>NW_027412549.1:2612794-5159044 GCF_025532065.1 Leptinotarsa decemlineata | reverse complement strand
GATGGAAAATATTCAAATGATATTCAGTAGTACCGTGCCTATTGATTTTTTGCTCTCCTGCAGACATTGTCAAGAGCCTTTGACAATATTTCTTTATATTTCAGTTGTATGGATTGATTCGATAGTCCTGAAATATTTCAATAGAGATTATTGGCAATTTATCTAGCGTGTAAATTACCTATGATCTTTTTGGAAATCGCAGTAAAATTGTTATTTGATAAAAATTATTGGAAACTCTTCACATAAACGCTGAATTTAAAAACTAAAGAGACCTAATCGTGAACCAAGTGAGATATCGTGGTGTGATTTATTCAACGTATTCAATGTGTACCTTGTATATTTGTTGTATCCGAAGTGGAATGGTGCCATTGAATATTTCAAAGTGGTTGGTTTTTCATAGGTTGTTACACGAAAACTGTAATCAATAGTATATGGTGGAGAGAACATGGATACTGATAATACAGATTTATATCTAAAATATAACTTTATCAATGTCCAAATCCATCCTGTTTCGACGAATAAATCTACTGCAACGAAGAAAACATTTTTACATTCACCTGAATGTTATGTTTTGTATATTCAATTTCATCTTGAGCATTGAATTGAATTCGTGTATATTTCGAGAAAAGGTTTTTCGAGAAAGTATTGTTCAATGGTCGATGTTACTCATCACCAAAATAAAATAGTGCACATGAACATGAGACTGTATAGTTTTTGAGGTACAAGGTGTTGAACATTTTCTAAAAATGTTTTTTTTTCAATATTCTGTATCACGACACGAGAAAATATATAGTTCTATTAGTTTTTTGCTTAGACTTATTATAGAGAAATAAAATGTTTTTTTTTCAATATTCTGTATCACGACACGAGAAAATATATAGTTCTATTAGTTTTTTGCTTAGACTTATTATAGAGAAATTCAATGTTACCCAAATAATTGATGAATAAATGATATCTTCGAATCCACTATCAAGCGTTAGCTCATTTTTGCCATAGGATTTTGTTTTAAAATTTCCCTCATTTCATATGATTGAAATGAATTTGGGCCAAAATTAGATGTACTCACTTATACAGGGTGTTAGTGAATAAGTGCGACAAACTTCCGGAGATGATTCTGTATAAAAAAATTATGACAGTTTGCTCTCTAGCTTTTGTCCGCGAATTCTTCGTATTTGTGGATACCAGATGTTAAGGTTTTCTTAAAAACTGATTATTCATTTATTGCTCTGAAACCAGTCGAGGTATGCAAATGAAATTTGCTGGGCTTCAAGGGGTAGCTATTGCACATTTTCTCACATGCAATTGAGAATTTTGTTCATCAGTGGCGGGCGTACGGGTAATGATCTCATTTTTTTTTAAGAAAAACTGGTATGTCAGATACGAATGTGAGATATTTGAAACTAACAATAATTTTTGAATTCTTCGTTCAATTTGTGACAGAAAATCACTCTTACCTTTTTTTCATATGGAGGGCCGTTTTTATGCAAAAAAATATCTTAACGCATACTTTTCATTTCTTCAATACACTATTAGGAACTTTCTAATTCAATTACATCAAACCAGAATAACAACAGGAAATAACACTCATAAATAAATAGGCGCATAGCTATAACAAATGTTCAAAATGACCTCTCTCAGACGTTATACAAGATTCAACTCTTCCTTCATTGATTGTCGTATTCGCGTAAATATTCCTGATGTATTTCTTATTGCCTCACGGCCGGCTATAATTCGTTTCCTCAGGTCTTCTACATTTTCGATGAGAGAGGAATAAACCAACGACTTGAGAAAATCCGAATGCAAATATGTAGAAAATTTAAATCCGACGATCGAGCAGGCCGATGTTCCGTACCTCCCCTACCTATCCAACGATTTGGATATTATGTATCTAAGTGAATACGTACATTATTGCTAAAATGGGCTGGTGCACCATCATGAATCAACCATAAGTGCTGTCTCAGCTGTAGAGAGATTTCTTCAAAAAGAACAGGTAACTCTTCATGTAGAAAATGAAAGTAAAAGTCGCTAAATATAATCATCAATTACCCCAAGCCATACATTTACTGAAAATTGATGATGAAAATGAGCTTCAAATATTCCACGTGGATTTTTCTCAGTCCAGAAGTGAAACGGAAATTTCATATACATTATCGTCCAGAATTAGCTTCGTAAGTAAACAAAACGCCATTTGAAAAATTAAGAATGTGAGCAATTTGATGAAGAATCCAATGGCAAAAACTACGTGAGGAAAAAAGTCTCTAGGTAGTGGAGCTTGCACACGTTAAATATGAAACGGATACAATTGCTGTTCTGTAAGAATTTTGAATATAGTGAAGTTGCTTACATTCAATATGTTGGCAATTTTTCGATTATGTGTTGAGGGTTACTCTATGGACAAAATGCATCTCTGACAATTCCACATTTGTATAATTTTTCAGTCTTTCCGATAAAAGAAAAAATTAATTACTTATTGATATTTATATTATATACCAAACTGGAAGCTTAATAATGATGAAACGTTAATTTGATATTTCGTTGAATTATTCGTTTTTGAGAATGTTGACAGTAGCCTACTAGCTTCGCACAAGTCTCTCGAAGACTTCTGAGGGTTGCCGTAAGGGAGCAGCCGGTTGACAGAGAAAAAACAATTTCAGAACAATTTCAGAACAGTTTTAGAATAACAATGACAAATACGCGTGAAAATGTTTTATTTATTTATATAAAAACGGCGCCCATACAAAAAAAGTCAAGGGGGATATTTTTGTCACAAATTGAACGAGTAATTCAGAAATGATTCTTAGTTTGAGCTCATTACCTGTATGCGCGCCAATGATGAACATGAAATTTTTATTTGCATGTCAGAAAATGCGCAATAACTAACTACCTCTCCAAATTTAATTTGCATAGCTTGACCGGTTCCAGAACAATAAATAAATAGTCAGTTTTTAAGTAAAACTTTAACAACCTATATATCGGAAAACTAAGTATTTGCGGATAAAAGTTATACAGTAAAATGTCATTATTTTTTCATACAGAATCACACTCTGGAGTTTATTTCACTTATTCACTAAATACCCTGTGTATGAATGTTTTTCATGATGCACTGTTTGGAACCTTTGGTGCAGTAATGAATATTACTGGGGGTTTTTCCCAACACCGAATCATTATTTTTAACACCTCGACACGTGTTTTGATCACCAAGTGATCATCTTCAAAGAGGAAGATAAACTCTAATCTATCTTAAAAGGTGTTAAAAATAACGATTTGGTGTTGGAAAAAATCCAGTAATATTTATGAATGTTTTGACAAATCAGATCTAAAAACGATGATGCCAAGACGTCTAGAGTGGTGAAAAAGTGGAAATTGTAGAAAATTTCCATGACTATGAATGAAGTGAATTTTCGAAAATTCGATCACCTGTTTTTTTTGCTGATGTTTTCATTAGATTCCCCATGACGGATATAATATAATAATTCTAGGTATGATTGGGTAATGTTGGGATTCTAAGATTAAAGAATAATTAATGCACCACCTTACGAAAAAGAGTCAATATTGTTTTGACAAGACAAATACCATGTCATAGTTTTTTTTGCTTATAGACGTCAGGAAATTAAAAAAGGTTGATATATTCATAATAATATATAATTTGAATTATCGGATTATTATAATTATTACTTTTCAGTAATCACTACAATGGTGAAATCGATAATGTCACAATATCTTTCAGACTGATATCCCTATCAAATAGAAGAGAGGTTTTGGATATATTGTAATTACATAAAATCACGAACAACACCATAGACAACTCTAACCCTTTTAAATTAAATTGAAATTCCTGATCGGCATTCAAGAAAAACAATGTATTTCACATACTCTTCAAGCATATAAATTCGTCGCAGAAATCTCTTTTATGTAGAATTGTTCAGAAAATTTTCAATTATCTAATCGATATCTTTCGTTCACCTTAATAAAAAATTACACATACTCTAAAATATTTTTTCCTACAGTGAACACAACGTTTTTTTTACGAAGTGTGTTTCAAATCATTATTTCAAATGATTTTCATAATATTCTAATTTTGGTATCTCATCTGCTTATACGTATATTTTTCTTATTAACAATGTCACGTATACTGTATAAATGTAAACATTCAGCACCACCGCTTCCACAACACAGCTGTGTGTCTAGGTTTTTTATGTATTCTATGAAATCGAAATTAAAGCAGTCTTCTCGCAATTGTGATATTATTAACATCAAAACAAACTCATTTCATCACAATGAAAATGTCAACATTATATGTTACATAATCATTGAAATATTTTTGTGGATACTTTAGTGGACTCTTTGTCTGGTTGTATCTGAATTGCAATAAACTAAATAAATTAATAATTTTCAAAGTTCCAAGGAGGTTCCAATTATACATTGAATGGTGTAGATGGTGAAAATGAACATATTTTCCACAATTTTTTATTATAATTTGAAAATAGCATGTGTCCATATGTGGTTGTCTAGTTGGAATCGAATAAATAAATAAAATAAAGACTCCTCTTTTATATATTCAATTGTTAGTCTGAAAAGAAAGAAATCTCACAAAAACTTGAAGGTCGATTTCATTTCATTCATTTTATACTTATTTGTTTTATTGTTGCAATCAATTGTTGTTGCATATCCCGGAACTCTGGAGGGCACATTCCAAATATTTAAAATAGTATTTTTTCACCAAACTTTTATTAAAAAAATCTTGCAAAAAATTAAATGAAACTTTCAAAACAAATTACAATTCAATTGGAATAGAGTATCAGTAAGTATCAGGTGAGCCTGCAGAAAATTATCAGCTTGAAAAAGATCTTTATACTGCTTCATTTGAAAGGACGTTTTATCAGTTGTCACAACAATGTCATTGAAACTGGCCTATTGCTTTAATATTTTCGTGTTTCGGATAATTTGGTTGGCTTCTTCCTGTGTATTGAATATTATATTTATCGGTCTGGGTCTCCGAGACCCTTTTGTGAAACGCCCTGCTTGATTTGAGTTGCAGACATTAGATCTCACTGGATGTGAGCCGCGAGCAGCCTTTCTCGTGAATCGGCTGTTTGCAAGAGTAACAGTCAGATGACACCTCATATTGTCATGATGACATATCATTAGTAATGTCTGTACTACATGAGTACATATTTTTCTAAAGTTTGGTTCTTTTGCCTGTTTATTTGATTTTTCATGCGTCTTTGATGGCTTTTATTCAAAATCAAAGACATTGTTTCATATGCAAAAATATTTTCCATATAGAACGAATGACAAAATTAGATGGGGTTCATAATGAAGAAAAACAGGAGATTGCTATTGAACAAAAGGAAGAATCAGAACTACCAGATATTCTCATTGAAAACTTCACAAGACTGTACCTGAATTGTAATAGCAGTAATGAAAGAGACTTTGCTTTGGAAGACGACTGGATGTTTCTCAAGCTGAATATTTTGAAACAAACTCCGAGAGAATCGTGTGTAGTATGTAATGCAAAACTCAATCTGAATCGGTTAACTTTGAAGTGCCCAATCAATGTTTGTGTTTTGAAAAATATTTATATCAGAGAGAATGCCTAGGTCTTGCATACATCACTTGGAGGATGAGAACGGTTTTTTCCTGAGACTAATTCTTCCTGGGATGCAGTTTAATTTTTGATCATGTACTCTGGTAATCCCATTGAGGCATGTTCTTGATCCTGATCAAGAGAGTATTACAGATGAAGAATTCAAATCGATGATTCCAATGAATAAGGATCAGTTTTGCAATATCTTTACCTACTGCGATTCTGTACCAGTAGAAGGTGGAAACAGATATATTTATAAAAAAGATCTTGAACAATGTCTCTTCGAAGATTTTTCAAATGACATTTTCAAATATCTTTCATATCTACCATATATCCCTAGATTCACAGACAGAATTGTAAAATTCTTGGGGAAATACAACAACAAAACGGTTTTCAAATTCAACAAGAAGATACAACTGAACCCCAAGTCGGCTAAAGACAAAAGAGACCCACTATCAGCAGCAGGAGTATATCCCATACCGTGCACTTGTGGGAAGGTATATATCGGTACCACCAAAATATTGCGTACAAGGCTGAACGAACATGGAAGAAACTGTAGACTATGCCAAACGGGCAAGTCGGCTGTGGCGAAACACGCACTCAGTGAGGGAAACCACAGGATTCTATTTGAAAACTCGAAACTTATTGCCCCCAACCAGGAATACCAAAGCCGGCTGGTACGGGAGGCAATAGAGATCCCACTAACACACGGATAATTTCAACAGAAAAGAGGAAGATGTGATCCTTAACCGAATATGGAATCCCATTCTAAGAAGTTCAAGAATAGCAAACATCGTGACGCCAGGTAGAACGAATGTTAATGAAAATTTACTGAATCCAGGTATAGTAAATAGCAATTCAAACTACTTGAACCCATATGAATATGCTCTACGCAGTCGGAATACCTAGTCATCGGAGTCAAAATCAAGATGTATGAGTCTCTGAAGAAGCTATCCATTTGCGCCAGCGGAACGTCAGGAAGAATCTTCAAAAAACGTAGGCCTTCAAACCCGAATAGAAGTAGTGACACTGAAAACCTCGGCCGCGAAAGTCTTATCCTTTTTGTCTAGTAGGGAAAACATGTCTCTAGTCGTGTATGAAATGAAATTTGATCGGATGTAGAACTCAAGACGTAATTAGAGTAAAACCGAAAACAACGAAGAGAAACACGGAATATAAGTTGAAGTAAGGATTCCGTAGGTGGTACGAATTGTCTAGTGTTCGTTCCTCGTACTTGACCTCTGTTATTGATTAACCAAAGGAAGATTTTTCAATTTTCTTCATATTTATAACAGTGCATTGAATTCAGGAAAATATTAAAAACTATTAATTTTTCCCAAGTCCATTTGACAAACGTCAAAACACATCAAAATAAGTAAATAAGTACAAATATTGAATCATGGATGTTACTTTTCATTTCAAAAAGTATCAGTGATTCTCAACAGTACAACAGTCCATCTGCATCTTATATCGTTATCTATTTTTCATAGACAATTTGAAAGGAAGTCCTGGTATTATACGGTTTATACAAAAATTGATATATAAAAAAGACTGACATGAGTATACATATCCATTTTATGAATGGCATCTGTTGAGTGAACTCATATATCACAAAAAACCTAGATACACTTTGGTATAATTTTTTCTCAAATGTACAAAATGTCCTTGTACTCGCTGTTAGTCATATAAAATTCTAGGTACAGTAAATAGCAATCCAAACTACTTGAATCCATATGAATATGCTCTATGCAGTCGGAATACCCAGTCATCTGAGACAAAATCAAGATGGATGAGTCTCTGGAGAAGCTATCCATTTGCGCCAGCGGAACGTCAGTAAGAATCTTCAAAAAACGTAGGCCTTCAAATCCGAATAGAAGTAGTGATACTGAAAACCTCGGCCGCGAAAGTCTCAACCATTTTGTCTAGTAGGGAAACATGTTTCTAGTCGTGTAGGAAATAAGATTTGATCCGATGTAGAACTCAAGATGTAATTAGAGTAAAAACGAAAACAACGAAAAGAAACACGGAATATAAATTGAAGTGAGGATTCCGTAACTGGTACGAATGATCTAGTGTTCGTTCCTCGAACTTGACATCTGTTATTGATTAACCAAAGGAAGATTTTTCAATTTTCTTGATATTTCTAATAGTGAATCGAAGAAATTGATCACAAATATGAATTCAGGGAAATATTAAAAACTATTAATTTTTTCCCAAGTCCATTTGACAAACGTCAAAACACATCAAAAGAAGTAAATAAGTAAAAATATTGCATCATTGATGTTACTTTTCATTTTAGAAAGTATCAGTCATTCCCAACAGTACAACAGTCCATCTGCATCTCATATCGTAATCTATTTTTCATAGACAATTTGAAAGGAAGTCCTGGTATTATACGGTTTATACAAAAATTGATATATAAAAAAGACGGACATGAGTATATCCATTTTGTGAATAGCATCTGTTGAGTGAACTCATATATCACAAAAATAACCTATATACACTTTGGTATAAATATTTTTCCAAATGTACAAAATGTCCCTGTACTCGCTGTTAGTCATATATATATATATATATATATATATATATATATATATATATATATATATATATATATATATATATATATATATGTATATATATTTGAATGATGCAACTAATTTTCCTTTATTTTCAATATTAAATTTTACAAAAAGGATTTGAAGCCTTATATCTTCTATCAATTATCTGCGAGCGCTTTCGACAGTTGGTAGTACTGTCAACTTCTAGGCACTCCTCAAACTGAACTTGTCATTCCGTCGTCTGCCTCTCTCTCAGCGTCTCAACTCAGGTATTTCAGGTACTTTAGGTAAATTTGCCTGTATTTGTACTGCATCAGGTACTCTTCTTTGTGTTAGATCTTCTTTAGGAATGTGTATGGTTGTGTTTAATATATTGAATGTGAGGTCTTGGTGTGTTTTGATTTGTACTTGTTCCTCGATGAGTGATTTATGACTGTTGAATTTATGGATGTTCAAGTTTTCCCAAATGTCCATGCGGTTTCCCTTGTTGACTTGTTTAATGAGTTTTATGTTTTCTGGTGGGGGGAAATTATGTTTGTTTTGTATGGCGTGTGTTGCGAGGTTTGATTTATATACTATTGGATTTATGTATGCCTTTTTGTGATCATTGTACCTTTGAATTAGTTTTTTCTTGGTTTGGCCGATATAGAATTTGTTGCAGTCCGAGCATTATATACTGTATATCCCGTTTTGGTCTTTGTCATCTTCTTTTTCATCTTTACACTTGGCTGCACCGCGCTGATGAGGCCAATAGCCAGAAACACGTGTCCGCGGTCTGCCCGAATAGTACACAACGGATGAACATCCGGAAAACAACACATCATATATATATATATATATATATATATATGATCATGATATATATATCATGCCATATATATATCATGATCATATATATATATATATATATATATATATATATATATATATATATATATATATATATATATATATGATCATGATATATATATCATGCCATATATATATATCATGATTTTATATATATATATATATATATATATATATATATATATATATATATATATATATATATATATATATATATATATATATATATATGATCATGATATATATATGATCATGATCATAAATCTTCGTTTTTATGAGATTCTTTCCGAGTGTCGATTTGTTACTGTTCATAAGTTATGATTCGAAAACGAAAAAACGGAATCACATAGCCCTCTTTTTTGAAGTTATACTTCTTGTGGTGCATTAGGGAAAAATGATGAGAGTAAATTATCACGATGCGCACGCACACCGTCACCAAAAATCGACACTCTGAAGTTACCTGCTTCTTCTTTAATTCAACTGGCCGTTGCTTCTCAGTCAAGTGCAATAAGCTAGATTCCTCCTGTCCATAGTGAACAGTAGCTTCATCCTGGGGAGCAGCTGTCTTGCTCGGGACAATGCTGCCACCCTAAGTTTTCTCATTTGCTTTCACTTCATTATTTCACTGGGGGCCGCCAGTTCTCTCAATATGACTTTCACTAATAACACATATATTATCGCACTGACGCCCTATTTGAATCCGTCGGTATCCAGCCTGGTTACTGGCGTAGGGGGCCGCCAGTCCTCTGAAAATGTCTTTCACTGCAATATTTATTCAAACTTGACTTTATAAAAAAAACACATCACTTTTGGATTTCACTCCGACCACGACATCCACGTGCCATCTTTGAGGACAGTCGTTATCGGCACAACCGTCCTTTGTCGCGATCGGAGAGGAAGTCCCTGAACTTAGCTAAGGCAATCAACTTAGCTAGTTCAAAAAAGTTACGAACAGCATGAAAGTGAAGACATCTACGTATGCTTGCGTGAGAACTGGCAACTGTAATCACGATATTTATTCAAATGTTTTTGAACCTACAACACGTGCTTTGTATCAGTCCAAATAGAAAATATATAAATATACATAAATACATATTTTTTTGAATAATACAGGGTGTAACTAAATAAGTGTAAAACATTCAAGGAGGTGATTCTTCATCGAAAAAAAGATAGGATCTTTCATATAAAGAAATTTCATTGGAGCATCCCTTGTTAAGATACAGCCTCTTAAAGGGGGTACATAAAATTTGTAAAACAATTTTTTCACAAGCACTGAAAAAGTTACAATATTGAAATTGACCTGACGTTTTGTACTACCATAAAGACACTTAGTCACAAATTTATTTGGTTTACCCCATGGTTGTAAGGGGTGGAAAACGCAACCCCTAAAATTTATTTACAATGTAATTTTTTGTCTTATTATTTGTTTACCATTCAAAAATTCATTTCCGATAGCCTGTTTCATTCTAAACAAAAAATGTATCTTCGGTTTTTTGCCCAAAATGAACAAGTTCGCAGCAAAAAATTATTTTAGGAACAACTACAGAGAAACATTGTCATGAATGCGAAAATACGAAACTAATCTATCTAATAGGTCGCTATTAGCGATAGTGACAATTAAATTGGTATGACGCTGTCAGTTTGTGAATTTTCGGAATTGAATCAATACTAATTGTGTGTTGTTGTTCTCCTCCTAATTTGTTACTTTACTAATTCACTTGTTATTAAAATGGCATACACAAATGAGGAAATGGCTGATATGCATCACGTTTACGGTCTGTCTCAGGGCGATGGGTAAGAAGCTTCTAGAAGATATGCTGAAATGTATCCTCAACGGCAGCATCCTTCACATAGAATATTTGCTCGACTTCAACGGTTACGAGAATATGGTTCATTCGACAAAAGAACGCAGAATTGTGGTCGCCATCGAGAAGTAAAAACACCACAGCTTGAGGAAGCAGTACTTAATTTGATTGAAGAACAACCTACCACCAGAACTAGAAAGATTGCTTTCCAGCTAAATGTTGATCATATGACGGTATTTCGAATTTTGAAGGAACAACTCTTATACCCTTACCATCTGCAACGAGTATAGGTACTGTCACCGCGAGACTTTTCGAACCGTCTTGAATTTTGCAATTGGATGCTGAAAATGATTAAAAGAAATTGTGACTTTTTGTAGACTACAGACGAATGTAGTTTTGCTCGGGACAAGATTATTAATTTTCATAATTACCACATATGGGCTGATGAAAACCCTCACGCTATTGTCGAAACTAACCATCAAGAACAGTTTTCTCTTAACGTGTGTGTGGCTCGGAATTATTAGGGATGATTTAATTGAGCCTCATTTTATACCTTCTCGATTAAATTGCGAGGCATACGTTCAATTTTTGAGAGAAGTGCATCCAGTACTGCTGGAGAAAGTTCCTTTGGGCGTCAGAAGGGATATGTTTTTTATGCATGATGGGGCTTCCGCCCATTTCAGTCAAGTAGCACGTCAGCATTTAACTGAAACATATGCAAATCAGTGGATAGGTCGAGGAGGACCACAGAACTGGCCCGCTCGATTCCCGGATCTCAATCCTCTCGATTTCTCTATTTGGGGTCATTTACAGCATTTGGTTTATCGTACTCCTGTTCGCGATGTAGAGGACTTAAGAAACCGCATCATCGATGCGTGCAGGGTAATCAGAGATACTCCAGGAATATTTGAGCGAATACGTGGCTCAATGCACCGACGTCTAGAGGCATGCGTAATGTCTGAAGGTAGACATATTGAACATTCAATATGATTTCTACATGTTGTGTGTTTTGTTATTAATAAATTAGTTTTGTTTATTACCCTTCAATCGTTTAATGCAGGTACTAACTACAAAATAACAATAAATCCAGTTCGCATTTATGACGATGTATCTCTGTAGTTGTTCGTAAAATAATTTTTTGCTGCGAATTGGTTCATTTTGGGCAAAAAACCAAGAGATATTTTTTGTTTAGAATGAAACAGGCTATCGGAAATACATTTAAATGGTAAACAAATAATAAGACAAAAAGTTTTCCACCTCTTACAACCATGGGGTAAACCAAATAAATTACTGGCTGAGTGTCTTGTTGGTAGTACAAAACGTCAGGTTAATTTCAATATTGTAACTTTTTCAGTGCTTGTGAAAAAAATTGTTATACAAATTTTATGTACCCCCTTTGAGGGGCTATATCTTAACAAGGGATGCTCCAATGAAGTTTCTCAATATGAAAGATCCTATCTTCATTTCGATGAGGAATCACCTCCTCAAATGTTTTACACTTATTCAGTTACACCCTGTATATCGTGGTGAATATAAATTATTCAACGATTCATTGATTTAAAGATAATTTACTGTGATTATGAGTGAATAAACTGGTTTTTACTTTGGATCAACTTTCTTAAAACATAGAATTTTAGGTTAGTTGACGGTATGTATCATTTATTTACAATATTCGCATCATAGTACATCATGATGATAGTATCAAAATAAATTTTAATAACAATTTGGACTACATTAATAAACTTAAACGGATAATCAAATAAATTACAGCGAAAAGTAATTAAAAAAACGAAGTTTAACTATCTAAGTACGTACATAAGTACACACACACACACTCACTCTTTTTTTCTTGGACAGATGTAAATTGCATTATTTGCTGGAGGTTGGATAAATTTCACTATTTTGCAGTTTATACTGCCGACTATATTGCGATTATTCGAGGAGCGATTAAGTTGCGTGTAGCAGCAATAAATGTTTCATTATAGTGGATAGTATAATTAAATTGATTGATGGATGTAGCCGTTACTACATGGTAAGAAATCGTCATGAAAAATGAGAATTGAAACTTTCCATGTTTTTTACCAATTTTATAATAGAAGTGTTAAAAAACAGAAGAAGAAGTTTCAATTCTCATTTTTCATTATAATTAAATTTCATAAAGTAACAGGTCAGTGTATGAAAAATATTTTGGATACATCGAGTGACAAGGATCAGTAGAATATCACGGTTAATAAATGATTCTCTTGATTTTATGGGATGCTTTCAACAAAGATTTGCAATAAAGAGTTGCATTGTTTGATTGAAATTGCAAAATTCAGTTTCCATTTTCATAGTTAGTATAATAAAATGATAAAAAATTTAACAGACTCCTGAAAAATGACAACATAATTATCACATGAAGTCAACCGTTCAGATAATTAAAAAATCTATATCTTGATCAGATATTACAGAAAGAACGTTACATTCGATAACGTATAATAATACTGATTTATAAAAAAATCTTGAATCAGTTGATCGAAATGATCAGTTGCTTGTTTTTCGTTTTTGCATTTCCAGAGCAAGTTTCTGTTCCACTCTCTCAGAATCTATTTGAACCTAGAATGAAAGTCAAATTTTAAAAAACTGTAAATTTTGACACTTGTCTAACGATCTCACCGTTTCATTGAGACTGCTGAATTTGTTATTATTTTCAGACTTTCCCAAGCCTTCTAAATATTTCTGTCTCAGATACAAAACTGTATCGATATGGGTTTTATGTTTGACTGCCATGTCCAAAGCTCTGAAAAAATATCAGTGAAGTCAAAAATGAATGTGAAAAAGTTTACCCTTTCTTTTCAAAAACCTTGTTAGTTTTTATATGTCTCCAATAATATATAAGAAAATAAAAAGAATTATAAATTTTTTTCTTAAAATTTATTCACAGATATTCCTTGCAGGAAAAAACTATCCGTGATAGCTGCTACTCACTAAGAACATAAATCCAGGGCTATTCAAATTCGTTTCTGTACGTGGAGATCTCCTAAACGATAAGAGATAGAGTGTGGAATGTGGCAAAGCTGTGTATTTCAGAGACCTATTCAATGATGTAAAGAAATCGAATATAGCTCTTTTGATTCTGGAGATATACAGGTAAAACTAAAAAATCCCAAATTATTTTTTTGCCTATATCTTTTTTATTCGCAAGCATATTGAAAATCTGTTCACATTTTGCTATTGGCACTTGATGTGGGCTCTCAGAATATATCCATGAATCTTTTATACAGGGTGTCATCTGACTTGGGCCACCCCCATCTTTGAATTTTTAAATACGGACCTGTATTTTTTTATGTAGTTTTTGGATCGTAGACGTTCATTTCATACTGAGAAATTGAATTCAATTTTATATTTCGGGATGTTTCGGTAATATTCGATTAAAATTGTGTGAATTATTCCCTTTTAAATTTCGGCCATGGAAATTGGTTGACTGAGTTGAATAAAAACATAATAGCAACTTTCACGTCTCCCTATGTATCGTAGAGTTTTTCGAGTTTTTTTTTCATTTTTAGGTACCTATTCATATTTTTCCATTGCTCTGAGCGTTTTCTACAATGAACTTCGAATATGGTAACCTTTTATGATTATTTGAAGCATATCTACATCAAAAAATATATTATATGCGTTTTAATAAGCAGAAAAAGAAATAATAACATCCAAAACGAACACTTTAATTGTATTGAAAATTGAAATGAAGTATGTTTGAAGGTGATTGACAATGTTACATGATGAATATCACTAGTTCGGACTTCCATTGTCTACTATATAAAATGATTCGAAATCCCTGAAACAACTAAAAAAAAAAGAATTAAAAATGAGATAGCTGAAAATAATAATTATATTAACCAAAATAAACCTTGAATGAAATAATAGTGAAATAAAATACAAGTAAAAATAGAACAATTGAATAAATAAAAATAAATAAATGAAAAAAGAAAGAAAATAAAAAGTGAAGAGATTCCAAGTCACGTTAGTTCACGACGTTTCGATTGTTAGTATCTACAATCGTCTTCGGGTGATGACTGGACTGATTCTTCCGAGAGATGACTATTTATAGGTCGTTCAAGTACTTTCACTTATCCCCGCTTTCCATTTTCCGCTTCACTGGTTCCGTGGGAGATGACCGTTTTGGCGGGAGTTGGTCATTTTTCGCTTGATGATGGGTTTCCATATGTTGCGTATTTCTACGCTGGCTTGGCTGAATACGTTGTTGGACAACATGTATGCGGCTTCCTTGAATTTTCTCCTAAACCAATGTTCCTCTCTGTGCAAGATCTCAGCTGGGACCACTCGATGTTGTGTTGATGGGTCCAAACATGGTCTGCTATTCCTGATTTGCTGGTTTCCCCTCGCTGTATGTGTTTCTTGTGCTCGGCAATGCGGTCTCGAGAAGGAACTAGACATCATCAAAAATGATCTTCAACGGAATGGCTACTCCAAAGCGATGGTAGAAAAGACTTTGGCTAAAAGACAGCACGAGCCTCGCAAGGAAGAGAAGCCGTCACAACCAGTGCTTGCACTTCCCTACATCAGAGGATTATCGGAGAGGATAAGAAGAATTGGTTCCAAGTACAACATCAGAACCTGCTTCAGATCCGGTAACACTATCGGTAGCAGCCTCACGAAAACCAGGCCACCAAACGCGGATTGCGATTCCAAGAATTGCATTTACCGGATACCCTGTGAGTGCGGAAAATCCTATATTGGTGAAACTAAGAGGCCATTGAATGTTCGCATTGCCGAGCACAAGAAACACACACAGCGAGGGGAAACCAGCAAATCAGGAATAGCAGACCATGTTTGGACTCATCAACACAACATCGAGTGGTCCCAAGCTGAGATCTTGCACAGAGAGGAACATTGGTTTAGGAGAAAATTCAAGGAAGCCGCATATATGTTGTCCAACAACGTATTCAGCCAAGCCACCGTAGAAATACGCAACATATGGAAACCCATCATCAAGCGAAAAATGACCAACTCCCGCCAAAACGGTCATCTCCCACGGAACCAGTGAAGCGGAAAATGGAAAGCGGGGATAAATGAAAGTACTCGAACGAGCTATAAATAGTCATCTCTCGGAGGAATCAGTCCAGTCATCACCCGAAGACGATTGTAGATACTAACAATCGAAACGTCGTGAACTAACGTGACTTGGAATCTCTTCACTTTTTATTTTCTTTCTTTTTTCATTTCTTTATTTTTATTTATTCAATTGTTCTATTTTTACTTGTATTTTATTTCACTATTATTTCATTTCAGGTTTATTTTGGTTAATATAATTATTATTTTCAGCTATCTCATTTTTAATTCTTCTTTTTTAGTTGTTTCAGGGATTTCAAATCATTTTATATAGTAGACAATGGAAGTCCGAACTAGTGAAATTCTGAAATGAAGTAATTTATATAGGTACCCCAAAAATTATTGGTGCAATAAATGTTCGAATTGGAGTCCTTCCATTTCGAGACATTCTTAAACTCGGTTTTTCATATTATTTATTGTTCTCAATACATGTATTTGCTGAATTGTTGCGAAATCACTCAAAATCCTCAATCTCGAGTCTTTTCTATCTCTCTGCCAGCGTAAATCCTATTTTTCAATGTCCCCTATAGAAAATAGTCCAAAATAGTAAGATCTGGTGATCTTGCAGACCATATTATTGTCCCATTATTTGTCTCGAAATGAAAGGACTTCAATTCCAGCATTTATAGCACAATTCATTTTTTTGTGTATATAAATTACTTACTTCATTTCAATTTCCATTATAATTATAGTGTTCGTTTCGGATCTTATTATTGCTATCATTTTTTTTTCTTCTCATCAAAACACATATAATATACTTTTGTTGTAGATATGTTTCAGATAATTATAAAAGGTTTTCTTGTTCGAAGTTCATTGTAGAAAACGCTCAGAGCAATGGAAAAAATATGAATAGGTAACTAAAAATGAAAAAAAAACTTTCGAAAAACTCTACGGTACATAGAGAGACGTGAAAGTTGCTATTGTATCTTTATTCAACTCAGTCAACTAATTTCCAGGGCCGTAATTTAAAAGGGAATAATTCACACAATTATAATCGAATATTACCGAAAAATTCCGAAATATAAAATTGAATTTAATTTCTGAGTATGGAGTGAACGTCTACGATCCAAAAACTACAAAAAAAATACAGGTCCGTATTTAAAAATTCAAAGATGGGGGTGGCCCAAGTCAGATGATACCCTGTATAAAAGATTCATGGATATGTTCTGAGAGCCCACATCAAGTGCCAATAGCAAAATGTGAACAGAATTTCAATATGTTTGCGAATAAAGAAGATATAGGATTTTTTGGTTTTTCCTGTATATCTCCAGAATCAAAAGAGCTATATTCGATTTCTTCACATCATTGAATAGGTCTCTTGAATACATAACTTTACCATAATTTAACCGACACTCTATCTCTTATCGTTTACGAGATCCCCATGTACAGAAACAAATTTGAATAGCCCTGTACATAGCAATGCATGGAAAGTACAAAGCAACAAAAAATATTTGTTATTACCAAGAAATATACAAATTATTACACATCGTGCATACACAGTTTTGAGAACAAATTGATAGTTTATCTGAAAAATTTCTAGACATTTGTTCATAATAAGAATAATACTACAAGAATTCCGAGCGAAATGGTTTATGGGGAGTATCCTGTAATAACCCAAAATTAATTGTTAACGCTTTCAGCATCAGGTATTTTCAACGCTTATGTATTACATGGTATCGAAAAAGATAACGTTGTTTTCAACTTCAAGTTTGATAGATATTAGTGTAGGATTGATAACGGAGATGAAAATAGAAGCTGGAATGAAATTAAAAAACAGAATGATCTCAGGTCCAGAAAAAAATCCTTCGTTGCTAGTGAAAGACTGTATGAAAGATTAGTTCATCCCCTACAAATCTTTTTCAACCTTATTTTAAGTCTGTTAAGTCTGTTTTTTCTGAAGTCTGGAAAACTACCAATGTTTGGCCAGTACACAAAGCTCAAGATCGAAATGAAATCAGTGATCACAGACGTATCTCAATCCTCAACAACTTTAACAAACTTCTAGAAACAACATTGTATATCCGTATCTATCGATCCTCTTGACATATATCTGATAATCAACATAGTTTTATGAATTCTATGTCCAAAATTATGAATCCTGAAATTCCTCAGTTTCAGAATAATTGGAATTTATCCCGCACGAAATTGGAATTACTTTGATCTGCGTTATGAATTCGAATTTGTATCATTAGGGAAACGAAAAAATCCGGCATCTCTCTTATTTTTTATAATTTATTGAATGCACTACTATCAGAAATCGAAATTTTTGTTCCACGACTACCATGTAGGCATAATAATACTTTTTTATGCAAAAGGGCCCAAACAAACTTGATGTTGAAATCACCAATTAACTATTTGTGTCGCGATGCAAACAAGTTCTCTAATATCGATATTTTTTGTTGCAGCTTACGAAATCAAAAATAAATCTCGTGCAACTCCATAATCAATGAGTATAGAAACGTTCACAATCTTTTATTTTATGTTTTTTCTTTTGCCAATAGTATACATTTTGACGAATTGGTTAAGGCACGAGTAGCTGGCTTTTTCAGAAGTTTATTCATCTTGATGATTCACCGATGAATCATTTTTCATATAAAAAAGGAGTCAAAATCAGTTTGTTGATTGTGTCGAGAAGAGATACAGACGTATCAAGAAAATGGATATTTCGAAATGAATTTTGAAAAATTCAACTCTTCCAACATTCCTACACTGTAGAATCTGGTAAATTCCTACCGAAAACAACTACTTTTTCGGCTGATATCACGATGGACTTTGGGAGGAGATAATCTCACATTTGCTTGCAATGTGGTTCGGTTGCCATACGAAACCTTTATCTGAGAGGAAGATTTTTTAACTAGTACCAGCTCCATCTCGTGACCGAAACCGGTCTATACGTAGTCTACTCTTTAACTTCAGCGAAAACTTGGGCTGGACTTGTTGAGACACACATAAATTTCTGTCAAATATAATCCAATGTACATTAGTGATATTAGCCGGGAAAGTAATTGTTTTTCACCATGCATTCTGCAGATTGTACAGTTGTACAGAGATACGAAGGTTTTAAGTATTAGTTCGAAATATTTATTTTCTTATTATTATAAAGGATTTCCTATGGTTAATTTTTTAAAAAATATTATGTGAAGTTATAATTTTATAAAGAAGTAGCGGTTGTATAAAGCATCTGGGAATATTCATAAAAACTGCTAATGAGATGAGTCCTCTGAAATTGAAATGAAATTGATGTCTTATGGTTTCGTTCGTTGAAATGTTCTTCAGTCGAGTCTCGCAAGCTGAGGATTTGCGAAGACCGTGGACAATCTACACATTTTCAGAAATGTGTAGATTATTGATTTTCGCTTTCAATTCTTCCATATTAATACAAAAATGTGAAAACCTTTGTATCTCTTCTTGATACAGTTATCAGACTGATTTTGACTCCTTTTTAATATATAAAATGGGAATCAGAACAAGTACATACTATATATTTTTGGATTTAACCTGATTAAGAAACGAAATGACACAATTAATGACAGAGCAAATGAAATTTTCTACCTGGTCCAGTTGTGTGAAGTGATATTCATATAAATAGCTTGAAAAACCATCCCGTTGTGTAGTAAAATTGATTCTGCCTCTCGAGTTTTTCCTCCAAGTAAAGCCAACTGAGACTTCTGTTCTGCTTTTGATGATAAGGACTAAACGAAAAACATATTTTATATGAATAGATATAGAAGATATTCTACTCAGCGTAATTTAGAACCATATTTTGATACCAGTGAAACACGTTCATAACAACATACCTACAACTCAAAACGTTTGTGTAGGATATAAAGAATCACGTTCACCCTATTAATGGCAGTGATTATTAAAATAATTTAAAAAATCTGTTTTAAAATCTGTTTTTCCGTTAACCAGCTGTCGCACCCCTACGAACGACAACCTCAGAAGTCGAAACTTTTGCGAGCTAAGGATTAACTAGGTCTTACCTTTTAACGTGTGATTTCTAACACGGGTTGGATGATAGCAGGTGAAAATCGACCGTCGACAAAGCATCCACGTCGAACAGCCTGGCTACCGACCGACCAATTGAAGATAACAATCATTTATGATTCGAAACATTGATGTCGGCACTTAATTCTACATATTCAAAATCAACATTATATACAATGTAACAATTTTATTAAGTAATTATATTTGTACGACTATCTGTATACGATTACAGAAAAACAGATACATGCTCCTCAACCGGCTGAAAACATTAATGGATAAACATTGTTCCTAGATTATTTCAAAAATCATAATAATTATCTACTTAACTTTTCTGAACGCATTTAATACGAGAAAAATTCGTGTTTCGATTTTGTTCAAATATTCCATACTCCTGACTGAGGGAACATTCGATAGAAGAAGGGACATCAATAGTACGGCCCCATTTTTCAACGGTAGAGTTATGAATAACTTATCATTAATCTAAATTTTACTGGCATAAACGGTGAATGCACAGGGAATGTCCTTAATTCCCATTGAATTTCATTTTAGAGTGAACGTAGTGAAAGCATTTGAAATCATTAGCTTGTCCAATTCATGTAATTCCAGAGGAAATCAGGTGAATTCATTATGAAGTGATTTCACTGGAGATGAGAAATGATGCGACATTTTAGAGTTCCTGATGTTTATCCTATATATAATTTGTTCTACTCCACGAAAGGAATTTTGTGAAATATATTAGATTTTTCTTCATTTTTAGTTGGAGTTTTCACTCTGATGCATCATCATTGATGGCAAATGAGATTTTGCCGAAATGTTGTGAAAATAATCCTAGTGAGGATTAAAAAATACATTACACGGATCGAAACTTGGAAAAACAGCTCATTATACTTTGTCCGTGAGAATCATCAAGTTGATATTTTAAACCTTTACGGGAAGAAGTGCCAAAACAAGCAGAAGAAGAAACCCAGGTAAATGACACCACCTATATCTATAAATTAAGCAAGAGAGTCCGAACAGTTCAGTCTAGTTCTAAACTCCAGACGTCACCAGAAAGAGTCATCAAGTTAACATATACCAGAAATTGGTTTAGTGTCTGTTGAAATAATAATTTTTTTAATGTAAAAAAACTGGAAATGACCTCCATTTTATTTTCGAACCAAGAAAGGACGATTTTTGTTCAGAATCCTCATTAGACCGTATACAGACCATATTATTGTCCCATTATTTGTCTCGAAATGAAAGGACTTCAATTCCAGCATTTATAGCACAATTCATTTTTTTGTGTATATAAATTACTTACTTCATTTCAATTTCCATTATAATTATAGTGTTCGTTTCGGATCTTATTATTGTTATCATTTTTTTTTCTTCTCATCAAAACACATATAATATACTTTTGTTGTAGATATGTTTCAGATAATTATAAAAGGTTTTCTTGTTCGAAGTTCATTGTAGAAAACGCTCAGAGCAATGGAAAAAATATGAATAGCTACCTAAAAATGAAAAAAAAACTCTCGAAAAACTCTACGGTACATAGAGAGACGTGGAAGTTGCTATTGTATCTTTATTCAACTCAGTCAACTAATTTCCAGGGCCGTAATTTAAAAGGGAATAATTCACACAATTATAATCGAATATTACCGAAAAATTCCGAAATATAAAATTGAATTTAATTTCTGAGTATGGAGTGAACGTCTACGATCCAAAAACTACAAAAAAATAAAGGTCCGTATTTAAAAATTTAAAGATGGGGGTGGCCCAAGTCAGATGATACCCTGTATAAAAGATTCATGGATATATTCTGAGAGCCCACATCAAGTGCCAATAGCAAAATGTGAACAGAGTTTCAATATGTTTGCGAATAAAGAAGATATAGGATTTTTTGGTTTTTCCTGTATATCTCCAGAACCAAAAGAGCTATATTCGATTTCTTCACATCATTGAATAGGTCTCTTAAATACGTAACTTTACCATAATTCAACCGACACTCTATCTCTTATCGTTTACGAGATCCCCATGTACAGAAACAAATTTGAATAGCGATTTGTGTTCAGAATCCTCATTAGACCGTATACAGAATGCATTTTTTTGTCAAAATCAACATTTAGGTAGTCGAGTCAAAATAGAGTTTAGGGTGGAACTAATTCCCATAAAGACGGGGTTTGATTATTTGAGTTTATTACTCATATTTTCAAAATACTGAAAGTCTAGAAAAATTTGAGTGTGCGAAATGCGTTTTTAGCCGCTATCTTCAATTTAAAAAAATCATAATATACAGGATTGAGATGGACAGTACAAAAATGATTACCAATATAATACAGAAAACTAATGAGCCTATTATAAGCCTATACTGTATGCAAACATATTGAAATTCCATTTTTTTCCAGGTAAATTTCCGAAGTTTTGACAAGTCCTAAGAAACTTAACATGGCAGATGTAAACTGTATCTTGGGCTCTGAAAGTGGAGGCGAAACTTCAAAGTTATCTGCAAAAGGAGTTATAAGTGCAAGTGCATTATGGTCAGCAAAGTTTCAATTCCGTTTGCTATTAGTCAATGACTTGCCAGCAGCAGATGCCGTTTACCACCAGGCATGCAGCGTACATTTTCGAAAAGGTGACCTGATCCCAAATAAATACAAAGATTATTCCCAAAACGAATTATGGTGCAAACTTCTTGGTCGCCCTGTGGAGAAAGCAAAGAATGATACTTTTAAAGTATTTAGGTGGTTTGAAGGGAATGATGAGCCCGCTTGTGCCCAGCAGTTGGTTAGTGTAATAAATGACTTTTTACCAGTTGGTAGTGAACCATGTACTCATAGCTACATGCTGCAAAAGCTTTTTCTGGATAAGCTTTCGGTTTTCCCCCACCAATTTGTTATTAATTTTTATACTTTAAGATCATTCTCTTGATCCTGTTCAGCATATTTTCGTTTCATTGATACCAGACACAATTTCTTATGAATTGAAAAAAAATCAAGATGGCGGCCAAAAATGCATTTCGCGCACTCACATTCTTCTAGACTTTTAATATGTTGAAGGGATATGAGAAATAAACCCAAAAAATCAAAACATGCCTTTGTGGAAATTAGTTTCACCTGTAGAAATTTATTTACGCAAATCTACTCTACTTATTGAGTTCCAACGAATATATGTAGGGGCACTTGCCTGATAACACTTTGAGGCAACTCTAGGAAAATTACAAAACATTTAAGAATCATCAGATCATCATTAAAATCAAGATTATTATTGATATGCTAACAGAGAGTTTTCTACTATACTCCTCAACATTTATACATCTATAGTTTGTGTATTTTGTTTTAACGAATTTTGTCTTTGTTCCATGGTGATTGACAGTGTTTTCTGGTGCATTTCATTAGTTCGGACTTCCATTGTCTAATATGATATAAATTGATTCGAAATACCTGAAAGAATCTGTAAAAAACTAAAATGGTAGGCAGAAAAATAACAATTACATTAAGCAAAAAAACTGAAATTACAGTGAAATAAAATACAAGCAACAACAAAAATAAAATTGAACTACAATCGTCTTCGGGTGATAACTGGACTTATTCCTCAGAGATCTGACTATTTATAGGTCATTCGAGTGCTTTTACCTATCTCCTCTTCCCTCTCTTCGCTTCATCGGTTCTAGCGGAAGCTGACCGTTTGGCGGGAGTTGGTCGTGTTCCGCTTGATTAAAGGTCTCCATATATTGCGTATCTCTACGCTAGCTTGGCTAAATGCGTTGTTGGACAACATATATGCGGCTTCTTTGAATTTTCTCCTAAACCAGTGTTCCTCCTTGTGGATGATTTCAGTTTGAAGCCTACTTGATATTATGTTGATGAGTCCAAACATGCTCTGCTATTCCTGATTTGCTGGTTTCTCCTAGCTGTGTGTGTTTCTTGTGTTCGGCAATGCGAACTTTCAATGGCCTCTTAGTTTCACCGATGTTTGATTTTCCGCACTCGCAGGGTATCCAGTAAAATCAATTCTTGAAAACGCGGACTGTATATATATGTATATCGAATGCGTGACGCAAAATATATATAGAAATTCAAAATATAGACGCTGCGGGAGTTGACTTGTTGAATAATTGCTAATGATAAACCGTATTATATCATATTATTAAAGTAACCTTTCGTTAGGAGATTCTATATTGAGCATCATCTGCTTGTTTCATAAAATTTTTCATAATCACTACCGAAAGCGATGATAATTTCACGTTATATGTCGACCGCACACTGAATACTGAGTCATGCGTTTGTCTGAGATACGGCTAGCGCTATGTGTTAGAGAGATGAGAAAAGTAAAACCAGACATACTGGCACCGTTATGCGTTACATTACCAAGCGGTTTACCCTCCCATAAGAAGTAATCGGTTTTCTTTAAGAAAAATGCCTCCGAACCGAATATAAAAATGTCAAGACAGACAATTCCGCTTTCTGCTTTGATAAGTTTGTTGGGGGTTGAAATGAGACCACTATGTCTTGGACCAATCATGTCAATGGAATTGCAAAGGCTGCTCCTCAAAAGCTTGGAACACTGTTTCGAATCAAAAAACTGTACACGTCTCAGCAACTTTTGATGCTTTATAAAGCTCAGATCAGACCTTTTTTGGAGTATTGTTCTCATATATGGAGCTTCCCCCTCCCCCCAACATGCCCTGAAGTTGCTGGATTCCATCCAGAAAAGAGCCATCACGGGAAGTGTTCAAGTAACTTTTGATTCCACCAAGAGCGGTACATATCAGAAATATGCGACGGACTGTTGTGGCTTCTCATCATTTTGAGGTTCAACTTAGTAAACCTCGAACTTCACTGTTCCAGAACTCTTTCATTTGGAGAACTGCGTTTGTGTGGAATAAACTTCCCGAAAACATTTTTTGAATGGATTAGTCTTCAGCGATTCAAATCCAATTTGAATCGCTACTTTCGCACAAGCACCGCTTTTAGAGCGCCTTAAGAATTTTTCTGTAGTGCTTGTGTTTTGTCCTTGACACAAAATCAATAAATAGTGTGAAAAGAAATCGCTTATCGTTGCCTGTTCCTATGTATGCTTAGATCTTCAAAAGTACGCAATGGATTTTGATGTTTTTTTTAAGTAGATAGATATAACTTGCATAATATAGTAGAGAAATACTGATAATTTTAGAGGTTTATAATGTGATGTCGTAAATAAACACATTTTTTTGCGCTTACATTGCAAACGCTGGCTAATCCCTACGAGGCAGATCAAAATAATGCACTACAATATTGTATAATTAAAAAGGTCTCCAAAAAGTTCGCAATGGAATATGTCTCTCTCTTAGGGGTAACCCACAATAACCATTTTTCATCCATTACTTTTTACGAGAAGTAATGACTTACGAACCGATTTTAAGGAATACAGCAACACTCCTTATCCAATTAAGTACCTTGAATATATTGTGGATGTAATTTAAATGAATATTATCGAAGATATTACAGATTTAAAATCCAGAGACATAGCGCTTACGGCGGTACCGGCCTGGAGCCGGCGGTCCGTGCCTATAAATAGCGCGTCGAAGGTCATGCCTCGTCCTATGCGTGACCCCAGATTCCGAGAAAGGGACAAACACCCAAGGCCGACCAAACAGAACCAACAACCACCTTCACGAGTCGCCGTCCGAGAATTCGGTCGCCGTCAGGCGACTCAGGTATGCATAAAATAGTCACATAAACTCTTTTTCAGTTAGGTTCAACGCAGAACAATTCGACGGCGACCGCGATTCACTTTTCCTTAGATTCACTGAGGAATGCTCGACATTAGCAACAATAGCCGCCGGTTAGTTTTTGGGAGCCCCCATGCAAACATTCAGTTAGGAATAGTCACGACAAAACAATTAACCGATCAGAAAGTATAAGCACCTAAAAGCTGACTTTCGACTAAAAGAGGTCAGATGTCAATCTTGCTGAAGTGCCCATCAGTAAGTTGAGGAACGCTCGGAGAGCGGGGGTGGGTGAAGTGGAGTACAAGTAAAATTGAACAGACTGTATTGTATTTTGTTATACTATTATTTCATTTCAGGTTTTTTGCTTAATATACATGTTTTTTTTTCAGCTATTCATTTTCATTCTTCTTCTTTAATTTTCAATTCTTCTTTTTTAGTTATTTCAGGGATTTCAAACCATTCTATATAATATCAGACAATGGGAGTACGAAATAATGAAATTCATCATGAAACATTGTCAATAATCACCTTCGAACAAACTTTCTATTTTAGTGAGTATCCCGATATTTCCTAATTTCTTTTCTCTAAAAATGCTGAAATTTGTTATCACGAAGAGAGCCATAGCTGCCTCCACATTTTTATCATCAATCTAATTTAAAGTACGTCCATTGAGGTAGATACCACTTCCATGATCAAGCATTGAGCATTTTAACGGTATGAGGAGTGAATAGAAGTCTTGAATCAACTTTACCTTAATGTGTTGCAGAAAGAACACTTTTTCATGATGATTGATGTTTGCATATGCCTCTTCTGCTACATCAATTGTTTCAGAGTTCGATTGCGTAGCCAGGACAGCTAGACAAGCCCATGCAGTTTCATCATTTGTAGTACGGCATAGATTCAAAGCATCCGTCCATTTGTTCTCCCGGACATACCTAAAACTCATAATCATTTATAAATCCTAGTTATTACTTTCAATCCCTTGAATGTTTACTTTTTGTGTGTCTGAATCGCGTTTACATGTCCCTCCAAGTATGTTTGTTTTCTACTAAAGATAAGCACATATAACATAATTTACCAGGAGCTTTTTTGATTTTACCTAATATACACCAAATATTCAATTTTTTGTAGATTGAAATAACAACTAGTTTCTTGCAGTCATTGGGAAATACTTCATTTTTTAAACTACAATTGATCACTTTCAAAATATATTGTTGATAGTTCAACAAAATCTGAAGAATATGAAAATTGTGATGGGGTAGAAAGGGCAAACATTTGAGTCCACCCTGATAAGTTACTGCGTAAATTCAAAGTATTCGTCAAAAGGAATAAAATACCTATCAAAAAAGCCTATAAAAAAGAGTTGAGGAATAATACTCATCTTCCGGAGGATAAAATCTGCAAGATTCCTTGTTTTTTTTCAATGAACCTTTTTCCTGAAGTACGAAAAATCACTCACTAGCAGCGATAGTAGTTCGGTAGGGATAAACACTGCATAATCCTCATATAAACATATGTTGAAGTACAATTGAAAAAGGAAGTTTTTAACAGAAGAAAACGTTCCTGGAGCAAAACTAAAATTTGCAACTGTAAAGGATAACAATGTTGTAACATTAAAACGTTGTCTTGCATGCCGCAATTTAAAAGTAACTGGAAAAAAGGTGAAGTAATAGACAGATTACTACCTATACAGACTCTAGTAAAAGAGTAGCGGTAGATTCAAACTGTAATAAAAGAAATTTAAAATAATTATGAATTTCAGATTTATTTCCGAGTGATATATGAATCAAATATAGATGGCAATGACATAAATTAAATCAAATATAATAAACGAGTATAATTTAATAAACGATGGAGGTTATATATCATTCTAATCAATGGTAATTAACTATGAAGAATGTACTATTCATTTCATGTTTAGAGCATACATATGAATATTTATTTATTCTTTGTGTTGTTAAATCCACTCTCCTCGAAGCATGTATCCATTTCTTACATCTAACCTTATTAATATGCGGTTTTATAAATGGTATAAAAAACACGTTTTCTTCCGGATATCGATTATCCGACGTACAATTCGCAAAACAGCATTGCTTTATTGGCATTATACAAGCACAAAATAATTGTTTATATCAGATTCATATTTTTAAGTAATAAATTAATATTACGTAAATAACACTGTTTTACATGTGAATAGTTTATATTTGTCCCTGCTACTAGTGCTGCCTTTCGTGACACGTTCGCTGTACTATTATCAGGAAAAAGGCTCATTCTGAAGACGAAGGTAGATTTTAGCCTCCGAAATGTTAAGATGAGTATCTCTATAATTTCTTGGCTCTTTTTTGACGTTACTGTTAAATGGAACATTTTTTGGTGAAAAATAGCGCGAATTCACGCAGTAACTTTTTTAGGTGAACAAAAACATTTGCCCTTTCTACAACTACATGAAGTTCTTTATTAAAATTTTTATATTTTATAGGTTATGGAAAGAGAAAAACCCGAAAAAGTTAGATATGATAAAAAATTTCATTCTCTATGAAGAACCCATGATTCAACCATGGGACTCATATTCATCTTTTCCGTCCTTTTTTTGTGTGGTAACATCACAATCGTCATTCTTTTGAGAATAGAAATGTAAGGAGATAACACATTCTTGAATGTTTTTTTG
Source organism: Leptinotarsa decemlineata (assembly GCF_025532065.1). Lineage (NCBI taxonomy): Eukaryota > Metazoa > Arthropoda > Insecta > Coleoptera > Chrysomelidae > Leptinotarsa > Leptinotarsa decemlineata. The sequence goes on along the minus strand of NW_027412549.1, from coordinate 5,130,783 downwards.
CAAACTATTAGAAATAAATCATTACACTAATGATCAATAAATTAGATTATCGAATCATTTTGTGACTCTTAATCTTTATTTGAGCACTATTGTTCGATATAACCAAAACGAAACTTGAAGGTTCAACTCTCTGAAATAAAAATGTATCCATAAACAAAGTTAAACAACAACGGTGAAAAAAAAATGCAAATTTTCATTGAATATCCCTAAGGATTATAATAATAAGCTATTTCGTGTTGAATTTGACCTTAAAACATAAACAAATTGATTTTGATGAAATTAGCAACTCTACATGAACCTCATTCGTTTTTTTTTTGTTAGTTCATTCAGAGCACTTGTAAGCATAAGCAGCACTCATTTGAAGCAACTAAAAAAATGGGGTTAACTTGGCAAAATAATCAAATATAAAATAATGACTTACAGAAGTTATGTATTTTAGGCATCAGGATTGATTGAAAATTCATTGTGAAGTGTGGCAATATTTATATTCGATATCCCTTCTCCTCCCCTGAATTGAAGTATAGTGTTATTTGGCTGTACAAAGAGGAATAAAGGATTCTGCCAAAGAGTTACAGAAGAGGGTACAGTAGTAGTTATAATATAATAGTAAATCTGATATTGTCATATTATAGATCAAATTCAACCAAAATCTTTTTTATGCAAAGTATTACCGAGCTGAATACATATTGCCCAAAAAAAAGTTATCAGATCTGAAGTGAGTCAAACTCTTTACGTTAATGCATGTACAGTTGAAATGTGTGGCTTGAACGCTTCACAGGAATCACGTAAACACTCCCATGAACTTATGGTTAGGTATCCATTTGTTATTCAACATCAGAATAAATCAAAAATCAATTTAACGAAGTTCGAGACACAGAAATAGTAATTAGAAAATACATCGTTGGTTGAGAGAAGCTGTGTGGAAAGCTTGCAGAACAGCTAGTGGACCAAAGTTGCTTAGTTACTCAGCGATCACCAGGTGGCAAGATTAGTATTTGCCTGTCAGCATCTCATTTGGAAAGATGTCATTGGCAAAATGTTATGTTCACGGATGAATCACGAATTTGCACACATTCTTCACATGGTTGGAAGCTCGTTTGGAAGGGAACGGGTCGTCTCAGTTATAGAGAAGAATAGGTAACAGGATGGGCAGAAACTTCATCCTTACACAAGACAATGCGAGACTACATCCCACCAGTTTTGTCTCAGAACCTAACTGATGTTGGGTTTATCTGGGACTATCTTGGTAGACATGTGATAAGTCGCGAAAATCACCTACTAACAAAAATGAACTTCGTTAGCGCTCAAAGGGAAGTGAAATAACATTACCTAGGAGTATTACTAGAATGGCCCATTCGCTATTTATGTTATCGTCTTATTGTTATTTTTTCCATAATGATTGTAAAGAATAAGAAACAAGCAGAGAAAACGCATTGCTTCATTCAATAATTAATAAATTTAGAAGGAATCGTGATATCAAAATGATTGAAGAAGTAATGTTCAGGAAATGAGCTAGCTTTCATACAGGATGGTTTTGAGCTTCATCCTAAAGGTGAACCTAGATGGTAGAAACATAAATTTGATTTTCCTTGTATAATGTGTATAAATCGGGACCTATTAGGAAATCTGTTCATTGTGAATCAATATGGGATAAATTTCCTTCCATTCATTTAAGATAATATTGAAATTGAAATGAAAATAACGTTATTCGAAATCAAAATTTGTAAACATTTCAAGGTGAGCATTTTCCACTGACCTTCCTCTAGATGTAGTCCAAATAACGGTTTCTAGTATTTCTAAAACCACAGTATACAGGGTGTTTCAAATTCGATCCTCCCCATTGGGGTATCGGAAACTATGAGAGATACGAAGATGGTTAAATTGGGGCAAAGTTGCGCATTTACCTGACTAACAATAAACCGTTAAAAAAGTTCTGAAATCCCGAGAATATCCGGAGATATCTGGAAAAAACAGAAATTTCGTAAAATTATTTTCATTTTTTTCTGGCTGTATTTTTCGAAGGATTCGAAAATAAATTGCACTTCCACGTTATCACTTCTTCCCTGATACATAATGGTGTTTTCAGGTTTGCTGTCCGACGTTTCGTCTTCCGGCCACCATCATCAACTTTATTTTTTCTTATGGGCTCTACATTGGATTTTTTCTGCTTGGAGATATTGAAAAAAATTAATTCTTATCATGCTAGGCTTTGACATTGATGTTTCTGAATTTGAGTTTCAATTTGTTACACTCAATGACATTTTGTTATTATACAAACCATTGAAATTTTGTCGAAAAATGGCTTTCACGAATGAAGAAAACAGAGATATGATACAAATTCATTACAAATACGATACATTGTTAGGACATCGGAACTGTATTCAAACTTATATCTCGAAAAACGACAACCACGTCGAATTATATTCAAGTTATTGGATCGAAATCTCACCGTGTTGGGTTCGTTTGAAAAGCCAATGAAAGAATACGGAGACAGAGTCAAAAATTTAAATTTGATAAAAGAGGTGTGCATGAGGTCAATTAGACGACATTGTGTCCTTTTCAGTGAAAATAGAAAAAATTAACTAAAATGTAAAGGCAAAAGTAAATCACAGCAAATGCTCAAAATGCTGGCCTTGTTTATAATAACACAAATGTGCCCTTCTTCGAATATTATTCACTGCACGATTAATTTCCCTCCTCCTTAATCTTCCAAACTTCCTAACAATGCTGTGTGGAAGGTCCTCAACATTTTGATATTCCCTCTGACCATAAACTCTATTTTTCAGTATGCTCATAAGAATGTATCCATAACACTTGAGTCTGGAGACCTTGCTGGCAACCTCACTGGTCCATTATTCGCTATCCATTTATCACCAAAACTTTCAGTCAGGTAATTAGATACTCGTCTGGTAGTGAGTGGTGGAGCACCATCATGTTGAAACCAGATGTTTTTATAGTTAGCCAAAGGTAGATCATCCAAATAGTCTTCAAAAATCGACATTCAAAACTGGTGATAGGTTTCTTCATTCAGAATCTCGTCAAATAAATGGGGACCAAAATTCTATCTTTGTAAATTATTGAGATATGTGTATTCTGTAATATTTTAAACCACTTTTTTGAGATGTCTCCAAGCACCTGTATGACAAATATTCATTTCGGAGGAAATTTGGCGTGTAGATTTCCCTGGGTTAATGTTTATCTGCAAATTATTAATTTTTATTGAAACGGACACAATGTCTAACTTACCTCATAGATACCTCATTTATCAAATTTTCTTTTGTTTCCTGGTCCATTCTGTCTTCGTTTTTTTCCCTCGGCTTTTCAAATGAACCAAAGTGGGTGAGATTTTGATCCAATAACTTGAACATAGTTCGATGTAATTGTCGTCTTTCAGGATACAAGTTTCAAATACATTTCCGATGTCCTAACACTGTTTCTATCAAACCTCTTTTTTCTTCATTCATGAAAGCTATTTTTCGCCAAAAATTAAATGACTTGTACAATAAAAAAAATGTCATTGAGTGTAACAAATTGGAAGTCAAATTAAGAATCATCAAAGTAAAAGCCTATTATGATAAGAATCAATTTTTTTTCAATATCTCCAAATAAAAAAAATGATAACTGATGAAACATCATTGAAAAAGTAAAATATGGTTCAAATCAAAACAGAAAGAATCTAATGTAGCGCCAATAAGAAAAAATAAAGTTGATAATGATGGCCGGAAGCAGGGAAGCAAGGAAAAAGTGGCAATGTGGAAGTGCAATTTATTTTCGAATCCTTCGAAATACAAAGCCAGAAAAATATCCGAATATATCCGGATATCTCCGGATATTTCAGAACTTTCTCAAGGGCCTATTGCTAGTCAGGTAATGGCCCAACTTTGTCCCAATTTAACCATCTTCGTATCTCTCATAGTTTCCGAGATTCCAATGGTGAGGATAGAATTTGAAACACCATATAGTCACTTTCGTAGATTTTGGGGGAGAATAACTTCGGATGTCTCTTGCAAGAGCAAAAGTTTGAAATAGAAGATTAATTGAATTTTCTTAATTGGCCGGAATCTCTTGTCTCACCTGTGAATTAATGTGGGAAAAGGCGAAATAGGAATGTTCAAAAGCGATCCATCGGCTCTCCTTACAGATACCGAGTTTCCGACAAAATCGTGAATTCTAGGAGTGCGACCCAACTCTGGAGAATCGTACTGCATTGAACAAAGTTTCAACAATTTTACATTGTAGCAGGCTGTTGGACAGTACCAGACGATCAACTGCGTGTCTTGAATGGCAGCTATGATGTTTTCATTGGCGTTCCATTGGAAAGATTCAATTTTTCTACCTACAAATAAATCGAACTGACATTAAAACTATATTTTTATGAACAGTTTTCATAAAAAGAGTCATGAAAGCAACAAAATGCTCGTTTCTAAGTATGAAATGATTTAATTTATATTAAATACAATTTAGAAGAACTAAGGAATCTGAATTTGAAAGAAAATCATTATACTCCTTCGGAATAATAACAGTATATCTTCTGGAAAATATTCATATTTTTTCAAAATTTCGTTTCAATTAAAACATTTGTTTGCCAATAATGTTGATAGTTATCACTATATTATTCTCACTCTATAAACAGTGTTTTTACATGAAATCAGTAAATGTTGAAAATATATAATAAACTAATGATATAATGATATAATAAACATGATATCATTTCAAGAGTTTTTTTGTTATCTTCATATTAAAAATTGGAATACGCTATATAAAGAATAAGAAGTTGACAGGATAGTGTATAATATGCTATACGCTATCCTGTACCTACTTATCAAATAGCGAAGTGTTTACTTATATTGAAATAATATTCACTTGTAAAGAATATTCTGAGAGAAATATCTAATTTCGTAAAATGAAACAACCTGAAGAAGCAATCAAAAATATTTCCTATTTTCAACAGTATATTCAGTTTCGAATATTTTGCAAACTAATGGGGAAAATAATTTGTTTTGGTTTCGTGTTTGAAATCAGGTTTACCGGCACTCAAATCCATCGTTCAAACAACTACGCCAACAAGAAGTTCATGAAATGGTGTGACATAAGGCTATTTGAGTTTTTGTGTTTATGTTTTCCATTCCTGGGAACATTACATCCCTACTTCCTCCTTACTATACCTATTGATATTATGAATGCGAATGTAAGTTTGTTTGTTACGGTTTCACGCGAAAACTACTCAACCGATCATCATGAAATTTTGTACACATGTTCTTGGAGGTATTAGAAGTAACATAGGATACTTTTTATGAAAAAAAATTATTTGTAAAAAAAATCTCAAAATCTTGCTACTTTAGCGTCATCTAGCATTCCAATAATGAAGTTCCAACCCTTAGTACCGTAATACCATTGCACTGTATTATTCACAGTCACGACAATATCCAATCCAATCCAATCCAATTGACTATAGTTTCAGATGTTTAGAATTTTTCTATATTTATTGTTATTTTCTTCTGTTACCCGCAAGCGAAGCCGCGGATGAAAGCTAATGTTTATATAAGTGAATATTTATTAAATGTGAACAACTTAAAAATAAGAACTAACGATAAGTGACAAATTTTTTATGTTGAACGGTTTTATTGAAAAACATATTCTTGATTTTCAGTATCGATATACTTTTTTTTACTTCTGGAGAAATTGGGTTGAACATAGAAATTACGTCGAGTTAAATTGACTTTTTTCTGAAGTTAGATTTAATATTTCTCATATAAGTATGAGAAAGTAATTTACTCTGTCTCGTAAAATGATTATGAATTGTTTCATTCAAAATTATGGCTCTTGATATTTCAATTTCATTTCTAATAGAATGAATAAAACATCGAATATTGAGTTTATAATGTAGGTATCTAATATCTAATGAATTATTTGGTTTATATAGATTTATTATTGATTGTAAATAGGGTGGTATATATACTCGAATACATTAATTTGAATAGTTATTAGGTAAGGAAGGTGTGAAATAATTACAGTGAAATATATTTTTTAAAAACTTCAGAGGTGTAATATTCCTTATTTCGAAGAAAATACTATGTAGATTGTTTTCTAACGTGCTTTATATATTTACTTCATGCAGATTATCACAATTTTTTTCAGAATCGAAATCAGTATATAGTAACAATTGTAGAAGTGATAAGAACATTAGTAGTGTTCCACAAGTTTCAAGGATGAGTAATTTCAAGAACAGAATTAATCAGACGAAACTATTGTATCTCAGGTTTGTTTAAAATGAATTGAATTTTGTTTCATTTTATGATGGGAGATTCACTTTGAAATGAATGATAATGGATTTTAGAGTTACGATACTCACTGACAAAGATTGGTATTCGTTATACATTGTGTTCGGTCTGAAAATCTTGTTATCGAAACTATGGGTCGTTTCTAATCCACTTATCCTCTTAAAATTCATTATTCCCTAAGGTAGATTTTCAATTCCTTAATTGTTCCTTGTGTCCCTTATCTTTGGAGTTACCCGCTATTATGACCTTTCCTACTTATGTTAATCCAAGCCTCCCCACAATGACCAAGTTGAACCCCTTCTCCAACTGCCGATGTGAAACATTGCATTTTGTAAAATCATTTCATTACTTGAATTGAAGGGGTTATATTTTTAGGAGTGATTAATTTTTGGGAAAGAAAGTTTTTGGCTTTCTACTACTCCATCTTCATTCAAAAAAAAAGAGGGAATCTTAAGGCGAAACATCGATGTATACCAGTGAGAATGACAGTGTCCTATGTAAGTGCAATTTGTTACCATTCATTTAAAGTAGAACTCATGTGAATGATATCTGATTTTTGTTCCACAACGAATGTTTGAAATACAAACTGAATAGAGAAAAGTATCTTCTGTATAATTCAGTGTTCATATATAAGTATTTGTTTCGAAAGAATTGTTTTTTTCGTGTAGTTCAATGTTTATATGAAAGTAACTGTTTCAGGAGGACATTCTTTCAGTTTGTGTCTGAAAGTTACTTATTTGCATGATCTACACATCCATGTATAGAGTTACTTATTTTCAAATTGATTACTTCCTTCCTTTCTTTGGAAGATTCCCTCATCTTTTTTTGTATCAACATTTCATTACGTTTTCAACTTTGTAAGAGTGAAGTCAGAATAAATCTTGTCTTGTCTACCGTATATCTTGCCAGTTATTTTTCTTATTCTATCTTTTCACAAGAGTTAATGTAATTCTTGTGTGCATTGAGCATTCGTACTCACGATAAAATAATCGGTCAAAACACATTGCGACAAGTTTGTGCTAAGAATGAATTAGAAAAAAGGTGTTTGCTAACTATTTTTCAAATTTAACACTTAACATGTTTACATTTGTAGTCTCTGAGTCATGGGGGATATTAACTAAAATGATATCTATTCATTCAAGCTTGCGTGTAGCTCTATCATCTAAAATTTCTAAACCATATATCTACCTAGTTTGAGGAACATCTTATTGTTGTTTCTGGCATGTATTAGATACATATCTCTTGTTTTGTCCAGAATTGCTAGTTTTCTACCCGATGCTTCTCCCCACTGGTCCAAAGAGATTTGAACTATTTGCATGGAATGTTGAATTGCGGTGGTCTCCGCAGACGATCGGTTATTTGATATATCAATAATATGTATAGCTAAAAAACAAAATCAATTTCAAATTCCTGTTCCAGAGTGTATTTAACCTACTTTTGACATCGGAAGTATCTCTGATTGCCAGAGTATCAGGGGATAGAGTTACGTGTGAGTTTCTCAAATAATCCAGTCTCATACTCGGCCATCTTGGAGATGCTATCAAACGACCTTGATAGTTATAGATTCCCACGCTGCTTTTTTCAACCAATAACATGTGCCTGTGGAAAACAAGATGTTAATGAAGTTGAGGTTTTCCTGTTGTTTAACATAAACACAAAGGATAGTTTAAAAAAAATTAATCTGCGAGATTTACCATATATATTCGAAATAGTTGAAGCGACAGTTCGAACTATCGTAGAACTATCGCAGATGTTTTGTACAAAGTTTCCAATCAGCAAATTGACCAGATAAATAGTCACCTAACACAACTTGCAGTCATTGCATTTATTACAAGATAAGTTTCCTTATTTTTTATTGAGTCAGCCAATAAAAATTATTCATAAACGATGTACCTGGCAGATAAAGATTATGTAACCTTTATAGAATTACATAAGATATTATCATGCAATGCCAAGCCAAGTTTTCGTCTTTAGGAGATGAAGTAGACTAATTCCTTACTCTAAAACTGGTCTCTATTGATGTGAAACATCTATAGCTGCACGTAAAACCGATTGCTGGCCTGGCGACCGGTCGCCACGTTATATGATAGTGTAAGAATGAATCACCAGATGAGGAATATTTTGTTGAGCCGCCGCCGGTCATGGGAAGCTACGACGATATTGTGAGGTTTTTGTTTTTGGGGTGATTCAATGGAATATTAGGCATTATGAAGAATATGCATTCATTATGTGTTTCTCCGTGCTCCGATATAGAAGCCGCTCATGTTCACTCGTTGTATGTGAATAGGAATAGAATGTGTTATTAAAAATGCGACCAGTGTTTGTTTCTATCATCAGAAGTGGGATTGTGCCTAACGCTCACAGTGAACTCACGAATTCTGTTGTTTAAACATTGAAAAACAGTGTTGTGTTACGGTTCTTTATGCAAACAGAAAATACTTTGCTAGGATTCTCTTTTTGTTTTGCTGTTTGTGGATAATTGTAGAAATGACTTTCAAGGAGGGAGATTCGACTCGAACACTTTTAGCTGAATTGATTGAAGCTTTGACGTTACAGCGATCTGGTGAATATTTGCCCCATTTTAGACCTGAAAATAATTATTCCAGCAAATGGATGACTCAAGTAGGAGCTATTAAAATCGAAATAGACTGATCTGATGTTCAAATATTGGTCAAGAATTGGTCGATCTTTACTAAACGAGGCAAAAAGATGAATTGAACGTTGGAACCCTTATAACTTCATCAAAGCTTTTCCACCAAAAAGAAAACTTGGTCGTATGTTAGAAGATGCACTTACATTCTCAAGTGTTTCCGTAAACACCTATGAATCGTATGTACACGAAAAATCAGCAATGTTAAAGAGTGTACGCGCAAAATGGTGGGAGATTGACTAAGTAGAATCAATCGTTAATGGAATATCTGAACCTGAAATACTCAATGCCGCCATGAATGCTGCCTTACTATTTCTGAGTGTTTTTGTCTTCTTTTGTAAAATCTCCTCATAGCAGTGAGGTACAAGAAAAATGATGGATGCTACATTTTTTCACTTAAGAGAAAATGCCCCTTTCCTGACAGAAAAATGAGTGGATCTGCTAGAGGGTCTCTGAAATATTACCAATATGGTAAGATGGGACATATGAAGGCAAATTGTCGTGCTAAAAATCCAAAAGCATCATATGACATCCGAAATTTCTTTACCAGTCAACATGAAGTTCCGAGTTCATCACAAAGTTACAAAACTTATAGTTTTTGCAGTCTGTAGGCTGTTATCGATGGCCACCAGTCCTGGGCGTTGATTGATACAGGAGCTGATTTATCGCTGATTTCTGATACATTTTTACATTTCTTTGAAAGAGAAGTTATTCCATGTAGTATAATCTCAAAGGACCTCACGAATGTCACCATTGAGGCTACTAAAAAATTCACAGGTTACACAAACATTTCTGGTATTGGTTTTCCAGTTAGTTATATCTTCATTGCCGATGATTATCTTGATCAAGGTATTCTAATTGGACACAATACTTTTGAAGATCAAAGCCTTATAACCAGGATCCCGTATCATACCTCGCAAATTACCAGGCATTCATAAAGCTTTTGAAGGATTTAGTTCTGAGTAGTCTGAAGTCGATGTTCCTGCTTAGTTCCGCAGTGATCTACTAGTGATTTTTCGAAATTTCGCCAGAATGATTATAACTGGAAATAAAGTAAGAGTTGTCAATAATACGAGCCTGAAAAAACGCTTAGAGAAAGACATTATTGTCCCATACTTCCTATCATCTGGAAATCAATAAAAGGGAGGCAGTTCGAGAAATAACATAAGATTTGATGAGGAATAACATTATGAAATCAAATGAATCACCGTTTGCTAGTCTTGTGCTTTCGAATGTGTGTAGATTTTCTCGAACATAACCACTTCACAATTGAAGGTCGCTTTCCTCTGCCACTCATCGACTACCAATTGAACAGACTGGACAAGGGACGTTACTTCACATCTTTGGATATGGCTTCCGGCTTCCATCGGATACCGATCGAGGATTCATTCATAAGAATGCATTCGTCACGCCGCGCGGACGGCCACTTTGATTATCTGCAGATGCCGTTCGGGCTTGCAAATGCACCGGCTGTATTTCAGAGAGCGTTTAACTTTATCCTCGATAATCTGAATGATTCAATTACCCTAGTTTATCTCGACGACATTTTGATCCCTAGTGCGACTCCGGAAGAGAAGTACGATAATCTTCGGTGTGTACTAGAGGCACTTTCTACTGCAGGTTTTTCTTTAAATATTGAGAAATGCGGTTTTCTTCAATCTCTGGAGTACCTTGGAAGAGAAGTCTCAGGTGAAGGCATAACAATCAAAAAATGGAAGGCAGGGAAATGCTGAGGTCTTTTCCTGATTTGATCCATACAATTTTCCTTTGCAATTCAAGAATTGATTTTGCTTTATAGATTCTTCATCAAGTGAAAGAGGTGTCGGGAGCGTCGTTCTTGTTAGGAAGGCCGTGTAAGAATTAATCAACTGAAGAATATTTTGCCGAACCGCCGTCGGTCAGGGAAAGCTATCGTCGAATCATAATTGCGATATCGAGAGGTTTTTGGAATGATTCAATGGAATATGTGTTTTTCCGTGCTCAGAGACAGAAGCCACTCATGTTTACTCGTTGTATGTAATTTAGTTTATGTGAAGAGGGAATAAAAGTACGACCAGTGTTTGTTGCTATCAAAAGATTCTCTTTCTACTGGTTCGGCGTTACACTATCTCTCTCGTCACACTGAGCTCGGATACCTATACTAAAACCAATAATGATTGAGAGTAGAAGTAAGCCCAGTTGACAGCAAATCGGGGGCGTGCTTATTAATTTTTGAGAGGGTTGAGAATGAAAGAAAAATTATTAGTACAATTAGTTAAAATATTCATACACATTTTTCATTTATTTCATTAAAACTTTGAATATCGTAATTTACCTAATCGTTGTAGTCATTAGGTGGGCCTTATGAAAACGGAGTAATAATCGTGGTAATTATAGTAGGTACCAAATAAATTAACAATAATAATAACAATATATATATATATATATATATATATATATATATATATATATATATATATATATATATATATATATATATATATATAATATATATATATATAACTTTTTTCACTATTGGGTTGCAGCAATTGATAAGTGAACTCTTCATAACAATTCTTAAGCTTTCGAGTAACTTAAACTCATCGTCAGGGGTACTAGAAAATGAAAATTACAATTTTTTGATAATAGAATATAATATAAATGTAAATGTACAAATTTTCGTCTAATCTTCAACCTCAGATTCGTCACTGTTGCTACCGCTATCATCAAAGTGAATTATGATTTGTTCAATATTGTGTTCAATACGGTTGTCTACGTCCCACATTTTTTGCTCCTCTTTTAAAACATGCTGCATGCATTTCTTCCAGTCGTCTGCAGAAACAGTTCGAATAGCTTCTTGCTATTCAAACTATTCTGTTTTCTCATGCCACATATCCTTTTACTTGCGCCCAGATTAATTCTATTGGGTTTAATTCGCCGTGGTATGGTGGTAACCTTAAAACTGTAATTCCACGACTTAACGCCATTTCATCCACTGCGAATTTTTTATATTTGTCTGTGTGTAATTTTGTTAGCTGAAGTAGTTCTGCCTTTAAACTATCTTTGTTATATTGGATGTTTATATTAATTAACCATTCTTGATTTGCTGCTTTTTTCCATGATTGTTTCGGTATTCCGCATTCATCTCTTCATGATAGTCGCCTGTTTTCTTAGATTTGAATATTAATTCACTATTTGGTAAAAATCCACTGTCGCTTCCTATATGCGTAACTATCTGACGACTACCTTTTCCAGATGGCTGTTTTAACCCAACTGACAAACCTTCAATAAAGACTTGTCGTGCACTTGTTATATTACCATCCTGCCATACTTTTTTGACCGTATATCCTTGGTTAACCCATGTCTCGTCCATGAAGTACAATTTTTTTTTGAGCTTCCGAAATTCGTCAATTCTTCTTAGATAGTTTCTTCTCCGTGCTATTATTTCTTGACGTTCAATGAGAATGCTTTTCCTGTCAACTTTTCCGTACGTAAATTTCATTTCGTGTACAAGTTTCCTAAAAGTTTCTTTACCCATTTTTGGGACCAATTCATGATCGCTAAGTGCCTCCAGAACTATTTGTAGTGTGGGCAGCTCATTTCTGAAAAAGAAACTGTGAATAGTTCTGCGTATACTGGTTTTGGCTTCTTCATCAACTGTGATTTTTTTCGTCCGCTACTAATTTTTGGCGTTTGTACGTCCCCATGAATTTTTGCTTCTCTTAGTATTTTGTAAATCGATGATTTTGGTACACCGGTATAATCAGAGCACATATCAACTAATTTATCTTTTGTAATTGTGGAACTTAATGATGTAGAAATGCCCGGTTGGTTATTCGGAGGTACACACGTAGAATTACAGCACATATGCACAAAGTCATCTTTTGGTGGCTGATGATCTCTTCCAAGACAGTGAAATACTCGCAGTACAGTTTATTTTTCTCTTACTGACCGAGACTCCGACCGTTTTACCTTTTTCGACGTGGAAGGCCCGACCATGTCTCCCATTTTTTGAGTAGTTTGAGAACGGTGTAGAAATATAAGTATGTAACGCTTAAACACTTATTAGCACTATTATTTTCACCAATTGTTATCACAACACGTCGATTGCTAACTAACTTAACTGTAAAACGTACAATTCACGCTGTATAATTCACAAACCAATGATACGCTCATGGCTGCAAATACATTAGTGAGGACTGCAATGATGAGATGGAAGTTACGGTAAAGTGACAAAGACAGAAATATCGTTGCGTACAGCGTTGCCACTAGTTGTAATAAATATCTAAAACTATACAGAAAATAATGAATTTCAACTGATCAGTAATCAGGAAATGTATAAGTATTACTCATTACAAGCTCATTACTGATTTTTGTCATAAATAATACCTTTTAATCGTACTAGTATTGTGTATTATCTATAATTTGCCACAGCCTACAACTCTACTGCTTACTATATTTTGATTCTGCTATAAACTGGTAACGTAAAATTTAGATATGACAACGCGCTTTACTCTCAATCATTATTGGTTTTACTATAGTGTGTACAGTATTGTTTAATACAGTATACGAAACCTGTGTTATAGTCAATAAAATCAAAAATAAAATATGTCTGACAGTGATAATTTAGAAAGTGAAAGTGGGCAGCCTTCTGCAAAGAAAGCACAATCACACTACTACACACTATCAATTCATCAGTAATTTATTCATATTTTCATATTCTATAATTAAAGTGTGCATTTATTCGTACATTAAGCCCGCGTATATTTGGTCTGTTTCATTGAAATTGAATTTTCACCAGTCATAACTTTTTGCGTGCATTTCAGGTCACACTATTGTTTTGCTTGCTGATTATTATCTTTGATTGTTAATATTTTTCATCAATATATTTGAATATATTTTTTTTATCGGATTAGTTTGTTGAAAATATTTTAGACTAATCAATACAGGTGAAATTATTTGATATTGTTAATTATTTTTTTATAGTATTTCTTGAAGAAAATTTTCAGTGTTTCGATCGAGTTTGTGGAATACATTCCATTATTTTCTAATGTGTTGAGTAGGGTAGTTCAATTTATGGCTGAAAATTTATTCATTTATTCATTTTATTTACTTATTCCATATACTATTCTACAGGATGAACCCAATTACAGAATAGGGAGTAACAGTGGCATTTACAAATATGTACTTACATAATATAATTTGTGAATCTATATTAAAAAAAAATAAAAACAGAACTGTCAGTTACCTAAGAAATGTCTTTTGATTTGTATAATCTGGCAGTTGAATATATCTAGGACACGACTAACAGAATTAGAGGTATCGCACATTGTAAAAATTGGAGATTTTTTCACTATATTTGTACGCGGAGTGTTGAGATAAAATGTGACACTATTCCTAGATGACCGTCTAGGAGTGACACTATTCCTACCTTCAATAAAAAAGAAATGAATTTACGCCCTACCTCGAGACTACAAAAATTGTGAGTTTCAAGCAATTCATAATAGGGTATTCCTACAGTAGGATACGTGCCTTTAAGTTTAAAAGACATATATTTTAGGAAGCGCCTCTGTAGGGCTTCTAGTCGATTTATATGAACCTGATAGTAGGGACTCCACACGAGAGATGCATATTCCAGCCTAGGTCGAACAAAAGCGAAATAAAGTAATTTCAATGTTGAAGCTTTTTCGAAGTCTTTTGTATTTCTAACTAAGAATCCAAACATGCGATAAGCTGCTGTTAGAGTATTGTCAATATGTTTATTGAAAGAGAGGGATGAATCAAAAGTAACACCTAGATCAGTGAGTGTGTCAGGACGCTCCAGAACTTGATTGTTTATGACGTAGTTATGTGAATTCAGCTTGGTTTTCAGTGAGTAGGACATTATGAGTCATGAATTACGTATGAGAGGAGAATGATGAAGCGAAAATATTGTTCAAACTGATGAAAAATAACAGTACTATAATTTGAGATAATGAGTATACTCTGTAGAATTAGCTATTAACGGTAGAATCGATAGCTTACGATCTTTAATTCTGGACTTTGAGGATTCAATAGAAGATTCATTGTTCGAAGGTGGTTGACAATGTTTTATGGTGAATTTCATTAGTTCGGACTTCTATTATCTAACATGATATATAATGATTTGAAATCTTCATTTATTTTTTGTTTCATTGTTCAATTTTCAATTTTTCTGCTTGTAGGAATTTTATTGTAATATTGTTCACTGATTTGAGAAAGTGATTTCTGTAAATTATTTTTTAATCAAAAATGAATTTCTGTAAACTTTTGTGGGGAATTTTTGACGGTAGAGAATCCAATATTTCTTCTCTAGCTTCCGAAGGTACTATTATTGATGAGGAAAATCATATTAATCCCATGAGTGATTTGAATGATGATGAGTTAAGCTCAGTTCATGATATTATTTCGAATTTTACAACACTCGTGAAACACCGGTGAACAAACAAAATACTCTGTCACGTCGATACAGACGATGCTCGTGCTGTTGAATAGCGACAATATTTGATGTCACCTTAGATGTTGGAATATTTGAATAAGAAGTTAGATAAGCTGTTGAAATTGAATGTAGTCGAACCGTCTTGTATCGAATGGTCATCTTCCGTATTATTAGTGAAAAAAGCTAATAGAGACTTCAGGTTTTGGGATAGTCGCAAATAATGCACTGACAAAAATGACGGCTAACCACTACCAGTAATAGATCGTATAGTGGGAAATGCGCGTTTCATATCTTCAATAGATTAGAAATCAGCTTTTTGGCATATTGCACTCGACCAGGAATCTGAAGGGAAAATTGCTTTTTTAGTTTCGTGAAGAGGGTTATTACATTATGATGATGTTGCTCGGTCTAGACAAGCTTACACATCAGCTGTAGCCAGACATGCTCTCATCAAAGAAGGCACTCACATTATATCATTCGAAGATACAGTAATACTCGATACAACTCAAAATTATTATCCAAGAGTATATAGAGAGGCAATAGAAATTCAAAAACAGAGGGACCATTTCAATAGAGAAATGGCATTGAACAATAATGATATCTGGCTACCTGACCATAAAGGTACACAAACAAGCCCAGGTAATCCAATGGGAGAAACCAAGACACGTCCACCAAACCAGACCATAGTCAAATACCAGCATCGTGCTAACCGCGTTCAGAACGGCAATAACTCGAGCACCAACTCGGGCACCGTGACCTTCGCTACTACTGCAGTAGTAGACGGAACGTCAGACATAAGAAAACCTACAGACCACGGCAAAAATGCAAGCAAGGACTAATGGACGCAACTTATGGACCGGAACTAGAACCTTTCGTTTTCGTTTACATCGATGACCTCATAATCATCTCAGAAACTCACTCACTCATAAAAGTGTCACCTCGTTTGGAAGAATGTAATTCAACGAATAATTTGAAGAAATGTGAATTTTTTAAGCCATCTTGAAAATATTGTAATGAATCTGAAGCCGCCCCTGACCGATATGCCGGCCAGCGAAAGAATGCAGTCGGCAACCGCCGGTAAAACTCTAGTCGAGTATCGAATCGACTACACATTCCTAGAAACAACCGTTTCACTATATAAACCCGGCTTCCCGCCCCAAGAAGGCAGTTCAGAAAGTGAATTGAGCGGTTAAACAAGAAATTCAAATAGTGGAAATGAATTAAGCGTTAGTTGGTAGGCGTTGTGAATAAATTAGTTTGTGATAGTGAAATATTGTTGGAAATGAATCTGTTAAGGACAGTTAATTTATTAATTTGTTGCAATATTTAGGGTATGTAGTGGACAGATTAGGACTTGGAAACAATCCTAATAACATTTCGGCTATAGTGAATTTTCCGGTACCGAGAAATACTATGGAAACCAAAAAATTCGTTGGTATGTGTGGGTGGTACCGTCGTTTTATTCATCAATTTTTCATCTATCATAACTCCCATCAATCAACTTTCACGTAGCAAAAAAGAAAGTCCAGATTGAAACTCATATGAATTTGTACTTTAATTATTTTGCGAAATTCTATTGCAGCTGCAGCGGCGTCGAATTATTTCATTTGTTACATTACCGGCTTCACATAATTTTTGAAAAAAAAACTATAACTGCTATCATATCTATTATATTTTTGAGGTCTTGGCTAAAATAATTAATAAATAACTTTCAGACCAATGCAATTTTTTTATTTCTCAATTTCAGCGAAATCAAATCAAGTGGCGCCCCATCCAAAAACCGTTGTTCCACAAAATTAAAAAACTACGACCACTGTTCTCCCAATATATTGACTGCCGTTAGCAAGTTCCTACTCTATTTTTGTGCCTCTATTATTTTCCATTTAATCTGATTTTACCAACTATATTATTTGAGACGATTTTTATTTTTTATCTTCAGTCACTCGAATGAGATTACGAGGAAATGCATTCATGAATTGAATAGTCATATGGTTCAGAGAAGTAATAGTAGTATATTCCCTATTTCAAATGTAACATGCCAATGAATCTGTTTTAGTCAGATAACACAAATCTTCTTTTTTGCTAATTTGAGTACTTATTGCTATTTCTGATTTCTGGAGAAAAATACCATATCTGAATGAGTTCTTTGAGTGGAAAATACAGCAGAGTGTATTTTATTTCTTTTGTATCATTGTCTGTAATAGGTTTCAACAACATATTTGTTACAATGCAACTGAACAGAAGGGTTTTTATATTTTTAAGTAAAATAAAGTTCATTATACTGATAGACTACATTTGGTGGATTTCTATCAAATGATGTGTATATATGATGTGTATTTGCCAAGTATCTCGTTATGAGTACTCAACAAATTATTATAGTGTTTTGAAGTTTGTTATAAATTTTTGTACATTCTGGATTTATTGTTGGAAAATTCAGCCAGTCATTCACTATGTATTTGAGATTTACTCTTTAATTCATTTCTATTTATTTTTTCCTTTAATGAACTTTTTTAGAGGAAAGCATTCCTGGAACAACTCACATAGTACATCACTTAAGTGGTTCCATTGCTCAATAACTTCAGTAATTTCAATTTGATATAATTTCGACTCGATCAAATATTTTAATTCACTCAAAACACATTTTTGGTATTGATTCAGTTCAAAAGCTAATGTTCTTTATATTGTGACCTGAAAGAAAACAGTAAATAATTTCTGTTCCGTTAATGTTTCATATTCTTATACTATAGATTACTATTGAGATTATTAATTACCTGGGAAACTTTTCTTTCTTACCTTGTTCCAATGATTTGGGATGAAGTTTTCTAGATATAACGTAATTTCAGAATAGTTTTCTGCTTAACTTCTACACAACTTCCTCCTTTGCAAGTTTTATAGAAGTGTGGAAGACATATTATTTGTTATTTTCGTCAAGTCGATGACATTATAAGAATTATATAAACTAACTAAATAATGAAATAAAAAAATTCTTACTCTTCACATAGCAATAGTAGAATCACAGAACCGTCCTTCAAGTCGAATATAGCAGGAGTATTCCAGTTTCGTGTGTTATAAATATAACATTGACTGGGCGTCGTTAGCACCAAATGGTTGTACCGCAGTGCCATTTGAATTACTCTTTCTGGTAGCTCTAGGTGTTCGTTAGTTTCATCCAGGACGTTTTGAACAGTGACAATCTTCTTTTCGCTCACTACTGCCGTAAAGTTCATGAACTGAACGTCCCTTTCTACCACATGGGCAAATAAAACTTGTCCATTTGCGCATGCTCCTGCTAGTTGGGTTCCATCTGCAGACCAAGCCATTTTATATATGCAGCCTGTGTTGGGTTTCTCTAATGATCTTGACCACTGTGAGTGAAATAAAAAAATATCAAGTAGTGCATTTATGATCCAGCAATTAGGACATCGTTGAGTAATTTTCAGCATTGTATTTCATATGAAGAATATTAGGTCATTTCATGATAATAATATAAGTTGAAGTATCCTTATTATTTCCACAAATAATAACACTGATTTTGGTGTGTTTCAAGAATTTCCAGGTACTCATCAAACCATTGTTTCTCAGGAAAAACATCCACGATTGCCATCACCACCAGCATATTCTTTTCAAATCCTTTTTCGAAGAAGAGATAGGGATTTCATATGTATTCGAAATGAGAGTGAGCTCTTTATATTCCGGCTTGATTAGAGAAACATTTTATGTAATGAAGTGAATTGTGCACTAACTTAGAGTAAACGTGATTTTGAAATTAGAAATCTATGAAAACTGTGGTTGTTGACCGAATCTCGGTCAGTAGTTCCAAAAGCTTGTAATTATAAAGTTTTTGTGCCATTGGTGACTATCAGCTCACTCAAGAAACGTAGTTATGGAATTGAATTAGCTTTTCTCGCGCAGTTGTGTTGGAAGGAAAATTGAAAGTAGTCATTTTCTCTCAATTTTCTCATAATTTCAACATGACTTGTTTATAGGATATACTTAGTTGTTGAGATTTTTTTAGATCTCAGTTAGGTAATTTTTTTTGGTAATTGACATGAAATTCGTGAAGTACAAAACTTGAGTCTTTTTGAAGCTGGCGAATGAACAAGATCACATCGATCAAGGAAATCGGCACCAGCTACAATATTCGTATTATTCTTATGTTTATATCGATATCTGCCTCATCTCTCCTCTTTATTTGAATAAAACTCTGTACAATCTTGTATGCTATTGACAAATTTGTATTTTTCATTTGTATTGTAATATGTTATTTCTGCTGTCAATTATTCCATTTATTATTATCAGTATACTCTGGGTTGTGAATTGTGCCCCCTCCAAATCATTTTGTTGATCCGCCACTGCTAGGAATGTAATAGACAAATAAATACTATCTTTATATTGAACAAACGTAATATTTGTGAATAATTGGGCTTTTTTTTGCTATTACCACCTTACAGAATCTCAATCTGATCATATATATAAAAATGGATGCTTGCTGGTTGGTTGGTTGGTAAGTGATGAACTTCTACATCGCTCAACCGATCGTGATGAAATTTGACATGTATAATTAATTTTTCATAGAGAAGGTTTTTAGGCTATCAATTTTTCTGTAACTCGCCACTAGATGGCGCTGCAGAACAATTTTTTGAAAGCACTGTTCTATAACGCTGCGCACGCCTAAGTTCGTTGATTCTGTCAAAACATAAAACATTGGAACAGCAGCGATACAGCAACATGTACTAGTATATATATATATATATATATATATATATATATATATATAATATATATATATATATATATATATATATATATATATATACAGTGTGTCCAAGATAAGGATCCTAAGCATGGGAATCTCAGTACCTGTTGGAGATACAGCTTAGGTTAGGTTAAATGTAATTTTCCTTTAAACTAAAAAGAAAACAATGGCATGTGAGACATCGTTGAATTCGTAATAAAAAAATGGAATCAGATACAGGGTGTACTTTTGTTTCGGGTCATATAAAAAAATAAAGTTGATGATGGTTTCTTGAAAACGAAACGTCAGATATAAAATCTGAAAATACCATCGTGTAGTACCTTAAAAGTGCCAATGAAAAAGTGTTATTCGTTTTTTGATATCTTTTCAAATAAAGTCAGAAAAAAATAAAATTGATATTGTCAAATTCTCGTTTTTCCCAAATATCTCAGCAGGCCATGAAAATTCTTCAAGTTTCTAAACGGCATGTAAATAAGCTTTAAAGAACACAATTTTTTCCTAATTTAACCTAAGCTGTATCTCCAACAGGTACTGAGATTCCCATGCTTAGGATCCTTATCTTGGACACACTGTATATATATATATATATATATATATATATATATATATATATATATATATATATATATATATATATATGATGAGCTGTTTTCTCGGGTTTCGCTCCGTGTTCTGTGTATTTTCTCCCCATAAGGATTATTTTCACAACGTTTCGGCAAAGTCTCATATGCCATCTTCTGGTGATGTCTGGTTTTTTCAACTAGACTTCGCTGGTCAACTACCCTATCCCGCATCTGCGGGCAACAGGCGTTGGCCGATTTCAAGCTAGATGTGTGGTAGAGGTGTCTCGCAAGAGCCCTCGGCGGTTACTCATCCAACGCTGGAAAGGTAGCTTTCCTAACATGAGTGCCCCTCGGGGTAACGTAAGGGTATGCGGTGCAGACCACACGGCGTACACCCAAAAGTCGTTGATGAACCGCCCTATCCCGCACCTATACGGGGAATGGGCGCGACATCTTCGACATATGATGTGTGGTAGAGGATGCTCGTGAGAGTCCTCGACGGTTACTCATCAAACGTTGGAAAGGGAGCTTTCCTAACATGAGTTCTAGGGGGGAGGTGAGTGCCCGCTCGCGGCTGGAGGCTAGTGAGCCTCATCTCCAACTGGCGTTGGCCTCTTAGGGGCAGCGGCTCCGCTAGCGGGTAAAGGGATACAGGGCTGCGGTAATCCATTCATGGGTGCATTGCAGCCCCATTATGAGGCACTGGACGGCTTATGCTGTTCCGTGATCCTCGCCTGCTTCTGTACGGATCCAAGCGTTCGAGGTGTCGGGGCTTGCGGTCCTTCCGGGATCTAGTATCCGAGTCTAGCCTTGGAGGGCACCAAGGCAGACGCTTGAGGTGTCGGAACCCGGATGGACGGAGCTACTAGTATCCGAGCTTAGGACCCCGGCCGGCCACTTCCGGGACCATATTCCCAACTGATTTGGCATGGCTGGCGGGGGCAGGTGTGCGACGCGAGCACTCTCTGGCGAAAGAAGAGCGTAGTTAACTTGTACGAACGTTCGGTCGAACGCTGCCGATGGTCCTGTCTCTTGGTTAGCCACACTAAGTAGATGTAAGGAAGCAATTCCGGGTTCGGTGAGCGGGAGGAAGCCCTGCGAAATCCTGTTGGTGTGGGGTGAGGGGCGGTACCCGCAAGGATTTCCCGAAAATCCACCCCTCCACGCCCGACCGCATCCAACGCCAGGGTACGTCTGGGGGGCCTAACCGGCCCCCCAGGCCCCCCGGTGCGTTCGTAACTATGACTCTCCTAATGGTCTGTTATTCTAGAATACACTTCTCGTAACCTACACTCAAATGAATGATTTTAAGGGAATATTATCCACAAATCCAGTGGCGTAGTCAGATTTTCATTACAAAACGCTTGCACCACAAATCTCTCACATTACCATATTTTCAGGAGTTATAACTGTAGAACGCATTGAGCTGTTGACTTCGGGTTTTCACTGTATAAATTCACTGGTGTTCTACTTGGTGATGACAGTGTTGTCAGATCTCAAATATGTCTATAATCTGAATAAAAATTACAAACAAATACTTTGTTTCCAAAATTGAAGTTGTTGTAACTTCGTTGTTAACAAATATTTTTTAATGAAAATTTGACAGTTTTGATTAATAACGACTACAAATCCAGTGGTGTAGTCAAATTTGAAAACAAAAATTGCCTAATAAACTTTTGCCGTTTTTGACAAACAAAAAAAACCATAGAGTGCCTTGGAAATGAAACTAAAATTGTGAAAGTTAGTGTCAAGATACAGTTTTTCATGCTTAATATTTCAATAAAAAAAATTGAGATCGATTGAAAAATGCACATTCTACAGGGGTGGTTTCATTTTAAATGGGTCACACTGTATAAAGCTTCAAATCCGTTTTGTAGAATTTAATATTGAAATACTCAAAAAAAGGAAAATTACGTGCATCAATCAAAATATATATATATATATATATATATATATATATATATATATATATATATAATATTTCTATTATTCAGGCGGTAATAACGATTATGTATTTATTCCGAAATTATACTCACCCCTGAATAATCACATAGCCTCAAGGTATTGAATGATCCAATAGCAAATATATCACCAGCTGGAGACCAAGATATGGATGTTATATGGTTCCCATGCAGACTGCTAGAAAACATTTGTCGTCCTTGGTTGTCCCACACCCTGTATTTGCAGTCTTCTCCTCCTGATACTATCAGGTCCGAGGCAGCACTCCAGGCTAAGCAAAGAACTAAAGCTTCGTGAGCTTTCCACTGAAAAAAGTAGATGATTATTCTCATAATAGTGCGTTATCGGGTGAGTTGACGAGTTTGACTGAAAAAGGTCCAGGTCCGAATTCCAGATTTTTCTGTTAACGCGTTGCAGAAGTTGAAAAGACACATTCCAATGAATCAAAATGATTTTAAATCAGTTGTTACCTATACACAGGTGAAGTTATTTTAAACTTTTTCATTATTACAACATATTACAACATATATTCAGAGCAGTGTCAACAATGTTGTTGTTGGTGTGGTTATCATTGCCTTCTTATAGCCAAACAAGCATGTCAGATATTCAGCCACCATTTGTTATTGTAGGTGTGTCTAGATAGACTCCGTGAAACAACATTCGCTTCTTTTTCTATCTCTTTCAACATTTTATTTTCTTTCTAATTGCTGATATCTAGTACAATTCCAAGATACTTTATGCCCCTCCACAATTGTATATATACACTACGAACTCTTAGAATTTATAGTTCCTATATTTGGTTGATCACGGTTCACCCTCACGCCAGGAAAATGTTGAAATAGCAGAGCATATAATTTATGCCTTTCCCACTGGAGACCGAATCAGTTTTTTAGGGTTTGGCAGATCCGTACTCTTACCAACTGACCTGAAAGACCACTAACCATACAAACTAATCGGCTTCGTTAAGTAGCTGGGTTTATTCGGTCGAGTGTGAGCCACAATAAACCCTTGCGGGTTGCGGTGGAGGATCGAATAGACCCACTCACTTTGGACCTAACCGAACCTAACCTAACTCTATATATTTCTTTCAAGTGAATGCTAATGTGGTCGACTGGGATAGATGTTGAGCTCCAGTTTCTCTGTTGATCTAGTTATAAAATTTAGAGTTAGCTGCACGTACTCCTCAATATATTTTTGAATTTGCTCTAGAATAGGGTAACTAGTTTAACTACAAATACCAGTGCTTTATGTCAATCATGGTTCAAAATCTGGTAGCAGCTAGTTCATTACACTGGAGACAACCATAACCATTCTTTCCTGAAGACAAATTACCCAGGTCACTACTTTTTCCTTCACAATTATCGTGTATTTTTTTCAATTTCATCTATCTGCAATTTGTGTTGTCGATTACTATTCTTTCTGAAATACTGAGGAAGTATAATCGAATTCGCTATGGTGACAATAAGAGTTGAAGGTAAGTCCTTCCCATGATCCGACATGGAACCGTTGTAGTAGACATATCTGCCCAAATTGGTTTCATTGTCTGTTAATCAGAGATGAAGTGAGTTGTTCGATATAGTTTGTTATAGGTAAATGAGCTCATGCTCATTTGCATACAAATGCAAATTATGAATTTGCATTTGTATCACTTGTCACTTTTTTTTTCCATTATTACGAACCATCAAGATAAGGATATCCTTATTTTTTAGCATTTCACAGGTCCCATCTAGAATCATTTCCTTACGAAGACATTTGAAAATTCACTTCTGATTGAAGAAAATAACCATATATTCGATTGGGGATGTAAACTCCTATGAATTTCCATCATTTTTATGATCGATAGTCAGCGCAATGTCAATTGAGTCAATTTCACTATGCCATAGACATATGCCGGGTAAGCTCGGAATAGTAAATATATTTGTGGTTTGTTCATTTCTAATAGTACAGGCAGATTTTTTTAGTAAAGGAATTGCCTTCGGATGAAATGGTTATACTCTGAACTGAGTATACGACTCTTCGTCAACGAGTGTAGAAGTATCATTTTAATGTATACCTCCGATCCACTTATCCACTATAATCTAATAGCCGCTCTCCATTCCACTAGCTAAGTTATTAAGTCAGAGAATAATATGATATTTGTGTATAGACGATGTCATCTCCTCTTTCGATTACATCATTATTGGAATAAATCCACGAATATCCAAAACAAACGAGGCTTCCTAAGGCAGTCTGCAAATCAAACAACAAACGGGATTTGTTCTCTGTGTTTCACTGCAGCCTTAACCCTTGTGTGACTGACAAAAAAACAGCTTATATTGACGCGATAGGAACCCGGGTACCTCAAAATTAATAACACATTTAAGAGTAAAGTATTAATTTGTGGTGAGTTTGGTGGTATATATTAGTTACATTGAAAGCACTTGGTATACCTATTTATTTATTTTTACGTACGCCACTCGTCATCAACTCGGTATCAGCGTACATTTGCAAGTTGAAACTTCTCTGAGTAGTAGCTTACAACGCTGCGCAGCACACGAGACTACGCGACAGACCCATGTTCAAATCGTTAGTTGATTTGAAATTCATATTGAGTGAACAAGTTTCAGTACTCTTAGTTTTATAAAAGTATGGCTGGTGTGGAAGTGTGGAAGAGGCCGTGGTATGTAGACACATATTTACTTTTTTTGTTTATGGGATTTGGCATAATAAAGTAGAAAGATAAAAAGAAATAACAAAAAATATCTAGATGTGTGTGTGTGTAAGAGAGGTAGAGAGTGTTTGTGTGAAAGAGTTTTATTTCCTAAAATATGTTTTGGACGGTATGAGATGTTAATTTCTAATTTTATAAACAATAAGAGTGTATAATTGGTTTTATATATGTGTGCAGTGTAATTTGGTCTTTTCTAGGCTTACTGAAGCTGAATTACATGCAGCACTAGAAGAATCTGATGAAGAACCGTTTGTTGCTTCTGATACGGGCGATTTTATTTCAGAACCAGCAGATTTAGAATGCGAGGAATCTGATGTAGAAAATAAACCAGTAATTGAGCAAGAGGAAGAATATGATTCGGATGAAAGTATTGAAGAGGAACCAGCGCTAACACAACCTGTAGTTTTTGTAAGCAAGAATGGTACTCGTGATACTCCACATCCACAAGCTCAAACACTTAGTCGTAATCGTAATATCTTGCGTCAAAAAGGTGGAGTAGCAGCTTTCGGTGCTTTGTTTACGGCTAAAGAAATTTTTGAAACCATTATGTCTAATGAGATATGTAACATAATTGTACGAGAATCTAATCGAAAAGGTAGAAAAGAAACAATGCTAATCTAATTTAAAGGTACAAAGCTTCTGAACGACCATCACCAAAGGTTTTCAAGCCATTTACTGACAACGAATTTGAAGCATTTTTAGGAATCCTTCTTGCAGCTGGTGTGCATAAATCTAATAGGAAACATATCACTGAAATGTGGAAGACGGATTCCTTACCTCTTTTTCGTGCGGCTATGAGTCGGAATCGGTTCAAAATGTTTCTAAGGTTTATTCGATTTGATAACCAAAACACACGTGCTGAACGTGCAAAAATAGACAAACTCGCTCCAATTCGCGATATTTGGACAATGCTGAACAGGAACTTGGAAAAAAATCATAAGCCATATGAATGCATAACAGTTGATGAACAATTGTTTCCTTTTAGAGGACACACAAAGTTTACCCAGTACATACCTTCGAAACCGGCAAAATATGGCATAAACTTTTTTTGGGCTTGCGATGCTTCCAATGCTTATCCTTTCAAGGTCAAGTTTACTGTGGGAAGCCACGAGACGGCGAACGCCAAGTAAACGTTGGGGAGCGTACAGTTCTAGATTTAGTTGCTTCCTATAAAGGTTCTGGTAGAAATGTCACAACAGACAATTTTTTCACAAGTTTGCAATTTGCTCATAACTTGATGTCGTGGGATTTGACGTTAGTGGGAACTGTAAGAAAAAACAAAACGTTTTTGCCTCCTAATATGCAGGCGTCTAAAGATAGAGCCATTTAATCAACAAATTTTGCATTTACAAAATAATTAACTGTATGTTCATATGTGCCAAAAAAAATCAGTAATCCTCTTATCATCAATGCATATGACAGACGAAGTAGAGCAAACGGCCACTGCAAAACCAATCATTATCAAATACTACAACAAAACGAAAGGAGGCGTATACAGTCAAACGCAAAACAAATCGTTGGCCATTAGCGTTCTTCTACAATATGGTTAATGTTGCTGCCTTGTGCGCATATATAATATATATGGAGCACAACCCAAAGTTTAAATTGACTGATAAGCGACGGAAATTCCTGAAAGATCTTCAAAAGCAGTTATGTATTCCTGCTATAGAAAGTCGCATTACCATTTCTAAAGTGGTTGCGAAACCTTTCGTACGCAGCTCAATGGAAATAGTTCTTGGTCGGCACATAATCCAACCAGTTGTCAGGGATGAGCCATCTCGTGATGATTCTGGGCGTATTCCTGTGGTTGGTAGTTGCACTGCCTGTCGACAATTCAATCAAAGACAACGTAAAACCAGAAAACTGTGTCACGTATGCAGAAAACCGGTTTGTAATGAACACTCTGTGAGCAAAGCAATATGTGAAACCTGCACCCAACAGGACAGCTTAGGGTCGATTTACATTATATGTATCTTACGTACTTTTTTAGGTTTGATTTACATTACATGTTTCTCTATATGTATTTTCTTTCAATAAATAACTTGTAGTTCATCTTATTGTGTGCAAAATCTATAAAAGTACCCGGGTGCCTACAACGTCATTAGAAGATGTAAGAACTTCAGATTCATTATTTACGTGCAACAATGACAAAAAAAATCTGAAAAAATGTACAAAGTGTACTACAAGACTATCTTAGAGATGTCACGGAATCTGAATTCAAGGCGATTTTAAATTCTATAAAATAACATTATTGAAAACAACAAAAGTTACCCAGGTACCTTTTCAGTCATATAAGGGTTAAACAATTAGTCGAAACCAGATCCCGAAACCTAATCTAACAACAAATAGCGCTGTTTTTACCCGTCATAAGTCTCATCAGTGCCGCTAGACTGGAGGAAAGTCTGAGGGCCTAATTTTTTTGTCTATATCTTCTTTATTCGCAGACATATTGCAAATGTAGTCAGATTTGCAATATGTCTGCATTTTGCTATTGGCACTTGATGTGGGC
This sequence comes from Leptinotarsa decemlineata, assembly GCF_025532065.1. Lineage (NCBI taxonomy): Eukaryota > Metazoa > Arthropoda > Insecta > Coleoptera > Chrysomelidae > Leptinotarsa > Leptinotarsa decemlineata. The sequence continues at coordinate 5,102,919 of NW_027412549.1, read as the reverse complement.
TATCAGAATCTTTTAGATACGGACCTATATTTTTTGGATCATAGACGTTCACTTCATACTGAGAAATTAAATTTTATTTCATATTTCGGTAATATTTGATTATAATTGGGTGAATCATTCCCTTTTAAATTAAGGGCCTGGAAATTTGATTGACTGAGTTAAATAAAAACGCAATAGCAACTTGCACGGCTCCCTATGTACCGTACAGTTTTTAGAGAATTTTTTTTCATTTCCAGGTATCTATTCAAATTTTTATCATATTTCCATTGCTCTGAGCGTTTTTTACAATGAACTTTGAATAAGAAAACCTTTCATGATTATCTGAAACATATCTACAACAAAAATAATAAATGTTCGAATTGGAGTCCATTTCGAGACAAATAATGGACCAATAAGATGGGCTGCAAAATCACCAGATCTTACTATTTTGGACTATTTTCTATGGGGGACATTGGCTGGCAGAGAGATAGAAAATATATGGAAGAATTGAGATTGAGGATTTTGAATTATTTCACAACAATGCAGCAAATAAGTGTATTAAGGGCAATAAATGATATGAAAAACCGAGTTTAAAAATGTCTCGGATTTTTTTTTTGTATATAAATTACTTCATTTCAATTTTCATTACAATTATAGACCTCGTTTCCGATGTTATTATTGCTATCATTACTTTTTCTGCTTATTGAAACACATATAATATATTTGTGATGTAGATATGTTTCAGATAATCATAAAAGGTTTTCTGATTCGAAGTTCATTGTAGAAACCGCTCAGAGCAATGGAAAAAATATGAATAGGTACCTTAAAATGAAAAAAAACTCTCGGTAAACTCTACAGTACTTAGGGAGACGTGAAAGTTGCTATTGTGTTTTTATTCAACCCAGTCAACCAATTTCCAGGGCCGTAATTTTAAAGGGAATAATTCACACAATTATAATCAAATATTACCGAAACATCCCGAAATGTAAAATTTAATTTAATTTCTTATTATGAAGGAATGTCGACGATACAAAAACTACAACAAAAAATACAGGTCCGTATTTAAAAATTCAAAGATGACGGTGGCCCAAGTCAGATGACACCCTGTATAAAAGATTCATGGACATATTCTGATAGCCCACATCAAGTGCCAATGACAAAATGTGGACAGATTTTCAATATGTCTGCGAATAAAGAAGATATAGACAAAAAAAATAATAGGTCTCTAAAATACGCAACTTTGCCACAATTTAACCAACACTCTATCTCTTATCGTTTACGAGATCCCCATGTACAGAAACGAATATATATATATATATATATATATATATATATATATATATATATATATATATATATCAATATTCACGAGAGTTCCAAAGGCGGTCCATTGAAAAGCGATAGTATTTGGTTGAAGGTTGTAGTGAAAGCTGCAGAGAAAGATAGATGGCAAATTTTTGTTATGAGGTCGAAGGAAGTTTGGCTTTGTAACGAATTAATTACCATAGATACATATTGCTTCAAATATATCTAACTAATGGTACATGCAAAGACGATGGGAAAAATAGTGTAGGCAATTTAAACGAAATTAAATACCTAGATACCCAGCTTCCTTTCTGAATTAATCAATTTTACCGCTTTATATGTTGTATATTCTTAAGAGATATGATCAATTAATTAACTTTTTTAACGACATCTCCCACAAATGAAACTTTGAAACGACTTCTATCTGGAGTATTCGACCTGAACAAGTGTCAATTTTTTTTATTGACTTTCAACTTCAAGAGGGATGAACAAATAATTCCAATATATCTTTCACCACAATATTAACGCAGAGTGCTTTGTACATGTAAATGGCCATTGTTCAAACTATCTTAATCCAACCCTACACTGAACTTTTGAGCTTCTAAGCTCTGCCGGCCATTCGTAATCTTCTCGAGATCTCCACAAAGAGCCGATGATGCCCTTACCCTGAGCGGTTTAGTGTTGGGGGCCAGCTGCTTCACCACCAGACACTTCCCTTGGGTGTATGCGATGGCCTGGCTGTCCGGCGACCACGATGCCCCGTATACAGAACTTTCACTGGAGACGACAGTGCTACGTAACATTCCGCTGCGAGACCAGATTTTGATCAATCCGTCTTCACCGGCTGTAAAAAAAATACCCAATCAGCAAATCTTAGTATATTAAACGTATAATCTAGACAAACACCATATTTTGAGAGAGTGTTTAGTGTTTGTTATGATACAGTTAATAAATGCAGTTTTCAGAGACTTATGTGATATTGATGCCAGAAACGTCTTTAAAAACGTAAACACTGTTGGAAATGAAAACGGCAAATGTAAAATCTTTACCAAAGGAAAAAAGGAGCTAGAAAAATGAAAATGATGTATTCAGTGTCTACTTTTTATCCGGACAAATCCGAGTGAAGGTACAAAAATTTGCATCCATCTCAATATTGGTATGATTTGATAGTTCGTACTGGAACCTATGGCGTAAAATGAATCTATTGAAAACACTATTTGAACCCGGAATTTACGGAATAAGCGGCGCGGATTATGATATGAAATATGTTGGTCAAACCAAACGGACTATATTAGCTCCCTACAAGGAACATGTTTCGTATGTTCGGTTTCATAGACCGGAGAAATCTAGTGTCGCTCAACATGCAATAGAGAACGACCATAGAATAAGTGAGAAATGTTTAAAATTGTTGAGACCGGTACATGACAACAGGTTTCTGGATGCCTTCGAAAGCTTGAAAATCGAAAAGTGCGGAATGAGTTCTATGAATAGCGGCAAAGGTCTATTTCTAAAAGTCCTTTGTTTGGTCTTATACGTAGCTAATATTTTGAAATGAAAAACCGATAAATATTAGAGATGATCACTAACATAGGTTAAATACATAATAAATTAGAGGTATTAAAAACAGGTAGTTTAGATTGGATCAATAACAGGTGATAGTTTTTTGGGAAAGAAAGTTTTTGGCTTTCTACTACTACATCTGATACAATAACCCCTTCAAAGGTGATAGTTTTATAATACCACCGTATAGAAGTAAACACTAGTAAATTTACTCCCGTCGGCCTCCTTGATGTTTCGGGTCGAGATTATTTTTTCCTAACATGTGGCGGGGTAGGTGGGTGTAGGCTGAGAGCTATCGTGCACGTCAGCACGAGGTTCGATAAAAAAATATGTGACCATGATCTGACTTTATCATTGCTGCGAGGAGCTCACAATAAATATCTCATATGATTGTGAACTGTTTAGGAATTGATGAAAAATAAGACAAGGTGGTGAAATAAACATATATTTTGTAAAGTAACATTATAAAATTTAGGTCAAATAATTTATGCCAATCTATTCTGAAGGTTTTTCAGAATGTTGAGTTTTGATTTTTTTTACATTTGTTTTCAAATTTCTATTGTCAAATTTCATAGTATAATAAGTTCTTACCCTTGTGAAAAGAGAAGATGAATAATCCAAAGAAAAGTTAATTGAATGGAACTGGCCGATACTTGATGAAAATCCATATACAAACTGATAAATACAGTTTATTATATGATTTTCACTATAGAGGGTTTTACAAAACCCGCGACACGTGTTTTGCTAAACAATAGCTTTCTCAAGCATAAACTAAAAGTTACTTCCAAATTACAACCATTTTATACTCTAAGCGATCAAGTATATCATCTATATCAATAAATTGTTGCAGAAATGCCGAAATTGTTATCTGCCACCCCTCAATGATTCTCTTGTAATATTACAGTTAATTTACTGAAAAATATTTACATTTCTTTCAGAAAATTAGTTTGTTTTGATGTTTTGAAAAAAGTTTTACTGAAATATTTGACATCGCCAAATCGATTTGAATTCAAAATATCAAACGCTTTATCCATTTTTTCAATGATTGTGGCCGCACAATTGCTGCTGATGGTATCTGATTGAAACTGGCATAAGTATTCATCGCTGAAGCTACCATATGACTGAAAACTTGACTGGCTAATTTAACCTTCATCCTTTGAAATTTAGTTGAAAATGAATGAGAATCAGTAAGTTTGGGTGCTAGTCTACATTGATTTTCCTTATCCAAGTTGTTAAGTTGTCCAAGATGACTTTTGTTCGTTGTAAATTCATCAAATTTCAAAAAGTCATCGAAAAAATGGTTTCTGCTATATTTCAGCACATGAGAATATCAAAAAAGTGAAATATTTTTTTCTCATCAACAAAGAAATATGGCTGCTCTACAGTCACTTTGGCATCTTATCTGGCAAGTGTATAAAAATTAAAACCTAAATCTGAAATGATACCCCTAACTCTTAATCCAATATTTGATAATTGCCTAACAGCTTCAATCAGAATACTTTTTATATCCAGTATTGATTTGGGTGAATTGGTAAAAAAGTTTGCAACATTGAGCCCAAAAAAGGTTATTTGAATATACATTTGATACTTTTGTTTTGCAGAGATTTCAGTTGAAGTAATATTTTTCTTACAGATACATACTAGCCAAATGAAAACATGCGGTTCAACAATTATTTTCCTTTGTGGATTCCCAGTGGAACTCGCATTGTTTTGTTTTGAGGCATATACTATTCGTAAACTTTAATTTCATAAAAAAGTCTGCATACATTTGGTCTATAACAATTTATTTTATGATTTTCGTTATATGTTCATTCCTTCAATCTTATATCATGAATACTAGAAAAACATACATTTTTTCGTCAATTTGAAATCGAAAAAAATTAATGCCCACATCACCCTGCAAATTACAGCAACCCCCAGCTAGACACTAGTTCATTTTGAAACTAGACACGAATTGTTCACAAATACAAAACCACCACTTACAACGACTCACTCTGTAATAATATTCCATGCCTCAACTTGACTCGCTTGGTACACCCATGAGATTCAGTCGATTGCGCACTAGGTTCGCTGAGCATAAAATTCGAGGTGGAGAATCTTGACTCAAATATGGCGGAGAGTGAACTTACTTGTCTTTACTTCTATACGGTGATAATACTAACCGGTATAGTTAGGTGATACTGATAGGTAGTAGCATATATAGCATATAGCACTAGCATATATAAAAATACTAACATAGTAGTAAAATTCAGTCATAATGATCTCCTGAGGATCTAAAAAATACTCATCGATCAGATATGTAGAAATATAATTTACTTGGGATCAAAGGTCACCAAAAAGGGGGTTTTCGCGACTTTCAGCAAAACAGTAAGTTTTATCATAATATTATTTTATCTATGATGATTATGTATCAAAAAAGGATTAAAAGAATTAAAGAAGAAAGTTATACAAATCATGATATCATGAAACAACAAAAATTAATTGGCGCTCCGGGCGACTTCATTGATTTCAGTGACTCATTTGCTTTTTCAGCTGCAGGAAAACCCGGAAAAACTTGCAGCACCACATTATCTGAAGATCTTGATTTGCAAATGTCCTCTCTGTCGTAAAATGTAGGGTATCTTCAGAGGCTCCAATAAATTCAAGATATCGCCAGAACACTTAGTGACACGACTACCGTCAAATTTAAACCAGTCTATTTCGTCTTTGATCAATGCGTAATAATGGTCAGATTCAACGCCAGAACCACAGTGAACAATGACTGTGGTCTGCTAGATAGTGGTCTGCTAGATTGAAGTTTTTATCTATTTATAAAAAATGTCTCAATATTTTTTTTCTAAGAGCCACAGTTTATGGAATAGAATGATTTAGAAAATTGGAAGAGTTGTAATGGTAATAATATGCACAATGCATACGTACCAAGCCACCTTTGAGGTGAAGTAGTACTTTGAGGTATGATAGATGAAAGCGCTGTAAATTAAAAAAATGTTCTTCTTCCTCATCCTGGGTACATGTAAATTGCATCAATAGTTGAACATCGCATGTCTTCTCGTTGGTTTCAAACGAATCCTCAACTGTTGGTGATTCAACATTAGGAGCATGACCGGTCTTGACAATTTTTACATTGCTAGAGAACAAAACAGACTATTTTTTTGAAACAACATTCAGCACTACATATCTTTTTACAGTTGCAAAAAATTGTGTTTAGCAGTTTTTCCGGCGCAGGTGGAAGAAAAGTCTGAACAGGTTCTAATGTATTATCAACCAAATTCCCCAGCCCCAGCCTTTTGGGTCTAGCTGATAACCAAGCCACACTTGAACTTGATAATATACCCGTTGAAGATGTTGATGAGCAGCCGCTGAGGTTGGAGAAAAAATCAAGCATAATTGCACTTGTTTTTTGATTTTTATTTCTAGTGTTTTTTATGAAACATGCACATCTATGTATAGTATAGTAGATAAATTAATTAGCGAATGTGAATCAAGGAAAAATATTCGTACATCCACGACTTTTCGAAAAGACATCGATTTAAAGTGTGTTTCCCTTTCGAATTGAACAAGGTACACTAACAGATTAGATTTCATTTTTGAAAAGTTGAACGTGAAACTAGCCCCCGAAACTTCTTGCTTACTTCAACAAATAATAATAATAATTCGAATTTTTTATCTCCAATAGTGAGTTACTAACAGTTAACACTAAAAAAAGGTTGGATGATAATAAGAAGTTGGGGATTTATGAAATAATTTGTGAAGACTGGTCAAAAAATATATTGGTAAGACTAAGAGAGTTATTCAAACTTGTTTGAAAGAAGGAGCTGCACATATCCGATTTCGAAATCGCTGAATACGCCTTGATAAACGGTCATAAAATGAATGTGAATTGACTGAAATTGTTAAGATCGGTACATGACACTAAATATTTGGATGCTAAAAATAGTGTCTGGCAAGAGACCTATGAACGGTGACAAAAGTCCCATCTAAAACAGCAACTTTATATGAATCGCTCTGTTGAAATCGATGCAAACTTTCACGGGAGAAGTTCCCAGAAATTCCTTCCCGCAATAATTGATGTGTGTCTGAAAGTGGAAGTTGAAAAGTATCCTGTTGGATATAAATAGATACCAGTTAAGACTCAAAAATCAGTCTACTTCATCTTGGCCAACCAGCCGAACAGCTGATTGACCTGCCAAATTGAAAATTCTTATTTGGACGCCATCTACAGAAGTTTGTAGAAATACTGTATTCCTTTTCAACACTTGTCACAGTAGACCAATATTGTTACACCGGGATAGGAGACACTTCCAGAATACCAATAAAACAAAAAATACGGTTTACTTGGGAGTTAATAACTGTTGTAAAAAAATCCTGATGATTCTACGATTTAGTTTCAATCAATAAATTCAAAATATAATTTCATATAATCCACTTTCAGATTCATATCTACAAATATCTTAGAAGTTTGAAGTTATTCTGATGGATGATTATCAAAAAATTTTATTTAAATTGAAGTCAGGCACAGAAAAAACTCTTTCAAAGCCCACCGATTCTGAGAATGACATTAATGTGTGTCTCACTTCTCACTTTAGGATACAGTACAACTACACTATGAAAATAAAGTCTATGACTGAACAAACGAAGGACAGAACTAGTTGAAGTCTACTTGTATATCTAACCATATCATGAATGAAAATAATCAAAATAGGTGTCAGCATTCTGATTTTCATGTATTTGAAGTGCTACTGTAGACTGCTTAGAAGAATCCCAGAGCTGTGAAAAAATTAAATAGAAATTTAAATAATTGGTGTGTTACCGTCCACAAGTTAAAATTGGCTAAAAGGGCTGATGGCTGATTTGTGTTCAGATTGTTTCGCAAACAATATAAAATGTAAAGTGGAAAAATGAAATGTTACAATAGAAACACATGATATGAATACAATGATTTACAGGTGACGCCAATTCCATCAAAATATCTAGTGAGTAGAGAGGTGTATGTCTTTTTTCACGAAGTGGAGATCAATATGTAGCCCCTTTGAGTATACCCAAAAACAAAGCAAAAATTTAAGAGGCTATTCATTATCATTTATGTTTTTGATTTTCTTTTCTTCCAGACGGTCATGTGAAACCGTGAATCGAGCCGAGAGGCGAACGGTCAATTTTCCCTGTTTATCGTCTAAGCAGTACTACGAATCGCACGGTATAGGATAATACCTCATTAATCCTTCACACAAGTTTAGACTTTTGAGGGTTGTCGTGCGTAGGGAGGCGACAGCTGGTAAACGAAAACAAATTTCAACAGATCCCTTCATTCACGTCTCAATTTATATATGTATTATTCAACTGAACTTTATTAGTTGATGATAGGTAATTGATTTTTTAGTGCAATAATGTCTCAATTCATTTGTTCTCATTTCAGACCGCCGTAATATATTTGGCTGCGAACGCGTCTGAATTCTTGTTGATTCGCCTGTTAAGTGATTTTCCAAGTTACATATAGATATATTTCTTGGCTGTGCCATCTGCTTGGAGTCCCGGCACATCCTAGAATAGCATGTAAACATCATCTAACCAACACAGTCGGCTCGGCGGTTTTGAGTATTCCGTCGCTATGTGATTGAATTCACTTGTCCTCTAGTCCTCTCACTAATATGTTTACCCCGAAGTTTACCTTCGTCTTATGATATAATCAGTTTCCTTCTTAGCGTAAACGTTTTGTCGTGTTTGGTCGGAAACTTGGAATAATTCCGAATGTGATGTTCAATCCTGCGTGAAATTGTCTTGTTTTGCTTGGAAACTATTGCGACATTTATTTTGATGGTGAGATGAAAGACGAGGGTTCACAGCCGTTGCCAGGATGGCTTCGTTGATCATATACAAATATTCTCGGTTCTGGAACGCTAGACAATACACGATGAGTGTCTTCAAGAAATTTGACGCCTATTGTGATCAAATCGCACAAAGCAGTTCGAATATTCCATCATTTCGATCGAATAGAATATCTATTTTTCGGAACGAAATCTATTGCTCAATAGTTATTCAATATCACAAATTGTCATCGTCACTCGAAGTATATTAATTACTATATACCAATTCACCGGAGAGTTTACAAAACCGAAACACTTGTTTATAGTGAAACATATATTGCAGTTTCGTAAATTGTCCAGTGAATATCTCATAAAGAATTTCCTGATTGATTCGGCCGTTACTTGATGAAGATCCATAGTAATTTCATGAACTACACTTCACAATTCTTTATTCATATCATATTCAAATCACTGTTGAAAAAGCTTCTGTGTTAGCGAAACATGTCGTTATATATTTTTTAAATAAAGTTTGTGGAGATTAAATAGTGAGGTGTAGTTTATGAAATCATAATGAAGTGTTACTTGAATAAGTTATGGATTTTCATCTAGTATCGGTATATTTCATCACATACAGTGTGTAAATTCAGGCGATGTCAGTCGAGTAGAGCGGTTCGTATCAGTGTAGCCCGCTGTGTGATTTCAAATTATTTAAAATAAACTCTCAACGACATTCCAAACTGTAGTAATAACTTTATTGTTCTGTCAAAACGAATAATAACATACCTAGTATCGAAATGCCGCTTACCAAAAAAGATATGGACGAAATCAAGTCACTCATCAGTGAACAGATACGCGGCATTTACAACGAAGAATTTTTGCAAGATATAGCTAACAAGCTATTCAATAAATTTGAAGAAAAACTGGAAAAAAGACTGGACATGCAAGTAAAGGAAATTTTCGAGCTAAGAAATGAGGTATGTACCTTGAAAACTGAATATTTGGAAATGGAAACACTGCTCGACAAACAAGAACAGTTCTCCAGAAATCTCAACATAAGAATTTTTGGGGTTGAAGAAGAAAAAGGCGAGGATCTATCCAAAAAGATTATTCGTATCTTAAATTAGAATCTTAATTTCAAAAATATTAAACTAACTGATATCGAGAAGATTTACAGAGTTCCCGCAAAAAACATCAACATCAGTAAACCACGACCTTCAGCTGTATTGGTACGGTTTTTCAACGATAAAACACGGACAGCTGTTGTCAGAAACAGAAAATATCTCAAGAATACAGGGATAATCATAAAAGAGGACTTAACCAGGTTGAAACTTGATATTTTGGACAAAGCAGTGAAAAAGTTTGATAAGAAAAATGTTTGGTTCGCAAATGGCTCAATTTATGTTAAGTATAATGGTGCCACTGTTCGCGCCGATTCAGTAAATTGTCTTTAGTGGTTTTCTAAGATTACATTTGTTTTTTACTACTAATTCTAGTTGATACTTTACGTTATTATTGATTTGTGAAAATAGTAGTATGCACTCATTCTGAGTTTATGTCAAAATGTAGGTAATCGAATATTCCACAGCGTGGTTACATGCAACGGCTTATGTACTTGAATTTAATTGCATTTATTTTTTATTTTGTAATTCTGTTTGAGTATACCTGACACAATTTTTTTTTCTCGTTTTCTTCTTCTTACTTGCCTTTTGTTACCTCTCTCCTACTATAAATTTACTACATTCCGATTTTCTGTCTTGGTCCTTCTGCTCTTTTATCCTAACACTCTCTCTTTCTCTCCTTTTTTTCATAACACGTTTATTCTACTAATAACTGTATCTGTTTAGATGAGCCTGAAATTTGCCCACTTAAATGTTCGGTCTCTTCTGAGTGATTTCAATGGTTTTTCTGCTCAGGTGGAAAATTCAAATTATGATGTCCTGGGTATTACGGAAACATGGCTCCTGTCTGGAGTGGGTACCGACGCTGTGAGAATTCCTAACTATGAATTTATTAGACTCGATAGACAAACACATGCTGGAGGAATTGGTATGTATATAAAATGTAACATTAAATTTGAAATTCTTATTAGAGAATGTTCGGAATTTATTGAACAGATGTGGATCTTAGTTGAAGTAAATAAGGAAAAATTTTCAATACGACTTATCTACAGACCGCCTCACTCAAATATAGATTATTTTTTTCATAGCTTCGAGGACGTTATGGCCAACATGTTCACTGAGTTCGATAAAATAATATGTTTAGGAGATTTCAATATCAATATTCTCGATATAAACTGTAATCGTTCTTCACAACTATTATCATTGTGTGAAACTTTTCGCTTGAAACAAATCATTGACAGCCCAACTAGAATATCAAAAAAATCAATATCATTGATAGACATGATATTTGTTAGTAACAATATTACAATCTCTGAATCAGGGGTGAATGATTGGGGAATATCAGATCATCTACAGACGTATGGAATAATAAAAAGAGACTTCTTTTCTGCACCCGTCAAATTTTTTTTTATTCAGAGACTTGAAAAATATAAACCGAGAACATTTTCATAAAGATTTGGAAGCAATTCCATGGCAATCAATCTTCGAAATCGATAACATTGATGATAAAGTGCAGTTTTTCACAGAACAAATCTTACTTCTATTCGAAGTACATGCACCTATTAGAAAAGTACGATAAAGACAAAATTATAAATACTCTCCCTGGATAACTGATAATATAAAATATATGCAACAACTAAGAGATAAGGTATTAAAAAAATTCAAATGCACTAAACAAACCCATCACTGGGACTACTACAAACAATTGAGGAATTATATTACTTGCGCAATAAAATCTGAAAAAAAAGCATTTTTGAAATTTAAATTTAAAAATTGTTCGTCAAAGGAAAAATGGAATGAACTTAAGAAACTAAAAATCTGCAAAAATAAAAATAGGAAAATACCAAAGCATCTCAGCGACGTTAACCAACTGAATAATCACTTTACGAATATTTCGAAAAACATGTTGAAACCCAATGAAAATTTAATTGATTTCTATTCTGAAAACTTAAATAATGGCATCAATGGCTACTTTTCGTTCGAATATATTAGCGAAACAACGGTTTCGAATGTGATTTAAAATATCAGCTCTAAAACTTTTGGTACTGATAGTGTCAATATCACATTTTTACACTTTTGCTGCCCTAATATAATACCATATATAACACATATAATAAATGAATGTATTTTCAAGTCTTATTTTTCCCTCTGCCTAGAAAATGACCAACATAGTTGCCTTACCGAAGATGAACCAACCAAATGACTTCAATCACCTCAGATCAATCAGTATTCTTCCTACTCTGTCCAAAGTTCTAGAAAAAGTTATGGAAATACAAATAAGAATCTTTGTTGAACAGTCTAAAATTCTACCTCGAAAGCAGTCGGGGTTCAGACCTGGTTACAGTTGTGTGAGTGCACTTGCAAATATAACGGATGACATTATCAAAGGTATTGATGAAAATAAAGCAACTGTACTCATCCTACTTGACTTTTCGAAAGCATTTGATTTGATGAACCACAGAATTCTCCTATCTAAACTTTACTACTTAAAGTTTAGCCAAAATGCTTGCAAACTTATTACTTCATATTTATCAAATAGACTTCAACGTGTTACTCTGAATGATAAAACTTCTAATTTTGCTCATGTATCATGTGGTGTTCCTCAGGGTAGTATTTTGGGTCCACTTCTGTTCACCTTATTTACTGCAACATTTCATGAGGCTTTGCAGCACTGTAACTACCACATGTACGCTGATGACACACAGATATATACAACCTTCGAACCAGATAATGTCAAGCAAACTAACAGAGAAATAAATATTGACTTACAATCTTTAAAAGACATATGTGATAAACATCTACTCAAAATAAATCCTCAAAAGTCATGTGCTATTTTGTTCTGCAATGACAATGTCAGGAATGATATATCTCATAATAGGTTCGTTCCAACCAGCCTCAGAAACAGTTTCTGACAGTCAGGATTCTGCGCAGTAATGTGATTGCGTTCCAACGTGAGTTTCTAACCATTAGTAAACTATCAGTTTTCTGTTCCATCCAAGATTCAAACCTGTTCGAAATCTATCAGAATGGTTTGAGGATTATCTTCTAACCATCAATCTGACGCATGCGTATTCCGTATTACTGTTTCTGTTTTATGTTCATGCAACTTACAAACAACATAACCTGCAAAAATTGTTATAAAATAAATTATGTATTTGCTGGCGCAGGAAAAATTGGGAATTCTTTAAGTGAACCTATTATTATGAACATCTTTAATTACACAAATTAATTATTACGGTGACCTCCCAGTTCCATGTTGATAAGTAAATAGAATAGAGATATAAAATACTGCAACCTTCTTTTACTCTCCAGAAATACACTTGATTAGATTTATTTTTAAAGAATTGAAGGGGTTATATTTTTAGGAGTGACATTCGTTGTGGAATGTTTGAAATACAAACTGAGTAGAGAAAAGTATCTTCTGTATAATTCAGTGTTCATATAGAAGTATTTGTTTCGAAAGATTTTTTTTTTCTTTCGTGTAATTCAATGTTTATATGAAAGTAGCTGTTTCAGGAGGACATTCTTTCAGTTTGTGTCTGAAAGTTACTTCTTTGCATGATCTACACATCCATGTATAGAGTTACTTATTTTCAAATTGATTACTTCCTTCCTTTCTTTGGAAGATTCCCTCATCCCCTTTTTTTGTATTAAGATGGAGTAGTAGAAAGCCAAAAACTTTCTTTCCCAAATTATTTTTGAAGGTTATGTTGAAATTCCATGCCAAACTTCAGTTAAACGATCAGCTGTTCCAATCAGAAATTTCAAATTAATCAGAAACCAATATTTACCAGACATGCGCGTTGTCAACGATTTACAAACAGTTGGAAATATGTTTGTGACTCAAGGTTGGAACGAACCTAATATTATACTGAGGATGGGAAATGACACAATACTTTTTAGTGAGAGTGCAAAGAACTTGGGTTTGATACTAGATCAAAAATTGAGATTCAAAGAACAGGTTAATATTATGTTGAAAAGAAGTTACACTAGCTTGAAGATGATTTACCCACATAGACATTATTTAAGCCAAGATGTAAGAAAAATGCTGTGTGATTCATTAGTACTTTTCCAATTCAACTATTGTGATATTGTATATGGGTCGTGTTTAGATGGTATGGATAGTCAGCGTATCCAGAAAATCCAGAACAGCTGTTTGAGACTTATTTTTGGCATAAAAAGCAGGCAGAGGATTTCCCATAAAATTAAAGAAATTGAATGGCTCAATATGTCCAACCGGCGTAAATTACATATTCTCTGCTACTTCTACCAGCTTTTGAAATACAAACAACCCAACTATCTCCATGATAAAGTCATATATAGAAAAGACATACATGATAGAAATACTCGACAAACTTTTTTTATCACTATTCCTGGACATAGAAAGGAAATTTTCAAACGTAGTTTTTCATATAATATTGCTAGTTACATGAATACGTATAAGATGAAAAAAGCCATGACTGTATGTTTGCGTGAACTACAAAAATGAAATATAATTGAAAATATCTCCTAACTCAGAGCAAAAAACTAAAATTCTCACAGCGTCGTCATGCAACCTGGCGGTTTCATGACCTAAAGGAATCACTGCCCGCACAAGTGAAAATAAATTATAAAAAGGGTTCCTATCTTTCCTATCTTTTCTCTCTCTATCATCTTTTTTTTCTCTTGCTTTCCTCTAGTCTTCTTCTTCTTGTTTACTGGTACTAGTCAGTAGGTATATTTTAGTTTAGTTTGTAGTAAGGGTCTGAGTGGAAGACCAGTTTCTCTCATCCTGGTGTTGAGAGAAAACTGAACTTTCATATTTTAGTTACCTAGTTTTTTTATTTTTATTGAAACTTAATATTGGTTGTGAATTTTTGGTATATAATAATCGTATTATTATTATTATTATTAAAAGCCAAATGGAATAAATTCATTATTTCGGTTACGGTACATATTTCAACAAAATTCGAAAACACGTCAAATTCAAATTATAATTTGACATAATTCAACGGAAAAATACTTCCTCAACCTTCAACCTCCGTCGAATGACAGGTACAACTCCCAATTTTTTATATGGGAAGTATAGGCTTGTGATATATCGTTTGAAAGGTCTCTTTATTTTCTATTCAAAAATGTTATCGCTTTCAAATTTATTGCAACAATTAAGATAAAATAAATTATAATCATGCGGTTAACGAAATTCGATAACTTACACTCAAAACTTATTGCAAATTTGCCGCTACTGGTCAACGGAAAATCTTCACGTGATGTGAGAAGAACACGCGCAATTCCCGCAAAAGGTTAATGTTTGGTCAAAGATTGTAGGAAACCATATCATTGGTCCCTTTTTCATTCAGGGTAACTTGAATGGCGATAATAATTTGGTAGTACTTCAAAGTGATATCATTCCAAGTTAAGCAAATTTATATCCTGATTCAGGAAACCCTAAAGTTTCAGTGAATACGATATGGTTTCAGCAGGATGGAGCACCACCACATTACCAAGTTAATGTCCGGCAATACCTCGATATAACATTTCCCAATCGGTGGATAGGGAGGCGCGGATCGATTGAATGGCCAGCGCGATCACCTGATCTTTCATCATTACATTTATTTTTATGGAGATATGTGAAGAGCAATGTGTACAAAACTAAACCTTCAGATTTGAATGATTCAAAAGAACAAATAAAGCTTACGATTAGGTCGGTCACGCCTGATATGTTAAATAATGTTAGTAGACAGTTTTATTTGAGAGTAGGATATTGAACGTTCGCGGTGAACATTTTGAACACCTACTTCATTAATATCCATAGTATTTTTTCGTATTCTACATTTCATTACGTTTTGCATGACATTTTAGTTTTTGGGTGTATTTTATCGAATTTAGGTAACCATATGATTTTAATTTATTTCATCTCGATTGTTGCAATAAACTTGAAGGCGATAACATTTTTGAATGGAGAAAGAAGATATCTTTCAAACAATATATTACAAACCTATACTTCTTATTTAAAAAATTGGGGGTTGTACCTGTCTTTCGAAGGGGGTTGGAGGTAGGGGTGGCATTATTACGTTGAAGAATGTAGAATTTTGATTTACATTTGACGTATTTCGGGATTATTGTTACAATCTTCATTCGGGTTTGAAGGCCGTCGTGGTTTGGAACTGTATCCTAACGTTTCGCCAGCACGAGTAGCTGGCTTTTTCATAGGTTTATTCATCTTGATGGTTCACCGTTTTGTTGAAAATCGCGTAAAACTAATTTTTTTTACCTTTGAACTTGAATAAAATATTTTCCATAAAGGAGAAAGATGGGGAACTTTCGAATTTCATTTTTAATCATATTTTGAACAATCTCCTTGATTTTCAGCTTGGTGGGCATTAAGGTAGCTTTACTATTATTTTTTGGTCTAATTTGACTGGAATATATTCAGCATATGCAGTTTGTTTTGAGAGGCATCAAAGGTAGAAGTGTTCTGCTGTCGAAAAAAAAAAATGGATCAAAGACTTGGCATCAAATTCTGTGTGAAAAATGAAATTAGGTGCTCAAAAATACTTCAAATGTTGGCAGTGACATACAGTGATTGTACTGTAAGTTAGAAACATTTTTACAAGCAAGTGGTACAAGCCTTCCACAGAAGACTCACCCTGGACGCCTCAGCACATCAACAACCGATGAAAATGTTGAGAAAGTGAAGAAAATTATTATGGAAAATCGTCGAATCACTGTTAGAGAAGTTGATGAGCATGTCGGAATATCGGTTAGGTCATGCCATGCAATTTTTTTGTAAATTTCATGCATGGAACGTCCACTGCGATCCAGATTTGCTTAAAAAGGTCATAACTGCCGTCGAATTATTGGTATATAGTCATATCATCGAAACCAAAGTCCAATCATCCCAAGGAGAGCCCAGAAGAGCCAAGACCAGAAAAAGAATGCCAAGCTCGATCAAATGTCCAAATTTTACTCACTGTTCTCTTCCATTACCGTGTCCTAGTGCATCAGGAGTTCTTGCCACATCGTCGTACAGTCAAGAAGGAGTATTATATTGAAGTTATGCGCCGGTTATGAAACGATATGAAGAAAACGTCCGGTATTGTGGAAAAACAATTCATGGCTTTTGCATCACGATAATGCACCTGCTCACTCGTCATTGCTTGTTCGTGATTTTCTGGCCAAAAACAACACCGTCATAATATCTCAGCCACCGTATTTACCAGATTCAGCCCCCTGTGAAGAAGTGTGACATCTTAAGTACAATTTCCCTGTAGCTTGCCAAACACCTTGTCACGCTTCTATAATCACGTGTAGAAAACACAGATTTTTGAAGGTTACAAACGGGATCTTCTCAGAACATCTTAATCCGTAACATTCGAGTATTCGGTTCATCATGGAGACGTCTCAGTGAAAAAATGTGGAAGGCATTTAATCTCCAAGGCATAACGATAACCTACCCACACATGACCTTTCCAATCCACATTCCAGATGAAACAAGACGTTACAAAAACGGACGAAATGATGGACGAAATGAAAAAGTTAGTTGCCTTACTTACGTCAATAGATTTTGTATCATTTGATACCTGTTATTTACTACAGCTTACAGCAATATCAGGAGTTCATTATTATAATACCTGTAAGTAATCCTGTCCCGTCATTGCCCCACTGCCCAACTAAAATAGCCCCTTTATGGGCTTCCACCGAACGTTCAATTTTTCCTGCTCTGTTCATGATGTGGAATTTTCCATCAACGGATGTGATTAAAATTAGGTCGCCATGCTTGCCTAATGTTCCACTAACCCTTGGCAAAAATTGCATGTCAGTAGGACAGAGTTCAGCATTGAATTGCGTGATCTTCGTTGATTGGTTAGTTGAAACTGACCAGGAGAGTAGTTGACTGTCATCTCTGAAATAATAAAAAACTTATCAACAATTTAATAAGTTTCAAAAGGAGCCATGATAATTTGATAGTTTGATATATCCAACACAATATAAATATGAAATTTTGGAAATATATTCAGAATCATCAGTTTTTTTTATGATGTCTTAATTTTGAGTCCAAAATATTTTCAAAAACAACTCACCTTACACCAGGCAAGTTATGTACTCCTTCAATTATACCGTGCGGACGTAAATAGTACCACCCATTTTGAGTTTTGACCACAACAAAATATCAAGGTTCCAAAAAATTCATGTAAAAAGGTATCATTTTCAGTACTTTTTGATGAGAAAGACAATGGTGTTATATCACTCGTAAGAGAGAGAGTGCTACGGTTTTATTTCAAATGGAAAGGTGGGTCTGATGATAACTAGTTTGATAGATATTTAAATTTTCTATCTAATACTTTTTCACTCTTGGAAATCGAGTTAACCGTTGCGAGGGATTAGCAGTTTTATATTCGTTTCAAGAACCTGCGAACAAACTATAAACATAAATTCAAGAAAATTATTATTCAATTCTCACTTGAGTTCATTCCAATGAATATTCAAAATGTTCATCTTTCACTTCTTGATAGCAATGGACTTTGTTTACAATTTTTTCTCAACATCATAAAACGTTCCTGGAGTAATATCGTTGCAAGCACATCTTTTTATATTAATGAGTTCTATAATGAATTGCGAGTACTGTACTAATGACGGTTCTGAACTTCCCTCAACCACTATTACCCCAAAGTCACTTTTCGCCTTTGACTTGACCTTGAGTTGCATGTGACGTCACATGATCCCGAGTTTCGTCGTGACCATCAAACACCCTTTCAACTCTCCACCTAGATTTATCTTCAAAAGCCGCATCGATTTGATCACCTTGCCAGAAGGTCAATGACCCCTGAAGGTCATTTCAATACTTTCATCCAGAGTTTGCCGTACGTTCGCCGGCTGGCATTTTACACCCGGATGGATCGGTGAGCGCACGGTGAGTACGAACGAGGACTCTGCAGTGAGAGGACGTACTTGCAGATAAAGGCAGTCATTTTTTGTGCTCTAACAACAAAGTGTGTACCGTTAGTACCGTACTCGATATAGTGTTGAGATATTCCAAACTCATCTTTCGTTGTGAGAGGTTATCGATAGCGGTTATTCATCACTTGTGTATACAAATGCAGCTGAAGCTATATTTTTTATAGGTTATTCTGTGAATGCAATCTCTCCTCAAGGCAACTTTCAGACCCAATTGTCGAGGTCACAACAATAACACTTTTTCTGGAAGTTTTTCAGATTATATTTTAGAATATCTTTAGATGAAAACCATTAAAATATAATGAGGGCATAGTGAACAGCTCTAATACAAGATATAATTCTGTGGGAATTATTTTTTATTTTCAACATATCTTTTCGTTTCATACGAGTACGAAGACTTCCGGTGTGAAAAAAATCATCGTAGTTTGAAACCAATGATGTACTCCGCTTCCTCGAGTTGTGTGTGATGTCATATGACCTTAAGTTATATCATCACCGTAAAACTCTCGTTCGACTTTCCACCTATGACTTGACCTTGAAAGCTGCAACGATAACGTCGCCTTGGGTCGCACGTCACATGACCTTGAAAATTACTGCCGATTCTTGACCTTCTCCTTCTCCTGGAGCTTTTAAAAAATTTCATGTATAGATTACAAAAACTGGGCACCAAAAAACATAATATCTGTAAAAAAGATTATTATTTTTCATCGCTTCCAAAGTTATAAAACTGATGTTAATCGAATAATTGGCATGAATCCTGCAGAGGTGAATTTATATACAGAATTGAATAACTTCGAGGCTAGAGGAGTCCAGTGGCTGCGGTATGAGAAATCAAGTATAAGGACCAAGGTAGACAGAGATAATCGACAGCAATTGTACTTCAGATATGTTTCACTCCATAACCTCCCTCAGAATATATACTTTTGAGATTTGAGCCAACCACAGGCTCATGGCTAAGTAGCGTAGGGTGACAGGGCGCCTTTGGAATAGGTTGTTCAAAATTGTACAGCAGGATTAATGTCACAGTCGAGGGTTAAGAGTATTTTCGATGCCCTACGAGTCTTCAAAAGTAATCAGATTGAAGGTAACTAGCCGGATAATACGCAACTAGTTCTAAAAATATGCTTACTTCTTCCATTACCAGCGGTAATTTCTGGTACGCAGTTTCAGTTGAAAGAATTGGTAGACAGTGAATCTAAAGCTTCGAATGAATCTGTAACTTCAAAATCAAGTATACTGATGGTGAGAAATATATGAAGTAATACGAACTATGTGATGAAAATATAAATTTCCGATGGCATTTCATAAATATTTCCACCCTGAATGTACCTCAGATATGATTCCTTTTATTTTTTTTCAAAATATATGCTTCAAGATCTGTATTGATTGTCGTGACCAATACTGCAGACATCTTAATTTCACTGTTTAACCAATATCAACGATGAGTGTAGAATGTATCGAGTATGGTACACATCTCGCTGTCAGAGCGCCAGTGCCTTTATCTGCGAGTACGTCCTCGTACTGCAGGGTCCGCGTTCAGGCTGAACGCTTTGATGCGACTCACCGGGCTATCCGAGTGTAAGTGTCGCGATGCAAGTATACAGATGACCTTCAAGAGACCACCCTTGCAGAGGATCGAAAGCCAACTAAGACTTGCAGTACGTCCTATCACCAATGGGTCCCCTACGGACTGAACGCTTAGTTGCAGACATCTGCTCACTGACGCTATTTGCATACACACCGATTTTGGACGGCCGACTTTGTACTGGTCATCCAAATTCTAATAGTGAACCACATGTGGGAACGGGACCTTGCACACATGCCGACCGGTGATCGTCGCCGGTAAAATACCGGTGAGCAGCCGTCCACTGCCACTGTATCGCCGGCAGTACCGGGAAGAAGTGGCGTACATGACTAAATACACTCTTGCATACTCACCGGTTTTTTAACGACCATTCCAGTCTCGAATGCTCGGTAAAATTGTAGTTACTACGCATTAACTTCGTTTTGGTAGTGCAGGCTAATTATGACAACAGAGTAACTGATTGTTTGACCGATAAAAATCCTGTGAGTGTGCAAGCACCCGCTACCAATAAAATATCAGCCGATTTTATACTGGCCGTCCAAAATCGGTGTGTGTGCAATTAGTGTGAGACATTCGAATGTATAGCAGTGGCCGGTGAGCGTTCAAAGAAATGAGTTTCAAATTACTGAGACGCTCAGGCTAAAATTGCATATAAAAATTAAATATCAAATGTAGTAAAGGAAGGTCCAGTATCGGTTGTAATTTACGAAGTCATGTGACGCGACTCAAGCTGATTGAATCGTTGCGGAAAATCATAGACGAAGGGTTACACGGAGGGGGTTCAGGGTCATGACTTAACTCGAAGTCATGTGACGTCACACGCAACTCAAGACCAAGTTATAGGTGGAAAATGTCAGTGTGGTATCAAAGTCAGTGTGGTGGCACTGAAGGAATAGTGGTGGAGGGAGGTTCAGAACCGTCATCAGCATCCTACAATTGCGGAACTTCATCGTACATATCAGATGTCGCGTATTAACTCGAAAACATCTAGAAAGTTCAGAGTTGCTAGATGCACTCAATGAACACTTAATGAACATATAATTTTTGAAGTGAAAAATGAAAAATGGTACGAACATAAAAAATGGTATCATAGAATATGGTGTATATTGATTATATCAAATTTTGATTTTGTAACCAATTCATATACTTGTGTTCACTTGGAAATGATTTTGTTATTTTGACAATTATTTAAATACATGGATTTTATTCAAAAATTGATTTTTGAAGATGCCGTTTCGAAAAAAAATATTTGTATATGATAAATATAAATTATTTTTTTGCTTGTGTTAGGGATTCGTTTTGTATTTCAAGCTACAAAATTGAAATTCAGAAGTAAAATTAAATGAATAATACAGCCCTACAGACCTATGTGTATGGAAATTTCTTCTGGATGTATTCATTATACCAGTCAACCGAAAAATGCGTCGACTACCAATCGACAAAATGATTGAAACATCTTTTTTTTTCAAACACATCAGCCAGCTCATTGGTGCCAACTCTGTTTAGGAAAAGAATGTTTTGAACATCACATCGGCAGCTTTATAATGGATTCTAAGAATATTTATCAGTCTGTTATCATATAAATAATTGAAAACAAAATATTTTTGTGCAAATGCAAGAACGCAGCAACAGTTGTATCAATCAATTATAGAAACGACAAATATGAAATTTATCTTTTTTTGCCAGATATATCTCATATATTTTTCGGGTGTCTTTTTATATGAGAAAGGTAAGTTTAAAGAATTATTCATCAGATCAGTGTGCAATATACCTCATTCTGTTGCGGACTATATCTGTTTTCTAGATTTTTATTCTTGGCTTCATCTGTTTTTCGCTTCTAGTTTACTTTTCGGAAAAAATAATATTCATTAACTCTCATTTGGAGTGTCTAATTACATTATTTGATTTGCTAAAAACATTCTCCGATTCCGTAATCTTATATTCAAACATATAAACTATGATTGAATATTGAAATGTCTTTCAAAGACAGGCATCGAATTTATAACATCGTATCACAGCACATGCATCTTTAATTTCAAACTCGTCTAAAATATATTCTTTCAATATAAGTTTTTTTATTTTACAAATTTATCATAAATTCTTTCATATACAGTGTCACCATTAAAGTGTGCACCATATGGCAAACTTTTTTTTCGAAAAGTTTCAATGAAGTTTAACTTCGGCACTTGTTTGTGCCGAAAATGATGCAGGCAACACCGACCCACTGACGTTCAGTGTTTGTCAAATTCAACTTTTTTTTGAAAAAAATTGAAAAAGTGCATTTCTAGATCGAATTTAACGAAAAGTTACTTGAAAAAGTTGTGTTTACGGCAATTTTATATTCATATACCAAATTTTATGCAACTAGGATGAAGTTGAAGTTTTGCTTATTTTCGACAGATATCCCCTTTATTTAAAAAAATAAGTTCGGTTAATTGTCATCAATTCATGTATACATAACAAACTCATCATTGACTTTTCTGATACATTTTTACTCACACGGACATTTTTAGAGAGAAATTAATAATTTGCTATAAAAATGTTAACAAGACTGGTGCAAAGTTTCAATCACTTGGCTATTTTCTTAAACAAACATTTGATGTCTAAAAAGCAGAGGCAACTAAAAAAAATGCAAATAATTTCGTTAGAACTATTATTATTATTATTAATTTTAAACAACAATAATATTATAGAAAATACAAATAGGTACAAAAAATTACTTATTGATCTGAATGACGTTGTCAAACACTTATAGCCTACATTTCAGTACGTCGTCCTCCACGTTCAATACAAATTATGGTCCTTCTATTGACATCTGTAACTGCATTTTTAATAAATCGGGGATTTATTGGAGTAGTAGAAAGCCAAAAACTTTCTTTTCCATTAATTAAGCTGTTTCTGATATGTTGACTATATGCATGTGTTTCGTGAAGATGAATAAATATCTTCATAAGGCGCTCTATTTTTTTCTGTAAGGTTCATTAATTCGTTTATTTTAATTAATATTCATGAATTGGTTTGTAGATGGAACTGAAAAGCCAGATCAAGGAGAACAACAATTGGAACATATGATAAAAAATATTTCCCAACCAAATACGAGAGTGTCATCACTACTGATTGGTGTTCGTATGAACAAACCATCGAGAGAATAACAACAGGAGTACCTCAAGATAAATTATTTCAATACACACATTCTATTCCGAAAATATGTATTTTTTTGGTGGATTTATAGGCGCAAATATTTGTGCAAATTACACATTATTGAAATAATATTTTGAACTGGTTCAAGTATATAGTTGGATTGATAACAGTTGATTTCATAAATTCATTAGTTTCATTAACTATTTATTGAGGGAAATGAGTCTAGTTGAGAAGATAGCAATATATACATCACACCAAATACTCTTATTTCACATAGAAAATCAATGGACAAGAAATCTAAATATAGGATAAAGAAATTAACTTTTGTCTAATTTCTACTAAGATTTTTATTGTTATGACTGATATCGGTTTATTAAACCATTCTTAAGGAGTTTTCTTGAGAATGGTTTAATAAACCGAAACCGGTCGTAAAAAATGGAAATGAAAAGTTATTTTCTTTTACCTATATTTAATATGAATTTGTACTAAATAAATATAGGTTAATGCAAACGTTGCGCGCATTGCGCCCATTTTACGGTAGACGTGGTGGCCCTTCACTGTCGACTCTTCAACGTTTGGTGGCCAAATTTGAGATGACCGGTTCAGTAAACAATCAGCCAACACCCGTACGTTCAAGGAACGCAAGATCGGCCGAGAACATCGCCGCGGTCCGTGAAAGTGTACAGCAGAACCTGAGGCAGTCTATTCCTTGCCGTGCACAAGAACTCGGCCTTTCGCAGACTTCAACTTGGTGAATTTTGCGTCGGGACTTGGGCCTACACCCGTACAATATCCAACTGACCCAGGAGCTGAAAGTTCATGACCATAGACAACGCCGTTTGTTCGCTGACTGGGCTTCGAATCGTTTGGAAGAGGACCCTAATTTTGGCCGAAAAATCATCTTTAGTAACGAGGCGCATTTTTCGATGAATGGCTGTGTTAACAAGCAAAATTGCCGTATACGGGCCGACACCAACCCACGCGAAGTTCACCAGGTGATAATGCATCCTCAAAAAGTTACCGTTCGGTGTGGATTTTGGGCCGGCGGCGTAATTGGTCCGTACTTTTTTTAAAACGACGTTAGTGAGGCGGTCACCGTCAACAGCGAGCGCTACAGAACGATGATAACTAATTTCTTATGGCCCACATTGAACCATATGGACCTAGATGACATGTGGTTCCAGCAGGACGACGCTACGTGCCACATAGCAAACGCCACGATTGACATTTTGCATGAACGATATGAGGGTAAGGTTATCTCTCACAGGGGTGATGTGAATTGGCCACCAAGGTCATGCGATTTCACCTCGCTAGACTTTTTCCTGTGGGGTTTCTTGAAGTCGCAGGTCTATGCAAATAAACCACAATCGACCGATGCCCTAAAGGTGAACATAACACAGGCCATCGCTCAAATTCAGCCGGATCTATGCGGAAGAGTCATTGAAAATTGGACCACTCGGTCCGTGCCACCGTAAGAAGCCGAGGCGGGCATTTGAACGATGTCATATTTCACACTAAATGGCATACATGCGCCTTTCAAATAAAAAATAATTTTGTTAATACCTCACACACAGCTTGTTTTATTCCATTTCAACATATACCCGCCCTTATTGAAAAACCCTTTATTAGCCAATGGAAGTCCGAACTGATGAAATATCTGAAGAGAGGTTTATGGAAGCAGACATTTTGATATTGGGTGCTTTTAACGGAACAAAATAGTAGTTTGCAGCATTGTTTTGAAAAAAATTAATTATTTTGTTCGAATATACTCCTGAACAATTGAACTTTCCTGAAATTAACATACGTGACTGTTCAAAAAATAAATGATTGCTTATATTTCGCGGGCTACGTACACTCGGTTGGCGATTTTTATTTTTTTATGTTGGTATATTCGTCTCGAACATATTTTCACAGTTTCAGCTGTTGAGCATATTTAGTTTGTTGGTGAGAGACATAAAATTTAGAAGTGTTTTGTGTATACGGCGATTTTCTGCTATCTAAAAAAGGGATGAAAGAATTTGCATGAAATTTTGTGTATATAATCGACTTTGAGTGCTCAAAACACTTGAAATGTTGACAGTGGCATACGGTTATTGTACTCTGAGTCAGAAATATGCTCACGAGTGGTACAAGCTTTTCACTGAAGGTAGAGAAGATGTGAATGATAACGCTCGCCATGGACTCCCCAGCATATCGACAATCAATCAATCAATCAATTTATTTCAACAAGAACAAAACAATCGTTGAAAATGCTGAGAAAGTAAAAAATATTGTTAAGGAGAATTATCGAATCACTATTAGAGAAGTTGCTGAGGATGTCGGCACATCGGTTGGCTCATGCCATGTGATTTTTTTAGAAATGAAGCGTGTGGCAGCGAGGTTCGTTTCAAAGTTGCAGAATTCATAAAAAACGTCCCATTAGCATCGCTCAGGAATTGTTGAATGACATCAACTGCGATCTAGATTTGCTCATAACTGGTGACTAATCATGGGTATATGGTTATTACTTCGAAACAAAACTCCTATCGTCCGAATGGAAGAGCCCAGAAGAGCCAAGACCAAGAGAGCACGCCAAGTTCGATTAAATGTCAAGGTTTTGCTCCCTGTTTCTTTAGATTACCGTGGCGTAGTGCATGATGAGTTTTTGACACATAGTCGTACAGTAAATAAGCAGTATTATCCTGTAAGTATGCGCCACTTGCGAGAAGTAATAAAAATAATATATTCGGCATTGTGGAAAAACAAATCACAATACACTGGCCTCAGCCAGAGTATTCACCAGATTTGCCTCCGTGCGACTTTTTATGTTCGCAAGATTGGAGAGACCCATAAAAAGACGGCGTGCTGCAAAGATTAAGGAGATAAAAACCGAATAGCTGCTGTGAGAGTTCAAGAACATACCAAAAAGTGTATTACTACTGAGAGGGACTTCTTTGAAGGGGACAAAAAATTGAACAGACAGCGTATACAAATATTTTTTGAACAATCGCTTCAACAGCGTATACAAATATTTTGTGAAAAATCGTATTCGATATGTAACTTATAGCCAATATTTTTTGTATGTTTCAGTTCTCTCATCTCTACCAAAAAATGTGTGAATATGCTCCCAAAATCTGCACATGATAATATCAACTTCAATTATTGAGCAGTGTAGTTTGAGTATGCAAAAACAATTTTCTAAAGATGTATATATATATATATATATATATATATATATATATATATATATATATATATATATATATATGCTCTTTCTACGTATAACTGTTCTATAGATCTAACACAAGTGTTTGTGTCAAATAATTATAAACCTTCCTGAGTGGACCCGTTATGAGTTCATATGAACGCGTGTCCTAACTTGCTTCGTTTCCGAGTGAGGGGGTGTCAGTTTTACTAAAAATATTGTTCTGTTGTTGATAACTTAAAAGTGTTTTCCCTAATTTTGTTGAAATTAGGTGTGTCGTTAGCAGTAATAAGGGGCTTCTTTTCATGAAATTAGAATGTGGGTAATAATTCCAGTGGTATTACAGATGTTACCTGATTGATATGGTAATAATCATTGTACGCCACTGGTTTCGTTCAAGTTTGATATTTTCATCAGACTATCGTCTTCAGAAAGTCACAATTTCTTTTAATCATTAGCATCCAATTGCAAAATTCAAGACGGTTCGGAAATTCTCGCGGTAACAGTGCCTGTACTCGTTGCAGATGGTAAGGGTATATGAGAGTTGTTCCTTTAAAATTCGAAATACCGTCATATGATCAACATTTAGCTGAAAAGCAATCTTTCTAGTACTGGTAGTAGGTTGTTCTTCAATCAAATTAAGTACTGCTTCTTCAAGCTGTGGTGTTCGTACTTCTCGATGGCGACCACAATCCTGCGTTCTTTTGTCGAATGAACCATATTCTCGTAATCGTTGATGAAGTCGAGCAAATATTCTATGTGAAGGATGCTGCCGTTGAGGACACATTTCAGCATATCTTCTAGAAGCTTCTAACCCATTCCCCTGCGACAGACCGTAAACGTAATGCATATCAGTTATTTTCTCATTTGTGTATGGCATTTTCATAACAAGTGAATTATTAAAGTAACAAATTAAGAACAGAACAACAACACACACTTAGTATTAATTCAATTTCGAAAATTCACAAACTGACAGCGTCATACCAATTTATTGTAACTATCGCTAATAGCGACCTATTAGATAGATAAGTTTCGTATTTTCGCATTTATGACGATGTATCTCTGTAGTTGTTCGTAAAATAATTTTTTGCTGCGAACTGGTTCATTTTGGGTAAAAAATCCAAGGGACATTTTTTTATTTAGAATGAAACAGGCTATCGGAAATACATTTTTAAATGGTAAACAAATAATACGACGGAAAGTTACATTGGAAATAAATTTTAGGGGTTGCGTTTTCCACCCCTTACAATCATGCGGTAAACCAACTAAATTTCTGGCTAAGTGACTTTTTGGTAGTACAAAACGTTATGTTAATTTCAATATTGTAACTTTTTTAGTGCTTGTGAAAAAAATTGTTATACAAATTTTATGTACCCCCTTCAAGGGGCTGTATCTTAACAAGGGATGATCCAATGAAATGTCTTTATATGAAAGATCCTATCTGTTTTCGGTAAATTTTCGTTATGTGGACACCCGACGATTTTGAAAAAAATTTTGACTGTACTTACGTATTTTGATGCGTAGATTACGAATCCGAAAGAAAAAAGCGGCGCTCTCCCTTATTTAAAAAGTTACGGCCCTTCAAAGTTCAGAAAAGGGCAACTTTTCAGCCTTCTTTTTCACTGAAAAAACTATTTAAAAACACAAGCATTTATTCACTAGGTCACCTTTACACCTTATTCCTCCTTCTTTAACACTTTTCACTTCAATAATCAACATTTTTCTTATGAAAAACTCAATTTAAAAACGAATGCTTCTCCTGGTGACATTATTCTATTTTTATGTTAGTTACTAGTGACATTTCAGAAAAAAGCGGTTGGTATTTGCCGTCGCCTACTATTTCAAATTCGTAATACACCACCAAAAACCAATTTACGATCTAAAGAATGGAGGTAAAAAACATTTGAATTACTTCAGGAATATGGACTGTATCAGTCGTACCAACCACATCATCAACCTCAAAAACGTAAAATACACTGATATGTAACCAAAAAGCAGCTTCGTACATTTTTTAACATTTTTATAAGAAAAATGTTGATTATTGAAGTGAAAAGTGTTAAAGAAGGAGGAATAAGGTGTAAAGGTGACCTAGTGAATAAATGCTTGTGTTTTTAAATAGTTTATTTAGTGAAAAAAAAGGCTGAAAAGTTGCCCTTTTCTGAACTTTGAAGGGCCGTAACTTTTTAAATAAGGGAGAGCGCCGCTTTTTTCTTTCGGATTCGTAATCTACGCATCAAAATACGTAGGTACAGTCAAAATTTTTTTCAAAATCGCCGGGTGTCCACATAACGAAAATTTACCCTTTTTTCCGATGGGGAATCATCTCCTTAAATGTTTTACACTTATTTAGTCACACCCTGTATATTGATGAAAAAATTAGCTAACAAATAACAATTATTTTAAGCAAAAATACTGAAATTACAATGAAATAAAATACGAGCAACAATTAAAAATAGAACTATCAACAAGAAATGAAAATTAAAAGTTATTAACAAAAAATCAAAATTAAAAATTACAAGATTTCAAGCCAAGTTACTTCACGACGATTCGATTATTATTATCCATAATCGTCTTCGGGTGATGACTAGACTAATTCCTCCGAGAGATGACTATTCACCTTCAGATGCGAAAAAATATGATAGGACTCAGAAGTAGACAGACATGTGTGAATACTTCGAAATTAATCTAATGAAAAAAAAAACATATTTTTGATGTCCTAAAATGTTTAACGCAACGTTCCATGTTTCAGAAATATCGGAAAGTTGAGGGTCAGATCTGACATTTATAATTTGAATATCGGAAACGATATAAACAAGATATACAGGCTGATTCACGGTGGATGGCACATTAGACGTTTCTGGTGAACCAGACAACGGATCACTTTGAAAATTTAATGGAGGGCACATTCGGACATTCTCTAGCCAACTAAAATATTTTCGACAATGCGGTGTTGCCGCTTCTATTAGAAAGCAGTAGCAACTTTGATTTTTCAAATGGAACACTCTGTATATAATATTATTTTTGGAATCTCCAACAATTGCCCGACAACTTTTCTTGATATTTTCCTATACCTATCTGTTATCGTTTTCGAAATAAAAATTAATTTCAATTTTTTTCTTCGAAAATCATGACTTCTAAAAATGCCGATATCTTTTAGTTAAGAAGTACTATGATATCGAAATTTGGTTTGGAGTTAGGTGATACTTGGACACTTCCCACACGTCAGCCTAATCTCCGTTACTTCAATACAGGGTGGTAAAAAATACAGTTTTTTCGTTTGCTTGAAAAAGTTGCTGAAATTTGATTATTTTAAATGGAACACCCTGTATATTATTAAAAATTCGGAAAGCTGCTGAAATTTGCTTTCTTTCTATGTATATCATACCTATACCTAACTAGTCAAGTTTCGGACTTATGAACATTTATTTGTGAAAATGTCCCTTCAGAATGGTATTTCCATTCGGTATTTGGTAAGCAGGCCATGATTACTATTTGACAGTAGCGTTGTGACATTCTCCTAATAATATCGATATTTTCGTCACTTCAGAAGTTGCAAATACCTTCAAAACGATGGAACAAAACTATTCAAACGAAGTTCTTATGAATTTGTTTATTATTTTTGGACAGTGTGACAAAATTATCAGCAGAACATGTAGAAAGTTCAATGAAATGTATCCGAATCTACCGCCAATGAACCTCAAGAAATTTATACGAATTCAGAACAATTTCAATGCATTTGGATCAACTTTAAAAGCACCAAGAAACTTGCCTCGACCCGTAACTTTCGAAGACAACCAGATTAATGTCTTAGCATATTTTCACGCATTTCCCGAGTCATCGATAAGAAGTGCTGAAGAAGATTTGGGTATAAAATATTCATCGGTTCAAAGAATCTTGCGAAGACATAAAATGCATGATTATAAATTCACCAAAATTCAAGCAATGAAGCCTCAAGATCCTCAACAGAGAGTAGAATTTTGTGAAATGTTGTTGACACGCATTCAAGAAGATCCACTTTTTTTAAATAAAATTATTTGGACTGATGAATCGAAATTTTCGAGAGAAGGGATTTTCAATAGAAAAAATCGTCATTATTGGTCCAGTGAAAATCCTCACGTCACAAAAGAAGCCGGATTTCAAGAAAAATTTAGTTTTAATGTCTTCTGCATGTTGATGGACAACAAATTGAGGTACGTGATATACGAGGAGTCATTAACATCCAGAAGCTACCTGAATATTTTGGAGGATACTGTAGACAGTTTCGTGGATAATCTGCCACTCGAAGATTATCGAAACTGTTGGTACCAACTAGACGGAGCTCCTGCACATTGCACAAGAGAAGTGAGCGCAGAACTGGATAGACTATTTGACGATCGGTGGATGAGGCGCTTGGGAGCATGGAATTGGCCAGCGAGATCACCCGATCTTAATCCATTAGATTTTCATTTGTGGGGAATGTTTAAAGAAAAAGTTTACAAAATACCCGTGCGTTCGAGAGATGAATTGTTAGAAAGGATTGCCCAAACATTTGAAGATTTGGATCCCAATGAAATCAGATCTGCCACCACGAAAGCAGTCAACACCCGCATTTTAAAGTGCTTGGAAGTGAACGGCCAGCGATTCGAACATATTTTGAAATATTCCACATGATTGTTTTACTTTTTTATAATTATTCATATCAATATTTCCAATTTCAAGTTTCTTGGTGCTTTTTTAAAGTTTATCCAAACATATTGAAATTGTTCTGAATTCGTATAAATTTCTTGAGGTTCATTGGCGGTAGATTCGGATACATTTCATTGAACTTTCTCATGTTCTGCTGATAATTTTGTCACACTGTCCAAAAATAATAAACAAATTCATAAGAACTTCGTTTGAATAGTTTTGTTCCATCGTTTTGAAGGTATTTGCAACTTCTGAAGTGACGAAAATGTCGATATTATTAGGAGAATGTCACAACGCTACTGTCAAATAGTAATCATGGCCTGCTTACCAAATACCGAATGGAAATACCATTCTGAAGGGACATTTTCACAAATAAATGTTCATAAGTCCAAAACTTGACTAGTTAGGTATAGGTATGATATACATAGAAAGAAAGCAAATTTCAGCAGCTTTTCGAATTTTCAATAATATACAGGGTGTTCCATTTAAAATAATCAAATTTCAGCAACTTTTTCAAGCAAACGAAAAAACTGTATTTTTTTACCACCCTGTATTGAAGTAACGGAGATTAGACAGACGTGTGGGAAGTGTCCCAGTATCACCTAACTCCAAACCAAATTTCGATATCATAGTACTTCTTAACTAAAAGATATCGGCATTTTTAGAAGTCATGATTTTCGAAGAAAAAAATTGAAATTAATTTTTATTTCGAAAACGGTAACAGATAGGTACAGGGAAATATCAAGAAAAGTTGTCGGGCAATTGTTGGAGATTCCAAAAATAATATTATATACAGAGTGTTCCATTTGAAAAATCAAAGTTGCTACTGCTTTCTAATAGAAGCGGCAACACCGCATTGTCGAAAATATTTTAGTTGGCTAGAGAATGTCCGAATATGCCCTCCATTGAATTTTCAAAGTGATCCGTTGTCTGGTTCACCAGAAACGTCTAATGTGCCATCCACCGTGAATCAGCCTGTATCTTAAAGTAAAATGAATACTTGTTACTCTTCAGACAATTTAACACCAAAATTATCTAATTCAGAGGACGAATCTTGGCCGGCGGCAAAAAACATTTCCGAAAAAAAGAATTCAATTTATTATTCAGATTTCCAATATAAATGTACAAATAATTAAAATAGTTTTGCAACTTTTAGCTAAAGAGAAAAAACCAGCTACGGCTCTGCATTTTTCATCAGAAAAATAATTATCAATAATTCAAAGTTCCCGTCATATTTTGTCGTCATTTCAATTTCACAGATTTACGTCGGAGAAAGTCGCCACAGATTGAATTGATCAGCCGACTGACATGTGAATAAACCAAAATAAAGTATTTTAAAACAAATCGAAGACGAAGTTTTTAGATTTGTTTCATCATTTAGCATTGAGAGTGAGTTTCTCGTAGTTGTATATTATGATGGAATCTACACTATTCAGCGTTATCTGCTTATTATTACTCATATTAAATCTTAGTGAATGTGAAGAAGGTGAGTAGAGTACAAGATTTTTGGGTAGGTAATAATATAGGAAGTGTTACAAAAAAGTGATCAAACGCAACAACTCACCTATTGTGTGAAACATGACTTTGTGTTTTTTTTACAACTGATGACACTTCATAAAACTAAACATGAAAAGCTTTTGGTCTTGAAATTTGATGATCTAACATCACTTATACAAATTTCATATTCAAATAACACTTGAATAAAAATACCTTCTTCATGAAAATGAAATGTAGAAATATTTTCTTTCATTTATTATTTTTTTAATATACTTATATCCTGCGAATTGTCAAAACTGAAGACGTATAATCTCCGCGACACTTTATGAATGACAATGAGCGATTGCATATTTTATAATTATATCAGCACTCTTATGAAGTCGTTTTCAAAAATCTGCTCTTGCATTACATATGAGTTGAAATGTCAATAAGATTACTGAAATGGCGAAATAGTAGTTTGTTTATTGTATATAATAACATGAACGAGAACTTGGTAAAATGAGCAAAGTCTACGATACACTCATATTTTCTTATCATTTGATTGGTACCTTCATCTTCTTGAAATCAAGATCAGTTTCATTGGAAAATAAAGTGTCAACAACGGATTCTATCAAAACCTATTTTAATTAAAATTTCACCACGTTTTATAAGTTTATAAAAGGAAAATAGTGACATTTTTGAATACAAATAATTTGAGAAAAATCATAAAATACAAAGGAATGCATTAAATTTTTATCCTTGAAGCAGTCATTTCACTGGAAATATATAGCATATACATCGTGAAATGAAATAAAAAAAGGACTCGCGGAGAAGAATGAAACCTCATGAAACAATTCTGGGTGACTGAAACTAATACATTAGCGACACAAAATTTTGTTTCATAGTCTATCGAATATGTCAATAGCATGTAGTCGAAAAATATTCGAAAATACTATATGACTCGAACGTATGAGGTCCTAAAATACTTTCTTGTAGAACTTCATTTCATATAGATTGTGTTAAAGAATTTTTTATCTTCGTTTTAGGCCTGAGACATGTTATTTATTACATTCTGTTTGACAAATTCGAAAAATGAACTAATAAACTTAAAAATCCATCACCCTGATTCATTTGATTTTTCCATAACTCATACAGATAGTGCTAAGTTGTTCCATAGGAAGGACTATTTCAGAATTATGATTACTATTTCTATTCAAGATTTTTCTTCATTCAGTTGGATATACTATCAATAACAGGGAATAAACTGATTGGACAAAATTCGGAGGGTTGTTTGAGATTTTTTACCACAAAATGGATCAAGAATAATTGATCTATTTGCTTTCGCTTCAATCTATACATGGATTAGACGTGTATTTAAATATTCACAGCAACCAGAAACTGAATATGAAAAAACGTGTGCGTATCGGGAAGCCCGACAGAAATGATAACTAATCCGAGTTGGACTATTTAATATTGAAAATAAATCATCTGAAGGAAATTCGTTCAGGTCAGTCTCAACTCCCTACACTGTATGTTTATGGACTGACATATCAGAAAACAACTACTCTCCTGGTTAATACCACGAAGGGCGTTGGATTATATCCGACAGGTGTCAGGTGCATATGCTGTTGGCGATACAACTGCCGCAATAGATTTTCAGAACAGCAGATGTTTCTGATCACACTTGCACCATAACAGTTCTTTGTTGTTCCATAGTTTTATCATCGACAAATAAACACACTTTTCATACTGAATCACATGACAGCTGTCATCGTTAATTGTTTGTTGTCTCTCTCTTCGTTCTTCAACCACATTTTAAAACAAATAACGATTTTTAGTAACTTTTAATTCAATAATCTTCTTTATATCCAGTGAGGAGTCAACCTCTTTTGATGTATTGTCATGTTTCAATTGTTTCAAATGTAACATTCTTTTCGACACGGTCATCCTCACTAATAATAAGTTTGAGACTTTTCATAATAATGTTTATATTTTACTACCATCAAATTATTTATAATAACTTTCAAGAGCGGTGATAGTTTTACGTTAAATGGTCACTGTTAAGAGTATATGTCGACTGCACACTGAACACTGAATCATGTGAAGAGAGGCGAGAGAATCGTTTGTCAGAGATAAGGCTAACGCTGTGTGTTAGAGTGAGGATGAAGGAAAGCCAGACATACAGGCACTGTTCAAGCGGTTTACCCTCTCATAAGAAGTTATCACTTCAAGAAGATACACGGAGTTTACAAAAATGTGTCATTAACATGCATAACAACAAGACAACCATCACATCTTTCAACCCATACCGTTTATCCTAAATCGGGAATTACTCAAAAACTCTTACAACTTTTCAACTTCAACTCAAACAATGTTTTTAACATTTTTATCGGTTTATTGTATACGTGCATTGTTATGATTTTGTTTTTCAGATAACGCCACAAAAGGGTATCAAACCAGAAAAAATATTCAACGAAAAAGAGCAGGACACAAAAACCATGACTATGAATCCTTTCCACGTTCAGAAGTTGAAGAGATAATTCCTTGTCCGCCTCCCTTTTCAGTGGTTGTGGATGCTCCACCAAATAAACCTGCGAGAGAATGAATCAGTTCTTCAAGAAATTGGATTTCCTGTCCTCATAACGTATTACCTGAAAGAGTGATTTAGATTGCCAAAGAATGAATTATGGTGAAGTGAGAGACAATCCGGTTCTATTTCCTATTATGTTGTGATTGAGAAAGTGATTGGGTTGATTTGATTTAATATATAGATTTGATATTGTTTATAGATTTTTCTCTAGTCAGAAGCCAGCCAAACATTCAAGGTCACTTAGTGTCGAGTTTTTGGATTGCTGAAAGTAATATGAGTGAATTTTTGTAGAAATGAAAACCAAATAGATAGCGATATTTTACTTACGGAGTCATTTAAAATTATCAACTATATTCTTTCCTCCATTTTCAAATTCAAAATCTACCAGGAAGTATGCACCATCAACAAATGAAAAAATTGGCAAATAACTTCATATTTCTGTTGTAGCACTTAAATATAACTCTAAGTAACCATTTTTCAGTTCTCTCTGCGAAATTTTCCTCTTTCGAAAATTATCAAATGACTCAATTGTTTCATTCCATGAATAATTTATTAAAAGGAAAATGAAAAAAGCAATGTTACACATTTTCTGGTGAATTATTCTGTGAATGAAAGCTCAATTCAATGGAGATTGAGCTAGAGCCGAACATACTGAAATCATAACATCAAAATTGTGATGGTCAGCTGATAGTGAAAACTGACTGAAATAACGTAGAACTGTCATTTTTTCATTTGATTTCTCAGAAAAGGTTATAATTCAACAGGTGAATGATCTTCGTTTGATCAATAAGCAAAAAAATAACCAAACATCATTCTTTGTGCACGAGTATGCCAGTTTTTCGTGAAATGTTCTGTCAGTATATTGAAAAAGGAGGCCAAACAAATTTATATTGGAATTGTGACTAGAATTATATTGTTATCGGTGTCAATAATGTCACGTCAGTGTATGAATTTTTAATATATCTTGGTATCATTAGAAGTCTTTTTTTCACCAGAAGTCTGATGGCGCTAACAATGGTTTTCAACTGGAATGGCATATATTGCTTTCCAAATTCGAATTCCGACTGAGACAGACAACCAGACAAAACAAATTCGAAACACGATTTCATTGACAAATTTATCATTCTCAGAAGATTTAAAATAATTTACTTTTCATTATTTGAAAGCGATTTGAGATAATGGGAATTGAAATTTCATTTATTTTTATTTTCAAGAAAACTTCATGTGAAATGAACAAAACTTTACATTCGTTGATTTAACTCATATTGATACAGTAATAGATACGAAAGTATTACAAATTATGAAATTACGATACAACAACAAAAGTTGATTAGCGCTCCGGGGAGACTTGATTGATTCCAGTGGCGCATTTGCTTTTTCAGCTACAAGAAAACCCGGAAAAACCTGCAGCATCACATCATCAGAAGATCTTGATCTGCCAATGTCCTCTATTTCATAGAACGAAATATAGGGTGTCTCCAGAGGCTCCAATAAATTCAAGATATCGCCAGAATATTTAGTGACATGACTATCTGAAATTTCAACCAGTCCGTTTCGTCTTTGACGAACCACAGTGAACAATGACTGCATAAAGATCATAATAGTGGTCAGCTTGATTGAAGCGATCATTTATTTCAAACGTTTGTAAGAGTTTGGTGATTCCGTGAGAGGTTGAGTCATGTTTGAAGACCATCAGTGTTATTATTAGATTGACTGGTGCCTCAGCTATACGTGTTGTCTTATAATAGTCAGTTATTTCATAAATTCCACGTAGGTAGTGATTTTATAGGAAACCTGGAGCCGAAATATGCCGTAAAACAATTCTGCAAAAATCAAATTGACAAATGAAAAACCTTGTAAATTATTCGCCGGTGAGGATTTTCAATGAATTCCATGATTTTTTTGTGATCAGTGCCGGTTTTTACGTTATCAAGTTTGAGCACCATGAACAAAATGTCATTACATATGCCCGAAAGGGTTGATCATCTTGAAATATATTGAATTGTTTTGAATTTATCCCACTCTGGAATTTTGTTTGCAAAGATTTTGCAAGATAATTGCAAATAATATATTTTTGAAACTATATTTTTTTTATTCTCGAATCATAATTACCTATAAAATACCATATTTCAACACCATAAATAAAAAATACTTATATTATCATCCGATGAAGATGAAATTACAATTCCTCAACATCTTCATAATGAAACACTCTTTGAATTGAGTAATAATTGAAAACAGGTTGAATACATCAACTTTTCAACATTATCTTTGCTGTAACTCCTGAACTGAGTTTAAATTTTGGAGTTGAAAATTACTTTGCGAGTTTATGGTTGGTTTATGAATGTTCCTAAAGTTTCTTTGGTGAACATTCACATTGTTGATAAGAGTTTCACACTCAGTTTATTTTCTTAATTGTAATGAGTGTATCAATAGTTTTTAATGTTTTATTATAGCCAGCACATAAGTGCAATGTGAATTTTTTTTTAATAATTATCAGCACTGCATAAATTTTTGCCACAATTTCCATAATTAGGTACTCCTTGAGTGATCGAACTCAAAATAAGCTCTTAACAAAAATGTATAACGAACTTTCGTTCCCAGAACCCATTCAACACTGAATTACAAGGATATCACTTTTCCTGTTGAGTTTTTACTCCAAATACTATTTATTTGATACTGCAAATATATTTTTGAAAGTACCCTTTTCAATCACAAATTTTTCAGAAATTTTGGAAAAAATAAAATGAAAAATAATGTTTTCCTTTGGCATATATCAAGCTGCTATGAACACTGTCGAAGAAGTGTTTGATATCATTTTAGTAAATATAAATTTTCAGGGTATTTATTGAACATGCGGACTATTCCTTGGACTATTCTAAGGATATTTTTCCTTCAATAATTTCTGATAGGGCGCTTTGTTTCGAAGACACGGAGTGAAAAATAATTTCGACAACAAAAATTTATTACCAAAAATTACATGTTATGTTTCTTATGTACAAATACTGTTGAAAATGACTAACCCGTCTGGATGCAAGAATCCAATCTTCTCTTCATCGACTCCCGAATTCTTTCAAAAACACCAGGATCGTTTCTGATTGCGTTACACCCAGCAATTATCCGATTTCTCAAATCTTCCACATTTTCCACTGGAGTGGTATAAACTAATGACTTCAGGTGGCCCCATAGAAAATAATCCAGGGGATTTAAGGCCATAAGTGAGGTCCACCTCGACCAATCCAGCGATCTCCGTATGTTACTGTTAAAAACTCTCGAGCCATTATGCTAAAATGCGCTGATGCACCATCGTGTATAAACCACATCGCATTTCTTGTTACCAAGGGTACATCCTTCAGAAACTGCGTTTCTTCCAAAAAGTTGTGGTATACCTCGCCGATAAGTCTTCTTTCCTTTCCTTCCAGAAATACCAATCCAATTAGGAAGTCACCTACAATTCTCACCCAAACGTTTAACGAGAACTGATGTTGACCTTCAAGCACCTCATGTGAATTTTCTTCAGTCCAAACATGATTATTGTGGAAATTCCTTATGGCATTTCTTGAGAAACTGGCTTCATCGGTAAAAATAATAAGAATCAGTAATTGAGTGCGCAAAAGCCATTGACAAAATCTGCAGGAAGAAGTGCCTGAACTCGTTGTATGTGGTATGGGTACAACAAATAGTTTCTAACAATGTTCAAAATCGTCCTGTGCAATTTATTCAGTAGAGGTACCTGGATCTTCTTCTATCATGGCCAGCAGATTCTCTTCTACTTCTATCGTTCTTACTGTCATTGACCTTCCTGGTCCTCCATTTCGCTTCAGTGCTCCTCTTTCACGTAGTCGTTGATGTATACTTTTGAAGGTTTTTCTAATAGGCACATTACGATTAGGAAATCGTTCACTGTACAACCGCCTAGCTTCCAATGAATTGCCATCAGCAAGTCCATAAATGGAATGCATGTCAGCCATCTCTGCGTTACTGTAGCGATTCATGATAGAGGACTTCACTAACAAGACTTTAAATATTGAAAACAAAAAATGTACGTCAAATATACAAAGTCAATCAGTTTCCTTCTATTCAACACATACAAATGATCACTTACGACACAAACTGGTAGAAAACAGTTCTCTTAAAATAACTACTTTCATATAAATATTGAATTACACGAATAACTAACCTTAGAAAACAACTAAATTTATAATAATATTGAATATTGAAAACCAAACTATACAGGTAGTATATGAAAATAAATTTCACTTACATGAAACCCCGTCATCCTCGAAGGCTGATTTTCAGTACCAATCTGGATAACATTAGAAGATAAAGTACCCAATTCATTCATGAAATTACGACTTCATGTCACGAATGTGTTAAATCTACTCATGACATCGATGACAGTAAGTAATGACAGTCATTCGTTTATTTGATTAATTACCAGTCTCAGGAATCTTGAACAAATTCTAAGAGGGACAGTATTGGAAGATATTATTTTTTTGTGGTAACTTTCAAAAGAAAGGAAGGAAGAAGCAATTAATTTCAAAATAATTTTTACAAAGATGTGTTGATCATGCAAAGAAGAAACTTTTCTACACAAACTCATTATTTCGAAACATCGGATGTCTGCCATTGGTTTCACATCTTTCATATAACTTATTGTACAGCAATCTTTCAGACACACAAATACTTTTATATGAACATTGAGTTATACAAAGAACACATTTTCTATTCAATTTGTACTACAAACGTTCGTTATGGAATTGAATCATATATCATTCACATAGTCCATCCTGGCCTTTCCAGAAAGGTAGAAAAGTCACTGGGAGACATCTTCTTTATATCGACAGGTGTAGGCCAAGACTCGCCGAACACACACTCTCTCATTGACAATAACTCCAGATACATAAGACATGCCTGACAGTTTCATCTTCATGTTAACATATTCTGCATAGAGGTGTGTCCACTAGCCCCATAATATGGAGGTGTTTCCTTAGTTGACACTGGGAAATCAGAAATCCTACTGTTAAGCATATGTTTTTCCTGGTCATCGTCAGATATTTCTTCGGCACCAGCTTCACAGGGTCGCCTTGCAAGACTGTATCCTTCTATTCCATCCCATCTTTTCAGGGATTGGGCATGGGTTTGAAGTTTGGCTAGTTCTGAAATTGTCGAAGTCATCAGACCGTAGGTGTCACTGGATCCTAAAATTCTTAGTCCAGCTGCTTTCTTGGCTAAAAAGTCGGCAATGCGATTACCTTCACTCTTGTCGTGTTCTTCAACCCACCCCAGGATAGTGTTATTATCCACCGAGGCTTTGGCTAAATCTTGGTGACACTATAGTACTAGCCCTGAGGTAACACGTTGTCTGTTCAAGGCTAATAGGGATTGTCTACTATCAGTGCAGATTGTTATGTTTTTGCCAGAAATTCCTTTTTTGGTTATTTCTTTTGTGGCGATTGAGATATCAGCCAGTCTTGTTTGAACCACGCTTGTATTTTTCCCATTTCCCACTTAATCTCAAGAATAGTGATCTGGAGTAAACTCAATATCCTGAGCCTTCTTTGGATAATTTTATTATCTACCGAGGCTTTGGCGAAATCTTGGTGGCATTCCAGTACTAGCTCTGAGATAACAAGGTGTCCTTTCAAGGCTAATAGGGCTTGTCTGCTATCAGTGCAGATTATGTTTTTGCCAGAGATTCCTTTCCTGGTTTTTCCTTTTGTGGCCAGTTCTGTTTGAACCACGCTGGTATTTTTCCCATTCCCCGCGTATTCTTTAGGCTTAGTGATCTGAAGTAAACTTCACATCCTGAGCCTTCTGTGGTTTTTGAGCTTTCTGTATATATGCTATATATGGGTATTGCATTTGTAGCATCTGACGCTGTGTTCTTCTTTATTTGTTTTCTGTAGGGTTTATTAAACACAAACCTGGGTTAAATTTCATCGCTGGCTGTCTGCAGCAGAGGTTGCGCAGTAAGCGCTTTTCGCCATAGGCTTAGCTTCAATCGATCCGTTCCTACTACAGTCACCTGGATCTATAGTGATCCAGGTGACCACACGGGGTAAAAGGCACCATGTGCGTCCCACTGTCCTCCAACAGTTCTACTTTTTTTTTGTATAAAGAAGGAGAAGTAGAAAGCCAAAACGTTTCTTTTGCAAAAATCTTTTCTAAAAATATATCCATTTCAATTCATATAAAAATATATATTTTATCAAATGTGGAAGGCTGTATTCAAATAAGAAATAGTACCATCGTCTTTTCCGTCGCTATCTCTTCATCAGCAGAATACTTCCTGTAAAAGTGTCTATAGAAAACAGACAAGTTCTAACAATGTTGCTTGTGTAGTTTGGGTCTCCAATCAACCGGAAGGTCGTTTTTATATATTTGAGCCAATGGATAATTTGGGTAATGTAATGTAAT
This sequence comes from Leptinotarsa decemlineata, assembly GCF_025532065.1. Classification (NCBI taxonomy): domain Eukaryota; kingdom Metazoa; phylum Arthropoda; class Insecta; order Coleoptera; family Chrysomelidae; genus Leptinotarsa; species Leptinotarsa decemlineata. Next base: position 5,061,158 of record NW_027412549.1, on the reverse strand, counting down.
TATGCCAAAAAATATTTACATTCAATTCGACAGTATTATTCGATGATGCGGGCAGTGTCCTGTCAATGGTATGTGTGAATCTTGAACATTTACCTTCTTCACCATGTTGTGGAAACTCGATAAGTAAAATCTTTTTTTTTTCGATACTTTGATAACTAATAAATCCCGTTTCGTTCTGGAAACTCGATAAGTAAAATCAATTTTTTTTCAATAATTTGATAACTAATAAATCCCTTTTCGTATAAATAATATTGAAAACTCCAGCCAGGGCTCACATTAATCCCTTATTGTTCATATTGTTTATTTTTTAAGACGATTTAGTATAATTGGGCAATGGATTCGACCAATCATATGGCAGTGCCCGCCATATGCAGCCACAAATGTCAATCGAAAATGATGACATTCCGACCCCCCCTATATAGTGATTCTGTATTGAACATGTATTTGAACTGAATATTATAGGAAAACTGTTAATTTTCAAATTGAAAAGTTCCAAAGAAGGTGAAATAAGATGTGGAAGTGATGTGGTGAATATATACTTGTATTTTTCCATAGTTTGTATAGTTGAAAAAGAAGGCTGAAAAATTGCGATTTCTGGAACTTTAGAGGTCCATAACTTTTTTACAGAATTGGAGGACGCAGTCTATCCAGTATTTCTCATGAACAGTGTCAGTAATAATAGCTTCATGTGTACTTCAATAGCTCATTTCCCAAATTTCCTATTATAAAAAGTTCTCCAAGAAAGGTGTTTCAAATTCCATTGAAGAATCGTATTTTTCGCATGTAGAATTAATTCATGCTCTTGTAAATTTTGAAGGAAATATATAAATCTAGCATACACAACACATCTCTTGAATGAACGAGAAATGTGAAATAAACTAATCAGTAGTACCACAAAACACAGTGACAACTTGGTCTAGTACTAACTACAATGTTTGACTTACCCAGCTGAATAAACTTCTTCTGTACTGCTCCAACCAACACATGTCACAGGAGCTCTATGGGATGGTTTGTCGGCAAGAGATATTTTGAATCTCATTACTAGTTGGAGAGAATGAATGAAAACAATGTTGAAATAATATTGTAAAACAGAATTGTACGAGTTGATTGTATTGTGTTGCCATGGCAACGAAATAGATTCGCTGCATGTGAGGGTGTATACAGGGTCAAGAAGCAGTATACTATTGAGTTCATACATCTTTACACTCACTTGAGAAAGTTGTTCGTAGGTTTGTTTTTATTTTTGGTGGAAATGCATTTCTACAAGTTCCATCATGAACTAGAAGAAGTCAAAATATATGTTTTTATATTGTTCACTCTGAGGATTGTTGTGCCTAAATTTTTCATTAATTTAGTGGATACCTACTTTTCCAAATTCACGAAAAATGTATTGACATTTGTGAGATTTTTGCTATAAATCGTTATCAAAATCGCAAAACTCGTTTCATTGTATAGAGCTGCCAAATGTATTGGAAATTGTCAATGTAGAGTGAAACAAACACGTTTTTTTTAATTGGTTATGTGGAAAACTCGCAAGTATTTTTCAATATATTTATGTGTGAATACAAAATTTTGGCATACTCTATTCTACTCATCAGAATTTTGGCATAAAAAATATTGAAATCTTCAGCAAACCGACTTTTTCTCACAATGAAAAGTATTTTGGGAAAAACCTTCATAATCCTCTGTCGATAGGTAGATAGTTGGGACATTTTTCCATGCTACAAAAATGGGAATGATATATTTTTGCATTTTTCAAGATGTTCAAAGTATAAATTTCAAAGCCAGTATTATTTATCTCTTGATATGGTGGAAAAGTTGAAAAGCGTTTTTTCGACCAATTGTTCGAGGTAAGCATTAACGAGGTCCTAACTGTCATCATGCGATTTCTAGCATTAATTAGACTATACTTAGTGAATACCCATCATTACAGAGTAGTGATCGATCCTGAACCAAAAATAGTGGTTGATTCCATAAATTGAATAAAGAAATCAACCTCTCACGAGTACTCTAACCAAACTGCTACCCATATTTCAGATAATTGCTTTCAGTTCCTTATGTTCCAAATAATTTAGCATTCTCTTATTTCGATCTGGAAGATTGTGTAAAAAACGAGGCATTTTCGATATGTTTCCGATTGTTAATAATACTGCCTAGTTTAGTGAAAATCTTACATTATACGGTTGATGATATAAGTTGAAAACAGCTTTCTGTAATTACAGTTTTTGAGCAACCACATGAGCTCAATAATTTCATGAAGCAGAAAACTGTGAAAGAGACAGAAATATCTTGTTCGGCGGTCGATGTCGAAGCCTTGCTTTGAGACGGACCTCTATGGAAAGCCTTAATTATTTTTACTATACCTACGTGGATTTAGTCTTCTCTTGAGCCCATAGATGGCGTTCTTGTGAGACAGATGGCCTCCTTCAGAAACGATTTTGTTTTGAAAATGTGTTTCGATTTGGGTAAAATGAATTTGGACAAATTATTACAATTTCATTTGAAAACACTCTTAGTGACATGCAAACTCGGCCATATTATCCCTTTGTGGAAAGATTTTATAGGTGAATATTTTTCAACGATATGTTCAATCAAGAATATCTATTCATGTGACCAGTTGGGAAAAGTTGTATTTCGTGTAACAAGCGCGATTTTTGGGAAAGTACACAAAGTAGAATTTAGTAACGAGTTCCATACAAGAGTGGCCTTAACTTTTCGTAATGGATGACGGAATAAACTTTTCATAAATCACTTGTGAAAAGTAACGCATTTTGTAACTTTTGATGTAGGTATGCATTGTATACATCAAAATAAAAAAAAATATCTGCGCCGTCATTAATTTGAAAATTGTGTGTGAAACAATCATTCATCTGAACACTTCGAAAAATATTCCCTCGAGTCCCTTCAACGAGATTTCTCCTCGAGTATCTCGTGCTCAATCTTAATTTTGATAAATTCGGCGTCGAACCGAAACCGACCAACAGGACTTCGGAAAGGGGGTTGGCGAGCCCTTATCCAAACAATTCCATCGGGGCGGTTTCGGTCGCGGTCGTATAAATAAGACAACGCAGATGGGACCGTCCTGGGACCGATAGGAAAGTGTTAAATGGGATTAAGAGGGTCCGGTCTTGCGGGAGACAATAGGCATTTGGGAAGGAAAGTTGGGGGGTGGTTAGCTGAGACAGCGTTTGATTAAGGGATTTTTGACATTGTGGAATTCTAAGAATTTATACACTATTGACTCCGTAGATGAATGCTGCTTTCGTATGAAATGTCTTTAAACCATGATTCATTTTGACACAGATGAAAACTATACAATGTCGCGAAGATGAATCCTTGAAAAAATATTCATCAAGTCGAAGCGAACTACAAGCGAGATTACTGTTTAACTCGAACCATGCGTCTTATGCGATTCATGAATAAGCGAAAAAGAGCTGCCAGAATATTTTACTCCCTTGACCGTCCACAATGATATGTGAAGTTCCATGATTTTCAGGAACATTCTATATTATTACCTTAATCTAGATTCTACCAATTTTCAGAATGTCCCTACATTTTCTGGAATGTTATGGAATATTATGAGAAGCTCTGAAACACTCTTGAATATTCCAGAAGTTTTCAGAGAGCTAAACTTTTAACCACTATATTTTTAATAGAATGCTTTTGAAGTAAAAATCTTCCATGATAGGTTCTTATTTTATTCGAACGTTTCAGATCATTCACGATCATTCTATCATATTACAGAACATTCCAGTTTGTTCCGAGATGTCCTGAAATGTTGTGGTATGCAAATACGCTCGACTATCCTGGAACTTTCTATATAGAGGGCCAGACTTCCAATCCTCATATCTACAAAGGATAGTCCATCAGGTAGGATCAGGATTATTTTTCTTGGATCAGCTGAAATAACATATGACAAAAAAATGAAGGCATATATAGTCTCCTGTTTGTGAGAAGTCGAGTTGAGTCGCTAGTCAGTAGTCATAGACAATAAACGAAACATAGTGGTATTCTTATTCTACTCGCTACAGATATCACATAATATCACCAGCTCCTAAGTATTCAGTAGGTAGTTTATAGAAGTTAATATTGATGAACTCTTTTGATAAACGTCATCAGTGGTAATTTTCGGCATACTTACCTACTTATTTTTTTTTGGGTCCGGAGATGTGCATATGATATGCTCAAGTACAGGTAAAAACACCTCACTCTTGTATCTCATGTGAACCTACTATTTTGTAGGTACGCGTGGCAGATACCCGATGAAAAAAAAAAACTACCCTAGCTAATGCCGCGCAGAAAGCTAAAGTATAACTATCAGGCACCTGTGCAACGTCTTTTATTTGGAAGATTCGTCAGAAGTAACTTCCTATATATGGTCGGGACGACCAATCATAGACCAGTTTCGGTGGGTAATTTCAGACGGAGTGAACCTTTTGACTATCCAGAACGAACAAAATTTATTCCATCTAGTCATAAGCTCCATCACCGGTTGATTCAGTAGGATGTACCACTGTGCCACCTGCAGACAAAAACCTACAAAATCGTAGGTTCACATGAGAGACATTGGCTAGGTGTTTTTACCTGTAGAGCATATCATTTGCTCTGCTGTAGCAATCGCTGTTGATAATGAAAAGTTATTCGTTCTGCACCTTATCGTATCAGCAAGGAAGTCTTCTTGGTGCTACAAAATAAAAAAAACCGGTGTACTACATAGCCATATATGTATGTTATACAGCTGCTCTGATTGCTTGTATTTGAATCAAGATTGGCCACATTCAATTAAGAGCTATCTTTGTGTCTTGTGATCACTTTTGATGAGTAGCCATCAAAACCTTTACAATCTCGAAGCATTCATATCGTCTTCAATATTTTTTCTATCATACCCCAGCGATGCATAGAATAGAATTACAGATCCAGTATTTAGCTGTGATAGGAGTAGTTGATATTGACAATAGGATCAAACGAATTATTTTGTACATTAGAAACTAACTGATCATTTTGAATTACACAAATCCCTGTAACAGATACCTTTTTCTGATGAAAATTGAAAGAACCTATATCACATTTAAGTTTTTGGAAGCTAAATATTCCCAATTTATTTTTGACTCCAACCTTTTAAGAAAATCACCCTGTACACTAATCTGAGACCCAGTGCGAATTTCCTCAGTTTTCTTCTCTTCAAAATACATGCTCCCACGCACCCTCATGGTCAATCAGTTTCCTCATTGATTTAATACAGTGCGTTGCAACGAGGGTGTCAATCCGGATATATTTGACAAGCTAAAATATTATGCTAATACGGGAGCGTGTACTCTCACACACCACAGCCATATATCAAAGCATATTGAAAATCGGAATTACATCGGATATCAGTTGTCACGGCCCGTCAGTCGAGGGTCTGAATTCAATAAACATGCCCTTCTGGCATCTTCCTCTTCTTTCAATGAGCCGCAAATGGGACTATTGTGCGCGCCAGTTGTAATATCGTGATAAAAGGGCTGAAATGATTTGTCTTGTTGAGATTCTATGGTGTCTGCAGAAAACGAGAGATTGGTTACTGCTTTTTCAAGGTTTGCTCGCGGAGTGGTCTATATAGTATACGATTTTCTCTCCGACATTATATCGATGTAATTTTAGCCTACTTGAAACAATGCACGAAAAAAAAATTCTCAGACTGTTTCGTGGGGAATTTTCTTGTTTTCTTTTGAGAAATGAAGAACTGTAAAATATGTGTACAATGGATCTTCCAAAAAAGAATATATAATGAGTGAGAGAGTTGCGAGAGTACATCTTTCAGTGTGTAATCTACTATCACTTACTATCACTACTACAATCTACTATTAGTTCATCGACCACCTAGTGATACACAATATAGGGAACTATTCTCTCCACTTGCAAACGACATTGACCAGTACCAAAATTTCCATATTCGGTGACTTCAATGTCCACAATAACCAATGGCACAAATTTTCGAATATCAAAGACGAACAAGGTCGCAAAGCTAAGGCTTTTGAAATAACCAGCGGACTTACTCAGATTTATAAACGAGCCAGCCAGAATTCCTGATCGTGATGGAGAATATGCTAGTCTTCTGGATCTATACCTAACAATCCATCCAGAAATTGAAACAGTCACAGTAAGGTCTCCATTGGGCTCTTCTGACCACAAACTCACTTCATTGAGTTCATTTTGAGTGAACGATAACGATAACTGTTGGGGAACATTCTAACCCGCGCAAAGTTTGGCTGAATGGGAGGATCTTCAAGACCATTTCCGAAATTTATCCTGGCTAGATATTTGTTTTAGCTCTAAAGATTCATCAACTTGTGCTTATGAAGTCACGGAAAATATACTATCATCTATGGATGCATATATTCCTCTTTCAATGAAACGACCTTCTAACGGCAAACCTTGGTTCAACAAAAATTGCGAGCAAGCTGTCGCCCCAGAAAATTTCACCTACCGGCAGTGGCGCAAAAATCTCAGTACCGAAAACCGGTTTATTATTGCTCGCTACAACTGCAAACTTAGGATACATGGAAGCAAAGAGTTCCACAATCAGAGAATTAGGAATAAATTGCTTAGCAATCCCAACGGATCTAGGTCCTTCTGGTCGGTAGCTGAAGCTGTTGATCAGGACTTTACAAAATCCACACACTAACACAAGCGGATGGTTCAATTGCAACAACAGCCATAGAAAAAGCAAATCTACTAGCTGAAACATTTGCATTCACCTCCGCAGTCGATTTTCTGTGGAAAGCACCACCCACTATTCCCACACTAGAATCCACAATGCCGAAAATTAGTTTCCAACAGCGTCGAGTCAAGCGAACTCTGAAACATCTCAACATCAACAAGGCGTCTGATCCTTATGAAGTGCCCGTTATCGTACTTATAAAGTGCGTAAATGAACTGGCGCCAGTATTTTGCAGACTTTCCAACCTGTCTCACAAGAAATGGGTTTTTTCTTCTTGTTGGAAGATTGCTCGTGTTCAGCCCATTCCCAAGAAAACTCTTCCAAATAACTATAGACCAGTCGCTTTGCTTTGAGTGATATCAAAAATCGTGGAGATATCCGTAAACTAGCATATCCTCAAATATTTGGAAGGTTTCAACATCTTGAGCGATCATCAATATGGTTTTCGGAAACAGATCAACAGGCGACCTTTTATCATATGTCACCCATATTTGTAATAATGCAATTGAGAAACATGGAGAGTCAAGAGCTGTTGCGCTTGATATTTCTGAGGCTTTTGACCGTGTGTGGCATGGGGGTTTGCTGGCCAAACTTCGATGTTATGGCTTGTTGAATTATTTCTGTGTATAGCTCTTCAGCTTCCTAAAAGAACTTTCCCTGCAAGTGGCTGTCGATGGATATCTCTCGAATACTTTTACCATTAACGCCGGTGTTCCCAAGGGATCCATATTGTCTCAAACCTTCTTTTTATTGTAAATCAACGACTTATTGGAGAAAACCAAGAATTCAATATATTGCTTTGCTGACCACAGCACACTTGTCTCTGTAGCAGGAGGTTGCATATCTTAATGAGGATCTAGAAGTGATTTCGAATCGAGGTGAAAGTAACAAGGTTCAAATCAATGCCACAAAAATCCAGTCATCGATTTTCTCCAAGAAAATAAATGTCTTCGAACCGGATATCATAATGTCAGGTCAGACAATTCCGTTTTCTGCTTCGATAAGTTTGTTAGGGGTTGGAATGGACACCAATATGTCTTGGCACAATCATGTCGCTGTAATTGCAAAGGCTGCTTCCCAAGAGCTTGAAACACTGTTCTGAACCAGAAAACTGTGCACACCTCAGTAAATTTTGATGGTTTGTAAAGCTCAGATCAGACTTTCTTTGGAGTATTGTTCTCATGTATGGAGCTCTGCCCCCAAACATACCTTCAAGTTGCTGGATTTCATCCAGAAAAGAGCCATCCGCCTGATTATAAACGCGAACATCACTTGCAATCTTGATAGCCTAGAGCATCGAAGAAAGATTGCGGAATTGTCTCTCTTCTATAGATACTTTCACGGGAAGTGTTCCAGTGACTTGGCACATTTGATTCCACCAAGAGCGGTACATGTCAGAAATACGCGATGGACTGTGGCTGCTCATCGTTATGAGGTTCAACTCAGTACACCTTAAACTTCACTGTTTAAGAACTCTTTCATTTGGAGAACTGGGTTCATGTAGAATGAACTTCCTGAGAACGTTTTTACAAATGAATTCCAAATGGATTTGACCTTCAGCGATTCAAATCCAATGTGAATCGCTACTTTCGCACAGCTACCACCCTGAGAGCGCCTTTAGGATTTTCCTGTAATGTTTGTGTTTTTTTTTTAACTTTTATGTGACGCAATATGGTCTTTTAACACAGCTTCGACGTTTGGCTAATATACGCACTCTTACAATCATGGAAGGGAATTGAATAAATTAATTTAAATAGTGAGTCAAAGGGAATTTTGTCTTTAAGATTTGAAAACAAAATATAAATTAATGATAGGTAACAATTGAATTCTTAATAAAAGGTGAAACTAAACCTCTGGCGTAGAATAACTCCAAAATAAGCACTTATTCTGATCACAAGAAATGCAATACTCTTCTAGACACGAATTTCACCAACCAATTTGACGTTTTCAGGAGATTAAGAAAACTAATTCCTAACTCTGAAACTCTCAACAGAACACACTTTCTCTTTCAGATAGATACACATCAATGATTTCGGATAGAAATTTGCAGGAAACTTTCTCGTGAAAGTTCCCACAAATTTCAACAGTGCCACTGAGCAGTGACAAAGGTCAAAATCAAAACAATCCATTGTATTCTTTGTAAACGGTTTTATTATCGTGCCCTGTTTGTTTGCTTGTTTGTTTATTAATCCAGTTATCTTAGGTTTTTTAAACCTCAATCTGCGGAAAAGTTCCTACTGAGCTAAATTTGGTATACACCTTCATTATGGCGTTTTGATGGAGATGTGAAAAGACGACATTGATATCGTGCCGGCTAAAAAAGTTATAAGGGTCAAAAGGTCATCAAAATCAGTTTTTTACGAATATCTCGCGACCTATGGCTCGGAGGTCAATAAAGGTCATTAGAAAAATTATTCCTCATACATTCCTCTACAAAAAATGTCGATTGCATTTTTCTGTAAAGTCAACCGTTTTCGGACTAGAGCGCTGAGAAAGCGAATACAATGAACTCACATAGGGTATTGTATACCGTATACATATAAGGCGTCAAATCTATTGATTTTTATCAATGTGTTTAAGTTTTTTTAAACTTTTAACTTCTACTCAGGCGTTTTGTGACAAATATACTTATATTATAGAGGTTTCGTTGATAGTTAATACGTAAAACAGCAATTGAAAAATCAATAATAATACTACAATTATCATTGGCGAAGACATACATCTATTGGTACTTCTTATAGCATGCACCCAAATACTTAATCAACTTACATCCATTTTTTTAAGAAACCAGGGAAGTCAATGTTGAAACAAAAATATACACGACTGAGAGCCTCAACAAGTATCCACACTGCAAGATAAATATCCGGCTATGACCGGATGTGAGACAACTTCAACACTTTTTGGGAATGGAAAAATTAAAGTCATGAAGATGTTTGAAAAAAGACCCGATTTACACAATTCTGCAGAAATATTCCAACAAGAAAATTGCGCTCGAGATGCCCTTGTCAATGCTGGAATACATTTTCTACTAGTAATGTTCGGTGCTCCAAAATCAGAAAATTCAATTGACCATTACAGTTACTGCAGTTTTGCCAAACCAACAAGACAAAGCACAGATGTGAAATTTCAATTGTTACCACCCACTTCTTTAGCAGCTCAACAGCATATTTATCGAGTCTATTATCAAATACAAACCTAGCTAGGAGAATAAATTGATCCAGAACAATGGGGTTGGGAGTTGAAAAATAATATATTACAACCAATAAAAACTTTATTGCCACCAGCACCCGATGATCTACTAAACACAATCTATTGTAGTTGTACAAAAGTTTGTGGCGGCAAATATGGAAGTAAAAAAATTGGTTTGAAATGTTCTTAAAGCTTGTGGACGTTATCGTAGTCAGTCATGCTTAAACGCAGAGCCCACTAGTGAAGAAAATGATGAAGATGTTGATTTAAATACAGCAATAAGTCCACTCGATATTTTGTCAACAACTTTTGATGAAGTTGAAATTGAGGATATCAACGACGAATGAATATAAAAAAATATTATATACTTACAAAAATTTTTCCCCTACTTTTCAATGTACAATTAAAAACTTATTGAGCATAAAATAAAAAAAAATATTACAGTTCATGGATTATGCCTTCGGTGGAACGGGGGAAATCATGTAAAAAAACGCGCCTTGCATTCTACCTCAAAGGTGGTGCGGAAACGAGTGTATCATCATAATGTAGTCGCTTTCTTAGCGCTCTAGTCCGAAAACGGTTAACTTTACAGAAAAATGCAAGAGACATTTTTTGTAGATAATCGTATAAAGAATAATTTTTGTATCGACCGTTATTGACCTCCTAACCATAGGTTGCGAGATATTCCCGAAAAACTGATTTTCGTGACATTTTGACCATTATAACTTCTTTAGCCGGCACGATATCAATGCCGATTTTCCACATCTTCATTGAAACGCCAAAATGAAAGTGTATACCAAAATTCAGCTCAGTAGAAATTTTTCCGCAGATAAAACCTCAAATGACTGCACTATATTCATTTGTTTGGGTCAAAAGACCCCGCACAAATCCTATGGAAAACCGATTTCGTAGAAAAACGTTGACATTTCAAAATGATGTAGTCCATGCCATCCTGAACAGAAGTAACCGTTGCGTCAACTCTCTGAATGCCGTCGTTTCGATATTTTGACACTTTTTCAAAAAATCCGGAATTTCATTTTCATCGTATTCATCTGAATTTTCATAATTGAATAGTCCACAATATGTTCATCAAAAAGTTCAAATGATAACATTTTCTAGAATCAAAACTGGCGAGTATACAGAGGTTCGAACTTTGTTTTTGGTAATTTTTATCGAACTTTTTCGACAAAATATTCTTTTTCCTGCAGATTCATATGCAATCAATGTTAGTTACAGTACATGAGAGAACGATTATATTTCAGATTTGAATCAACCATCTAACTTTAAATATTTGGAAGATACGGGGGGATCAAAAATATATTTTCAATTTCGGAAAAAGGATTTCTTTTGTATAGTCAGCATCCACCAATATATTCAGCTGATGTTTTGAAACTATGTAGCTAATATAAACAGTGCATTCCTTTTAAAACGAGCCACCCCGAATAACTTTTGGTACAATGATTTGCAGGAAAAATTCTTCACTTCAGCCATAGTATACAGGGGACACATTTGACATATTCACATTTGATATCACTTCCCCTATTGCATCCCCAGAGCATGTCACAATTTTTTTAATGGATCACCCTATATTGTTTTGCATTATCAGATGTTCTATGATGAACAAATTTCAAGAAAGTAGAATACACTATGGTCTAAAGCTCATAGTTTGGAAGCTAAAAATTATTTGAGTTGAAAACGAGTCACCCTGCAAGAACTTCTATACAATCTGTTAGCTAGGTTTCACAGGTGTTTTTGTAAAGTATACTTCAAAAAAGTCTTATTTTGAAGATTCGATATTTCATTCACTTTGTATTTTTCTCATTCTACAATAACAATTACCTACCGTGTGAAGTTGCAATTGCTGTTTCTGTTTTTGTGAATTCTTGAGAAGCAATGGTTTATACGCTTCGAGAAAGGATTGAAATAGTGAGTTTGTACTACCAGAATGGAAATAGTGCTAGAGCTGCTGCCCGTATGTTCAATGATAATCATCCAGAAAGAAATGTACGACACAAATATGTGTCGGAATTATTAAACAAATTTATAGAAACTGAATCTGTTAACAATAAAAAGCATAACCGTTCAGAAGTTGTCAACGATGAAGCTATTTGTATTACAGTTTTAGGGTACGTTGGACTGATGGAAAATTCGCAATCTCTTACTAAGTTATCTCAAGAATCAGGAATCAGTCATACAAATGTTTTCAGGATCCTTTATAAGTACAAATTTCATCCATATAAGATTAGATTAGTTCATGAATTGAACGAAGATGATTTCGATAGACGTATCGAGTTTTGTGAAAGTCTCACTGAACGGATCAACTTGTATCAGAATTTCTTGTATAAAATTCGTTTTTCAGGTGAATATACGTTTAGTTTGAATGGATAGGTGAATCGGCAAAATTGTTGATATTGGAGTGATACGAATATTCATTTATGCCGTCAAGTTCATACCCAACGATCACATCATAGGACCTTCTTTCATCGATGATAATTTGACTGGTGAAAAATATTTGGATATGTTGGAGAATCGAATAATACCGTGCATCAATAGGGCAATTGAGGAGGATATAAATTTATTCGAATACGAAATAGTTTTTCAGCTTGATTATGCAGTTCCAGTACGACAATTTTTGGATGCACATTTTCCTGGTCGCTGGATTGGCAGAAGAAGTCCTACAGAATAGCCACCAAGGTCTTCGGATCTCATTACTGTAGATTTATTTCTATGGGATCTTTTGAAGTCTAAAATGTATGAGATAGAATCAACAACATTAGATGATTTGGGAGAGAATATCATGTGATATTGCAGAGAAATAACTTCCGAGATACTCAACCATGTGAGGGCGGCAGTGGAAGCTTTTTTGTACCATTGTATGGAAGTTGGTGGAAATGTTTTTGAACATTTACTATACATTTTTTTCTCATTGTCCAGTCAGTAAATTTTGATTCAAGAATTATTAAAAACATCTCTTTTTCTGATTTATCGTTTCCCTATTTGTCTCTAGAACGAATATTTCAAAATGTGACCTGCTGTATAATTGTTGATCTGCTTTTTATTTTTCCTGCGAATCATTGTTTCAGAAGTTATCCAGGGTGGGTGGCTCGTTTTCAACTCAAATAATTTGTAGCTCACGAACCATATGCTTCAGACCATATGTTTTATACTTTGTTGAAATCTACTCATCAAGGAGCATCTGATACATACGAAACAATGTAGGGGATCTAAAAAAATTGGTGACATGCTCTGGGGGTGCGATAGGGGAAGTATTTCATCGATTTCTCGAATAATCGGAATAACGGAAAATAATATTGTTTCCTAGACAAACTTTGGAACATTTCAATGACAAAATTATCTGAGATGAGAATTTATTAATGATTTTTATTGCACAAAGAAAAGAATATTCAAAGGTTGTAACTCAATCTCATTCTGTGAATATATTTTCTTCTCTAAATACAAAATAACAATAGCTTCCATAAGTAATAGTAATTTAGGCAGAACTCTGTTCAATGCAAAACCCAAACGAGATGAAAAAATTCACGAAAAGAGAACAACAATTGAAAAGATTACATAATCCAATCATCGCAAACTACTTTAATTCACAGTAGATTCTCAAAGTGTTCCCTATGAACTGCCATTAATGTAAAAGTTATTCTCGAAACGCCGTCTGACGTTTTTGAGCATTTCTGAAGTTATTTGATGACATTCGTACCTTTGGAATAACAATTGACTTACTACGCCTATGTATTGGTATAATAAAAAACCTTGGATTTAAAACTGACGTTTTTTTGCATTATGTTCACAACACATGTGTTTTGAAGAATTCGTTTTCGGTGTCGGGTTAAATCGAACCATAATTACAAATTTCGTACGCCATTTTGGAGCATTGAAAAACAATTCATAATTTTCGCCCCTGAAAATCACCACTTATCAATTTTGAATTAAATCGGACCATAATTGCAAATCTTGTCCGCCATTGTGAAGCCGCCATCTTGTTTTTTCCCCAAGAAAAACTCCATAATGCATTGTCACCGAATGTATGTCAAATTAGCTTGCGAATGAAGTATCATAACTTGGAATACGGAACAGTTTTTTCCCGCCAGAAGGCGCCAAAATCGAAAGTTAGGTAGGTGAAATCAACATGGCTGAATTCCTTATGAAATTACCTTTTCAACGATGTGTCACACTTACTACTTTCCCTATTCAAATTATTTAAGTGATATTCACCGAATGGTGGGGAAAGAGGTATTACACTTGAGGTTATGATAGGAAGATGTCCCCCTTGGATTGAAAATTGACGTGTTTTTGCATTTTTTTTTCAGAACACATGTGTTTTGAAGATATTCGATCTGTTTCGTTTTCGGTGCCCCACCCTGTATATAGAATAGTTTGTGGCGAATGCTCTGCAGTATATACATGCCAAACCGGTAGAAAGTTTGACGTAAGGCTCCGTGAACACGTCTGTTTGAACAAAAAATCCACAATGTATGAATATCTTCAAGAGTCAAAACACATGATGAATAATGATAACCTCAAAATCCTACACATATGTAATGAAGGGGAAAACCTGAATTTGTTGGAAGCCATGGAAATTAACAAATCAATTAAAAACCTGAAATATATACCCCTAAACGAGCAACTCGAATTATGCAGGTCTCCACATTTGAATTTATAAGTTTAACAACCCCTAAAATCTTCAGTGTTGAATTTTATAGTTAACATTTTGGTTCGTTTAATTACCTGTCCTTCTGTCTTACCTGAAAACTTCCGATATAACCAAGTTTAGAAATTTCATATTTAAGTTTTATACTTGATAATGGGGTTAAACCCGAAACCGGTCGTATAAATAAAATTAACTAGTGGAAATCAGACAAAAGAGTTTTTATTCATTTCATTGAAGTAGTCTGGTTTCATATATGCATTTCCGAATTATGTATAGCTGCTTGCAAAGAAAAGTAGTACCTTCAATTTCAGCAGTATAAACATGATTTGCTCAAATTGAAAATTGCCATATTTCTTTTGTGCCTCTTCAACGTTTTTTAAAAAAGCCAAAGGCGATTTTAAAAAATCAGATTAACAAAACACCATTTACTGTACTAAAATAACAACTTTTTCGTTTCCAAGACGTGTTCCTTCTACTTTATCATGCAAGTGCATATATTATTTCATATCTAAACTTTAGCAGTCCTTGGAATGTCTTTGATTGTTGTCAGAGTTTTGAATGTTTTCGATAGCAAACATAGTTCGATGTTGAACGTTGATGAAATGTATTTGCTAATAATTTGACAATCGGTTGATGTTTTGCTTATCAATTACTTGTTTCTTTCCATTTTCTGCTCTGCCAAGTTAGATAAGATGAGATAATCATTATCTTCAGTTGTAACTCATATTGGAATATTACCAGGTCATCGTGGCCTATCAAAATGAAGTGAATTACCTTGTATGAGATACCCTATCAATACCCGCTCGAATGTCACATCTTATTCATGCAGAAGAACATTTGGAAAAGTGTCAAATAGCTATTTCTAGGCGGGATGCACGAGGTGGTCTTCCTCTCATCATAGGAGAAGAAACAAGAATATGTTTAAACTATAATCGATCTATTATGTATGAAATAAGGGACTTGACGATTGATCCAACTTGTATAAGAAAGACTAAATGTTTAGACATAAACATCGAGCCATACATATTACATCTGAAATGCCACCGCTGATCAGCAAACTCTATCCAATGAATGCAGGGCCAATGTTTTCGTCCATTGGAATATATTCATCCCGGATAACGTGAAGGCGTGCAGACATCATCTCTTTATGTTCTGTGATATGGTTCCACAGAAACATGGTCATAGATATATGCCGAAAAAAGACCTTATGACATTCCTCTGTAAATTGCGTCAGGGTGTGTCGGATGATTTCTTGAAGGTGATATTCCATTATCCCTCTAGTCTAGCCACCAGCCTAGCAATTTCTAAGTATTCAAGGACCCTATTGCTCAGACGTTCGCAACAATGACGCAAGAATTTTGGAGAATCAGTTTGAGCAGACATAAGGGGATGGTTTAATTGAAGTGATATTTTTGTTCTGGATCGGGGTTATCGAGATGCCCTCACTGAATAATCTTGGCGTACATTATGAAATGCCCGTGATTGTTTCACGAGGGCAACAACAGCTTTTCAATGAGGAAGCAAATAAATCTCGATTAATGACGAAAACTAGATGGATAGTTGAAGCAAGAAATGGATACTCGAAAAGTATGATGGATGTATCCGTTACTACGTGGTAGGATATCATCATGAGAAAAGAGAATTGAAATTTTCTATGTTTTTCACCACCTTTATTTGTAACTAGGTTTACTGCAGTTTTGTCCTACAAGGAAATTTTCAAATGTTTACATTGAACTGTAATAACTTCAGTTACAAATAAAAGTGGTAAAAAAACATAGAAATTTTCATTTCTCTCATTTCTTTTTTTTCATGAAAATATATTTTCGATCGCACCTTGCCTTCCAAATAGGCGGGTTGGCTGTGCTTGTTTATCTTCCACTGCCTGAACCACTGTGCATGCTGTTTTTGGCGAGTGCATTGGCTTGGGATGTGGGGGTTGACAAACCGACCATCGGATGCCTGCTTCCACGTAGCCCCGCTGGATACGGAAATGACAGAATCACTTGTGGTTCTGTTATTCCCTAATTAAATGGCATCCCAACGATAGCTTAATCTTAAGGTGTGTGTATCCTTGCCGAGAGGATGAATGACACTGAGCCTATCAGCTGTCTCTACGGAACCTTCGAGATACCGGGCGCCCTCTCGTCGTAGCATTGCTTTGTCACGGTAATGCGGGGCTCTGCCGTGATTGACCTTCTTTCCTTACCTACTCGTGGGACTCTTATGGACAGAGTGAACTCATTCTTTCTGACGCTGATCCAATAACTGAACCTAAAAAAAAGGTTTGGTGGTGTAGCCAGGAAACGACTGAGTCGTCTCCTCTAGAGCGAGGCACCTTATGAAACCACCTTGCACCAAATTTTTGAGCAGCGTACGCAGAATCTGTCCCAGGTGGACAAACAAACTTCCCATGAGCAGGTAAGCAAACGTTTGCGCTCTAGTGATGATATACCAAAATCCGAGGCGAAAAAGCCCTGCACGGTTGAATCTAGGGCATCGTCAGGGGTAGCTGACGTGCAAAAACCCTCATATGGAAAGGTTATCGCGGGTATCAAGGTGGGAATCTTGCACCTTGGTTATACGACTACCAGAGCATATACTTTGTGCCTGCCCCGCTGGAGACCGAATCAGGTTTTTAGAGTTCGGCAGAGCCGTACTCTTACCATCTGACCTGAAAAACCACTCACCATACAAGCTAGTCGGCTTCGTCAAGAAGCTGGGTTTATTTGGTCGAGTGTGATTAGGTGTGAGCCACAATAAGCCCTTGCGGGTTGCGGTGGACCTAACCTAACCTATCCAGATTGATCTGAAATTTGGTACACAAATTTGAATTTCAGAAAAAAAAGGTTTTAGCTATCCTTCTTAAAAATCAATCTCTCCTAAAATATATCCTTTTAGTTTTCTCTTCTGATACAATTTGATAAATTCTGTATTATTGTAAATCCAAGATAGCCGCAGCTACAAAATGGCGGATTACATATTGTTCCACAACTACCTCAATATGTATATCAAATGACAGGGCTCGACTAGTATAATAGTAGTACACTTTGAAAAAGATGCAAATTCAAGATGGCCACAGCTACATAATGACCGAATAAATATTACCTTGTAATATCGAGGCACTAAATGAACTAAATAGAATGAGAAGAAGTGAGTAAAAAAAATGCAAACTGAAAACTTGAAAATAAAATAAGTAAAAATGATGATGTTTAACGGTTTTATTGAAAAAAAGTTGATAATGATGTAAGTAAATAAGGCTCTGAAAAATAATTCGGAAGGTCCTAGGTAGCAGTCATCATAACGATCCCCTCTACGGTATATCAGATAAGAAAATAATAAAATCGTTCGGTGTAGTATTCACATATTTATTCAGGTTACGCTACGCCCAACGATTTTATTATTTTTTTATCTGATCAATACCGTAGATTGCTGAGGAGAGTGATGTGATGACTGCTACCTAGGACCTCCCAAGTTATTTTTTAGATGTCAGTACATTAATTACATCACTACTTTTTTTTTCAATAAAACCGTTCAACATTATATTTTTTACTTATTTTATTTATGAATCACTCTGAGAGTTTAAATTAAAAAAATATGTATTATTGAATAGGAAAGTGGAGAGTTCAAAAAAATTTTTATTGATTAAGAAAGTCTCGTTTTTTATCAATCGCTCTTCGATAAGAGTTCAAGTACGTTTGAATGAAAATTGACTAAATCCACTTTCAAATAGTACAAACAATTGAATATTTTCAATAACTTCACTATGTATACAGCGTGACTCACGGTCGATGGTAGGTTAGACGTTTCTGGAAAATGCAAAGCATGATTCTTCTGAAAATTTCACCTCTCACATTTCCTTACCTGTTCTATCGATCTAAAATATTTTCAGCATTGCGGCGTTGCCACTTCCACTTCAAAACGTCCTAGCAACTTTATTTTTTCAATGGAACACCCCGTATATTAATACATTTTTGGAATTGCTCTGGTATTTTAATAGTTTTTTGTTAATAATGTCCTATACCTATCTCTATCTGTTTTCGAGATAAAAAATAAATTGTGCTTAATATGGTCCAAAACATAGCCTTAATTGAAATTAAGTACATCAGTAGGTACTCTCAATTTATGAAAATTACTATTATTTCCATTGTGCATAAAAGTAGTCCATAGTTCATTTTTTCAAATGAAACCCCCTGTATATTACTCGGTAAATTGAAAGATGGTGAAAAATGCTTCAAGATGATATATCATGTCTCTATACCTAAATCGTCAAGTTTTTTCAATAAAGTCGCTTCTTCTAGAAACATTTTTTTTTAGAATTTGGATTTAGGTAGCAGTGGAATTATCAAGCTTATAGCAAGTTCGGGTAGTTTGATAAGTAATTTACAAAGAGTTATCATCCAAAATGAATGCAAATGTCGATTATTCAAACAAAGTTCTCATAAAATTATTTATTATACACATGAACAAAGTGATCAAATCATTGTCAGAACGTGTAAAAAATTCAACCAAATGTATCCCGAATTAACACCAATGAACGAGAGGAAGTTTGTAAGGTTACAAAATAATTTCCTTAACTATGGCTCAAAGTTTCCAGGGAACAACTGTACCAAAAATCAGTCATTTCTAGGTAAAAAGTAAGATTTTTTTGGGCTAAAACATGTGAAAGTACAGACAATAACATAATAGGATGATTTAAAATAACAAAATTGTAAACAAAATATCACATTTTCACAATGAATGCTGAAAATGTTGTCCATTACATTCTAAACACTTTAAAATGTTTTTTTTGTACGCGACTTGAGGTTGCTTTTTCAATTTCCTGGGGATCCAGATCTTCAATACTCCGCACTATTCGCCGTCACAATTCTTCTTTGGTAGGCACTGGAGTACTGTATACCCTTTCTTTCAAAACAAACCATAAAAAAAGTCAAGTGACGTGAGATTGGGTGATCTCGGTGGCTAATCCCACGGCCCTAAAAGCCTAAACCAACGATCGTCGAAGAGTTCGTCAAGTTTCCTGGGAAGTTCCTGGGTGAAATGAGCTGGCGCTCCATCCAGTTGAATTCCTATATTCCTCTAAATGCAAATTTTCAAGAAAATCGGTTACAGTGGTCCTTAATATTTGGAGATATCTCTCTGCATTCAGCGTGTCTTCATAAATAAAAAAGCTAATTTTATTGTTCTTCAGAATACAGAAAACATTCAGGTAAAATTTTTCTTGAAAACCCATTTCTTTTGTAACATGAGGATTATGATCAGACCAAAAATGTTCATTCCTTCTATTGAAAATACCATCCCTCGTAAATTTTGATTCGTCGCTCCAAATTATTTTTGACGAAAATTCCCGATCTTCCTGCGTATGAATCAAAAGGGATTCACAAAAATGCATTCTACGTTCGAAGTCTTCTGCTTTTAGAGCTTGAACTTTGGTAAATTTATACGGATGCATTCCGTTATTTTTCAAAATTCGTTGTACTGTGATACACCTAGATCTTTTTCTGCACTGCGAATGGAAGCTTCTGGATATGCATAAAAATATGCCAAAAAGTTCACAGTATTGTAACAGTTAACAGTATTGTAACAGGTTTTGGTAATGTTAAAGGCGCTTTTAACATGGAGCCATAGTTAAGGAAATTATTTTGTAATCTTACAAACTTCCTCTCAATCATTGGTGTTAATTCAGGATACATTTGGTTGAATTTTCTACAAGTTCTGGCAATGATTTGACCACACTGTCCGTGTATAATAAATAATTTCATAGGAACTTCGTTTGAATAATCAATATTTGCATTCATTTTTGGCGATTTTTTGAAACACCGTCAATAACCATTTATCAATTACTTATAAAAGTCACCGAACTGTCATAAGCTTGATATTTCCACGGGTACCTAGAAATAAAATTCTTTAAACATTATTTTTTGTACAACTGTTATTGAAAATCTCTTTGATAGAAACACTTCAATCAGAACACCTACCAAAAAATCATTTAGGAAAGTTCACACATGCAGTTCGTGCTATTGGTAATATTAAATCCCTGTGAAGTTACTGACGATGACGAAATAGTATTCAGTCCAACTGTAGAAAGTCCTTCACGACTAACCAATAATCCTCCTTAAAATAACGTGAGTTAGCGTATGTAGTTGTAACATATGCCTTGTAATCCAAAGATCGTGTGTTCAAATCCCATGGACCCTATAATTTTTTTTATTATCAGCAGTAACGTTATACAAAAAAAATTTGTATGATACATTTGTTAAAAGTGATTTTATTTTGCTCGTGAGTTTGCTCCACTTGCTAACGCTCGTTTTGCAATAATCTCCATTCACAAAATAAAATGCCACTTTCAACACTTGTAGGTAAAACGTGAATAACTATTTTTCCACAAAAACGGCTTTATTAAGAAAACTTGACGATTTATGTACAGGGACATGTATATAATATTGAAGCATTTTTCACCATCTTTCCATTTATCATTTGAAAAATGAACTTTCGACTACTTTTATGCACAATGGAAATAATAGTAATTTTAGCACGCCCCATATGATATGGAGTCGTTTTCTTGGTGTTATTTGAATATTTCGAGTTTGTCCAAACTATCATCAAAATATCAACTTTTCATGAATTGAGAGTACTGATGTACTTAATTTCAATTAAGGCTATGTTTTGGACCATATTTAGCACAATTTATTTTTTATCTCGAAAACAGATAGAGATAGGTTTAGGACATTATTAACAAAAAAGTATTAAAATACTACAGCGATTCCAAAAATGTATTAATATAGGGGGTGTTCTATTGAAAACAATATATAAGCTAGGACTTTTTGATAGAAGTGGCAACGCCGCAATGCTGAAAATATTTTAGATCGATAGAACAGCTAACGAAATGTGAGAGGTGAAATTTTCAGAAGAATCATGATTTGCGTTTTCCAGAAACATCTAACCTACCATCGACCGTGAGTCACGCTGCATAAGTACCCCGATATAAAGTTACATTGCTCTATGTTTTGTTTTTTTTAATGTTAAGGAGTGAATGTAAGCTTGAATATGCCAATCACTCGAGTTGACGAAAAGTTTCCCGTTCTCATATTTTTTTGGTAGGTGTTGTGTTTACAAGGTTGATTTCACTAATAGCTTTAGGTAAGTTTCATTCCTTTTTGAAGCTGTGTTTTTGAAGTTCTTCAAAGAAAAGGACGTATTCATTCAGCGCCAGTAGGTATCTTGCAATGAGCAATATATTTTTTCAAATATTACTTCGATAACAATCATTATGAAGAAATTAATTCTGAAAATCGCCCTGTATAAACTCACAGTCCCAAATTCATATACTCCCATCTTCAATCTCTACCGCAACATCAGTAAGTGTTCACATTATTGCCAATATCATTTGAGTTTATTTTGAACAAGAATACCAATAACGTGAAACAGAATCACACACTATTAGCCTGGCACTTCACAGAGTTGTATTACCAATAAACATTCATCTAGTACCTGGATATAAGGGTTGTGATAAGTTGATTATTGTTATTATCTGTTCGAGGATCTGTTCGAGGTTAGGATGGGTTGCATTTAAAGATTTCAAGCATCTGCTGCAACATTTTTATTATAATATCGAGTGAAAACTTTTCTGTTATCAAATATCTACGAGCAATTCAGGCCGTGCGAAAAGCTTAAGATAACCACTGTGGACACTTATTTGATTTTTCATTTTTAAATGAGATCAAAAAAAGATGAGGATGATTCAAATTGATTTACTTATTGTAAGTATTGATAACAGAGATATATTTCGTGAAGGTTATTGATGAATTTGAATCATCGTCACTTCACTAGACATGGTTAGATTCACATTCAGATGCATTTTTTTTCAGAATGATGATATTCAGTCTGTGGATGAATTTCGATACATTTTTCAAAAAGTAAATGGTGATATTCAATCAACAAGAATTTGACAATGAAGAACGCTCGATAATATTCGTAACTGGTGGCAGAGGGAGTAGATTTTCGAAAAACTCAGCAAAACTGTAATGATTACTTTTACCAGGAAGAGAAATCAGGATGATTTTCTTCACTTTCCTTCGATAGTGAAATCATTCCTTTTGTAGCGGTGATGAAATATCTAGTTATTATCCTCGATAGAAAACTCACCTGGAACGCCTACTTCGAATAGGTTTTACACAAAACGAGACTATCCCTATGTCGAATGCTTATGTAGAAAATATTGGAGCTCATGATAAATTCACAGGATATATGTGATGATTGTCAGACCAATGATCACTTACAATGTAATTGCCTAGTAGCCAAAAGCTTTACACCAAACGGCTCAGACGTGCCTAGCTATCTCTGCGATATCATCAGCAACACACCGCTACCGACCATGGAATTCCTTCTGCAAAGAGGGTTTAGATGGACAACGTAGGGAATTGTGCATTTGACTACTGGCTGAAACTGAAAAACCGGAGTCTTAATGCATTAAACTGTCCTAATCCCCAGTAAAGAGGCTTGGATCTTCAAACAGTAGGAAATGCTAAAAGCAGATAGTTGTCCAGTATCCAGTGAAAGAATTGATACTATCTCAAATCTCAGTTTCACGAATAGTAGCGTTAACATAACTCATTCGAGATCGCATTCACACACACATTCATGTTAGGTGGTGGTATTTTTACCAATCTTGGAAAAATCATTGAATACTAAAACAAATCAGGTTCAAATCATCACATGGTCAATCACTTGGCATACCGAATTCAATTTGAGCCAAGAAGTAAACTGAACATTATCCACGATGTGAACGACAGTTAACTTGTCTGGTTATCATTGATTAAAACAAAACTCCTCTCAAACAAAAACACATGTTGCTTTTATATAAAAATCGTACAAATAACTGTCAGAACTTCATTTTAACTGGTCTATTGAAAGTACATATTCATTCTGGCAAGCGAAACAGTTGGATGCCTTACCAGAATATCCTTATATTTGGCAGGACACAATTCACCAGCCCCAATTCCATAAATGTAATGTCTCTCACCCCCTTTCATTGTGTTCATTCAACAATACACTACAACTCATTAAGCTACCAACAATGGCAAGGGAGGCCTGGGTGGTCAGGGGTGGGCTTAAGAACCTAGTTTGTGATAAGTGTATAAAACGCCTTTCCGGCAATTTAATAATGTTTCCGGAGTGTTCTCTAGATTGAATTTTCAGTTTTCCACCGGAAGGAAAATCGTGATACATTTCTCAAATATCTAACGAAACAGTTGTGAAACTTACGAAGAAATGGAAAGTGGAAACGTTGTTTTTTACTCCAAAAATAATATTTGAAAGTAAATGGGGCATCACGTATAGAACAAAGTGAAAAATATATTAAAATGATTCTTCACTTAATTTATCTGAAAAATCTCAATACGAAGGAGAGTATAATGATATTTGAATGGAACTTTAGGTTTCGAAAAATTATATCTACAATAATTTTACTTTTTTATAATAATTCTAACAAATGTAGTGAATTCAGTAAAAAGTTGTCGAAAAATAAATGAAGAAAAGGAAGCTTAGAAAAATGATGTCTACAAAATATTATTAACTGTTTATAAAATCAAACTGGATCCAGAAAGCAGTTGAGGGAAATATAAAGATTTTTTATTTATGAAGTTGGTGAATGAAAAATATTTAAAAGTTGCTAATTTGATATTGATATCGCTAATTTTTCAAAACGCACATTTCAACAATGTTGAATTGGATCTTGGGAAAAATAAAAAATCAAAAATCCAATAAACGACTTTATTGGAGAAGATTCACTATTCTCCTTTTCCAACACATAAACCCAAAGGCCAGCTTTCAAAAACGACAAGAATATTCATATAGAACTCAAGCCTAACTTGAGTTTACTAAATAATATTTTTTCCCTAATAAAAGATTCAAGGATAACGAGCAACATTGATAATCTGGAAAAACTAGGAAAGTTGATGAACCCTAATCTTTCATGGGAAAGTATATATAAGTATAAAAGGAAAAACTGAATTGAAAAAATCTCCGCATTGACATCATTAAAGACAATTGGAAATTTAAATCGGTTGTTATCCTGCTAGGTGATTTAAATAGCGTGGTTGGTAAATGCGACTCTCTAAAGAACATCCCGGTCAGGTCTCATTTTTTCAATTCTGTATTCATTTCTATCAATTAAATTTTTCATAGTTGACTAGTTGTTGCCCGCGTAAAATTTGGTTTGTCACATTAAGTTTCGTGACAGACCATTTAAAAAAAACGTTTTTTTATGAACCCCAAACTTCAGGTTGCCAAATTCAAAATTTGACAAGTTCAATACAATCCTTGAACCCCTAATTTTCATCCCTGGGTGTGGAAATTCCTGCTTATGCTATACAAAGAACCTACCTGCATATTTCAAGATTCTAGGTTCAGTATTCCTGTTGTGCGGCGAACAGCCGCACTGCGGGCGTATAAGTGGGTACGTATTGTATAAGTGGCCGGCGAATATACTGTTATACTGTGAAATAAACTTCTGAAATTGGTATCAATTGATAGTTGATTAATTTTCGAATGAGGAAGATTGAAAAAAAACTAAAAATCTTATCGAAATATATCAATGGAAGTCAATTTTTGAAAGCAGTTCTATATGAACATTATCATCTCCAAATGTATCTCCGGGATGAATGTTTATGCATTTGATTTTACCAGTAGTTTGTGCTACCATAGAATTTTGCATTTCCATGGCTTCTGTACAGAAAATAACGACATTAGTGAAAACTTTGCTGTGAACTGATTTCATCTGAAGAAAACTTGTTGGTATTGAAATTAGGAGGTGTGAAATAGTAGCATTGATGTAATTTTTAGAAATAACAGTACCTATGACACACAATTATTGACCTTCTGCTACCATATCACCAACACTGCAAGCAACTGATTTAATTGTAAATATAAATAATAAATGAATAAGAAATGAATTCCACCATCAAAAAATTATTTAATTAATTGATTTTTTGATGATTCTGTTAATAACAAATAGAAAAAACATTAGTGCACTACTCGCTTATTAAAATACAGGTTATGTATACTGTAGCAAACACAACCGTATATACATAGGTATCCGAGCTCAGTGTGGCAAGAGAGATGAAGTGACGCTGAACCAGTGGGAAGAGAATCGCACAGTCGCTTACACTCGGCGACCCGTCGCCACGGCATGTGTCGCCTTGACAGCATTCGGTTTTACATGTGGCAATATATTTTTTCAAATATAACTTCGATAACAATCATTGTGAAGAAATTAATTCTGACAATCGCCATGTATGAACTCACAGTCCCAAATTCATTTATTGCCATCTTCAATCTCTACCGCAACATCAGAAAGTTTTCACATTATTGCCAATATGTATTATGTATACTGTAGTAAACACAACCGTATATACTATATCCGAGCTCAGTGTGGCGAGAGAGATAAAGTAACCAGTGGGAAGAGAATCGCACAGTCGCTTGCACTCGGCGACCCGTCGCCACGGCATGCGTCGCCTCGTCAGCATTCGGTTTTATGTGGCTATAGTTTCACATCAAAAATATCAAAATGTCACAAGTGGGGCTTTCTGTAAAAACTTATATGAACTTATATTGTAAAATAAAGTTCTGAAATTGGTATCAATAGATAATTGATAAATTTTCGAATGTGAAAGGTTTAAATGAAACACAACAAATCTTATCGAAATATATCAATAGAAATCAATTTCTCAAACCAGTTCTATAAGAACATCATCATCTCCAACTGTATCTCCGGGATGAATGTTTATGCATCTAATTTTACCTGTAGTTTGCGCTACCATAGAATTTTGCATTTTCATGGCTTCTGCAAAAAAAATAAAGAAAGTGAAAACTTTACTATGATTTGATTTCATCTAAAAAAAACTTGTTGGTATCGAAATTAGGAGGTGTGAAATAGTAGCATTGATATGATTTTTAGAAATAACAGTACCTATGACACACAATTCTTGTCCTTCTGCTACCATATCGCCAACACTGCAAGCAACCGATTTAACCAACCCAGGCATGGGTGACCTCACTTGTTTCGAAACATCAAATTTGAGTTTTTCTGGCATCAAATGCAAGTAATCAGCTGACCTCTGAGAGAGAATGTAGAGCTTGTAATTGGTACCATGATATCTATAAAATAAAATCTACTCAAATTGAAACTATAGAAATAAATTATGTCTCTGCCATGGATATGTATGATAATGACATTTCAAAATAGATGATGATGATTCAGTACTTACATTATATTATAAAATCCACTAGCATTTTTTGATAACAACTGTATTACATTGTCCTCATTATTGATTTTCACATTCAACAGAGGTGATGCCAGGTTAATAGAGTTTTTATCTATCCTAAATTCTTCTGCATCAATTTCAACGACAAATAAACCATTTTCTTGCTTGACTTTCAGTTTAAACTTCTCTTCCATCATTTCTATATAGAGATTCCATGAGTCTAAAGTTTTTCCATAAATTTTGTGTTGTGGAGCGTTGATGAAGTTTCGGCTGCGAAGCTCGTTTGTTGCAAAGATTGTGGAAGCCATTGCTAAGAGTTTGAGTTTTTCGTTTGTTTTCAAAAGAGAACCTGAAAAACATCAGATTTGGTTGAACAAATAGTGAAGTGATTGTTGGTAAAATAATTGTTTCATGTACTGCTGTGCCCATCATCACTTTATCTCAGTGACAATAGAAATATTGAAGGGAAAATGAGATACTGCTAATCAAAGATTTCTTATGAGAAACGTAATACCTACATTTATTATGTAATATATCAATACCACCCTTCAATAACGGGGAGTGAGAATACCCCTGCTGGGTAAGACTTCACCCGTAGAGATAAAAGTACTCCTAAATGACGCCTCATCCTGAAGTATGTGTATCAGTGCCGAAATGTATGACACTAAGTTCACTCGGCATCGTTAAAGGAAGCTTCAAAATATTGGCACCGTTTCTTCGTAAAAAGTCTTGTGTCACGGTAATGCGAGGATAAGCCGAGATGAACCTTCCTTCCTCAGCCTCCAGGGATCCTCATGGGCCATGTAGTAATCAAAAAAATCCGAACCTGAATCTACAGAGGACGTCTTCGAATAAACGACTTCAACTCTTCTTCCTGTAATGAAGGATCCAGAGGAAGATTTTTCTAGTTCTCCAACTCTTGAACAAACCCAAGAGGCTAGGTAGTGCAATCAAAAAGCGACTTAATCACTAACTCAAGAGTAGAAGATCTTCCCCTGAGCAGGTCATGTAAACGCTCAAGCTTGAAAGATAGTTCATCAAAGACCTGCATGATTGAATCTAATGTATCGTCAGGAATAGCCTTTAAATGGATGCTACGGGCATCAAGATGAGAATCTGAAACCTTGAACATTCATCAATCTTACTAAGATACGATTCTAAAGCTGCACATTCTGGCCTGGATGATTACAGAAGATCAGGAGAGCTTCTTCTAGCTGGTAGGTGCAGGTGCATGTAGCCAAAGCCATAGGATAGCGTCGCCACGAAATCCGCCACACTTTTGAGTTGCTTATATATCTATCGAAAATAGTCGTAGACTAAATGCCGATCAGTTCCTCACTACCATGGTCTGTCAACCCTGAAGGGGGTTATTGTCTACTGGGATATTCAGGTCCTGGTAACAGAGCACGTAATCAGTGATTGCTTTGCCGTGGATCAGATCAAGTTTTTAGAATTCAGCAGAGCACCGCTCCTGCGAGTTTACCTGAAATATCACTCAAAAAATAAAGTGATCGGTTCTTTTGAGAAGCTGGATTCATTTTGTCGAGTTGCCAATTGTAGACAAGCACGCCCGGTCAGCTACAGGAAATGCAAGTTCTTTTTCGAAACAGATTTTCCCTACCCGGTATGCTGAAATATGACCGAAGGAAAAAAAGCAGTTGAAATCAAGGTACACAGTCCCCAAGAAATTCACCCAAGACCCAAGCCTCACGAGAGCCAAAACACACGGAAGTTCTAGTTATTTACCTAGTTGAAACCAGTACCTAAAACCAAAGCAAGCATCTTCGATCCAACACCAGACAGCGATGTTTCAACCTGGACAGCTCAGTTCATTTTTGATATTCGTAGATTGTGTTTTCTGTTGATTCCGTAAATGGTGATATTTTCCTAATTTCTCTGATTCTATAAGAAGACGCGCAAATGTGATATGTTTTTGTACTTATATACATAATGTTTCATGTAGAATATGAAGATAAATGTGAGGTAGAGTATACAAAATTTGAAATGATACTCGATGTATTCTGTATGAAAATGTATCTCAGATCATTACACGCTGAGCTAGTATTATCTAACCCACTTCACCTGATAGCTTTCAGATGTTTGGACGAATGGTTGAAATACAGTTATTCAATTCATTCTTATATTTATGAAAAAAAATATTAACTGTATACCATGACGCTCTGTTGAAAGAATACGGTACGAACTATAATTGATTTTGAAACGTAACCTGGTATACAGGGTGTAACATAAGTACTTTGAAATATTCAAGTGACGTATTCCTGAGATAATTTCAAGAAAAAAAGTCTATATGAACTTGTGTCCGAAAATGCTTTGTTTCGGAGATACGGGGTATTGTAATTGAATTTTTTGTTCGCTTTTTGAAAATAACTCTTGCAAAAAATAAGTTATTTGCACGAAATTCGGTACCCGGGGTTTTTTTGACGTGAGAAATCATAATTTCGTATTGATTTTCATGAAACATCTAGAGGGCGGTGCGTACGCTGTCATTATTTATTTCAAATTGCCCTAACTTTTTTGACAGTAAACTTTTGGTACTTTTCATGAAAAAACCTAATTGTCACCTTTTCCAAGTATGAAAGGTACACCTCCTCAACAACGCTGGAGGTGATCGTTTTCGAGATATATACAATTTTCTATATCGATGCATATTACTCAGCTCCTAGGGCGCTGAGAACATTACAAAAACTAATTATGTGGTGGATCTCGTCAAAATAAACAACTTTTTCCTATAAAATGACACATTTGACAATTTTTTTTTTAATTTGGATTGACTAAGCAGTTCGAGAATGCTCAATTTAGAAGAAGTCAGGCATACTGCGTATAAAGTTTGATGAAAATAACTAAAATTGCAAAAAACTTATGACAAAAACCTACCATGTTTTGGAAAATTTCAACAATCTGTATTTCGAAAACGAATCATTCTTCGTTAAACATTTTATAGGAAAAAATTCTTTATTTTGATGAGATCCACCACATAATTAGTTTTTGTAATGTTCTCAGCAACTTCACTTAGCCCTAGGAGCTAAGTAATATGCATCGACCTAGAAAATTCTAATATCTCGAAAACGATCACCTTCAGCGTTGTTGAGAAAGTGTACCTTTTTTACTTGGAAAAGGTGTGGAAATTAGGTTTTTTCATGAAAAGTACCAAAAGTTTACTTTCAAAAATGTTACGGCAATATGCAATGAATAATGACAGCGTACGCAGCGCCCTCAAGATGTTACATAAAAATCAATACGAAATTATGATTTCCTACGTTAAAAAAACCCCAGGTACCGAATTTCGTGCAAATAACTTATTTTTTGCAAGAGTTACTTTCAAAAAGCGAACAAAAAAAATTCAATCTCAACACCCCGTATCTCCGAAACGGAGCATTTTCGGACACAAGTTCATATAGACTTCTTTTCTTGAAATTGCCTCAGGACTACGTCACTTGAATATTTTAACGTACTTATGCTACACCCTGTATACTTGTGTATATATGTAGAATATTATCGATATTTTGAGCAAATAAGTACTCTTGGGTCACCCGGTATAAGTAATACCTGAGGCAGAATTGACATATTTTTATTGTTGGTGATTTTGTCGAAGTGAGGACCGGGAATCAGAATTCGAAGATGAGAATCAAGTTCACTTGTTGTTGGAAATAGAAAGATGAAAAATAAAAAAGGTGATCGAACAGAATATCTCATAAACACATACAAACCTTTGAACCCGTCTGGATAAACCTCTGGCAAGTAATTGGTACTTATATCTCCTTTATTAAATCTCTCCTCAGTCAAAATATCTCGTAGAAGAGGTATATTATGTGTCACTCCCCTTATGACATATGAATCCAGTGCTTTTATACTCCTCTCGATGGCTTCTTTCCTATCTTTTCCTCTGCAAACCAGTTTGCAGATCATTGGATCATAGTAGACGCTGATTTCGCTTCCTTCCTCGATACCACTATCGCATCTGACACCTTCTACTTGAGTGGGTTCAATATACTTGTGGAGTCTACCTGAAAATGTTGATTTAGAGTATAATGATTTATGTTTTTACTAGTGACGTCACGATTAAAGAAAACGAAATGCAGGCTGGTTGACCGTGGTCAAATGAAACTGAAGTATCAAACGTTTCGTCTGTCGCAAACATTATTAGTTGTATATGCGCCGACTGTGAGGACGAAGGTTATATTTCGAAGAATCTGCAACGAATTGTCGCAGTCAATGCAAATACCAATGATGATTTCTGCTATAGTAGTAGAGTAAACATTTGGTGCTACAAGTTCCATTCGAATTTGTTTTCCCTAATCGTTGA
The DNA here is from genome assembly GCF_025532065.1 of Leptinotarsa decemlineata. Classification (NCBI taxonomy): domain Eukaryota; kingdom Metazoa; phylum Arthropoda; class Insecta; order Coleoptera; family Chrysomelidae; genus Leptinotarsa; species Leptinotarsa decemlineata. The sequence continues at coordinate 5,030,022 of NW_027412549.1, read as the reverse complement.
TGCATTTACGCATTTACAGCATTTGATGTTATGAATTATGATCATTGAAATATCAGAGGACTGCGGTTCAGAAAGTGATAATTTTGCGCAACTAATCAGGAAAAATGCTCATTTCTCAATCGTTACGCCATCAGAAGAAATATTGGGGAGGAATGTCTAAGAGGTGTATTTGAAGGTACATTTTTGAACCCACTGTCGTAAGTGATTCAGAAGAAGTCATTATGCTTCTCATTAGCAAGTTTTTGCTCTTGTAAGACACAACACATACAGCACCAGATATTTTTAACATCTTTTGCAAATTAGAATGTCTGAAAACGTTCGTTCCAAAGTTCGTTCCAAAATTGCGGAATTTGTAGTAAAAAAACCGTGCATGAATCGCACCAACGGTGATCCAGATTTGCTTCAAAGTTTCATAACTGGTGACGAATGGTGAGTATATGGTTATAACATCGAAACCGAAGTATCATAATCGCAATGGAAGAGCCCACGAGACCAAAAGTCCAAAAAAGCACGCCAAGTTCGATCAGATGTTGAGGTTTTCCTTAGTGTCTGCTTCGATTACTGTGGCGTTGTGCATCAAGAGTTCTTGCCACGAGGTCGTGCGGTCAATAAGGAGTATCATCTTATTTAAAAAAATATGTTTAAGATATGTTTTTCCGTTAACCAGCTGTCACACCTCTACGAACGACAACCTTCAGAAGTTGAAACTTGTGCGAGCTAAGTACTAAAGAAGTCTTACCTTTTAACGTGTAATTCCTAACACGGGTTGGACGATAGCAAGTGAAAATCGATCGTTCAGACTGGGGCTTGAACCACCGACCAACACGGCACTCAATTCGAGTGAGTGAATAAAGCACCCACGTCGAACCGCCTGGCTACCGACCGGAAAAACAGTGCATGGCTTTTGCATCACGATAATGCACCTGCAGACTCGTCATTGCTTGTTCGTAATTTTTTGTCCAAAAATAACACAGTTGTCATGCCACCATATTCACCGAATTTGCCCCCTTGCGACATATTCCTGTTCCAAAGATTGAATAGACTCATGAAAGGACGGCGTTTTGTGATGATTGGGAAGATAAAAACTGAATCGCTGAGAGGGCAATAAAGGCATACCAAAAAGAGCATATCACAACTGCTTCGAGGATTGGATAAAACGCAGGCACAAGTGTATTATATCTGAGGGGGATTACTTTGAAGGGGACAAAATGAAACTTGATGAATAAATAAATTTTTTTGGAAAAAAATGAAAATTCGCGTCATTTTTGAACAGACCTCGTATATAAACTGATTTGGCGATATACGTACATGTTCAGAATTAACAAATGTGAGGCACGAAATCGTACACGGTTCGTATTGCCAGGTTATTTTCATGCTGAGTAGTAGATTTTCTGTTAGAGAAGCATTACACTTGTACAAAAAACAGTACAAAATACATTTTATAGATGCATACTATAGGTAAATGCCACTATTTGAAGTAATCAGTAGATTTTAATTTTCAAACAGTGGATCAGTAAGAATTGAAGGGGTTATATTTTTTTTGGGAAAGAAAGTTTTTGGCTTTCTACTACTCCATCTTGGATGAGGATGAGGGAATCTCCCAAAGAAAGGAAGGAAGTAATCAATTTGAAAATAATTAACTCTATACATGGTTGTGTAGATCATGCAAAGAAGTAACTTTCAGACACAAACTGAAAGAAAGTCCTCCTGATACAGCTACTCTCATATAAACATTGAATTACACGAAAGAACAAAATTCTTTCGAAACAAATACTACTGAAGAGCCTTGGGGCAAGTGTCTTAAGGCGAAACATCGATGTATACCAGTGAGGGTCACAGTGTTCCATGTAAGTGCAATTTGTTACCATTCATTTAAAGTAGAACTCATGTGAATGATATCTGCTTTTTATTTCACAACGAATGTTTGAAATACAAACTGAGTAGAGAAAAGTATCTTCTGTATAATTCAGTGTTCATATAGAAGTATTTGTTTCGAAAGAATTTTGTTCTTTCGTGTAATTCAATGTTTATATGAAAGTAGCTGTTTCAGAAGGACTTTCTTTCAGTTTGTGTCTGAAAGTTACTTCTTTGCATGGTCTACACATCCATGTATAGGGTTACTTATTTTCAAATTGATTACTTCCTTCCTTTCTTTGGAAGATTCCCTCATCCTTTTTTTTGTATCAAGATGAAGTAGTAGAAAGCCAAAAACTTTCTTTCCCAAAAATGGATCAGTAACTCGAGAATCGCAAAAAGATAAACCTGGCAACACTGAACACAGTGCTCCTTTCGTGCGTTTTCTTCTTGTTTTATGTCCTATCATCCATATGTTATATTCATAAATCGTATCTATACTCGTAACTGTTTTGTATTCGACTTTCATTGCAAGTCTTTTCATAATTATATTTCAATTTCATCTGATTCATGGTCAACAACACTTTTGAACTAAAACCCCAATATCCATATATAATTCACAGATATCAGGAGATCTATTTTCAACATCTTGAACTCAGAACACTGTTTTCATTAATGTGTCAATGAAAGTCATTTTGGCATTGTGAGTCAGTCTAATTTAGGTTTCTGACTTAAGTTTGGCGGTTCTGGGATTTTAGAATGAAAAACTTGATATCACAAAATTACTAACCTCGATTCTATGGGAACTGACAACAGACACATTATATTTAAAAATAGTTTTTGAACGTTTGTTGTAGTAATTAGTAATCAGTCATGGTTAGAATACATATGTTTATTACCCAAGAGTATTCGATGGCTAAATTGGTGAGATCCAACCTTGACTATGCCTATACTTTATGATTTTCATGCTGAAGTTATTCATGTTTGACAAGATCCTGAGGTTGGCAGGTGATACCTATAGGCCCACCCCCAAGTAATATCCGCATACTGAATCACGTTAACCATCCTAACTGAAGAAAAGAAAATCGTTGATCCTTCAACATACTTCTGAAATCTCATTTGATAACAGCCACCTAACATAAGGAATAAACTTTTCTAAATCAATTCCTAATTACTAATTAATATTTTATTTCATTCTGTCTAAAAAAATCAGCTCACCCTCTACTTATTTGAGGCCATTAAATCGAACATTACGGTACCTGATACCGTAATGTGTTGCCTAGCAATGTATTTTGTTTTTGAAAGCAATGGCATGTTAGTTTCGCTTTTCGACCAGTTCTCACTCAAAAATGATAATGAGAATTTTCTTTAGAATATGTAGAAAATGTACAAGCTGTGTTCACTATTATTTCCATATTGATGAAGACTAAGATTATAATAAGAACCATATATAATAATTATAAAACTGTCATGATTAAAAATCATAGTTAACTAGAAAAATACACACTGTGTACCCTCGAGACCAGAATTGCGTTTTTCATAATATTTACATTAACTAAAATTAATAATTTGTATTCCAACTGGACCTATATCTATCGATAAAGTTTGGGTAGTTTTAGGTGAAATACATTTTTCTACTTCAGTAAATGAAAAGTATTGGAAAACTGTGGACCTCAATGGACCTTATTTCCATTGATACCTATGGATAATCTCTAGGTCTTTTAAATTGTAAACTGTAACTGTAGTGAATAAAAAAATATAAAAAATAGAGAACCATAGAATATACTCCTACTATTATTTCTAACTGACCGTTAGGTGTTATTAGGTACAGAGAGTACTCTTTTATATTTCGGACTCATCTCATCTCCCACGTCGTCTGGCAAAATAATTCGTACTCTAATGTCACTTGCCCGAGTTACCGTAAACTATTATCAATTTAGATACTTGATGATGTGAAGTACTGTCAATATCTCGCTGCAATAACCCTTGTGGTTGATGAAAGATAAATATTAAATAAAAAATATATTATATAATGAAGTTCATATCATCCAATTTGTATCCAAAAAGTATTTACTGTGAATTATTTTATTACTGACCTATACTAGGCAACCCAAAATTTTTGTAAGGGTCTTCCGCATACACTCTACTCTCTATCGCCCACCCATTGATTCCGATGTCTTCCTGGCGAATTTTAAGCTTGTGTCCCCTGGCTACTCGAATCATCTGTTGAACCAAGTCCACTCCTGTTATGCACTCAGTGATTGGGTGTTCCACTTGTAATCTTGTGTTCATTTCCAAGAAATAGAAGTTCTGTTTTTCGTCGACGAGGAATTCCACCGTTCCAGCTGAAGAGTAACCTAGTTTTTTACAGAGTGATACCGCTTGCTCGCCCATTGCTTTTCGAGTTTCTTCATTGAGGAACACGCTGGAAAAAAGCAAATGAGTACCAAAAGTTTCCTTTTCGATTTATTTCACACGACAATCAGTAGAATATGATTCAAAAGGTATGTAGAATCGCTACTATATTCAGTTCAGCACATTTATTGTATACATTTCTTGATTAACTGATGGTGTCAAGGATAGTTTAGAAAATTATTTTTTATATTGAGTACGAGGTGCTTAAAACCATGTCGCAAATCGATGGCAAACATAGAACCATATATACAGTGTGTAAAAACCAAATGAAATAAATTTATTATATCGGTTACTGTACATATTTAAAAAAAACCCGAAACACGTCGAATGTAAATTATAATTCAACATTCTTCAATGCCACCCCTACCTTCAACCCCCTTCGAATGACAGGTACAACCCCCAATTTTTTAAATGGGACTTATAGGTTTGAAAGGTCTCTTCATTCTCCATTCAAAAATGTTATAGCTTTCAAGTTTATTGCTACCATTAAGATAAAATAAATTAAAATCATGTGGTATTTTAAAATACACTCAAAAACTGAAATGTAATGCAAAACGTGATGAAATGTAGAATACGAAAAAGAATTATGGATGTTAACGAAGTAGATGTTAAAAATTTGTTTGAAGGTAGTTGACAATGTTTCTTGGTGCATTTCATTAGTTTGGACTTCCATTGTCTGATATGTTATAAATTGATTTGAAATACCTGAAAGAATCTGTAAAAAATTGAAAAAGAGAATAGCTGAAAAAATAACAATTATATTAAGCAAAAAAACTGAAATTACAATGAAATGAAATACAAGCAACAACCATAAAATCAAAAAGAAAATTAAACTTATAACAGAAGATGAAAATTAAAAAATTACCTATTAACAAAAAATGAAAAATGAAAATTAAAAAGTTATTAATTAAAAAGATTTAAAACCGAGTTATTTCACGACGTTTCGATTGTTAGTATCCACAATCGTCTTCGGATGACAACCTGAAGACGATCACCCGAAGACGTTTGTGGATACTAAAATCGAAACGTCGTGAATCAACTTGGTTTGGAATCTTTTTAATTTTCAATTTTCATTTCTTGTTGATAATTTTTTAATTTTCATCTTGTGTTAACATTTCTTTTTTGGTTGTTGATTGTATTTTATTTCATTGTAATTTCAGTTTTTTTGCTTCATATAATTGTTATTTTTTCAGTTAATCTCTTTTTCAATTTTTTACAGATTTTTTCAGGTATTTAAAATCAATTCAAATCATATAGACAATGAAAGTCCGAACTAGTGGAATGCAGATGTTCAAAATGCTCACCGCGAACGTCTTGGCAACATCACAATCTCAAATGAAAGTGTCTTCTAATATTATTTAACATATCAGGCGTGACCGACCTAATCGCAAGCGTTATTCGTTCTTTTAAGTCATTAAAATCTGAGGGTTTAGTTTTATACACATTGCTCTTTACATATCCCTATAAAAAGATATCTAATGATGAAAGATCAGGTGATCGCGCTGGCCATTCAATCGATCCTCGCCTCCCTATCCATCGATTGGGAAATGTTGTATCGAGGTATTGCTGGACATCAACTTGATAATGTGGTGGTGCTACATATCGTATTCACTGGAACTTGAGGTTTCCTGGATCAGGATATAAATTTGCTAAACTTGGAATGATATCATTTTGAAATAGTACCAAATTATTATCGTCATTCAAGTTCCCCTCAATGAAAAAGGGACCAATGATATGGTTTCCTACAATACCTGCCCAAACATTAACCTTTTGAAGGTATTGCGTGTGTTCTTTTCTCATCCAGTGAGGATTTTTCCTTGACTAGTAGCGGCAATTTTGCCGATTGGCATGACCGTTAAGAGACAAAGTTCACTCATCAGAAAACATACGTCTTCTAATTGGATAATATTGTTATCCAACATGTCCATCATTTGCTCACAAGAAGAAGTTCCTTTATCAAAATCGTCTTCCATGAGCTCTGAGTAGATATCATTTTATAGGTATGCATTTTATTTTCGTTCAATATGTTTACTATCGATGTATGGATGGCTAACATTTCCTCAAACTCAAGCATCACATCAAATTTGAGTTCATCACCTATTGCATTGGCAGCTGCTTTTTTTATTAGCCCCACATGACCAAACTCGCGAAACTGATTCTCTATTTTGCTCATTGTTCCTTGAGATATCGGCGGTAAATTAGGAAATTTCTCATGAAACAGGCGAGCTACCTCCGCTTGCGTTCGGGTTTCATCTCCGTAACCAATCATTTGTAAAACTATTATTTTATACATTTCCGTTAATCCAACCATTTGTCAGACTTGAAGTTAACAAACTTCAAACTTAAATTAAATTACTGACAACTAATGTTGCAACTTACAAAACAAGTTGACAACTCGTTTTGAACTAACGTTGCCATGGAAATTATTTACAGGATGCCATCTAAAAAGAACATTGCTATGATTTTTGCTGACTTTCTTATTATCAATACCTCAACATAAAATAAGTTTTAAGTATATTGCAATAATTTTTGAGTATATTTTATCGAATGACGATAATCACATGATTTTAATTTATTTTATCTTGATTGTTGCAACTCCGTTTCTAGTTGAAATTTTTGGGGATGGCTGTCAGAGAGGGTTGAAGTAAGGTATTATTTTATAAATTCAGTAACACAAAAAATGAGTACGTTTTCATTATCAGGTTATTTTTGGACTGAACTGTGTTTTACGATATATTTATGAAGATGATAAATTTTGTCATTTATAATATATTTATCGCTCGTTCAAAGTCCAATTTATATATACTACTAATATCTATGCATTTTCTTAAAAACAATCATAATGTTCCACGAAAAATTAAAAAGAGATCAAGAGTCACGATTGTTTCTACTGTCAAAGCGATAATGATAAAAACATTGAGAGGGCAATAATTGTTATTGCTCAATTCATATCAAATTATTTTGCGTAATCGCTTCAATGAAGTATTATTTTCAAAGAGATAGCAAAATAATGATCATGCTTAAGAATTTTTTTCGAATATATTCTTGCAAATCAACCAATAATTCTAAAAGCAGTAACCATTGCTTCGTTAAAATGTTTCCGATGACTTTTTCTTCAATTCAGTGGCGATCCCCTACAATATTTGCAACCGTGTGTGTATGTGAAATATAGACACAAATTGAAAAACATTTTGGACTGTTTTCCTTCGTTTATAAAAGTTGATTGTGTCCTTTCTATAAAAGTAACTTGAAACGCTCTTTCTTATAATTAAAAGCAAGAACATCTATCAGGAGAGTAGAATAGAGAACACTTCAGTTGGAATGGAAAGTATCAAAAATATTTTTTTAGAATATCTTTTCATTCTTTTGGGCCAAATACATATCATAGATCTCTATGTCAAAACAGATACAGATACAGAGATTGAGGGAATGAAAGAGAATATGCTCTCTTAAATAATGATAAAACTATTTATTTGAAATTCTTTCGAACCCAAATTAATCAGTTGAGGAATGAAAACGGGAATGAAAACAATAACTTGAAAGGAAGGTAACAATTTTCTTTTGGACAGTTTCATTGATTCAATCACTATAATTTCAGTAATACTCTCTTTCTTTCCATTATTGATGTGTTTCCAAACATACTTGCTGAACGGCTGTTTACTTTCCAAAAATGGCCATGTTTGGATGGATAAGCATGAGCTCCATAATTTTTAAAAACGCTCTCAAGTTTTAATTCCTCGGCTGGTATTGAATTGTACAAAAAACTAATTTTTTTTATTTGTTCAATGAACAACCTTAAAGAAATTGAAAATAACGTAATAAATTGAAACGAAGCACCATTCCTCATCAGCTATATACTGGATAAATTCAACAAAAACTATTTTTTCTAATTAAAAAATATCAGTTTTGATTCAACAGAGACTAGTACACTCTGAAATCAAGCAACAACTGATTTCGAGCAAAAATTAAGTGCAAACATATCTGAAATTATTTCACCCAGTCAAGAAAACAAAATACCGTTTAATAGCGGAGAAGTATCAAAGTTTGATATTCTGAAGATGTTCACTTTGCAGATGAGTATTTGCTTCATTACTGTAATACTGACTTGTTCTGAAAATATATAATTTCTTAGCCTGATGAATTTGTATTTCGTTAATTACAAATGATAATCATATATTATTTCTTTTAAGTTTTTGCCTAAAATATAAAATATTTTATTATATTTTCAATTTTGAACAATAAATAATGAAATTTGGAACAATCATGAAATACAAATCAATTCAGAGAACTAAGATTATAAAAAAAAGGAAAGAAGAAAAAAAAAATCACATCAAAGGTGCTGCTTCCTTCCCTCCTGTTCATAAAAGAGGACATATGCCTCATTGAAAAGTGATCCTACCTGGGAGCTTCTTCGATAACTTTTTGATTTCTCCTTTGAATACTGCATTCTCTCTCGTTGAGGTAGATGACATTTCCATGTTTGTCGCCTAATACTTGGATTTCTATGTGTCTAGGTTTATCTATAAATTTTTCTACCAACATCCGGCTATCGCCAAAACTAGACTGTGCTTCTTGGGTTGATAATTTGAAGCCTTCCCTGTAAAATTATAGATTTTGACAAATCAGAATAGCAAATCAAAATGACAACATGGGAAATTGTCAAGACTTACTCGCGATTGAAAATAATCTGAAAATAAAACTGTCAGGTATTGAATCTGATCATCACTTAATTTACTAAACAAGAGAAGGTAAAATAGCCGATGCTTATTTTAATAGTCACACAAAAGATTTTTTTCCGTTAATTCGCTATGGCCTCCCGTGAACGACAAATTCTCTGTGTTAGCTAGGGATTGGAATATACGCAGTGGAAATCGAGGTGAAAAGTTTTAATCAAACCTATCTAGATGCAATATAATCGAAAAAATCTAAATGAGAACGATATAAGAAGGAAGATGACAAGAGTTCATTAATTATTCACTATCATTTTACCTTCCCCACTGATTTTGATGTATATGTAGACAGACATATATATATATATATATATATATATATATATATATATATATATATATATATGTCTGTTTTAAATTTTTGCGAAATAAGTTGTATTTAGAATTGCAATTGGTAATAAAAATGCGTTGGAAAGATAAGTTAGGCATAAAGCACTAACTTTGTTGAGATTTGGCTGAATTTGAGAAATCGGCAAATGTCAAATTTTCGAAAAACTGTAAAAAACTAAATTTGTACTAGAGAGCTAAAAATTGGTATATGGGTAAAAAATGAAAAAACAATCATCTTTTCTCTTTACCGATTTTCGAAATTTCGAGCAATAACTGCTTTTCTAAACATTTTTTGGAAAAAATGTCAAATTGGACAGGGAAGAAAAATCACTTGATCGGTCATATGCATGTCATTTGGCATCATTTTTAAAGCACAACCTAATGGAGATATCAAAAGTTGCTTGAAGAGATGAACAAAAAAAAACTCATTTGATGCGGACTTTATGTGTGACACTGTATATCTACTTAACGAGATTTGAGACTCAAAATAGTGACCAGTAATGTAGCTCCTCAGCTTTTTGCTTTGAAGTGGGATCTCATGATTAAATATTTCAGACATCATAGTTGGATTTTGGCTCAGAAGAAAGCAATAATCTGTATAATGTACAAATTGTGGAGATGTTGAATAATGTGTGGACGTCACTATACAGGGGGTTTATTAAATATACGGCAAAAATTTAAGGGACAATTCCTTGGAATATTCTAAAGATACGTTGTCCTTTGATGATTTTTGATGGAGCGCTTTGTAATGTTTGCAATGTTCCTTAATTAACGGAAAAACTGATTTTTCAAACAGAATTCAACAAGAATTGTTGAAAATGCTCAGATGCAAGAATCCAATCTTTCCCTCATCGACTCCCGAACTCTTTCAAAAACACTAGGATCGTTTCTGATTGCGTTACACCCAGCAATTATTTGATTTCTCAAATCTCCCACTGGAGTAGTATAAACAAATGACTTTAGGTGGCCCTATAGGTCCAGTGTAGTATTATACTTTTATTTGGGCCACGTTAATAATTTTAAAATTACCAAAATTGTTCAGTGCCTTCGAAACAAAATATCCTTAAAATAGTCCAAGGAATAGTTCCTTAATTTTTTGCCGCATATTTAGTAAACACCCTGTATAATGCAGAAGTATACACCATCAATCCATTCCAGTGAAAGCAAAGTTGACGATGCTAACCGTGCTAACGCAGTTTCTTCGGAAATACGAATAATTTACTGATATCTGGGAATTTTTTCGATAAAATCACCAAACTTAGAGGCAAGCAGGGTTATGAACTGATGTTACTGAATACTTAAACTAATGAGTCTTCAAAACATGGGTCATCTTTCACTTTTCATCTGAAGGAATAATACTGTCGGCTCAGATTATGTCAGTGATAGTAATTGTACAATATTGTTAAAATAAAATTAAAATTACGAAAATGAAGAATAAATCATAGTGGTTCAATGGAACAGTCAGATACCAAATGTTCAAGAGAAGGTGTGAAGTAAGTTCAGGAACGAGTTTGTGATATTCGTTCGAGAAAAAAATCTCGATGACCCCACATAGTTTTTCGTGAACGATGAGTTCATAATAGTATTTAATTGAAAAAATGTAGGATGAATTTGAGAGTTTATCAATCAAACCTAGTTTTGATTTGAAATAAACAGTATCTTTGATCTGAATTCGTATGATACTGAATCTAATAATAGTATAGTTCATATGTACTTACTTTTGTAACATTTTTCAGCTCTGTCCAAAAATTTCGACCAAGATGTCATTCGATTCGTATTTTTGCCTAGAAAGTTTAAGGGAAGGTCCGAAAACGCGCCGATTAAAAATACAAAAGTTATAAACAATTAAGTGGAAAAAAAAATGGGCTTTAGTTTTTTGTTAATATCTCGGAAAATTTTCAAAATTTTGGAAATTTGAAAAAAGATTTGAAAAGATCAATGGATTTGCGTGAAAAGTCCCAACTCCCGAAACTGTATCTCGATTATTTATAATTTTTACAGAGCCCTGAAAATAAAGCCAAAAGCGGGTAGTCTGGCTTCCGCGCGCCTTTTGTCACTCTGAGATAAAAACAAAAAAAATTATTTAAACATATGAAATATAAATATTAAGGAATGAAAAAATTCATGTACCTAATGTTGGGATACATCAATAAACAATAACCCGCAGTCAAAAAATTTTTATCCCAATTTTAACGTTAATTATAAATTTGTTAATTAATAACTTTTTCTGAATTGAAAGTTGATATAAAAATCCTTATAATGATTAAACTAAAACCCTGGCATTTTTTTTCTTCGGTGAAGTTATCCTTAATAGGCAAAAAAATAGATTACCGTTGCCAAAATGAAAAATTGTTATTTTATTTTTTTTATTGACAATTGAAAATTATAATTTTATAAAAAATACATTTAAGAATTTTTTTTTCTAATTTTTCATTGTTTCAATGTCTCATGGCTGAAAACTATTTGATAATTTTTTTTTAATTTTCTACAGCTATTGTTAATAAATTTATTATAAACAAATACATTGTTTATAGGCAATTCGAAAATTTTTTTTGCATTATGTTAATTGAAAAAAATCATGATTTTCAGAAAAAAATGGTTTCTTAAAAAAATTTCTTTGTTGCTAAAAAATGCGTTCGTTAATCAACGATCGTTTTGTGCAACTAAATATTGAAATTAAGGAACCGTTTTTTTTTAAATAATAAATTCTATTGTTCTTTGAGGTTTTGAAAAAAACTTTTTTTTATTTTTTTTTTAATTGTTTATTCAAAAAAAATTTTTTGTTATATACATTTTTTTTTCCATACTCTGTTCTATAATAAAAGTAACTATGTGTTTTTTTCGAATTTATTCTATTTTTTATAAAACTTTTAATATTGTGATACCTTGATACTTGTCTTTCAATCGCTCCTTCGCTTTTATAATTATAATAACTTTCAAACTATTGCAGTTATGATAAATATGCTTCAAGTCTTTTTTGTTCATTATGAATTTATTAACAATTTAAGCCTTTTGCTAAAGTTGTAGTCCTATTATTTATTATTATAATTATAAAAGCGAAGGGGTGAATGAAAAAGACAAGTATCAAGGTATCACAATATTAAAAGTTTCATAAAAAATAGAATGAATAAAAAAAAACACATAGTTTCTTTTATTATAGAACAAAGTATTGGAAAAAAAATAAAAAAATATAATTTGTTCATAACAATTTTTTAAAAAATAAACAATTAAAAAAATAATGAAAAAAAAAGTTTTTTCAAAACCTTGAAGAACAATAGAATTTATGATTAGAAAAAAACGATTCCTTAATTTCAATATTTAGTTGCAAAAAACGATTATTAATTAACAAATGCATTTTTAACAACAACGAAATTTTTTTTGAAACCATTTTGTTTCTAAAAATCATGATTTTTTTTCAATTAACATAATGCAAAGAAAAATTTTCGAATTGCTTGTGAACAATGTATTTGTTTATAATAAATTTATTAACAATAGCTGTAAAAAATTAAAAAAAAAATATTATCAATTAGTTTTTAGCCATGAAACATTGAAACAATGAAAAAAAATTGTAATGTTTTTTTTATAAAATTATAATTTTCAATTGTTAATAAAAAAATAAAAAATAACAATTTTTTTATTTTGATAACGGTAATCTATTTTTTTGCCTATTGAGAATAACTCCACCAAAATAAAAAAATGCCAGGGTTTTTAATAATCATAGGAATTTTTATAATAACTTTCAATTTAGAAAAAGTTATTAATTAACAAATTTATAAATTACGTTAAAATTGGGATAAATTTTTTTTACTGCGGGTTATTGTTTATTAATGTATCCCAACATTACATGAATTTTTTCATTCCTTAATATTAACATTTAATATGTTCAAATAATTTTTTTGTTTTTATGTCAGAGTGACGAAAGGCTCGCGGAAGCCAGACTACCCGCTTTTGGCTCTATTTTCAGGGCTCTGTAAAAATTATAAATAATCGAGATACAGTTTCGGGAGTCGGGACTTTTTTACACAAATTCATTGATCTTTTCAACTCTTTTTTCAAATTTCCAAAATTTTGAAAATTTTCCGAGATAATAAGAAAAAACTAAAACCCCATTTTTTTTTACTCAATTGTTTATAACTTTTGTAATTTTCATCGGCGCTTTTTCGGACCTTTCCTTAAACTTTCTAGGCAAAAATACGAATCGAATGACACATTAGTCGTAATTTTTGGACAGGGCTGAAAAATATCACCAAAAAGAGCTAAATCGAGTACATGTGAACTAGACTATAAGGGCCCATTACACGTTCAGTAATAATGTCATTCCACAGGTTATTACAGAAACGTTATTACTAAAAATTTTCCTGTCATTCCCTGTTATTATTTTCCGCACCTTACATGTTCATTATTATTGATATTAATTTATCATTATTATTATGTTTCGAGTGGCGTAGAAATCACATAGACTGTGTTTTTATCGTGGAAATCACACAGACTGTGTTTTTATTGTTAATGGATTTGAAAAAAAGCATTTCCAGTTATAATTATTGCTGAAAAAGGGTTGGTTGGGTAATAGGATCAATTTTTTCTTAAAAAAACAATTGTATTCTTGCCGACGTTTCGAATTTAATTAAATTCGTCTTTAGGGCTCGAAAAGTAGTTTTTTCGTGTTGATTATAATACTATTTTAAAAACCATCAGACATATTAGACATATTAGACAAAATAGTATTATCATCAACACGAAAAAACTACTTTTCGAGCTCTGATGAAGAATTTAAATAAATTTGAAACGTCGGCAAGAATACAATTCTTTTTTTTAGGAAAAATTGATCCTGTTACCCAACCAACCCCTTTTCCAGAAAAATTATTGGATCACTAAACTAGGTAACTGAATATAATTATTGCATCAAGTATAAACCATTAGAAAAACGCGAAAACTATTCACATTTAGTGTTACTGAAGGAAATAAGTGATACGAAGGAAGTGATAGATTATAGAAATTATTTTCGTATGGACGAAGACACTTTCAATAAATTATTGCGAATGGTCCAACCAATTCTAATAAAAAAAAAACGGTTAATAACAGTTTTATGCTCGGCCGACCTACAACGCAACCAACTGAATCTGATGCGTTTACCAAGCGAGCCAAGTTGAGGCATGAAATATTATTACAGAGTGAGTCGTTGTAAGTGGTGGTTTTGTATTTGTGAAAAAATCGTGTCTATTTTCAAAATGAACAAGTGTCATGGCAAAAGGCATACATTTGAACTAGAAACAGCCTGTTTCATACTTTTTTACCAATTCATCCACAATAGCACTGGATGTTAAAGTATTGTGATTGAAGCTGTTAGGAAATTATTAAAAATTGGTTGAAGAGTTAGGGGTATCATATCAGATTTAGGTTCTAATTGTTATAAAACTTGCCAGAAAAGATTTCGAAGTGACGGTAGAGCAGCCATATTTCTTCGCTGATGAGATTTTTTTTTACATTTTTGATATATCTGCTGAAATGTAGCAGAAACCATTTTTTCGGTGACTTTTTGAAATTAGATGAATATACAACTTTTACAACTTGGACAAGGACAAGCAATATAGACTAGCACCCAAATTTACTGATTCTCATTTATTTCCAACTAACTTTCAAAGGATGAAGGTTAAATTAGCCAATCAAGTTTTCAGTCATTCGGTAGCTACAGCGATAAATACTTATGCCTGCTTCAATCAGATACCATCAGCAGCAATAGGAACGGCTACATTCATTGAAATCTAAAACTCACCATTCTGAAAAACCTTTAGAATAGATTAGCATAAGTTTTTGACCTTAATTGTATATTCTTATTTTACAAAGCATACGTTTATTTCACCAACTTGTCTTATTTTTTATCAATTCCTAAACAGTTCACAATCATATGAGACATTTATTGTGAGCTCCTCGTAGCAATGATGAAGTCAGATCATGATCACATATTTTTTAATCGAACCTCGTGCAGAGGTGCACAATAGCTCTTAGCCGACATCCTCCTGCCCTGCCAAATCCCAGCAAAAAATAAAATCTCGACCCGATACATCGAAGACGCCAACCGGGAAGTGAATTTACATGTGTTTACTTCTATAAGGTGTTATCACTGACAGTATCCCCTCCCCCTGCTAGGAATGATGCTCGAATATCAAAATATCCGGATACGCTTCATTATCGCTTCAATACTTGCGATCATTGCAGTTTCTTATCATTACACGTTCATTATCAATATCATTATTTTCAGGTAATGACATTATTACTGAACGTGTAATGGGCCCTATAGGGAAGTGTTTCTGGAACAATAACATGTAACTAATTCTAAGGACAATGTGATGCATTGTAATATGCAATAATATTTCACTGTCGCTTACTAATTTGTTTCACAAATAATACACTCACATGCAATCATAATTAGATGTTATTCGACTGAAACGTAATACTTAATTCATTTCTACTGCTGGCCATATTCAGGGACATACGTCGCTACTTGCTATATATGAACTTTGCATGTGAATTGTTGTCATCTTCAATATTCGAAGTGGTCATAAGTACCTATCACGACTAGTTTAGTTTCCTCATTAAGAGAAAGTGATATCATCAGAAATATACCCGACATTATTTTGTTTTTAAAGATGAGTTCCAGACTGTCCTGGGTTTTCAGTTTATGTATAATGGCCATACCTTATTTTTTCAATAATGTTTTTTTGGTAATATCGTAAACATAAAGGAATCATCATTCCGTGTTAGTAATCACACGTTAAAAGGTAAGACCTCGTTAGTCCATAGCTCGCACAAGTTTCGACTTCTGAGGGTTGTCGTTCGTAGGTGTGCGATAGCTGGTTAACGGAAAAACATATTTGAAACATATATTCGCAATGAATGACACAAAAAATGCTATAATTATAGGATATTGAAAATCAAGAAATTACATATGACTTTTAAAGTTTCAACTCAAACTGGTAGCAAAAAAAGGAAATCATCTAATTTTTCATGTATCAGAAGTATCAACTTGCGTTGAAAGAACCGTTAATACCATTGACAGTCGAAACACAACAATACAGCTTGCAATTACATTATTATTATTATTCCTTACACCATTTATATATCATGAATATTTTTTTTCTGAGTGATTCGGCCGTTACTTAATGAATATTCATAGCAATTTCGAAAACTACACCTCACGATTTGATCTCCACAAACTTTATTAGAAAAATATATCACAACATGTTTCGCACTTAAGAAAGTTATACTGTGCTAGCGAAACATGTTGTGATATATTTTTCAAATAAAGTTTGTGGAGATCAAATCGTGAGGTGTAGTTTTTGAAAATATCATAAATATTCCGACCGGAATAGCAGATCTATTGAAACATTCGATAAATTGAGGAAATAATTGATTGAACAAACCGACGATGCTCGGTTTGCTGGGTAATGACACGGGTAAAAACAATTGAGGTTGTTACATTTGTGATTTTGCAGGCACGAATAATTGTTGTATCATTTTAGAAACAAAATCAGCAATATCCATCAGAGATAAATCTTTCACAACGGAGCTATAATGCAAATAGACTGCGTAATATTGCGTATCAATCCACTGCAGATGACGAAGAAATCCACGAGAGAAGTGTCTTGTTCAGTGTTGCCAAGTCTACTGTGTTTGCAGTAGATCTTCTATTTTGGCTCTCGATGAAACTATTTGAAAGTAGAAATCCACTTATAGCACAGTTCACTTTCTATACTGATTATTGAAGGACTGTAAATAGTGAGAATACAATGTATGTAGTATGTATTTACGAAATATATTTTCTATTTTTCTTTTGTGTCGGTTCACACCAGCTCTACTGTTAAGCATGAACATGACCTGGCAACACTAGCCGTGTTAGTATGGACAGACTTCGTGCTTTACAAAAATGTGAAAAGTTTATATAACTCAGCTAATGACACACTTGACACATTTGACAAATTGAGGGTCAACTAGTAAAGCTATGCGATTCAACTAGAACTAGGGAAGAACCAAAATGAATCATTAAAAATAATTATACTTGAATAGGCATCTGACGATTCGACTAAATTTATTATTCACCCTTGATACTTTTCTATTCTTGCAATGTTAATGGGAAAAAAATCTATTGATGAAGTCACACTTTCTCTATTGGAAAAAATCGATATGATGCTGAACAAGGGTCGGTGCCGTGGAGAACTGTCCTCAATGTCGCTGATCATATTCTACCAAAATAGCATGCAAATGTAAAATATGTATCAGGGTAAAGCATTGTACAATCTATGCTTATAAATGCGAAAGTCGCATTTATAAGCAAAGTCGGGAAGTCATTCCCGATTCTCTGTATTGGTGAGTCCTAGGAAGCTAAAATTTGGTATATAGGTGCTACTTAGGTCTTAGATACCCACTAAGAAAGAATTTTTAAATATTTCTACTGGTGCCCCCCCCGTGGAGGTGAAAGGGGAGCGTTTACATATGAAAATTACTTTTTCATCATCACCGTTTCTTCGTACTACTATATGCTCGGTGACTGAAATTTTGTATATAGGTTTGTTTCATGTTGTAAATGAGCAATAAGAAATAATTTTCAAATATTCCAACTGCAGCGCCAGCCGCGGGGAAAAAAAGCGCGTTCATAAAATAAAGTTATCTTTTGATCACTGTTTCTCCATGTCCTTAAATTTCCGGTGGGTGAATTTATCAGTATTGCACCCGTGCGGAACCGGGCGGATCGCTAGTAACAAATATTTCTATTCACACTGTAAATGATAGGTATGTGCACTGAGGTTCAACAAGAGACTATTTTCTCACCTAATAGACAACATCGTTTGTATTCGTGGGCGACACCAATATAAAAACATGAAAAAAAAATATGAAAATCTTGCCTACTAGGCAGAATATGATTTGGATGATTGGCTCATTGGTAACCGATTTCTAAAACACGATATACTATTTCAGATACCAAATTTATGAGTCATTTATACGATGATGTATGTATACCTGCTTTTCAACTTCGATGAAATTAAAACTGATTGACAAAACACAAGGAATAATTTACCGATTTCGCTTCAATAAATCAGGGACATCACTACATATTAGAAAACGAAGTCTTCCAGCGCGTAATAATTTCAAAGACTACCGAACAATTTTCCATACGATTTTCAACACAGAACGAAATGATACAAGAGAGAGATTTTTGTGTTTTGTGTTGATTGGTTGACACATACCGTTGACCGCCATGGCAGATGTCTATTTTTTGAAGGTAGCTTACTATACCCACTTTAATGTTTCAAAAGTTGGTCACATATAATTTGGGAGGCCATACCAAAGCGAAGCGAGTCGGTAGTACACAAATTATTCACTTAATATCCATTCAAACTACTGATTGGAAACTACATGAATAAGTTTTGAATGGATTGTAATTGGTGAAGAGCGGTTTTGCATTATAATAGAATATACAACTTTTTATGGATGTACGCGCTTTATACGTAAATGCAATACATGTATTTTCCATCGTCCTCATGATCATTTACAAAACAAAGAAGAATGTGTACCTGATGGAAACCAAATAAAAAGTATTCTATGATATATTGTATAGCTAGATATTGAATTTTTGATAAAGAATTTGTGTATATTACTCAATTGCATCACACCAAAATCATGATGATTTCTGAGAGTCGTACGTGGACTTTAATAAAAAAATTTTTTGGCTACGTACATTATATGAGTGATTTTTTAATTTTTTTATGTTGGTACATTAGAATGGTTATGGAGAATTATTAAATCAATATTAGAGAAGTTGCTGAGGATGTTGACATATTTTCGGAAATAATGGGCGGCGTATGTCAGCGAAATTCTTTCCAAAATTGCTGAATTTCGGCCAAAAAAAAACGTCGCATGAGCATCTTTCAGGAATTCTTGATTGACGTCAACGGCGATCCAGAGTTGCTAAAAAGAGTCATACCTGGTGACGCATCATGAATATTTGGTTGACATGGGAACCAATGTCCCATCGTTTCAATCGAAGAGCTCAGGAGAGCCCAGACCAGAAAAAGCACGTCAAGTTGAATCAAATGTCAAGGTGTTGCTCACTGTTTTTTACGTTTTACATGGCATAGTGCATCAGGAGTTTTTGCCACGTGGTCGTACGGTCAACAGAAAGTATTATCTAGAAGTTATGCACCGATTGTGGAAAGCAATTCGTAGAAAACGTACGGTATAGTGGAAAAATAATTTATGGCTTTTGCATCACGATAATGGACCTGATCTCTCGTTACTGCTTGTTCGTAATTTTTTGCCAAAAAAAAAACACCATAATCATGCCTCAGCCACCCAATTCACCAGATTTGGCCATCTGAGATTTTTTTCTGTTCCCAAGATTGAAGAGAGCCACGAAATGACGGTGTTTTGCGACGATTGCAGAGAATAAAACCGAATCGCTGAGAGCAAGGACATACCAAAAAGTGTATATCTGAGCTGCTTTAGGAATAGGAAAAAACGTTAGTATATTGTATTATATCGTACGGGGACTAATTTGGAGGGGTATAAATATAAATTGATGGATAAATAATTTGTTTTTGAGCAAACTCGAAAACTGTTTTTGCTTGATTCAGTGTCAGCTTGGAAACGTGAAAGTAATTGTGGCAGGTTTATAAATAGATAGATATCGACTTCACTAAGATAATTTATAACAAACATTCTCACATTCAACTTTTAATGTATGTATTTCAGTTCAGGTCAAATTTCGTAACTGAATATTGAAACAATTAGCCTCAACAGATTGAGCTGAAATGTTTATACTTGTTAAGTTTGGTTGACAATGCAGACAATGCATGGTTATCTAAGTGACGTCATTCTACTTCCCACATGGTGGTCCGCCCAAGATGGCGGATTATGCACCCCAAGAATACGAAAAATGAAGGGACGTAACACTCAATTCAATATGGCGAACAGTCTAAGATGTCGGAATGGCTTCTTATGCACCCTCATGATATGAGTACAAAAAAAGATTTTCCATAGACAAATACGATAAATAACATGACGTTACTCCAATTCTGTAACGGCGTACCGGACTAGCTTTTTATGCTCCTCCATGATATGTGTATTGAATGGGAGGGTTTTCTGGAAAAAAACAAATGAAAAATAATGGGACGTCACTCTGAATTCGATATGACGGACCGTTCAAGACGGCGAACTACTTTTTTATTCACCTCCATCTCGTGGGTATCAAGTGAAAAGGTTTACATAATATGAACAATATGACGACACTCTAAATCCAATATGGCGGACTTCCCGAAATGAGAGACAAGTTTTTTTCGTACCTGTATGATATGGGTGTCAAATAAAATGGTTTGCTGAAAAGAATATGAACAATAACATGACGTTACTATGAATTCAATGATATAACTCGGCAAAGGTTAGAGATAGGTTGGTCGTGCTCTAACAAATGTTGTATGGACCGATTACTCTACAAAACAGGTTCGGAAAGAAGAAAATAAACTTTAAATAGAATGAAACCCTTCAATTCATCAAATCACACAATTTATATGATATAAAAACAGTTCACGAGATTTATATGCATGGCAACAAAAGTACGTACATGTAACTTAATTTTGACATGAGTAATTCTAAATGAAAAATTATGCTTTTATAAAATATGTGAATCTCGCGACAAGATTTTATATCATATACATTGTGTAACGTAATAAATAGATGGTTTTAATTTGGTTTTAAGTTAATTTTTTTAAGAAATGGTGAATTATAATTCGAGAATATTTTTTCACCAATGATCTCCACAAACTTTATTTGAAAAATATATCACATGTTTCGCTTACACAGTAGCTTTATCAAGTGATCAGACTGGCAGAATATTTAGGAATCGAATCCAGGAACATCATACGAGCTATGTGAATAAGAAAACAAATTCAACATATTCAAATCATATTCTAGAAGAAAATCATATTTTTAACGAAGAGTTCGAAATTTTGCAAATGATGTGAGGTAATATGCTTCAGGTGATCATAATTGAACAGGTACCTTAGGCAGAGGTTTAGGTAATTTTTTGAAAGTAGTCTCAATTGAGGTTTTCTATCTTTTCTACAATGACCAACCTATACACCAAATGTTATATCCACTATTTTGAAATGCCGATAAACCTCATTTTCAAAATGAATATTTCATGTGCTGACCTGTCTAGATGTATTTCCTGTTCTTAATACTTGAGAGGCGTATCCTGTGCTGTGTTTACAATCTCTAAACTGAATTTCAGTTCGGTAATATGATAATCTCTTTACCTGGCATCATCATCATTTCTCGCAATCCTCATTCCTTTTCCTCCACCTCCAGCGGATGCCTTTATCATAACGGGATATCCGATATTTCTGGCGATTTCTACGCAGTGGTCTGCATTTTCGACAATGCCGTCGAATCCCGGTATAGTGTTCACTCCCGCAGCCATTGCCAATCTTTTGGACTCTAGTTTATCGCCCATTCCTGTTATGGCCCTCGCTGATGGTCCTATAAAAGTGACGCTTTCCTGTTCCTGTAACGCAAGAACTTTTATGGAAGGGACGGAGTTTGAAGTGTGCAATAGGCAGGTGTAATGAGGAATTTGATGGAGGTATTTCGAGTAATTAGGAGTACCCGTTTCCACCAACGTATGATGAATCGATACGCTTCAATTAACCTTTCAAGTGATTTGGAATAGAAAATAAAGTTAATGGCGTACTTGAGTTCTATTATGGAATAAATTCACGAATGGAAATTGATTGATAGTCAGCATTATATTACATTGTTTGAAAAGTTTTGTCTGTTTTAATGTCATGTGTTTTTGTAGCTCCATATCTCAACAAATATTTATTCTACCGTGTCGTGCTATATAGTATACATTGATGCTGTTCTTTTATGAATTTTTTTAATTTTTTGCTTTTTTCCAGCTCATGATGTCGTTGAGCGATTTTCGACCAATTTTTCTCGAATTCAAGTCGTACTAAAGCGCTACCGAAACCGGCAGAAAATTTATTCAGGCATTCAGCAATGACAGTGTTAATGAACGCACTGTTGATTTCCGTACCAGAGTTTTAGCCTCGAAGATGAGCCCCGAAGTGGTTGACCTACAGTAATCCAGGACTCCAGGACAGGAGGAGGACTGACCCATCACAAACGAAGCGTGGAATGGCGGAAGAAATGGGCGTCAGGTTCCATGCGGTTTTTCATGGTTTAAAACGTATTGGAAAGATTGAAAATCTCGAAGAGGGTGCCTCACGATTTGAATGTTCGACAGATATTGTCATGTTTCGAAGTTTGCCTTTCTTTGCTTTTGCGCAACCAAAACGATAGTTTTTTGTCTGGATCGTCACTGTGAATAAAAGTGGATCCTCTACGATAACAGGAGACGTTCGTGACGTTGATTGGACACCGATGAGCCACCCAGACACTTCCCGAAGGTAAATATCCTCAAAAAAACCATGGTTACTGTATGGTGGTCAGCGGCTGGTATGGTTCACTATAACTTTCTGCAACCGGGCCAATTCATCACAGCAGAGTCCTATTGTGAGGAAATCGACGAAATGTACCAAAAATTATATCAGCAGCAGCCAGCACTGGTCAACACAAGATGTCCGATCCACGACAACGCCCGTCCGCATGTTTCATAAATCACCGTACGAAAATTAAACGAATTGAGCGGATTGAACTGTTGAAAGAACCTAATGGATAATGTGGTTCCTATCAATACCAATACAATGTTTTTAAACAAAATGAAACTTTGTTTGTATAAATGTAGGATTCAGGTGAAAGATTCCTTCTGAAATCTTTCACGTATAGTCAGTGGGCATACTTGAAGACTGGCTATAAATCAAATCATCTAAAGGAACAATTCGTTCAGGCCAGTCTCAACACCCTACACAGTAGGTTAATGGACTGACACCTATCAGAAAACAACTACTCCCCTGGCTAATACCACGAAGGGCGTTGGATTATATCCGACAGGTGTCAGTGCAGGATTCTTCACAGAAGTTATTCCTGCATATGCTGTTGGCAATACAACTGCCGCAATAGATTTTCAATTATTGGAACACACTTGCAGACCGGTTTCGGGCTGTTTGGCCACTCGTCAGTGCAAGGTAGTGTATATCATCAACATAAAGTCGATGATTTCCGATAATTGAAAATCGAATTCCGTCAGAGTATCATTCCTCGAACTAAGCTGAAGACTACAACAAACAACAGGTTTGTCGTCGCTCCATCTGCCTGTGAACGAGGTAACCAACTGCATATCCAAATTTGCCCAATTCCTCGTAAAAGGAAAAAAATCTTTCACGTATAGTCAGTGCACAATTTTTGGTGCATTTCGTCGTTTTTCTTACAACAGGACTATGCTGTGATGGTCTGGCACGGTTGCAGAAAATTAAAGTTAAAGATACCCGTCGCTAATCAACATACAGTAACCATGGTCTAAGAGTGGGACTGAAGAGGCTCATCGGTGTCCAACCAATTTTCTGTCAGAGAGGATCTACTTTCAATCATACGTGACAATCCGATGAAAAAGATGATCGTTTTGTGGAGCATCCACTTTTCGAGCTTTTGAACCTTTCCAATACGTTTGAAACCATCAAAAACTGCATGAAAGCTGACTCCCAGTTCTTTCGCCAAGGTACAAATAGTTTGTGATGGACTAGTCTCCACCAGGGTCTCCAAATCCTCGTCGTGGATTACTGTAAGCTAACCATTTCAGGGCCCATCTTCAATTCTGAAATCTCCGGAACGAAATTTCGCAAACCAAAGTCGAACAGTGCACTTTTAACACTATCATTGCCAAGTATCTGATTAATTTTTAGGGCTGTTTCGGCAGTTGAGAAAATTGCTCAATGACATCATGTAGTAATGAGCTGAAAAGGCAAAAATTAAAATTTGGAATTAATTCGCAATAAGAAATTCGCATGAATTTATTTATCACTTTGAATTGAAGGGGTTATATTTTTAGGAGTGATTAATTTTTTTGGGAAAGAAAGTTTTTGGCTTTCTACTTTTCAAATTGATTACTTCCTTCCTTTCTTTGGAAGATTCTCTCATACCTTTTTTTTGTATCAGATGGAGTAGCAGAAAGCCAAAAACTTTCTTTCCCAAAAAAATTATTTATCACCTTTCGAACAGTATTACAGTTCCATAGGTTTCTCTTAATCTGTCATATTAGGTTATCATTCAGAAAGCTGTCCCTTCGCGGAGATTTGAAATGGTGGACTGACATTTCCATGTAAACCTGTGTAGTTTAATAAATCAAATTCAACCAAATTCAGAATTTTGCCTAAACATTTTTAGTAGCGCAAAAGCTGTCGGATCACACTGTATACTTCAACCACAAAACACTATTGATTTTCTTGGAAAATTCAATTATTCTGAAGATATTTATCATATTTAAATCAAAATGAACCGCTATCAAGCGAATATTATTGTCCTCCCGAATTGCAACAGAGCCGATACATTAATAAATATATGGTGGGGTGATACCCAATGATTGATGTGTTGTGCAAATAATCTCATCAACATAACAGCGAGATTACGATATCACTTTATTTGCTAAATGATAATGCACGATTAATTTTTAGTTAATCTCAAATGTGTGACCCTGAAAACCAAAGCAGAGAGTCCAAAGGCGATACAGACTAGAGTTTTACTAGCACAATATATAAAATGAAGAAAAATTGCTACAAACACTTTCCTGGATACTGCAGAGGGATGAATTAGTTGCAAATTTCACCACACACCAAAACTGGAACACTTTTTCTGACACATGTTGTTCTAATCACAACATAAATGGACATAAATGCTGTAATTCAATTGTATGTGAATGTTTCAAAAGTTTTGTCCCTTTTATTGTCATGTGTTTCTGTAGCTCCATACCTCAATAAATATTAATTCTACTACGTCGTGTTGCAGACTGATTGATAGAGAATTTTGTACTCTACGAGTAGGTATACATTGATGGTGTTAATATGTTTCCAAATTTCAATTTTTGCCTCTCTTCAGCTATTACTATATAATGCCGTTAAGTGATTTTTCCCCATTTTTCTCTTTGAATTCAAATTCAACCAAGTCGCTGCCTAAACAGCCCAAAAACTAACCACACATTCGGCAATGGAAGTGTTAATGAACGCACTGTTCGACGTTGGTATCGGCCGAGCCCATCACATGACAAAGTTCAGTTCTACTGAAAATTTCAAGAGTGGGTGTAGTTTCGACTGAATCTAGTCACCAGAAGCTTAGAAAATGGGTGGAACGGAAAAATTTATTTAGTAACTACGAGTCTTACCAACATTCCAACAAAATCAGCATTTTCTGATAAGAATCCATAACCAGGATGGACAGCATCAGCATCAGTGATTCTGATTGCCTCCATTATTTTTCCTTTATCCAAATAAGATTCGGATGCTGGTGAATTTCCTATGAAAACTCCTTCATCAGCCATTTTCAAGTGCATCTGAAATTTTTTTTCATATATTATTCTAGTTTAAGTTTTAGTATATATCATAATAATATATTATGTGTACTGCAAATACATTTTATTGGATATTGTCTAATTGTAAAATATACTTCAGGGATGTTATTCAATTTCCAGCATTCGTTTCACGATCTAAAGTATACAGTGTGTAAAAGCCAAATGGAATAAGTTCATTATTTCAGTTGCGGTACATATTTTAATAAAATCCCGAAACACGTCAAATTCAAATTATAATTTGACATACTTGAACGGAAAAATGCTACCCCTACCTTCAACTCCCGTCGAATGATAGGTACAACCCCCAATGTTTTAAATGGAAGGTATAGGCTTGTGTTTATTGCAAATTTATTGCAACAATTAAAATAAAATAAATCAAAATCATGTGGTTACCGAAATTCGATAAAATACACTCAAAACTCATTGCAATACGTTCTGAGAATAACTTACTTGATCTTGCGGTATTGATAATAAGAAAGTAAGCAAAAACCATAGCAATGTTCTCTTTGGATGGTATCCTTTAAAAAACTGTAAATAATTTCTGTGGCAACGTTAGTTTAAAACGCCTTGTCAACTTGTTTTGTATGTTATAATATTAGTTGTCATTATTTTAATTTTACTTTAAAGTTCGTTAACTTCAAGTCTGACAAATGGTTATATTAACGGAAATGCATAAAATAACAATTTTACAAATGGTTGGTTACGGAGATAAGAACCGAACACAACAGGAAGTAGCTCGCATATTTCAAGAGAAATTTCCTAATTTACTGCCCATATCTCAAGGAACAATAAGCAAAATAGTTTCGCGAGCTTGGTCATGTGGGACAGATAAAAAAAGTAGCTGCCAATGCAATGAATGAGGAATACAAATTCGATTTGATGTTTGAGTTTGAGGAAATCTCACATACATCGAGGACACAGGCATCCACTATATTCAATGTTAGCCATACATCGATAGTAAACATATTATAAGAAAAGTAAATGTATCCCTATAAAATCATACCTACTCAGTAGCTCATGGAAAATGATTTTGATAGAAGAACTTATTTTTCTGACCAAATGATGAACATGTTTATAACAATATCATCTAATTAGAAGACGTTATGTTTTCTGATGTGTGTATTTTGTTTCTTAACGGTCATGCCAATCGGCAAAATTGCCGCTACTGGTCAACGGAAAATACTCACTAAATGAGAGACAAACACATGCAATACCCTCAAAAGGTTCATGTTTGGGCAGGGATTGTAGGAAACCATATCATTGGCCCCTTTTCCATTGAGGACAAGTTGAATGGGGATAATTAGTTGGCACTACTTCAAAATGATGTCATTGAAAGTTTAACAAATTCATATCCTGATTCAGGAAACCCTCAAGTTCCAGTGAATACGATATGGTTTCAGCAGGATGGAGCACCACCACATTACCAAGTTAATGTCTGGCAATACCCTTAATACAACATTTCTCAATCGGTGGATAGGGAGGCGAGGATCGATTGAATGGCCAGCGCGATCACCTGATCTTCCATCTTTAGATTTCTTTTTATGTAATGAGCAATGTGTACAAAACTAAACCTTCAGATTTAAATGACTTAAAAGAATGAATAATGCTTGCGCGATTAGGTCGGTTACGCCTGATATTAAATAATGTTAGAAGACAGTTTTATTTGAGATTAGGATGTTGCCATGTCGTTCGCGGTGAACATTTTGAACATTTACTTTGTTAACATCCATAGTTCTTTTTGTATTCTATATTTCATTACGTTTTGCATTACATGTTAATTTTTGAGTGCATTTTATCGATAACATTTTTGAATAGAGAATATATCAAACGATTTATCACAAACATATACATCCCATTAAAAAATTGGGGTTGTTTGTACCTGTCATTTGAAGAAGGTTGAAGGTAGGGGTGGCATTTGTACGTTGAAGAATGTCAAATTATAATTTACATTTGACATGTTCGGGATTTTTTTTAAATATGTTCAATAACCGAAATAACGCGTTCATTCCATTTGGCTTTTACACACTGAAATATATCATCAAACAATCCATGTTTAGTATATTCGAACTCGGTGGTGACTTATTTGAGTGAGACAAATATTGGTCAAAATAGTTTTATTAACAAAAAGTGCAACATATACAGAATATTATAATGCAAATCAATGTAAGAGAAATTGTGAAACACATTCTGAATTTGAATGCTGTACTTTGAAAAAATCATCAACGAAGTGGAAGTAGTATCATAGGATTATGAGCCCAATGAAATTTATGAAACCCACCCATCCTTAGGCAAATGATTGAGCAGGGAAAGGGGAACACAAACGCTTAAAACAAATGTAAAGTAATATCAGTGAAATATAATAATATAAAATAACTATGAGTGAAAGGTACATTTGAAAAATATATTACTAACTTTAGTAAAATTCACCAAAGAAGTGAATGAGGTTCATAAGTTGTACCGGCAGAAACTTCATTCTTTACTTCGATACTTTATGAAACAGGAAATGGTAGATGACTTTTTTATAATCATGCAATGAGCTCAAAAAATTTCCCATAATAGCAGCATCTTTACGTGATTAGGTAGCGTACTGAAAGAGATGATCCTTGCATTTGGATGATAATCAATTCTATTATCCTCTGGCAAACTAAATTAATATATCATACACCTCTGAATCGAAGAGGAAAATAATTATATCAACACTTTAAATTCACTTCGAATTAAAAAACTTACTGAATGGGAATCCGCCACAGAATAAACCGCAACTGTTTTGATGCCCATTCGTTTAGCAGTTTTGATGACTCTACATGCTATTTCTCCTCTGTTTGCTATCAATATTTTGTTAAAAGTTGGCTCTGTGGGATCGATTGGGTCCAACGTATACATATTTCTTCTCTGGTGGAATCCATTTTGAAGAATTGATGGCAAACAGTTGATCTGAAATTTAAAGAATAAACATTTTTTCAGCAATAATTTCTTGTACTGAAATGAAGTAGCTATTGCGGATGATTAAAATACAATGAACTGTATTTTACATCTTGTGAGGAACCTGGTTGTTAAGCGAACTCTAATTCTGAAGCCTAATTCGGACTAGACTAGTAATTTAGTAAAGTAGCGATTAATTTACTGGCTAAATGTGTGCGAACCACAAAAAATTAGTCGAGTAGTTCAGTGAATGATTTAGTCGAGTCAATACATTTTACTCTATTTTTATCGGGCGAGCAGCGCCTCCCACCACGCGTCCGTGCCAACTGGTTCACCGGATAAACAAGTCGAACCTGTTGATTAGTCGGGTACATTAGTGGCCGCAAAAATGTCGTTTGGCTGGAGCGAAGAAACAACTTTAAAATTTGTTTCCAAATTCGTACAGGACGAATGTTTATGGAATATTAAGTCCCCACACTACAAAAATAAACAAATGAAACAATCCGCATACATAGACTTAGAAAAATAAATGAATTTACTCGCTGTTTTTAATGTCCCTGCTGGGCCCCAGTTCCTTTTTTCCAATAGAATCATCGCTGTTCCACGTTGAATTCCAGCGGCAGAATGTAGGTAAACAAGCGAAAAAACGAAATATCGTTGAGTTCACTTTTTGATTTCTATGATTGATTCAAATAGAATCCGGCTCGAAGGACCAATGTTTTCAATGTTTGAATATATCGTGGACTGTATAATTTGTTTTTGATGATAATTTTGTCTGTAGATGAATAAACGTCTTTATTGAATGACAATTGCTTGTACACTACTTCATACATTAATATTCAAATCGACCTTCTTATCTACTAAACAAAAAATAATTTATTTCACAGCGGGCACTTCGCAGGGTTGTCGGTTAAAACAAAAGTAATAAGAATTGCCATTCAACATAAGTTTTAACACCCGGATTTGGAAAAAAGGATAATAAATTGAAAATTAAAAACATCAGGTTAGTGCACAGTTTTATTATTTTGAGTATTTCAAAAGCATATTCATTAATGATACAATAAGCTTTTAATTATTATTACTACCTATTGTTTTTACAAGTATTTTTACCTAACGAGATGCATTCGTTTTTAGATCTACCTACTTGCTTGTAATTGCAGAAATCGCATTTCTCAAAAGAGTATCTTTACGCTGAATTTTATCAATCTATCGAAGTTTTCTTTGCGATCTTCCAATGCTAATTCTCTCAGAAGACAATTAGTAGCTCCTAATTTATCTCTTCTATCGATCCATGACACAAATTTCCTCATCCACCTCTTCTAAAATAACCATTGCGATTAGCTTATTCAGTTTATTTACTCTATTGCGTTGCAGCCTGTTCATCTTGCAAAACACCACTCACTTGTGTACAGTATATACTAAACCGAATGCGAACGATTTCTGTGTGCAGTAGCGAGTAGAAGCCACTAAATTACACGCTACTCCACTAAATTACTAGCCTAGTCCGAACTATTAGGCTTGGGAGATATACTGATTTACTTTTTGGAAAACGAGAACAGAAATTGTCAGTGTCTCATACTCATACTGAAACTCGTTATTATTGAATTTTTATGACCACTGATATAAAGGTCAAATTTCATTTTCAGACTGGCATAGAAATGATTGTCAAGATAAGGTTGATATTGATGTACTTCTCCTATGCTATTTTATTCTTATTAAAATATTCCCATTTTGTATCTCACATCGGAGTAGTATTGTTGACTTGGCTATCATCTTTTCCGTGTTCAGAATGCTCTTTGAATAAATACGGAATTATCAAACCAAGCATAATATGATCGCTTACATTGTTTTCATTCTTTATTTAGTATAGTATAGCAATTCATCAGAGTCAAAGATATGGTTTTCATTTGAACTGTTCAACAGTTTTTAGTATAATTATTTATTGCATCACTTCCGTCGTTTATTACCATCAGTATCATGATGCATAAAAATGATAAAGATAACAAATGAAAGTGATAATATTGGAGGTATCCATGAGGTTGGTGATCCGAAGTTCTCACAAACTCATCTACATCTAAATTTATGATATTTCTTCAATTCGCTTAGTAATTATTCTCAAATTTTCAAACACCCACCATCAAAACATATATTTAAAGTTTGAAAGCATCTACAACATATTTTTCAAATTTTTCATCATTCTATAGTTTGCACAATTAACAAAGGTTATCAAACACATTGAGTTCACAAACTTTCTTCCATTTATTTACCGATTTTGACTGAATTTACATTTGACACCCTTTAAGAATTCTCAGATAGTTCAACATCGTATATTTTCCATTTACTACTAGCTGTGATATGTTCCTCAAGTCTTTCTCATCACCAGAACAAAAATGCTGTCGTTTGACGCGCGTTCTCTAACCAGGTTAGTATTATCTCAGGAGAAGGTTAGCAAAACGTGCGTTGAGAGACAGCATTTCACGCCAAAGATTTAAAATTCCACCTATCACGTTTTTCAAAATTCAACAATTCATAAAAATTTAAAGATTCTGTTTCATTTTTTAGATTTTCAATCACTCTCGATTCTATAATCTTTTTAATTTTTTCCCTTCTTAACCCAAACTATTTTTCAATATCTTATGGATCTGTTATTTTCTGCTTAATATTCTGCCATATTCCATATAATAGTGTAATTTTTTCAATTCACAAACTCTCTATATCCACAACATTTTTGTTAATCTTCTCAGATTGGGAATACTATAATATCAAATAAATTTATTTCAATTTATGCCTGCTTAATACGTTCAACGCCTTGTATTAGTTTTCAAATTGTTCACTATTCCAGTATTCATTATTTTATATTTTTTTAACACTCCCTATAATTTTCTATGTTCTCATGTATCTTTGAGACAATAAACTTTTTATAATTCTTTTCGCATTTGCGAAATCCTTATATTATATGCAATAAAATATGCAATAATCATCTTTAAATTTCTCAAAATTTTTAATCACATAAATTTCAATATACTGCTTTCCTAACTTTCAAAAAATGAACCGCCACATTCAAATACAGAATTTGAAAAAATATGAAATGCTTTGTTCCATCTTTGAAGCCAAAATCACAATACATACTATAGAACTTTGTAATACTAGTTTTCATAATTACACCACCATATGTGAAACATACAAAAAATGTGTAAGAAATTTATTAACATCGGTTAAAGTTGTCCAGTCTAACTGTCATTATTCGAAGACGACACTGGATACTAACAATCGAAACGTCATGAAATAACTTGGCTTGAAATATTTTAATTTTTATTTCACATTCATTGTAATTTCGTTTCAGGGTCATGGCCGGTGAGAAGCCCCCTCTGGAAGTGCAGTAGATGTGTAGAAATCTGTTATCAGTCTGTTAGATTATTCAAGCCGTAAACATCTATACTACGTAAAATTGCAAACAAAAGTTTCTATTCCTTTTTTCCTATTCCTTTCTTTGTCATACACTGACCCAAACATTACGCAAATACGGTTTCTCCCACCGGCCATGACTCAGTCCTTTAGCTGTATTACTAATAGAAAAAATTAAATAATGTAAAATAATAATTTTTTTTTATTAAAACAACGATAAAAATGAAATAAAAACAACAATAAAAATTAATTGGCGCTACGGAGCGACTTCATTGATTCCAGTGGCGCATTTGCTTTTTCAGCTGCAGGAAAACCCGGAAAAACCTGCAGCACCACATATCTAATAATTATTAGACTTTTCAAACACTTTTTTTTTCGCAGATAATCAGTCACAGCGACACTGTGACACTGCGAAATATTATCTGAAATCTGATGAGAACTAGTTCATAATTCATGATGTTCACCAAGAATCCTGTCACTCACATATTTCTGATATTATTTTTCCATGAAACTACTAACTTGAGACGTGAAATTGATTCGCCTTAATGTATTCAACATCCTTCAAGAATAAAGAAATATATCATATAGAAATATTTACTCTTTATATGAGGAACATTACATTACATACGGGATTTGATAAATGCCTCTTCAAGTTAAAAGATCAATGACAACTGTACATTTTTATTTCGAATAACTTTTTTATTTTTTGTCGGATTTCAATGATTTGAAAAAATATATTTCAGGAAATCCAGATTAATTTACATTAAACAAAATTTTTGATAAGGCCTGATTTACGAGGAAAAGTTATGTTGAAAAGAGAAATGAAAATTTGTTTTTTTACCACTTTTATTTGTAACTAACGTTACTGCAGTTTCGTCCTATATGGACATTCTCAAACTTATACAATATTCATTGTATAAAAATAAAAGTGGTGAAAAACATACAAATTTTCATTTCTCTTTTCATCATGATCTCCTACCACGTAGTAACGGCTACATCTATCAATTTATTGAAAAGTTATGTTTCTGTCGTCTATGTTTAGGACACCCTGTGATGATATATAGTTCTTGGATGACACTCAAAATCATCCTGTATGCAAGCTTAGTTCATTCCTCATACATTGTTTCTTCATTCATTGGATATCACGATTCGTTTTAAATTTATTAATTATTGAATACAACATTACATATTCCCTACGTTATTCGAGTTGGGCTCATAAAAAAATCGAAATTATGAAAACATGTAAGTTTTGGATTAATGCTTGCGAACATAACGAACAAATGGCAGATTTTTATAATACTCATGAACAAAGTAGTGAGACAATCGTAGAGTTTCAACCAGAAACTTCTACCATTTTGAAAACTTATAAAAATGAAGTTTTTCTGGGCCCTGTATAAAATACAAGAAAGCTGTACATTGGATTGGAAGTATCAAAGTCGTTCTGAATGTCGCTATTTTTAAAAATTAATAGGAAGATGTTAGATTAAATGTTATTTATTTTGATAAGTTACTTGTATTAATTTAAGAGCCTTATACTTAATCTAGTTATAGTTAAAATAATTCCTCTTGTGGGAATTTCAGAATCTGGTAAGTTTGAAAGAACATTCAGACAATAATATGAAATTATCTAATGAATATTATATTCCAAGTACGTGATCTTTTCAATACTCAATATCGACTTGAAAAATATATCCTCTCACATACGTTGTATTTATTGAAGCAAAAGCACTTTGTCAACAAAGTTTTCGAAGCTTTCACCACCATTTTCAAGAATTTTTATGTCACCCTCACAGTTCAAACTAAAACATCACTCCACTAGAACCTTCACACACGTTTGTTTCCAAATAGTTGTTTTTTACTGACAACCGACTATTATTATAAGTAGTTCATTGATAAGCCTCAATACAGCATTCCAAATATAAATAGCTAGGGACGAAATTAGTGATAATTACACCAGGCGATTTTGAACCATAATAATTGACGGGCACGACCGTACTTCTCTGAAACCGGTACCTACGTCCCACTACAACGGTACTCGACTGAAAGCTAAATGGTCGAGAAGTAGATATTGGACTTCGCACACATCATGGGATAGGATAACGGATAAGCGACAGTTTATCTGATTCTCATTTGTTTAGTGGCCCTGAAGCTTAGAATTGAAAGATGATTCGTGGATACAATCGTATACCGTGTACATCAAAAGTAACGTACTCTAGTACGTCCCATGATTAAAATGGATTTTCATATTATTTACATACTCTCACAGATTCATATTATTGATAAATAATATAATACAAGACATAATTGAAATCCAAAAATTACTTTTTGAGATGCACAAGCACTACAGAAAACATCTTCCTTAAGACTGTGCCTGTGTGAAATATGCGATTCACTGACGCACTGTGTTGCGGCTAGTGGAAAAGTAACTTTTTTCCGATTATTTTTTTCAGTGTTTTTAATAATGCAATTTTGTCACAGACATTCCAAGTAAACAAAAAACACATAAAGCTTATTTTTATGTTGGCCCGTTGATTTCTAATTGATTTTAGAAGTCAAATATACAAAATTTTCACGAAAAGAGGGGATTTCAGGGCTGTATTCAAAATGATCTCATTTGATTTTGGTGACAGATATTTTGTAAAAAAAGGAATGTTGTTTGAGACATTTTCATATGCACCTTTTTCAGAGCGAAAACCCGACTAAAGGACCATTTTTCCTTAAAATTTGGGTTAGGTAAAAAATATCTAAAAAGTCCCAGAGAGTCCCAGTTCCAAACCACTACAGAAATGTTACATAATTTGTTTTCAACGAACTGTGAAAAAATCAGCTGCCCATACCTGCCCTCCTGGAAGTTATAGCGATTTTAGTATATCACTCTCAATATTTATTCCATAGAAATAGAACGGAAATTCTCGGAATCACTTATTGAATAATTTAATCATATTGGTTTCCGGGTGACTTTCCGTCATCCCACGTCAAATTTTTATTATTTTCAGACCGGTTTCGGCTAATCGCCATCTTCAGTGTTTTCTTTTTTGTCACTAATTAGTCCGCGTGAGTGCCCGTCTTTATATAGTGTTTTCTTTTAGCTTGTGGTGGTACCTTTCTCTCTCTCTGTTGTTTTACTATTTTATTCTGTCTCTTTCGCTCTCTCTCTTCCCCTTTGTTTTTATGGTGGAATGCGGCCTTTACGTCGTTATCTTTCTCCACTATGCATATAAAAGTGCAATGAAGTTCACTGTGGTTTCCATTATAATTTTGACAGTCAAGAATTATGGAATATATTGAAATTTCCTATCAGGAACTGCATGAGTTGATGCAACAGAGTAAAACTAGAAACGTGGAGGATGTTTTGGAATTGCTTGATCATGAGCATGGAGTGAAAAGTAGTTTAATATTTCCAAACATAAAAGATAAATTGAAAAAGTTCGTCAATAAGTACAATGCACGTCTTCAAGAGTTTAACAGGATGTATGAACGGCTTGGAGCTACGGACTGGATTCAAGAGGGCTATATTGAAGTTGGAAATCATCCAACTACTTCAAAACGAAAACCCAAACCTAAGGAATTTACATTATGCTGTGAGAAAACAAAGAAGAAAAGAAGCATGGAACTAATGGAAACAGAAGAGGTTTCTGCAGATTTAATTAAATACACAGCTGAAGAATTGAGAAAAGAGGAAGAAGGGGATATAAAGGCAGCTTTGGCTTTATTCATGGACATGAAACTCAGCGTTTATCAGTGGCAAAAGTTAAAAGAATATCAAGAAAAATACAATTACTTTCCTAGTTACAGAAAACTTTTAGACGAGAAAAAGGAATGTTATCCAGAGGATGTCGAGGTAACTGAAAAGTCTGCTTCAGTCAAACTACAATCTCTTTTGGATCACACCGCGAATAGAATACTGGAATCCCCATCAATTGACCACCTTCAAGCCTATGTAGAGAAAGACATGTTATTGATTAGCAAATGGGGTATGGATGGATCTTCAGGATATAGCCAGTATCAACAAAACTTTACTGACAATACAGCAACTGATAGTAGCTTGTTCAGTATATCTATGGTTCCTTTAGTTCTTTCATGCAATAAAGAACAAGTATGGGAGAATCCAACACCATCATCAACCAGATATTGCAGACCAATCAAGTTTGAATATGCTAAGGAGACTGGAGAGTATACAAAGCAACAGGACGATCTCAGGAAAGAACAAATAAATAGTATACACGAAACGATTATCAACATAAGCGGATTACAATTCAAAGTAGAACATAAACTGGAGGAAACAATGGTTGATGGAAAAGTCTGTAATGCTTTATCTGATAACAAGTCTGCAGCAACGTGTTACATTTGCCACGCAAAGCCCAGTGAAATGAATCAGAATTGTTAAAAGGACACCCAATCAGGAAGCTTATAGATTTGGATTATCAACATTACATTGTAGAAGAAGATTTATGGAAACCCTACTGAACATTGCTTATCAAATCACTGTGCGCAAAGCAGAGGAAACAAAGAGAACTAAGCTCAGTGAAGATGAGAAGATTATTAGAGATCAAAGAAAAAAGGAAGTTCAACAAAATCTGAAAGATCAGCTCCAAATAACTGTTGATGTTGTGAAACAAGGAAGTGGAACAACTAATGATGGTAACACAGCATGGAAATTCTTTAGTGATCCTGAGAAAACCGCTCTGGCCACAGGAGTAGATACCGAACTTATAAGAAGGTTTTCTAGTATTCTTCAAGCTATAACTTCTGGATATAAGATAGACTGCGATAAGTTCTCGAAGTACGGAAAAGAAACTGCTGGTCTCTATGTAAAGAAATATTCGTGGCATTATATGCCACCAACTGTCCACAAGGTTCTTATTCATGGAGCTGAAATAATTCGTTCATTTTTGGTCCCCATTGGCCAACTATCAGAAGAAGCATTGGAAGCAGGAAACAAGGACTTCAGAAACACAAGGCTTTACCATGCGAGGAAAACATCAAGAAAAGACAATTGTGAAGACATATTACATTATCTGCTCGCCAATTCTGATCCCGCAATCACAAGTAGGAGAATACTGAAGGAGAAGAAACACCTGGAATTATCAGAGGAAGCAATGAACTTATTGGTAGATGACTGATAATTTGTAATTTTTCTGTAGAATGCAATAAAATAGGCCTGTGTTATAAAATAGTATCTTCAAAGTTTTTTTTTATTCTACATCTATTCTAGCACTCCACAAAAATGAGCATAACTCTCTTAAAACTGAAGCTATTGACTTCAAACTGGTATCAAATTAAACCTTTTATTGCCACCTTTCAAATAAGAAATGAAATAGATTTTGGTTTTATATAAAATTTCAGAGTTATTCAACAAATATCGAAAAATCATGAAAATTTGACGTTTATAATTCTTGTTCGGACCACCCTATAATTTATTTTAAAAACTAATTATAGGGTATTTATCAGAAATAAAAGAAGAATTAAAATAATTTTTTTTTAATTTTTCGAACAATTTTTTTTTATTTTTGATTTTTGTTGAAAATTTGACCCAACAATTTTTTTCGGTGTAAATTTTTTTTTCACTCATTCTGTTTGGGATTTCATTCTGACCAATCTGTAGAAGTTTCTCATCGATACAATTTAAATGGCAGTTTAGGCAATATGATTTCCAAAAAATTCAGGTTTCGCAACACTGTGTGACGGTTAATTTGCTTGTATCTTAATTGTTTACATCTAGATTGTGACAACCCAGAAAATTGTCTTCATTGCATATAAAATAAAAGGCTTATACCTGCCCTCAATTTAGATATTTTCGATGGCAAACACCTCGGAAAAATTGCAGACATTTTTCTTAAATAATTTTCCCTTATATTTTGTACATACATCGGACTGTAACTTTTTGATAGTTTTATTATTCAAAATTAACTTAACCTAGTCGATGCTGAAGAAAAGAGTTTCTCATCAAAAACTAATCTAACCTAAATCATAACCTAGCCTACGAAGTAGGAGAGGAAAGTTTATTATGAGAAACTTACTTGATACAACGTAACCAAGCCTGATGAAGTAAAAAGTTTTTCCTCAAAAACGAACCTAAGCAGTAAACATTTTAGGCGGAAAACTATCGGCCTATTGAAATTTGCTCTCCTCAGACATATTGGTTTGATGTTGAGTGTCCTATTAAAGCGTGAGCATATAAAGGGTCTTTCATTAAGCGCTTCCTAACTTTAAATTTAAATGAAACGAATTGTCCGAAAGACCTATTGATGCCATTATGTTGGAATATAACGTCATTCAAATGTCCGTCTAAGTTTTCATGACACTGGTGCATAATTCAGGCTAAATTTGACCGATGGAATGAGTTATGTTAGCTTTGAGGACTGCTTTGGTTTGTGGCATATTCGCATGTGCCTGCAACTTGAGAAACCCTCATAAGAAAAGTTCTAACGAGTTCAAATCGTACGATCCCGGTGGCTAGTTCACATCACCTCTGCGTGAGATGACCATGTCCTCAAATCGCCCATACAGAATATCCAGACATGAGCTGTGTGGCGCATAGCGCTGTCCTGTTGAAACCACATGTCGTTGGTGTCCAGATCATCCAACGCACTCCAAAAAAAGTTGGTAGTCATTGACCTAAAGTGCCTGCTGTTGATGAAGCACGATTTAGATGAAGCACTTGATAGAGGTAAGTCTTTGAACAGTTGGATAGTACTTTATCAAAGTCATCTAGAAGAATGTAGAATGTAGGAGTATTGTATGATACTGATACTTGCGGATATTCTTTTCGTTCATGAGGAATTGAAAGCATTTTTTAAGTAATTCAAAAAAACTAATTTATATAGTAGGATCAAATAATCAGTTTCGAAGAAGAAACTTTTCAATTTAAACGAAATTCCTATGTATTTGATAAAATCAATCAACCGTATGAATGTTTTTACCAACTAACAATATGGTGAGAGCCGAAATGCCTTTGTTGGTAACAAAAAGTTCAAAAAAGGACTGATAAGGAGTTAAAAACAAGTGTCGAAAAAAACGTCTGTGCATTTTTGCAAATAGTTGATTTTTCAAATGTAAGCTTTCACGGCAGGCGTCAATGTTTTGGTTAGTTTCCACGGACTTCCAAGGAGTTTATATTGTGGTCCACAAGTAGCAGCACGATCCAGAACCATTTAAACAAAGGCATAGTCCCTTCTCTTACTCAGGCACTCAATTTATGTTTTTCATAAGAAATGCTTTGTAATGTTACTCTTGTGTTTCATGTTTAGTAGGAGCATGAATTTATGCTACTATAAGGAAATTATATTTCATATATATAAATCTTTTTACTGTTGCTTGCAAATTTTTTTTACATCGTAAATGTGTTCTGCTATGATAACTACTAACTACTGCAAAAGATGAACAGTGGAATATCAATAGTCAGTTTATAAAAAATATAGAAAGTTTCTTGCGTTAAAAAATACATTGAAACAAGCGTTTGAAGGCGCGAACTAACATGACGTCATACTGTATCAATCCGGGCGCACGCATATGGTGTAGGCTGTGACTGCCGTTTACTAATTTACTACTTATTTAAGCAGCTGCAGCGAAACGCTTCTGTGTAAAATGTGATGAGGTCCTGTTTTTTTAACAGATTTGTATTATCAGGATGTATATTTTCGTGATTTGTGTTTAGCCTTGATTCGGCTTTGTTTGTGTGTTGTTGAATGTATAAATCTAACAAGGACTTTCAATTTCAAAGACGATGGAACACAAACAATATTACAAATATTGCATTGTGCCTTTGTGCACAAATACTTCCATTAAATCATCCAATACAATATTTATAAAAGTACCTGAAGATGATCGTAATCGTCGAACAAAATGGTTAAATGCATGCAGAAGGAATAAAAATTATATTTCACAGTAAAGATTTTCATGTATGTGAAAACCATTTTAATGTAAGTATTTACATTATTGAAAGGTCAAATTTAGTTGACTGGTTAATTATTATATAACTATAAATTATTTTTTAGTTGGGTATTTCAGTCAATATCTGCGGGCTAAGGAAACACTATTTTTTGTTATTCAAGATTTCGGAAATATATTTTTTCCTTTATCAAGAATATCTACAGATATTGACTGAAATACCCAACACAAAAATAATTTATAGTTATATATATATATATATATATATATATATATATATATATATATATATATATATTTTTGATTGATGCAACTAATTTTCCTTTATTTTGAGTATTTCAATATTAAATTCTACAAAAAAGATTTGAAGCTTTATATCTTCTATTAATTATCTGCGAGCGCTTTCGACAGTTGGTAGTACTGTCATCTTCTGACACTCCTCAAACTGCAGTTTGAGGAGAAAAGCACAAGTTAGGTCAAGAATATGAACCGCATCTGAAAGAAAAGACTTTGGCAAGATCTCAAAAAGAAAATCACAAAAATAGAACCGATGGTACCATCGTAGCAGTTTACGACTTGCAAGCTGTATTGCAAATTCCTAAAGGAAAAGTATCCTTATTCTTTTATAAATCCAGGATTAACTGCTTCAATTTTACGATCAGTGATTTAAGGGCAAAAAATGTCTTGTGTTACTTTTGGGATGAAACCGAAGGAAGGAGAGGAGCTGTTGAGATTGGGAGCTGTATACTTGACTATATTAAATCTCAGGCAGACCAGAATCCGAATAGAGAAATTGATATAATTTTCTATTCGGATAATTGTGGTGGTCAACAGAAAAATTTTTAATACGCGGCCACTCACAAAATGAAGGTGATAATGTGCATAGTGTATTTGAAGGTGATTGACAATGTTTCATGATAAATTTCACTAGTTCGGACTTCCATTGTCTACTATATAAAATGATATGAAATCCCTAAAATAACTAAAAAAGAAGAATTAAAAATGAGATAGCTGAAAATAATAATTATATTAACCAAAATAAACCTGAAATGAAATAATAGTGAAATAAAATACAAGTAAAAATAGAATAATTGAATAAATAAAAATAAATAAATGGAAAAAGAAAGAAAATAAAAATAAAAAGTGAAGAGATTACAAGTCACGTTAGTTCACGACGTTTCGATTGTTAGTATCTACAATCGTCTTCGGGTGACTGTCACCCGACGATACTGTTAGTATCTACAATCATCTTCGACGATTGTAGATACTAACAATCGAAACGTCGTGATTTAACGTGACTTGGAATCTCTTCACTTTTTTTTTTTTTTCTTTTTCCATTTCTTTATTTTTATTTATTCAATTGTTCTATTTTTACTTGTATTTTATTCCACTATTATTTCATTTCAGGTTCATTTTGGTTAATATAATTATTATTTTCAGCTATCTCATTTTTAATTCTTCTTTTTTAGTTGTTTCAGGGATTTCATATCATTTTATATAGTAGACAATGGAAGTCCGAACTAGTGAAATCCGTGCATAGTGTAATTGAAAAGCAGATCAAAAGATATTTGCAGTCCGGTCCCATCTACATACCAGAGCAGTATAAAACGTTGATTGTTACTGCAAAAAAGACAGGGAAACCTTACACAGTCGAAGAAATGACTCATGATAAGTTTTATGACGTCAAAGCTTTGCAAGAATCGTGGGGCACCAATTTCAGTATAGACGAGGAGAGAAGTCCGATCAAGTGGCATGACATTAAGATTCTTAAAGTTGAAAAAACACACCCTGAAGCGTTTTTCTACAAAACATCATTTCAAGAAAAAGCATATAGAAAAGCGTGTGTGCGAAAGCGGGTTCTCCGCGCAAGGGAAACCGGGACAGCCACAGATCTATCGTTGTTTTCAATTGGCTTAACACAGGCATACACAGGGAAAATTGCATTGTCGGATGCAAAAAGAAAAGACATAAAAGAATTGACAGTTAAAAACGTTATTCCGAAATCCTATTATGATGTTTATTATAAAGGCGTTCTGGGCGATAATAACTAATTGACTGTTGTATTCTTTTTATACTGTTTATTATTTTTTTGCCCACACAATTTGAGAAAATGTGATCTGAAAGTGCCAATATTATATTTTAGATATACAGTTAAAAAAATTATTATAGAGCAGAAAGTATATTTTTTATGTTCCAAGGTATAAGTTAATTTTATTTTGAGTATTTTTATAATTCGAGAATTATCATTAGTTAGTTTTCATATTATTATTGAATAAAAATTTGTTTGATTTGAATACTTGTATTATTTTCGCTAACTAATCTGCCAATATTGCCCTTTTGTTAGTCACAAGAGTTGCTCTAAGAGTTGGACTATAATAAACAATACAAAATACTATTATATTTTAAGTTCATGTTGCTACTTCAAAAGAGAGTTAACTCAAAACTAAATTCAACAAAACAGGTTCAACTCAAAATAATAAAAAAAATACACACACATTTATTAAGCAAAATGAAATAACTACAAAAATCAAATTTTTAGCCCTAATGTATGAATAAAATTTGAGAATCTTACAACATCTTTCCTGACCTTGCATTTAAAAAGAAGTATATCATTGAGAAAAATTTTACTGCGTACAGGGATACGGGAATAAGTTTTTCGTCTTTTCTAGAAAAATAGCTTTTTTGAGTTAATACCTGTTTAGATCTAGGTGTGCGATATTATACACAGAAGAATAATTGTCGATTGTAGGTGTGAAATTGAAGAGAATCAACAATAGGAAAACGTGACACTCATGGGACATTACTTCATTAGAATCCAATAAGAAAGACATCGATAAGACCTTATTGAATGTGTATTCAGTTGTGTCAACATAAAAGAAAGGTTTGATTGAACTAGAAGTCACTAAGCCACAATAAAATGGATCTTCAACGGACTGGATACTTTATGACTTTGATAGAACAGATATTAGCCAAAAGACGGCAAGAGCCTAACAAGCCTTTACAATCTGCTATATTTCTTATTAATCCAAAAAATGTTCGGAAAGGTTTGAAAAAATGAAAAGGGAAACATACTTTCCTGATACAGCTCCATGAGAATCAAGCCACCTTAAACAAATAACGATTATAAAAACTGTCCTTAGCGGATACCATTT
Organism: Leptinotarsa decemlineata; assembly: GCF_025532065.1. NCBI lineage: Eukaryota > Metazoa > Arthropoda > Insecta > Coleoptera > Chrysomelidae > Leptinotarsa > Leptinotarsa decemlineata. The sequence goes on along the minus strand of NW_027412549.1, from coordinate 4,986,814 downwards.
GAGTGACTAGTCGTAGAATTGTTAAGCCAGGAGGCCATTAAAGGCCCAGAGTTGGGAGCAAAAAAGAAGTAAATAAATACACAGCAAGAAAAAATCAGTAAATAAAGGAAATTGGAGACTGTGATTACCCAAATAAAGAGAAAAATTTGGAGTAGCAACTCACATATTGAACCACGTCGCTATAATCGAGGCTAGTATGACCAGTCCGCAATATGTGGAAACCTATGATTAGTCTGTAGAACACCGAACTAGAAAATTGTGCAATCCGAAAAGAAAGAAAGCTCTTACACCAGAAAACGTCAAAGAAATTTGTCAAAAAAACACACATTCTCAAAAGAGGCGTATTCGAAAGTATTTTTGCTTGTTTTGGAAACGGAGAAGAACTTTTTCCGAGATGTCAACCGTATCAAAAAAACTAAGTATTAAAAATGTATGTATAAAAGTATATAAAAATTTAAAATATTGTAACGAACAATATATCTATATGTGTATATATGTGGAATTAGTAAATACGACAAGTTACTGACTATCTGATTTGAGATTCAAATTGCGTAGTACTCATAACTTTTCAATTAGCCCTTTATTGCACTTGAGCAGCTCTTTTGTTATTCGATATTTATTTGTTTCATAGATTGTGGAAAGTTACAAACCTAAGAAACCTCAAGAATCTATGAGATTTTGTTTTAAATCTATGTGCCTGTGTCAGGCTTCTATGTTTATCCTTTCACCAATATTCAAATCAATCTGTATTTCCATAAGCTTTCACAGAACCGTGTCCTCAGCCTTCAACAATGTTCTATTATGCCAGAATAGCGGTTTGGATTTTGTGTTCCTTTTAAATCTGAAATTTAAATTAATAAGAGTTTACAATTTTACAAATGTGCATTGGAACATGTTAATAAAAAGATTATATTTGGAGTCCTACCTACTCAAATTCTCATCATCAGATTCATTTTCATTTTTTTCAATGAAGTTGGCTGGTGAACTAACCAATCAATGAGCTCTAATTATTTGTGATCGACCCCTACGGAGCAATTAAGTTTGGATAACTCTAATCCAGAATAATAATTGTCTCATTCGAAAAGGCATAACCCAGCGAAATGGGGGTATGAAAATTGGTGTAAGTTATGCCAGTAGAATAAGGATTATATTGAACAAAGCAATTTTCTGCTGGGACAATTATTTAAGGCGAATGTGTGAGAACGGAAGAGTAAACTGATCAGCTTGGGCTATAGCTATGGCCTGCTTGATAACATAAGCAGGTTGATTATCATCATTATCACGAATTTAAAGTTTCAACTTCGATTCATTCTGACAAGGAGTGATGCTTTTCCATTTACACTGTCAAAAACCCACTGCTGAAAATTCTGTTGAAATCTGTTTCTTCGTTAACCAGTTGTCTCATCTAACAAACGACAACCCTCAGAAGTCGAATCTTGTATGACCTAAGAATTAATAGGGACTCAATTTTCAATGTGCTATTTTTATCAATATTAAATATCTGTCAAAAACGGACTTCCTCTCTATCAGCTGTCCCACTACGAACAAAAAACCCTCAAGTGTCGAAACTTGTACGAACTGAATATTAACTAGGTTTTACCATTCAGCGTGCAATGCGGTTGTGTATACTTTGAAATGAACTGTATTTCCACTAAAGGTTTGCCAATAATATGATGTGTGGTTCACTCGTCGTTTTCATCAAAAATTGATCTCACAACATGACTTTCTATCTCCAAAAACGGGGGTACATATATAAAAAAATCTGAATTCAAGATCCAAGACAAATCTTCAACAAACAAATCAAGAATTTTAATGATTGCCGACTGCATTGCCAGGAAGTCATAGGTTTAACCTTGTTGAAAGAAGACTATGGAATGGTTGTGGGGTTGAAACTAGTTGTCTTCAAAGGTGATATTGATAGGTTTCAAAATAAGGCTAATCATATCGCATACATGTCTGTGGGCAATTGGAATTCTGTATTTTTTGCGATCTTTCTTGAGTGACTCTTGTAGAGCCTGGAATGTGATATATACTCATACATACATATGATATAAAACAATTCCGAAGTAGAGTGGAGACGAATCAGTTACAACCAAAACTGTATGACAGACATGATAGTAGACTAAGAGAACTCTTCATTGAACAAAAAATATTGTCCCAAATAGATAATGTTTGTTAGGAGGATGAAAGGAGGATGGAAAAGAAAGATGTATAGAAAAAAAAAGTACAATTTAAAGCACACAAATGTTTGGATGCTCAATTCGATCCAAAATCATCAAGATAATTAGTCCCATAACAATTCCAGTGATTCCAGAGTAATGTGACCAACTTATTCCAAGAAGATCCACAAAAATGATGGTTCATTCGAGTGAATCAAATATCAAACAACAAAAATATCAAAGAAATATTGGGACTACGAAAATTTTTGATCAATGTTTCATTCAGCTCTCGTGCTAGGAATCACACGTTGAAAGGTGAAACCTTCAATTCTTAACTCGTACAACTTTCGACTACTGAGGGTAGTTGGCGACAGCTTATTACCAAAAAAGCACATTTTTTTCGAAGACTCATTTTGGATTCATTTTGATTTGTTGAAAAAATGCGTAGTCAGTTCATGAAATCTCTTCAATAGTTTCATGACTTGTCATAATAATTTAGTGATTTTGATGAAAACATTTTAAGTGGTCGGCAGAATAAAACTCTAGATATCATTTTCGATACTGTTGTTCGAGTTAGGGGTGTGCAATTCGAAGAATCAACGTAGAATTGAAAATTTTCAATGGATCATAGTATTCATGGACAAAAAAACAAATTTGTATCGACTTTGCTCATTGCATTACATTGGGAGAGGGAGTAACGACCCTCCTCAAGTAACTTCGTCCTGGATGGTAATGATTTAACATCCACGTAGTAGTAATATTTCAAATGGTTTCCTCAAACGTAGTGAAGTAGTTTCTACACAATCTCTTATTTCAGTGAAGCAGTCCAAACCTGTTCAAATGACGTCTAAGATTTCCAAGAAGTTAGTATAATATTTAGCGTCGCAAAATGCATCTTCAAAATAGTTAATTGTGATGAAACTGTTTTACTCACATTGTGCCTTACTAGTGGATGAGTCATCGATTATTTTATCATTAAATGGGGATCTTTTTGAGGTTTAATTTTTCCTTGAATCGAATTTAATAATCATCAAGAAACCTATCAATTAACAAATTGATAATTTTCAAAAGAAGGTATAGTAGGAACTGTATCGGTAGTTTCGTAGGAAAACTTCTGTTCTTGCTTGAATTTAGGGCTTGAACAGAAAAAAATTACTTTCGGATCCTGAGGATGAATTAAATATATTCATATATTCGAAACGTCGAGTCTATTGTTTTTTCTGTACCCTTTGAGATCTTGACTGGAAGAGGAAATCAAGAAAAAATTGCTGAAAATACCAGTACACAGTTGACCAGTTTACTAACTTTAGATGTATCGAAAGAGAATAGAGGCATAGAAAGTGGTTACAGTAAATTGAAGTAATCGTCGTTTTGGCGAGCGGAATTGTTATGGATGGTGATCAGACTAACCGTAATAGCTGCCATGTATCTCTTTTCGAGGATGTATTTTCTTCAGCTTCGGCACAATTGTCGGTTCTTGATGAGTGTGCGTGGGTTTCATTTGGGTGAGGGTTAATAACAGTGATTTACGATATATACCATGTGAAATGAGAATATACTGACCCGATAGTTTTCATATATGTCTGGAAGACTAGAGTGCATTGAAAACAATAACCATCAGTTAAAAAAATTACTTTGAATTCATAATAACTCAGATATATATTCGCCTAATTCAAAATGATGTGGTAGAAAAATTGTTTTCGAGTTGGTCTTGATCTATGCTTCCACATGAAAACCCTATGCATTTGTAGTTACGTCGGAAAAAAATCATTGTTATGGAAATTATCTAAATTTTGAATTGAAAACATTTTTTTTAAAAAAACGAAACATTTTTGGTGGAAACTTTAATGATGAACATTGTATCATTTTTTCAATAATTGTCAAATTATATAACAGTGACTCCCGTGTTGGTCGCTGGTTCAAGCCCCAACCTGAACGATCGATTTTCGCTTGGTATCTTCCAATCCGTGTTAGGAATCACACGTTAAAAGGTAAGACCTCGTTAGTCCTTAGCTCGCATAAGTTTCGACTTCTGAGGGTTGTCGTTCAGTTTTTAAAACAGATCAGGTTTTGAATGCCATATAGCTATTTGAAAAACTACGTCTATGAAAAAAGCAAGCAATTTTTTATAGAGAATTTCTTAATAATACGATATCATATTATATTTATGAGAGAGTTCCAAAAACATTCAGATATTTTGAAACTTCAACATCGAATTTCCCCACAGAATATTCTTTATTTGGTTATATACACTGAATTCTTCAAAAAAAAATTATACCCATTCTTTCTGGATTAAATTTTTCAGAAATGCCGTGACGAAGAGATATATCAAAATATTCAAAATGAGATATCTCTACTTGGGAATTAACTGAAATTGAATGTTGTCCACGAAAGACAATAAAATAGAACTTTTAATGGTCTGCATAGTCACTGCGCTAGTATTCAATTAGAAGGATGTGGTCCAGTGAATTATTGCCCTAAATTCCAAGATTTTTTCATCGTCTAGATGGGAAGTGTGCACATTCACAAATGAAAACCGCTTTTCAGAACTTAATTGGATTCCAAAGATGATCATGATATCAATGAAATTGAAAAAGTAACTATGCTGGCTGTGATTATATTTCTTCAACTGTATCACTACATATTATTGAACAAAGTCGTTTCCCGCCCTCTGTCCCTATGTATGCTTAGATCTCTAAAACTATGCAACGGATTTTGATGCGGGTTTTTTGTTAGAGTGATTCAAGCAGAAGGTTTACATGTATACATATAACATGCATAATATAGCAGAGAAACACTGACAATTTTAGAGGTTTCTAATGTGATGAGCCTACATTGCAAACGCTGACTGAACCCACTGAGAGGAAATACTGGAACCCTGAAACTATGATGTTATGTGGTTCAGAATAATATCACAGAGAATAACGAAATTCATTTGTTGCGATTATCGATCACCTAGCGATACACAATATAGGGCACTGTTCTCTTCAATTGCAAACACCATTGACTTTCTGCAAATTAATTATCCCAGTGCCGAAATTTTTATATTCGGTGACTTCAATGTCTACAATATCGAATAGCTCAAATTTTCAAATATCAATGACGAACAAGGTCGCGAAGCAGCGAACTTACTCGGATTATAAATGAACTAAACAGGATTCTTGACCGTGATGGATAATATGCTAGTTACCTGGATCTATACCTAACAACCAATCCAGAAATTTACACAGTCAATGTAAGGTCTCCATCGGGACCGTCTAACCACAAACTCATTTCAGTGTTGGATGAATCAGCGATGAATGCTGGAAAACTAAACCGCGCAGAGTTCGGCATTACAGATCAATTGAATGGAAGGGTCTTCAAGACCATTTTCGAAATTTCACCTTCGAAGTTTCAGCTCTAAAGATCCATCAACTTGTGCTTCTGAATTTACGGAAGGTATTCTCATCATCATCTATGGGTGCATATATTCCTTTTTCAATGAATCGACTTTCTAACGGTAAACCTATATTCAACAAAAAAAGCGAGCAAGCTGTCGTCATCATAAATCTCGCCTACCGGCGCAAAAATCCCAGTGCCGAAAACCGAACTAGGTTTGTTAATGCTCGCAACAGCTGCAACCTTAGTATACATGTTGAATCAGAACTTTGCAAAATCCACAATTCCACCACTAACACAAGCGGATGGTTCAGTTGTAACAACAGCCATAGAAAAAGCAAATCTATTGGCTGAACAATTTGCGTCCCACTCCACCGTCGATTTTCTGGGAAAGGCACTACCCACTAATCCACGATGCCGGAAATTTCTTTTCGACAGAGTCTGTCTAGTCAGGAGAATTTTGAAAGAGCTCAATATCCAAGGCGTCTGGCCCTGATGAAATGTCTGATGACAGGCAAAAATCTTCCAAATAACAATTGATCAGTCGCTTTGCTATCAGTGATATTAAAAACATAGAGAAATTTGTAAACCATCATATTCTCAAATATTTGAAAGGCTTCAACATCTTGAGCGATCATCAATATGGCTTCCGGAAACAAAGATCAACAGGCGACCTTCTATTGGAATAACGCAATCGAGAAACATGGAGAATCAAGATCTGTTTTGAGCTTGATACTTCTAAGGCCTTTGATCGTGTGTAGCATGAGGGTTTGCCTGGCCAAATTTCGATGCTATGGCTTGTCGGATCATTTTTGTGTATGGTTCTTCTGCTTCCTGAAAGAACTTTTACTGCAAGTGGTTGTCTTGTCATTCCATTTGGATTCCAGGACATCGGCTACGGAGGCAAATCTTCACCGGTGGCAGGAGAATGGGAATGTAGAAGTGATTCCGAATTGGAGTGAAAGTAACCAGGTTTAATTTAATGACATAAAAACCAAGGCATCGGTTTTCTCCAAGAAGATAAATGTCCCCGAACCGGATATAATAAAGTTAGGTCGCTTTGATAAGTTTGTTGGGAGTTAAAATGGAGACCAATATGTCTTGGCACATTCATGTCGCTGGAATTGCAGAAGCTGCTTCTCAAAAGCCTGGAACAGTGTTCCGAACCAGAAAATTGTACACACCTCAGCAACTTTTGATGCTTCATAAAGCTCAGATCAGACTTTTATTGGAGTATTGTTCACATGTATGGAGTTTTGTCTCCAAACATACCCTGAAGTTGCTGGATTCTATCCAGAAAAGAGCCATCCGCTTGATTGGAGATGCGAAAATCATGTACAACCTTGATAGCCTGAAACATCGAAGACGTGTTTGAGATTTGTCTCTCTTCTATAGATACTTTCACGGGAAGTGTTCAAGTGACTTGGCACATTTGATTCCACCAAGAACGGTACATAATAGAAATACGCGACAGACTGTCACTGCTCATCGTTGTGAGGTTCAACTCAGTACATCTCAAACTTCACTGTTTATGAACTGTTTCATCTGGAGACCTGCTTTTATATATAATAACTTCCTGAGAACGTTTTTCCAAATGTATTTAATCTCGAGTGATTCAAATCCAATGTGAATCGCTACTTTTGCACAGGTACTGCTCTGAGAGTGCCTCAAGAATTTTCCTGCTATGCATGTGTTCTGTCCATAAAAAAAATATGCCTTTGATAGATCAATATGGCCCTTTACAGCATGTGATTTGAATGAATATATTGGAAGATATTACAGATTTAAAATGCAGGGGCATAGCGGTTGCGGCGGTACTGGCCGGGGTGCTGGGGGCGCGTACCTATAAATAGCGCACCAAAGGCAACGCTTTGCCCTATAGCACTTTATAATTAGCAGCGATCACACGCGAGCGGAACCGGGGCAAATCAAAGTTGAATTATCAACTAGACTGGATTACAGCAAAAATATATTTAGAGATTTTTTGAAAATATCTCAAATTTTTTTATCTCAAGATATTCAGAATCTCTGGAATTCTATTGTATTTTTTCTGTTGATGATAGGAAGTAAAAATATTGGGAATATGATAGAAGTGTTGGAATTATCACCATCACCACCATCACCAAAAGTACTTTATTTCATAAAAAAACTGCGGTTTCAATATTACAGAGATTTTTTTTGTAGGTTATTGTTGATGCTAAACAACTGCTTCACAATTACCTTTAGATTGCCATGACGCGCAGGCCTTGATTAATTTTTTTGGACACTTCACGTGATTTTGAGAGAAATAAAAACAGTTTTGTTCATGGTTATTGGTAATTTTTTTATACAACTTTTGATAGACATATTTGCATATATTGGCATATTTTGAGCGCATTGGATACTGATGCGCTCAAGATTCTTCGTGTAATTATTTTTTTTACGCTCCTTCCATGGATAAAGAGTTGACCATCATATAACGATATAACCTTTTTTTCTCTCTACTATCCAATCAGGATAGTAGAGAGAAGATTATTATGATCAGTAAAATTAAAATTTTACTGATCATAATAATTTACACACTATATCAATATCAAGCGGATTTCAAAATGATGATTGCTTTAATTTTGTTTTCTCAGAAAAGAGAGGAGTTGTTGCAAAATTTAGAAAATATTTTGTAAATAAGTATTTTCCATACCAATTTTATAAGCTTATCCTGAAAACATTTCATGAAATTCCTGTCGAAATCCCTAGCGTTTTTTTTGTCAGGAAGACAAATGAAATTAAGTTCTCTAGCATCACTGTCCTGAAGCAGTGTGAGGAGACGATAAAGCCAGGGTCTGTCAATAAGTGCTGGTCCCCTTCAAATCAACACCCTCCGGCTCTTCGAAGGTTATAAGACTTATCTCAAAAGTGCATCCCCGAAAAGACTGATGGAATTCAAATAAAGAGGGACAAGGTAGGGTGCATAGAACAAGATCTGATGTAACCGTATTGATGTTCTTTTACTGCAAGTTTCTGAAATGGAAGGGCGTGTAAAGCACGACTTGAGAGATTCAATTTGGGAGCTTTAACGAGGAAACCAACTGAAAGCGCATGGAAAAAATGTTTCGTAGTTCTGATGCAATGTTAAACTACTTTGTGGGATTGTTCATACTGCATTATTGATGAACATGTTGATTGAATCGGTAAAAACTGCTGAGGCATTAAACATTTCCCTTGATGGGGATCTAATTTGCGATAATTTGAAGTTGAAATATTCATCAAGTAGAACAAGCAGATATTTTCTTGTTCATACAAGATATTTGAAATCGAAGTTGGACCTTGTGATGCACTGTTTGGTGTAGTAATTAATATTGAGAGTGTAGAAATAAGTAAACATAATAATATTATGAATAACGATGGTGGACCAATACCTGATAGTATACTATATAGCTTGTTGAAATAACATTTCTGTTGAAAAAAAAATATCTGTTTTTCCATTAATCAGTTGCCGCCCACATACGAACGACAACTCTCAGAAGTTGAGAAACTTGTGCGAGCTAAGGACTAGGTCTTACACTGTTGGAAAAAATTTGTTAATTTCAACAATATTGAATTTTGTTACAAAGAAGTTGCTGAAATTACCAAAAATTTCTGTTGAATCATCTACTCAAATATTCCTGGTATTTGTTGAATCTATTAGTTGAGAATCTTCACAAAATATTTTGTCAATTTGTGAACTGTTTTGTTAAATTCTCAATATTATGTTCGTTCTTTGAGCTATTGTTGACGTTACCATGAAATTATGGCAAATATTCCAAGACCAATTGTCAAATTGCTAAGAAAGTCCGGTCACTTGAACAATTTTTCAAAATTACATCCCGCAATGAACTGGTGTTGGTGTTACAACAATATTATGTCAAATGTTAAATTATTCGTTGTCAAACTCAGAATATATTTTGGGAATTCAACGAGTCTTTTGAAATTGTGTTTTTCAATAAGTTGTTGTTGACGTGACAATGGTTTTATAGCAAATAATCTCATTAGCTTTTGTTAAGCTCACAATATATTTGCTAATTCAACAATATTCTTAAAACTTCTTTCGTAAAATGACTTGCTGTTATTGTCACAATAATATTGTAAAAAATATTTAAATTCAGAAAATATTTTGGTTTTTCAATTAGTGTCTTGAAATTATAGTCAATGAGCTTTGGTGACACTACAACAATATTTTGGCAAATATTCGATGATCAATTGCCAAATTCACACTATATTTTGTGAAATCAACTGGTCACATAAAATTGTATTCGTCGATGATTTGTTGTTGATGTTATGATAATTGTATACCAAATCTGTTTTAAAAAAAATCTGTTTTTCCGTTAACCAGCTGTCGCACCCCTACGAACGACAACCCTCAGAAGTCGAAACTTGTGAGAGCTAAGGATTAACGAAGTCTTACCTTTTAACGTGTGATTCCTAACACAATACCAGAGATATTAGGGAATAAATTATTTTCTTGTACAATTTCAACATCCTGTATCTCAGAAATAAAGGGATTGCGGACCTATGTTCATATGAAGAATTTTTCTTAAAAACATTCAAGGGTTATACCCCTTCAAGATCAGCTTTCAATAATGAAACATAGTTTCATTATTAGTTACCAAATTTCAAATACTCTAGTTTTTATACCATGGTGTTTGTCAGTGTGCTTGGGAATCTATATAGTACATAAAGTCAGCAAGTACCATATCGAATTGAAGGGAACTGAATGACAAAAAGTTAGACCAGCAGTGCAACTGTTCTCTAATTCTGTTTCGAAGGCAGTTTCATATTGTGGAAGAAACGGATTAATGCCATCAGAGTTACCCTGGGAACAAGTATTAGACTTCGTTCAGCTCATTAACAGATGGTTTGACGTTATGAATTCGAAAACGAAAATAAGGGCTAACGAACCATCTAAAAACGCATTTGGTATAAAATTAGAGGATCAGAAAAAAGTACTAGAAAAAACTTCCAATGTGATTAAAATACTACGAGTGGGAAAACATTAATCCTTGATTCAGTTTCAGAAAGGTATACTTTTGAGTAATAGATCAATTGTTGAGCTCTTCCTTTGTCTTCAGAAGAGGTACTCTGATGTCCAATATATTCTTACTACGCGACTGAATCAGGATAGTCTGGAAAACTTCTTTTCTTTCATGAGAGGGATGGGGTCATCTAATGATCATCCAAATCTTCTGGATTTGGTTCATTTTGGAAAAACACTCAGCATCAATTTTCACTGAGAACAGGAATACCGAAGGAACCGGAGAGCAATGTTTAACTTAACCTCTAGAACAAACATCAGAACATCCTGAGTTTGAAGAGTTAAACTGCATTACTGCTGATATGTTTGGGAATATATCAACGGGAGCGGAATGTCTGGAAAACTCCCGGAAATTCCAAGATGAAGAAAATTTGATTCCATATTCCTTTATAAATCCATGTTATGAAAAATGTCACACTGATGGACCAGATATGTCGCAAGAGGCGTTGGAGTTACTCGGATTGAAAGAAAAAATAAACAATGACTCATTAACTTATATAGCGGGTTATGTGGCTCATAAATTCAAGAAAAAATATAATTTGGGAACGGAAGTTCTTCCAGCTTCTTCCAAAGATTTGGATTGGTTGCAATTCATATCAAGGGGAGGTCTTCTAAGACCCAATAACTCATTCCTTCAAGCAGCACAAATAATGGAAACCGAATTTCAGAAAATGCATGGAAATACATTATCCAGAGAGAAAGGTATCTTCAAAACTTTAACGCAAAGAACCATAGAAAAGATAGAAAACCCAATACCATACGATGCATTACATTGTTTGTGCAGAACAAGGACCTATATAAGATTGCGGGAGATTAATGAACAAATAAGTTTCCATAATTTGAAAAACAGGATGGAAAAAAAATAATAAGTTCGTAAATCAACGAAAGAAAACTCGATGAATTACCAAAATAGCTTCTATCCCATTTTGTAGCTCGTTGTCATATGTCTTGTTACTTCAAATAATTAGAATATGGAATATATGTGCAATTTATCTCTTTTGAAAACAAAAGTACTTTAAAAAATATGTATTTTATTACCTAGCCGATTGAATTTGTCAAAAATATTGTCAAAAGTCGGAAATATCATCACAGTATGTATCACCCTCGGTTTCATCAATAGGGTGAGAAAAAGACTCATAATTTTAGTATTCAGTAGACTCAGGAAACAAATATACCTTCTTCTGAAAAAATCAACATGTATGTATTTATGCATCAAGACTAATAATTCCATTTTCATGCAAAAATGCCTGGAGATATTCGACCGAATCTCATTCTCCTTCTGATGAATTGTGCGTTGTTCGGCTCCGTGCTTCGCAGTGACGTCACAAGTCAGGACAGAGCGGACAGAGAGATGCGCGTCGGCATACCGTTATGAGTGTATCGTGGTTAAAACACTTAATATTTTTTGATAATGTAAAATTGAGGTTGATCGGAAAATTTCGCTAACGTTCGTTGCCACCTGCAAGAATCGCTGAGTCCTAAGATAATAAAAATTCATTGTAGTTTCAAGTTCTATATTTACGACATCTCGATTCGTAGATATTATTCACACAAATCAGTAAGATATTTTTTGAAAGAGTGAGGCAAGTGTTCAGTGGTGAGTCTAGTTTGGAGTTATAATATTTACAAATTGTTGAGCAGCTTTGAAGTCGTGTGCTAGATCGTTTGCAAGGTTAGCCGCAATAAAATGGACGTATGTACCTTTTTTAAATATTATACATGTATGCCAATATACCTACAAATAATATAAATTTATAATTCATGACATTAAAAATAAAATAAATACAACAATAAAAATTAATTGGCGCTCCGGGGCGACTTCATTGATTCCAGTAGCGCATTTGCTTTTTCAGCTGCAGGAAAACCCGAAAAACCTGCAGCACCACACCATCTGAAGATCTTGATCTAACAATGTCCTCTCTCTCATGAAACAAAATGTAGGGTGTCTCCAGAGGCTCCAATAAATTCAACAAATTGTAAAAACATTATATTGCAGACTATTCATCATGTTATGTTTTGCATGTATCTATGAAAAAATAGAATATTTATCAATTGTACTGTTGAAAAAGTAATTTCTGTAATATTGTGTAATATACGTTCTGAACAAATTTGTATTATGTATTTCTCGTCTCATTGCAGATTTCAAAAAATGAATTTCACCTAATAACGACCATAGAAGAAAATATATTTCTTAAAAAATATCCAGGAATTATTTGACACTTATCGAAAGACAGTTATACAAATGGGACCTTGATCATTGATAATGAGAATTGTGAGTACATATTCATATTCAGCTGTCAGATGTAGGTATATTCAATTTTTTTATCCATTTCGAGCTTTTTCTGTGCTTATTTTTAACAAATCTTAGTATTGAACATTAATTTTTCTACAGATTGGGACAGAAGCACCAGAAGCCTTTTGATTTTGGCTGAGCTCCTGCCACCAACTCCTGTTGGAAGGAAACTAGCAGAAAATAGAAACCGCAGTGGAAAAACTATTGAAATTTCAACATTCGGAGGTACCAATTCAGGATATATTTTGAAGAAAACCATTTTTACAACCATTTATGCGTGCTGTATAAATGAATGAAGGAAATATTGTCGATTAATTTGTGGATGAAACAATAGGTACTTGAGGGATTCGACTGTCTTTTCAAATGACATTTTGTATTTGACATTAATTTTAACCAAGCTCTGGACCATTTTTCCAATTTCATGAGTGATTTTTTTTTATGAAATACTCAACAAAATTCAAGTAGGATTAGGTAATTGAGGACGAAATTAACTTCTTAAAAGTAGATTCAACACTCAATTCACCAAAATAATTTCATAATACTTTTGTTTTTGTGAAATATTTTACTCTTGTCCCAAAATATCAAATCATTATGGAGGAGTGATATTGAACATTCAGTGTCAAACAGAAGTTTATCTATTTTGGAAAAATTATAGCAGATAGCATTGAAGATGGAATTTCTCCTGAAAAAAATTATTTTTATATTTTTGAAAATTGTAAAATTTATGAAATAAATTTGATAATTTTAAATGACATTGTTTTATTTATGTTCAATTGAACAGTATTATTCAATATTTCTAAAATTCAACAATTTGTTTACATCATTTCATAAGTTCATATATAACTGAACGACGTTATGTAATACTTCAACAAGAAATTTTTGAAGATTTAACAATATTTTGTTCACATTACAACGCAATATTTGGTGTGATCCATAAATATTATTTGATTTATCAACAAGAAATCATTAATGATTCAACATAATTTATTCACATAACAACTTCAAAAACAATACAAATGAATAGAATATAAAACTATTCTAGCAATATTAGATTGACAAATTTATAATGATATTATGACGAATTCATCGCAACTCAGTGTTGATTCAGTAATAATGTATAATGAAAATCCTCAATAAATTTTGCTAGTTCCACCATTTGAAGTTGTGAAGATTACAAAAAAAATTGTTGATATTCCGTTGCTCCAGTTGAATTATCCATATTTTTGTTGTTGAAATAGCAACTTCTTTAGCAAACGAAGCTATTCTTAATGTATTAAATGACAAAATATTTTGAATAAATCCACAAATTTTTGTTGGTTCATATTGTCAATATCAAAATTTATCATTTTCTCAAAAATTTCTAGTGGACTCACTGAGTTTCTTTATTTTGTTGATTTTGACAACATTTTTGTAACAGTGTACCTTTCAACGTGTGATTCCTAACACCTGACCATTACAAAAGGACACATTGTAAAATTAATTCAAGACTAGTAGATAAGGAAATCAATTTAAGACACTTAAGACGCGGGTACCTAGAAAAGGTATCTATGGAATAAATAAGGATATCATTGCAAGTATATTTAGTTTTATCTTGCTCTTGAAGATGATCACTTGGTGATCGAAACACGTGTTGAGTTGTTGAGGTGAGAACTAATCAGCTCATGGCTCTCTTAAATTTATTAAATTTGAGAACAAAAATTGGATATCTTCTGGTCATACTCAAGCATGAGAGAATGAAACCAATGATTCCAGGAATTCTTACCTGTGATGCACTGTTTGAAACCTTTGCTCTAGTAATGAATATTAATGGAGTTTAATCACAACACCAAACCATTATTTCAACACCTCGACACGTGTTTCGATCATGAAGTGATCATCTTCAAAAAAAATGTTAAGGTTAAGAATGAACGGAATTTCGACTTTTAAAAACGACGAAAACCGAGGTAAATATATCTCAGTTCCATACCACCAATACACGAAGAACTTTGGAAAGATTTTCAAGGAACTAGGTATGAAGTTGGTTTTTCAAAACAAGTCATATACTACAGAGCATTTCAGGAAATCCAAAAGACAAAGTCAAGAATTCGAAAAAGTCTGGAATTTACGAAATTAAATGTAAGTATTGCGATTCAAAATATTATGGATAGATAAAAAGATCTATTAAAATAAGATATAAGGAACACTAAGCACACCTAAAATATGGGAGATCGGAAAAATCAGCAGTCGCCCATCATATTTTGCAACAAAACCAAGTCAACAACATCTAGGGCATCTCATAGGAATCCAGATTGATGATATTATAAATAACGATGGTGGAACAATACCTAATAGTATATTATATAGCTTGTTAAATAATATTCCAATTATTAGAATATTACTATGAATATTACATAAGGACACATTGTAAAATTAATTTAAGACTAGTAGATAAGGCAATATTGTAAAATCAATTTAAGACACTCACGGCGCAGGTACCTTGAAGAGGTGTCCATGGTATGAATAAGGATAACATTGTGAGCATATTAAGTTTAATTTTCCTCTTGAAGATGATCACTTTGTGACCGAAACACGTGTCGAAGTGTTAAAATAACGATTTGGGAAAAAATCCAGTAATATTCATTACTACACCGAAAGTTCCAAACAGTGCATCACAAACACTAAGTCATGTTGAAATAAAATAAATAGTTGAGAACTCGTGAAGTTGTTTGTGGCTGTAGAAAACAGAAAGGCCTGATTGTCCTAGTGATGCCTTTAGGAGTATGATTTGTTATGAGGATACTTTATACGTAAGAATTATCCAAAAGTTTTTGTTCATTGTAGTGGTATCGTTTTCATTGGATATATTCTGAAAGGTAAGTTATGTTTGTGTTTAGATTTTGTTATTATTTGTTTCGGCGTGTAACATGTGTTGGATAATGCTATTTTTTTGTTGCTCAGTCCTTACAAACATGATATGTGATTTTTTTATCACAAAATACAACTTGTTCGTGTGAAGAACCAAAATGGAAAAACATTGATAAAATATTGAAGAAATATTAGACATAGGGCACTGTCACTTATCCCCAATATGTTATCCTAAAAGGACATTTCACAACCCCTCGTATAACATGAACTCGACTGCTCTTTTCTGAATTGATAAAAAGCATTATGCAACCAAGAGCATTTCGGATTTAATGAAATCCTGAAATTTCTGTTCAGAGCGCCATGTAGATGACACATTTGCACACTGATTAGGAAAGTTTCTTCATATAACTGTTTTCTCATGTAAATTGGTGTATTCTAATAACAAGGCGGAGAAGACATGTGCTTAACTCGTTGTTAATACTTGTCCGAAGAATGCAGGTATGGATTGTTTGGACTCCCATATTTTGACACTCGGAAAATCCATTCCATATTATGAACCCGAAGGGAGTATTCAAAACGCGTGAAACTATTATTAATATCTTGTAGATTCATAATTGAATCTGAATATTACTGAAGTTACTCACATGAATGTTTAGTCCAAGAACCAGCAACGTTTTCGAGAATTTTAAGAAAGGTGATTCTTTAATGAATCTCTTCCAGAGGGCTTTCTCTAACAACATGTGGCAGCTAACATGGCTGCCGGTAAACGTTGCATTTATTACAGCACCGCGCATGCACCTGTACAGATGAAAAAATTTAATTTCAAATATATTTTTTGTCAGTAATTTTTGAACACTATTTGAAACATGAATTTCTTATTGCCGTACATAAATAAAAAAACAAATTATAATTATTTTATTCATATATAGAAAGAGTATATAGGATAAAGAAAATAGGTTTTATCTAATTTCTATCAAAATTTTCATTTGTTACGACCGGTTTCGAATTAATAAACGCATTTTGACAAACAAATCCTTAAATATACAATGATATGGTCAATGTCCTTTTGGTATTTGCAATAGGTACCTGAAATGACAAAAATGTTACCTGAATTATCAATACTTCAACTGAAATACCAAAACACTGATGATTTTCAAACAAGACTCAACCTCTAACGGAAGCAAGAAACTCTTTGGAAGGTTCGAAATAGATGAACATTTCAACCTAGCAGACCACTGTTATAATATTCATGCAGTCATTGTTCACTGTGGTTCTGGCGTTGAATGTGGTCATTATTACGCCTTGGTCAAAGAAGAAACGGTTTAAGTTTGACGATAGTCGTGTCACGAAGTGTTCTGGCGATGCATTGAATTTATTGGAGCCTCTGGAGACACCCTACATTTTGTTTTATGATAGAGAGGACATTGTTAGATCAAGATCTTCAGATGATGTGGTGCTGCAGGTTTTTCCGGGTTTTCCTGCAGCTGAAAAAGCAAATGCGCCACTGGAATCAATGAAGTCGCCCCGGAGTGCCAATTAATTTTTATTGTTGTATTTATTTTATTTTTATCGTTGTTTTAACACATTGTAATAATCCAGAATAAAGATCAAGAAAACGTTAAAAAAAACAATGATTACATATTTAATTTCAACAACATATTAAAATCACTGATTATTGATCCGGAAACACTACTTGCGAATTTCTCCATATATCAATGGAAACAAGTTGTCAGTCAAGATTCACAAATTCAAAAGGGGAGAGTTACACAGTTCTAGTTGGTCATTGGGGGTTTTGAAGTTGGATGTTTTTATATAATTTATTTATTTCCAATGTTTCCAACAAATTCATCTTCCTTCCTTCATTGTAAGTATATGGTTTGTGACGTGAAAAATCATAATTTTGCATTAATTTTTATCTAACATCTAGAGGGCGCTGCGTACGCTGTCATTATTTATTTAAAATTTTCCTAACTTTTTTGATAGTAAACTTTTGGTACTTTTCGTGAAAAAATCTCATTCCCACTCCTTTTCCAAGTAAAAAAGGTACACCTCCTCAACAACGCTGGAGGTGATTGTTTTCGAGATATTTACAATTTTCAATATCGATGCATATTACTTAGCTCCTAAGGCGTTGAGTGGAGTTGCTGAGAACATTACAAAAACTAAGTATGTGGTGGATCTCGTCAAAATAAACAACTTTTTCCTATAAAATGTTTAACGTTACAGATTGTTGAAATTTTTCAAAACATGGTAGATTTTTGACAGTTTTTTGCAATTTTAGTTATTTTCATCAAACTTCATACGCAGTAAACCCGTACAGACTTCTTTCTAAACTGAGCATTATCGAACTGCTTTTTCAATCCAAATTAAAAAAAATTGTCAGGTTTAATTATTCGATTAGAAAGTGCTACATTTCGGAGTTTGTGAAAAAAACAATTCGGAGAAGTACTATGTTATTTATTGGGAAAATAAACATATAAAAATTTAACGAAACAACTATTACAACAACTGTTCAAAGTGACGACCCCCCAATAGTAATACAAGCTTCTGCTCTCCTCATCAAAGGATTCCGCACCCGTTGAAAAATGCCCGGAGTGTTTCTTATCGTTTCGCAGCAAGCTATGATGCGATCCCTCAACATCCTCTTCCTATCCATCGTTGGGGATATGCTACGTCTAAAAATTTCTTGGTATCATATTAAAATGAGTAGGAGCTCCATCGTGCATAAACCAAGAGTGATTTCGGATACCAATGGGAACATCTTCCATAAGTTGAGGAAGCTCGTGTTCCGAAAAATGTAGGCAAGCATCTCCATTCAACCGTAAGGGGAGAAAATAGGGCCCAATTAAATAATCCCCGACTATGCCTACCCATACATTAAAAGAGAATCTGTCTTGGAAATGAGTTTGCGTTATCGCATGTGGGTTATCTTCCGCCCAGATGTGATTGTTATGAAAGTTCATGATTTCTTGAAAAATTAGCCTCATCTGTGAAGAATTTTCGATAAAATTTGCGGATGTTGTTCGAATTTTCTTTGAAGCCATTGAGCAAATTCGATACGTGATTGGAAATCACGTAGCGTAAGTGCCTGGACACGCTGAATATGATAAGGATATAATTGTTGTTCTTTCAAAATTCTGTAAACTGTCATGTGACTCACATTTAAAGTTTGACTAATTTTTCTTTTACTTGTCTCTGGATGTTCACTAATTTCTTCGAGAACCGCCTCCTCCAATTCTACAGTTCTTGTAGTCCGTGGCCGTCCTACTGCAGAATTCGTTTCAAAGCTTCCAGATTCGGAAACTCGCCCGAAAAGATTCGCAAATGTCGCTGCACAAGGAGTCACGCGTTGGGGATACCTTTCCTGATAAACGCGTCTGGCCTCGCTTGAATTTCCGTCAGCCAAGCCGTATGCAAAAACCATATCATCCATTTCAGCATTCGTAAAGTCGGGCATAGTAGGTACCAGAAAATCACTTTACAAACTCCGAACTGTGAATTTGTCAATTAATAGTTGAAAATGTGACAGCGAACTTCTATTTTTATAAACAAACTTTCATAGCCTACTCGATTTAATTAACTTAATTTGTAAGCGGAGGGAGACTAAAATTATAGAAATCAAATTTGACTATAAAGTAATATTCATCGATATAGAAAAATGTAAATATATCGAAAACGATCACCTCTAGCGTTGTTGAGGAAGTGTACCTTTTTTACTTCGAAAAGGTGTGGAAATTGGTTTTTTCATGAAAAGTACCAAAAGTTTACTGTCAAAAAATTTTGGGCAATTTGAAATAAATAATAACAGCGTACGTAGCCCTCTAGATGTTACATGAAAATAATACGAAATTATGATTTCCCACGTCAAAAAAACACCGGTCACGGAATTTCGTGCAAATAACTTATTTTTTGCAACAGTTATTTTTAAAAAGCGAACAAAAAATTCAATTTCAACACTCTGTATCTACGAAACGAAGCATTTTCGGACACACGTTTTTTTCTTAAAATTGTCTCAGAAATACGTCACTTGAATATTTTAACGTACTTGTGTTACACCCTGTGTATGTACGATTTTATCCACTTATACCCTTTGGGTTTTGCGTTGAATAACATGTTTCGTAAATTATTCATAGTAATAAATGATGTATTTATGTTGAAAAAATTAATGAAAAATCATTTTTCGAAATTTAACATAATTGCACTATTTACTGCTACCAATAATTTAGGAAATATGTTATTCAACACAAAACCAAAAAGTGGTGAGTATATAGACTAGAATGTGGTTACTGTACAGCAGCTTATATAGTCCAGACAAGCAAAAATTTTCAACATGAGGTAGCGTGAGCATGTGTTATCAGATGAAAACTCTTTATCCTACATTCAGTATGAATTTCTATAAAAAAATAGGTCATCAATCGAACAAGACATAAATAAGGCAGAATTATTTTGCCAGACATTAATTTGGTTATTGAGTCAACTTCGAGATCGATTTAATGCTGTGAAAATAATATGTCTGTAGAAGAATCCAGTCATATGATCGCTGGTCATGTGAGAAAGATAACAACAATTGTGGCGGCTCATGTATCCACATGACGTCAGTCCCAAGTCACATGTTTACGTTTGTTGTCGAGTTCTGAGTGTTTAAATTAAAGTTTCAATACAACAGTGGCTACCACTGAATTTACGTGTCAAATTTGATTTGAAATGTAATAATGTGAAGTTGCCGTTGACGGAGCGGGTTTATAATTCTGATGGATACCACAGACAATGCAATATTTTTTTGACAGACCTAATAGCTGTGTAAAGTATCATTTTATATCTGACAATAATTCTGTTTCATCAATAAATACTCCCTCTAGGTGTCCGCTGTCGTTCCAGGATACTTCAGTAAGTGTGAGTAAGACAAAGTTGGATAGTCGTGAAATTTCCAATTTACGACATACTTTCCTCGATCATCTTCTTCTTCGAATACTTTAGTTGTTGTAAGTGAGAGAGTGTCATTTTATGATGCTTGTTCAAATCCATATACTGATGCAAACATCCAAGAAATTACCACTTTTCCTGAAATGCCGCCGATTGTGTATCATCAGACACAAGTCTTGAGGGCACATGGGCTGCCTAACTCTCCCAATGCCAATCGAGAAAACCTCATGATAATTTTGTTTCATCGAGCTTTCTACCATATAAAGCTATACTATATTATCATTTATTGCGAGTGCGGTACGTGGCAAAGTTTTGGAGAACAGCTTCCGGTTGGGTCATCAATGACGGTAAATCTGAGTTCGTCTGTGTTGCTTTGGAGAAGTGTCCAACATCAGTTAGAATTGTGTATTGTGGATAGTGTATTGAAAATAATTCGAAATACTTCCATTAACTTTTTAAAGAAAGATACAAATTATCTGGTTATGGGTTTAGATCTTGTTAATAATAATCTTTGTGTCAGTGCTCAAAATTCCAGCTCAATTTCAAAAGAAACTCACTAGAGATACGTACGAAATGACCTTAATAAAATAAAAGTGTGATACGATAAATATTCTTGAATCATTAACATATTTATTGAATTTATAAAACTAGCGATAAAAGGGATCTTGGAAACTATAGGCAAATACACGATTGAGTACGCCTTGACTGATCGACTGAATAATTTCATAGAATTTGAGAGAACCTATTAAAAATTTGGTTTCACCAATGGAACCCTCGTTCATCTTGGTATGTACATATTCAATTTGCAAGAAAACAGGTACATCCCAAAATGTAACACTTTTATTTCAAAATGAAATTTGAATTGATTTTATTTTTTAGAAGAATAACGCGAGATTTAATTTTGTAACCATATTCTTGTAAAATAAGAAATAAATAGTTCCTAAGGTTTTACAAGAAAACTGCTTTATTTTACTTTTGAACGGAAATTTTCAGTTAGTTTTTTTAAGGTCCATTATTTTCTTATGTATCTTTTTCTTGGTAATCAAGCAATGGTTTTGTGTTTCATTATGACGTATAACAGTTTTCTTGAAAAAATATTTTTAAATTCGGGTTTTAACACTTTTAAAGCTTTAATATTTTTATTAGAACTAATTAATTTTGTAGAATAGCATTTAGGTGAAGAAAATACGCATTATGCCTACAACCACGTTTAAAGTAATGCCAACAGTATTATGCCTGAATGCTTCAAAGATACTCCAAATATAGGTAAGGAAATAAAGGCAAGTGCTTTCCAGTATGAAAAGGTGTCTGTTGCAAAGAAAAATACAATTACAGGCAAATTTAAATTTCATGGTATATTTTTATTAATTTCATTGCTCTTTTGAAATGAAATTGTTCATTAAAGAATGTTGTTGAGTTTGAGGCGCTAATAATTTAAAGAGTCGCCTATTTTCTGGTACATGCTGCTAATTTGTCGTAGTGATTTGGAAAGTAATTTTTCATCACATTTTAGCGAATAATGATCAGAATGAAGCCCTCCAGTTATCCCAACTCAATGAGAAGCATCAAAAGCTGTAAATAGACACCAGGAAACCTGTTCTTCATGGCACGAAGCTGAAGCACAAAGAGGTGCAAATGAAATAGGTACTTGCATTTATACATATTCAGAAAACATAAGAGATCAGGACGGAGAATTGAACAATAATTATTTTCAGATAATTGTGTTGGCCGAAACAAAAATAGATTTATAATAGCACTTTACCTGTATGATGTTTTTAACTTAAGCATAACTTCGATCACGCATAAATAATATTTTATCACCGGTCACAGCCAAAATGAAGGTGACAGTAAGCATTCAACTAAAGAAAAATCAGTAAATAAGTACACAAGATCAAACCTAATTTATATTCCTGATCATTATGCAAGTATTACCAGATTATCTGAAACAAGGGCAATAAAAGTAGAAAAAGGGTATACCAATACCTACTTTGTTCCATAAAACTTCTTTTGCGCAATCAGAATTTTACCAGGCGGAAATTATCAGTTGAAGAAAAAGTATTGAAATCAACCAAATTGGTTTAAAAAACGTATATGCTAAGAAATCAGGATAACAGAGGCAAAAAAGAATAGCTTGCTGTCTTTAGTTGAAAAGAAAAAGTGTGTTCTAATGTATTATTTAGATTTTTATAGAAATTTATAACTCTATTAACTTAACTTCATAATTTTCTGTCGTAGACTTAAGTTAAGTTTGGTACTCCTAAAGGTATAAGTTTACATTAAAATTTCTGTCTTTCGTTAGACTAAAGTTCTAGTTAATGAAAAGTTTAGGTTGAGTTTATTCGTGTTGAAGTAAGCGGTTTCATTATGAAATTAATTGGCTTTTTTACTCACTGTAGTAATAAACCAATACAACAATAATTTTCACTTTCTTTTGAATTGAGAAACAAATTAATATGTTTTTTGAATCTGCTTATTATTTTGAGTCAAAACAGTTACATTGTTACTTTTTTTTGACCTGTCTGTAGTTTTTCTTGTTAGTGAATAAACTTTCCTATTGAAAATGCACAAATAAACTTCAGGAAGACAGAATTACCACAGTCGATTTCTTAGAAGTTAGCAGAAATAATATTGCTATTGTTACAATTTAACAAAAACGAATAACATAAAAAAATGAGATATGCCTGTAATCAAAACCCGTTTAGTGCTACTACTTCAAAAAAATGCATTTATGTATACTTATGACTACATACAAAGCCATTATTTACTATAAAAATCTTCCCTTGTGAAAAAACATTTTTCGAGTTGTAACTCTTTTATTCCGAACAATCAGTATATACCTACAGAAAATTATTAACATCGGATGAGCATATATGGGTGTTTTTTTTTATCAGTCAGTATAGTTAACCTCACTACATTTTATTCTATGAAAGAGAGGATATCGGCAGATCAAAATCTTCAGATGATATGGTGCTGCAGGTTTTTCCGGGTTTTCCTGAACTTGTAAAAGCAAATGTGCCACTGGAATCAATCCAGTCGCTCCGGAGCGTCAATTAATTTTTGTATTTGTTTCATAATTTGTATTACTTTCTTTTTTCTATGTTTCCATAATTAAAAAAAAATATCCAGATTTTATATAAACTTCTAGAGAAAATAAAATAAATTGATAAGCAGAATCGGAACCACTGACTTACACTGAATCTGCGAGTTTTGAAAACACTTTTCCCACACCAGAACAAAAATACTGTCTCTACTGTACTGATGTGGAAAAATTGTTTTCAGTAGAAGTTGAAGTTGAAATAATTAATTAAACATTCCATAAACATTCCCAAACATTTCACTATATTTTGTATGGCTACTTCGAGCTATCGCGTGGATTTCAGTTTTTCCAGATTATCTTCAAGCAAACATTTCTTATGTATTTGCGTATCTTTGCTTTGTAAGAAAAACTTGTCACAATAAGTAACATAATCAAAATTTGATCCAGACCAATTAAACAGTAATTATTTCAACAAATAATCAACATGAATCTTTGATTTGATATAATTTTTTTTATCATGCTTTTATTAGCTTCACCTGTGTATATGTATGTTTGTTTGTAACTTTCAAACTCGGGATCTGTATTTGACAGAATTATTTCTTGATCTATTCACGGGCAGATGGCGCTGTACGTAACCTCCTTGATATAATTCGGACCCACTTTACATATATTTCTTCATTTGAAAAAAGTATTTCTTTTTATTAACACGCCCGCCTGCTGCCTTATTTGTAACCCTCCTTTGCGCGCCTGCTGCCTTTCTTGGGTTTGGTAGCTGATTTTCAGGCTCCCTCTCCGAAATCGGAAAATATCAATGGCCATTTTTCTAAATAATATACGGCTGATTGATCTCAAAGAAATAAATATAAAAAGATTAAAAAACACGCTTTTATAGCATACAAAACTAAAAAATGCAAAATAAATATAGTTTAAAAAAACTTAAAAACACGAACTGAAAAGTTAAAAATATTAAAAAAAAATAAGCTCAAAACAATAACGATCGAAACATACTAAGTATTAGGTATTGTGGAAAAGTGTGGTCGCTTTGTGCCATATTTTTTGTATACCCGTCGCTCTTTTCACAATAATACTAGTATTTTTCGTTCATTAGTGTTCGATGTTCTTCAAAAGCTTGTTTTTTAGTTTTTATAAACTATATTTATTATATAGAGAGCAATTCGAATATTGAGTTCAACACGATATAGGTATTAGTGAGAGCCTCACCTTCAACAGTTAAGTGTGCATAAACGTACAGACAAAAAGATTAAGAAACAAAAACTTAAAGAATCAGATTTTGTGTTCTTATCCGTTAATGTAAAGTCCCCCAATAACATATTAATACCAGAGGCAGCGTTGCGATTTTTCTAAAAATTTTACACCGAATGAATTTTATTTCAAATAATTGGAAAAACATTTGTTCCGATGATTTTGAAACCGAGCAATAAAGTGTTCTATTCACATTTTTCATAATCGTCATTTGCATCATTTTCTTCGATAGTATCTGATGTTTCAACAAAATCATTTTCGACGTTTTCTGTAAAGAAAATGTGAATTTTATATGTTTATTCACATTACTTTTATTCTACTAAAAGGTTTCATAAAAACTATAGATACATACTTGTATCGATGATTGTAATTCCAGTTATTGATGGTGGAAGTTGGTCACTGTCGAACCACTTGAAAGTGTGTTTATTATTTCCTTCGTTCCATCCGTAGTCTAAGGGTGATAATACTGAAGGAACTGATCAATGAGCATGACTCCAAAAATGCGCTATATATGATGTACGTAGTACATGCTGGTATTAATATGACTGACATGGTTGGAAAAATTGCGCCATCAATTATACATTTGAGTGTGAATTTGTCTTGTTGACCATCAATTTTATATGCTTTCATGAACGTTGTCAGTCGTGATTTGTTTGAATTTGATTTATACTAGAGTCGTCTATATTTGTTATATATGTTAATGCTTTTATGAATGATTGTGATTAATGGATATAATGTGGCATTATGTATATCAAATTGTTATTATTCTATTTGAATTCGAAGTATGAGATAATTTGAATATTAAACAGATGAAAAATCATCGTCAGCTGATTGTTTGCGGTTATAAAGATTGGTAGTTCATTTTCCAAAGAAACCATGCAACGCTCAAACTGTTTATTGCGCTGACTGACGGTTTTTTCGCCTTCAAAAATACAACTGACGATTTTCTTCATTATTTTCAAAGTATACAAATTTACATGTATAAATTTCATAAAGTGAATTCATTTGTCAAATTTTCAATGAGGTTTATGTACGTGACTGACGAGGGGGGACCTCGTCAATATAGCCGACGATTATTTTTTTGAAAAATGTGGCTGGAACAATAATTGATTACTTTGTTGATCTTTATAAAAATCATTGGAGCAGATTTTTTCTAATGACGTTTTTGGAGAATCGGAGCTTTTGTGTGTTAGGGAAAAACTATTATTGTTATAATTTTGAGCCGGTATGAAATGACGCGCTCTCAACTATAGCGCTACCTCCCAGACTATATGATATTACTTACTATACCTTCCATGTACAAATGTACAGACAGAGCGATAAGTTACATTTTGGACACTTCCGTAAGATTTTACTTTTTGGTAGTTTATGCCTCTCATTCCAATGGTTTCATATGTGAAGGAGCGTGGCAAGCTCGAAGGGTTTATGTGACTACTGTTACTGGCTCTAAAAAGAGAATTGTGAATTTTGTCTAAACACAAACTCCCCTCGTAATTCCTCAATATGCGAAACAATTCTTTTGGAATGAATGAAACAGCATTGAAATTCACTGGAACGTGAATTTCGGTTGAGAATTGATTTTAAATAATCCCAGTTCTGAAGAAAACTCTGAAAAGAATGGAAACTTTTTCGCATTCTAATTGAATTTCGTTGAATTAACGACTACACTTATTAAAACTTTTTTTCATTTGATATTGAAACATTGACGCCTTCAAGAGGGTAACACTGACAAAAGTGAGATTTGGGCTTTGTATAAGTAATTCAAATGTTACACGCACCGGTTGGTGAATAGAACCTACGAGTGACATCTGAGAAGTAATACAACACAAGCAAAATGTCGATTAGAAATATGGTGACTTTTGAAAATTGACCATTTGAAAGAACATTGTTTTATTGCTGGACAAAAATCTTGTTGGTTTTCTGCTTTTTCATCTTTATGTACAAAAAAGGCGTCAACTTTCCTCAAGGATGACAAACAAAAGTTGGTCCTAAGGCACGATAAGTATAACAGATTAGTAAAAAAAAGTTTTGAATTGCCAAGAACGAATATTCTGAAGAAAAATTCAGTAAAATGCGTATGGAAATCAATAAACGAAATTCTTTATGATAAGACGAATCATTGAAGTGATGAAATCAAAAATGTATTTGCTGATGGAATTGAAAATCTACAAGATATGTGTGAAATACAAAATATAGTCCACAATAATATATTGAAGAAAATTGAAGGATGAGTGGGTCTATTCGATTCCCTACCGCAACTAGCAAGGGTTTATTGTGGCTCATACCTTTTCAGACTCGACAAAATAAACCCAGATTCTTAAGGAAGCCAATTAGTTTATATGGTGAGTGACCTTTCAGGTCAGATGGTGAAAGTGTGATTCTACGAAACTCTGAAAACCTGATTCGGTCAGCAGCGGGGCAGGCACAAAGTATATGCTGTGCTGTTTCATCATTTTTCAAACAGAGGCGACAAACAACACTGACTTCCGACAGTTCGAGGCTCCGCATATGATGATTCAGACGACAGTAATATGTGAGGAGGCCTATTAGACATCCTAGTTCATCCCTAGTGTGGCACAAGCTTCGAAGAGTGAATGAATGCCTTGGAGTGAGCCAATCCTGAAAGATTTTGCCAGAAATCTTCAAATCTTCTTGACATCCAAGTGAGGAGAGTCTTTTTGGCAATTTGCTACAAATTTACACGTTGCTTGTTAGGAGCCAAGAGCTTCCAACGCCAGGAAATTTTTCATTGACTTGTGTGAGGGGGTTGGATTCTACCAATCTCTCCGCACACAATTCGAGAGCATATATTTCCGCTTTAAATAGGTCTCTAGGGAGGTTGATATCTCTATCCTGGGTCTGCAACTGTGAACACCTGCACCATAGCCTGAAGGTGTTTTTGATCCATCTGTGAACTAACAAATATTTGCTCTTGGTATTTCCTTCTTCCAGAGGATCCAGTCCGCTCTACTCGGGAAAAGTACAAGACAGTTCGTAGTTGACAGTTGGAGGCATAATGTCAGACGTCATTCCCATAATGCTGTGCCGTCCAGTGTCAACCAGCAGTCTATATGCTATTCATTAGATTACTTTGTGCAATTGGCAATGTGCACAAGTCTATATGCAATCTCTCTAGCTTCTCTCTCCAGAAAAATGTGGAGACGAGGTAGATCTAGAAAGATCCCATGGCCGCCGACGATGTGGTACTGATGGCATCACTGACAGCCAGGCAAGCATGTGTCTGTGAGCCTGAGAGCTTTGCCTGAGCCGTTTTCTGTAAAGTCTCCAGACATTTGGCGATTGCTTTATAAGTGATTTTTAGTCTTACAGTCATAACAAATATTCAATGGATTTGTTTGAGACCTAAACCCTAAGTTTAACCACAAATCATTCGACATGTTCATAGGGACAGTCTGGATATGTGTAAAACTTTATTCAAGTAAACATCGTACTTTGGAGGATATTACAACCTACCCTTCCCAACGTGGACCTTGCCGAAATGACAAGGGCATGTGCATAAGCTTGCAGATCGACTTCTCTTCTAATGAGGGCATCAAGCAGACTATCTCCATCAGGAGCGACCACAGAAGGGGAGATAGTACCCTACCGTGATGGCAGCCCCTGGTGACCCTGACCTTAATGACCTCGTCTCAAAGAGTCGTAATTGCAGTTCCATTTGCCAGCATGGCATATATTCATCCAATTATGGTCGATTCTAAACCTTTTCAGTCAGGACTGATCCTATAGATTCAGGAAGTGCATTATCAAATGCTCCTTCAATACTGAGAAATACAGCAACCACAATCTCTTTGTTGTCAAAGGATTGGAAAAATTTCTCTTCAAGGTTGTTTAATGCTGAATCTGTCGATTTGCCGGTTTGATATGCATACCGGTTGTTATTCAGGAGGGCTACATATAATGATTGATTCTCGATGTGCCCGTCCATTTTCTCTCAAGTCCTTTCAACAGAAAGGATGTAAGGCAGATTGTTCGTATCGATTTCAGGTGTGGGTCTTTCCGAAACACTTCAAGTATATACAAAATTATTTCCAGTCCGTTTCGAAAAAGAACTGGAAATATACTAACCTCTCCAGGAGGACCTTCCAATCGGTCTTTTTGGAACGTTTCGCGCCCTCAAAGAGGGGAGCTCTGTTGTTCCAGAAAAGTGGTCAGAAGCACTAACGTTTCCTTTCTAGAGGTCGTGAATGTTTCATCGGGTCATTTCAGCGACCCAATTACAGCAGTCGGATCTGTAGAAAGAATTTTGTGAATTAGTGTGCAGCGGGGTAAATCAGAAATACTCTCACAGAACTTCCCTCAAGACTCCCGTTTTGCCTTTCTAATTTCCTTGTTGTATGTCGTTGAAAATCTTTCATAAAACTCCCAGTTTCCTGACGCTTCAGCTCGATTGAATAATCATCGAACTTCTTTTTTTAGTTTTCCAGGGTGTTTGTTCCACCAAGAAGACTTATGGTTATCTTTTTTGATTTCCAGTGGACAATTCTCATGATTGGATGGGATCACTACTTCGCAAAATTGTTCCACTACTGCATCCATATTATCACTACTGTGAATAATAATGAATTCGTCTTCAAAGTCCGATTGGAGGGAGTTTCTATAACCGCTTCAATCAGTAGACTTTGAGTCACGATATTCCACTACTGGTCTCAAACCTGTTTCAATATTGAATAGAATATATTTATGGTCTGGACAAAGTTCAGTAGATACTACTGTCCAATGGTGTACTTTATTGCTCAGAACTGATGGTTGAGTATAATAATCTTAGTATCAATGGTAGCTCAATACCATACCGACTGTTCGCAACATTGACAATAACCTCAAAGGAAAGAAGTATTTCTTTACAATGTACAATGAACTGAAAAACACTATATTGTAATGGAGAATGTTGAAAGTTGTATGGATGGAGAAGAACTGATTTTGGTGTACATGATCATGATGATCATTCGATCATCAGTAGTATTATAATTTATGAAGAAATGTTGGTTCAGTAACAGGATCATTTTTTCTTAAAAAGAGATAATTGTTTTCTTGCCCAAGTTTCGAATGCAATTATTTTTTTTCAGGGCTCGAAAAGTAGTTTATTCGTGTTGATAATATTACTATTTCAAAAACCATCAGACATATCAGATAAATATTAAAAAAAAGCAAAAATTAATGCAACAGACAAACACCAACACAAAACGACATGAACCAAACCAATTTTGTTTGAAGAAACTTTTCGAGTCCCGAAGAAGAATTTAATTGAATTCGAAACGTCGGCAAAAAAACAATTGTTTTTTTTTAAGAAAAAATCGATCGTGTTGCCCAACCAACCTTTCTTCAGAAAAATTATTGGATCACTAAACTAGTTGACATAATTTATGAACTTGTTACAAAACAAAAATGAGATTTCTCACTTTCATGAGCATTCATTCATAACAGCTATTCATGTATGCATGTAACAAAAAACCTCTTACACAATTTAGACTTCCACAATCATCCAACTCGACGGAAAACTTAATCCTGACTGGAATTCGCTAATTATGAAAGCTACCGAAAACCCTCAAACTATGCCGAGGAAGGATTTTTCAATCGAGTAAAAGCTTGTCGAGTCTGTTCCCATTTTAAATTCATTTTATGATGCATTGAGCGTGAAGATTAATAATTTTTGCAGCCTGAGTTTTAACAGGTGAAAATTAGCCTGATGGTGAAAAATGGGGAGTTGGGTATATTTTTCAAATCTCCGTCTGATTCTTTTTGGGTCATATGATTTCTATAGGCCCATTCAATATCTCTTTCAGGGTTTCACTAAAATGAAAAATATGTTTTGTGTTTTTCTAGTATGCCATCTATTTTTTATTTTTTAGCACTCTCAAATTATTGTACTCTGAAATACTCATGATATTGTTCTTAGTTATTGCTCTCATTCAAAAACAAAACTTTTTTCTGAAATGGCTTCCAATCGCTACTCGCTATATTTTGGTTGAAGTTTTCCAAGAAGTCCACATTGACATAAACAAAGAAAAACAGGGCATAGGTCTCATTTTTGCCCTCTATGCCTAAAAGCAAACTCGACTCGTGGCATCCAAGAATGAAACTGTTGGAGTCATAAGCATTCAGCACTTTGTATAACTGTATAACAGTCCTAGATATTTAGAGATTCTTGAAAGGGTTCAATCTATTTTGTGAAAGAAATCTCCTGATGATATTTAAAAAAAAATGTTTCCAAACAACAGTGGCGCTTGATAGGTGTCTGTAGGAATAAATATACAACTTAGACCAAGGTCGATAATTTTTGAAAAAAAAAATAACAGTAGGATGAAACCCATCAGGAAAGATGGGGAATACGATAAGAATTAAAGGAAAAATGCTTCATCTCGATTTCCGGCAAAACTACAAGTTCTATAGATAAAAGTCTAATGGCAAAGTTGTAGGTAAGATATACAAATTTTGTATTTACAATGTTTCCACATAACCTCAAAATTTTAGTGAAAAATTCAAATAACCAAATTTTTCATTTTCCATTTTTACCTTAAAAAATGTTTCTACGAAATTTGTTGGAAACTTACCTTCTTTATGTTCTAAATACACTGTAATTTATTTACTTATAATGCACTGTTTGGAACCTTTGGTATAGTAATGAATATAGGAATATATAGGAAGAATAGGAAGATATTCCTCTCGAAGATGATCACTTGATGATCGAAACACGTATCGAGATGTTGAAATAACGTTTTGTTTTTGGGAAAAAACTTTCATTTGATTTAAAATATTTTTATTTTTCACCTTATTTTGACTTGATATCAAAAAAGCACCCTAATTTTCAATCAAATATTCTCGCTTCAAAATATCAGCTATTTTCAAAAAGTTCGCGTGCTTTTTGTTCGTTGAAATCTCTACTTTATGATGGGGTGGAAAAAATATACATTACTAGAGTAAATGTTCTCAGAAAATGCAAAAAATCGAACAAAACTCGAAATCGATTTTTTAATCATGTACAATTTCATTAAAAAAATATGATTGCTGCAATTTTATTCAGTTAAAAAGTTTATTCATTTAATTCTTATCACATTCATGTTATAGAAAATGTCATAAAATATAAATATACATGTCAATCGTACTATTGAATTCAGATACTTATAAATACTTATAGTATTGAATACTTATAGTATTTATAGATACTCATAGATACTTTATAAATACCTCATCTTGAATTTTATTCACTTATCCATTAGTTTCTGTCTATTTGATGGTATTTTTTCATCGTTAGATTCGACATACCTTTTCAATTCTAGTTGATCTTCGAAATCTTCAAGACCATCACCTTCTTCGTCTCCAATATTATTTCCAGTCTGCATTGGTTCTTCATCCACAATTTCATCTGAATCATTTACTTCCTCGTAGGTTTCTTCTTCCATATTGAAGCAATTTTCAGAACCGTGACAATTTGAGCATGAATTTATGCATTTCAAACCATGCTTTCGACAGCCACTGTTACATCCAGTTTCACAGCTGCAGCAAATAGTTTTAAGCAACACTTCCGGAATTAATTTCTTTATTGTAAATTTGGGCATGATGCCACGTTGATGTTGCTTCCAGTCCCAATCTCTTGCTGTCAGTTCGTTACCCAACCAAGTTTGAAGCTGATAATATGCCCTGTAACAATGTTGTTCTGCTGCTCCTTCTGTGGGTGGGAGGTTTGCCAAAATGAAAGATGATTTAATTTTTGCCAATTGATATTTTTGGAATCTCAATTGATTCAGTGTTATTTTTCATTTTTACATTTATAAATAGATTTGATTAATTGTAATTCATTTTTTTAATATTTTCTTTACTTGAATCTTTCTTAAAAAAACATTGGGCAAATTTGACAAATTTTTAGCGTCTAATAAAGAATTCACGATACTTTTCTTTCCTTTTTCGGAGAAATGCAAATATATTTTTGAAGGGTTCGTGTATGAAACTATTAGACGTGAAAAATGAATCCTTTACATTTTCAGAACTTGCTGTGAGAAAATGGATATCATGATTATTTGAATTTCATCGATTTACAAGGACCAAAAGATCAATATCTTGACCCACAACATGACAGTTTTTTCATAATTATTTTGTCTTTGTTGTTCTCGTTAGATAAAATTGTTTCTTGCAAAAATGGTATTTTGTATGGTTTTGATAATCAAACTGTGGAATATTGTCTGATGTTTTTCTACGACTACGACTACTTTCAGTTGAAGTAGCTGCTGGTACTGTTGTGACAGTAACAGATTTTTCAATTTCGGGGTACCCATCACAGACAATAAAGCTGCTTGTTGCGTTACATTTTTCTAAATAGCGCAAATATTCATTTATAGCTTCCACCGTTTCATTTTTCTGCCAAATTACCCTTCTAGCTCCTTCCCCACTTCTCCATGAAATACCTTTGAATGGGCTAAAATTTTCCGTAGGTATATAAATTATTTCAAAAAAGCAATAAATAGCCATCTACAAATTATTAAAATATGATTCTACAACTTTCTCAAAATATTGCAGAAGTCTTATCAAATATTAATTTTAATAACGTATTTGTTTGTTAATTTTAGTAATACCTACATTTCAATTTGCAATTTTTTCTTTCATCAATGTTACATGGAATATTACGTGTTTTGAGTAATTGAAGTGTAAATTTCAATAAATAGCTCAAAATTGTACATAATCGAATTCGAGTTTTTTTCGATTTTTTGCATTTTCTGGGTACATTTACTATAAAAATGTATATTTTTACTCCATCAGGAAGTAGCGACTTCAACAAACAAAAAGCACACCGACTTTTTGAAAAAAGCTGATATTTTGACGCGAGAATTTTCAATTGAAAATTAGGGATTTTTTTTTTTATATTAAGTCAAAATAAGTTGAAAAAATTAATATTTCAAATCAAATAAATGGCAGTCTATTTGGAACAGAAAAATGTAAGTTCTCACCAAATTTCGTAGACATTTTTTTTTAGATAAAGATAAAAACCAAAAATTGGTTTCTTGAAATCATGTGAAAAAATTATAGATTCAAAAGTTGTATATCTTTTTATTACCTGAAACTTTGCCATATAACTTTTTTCCATATGATTTGTAGTTTTTCCGGAAATCGAGATAAACCATTTTTTACCATTAAAAATTCACCCTCTCCCACTTTCCGAACTCAGATCGCTCGTAATTTATTTTTCCTTTCATTTTCATTATATTCATCTCCTTTTCTAATGGGTTTCATCCTATTATTTTTTTTTTCACTTTTTACCATTTGAATGCTTCACTGGTCTAACTAGGCTTCATAAATCAAACGAATCTTTACTCCCCTAAGGGAAGACAACATTTTGTAAAATTTGAATACACGTTCATTGAAAGCTATTATCAAACTCCTTCTGCCAAATTATTACATCAAATTACATAACTTTGATGTATCTTTAATGCATCTTTGGGGTTTTTTAAACATTTTATATTCCTTTACAATTCACCAGATATTCCCAGTGGTTACATTAATTTGAAATTACCCATAAAGGTCATTCCCATTGTTGCCCATTTGAGACGAGCAGTATTCATACTTTCCGATTCACGCTGATTAGAATGTCATACATCATCGATCCAGTTTTTGAACAAATTCAAAGAATGGACGTTGTTTACATAAACAGTGTAGATATACAGAAAATATAAGAAGTATGCATAACTAGTTGCATAGTTATCAATATACTTGAGAAATTAATTGTGAATAGGCCAACTGTTCTTTGAATGACGGGTGATAAATTTTCCGCACTTTATGCTATTCTCCTCCTAATCCCAAACCGGTATTCCAATTGACAGCTCCTTAAGGATTAAGTCTCAACCGAACTACATTAATGAAGTTGTAGAACATTGGGCTGGGATTGAAAACTTTTCTAATTCTATGAAATCCTCGTCTGGATTCACAGATAAACTAACACGACTTAAAATTAGGGCTTTAACTCGTAAATAACTTTGTTTCGCAAGATAGCTTCACTCGTTGGGCTGACCCAAGGATTAGCAGCAAAAGTATGTTTTGAATGCAACAAAAAAGAGAGCTTCGATTGATATAGTCCGTAGATGAATAATCGGAGATTTGATGTCTTCGAGTTCAATTGAAAGTAAGTTAAATCAGTTTATAATAAAACTGTAGTAGACATTAAACTTACTGAGAGCTCTTTGACACTTGTGATATCACAAATGCTGGAATTATTTCAGGAAAGTTTTTCGATGTTACAAATTCAAGAATTATTTCTTAAAAAAATTTGTTTCAATCTCACAAGCCAGGCCAAGAAAGGCTTTGGATGGCATTACATATTTGACAATTCAATTAAGTTTCCTATATTATGTAAGTGTTAACCCGGTTTATTATGTGAGTGTGAATAAAATGACTCGATTAATCGTATTACTATCTATTTCATCAACTGTTCTTTTAGATAATTTGATTTACAGCCAGTCTTCAAGTATGCCCAGAATTTGTTAAGTTATCTTCCTTATACGACAAATTGGGCGAATTACGAATATGCGGTTGGTTACTTCGTTCACAGGCAGATGGTGCGATGACAAATGTTGTTTGTCGTTCGCTTAAGCCTAGTTCGAGGAATGACTCTCTGGAGGAATTCGATTTTCAATTATCGAAAATCATCGACTCAATGTTGTACTGACGAGCGGCCAAACAGCCCGAAACCGGTCTGCAAGTGTGTTCCATAATATACAAACTACCAATTTTTTAAAATTTTAGTAAAATAATGTCTTAATATTATATACATTCCAGTAGATACATATGTTTATTGAAAAATATAGTACGGGGTTTATATAACAAGATTTTTATTATAAGTCCTTTTCCTTCACAATTTTCAACTCATCCCCTTCAATACCCTCATTTTTCCATTTGAATATTCCACTGTTCAAAACAGTGTTTTGAGTAATAAAAACCTGGTTTGTTTCACAAAAGTCATATGCTTGGCCAAAAATGACTTCACCCAATTCACATGTGTATAATATTTCATGAATTTCAAGAAAAAAAAAACAGTTAACATGACCCTAGAATTGGGATTTTGACATATGGGATTTCTTCAAACGTGGGTTGTTCCAGTGCTCTTAGTTTCGGAATTATAGACTTATAGGTAAAAACCATGATTAGTCACATGTAATGAATCTTTCTAACAGTTTAGGTTCTTTTCAGAACAAATTTCTATTCATGAGTCCTTTTGTTCATGTGTGAGGATTTTTGGCACCATTTTGAAACACAATATTCTCATACTGAAATGATCATGTTATATTTGTCTATCTGATTTTTTGTTGTCTCCTACAGCAACTGTACAGATTCTCAAACGGTGATCATGGCGGATTGAACTGCCTATTTTCTCTATGTTTTCATCAATTTTCACAGTTGATGAACGTCATGGTCATGGATCACCCTCTCGCCCTTGAATCGTTTATACCATTGAACACCCGTTCACATGCTTTTTATTCTTTGTGGCAAATTGATTTAGTTTCACTAAAGCCTTGGCACGCTGCTCAAATTAAAAAGCCTACCATTTTTCCGAAGACCAAGATATATACGCTGCAACACGAACAAAGGCTATGGCACAACTAAGCAAGTTAGTATCTCCAAACCGGCTGAAATTGGAGGGGGAATTGTCTTGGTCTTGACCTTGAGGCTCGTTCTGTCTAACAGAAAAACCATTTCGTATTTTCTCGCCTCGTCCATCCTGGGAAAAAAGCAGAAATAATTCTGACGAAGACATTGACAATGAATTGGAAAGAACGAGTAACACTCTTATATAATGAATTGTAACAATAGTTAAAACACCCTAGATATAACTGTAGACCAATAATTGATTTCGAGAAATGCTACATCAGGAAGTCATGAAGTTTTTTCAGCATTAACGTGAAGAGTGGCGAGATATGTGTATAAGTTGAATTCCACTCATAAGTTCCCTCATAAGTGCAAAATATTCCGACGAAAACATTATTAGTTAACTCTTCGCTATCCCCTCGAAAACAAAATAAATCACTTTTCTCGAGCCCACCATTTTTTCGAAGATCGACAGATACACGCTGCAACACGAACAAAGGCTGTGGCCTTTGACGAAGACATTGACAATGAATTAGAAAGAACGAGTAACACTCTTATTAAATAAATTGTAACAATATTTAAAACATCCTAGATATCACTGTAGACCAACACTTGACTTCGAGAAATATTACTTCAGGAAGTCATGAAGTTTTTTCAATTATTGATTTGAGAAGTCGCGAGATATATGGATAAGTTGAATTCCACTCATAAGTTTCCCCCTAAGTGCAAAATATTCCGGGTAGGTACCTTCTGGCGAAAACATTATTAGTTAACTCTTCGCTACCCCTTCGAAATCAAAATAAATCATTTTTCTCGAGTAAACTTTAATATTCCAGGTACGAATTTATGAGACGCGAATCTAACCTCAAGAAAGTTCGGAAACTTTTTAAAATCTAGATTCGAAAAGTCGTTCATATCGCACAACTTAACAAAAGATTTATATCCACTTACAAAGTTAACTTTAATTCGACTTTATAAGACCTCGAAGATGCACACAGGCTGTGAAGTTTCGTTTTGTTTGAATTGAACTTTCATAACTGTTCTCAATATTACGAGTATTTCATACAGAGATAAGATTCTCATGTTAGTGTTTTCGTATCTTCAAGAAAAATACAGCAAGCACCAAACGTGATGGTGAGTCCGCCCCCATGAGCACATACTTATTTTCAATATAACCTCCACTACAGCTCTTGTAAAAACGCCAACAAATACTCCTTACAGAGTATTTGTTGGCGTTTGGCATTGTCTGAATAATTTGTATTGTTTTTGAAAAAATGTCATCGCCAAACAAAAAACCAGTCAACAAGAGTGTACTACTACCTATAATACTTAATAAAATATGAAAAAAAAATGACAAAGAAGTAATGTTCTATTGTTACCCTAATTAAAACTAATTATACCACACTGGCCACCAAGGGGCTTATCGTAATCCAATAGTAATTTGGTTGGGAGAGTCTATATACCTGCGCGATCGCTCGCCAACACGTTTGGCGCTTGCTGTATCATTGGGTTTTCTGGAATACTTAAATAACTTCGAATTCTTAAAGAACTGACGGGTTTCGATGAATTGGAGTAATAATATGAAAAAGTCCATCTTTATATCCAATCGGTGTCATTATCAACCATTTTATATCCAATTGGTTGTATATTTTTTTTGGTAGAGTTGAGAAATTCTGACTTTTGTAGTCGTATTGACAAAACGAATTTGTCAACAGTACACAATTTCAACAGCAATAGTATTCGAGATTTTTGCTTTCGATGCACTCCTTACCAAACAGATCAAGGGCGCATTTGTAGGGGGTAATTTTTCCAATTGCCTGTCGATAAGACCAGTCTCTATGTCTAGGTGGTGTTCGGTGATCCTCAGGAAAAAGATTGACCAATGTACAACTGAATAATTGAACATTGAACATAATTGAATCTAAATTTCATGTATCTCTCATTGGCGAGAAAACCGATTCGTTATTATTTCCTATCGTGAACTAAAGCTGGCCGAGAAACCACTTGCCGACATCCAAAATTTCCATATGATCCCTGAGTCTGAAATAAACATATTTATCTTTTCCTATCCAACAGGCCTAACTCGAGAGACCTGGGTTAATCTCCTGGAAATGCAACAAACGTTTTTAGCCATAGTATTTAGGTACAATGATTAAATTCTGATGTATTCATTATTCTCAACACTGATAGGCGTCTCTAAGAGCCGAAATCTGCATGAAGTTGGACTGAGCCAACAACAGATCTTTCGTCACCGCAGACTCACGTCACTGCTATCCAAAATAACTTCGCCTCGTCGCAGGTAGTTTCAGGAGCAGGCAGGACAAGTAAAAATATTTTTAGTTCTTTATTTAAAAAAATTAAATCACTACTGTATTTTGCTTATGGGATTTTGTGTTCTTTGTAACGATTCTTGCAATGAATTCTTTGTAGAAGTATTTGGTCATCCTCTCCACAACCGAATGTAACTAAAATATTACAGAACTGGCCGTAGATATTCCCAACTTATTCAACACGCCTCTTTCTATTGGAAAATGATTCTTCAGGAAAACAATCTACTACTTTACAGCAATCAATTGGAACACGTTACCTTTCACTGACGAGACAATGTTTGGAAGACTGAATCCTCGATGACTCAATCATTTCACCTGACCACAGCGGCTAAAAATGCATCTTCCAACTCCAGGAGTAAGACACGAGTCTCACGAGTCGAAGATGTTGATGGAGCACCGTATTTTGTTTAGGAGCTCAGGGATCGCAGGAAACTTTTCGAGGCTGGCAGTAGCCATCGTAGTGCCTTAGAAGGTTATTTCGGTCACTTTTGGTTCACATTGGAAGAATAGAAGATACTGGATGTTTCGATTCTGTAGGGATCAAATTCTATTATTGTTTGACGATATACAGATAGTCTCTGATTGGTCGAAGTTTAACTCTGAAATTACCATATTCATCCTAATTTTGAATACTGACACGTTCCAATAATGTAGTATCTGCTGCTGAGAACTTCGTCAGTTACCTCATCGTCTTTGATAATATCTATCGCAATAATAGACGAAACGTCGATCTTAAAACCTGCAGACCATGGCCAACAAATCCTAAACGATACTTTGTAGGATCTGCTAATAACTTCATCAGTTACCTCATCACCTTTGATAATATCTAGCGCAATAGTAGACGAAACGTCAGTCTTGAAAACTTGCAGACCATGGCTAATGAATCCGAAAAATAGCTCTGACCGAGTACCCTACGATGGTTTAAAATAAAATTAATTTTGAAGTGATAACTTCTTATGGAAGGGTAAACCATTTCTTTACCTAACGCGTCACGTTGTCAGTCTCAGTGTCAGACACTCAGTGTTTAGTGTGTACATACATATACTGCTGACAGTATTATAAAAATCTAACCAGCAAACACGTAATATTCATTTATCACGTGAAATGTGGCTTAAACATGGTGATATTTGTTTTCTGTATGTACATTATTAGGATCATTGTTTGATCCTACAAAAGTAACAGTTGGCTTATGGTAGCTATAATATGTGTACATACACAAATAGTCAATGAAAGATTTTATTAATTGATAAATTCCTTACATCATCTTCATATTAATATACATAACATTTAATCAATCACTTACGCTTTTCTCAAGTTGAACAATTTCAATATTAGTTCAACTTAGATTAGTTCCTAGACGCACACATTTTTTTATTCAAATTTTTGAAGCATCTTCCTCCTTTATTAGGTCTTTTGACCGAAAAATTGCTGAATATCAATCAAGAATATCAATTTATTTGTTGCAGTAAAAATGTGATTTCGGTAACCCTTTCAAGTCAGAAAAAACTTTGGTGAAACTTTACTGAACATTTTCACAGGAGAGCCATCATCATCGATTTTGATTTGTAAGAGTTTGAAAGTCGAGAACACAGTTAATTTTCTCCGACGGTTCCAAAAGAACTTGATTGAACCATTGACTCGGCAGAAAAGTTTAAAACTATCCATTTTGTGTAATTTCCGTCGTGGGAAACTGGGAAAATCCGAGAAAATTGTAAGATATGTGGATGAACTTCTCTAGGATACGTGAGTTGCAGATTTACCAGGGGTAGGTAATAAATATTTCTGCAAAAATATAGTTGAAACAGATTCAATAAAAACGCCTAAATGAAATGAAAATCCTAATTTTCTCAGCTTTAGTAAATCGCTAAACGAATGGATGAAGGAAATATTATTCAATATAGTATTGAGATCTGATGTGAATGAAAAATCAAATATACTAGATTGCACTTCATGCAATCTTTTGTATTTTCTCTATGAGCAGTCGGCCATTTGTAACTTTATTATAGTTGAAACAAATATGAATATGACAAATATGAAACTTAAATTCTGATAAATGTTGTGAGGAAAAAACTGACATAGATACTTCAATTATATTAGGTACATCAGGAGATATGAACCTTGAATATCATCATTAGATATTTGATATCTTCATGATCCTAGGTAGCTTTCATTTGCAGCGAGAATTTTCTTATCATCCCATGATTTCATATATAAATGTCATTGAGAATGATAATCGATATTTCTTTTAATCGAATTGTAAGGGGTACATTTTTAGAAGAGAATATTTTTGAGAAAGAATAGTTTTGTCTTTCTACTTCTTCATCTGTACACAAAAAAATTAGTGAAGGAAGGAAGCAATTGATTTCAAAATGAACTCTTCACGAAGATGTGAAGATCATGCATATAAGTCACTTTCAGATACGAATCAGAAAGAAAACTCCCCCGAAATAACTACTTTCATATAAACAATGAATTAGGTACACGAATGAAAAAGTATTTTCGAAACAACTACTTTTATATTATTGTATTGAATTATACAAAATACTTTTTTCCGTTGAGTTTGTACTCCAAGCATTTCGTTATGGAATTGAATCAGATGTCATTCACTGAAAAACTACACAATATAGTATATGTAAAGAAATTTCCCAAACATGAAACCCTGTCATCCTCGAATGCTAAATTTCGGAATGAGACATTTGTCTTATTGCCTTATCAGCACCAGTTTAGATAATATTACAAGATGCATCACTCAATTCATTCATAACATTGAAATCTTATATGAGGGATGAGTTTGATCCATTCATGTCATAATGACAGTAGTACGTAATAACATTCAAAGGCTGCTTTGATTCAATGTTATCGGAAGAATTCAACTTTAATACATTTTTTGGATAGAGCAGCTTGTTATCTGAAAGAAATATTCGAATAATGACGACCCATGAGAAGATAATCATCAATTAGAAAGAACATTATAATTATATTTAGGAATACTTACATTGAATACTTTTATCCCTGATCAAAGACTAGATGATTTACATAATCCGGTAATGAAAGATGTTTTAATTTTTACATATTGTACGCTAAATAATTTCAAACTCTCAAAAACTTCTCTTCTTTAAGAGTTTATCAAGAGGTTTCCTTCAAGAACAAACTGGTTTTTCAACCATCATTTATGAAAAATAGCTTATTGTTAATACATTATTGGTATCACCCTGGTATACTTCATACGCAGTCGGAACGTTCGATGTAGAATATGTTCAGTTGAAGGAACTGAATCACAGATATGTTCGAGAAAGGAGCACGTCTTTTATTACTCTGGTCCCGGGTCGAATTGAAAAGAACTAGTCTGAAAATATCTTTCAGCTACTTACTGCGCTGCCACCCAACTTTTCAGAGAGTTTTCCAGTAGAATTACTTAAGTAGTTTGATGAATTGGTAGTTCAAGTAGTAGAACTTTGTTGGTTTTCCATAGAAAAGAAAATCGTGACCCGAATATGATGTGTTCCCTCGAAATGGTGAAATACTGTTCGATTCGATAGATTATAAATGTTGAAATGTTTTGCCTAGCGATTATCAATACTCAAATGGAATTGGGTTGGTTTACTGAATTTTTCGCAATACTATCTTTATTTTAAACAATTATTAATATTTAAATTTCACAACAGAAATAAGTTTGAAAATCATCAACATGGATATGAACCCCGATCAAAGCGAGTAACCTAGATATACCAAAAATGAACAAAGCTATTGGGCAAAGATCAATTACATATTTTGGAACCAAATTATTCAGTCTTGCTCCATATTATATAAAAAGGGAATATGTATTTAAGTTATTCAAAATTTGAGTGATCAAATGGCTCAAAAATGAAAATATTACATCATTATAAACAAATTCTACTGAGTTAATGTCTCCATTTTCATATAAGGGGAAGTCCTTTAACGCCGGACGGCACGTAGCGCCGGACACTGCCGTTATCTCGACAAGTCACAACGCGTTCGGTTCAAAAATCGATGAGAGGGGTGCGGGAAAGGTAGTGATACAGGGACACGGGATGCGGTTTGCCAGTGACGCGAAAAGTCTTGTTGGGAGCAGTTGATTGCTGTTTGTGGCGGAAAAGCAATGCGTCGCATAAATTTTAAGTAAGTATTATTGTATAGTTTTGTGTTTAAGTGTTTCTTTTAATTGCCAACAAAGATAGTGTACCCTTATAATTTATCCACAATGAAAGTTTTTATTAATTTTCCAAACAGTTTTAGTATAAAACACGTAATGTTGGAGATCCTGTGTCCCCTAGTACGGGACACAAAGATGTCCCTCAACACCGGACAGTTTACAAGTTGTTTTTTCTACTAAGCATTTATATTTATCACTATAATTATTATACTTTGTTT
The DNA here is from genome assembly GCF_025532065.1 of Leptinotarsa decemlineata. Lineage (NCBI taxonomy): Eukaryota > Metazoa > Arthropoda > Insecta > Coleoptera > Chrysomelidae > Leptinotarsa > Leptinotarsa decemlineata. The sequence continues at coordinate 4,943,562 of NW_027412549.1, read as the reverse complement.
TAGAGGATAGAAGAAGAAATGGAAGAGACGAAAAAGGTAAGAAAATTGGACTGAAGGAGTTTACAAACTGCGATAGATAAGGTGTTGTCCAAAAAATGAGTTCAAGGGAAGCTTCACTACGCTACAATATCGCAAAAAGCACTCAACATGATGAAACATCGGCATTGAACCGTGGAGACGAAGTGACGTTGCAACCAAAGCTCGGTAGATTCACTAATACTTTCTTACCTGAGTACGAACAAGTTTTAGTGGACCACGTAAAAGATTTATCCAATAGCTGATGAAAAAGGAGTTTCTGAAGTTAGCTTTCGACTTGGCTGAAGCAATGAAGATCCCCCATCGTTTCAACAAAGAGAAGCAAGCTGCCTGGAAGCATTTATATTATGATTTCATGCAGAGACATCCGGACATTTCATTGAGAGCACTAAAGTCGACAAGCATGATGCGAGCCGTAGGGTTTGATAAACCGCAAGTCGATATATTTTATGACAACATGGAAAGACTAATAACACAGTACAGATTTCCACCTTCCACCATTTATAACTGTGACGAAACCGGAGCCAGTGCGTGCACAAACATCAAAAAGTTCTCGCTCCGAAGGCTGCCCGTCAAGTGGGAAAGCTCACTTCTGCTGAAAGGGGCAAAAATATAACAGTTTCGTTTTGTATGAGTGCCAACGGCCACTTTATATCGCCATTTTCAGTAATGGATCAATGATCGGCTCATGATTAATGCTCCAGCCGAAAGCGTTGGCGTGGCTCAGCCAAACGGTTGTATGAACTGTGATTTTTACGTACAATGGTTGCAGACTTTCGTTGAATAGTCACAACCGACAAAAGAGAACCTTGTGCTGCTCCTACTGGATGGCCATTGCAGCCACAAGACACTGGCGGTTATCAATTATTGCCGAGCACACATCATCCATAAGCTCCAAACACTGGACAGAACATTCATGAAGCCATTCAAAGATACTTATAACCAACGATGCGACATGTGGATGAAAGCAAACGCCGGATCTCGAATACCGACTTCGATATTGCTGGTCTGGTCAAAGAAGCATTTACTAAAGTAGCTCGGCTGGATATTGCGGTGTCTGGGTTTAAATGCACGGGAATTTACCCATTTGAAATGCATTTATTTTCTGACGTGGATTATTTGGCTGCAGACATGACCAATATTTCACGAGAAGAGCCAGAAATTCAAACCTACCAAGTTGCAGCGGAGAAGTTTCCGTGACGTCCTGCGATGCACGACTGTCTAATGATTAGGTCTCAGAAGAATCGACAGTCACACAGAGAACCTATCAACGAATGAATAATTAGCAGTCCCAAGCCGTCGACGAGCTTTGATCCAGATGTTGTTCAGATTGTCCATAAATTGTCACCATTGTCGGATGCTGCCATAAAAAGATCAGCAGTTTGGAAAAGAAATAGTGAAAGAAGCGAAATTCTACCATCATCAACCTACAAAATTGCTGCTGAAGAAAAAAGAATGAAAAAACCTTAAGGAAAAAAGAAAAGAAAGGGATCCAAGTTCAAAACAGCAATAAAAGAAAAACGAACCAAACGTGTGAAGGCTAAAGGAAAAACTCGACATGGAACGAAGAAAAAGGAATCAATAACTCAAATATGTAACATCGGAAAAACTATTTGCGTAGTGTGCTTAGAGGACCACGACGGAGACTGGATACAATGTCTTAGTTGTCAAGAGTGGACTCATGAAGCATGTGCTGACATTCCTGAATGTAAAGATGTGTATATATGCGACCGATGCACGACGTTTCAATAGTGTTAAAGTTGAGTCCGTTCGGTACTAGGTGCCAATCCCAAATTTTTTTTTTACCAAAGCTTAATTGAAGTTCCTAAATATATTTGAGAAAAAGTTGTATTGTTGTTAATTATTTTTGATTTTATAATTGATTGACTTGACTAATATATAAATAAAGTTACATTTGTAGTTTTTATTTTATTTTATAAAAACCTTAGGTGTCCGCCACTAGGGGACTTCCCCCTATATGTTTTTATCCCTACATAGCATTTGGAATCATTTTAATTTAAGACGAGTTTGTATTTTATATTGTAACATTCATATTTTTATACATTTACACATTTAAATTTTTAAGTTTTATATGTCTTACATTTTGTACACGTTTAGAGGTTTTACTAAAATGTTTTGCCCGAGTTATTCAAAATACATTATATTATCTTGACCATCTTCAAAGGAATGAATTTCGATATTGATGTTTCGCAGACAAGTTTTCTAAAAACTTAAGTGAATCATCAATACCTATGTTTCTTCTGATAAAAATTCAATAACACTCATTTTAAGAAACCTTTGCATATATCTATAATAATAATCTTTTTTGAAATAGGAAACCTAATATACATATTTATGAGTGTGATAATAACACTAGCACAATGAAATAAAAAAAATATGTAAAAAATTCTAAATTTAAACAATTTGAGATATAAACTAGCATGTAGCCAGACAGTGAACATTACATATAAAAATTTCACTATCTTATGTTAGGTAACATTTAAATAGCTAATGAAATATAAGTATATATATATATATATATATATATATATATATATATATATATATATATATATATATATACATTGAATTATTATTGAAACAGTGATATTTGGTTTCATTATAGATACAAATACCCTAGTGAACAATTGAAAACAATTAAAAACAATGAATGATAGTCAAAAATGTCCCAAATAATTCCACATAACTATACAATTTTTATTCTATTACTTTTTTTTTAATTCTTCAAGTGCTCTTTTAAAATATTTCGAAATGGATATTTTTTTTATTTCTTCAGGTAATTCATTGAACTCGTGGAAGCCCTTGAAAATTAACGAATTCATGGTACTTCCGAATGCCGGTCTGTTTATATGTATATTATTGGAATTTCATGTATTATGATTATGAATGTTTTTATTGAATTTGATGTAATCATGATGGTGCCATTTCATTTACAGTTTTGTATACTAGAGTCATTGAAAAATAGTAGAGTACTTTCAACTGATAACCAATTTAAACAATCAAGCATACTTTTTATGGGAGTGCGGCGATTTTTCTTCAAGATTACTCTCATCCCTCGATTTTGTAGTTTTTGTTGCATATTTAATTTATTGAGGTTAAATAAAAATAATAATGACGCACAATAATCAAAGTGTGGTTGAATAATGGTATTGTAAACTGTTACTTTGAACTGCATTGACAACTTTTGTGCTATTCTACTGAAAAAATATAGTTTTTTCGATATTTTCTTATGTATATATTCAAAGTGATTGTCAAAATTTAAAAACCTATTCAGTTGAAAACCAAGGTATTTGAGTGATGACACAACTTCAATTTTTTCGTTATTGATATTAAGGTTAATACCGTTGATATCTAGAGAACTGTATTTATATTTCGTGGTGAATATCATTGCTTTTGTTTTTGTAACGTTTAACTTCAATTTGTTAGTGCATAAATACTCATTTATTGCTCCCAAAATCCTATCCATTTTATGAATAGCTCTATGTAAATTCATATCGTGACACAAAAGCAACGTATCATCAGCAAATAGGTATATGAACTCAGATTCAATAAAAAGTTCAATATCGTTCAAATATAAAACAAAAAGAAGTAGGCCCAGAAAGCTACCTTGGGGAACACCTACATCAATGTCTCTTTCATTTGATAGTGCATTTTTAAAACGGACTTTCTGTTTTCTATTGTTCAAATAATCACTGAACCATTCTAACACCTTGCCATCAATCCCATACTGAGCCAATTTCAACAACATAATTTCTCTATCAATTGTCTCAAAAGCGTTTTAGGTCTAAAAATACAGTAATAACGTATTTCTGGTTATCCGAATTAGTTTTAATATTACCTATTGTGAGCTGTAATGCTGTTTAATTTTTACGGAAACCCGATTGATTATCTATCAAAATTGAATTTTTAGTGACGTGATATAATAACTGATCATATATAGCAACTTCCAGAATTTTTTCAATTGGGGGCAAAGTATTAATGGGTCGAAATTTACTGGCTTTATTGGTGTTTGCTATTTTTGGAATAGGAATAACAATACTGCTTTTCAATTTATATGGTATTTTTCCTGTATATAGAGATGTATTAATTAAGTTTAGAATAAAATGACCGATGGTTTCGAAAACCTCTTTGATCATTTTACAGTTCAGCGTTTCATATATGGAGAATTTATTGTCTAGGTTACTAACTATTTTCCGCAAATCTATCATAGAGAGCATTTCGAAGTTTTCGAATTTACAATATAAATTTTTGTTTACATTGTGCCAACTTTCAGTGATGTTAATACTTTGTATAATATCATTAATACTATGAACAAAATAATTATTAAAACCGTACGCTATTTCTATGTTACTCGTTAATAGACGATTATGCTCATTTGATTCAAAATATATGCAATTCGAGACATTATGGCTAATACTGTTAACCAGTCTCTACAAAGTTCTCCACATTTCTTTGGGATTATGTCTATATCTGTCAATATTGTCAAAATAATATATTTCTTTTTATTGTTTTAAAAGATTGACAACATCATTTCTCAATAGTTTAAAGGTTTCCCATTTATCTTGTTTGTTGTTGTTGCAGCTCGATTTAAAAATGCTATATCCCTCTTCTTGATTATAGTTATTTATGTATCAAGGGAATTAGGAGGGCCTTAATTACCGATGGCAAAGTTTGCGTCCCGAGGGCCTCTGGCCCGAGGGACAGCAATTGCCTGAGGTTATTAAGGCTCATTAATTCCCGTGTTACATAGATAATTTTATTTCTGACCGATTTCAATAAAATTTTGTTCATTTTTGAAACGGAAAAATGTAGGTACCAATTCATTACATTCCTGGTATATTTGAATCAGGTACCGTTGATTATAGTAGAGTTTTCTTGTTGCTAGGTTGTTGCTATGTTACTTGTTTATAAACAGAACTTTGTTATCAAGCTGTGTTTGCGGTGAAAACGTGTTTTCTACCCCAAATGTAATGGAGGATATTTTGAAAAAAGCTGAACAAGCAAGAGAATCATTAGTTCCATCGAAAAGTGAAGCCGTATACCAAAAAGAATACAAGATATATCTGGACTGGCTGACACGGAAAAATGTTATGCCAAAAGATGTCACTGAAACTGTATTTCTGGCATATTTTCAAGAACTGGTAAGGAATTTTCTATGTTTTTCGGTAGATTTGGTAGTAATTGTGTTTATTCGTTTAGTCAGAAACGTATAGTCCGAATTCTTTATGGACTAAATGGTCAATGCTAAAATCGATGGTGACTATACATGAGAAACTTGATATCACCAAGTTCAATGAACTACAGGCTTTTTTGAAACGGAAGAGTAAGAGTTATAAGCCGAAAAAGTCTGCTGTTTTATCTCCTAAAGATGTTATCAAGAACAGATGCTCCAGCCATACAAAAGAAGAAATTGTTTCCAGTGGCGGAAGTAATTTTCAGGGAACATTTCAAAATTGTACATTTATTATTTGTAATGACGTGAATAGATAAAATATGGTTCAGTTTTCATTTCTATTTATTTTTACTTTTGAAAGGTAGAGGGAATTATAAAATCTATAATGTCCCAAGGGAGTTATGACCCTCTTTATTGATAGCGTAACTATGACGATATAAGCTTATAATATCCCGGTCAGAAATAAAATCATATATCTCATAATCAAACCATGGCAACTTTGATTGGTACTTACATATTTCAATAGGGGCATATTACAGTTTCACATGTCTCCAAAATTTCATTTATATAAAATATATTATAAATAATAATCGCTCATTTTTTCTATTGTATGCTTTTATAAATACATGTGATTTAGCGGTTAATAAACTACTACTACTGAACTACTACTACTTAAGTGTATAAGATAGCCCGTACACGAGCCACATTTTGCGGTCGGATCGACCACACAATTGCAGTCGCGTTCCAGCGAACTCAAGCCGCCCATAAGAAATACTGTACTACACGTACACGGGCGTTCACAAAAGTCAAAACGGACGTGTGCAGTCAACTTGCTGCTGATCACAAACTTGCAGTTGTACCCAACGGCGTACACCGTTGGGTACTTTTTCTCATATTTGTCGCACAGCGTTCAATTTTTGATTTCAAAATTCTTATTAATTCATCAAAAGAACTAATGGACATTCTGAAGTAATTACATTTTTTTTGTCTTGCCGGAGTTTACCGGTTGTTGCTTGTATGTTATTCCATTGAAATTTCAGTTTTTTGCTTTAATAAAATTGTTTTTACAGCTAATCTTTTTAATTTCTTCACATATTCTTTCAGGGATTTCAATGAAAGTCCGAACTGATGAAATGCATCACGAAACATTGTCAACCACATTCAAAATATAAAAATTTTCTTCCTGCTGTCGCGCAACCAGAAGTGGATGTACCCAAAACGATCCTACCTTCCTACGTCTTCTCCTTCTCCTCAAAATGCGGAGTAGTAGTACTTCTTCTTCGAAATCCATATTGAAACTGGCACTCTGACACCACAAAATATAGATGTCAGTTGCCTTAACTGCAAGTGCGGTTTATATGACCGCAAGTCGACCTCATGAGGAAGAATTTCAAGAACGAGGTTTTAACGAGAACGAGAATGTATCATCATTCCCTCCAACCGATTTCCTGGAGTCTTTGAAGTCCACTAGATACTCGTTAGGACAACAAAAGGATTGTTCTGAATTCTTGGGGTTGAATACTCTTCGTGGGCAGAACAATAGCAGAATCAATACTCCTGATAGCTCTGGATTGAATGATTCCATAGAGTCTATCTTGTCTTGTGTTTGTTGATCTTTTGCTGGAAAAATATCCACTTGTTTGCTTTGTAGTAAATGTTCAAGAGGTAGCAAAAACGTATGTGATTTTCTGGAACTTTAACTAGCTTTTCCTAATATGACTGATAACCAGTCCGTGCAAAGCTTATTGTCAAATCCTCTGAAAATGGAACTTTTGACAGGTGATGATCTACTGTATTGCCGAACATGCGCCAAACTGAATGACTGTTATAAGAAAACAAGTATATCTGAGGCACCAGTCAATTTAATGATGACACTGATGATCTTCAAACAAGACTCAACCTCTGATTGATCCACCAAACTCTTTCGAAGGTTCGAAGTAGATGTACACTTTAATCTAGCAGACCACTATTATAATCTTCATGCAGTCATTGTTCACTGTGGTTCTAGCGTTGAATCTGGTTATTATTATGCATTGGTCGAAGACGAAACGTACTGGTTTGAGTTTGACGATAGTCAAGCCACGATATGTTCTGACGATGTTTTGAATTTATTGGAGCACCTGAAGACACTCTTCATTTTGTTTTATGAAAGAGAGGACATTGGTAGATCAAGCTCTTCAGATGATGTGGTGCTACAGGTTTTTCCGATTTTTGTTTGAAGGTGATTGACAATGTTTCGTGATGAATTTCACTAGTTCGGACTTCCATTCCATCTACTATATAAAATGATTTGAAAGGGATTTCAAATCATTTCATATAGTAGACAATGGAAGTCCGAACTAGTGAAATTCAGGTTTTTCCGAGTTTTCCTGCAGCCGAAAAAGCAAATGCGCTACTGAAATCAATGAAGTCGCCCGGAGCGCCAATTAATTATTATTGTTTCATAATTTCATGATTTAAATTACTTTTTTCTTGATCATAATTACCTTTTTGAGTTAATTGTTAATGATTTCCACAGCTTCATCTATGGTCTCCATACTGAAATTCAGATACTGTGTATTATATGCATAACCCTGCACACATCGTTCCACCTCATTCAAAATATCGTCTCATGAAATAATTCTAGATGAAGAATGTTGATTGAATATTGAACCTGTAATATCTTATTTGACAGAAATATCGATTGATGAAATAATTTCAGATCAAAAATGTTGACTGAATAATATTAAACCCATAATACCTTAATTTGACAAAGTAAGTCCTGGCTCATCATGTAAAGTCCTTTGGAGAAGTTGAGTAATACCAATGAATTTGATAGATTTGCGTTATTTGCAGATGATATATCATTAGTTACAGCTGCCATAGCTGTTTCAGGTCTCATGTGATATTGACACTCGCGAAGTAAATTACTCGATGTAAAGTACTCATAGATTTGGTTATATAAGAATCTTTCGAATATTTTGGAGAAAGTGGCCAGCAAACTTATAATTCTCAAATCTGAAAATTCTTTGGGATTGTTTTCTTTAATTAGTATGCCTCCGTTCGAAAGTACAATCTTTCGTGATACAAATTGCTTGATACTTTCCCATTTTCCCGGTTTATATAAAACAGACTATCATATCCCATTTAACATAATACTTTATCGCGAATATGTTTGAAAATCGAACTAAAACCACTAGTTGAAGAGAGTCTTCACTGCTTAGATCAAAATTTGACTACTACCACTGGAAATTTGCTTTCTGTTTTATCGCCGCATCGTCAAAAGCCAACCTGATCAAAGTGTGCGTTTCAAAGTCTACATGAAAAAACCTAAAAGCTCTGTATTTCAAAAATGACTCCAGCAAAACATCAAATTTGACTTCCAGACACAGAAATCAGTTTTCATCTATCTAGTTTAAAAACAGTAGTTTCCCTTTGAAAGCGTTTAATTTGGCCGACTCTACAACATTTCTGATTTAAATAGATTTGGAAAGCTGAATACACTTATTGAATGAATGTATTGAAGAGGTTTTTGTATGAAAGTGTATAATCATAAAATAATTGCGAAGCGCTTTCGACTTTCGTCATCATCAGTGCTCACCTGAAAGTAAGTGATCTAATTGAAAAAGAAGTTTTATTAAAGTTGAAGTTTGCAAAAAAAAATTTTTAAGGTTAAGAAATTTGGAAAATTTAAGATTACTTACTTGTCAGGCAGTAGGAAGTATCAAAGTAAGTACATGGTACATTTGTAATATTTGACTTATATAAAACAAAATAGGCTGATAGCCAAGAAAATACATTTTTGGATTGAAGCCATGTGGTTCAGTCAAAGTATTATATGAATGAAGGACAACTTGAGACAGGATGTGTCAAGAGTCATGTTAAAATAATGGTATCAACTTGAGGAGTGATCCATTATGGATTTAAATATTTATGTTGTGGAGAAGCCAATATAGATTAAAGTATATTAGTAATAAATTTGATTAATCAACAATTCATAAGCATTTTATGAAGGGGAAAGAAATCTCTGTTTAAGTTTACTTGAGTATTCAAACAATGATCATTATTGAGAAGTTCTTTGGAAATCTCTAACTCTTCAAACAAGTCAAGTCTTAGGAAATTTTTATTATCTATTTTATGTAATATTTTGGAATTTCTGTTGGGACTGAAGTTATGATTGTGAAATTTGATGTGGTGGCCAAAAGCAGATTTTCCAGGTTTTTTTAAATGTTCATTAATACGAGTGAAAAGAGGTCTACAGGTTCTATCTACATGTAAGATACAGAACAATCAGATCAGTCAATCTTATAGACTCCACTTCTGTGTAATTTGTTAATTTTGTCTTTGGAATTTTCTAAAATTTACTTGAGTTATTTTGGGATTTAAAGGAAATTTTTGTGCCAAGTATGGTATTTTCTATAAATTTGGAAATAACAGTGCACATATTTTGATGAAAATAAGGTAAGGAAAAATATTTCACAGAAGGTGAACTAACCAAGGTGGTAGAGTTGAAGGCCAATCTTCTATCTGACCTGTGTTTGAATTTGCTAATTAATTTGTGAATAATAGATGGTTGATAACCATTGTTGACAGCAATCTGTTTTAATGTATTCAATTCTAAATTGAAATTGGAGGGTGATAAAGGAATGTTCAATAATCTGCTGACATAACAATTGAAGGAAGCCATTTTATGTTGCATATGATTAAATGAATTGAAAGGGATGACATGATCAGTCTGGGTTGGTTTTCTGTAAATGGAAAAATCTAGTATGTTGTTAATTTTTGTTATAGTAAGATCTAAAAAGTTTAATTAATTATCTTTTTCTATTTCAAGAATGAATTTTATTTTTGAATGTAAGTTATTTAAGGAACCAAGGATGTCATGTGCCAAATCAGAGTTGCCATCTATGAAAACAAGGCAGTCATCAACATATCTCTATCAGCTGAGAATCTTATCAATTTTATTAGTGATGAAGGAATTTTCTAAATTTTCCATGAAAATGTTGGCTAGGAAAGGTGAAAGAGGATTGCCCATTGCTAGGCCTTCAGGTTGACTGTAAAATTCATTATTGAAAACAAAAAAATCTTGGGAAATGCAAAATTTAGTCAAAGTTAATATATCTGTATTAGTAGAATCAGAAGTTAAGTGTTGAGAAAGCAAGTTAGGAACTAAAGATAGGGTTTCAGATTTAGGAACAGATGTGAACAGGTTGCTTACATCAAAGGATATCATGAAGGTGTTGATATTAGGTTGAAAGTTTTTAATTTTATTAATTAAATCTAAAGTGCTACTTACTGAGTTGGCAGGTTTGTAGTTGGTTACGTTTTTTATCACTTGTGAGACAAATGTTGACAGAATAGAGACAGGAGTATTGTAAAAGCTTACCACTGGTCTGATTGGAGTACCATCTTTGTGTATCTTCGGGAGACCGTATAATCTTGGTATTTGTGGATTGCTAGGAATTAAATTATAATATTTTTATAATTCAACTCCTAGCAATCCACAAATATAAGTTTTTTATAATTTAATTCCTAGCAATCCACAAATACCAAGATTATACGGTCTTCCGACGATACACAAAGATGGTACTCCAATCAGTCAGTGATAAGTTTTAACAATACTCCTGTCTCTATTCTGTCAACATTTGTCTTACAAGTGATAAAAAAAATCATTAATGAAATTGCTAAGATTCTCAGCTGGTACAGATATGTTGATGACTGCCTTGTTTTCATAGATGGCAACTCTAATTTGGAACATGACATCCTTGATTCCTTAAATAACTTACATTCAAAAATAAAATTCACCCTTGAAATAGAAAAAATAAACTTTTTAGATCTTACTATAAAAAAAATTAACAACAAACTATATTTCTTCATTTGCAGAAAACCAACTCAGACTGATCATGTCATCCCTTTCAATTCATTTCATCCCATGCAACATAAAATGGCTTCCTCCAATTGTTATGTCAACAGATTATTGAACATTCCTTTATCACCCTCCAATTTTAATTTAGAATTCAATACATTGAAACAGATTGCTGTCAACAATGGTTATCAACCATCTATTATTCACAAATTAATTACTAAATTTAAACACAGGTCGGATAGAAGATTGGCTTTCAACTCTAGCACCTTTGTTAGTTCACCTTCTAAGAAATATTTTTCTTACCTCATTTTGATCAAAATATGTGCACTGTTATTTCCAAATTTATAGAAAATACCATACCTGGCAAAAAAATTTCCTTTCAATCTCAAAATAACTCAAGTAACTTTTTAGTGAATTCCAAAGACAAAATTAGCAAATTACAGAGAAGTGTAGTCTATAAGCGTGACTGCTCTGATTGTTCTGCATCTTACATTGGTAAAACCTGTAGACCTCTTTTCACTCGTATTAATGAACATTTAAAAAAACCTGAAAAATCTGCTTTTGGCCACCACATTAAATTTCACAATCATAAATTCAGTCCCAACAGATATTCCAAAATATTACATAAAATAGATAATAAAAATTTCCTAAGACTTGACTTGTTTAAAGAGTTAGAGATTTCCAAAGAACTTTCCAATAATGATCATTGTTTGAATACTCAAGTAAACTCAAACAGAGAGCTCCTTCCCCTCCATAAAAGGATTATGAATTGTTAATTAATCAAATTTATTACTAATATACTTTATTCTATATTGGCTTCTCCACAACATAATCATTTGAATTCATAATGGATCACTCCTCAAGCTGGTACCATTATTTTAACATGACTCTTGACACATCCTGTCTCAAGTTGTCCTTCTTTCATTTACTTAGACTGAACCACAAGGCTTCAATCCAAAAATGTATTTTCTTGGCTATCAGCCTATTTTGTTTTATATAAGTCAAATATTACAAATGTGCCATGTACTTATTTTAATACTTCCTGTTGCCTGACAAGTAAGTAATCTTAAATTTTCCAAATTTCTTAACCTTAAAAATTTGTTTTTGCAAACTTCAATTTTCACAAAACTTCCTTTTCAATTAGATCACTTACTTTCAGGTGAGCACTGATGATGACGAAAGTCGAAAGCGCTTTGTAATAATTTTATGATTATACACTTTCATATAAAAACCTCTTCAATTCATTCATTTCTGATTTAGTCTACTCTGGAGGTTTATGCCAATCCCATATGTAAATGACGAGTTCAATCATATACTGATTAAATTACACTACCTTGGTATATTATGGCACGAAGAATCAAATCCCAAAATTTTCCAATGTTTACTTATTTTCTATAGAACACTGTAATCATCTCAATAACTTCTATCTCGAGCATCCAGAGTAACTACCCCCTTTCCGCATATTGAATTTCAGTAGCCGTTCTAACGAGGCAACACAATATTTGCAACAATAGAAGTACAAGTTTGAAAGGCAGATGAGCTTTTTCTACCTGGCCTCATTTGTATTTTTCCGCAAGTGAATGCCCACTGCTATTAGCAGTGTTTCGGTATTCTGTTTTATCTTCCTACTCTTGCATAAACGAGCCCTTAGCTTTGGTCACTAATGGTGAAGCTGGATGGAGAGAAAGGTAACGAAATATTTTGCAGTAACGTTGCACTCTGTATACTTAACGAATGCCAATTATTGAAATACAACACAAAACAAAATTATCAAAATATAATTTACCTGTGAAGTGTACAAAGTTCACGAAAAGTATTTATCAGGGATTTTAAAGTATCTATTCGTTTATTTTCATAATATAATAATCTTCTGAGACAAGTACAATACTAATGACAATAATCTGTTTAAAATCTGTTTTTCCGACAAATAACTGTCACCCTCCTACAACGAAAACTGTCAAAAGTCGAAACTTGTGCGAACTAAGGACTAACAAGGTCTTACCATTCACCGTGAGATCTCTAACCAAGGTTAAAACTCAACTGCGATGAACATAATCTATTGTCAAAATCCTCAGAGCTTTTTAGAACAGGCTAGCTTTCGAAACTAGTCTCAAAGGACACATATTCAATTTCATAGACCAGAACAGTCTAGTGTCGGATAAATTGCATTGCAGAACGATATACATGGAATCAATGAAATTAAAATTGTTTAGATAGGTATTTGTCCTCAGACTTTTAATTCTGAAAATGCGGCAAAGTCTACAAATGGAATAGTGTGGCACGAAAACTGTGAATAATTTATTTATCTATTTGTAATACAATACTCTGTAATTGGGCTACATAGCCCAATTACAGAGAAGGAAATAACAGAGTATAATAAATACATTACAAACAAGTGAGTGTGAAGTCTACAAACAATACAAATAAGTGACTATAGGGACTACACATTTTATATTTATAATAGGTGACAAAACAATTATTTTAGAAAGTGGGATTTTATATCTAACAATTTGCAACCAAATATATCTAAATTATCGCTAATAGACTTTGTCACATGGTATGGATCGCGGAGAATTCTCCAGAACATTTGTGCGAGATGTTTTTATATAGAAAGTACTCGGGTGTCTGGGACAGATTTTAGGAATGCAAATATTAAACTTTTCCAGTAATGTTGGGCAGTCAACTATGCTTTTGAGAAATACTTTTATAGGCTAGTACAACACTATAATATTCATGCCTTTTTTTCGAGACTGAAAAAGTTATGCTTTGATAGCAATTCAGAGTGGATTGATCCTATTGGAGGATACATGCCATCAGTTTTAGGCTTAGCAGTTTTGAGAATCGTCGTTGAATTGCTTCTAATCTATCTATATGATATTGATAAAAGGAGCCCCACACAACTGACGCTTATTCTAACTTTGACCTTATGAAAACATAAAATAGAGTTTTTAAGGTCGAAGTTTCTTTGAAATCACTACTGTTGCGTGCAATTGAACCGTACAAACGACAGGAGGAGGTTACAACATTATCGATATGCAGTGCACAATGCAGTGTACAATGCAGTGTCAATTGTGACGCCAAAATCAGTAAATGTTTCTAGTCTCACCAAAGAAACGTTTTCTATTGATTATTCAAAGATCAAGATGTTCGTTTTTAAACTGTAGGACATGACCTTATATTTATCCGGGTGTAGCGACAAGTTATTTCGATAACACCATTCTACAACCCGTCCTACGTTTGCTGAGAGGTTCACACAATCATCTATGTTCACAACGAGGCAGTATAGTTTTAGATCATCGGCATACAAAAGGAAATATATTGAAGAGTAACGGTCCCAGATATGACCCTTGTGGAACACCGGAAGAAGTACTATATTCGATAGATTTGAAACCATTGAGCTGAACATATTGTTTTTGATGAAAAAGTTTCCATTCTGAACAATCCATTGTTGATTCTTTCGTGAATCACTCACTTGTAGTTGTACAATAGTTCAAGATATTTCATCCCCTGAAAGAAAGCCGAAAAATATTGCTAAGAGAGTAAAAGAGATTGATAGGAAGGTTAATGAACAAATGAAAAGATATGGAGGGATTTCACACCAGGAATATCCATTCTGGACTGCTAATAAGATGCTTGCTATATAAAAAACTAAACATCATATAAAGTTGGAAAATGTCATCTTTTCATTACCACCACCGTAAAATAGGCAAAAAATCAACACTTATTCCGCCTTGTTGCATAACGTTGAAATTGAAAGGAATTAAATCAATCCATCTGATACTGAAGAACTTTAATGTCGGTTAGAAAGACTAGGTAGATCCAATAATGTCCAATTCTCAAATGAAACCCACCGTTGACTGTTGAATGAAATTATATATCTGGTGAAAGACGATCAGGGCATTTTTTTGACAGTTTCTCTGAAACTTACGTCACTGATACTTTTGAGCAGGTGAAGGGTGGTACTTTGGTATCAAAAAAGTACTAAATAGTCGTCAAGGAGAATTTTCAAAATCATATTTCAATGTATTAAGAAACACCTTATCAGAAAAACTCTCAACAAGCAAAACATAATAATCAGTATCGAGAAACTTATTTCAATAAATAAATATTAGACCAACATTCAATGTGGAAATTTCAATTGTGAAATCACCACAATTAGATACGGTTATTGCTTAGAACATACATTCTCATGACTGGTAAGTATTTTACAGAAAAATCCATAATAACCCTATGGAACTACTGAAAGCGTTTCAAACTATAGAAATATAACACGTCACTTTTCATCTTGGTAGAGAAAAAAATATAACTAAAATATTGTGACGAGGGAGGTAATTTAACTAATACTAGATTGAATTCTCACTAGTGGAGAAACTTGTTTTACACAATCATTTCAATCAAACCCATCTACTAATATAATTCGAGATTAGATTTCAGAAAAAGCCTGACCTGTCTCCGCAACTATCTAGTCAAGTGAACAGTCGATTGCTTCAGCAATATAAGAAATACAAAGTACTTCCATAAAGATGAAGAGTTCTAGGAATGCTTCTCGGGCAAATCTATTTTCAATGCAATTTTACTGCGAATTGCAATGAATATAAAAAAGTAATAGGAGTTGCAGTGACGTTCGGGAGAACATAATCAGGAGTTCAACGTTACAGAAAGGTAACGAGTGTAAGTTTTAAAAGCAGAAAGTGACCAAATGGACTTGCGAGAAGTGAAATGGGCCATGTTTTTGAAACGAAGTATTTATAAAGGGCTACGGTTTGTGTCGGTTTACGATATACTATTGTATCTGTATCTGTAGAGTAGGGAGGGTGAGTCTAGGCCTACAGCACTTAGGCCACATGTGACCCATTGTACATTCTTCCAAAGAGTTGTCCTCCTACTCTGGAGTACACTCCAAATCCTAAGACTTTTTTTGTTTTTGAGCCGTCTGTATATACATATGCTTATTGAATTTGTAGCATCTGACTCAGTGTTCTGTTTTATTTGTATTTTGTAGGGTATATTGAACACAAACCTGGGTTCAATTGCATCACTGGTCGCCTGCAGCAGAGGTTGCACAGGAAGCGCTTCTCGCCATAGGCTCAGTCTCAAGTGACCCATTTCTACTTCGAAGTTTACACCAGCCGTGCGCAATCGTAACATGGCCATTAACGCAACCTCCTTAACGTACTGGTCTAGAGAGGTCAGACCAGCAATTAATTCCATTGCCGCGATTGGTGTTATTCTCATGGCTCCTGTGATGTTTAAACAAGCCAGTCGCTGTATCTGATATACTTTTTGGATGGCCGTTGCTTGTAGAACTTTCGGTCACCATGCAACGGCTCCATACGTTAACATAGATTACTGCAGTGTAGATCCAGGTGACCACACGAGGTGAAAGACCCCATGCGCGTTCCACTCTTCTCTGAGATTGCTCATAGCCACATATGCTTTTTTTGCTCTACTCTGTAGGTGAGGTGTAGAGAGGTTTTAAGCTCGATAAACTTCTTTTCCTGGTGAATAGGACCATATCAGTCGTCTTGGGATTGATCGACAGTGAGTGTTCGTTTATGTTTCTATTAATTTGAGCCCATCCTGCGCTCTATCGCACATTGTGTTCACAAATTTGCCGGTCTGCAAGATAACTATTTCATCTGCATATGCAATTGTGTAGAATTCATAATTGTTGAGGTGATTAAATACTGTGATAATCATAAGTCATTTCTCCTTGTAGATCAGTTCATTTAGGCTATCAATTTTTTTATCATTCTCTATGTTCGTTATAACACAGAATATATCCTGGTATATGAAGGAAGAAATACTGTATGCAATAAGAAAAAAAATATTACATAAAGAGAGGCGTAGTTTATGCGATGATAATATGGCCGAACTACAAAACCGGTTAACTCGCGAAGATTGTTACAGTATGCGCGGAATTTCTCATCAAAAAACTGTCAATACTCGGGTTTACACGAAATATAATAACAAAATTTGATTTTTCATTGTAAATTCTGTATCTGTAGAGTAGGGAGGGTGTGTATAGGCCCGAAATACTTAGGCCACATGTGATCCATTGAACATTCTCCCGAGAAGTTGTTCTCCTAGGTCATCGTTCATCCTGTCCTTTCCAGGAAGGTGGATAGGTGTGGGCCAACACTCGCCGAACACACACTCTCTTATTGACGATAACTCCGGACACTCGCATAAGACATGCCTGACGATTTCATCTTCCTGTTCACATATCATGCATAGAGATGTGTCCACTAGCCCCATAATATGGAGGTGTTTCCTTAGTTGACAGTGGCCAGTCAGAAATTCTACTGTTAAGCGTAGGTTTTTCCTGGTCATCGCCAGATATTTCTTGGGCACCAGCTTCTCAGGGTCGCTCAGGGTGATCCTGGCAAGACTGGATTCTTTGATTCCATCCCATCTCTTCAGGGATTGAGCATGGGTGTGACGTTTGGCTAGATCCGCAATTGTCGAAGTACTCAGGCCGTAGGTGTCACTGGATCCTAAAATTCTTAGTACAGCCGCTTCCTTGGCTGAAGAGTGGGCAATGCGATTACCTTAACTCCTGTCGTGCCCTTTAACTCACCTCGGTATGATGTTATTATCTGCTGAGGCTTTGGCTAAATCGTGGTGGTACTCTAGTACTATGCCTAAGGTAACCCGTTGTCTGTTCAAGGCTAATGGGGCTTGCCTACTATCAGTGCAGATTGTTATGTTTTTTCCAAAAATTCCTTTCCTGGTTATTTCTTTTGCGGTGATTGAAATACCAGCTAGTTCTGTTTGAACCACGCTGGTACTTTTTCCACTCAATCCTTGGTATTTGAGCCGACTGTATATATGCGTATTGCGTTTGTAGCATCTGAGTCTGTGTTCTGTTTCATTTGTATTTTGTTGGGTTGATTAAACACAAATTTGGGTTTGAATGCATCAGTGACTGACTGCATCAGAGGTTGGGCAGTAAGCTCGCCATAGGCCCAACCTCAACTGACCCATTCCTACTTCGAGATTTACACCAGCCATTCGCAATCGTAACATGGTCATTAACACTACCTCCTTAACGTACAGGTCCAGAGGGGTCAGATTGCACATTCAAATGATCAATCCTAATCAACTTTTGTCACTAACAGTTTTTAAAATTGTCAAAAATTTACACTTGAGCAAAATCCATATTCGACGAAATGTAACATCTGACTACCATCTTGTCAAGCACATCGACAACGGTAGGGCCTTTGCCAATCACGACCAGGCATAAACGGCCTTCTTCAACTACATCGAATCCCGAGCAGACAATTTTTATGCTGACGGAACAATCGACTTATGTTGGTAAGTTGGAAAAAAGCCCAATGATTGAAATGGCGATGTCGATTTAAAATGTACTTTTATAGTTGCACGCATTACGAAATCACCATGAAAAACGTTTTATTCTCACAATGCTCCGAGGATGTTTAACTTCCCTAACACTATACGAAACTTAACTTATTTGAAGCAATTCAAATCCATCTGAAGAACTGACGTTTTTTCTTCACACTCACTCTGTGATTTAATTGTTTTCACTTATTTTCTATTCTTTGTCTTGCTAACGTAAAATCACCAATTCAGACATGTAGGTATATATTATCTCATATAAATAAAAACAAAACAAAAATTATGGTTATAGGCGAACAGAAAAATATAAATATACAACTTGACAACGAAAACATTTAACAAGTGAAAACTTTTAATTATTTGGGTTTAGAAATAGATCACAATGGAAAGCAAGATAAAGAAATTGATAACAGAATAGAGAAAATCAAAAAATGTATACAAGTCAATATACCGACTTGTCCTAATATTAGGTTAGTGGTCCCGGGTACTAAAACTAGGACAGAACAAACTACAGGCGAGGCGGTAGAAATGAAAGACCTATTTATTTATGTACTTACTTATTTATTTTTCACAAATAAATTATTATTGACATATTATTAGAGAAGCCAAAAACGACTTATTTGAAAACTGAGATTCATCCACAGCCAACATCGTTCTGTCTATTGAGAACCTAACCACCCAACAAATGGGTGATAACCATTCAAATCTCGATTACAAATGCAGGAGTATCGCCGAAAACCCTTTGGACGGGAAATAGATTCTGTCAAATGCGGGTTATGTTGGATATAGAGATGCAATACATTCAGATTCTGACACTGAGAATTGAATTGTTGGATGAAAAGGCAGGAGCAGAACCGAAAACGGCAACAAGATACAGGGTTTCGAGGTTGCAGTACATTTTTCATAACTAATCGTGAAAATAAAATAATTCGAACAACATCATTTGATGATAACAGTGAAATATTCGATTTGGAAAAGAACAAAATGAATTTGCAGGCATATTGGATTTTATGATGATGATGAATCAGGACAAATATTTAGAATTATAATAAATTTCATCTAAAAAGGGATATATTTTCAGGAGAGAATAGTTTTTGGTGAAGAAGAGTTTTGACTTTTTACTCATCCATCTTTATACAAAGAATGTGGGAATCTTCCAAAGAAAGGAAGAAAGCAATTAATTAAAAAATGGTTTCTTCACAAAGATGTGTAAATCTTGGAAAAAAGTTACTTTAGGACACAATCTGAAAGAAAAAGCACTCTCGAAACAACTACTGTCATGAAAATACCCAATCACTCGAAAGAAAAAATATTTTCGAAACTACTTTTATGTGAATGATACAAAAACACGTTTTCCTATTCAATTCGTACTCCAAACATTTTTTAAGGAATTGAATGAGATTTTTACAGGATTGCTACACAATATAGTATATGAAAGTGATGAAATTTCACTCACATGAAACACTATCATCCTCAATGGTGGACATAGATGTTTCGGAATAAGACACCTACTTCATTCACCACATCAGACCCAACCTGAAAAACAAAAATTACTTTATTTATAGTTTTACGACATTTATATAACCGATGAGTTAATTCTACTCATATCAAAGTAGGGGTATGTCTATAACAGCACGTAATGACATTTCTTCGCTCATTTAATTTAACTCATGGGATAACAATCCATACCGTGTTACCACAGTAACAGAAAGTATATTGTTGACATGAAATCTGTCATAACTGATACTGAACTTCATTTCATTTCGTTCAAAATCTCAAAAATGGTTTGCGCCATATCTTTAGAGGGAAAAACAAAAAATCCCTATTTCAGCCGAAGCCAGCCGTAGGCAAAAAAGTTGCTCATGAAGGATTTCTTGATAATCTGATATGCTGAAACTATGTTGGAGAATCGAAAACATCAGCTACAACTGGAAGGATAGCTGGAGATAGAGGAACTGAAACAAAATCTCAGACGAGAAATCAAATAGTAAATAACGCTTTGCAGTTCACAGTTCACAGACACCAGTTGCTCGTGAGAATGGGGAATGTTCCTCAATTTGGGTTATTACAGCTAATGCAAGTTGGAACAAAATAAAGTTGAGTTCAATTCATGAGTTTTTCAAATTCACTTCGAAAAGTATTCAAATCGATGTTTCAGATGTTAAGTTTTAATTTTTAAAGGGATTTGTTTCTAATTCACATATTGGCAACAGCGCCTATATCAAGTTGAAGTAATTCATACGTACCTAGATGTTCTACTTTAAAAAAGGAAAATTATCTTTATAAATCAAAAATTAAGGCAAAATATAAATTATAGTTCAATACCACCTCCACAAGCCACATGAACAACAGTTGTTTTGTTATTTATTTATATAGAGGAAGATAGGTTAGGTGCACAAAATGTCATATGTCACAGAATGTCTCGGAACTCGGAACAGCACGCCTCTGAAATATGTCATGTTTGTTTGTCTCATACAGGTAACAGATACATTGTCCTTTATTAGCTATAACCGATGTCGCCAAATGGTGAAATAGAAACGAATCCCTTTAAATGTTGAATGCATTATTTCATCCCTCTTTTTTAAGTATTTAAATAATTTTTTAAAGAAAAAGGTTGAAATGATAAGTTTAAAATGCGTTGTTTTAGAGCTCTTTTATGAAAACTACTTGATTTTCGTCAGGAGGAACATTCCCAATTATGTCTCAACCACCATGGTCAAGAAATATATCAGAAGAGGTATATTTCATCTCAGAAACATTCCGAAATAGACTGTTTTACTGCCAGGTAGTTCGAAGAGACGATTTTGAACATTTGCTCAACTTTTTTGAATGAGATGAATGATAACAGGATTGAATTGAATTGCCATTTTCTGGTGGAGTTACGTAATTTCTAGTCCCAAATACGAAAATCCAACAGGTTATCGAAATTTAAAAAAGGCCATTGAATGCCTTCATCCGACGTGTCACAAGACTACTCTTTTTGAAAAAAAATTGATAGCGTCCTCTCAGTACAAGTGATGGCTTTTTATATGAAAAAGTACTAAAATGATTCTTTTAGGAACTCCTTTTTTTAAGGACAGAACACAAGCACTACAGAAAAATCCTTAAAGCGCTCCCAGAGCGGTGCCTGTGCGAAAGTAGTAATTCACATTGAATTTGAATCGCTGAAGATTAAATCCATTTGGAAAAAATTCTCAGGAAGTTTATTCCACATAAAAGCAGTTCTCCAGATGGAAGAGTTAGGTTATGTTAGGTCCAAAGTGAGCGGGTCTATTCGACCCTCCACCCCAATCCGCAAGGGTTTATTGCGGCCAAATAAACCCAGCTTCTTCACGAAGCCGATTAGTTTTTATGATGAGTGGTCTTTCAGGTCAGATGGTAAGAGTACAGCTCTGCCGGACTCTAAAGATCTGATTCAGTCCCCAACGGGGCAGGCATAAAGTATATGTTTTGTTAATGAGGTAGTCGGATAGTCAAGTTGCAAGAATCCCACCTTGATACCCACGACAACCTTCCCATATGAGGGTTTCTGCACGTCAGCTACACCTGACGATGCCTTAGATTTAGCCGTGCAGAGCTTTTTCGCCTCTGATTTTGACGAATCATCACTTGAGCGCAAACGTTTGCTAACCTGCTCATGAGAGATCAGGAGTTGGGGAGTTGAGAAGCTCTCGCTCCTCAACTGAATTTACAGGGAGGTCAGTTGGAGTCGTAAACTCGACATCCATCACCTCTGTAGACTGGCTTCTGAACTAAATTTACAGAGAAGAGTTCTTGAACAGTGAAGTTCGAGGGGTACTGAGTTAAACTTCACAACGATGAGCAGCCACAATCCGTTGCGTATTTCTGATATGTATCGCTCTTGGTGGAATCAAATGGGCCAAGTCACTGATTAACGAAAAAACAGATTTTTTAAACTTGACCAGTTCCTTTGAAAGTATCTTCAAAAGAGAGACAAATCTCCAACCTTCCAGGCTATCAAGGTTGCACGTGATGTTCGCGTCTCCAATCAGGCGAATGGCTCTTTTCTGGGTGTTATCCAGCAACTTCATGGTATTTTGGGGGGCAGAGCTCCATACATGAGAACAATACTCCAATGAAGGTATAATCTGAGCTTTATAAAGCGTCAAAAGATGCTGAGGTGTGTACAGTTTTCTGGTTCGGAACAGTATTTCAAACTTTTGAGAAGCAGCCTTTGCAACTCCAACGACACGATTGTGCCAAGATATATTGGTGTTCATTTTAATCCTAACAAATTTATCGAAGCAGAAGGCGGAATTTTCTGATATTATTGTAGACATTTATCTTCTTGGAAAAAACCGATGCCTGGGTTTTTGTGGCATTGAATTAAACCTGGTTACTTTCGGAGCAACCTTCTGCAGCCGGTGAAGATGTGCCTCCGTAGCTGATGTCCTGGAATCCAAATGGAATGACGAGACAAGTGTGCTGTCGTCAGCAAAGCAATATACTGAATTCTTGTTTTTTCCAATAAGTCGTTGATATACAATACAATTAGAGTTTGGGACAATATAGATCCCTGGGGAACACCAGTCGAGAGATATCTTTCGACGGCCACTTGCAGGGGAGCGTTCTTTCAGTAAAGCCATACACAAAAATTATCCGACAAGCCATACCATCGAAGTTTGGTGGCCAGCAAACCCTTATATGCCACCCACGGATTCTCCATGTTTCTCGATTTCGTTATTCCAAATATGGGTGACATACGATAGAAGGTCACCCGGTGATCTTTGTTTCTGAAAGACATATTGATGATCGCTCAAGATGTTGAAGCCTTTCAAATATTTGAGAATATGGTGGTTTACAAATTTCTCCATGATTTTTGATATCACTGATAGCAAAACGACTGGTCTATAGTTATTTGGAACATTTTTCTTAACTTTTTTGGGAATGAGCTGAATGCGAGCAATCTTCCAACGTGAAGGAAAAATCCTTTTCTTGTGAGATAGGTTAAAAAATATTCAAAATACTGTTGCGAGTTCATTTGAGCACTTTTCAAGTACGATGACGGGCACTTCATCAGGGCTAGACGCCTTGTTGATATTCAGCTGTAGCAAAAGGCCACCAAAACATATTTATTTATCAACAGATTCGTAGATATAATGGAGTTATGTATAAATATAGTGGACATATACGTGGTAATTACCTAAAAAGAAATTGAACGAAAAAAGCAGTTTTAAATTTTTTTTCAAAATATGCTAAAAGGATATCAAAAACAAGAAACACAAAATATTCCCTGCAGAAATTAATAATTCAGATTCGTCCTTCCCAGTTTTCCAACATGGTGGGCACCATGTCCGCCAGAAAACAACTACTTTCCTAGCTACAGATAATGAATAATTCAATGCTTGTCGTTGATTAAAACCAGGAGCTTGCTGAAATAAATTCAGTAATTACCTACAATTATTACCTACTAATCGAATGAAATGGTATCTGTTCCATCTCGTGACCATACCACCTATTATGAAAGTAGCGTCGCTTGTACCAGTCTTAGTCATAGAGAATAGCCTGACAAATGTGTCCAGAAAGACAATACCACAAGCAAGTTTTGTTTATAGTGTTGTCAAGAGTTCAAGTGTTCTTCAGGAGTTTAAAAAACCGATAATTTTTGAAATGTAATGAGAGATGGATGATGAAATCAAAAATAAAGCAATGAATGGAAAAATATTTGCCAAGTGTGCAAGATGTAAATAGAAATGAAGTTGTGAACATTTATCCCTTCTGTACTGGTAATTCAAATTGCGAAGAGTGAATCGCCACTGTTTCGTTCTAAGCTCCTATTTCCTTTCAGTCTTGAAAATCAATATCTTGTAAATGAGTATATACTTTACTGATATTGAGAGAATGGAGTTCTACATTTCTCTCCATGATAAACGTAGTTGTGATAATTCAATTCAGTTATTTTTCATCATCTTTTGGAATTCAATGAATGCTGCAAAGAGTACTGTTAGGAGTATCAACTAGGAAAGCTTCACACATATCAATTTTGGTTATAGTCTCTCACGCGGATTTTGTTGACAACTAATCCGTCACAATAAGTTACTCTTTTACCTTTTCTATTTATGCTGATTATGATATCCAAAATTGAATCCTGTGAATATTGAGGTCCAACTGCAGCCACATTCTGCATTTTTAACAGAAAATTCGGTTCTAGAGCCGTTTTATTCATTCATTTCTTCGATTCGACATCACGACTCGTTTCTCCAATAGAGTCAGAATCTTAAATCTTATAAAATTAAACTCTACTCTTAATATGATGAAATAAGGAGATTTGCAGCGATATAAATTATTCATAGTCTTTCTCCTAGTTCCTGAAAAGAGTAGCTGAGTGAACTTTGGGTAGATTCGTTGCACCAGGAGTATTATTACTGTATAATTATTGCTGCAAGTGAACATTCTGTTTGAAGGAATAAATTATGCTCCACTCATAGGAAGTTCTAAAATGAAAATTAGCTATGTTATAGAGGCAGGAAGTTCTTTGTTGAACTTATTTCAATAATGTTTACTTGTAGTTACATGGTTCCTAGCATATACAATGTTTTAGATGTAAATATTTTTCTTTAGAACTCGCATGTAGATACAAGAAAGATCAGAAACACTTCGGTAATCCGAATTACATTAAGTGGTCTACAATTGAATGCAATAGCATTGTTTACTCAAACATAAGCAGAATGGAAAATGAATTTCAGATATTTCATTTCTGCTAGATGGTGTTTTAAATTATATGGACTTCACACCAATGAATTATACGGACTCAACAGCAATAAAATCTATATCATCATATTTATGTCGCAATGCAATATTGCATTGGATGAGGATCCAATGCAATATTGCATTGGATCCTCATCCAGTTGTGAGGATCCAATGCAATATTTGGATCAAAATTGTATCTATCATTGGTTACATAGATTTGGGCAGTTAGACTTTTTTTTAGACAAAACACAAACACTACAGGAAAATCTTCAAGGCGTTCTAAAAGCAGAGTCTGCGCCAAAGTAGCGATTCACATTGGATTTAAATTGCTGAAGATTGAATTCATTTGAAAAAACGTTTTCTTGAAGTTTATTCTACATAGACGCAGTTCTCCAAATGGAAGAGTTCTTAAACAGTGAAAGTTCGAGGTATACTAAGTTGAAACTCAGAACAGTCCGTCGCGTATTTCTGATATGTGGTGGAATCAAATGTGCCAAGTCACTTGATCACTTCCCGTCAAAGTATCTACAAAATTGAGAGAAATCTCCAACCTATCTTCGATGTTCCAGACTATCAAGGTTGCAAGTAATGTTCGTGTTTCCAATCAGGCGCATGGCTGTTTTGTAGATGGACGGTAGCCGGTCGGGTTGACGTGGGTGGTTTACACACTCACTCAATCGACCGCTGTGTGAACCAGTGGTATGAGCCGTAAGGCCTGGATCACCGATTTCCACTTCCTATCGTTCAACCTGTGTTAGGAATCACACGTCAAAAGGTAAGACCTCTTTATTTCTTAGCTCGCACAGGTTTCGATTTTTGAGAGTTGTTTTTCGTACGGGGGCGACAGCTGGTTAACGGCAAAACATATTTTCTACAAAATCCAGCAGCTTCAGGGAGTGCTCAGGGGCGGAGCTCCAAACATGTGAACAATTCTCCAAAGAGGGTCTGAGATAAGCTTTATAAAGCATCAAAAGTTGCTGAGGTGTGTACAGTTTTCTGGTTCGGAACAGTGTTCCAGGCTTTTGAGAAGCAACCTTTGCAATTCCAGCGACATGATTGTGCCAAGACATATAGGCGTCCCTTTCAAGCCCCAACAAACTTATCGAAGCAGAAAGCGGAATTGTCTGTTCTGTCATCAAATTTGGTTAGGAGACATTTATTTTTTTTGGGAAAACCGATGCCTGTGTTTTTGTAGCATTAAATTGAACCTGGTTACTTTCACCTCAATTCGAAAGCACCTCTGGATTCTCATTGGGATATGCAACCTCTTAAGGAAAAATAAGAAGAGAAGTCTATTAAAATAGGCTATCTACTGATCTGAGTTTTCAGAAAACTTATGTACAAGTATAGAACCCGAGTCTATAATGAATACTTTCAAAGATGTCAGTGAAAGAACTGTTAGTATTGAAGGAAGATATACTGAAATATAGGTTCAAAAATTTTCCAGTTGCATAGTTGACATGTTGTTATTATTTCTTGTGAACAGTGAAAAAATGTGAAATCCAGAAGATCTTTCCTTTTATCTGTTGTGCCACAATTTTCACGGTTTGGCTTGTTCTTCAACATTTATTGGTTATTTACTTATACGTATGTATCTTTCCTCAATAGTTTTCACTTTTGACTTCTGTTAGAGTTTTGGTATATGGAATGTTTCTTTCCGGCTTGTGGCTTTGTTCATGACATGGAGTTGTTACTAGTTAACAATCTTCCTCTCAGACGAAGGTTTCATATATGTAGCGGAACTGTGTTGAAATTAATCAAGTCCCAGACACTTTCCTGTATGGATAGCATCTTTCCTCTACTGACGAGAGGTAATTCCTCGACACCGCGGTCTGCCGGTAACCTACTTGAATAATTTCAGCATGTTCCAGCTGCTGGACGAACGAGAAACATCTTCGAGACTAGCCCTGTGCGAAATCTTGCATAAATGTCTGCAATTCTCCAGAATTGGATAAAGAAACTAGGATTAAGATTTAAAATAGTGAACAAACGTCAAGCAGTTATGGGAAGCAGAAGAATAATATTGGAATTGCGTAACTAAATATAGACAAGAACAACGGCAAATTTTCTATTTGGACAAAACTTGGTATAACACTCACGACACACGAGAATGTGCACGCCTAACATGCCTGCAAACAAAAGATCGCGACTAATCATTGTGTATTGCGGAGGAAGTAAAGGATGGGTTCTGAATTCTTTGAAATTATCCAGCGTGGTATTAGCCAGGGAAGTAGTTGTTTTTAGGTAGATGTTTACCACATCCTAGGCAGTTGAGAATTCGAAATATTTATTACTTTATAAAGTGTTATCATTTCGAAACTGGTTTACTACAATACAAATTTAAACTGATTCAACAGAAAAGCCTGTGCTTCATTTAAATTCGAAAATTCAATTCAGTTGATATTGTCAAAAATGAAATCACTAAATGTTAAATTTTTGGCACTGTGATAAATGATTTTGCAAGTGGAGAAAATGGAGACAGACCTGCATTTGGACCTCAATAGACGCAACTTGTAAATATTACGATTTTGCAAGTCGTAATCAACAACTGCTTCAAAACGCAAGTGCGTTAGATGATTTGTTAACATATTTTCATCAACAATATTGGCAGTTTGTACAATCTTACCAAGGTGAAAATTTATTTTTTGAAGAAAATAGTCTTCCAGAAATTTTGCACAAAAAAAATGAACAGATAATTTTGAAATATAGAATTTCATAACTCATTGGTCGGTCGGTAGCCAGGCGGTTCGATGTGGGTGCTTCGTTCACTCAGTCAACCGACCGATGTGTGAGTCGATGGTTCAAGCCACAGGCTGAACGCTCGATTTTTACTTGCTATCGTTCAAGCCGTGTTAGGCATCACATGTTAAAAGGTGAGACCTCGTTAGTCCTTAGCTCACACAACTTTAGACTTCTGAGGGTTATCGTTCGTAGGGGTGCGATAGCTGGTTTACAGAAAAAACATATTTGAACATATATTGGGTGTACTAACATATAATGTACTAACATATAAAATCTAATTTTTCAAAAATATTTTTTCGCGAGAAAAGTCGATGTGAACAAAAACAGACCTACCTAATACTATGTGAGTTACCTTTCCTTTCTGATAATAGGATTACTGGAATAATAAATTAACCACTCCGTCAAGAATACTAGTCAGCTCAAACTTTCCAACAATCAGGGCAATTCAGTTATATTATGAAACAGAAGTAAATAACTGCAATAAAATATGATTTACGACAACTTCAAAGCTATTATTTTGGTGGAAAGAACAAAATAGAGGTCACGATAGGAGTAATCTCGATATTATTGTGCCAGTAAGAGTTAGTCCCGGTATGCTTATTCTCCTAATCACTTCAAGAGGCCCCATCGGCGGTAAATCGATAGTTCTGTGTTAGTATTCTGGTAGCGCAAGTGCTCTATCTAAAGCATCTTAATTGAATAGTAGAAATACAAAGGCGTGCAATAGAAGAGATAATGGGTTTCAATAGATCGTGGTTAATGAACTTGAATTTATATTGACAACCTGCTCCTTCCTTACGAGCATTAAAATATAAGCAATACACTTACTAGGGCAACATTCAGTGACAAAAGTTGAGAAAGGCACATTTTTAATATTCACATACCAATGACCAGAATGAAGAAATCAATAAACAGTGTTTACGAATATCAATTTTTGGTTATTTAGTAGTTCCTCAAAATATAGCACCTGATTACTAACAAATCTTTGCCTGGCAAGTCGGTGCGACCAATCGTCTCCGCAATTGGTTTCCCACATATAAAATTTCTACATAGCTAAAAACCAAATTGAAACTGTTCGATTACTCACAGGAATCTATAGAGAAAAACAATAATGTGAAGTGGGAAGACGGAGAAATCATTTGATGTATACTGATGTTTCCAAATGTTACTTTACCTAATACCATTGAATATTTACGGTATTTTAGAGTTTACGGTCTAATGGTGAAGAATATATTGTTATTTTTGGCTTTCTACTCCTCCATCTTTATATATAAAAAATAAATGGAGAAATCTTCCAAAGAAAGGAATGAAGCAATTGATCACAGAATAAATTTTTCACAAAGATGTGTAGACAATGCATACAAACTGGAAGAAAAAATCTCTCGAAACTATTTTCATATAAACAATGAATTACACGAAAGGAAAAATATGAAACAACTCATTCCATATGAACATTGAATTATACAAAAAACACTTTTCCCTATTGAGTTTGTTCTCCAAACATTCGTTTTGGTATTGATCATTTACAAGATCGCTACACAATACAGTAGTATATGAAAGAGACAAAATTTCACTCACATGGAACACTGTTATCCTCAATGGTGGACTTCGATGTTTCAGAATACGACATTTGTCTTATTGCATCTTCAGCACCAATCTGGATAACATTACAAGATGAAGCATTCAATCCATATAAAAAGGGAGAGGTAGAAAGCCTTCACCTTTCTTTCCCAAATATATATCCTTTTCAATCCGACAGGTAGGCGTTTGAGGGATTTCACTTCGATTGGAAGCTTATTTTTGATAGCACAAAGGTTTGACTCGCTATGGTCAATAATATTGCGATCAATGATATATTTGAACTGAAATTTTCTGATGTATACGTATAAGTATCAATCGACAGTTAACCCTAAACTAGTGAATCAGATTGAATCCTTTGTTTTTATTCATACCATCTAGTAATTCCAGAAATCTTTCTGGATTCATTCTTGCTGTTTGTCACCATTAGTCTGCTACTGAATAATCTCACCAACTTATTCACATTTCCTCAATTGAAATTTCGAATCAATGCATAATATTAAGAATAACACTGATACTATAGATGAATACAAAACTGGACGTTCATGTCTTATTTTGTAAAGCCACTAATAAAGACGTTTCTAATTATCCCTCAATAATTTTAATTAATATAGGTTCAACGAGCAGCTTTCCGCCTCATATCGTGCACCGACTATTATTTACGACGCCTAAGATATTTTTATTAAAATCGTTGACATTGTTGGAAGTGCGGGAATGAACACTGACGTCTCGGTTATTTCACCTGGAATTCGTTCTGAGGGTCGTAGTTGAATTTATTTCTCCATGAGTGGTTACGACAGGGCCTCTAAGAATATTGAAATTCGTGAATGACACTCCTGGTAAACATTCAAGTATAGTGAGCGAGTTCTAAGGAATCTAGATAGAATAAAAAACTCCGCACAGCTAGCTTAGGAAAATATTCAGCTTGTAAAGTATTCTTCGAGGATAGTCTTAACATAGACTAGTTAATATGTTCGAATAATTTAGTTATCATCTATATATAATCCTACCAGTGTGATAAATTAAAAATATTTCTTTTTGAACTATGAATTAGAGTGACTTGTTCATTCACTGATCATTCATTATTAAATTGGTCCTGAATATATTGAGAAAATAAACCCAATATAAATAAATGTTTATGAATATTTGTTTGTACCTAAAACGAAGTTTTTTCATTCGATATTTTAATGTTCAGACGACTCATTCACTTCTGAGCCTCTAAATTGCGTTTTTTCTCCCTTTTTTATGAAATCAATTTCAACAATCTGGTTCTCTCTTCCAGTTGGTACAGGTCCTTGGAATATTTGTGATCCAGGCTTCACATTCCCAAGAAACATAACTAGCTGTCCTTGTCCCTTTGTTCTACTGACTGCAGCTAGGGTCTCCGTTATACTGCTACATTTTTTGTTCAAGTTCAATCCGTTCAACACTAAGGAGCGAAGTGTTTCCATATATACCGGGTGTCGCAATTTGCTTGATATATCGATAATGCTGATAGGTATGCCAAATGTCTGTTAAACATTGTTTCCTACTCGGCACTGAATTTATTTTTGAGAGAATAAAATTACTGTAGTTGAGCTGTTTCATCGAAGATTAAACCCCTACTGTCTAGTAGAAGCAGTAGAGTAAACCTTCGATTTTACTGTTTCCAATAAATCAACATTTATTGATGTTAGGTCCGGTGACCAAGAAATAGGTCTCCCTGTCCAATTATATCTAACTCATCTGGGATTTTCTTCAAAAAATATGCTGGTGCCCCATCTAACTGAAGCCATATTCCATCCTCGATGTTAGATGTTCTATCAACCTAGGATATGAACTGTTAATGGGTTATGAAAAAACGGAAGAAGTTATTTTCCGATACGTCAAATGAAAGAGTTCTTGAACAGTGACATTGGAGGTGTACTGAGTTGAACCTCAAACGATGAGCCAGCCACAGTGTGTCGTGTATTTTATTTTTCATATGTACGGCTCTTGGTGAAATTTATGAATACACAAACTGCTGACTTTCCAGTAGCATATATTATGCAGTGTTTACTTTTCATCTTGCCCTTTAATACAAAGTGTTACTCGTTAAAATTTCTGAAATAATTTCGGAGTTACGAAAATTTCGGAAAAACTGTTATGGAGTATTTTGTTCAATGGGAACAAAAAATGTGGTATGAGTTTTTCGAAATTTCCAGGGTTTAGTTCCAGTTTATCCCCGATGTCTGAATAAAAAAATTCTCAAATATTTCCAGAAGTGCCACAGTTAGGATAAAAATGTTCAAGTAGTTTCTATAAACTTTTCCAGGTCAACAAAACTGGGTATATTGAAAATTCCATATATTTAGTAGATTTTGATAATTTTCTAATAATCACAGATATTGCCTGTACTATTGATTGAAGTTGCAGAAAAAACTTAAACTGTTTTGCACACCTTTTCGTGGAAAACAATATCTATGAAATTTTGTGTCATATTTTTTTTTCAAAAATGTCGAAAAATCATCCAAAAAGCAACTAATACATTTTTCAAAAGGTAATATCATGAAGCAGGAGGTTGCATATTTCAATGAGGATCTAAAAATTATTTCGAATTGGGGTTAAAGTAACCAGGTTCAATTCAATGCCATAAAAACCTAGACATCGGTTTTCTCCAAGAAGATAAATGTCTCCGAACCGAATATAATGTCGCTTTCTGCTTCAATAAGTTTGTTGGGGGTTAAAATGGACACCAATATGTCTTCGCACAGTCATGTCACTGGAATTGGAAAGGCTGCTTCTCAAAAGCTTGGAACACTGTTCCGAACCAGAAAACTAAACACACCTCAGCAACTTTTGATGCTTTATAAAGCTCAGATCAGACCTTCTTTGGAGTATTGTTCTCATGTATGAAGCTCTGCCCCCAAACATACTCTGAAGTTACTGGATTCCATCAGAAAAGAGCCATCCGTCTGATTGGAGACGCGAACATCACGTGCAACCTTGATAGCCTGGAACATCGAAGAAAGGTTGGATTTGTCTGTCTTCTATACATACTTTCACGGGAAGTGTTCGAGTGACTTGGCACATTTGATTCCACCAAGAGCGGTACATATGAGAAATACGTGACGGGCTGTGGCTGCTCATCGTTTTGACGTTAATCTCAGTACACCTCGAACTTCACTGTTCAAGAACTCTTTCATCTGGGGAACTGCGTTTATGTGGAATAACCTTCTTGACGTTTTTTCAAATGGATTTAATCTCCAGAGATTCAAATCCAATATGAATAGCTACTTTCGCACAGACACCGCTCTGAGAGCGCCTTGAAGATTTTCATGTAGTGACTGTGTTTTGTCCTAAAAAATGGTTGAAATTTGAAGTCAACTTCATTCTATCCAAAGATATCGTTGACAAAAAGTTTTTCCAGACAGACCAATGGACTGATAGACGACAAAATAAAAAATGACGATGCGAAAACCTCAGTATACTGCTCGTCATCATAGTACACTGAAAATGGCATGTGACAAGGCAACTATCGTCTGCCAACCTCATAAACGATTCACCGCTTTGAAGTAGTGACAGTGATATCAAGTGAAAATCTGCCACACATGAAATTACATTTTCATTTAATTTACACTACGATAACAAAAATTACTATCCTGATTCTCAAACGAAAAAGTAGGCCTATTAAAATAGTAAATTAGTTTTTTTTATGAAAAGAAAATTATCCTGCCAGTAGTAGTTCGCGAAATATCCGGCAGAGGTCCATACAGATTCAACTTCCTAATTCAACAGAAAGTTACGTCTTCATTTCATTCATACACATTCGTCCACACTCATATGAACATTGGATTATGCAAAAAACACTTTTCATATTCAGTTTGTACTCCAAACATTAGTTATGGAATTCAACCAGATATCATTCACTGGATTGCTACACAGTATAGTATATGAAGGAGGTTAAATTTCAGTTACACATAAAATCACGACTTAATGTCACGAATGAGTTAAATCGACTCATGTCATCGGTGACAGTAATGACATACATTTGTTTGTTTGACTCAATCCCAGCCATAGGAATCTTATTTACATTGAGGTATACAAACTGAATATGAAATAGTGTTTTTTTGTATTCATTGTTCATATAGGTGTAGTTGTTTCGAAAGCGCTTTTTCTTTCAGTGTGTGTCTGAGTCACTTCTTTGCATGGATCTCCAGATATTTGTAGACCTTCTTTCGAAATTATTTGCTTTCTTCCTTTCTTTGTAAGATTCCCACATTTTTTTGCATGGAGATGGAAAAGAAGAAAACCAAAACCTTTTGTCTAAAAAATGAACCTCTTTTGAAAATATACCACTTTCAATTCAAAGAAGATTCCTATGGCTGGGATTGAATCATCATTCCGAAACATCGAATGTCGGCCATTGAGTGTGAGTGAACTCTTTCATAAACTATACTATGCATCAATACTGGAAATGATATCTGATTCAATTTCATAACGGAATACAAACTGACTAGAAAAAAGTATTTTTTGGAAAATTCAATGTTCTATTTTTTACTGTCAATGTTGATATGAAAGTTGTTTTTCCGAGAGGGCTTTTTCTTCCAGTGCGTGTCTGAAAGTCACTTCTTTGCATGATCTCCACTACTTTGTGAATAGTTCATTCTGAAATTACTGTCTTTTTTCCTATTTTGAAATATTTTGGGATATAACCATTTTCAATTAAAATAAGTATACTTGATGGATAAAATCGAACAAATCGAAGTCATGTATTTAGTAGAATGAAATAGTAGCTACACATTGATAACAGTATACATTGCAATGAGATGTATATGATGAATTAAAAAAACTTGAAATTGTTCTGACTCAGGATGCAATGAGACGAATATTGGTGAAACTTTTCAGCAAATATAATACGTTCTGATGGAAAATGAAGATTTTGAAATTCACTAAGATATAAATAACCAAAAATATTGAAGAAAGAAAATCGATCAGGTAATTCCGTCAAATAGTTTTCACAAACTCACAAAGTTCATGAGGTAAGAACTTGACGTTCTCTCTCAGTCCACACCTGACACCAAGATTGGAATTTCCCAAGCGCACGCAACATTTTCCCAGTCTTATTAGAACTAGACCGAAAATAAGCTTCTTATTTCAACATATCGCCCACAAATTTGGGGTGTCAGAGTGTTAGTCTTGCACCATGTGTGAGAAAATGTGGATAAATTCAGAAAACACGTCTGTTTCCTTATGAGTATTTCTCTCAGTTGGGGAAAGGACACGTATGCCATACATAACATTTTACATTTCATCAATGAATAATAAAATTAGTCTGGTGTAGTTTCTTTTATCATCGGTCAGGAATAAATGAAAAATCATAAATACACCACCGAACAAATTAATATTGTTCAGTTAGTCAGTCTATATGCATAAATTATTATCAGAACTGTACAAAAGACTTACTATACAAGACAACACAAACAGTACCTATATGAAAAGAAAACTACGATTTCTTGATATCATTTTTAGGCCAGTTATACCTCGCGAAGGTTCTGCTAACGATCTGAGGGGTACTTTTCGTTTTCTCTGTACCGATTACACTTTTTGGTAGAACTTTCACATTACATTCCCCCTCTTTCTTCTGTTCCTCGGCAGGTTTGGTTAAAACTTTGTCAATGAGGCCAAAAGATAAAGCCTCCTGTGGAGACATAAAATTATCCCTCTCCAAACTGAATTCAACTTTTTCCAACGGCTGTCCAGTGTGTTTCACATATAGTAGATTTATTTGTTTTTTTAGTTTGAGTATTTCTTCTGCTTGAATTTTTATGTCCGTTGCTTGGCCGGTAACCCCTCCTGATGGTTGATGTATCATGATTCTGGAATTTGGCAATGAGTTTCTCATACCTTTTGTACCTGTGGAGAATGAAAAAAAATATTACAAACTCAATGTTTCGAACTTTAACTTGATATAGGTTAGGTTAGGTCCAAAGTGAATGGGTCTAACTTAATATAATATCTCGATTATGAATTATAGAAATATAAACACTTTGGTGCATACGTTATGTGGCAAAAGTTATATAGAAAACTATGATATCAGTGACATTGCTTTTCAGTAAAAGGCAATATAATAAATAACCTGATTTCGGACAAGTGCAACAGGATTACAGTTTTCTCTGGGATAATAAACACTTAGTTTCTTCAAAAAATAATAACAGTGTTAAATCTACTACTTGACATAGATGTTATGAGTGCTCATTAATTCATTTAATTTGTGTATTCCAGGTGAATACAGGTTCGAAACCGTCGACTAGCACATTTAAAGGAAAAAATACAAGCACTACAGGCTTGGCTAAATGCGTTGTTGAACAACATATACGCGGCTTCTTTGAATTTTCTTTGAAAGTTAGCATAGCTGAGCACAAGAAACATACACAGAGAGGAGAAACCAGCAAATTCGGAATAGCAGAGCATGTTTGGACTCATCAACATAACATCAAGTGGGCTCAAGCTGAAATCATCCACAAGGAGGAACACTGGTTTAGGAGAAAATTCAAAGAAGCCGCGTATATGTTATCCAACAACGTATTTAGCCAAGTTAGCGTAGAGATACGTAACATATGGAAACCTCTAATGAAGCGGAAAACGATCAATTTCCGCCAAACGATCTCCCGCTAAAACTAATGAAGCGGTGAGAGGGAAGAGAGGATAGGTGAAAGCACTCGAATTACCTGTAAATAGTCAGATCTCGAAGGAATAAGCCCAGTTATCACCCGAAGACGATTGTGGATACTAACATTCGGAAAGTCGTGACATAACTTGGTTTGGAATCTTTCAATTTTTGATTTTCATATCTTGTTGATAATATTTTTCAATTTTTAAGCTTGTATTATTATATCAATTTATTTTTTGGTTGTTATTTGTAAGTTATTTCCTTGTAATTTCAGTTTTTTGTTCAATAAAATTGTTATTTTTCGGTTAATCTTTTTAATTTTTTACAGTTTCTTTCAGGGATTTTAAATCAATTCAAATCAAATTAGACAATGGAAGTCCGAACTGATGAAATACAACATGAAACAAGCCCATTAAATGTGCCAAGACACTTGAACCCGTGAAAGTATCTATAGAAGAGTGACAAATCTTTAACCTTTCTTCGATGTTCCAGACTATCAAGGTTGCAAGTGATGTTCACGTCTCCAATCAGGCGGATGGCTCTTTTCTGGGTGAAAACCAGCAGCTTCAGGGTATGCTTAGGGGCGAACCTCCATGCATGAGAACAATACTCCAAAGAAGGTTTGATCTGAGCTTTATGAAGCATTTTCTGATGTACACAAATTTGTATTTTTTCAAACAGTGGCATCCCTACGGGTTTCGCATTGAATATTTTTGGGAAAAAGTACTACGCCAATGCTTTCTTTTCAAAATAAAATCATTTTTAAAATCCTCATTCATTTTTGAGAAAATTTGATCTCCTGGTATTTTTTTGTCCGACGCATGATTTTCACTCAAAAAAATAAAAATCGACAGAAAGCAAATTAAGAAATTAGATCAATTCTAAAATGAATGAGAATCTGAAAATTGCTTCATAACGCATTACCAATTCCCTAATAATATTTGAAAACATAATCTGCAAAAAAATAAATTTTTCACAAAAACGAGTTTTATTTTATTTTGTGACAGTAATTCTAAACGAATAGAACAAATTTGTTAATTAGTAATAATACCAAAACTGATTATAAAAATTGTTGGAAGTGGCCACCTGCACTTAGTATGCATGCTTCCGCCCTTCTACGCATGGAATTACACACCCGTTCAAATATTCCCGGCGTATTTCGTATAGTTTCACACGAGGCAACTATTCGCTCTCTTGAATCTTCTAAAGTATCAACGGGAGTTTTATACACAAGAGTTTTAAGGTGACCCCATAAAAAAAAATCTAAACTGTTGAGATCGGGGGATCTTTCTGGCCATTGCTGAGGTCCTCCGCGACCTATCCAACGATTAGGATAAACTGTATTTAAATGGTTTCGGACAATTACACTGAAATGAGCAGGGGCGCCATCGTGCATGTACCATATTCGATTCCTTAAAGCAAGTGGCACATCTTCCAATAACCCAGGTAAGTCTTCTTCGAGAAAGTGTAAATAAGAACGACCATCAAGGCGTCCTGGTAGAAAAAATGGGCCTATTAGATGATCACCTATAATTCCTGCCCATACATTAACCGAAAATTGGTGTTGGAAATGGGTTTCGGTTATTGCATGGGGATTTTCTTCAGCCCACACATGATTGTTATGGAAATTTTGAATGGCATTCCGAGAAAAATTTGCTTCGTCTGTGAACAAAATTTGTGTATCAAACTGCGGATTTAGTGCAATACTTTGTAGATACCACTGACTGAAGTTCACACGCTGTGGAAAATCTCTGGGGAGTAATGCCTGCACTCTTGAAATATGGTATGGGTATAACAAAAAATCAACCAAAATACGCCAAACAATTTGATGACAAATATCCAGAGTTCTAGCGATCTTCCTCGTACTCGTCTCAGGATGTTCCTCAATTTCTTGCAGCACCGCTTCCTCAATTTCAGGAGTTCTTACTACACGAGGTCTACCTTCCGGAGTCCCTTTCTTGAAACTACCAGTTTCCCCAAGTCGACGATGAATATTTGAAAAGGTTCGGCTATCTGGTAAGGCACGATTAGGATATCTTTCCTGATAAATGCGCCTGGCTTCTGTTGCATTACCATCGGCAAGGCCATATACGTAATGCATTTGCGCCATTTCCGCATTCGTATAATTTACCATATTTACTGATATTCAGAAAAACAGCGGACTACCAAAATAACTTCAATAACACTTCAAAATCAATCAAAATGCGCTGTGACAGTTTTTAACACCAACACCTTACTTTAAACCAACATCAATATCAGCTACTGACGTTTGTACATACAGAGAATTCATTTTTTATTGCTATGGTGGGTACGCTGTTTTTTCTGCTTTTAATTTTTAAAAGAAATCACATATCGACAAACTCCATATTTCCAAGAGGTGCAGTAAATAAATTCTGCTACACGTCATTTATTCCAGGATAACTAAATTTATGTTTTCAAAAATTATTAAGCGGTGCTGCGTTATGACGTAATTTTAATTGAGAACAGTGCATCTGACAACAAACAAATACCTTTTAGATCCTCAATTATTTTGCAACAAATCTGATCTCTTAGTTTGCTTTCAGTCGATGCACGATACCGCATCAGATTTTTAAGGAATTTATCGTTAAGTAAAGCGATTTTTAATTTTTTGAGCGAAAACCATGCGTCGGACAAAGAAAACCCAGCAAATCAAATGTGCTCAAGATAAAGCAGTGGCGTAGTATTTTTTTCGCCAAAAAAATACATTTCGAAACTCGTACGTACGCCACTGGCAGAGAAAATTAAGAAAATTGTATATCAGAAAATGCGCCTTGAGGCATGGAACATATGTACCAAATATGCCAAAGATGTCTACAAAATTATCTCAGTTATTATTAAAAAACTGATTATTTTTGAAAACTTTGCCACCCTGTATCTCAAAAGTTAAGGCGTTTAGGACATACGTCCATAGGACGTTTTTTCCTTAAAATGGGTCTAAGAATTACCTCCTTAAATATTAACATGTGTTTAAGGAACACCCTGTATAAGTCAGGGAGGACGGCGATACTCAAAGGTGAGGGACGCATAATTGTGAGCGCGGGTAATAAACAATTAAAAACAGGTATTAACAATGAAATGAAATCAATAGATGGGTTTCAATTTGCGAAAGGTAGTCCTTGTACAACAAATTTTCGTTTTTGAACTATCAATAACTAATAAAATTGGTAAACCACTTCGTAAATTTATATACAGCAAGTAACTTACCAGCTGCCAGTAACAAAGAAGCCATACTGCATGCCTGGCCAACACACCACGTGGATATCGGTGGCAAGAGGTACTGCATTGTATCATAAATTCCCAATCCAGATGTTATTATCCCTCCAGGAGAATTGATGTACATATGAATGGGCCTCGTTGATGATTCCGCTTGCAGAAATAGTAACTGAGCGATGACTAGAGAACTGGTAACATCATTTATAGGCCCCATTAGACAAATTATCCTCTCTTTGAGCAGCCTTGAATATATATCGAAGGCTCTTTCTCCTCTGCCCGACTGTTCAACGACAATCGGGATATGGTGGAACGACGGGACATTTGACATTGTGAATTGAGCGGTATTCGCTTTACTCTGGACCGCCTTCTGAAGGTGGGTCAGGAAACTTTTGAACATGTTGGTTTACTGGGATTTTGATGATCGTTCAAAATTGACAAATATTTTCAAAACCTGGAAACGTCAGAGTGACAGTTATTCAATGCTAGTGAAATGTGAAAAAATTCAAAAGCGATCACAGATAATTTTTTTTAAAGTATGTCCATTTAAGAAGTAGTTTCGTATTCAGGAAGACCACGGAGTTGGCGACATCTAAGTATAGTAATTCAATGTCAGACATATAAAAAATGAGGGCGTCGGAATCTTCCCTCATGAAGACGCCATCTATGGGAATTGCTTATTGTCATAAAGAACCGTAGCCACCAATATTATTATTATTAGTTACATGTATCTATTGTAATATTCTCTCACAGAAATGAAACGGACAACTCATTATAATAATAATAAGTAAATCCAGAAGGTATCGTTTGCTCTCTTTAGCTCTCTTTAGGATTCTAAACTAGCAAAGAAATGCTTTTATTACTCAACAGATTCAATATTTCGTAGAAATGTCAATACAAAATGTCACTTTGACAATTCTTTCTTTTTCCTGCGGAACACACGCCACCTAACGGCAATGCTCACTCCGAATTCGAAAAGCCTAAGTTAGTGTCATCTAGGTTTTATAATTTGAATTGAAAATTCAAGGAAAATAATTTCTTTATCATACAACTGAAGTTCTTTTTCAACGTTTTTTTTTTCAACTATAAAAAATAATATATTTTCAAATACTTTGTACTAATCAAAGATATTTTCATGATTTTCTTTTGAACAAATTATGTCTCTGGAAAGTTCGAATGGTGACGTCCCAATTTGAATATCATCATCTTATATCTACGAATCAGTCAACCTAACAGGATGGCTAATAATCTTAGCAGCCATCGCTATTAAAACATAACAATTCCCATCAAACATAGTGAATTTGAGTTATCACAATATAGCAGCGACGTCGCCATGAAATTAAAAAACTAGGGCCAAGATACTAAATTTGTTTAACTTTTTATTAATTAACAAACGCATAATTAATGTTAAAATTGAGATAAAAATGTTTTGACTGCGGATTATTGTTTATTGATGTATCCCAACATTACATTAATTTTTTCAATCTTTATTATTCGCATTTAATATGTTCAAATATTTTTTATCCCAAATTTATTGATCTTTTCAGTTCTTTTTTCAAATTTTCAAAATTGTGAAAATTTTTCGAGATGTTCAAAAAAATTGAAGCCCCATTTTTTGTTCACTTAATTGTTTATAACTTTTGTAATTTTTTTCAGCGCCTTTTCGGACCTTTCTTCAAACTTTCTAGGTAAAAACACGAATCCAATGCTTGGTCGTAATTTTTGGACCCGGCTGTAAAATTTCACAAAACAAAGTACATGTGAACCAGACTATATGAAATGGTAGATCTAATAAGTTCAACGTGAACTTATTGAAATTCTAAAAAATAATTCAGCTTATTCAGAAAGTTTGTTTCTTCATCTAAACGTAACATTGAGTTAAAAACTATATTGAATCATAATGAATGAAATATTCTTCAAATCATTTTTCATCATGAGAAGCATTATCGTATTGATAAATGAATACTCAAAGTATGAAAACTATTCAATGGCACGAGGATACATCGGATACGATTATCATTTACGCAAGAGTTTTTATCGATAAAATATCTTAAATGGTTTTTTTTCAGCTGTTCACGAACGCCCCTGGAAAGTCTCGAAACTAGTGCAAGCTAAAGATTTACGAGGTTGTATTCATCAATGAGCGATTCCTATCAAGGGTCAGATAGTATACAGTAACAATATAAAGTCCTAGAGTTGGACATGTTCGTAATTTGTCTGAAGGCGTTCAACTTCAAAAACCATCAAAACCATGCCCGGTTTTATATCAAATATGCAATTTGGTGATTTTGCCGAGGATTATTCTCTGACTTTCACAAGAACATGCGTAATATCAGCATTAAGTTTATTTTTTTCGTTACTATTATGATTTAAGCTCAGCATTTAGCAATTCTTATTTTCACGACCCCATGGAATATTTGCCACTTCCTACATAACCTAACTTTGAAACAACGCTATAAATTGGTTTCTCACCTAAATAATCATCAACACTTTCTTTTACCTTCTCGACCACCAAACACTAGACATTCGCTGTCTACTAATTAGTAAGTATATTACTAGTAAGTACTGAAATATTAAACTGAATTTTAACAACAAATATAAAAGTCCACGCAATGCGCACAGCATTACTTTCTCGGTTCTACTCGATCTCTCTTTCTAACTTCGCGATTTCACGGGTAATCCCTCAATAGTCCAGTAATTTATTGTAGCGTGAAGATTTACCAGTCCTTAAGAAAAACAATTCAATACAATATGTGAATTAAGACTCTAAAATAGCAACAGATAATTTAGTTTCCTAAATTGGACTTGAAACTAGTAATGAATTTTGATTTCATATCAAACGTGCCTTTTTGTCATACATCAGTTATTGAAATTGGAAAATGCAATTATATTCTAAAATCGAAACAAAAAACAATAAAATTGAACAGGATACGTTTGAGATGTTTTTAGTCCGCAACCTCAATCACTAAGATATTCAGAATTACTCACACCATAGAAACAGCAAGATCAACAATAATAATATTTAAGCAAGCATTGATGAATTCTACCGATGAAGCTATACGGTGATAGCGAAACTCATATAGAATAAAAATATCATTTGTGAAAATTGTTTTTTATTGAGTGAAGGGTCATTGTTTTTATGATATTGACAATGTTGACAAGCATTTCGACATATATTCTTCAATTTGTTTTGGTTGGTTTCCAGGTATTGCCGTAGTCTTGTTTGGTTATAATCTCCAAACGTTTCGACTGCAACTGCAGCAGTCATCTTCAGTGGCGTTGTCCAATTACTCTTCTTGGCTTGTCATCTGACACGTACACGTATTTCGACCACGCAACTGAAGATGACTACCACATTTACAGTCGAAACGTTTGGATATTATAAACAAAGAAGACCACTGCCAAATCTGGAAACCAACCAAAATATTGATGCAGGCCGTGAAAGCCAACTATATTGATCTTAAATTTCATGTTTCTACATGAAATTTACGATCAATATCTGAAGCAACTGAAGTAAGGATTGAAGAGTATAAAAATTACGGAAATGACCAATTCGGAATCGGAATCATAGCCGAAACACCGCTAATATAATATCATTCATGTTATATATTCCAATGAAAATGATGAATTTCATATCATCAATATGATAAATTTCAAACTTTCCACTTTTTGTTCTAACGGAGTTGAAAAAACATAAGACCATCATAGGAAATACACTTATTTCCCAAGTTTTTTTTGAATATGACATATATATTTTTCAGATATTTTCATTGTGTATAAAAAAAAATTTTTGTTGGAAAGTTTTCAAAAATGTATTTCTATTTTGCTTGCATTTGCCCGATTACAAATTTGAATTTTGAAGTTTCAACAGCGAATCCACAAATAATAGCATGATAACGTCCCATTTTCCCTCCGACGACAGTTATATCAACCTTGTGATTTTTGTCCTCTATGACAGCTATTTTGATGAAAATTTTCATAAACCTATATGGCATTGTGAAGTTGACAAAGAGTTAGCTCATATTCCATTGTTTCTCGTCGAATAGATCAGAGGTCCCGGACTATTGGCAAGATCAGTATCAGAATTACTAGTGGAGTTCACGTTGTGTTTACGCTGCCGCTACCGTGACTATTACTATCCTATCTTGAGTCTCTATTGTCTAGACACAGACTATATGGTTTAGACTGGGATGGGTCATACGCTTTTAATAAAAATTATTTCACAGATATTGAGGTACTGTCACAGTGTTGAAATGCAAAGTTACAACAGTTATAATTTACAAAACGTGGTAATGACTTCGATTGGCATTGGTTATAACTGAGTGGAGTTTACTTGTGGTATTTACTCTCTGCTTATTATATGCCTCTTCAATTTATTTTTACGTAACTGAAACGTGTTTCTGTTCTGACAGAGATTGCCTTAAGATGATTTTCTATCCAGCGGATGAAACGCTTTTTTCAAAACTATGATATTTTGTGGATAGTTTCAAAACATTTTGAGAACAGGAGCACCTTTGCGAATGTTTTTGGAGTCCTATATGAAGAAAAAGGTCTTCTTGTGTTTGCGGACAGACAGTTGAAAATGCGTTGTTGTGTTTTTGTTCAGTTTAGTGAATAATGATGACAATAAAGAAATCTTCACAGAACATATTGTGATCCACATACCTTGGAGTACTTTATGTATGTACAATAAGTGTTCAACTGGTAAAACTGGAGACATAAACA
This sequence comes from Leptinotarsa decemlineata, assembly GCF_025532065.1. NCBI lineage: Eukaryota > Metazoa > Arthropoda > Insecta > Coleoptera > Chrysomelidae > Leptinotarsa > Leptinotarsa decemlineata. Next base: position 4,899,510 of record NW_027412549.1, on the reverse strand, counting down.
AAACTGTAGTCTGCACCGTGTTCATTTAGTTGAAATAAAGTTTTTGAATTATTTCTGTTTTTGTCAAGTTCTGTTTTTTTTTTGTATTTCGAAATTAGTGAATGAAACCTGGGTTTAACTAGTCCGTTGGGTAGTCTGTTCTAATTCTCTCACATAATTCTTCAATAAAATATTAGGTCATTGAAAGTCGTGAAAGTCATTTGCTTTGGTTCAGTTAAGTTTTTCAAATCGTTATTTTCGAAGATAAAATTTTCGAAACGTGTTAACTGCTTCTACATCATGAGGCATGAATGATTCTTAAGTTATTGACACGCCTGAGTTGAAGCTTAAATCAGTTGTAGATGAAAATTAGTTGGACCACTATTCCGACTGATGAAGCTTCCGTGAGGGGAAACGCGTCTTATATAAATAAAATTCATATTGTGAATATTGTGATCAATGTATTCATAACTCATTGATATCAAACACGTTTATTGATTTTCTTCTATTCTTCGATTTTGATAAATTGCTAGATTTTTTAGAGAGTTCAAATTGCATATATGATTTCTGAAAAAGAAAAAAAGATGTTCGTATTTTTTCAACATGTTTTAGTGTTTTTGGTGTTTTACAGATATTATCATTGTCTCACCGATATTTTATTGACCACCCTTTCATGTTTCAGATAGAAATTCTGTTCTCAAGTCTCGATGGGCGTTTCAGTTCTCAAAATTATTTCAATTTTATAGATATAGTTTCAATGAAACTCAATGAGTATGTTTCATGTTCTATGATGAGCCTTATGTGTGAATGTGTTCGGTTGATGCCATTGATTTTCCAGAGTTTCTTTATTTGTTATTTCTTTTCATTGCTTTTGTGGTCTGTTTTACATCCTCTTCCCGTCCTGGGAAGATGAATGAAAACCCTATCAATAATCTCTCATCCTGAATGATACCTCATCACAAGGATGCCTTATCATGGTGATGCCCCTTTTTTCTCTAGCTACTCGTGTATGAGCCATATAGAAAATCCGAAACTGTGTATAGAGAGAATATGGACGTTGGCTAAACAACTCCAACAGTCTTCCCTGTAATGAAGGACTGAGAGACAGAGCTTAGCACATATCCAGCTTCTAATCTTGGTTTACAAAGGTTGGCGAATCGACTCAACTAATCCTATTGTAACATCGAATCAAGAGCAAGCGCTTCACAGTTTCCCAACTCTTGAACATACTCTGGGTTATGTAGCCAGGAAGATACTTATCGCCTCCACAAGAGCGTATATCTTTTGAATCTGATTAACACTGGCTTCTCGTGTATCAGAAGCATCCGGCTTCCCGAACAGGTCCTGCAAACGCTTATGGTCCAACGATGGTTCACCCAAACCAAAGGCGAAAATGCCCTGCATAATTGAATCTAATGTATAGCTGACCAACAGATGACCTCATACGGAAACGTTGCTGAGGGCATCAAGGTAGGAGTTTTATACCTTGAATATCCGACAACTTCAATAAGATCTCAGCCCGGATGCCTACAGGATACCTGAATGGATCAATAAAATGGCTTCTGGGTAGTGGAGGTAATAAGTAATCTGTAGCCATGGAAAGATTTTTCACTAGGTATTCAGTACATGTACTCTATGCCTACTCCGACGCGAATGGAATCAGGTTGCCACCTGACCTGAAAGATCACTTACCAAACGAAGTAATCTGCTTTGTTGAGAACCTGGATTTGGTAGAGTTGAATAGTTATGAGCCATATTAAACCTTCGCAGATTTCAGTAGATTTGCAGAACACTTTAGACGTACTTACATCGTCTCCTTTGTGTGTTGTAAAATCATATTCAAAACAGGAAAATAGAATATTTTCAATTTTGCCATCAGCATTTGTTTATTCAATGTCTACACATTCCTTCTTCATGTTAACTGCTGATTCTGATCCAGTAAAGTGATTTTTCACAGCAATTACACAGTTACAATTAAAATTCATGACGGCAGTGAGTATATTTTTCATAGAATTTGTATGTAAACTGTAATTAACCCAACAAAAATTCCCTCTTGTCTAAAGCAAACAGTCTGAAAAGCCTCTGTTTTCCAAACAATATTCAACAGCGTATTCGACCCATTCAATTAGTCCCACTCATTGCATCATCCTTCAGTCTGCGTATATGAGCTTGATCCCGAATGTATTCGTATCACGTAACAAAACCGACTAGCGTTCGTGCACATATTTTTTAGGGCGAGTCCTTTCGCAAGAGCCGGCAGGATAATGCAGGACACGCAAGACCGGGCACGCGGTACGCATGAACATCTAACGCCGCGGGTAACTCCTGTCCGTACCTTTCGGGCGTTTCGAATTTTCTTTCGGGAGTCTTGTGGGATCTCGAGCTGTCAACGCCAGGACGATAAAGCTTTCAACGATTCAGAGGGAACGTCTCACCGCCAAGTAGTAACCTATGTGGTTGATGACGTGACGTTTTTCTTAAAAGTTGAACGAAAAAATATCCTTGAAAAAATTTGGTCAAACGTGTATCAAAGGTAAGTCTGTATCATAACGAAAGTATGAGAACTGAAAATATTTTTTTGTAATATATACTGTTTTTACTGCTATGGTCATTAGTTTTAAGTACATTATGATAATAACTGTTCGAGCCACCTAGAAAACACCATAAAAGTCCACATATCAATCTGCCATGGATGAAGCAGAATGAATCCAAACCAACTATAAAAATTATCACAAGAAAAAAAGCCGGTTCAGAATGAATTTGAATCTACCATAAGTGAATCAGGAATCGGAGATACTATCCTCCTGTAACATATACATTTTTTGTTTCGGGGTGTCAGTAATACGAATTTTTTTTAAACTGTCATAATCGGTTTCCTTCTCTATCCGTTACCATCATTTGACAATTCAAATATAACAAATCTTTATCTATATTCTACTTTTTTTTCATAAATAAGAGATATATGTGGATGATGACATCCTTTACATCCAAAAACTAAGTGGCAGTCAACTGTCAACAGTCAATAAAAGAAATCGAATTCGATTTCTTTTATTGGAAAGTGTGCTAACAGGGCTCCAAACTTAAGTGAGCTAGTTAGTACTAGCTAGTGTTTCTTTCTTAAGTGCTATTGTCGATCAGCGATGGATCTGGTATTATCTCTACCCAACTTTCAATTATATATTGAATCTTCAATGTTGTTTTGATTTCTGTCAGTTGTGATTTACATACCTACATCTTGTTTAAATTGAAAGGAGTACATTTTCAGTAGATAATAATTTTTGTACTCTTAACATTCGTTATGGAAATGAATCAGATATTATTCACAGGCTTGATACACAATATAGTATTAGAGTATGAAAGATGTGAATTTCACTCATATGGAACACTGTCATCCTAAATGGCGAACATCACTGTTTCGCATTGAAATTAATTAATAAGTTGTATTAATTTGGATTCTATAGCTTTTATAGAAACTCTCAAGATAAAAAACAATTTATAATGAAGCAGCGTGCTATCAGAATGAGCATTCTATTAGTATATATATATATATAACATTTAACTGTAAGAGAGATTCTTGCTTTCAAACAACGATACATGTTTTACTTAAGAATAGCTTCTTCAGGCGTGTTCAGTACCCAAAATGATCCAAACTTTAAGATAAAGTGATAAACAAACCAGATTTGCGGAAAATGTTACCATATATCAAAGAAGAAAATGAAACAATCTTTCAAAAAATCTGTTTTAACTGATCATATGTTGAGCAATATATTGAGCAATATATTGAACAGAGTTTTTTCATCTCAATCAGAATAATTCACCTATTGATGAATGATAAATGAAGTTTCAGAGTTTATATCTACTATGAAAAAACTTTGTGTTCGATTTAGTAACACAATATCTTCATTTTATTTTCAGCTCTTCTAAGAAAATGATTTTTTCTGAGATATAACTATTTACTAGTAGCTATCTAAATACCCACTGCCATATAGAGAACGGAGAAAGAGATAGTTATAAAGATTATAATTGAATCACACTTTGAAACTACCATCAGTCTATGGAAAACATATATTTCAGAATTTTAGATACGAGTACAAGAGAAACGTTTTGTCATCTGTAGGTATGTTCCAAGTAACCAATATAGTAATCTTAAAGCTATCGGCGAACTCAAAGGCAAAAAAAAACAATACAAAGAAATAATGCCGCTAGGAATTAGTCCACGTGGACTGAAGAATTGGCGGTTCGTATTGTATAATTTTTACTAACCGAATTTTATGATTGGCTGAAGAGTCATGAAATTAAATTTGAAGTCATGTTACGGCAACGAATAGAATGCGAGCCGTCGTGTTGTTAATGTTCAGCTCAGGAACTGATCGCGATTTGAGTGTTGAAATTCGATATTGGTGAAGTTATAATTACTTAAAATTTTTGTTATTTGTTTGAAATGTGGCGTCCTTGGACAAGTACTAAAAGTAATAACGAGTGTGATAACAACGCAGACTTTTTCCTGTGTAGTGATTCCAATAGTGCTGATGAACAATGCGAAAAAGAGATACCAGTGAATAAGATTCGGATGCATTTGAATATTGAAACACAGAGAGTATATTTCAATGTATATAAGAATCTGCATATCAAGTTTGGTTTCTAGAGAAAAAAAAACTATTCCAAGCAATATCAGATTTGACCGAAATTCCTTTCTCAACTGTACGTTGAGTACAGTTGAGAAAGACGCAAGACGCAATGTGATACAGGTCTACCAAAACCTTAAGATGTTCATCTGATAAAATCATTGAAAAAACAATATACGACTGTTACAAAAGCAAAGAGATTCCTACAACTGGAATCATCAGGAAGAAACTGAAAACTTCCGGCCATAACGTGTGCTGCTGTGACAAAACTCTTCAGAATTGGATAAATAAACAAGGATTTGAATTTAAAATAATGAACAAACGTCAAGCAGTTATGGAAAGCAGAAGAATAATGAAATTGCGTAACAAATACTTAGAACAAATAACTAAATATAGACAATAATAACGGCAAATTATCTATTTGAACGAAACTTGTTAGGATACTCACGACACACTTACGAAATGGTGGACTGATGGTTCGATAATGTGTACGCCTAACATGCCTGCAAACAAATGATTGCGACTAATTATTGTGCATTGCGGAAGAAGTAGAAAATGGGTTCCGAATTCTTTGAAATTATGTGGAAAAAATCTTGAGGACTGCAATGGTGACTATCATGAGAACATGGAAGTTAATATTTTTGAGGAATGGTTCCAAAACAAATTGATCACAAATATGGATGCGAATAGTGTAATAGTTCTTGACAACGCTTCCTATCATTCGCGACAGCTCATCAAAATACCGAATAAAAATTCGAGGAATGATGAAATACAAAGATTTCTAATGGATAACAATTTGTATTTTGAAAATAATTATACCAAAAACCAACTACTTGAAGTTTTACAGACAAAAACATTTGAAAAAGTGTATGCCCTTGAGAGACTTTCTCCCTATTTTTGTGTTTTCAATCCCATCGAGTTGATTTGAGGAAAATCGAAACAAAGCATCGGGTGTAAAAATAGAGCTATTTGAAGAAGAAGTATCTAATATTACCGAAAAAGACTGGCAGAAAATTATTAAAAAAGTAATTTCAGGTGAAAAAGACTATATGGAGATTGGACACTTCCATATCAACGGTGTAAATATATTCATTATTGATTTAACCATTATTCTCTGAAGTGTCCTTTTCTATTTCTGACATAATGTTTTAAGCCATTTCACTTTTAGAACGACTATGAAAATATAGGCTATTCAGGAATACCGCTTTGGGGAGTATGCAATTCATCAGCACTTCTCTCTGTATTAGTACTGCAGAAACGCGCTATCAGGTATATGTGTAAAATTAAACCTTGTGATTCATGCAGACACAAATTCACTGAGCGAAAGATTTTAACAGTGATTGTTTTGTTCATTTTGGAAACGGTTTGTCTCATTTACAAAAATATTTCCCTATTTGAGGCTTCATACCATTCTTATAGCACCCGTTCTACCACGTTGAAATTGCCAATTCCTTTAACAAATTTGGTTAGGAATTCTATTTATTATAATGGAGTCCAGATGTTTAATCACTTGCCCTCAGATATGAGACAGGCAAATTTGATCAACAAAATGTTTAGAATAAGAGTAAAAACATTTCTGGCTGATAGACCCTATTATAATTTGCAAGAGTTCTATAATGATAAATTTACGTGACAAAATGTGCATATTTGAATTCATATATTATATAAGATTTTTGTTTATATTCTTGTTTGGATATAAATGTTTGTTCGTCTGGTTCAATGAGTGTGTTTATTTATGTTATATTATATATAAGTATATATGTTCATAAGTCTATTATATAAGTCTTGATAATATTTTTGAACAAGTCTGTACACAACCATGTTGAGATAAAATTTCGATGTTGAACTATGGTGTATGTTCTAACTTTACTTTTTATATTTTCTATATATTCACATTTTATATTTTATAATTACATTTGTATGTATTTTTCACAAGCTTTGTCCATTTATTCTTAATGACAATGAAGTATATTATTATTATTATTATCATTATCATTATTCAAGAGCTTTGTCCTCTCGTAGATTCCATATGAACACCTCAGGTGGTACCTACCTAGACTTAAAAACTTATCAATGTAACTGCAGTCGCCTCCATATGGTCGTGGTTACATTAATACTATATAGTTATCCCACTTCTGCTACCATATATGTAATTATATGTTTTGAAAGATATCATATATTGCTACAAACGAACGAATAACTTCTGTCAGTGTTTTTTTAAAGGACGGATCATTCAACTGAATCAGCGACATAGACATAGATTGGAAGTAGTAAACTTTGTCATTACTTCATTACTTTTCACCATTCTCAAGTCTTTTATTGTAATTTCTCCACCGGTGAAGGAATAAGTCGAACCAAGCTATGAAGGAAGCACTTTGGTAGAATTTATAGCGAAACAGATGAAAAGAAGAAATAAAGAGCTTTATACTTAGCGAAAATTTTTAGGTATATGGTCAAAAGTATTTCATGATACTACAGATGAACTGAGGTGAGCGAAGTACAAATGAAATATCTCTACCAAAAAATGAGTAGGATAATTTTTTTTCTGAATGGAGTGATCCAAAACATTCATTATCCAATGGTCCAGTCAGTCACCCTGTACTACAAAAAACCACCCAATTTATACGCCCTGCATCTTCAATGAACGAAACGCCCCAACAATCTGATTTTCACGCTTGCTCCTCGTTAGTTTTACTTCACTTGAAATGTATGGATGTAGTTACGGACGGGAGCGGAACGAGTCAAACCAGCAATTTTTAATCCTCCCTTTATGGAGACCGAGTGCACGACGAATGTCTCCCATGAAATTCCAGAATCGATTCGAAGTTCAAGGATCTGTGGTGTGGAACAAATGTAAAAAGAAACTTGTTAACAGTTCAAGTATAGGAACTGAAAAAATTTATTCATTTTCAATTTTTCCGCAATGAATTATAGCAAATTCAACTGAATCAATTTGTAGTGAGAATGGTTAAGTTATTACATTTCAAGGGTAAGAATCGGACTAATAAATTCCACAACAAAAATAGTATTTTCTTTCTATTCCATTCATCATGTTTCTGTTTGGCAGAGAAAATTATTCTTCCTGATATACACAGTACTGGTGATTACCTACCCCGAATATACGGGAAGTTATACGGCACATTCCCTGTTAGAATCTAAGAGTTCAAGTAAGGATCAACGTCAACTTGCTTTAATTTAGGAATAGTTCAGGAGAAACAAAGTTTACTGGATTACTCTTGGCATTACGACCTAGAGTTTCGAAAATTCAATGTTATTTTCCATCCGAAATGATGCATTGCCGAAAAAACTTGTTCCATGAAACGAAAACATCTTGGAGTTTGAATAGATCGAATAAAATAAGATGTGTTAGGTTTCCACTCAATTTACCCGCTGGATTCAGTCGTCATAAAGTTTCATTTCGAGTTTAATATAGTTCGAATATTTATAAATCGCAATATTTTGATATTCACATAATCTATATCAATGTACCTTGCATGTAAATGTAGCTAGAGAGTTTGTTTAACCACAGCGTTTTGTCGTATTGAAAACATCGTTACTTGCACTGATGCAGCACGCAGCATACATTGTACATCCCATCAGTCTGAATACAGGTCGCAATTTGATGACAGAATCTGACTATCTGACCAGTTCTGCGATGAAAAGATAGATATCCATGTAATTACCTGTTCCTGCCTTTCATGAGGCAAGGTAGAATGATTAAAATATTGAAATTTACTCGGTGAACTAAATAAATTATTTTTTTTTCTTAATGTTTGTAATCATATATGTTCTGAATGACACCTCTAAAAAGTCTTGAGAAAATTGGCAGGAATCATAATCAATCGTATGTTCTTTTGCATCATTTTTACACAGGACAATTCTGGAGTAGATGAACTGTATGAAGCAAAGTTCAGTATAATGCTTCATTACCCTTTATAAAGTGTCTGAACGTTCGAAAAGAGATCTTTAAAACATTTTTTCCGGCATTTTGATGATTGCATTTCTTTCATATCTATTTACAGACTATTATCAATAATCAGTTAGAAAGGGTGTTAATTTTGCGTATTCTGTCAATTATTCGGGAGTACCGATTGATAGAAACTTTAATGAAGTGAAAATGTGATTCATCAAGTGTTCGAGAAATTTTCTAGACACACTTCGCCTGAAAATATAAAAAAACTCAAATTAATCCACAGAAAATAATCACACCAGTTGATCATCAAATTAAGGTAATGTACTCAATGAATTTATGAGAATATTTAACATGTTTCTCCAAAAGTTGTAAGAAACTGAATGAAAATAGTCAAGATTTCTTAGAGAAATGGGTACAGAAATGAAAAAAATTATTGGTAGTAACAGCATGGTGGTTGGAAAAAGTTAATATATTCACAAAAAAATATTATATATAATACTACATATTCTCACACTACGTTTATGGAAGAAATTAGATGAAAATGAGAAATGAAACTTTCTCAGTTTTGTTACCACTTTTATTTGTAACTGAAGTTACTGTAGTTTCGTCCTATAAGGACTAATATAATGTATTAGTTTGTGAAACTTTTACAAATACAATTGGAAAAAAACATTTTTCATGATGATCTCACCACGTAATAACGGCTACATCCATCAATTTATTGGAAGAAATTAGGGTTCATCATCGAGGAGCATTGAGAGTGTTGATAGCATTACATCCCTCTATTGGATACGCCTGGCCATATTTTGAAAATGCATCCACAATCGTCAGGAATTTTTGTCCACTAGCCTGAAAGGTATCCATGTGTATTATTTCAAGAGGCTTTGTTGGGGTAGGTGTCAGCATGAACTTTGGCTTCTCTGGTCTTCGATCATACTTGTTGATTTGACAAGTTTCGCATAAGTTGATAGCTTCTTTGATATCCTTTATATTGGGCCAATAATACAATCTTTTGATCCGAGATTCCGTTTCGGTGATTCCTCTATGGTTTGTTTCTCCTTCATGCTGCTGCTTGATTATTTCTTTTTGTCTAGCTGAGCAATTGACATCTTCCAAAAGGCGGTTGCATTTTATGAGATCGAATGAGGAATTCTTGAATGTCTCTCTCAAGATTCTGCACATGCTGGGGTAGAGTTCTTCGTCTTCGAACATCAAAGCGTATTTCTTTCCCGGGCTGATATATTCTTTGAAAAAGTTGAAAACATTTTCGTCCATACTGTCGTTTCCCAACTGAGCATGGTATCTTCTTTTATTCGGGAATATTTCTTCTATCACCGTTCTTGCTGGGTTATAGCTTACTCGTTTGAAGATGACTTAGTATTTGAATACATTGAGAGGTTTCTCTGATATTGGTATTTCTAATATTGGACTTTCTCTGGCTGTATGGTTGGTGATGCCACTAGTATCTTCGTCTGGGTAACTTCCGGGTTCAGGTTCACGCATTCCTTGTCTCCTTCGGTTGGGGGTTCATTCTGAATTTCTTGTTCTTGCGGTATGGGGTCCTTATCTTCAGGAAAATGGTGATGAGAGCAATCTTTAAACAGATCGTTGAAGATGTCATCTGCAGACTCAGGCACTTCTGATGGAGGATGGTTGAATAGAGATGCCTTGTCGTCGTCGTAGTTTGCTTCATGGAGCTCCTTTGTATGTATCTCTACTCTGGAGAGCGCATCGGCGTTGGTATTGCTTGTGCCTTTTTTGTAGACCACTTCGTAGTCATACTCTTCTAGCTTCAGGCGCCATCGGACCAGTTTTGAGTTTGGATCCTTCAAGGAGAAGAGCCACTGGAGGGGACGGTGATCTGACAGAATTTTGAATTTTCTGCCGAAAAGATACGGTCGGAAATATTTGGTGGCCAAAACTATTGCTATCATTTCCTTTTCGATGGTAGAGTACCTCATTTCAGTTTCGTTCAGGGTCCTGGATGCATAAGCTATTGGCTTGTCTTTTCCTATGGGTCCTTGGGACAGAACGGTTCCTATGGCGAAATTGTTGGCATCTGTGGCCAGATTGAAGGGCTTTGTGAAGTCCGGATACTGTAGTAGTGGTTCATTGGTAAGCAGGTTTTTACGAGTTTGAACACATTTTAGGAATTCTGGCGTATGCTCTATATGGGCATCTTTCTTGAGACAGGAGGTTAACGGTTTGGTAGTCTTGGCGAAGTCCTTGATGAACTTCCTGTAGTACCCTAGGAGTCCTAGGAATCCTCTGATCTCTTTGACAGTTCGAAGTACAGGATAGTTCATGATTGCTTTGACTTTTGCTGGGTTTGGTTTTATTCCATTTGGAGTGACGATGTGTCCTAAAAAGCTGACTTCTTTTTTCAGGAATTCGCACTTGTCTACTTGTATTTTGAAACCAGTTTCTCGTAGACGTTGGAAAACTTTTGTGAGGTTGACCATATGCTCCTGTAGAGATGTAGAGAAGATGATTATGTCATCCATATAAACCAAGCAGATAGTCCCTTGTAGACCCTTTAGGACATTGTCCATAACCCTTTGAAAGGGCGCTGGAGCATTTTTCAGTCCAAACGGCATACGCAGGTACTCGTAGTGTCCGTTTTCGACGTTGAATGCGGTCTTAGGGATGTCCTCCTCTGCCGTCTCTATTGGTGGAATCCGCTTGCCAAATTCAGGGTGGTGAAATATTGACACCTTCCCAGTTTGTCGAGGATGTCAGAAATGTTTGGAATAGGGTAGCGGTCGTCTATTGTCTTCTCGTTGACTTTGCGGAAATCCACAACGATACGCCATTTTGCTTTTCCAGAGGCGTCCAGTTATTTTGGAACGACCCAAATTGGTGAGGACCAGGGAGATTGGCTAGGTCTGATGATTCCTTGGTCCAATAACGAAGTTATTTGCTTCTTGACATTTTCCTTGTGTACATACGGATATCGGTATGATTTTGTGGAAACTGGGATTTCGTCTCTGGTTTTTATATGGTGTTTGTCCTGATTGGGGAATGTGAGTAAGGAATCTGGATGGTGAAAAATATCAGCATATCTTCCGCATGATTTTCTGATATACATCTCCTCTTCTGGATTCAGGTGGTCTGTTCTGATTAGATCATCCATGTTGTTGATTAGGTCTCCGTTTCCTGATGGGATTATGTCAGCAGAATAGATATGATCTTTTTGAAGATTTATTGGGCTGCTGCGTACTGGTTCGGCTAGAACGATTTGGAGTTTATCTGGACTGAAGTTGACAATTTCCGTCCAGGCTAGATGATCACGGGCATCAGTGAGAGCTTCACGGATGTAAGCGCTTTGCAGTTCCTGTCTTGGTATCATGATAGTTCCATTCTTCTCATTCACCGGTAGTCGTACTCGGGTCACGCTGTCTGGCTCCAATTGAATAGAGTAGAACAGGGTCTTATTGGTTTCGTAGTACTGGATTGGGAGAGATGAGTATTCGGTTAAAAGGGAGGATTCAGAAAAATTCAGTTCAGCTTTGAGAAATTTCAGGTTGTCGAGTCCAATGAGGCCATCAAAAGTTTTGTGGAATTTGAAGAGGTAGAATTTCAGAATGCCGTTTGAGTTAAACTCAGGAAATATGAGAATTTCTGCACTGTAATCTTGAGAATAGTTTGGGAAAATGGAAGTGACGACAAAGGGATCTTTTTTGATGCAATCTTTGTAATATTGGAAAGCTAATTCAGGATTGAGAAAGGATTTTGTTGATCCGGTATCAATGAGGAGTTTGAAGGGAGGATTTGCAATGGTTATATAAGGAAGTTCTCTCTTATCGTCGAATGTGTGCAGTTCCACTATATTTCTTGGTTTTGTCCTGGATCCAATGGAGAATTCACATCTGGTTCCTGTTGGTCTTCTTGAACCTGGAATTCTTCAGTTGGTTCTTGATTGGGCTAAGAGCAGGTTTCTTCAATGTAATAGGGGTTTGCTTCATATCCAAAGTCTTCGTCATGTTACTCAATGTTGAACATGGGAGCTGGATTGAAATTTGGTCTTGCCTGAGGTTGGGTTCTCATGCTCCTCGTTGGTGCTCCATAAGTATTTCTGGTACTGATGCTCATTGGTGTTGGTTCTTGTCCGTTTTGCCTGTTTGTTTGATTCTGTCCAAAACGTTGTGGTTGGACTGAAGGCCACATCTGTCTCTGTTGAGTATTTGGTTGCCAATGTGGTCTGAAGGTCGGTTGTTGAAATTGTGGTTGGAGTCCCATTGCCTGATGAGGTTGTTGTTGTCCGGGTCGTTGAAAGTGTTGCATGGGTTGGTACATCCACTGTGGTATTGATTGTTGGGCATATTGGTGATTTGCAGTTCTTTGCTGGGTCTGGAGTGATTTCTTGGAGACTTGTGGGGGTCCAAACGTCCTTTGTAGATAACGGATATTGTTTTCTTCTTGGATGTACTGCATTGCTGTTGCTAAGTCTATTGGTTTCATTGCTCTTATGGTGGATCCCATGGGCTCTCGTAGTCCGGCTGGGAATGTTGTTAGAGCTTGTTGTTGGAAAAAGCTTTTCTTGCTGATCTTTATCGTATCATCGGCGGTGTGTAATTCGATATATTTTGATATTGTGTTTAAAAGTTCCATGACTTTTTCATAAAAACGTTGTGGTGTTTCGTTCTGGTCTTGTCGCAGGTTTACCAAATCTCTTGTTAACGAATTTTCATTCCGTTGGTCGGCGAAATTTTGGATTAGAGTTCCTTTGATGCTGTTCCACTCACTATCCACTCATCCATAAACTAAGATGACGTCTTTGGCTCTGCCTTGTAGCTTGTTGAGTAGTCCTTGTATCAATATATGGTTCTGAAAACAACCGGGGTCTTCAGTATTCCAATATTCGTTCAGAATCATTGTTGATACGTTGATGAACTGGTATAATTCATTTGGGCTTCCATCGTATTCGGGTACAATCCAAAAATTCTTCAGGTCGAATTGTTTTGCCATGTTGATGGATTTCAAGGTTGGTCAATTGTTTGAGGAATAATGGATGAGCGAGAATTGGTACTTGAAGGTGAATTTGGTAAAACTAAGGTAGGGGGACGTAAAATAGTATTTGCAATTGATGAAGTTCATTGATGAAGTTCATTGATGAAGTTCATTGATGAAGTTCATTGATGAAGTTCATTTGTGCTTACAGGGTGACGATGATGGCTCGTTGCATATTCTGTAACCAAAAACTTATTTCTATGTAGATATTCCTTGACGGACGATAGTGAAGAGGTATTCTTGTCTACGGCCGGAATTCTTCCTGGAGTACTTGCTTCTCGGTGGAACTTGGTTCGGGAGAATAGTGGATAAACGTTTGAGAACGACGAAGATCTTCTAAGGACTCTTCCACTATCCTACTGACTGCGCCAATTATATTTCTTGTTCACACAAAATGGTTTTCAAAAACTTTTCATTTGAACAGAGTAACAACTAATAACTATGAAATATAAGTACTGGCTATTACAAATCAATTGCACCTATTTATATATAAATTATTGCCGACTTTGCAGATATCAGCAAAATAATTGATATCTTCTTCGGGTCATCGAACAATATCCTGCTGATGTAAGGGGTTATCGAACTGTAACTCGGGTAATGAGAGGTTATGTTGAATTTGTTTACATTGAAGTAAGTTGGACCATAAAACAGTGGCGGTTGGTTAAGTTGATAATCCGAGGAATATTATACAGTGTGTCAATTTGAAAACTTCCCACCCTCAATATCTCCCTTCCAGTACATAATATGAAAAAATGGTCAGACAGATCAACTTTATTTGCAAGGGGGACACTCTGAATGAATATTTTCAACCCTCGGGGTTCAACCCCTAGGAGGGGTGGATGTTACCCTCAGAATTTCAAATGGAAAGGGGGGTCAAGTGGCACATCATTTTGAAGGGCATTCAATTCGCTTGCCGACGGTGCCCTCATTTATTATTTTCCGATCAGCAGTATCCGAAAATGTAGTTCTAAACTAATAGAAGTAATTAGAATTGGCCTATACTAAAATGCCTGGTTATCAAGTTAGTATGCAAAGAAATACAATTTATTGACTCTCTTATAAGTAAAACTTGTGATGACGGGTCAGCTTTTCAACTTTCCATCAGGGGTAAAATTAGACAAGCCTCAAAAAATTTACATTAATTAGTTATCTGATTTCGGTGACTTTCATTTGGGTTTATTATCGGATTTAAAACTCTTATCCCTTTTTTGTTACTTCTGCTATAAAAAGTATCGTTTTTTGAGCAAAAAAGGTGTTCATCGCATTCAAGCCATTTGGTAGTACTATCATTTCAGTTTCATTTGTTGAGCTGATCAGCGATACCTTAGAAAGTGTATAAATTGTAAGAATGGTTTACACTATCCAAGACCGAATTGAAATAATTTTTATTTATGGAGAGGTGGGCAAGTGCGCACGAAGGGCGGCATCTCTTTTTAATGAAAGAAATCCAAATCTTAATATAAGTCACCGGTATGTGCTTGATTTGGTGACAAAGTTTTCCGAAACTGGTTCGGTAAAGAATAAAAAAAGGAATAACCCCAGAGTACTGAATGAGGATGCTCAAATTGAGGTGTTGGGAACATTTGCTGCAGAGCCGACTAGCTCCTTACGATCAGTAGCAGAACAGACGGGAATGTCACACGAGACTGTAAGGAAAGCACTGAAAATGCACAAATTTCATCCATATAAAATGCAGATTCTCCACGAGCTCCATGAGGATGATTATGACAGAAGAATAGAATTCTGTGAAATCATGACTCTTCGAATCAATGCTTTACCTAATCTTCTGTTCAATATCTGTTTCAGTGATGAATGTTCATTTTTCCTGAATGGCAATGTTAATAGGCAAAATTGTCGCTATTGGAGTGACGAAAACCCTCACAATTTTCGAGAAGGACATACACAACACCCACAAAAAGTTAATGTTTGGGCTGGTATTCTTGGAAATGCCATTATCGGACCTTTATTTTTTGAAGAAAACTTGAATGGTGATCTGTACCTAGATATGCTTCAAGCACCTATCGATCCACTTATAACTCACGAGCTCGAAACTCAAATTGATGCACACGGTAATTTACTGTTACAGGAAGATTTGTTACATTTCCAACAGGACGGTGCGCCACCTCATTATTTTCGCCCCGTCCGACAATGGTTGAACGAGCGATTCCGGGAGAGATGGATTGGCAGAAGGGGATCAATTGAGTGGCCACCGAGATCACCGGATTTGACTCCATTAGATTTTTTTCTTTGGGGATATCTCAAATCTGTCGTTTATAAAACACAGCCCACTGATATGGATGACCTCAAAGGACGAATTACAGCAGCATGCCGGTCAATTAGTGGTGAAGTTTTCCAAAATGTTCGAGAGGAGTTCGAAAACAGACTGTATTACTGTTTAGAGCAGAATGGACAACATTTTGAACATATTATCAGATAAAGCGTAACAAGATGGTTGAAATTTGTTTTTTGCAATTTAGTATTTTTTGTTTGCACTCGATGCGTATTTCGTTAACTAAGTAGTTCTACATTCCTCTCACATCCACGAATTCGAATATTACTCAAGGGTTGGAACGATGCTACCTAGTACGATGCTCACCTTTTCCAATAGTCCATTACAATCATTTGTTTTGAATACCAACCTGAATACCAAACATCTAGTGCGGGCGAGTTTTAATCATTTATTCTTATTCACTTCTAATCACCGTTCGTTTGGAACGTTATTGTTCAAAAACTGCTCATCAAAAACTAATGAAAAAGGTATCATTGGCAAGAGAATTGAATGCCCTTCAAAATGATGTGCCACTTGACCCCCCTTTCCATTTGAAATTCTGAGGGTAACATCCACCCCTCCTAGGGGGTTGAACCCCGAGGGTTGAAAATATTCATTCAGAGTGTCCCCCTTGCAAATAAAGTTGACCTGTCTGACCATTTTTTCATATTATGTACTGGAAGGGAGATATTGAGGGTGGGAAGTTTTCAAATTGACACACTGTATATTTGTAAAATAAATCATTTCAGGTGAAAATGTATTCTGTTCAAATAGTTCCTACAGGAAATATGATTTATTAATAATGATTATGGAAAATGAGGCCAGTTTTTCTACGACCTACTAGATTTTTATTTATGCATGGCTTTATAAAGCGCGTGGTTTATTGGGTTAAAATTAAATTATTTCAAATGAACTAATTCATAACAATGATGAATTTTAATTTCAAAAGTAATGAATGAACTTTGCTTCATAAAATCAGATGAAGAAATTTAAGATTTATTCTCAGATTCGATGAACAAGCGGTACGGTTTGATATTATTATGTGATTTCATTCAAAATTGTATCCAGGGGTCTTTGTGGACCGACATTATGTTTTTTTTTCAATAATTCATGCTGACAAATTCTATAATTACGAAAAATCATTAATGTAAATGAAAAAAACTGTATTCAAACATGAAAAATATGTTTTTCATATGTGTGCTATAGGTCATATTCATTCTGTGATCAACAGACTAAAAAGGTTTCTGCTCAATGTTCAGTTTGTATACTAAATAGTTATTCTTGTGCAACCGGTGTTAAATCTGCTCATTCTCATTCAACAACTAACTCACGTCACACAAAGAATATGATTTCCGTTTTGGTTTTTTTTCTTTGCACGAGGCTCTCGAGTTGCATATAGACAATATTCAATAAGAAATGACGGTTGTAATTTTTCTAACCTTTTTTAGTTGGGATATGTCAAATAATGAAATAATATAAACCTAGTTTCAAAAACTCCATTTATGAGAATATGATCAAAAAAATGATCTTCAAAAACATCAAAATATCCCCTTTCATAGTGTCGGTCCACAAAGCCCCTAGATACCAATTTTGAATGAAATCACATAATAATATCACACCTCAATCGTAATTATAAATATTCATGATTTCTAATCGAAAATTCTTTATATCGGACCTCACAAACCGTACCGCTTGTTTATCAAATCTGAGAATAAATCACAAATTTCTTCATCTGATTTTATGAAGCAAAGTTCATTATTTTCGAAATTAACATTTATCATTGTTATGAATTAGTTCATTTGGAGTAATTGAATTTTAATCCAGTAAATCATGCGCTTTATTATAAAGCCATACATAAATAAAAATCTAGTAGGTGGTAGAACAACTGGCCCCATTTTCATAATCATTAATAATAAATCATATTTCCTGTAAGAACTATTTGAACAGAATACATTTTCACCTGAAATGATTTATTTTATAAATATGTATATAATATCCCTCCGATTATCAACTAAACCATCCACCACTGTTTTATGGTCTAACTTAGTTCCCGTAAACAAACAAAGTTTTGTTGCCTTCAATGTAAGGATGGAAAAGGCCTCTATATTGTATTTTTTACTCTGAGGTTCAGTCATAAAGTCGTTCCATTTTGTGTTTGGTTAAGATATAATGAAACTATCAGCCTCCACGTCCAAAAGAAAACATTATTATCGATTTCAAAACGAAATCCTCTACTTTGTTGTTTTTCAGTTATCGATTTTGAAAACTAACAAGATTATAACAAACCCTTGATGTACACAAACGATCTGCAATCAGCATCTCCCCTCCTCTTGACTTTGGGTCCAACCTAACGTAAGCAATCATTACAATTCGTTTAACCCGTGAAGTTTTCCTCGTTTGTGAATCGAGGCTTTCGTTGGAGTTCCCTGGGCAGGGGGCGAGAGGATTAGGTCACGTGCCACACGCTTTCCTGAGATTAGTTTTATTCCAGAATTCTCTTGTAGCCGGGGCAGAATTGGCACTGTATATATTTGATGATCGTTGTCCTTTTGGTTGTAGTTGTTTCGTTTTCGCATGCTACTAGAAATATAACTATTAGGACAAGAAATACATTATTATCTGAGTGTCAGATATTCCTACTGATTTCTGATAGTAATCATATAGCTATCGATACATTTGATTCCACCAAGAGCGGTAAATATCAGAAATACGCGGCGCACTGTGGCTGATTTCTGATAGTAATCATATAGCTATCGATACATTTGATTCCACCAAGAGCGGTAAATATCAGAAATACGCGGCGCACTGTGGCTGCTCATCGTTTTGAGGTTCAACTCAGTACACCTCGAACTTCTCTGTTGAAGAACTCTTTCATCTGGAGAATTGCGTTTAAGTGGAATAAACTTCCTGAGATCGTTTTTCAAAATGGATTTAATCTCCAGCTATTAAAATCCAATGTGAACCGCCACTTTCACACAGGCACCGCTCTGAGTGTGCCTTAAGGATGTTCCTTCAGTGTTTGTGTTTAATCCTTAAGAAAACCGTCAACCATTGTTTTCTGTTGAATACTTTCGAGCGTCTGGGCTTGAAATTTATTTTACAGAGAGAGAAAAAAAATCAATAGAATATGGTGTCAGGTCCTATTTATAATATTTGTGGACATTTTTTTCAGAATTTCTATCCGAGGAACAGTTGTAACATTCACAGATGACACTGCGGTTTTCGTAAAAAATGAAGACACTACTGAATGGGAAAGCTCACAGAAAATCTGTTGTTGTTATGAACGTTTTTGAATTCGTTGGTGAATGGGGTTTCAAAGGATGTCTGAATATAACTCGCCAGTCAGATTTTTCATTCTATATATGCTACCAACAATATGATGTCTCAACATTCCCGACAAAACATTTCATTTCCTCCAGTGTGACTTCGAAATATATTTGGTGTTATGTCTGACCATAATCACAGGTTTTGGCGGTTGACATTTTCGTTTGAAAAGAGTATAATCGGCAGTGAAACGAAGACTTCTTATGCAGTTTCTATTAGTTATCAAATATACGGACAATGACACACAACACTGCATTCTCCTGTCAGATATTACTCATGTAATATCAGTTTCTCGTCCGAGGTAGATTTTATTTCAACTCTAGGTACACTTCCGGCAAATTGGACTACCAGGTAATCCTGCATTGAACATACTTTCTGCCTCATGAAAATCACAATAGGCGTTGGTATGTATGCATTTGATTGCTTTTGTTTTCTCCTCTATAGATCTGGTGCAAACAATTTTGGAAAATTTAACCAAAAAAAGATTTCTCAGAATCAATGGTGACCTATGTCGAACTAATACTAGAATACTATCTGTTAATGAAGAAACACGATAGAATCTTATCCACACAGTCGATCCTAAAAAAATTCTAAATCGGATTAAACGAACTCAGTATAATCTGCGATAATTAGCTGAGTTGTTTCAATCTTCTTTTGGTTACAAAGTTACGAAATATCGTTCTTCACAGTCTCCAATCGAACACCAATAACTTCGCAACCGGTTATTAAAATTCAAAACTCTGTTTTTTTTTCATTAGAAAGTAGTAAAATCATTTTTTTTCACACAAATTTCGTCCGACTTTGACACCTTGCGCCGTTCAAATGTTGGGAAGAGGATGACTACTTACGTCGCACTATATATTCAGTTACTTGACACTATAAAAATATTTATACTGTGATAGCGAAATATGACGTGATATGATCGAGTATGTACCCGAGCAGGAAGTTTTCACTGATGATTACGAGGGGTATATAAAAGTTAGGTTATGTTAGAATATTACTAGAGTTTTATCCCAACACCGAACCGTTATTTCAACAGACACGTGTTTCGATCACCAAGTGATCATCTTCAAGTGGATCATCTCCAGTAATATTCATTACTACACCAAATGTTCCAAACAGTGCATCACAAGTAGGTTAGGTTGGGTCTTCAGTCTTCAGTTATTCACTACGATAAAGCTACTGTGATAACGAAAAAAGTTGTGATGTTTTTGGAACGGAAGTTTGTCAAGATCAAATCGCTTTCAGAGTAGTTTGTGAAAGAAATAAATATTTAGGAAATATTAAACTGCTCAATTAGTTTCTTTCAGAAACAACCTCAACTCTTTTGAACAATTTTTTGTCCAACTTGATCGTTGGTTTGAGGGATGATTCAAGAAATTGGGAGTCCGTAAATACAAGAGTTGTATGATACCAACACTAAGTCTTGGTTTAATAATTTCTGATTATCCATTTATGAAACTAAAACTGGGTATACACTGGTATATGTAAGGTTTTTAGGGGAAACGGTGAACATTTGTTCTCAAAGAAAACAAATCAGATGGAAATAGTCCAGTTATTGAAAATTTGTAAAAAAAGATACACTGCCAACATGAAATACCTACACAAAACGAATAACAAAACTCCTAGATTACGCCAGTAAGCACAATAATTGATTGCAATGAAGGTAGCTGAAACTGTAACACCGAATTGAAAGGGAAATATTTTCAGGAATAATATTTTTGGGAAAGGAAGGTTTGACTCTCTACTCCTCCACCTAAAAGCAATTGATTCCAAAATAGACTCTTAAAAAATATATAGACCATGTATAGAACTTACTTCGACATTCACACTGGAAGAAAATGCCCTCTCGAAACAACTACTTTCATATGAACAATGAATGATACAAAAATAGACCTTTTCCTATTGTTTGTACTCCAAATATTCGCTATGGACTTGAATCATTTATCATTCACAGAAAAACTACACAATATATGTATATAAAAGAGGTAAAATATCACTTACATGGAACACTGTCATCCCCAAAGGCGAACATCGATGTTCCGTAGTTAACTTTCTCGTAGATTAATCTCTTCTGAAAATATACCTCTTTCAATTTATACAACATTCCTATAGCTGAGAGTAAATTGAATAAGCGAAAGAATGTCATCACCAATAGTCATCGTGACATAAATGAAGTGAGTGCCTTATTTTTTATGATGTAATGTTTCTTTATGATGTTATCCAGATTGGTAATGAAGAGACGAGTGTCTTATTCCGAAACATCGACGTTCACCATTGGGGATGACAGTGTTCCATGTCCTCGTAAATACACACCGTTGTAGATAGATTATTTTGAAGAGTATTGCTTTCGTCTTTCCCTTGAAAGTTTCCCACATTCTTCAAATGGAAATAGAGAAGTAGAAAGTCAAAACCTTTCTTTCCCAATAATATAACATCAACCTAAGAATTTTCTCTCCTATTCTAGACAAGAATAACATTTTAAATTGCAAATGAGTAACGAATTGAAAGTAACTGAGAGGTGTCATAAAAACGAGATTTGATAATGCACGCTTTTCTTTTTGGTGAAAGGCATACTAGTCTATGTAAAAAATAGAATTAAGTGCTCAAAAACAATGCTGACAGTAACATACGAATTATCAACTCTGAGTCAGAAAAATGTTAACAAGTAGTACAAGCTTTTCACAAAAGTTCGCCCTAGGACATCAACAACCGATAAAGATGTTGAGAAAGTTACATAAATTGTTATGGAGAATCGTCGAATCGCTATTGGAGAAGTTGCTGAGGTTTGCTAACGGTTTGCTCATGCCATGCAACTTTTTCAGAAATTTTGGACATGAAGCTTGTGGCAGCGAAGTTATTTCCAAAATTGCTGAGCTTTCACAAAAAAACCCGTCACATGGGCATCGCTCAGGAATTGTTAAATGACGTCAACTGCTATCCAGATTTGCTTGAATGGGTCATAACTGATGACGTATGGGTATGTGATTATGACATCGAAAAACCAAAGTTCAATCGTCCCAGAAGAGCCAAGACCAAAAAAAGCACGCCGAGTTCGATCAAATGTCAAGGTTTCATTCACTGTTTTCTTCGATTACCGTGGTAGTCCAGGAGTTTTTTAAAGAATGAAATACAAGCACCACAGGAAAGTCATTAAGGCGCTCTCAGAGCGGTTCCTGTGCGAAAGTAGCGATTCACATTGGATTTGAATAGCTGGAGATTAAGGCAATTTGGAAAAACGTTCTTAGGAAGTTAATTCCACATAAGCGCAGTTCTCCAAATGAAAGAGTTCTTGAACAGTGGAGTTTGGAGTTTACAGAGTTGTACCTCAGAACGATGAGCAGCCAGAGTATGACGCTCATTTCTGATATGTACATCTCTTGGTGGAATCAAATATGCCAGGTCACTTGAACACTTGCCGTGAAAGTATCTATAGAAGAGAGACACATCTCCAACCTTTCTTCGATGTTCCAGGTTGCAAGTGATGTTAGCGTCTCCAATCAGGCGGATGGCTCTTTTCTGGATGAAATCCAGCAGTTTTAGGGTATTTTTGGGAACGGAGCTCCATGTAGGAGAACAATAATCCGAAGGAAGTCTGATCTGAGCTTTATAAAGTATCAAAAGTTGCTGAGGTGTATACAGTTTCCTGGTTCGGAACAGTGTTTCAAGATTTTGAGAAGCAGCCTTTGCAATTCCAGCGACATGGTTGTGCTAAGACATATTGGTGTCCATTTTCATTGAGTTTATCAATAAGACATTGAATAAAAATGACCCTGTATTCTAGTTTTCCATTTTATTCTAATATAACTATGTAATGGAAATATTTGTTGCCCTATCCTAACAATTTTAACCCCCAAGAAACTTATCGAATATTCGTCAAATGATGGCAAATATCTCAGAATGAGAGATAGTCAGCTACGAAGTTGTTCAAACCCACCCTTATTTTGGCACCCTAAAACTTTTTTCAATACCTACTTATCAAAGGGTGTCCGCGACTACAGATATTCCAAGGTTAAAAGTCAAAATATCGATTTTTCACAAATTTATTGCAAATATCTCGTTTTATATGGCTTTCATGCTATTCATATGTCCATTATAAATATTGTAGGAAATTGAATTCGCTACAACTTTTGTTTGAAAATTTTTTCATATCTTCAACCGTTCCCGAGATAGAGGGCGCAGTATTTAACTATTACCCTATTCCTGCACTTGCTTTGCTTCACCTCATATTCTGAGACATAAACAGTCTTGAATCAAGAGATGGCCTATAAAATTCTCAGTACCAAACTCCCACATCCCTAGGTGGAAATTAATACATTATTATCACAATATTACACTTTGAGAATCTCAGGATGCCTGAAAGACACATCAATTCATCCGACCACCACATTTTTTCCCGCAAACGAATTCGTCGCTTCCCACCAAGTGAACTGCTTATCGAAATTCAATCCGCCTCTATCGTTGAATCTGAACCGAAATAAACTTTTCTCCGTCGCGCGTCGTGCAGTTCGAATATAAAAACATAAATAGGCTTCTGAACAGCATAGAGGATTTGAATGACTTAACCAAAACTCATATTGAATGCAATTCGCGTACTTCAAAGGAACAACTGAAAATATCAAAAGGCAAATATAAAGCGGCGTTTTCCGTATTCACCATCAAGGGGATATAGAGAACATGGGGAGCCAATTCGATGAAAATGAGACGATTCAAAAGTTGAGCCAACTGTCTATGAAATGAAAATTCTCTGGGCGATTGAAATATACCAAGGAATATACCAAGGGTTTATTGTGGCTCACACCTATTCACACTTGGCTAAATAAACCCAGCTTTTTAACGAAGCCGATTAGTTTGTATGGTGAGTGGTCTTTCAGGTCAGATGGTAACAGTACGGCTCTGCCGAACTCTAAGAACCTGATTCGGTCCCCAGCAGGGCAGGCACAAAGTATATGCTCTGCTGTTTCAACATTCCAAACAGAGGTGACACACACAGTCCAAGTCTCTGCATACGATGATTCAAATGACAGTGACCTTTAAGAAGGCCTGTTAAACATCGTAGTTCATCCCTACTGTAGTCCAACATCTGTTTGGTATCAAGCTTCGAAGGGTGGTGAATAAACGCTTTGGAGTGAGCCAATCCTGGAAGATTCTGCCAGAAGAATCTTCCAGGATTGAGAACGGTACTTTGACCTGAATAGTATCAATGAATTATATGAATACAAAACACACATTTCTAACAGAATTCTGACAATTTTCTTGACGCGAGTTTCAACAACCAAGTTGGCGTTTTCAGTAGATTGATTCTTATCTTCTGAACTTGCCTACTTATATCCAAAAACACTTTAATTTCCACTCTTTTACGCGAAGTGATGATTTTTTTCTCTTGCAAATTCCTGATGATTTCAAAAAAGTAATTCATATAGGAGTGAACAATAGGCTGGTTGCAATAAGATTTTTGTCACTGTTAATAGTTCGTTCGCCACAATTTGAAATTTTCAGAATGTCAAAAGCATCCAAAAGTCTAGTGTCATGTATCCAACTCGATAATTCTAATCAATGTGCATTCATTCTATGATCGTTCTTCGACACTAGACACTAGACTTTTCTGATCTACGAAATCGGATTTGTGATGCGTGTTTCTGAAATTCACGGCTTATTTCATATATTTTCAATAAATTGATAGGTGAGAGGTGGTGAGAGATCATTATGAAAAATGAGAAATGAAACTTTCTGTGTTTTTTGCCACTTCTATTTGTGACTGTCGTTACTGCAGTGGTGAAAAAAAAATAGGAAATTTCATTTCTTATTATTCATCATATATTTAAATTGTTCCACGTTTGTTGTAGTGGGCAAGCATTTTTTCAAATTACTTTCCACGGACTTGGATCCGATATGTAGATGATGTATTTGCGCTTTTTGGTACAGAGAAATCTGAAGTAATGAACTTTGTTTTGACTCTCAACAACAGATCGTCGAATATTAGGTTTGCATAAGGGAGTGTAAACAATAAGTTACCGTTCTTAGATGGGTTGGTGATTAGAAGTAACCACGATCTAGAATTTGATGTCTAGAGGAGGACTCTAGAGGAAGACTCTACAGTACATTTGAATATATTTTCTGATAGGTCACACTATTATCTACATGATTGTCCATTGGCTGGGGAATATAATAGGCTCGTTATGTTCCCCTTGAATAAAGAAAGTAACGATATCGGAAGCAATGTATATCCTTCAAGTAAAGTAGATAAGCAAATTTGAAAATGTGAATCTTTTCGACTCTTCAGGAAGACAATGCTCCAAAGATCGCTGTTCTTTCATATGACCTAGTCACATATAACATCACATTTTTAAAGAGTTTGAATGTGGAAGTAAGTCTCATACGACACATTACTTCAAAATGAAATGTCGGGGATATATGATAGAGCTATGAGGACTGTGACAAAAAAATCTATCAGACTGAAGGATTTAATAATCACGTTTCAGAGGACACGCAGCGGATATCCGATTTCGAAGACCAGAAAAGTCTAGTGTTGCTCCTTACGCCTTGGAGAACCTCTATAGACAAAATAAAGACGGTCAGTAGACTTTGAAATTTCTTTGGATGCTGTGAATTGTGGAGTGTGGTCTCAGACTTATGAACATAGACAAACATTTCATTGTTGACCTTTAATGAGAATTTTCACGGGGAAATTTCTTTCCCAATAAATGATTGATGTGTGTCAAATAGTGAATAGGAATCGGTCTAATTCATTCCCTGAAGACGCCAACTTGGTTGATAAAATGTGCATCGAGAAGAGTGTTGCAGTTCCAGTGTGTGAGATGCAGTGTTCGTTTTGAATTCATTTTACACCAGAGGTTCCAATTTTAGCTTTCACGATCAATACAAAAAATTACCCACATAAATATTAAATAGAGATACCCTCAACATGCAAATATATTAAAAAAATCTCACAGTCGGCTGGTAATAGCAAAAGATACAATCTTCATTATTTTACGAGTCTCTACAAAGTTGATAAAGAATTGAGTGAGTAGACTAGAGAAAAAGGAGGAAAAAGCAAAGATGAAAATCTTAATGTCGAGCAAACACAATATGTCTCTTTAGTTTGATCCTCCTCATGTATTTGTCTCCCTGAGGAACTCATTAAAGATCCTTTCTGAGGGGCACATCTTTAGAATCCACTCTATTCCAGTTATTAGTCTTTTTGAGATTTTCTCTAGTAACTGTCAAGACATGTAAGTATTACTGCAATGATTTTATGTATGTTACACCATACAGCATGCATATACGAGTAATAATATTTTCATTATATACCTACATAACACGTTTGAATACACTGACCCGTTACTTGATAGTAATTATCAACACCAACAATGATAATAATTATAAATATTTCATTAGTGTGGAGCAAGAGCTCTACAAGGAAGAGAAGCCGCCAAAACCAGTACTTATACTTCTCCACATCAGAGGATTGAAAGGATAAGAAGAATTGAGTCCAAGTATAACATCTGAACCTGTTACAGATCTGGGAACATTATGCGTAGCAGCCTCACGAAAACCAGGCCACCAAACGCGGAGAATCATACAACTAAGAGGTCATTGGAGAGCATGTTTGGACTCATCAACATAACATCAAGTGGGCTCAAGCTGAAATCATCCACAAGGAGGAACAATGGTTTAGGAGAAAATTCAAAGAAGCCGCATTTATGTTGTCCAACATCGTATTTAGTCAAGTTGCGTAGATATACGCAACATATGGAAACCTCTTATCAAGCGAAATACGACCAACTCCCGCCAAATGGTCGGCTTCCGCTAAAACTGATGAAGCGGAGAGAGGGTAGAGGGGATAGGTGAAAGCAGTTGAATGACCTGCAAATAGTCAGATCTCTAAGGAAAAAGTCCAGTTATTACCCGAAAACGATTGTGGATACTAACAATCGAAACGTGAAGTAACTTGGTTGGGAATCTTTATTTTTAATTTTCATTTCTTGTTGATGATTTTTTAATTTTCATTTCGTGTTAATAGTTTTTTGGTTGTTGCTTGTATTTTATTTCATTGTTATTTCAGTTTTTTGCTTAGTAAATTTCTTATTTTTCAGATAACCCTTTTTGATTTTTTATAGATTCTATCAGGGATTTCAAATCAATTTATATCATATTAGACAATGTAAGTCCGATCTAATGAAATGCACCATTTTCAATCACTTTCAAACAAATAATTATATAATTTTCACAATGACTTTTATTCAAAACGCGTTTTGTTAAACGGTAGCTTCATCAGTTGCTACGCGGTACATTGAAATATTCTACATTTTCTTTTATATTACAGTAGGCAATGATAAAACTTATTAGATAAATGTTTCAGTCCGCTGAAACAGGTAGATTTCAAATAAACAGTTAGGTACAAAACAATGATACTTCTAGCAAAATAGGTAAAATATTGTCATTTCATGTCAAAATTTAATTAGAGGAAAAAAGAGAAATAAAACTTTCTATGGTTTTAAACCATGGAAATCTTTTTTGAAGGCTTTCAAGGAAAGCTTCAAGAAGTGAACAAAATTTGAGATTTTTAGTTTAGAAATTATCAGGGTAAATTCAAAACCTTTAAAAATTAGTTAATTAACTAAAGTTAATACAGGGCTATTCAAATTCGTTTCTGTACATGGGGATCTCGATAAGAGATAGAGTATCGGTCAAATTGTAGCACCCCCATATTTGAATTTTTAAATACGGACCTGTATTTTTTGTTGTAGTTTTTGGATCGTAAACGTTCACTTCATACTGAGAAGTTGAATTTGATTTAATATTTGAGTATGTTTCGGTAATATTTGATTATGATGGGGTAAATTATCCCCTTTCAAATTACGGTCCTGAAAATTAGTTGACTATGTTAAATAAAAACACATTGGCAACTTTTACGTCTCCCTATGTACCATAGAGTTTATGGAGAGTTTTTTTATTTTCAGGTACCTTATCATATTTTTTCATATTTCCATTGCTCTAAGAGTTTTCTACAATGAATTTTGAATAAGAAAACTTTTTATGATTATCTGAAACATGTCTACAACAAAAGTATATAAAAAACTAATCAATAGAGTTTATTCTATGATTTTCACTATAAGGGTTTTACAATAAACTCTTATTTTAGAATAAACTCTATTAATTAGTTTTTTAAATATGGATTTTCATCAAGTATCGGCCAGTTCTATTCAATTACAAAAATATATTATATGTGTTTTGATAGGCCGAAAAAGAAATGATAGCAATAATAACATCCGAAACGAACACTATAATTATAATGAAAATTGAAATGGAGTAAGTAAATTATATACACAAAAAAATTAATTGTGCAATAAATGTTCGAATTGGAGACCTTCCATTTCGAGACAAATGATGGGACAATAAGATGGTTTGCAAGATCATCAGATCTTACTATTTTGGACTATTTTCTATGGGGGACATTGAAAAATAGGATTTACGCTTGCAAAGAGATAGAAAATATGGAAGACTCGAGATTGAGGATTTTGAATGATTCCGCAACAATGCAGCAAATAAGTGTGTTAAGGTCAATGAATAATTTGAAAAACCGAGTTAAAAAATGTCTCGAAATGAAAGGACTCTAATTCCAACATTTATTGCGCCATTAATTGTTTTGTGTATATAAATTACTTCATTTCAATTTTCATTGCAATTATAGTCTTCGTTTCGGATGTTATTATTGCTATCATTTCTCTTTCTGCTTATTAAAACACATATAATATATTTTTGATGTGGATATATTTCAGATAATCATAAAAGGTTTTCCTATTCGAAGTTCATTGTGAAAAACGCTCAGAGCAATAAAAAAAAATATGAATAGGTACCTAAAAATGAAAAAAAAACTCACGAAAAACTCTATGGTACATAGGAAGACGTGAAAGTTGCTATTGTGTTTTTATTCAACTCAGTCAACACATTTCCAGGTCCGTAATTCAAAAGGAAATAATTCACACAATTCTAATCAAATATTACCCAAACATCCGGAAATATAAAATTCATTTTAATTTCTCAGTATGAAGTGAACGTCGACGTTACAAAAAAAATAGAACAAAAAATACAGGTCGGTATTCAAAAATTCAAAGATAGGGGTAGCCCAAGTCAGATGACACCCTGTATAAAAAATTCTAGAACATATTCTGATAGCCTACATCAAATGCCAATAGCAAAATATGTACAGATTTTCAATATTTCTGCGAATAAAGAAGATGGGATGAGAATTTTTGGTTTTTCCTGTATATCTCCAGAACCAAAAGAGCTATATTCGATTTTTTTACATCATTGAGTAGACCTCTAAAATACGCAACTTTCTCACAATTTAACCAACACTCTATCTCTTATCGTTTACGAGATCCCCATGTACAGAAACGAATTTGAATAGCCCTGTATAATAAAATAATCACGAGAAAAAAAAATTTCCATGGATTTTCGTTCAGTCAAGTGTCTAGAAGGTATGTGAATTTTTTTTATTATGATATTTATTGGGTTAAAATAATTTTTATTGTTCAAAGGTCCGTATGGGTCTGCGCGTGAGGGACGCGCATCGCCCGCTATTAGCGCTATTTTCGCCTCTAAATTAAAATTATAAATATTGGGGACAGTGTTCCAGGAGTAGGACTTTTAGGAAATTTCCTCCTCCTCAAGGTTTTTTTTTTTAATTTCAGATATCTTTAATATTTTCCGAGATATTTTTTTACTAAATTGTTTATAACTGTTGCAATTTTTTCCAGCTCTCTTGAAATTTTCCAAAAAGTTGCTAGAGGTCATTCCGAATCGAATGAGCCCTGGATCATAATTTTCGGTGCCCTTGGACAGAAGTTCCAAAAAAAGGATCTTGTTACCCAAACTAAAAAAATCTGTTTAAAATCTGTTTTTCCGTTAATCAGCTGTCGCTCCCATACGAACGACAACTCTCAGAAGTTGAGAAACTTGTGCGAGCTAAGGACTAAGGAGGTCTCACCTTTTAACGTGTGATTCCTAACACGGCTGCAGAATCGTCACAGCTTCAACCAGATAAATTCTCTCGAGAAAAATATCTGGTCGAGGCGGGAATCGAACCCACGATCTTCCGATCGTGCGTCGGGCGCACTACCACCGCGGCCAATTCCACAACAAATAGTAAATATTGATAGTTGCTACATAACATGTAGTCTAATATTTTGTATTTTCTGGTGACATTATGGAACAAAATATTGATGATGTTTGGCAATATGAATCTACTGAAAGGTGAATGATAACTGAAATGAAGAGGTTATTAGTTGAAGAACTTCATTCTACCAACCACTCTACCAACAAAATATTTGGATATTTTTTTAAGACTGCTGTTGTCTATCGCAGTGATTTATGAGAAAATCAGGATACTACGACCTCGAGTAATTTCGATAACCCAGAAAGTAGAGGGGAAATATTATTTTGCTTCACATCCAAGGGAGGATGTTTTCAAATTTCACCTATTTTATTTTTTGATATATCAGTTTTCATTTCTGTTGCAATAGCCGTCCTAAAGCACTTACTTTTACCTACACACACTGGTTGAATGAAAGTATGTAACACACATTTCAATAAAACTTTCCTAACCAAATCCCAACTTTGTATAAAATACAAAATTGGAGATCAAAAAGTTTTTTTCAATTGAGGCGGGCAAGTTCTTTATGTCATTTTCGTTTTAGGGTCTAAACGAGCGCCACTTTTCTTTTGTGGACTTTGAATAGATTTCTACCGAGAGAGTCTGGGGACGAGAAAACTTTTCGGTTTTCTTCGAGTCATATCCCTGTGAGTTTTTACGATTTCACTATTTTTGAAATTGGCAACTGTTCTTGGCAACTAGGATATTCCATTTTCAAGAAGGAATATCTGATATATTCGTAATCGAATTTAATGAAATTGTTTTTGACAGTCATCTAAGGCCCATATTTGAATTTCATTATATTGTTACTGAGTAACATTGACATAATTCACACTTCAAAATAAATAAAATATCAGCAATTAGCAAAGGAATAACTCCATATATTTGATTTTGTTCATTTTTGAAAACAGAGGCCGATTTTGGCCTTCGAAACGTATTGTATTATTTCTTAGCAATTTTTTAAACAGGCAAAACTATTGAACACGACAAGTTGCTGATAAATAGAACATTTTTCTTTGTTATAAATTCAGCGATTTTACGCAGTAAATTATCGGGGTAAACTAAACAGCTTGCCTTTTCTTCACCTGTGTAAAGTTCTCCATTATAATTTTCATAATTTTCAAATTGTGTAAGATGAAAATAACCAAAAGTGGTCGATGAAAACTGATTTTTCTCCACAAAAAATAATTATCTTTCAATTCAAATACATCCAACTGAATATCCCGCTCAGAAAAATGTCAGTTTGTGTTAACAAGTGCAATTTTATCACTTGTTTCATTCTAAAAAATGTGAATAATCGATGAACAGAATAGAAACATTATTTGAACAAGCTTTTCATGCAACATTTGCAGATGGAAACAGGTCTGAATTACATATTTGTTTTACAATATGTTAAAACTGATGAGCATGGCGGCATTACTATTTGCGTTTCCTCTTTGTTTATAGAATATATCGTTATTAAAATACCTGGGTTTAGTTGATATGCCAGAGTCTGCCGTACTATTGTTTAATGAAGGAAAACGTTTTTGCAGTATTTGTTCAAGAGATACGGTTGAAATAGTTTATATTGTGAAACAAAACTAAATATCTATTCTATTAATTTTTGAGTAAGTACTGAATAAATGAATTAAAAAATTGAAAAACTGAATGCAGATCATGTAGAATGATACATTTCATTAGTTCGGAATTCCATTGTCTGATATTATATAAAATGATTTGAAATCCCTGAAAGAACTGATAAAAAAGAAGAATTAAGAAAGAATAGCTGAAAATAACAATTATATTACGCAAAAAAACCTTGAAATGAAATAACAGTGAAACAAAATAGAAGTAAAATAGAACAATTGAATGAAAATGAATAAAAATAAAAAAGTATTAGATTCCAAGCGAAGTTACTTCACGACGTTCCGATTTTTAGTATCCACAATCGTTTAGGTGATGACTGGACTAATTCTTCACCCGAAGACGATCGTGGATACTAACAATCGAAACGTCGTGAAGTAACTTGGCTTGGAATCTCTTAAGTTTTCATTTTTATTTTTCATTCAAACGTTCTATTTTTACTTCTATTTTATTCCACTGTTATTTCATTTCAAGGTTTTTTGCATAATATAATTGTGATTTTCAGCTATTCTCTCTTAATTCTTCTTTTTCATTAGTCCTTTCAGGGATTTCAAATCATTTTATATAATATCAGACAACGGAAGTCCAAATAATGAAATTCATAACGAAACATTGTCAATCATCTTCAAAAAAATGTCGATCAAGGCATCAAGGAGACATCAATGCATCAGTGACAACAAATAACTGGCAAAGCATACCTTTATACAGATGGTACGTCTATCATCTTATCGAGCCAAATATCAAATGAAATGAATAACCAAGTCAACATTGCATTGCAAGGATTCAATGTGTGCAGGTATTTCAAAAACATACTAATCGTTAATGTAGATAAGATAGTTTGTTTTGAATTTGCATATTTTTCTCGAAGTCTACATAACTTCACATTCAATTTTCTCAATGAATCTCTAAGATCAACAACCTCCACAAATTTTTCAGGAACAATGATTGTTTCCTTTTTCATATCGCGAAAATACATATAGTTCACATCTAAGAAACTGAACCAATCGTATTGCCTAATAAAATCACTAAAAAGTAAACTAGATACAATGTTTAAAAAAATTATGTATGTTTCTTTGACTAATCTTTATCTTCAATTTGAACTGTGATTTATTAATTTAGTGTTGGCAATATTTATATTTCTTGTAACGTAGGTGGATTTGAAAGTAATCAATGTTTTTATTGTGTTTGTTCTGATCTGCCAATTAATAGTCTGTTTTGGGTGGAAGAACAGATGTCAGTCAGTACCTTCCGGTGCCGATTGCCATACTGAATCTTGCGCCCATTTAATTTTTTCAGTTCACATGTATGAATATAACTGAAAATTAATGAAAGATCTTTATTATTATTATCATTATCATACCAAATTTCTCCTAATGGTATACTATGCAAAATTTCTCTCTATAATATGTTGCAATATTGCTGTCAGGGGGTTAGCCACTAGAATTGGCAAACTATTCGTGAAATGGCACTGTTGAGGCAAATTTTCAACTTTGATTCACGCAGCTATTTTTATCAAGTACTTTCTTGGTTTTTCCTCATTTTGTCTTCAATCGAGGACCGCCTGCCCGGTACTGACGATGCCCAATAGGCTGAAACAGCTGTATACCGGTGGCTCCTAAATTGAAATCAATATGGGATTGATCAAAGAGTACTTATCTATTCATTTTTTGATTTTCATGGAATTATTTTCCAGCAGCTTGACCGCAATAGCCTTTCTAGATTATATATATACAAATATTCACACTACAAATAGTATATATGTATATGCAGTGTCATCCCCAAAGTATGGTGCATACTTTGCAGTGTCATCCCCAAAGTATGCACCATACTTTGGGGATGACACACTTATTTATTAAGGGTTATATATATATATATATATATATATATATATATATATATATATATATATATATATATATATATATATATATATATATGAAATCTGAAGCTTTCACGGATAGGAATATGCTGAACTGGTTTTTCCGGGTATATGATCCGTGTATGTGATATTATCTCTAATTTCACCGACGTTTTGACAAAATCTCATTTGTCATTATCAAGGTGTGCTGTTACGTGTTCAGAAGTTTTGTTGACCTTGCTCAACTCACTTCTTACTATAATGGTAAACGGTGAAATTAGAGATAATATCACATACACGGATCATATACCCGGAAAAACCAGTTCAGCATATTCCTATCCGTGAAAGCTTCAGATTTCATATTCGATACCTTAACGGGGAGATGAGGTCAACTAAGAAGAAGAAGAACTCAGGTAAAACTCAACAACATTTAAATAGTAGGTAGTAGAGGGTTTAAGGACTACTCTACCTCTGAACACGTAACGAATACCATTTTACCATTATAGTAAGAAGTGAGTTGAGCAAGGTCAACAAAACTTCTGAACACGTAACAGCACACCTTGATAATGACAAATGAGATTTTGTCGAAACGTCGGTGAAATTAGAGATAATATCACATACACGGATCATATACCCGGAAAAACCAGTTCAGCATATTCCTATCCGTGAAAGCTTCAGATTTCATATTCGATACCTTAACGGGGAGATGAGGTCAACTAAGAAGAAGAAGAACTCAGGTAAAACTCAACAACATTTAAATAGTAGGTAGTAGAGGGTTTATGGACTACTCTACCTCTGAACACGTAACGAATACCATTTTACCATTATAGTAAGAAGTATATATATATATGACTCCATGTTGCCCATCTTTACACTTGGCTGCACCGCGCTGATGAGGCCAATAGCCTGTGAGTTTGTATGATATACAAATCAAAAATAAAACAATTAGTGGAGATAACACTCCAAAAAGGGGCGCAAACCGCGGACACGTGTTTCAGGCTATTGGCCTCATCAGCGCGGTGCAGCCAAGTGTGAAGATGGGCAACACGGAGTCATATATATAACCATCTACTTTCAAAAAACTGTGTCAGTGTATATATATATATATATATAAATAGATAAGTACTCTTTGATCATTCCCATATTGATTTCAATTCAAGAGCCACCGGTAGACAGCTGTTTCAACCTATTGGGCATCGTCAGTACCGGGCAGGCAGTCCTCGATAGAATACAAAATGTGAAAAACCAGAAAAGTACTTGATAAAAATAGCTGCGTAAACGCAAATGAAACATAAGTGGAACCACCTATGTGTGTGACACCCAAGTCAACTTGCCAAGTTTTTATGTCAGTTATATATACATATATACATATATATATATATATATATATATATATATATATATATATATATATATATATATCAGTAGGTACATAATAAAATTTAAAAAATGGCGAAAAAATTGAATACTCACAACTTCAAGTGAAAATTCGTCCACTGTATAGAAGCAGTTTGTCGATAAAAATGTTTTTGGTTGAAGGCAATTGGTGGCATTGTTTGGAAATTTATTATAAATACACGTTCCAACAAACACAGGAGACTTCATATTTTGTATAGATCTGTTTTCGAGTTCTAAGAATATTGTTTTTAATAGTAGGTACTGTGTACTTCTGATCATGGGCCAAGGTGTCATGAACAAGCTTGCATTTACGCAGCTATTTTTATCAAGTACTTTCTTGGTTTTTTCTCATTTTGTCTTCAATCGAGGACCGCCTGCCCGGTTCTGACGATGCCCAATATATATTATACTATTTGTAGTACGTTTTTATATGTATCAAATCAAGATTTTATTTGATGTACCTATACCATTTATGTAATGTAGCATAAGAGATAAATAAATTCTATCTATCTACTAACTCGGCGAAGTATTATTGTGCTGATGTCACTTTATGCGGTTCCATTGGATTGTCGAAAACATTCGTGAAATAACAGCAGATGGTAAATCGTAATGCATCAGTGAACACGCATTTTTTCAGAAGCATTCAGACTGAGAAGTTGAAATGATTGCACCCATGTTACCCATGGGTGGAATCATTAGTTCATGTTTTCAGGAGAAGCCTGCTCGTGCTAGAAGTTGGCGATTTTGATAGTAGGGGAGACCGAGGAGGGTTGTGACAGAGGAGAGTTGTGACACGCGCGATTTCGCTGTATCTGTGACCGTTAGCGAGCTGTCAACGTCGCACATTTATTGTTTTCTAGACTGCTTATTGGATTTAGTACGCGCCAACGGCCCACGAGGAGCGGCTGAGTTACTGTGACGCTGTCATCTAAAAAACGACCAAAAGTAAGTTTTTGATCATAACTTTCTTATTCTGTCTTTTGCTATGTATTACGGGAGCATTAGTGTAATATTTTTTCTAATTTGCATCTGGCCTTCAAGATTCAAAGCCATTCATAATTTTATTGAGATCTCTTACTGTTTGGAGGTTATACATTATTATTCTGGCACACTCACGATTTTGCGCACCTAGGAGAGTTGTGACAGGCTGTCACAACTCTCCTATTTTATTTACTAACAAGTGATATGGCTATTTTGTATGCATTCGATTGCTGCATTGCTTTTTTATTGTTTCAGAATGCCTAATACATATGTTCGTAAAACAGAGAGAGGAATGGCTAGTATCGAAATTTACGATCTGGCCTTTGAAGAGGTGACGGTTAGAGGCCAAAGCCTTCGAAGTGCAGCATCTTCATATAATCTAAATTATATGTCTTTACAAAGATACATTAAAAAGAAAAAGGCACATCAACAACAATTATCAGACGAGGCTCCATCTGTAGGCTATATCAGCCCAACAGTTTTTACGAAGGACGAAGAAAAGATATTGAGCGATTATTTGTTGACTTGTGCCGCGTCTAATTATGGACTGACTACAAAAGAGACAAGGAGTTTAGCCTATTTATTAGCAAAAAAACACAATAAAAAAGTTCCTGAATCATGGGAAAAAAACGAAATGGCTGGAGAAGTGTGGTTAAAGCTATTCATGAAGAGACATTCAAATTTATCTCTTAGGCTACCTCAAGCTACAAGCATCGCTCGCGCCACGAGCTTTAATAGGACAAATGTCGCTGCCTTTTTTGAAAACTATACAGGAGTCTTGGCCAAGCATACTCTCAGCGGTAAAGATGTATGGAACGTCGACGAGACCGGGATTACTACAGTCCAAAAACCTGATAGAGTAATCGCACGACGTGGAGAAA
Source organism: Leptinotarsa decemlineata (assembly GCF_025532065.1). NCBI lineage: Eukaryota > Metazoa > Arthropoda > Insecta > Coleoptera > Chrysomelidae > Leptinotarsa > Leptinotarsa decemlineata. Next base: position 4,862,491 of record NW_027412549.1, on the reverse strand, counting down.
AACAAGTCAGTGCGATGACTTCTGCGGAAAGAGGAACCTTAGTAACGCTGGCTTTTGCTGGGAACGCCTTGGGTAATTATATACCACCTATGTTTATATTCCCTCGGAAGCGATTTCAAGAACATTTTATTCGGGATGGCCCAACAGGTTCAGTAGGAACAGCAAATGGATCCGGGTGGATGCAGGAAGACGACTTTCACTTTTTTCTTGAACATTTTACAAACCACGTGAGGCCAACAAAAGAGCAAAAAGCTTTGTTACTTCTGGATAACCATTCATCCCACATGGCTTTGAAAAATATAGAGTTTTGCAGGGAAAACGGCATAATTTTGCTCACGTTCCCTCCACACTGCACACACAAGCTGCAACCAATGGATCGTGCAATTTTTGGTCCTCTTAAAAAGACCATTAACACAGCTCGTGATAATTGGATGCGGTCAAATGCTGGCAAAGTTATGTCTATCTATGATATCCCTTCCATAACAAAAACTGCCTTTGATGTGGCGATCACTGCAAAAAATATCAGCGCTGGTTTTGCTGCAACAGGAACATGGCCTGTAAATACAGATATTTTTGGAGAAGCAGATTTTTTGCCAAGCCAAGTTACAGATCGCATTTTGACCAATCCTGTGCCAGAACAAGCTTCCTTTACTGCAGAAGAAGAATTGATAGAAAATCCGGAAGAAGGAACCCCCACCCAAAATTTGTCAGTTGATATAGTTGAGAACGACGTTGTTGTTGGGGAAGGTCTAGAAAAAAGAGATCACAACGAGCACGTTGGATGTGAAGAACGTAATGTGACTCCTCTTGTTATGACCGGCGACAACTCTAAAGAGCCTGCAAATATTGAACCTGTTGCATCTACATCTACAGTTCGTAATCCACTTGCCACCCAATCTAATGTATTCTCGCCAGAAACAATAAGGCCGTTGCCTAAAGCTCCGCCAAGAAAAGCCACGCAACAGAATAGACGTAAGATCAAGTCTGCCGTGCTAACAGATACACCAGTTAAAGATGAAATTGCTGCCATAGAGGAAAATAGGAAAGTGAAGAACGTGAAGAAGCGCATTTTTACTGATAAAAATGCTAAGAAACCAAAGGGGAAAAAACCAAAAAATAAATCAAAGACAAAGAATATTCGTGACGAAGAGGAGGACGATAATGAGGGCAGTGATGGCACAGAAAATGAATGTTTTTGCTTATGTTGCCTCGAGCCCTTTGCCAATAGCAGGCCTAACGAAAAATGGGTGCAATGCATTAATTGCAAAGGATGGTCACATGAAGATTGTACTGGGGGAGAACTGCAATACGAGTGTCATAATTGTTTTTCGGATTAAACTAATATTAAGTATTTTTATTCTCTCTGTGCCATTTAGAAAGATGATTTATTTTGTTAAGTTTTAATAATTATGTTACTTAATTAGCCAAAGATTATGATTAAAACTGTTTCGTAATTACTTGTTCATTCCAAACACTGAAGTGTCACAACTCACCTCGAGCACTGTCACAACTTACCTTGGTATTAGGAGAGTTGTGACACGGGTTGTCGCTTTGGTTTTAATCCATTATCTCGGGAAACTTATTAGTTTTGTGTATTTTTATTTTTGATTCTAATAGAGAATAGAACAAGCTTTGACTGATGTAAAGTTCACAGATATAGGTCAATTTTTAACCAAAATATATGAGTGAAAGCAAAAAGTGTCACAACCCTCCTCGGTCTCCCCTACTAAGACAACCTCCAGGATCTTCTCGTTAAATCGCCTCTAACTGGTTCTCTCAACATTCGCTAAATGAACTGCAATAATCAGTACGTATATAAAATCATAGGGTTAGTTAACTCAAATCCAGCTATAGAAATTCGATTATGATTGAAAATAGACTATTTTTGAGAGAAACTAGTTTTTTGGGGATATATCGACATTTTTTTAATGATGGAGGGGTAAAAAGCGTAAAAACTTCCTTACATTGAATATACAAAAATAATTTTTCATCAGTTTAATTTGCGTAACTTTTTTTTCACCTTCGTTAGCAACGATTCGATTCAGTCTCCTGCTTTTCCCATAATACCCAGGGGGCGTTTTTGAATAACGTCAACCCAATTAACCTTTACAGCGCAGCAAAGGACCATGACTCATCCATATTTGCCAGGAAGAACACATTGCCCTATAATCCCTTTGGAAAAGCACAGGTGTTCTGCTTCCCCGACAAAACCCAACCACACACATACACTCACCTACGGATCTAATGAAATGATGGCAATAGCTCAAGATTAATATTCGGGTCAGTTCGCATGGACTCTCGCTGCTCTTTGTGTCGTGTAAACAAGGAAAACCACTGGAATGGGGTGTCCTTACAGAATAGAAGTGGCCACGATTAGTGTATTGTGCAGTCCCGAAAATTATTTCATGATATTGATCGGAATATTGAATGAGTGGCGAATTTTTCGAATAATTATATTTAAGAAATTCCTTAATAATGTTCTGTCTCTCCTACCCATAAAAAACAAAAATTTCTTCACAGGTCTTATTAGATAATGATTTGTACGTGTTTTAGATTCCATTGCGATGCGAATAGGTTTTATTGCTTTGATAGGAAATTAGTGTTAGTTACATTTTTGTTTCCATTAACTGAAACGTTATCAAATTTGAAATGTAATCCATTCCGGTTTCGGAAATGTCTTCTGCATAATGAATTAATAGAACTGCGCTTTGTAATAAACACTTTAGATTCCGAAGACCCAATAAAAACATGGTGATAAATCAAGAGAACGGATCTTCCAGAACATTTCATTGGTTTCTATTTGTCAATCCAACTCTCTTTGGATTGTTTATTTGAACATTGATGTACAGATGCAGCGTATGCGGAGTAGTTTTATTTTAGTGGAATGTTAGTTGTTTTTTAAAAAAGTTAACATCTTCCAGAAGCTGTATCAAGTATCAATGAGTGAAATTTCGTTTATTACAAATATAGGCTTGAAATATGATCCCCTGAAAATAATGTCCCAACGTTCAGTTTCCGCGAAGTTCGTGAATGAATTTACCTATACCAATATGGATTTATATTACTCCAATATATGCGGTTGCACCTATTGATATGCTTATTCAAATAACATGAAGAAATCATCAGAAAAGCACATTTTTATCATCATTCATCATCACCAATTACCTTCATTGGAATTATCTCCATTCAAGTTTTAGGCAATTTCTGAAGGAAAATGTTTTGCTTCGTTCAGAATTTAATGAAAGCTGTTTTCAAAAACTCCAGAAATAGTTTCAAGTCCGTAGCTCTGGCACATTGTTCATTTCCAAAACACGTAGCCTAAATTACTCAATCATTTTTGTTAAAACTATTATTGACATATTTTACAGATTGATATTAGTGAATGGGATCCAATTGTGAAGCAGTTTTGATTGTTTTATACTCTGATTGTTCCATACTCTTCTAGAATATAACAAGTCGATGAATCTGTTGCATTCTATTATCACTAGTAAGGTCCACACTTCATTGATTTATGTAATGAATTTGCTCCGTACTCAAAACAAATAAGATGATTGAACCTGTTTCGAATACCAGCAGAGATCCAGAATCGAATGGAATTGACACCTTCTGAATTTTCTGAACTGATAGTAATACCTGATAGGTCAAATCAACCTAGATATCCAGTATATAACAAATTTGTTTGAAGGTGATTGACAATGTTTCATGATGAAATTCATTAGTTCGGACTTCCATTGTTTGATATTATATAAATTGATTTGAAATCCCTGAAAGAACTAAAAAGAAGAAACCAAAAAAATGAATAGGTGAAAAAAACAATTATATTAGTCAAAAAACCTGAAATGAAATAATAGTGAAATAAAATACAAATATAATCCAACGCCCTTCGTGGTGTTAGCCAGGGGAGTAGATGTTTTCTGATAGGGGTCAGTCCATTCAACATACTGTGTAGGTACATACTCTACTTTTGTGATTGCCGTTTTCATTAATGAAAGCCAATATTCTTTTCTTAATTGTTCAAAAATAACTCATAACTTGAAACAATAATGAAAATGATACTGTTTAGTACACCTTCCTTGATTCAATCTCGAATTAGTGATGTATCAATCAATCATAGTAATCCCAGTAATAGTTAAACTGTTAACTAGGCCCCAAATTTGTATTTGTTGTATATTTGCACTCTATTGCAGATCTCACACGGAAAATTTTCAGAATATGAACTCAAATGATTAAGATTGATCTTCTTTACAGGTAAGTTGAATAATCTTCAAATTTGATTGACTCTTCAGATACCAAAATTTCGTCTTCATCAGGGATCGTGGAAATGAAAAAAAAAGCGATAATTGGAAAATTTGACTAAGTTTTCATTATTATCCATCAAAACATTAATTTTTTCCAGTTAATAATAAAGGTTATTAAACGGTATACTTACATTGGTTAGTAACGAAATGCTATTCCTCAAACCTCTCCACCGTCTCCTGATACACTACTTTCTCTCAGGTCGGTTCGCTGGGCTTACCACAGCTCTTTTGTACCACAAAAACAGAACAAAACAGCCATAGAGGCCATCCATCGGGCTTGTGATTGGAGGTGCGTAAAGCGGAACTTTTTACTACCGCATTTTTCTTTTGAGTGATTGTAAAAGCAGAACGCCGGGCTTTTTCTTTATTTTCGCTACAAAAACTGTGAGCAATTACGTGTGAGGGGGTAATGGAGAGTTAGGCGGTGGTTGAAGTCGTTAACTGACTGTCATTTGTTACGTTTCGGTTGGAAGTCAACAGTTGAGTGAATTTGCATCACAGAGAATGTATTTGTGATAAACTAGAAAATTTCACTTCCGATGAACTGGACTTCCGAATCTTTTCATTTTAACTGCATTCATTTTATTTTCAGTTAATGAATGAGAAAAACAATACTATAAAATGTGAAAAATCAACGGTTTATGAAGTCGACTCCATGAAACTGGATAAATTAACTTTTATTGACTTGATTGACTCGAAAAACCTATCCAAATTCAGGACAATTGATGTTCACTGCGACAGATTCCAGGAATCGAACTTTAAGAGTTGAGACCTCCCAAAGTCAAAAATATTTCAAAAAATCTCTTCCATTGATGAAAATTCGCAAAATGACATATCTTTCTCACCGTCACATAGTATGGACATTATTTTTCATACCGCTTCTCCTTTTTTTATAAAAAATGTTCAATTTCCTCAAAATTGAATCTTTTTCAACAAATTACATCATAGTTGTTCATGAAAGTAAAAAAAAATTTGAAAAGTGACTTTGCATTGGCTTTGTTGGCAGTGTTTTGAAATTATTTAAGAAATGACTGCGCTGTTTCGGAAATATAAGAAATTTTGCATTCCTTTCTGTCATTTGAAATGTTCGTTTTACAATTCAGGAGAAGCCTGAATGAATAAATATACATGCACGCTTTTATATGCACATATTCCAGTATGTTATACTGGATATCACATCTCGTGATATCGCCTATTCTCAGTAAGAGTTGGTGATCCCTTACGAACGACAACCCTCAGAAGTGGAAACTTCCATGAGCTAAGGATTGATAAGACCTTATCTTTTAACGTGCAATTCCTAGCACAGATCGGATGACACACAGTGAATACAGATCGTCCTACAGTTGGAATCTAACCCGCACGTTCACGAAGCGGTTGTTTGGATGAGTTGATAGAACCACGCATGTGCTAAGCAATCGGTTACCGTCTGAATTAGGATTCAAAATTCCAGTATTTGGCCGAGTTTGCGAGGAGACTAATTTTTTGTGCAGTTTAGGTTTTAGGAGATATTTCCCAAAAATAAAACCTCAAAAGTTGATCTAGTTTGATATAGTTTCGAATAAGGCAGATATAACATAAATCTTGTTTTCTATAGATAGATAGTCAGGCAGATAAACTATTTTATTACGTTACATAATGAAATGTTTGTAGCAAGTCAGAAAATAGCATGAAAGCAATGGTCAGTTAAACAATTTGAACAGTATAAAAACAAACAAGAAACACATAAACAAAAATATTAAAACAAAATTAAGTATGTTGACATTATGAACAATAAAAATCATTCACGTATTTTTTGACAGAATAGAAACCAAATTCAAAAGATAATTTATTTATTATATTTTACTAAGAATCTTAGAATTATCGGGAAGATAGTTGTAGAGGTTGGAATCCAGATTTACTCAAATGATAACGATTTGTTTGAATGTTGTTACAATGTCTGGTATCATAGTCATGAAAGTTTTATTGCTTAATTAATGAAGTTAATTTTTTTATGAATTTCTATGATAATGTTGTACAAAAATGATGTGTATATATATGTATATATATATATATATATATATATATATATATATATATATATATATATATATATATATATATATATATATTATAAATATATATTTATAAAATCTTCTTTGTCTATATATATATATATATATATATATATATATATATATATATATATGTATATATATGGTAAAATGGATTAACAGGGTCTCTCAGTCAAAAAATCAAAAATCAAACTCTGCTTTACTTTGCCAAGCTTTCGCTTCTAATGGGAAGCTTCTTCAGGGCCTATAATTTAATGATTTTTGAATATTTTCGCCTTTGAATAATATTACAAATCATACTTACAGTAAAAATGAGTGAAAAACAATAAATTGAAGATAGAATTGACATAAAAGTTAACATGTATACGATTTTTTTTTTTTTGTGGGTTTGACAAATGTCATACCTTCACATAAATGTCATTTTTCAATGGGTATGATGATTTGATAATTTTTTACTGTAATGAAAGAGTTATTGATTGATACATCTTTCATTATTATTATGTTTTTGATGTAGTTCTAGTAAATTACTATATATACTGCTGAGATTATCAATGTCAGTTTTCTTATTCATACAATCAGAAGACTTATTAATTTCCACCATTTCAAGAAAAAGGCGTTTGGAAATATTTTTTTCTGTATGTAAAACTTTGATATTAGAGAAATTTGGTTTATGACCTGTTTCTATAGAGTGTTGTGCTAATGCACATGATTTTTTATTGAGCTTTATATCACTTTTATGTGAAGTTATTCTATCATTAAGAATTCTAGATGTTGTTCCAATATAATTCAAGTTACAATTATTACAAGGAATGTTATAAATCACATTTGACTTTTTTGTTGTATCAGTTTTATCTTTCAATTTAGTATTCAAATTCTTTATAGTTTTAATATTTTTTTGGCATATTTTGATATTTTGTTCATTATGAAAAAGTTTTATGATATTCGAAGATAAATTTCCAAGGTTAGGTATAGATTTATACGAAATATTGATAGGTGAACTATCATTACATACATTTCTGTTAATTACATCAGAATTTGTATTACTGCCAGTATTGAAAATTATTTTATTAGGAAGTTTTCTGGGATAAGAATTATCTTATCGATCAGTATGTCTCTAAGAAGTCTGAGATTTTTTTGCTTGAGGGAAGGGTGTACTAATTTTTCTATTCTTTTTTTCAAACAGAGTATTAAATTAATTTTAACTGATTTTTTGTGAAAGGAATAGTAATTGATATATCTTCCTGAATTAGTAGGTTTGACATACCAATCTGTAATCAAGGAATTATCAGTTTTACGAATAACTCTTGTATCAAGAAAAGGAAGGGTCTGATTATTTTCTATTTCGATAGTGAATTGTAACTTCTTATCATATCTATTGACAACATCAAGAATTTCATTAGATATGATAAGAAGTTACAATTCACTATCGAAATAGAAAATAATCAGACCCTTCCTTTTCTTGATACAAGAGTTATTCGTAAAACTGATAATTCCTTGATTACAGATTGGTATGTCAAACCTACTAATTCAGGAAGATATATCAATTACTATTCCTTTTCTATTTCGATAGTGAATTGTAACTTCTTATCATATCTATTGACAACATCAAGAATTTCATTAGATATGATAAGAAGTTACAATTCACTATCGAAATAGAAAATAATCAGACCCTTCCTTTTCTTGATACAAGAGTTATTCGTAAAACTGATAATTCCTTGATTACAGATTGGTATGTCAAACCTACTAATTCAGGAAGATATATCAATTACTATTCCTTTCACAAAAAATCAGTTAAAATTAATTTAATACTCTGTTTGAAAAAAAGAATAGAAAAATTAGTACACCCTTCCCTCAAGCAAAAAAATCTCAGACTTCTTAGAGACATACTGATCGATAATTCTTATCCCAGAAAACTTCCTAATAAAATAATTTTCAATACTGGCAGTAATACAAATTCTGATGTAATTAACAGAAATGTATGTAATGATAGTTCACCTATCAATATTTCTTATAAATCTATACCTAACGTTGGAAATTTATCTTCAAATATCATAAAACTTTTTCATAATGAACAAAATATCAAAATATGCCAAAAAAATATTAAAACTATAAAGAATTTGAATACTAAATTGAAAGATAAAACTGATACAACAAAAAAGTCAAATGTGATTTATAACATTCCTTGTAATAATTGTAACTTGAATTATATTGGAACAACATCTAGAATTCTTAATGATAGAATAACTTCACATAAAAGTGATATAAAGCTCAATAAAAAATCATGTGCATTAGCACAACACTCTATAGAAACAGGTCATAAACCAAATTTCTCTAATATCAAAGTTTTACATACAGAAAAAAATATTTCCAAACGCCTTTTTCTTGAAATGGTGGAAATTAATAAGTCTTCTGATTGTATGAATAAGAAAACTGACATTGATAATCTCAGCAGTATATATAGTAATTTACTAGAACTACATCAAAAACATAATAATAATGAAAGATGTATCAATCAATAACTCTTTCATTACAGTAAAAAATTATCAAATCATCATACCCATTGAAAAATGACATTTATGTGAAGGTATGACATTTGTCAAACCCACAAAAAAAAAAAAATCGTATACATGTTAACTTTTATGTCAATTCTATCTTCAATTTATTGTTTTTCACTCATTTTTACTGTAAGTATGATTTGTAATATTATTCAAAGGCGAAAATATTCAAAAATCATTAAATTATAGGCCCTGAAGAAGCTTCCCATTAGAAGCGAAAGCTTGGCAAAGTAAAGCAGAGTTTGATTTTTGATTTTTTGACTGAGAGACCCTGTTAATCCATTTTACCATACATTTCTCCAGTCGCTAACATTATCCAATATGTATATATATATATATATATATATATATATATATATATATATATATATATATAATATCAATATCAATATAATTGCCGCCGTGGCAATTATATTGATATTCTAAACAATATTCTCAATTTCAAAAACAGGTCGACTATGCCCTGTACACCGTATAGTAGATTCACTCCCGGTCGGCGTCTTTCATATATCGGGTCAAGATCTTATTTTTTGATGGCATGTGGCGGGGCAGGTGGGTGTCGGCTAACTAAGAGCTTCATCATTGCTGCGAGGAACTCACAATAAATATCTCATATGATTGTGAACTGTTCAGAAATTGATGAAGAATAAGAGAAGATGGTGAAATAAACGTATATTTTGTAAAGGTAAAAACTTATGCTAATCTATTCTAAAGGTTTTTCAAAATGTTGACTTTTCAACATTTGTTCTCAAATTTATATTGTCAAATTTCAAAGTATAATAAATTCTCACCCTTGTGAAAAGACGAAATAAATAATTCTAAGGAAAATTATCACAAGGGTGAGAAATGTTGATTTTTGAAAACATTTGTTTTGAGCTGGTTGCCTATGCAATCAGTTGCACATACATTATAAAAATGATAAGGAAATTCTGTCTCTAGATGAATGATACTTTGTAAAAATGAATCTGGAGGCATATGTAAATTTCCAAACTGTTTGGCTTCTGTATCACTGTATGCCTTGAAATAACTGTATATATATATATATATATATATATATATATATATATATATATATATATATATATATATATATATATATATATATATATATATATATAAGGTTAATAGGGATTTTTTTAAACTTTCACAAGAATCTTCACTCTATTTATTTCAGTATCAGTAATATTAGATGAAATCTCACTAGTACCTTCTAGACAGTTAGTTCCTTCTGCCTGTGTGAAATACTGAAGAGCAAATGTGTTTTTGAAAGCTCTGGTAATTTGAACAGGTGTTGGGTTTCTGGCATTTCCACAAGTATTTCTCTGTTGACCAAAATAATTTTCCACACAGTCCTGATTTATATTCCTCGTCAATATGTAGGAGTGTCCTTCACTATGTAGGTTTTCTCAAAGTTGCAGAAATGGCGAAATTGTTATCTGCCACCCCTCAATGAATCTCATTTGTCATTTGCTGAAAAATATTTTTATTTCTTTCATATAAAAGTTTAACTGAAATATTTGATATCGTCAAATCGATTCGAATTCAAAATATTAAACATTTTTTCAGTAAATGTAGCCGTCGCTATTGCTGCTGATGGTATCTGATTGAAACTGACATAAGTATTCATCGCTGTAGCTACCGAATAACTGAAAACTTGACTGGATAATTCAACCTTCATCTTTTGAAAGTTAGATGAAAATGAATGAGAATCAGTAAGTTTGGGTGCTAGTCTATATTGCTTTTCCTTATCTAAGTTGTACAGTTGCCCAAGATGATTTTTGTTCGTTGTAAATTCATCAAATTTCAAAAAGTCATAGAAAAAATGGTTTCTGCTACATTTCAGCAGAAGAGGAGTATCAAAAAAGTAAAATATTTTTTCTCATCAACAAAGAAATATGGCTTCTCTACAGTCACTTTGAAATCTTTTCCGGCAAGTGTATAAAAATTAAAACCTAAATCTGAAATGACACCCCTAACTCTCAATCCAATTTTTGATAATGGCCCAACAGCTTCAATCCGAATACTTTTTATATCCAGTATTGATGTGGATGAATTGGTAAAAAAGTATGCAACAGTAGGCTCCAAAAAAGGTTATTTGAATATACATTTGATACTTTGGTTTTGCAGAAATTTCAGTGAAAGTAATATTTTTCCTACAGATACATACCAGACAAATCAAAAAATTCGGTTCAACAATTATTTTCCTTTGTGGATTTCCAGTGGAACCCCGATTGTTTTGTCATTTTATATAATTACTTGTGAGGCATATACTATTCGTAAAGTTCAATTTCATCAAAATAATTTCATAAAAAAAGTCTGCATATATATGGTCTATAACAATTTATTTCATGATTTTCTTTATATGTTCATTCCTTCAATCTCACATGATGAATACTAGAAGAACATAAATTTTTTCATTTGGAAATCGGAAAAAATTAATGCCGATCCTGCAAATTACAGCAACCCACAGCTCGACACTTGACATTTTGAAACCTGGTCCTGATTGGTGAGGGTTTTACTGGTGAGAAAGTTATCGAGGTGCTTGAAAAGATGGTAGTCGGTTGGCGAGAGACCTGGAGAGTTTGGTGGGTGGGGCACAACTTCGACGCTCATTTCGGTCATTTTTTGGACGATGATTTGTGTCCAACCACTGTCCTGAACGTCTTCTGTTGCTGTTGATAATAAACTTTTTAACACGAGACCATCCAATCTGAATGAAAAGGATCGTTTTGGTTGCACAAGAGCAAAAAAAGGACCTCGAAACCTGACAATTTTGGTCGATCGTTCAAATCGTGGGGCACCCGCTTTTCAAGCTTCATGACCTTCTCAATACATTTCAAACCAGCAAAAACCACATGGTAGCTGATGTGCAGACTTTCGCTATCACACGCACCGTTTGTGATGGGTCAGGGTTCTCAAATCCCCGTCCTAGATTATTGTAGGTCTACCATTTCGGGGCTCATTTTCTCGAAATTTCGCAAACCAAAGTCGAATTGTGCGTTTATTAATATTTTCATTGCCAAATGCCTTTTTAATTTTTGGGGCTGGTTCAGAAGCGCTTTGGATTAATTTGAATTCGTAGAGGAAAGTTGGTCGAAAATCGCTTAACATAATATAGTAATAAGCTGAAATAAGGCAAAAACTGAAGAAAATTGAAAAAATGAACAGCAACAATGTGTAGAGTACGAAATTCTGTATCAGTAAGTAGACGACGGCACAGTAGAATAAATGATCATTGAGATTTGAAGCTACAAAAACACATTATATAAAAACCCAGGGACTTCACCAAAAATACTAACCACATTCACCAAATTATATATCAGAGTGAAAAATATTCCTAACGTTGAACAGAGTTCATAGTAATTCTAATTTCATCATCCGTTACAATGGAATTGGAATAGTGGGTGACTTAAATTGATATATTCCAATACCCAAACTGTTGTTGAATGACAACTTTACAAATCTCTGGGCGCATTCGCCATATTGTTACTAGCTATTTTGATAATAAAACAATTTTAGTTAATTTCGAGTTTCATCTTTTGAAAGCGTAGAGTGTCTTTACTATATATAATCATTTTATTTGAAGCTATGGTAGTAGGATTTTAAAGTGATCATTTCTTATGGGAGGAAACGTTCTGTAACGTAACGCATCAGTATGTCTGGCTTCCCTTTCTCTACACTTTTTCGCGACGAAGAAGTTAGTTTCTCGCGTGATCACGAAACTACGGTAGGTCAGTCGTGCTGGAGTAGTGTTGTGAGCACGTCACGTCACGTCTTCTTAACACGTCGAACTATTGGAGCCAAGTCTAGTAATGAGAACGGAGTTATTATTCTAGATATGGTATTCATTCAGTAAATGTTGAAATAAGTAATTTTGGCGATTTTGCTACCCTTCATTACGAGCTAAGGTGCCATCCAAAAAATTTTTACAACTACACAAGAATGAGTTTACATATTTGATTATATTTTAGAGAACATAAAAAGAGAGATTTTTGTACCAGGTATGGAATTTTCTATAAATTTGGAAATAACAGTACACATATTTTGATCAAAATAAGGTAGAGTAAAATATTTCACAGAAGGTGAACTAACCAAGGTAGTAGAGTTGAAGGTCAATCTTCTATCTGACCTGTGTTTAAATTCACTAATTAATTTGTGAATAATAGATAGTTTAATTTGTGAATAAATTAAAATTGGAGAATTAGAATTAAATTTATCAAAACAGATTGCTGTCAACAATGGCTCTCAACCATCTATTATTCACAAATTAATTAGTAAATTTGAACACAGGTCAGATAGAAGATTGGCCTTCAACTATACCACCTTGGGTTAGTTCAACTTTTGAGAAATATTTTTCTTTACCTTATTTCGATCAAAATATGTGTACTGTTATTTCCAAATTTATAGAAAATACCATACCTGGTACAAACATTTCTTTTAAATCTCAGAATCACTCAAGCAACTTCCTAGTAAATGTAAATTCCAAAGACAAAATCAACAAATTACACAGAATTGGAGTCTATAAGCTTGACTGCTCTGATTGTTCTGTATCTTACATTGGTAAAACCTGTAGACCTCTCTTTACTCGCATTGATGAACATTCAAAAATACCTGAGAAATCTGCATTTGGCCATCAGCTATCAGCCTATTTTGTTTTAAATCAGTCAAATATCACAAATGTGCCATATGTTCGTTTTGATACTTCCTGTTGCCTGACAAGTAAGTAATCATAAACAATTTTCTTGAACTTCATAACCTCCGAAAATTTTTTACAAATTTAAATTTTCACAAAACTCTCTTTTCAATTAGATCACTTACTTTCAGGTGAGCACTGATGATGACGGAAGTCGAAAGCGCTTTGCAATACTTTAATAATTATATACTTTCATACAAAAACCTCTTCGATTTATTCAAACAATTTCAATATTAAAGTTCAACTTGGATTAGTTCGAGTTATCACTTTCGTCGGGCGTCCCGAGTCGCACATGTTTTTTTCTTCCTTTTTTACAAAATATGAGATTAGTTGAATCTATATTAATTTGCAATATGTATTGGCTGTTTCCTTACGAAATTATTTTATTACAAAACCCTGATGATGAATTTAATAAAGTCCGAAACGCTGGCATAAAACCAAATTGTTCATCTATGAAGAAGTTTTGATATCTTTCCCAACTAATGAGCATTTGAAAAAATTATTAGTATCATTATTAATCTTACAAAGTAACAATTGACTATAATATATGTACAAACACAAAATAATCAATGACTTGATTTTATTAATAGATATATAACCTTTTCTTACAGTATCATATTATTATGCATAAGCTTTTCTAAAGTTAGACAATTTCAATATTGAATACTTCAACTTAGATACAGTCGGGCGTCCCGAGACGCACACGTTTTTTTTTATTTATGAAGAGGCGTGCTATTATTATAGTAACAAATCCAGTATCAAGTGTATGCCAGGAGAAATAACCGAATAGGTTCAATTTTTTCACCTGCTGTTTTTCATTTTCGAATGATACTTGAATATGAATGAAGATTTTTTTTGAATGAAATTTACTATCAATTAACTCCCTATTCTTTATGTTCCACAATGCTTCATAGTTAGATCTGTGTTAAGCGATATACATTTTCTTTCATAATATTTTTCTATTATGTCATTAATAATATTCAGTCATTAATATGGAAGACAACGAATTCAGACTGATCTGTTTCGTTCTAATTTTCATTTCAAACGATATTTCCCGGAATACCTTGACACATATCCTCCTCTTTCACATGAGGCAAAGATCCAACTGTGTAAGATCCACCACCATCGCATTTTCTATCATCAATTCATTCACACACATAGGATAATACCAATAGCACGTTTCAACAGAATTATGAATAGAGTCATGAATACTTAATCTAGCTTTTCCTAATATTACTAATAACCAGTCCGTGCAAAGATAATTGTTAAATCATCTGAAAATGGAACTTTTAACAGGTGATGCGCCAAACATGCGCCAAACTAACTGACTTGTTATAAGGAAACAAGTATATCTGAGGCACCAGTTACTCTAATAATAACTCAACCTCTGACGGAAGCAAGAAACTCTCTGGATGGTTCGAAATAGATGAACATTTCAATCTAGCAGACCACTATGATAATATTCATGCAGTCATGGTTCACTGTGGTTCTGGCGTTGAATTTGGTCATTATTACGCCTTGGTCAAAGACGAAACGGACTGGTTTAAGTTTGACGATAGTCGCGTCACGAAGTGTTCTGGCGATGCATTGAATCTATTGAATCTATTGAATCTATCTATTGAATTATAAGAGAGAGGACATTGGTAGATCAAGATCTTCAGATGATGTGGTGCTGCAAGTTTTTCCGGGTTTTCCTGCAGCTGAAAAAGCAAATGCGCTACTGGATTCAGTGAAGTCGCCCCGGGGCGCCAATAAATTTTTAATGTTGTTTTTATTTTTAACGTTGTTTTAATAAAACAGATAATTGACTTAATTGAACTCAAGTGTAATATTTCAGAGAACTACATCCACCTGAACGTCTTCCGATAGATCACCGAAATTAGTTTATCCCTTGATTACAGAATACTACCTCTCAATAAACCAGAAACCCACAAGTAAAGGATCCACTGAAATCGGTATCGATTATATCTCGTGTCCCTTGTTCCTTCTCATTTCATTTTCTCTTCGACGTCAACAACTCAATTGCCTTAATGACCATTCAATGTCCATTCAAACTTCACTGATAATATAATCAGAGAGATAACTCGATTAAAGTTTCAATAGTAACGCTAAATTTTCAGCTGAAACAGTTATTGTTTATGTCGCAATTGATCTGCTGGAATTTTCTGAAATAAATCTCTTCGAGCCACAAGAAATTCCTCATTGAAACTCTAGAAGCGTAGAGGATTGGAATTCTGGGAAAGTGATTATTTCTAATGATCAGTAAAAGGAACTTCGAATGAGTTTGTGATAGTTATTGCTATAAAGCGAAATGATGATAATGGGTTTGGTGGAGTGGAGTTTGGTATACTGAAAGAACTGTCATAAGATGGAGTTATTATAGTTTATTTTCGAATCATTGGTAGGATGTTAGATACTCGTTACACATGTACTAGTGCCTCCCGTTACTTTTTGAGGGTAGAATCGATTTCATCAATCGTTAGGGATTTACACGCTGATAACCAGAAGCAGAAGCAGATCATAATCAGAATATCATACACTCGCCATCGTCACCCTTATGACAGGGCCTACCGAATCTGTTCAAGAACAGATACCATTTTATAAT
Source organism: Leptinotarsa decemlineata (assembly GCF_025532065.1). NCBI lineage: Eukaryota > Metazoa > Arthropoda > Insecta > Coleoptera > Chrysomelidae > Leptinotarsa > Leptinotarsa decemlineata. Next base: position 4,846,289 of record NW_027412549.1, on the reverse strand, counting down.
TCATTTGGAATTCAGACATTGATAACAAGAAACAGAAGCAAATTCCTATATATGTTATCAAAAATTATTCAACTATTGATATTTATGTAAGAGAGTGCATTTCTTTAGGTGCGTTTTTTAGACAATGCTGTGACTATCAGCAATAACTGGTACCATCTGTATTGGATTAGACTGCCTCATTTAGACTATGCCACTAGCTGTTGCTAGTGCAATACAGTATTACTAGTATAAATAAAATGATTTGAAATCCCTGAGAAAACTGAAAAATAATAATCAAAAATGGATAGCTAAAAATAACAATAATAATAATAATAATAATAATAATAATATTCTTTATTCAGTAGAACACAGGATTACAAAATAAAATGAAACATATCAAATACGCTACAACATTTCCTATGCAAACTGAAAAGGCGGAGTTCATCTTGAGCACCTGGAGTGCACAAAGATGGTCTTCCACTCAACCTTTGGACAAACAGAAGAAAAGAACAAAAGATCGCAGATAACTAATGAAAATTGAGTGAAACTTTAGATATATGTGCTGATTCAAATAACCGCTTTCTAGATATTAGAGGATTTCATAAATTCAAACAAATTGTATTGTAAGTGGTTGATACATTATAGAAAAAACTTCTCTCAAACAATGATAATTTATGGATTGGTGGTGTTATAGTCCCTTTCGATCTTATATTAAGATTGTGACAAATGATCTTATATTCAGATGGCATAGATTTATTTTCATATTTCCGACCTACTTACATGCCAAAAAGGCCTATGAGCCTATGATATTCAGCAGGGAAAATTATTTCCGGCAGGAGTTCACTAGAATCTACTGTGTAGGTAGTTGGGAGATATGAATGTTTTGGAATTTTATTTCACCTGTCAAATTCCGAACCAACTTTCAAACAGAGGAGACGGTAGTAGGTATAAAGATAGAAAATAGAAGTAAATTGATTTGCTAATCTTTTATTGATGAAAGTTATGGGAAAGAGAGCTTCGGCCAAATATGAAGAAAGTTACTATTTTAACAATAATAGAAGGTGGATAAGAAAACCGTAACGAGAATTGTCAGTTCTACCTTCAGGGACCAATCTAAAAAAATTGACTTAGTTACAATGTAAAATAAATGTTATAAACATGTAGGATTTTCTCACATCGTTTTGTTATTCAACTGATGAATTATTTTCCCTCTAGTATGCATACCTTTGGTTCAAATTGTTCAAAGGTAGCTATGGAAAGGCTTTTAAATTTCAATAAAATACACTGAACTAATATAATCCACAGTTGTTAAAATTACTTTGTAGCTAGATGACAGTTTTGAACTGTTACTCCTATGATACCTATGCGTCCCGTTCAGACCCTACTGAACGATAATAAGGAAAAAGATTACCTTTATAACGAAATGAGGCTTATGTTCCACTCTTGTGTCGCTATCAACAGAGGTGACTCATATATCTGTCCAAGAAATGCAGATTCGCCAACCGCTATTCTCAAAGTTGGGGAGATCTCAAGGGCGATTGTCCATATCTGAGATGGAGTGTGGCTTTTGAGACGTGGATTTCAATTAGAAAGTTTCGAGTGATTCCAACATAAATTCTACGACAGTAGATAACTGACTATCGAAGATTTGTCAAAGCTGCATACATGTGACTGATAAAACAGGAATCTCTGTCTGTCTGTTTTAAAATCTGTTTTTCCGTTGATCAGCTGTCGCCTCCATAGGAACGACAACTCTCAGAAGTTGAGAAATGTGTGTGAGCTAAGGATTAACGAGGTCTTACTTTTTAACGTGTGATTCCTAACACGGTATTTCGTATTTCGTGTAAATAAATTATTTGAACGAAATACGACTCCACTCCTGATTTAATTGATTCTCTCCCTTGGGATAAATCAATTCTCGATTCAAAAATACTTTGGAACTCTCAGAAAAAAGAAACGTTTTCTTTTTGAAGTCTCGAAACGTAGAAAGACATGAGGTTTTTTAAATTTTACACTATATAAGAGTATTACCTACAAAAATGGTACTTTCATCAGACGAAAGTCTAATGGATACAGACAGAAGAAAGTAAAAATTTTGTCTGAAGAAGAAGTATACTTGTATACAATGAGGTATACTAAAAACAAAAGGAAAAGGTATTCGTCATTCTCGAAGAAGAACTTTCTTTTGATGCTTCTGGTTTATACGTAGATTTGCAGCCTTCAAATTTGGAAAATTTGCGATTTTTCATTGGTTATAGGAATGGTGAATATGCAAAGCAAGTTGTGTGCATTCATACTAGTGGAGCTATTCCAAAGAAAATTGCAGCTTTCTTAAAATTGAGAAATCCTCAGCTCTGCACAGGGCACTCGTTTCGCAGATCCTCGGCTATTATGCCCGTAGAAAATGGTGGCGATCTACTACCGGAAAAATAACTTGGCAGTTGTAACTCCTCTGTGGTGACGGAGTCGTAAATTGAAAGTTCAGTTTCAAAGAGAATGAAGATGACGAGACAACTATTTCATAGTAATGAAGCCACACCGACAACAAGTTCAAATACTGGTGCTATACATGGTAGATCTCTTATCGATGGAATAGTAATTTCAAATAATAGCAATTGTCAAACAACTATTCAAATTTATGAATAGCTAGTATTATTTTAAATAATATTATGGTAATCAAAATGAAGTTTTGAGAAAAATATTTGAACAGGTGATTTCCTAACGGCCGCCGACCGTTAAAAAATCTTAACGGACGGAGGCTGAATACCTTTGGATCAAAATAACAGTATGGATTACCAAAATAAACTTTGTGAATATGCCGAATCCAGCAAAGATAGGAAGACCCGTTTCACAACCTTGCATATACAGGGTTATACTGAATCATATAACGAAATGAAATGTTTTTATTATATTGCAAAAAAACTATGAACTATGTGAAATTTTATAAACGTTTTCTCTCTCCATTATAAAATATACCATTTCACAGATCTTTGTGGTAACGATTCTGAAACCTTAACAATGTATGTCTCTCCGATACAGTTTTCAAACACCTTTTTATCTGTGTAACAAGTCTTTTTTTGTGAAATATCTGAAAGGCATTAGCTTTATCAGCAAAACATTTCTAAGACAAAATCAATAGTGGTTACAGTTGATTATCCCTTTTCCTCCCAAATTCAACGCTTCTGCTTCTATCGCAATCGAATGTGGAACGTAAATCAAAACAGTGTAATTTGGTATAATTACGGAAGTTTCCAAAAGTTCTAATTGTCTTTTTTGTTTGATTGGAGTTGTGCGTGAAGAGCCGTATCTGAGGGAGCAGTAGAGCGTTGCAAGAATGAGTTTCAAGATTATTTGGATATCACCCGGAAGACAAATATGGCGGTTCATTATTCACAGAACTTTCGAGTGGGATGATTGAAACTGTGGGTTTTGAATAGGTAGATATCATTTTATACAATCAAATTTACAGGCTGAAGTGAATTTACTCAGGAAGAGGAAGAGAAGACAATAATAATATATTTTAATCGAAATTGTCTATTTATTGGAGAAGTTCAGTTGTATGAAATGTGTATGAGAGAAATTCTCTCATGATTTTTATAGTGACATATATTTCGAATAATGCTACTGGAAATCTGACGTTTCCTTTGAACAATTTAATAGTTTCAAAAGTTATTCTAACCTACCCTCAATGATTCATTTTGAAGCCTAACGTTGCTTTACGATAAAGTTTTGTGTCAAATAATGCTACTGGAAATCTGACGTTTCCTTTGAACAATTTAATAGTTTCAAAAGTTATTCTAACCTACCCTCAATGATTCATTTTGAAGCCTAACGTTGCTTTACGATAAAGTTTTGTGAAAAGTTAATCTGACTTCTGAACTGTTTGAAATATACTTTTCTGATGTTAGTTCAGTTCCAGATAAATACCATCTGTTGAAATTATTTAATGCACAAAGCGAATTTTGATTACGGGGACAATTTTTTTCTCAGCTCTGACATTTTCCAGACTCAGAAAAACTACATTCCTATATTTCGAAATATATTCGCGAGTTCCTCAGAAGTTCCTGAGAAAAATATGTTCAAAAAAATCATCAAATTGAAATAACATTTTTTATAGTTTTTTCCTAGTTTTCAAAGAGATGTAAATAAATTCCATGCTGACATGTACTTTTTTTTATGATCCAACAGGCATTCATGATATTGTTTGGCCGTAGATATCAGGAGGCAACTACTGTTTATGATGAACTACTGATAAAAACGTTAATATGAGTGAAATATAGATTGATTGGGTTTCTAGTTCTTTCTTCAATATGCATTCCACCGTAGGTTCTCTAGAGTTCAAGTAAATTATAGTCTTTCTCTTTTTCTAACTTGAATATGTATGAATTTAGTTTGAATATTAATAAATCAGCTTCCAAATAGTAATGCTTTTCTCTGCAGGATTGTAGCAGTGGCAAAATGAGATTCTGTCATTGGTTACATCTTTTCCATTCTGTTCGATGTTTTTTACTGATTCACACCGCTTCAAATAATGAGTGGGCTATAAGATTTGTTATTCTTTGGACCAGGACCATTTTCAATTTTCAGTTCAGCTATGACAAAAAAATCTCGAAAAGGAAATATTTTGGTATGAATATAACTTTTACAGGGAAAACTTTGATGATCCAAATAAATAGACTTGAATAGACTATTATTTATTTCCACATGTCGGTTCACTGGTGACTGACTGGATTTTAAAATTGTCAAATTGCATAGTAACCCGATCCCTACATGTATCATCATGAAAATAAAGTTCAGTTATCACCAGTCTTTCCAGAATTACCGCTCAACTGAATAATTCAAAATGTTATAAAAACTCTTATTCTCTCCACCACTATTCACAAGAGAGATTTCTGGTATTAGAGTGACTATTTCTGTCAAATGTTACGTATCTTTCAAATAATTGGTGAGGTTCACTTCGAGAGATACATTTGTGAGTTGTAATAAGATGGTGAAATTGACTAATTTTTATCAGTCTGGGTCAGCCAGACCTCTAAAATTCACCTGAGATGTGATCAAACTTTCTTACACCATAAGAGAACTGCATACAGTTGTTCTGAATTTTTTTGGACGTGTTTCATGTCCGATCGTATTATGGCAAACCCATAGATGATATCACAGTGAGAGACTCTGGATAATATCAGTGCTTCGCGAAGCTTCAATTTAAGCCTGGATGTTATCAAGTCCCTATTTCGCTACAGCTGCCATACGATATTATAGAAGTTCTTACAAATCACACTAACATATTTGTGGAATCTGGGATTGGAGTCTAACCATGGTCGTATGTTTTACTTTCGTTTACTATCGAAATTGTATTATCACCAAGTCGTACATTGATCAGACCTTCAATTTTAGTCCTTTTGCGTTTCGTAGCTATCAGTAAGATTGGGGATTTACTCAGTTTCAGATTCTGAGCAGCTGACATGTGCGAGAGATTGTCAGGATCCCGACTGACTTTATGAACAGCTTCTTGTCAGTTATTTCTACTGCATGAGTAATATAACTGAGTGTCATCTGCATAATGATGTATACGGCAGTTATTTATTATGTCATTAAAATGTAAAAAGTATATTGAGAACGAAAGTGATCCAAGAATTGATCCTTGAGGGACTCCAAAACTAACTGGTGAAGCATCTGAATATCCAAACATACAATTTGTTTTCGATTTTGTGGGTAACTTCCTAAAAACTCAAGGATGTGTTTATCGAATCCAAAGAATGAAATCTTTTTACAGAAATTTGTATTCTCCATTGTATCGAATGCCTTACTGTTATCAAGTAGTAAAATCAGGGTAAATAATTTTTTATCAATTGAGTTGAATAAATCCTGCGTTTTGTTAACAAGAGCAGTTGTAGTGGTGTGGGATTCCCGGAAACCTGACTGGAGAGCAGTAATGATACTTTAGAGAGAACAGGCAGTTCACTGATATGCCTCAGGTGTGATAGTTCTGGTGGATTATCACATTTTAGTTACGGTAAAACAATGGCTTCTTTCCATGAAGTGGAAAGCTGTTTGTTTCAATTGCGGCATTGAATATATGTGTGATATGGTTGATAAGGTAGCTCTCAACATGTCCTAACATTATTAGATATATACCATCCGATCCAGCAAGTTACTTCTTATACGATTCAGATATTGTTGAGCCAAAGAGGGATTCATTTCTGACAGAGTTAAGAGTATCCTATTAGGAATTTATAGAAGTTAATTTCATTTAAATCAGATAATGGTGGAGGATTGAATTCGATTTTGCCTTCCCGATATCTAGAGTTCGAAGCATGTTTCAGATCACCTTGGAGTTACTATTTCTCAAAGTAAATTCCAAGTAAGCCGCGTCTCCCACACGCGCAATTGCTTATAGTATGTCCAATCTCTTAGTTTTATGAATTCCCTCAAATTATAAGTGAACCAAGAGGCATGTGGTTTCGTTGTAGTGTTTGTTCGAATTGGTGCGTGAATGTTATAAAGATATTTTTTCATTGAAAAATTCTATCATTTCATCTACAGTGGTGAAGTGAAAGATAGCATCCCAGTTTATCGCATAAAGATCAACCCGAAAACTATCAAAGTTTTTAAAATCTCAGAAGTTTACTGTCTTATATTCATTTAGGAAATAAATTCAAGATATAAAGTTACGATAAGGAGTGATTTCAATAACATCTGATGTGGTTGAGTGTTCCTATGGCAAAAACTATTGAATATTTGTGATATCTGTGATGGAATTGACTGATACTTGATGAAAAACCATAACTTATTCAAATACTCATAACACTTCGTTGAGCTTGAAGAAGCTATTGTATAGCGAAACACGTGTTGTGATTTTGTAAACTGACCAATGAAAATCTCAAAATGAAGTGTAACTTGAATAAATTTTCGGAATTATCTGAGGGTCAATAGTTCTATTGAAGAAGTAATTGAACAACAAAACAACAATCTGCAACAAGAAAAATCTGCATGGAACAGAATTTTTTCTAGTTCAACAACTATTCTACATATAGCAAAGAAACACGGCAATGGAAAACCCACTGTTCTTCTTCGAAGATGATCTGTTCATGAACAGAATCGAATTGGAAGCAGAAGAGGAGTTATATCACTTTTGGAGTCGGATCCAAAATGTAGATGATGTACTTGTGATGCACTGTTTAGAGCCTTTGGTGGAGTAATGAATATTACTGGAGTTTTGTCACATCACCAAACTGTTATTTTAACACCTCGACACGTATTACGTATTACACGTATCACCAAGTGATGATCTTCAAGAGGAACATATTCCTACTAAACCGTTATTTCAACATCTCGACACGTATTTCGATCACCAAGTGATCATCTTCCAGAGGAAGATCTTCCTATTGAAGAAGAAGAGGAAGATCTTCCTATTGAAGATGATCACTTAGTGATCGAAATACGTGTCGAGGTGTTAAAATAACGGTTTGGTGATGGGAAAAAACTTCAGTATTTGCGATTTTTGACACCAAAAAGTCTGAGGCAGAATTCTGAACAACAGATCCGCGATTATTGAGTTTTCATATAAAATTGAAAACAGGAAGGGGTAACCAATTTGATGTCTATAGAGAGAAGACCTGTTGTATTCATACATGGTTATCGAAAATGGAAATGTTAGTCACTGCCACAATTTTTTATGACTTGTAGTGAACATTGAAACTTCAATTTGATAAATTGGAGCTGTATTGCCAAAATTGCCATTCGCAACGGGTTATGGATCCGGAATATAATCTGTAGTAATTTTATGTAAAACATTTTGTTAGTGCAAGTTTCCATAAGTATTGCATTAGTCGTGGAAAGTGAATCAAATGCAAATACTCAGTGTACGTTTGGCAATTATCAAGCCGCTTCATGATAGAAATGGATACAATGTATGGAAATGTTAAATGAAAATATATCTAATGCATGAAGAACTATACAGCTGTAGTGAGTTATCCACGAAGTGATAAAACAAGTCGGGAAGCAAGACAGCTGAAATGTTTGAGAGCGTTCACAAAAATTTCCTAACAATAGTTAGAGCAGCTATCTGAAGTATATGAAGACATAGGTATCGAAAAGCATCTTAATCTATAGAGAAAGCTATATCAATTACGTTCATCTGATTTCCGTTCTATGGAGGATTATCTCACTGAAATTGCATACACAGCCCATCAGCTGGCAGATATTTGATGTCTATAGGAGCCATTCTGGTATGTGGTTAATGTCCAGAAATGATCCTCTAGTTATGGATTTGGAGAATTCAAATGTTCAAAAATCAGTTCTAAGATTGTGAAGTGGAAAAACTTCAAAGTGAAATTTTTAAAACTATCCATTTTGCGAACCAATCCAGTCAGATTGGTTCAATTGAAAATGTAGTTCATGTAACAAATTTCAATGTCAATCTTATTTCTGTTTCAAAAGCAGTAGGTTTTCCAACTGTATTCGATTCTGAATACTGTTCCTTTTCTAGATAGGATCAGTGCAATATAGATGGAAATATATTATCTGTTTTTTACATGTAAGCATAAATCAAATTCATCATCAATTTTGGGAGAGCGTATATACAGAGTCGAGGGGAAAAGCGATCCATATCTTTGGTATTCGAACCTTGGACCCTTTTGTGGAAATGACATCTTTTATATATTTTTCAGAGGCTAACGATGAAATCTGATGTGATTTGCGTCGATGGAAAGCACCGAGAATCATTTTAGAAGATTAAATTCAGCAGAGGTGAGAAATTTCTTGATTCAATTCATTCTGATATTTGTGGTCTTTTAGTACTTACTCTTCTGATGGTAATGAATACATGTTGATATTTCTTAATGAGTTTACAAGGAAAATATTTTTTTTATGGTTTCCGTTCCAAATATGGATTAAAAAAAGTTCAAGGCTTGGTAGAAAATGAAACTGGAAATGAAATCATAACTCTGGAAACAGAATATGATGATAACTTGAAAATTAAAGGAATTAAACATAATACTTCGACGTCATATGCACCGGAACAAAATTGTGTAGTAGAACGTAATAGAAAAAGTCAGATGTATGTTGTTAGAGGCACATTCACCTGAAGGGTATTGGTAAGATGCCGTTAAAATGGTAGATGTTTAAGAATATGTTTAGGAATATCGACTGGGTTATGTCCATATTCTTCAAGCACATTATTTAGGAGAGGTTTCAAGTCCAAGAAGAATCATTGCTGCCAAAGATGTTATTTTTCTAAAACATAGTATTTGAAAAAATGTGGAAAAGCTATGAATGAACACGAAGCTGAGCTTAGTCTTACGCCTGAAAATGATTTGATCGCATAATGATATTTTATTTACCGATTATAGGGTCTCTGATATTGGAGATGTAGAATAGAAAGAAGAGTGTTTACAAGGCAATTTGGAAAATATAAACTTGAATAATGTCCACTTCGAACTGATGGGGAAAATAAAGCAATGGTTGAAAACAAATCGCGAAAGGGAAAGGAAAACAAGGCAGTATTCCGGGTTTCAGTGACTATGATTTCAAAACCGAGCCACAAACTATCAGAAGAAAGATCCGTGAAATTGAAAAGGACAATGGACGAAGAATATGAGTCTGCACGAGCCGATGGAACTTAGAGTTCAGTTGAAAGACTCGAAGAAAATATTTTATTTTTGCCAATGGATTTTCGAAAAAAAATCAACAGGGTGATGGCATACCGTATAAGGCTAGATTAGTGGCTATGTAGTCGACTATGAGACGACTTTCTCGCCCGTTTTGCCCTTCCTGTTCAAGTGGGTATATATATATATATATATATATATATATATATATATATATATATATATATATATATATATATATATATATATATATATATATATATTATATATATACATCAATTTGATGTCGAAACAGCTTCTTTGAATGGAATTTTAAAAAAATCCCTTTAAATCAGTCAGAAAGGTACAACATGAGTGGAATAAACGAAAAGTTATTTAAATTTACTAGGGCATTGTGTGGGTTGGAATAAGCATCAAGAGCTTGGAACTAAAGTGTCCATTTAATTCTTATAGATATTGGTTATAACTAATCAGATCACGTAAATTGTCTTTATCATTAACATCAATGAGGAAAATATATTTTCATGATTCCTTCGTTTTTCCCAACTGAAATGAAGAAATGGTTAATTTGCAATTTAAATTTCAAAACACTTCAAATTGAAAGATTTGGGATATATACAAATTGGCCTTCAAAAGAGATAAACAATAACATATGACTGAAATTAGACAGGAAAAATATATATTTGATTTGCTGAAATCTTGTCATATGTCTAATTGAAATGAACCTCTCTTGAACAAAAATTAAGTAATCAATGTTCCATTCCAATCCCTAATTGGGAGTCTTATGTATTTTTCTACATGACCAGACATAGCTCATGTAACAAGTTTCTTCAATCAATTCAATAGTTGCTACAAGTAAATTAATTGAAGAAGGAACCATGGACGTTGGAATTGTGTATCAACGAATAGAAAGGAATATCATTGGATACGCTGATGATGATTTTGCGAACGATTTTTGTGTACGTATTAACATCAACAGGTAGTCTCATTTCTTGGGAAAGTAGAAATCAAAGAAGTATTGCTTTGTCCTCCACTAAAGCTGAATACATTGCCCTCTCAGAGGCATCAGAAGGAGCTATTCATCTTCAGATTTTTTTTCTGAATTGGGAATAGGCGAGAAAAACTCGATTACAATTTTCAATGATAATCAAAGTAGCCAAATATTATATAAAATCAAAATGAATAGGTGAAAGTAACAATTATATTGAGCAAAAAAACCCTGAAATGAAATTACAATAATGAAAATTGAAAGATTTCTAGCCAAGTTACTTCAAGACGTTTCGATTATTAATATCCACAATCGTCTTCGAGTGATGACTGGTCATCACCCGAAGACGATTGTGGATATTAACTGGTCATAACCCTAAGATGATTGAAAATTACCTTTAAACTGAGCTAGTTTGGCTAGTTCAAATAGTCAAAAGTTAGTTGTGGATTCCAATTTGAAGATAGAACAGAACATATGTAAACAAGATATCATTATGGCGGAAAAGTGCAGAATTGAGATTTGTGTTCTGAAAATATGTTAGCAAACGTATTAACGGAATTTGTGATACACTGTTTGGACCCTTTGGTGTAGTAATGAATATTACTGGAGTTTTTTTTCCCCAAAACCAAATCATTATTTTTAACACCTCGACATAAATAGCGCCAGCTTCGCGTTAGTTACCAGTTTAATCTTTCTCTTTGAAGATGATCACTTGGTGATCGAAACACGTGTCGAAGTGTTGAAAATAACGATTTTGTGGAGAGAAAAAACTCCAGTAATAGTCATATTAACGGAATGTTCAGGTGTAACTGACACTCCTCTACATGATGAAAAGTATTAACTTTGTTTTTTTCATTGCAACGTCTGACTTTTTACTATAACCTCAAGTTAGTAAGTACATTTTTCACCTATTTGTTTCACAATTCTGGTACAATGTTTTTAAATTTTTTGTAGATGTCTTGATAACGGAAATAAACATTCTCGAAAGCTTGACCATATAACAAAGAGTATTCTTTAAACAACAGCGCAGTACTTTGACTGCATCCCCAACAATATTACAATATTACGTATTTCTATATATATTTATATTTGATGAAACGCTTGTCAAGGACAGTGTTGCTGTTCTGGTATTCAAGAACAGTACCTGTTCACGCCTGAAGTAGTAATTCTACCTCTCATTGCTATGACGAGCCTTGCACTTTTCTTCTCCAATTCTTTCTGTTTCGTTGAACCCCTGGATTCGCGCCTTCTGTTTGACAATTACAGAACTATTCCGGACACCTGTATATATACAATTTATTTTTGAGGAAATGATCACAATAGAACAATAGCGAGGAAATATACGTTCCACCGTTCATCCGCAACTTGAACTCGATGAAATATTTGTCATCGTCTCCAACGCTGCAATCAGATTCCTCCCCGAAATCCATTTTCCGGTAATTCTACCGCGTTGTCTCCGAACTTCGCAACCATTGTAAGTTCGTCGGCCCTATCGCATAATTTAAACTCCACAATTAGACAAATAAATCATGACACATATCTTGCAATCCGAAACCAATATCGGATATTGTGGTGGTTTCTCCGGGGAGAAAAAGGATCGAAATGGATTGTTCGCTGTTCGCCAAAAACGTGAATGCGAGAATGGAAAAATTAATTTCCCTTCTACGTTTCGTGTAATAGATAATATTGAAATCATTGGAATCGAAACACTTGAATATATTGATACTTTGAAAACGAAAACAGCCAAGCTGTTATGAAGGGTTGTTCAAGCATCAACGCAATGTGGATGGAATTTAAAAGAGGTATGTGCTCATAACAACTTTCGAGATGATAACCATGATATTCAGAGAAGAATCACTTCAAACATTTTCTCTGAAAATACTGAAAATACTCAATGCTATCATTAGCATTTTGCTAAAGTTGTGTCCAAATAAGCGTCGCATATTCCAGTTTGCTTCTAATGAATATACAATCAGTATTTTCAAACTGTAGGCTGTAAAAACTAGGCCAGTTTCGCACACAGTGACCAAGTAATCTCATGTAAGCCGTAACAGCCTTCAAATGTGTTAATTAAAGGTTAATTTCCACATGATTTCCACATCGAATGATGTCAAGATATCTTTCGAAGAAACCACCAGTTATTGGGTTATCAAAAGTTATTGGGTTATCGAGAGACTAACATATATATGCAGTACAAGAGATGAATCAATCATGATTACGAGAAACAAAAAAGAATCAAGAATAAATCCTTCAGAGGCACTTAAATCAACTGGATGATGGTTGGAGATATGATTTCAACATACTTACCCTATTCTATCAGTTATTTTCTATGAATTCAATCGAAAAATCTGATGATACGATTGCTTTGAGTTTGGCCAACAGTACACAATGTTCAACAGTATCAAATGGGTTCTGCATGACAATATATAGTATGTCTACCTGTCCACGACACAGACATATAAAAAACAATAGACAGAGCTGTTTACAAAATGTGTGTGTGCCAACATTAATTCTTACTTTACTACAAATTATTTTGTAGTAAAGCAGCGTTGTCCGATGAATAAAATATAATTATTTGTATTGCTTACTTTTCAATATTATCGTAGATATTATTATTTAATATTTCTTTGCAAACTGAATATATTTTGGCATACATTCTTATATGTGTAGAAATTTGTTTTTTGTCGAGTATGAATCCTTTAAATTGTATTTTTATTACAACAAGGTGGAATAATTTTCAGCTTATTTTTTAAATTTTGCGAAATCCGCCAACGCCGCTAGCAAAGTGCACAGCAAGCGGCCGCCATATTCCAATTTCATTTCATTGCTAATCGAAGTGGTGAATACTTGTGTTTGTATTTATTTTAACTAATTTTGTGTTTATTACTGAAGCAAAGGTGTTTAAAAAAATAAAACTATGGTGAGACAGTGTGTGGTGTGCCGGAAAATTGACTATTTGAACCCTAACCTATCTTTTCACAGGTGAGTTGTAAAAAATAAGGTAGTCATAGGCGGGTATGTGAATCCTTTTTTTAAACAATGTTTAAACATATTTTTACACATAATTAAGTAGATTGTAAAAAATAAACATACATATAAAAACATTATGTGCTGCTTATCTATAGAAAGCTTTAGACCAATAGTTCAAAAATTTCTTTAAAAATACTGATAGTTTTGAGTTAAGTATCAAAAACTGTACATAAGGCTTACTATGGTAGCATCTTTATTACTACAACACTATTGTCAAAATTCTTAGTTTCATATGTAAAAAATAGGTTAATACCTAGCCTTTAATGTACATAATTTTTCAATTATTTCTTTTAGTTTTCCAATAAGTCAAGCCCGAAGGAATACGTGGATGGTAACACTTGGATTTCAACCAAATAAAAAATTACCAAAGAGACCAGAAGTGTGTTCTAATCATTTTGAAGAAAATGATTTCACACAAAGGGCCAATGGATCAAAAATGTTAATGATGCAGTCCCTTATTTAGCCGTCAGAGAAATTGGAAACAAAAGGTACAAAAATTGTATAGGTTGAGTTAATAAAAATCATAAATTATGTAAAAATTCTTTTAGTCCAGAATCTGATTTGGAATCTACCTTTGGAATAAAACATAAAAAGGAACAGCAAACAACTAGGTATGTAACATAGTTTGCTCTTTCTTTACATGTATTACATAATTTTTTCATTTTCATTAGGATATCTGAAATAAATTACCAGACCTCATCTGAATCTGAAAAACATGAGTCCGAGGAAGAGTATAACAAGTTATTAAAGAGGTAATAAACAATGCAAATATGTATATGTACATATATATATATATATATATATATATATATATATATATATATATATATATATATATATATATATATATATATATATATGTACATATATATATGTTAAAGAAATACCAAAACCATTGGATGTGACATGTGAAGCTGGACCTTCAGGAATTTTGTAAGTGAATTATAATTTTGTTATGTTGAAAGTACCTACACAAGTACCTTAAACTAATATTAAATAAAAAATTAAACTTAAATTTTAGGTGGAATACTAAGGCTGTGTCTTCCTCTTCATCAAGTACTTCAACTGCATCTGAAGTGGAACAATTCTTGCAAGTTGAGGCTACCGTCACTAAAGAACTCAGTTGTGTAGAAGGAACTTCAATGTTCACAGAAGAACATGGAACACAAAGGTATATACTTTCACAAGTAAAATTTATGAACATGAGAGATTTATTAGCTTCATTGAAAATAAATAGTTGCAATTTTGTTTCAGCTGTGAAACAACTGGAGCTAGAAATACAAAACCCATAACCAAACTGGTAAAAAGGTAAAAAGTCAACAAGTTTATAGTAATATGAAAATATTTTATATTTTAATTTCTATTTAGAAAACGAAGATATGTAGGAGATCTGAATACCAGCGATTTTTCGTCTCCCACAAAGGCTAAGAAAAACTTCAAATTTCTAAAGGAAACGGTGCTAAGGCAGAGAAAAAAAATTAAATCCCTGCAAAATACTGTAAGAAGACTTAAAGCACGCATTTCAACTTTTAACGATCTTTTGAAGTTATTAAAGGAAAAATTTAATATGTCAGATTCATCAGAATCGGTGATAAAGGTATTATAAAACAATAAATTTAAATAATACCAAAAAAAAATAATTAAACAATTATTTTATAATTTAGGCTTCACTATCAGGGCCAGCACTTGAAATATTTGAAAGAATGTTATGTGGATCATCCTCTCACAAATACAATCCAGCTCTTCGCTCGTTTGCATTGACGCTTTCATTTTATTCTGCCAGTGCTTACAACTTTGTGAGAAACACCTTTAACCAGTCTTTGCCGCATCTTAAAACAATTTCAAAATGGTTTAGATCAGTAGATGGATCTCCAGGATTTACCCGAGAATCGTTGCAGGTAATGATATTCAACATTTGGCAAAACCAAAAATCTAGTCTATCTGTTTCACTATTTTACAACAAACAATAACAATTAATAACAAACCTTGTTTTATTTAATAATAATTTTTCTCTTTTGTTATTTTTCAGGCATTGAAAATAAAAAAAGAAAATGCTTCTAGAGTAGACAAGCCTATACTTTGCAACCTTGTACTTGACGAAATGTCAATACGAAAACAAGTAGAGTGGACAGGATCAAAATTCACAGGGTATATTAATATAGGATCAAAGATTGATGCAGATACACTTCCAGAAGCCAAAGAAGCCCTTGTGTTTATGCTTGTATGTCTTAATGATTCATGGAAAATTCCTGTCGGATATTTTCTTATAGATGGATTAGGTGCAACAGAAAAAGCTAACTTATTATTAAAATGTTTGGAATTTATTCACGAAAGTGGTGTGATTGTCACATCTGTAACATTTGATGGAGCGGCAATTAATTTAAGTATGGCTCAAAAATTAGATGCTGATTTAAGCGATCCAACTAATTTAATTACCAGTTTCAAACACCCGATGACGGATGAAAACGTTTATATTTATTTGGATCCTTGTCATATGATAAAGCTTATAAGAAATTGCTTTGGTTCACAATATATCACAGATAAAGAGGGAAATGTAATAGATTGGAGTTTAATAACAAAACTCGTTGAAAAACAAAACATAGAAGGATTACATGCGGCAACAAAAATCAGACTAAGACATCTCCAGTGGACTCGCGAAAAAATGAAGGTTCGAATTGCGACCCAAACTTTAAGTAAAAGTGTTGCTGATGCCCTTCTATTTTTGAAAGAGAAGGACAAAACATTTTTGTCAGCAGAGCCTACATCAAATTTTATTTTAAAATTCAATAATATATTTGATATATTTAACTCTCAAACAAGGATGGCAAAATACTTTTTTAAAAAGCCATTATCTTTAGCAACATCAGATTTTTTTTTTAATTACTTTAAAGAAGTTGAAAATTATATATTAGGTTTAAAAATAGGAAATGTACCAGTTATTCAATCAAGAAGAAAAACTGGTTTTCTGGGCTTCTTAATTTGCATGAAAAGTATAAGAAATATGTATGAAGAATATATCTGTAATAAAAAAAATTTACTATATATAACGACTTACAAACTGTCACAAGACCATCTCGAGCTGTTTTTTGGTGCCATAAGAAGGCGGGGTGGTTATAATAATAATCCTTCAGCAAGGCAATTTGAAACTGCATACAAAAGACTTATTGTCCATAGTGAGATAAGAGCATCTGACACAGGAAATGCTATAAATTTAGAACAAATTTCAATTCTAACTTGTGGTAGTGGAAATTTAACAGTTAATGATGATGGTGATAATCTCTTGGATTCTGAGGAGTTCAAAAAAGTGGAGGAAGTGGTAAATAATACAATTATCAATTATCCACATTATAATGATGCCAGTTGGAATTTAACAGATTTTGTGGAAGATGTGGTAACATATATTGCAGGTTTTGTAGTGAAAATGTTAAAAAAATGCATTACTTGTTTGAAATGTCAAGAATTATTAGAATGTAATAATTCTTACTCTCAGCTACAAAATAAAAAAATATATGGAAATTTAATAAATGCATCTACTTTTATAATAAAAGTTTGCAAAGGAGCAGAAAAATACTTTAGATATTTTAATAAAACCACTGGAATATTTAATAAAAACATTAAATACTTGATAAATATATTATCAGTGAATACGATGAAAACATTACCAGCCAACATATATGATTATATGGGAGATCATATATTTGAAGAAACACCACTTGATGGTCACTGCCACCAACTAATTAGGCTGGTGTTGGAAAATTATTTTAAAATTCGCATTCATCACGAAGTTAATAAAAAAATGGATTCAATAAAAGTGAATAGAATAAGAAGTGTTCATACAAAAACAATTCTGTTTTGCAATCAGTAATAACTGATGTAATATATAATATGATGTTATATATATATAATCACTTCCTCTTTGACTATTTTATTTCCCTTTATATCACAAGAAGATACTTCATCTGTAAAACTTAATTAATTTCCGTTTACTACTTTTTCTTTCTTTTAAGTTATTTCTATGTTTTTTAACGTTTCCTTACAGTCACATTTTTAAAATGTTTTTATTTAATAAACCTCACCAGATTTTGTATTGCATAAAAGAGCATAATTACTAACTAAACTATAAAATACATTACTTTTACTAACAATTTTAAAGTTTTAATAAAAACATTGTGTTTTCCTCCTTGGAGTAATAAATATTTGAATTTGATAGTTAAATAAATCATATTTTTTTAATAGTAGCAGTAGATTACAAATTATTATCTACCTTCTTTTAAAAATCGAGAATATTGTGTCTATGTTGTACTGTCGGCAGCCATATTCCAACAATAGTCATATGCTTTACCTCCTCACCTCCCTTGACCCTAACAATGTTGGAATGTAAACATTTCGGATTTTATGAATGCATAGCTCTGTCTATTGTTTTTTATATGTCTGTGGTCCACGACTGTTGATATTGTTATAAATTATGCTCTGACTCTTGTCGTAGAAAGCCCTGTCATGTTTGAGGGCGGTTATGCCGTGATGAACCTCCTTTCACTTGCTACTTGTGGGTCCCCTTATGGAATCTAAAATAACTAAAAATTCAGAATCTGAGTCTGCAAGGGAAATGGACGTCGACTTTACGTCCTAACTATCACACCTGGAACATTGAATTAAGCTTATTTGTTCTCCAACTCCTGATCCAGTGAACAAACTCTGAGAGTTAGGTGGAAGCGACTTATCAACAACCCAAGATCGAGATATCTTGTCATGAAGCAAAACTGGTATTGAAAAAATTTCCCCTGAGCAGGCAAAAATGCTTATGCTCAAACGATGATTTATCCAAATCAGAGGCAAAAAACCTCATACGGGTATATCTAATATAGCTGAATTACAAATGCTCTCATATAGAAAGGTGCCGTCATTGAAGTGGAAATCTTGCTCTCTCAACATCCGATGACATCAATATAGATCAATCAACTCGAATCTTTTCTATATGCCGTTATGGCTGCCGTAGAAATTATTCCAGAAAAAAGGCTCATAGGTTATGAGTCCAGAGCTTCACATTTTGAAATGAATAACAACAGGTCATCTGAGAGGACAAGGAGAATGTCTCCTGGCTGGTGCGTACAGTTAGTACTGGTCCCCTGACTATCTATTAGACCCTCAGTAGATTAAGGAATTAGTACCATGGTTCACTAACAAAGGATTGGATTATTCTTAACAAGAAAATTAATGCTTGGTAGAGCCTCTGTTCCTGACTTGCTGCGAATTGGACCAGGCTTTCAGTGTTTGACAGAGAACCACTATTGCCAGTTGACTTGAGAGGTCACCCATCAAATGAAGTGATCGGTTTCTTCAAGAAACTGGATTTATTTGTTCAAATATGAATAGGTGTAAGCCACAATGAACCTTGGTGGATTGCAGTGTATTGTTAAATAGACTCACTCATTTTGCACTTACTAACTAACTACCTACCTTTCAGCCCAATTTTCAGCTTCACGATATAATGGATATTTGACGATTGACTCGATTTCGATAATGCTCATTTTTCATTACTTTGAAATCTTTCGATTGTAGTTATAGTAGTTTGTCGTTTTGATAATTATTTCTTCAAACGCCATAATTTGGTATTATTGAAGTACTGTACGAATATTTGATGATTTTAAATTATATATCACATGCGTGCAATGTCTTGATTTTGAAATTTTTGCTTTTGAGAAAATGCTTTGGTGTATAGTAATGTAATTTGAAAATTATCAAATATTCATACAGTTCAATACACAGTAATACAAAATTATGACGTTAGAAGAAATAATCATTCAAACGACAAACAACTATATAGCTACAGTCAATAATGTTGAACGTAATGAAAAATAAGTACTATCATAATCAAGTTGATCGTAAAATATCCATATATATTTCACGATTTTTTTATAGATTCAATAAAAATTTGACTTCGAAGTTATTTTGTGCTTAAAAAATGAGAAAAAAAACCTGTTTCCGTTTGTCATGTGCTGCTCTACACCTGTCAAATTAGGCATTTTTTCGAAAATAATCAAAAAATATTTTTTTTTTTGAAAATCTCTTATTAAGCCGAAAATAAAACTTGCTCGGTGTCTGATTTTATACCCTTGCTCAAAATTTGAACTCTCTTCGGCCACTTCGACTATTTTTCATTTCATTGTTTAACTGATTGTGATTTTCAATATACAGGCCGTTTCTTTTATCATGTGGTAACATTGCTATATCTTAAACCGTAACAGATACGAAGACGATTGAATGGGAAAAAACTTATAGTAGGAAAATCAGAAATGCTGTTTTTCGTGTTTTCGAATGGAATTGTTATTTCGTAGAATATCAAAAAATGGAAAAAAAATGTTATTGTATTCGAAGTGTACTATGATGATGTGATAATACATATTCGATAAAACGTTTCGTGTCAACATGGCCACCATCATTTTTTTTTAAATACGGCCTGTATTTTTGATTACAGATATTGATAAAACGATAAATTCACAATTCAAGGGTATATCACATTATTTTCTTCATTGAATAGAAAATGGAGATACATTTCATTATTCAAAGGATCATCGTAAAAGAAAGGGCCAAGGATGTTTGTTCCCACAATTCCCAACCAAACATTTATTCCGAACCTTTCTTGGAAATTGGTTTCCCTATGTAAATGTTCATTTGTATCATTCTACCTATAATGTATATTTTTCTTAAACTAACCAATGTTTGTGAATTTTCATTCGTCCCTCCATATTATTTTTTTACAAAAATTTCCAAAAATTTCCTTTTACAAAAAAGGTGTTTTCACTGTTTCAATTTTTATGTGGTAATATTTGCTTACCCATAAAATTTATTTGATTCCTCAGACTTCCAGTAACCACACATTTTCCTGTTTTCTTTCTGTCAAATGCACCATAGTTCCTCAAATTTATTTCTAATCATCTAAACATGTCGATGTTCGGAATACGACGATTCAGGTATAGCTCAACATACATATTTTTTGCCAAAAGAGGATTTTGTTTAACTGAATAGCATATCAGTCCTTTCATCATTTGAATTCATCTTTCATATGTTCATAAATGTCTCTTGAAGAAAGATGTTTCGATATTCTAGTAGGATTTTCATTTTGGTTCCAAGGTGAGAAAGAAAATGATATCGCATTTCCCTACATAATTTTATGGACAGAAGCGGCAAATTTCACGTCGAATGGAGCAGTTTTCAAGAAATTTGCTGGTGGTCCAACAATATTCAAAATTTTGTAATAGAATGCGTTGACCAATATTCATTCTTGACGAATGTGTGGTGTGGGTTATTACACTAGTAAATATTTGTAACATATTTTTCAGAGAAAATTTGAACGCAGACACATATAGAAATTCCATTATGAATCAGTTGTCTGAAGTTTTGGATAATATGTTATCCAAATAAATTTGTGATATAAGTTCGATTATTGGCCACCAGGTTCACCGGACTTATCTCTGATATTCTTTTTTATGGCGTTATCTGAAATAGAAAGTGTATGAGCACAGATTATTTGCAAACAAAGAACATTCAGAGAATACCATTCAGGAGTGTTATGCAAACATAAATTCCCTATTTATTGAAAATGTCACAAAATCTGTGAATGAAAGGACTATAATTTGTAAAGAACGGCAAGGACGGGATACTGAATGATGAATTCGTGTTCTTTATTGAGATTATTCAGATAAATCAATGAATCTTACGGTGTTTTGTTGTGAATTTGGTTATGGTTATTTCGGTTTAATGTTATTTACACAGCTAATGGTGAAAATAAAGAATATAAGATTTATTAAATCAACATAAGAAGCGTTATTATTTTCTCGATAACTACATCTAACAGTTTACATCCAACAGTCGCACTGTTGGGTGTAAACTTCGTCAAATTATTTCTAACACATCTGCAGCTAATGAAATACAAATCTGCTAAAAAAAAGGAATATGAGTGTTATAAGAATGACGAGAAATACCTTTATTCGATTACTGACGTACTAACGTCCATACATTGAAAATTCGAGTCGGTTTAACAATGAAATGAAAAAATTTGATGAACTTTGCAACAACAAAGACGAATTTCTGGAGGTGTATATATATTTTTTTTCTGGTAACAGGCCAATGCGGGTATTTTCTGGGCAAGAAATGACATTGAAGTCACGTATTCATCAGAATTATGAAATTTGAATCATGTCTCGTTCGAATCGAATGAGCGAAAGATTCGAAAAATAAAAAAAAATGGAAAAAGTGAAAGTGACAGTAGATAGTCCAAATTTCTAGGAATTGCTGTTGTGAGAACTTCTTTTTTCACCATATCTCGGCTCACAATGAAACACAGTGACCAAATGAAAATAAACATTCCCGGCTATAACTGTCAATTCGCCATTCAGACCACTTCACATAATATCATCGTTTACGACAAGAGCTCTATCTCCTTCATTGAAATATTTGCGTCGTCAAGAGCTATCAAGGCATATCTGATTGCTCGTAATATTTCAACAATATACAAGTTGCCTCGTGGAGGGATACAAAACACCCTAATTTTCCTTGATGAAGAATGACGCAATCAAGCAAAAGGGCGAGATAAAGATATTGGTATCTAAATTGAAAGGGGTTCAAGAATAACATCTGAATGAGTGTCGGTGACAAATGGGCCACGGTGGGGGTCCATTGAATGGAAGTGTTCTCATGAAAAATATATATTATCATTTCTCAATTCAGTTGATAGGACGAAAACATTTTTTATATGATATATCGTTAGTGAAAATGACGGGAATGGAAGGAAATGTTAATGAGATTTCCAAAGTTTCATTGAGACAATCAGTTGTACTCGAACAATAATATATTAGAAGTTGAATCGACAAAAAATACATGCCGCAGAAACATAATCAAGGATCCGCACCCAGATCAGATTAAATGGATTATACTTCAACACTTAAAATTCAGTGAACAATTAACCAAATGCTAACCTAAATCTCAAAATTTCCATTCTTTGCCAAGTAGAAAATTCAGAGAACTCATATATGTATTAGTCTATACTCATTGTCTCATACTGAAGAACATTAACAAGTTTGATCCAGATAATTTTTATTTGATCCATAAACATTTCCAGATGATGGTCACGGACGAAAATTTTTGAAAAAACGAAGTGCAATAGAAATATTTACTTTTTTGCAAATGGAAGGTTTGGCTTTCAACTTCTTCATCTTTTTTCAAGAAATTGTGAAAAATCTTTCGAAGATATTAGTGCTTTAACTTGTTATGTTATCTAGATTGGTGCTGAAGAGGCAATAAGGCAAGTTTCATTCCGAAACATCGGTGTCTGCTATTCAATTTTATAACAAATATTAGAAGTACACACTGAATAGGAAATAGTGTTTTGATATAATTCAATGTTCATATACAAGTAGTTGTATCGAAAGTATTTTTTATTTCGTGTAATTCAATGTTTATATAGAAGAAGTTGTTTCCAGAGGGCCTTTTTTCAGTTGGTGCATGAAAGTAACTTCTTTGTGTGTTCCACACATCTTTTTGGAAAGTTTATTTTGAAATTACTTTTAATTCTTTTTTTCTTCAGAAAATTTTCACAATTTGTTGAATAAAGATGAAGAAGTAGAAATTCCAAACCTTTCGTTTCCAAAAATGAATCCCTCCTGATAATATACCCCTCTCAGTTCGAATATATATTTTTATTCAATTGTATGAATAAATCAAATTTCCGAGAATACCGTAATTATACTTAACTTTTCTTACCTGGAAATAAACAGACTCAATAATGTAGAATTATTCAGTTCAGTTTGATCGTTCATAAGATATTGAGAGTTTTTGAATTTGTTTATTTCATCATTTATTGCTTCTGTAAATCTATGTTCTTGGTTTCATGATTGATCTCATGTCTCTCTGTGATTAAATGATGGCACATGTGGAACTTATTTTTCCATTCTGGAAACTATTTCTGTGTTCCTTTATGCGGGCTTTGAACGTTCTTCCAGTTTGACTTGTGAAAAACATCAGACATGAGTCACATGATAATTTATGAAACTGAACTTTTCCTTGTTATTCTCAATGTGCATGCCTGAGTTGTTGTTGGTTTTGAAAGCAATATTTACACCTTTATTGTACAGAAAATTTCAAATATTCGTAGTGGGTTGGCCTAAGGAGGTTAAAGTTTTATAACTTTTATCCTCATCTCTTTGAATTGGGTAAACTTTCTTCAAAGCTTGGCTGTATAACTATTTTGATACTAGAGAATGTGTTAGACTGCTATCGTAACCATTGTTGACGACATTTTGTTTGATTATGTTCAGTTTATTATTGAAATTCGCATCTAAGAAGGAAACATTTATCAGTCTGTTGGTCATACCGTTGAATGCTACTACTTTGTGGTGATACGGGTGGGTAGACAAATTATGAATGATAATATATGTATGTGCTGGTTTACGATAAATTGAAAAATCATATTTAATTGTAACTTCCGTTATTATGAAGACCAAAAAATTCATAGAGTCGTCCTTTTCCATCTCCATGATGAATATGATGGACGGTTGGAGAGAATTGATGAAATTCAAGAACTAAGTCAATTTTTGTTAAACGCTTTCTATTAAAAATCATACAAAAACTGTATTGATGAATTAAAAATGGTCTGTAACGAAACCTGACGTAACAAACCAAATTTTACGTGGGCGAAGCCGCGGGCAACAACTAGTGATTTATATTTTCACTTTGAAAATACAGTAATGAGCAATATGCCAACTGCACCTAGTAATCTATAGCTTCAAAAATAGAATTATGTTACCTACAAAGAAATTTCTTAAAACTAACACAACCGTCAACGACATGTGCCCTCAGGCGTCTGCCAGCGTTTGGATCGCGTTCTCGGCGATGGCGCTTCATTGCTTAGACCTTCGCACATCGTAGTAGACGCGAGGCGTAATGGCTTACTATGTTGCGTCAACTTAATCTTATTGTGATAACTTTTGAACGATTCGTCCAAATTACTTAGTTTAAAAGATAAAGTCTATCTATATCAAATACATACTAGTAATGCTAAATGACAGGAATTAAACGTTGAAAGGTTAGACCTCGTTAATCCTTAGCTCGCACAAGTTTCGACTCCTGAGAGTTGTCGTTCGTAGGGATGCGAGAGCTGGTTAACGTTAATTGTGTTTGTGGCTCATCATTTTACATATAGTGGCTACCACATAAGAGGTAGATATATGCTATCGCGGACTTTTATTCAGAAGTATTCAAGATAAACAATCCTGGGGTACATTATCTTCATATAACTTTAACGGTATAGGCAACTCACGTTAATACAGTTCTTAGGAAGCAAGAACACTAGCTTCGATGGTGAAAGTATACGAGAGATATTCATCGACAGCCACTTGCAGAAAACGTTATTTCACGAAGCTGAATGGCTATACACAAAAATCATTCGATAAGCCATAGCATCAAAGTATGATCAGCAAGTCCTCGTGCCACACACGGTCAAAATCTTTAGAAATATCAAGCACAACAGCTCTTGATTATCCATGTTTCTCGATTGCGTTATTCCAAATATGGATGATATATGACGGAAGGTCGCCTGTTGATCTTTGTTTTTGAAAACAATATTGTCGAACAATATAAGTTGAAGCCTTCCAAATGTGATGGCTTATGGCTTCCTCCATGATTTTGCATATCACTGGTAGTGAAGCGACTGGTCTATAGTTACTTGGTAGATTTTTTTGCCCTTTTTGGGAATAGGCTGAATGCGAGCAATCTTCCAACAAGAAGGAAAACCCCCTTCCTTGTAAGACAGGTTAAAAAGTCTGCAAAATACTGGTACGAGTTCTTTGGCACACTTTTTGAATACGATGAGAGGCACTTCAACAGGACCAGACGCCTCGTTGATCTGTTTTAAAATTCGCCTACCTAGACGTTGTCAGTAAGTAATTTTCGGCATTGTGGATTCTAGTGTAGGAATAGTGGGTGGTGCCTGCCTTTCACAGAAAATTGACTGTGGAGCGGAACCCGAATTGTTCAGTTAGTAGATTTGCTTTTTCTATGGCTGTTGTTGCAATTGAACCATCCGTTATTTAATCAGGTATCAAGAAACAAAAAAAATCTATCGTTGATCTAAACAATATATTTCGAGCTGTAAAAAAATATGTTTTTAATCCGACGGTTCCTTTTCGAGAAATCATAACCAATTTCATTTTTCCATATAAACCCGAAAAAATAATCATCTGTGAGTTGTCTTTTTTGGCTTTTTACCTGATGTATCGAACGGTAACATAATTTTATTAATTTTTTAACGTCACTTGAACAAGCTCTCAAATAAGTAACTTCTTCTTACTTCAAACTACTTGGTATCTATTACGCTTGACGATTTTTCCATAGTAAAACTATTTATCTTGGACACAGTGCATAGGAAAAAATAGTTTCGATGAAAGTTTTGGTAATATTAATGATAATGATTAATAATACATTTTTTCATATTTGACTCAAATTTTGAAGAGAGGTCAAAAAGGTTGAAAATTGTAGATAACAAAAAATAAAATATGTTTTATTGGTAAAAATTGTCAAGTTATTTTATGGAGACTATTTTCCGGGAATTTTCTGGGAGGGGTCTGCAGGTTTTTATCCCTGACATTTCGTCTACTGCTGCGGTAGACATTTTCGAAGGCGATATGGTAACGATCGCAATACCTGAGCTGGTGGTCTGATTCTTTATCCTGTTGTATCCAACGCATTAACTTAGCAACATCGATATTTCTTTGAATGCAGTGAGGTCATTCGATATGAAAATTATATTGATTTTGAAGGAGTATCTTAATTTAGTTATCCTGATTTTATTGAAATTATTTTTTCCCGGAAATATGGAATGGTTTTGAAAAGATCCCTTCCTCAAATGAAAAAATCGATTTAAATTATTGGTTGTTTGTTTTCTCTAAACGTATTTTTCAGCAATTCATATATACAAAAGACGAAAAAATATGAGTTTCAAAATATTCAATGTTTTTTTAGACTCAGTCGATGACGAATGATGTCACGTATAAAATGCCATCAATCTCCACATAAAACAACGCGAATATTTTTAGGGATCCCCACCTGAAAGTAGGTCGTGACAAATTGTAATTTTTTTAAAGTAAACAAAGGGACACGACTACAAAGAGTCCATTCAGATGAAAAAAAGGGGTGGGTGAGCACTGACGGTTTCAAATTTATCACCCAGGGTGAACCGGTTCTAATTAAATATCTCGTTCAATTTTATCTGGTGAGGTTAGGTTTTATTCAACTGAGTGACAGTTATCGATATGTGTGTGAATGGACATTGATCCAGGGTAAATTTATTGCGGTTCAGTACGGATTGTTGAAACTTGGCCAGGTGATTACCAATGGAAGCTCGTATCGATTTGCTTTTTGTTTTATTTCACAGAAGGGTACAATTTTCCCATTTTGTGTTATGTGTGTCAACATTCCCAGGTATATTGAATTGAATTTCGTCTGAAAGAAAAGTGCTACTCCAGATATATTTGAAACCGTCTTTGAAAACAAAAACGAACAGAAGAATAGGAATTCAATGTACATCGTCCATGTATTTGTTTCTTAATGTTTATGATAAACTTGTCAATATTAAGTTCGTTCAATAACGTAAGAAATATCATTTTACCTATATAGTAGGGAGCGGATCGAGTAAGGTCGACCGACTTCCGAACACTTGATGATGACAAATGAGACTTTGTAGAAAATATATATATATATATATATATATATATATATATATATATATATATATATATATATATATATATATATATATATATATATATATATAAATCAAGAATGAAATAATTCGTGGACACAACACTCAAAAAATAGGGGCAAACCGCGGACACGTGTTTCTGGCTATTGGCCTCATCAGCGCGGTGCAGCCAAGTGTGAAGATGGGCAACACTTGTTTGCCGAAAGCAGGAGACAACACATACGCACGGAGTCAACAACAGAAGCCAACCGCACATTTGTGGTTTCAGTTAGAAGACCTAGAATTCCTAGGCTACATCTAACATGACCACGTAGGCAGCTATAGCTACCTGCGTGACATCCGGGTCCAGGATATAAATACAGATAGAGATTTTATCGAGTGTGTATGATACAAATCAAGAATGAAATAATTCGTGGACACAACACTCAAAAAATAGGGGCAAACCGCGGACACGTGTTTCTGGCTATGAGGCCAATAGCCAGAAACACGTGTCCGCGGTTTGCCCCTATTTTTTGAGTGTTGTGTCCACGAATTATTTCATTCTTGATTTGTATCATACACACTCGATAAAATCTCTATCTGTATATATATATATATATATATATATATATATATATATATATATATATATATATACACTTCGAGAGGTGTAACAGTTACACCTCTCGAAGCGAAGCAGTAACTCGTCTTGATAATGCCATCTGAGATGATGGCGAAACGTCGACTTTCGAATAGTACAGAACGGATGAACACCCGCGTGAAAACCTACATTGTAATATATATATACACCACTTATTCACACATGTACTATCATTATGGACTCAATATACATACAAATTTATTAAAAGTTCAATCGTGTATGTGAACAATTAAAAAATATTTTATCATCATTAAGACGTCATAATTTATAAAAACGTAATGAAATTTTACTACAAATTGCAGTCTGCTTACAAACTATTATTTTTCGCCAATGTGGTGGGAGTACTTTTCTGTTTTGAAGTTACTGCATTCAGAGAATAATATAGTTCAGTTTAGATATTGTGTTGAAAGAGAGAAGTTGTATTATTGTTCTAGAGCTTCTAAAATTATGGCTTTAGCGGGATCCTCAGGTAAGTATATTTATGATTTCCACCATAATATTACATCCTTCTGTGGCGTCTTTATGCTTTTTACATTATTGTAGATTCACTATATTTTCTATATCTTTTTTGCTACAATATATGGTGTGTCTACCTAAGTTGGAACAATTTACTTTTGCTTTATTAATTTCGCGGATAGAGTTATGAAGAAAAATTCTGAATGATCCAAATCTTGAAGTAATTTTAGTCATTCGCTTTTGAATTATTTCAGTCACTTGCTATTTAATAATGATATATATATATATATATATATATATATATATATATATATATATATATATATATACCTAAAAAACATAGTTTCCGAAACACCTTATTTATATACCTTATAAATATATATAACCGCTTATGTAATGTGCCTCTTTCTCCTAAAGAGAATAATTTTCTCAATAAGGAGAATAGTTATTCAGTTAAAAAAATATTTCTTCATCTGCAACGGAAAATAATTATTGTAATAAGGAGAATAGTTCTTCGGTTTCTGTCGAAAATAATGTTCTCTCATCTCTAACGGAGAGTAATTATTTTAAGGAGAATATATCTTCAGATCATGTGGCTCCATCGGAGAACTTGCGCGACTTCCCTTTAGAAAGTCCTCCTCCAGATCCGATTGAAGGATTGGAATTTTTGTTAGAGGTAAAAGTTTTAATATTTTGAAACAAAATACATTGATATTAATTATTTTCACTCCAGCTCAACTAGAGTTACCACAAGAAATACGGGTTACTTATTTGACTAATTGTTTTTACTGTAGTGTTATTTCAAATACATCTATTTTCTAAATAGATTTTTTAAGGATTCGTTTTATTACGACTCGGATAAAGATCCATTATATTCCCCTAGTTCCGATAGTGAAGGCAGCGAATATGGGATTTCAAAGGTATCCAGATATATTGTATTTACTGTTGCTGTTGCTAGCTTGCTTTTTTTCTTCTAGCAAAAGAAAAATTGTAAAGATATTAACAATAGTAAAAATAAAAGAAGTAGTAATGATAAAACAAGTAGTAATGATACGAGAAGTAGTAATGATACGAGAACTTGTAATGATAAGAGAAGTAGCAATGACAAGAGAAATAGAAGTGATGATGGAACAAGTAAAAAGGAAAATAGTATCAATAGGAGAGGCAAGAAAATCTATAGCAATCAGAAAACAAACAAAACTGAGAAAAATAACGAAAAGAGATTGAAATATAATGTTAAAACCACTAAAAATATTTCAGAAAATCAAGAAGAAGGAAATTGTTCAGAGGTTGATAACAAATATTTTCAAAATAATACATCTGTTGATTATTTGTGTTTTTTTAGGCTGAAACTTTACCCCTGGAGCAAATCGACGAGAAGAAAAATGAGAAATCAAAAGAGTTACAACAAGAATTTAATCTAACATCTACCATAAATATTAAGCAGAAAGAAGAACCTAAACGCAAGAGAGTGAGAACGACGGACTACTGTTATTTCTGTGAAGACCTAGTACTAAATTTCGCTAGACACGTAAGTAAATATCATTTCCATGAAGTTGAAGTAACTAAAATGAAATCAAAGCCTGTAAGCAGCAAAGAAAGAAAATATTCACTCACAGATTTGCGTAAAAGGGGAAATCACATAAACTCTCAGACACATTTCAAAGCAATGAAAAAACCAAATTTACCTCACACCCAAAGTTCATACATTGCTTTTGAATTTTGTTTGGTATTTTATTCTAAACGTCATTTATGGCGCCATAAACAAAAGTGTTCAGGAAAATCAAATAACGGAACTCAGAATAGGTTTTTACTAAAACTCAGTATAGATAAAGAACTGCAGAAAAAAGTTTTTCCAACTATGAGGATGGATGAAGTATTATTGTTAGCCAAGAAAGATACCCTCATTTGTGCATTTGGGGCTAGATATATTAAAACTCATCGGGATGCTCATTTCGTGAATGTTGCTTCTCGAAAAATGAGGGAGCTATCTAAAATCCTTATCGAAGTGAGAAAATTAAAACCAACCGTAAAAACATTATTTGATGCCATAAATCCAAAATGCTACGATCATTTGGTGACTGCCATTAAAATAATTGCAAAATATGATCCATTTAAAGAGGTTTTTGAATCACCAACTTTTGCAATGAATATTAGCACTGTACTAAAACAATGTTGTGACATCGCAATTGTTTATGTTTTAAAAAAAAAGATGTTTATTCTGATATTTCCACAGCTGTTGCTCAAGCAGATTTGCAAACGATGATTAAACTTTTAGAGGCTAACTGGAGATATGATATATCCACCGAATATATATGCTATCATGAATATCGATTCATGCTCATTTTATTCGACTGAATGCCTACAGTGCATTCGATCGCTATAAAACTCTACAAAATTTGCGTAGCCTTTAACTTTCCTATCATCAATATAAATTAAGGGAAATGGTTCTTTCTTGTTGAATTTCATTCAAAAGTGAGAGTGATGCCAAATAACCCCAACCACTAACATATAAAACAATAAACTCAACGACTAAAGCTGAAGATTTCAACAATATAAAATAAAAAATTTTCAATATAATCTATGAGATATTCAGATTTGTCCAGAGCATTTCTAAGGATTTGAAAATTCTTGGAAAGTCTGACTAATATTTCAGGGCATCGAACTAAGTAAAATTTCATTATTATTGGAAGGATACGCCAGACCCATATATCAATAGTGTGAAAGAAAATAATTCAAATGATCTTTTCACCAAGTTAATAGAACAACTGTATAACTTTATTGCTGTACTATAAAAATTCCGCTGAAAGTTCTACCCTTTTCCATACTTCCATCCTCAAAATCCCCAATAAAATTTTTTTTATCGTGTAATAAATCAACCTCTACGATGCGGAGAGAGGAATAATTTTCTCACACACGAAAGTATTAGCTAAATGAAATCGCAGACCCGGTCCAGAAGGGTAGTAAAAAACCTTTTGGAAAAATCAGGAAATCTATTCGATGGAGTAGGTATATCATCAAATGTCGACTGACGGTCTGGAAAGTTTCTCTTCTGATGGATTTCTTTCGATTTGTCCGAGAAATGCAAAGAGATCGGAAGCTGTGATATACCTACTGAATGAAGGGTCTTGAAAAATACCCTAAGAAAAAACTGTATTAAGTATCCGAATTTGACATCAAAGTAAAAGGATACCAGTCTATTTCACTTCAAGAAATCAAATACTTCATTTCACTTTAGCTATCACAGGTATTCCATACATACTCAGATAGATATGTAGATAGATTTAAGATAAAATGAGTTATATATATATTAGAGGCGTTAAACATATTTTTTGTTTAACGCCTCTACTGAAAAAAAGGAAATGATAATCATGTCGTACATAATGTACTAAAAACTGAAAAACAATTCGGAAGGTCCTAGGTAGCGGTCATCCTACCACTCTTCTCAGCAATCTTCTGTATTGATCGGATAGAAAAATAATAAAATCGTTGGGCGTGGAGTAACTTGAGTAAGTATGTAAACACTACGCACACCAATTTAATTTTTTTTATCTGATCAATACAGTAGAATGCTGAGGAGAGTGGTGTGATGACTATTACCTAAGAACTTTCGAAAAATTTTTCAATTTTAAGTACTTTATCTACATCATTATTTCCTTTAGTAACCTGAGTAAATATGTAAATACTACGCCCAACGATTTTATTATATTTTTATCTGATCAATACAGTATATCGCTGAGGAGAGTGATGTGATGACTGCTACCTAGGGCCTTCCGATTTTTTTTAGTTTTTAGTACATTATCTACTAGATGATTATTACTTTCTTTTTCAATAAAACCGTTTCACATATTTTTTTTTCACTTAATTTTATTTTCAAGTTTTCAGTTTCTGATTTTGTTACTCAATATTTCTAATTCTGTTTAGTTCATTTAGTGCCTCAGTATTTCAAGGTAATGTGTAATCCGCCATTTTGTAGCTGTAGCCATCTTGAATTTGCATCTTTTTCAAAGTGTACTACTATTCTACTAATCAAGCTCTGTCATTTGATATCCATATCGAGGTAGTTGTGGAACAATATGTAATTCACCATTTTGTAGCCATCTTGGATTTACAATGATATAGAATTTATTGAGTTGTATTGTGATCATAACTAAATGGGTTCATCAAATATCATATCAATCTGTCAACAGGAAGGGGTAAAACTTCAATTACAAAATTTGTCCCAAAGAAACAGGGCAAGCTGAATAAAACCGTTTAAAAAGGATTCAACTTTATTTGATAAATTGAAATCGTTCAAATTTGATACACTTCACAAGATTTGAAACTCTCAAAAGAACCCCAGGAATTTCATCAGAGGAAATATTATTTTTTCATAGAAAATGAAACCTGAATGATTGAGTGTGGATATCACAAGACACTTTTGTTGCACACTTTTGCACTATTTTTATTAAATTTCCAGCCGCAAATTGTCTTCATCAAAATATGTAGTGAGATCTTCAGTGAATTAGGCTTTTAGTGGATTGTTATCGTAACTCATCATTGACCAATAATTTCTTTAACTTTGCTTCTGTCACAGTTTCGGAATGCGTACTGTCATCACTATACTTTCAAAAAAAGAAGGCTTCATTGAAAATGTATTTTTCTGAAATATTTGATTTCCACTAACTGCCAGAAATTGAATCTCAGAAATGTGATATCACAAACCTGGCAGTGTCAACTTTATCAACAAACTGTTTAAAAAACTTTTTACATGGTGATAAAGTTTGAATTCCTGTGCATTCCTCTACACAGCTGTTTGAACTGAATTTTCCATCGGCATATATATATATATATATATATATATATATATATATATATATATATATATATATATATATATATATATATATATATATATATAGGGTTTGCCCCCCTGTTTGGAGTGTTGTATCCACGAATTTTTCATTTTTGATTTATATCATGCACACTCGATAAAATCTCTATTTGTATATATATATATATATATATATATATATATATATATATATATATATATATATATATATATATATATAAGTAGAGATTGTAGATGCCTGTTGATATAGATGATGGCTAAATTACTTACTCTTGTTACCCTTTTGTATGAAAAATTTAGTTTGTTTCAGCAGCTCAGCTCAGTCGTTGCCAAAGAAACATGCAGTCTTTTTTCTCAGGTTGGGTTCCAGGAAAGGGTTCGCCAAATATTTTGTTTGTTATATTTATACAAATAAATAAAGGTTCAAATATTCAAACACTCAAAATATGTTTTTATTTCCTCAAATTTCATAAGACACGCAGTGAATTGTGATATTCCAGAATGTGGTTCTTATATTTACCTACTCTGCGCTAGATAACTTATCTATTGGCTTGCTAATAGCAGGTTTAACTGAATGCTAATAACCAAATAATTTTAAGTTCCGAGTCAAGCTATAAATGGAACGCACTATATCAGAATATTCAACAAACTTGAGAGCGTTCTGCTCAGGATAGATTTCTGAACGTACTGTTGAAGAATTATGAGTTATTCTTTGGTTGTGTGGGAAATTTAACAGAAAATTATGAAATTCCACAAACATAATTACAAATAGCAGTCAATAACGAATATAGATGACTTGAAAGTTCGAAAGAAGGGTGTAAAAAATTTTCTAGGAAATTGTTGGGAGGAAATGGAAGTTTATTTGGTTTGCACGATTTTAAATGTTCGAAGAAAACTGTTTTAATAGTTCAGGCTTCAAATAATTACTTCGAAAATTTAAGGAAGTTCTCCACGAACGATGATATGGAATAAATACCTTGGCAAAATGCAGGTGACGATGTGGTCTGGAGTGGTGAAGTTTTTCAACCAGGATTTTCTTCTCTGGATCTGCTCATCACGTGAAAATTTTACTACCCTGATAGTGAACCTTTCTTGAGGGGATATAACTTGGATTTTGCTTAGTTCTTGTAGTTTTTCTTTACATTTTGATGATTTTATAAATAATGGTACAAAATACTCAATTAACCAAAATTTTGCAAAAAAAACAATCTCTTCAATACACAACTACCGTTGCTAAGTCGTCATACGCGTCCTTTTCACGGCACTCGCGAATTTTATTTCACTTTTTCCACGCACTTTAGTTTCTATGGGCTTGGACTATTCTTATTCAGTAATTTGTACAGAAAATTCTTATGACTAATTCCTAATCTAGGTTATGCAGCAAATATCACAATTTGAACTTGCTTTTTAAAAGATTTGTGATTTATTCTATCTTTTGAGTTCTGTCAAAAATTATGCAATGTTTATTTTTCTATAAGAATTGCCATATTAACGAATTCTGACACTTGTGCATACTGAGTGCATATTGAGTTCTTTCATATTACTTTTTTCTGTAAATTTATTGGTTCTGCCTAATCTGTGGACTCCAATTTTGCTATAGAATCAAAAATATTATTGTTTTTCCAGATAAATTTGGCTGATAGCTGTTGGTTTATTTTAATGAGAAAAAAGGTTGCGGAATGAACTAAACTTGCTTCGGAAAGTGAAAAACAATAAATTGAAGATATAAATTGACGTAAAAGTTAACATGTATACGATTTTTTTGTATAGCATTTCATTTTTACTGCCCTGAAGAAGCTTCCCATTAGAAGCGAAAGCTTGGCAAAGTAAAGCAGAGTTTGATTTTCGATTTTTGACTGAGAGACCCTGTTAATTCATTTTACCATATATATATATATATATATATATATATATATATATATATATATATATATAAAAGTGAAAGAATCCAAACACATTATTTATAAACCGATGAGTAATGGTGTTTTATAAAAATCATGGTAAACATATGAATGTGGTAGAATAACTTCTGGACTGACTAATGGAGGACTCCGAGAGAACATATCGTGTTGTATTAGACGCATGTGTCACAAGTGTTAAAATACCTCAAAACTAGTCAAGATGCTGAGAAATGGAAATGAAATATGTATCGTATGCTAGAATTATTCTACTGAATCGGCATTTATCTTGATAGGAAGAAATCATCGGTATCGTAAGTTACCGCAACGTTCATTTAAAATAACTATTACTTCTGAATGATCCTTCTCAATCACTGTAGGAAAACAGAAACATACACTTGGAACACGATGTGATGCATATAAGTATATAATTAACAAATGTAAAAAAATATATTTTATCGGTTACAAATTAGTGGAAGGAGCAGTATTGAGATAGTTTTGACTTGATGTTTTGGAAATGAAATGAAATAATAAATATTTAAATATTTCATTCCCATTGTAGATTTCATCGAATCAAGAGGCATTATATTTACAATGCAAACTTATTTGAAAATTCAAACTGCAAAAAAATATGCAAATTTTCTGTAATTTGGATAAAGGAGAAGAATAATAGAACATCATTTTCCTGTACTAAATTATAATGCAAAAAAGAAATAATAAGTGATGAGTCACGTTGATGATATATAGCTTTTTCATAACATAAAAACTGTAATTCACAATGTCCCAATATTTAATATTCAGTTACATATTCTTCAATTATCTGGTGATTTGTTTGGTCTTCCATCATTAACATTAACACTTATCTACTCAATGAAAATGATTACATTCCACTGATTTCTCTTCTTTAACAATATCGGTTCATAAATACCAAATTATATGAATATTTATTCTACTTGAATTTTTTTTTATATAACTTCTCTAACAAAAAAAAGACTTCACTGCTTGGTGAGTCCTTCCAATTCATTCACTGCAAATGTCTCTTTTCTAACCGTTTTTTTCAGTTATTGTTACAATTTCATGAACTGAACTAACATTGACCTGTCGTTACAACGACTTCATTTACATCTCAGATGCTTTCTCGTATATCATTAAATCCACATAATAAAAAATTATAATCTTTTTATCAGATGCACCTGTTTCAAACGGTCCATACATAAATATTCTAAAAGTAAAAAAATAATAATATTCCACCCATCGCACTGAATGGAGATGTTATTAACTTGACAAAGATCATCCCCAAAAATTTACGGCTACCGGTAAAATACACCCTTGTGTTTTTTAACAATAGGCTCCTAGAACCATACGTGAAATAATGGTAGTTTTTTTGAAAATGTTTCCATTGTGTGATATCCTACTGCGATTTTTATTGTGACTGAATGGACATTTGGAATAATAGATCCTGTCATATATGATCAAAAAGATATATGGATGTATAATCGAAATGACAGGAAATTTTATTTGAATGTCTTGAATTGAAATTGAAGGTACGCATACATAACAGCTGAGAAAATACAAAATTTTGTGAAAAAGGGTTTTGTATTAAAAATGGACATAATACTGATTTATCTTTTCTCAAAATGTTCTCTCTAAATTTAGGCTGGATGTTTCCTGAATTGTTCATTCAACAATAAACAAATATTGAATGATCGTTACATTTTATCAATGATAGAACTTAAAGATCACTCTATTTTAGGAAAGAGAATCTGAAATCAAATACCAAATGTCAAATCATTTACGATGGAATGACCGACATTTCATGAAAAATGCATCATGAAGTATTCAAATTAGATGAAAAGTGAGAAACGAAATTTTCTATGTTTTTTTACCACTTGTATTTGTAACTAATCTTACAACAGTTTCACTCCATAAGGACATTTTCGAACGAATACAATTGTATTCGTTTCAAATAAAAACACTTGTATTCGTTTGAAAATGACCTTATCGAACACTTGTATTTGGAACTAACGTTACTACAGTCAATTCCTGAACATATTTCTGGTTCCAATTAAGCTACAAAAATCTTTGCTGACTAATGACCAATCAAAAAACTCTTCGTCATGGCTCCACGTGGACATAAAACTCCTGCTCGATTCCACGACTGCTTCCACTATAGGAAAGGATTTCCATCTCTATACAGCGAAACTGGTCTGCTTTGCTACGCGGATCGTCGACCAGGACAATTGCAAATGCGACTATTTAGTGCCATTAAGGGATTTCAACTCAATCGAAGTGAGCCGTGAGCTGTACCCCGGCGACTGCGGTTGATTTATGACAACGGTCTACCTGGATCTGGAGCGACGTTTTGTGCAGTTTTCTCGTTTCGAATGGAACGGAGGGAATAGAAAAAGTCGGAGGAAGAAGGGGTGGTTGAAGTATTTGGGATTTTCTAATTCATAATCTTCCTGTACATGAAATAAGCCTAATGAATTATTTTGGAGTGGCGAATTTATACAGAATGTTTGATACGAGCTTCACCATTAAAACAAAAGCTACAACATTGAATAGATATTTTCGAGACAGTTCTCAAGTTTCCTGGGTCTCTGAATGTATGGTTTGTTTTCGAGTGAATGAATAATTCTTTCTCAACAACGTTACAGCCGCCAGTGGGGGGCAATGTAATAATATGGATCCTGTTCTCAGGACAAAAGAAAATGAAAGAAACTGAAGGTTTCAAAGTTTCGAGTATAGGAGCTTTCTAGCTCGTTTCTCCTTTATTTATTTTCTGAAATGAATTTTAGCAGCGCTGTCACCAGATGCACATTTCTCCGCATCAAATTTTGAATATCAAGGCATATCCGAAAAAGCTGTAGAGTTCGTGCCGATCGCACCGGTCTTTTTTAAATCTGATCATTTGGTATACTTACTTATATTCTCCCTCATTGTGTGGTTCCAGAACTGAATTTTAATCTTAATTGAAATGCTTCTCACTCACTATTCTCTTCTCGATAGATTGACAAAAGGTCTCTTATTTGTTTGTGTTCAGCCTCAAAGGCTGAGGGATGAGACCTCCGATCTCGTCTCGACGAGATCCGGTGACCGACTTTTTCTGTCTGTCTCGTAAGAAACTCCCAAGCCCTCGCGTCAACTACGCTATCCACAAAAACCTCATATCAGCGTTTTTTTAACCTTCCCAAGTGTATGATCATCGGCAGGATGCAATACATTTATTTGTTTAGTCTAAGTAAATTTTAATGTGACCACAACGACGCTCGAAGGTTCGACAGTCATAAAGTAATTCAGCGCGTTTTCAACTGGAAAAATATCGACACCGAAGAAATGGGTGATCGACCTTGATCTCAATGAATAAAATAATATTTTATGTTACTCTCGCAATGGCCGTTATTAGTATCTGACTATATCGTAAAATTGTTGAAATGTCACAAACCAACTATACTATGATCCCAAAATAGTGTGCACTGGATTCTTAGACATGACTCACGTGTTTTCCGTAATCTCTCTATTGCAGTGACATACGGAGATTGAGCTAAACAGATGAGGAAAAATGATGATAAAAAATAAATAGAAATAAACTAATATGCAACACTCTCAGATCGGTTGAGGAAAAAAGAAAGCCTGTGGCATCCGTTGATGCACAGGATTTCCTGTTCCCGTGGGTTAGTTAACATCAGAACTACCAAATGCAGCATCAGCACCAGGATACAAAAACACTAACTGGTTGCGTGTCCTTGTTTATATTTCACTCCCTGGACCACTGTACATGCTGTTTTTGTCGAGTGCATTGGCTTGAGATGTGGGGGTTGAGCAAACCGGCCATCGAATGCCTGCTTCCAGGTAGCCCTGCTGGATACGTGAAAAACAATATCACTTGTAGTTCTGTTATTCCCTAACTGAGTGGCATACCAACGATGGCTCAATCCTGAGGTGTGTGTATCCGTGCCGAGAAGATGAAGAACAAACCCCCATAAACAGGTTAGCAAACGTTTGCGCTCAAGTCATGATTCGCCAAAACCAGAGGCGAAAAAGCCCTGCACGGTTGACTCTAAGGCATCGTCAGTTTGTCGTGGGTATCAAGGTGGGGATCTTGCACCTTGACTATATGACTACCTCATTAACGATGAAACAGCAGAGATATACTTTGTGCTTGCCCCGCAGGGGACCGAATCAGGTTCTTAGAGTTCCGTAGAGCCGTACTCTTACCATCTGACCTGAAAGACCACTCACCATATAAACTAATCGGCCTCGTTAAGAGGCTGGGTTTATTTGGTCGAGTGTGAATAGATGTGGGCCACAATAAACCCTTTTTGGACATAACCTAACCTAACTTAACACTAGGGTAGCTGCGGTATCAGTTAACCTAAGAATTGACAATTGAAGAACTGACCTGGTAGAAACAGACTACGTAATAACATACGAAGAAACTGCTGTCCTGTCTAAATCAACGCATTATCGTGCACGATATGATACGGAGACCTGAGTGGATTATAATATAACTCCAATCAATATCCCCCTGTAGCATATCTGCCAGCAACGTGGACTAAACCGATTACCCTATGTTCTTGAATTAAATTCTATTTCGTTTTGAATACTGTTTGAAAAAATAAAATGGAAATCATTCCGTGAATATTTAGTGTCTTTATTTCATCCAAAAACTGTGAGTTTGAGTACATTAACTTCAAGAAAAGAGCTTCTATATTCAACATTTTTCTTGAATATTGCACTCTTGATCTTCCATTATTACTCTGTAAATTCACAAGCACTGCAACAAAATTCTTGAAACGGTTATGATCATTCACTGCAAATGTCTCTTTTCTAACCGTTTTTTTCAGTTATTGTTACAATTTCATGAACTGAACTAACATTGACCTGTCGTTACAACGACTTCATTTACATCTCAGATGCTTTCTCGTATATCATTAAATCCACATAATAAAAAATTATAATCTTTTTATCAGATGCACCTGTTTCAAACGGTCCATACATAAATATTCTAAAAGTAAAAAAATAATAATATTCCACCCATCGCACTGAATGGAGATGTTATTAACTTGACAAAGATCATCCCCAAAAATTTACGGCTACCGGTAAAATACACCCTTGTGTTTTTTAACAATAGGCTCCTAGAACCATACGTGAAATAATGGTAGTTTTTTTGAAAATGTTTCCATTGTGTGATATCCTACTGCGATTTTTATTGTGACTGAATGGACATTTGGAATAATAGATCCTGTCATATATGATCAAAAAGATATATGGATGTATAATCGAAATGACAGGAAATTTTATTTGAATGTCTTGAATTGAAATTGAAGGTACGCATACATAACAGCTGAGAAAATACAAAATTTTGTGAAAAAGGGTTTTGTATTAAAAATGGACATAATACTGATTTATCTTTTCTCAAAATGTTCTCTCTAAATTTAGGCTGGATGTTTCCTGAATTGTTCATTCAACAATAAACAAATATTGAATGATCGTTACATTTTATCAATGATAGAACTTAAAGATCACTCTATTTTAGGAAAGAGAATCTGAAATCAAATACCAAATGTCAAATCATTTACGATGGAATGACCGACATTTCATGAAAAATGCATCATGAAGTATTCAAATTAGATGAAAAGTGAGAAACGAAATTTTCTATGTTTTTTTACCACTTGTATTTGTAACTAATCTTACAACAGTTTCACTCCATAAGGACATTTTCGAACGAATACAATTGTATTCGTTTCAAATAAAAACACTTGTATTCGTTTGAAAATGACCTTATCGAACACTTGTATTTGGAACTAACGTTACTACAGTCAATTCCTGAACATATTTCTGGTTCCAATTAAGCTACAAAAATCTTTGCTGACTAATGACCAATCAAAAAACTCTTCGTCATGGCTCCACGTGGACATAAAACTCCTGCTCGATTCCACGACTGCTTCCACTATAGGAAAGGATTTCCATCTCTATACAGCGAAACTGGTCTGCTTTGCTACGCGGATCGTCGACCAGGACAATTGCAAATGCGACTATTTAGTGCCATTAAGGGATTTCAACTCAATCGAAGTGAGCCGTGAGCTGTACCCCGGCGACTGCGGTTGATTTATGACAACGGTCTACCTGGATCTGGAGCGACGTTTTGTGCAGTTTTCTCGTTTCGAATGGAACGGAGGGAATAGAAAAAGTCGGAGGAAGAAGGGGTGGTTGAAGTATTTGGGATTTTCTAATTCATAATCTTCCTGTACATGAAATAAGCCTAATGAATTATTTTGGAGTGGCGAATTTATACAGAATGTTTGATACGAGCTTCACCATTAAAACAAAAGCTACAACATTGAATAGATATTTTCGAGACAGTTCTCAAGTTTCCTGGGTCTCTGAATGTATGGTTTGTTTTCGAGTGAATGAATAATTCTTTCTCAACAACGTTACAGCCGCCAGTGGGGGGCAATGTAATAATATGGATCCTGTTCTCAGGACAAAAGAAAATGAAAGAAACTGAAGGTTTCAAAGTTTCGAGTATAGGAGCTTTCTAGCTCGTTTCTCCTTTATTTATTTTCTGAAATGAATTTTAGCAGCGCTGTCACCAGATGCACATTTCTCCGCATCAAATTTTGAATATCAAGGCATATCCGAAAAAGCTGTAGAGTTCGTGCCGATCGCACCGGTCTTTTTTAAATCTGATCATTTGGTATACTTACTTATATTCTCCCTCATTGTGTGGTTCCAGAACTGAATTTTAATCTTAATTGAAATGCTTCTCACTCACTATTCTCTTCTCGATAGATTGACAAAAGGTCTCTTATTTGTTTGTGTTCAGCCTCAAAGGCTGAGGGATGAGACCTCCGATCTCGTCTCGACGAGATCCGGTGACCGACTTTTTCTGTCTGTCTCGTAAGAAACTCCCAAGCCCTCGCGTCAACTACGCTATCCACAAAAACCTCATATCAGCGTTTTTTTAACCTTCCCAAGTGTATGATCATCGGCAGGATGCAATACATTTATTTGTTTAGTCTAAGTAAATTTTAATGTGACCACAACGACGCTCGAAGGTTCGACAGTCAT
Source organism: Leptinotarsa decemlineata (assembly GCF_025532065.1). NCBI lineage: Eukaryota > Metazoa > Arthropoda > Insecta > Coleoptera > Chrysomelidae > Leptinotarsa > Leptinotarsa decemlineata. Next base: position 4,804,029 of record NW_027412549.1, on the reverse strand, counting down.
AAAGTAATTCAGCGCGTTTTCAACTGGAAAAATATCGACACCGAAGAAATGGGTGATCGACCTTGATCTCAATGAATAAAATAATATTTTATGTTACTCTCGCAATGGCCGTTATTAGTATCTGACTATATCGTAAAATTGTTGAAATGTCACAAACCAACTATACTATGATCCCAAAATAGTGTGCACTGGATTCTTAGACATGACTCACGTGTTTTCCGTAATCTCTCTATTGCAGTGACATACGGAGATTGAGCTAAACAGATGAGGAAAAATGATGATAAAAAATAAATAGAAATAAACTAATATGCAACACTCTCAGATCGGTTGAGGAAAAAAGAAAGCCTGTGGCATCCGTTGATGCACAGGATTTCCTGTTCCCGTGGGTTAGTTAACATCAGAACTACCAAATGCAGCATCAGCACCAGGATACAAAAACACTAACTGGTTGCGTGTCCTTGTTTATATTTCACTCCCTGGACCACTGTACATGCTGTTTTTGTCGAGTGCATTGGCTTGAGATGTGGGGGTTGAGCAAACCGGCCATCGAATGCCTGCTTCCAGGTAGCCCTGCTGGATACGTGAAAAACAATATCACTTGTAGTTCTGTTATTCCCTAACTGAGTGGCATACCAACGATGGCTCAATCCTGAGGTGTGTGTATCCGTGCCGAGAAGATGAAGAACAAACCCCCCATAAACAGGTTAGCAAACGTTTGCGCTCAAGTCATGATTCGCCAAAACCAGAGGCGAAAAAGCCCTGCACGGTTGACTCTAAGGCATCGTCAGTTTGTCGTGGGTATCAAGGTGGGGATCTTGCACCTTGACTATATGACTACCTCATTAACGATGAAACAGCAGAGATATACTTTGTGCTTGCCCCGCAGGGGACCGAATCAGGTTCTTAGAGTTCCGTAGAGCCGTACTCTTACCATCTGACCTGAAAGACCACTCACCATATAAACTAATCGGCCTCGTTAAGAGGCTGGGTTTATTTGGTCGAGTGTGAATAGATGTGGGCCACAATAAACCCTTTTTGGACATAACCTAACCTAACTTAACACTAGGGTAGCTGCGGTATCAGTTAACCTAAGAATTGACAATTGAAGAACTGACCTGGTAGAAACAGACTACGTAATAACATACGAAGAAACTGCTGTCCTGTCTAAATCAACGCATTATCGTGCACGATATGATACGGAGACCTGAGTGGATTATAATATAACTCCAATCAATATCCCCCTGTAGCATATCTGCCAGCAACGTGGACTAAACCGATTACCCTATGTTCTTGAATTAAATTCTATTTCGTTTTGAATACTGTTTGAAAAAATAAAATGGAAATCATTCCGTGAATATTTAGTGTCTTTATTTCATCCAAAAACTGTGAGTTTGAGTACATTAACTTCAAGAAAAGAGCTTCTATATTCAACATTTTTCTTGAATATTGCACTCTTGATCTTCCATTATTACTCTGTAAATTCACAAGCACTGCAACAAAATTCTTGAAACGGTTATGATCTCAACAACTATGCGAAAGTAGTGATTTAAGTGGATTCAAATCGCTGTATATTATGAATTTTATTCTACAAGTATACTTTTTTTGGGTTGCAGGAGTTTTTTATAAAGATCAGTAGGAGTTGAGTTGAATTGAACCTTAAAGTGACTGGTAGCTGAATTTTGATGTGATATACTGCTTTGGGAGAGATCAACCGGATTGAGTAATTTGGTTGAACCCTTCACCTGAACGTAGAAAAGAGACAGTTCTCAAGTTATTTTTGCAATATTCCGAGGCATCAATGTTGCTTGTGATGTTTGGGTTTTAAACAGATTTCTGGAAAAAATCATACAGCGTTTGGTGCGGAACTTCATATTTGTGAGCAGTATCTGTGAGCAAAACATATCTGAATCCAATTCAGCAACCAACCATTCGCCGAAATCACTGATATTGTTTGCACTGTCCCGTAACGTTTACTTCCAAAAGAGAAAAGTGTAGTTGTCGTCAGTGAAGCAAACTATTGGATTTGTGGTCTCCTCCAATAAATAACTGATGTTTAATAGATAAAATGGATATCAGGCGATTATTGTGAAGGTATACCAGCATTAGTGGTAAAGTTGTTCAAGAAATAATAGCTACTTGGAAACAGTTTTCAAGAATGCTGGAATGCCACAAAAAAGATGAACATCAAAACATATTTCAATTGAAATTTCAATTGAAAGGTATATTGTTACCAAGCACCAGACACTTGTTTTACCAACTGAGTTGACGTCTCCACTTGTTTAGCAGCTCGATTCACTTTCTGAACTGCCCTTTTGGGTCAAGAAGACGGCTTATATCGGTAACGGTACTTTCTAGAATTCTGTAGTCGGTTGGGTACTAGAATTTTACCGGCGATTTATGACTGCATTCTTTCGTGGTGATGTCATGTGTTTGTTCCATGACTGGCCGGCGTAGTGGTCAGGGTCGGCTTCAGATTCGTTACAGTAGTATATTTCAGGAGATGAACTAGCCTACTTCAAGAGATGAACTAGTCTACTTACGAACTAATACTCCCAGAAAACAAAAAATCTATGCGTGCTACGGGTTGATAAAGTCTTTTAACCTGCGATTTCTAGCACGTGACGGACGATACACAGAAAATGAAAATCAGAATTTCGCAGTTGGAATCGGACCAACGTTAACTTAGCGGTCATTTTAACGAGTAGACTAAAATACTCATGCTAACCAATCGACTACTGTCCGGATATACCGTACAATAAATAAAGCATATGGAGTTGCAGAGGTAAATCAATTCGGAGATTCGAATCAGCGATAGTTACAAGTGAAATAGAAAAATAATTTTTTAAATTTATTCAAAGTAGGAAGGGTTAAGTTGTATTGTGGGTTATTATTTTAGAATCCACCCAAACGTACCATTGGCGATATTAGTGAGACAAGTAATGATTCTGATTTTTCAGAAGATCTATAGGTTTTTCTCAGAAATACTTACTACAGTCGTAATAACATGAACGTGTAAAATTATCGGATTATCCCTTCTCTTCTGATTGACCCTGATGTGAACAACCTTTTCGATATTTTAAATAATAGAATTTTTCACATGCCAATTATTATGCATCACCATTGAAATATTGACATGGAATAGTTGAAAACTAGATGAAAAATGACTGTTGGCTTCGAAAACCCTCCCAATCATCTCCCTGCTGGATCGCATATTATTGTCCATTAAATCAAATAGGCGAAAAAAAAGAGCGTCACCGAATTAAGCCCTCATCAGTCTCGATATATTTTGATGGGAACTTCAAAGGGTTTTATAGTCGAACGAATGTTTGTAGTTTTGTAATTTTAATGAAAAATAAAATGGTGTATCGATTTTAGATTAGCATTGCTTTGTATTACACATGCGGATATATGCGATTGTAAAAATCAATAATTAATAACTTGTATTATGAAATTCAAATCGGGTTTATAGTTTTTAACAGGTATGAATTACATATAAATCATTTAAAAGTATTAGTGTAATGCTGTGGTTTAGATTCGGAAACCTTTTCCATTATAATTCCAAATAAAGCTATTATTTTCAAATGAAATCACTATATATTATATAAAAAGTCTATCGCCACGAATGTATGTCTGTCTATCTGAACTTGATGCGGACAAAAACTATAAGAATTTTCATACGGTTTTCACCAATAGACGAAGTAATTCAATAGGAAGGTTTTTGTATATAATGCATTATTATTTTGTCTGAATTGGTTGAGCTATGACGATGTTGTCCAGGCGTCGGGGTGGAGGTGCTACCCGTGCGAATCCGGGAAGCTTTCATCGGAAACGCTACCTTATCCCTTTGAGACATAACAAAACAGTTCAATACATATTTTTTCATTAGTCTACAAAGAATCCGTGATAGCATATATCTATATTTTAGGATAGCTTACGATACCCATTTTAATATTTGGAATAATATATATTACCTACAATTCCATAATAGTAGGAACTGAATTCTCAGAAATATTATTGCATCAAAACGTTGTTGTCGAAGTAATGATTTTATATATTTCATCAGAATGTTTTTCATCTGTTCAGTATGAATTTCGTACGCCACTGCAAGAGACAGATTAAGGCAGAAACGTCTTTTCTGAGAATTTAGTGCCTACTAGTTTGGAATTATAGAACAGTCACATTAAATATGTTTATTGGAAACCTATTCAGATGTTAACAATGTTGATTTTTATTCAGAAAATGAAATATGTCAGTTGTTCCAATAAGTTAATATCTTGAGAGTTCTCACAAATTCAAAACTATGTTCTCTAAAATTCAAAATGAATTCAAGCGGACTCACAAACAGATGCGTCACACGTGATGGAGAGAGGTTGCAATTGCGTTGATTTTGTTTCACGCAGTGAATCACTCTGGCTACAAAGGCTATTTGATACTATAAACAGCAATAAAAATTTTTGACACTACCGAAATAATAACTACGAATTCAGTTCACTGATACACAACTGTGTTCCTTTTTAACTCATACTGAATTGTAGAATTTATTATGAGTCCATCATTTTTTTTCTGATATCTAGGATTCTCATTAATTTGTAATATCAGTCGTCGACTTATTATATATTTGTCAAAATTATCAATCTCTGTCATTTATGGAACAAACTAAGATATGTATTAATCACAAGTAGAGTATATTCCACATGCAAAATAATTAGCTTGTGAATAACAATCCAATTCATGACCCGAAAATTCATTATGATCAAAAAAATTAAATCTCTGATGAGATAAAAAAAGATTTTGAACAGTCAAAAACTAAACTTATGTATTCGAATCGCAACATTAATATATTTATAATCCTGATCTGTGCAATAGAATTAGCAATGTTTCAAATTTTTTCATAATATAAAAAATTGTCACAATCAAATAACATGTCAAACCTTGATTTGTTGACTAATTATGTCAAACCTACACTGACAGTGCTGCAGTTTTTTCCGGGTTTTTCTGCGGCTGAAAAAGCCACTGGAATCAATGATGTCGCCCCGGAGCGCCAATTAATTTTTGTTGTTGTTTTATAATTTCATGATTTGTATTGAGCTATTTATTTAAATTTTATCTTTTTAGGAGAGTACAATTACTTTAATACTCTAAATGATATACTATTTATGTAAATACACAAAATTAGTATAATCATTTCAAAGTCAAGTATGATATAATAGAAAAATATTACGTGCTTGATGCTTAGATTTCAACAATACTGTCGACAGTACATGTTTAGCGCACACTACACACTGATCGTCTGTCCAGCATGACCACATTTTATTTGAGAAATCTACCTAGAGTGTCATCGAAAATCTACTGAAATCTACTGCAATGTATTTGAAGTGGTGTACTCTTTGATTTGAAGTTTGAAGAGCACAAACATTGAGTTTTCTACCTACTAGGTGGCGCTTGTAAAGATATTTGAATAGCATCACTGAATCTAGAAAGCCTTGGCCTCCTTACGGTAATGGCCAATGGGCGTGGTCTAATACTTGAAATAGTAAGTTACTTTCTAATTATAGATATGCTTTCCAATTGGTTTTCTGTTGTTGGTTATTTTGAACACTGGTACTATTTCAAGTATTCGATTTCTAGATTCAAAATCAGATTTTTTTTCAATTTGTGTTGAAAATCTACTGAAAAAGTAAAAATCTACAGCATGTGGTCACCCTGCGTCTGTCCGACGAGAGGAGGAGCCTGCCTTCCGCTGACGTATGCGTGAGAGAAAGAAAAGCCAGACAAACTGGCGCAGTTACGAGTTACCCGTAAGAAGTGATCACTTCAAAAACTGATAAGGAAAACAATTTTCTGACACCAACTTGGTTGGTGAATCGCTCATCTAGTATTGCATAAATGGTGATTGGAAAAAGTGCTTGTTTTTGAAAAACAACCTTAATCAACCTTCTATATCTAGGACTGATTATAATATAAATTTGACAACAATTTGTCAGCTCCCATTGATTTATCTGGTCATAGCCAGAACCGTTCAATATATTCACATGAAAAATTCAATAATACATATTTTTATGAACCCATAAAAAAATATTCACTGTGATCGATTATGTTCACGTTGTTTCTAATTATTTTGTGAGAGATATGGAGTGGAGTGGGTTCATGATGGGATAATTTCAGTTTGTTATCTATAATAAGAACTAGATTTTTTATTCAACTATTGACACTATGTGATTTTCTTTTACATTAAGTTACAGTTATATTGAGGACCCCTAATAACAAAACAGATGATCTGTTGATCTCATAGATCCTCGTAAAGGGAGATATCATTGCCATGGTCAGGCCAAACTTGAAGGATAGTCGAGTCTAGCAATGCATTTGTGGTTCAGCCTAGTATCACTGATGAACCTACGGTAGGCCCTAACAGATCAGTGTGATGTTAGAAAATGAATGCGTTGTTTTTGAATCCTAGTTTTGAGCAAATCAGACGAGTTGAATGGATGTTTGGGAGTAGTAACTAAATCATGGATCTTTGGCATTTCTATAGTTCGATCAGGGTCTTCATTTACTTTTCGTTGAGAATTAGCAAAAGCAAAGAAAATGGAAATCCTTGGAATATATTTGAACATATGAATATTTAAGAACATTCGATTCTATTAATGATGATTCAAGAAAATGAGTGTATTTCATCAGTTCGGACTTCCATTGTCTGATATCATATAAATTGATTTGAAATCCCTGAAAAAAATCAAAAAGATTAACCGAAAATAATAATGTTATTAAACAAAAAACTGAAATTACAAAGAAATAACATACAAGCAATAACCAAAAAAATAAAAAATTGAAATATTAACAAAAGCTGAAAATTAAAAAATTATAAAATATTAACAAAAAATGACAATTAATTTAAAATTTTTATAAATATTTTTTTATCCTTTTCGAGAAAAAAATTAACAAGCAACTATTTTGGGTTGAGTGCATATCGATATTCCCAATTGTCAGTGATTTTTCCAGTTAAGTTTAGAAGTATATTGACCATTATCATGACATTATGATAAAGTTATTACATCATGCATAACATGATATAGATTTTGTTCGGAATGATCTCTTTTGGAACAAGCTATTCGAATCGAATCGTATCGTATAATCAAGTGACGATAAATCTTGTAACTGTCGGGGCCATTCATTTCTATCTCTTCCACCAACAGATGAGCATGAAAAATGTTGATCTAATTGAAGGGCTTGATGGAAGCCATTTTTCAACATAAATATGCTTTTTCGCATTGTGCCTTGACTGTTCTTCGGTATTCAGTGTATTAGGTATTTTCAAAAATATTCGTCATATTCTGATTTCAATAATTTACTTTTCTCTCAATAAAATATTTCTGAATTTCTTTTTCATTCAGTTCGAAATGTTATTCATATTCAACTACTTTTATGGTTATATGTTGAAATGTATTCATAATAGTAATGGATGTTTCGATTTGTTTTGAATTTAGTATGAAAATTCAGTTTGATTGTCGTATCATTATTTCAAAAATTGATGTTGCATCAAACATTGTCGGTTATCTTCGAAATGCTACACGAATTGATACTTCTTCCATACTGTCCTATCTACAGTTATAACACACATAAATTTGCCAGTTTTCCGTGTTTAACGAGCGAGATTGAATTGTTGTTACAAAATACGACAGAGAGTCGGCTTCAGGCCGGGCAATCCTTCATACTTGACGAAAGGTGCAATATATTTTGCGATGCATTTTAAACGCGGAGGTTTCCTGTAAATTATACGGTTCCGTAGACAGCTTGACGGCCCGCAAGGCAGAGAAGTAATAGTTTTGGGAAATGATTGATGGTGCAAATGGGCAGCAGTGGAAGGCAGAAAACCCCGGAAAAAATTATATAAACTGAGTTCGGGCTTCGATTTGCAGCACCAGATTTGAAATCCATTGATGAATTTCAAGTCTTCAGAAAGTATGCATCAATCATAGGTGCACTGAACATACAGTGAAAGATACACTGTTAAACAAAGATGAAATGAAAAGTTTCGTATATGTTTCATTATTAATGGATTTTCACTTCGAGAGATGCCGTTTTTCATAATGAATACGGAACAGAGAGAGGAGTATTTTCATATTTTAAAATGATGTATTGAGCAAAAACAATGAAACAAAACAGCCTGTGAAAATGATAGTTTAGAAATGAAATCCTGAATCATTCATCCCTTTCATTATACCTACACAGTAGGTTCTGGTAAATGCTTGCCGGAAAACAACTACTTTCCCGGCTAATACCACAGTCGCTTGCGCATAGCGAGCCGTCGCCACGGCATGCGTTGCCACGCCAGCAATCGGTTTTATGTATGGCTATAGATGTTTCACATCAAAAACATTTGTACGAGTATGAGGAAATATGAATTACGAAATGGAATCTCGAAATAGTCGTCTCCCCAACGTACCTACACAGTAGGTTCTGGTAAATCCCTGCCGAAAAACAAGTACTTCCCCGGCAAAAATCACGGTGATTATGGAATTATATCCAACAGAAATTTGTGCAAGATACCTCACAGAAGTTTTTCTTGTAGATGTTTCTCGTTCATCCAGCAACAGGACCATGCTAAAATCAATCGGGTAGATCACCTACAGAGCGGTTTCGAAATTGTTGTTCTACGGCAGGCATTTACCAGAACCTACTGTGTAGGTACGATGGAAGGGATGAATGTTTCGGAATTTCATTTCTGAATATTCATTTTCTCAGGCTGTTTTGTTTCATTGTTTTCACTCAATACATCACTTTGGAATATGAGAATCCTTGTCTCTCAGTCCCGTATTCATCATGAAAAACTTCATCCCTCGAAGTGAAAATTCATTATGAATGAACCATTCATGAAACTTTTCATTCCATCTCTGTTTAATCATAATGGAAACTTTTTTATATAGGACGCTCCGATAAAACAATTTTTCACAAAAAAAAGTTCTATTCATCAGTTATTTGTCGCTTCTTATATTTTTTTTTCAGATTGTGGAAGATGAAAATACCCAAGAAGGTCGATAAAAAAATATTATCTTCTTTTATCAACAGCAGGAAAAAATACGCGGATTCCGTGCAATTAGAAGTACTTTGAAATAATATATATTTGACATTGATAACTCAGATGCTTTATATGGTCAAAAAAATATTTCCATCTGAATACCTAAAAAGTATGTGCTGAGCATTCGCAGTAAGCAAACTTACATATAGAAATAACTTATAAAAATCATCCAAACTTGAAAATTTTTCAAAAATATAACCTTATTCTTTTGTCTTTGGCTATTAGTCTGGTATTATCTTTCAAATAACAATACTTTCAGAGAAACAAATTTTTCTTGAAATAACAAACCTTTTATTTCGTAGAAATCTCAAGACAAAATGATATTTTGACATTATCTATATTAAAAAATGGAGGGATCGAATTACATGACATATCGAAATGTATTTTTCTTGTTACTCTCATCTGTTCTTTTTTTCGTCATCTTCAGCATAGTGAATAAAAGATCTTTCATTATTTCATCATTTAGATGACATCTTTCTTTATTATTTCTGAACATCGATATAATGGAATTGAATTGCTTTGCTAGCTCTCCTGAAATCTATTTTGGAGAATCCAATTCGAATATGTTTGGCACTAGTGATGTCATAAAGACTGCAAGAAACGTTTGCCATTGTGAAAGTAGTAGAACTTCATCTTTATATCTCTCGACTTCTCTAAAAATGTTGCCACCTAATTTGTTGAACTCATATTGAGAATAAGCAGATGAACAAGCTGTTCTATAAAACTTCAAAACTTTTGTAGCGTTCCTCTCTCCAGCACCATTAGTTTTATCTCTAAATTTCTGGTTGAATGATTTTTCTTAAAGGTAATCCATGAACGCGAAAAGTTGCTAAAAATAATAAATAACTTTTCATTCATCAATCAGAAATTATGCAACAAACCATTTACGTTGAGTTTGATCAACAATATTCTTTTCTTCTGACTGTTAGAACTTCTAGATTATGTAAAAAATGTTTTTTATGATTCCTATTTTTTTTATCATTTCCAAGGATCATTGGACACATTGCAAAAATAAATTTGGATAGGCAATATTGTGAAATTCATTTTTATATAGCTGAAAATTGTTTTATATAAACATATATTGTAAAATAATAGATAAGGCAAAATTGTAAAATTAATTTAGGTTAGTATACCTGTATGGGTGGTACGCCTGGGTGGTTTACCTGTATGTGATACCTATATAGCATAAATAGGACTAGCTCGCATTCGTTTCTAGTTTTAATCGAAACACGTGTCGAGGTTTTAAAAATAACGATTTGGTGTTGGGAAAAAAACTCCAGTAATATTCATTACTACACCAAAGGTTCCAAACAGTGCATCATAAGTTACGATATTACAATCAAGAGTTTCTATTCAATCTGCTCTTGTAACAAATCATCGATATGTTTGAGTGTTATTTCCGCAACGCAGTGAAAAAATTAAAGATCATTATTTGTCATGATCGCCGATATAATTTTGCGATATTCCACTTAGATTTCAGAGAGGTAACGATAGTGTTATGTAATTATGTGCCTACTTATTGAGATTTGTCGATTCAACTAAAAGATTGCCCGCCCTGAATCAATTTTCATTTTATGTTATTCCTACCAGCTTGAATGTTCACTCTTTCTAGAAAGATAAATTACCCGTGAAGGTTCGATAGAAAATGTGTAGCCTGGAATTTTACGAGATATTTAACTTTCCTCACCGCCCGTATTGATATTGGAGAAAATGTTTGCGAATAATCTAATGATACGTAACTAATGGAAAAAAAAACATTTTTCTCAAATATGAATGGGTGGTTGTCGATTTTTCAGTTCAAGTATGAAAAAAATGTCTGAGGGCTGTTTCAGTATTATGTTTTCGTGGAGAATAAACAAAATCGAGCGATTGATCCGAGAGAAAAAAATTCCAAAGGAATATTTTCTGATGACGGGAGAGTTGATGAAAATTCTAGGAATGACCAAGAAGCTTCCATCAAAACTGGCATCCCATTCAATCCGACGTGGATTTATGAAATGTTGCATAACATGTGGACTGACTGGATCGATGGTAGACAACAAGATGCAGAAGAGTTTCTAGGATTTCTTTTGAATGTACTCAATGATGAAATGTTTAAACTAAATGAGTTGGTTAAATATTATATTGAAGATGAAAAACCCCTAGTTGACTCTGCTTTGAGCAATGATTCTAATAATTTATGGAACATAATGGTATAAAAAATAAAGAATATCCAACCAGAAGGATCGATTTAACCAGTACACTAATAAGTGACATCTTCGGTGGTCAACTGAAGTCGAGCATTCATCGCAACGGGAACCACATTACTGAGAATATCCTGCCTTTCCTCACCCTGCCACTCAACATTGAGTAAGTGAACACTGTCAGAGAAACGCTTAAGGTACTAGTCTCCAAGAGCAGTTTGGAGGGGTTGACTTCGTCAAAAACAAACGAAAAGGTCTAAGCGTGGGATCAATTATGTTCTACAAACTTTTCGTAATCCTCATTTTGCATCTGAGGTTTTTCGAATACAGCCACGACCGTTGTACGAAAATTTTGAATTGGACTTGAAGGTTGATTCGACTTTGGTATCGTCGGAAGCACAATCTTCAACAGAGACGCAAAACAAGCTAGTCGCCGTCGTTTACCATGAAGGCAAAAACTCCAACATTGGACACTACGTGGCCGATGCCTTCCACGTCGCGTCGGCTACAACTGTTGGATAAGGTACGACGATTCTTCGCTCTGACTTATTTGACAGATAACAATCTGTTAAGGTTAGGCTAGAATCGGGAATATATCATTCTGAAAATCGTAACATCTTAACAGGTGTTCCCCAAGGTAGTGTCCTGGGTCCTGCTTTCTTTCTCTTATTCGTCAACGACGTCTCTAATATCAATCAACAACATTGTACTGTACAGTTTGCTGATGACACGTGTTTCTTATTGAGTTCTACTTCTTGTGAAGGGTCATCTGACCAGGCTGATATTGCAGTTGCTAATATCCTTAATTACTGCCCAGAAACGGCCTCGTACTAAATAGCAATAAATCTAATACAATTGTTTTCTCGCTTAGAGACATGGACTGTAGTATATTGGTTAGAGCTCATACTAAATCTATTGTGCAGAAAAGAAACAGACAAATTCTTAGGGTTGAACATTGACTCCCAATTATTCTGGAATGATCATATTGACTCTTTTCCTATTGAATTATCCAAGCATTGTTTCGTTATTTGGAATCTCAGAAATTCTGTCCTCATTAATATTTTATCAAGCTAATACTATGCCTATGTTCATTCAAGTCTAAATTATGGCTTAGTCTGCTACGGTAACTGCAGCAAATTGAATGATCTGTTGATTGTTCAAAAAAAAAACTGAGAACCATGTGATTGGTGATTCTTGGAAACAGTTATTCACTGAGTTACAAATTTTAACAGTGATATCCATGTATATTTTAAATTGTGTCGCTTACATTAAGGATCATTACCACGAGTTTCAGCAAAGGGATACTATCCGCATAGCTGATGGTTATTCTCTCAGGCAAAAATATAAACTGATAGTTCCTGTACACAAATTAACATCTGTATCAAACGGCCCTCATATCATGCCTATAAAAATATTTAATAAACTTCCAACATTCATTAAGAAAATTTCAAATACCATGAATTTTAAAAATTGCGTTAAAAGTATTCTCTACAAAAATGCCGTTTATTCACTTGATGAATATTTTCAAACTGATTTGGCTGCTTGACATCACTATTGTTTGCTTGTACTATTTTACTATTTATACTATGTTTTTTTTCAATTACTTTATATAATTATCTCCTACATCTGCTATTGATTTAATTTTTTATATTCTATATTTTATCACTTGATATTTTCAACTCCAATCTTTACTGTGTATATCACGATTTCCATTCTTGTAAACGAGTCTCAGGAAAAATAAAGTATTGTATTGTATTATATTGTATTGTAAGACCGTGCAGGAAGAATACGTATTGAAACCCCAGGGAATGCAAATTCCTTATTTGCTGTTCTCATCCCCCCTAGGGGGATGAGGTTGCTGCTTTCATGAAGATTTTAGCGTCTGGAATCTTACGAAATTTCTCTTTTGATTTTTCATTGTATTTGATATTTTTTTGGTTGTGATAAATTTTTCATTCTTTCATTTTGTTTTAATACGATATCACTGATTTTGTGAAAAATCAGTTGATTAATTAAGCAATAAATCAAATCGATTTAAAAAAAATTAAAATTACTACAGAATCAAATTCAAAAAGTATTCAATAGGTTGTATGGTATTATTCTGAAAAACATTTCAGTTCAAAGTAGTAATAGAAAACACCTTTCACCCCAACGAAAGGTATTGAAATGATATATACACATCAAAACCGGCCATGACTTGCGTGACTGTATCATAAAACAGCTTTTATATGCCGCCACTTAGAACCAAAATCAGCAGTATTCATGCCCAAATGAGATGGAAATCAAAGATAAACCCTTTCATATCGAAGAGTATCAATTACCCTAAGAGCAGGCTTTTTAGATAAAGCTGTTAAACTCAGCCAAGGATAACTTCCATTCTCATGCTGTCTGAATCATCTAATTGTGCAGTCAAAATATCATCAACATATGCCAGTCATCTTGAATCACGAGATTCATGTTGAGGGTGAGTGCCTGTCACTATATCAACCCCTTTTCATTAATAATATCGTTAAGTTCTCTTTTCGGACGATTTAATCAGCTAGAATTGATAGACTTGTTTTGATGGAGAACGGAAAATTGTGATTATTTCGTTTGTATCGGGAAAATGATGATATTCGGAGAGCTTTCGGATGGCGCTTTCTAAATGAGTTTCATTGCCGTAGAAAGGAAGCGGAAGAAGGATTAAATCCCATACTCGATGAAGTTTTATAGAGCATTATATTTTGAATTACTATAAGCGAATTATCTTCGAAATCATGGGAGTGTATTATTGATTTTGAGCTCTGAATTGCTCTGTATCGTAATCTATAAAAACAAGAAATTTCGGAAATATTCCAATGGAAAGATTATGGACAAACCTTCATTAAGATACACCATTTCTAAAATTTTTCGTATATGAAAACTCTAAAATACAGATACTGATATTGAAGGATAAAACAAAAAACGAGCTGAAAAATAAAAAAAATAAAAAAAAAATATTAACAAGACAGGAAAATTGAAAATATAAAGTTGAAAGATTCCACATCAAGTTACTTCACGACGTTTCGATTGTTAATATCCACAATCGTCTTCAAATAAAACAAAACCTAAATATCCTCATTTTATGAATGCTTCATTATCAGGGGCTACAGGGTACTCCATTAGGAAGCAACTGAAATATTGTAGGAGGTAAGAGTCCTCAGAAAGATGCAGGAACATGACCAACAACAATACCTAACTTCTCAAATGGTTTTGAAAGATGTACAATTCAACAAGCTGCACATTCGAACAATTACACAAGCCTGCAATGAAAAAAGCTGCTTGTATGTTTCAACTGATTTCCATGTATTTAGGTGATTTAAATAGTGAAAACATACTCGAAAAATTCCAGAACGTTAGGTTATTTTGCAAAATGCAAAATAGTAATCAAAAAAAAGTTTTTGAGCTGTCTTGAAGTCATAAACAAATAGATACAATTTGAGTTGGTTTATTGTTGTATATTGCATCTCTCAAATCGCTCCCAACGTACCACAGTCAACGGCTCACTCTCAAGTGTGAAATATGTTGTGGTAGGTGTTCCACATGGTAGTGTATTCATACTCCATAAGTAAGTGATAATTAATTATCTCAAGCTGTTATGAAAGTCAGTCATATTTTGAATTGGAAGTATCTGTATTTCTCAATACAAAGGAACTCATGCTTGAATGTTCTAAAACTGAATCAATGATTATCATAACTCGAAATAAAATTAGTCGTATTGACATGGCGTCAGTTATTATTAAAACCTATGATGATACATTGAACTTCAAAAATCACTCCCAATACATACACAGTGAAATAGCAAAAAAACTATTCTTCTTTATCCGTGTCAGTAGACAAATCAGCTTCCAAACATATATATATATATATATATATATATATATATATATATATATATATATATATATATATATATATATATATATATATAAATCAAGAATGAAATAATTCGTGGACACAACACTCAAAAAATAGGGGCAAACCGCGGACACGTGTATTTTTTGAGTGTTGTGTCCACGAATTATTTCATTCTTGATTTGTATCATACACACTCGATAATATCTCTATCTGTATATATATATATATATATATATATATATATATATATATATATATATATATATATATATATATACATAGATATAAATTATTATCGAGTGTGTATGATATACATCAAAAGGGGGAAATTCGTGGACAAGACACTCAAGAAATATGGAGGCAAACCGCGGACACGTGTTTCTGGCTATTGGCCTCATCAGCGCGATGCAGCCAATTGCAAAGATGTACAACAACTGGTTACCAAAAATGAAAAAACATCACATATGCACGGTGTCACCAACAGGAGCTAACCGCCTACGTGGTGATGTTAGATGATGCCTGGGAATGCTGGGTCTTCTAATTGAAACCACAAATATTTTTATAGTTTATATTTGAGAAATAATTTGTAAATGATTTTTATGTGTATATTATGTCTCCTATTTCAATAAACAATTTCAATTTCCAATATTGAAGGTTTAAATGTATATATTCAATATCTCATATACCTATGATGCACTGTTTGGAACCTTTGGTGTAGTAATGGATATTACTGGAGTTTTTGCCCAACACCAAATCGTTATTTTTAACATCTCGACACGTGTTTTGATCATCTTTAAGAGGAAGATTGAACAGTTCAATATTCTTCTTGGAGATCTTGAATCAAAACACATGTCGAGGTGCTGAAAATAACGATTTGGTGTTGGGCAAAAACTCCAGTAATATTTAATATCTCATATGACCAAGCACAGTGGCGTATTTTCGTAGATGCCTCAAAAAGAAGCCTTGAAGCTTCATAATATTGGTTTCAATGGGTCACTCCATTCATCTAAAAGAAGCCTACAAAAACCTGGAATGGATTTGTGGCAAGTCAAAATATAAAGATCACGGTTGGCAAGTGTTGGCTGATTTAAGAACTTTGGACATGTTGCTCGGACAAAAATCTGGGTTCACCAAATACCCTTGCTTCTTTGTTTCTATGTTATAGTGGAGACCAAGCAAATCACTGGATCAAAAAGGGTTGGCCTCCGAGGGAGCTAAATGTTGGCAAATAGAACGGCATGCATGAAACTGTGATGCCTCCTCAAACAGTTCTTCTACCACCGCTTCACATAATGCTAAGATTGATGAAGCAATTTGTAAATCACTTCCAATAGATGGAATTTGCTCCAGCTACTTTACATCAAAGTTTTCGGATCTCTCAGGGGCAAAGTTGAAAAAGAGGTTTTTGTTGGAGCAGATATCAGACGGCTCATAACTGATCCGCAATTCATGACAACCATGACGGATTCTCTAAGAGGTCATATAGGTCATAATTTTGAAGCAATAAGAAACTACAAACAAATCTTCGAAAAATATTGAAATCATTTCAATTGCCCAATGAGTTCCAAAGCACATTTGTTCCATTACAAACTCGACTACTTCTCAAGAAAATTCAGGAGGCATAACTGAAGAGTGAGGTAAACGATTTCAACAAGATATTGAAGAGATGTACAAAAGATACCCGGTAGGATGGAGCGCCTCGATGATGGCAGACTACTGTTGAAAGTATCAGAGAGACCTTCCAGATGCTTCCTACAAACGAAAATGTACCAAAAGGAGTCACAATGAAAAAAATAAATATGTTTAGTGCTAACTACTGAATGTATTTCAGATGTTCAACATTTTCAGAAAATGTGACGTTCTATGACGAAATGAAAGCCACTTTCGAATTCAGCACACCCTAGAACATGGGAGTTATGTAGAAAAACCAAAACAGCTGCATTTTCTGCAGGCTTGTGATTATCAGTGAAAATCCATAAAGAGATTAGATTTCGATGTATCAGATGATGTCAATGCCACCGAAAATGAAATATCACTCGGGATATAATCTCTTAGGTGAATTGAACCGGAGATTTTCCATTTTGATTTCTCAACTCGGAAGATTATGTCTGGTAACAAATTGCTTCACCCATAAAATTCTTTGGCCACCAGCTGTTTAAAACAAAGTCACAAATCTGTACATCAAATGAAAAAGGAATGATCATTTCCCTTGAATTTTCCATCTCATTCTTTTTATGATATTCAACATAATATGACTATATCCTTCCAATATGAACTTTTCCATTCCTCATTCTTCTCACTCATTTCCATCTACTTTAACTACCATAGATCACATTCAACCGCCGCATTGAGCCATCCAAGGATAGGCCAAGTTTCGGCACGCCATTTGAGTTTATAGGCCTTGAGCAATTTTCAGACAACTTATCAACCCCAGAGAAGGGTGATTCCAATCAAAATTTCAGGGGTAACGTCAGTGGCGTATCAGAAAACCAAAGAAAATGAATATGAAGCCTAACAACTATTCTGTCTAAATATTTCTGGGCTACTTGACGTCAAGAAAGATAGTATCATAATAATTCCTCACTGATCCTAGATCGATAATATTATTCATGGTGGAGAAAATCTAAAGAAAACACTTCATCACACCATAACTTTATCATCTCCTGATGACGTTAACGCTCATCGAGCGAAAAACTTCTTTTTTCGACGTGAAAAAATTGTTCTTTTGGATTTCATTTAATGCCAAAGGTGTCGTTTTTATACATCATGAAAGGTCATAGGTCAAAACTATTTTCAGCATATTCCTCTGGAATAGCCAAGTGTTTCCGTGAAACAGATCCAACAAAAGTTTATATCATGTTTTCAACAAAAACTGTTGAACATTTTTTTTCTGAATCTTAATTTCACAGGTTTTGCGAATTCAATAGTTGGAAAGGTCATATTCTGAATAAAATGCTTCATTCAGCTCATTTTGCCCAACGGTCTGTTATGCTGAAAGAAGTTTGGATAAGTAGTATTTTATTGATTGAAAAATAGTTCTATTGGTAGTATTCAGAGTGAAACGCACTGTTGATGCTTTTCGAAAAATATCCTAAAATTTGTTAAATGATCTCAATGAAGTGTTGTTCAGATACATTTTCATTGACCTAGTCCATTCACTTGAATTTTACCGCCGGTTTTTATGATAATATCAGCATTATTATTCAGTTGTTTCATTCAAATGTTTATAATCAGCTGAGTATGCTGCGCGTTACATTGTAATAGAAAAAAAAATTGCTGAGACTATTTTCAAAAACTTTTATCGATTTATCACATTGGGATTTCGAAATGAATCCCTGTAGTGTCGATTTAGTGAACTGATAGTTTTTTTTATCCTAATTCCATGAAAATATTGAGTTGAAATTGATCTGGAGAATAATTTGTTGAGTATGAATTTTTATGAACTAAAATAATTTAAACGGTTCAGAATCAATCGATGTGACTCGTGGGCTGAACGATCTGGATGGAGTTATATCAGATTTTATGATTTTCTCGAGACAATCAACCTACAGTTGTAGGCGGAGTCTCTCCAAAAACAATGAGATTGGATGATTTCCCTGAAAATTGAGAAACTCGAATTCATGATTCCAGTCATTTCATATGTTTGAAAAATCTTAAACAAACAGACACTTTCACACTTTCAATACATATATTTTACATTGTTCTAGAATTGAATGAGATTTGAACAATAAACTGAAAATTACTCTAAACTTGAAAGAGCTGAACTGTTGAACTACCAAGCAAAGAACATGACAAATGTGATTTTGCCGAAACGTCGTGATGATGTTAAACGAAAATACATTTCTGAATATATTATGGTTGACTCTACTCCAATAACAACAATGGAAGATATGAAATCGAGAGTTACAACTGCTTTCAATAGTTTGACTCCAGACTTGATCAGAAGCGCTACACATGACACTCTTTTGAAGATATTACATGTTTGTTCAAGTGGAGGTGGAGATGTGTTTGAACATATTCTGAAATACACTGACGATCAAATTAACTCATTAATTTATGGGTTTATTATTTTCAGTTCATGTTTCAGCGTTAATAAAACTATTGTTTGAAGAGAAGTTTCATTCGATGGTTGAGGAGTATTTCAATAATTATCTTTTCATTGTATTATCTGTGACTAATTGAGAAACATCAAACGAAATCTGTTTTACAAAAATGAGTGATGAACAAGGAAACCATGTCAATTTCCGTTTGAAACAGTTTATCTCGAAAACGGTTCAAAATAGAAATAGTATTATCTGAACAAAGTTAATCTAAAATTGGATGTCGAGCTCAAAATTGTTAAAATATACAGAGTGTTCCATTTGAAAAAATTGAGTTCCACCCATTTTTTCATGAGATCAAAGTATCTGCATTTTTGAAGACCCTGTATGAGGCAAATGAAAATATGACTCGGAGTGAAGATCCTCATAGTATCACTCCACTCCATTTCAGATTTGATCGTTTTAGTGCAAGAGAGTTCAAGATTATCAGCATTTATAAAAGTTCATGTTTGGTAAAAAAAATATCCAAATTAATTTATATTTTCTAAACGGTAATAGATAGGTATAGGGAAATAGTATATGAATTTGTTGACAAAGTGATAATTAATCATAATATGATATTATATACGAGGTGTTCCATTTGAAAAATCAAAGAAGCCACTACTTTATAGCAGAAGCGACAACGCCGCTTCGTCTAAAATAATTTAGGCGTGTATATATATATATATATATATATATATATATATATATATATATATATATATATATATATATATATATATATCATCCTCTTGTTTGTTCTTGTGTGCGGTCAAAACGCCTTAGTGCAGGTACTGCAGGTACGATAAGTGAATTCACTTAAGGATAAGGCGTTCTGACTGCATAATATATATATATATATATATATATATATATATATATATATATATATATATATATATAGGGCTATTCAAATTCGGTTAAATCGAATATAGCTCTTTTGGTTTTGGAGATATACAGAAAAAACCAAAAAATTCCAAATTTTTTTTACCTATATCTTCTTTATTAGCAGACATATTGCAAATCTGTCCACATTTTGCTATCGGCACTTGATGTGGGCTCTCAGAATATATCCATGAATCTTTTATACAGCGTGTCATCTGACTTGGGCCACCCCCATCTTTGAATTTTCAAATACGGACCTGTATTTTTTGTTGTTGTTTTTGGATCGTAGACGTTCACTTCATAGTGTAAAATCAAATTCAATTTTATATTTGGGGATGTTTTGGTAATATTCGATTATAATTGTGTGAATTATTCCCTTTTAAATCACGGCCCTGGAAATTGGATGACTGAGTTTTTTTACATTCCTCTGAACGTTTTCTACAATGAACTTCGAATAAGAAAACCTTTTATGATTATTTGAAGCATATCTACATCAAAAATATATTATATGTGTTTTAATAAGCACAAAAAGAAATGATAGTAATAATAACATCCGAAACGAACATTATAATTGTAATGAAAATTGAAATGAAGTAATTTATATAGGTACCCAAAAAAATTATTGACCCAATAAATGTTCGAATGGGAGTCCTTCCATTTCGAGACATTTTTAAACTCAGTTTTCCATATTATTTATTGCCCTTAATACACTTATTTGCTACATTGTTGCGAAATCATTAAAAATCCTCAATCTCGAGTCTTCTACATTTTCTATCTCTCTGCCAGCGTAAATCCTATTCTTCAATGTCCCCCATAAAGAAAAGTCCAAAATAATAAGATCTGGTGATCTTGCAGACCTTTTTATTGTCCCATTATTTGTTTCGAAATGGAAGGACTTCAATTTGCACATTTATTGCACAATTGATTTTTTTGTGTATATAGATTACTTACTTCATTTCAATTTTCATTATGAGTATAGTGTTCGTTTCGGATGTTATTATTGCTACCATCTGGTGATCTTGCAGGCCATCTTATTGGTCCATTATTTGTCTCGAAATGGAAGGACTCCAATTCGCACCATAAATTTTTTTGTGTATATAATATACTTCATTTCAATTTTCATTACAATTATAATTCGTTTCGGATGTTATTTCTGCTCATGAAAACACATATAATATATTTTTGTTGTAGATATGTTTCAGATAATCATAAAAGGTATTCTTATTCGAAGTTCATTGTAGAAAACGCTCAGAGCAATGGAAAACATATGAATAGGTACCTGAAAATGAAAAAAAAAACTGTCAAAAAACTTTACGGTACATAGGGAGACGTAGAAGTTGCTATTTTATTTTTATTCAACTCAGTAACCAATTTTCAGGGCCATAATTTAAAAGGGAATAATTAACACAATTATAATCGAATATTACCGATGAATCCTGAAATATAAAATTGAATTAAATTCCTCAATATAAAGTGAACGTCTATGATCAAAAAACTACAACAAAAAATACAGATCCGTATTTAAAAATTCAAAGATGGGGATGACCCAAGTCAGATGACACTCTGTATAAAAGATTCATGAATATATTCTAAGAGCCCACATCAAGTGCCAATAGTAAAATGTGGACAGATTTTCAATATGTCTGCTAATAAAGAAGATATAGGCAAAAATATAATTTGGGATTTTTTGGTTTTTCCTGTATATCTCCAGAACCAAAAGAGCTACATTCGATTTCTTTACATCATTGAATAGGTCTCTAAAATACGCAACTTTGCCATGATTCAACGTACACTCTATCTCTTATCGTTTACGAGATCCCCATGTACAGAAACGAATTTGAATAGCCCTGTATATATATATTCAAATTTCATAATTTGTGTACCAAATTTCATTAATTTTCAAAAAACAAACAATCGATATAGGTTGTAAATTAATGTCAGATGAAAGCAAAATGATATCTGTTAAGTAAAATTGAAGAACACATAATAAACTTATTGTAAATATTTAGAAATGATGAAAATTTCGAATAATATTGTTGTAAATCATTTCCTTAGATACGGACATAAGTGAGGTTAACCATTTCTGTACATAATTGTTAAGTACAAATGTATTTAAATTTGGTAACATATTGAAGTTGAAAATTTGAAGTAATGAAAATTGAGAGTTGGTAAGTGAGGAAAGTAAGAGATTTATCAACTGTTTTATCAACAACGGGATTCTTCTCAAGACATCGAAGGTGAACGCCTCGAACATTTTTTCTCTCCAGAAATTAAATAATATCTCAATAGAAAGTTAGAAAATTGAATATTATTGTATTGTATAAAAAAAATGTAATGCTAATATAGAAAAAAACCAACCTGATGAGCCCGATCTAGTCCAAGTTCCAGTGATTGTAATATTTTTAGTGAGGTGAAGGAGAATACAGAGGTTACAAAATTCACACTACACAAAAACATTGGAGGAAAACCAGGTATTTACCAATTTCACTTTAAATATGAAATATATGCATATATAAAAGAAATTGTCCAAGAGAAAAAAAACTGGACAATTGAATAAAATTTTGAATCCAGGAATTTCTATTGCAAAACAAACAAGTCATAACGACCCTGAATTATTAACTGACAGTTCACAGACAAATAGTGCGTTCCGATATTCACAATAATTAGTTCGGTGTAGGCTTAGAACATTTCTAGAATAAAACTATATTTTATTAAAACAACGATAAAAATAAAATAAAAACAACAATAAAAATTAATAGGCGCTCCGGGGCGACTTCATTGATTCCAATGGCGCATTTGCTTTTTAAGCTGCAGGAAAACCCGGAAAAACCTGCAGCACCACATCATCCGAAGATCTTGATCTAACAATGTCCTTTCTCTTATAGAACAAAATGTAGGGTATCTCCAGAGGCTCGAATAAATTCAATGCATCGCCAGAACACTTCGTGACACGACTATCGTCAAACTTAAACCAGTCGGTTTCGTCTTTGACCAAGGCGTAATAATGACCAAATTCAACGCCAGAAACACAGTGAACAATGACTGCATGAATATTATAATAGTGGTCTGCTAGGTTGAAATGTTCATCTAGTTTGAACCTTCAAAAGATTTTCTTGCTTCCGTTAGAGGTCGAGTCTTATTTGAAATTTGAAGATCATTAGTGTTATTTATTTTTAGAATTAGTTAATTTTATCTTTTAATAATTTATATATATATATATATATATATATATATATATATATATACTGCTGACTAGTCAGCAGTCTTCTTGCTGACTAGTCAGAAAATAAGTGAAACAATATATGGGTATGCAGCAGACCAAAACTTAGTGTACTCTTATAACACAGATTCCAAGCTTTCGATAATCTTCATTATCATCATCAGGGATGCTACAATAAGGGTAAAAAAAGTCATATTTATAAAATAATAAGTCAAAACAACTTACAGTGTATGTGAGGTTATATGGCAGGTTGAATGAAATATGGACGTAACATATATGAAAAATTACTATGGTGAAACTCAGGACGTTACAGACAAACAATATATAGTAGATTTAATGATATATCATTGTATTATCGAATCAAAAACCACCTGTTCCTTGAAGAGGAAACCACGTGCATGATTCAAAAAGACATATGACATATAATCTAACCCCGCATGCGCTGTATCAGCCAATTACGGGGCTCAAAATCGAATTGATATTCGACATTGATTCGACATTGATCTGTGACATAAAACCTAGCTACTGTTTCTTCTGTAACTTGGCTATACCGTACTGATGATAGCTAATAAGCCAGAAAAATTTGTCAACACGTATCTGCAGTTTGCATTTGTGGAGTGCTCTAAGAATTGAATATTCCCCATTTTTTATGAATATCAAACCCAATAACTGAACAATCATCTGCATGATATACTAAACCCATAGATCACGCAGGTAGTTGAAGCAGCCTCTGTAGAGACTTCACTATAATCTCCAACCCTAGGTGGCTTCTGTTGAAGACTGCATTGAAGACTTGAGCTATAGTTATAGCTTTAGCTTGAGCTGCTATAGCTGAAGCTGCCTCATTGGTGACTTCAGTAGAATGTCCAACTCGAGGTGACCTAACCGAAACCACAAATTGCGACTGGTTTCTCTTGATGATTCCGTGCATTTGAGCTTTACCCTGCAACCATAGGTATTGCCTAATCTTACACTATATCATACTGATAACAGCTGATAAGCCAGAAACACGTGTCAACCAGTGCGGGCGGTTTGTATTTTCCGGAAGTCTTCGTCCATGAATTCTTCCCAATTTTCATACATATAAAATCTACTCACTGAACTATCATCTACATAAATACACATGGCATAACTATTCTGCTACTCATCTATATGTACATACAGGATAATTCAGATTCAAACCCCATCATTGGGATCTCTTGAAATACAGGAGATACGTCGAAGCTTAAGGAAAGGGAAATATTGCATTTTTTGTGCTCAACAAAATATTTTTGTTAAACTTGGAGAATTTCGAGTATTTCCGAAAATATTCAGAAGAAACTGAAAATTGTAATTATTTTTTTATTTTTCTCTAGCGTTATTTGATATCATAGCCCAAAACCAAAATCACATTTCCGTTGATTTTGGTTTTGATTTACTATCCGACCTTACGTCTTCTGGCAATCATCATCAACTTTATTTTTTTATCATGGGCGTAAAATTGTTTTTTTATACAGAAAAATAGTGCTCCTCATTCTGATTTCATTGATGTATAATTTGTTATGATTTGCTCTTGTGAAACCACAGGTATTTAAAACAACAACTTCATCTGAGATGGTCATGACTCCATCGAAAAATTTTGTTTAATGAACACTAGTTGTCAGAACTGAGCAAACATCATAAGTTTATATAAATACTTCAGTCTAAATATTCTCATTCTGAAATGAAGAAAGACGAGATATGTTGAAACTGCACAAGAAGTGTTTGAAATGATGGTTTTGCTCTTGAATACATAAGCGAGCTCGTTGTCTCAAAGTAAGAACAGCCCTAACAATCTCAATTCTTCTCATAAACCTGAAGTTCATCCACTGTATCATATTCTTGCTCTCCATAGATTCTCTTCGTTAAGGAGCCCCACAAGAGAATATCCAAAACTGTAAGGTCAGGTGACCTTGCCGGCCACCTCACTGGTCCAGAATGTCCTAATCTCCTTTTGAAAAACCTTTTTATGTGAATATTCGCAAACTGCTGTTTTATTATGTGGAGGAGCCCCGTCAAGCTGAAACCAGAGGTTGTTATAATCAACAAGGGAAAACGAATGCATATATTCTTCGAATTCATTTCTTAAAAACCGAAGATGAGTTTCCCCGTCCAAAGTATCAGAGAAGACATGCGGTTCAGGTATTCGAATATGGAAAGAACATGAAAAGAATATGGAAATAATCAGAACATTTCGATTAAATTATTTGTGCAAACTTATGATGTTTGATGAGATCTGACTACTAGTGTTTATTAAACAAAAGTTTTTGATGGAGTCATGACCATCACAGATGAAGTTGTTTTTTCAATGCCTGTGGTTTCAGAATAGAAAGGATTATTTTTCTGTATGAAAAATAATATGGCGCCCGTAATAGAAAAAAAAATTGATGATGATTGCCAGAAGATAGTATATCTGAACATGAAACCGTGTAGCTTAGAAAAAGTAATAATGAAAATGTGTTTTGTATTTGAGCTATATTGTCAAATAAATATTAAAACAATAAAAACGGAAATTCAAATTTTTCGTGTTTTTTCGGGATATTTCCGGAAATACTTGGAATTTTCCAAGTTTCAAAACAGTAATTTGTTAAGCACAAAAAACGCAACCTTGGCCCAATCAGGGTTTCAACGTATCTCCTGTAGTTTAAGAGATCCCAATTGTGGGGGTTGAGTTTTAATTACCCTGTATATATCTTTAGATTGTAGATTGCCAATAGAAATCGCTTGTTTTCAGAAAAATTGCTTTCGGAATGTTTTATCAATTTTCCAGCATCGCTGATGTATCTCAATCAAAAACGACATTTTCAAGTGAAATTCGATGGATAAAAATGAGATATGTAGAAATAACATTTACTGTTTGATATTCGAAACCGATAAACATATTTTTTTAATCTACTCATTATATTACGAAAGAAAATTCATACTGTTAATTCGAGTATGATTCGTTGAATCAACCTTTCATTTCTTCCATTTTGAATAATTATGAGCCATCAGAGTTTCTTATATTTGTCGCCTGTGACACTTGAATGTTATTTCTCCACTTTCATCAAAACCACTTGTAATTCACTCACCTTATTCACAGCGTCAATTCTCAAGCTTAATACTTTTCCCCCATTTCCACTGAGGAAAATAATGCATTAGAGGATTGCCGTATTTCTTTCATTAGATAATTGGAGGAGGGAATATTTGTCGATCGAATAGGCAGCTGTTGCCAAATGGTGTTCTCAAATTCGAAAAGATAGGACTTTCAACGAATAGTACCTTCCATAACAGTAGCATTGTATTGGAGTTTAGTTTTCATTAGTGATCCGACTCGGCTTTACCCGAGTAGCAGAACATTTATGCCTATATTTTTTGTCTTATAGTGTCCTAGCAGCCTATAATGATGACCATTGATGCCAAAAGGCAAATACAAAGCAAAATCGCGAAATCAACTCTCAGCATGATTGGGTACATAAAAAAACATTTATTCATCAAGCGTGTCGTGATGATTTGTCAGTCCGCTTAAATTTATTTTCTCGCGCGATATTTTAATTTTGCTCCTAGGATATTGATTTGAGATATATGATGTTGAGGGCTATTACATCGGGCATCAAATGTTTGAGGTCACCAACGTAGGTATTTATTTGATAAGGGTGAATATCGTATCAATATCTTTCCGATCAACCATCTGTAACCAATATTTCAAACATGAAAGTGGATATACTTGACTATCTTCGAAAAATAGATATATATATATATATATATATATATATATATATATATATATATATATATATATATATATATATATATATATATATATATATATATATATATATATATATATATATATATATATCAAAAATTAAACAATTTGTGGACACAACACTCAAAAAAAGGGGGCAAACCGCGGACACGTGTTTCTGGCTATTGGCCTCATCAGCGCGGTGCAGCCAAGTGTAAAGATGGGAAACATTTGTTTGCCGAAATCAGGAAACAACACAAACGCACGGAGTCAACAACAGGAGCCAACCGCACATTTGGGGTTCCAGTTAGAAGACCTAGAATTCCCAGGCTACATCTAACATGACCACGGAGGCAGCTATAGCTACCTGCGTGACATCCGGGTCCAGGATAAATACAAATAGAGATTTTATCGAGTGTGCATGATATAAATCAAAAATTAAACAATTTGTGGACACAACACTCAAAAAAGGGGGGCAAACCGCGGACACGTGTTTCTGGCTATTGGCCTCATCAGCGCGGTGCAGCCAAGTGTAAAGATGTACACCTTGAACTCCACTGTTTGAGAACTCTTTCATCTGGAGAACTGCTTTTATGTGGAATAAACTTCCTGAGAACGTTTTTCCAGATGGATTCAATATCCAGCGATTCAAATCCAATATGAATCGCTACTTTCGTACAGGCACCACTCTAAGAGCGGCTTAAGGATTTTCCTGTAGTGCTTGTGTTTGGTCCTTAAAAAAAAAGAAAAGTATTCTGAAATGAAAAATGGGGTACATGATTCTCAAGACTTGAAAATCATCTTCCAGTATCATTTGAATTGGTCTGGTCTCTGTCACACAGTATTTTGTGACAATTTTTCAAAGCACAACTTAGAATGTTGTTATAGTCGTACGGTTCTTTTTCTCCTTTGTCGAATGCTCATTGAAAAATAATTGTTACCTGGTAAAGAAGTTTGGTATTTGCAAGTTTCTCTTATGATAATAAAATTCAAATCATTTTTCAGCTGCGAAGATGAAAGTTTCAGTTCATCCAAATCCTTATTTCCGTTCATCAGCTCCTTGTGAGTGGCTACACTAAATATAACTCTAAAACATGTTGTACTACGGGATTTTATTCATGTGAATGGTATCAACTCACTCAACATTAAAGTCTTCTAAATAGGTAATTTTTCATCATTTGCCTGTATTCTAAGAAAAAACCGAGTTAAAAAATTATTAGGAAAGAATAGTTTATACAAATTGAAAAATGAACAAGGCTAAATCAATGAAGAATCCACTGAAACGTTTTGAAGAACAGTGTTCACCACAAAAGATAGTAAGAATTATTGACTCTTTCACAAAAAACGTCGTTCAAAGAAAACTTAGTATAAATTCGTACAATCAAATTAGAATTCATTATATTATATTAGTTAAAATGAGAATTCATTACAAAGTTGGTAAATAGAGAATCTAGAGTTAGTACAGTGAAATTATTCACTGGAATCAATAAATGGAATGCATCTGAAAATATCGATTTGATTAGTGGTATTTCGATCTTATTCACTATCCTTCCTGAGGCAAAACCATTCACTTGATCTTTTGATTATATTTGCTGTTGACATATTGTTGGTTTTGATAGTTCGTACTGGAATCTTTGGCGTAAAATGTATCTATTGATCGAGTGTTGGGAATTTGTTTTAAATAAACTTTTGATTTTGTACACTGAAAGAAATTAAATGATATTTTCTCGATATTTAGGAATAATTCAGTCAAGAAATCAGGAGAGTTTCGAGCTCCCAACGCCTTTGAATGTCTGTGGCATCGGAATTAACGGAGTAAACGAATGTTATGACTCACTACAGAGTTTGTTCATGGCGTGTTACTTCTTTGGAAGATCGCTTCATACAAATGGCAATCGATTGTCCTCTCTCGTAAATCTTTACCATAATCGCTCTTTTTTCTACTGTAAGTACATTGACGACCTATTTGGATGCCGGAATACCAGATGCCAGCCCTGTGGTGGGTCCTTTAGAATACATCTGCCTGATGAGGGTCACCTGTGGAGGTTTCCTTGATGACCTAGAAAGTGTGTTTCTGTGCCGAGAGGATTATTGACTCTAAGCCCTCACACTGTCACTAATGAACCATTTGAAATATCGGACTCGGGAGTTTTTCATGAAAAACCTCGCAGCTACTCGTGAGACTTTTCATAGGCCATGAAGTAATCGAAAGTTTTGACCATTGGTTTTCATAGGAGATGATTGTCGACAAATTGTGGAGCAGTAAGGGCAAAGGCTGTATCAGGTAAAGAGACAAATTTCCCCAGGTGAAGACAGCAAACATTTACATTTGAACGATGATTCACCCAAACCAAAGACCTAAAACCCTGCAGGGCAAAGCGTTGTTGGATTATTGCGGTTATTGAGAGGCATCAGTCATCACCTCATAATTGACCAATCCCCAGGTTTGATTCCAGAGCTGTACATGTTGATCTGATGATTTCTGGTAACCTGAGAGAATCAGGAGGCCGTCTCTTGATTGAAGGGCTCAGAAGGGTTATACCTGAAATACACCAAAATGAATCTACTTTTCAAACCACACATTTGTCACGAAGGTAGTTACAAACTGACCGCCAATCAGGTCCTCATAGTACGCATACATTGCAAAATGTATGCGTACTATGGTCTGTCAACCATGGAGTGGATTATTCTTCGAAAAGAAACTCCGGCTCTAGGTGTAGATCGCTGCAGAACGGATCAGTAGTTCATCTTTTGTCAGAAAATCACAACTATTATTGAGAGTAATCGAAATCATGATAGTATGTCTGTTGAATTGTCCTAACTTCTCTATTTCAGTGTTACTGCTTGTTCATCCGACAACTCCGCCCTATAAATGGATCATGATGCGTGGGTCTGAGACAGGTGTGAATGTTCATTTTCCATTTCGTTCGTGCTTAGTGTACCTTTCGTTCGTGGCAAGTTTGAGACCCTCCGCAAAATGATTTAATTCTTTTTCTAGGGTGCACGTCGAATATAAGGAAGTTCATTTCGCTTAGTGGTTGTATTCTCTTGCAAAGATTTGAGGGGGAATGACGAAGGGCGAAGGATTACGGTGCACGCGAAAACACACCTGAGGCTCGGGAAAATATCAAAGGCGATGTCAATTCTGGGTTTTCCGCCCCTCAAGTTTATTCTGTTCAACTGAACATTAGACGTTTACAATTCCAGGCAGCTATCATGTGTTCCTGTATTTTGCACGCAAGGCGTCCGATGTTTGATGTCGTAGGAGCTTTGTCGTTTGAATCAAATTAACAAACTGAGTTTGTCGCTACTTGTTTACCTCATTTTGGAGATTATCAACAACTCTATAGACTGTACAACTTGAGATGATAACATTTTCAATACATACGATTAGGAATAGGAATAGGAATAGACGATTGATTGTTGTCCTTCAGTAAAACTAATTTTTCTGGTTCAGTGTTCAGTTCCCCAGCAGCCCCCTATGACTAATGAGAATGGGATTTGGACTGCTGAACCGAAAACCTTTCTGGAAAATATACGGTGCTATGACCAAGAGGTCCAATAACTAATGGACTAGACAAGTTTCGGACCTGTGAAAATGTCCTACAGTATGGTATTTTCATTCGATATTTTGTAAGCAGGCCATAATTACTATTTGACATTAACGTTGTGACATGCTTCCAATGATATTGAAAATTTCATCACTTCGCAAGTTTCAAAAACTTTCAGAACGATGGAATAAAATTATTCGAACCAATATCTTGCAAATTTGTTCATTATTTTTTAACAGTGTGACGAAATTATCAGCAGGATACGTAAAATTTTCAACGAAAGGTATCCGAACCTCAAGAAATTTATACCAATTCAGAACAATTTCAATGCATTTGGATCAACTTTAAAAGAAACTTACCTCGACCAGTATTTTCTGAAGACAACCAGATTGATATCTTAACACATTTCCACATATTTCTTGAATCATCGATAAGAAGTGCTGAAGAAGATTCGGGTATGAAATATTCATTGGTTCAAAGAATCTTGCGAAGACAGAAAATGCGTGATTAAGATTCCACCATAATTCAAGCAATGAAGCCTCATGATTCTCAACAGAGGGTTGAGTTTTGTGAAATGTTGTTGATATGCATTCAAGAAGATCTATTTTTTGAAAATAAAATTATTTGGACTGATTAATCGAAATTTTCGGGAGAAGGAATTTTTAATACAAAAATTTTTCATTATTGGTTAAGTGAAAATCCACACGTCACAGAAGAAGCCGGATCCAAAAAAATTTCTGTTTTGATGTAGTTTGCTTGTTGAAGGACAACAAATGGAGAGGTATGCGATATAAGAGGAATCATTAACATCAAGATGCTACCTGGATATTTAGGAGAATACTGTGCCGTCGATAATCTGCCACTAGACTTTGTGACAATCGGTAGATGATATGCTTGGGACCATGGAATTGGCCAGCGAGATCATTCGATCTCAATCCATTAGTTTTTCATCAGTGAGATATTTTTGAAGAGAAAGTTTACAAAAACCCACGTGTGTCCAAGAGATGAATTGTTAGAAAGGAATACCCAAACATTTGAAATTTTGAATCCCAATGAAATCAGATCTGCCACGACGAAAGCAGTCAACACCCGCATTTTGAAGTGATTGGAAGTGAACGGCCAGCGATCCGAAATATTCCACATTATTGTTTTACTTTTTCATAACGATTCATATCAATATTTCCACTTGAAGTTTTTTCGTATGATTTTCGAAATTTACCCAAACACAATGAAATTGTTCTAAATTCGCATTAATTTCTTGATATTCGTCAGCGGTAGATTCGAATAACCTTTCTAAAGAAATGAACTTTAAACACAGTAGGTTGAATGGACTGACGCCTATTAGAAAACAACTACTCCCCTGGCTAATACCACGAAATGCGTTGGATTATATCCGACAGGCGTCAGTGCAGGAATCTTCACAGAAAATTTCCTGCATATGCAATTGGCAATACAACTGAAAGAATCGACCTTCAATTTTGGAACGAGCACACTTGCAGACCGGTTTTGGGCTCAATAGCCACTCGTCAGTGCAAGATAGTGGCCATCATCAACCTAAAGTCAATGATTTCTCATAATTGAAAATCGAAATTCTTTCAGAGTATTTCATCCCTCTTCCTAAGGCCATTATCTTGCATTGACGAGTGGGTAATGAGCTCTGAACCGGTCTGCAAGTGTGTCCGTTCCAAAATTGAAGATCGACTCTTTCAGTTCTATCACCAATGGCATATGCAGGAAATTTTCTGTGGAGATTCCTGCACTGACGTCTGTCGGATATAATCCAACGCCCTTCTTGGTATTAACCAGGGGAATAGTTGTTTTCTGATAGGCGTCAGTCCATCCAACCTACTGTGTAGGTATATCCGAAACTGGCTTGAACGTTTAAAGTTCATTTCTTTATATTTGTTTACTGCCAGTCTTCAAGTATAGCCCACTGAGTAATAAGAACGAATACCTTTTGTTGAACTTTCTACATGTTCTGGGTGACAATTTCAAGTAGATAAGCTAAGAGATTACAGGGCAAATGGCAACACCGCCTTATGGGAAATACCATGTAAATTTAGGGTAAAAAGCCAAGCTCCTTTTCGCAAATTTTTGTCCCAACATGGGAATCTCCATGAAACAGTGTTGCCAGATTTCTCCAGATCCACAAGATTTCATACATTATTCAGATGTCGCACGATCCACTGTATTAAAAATAAAATAACTCTGCGCGCTCGACCCAATACTATCTAGCATTAAAGATGAAATTCAGTCATTGCCACCCTCGTGTGGGTTGAATAATTTCCCAAACTACCTGTTCCATACTAAAAAGTAGGGTCTGTGTGTGTACACGGCCGAAAGCTGTGATGTAATCGATTTAAGACAGGTGTTGAAGTAGTGTGGAGTGAGAAGATTAAATAACGTGCATTTGATAAACAATATCGTGAAATCTCGTGAAGTATTAACTTGAAAATTATCAACTTCAGTTGTGTCAAGGTAAGATTAGGACGAATTGTAATATAGTATGAACTGAAGAGAGTTGATAACGTGCATGTGTAGATATTGTTGAATCTCGTAAAGTATTAATCTGAAAATTATCAACTTGAGTTGTGCAAAGGTAAGGTTAAGGCGTATTGAAATTTAAGACAGGTGTTATTG
This sequence comes from Leptinotarsa decemlineata, assembly GCF_025532065.1. Taxonomy (NCBI): domain Eukaryota; kingdom Metazoa; phylum Arthropoda; class Insecta; order Coleoptera; family Chrysomelidae; genus Leptinotarsa; species Leptinotarsa decemlineata. The sequence goes on along the minus strand of NW_027412549.1, from coordinate 4,770,774 downwards.
TAGGGTGAACTGAAGATTCAACATGAATCAAACCAATAAAGCACAAGTGATAAGAAATAAGAGTTCAGAGAGTGAATTCTTGTTGTTTGTAACTATCCAATGGAATTTTAGATCTGAATCTTGTGCAATGTTGTAATTATTGTGACGAATAAAATAACAGTTATTATTTATGTATATTTTATGTAGGAAAAACACTGATAAGATTGGAAATGAATCAAAGAATACATATTCGGAAGAGAAATATTTTAGGATTGAGAAAATCTTGGGGTTTGGTTAGAATTTAAAAATTGTCGGAAGACACAACTGCTTTGATGAACCAATTTTCTATAATAGTTTGTACCAGTATTTTTTGGTAACGTTTAACAAAAACTTGTCGATTTTGATATTGCACGTAGCTTTTGCATTCCGTTTCGACCTTCACAGCATATGACATCAGCGTAACTATAACTGAAAAGTAGGATGTGCCATCACTTTGATCGAAAATAAATTCATCCACCTCTCATTACCAGATTACGGCATCAAGTTTGATTTGACTTCGAAATGAATGCAAGGTTATTATCTGTCGGCGTAATGCTAGACGGATGTATGTGAGGTACCCAAAACAGATGCGTAGACTCAACACATGACATTTTACAGGAGAACGGACTGACATTTTTCATGCACATGCATGTCTAATGTGAACTACCACATATTTAATAATGATTCAAAATGCTACACTATATTTTTTTTGAAATATAATCACATCATTATTTGAAGCAAAATAGTAGATGATATTGACGTAACTTCAACTGAAAAGTGTGTATCACCTCACTTTGGTCTCTTTTTCCCCACACATTGGCCAGATCTGATGGTGAAGTTTGGTTTAACCTTGAAACTGAATGCTAGGTTTTTCTCGAGGGTCGAGTTTTCATGTATGCCGATGACACAACAATCATTGTGACATCCTTAGGTCTGAATGAAATTGAAAATAAACAAAACTAGTAATCAATGAATTCGAATGTTGGTGTAGAAACAATCATTCAATAAATAATGAAGATAAAACAACATTTATCCAGTTTTCAAGTGAGTATCAGCGCCCTCTCCAAATAAATCTAGGTTTCGAAACAACAGAATATACAAAATTCCTTGGAATACAACTTGACAATAAATTGTCTTTCAATCATCACAACGAATACTTGTGTACTTCTCTGAAAAAAATGTATTTTGCCTTCCTAACAATGAAATGAAATTTTTTGAGACATAATCTTTTGAATATATTCTATGTTCTAGTGTATTCTAAGCTCAATATAAATATTACCATTTGGGGATACTCATCAGAAATAAATAAAATCTTTATAATGCAAAAACTCTTCATTAGACTAACTTTTGATCTCAAATACAGAGAATCTCGTAAGAAAACATTCCAAGACAAAACATTTTTCATATTACCATATATTTTGTGAAGATAAATATCTTCACAAAATATTAAGCTACGTTCATGTTCATTTCCATTTGCTAACAAGAAATGAGGAAATTCACTTTCATCAAACGAGACGGAGGAACGACTTCCATCAGGAAAAAATAAACCGTAATGACTACAAAGGTTCACCACTTCATGCCGGGGCAAAATATTTCAACTTATTACCAGACAGCATCAGAAGTGCAACAAATTTTCTCAAATTCAAGAAAAAAGTCGAAGACTTTTTTGGTAACAAGTTGTTTTTACTCCCTGAAAGGGTATGAAAATAATATTTCTGCATAACATGTGCTGTTATTGATATAAGTGATATTAGATAAAATATCTGTTGTAGAATGCGACGTGTGATACATATATTCATGTATCAAAAATGATTGATAAAATTTGAATTTGACTTCTCCGCCAATGTCATGCTAGACGGAAATTTGTAGACATGTAGTGTCAACACTTGACATCTTACAGGATAACAGACTGATATGTCTCACACATATGCATGCCCGTACATGAACTTCCGCATTTCTAAAAACGATGTAATAATTAAAAATGTCACACTACGTTTTTCTTTTCGAAACATGATTTATTACCAATCTGAAGCCATATAGTAGATGATATTGATATGATTTCAACTGAAAAGCAGTTTGGTTTGGGCTTGAAACTCAACGTGAGTTTATTCACTGTCAAGGTTATGCTATACGGAGATTTGCGGAGTTTCCGAAAGAGATGCGTAGGGTCAACACATGCCATTTCGCAGTAGAATAGATTGATATTTCTCACACATGCATATGCTCGCCTAACAAGAACTTTCACGTATTGCAATAGAATCTAATCATTTAAAATGCAACACTATATTGCAATATCTGACGGTGGAGTGTGGTTTGACTATGAAAATGAATACTGAGTTCATTCTTTGCAAACATCATGCTAAACGGGGTTTGGAAGTTCTCCAAAACAATGCGTACAGTCACAACACACCATTTTACAGCGAAAAAGACACATATTTTTCACACCTAAATATATTCTCGTCATGAACTTTTACATATCGCAATACACATGTTTCAATTTGAAAGGTATTACAATATTGTTCTTGAAACCCAATATTATCCAAGATTTAAGCCAATATACCATATGAGGTAAGTGTGTATTCAACTGAAAAGAAGGTATTTCCACACTTCGACCTGAAAACTGATCAAGTGTGATCTTCAACTTGAATACGAGCTCATTTTCTGTCGATGCCCTGCTATACGGGGCTGTGAGCCCACAAATATTACTTAATGCACACATTTCTTGCACATTCACACGCATGCTTCACACACACTTTCACATGTCGCAATAAACATGTTTCAATTTGAAAGGTATTACTATATTTTTCTTGAAACCCAATATTATCCAAGATTCAAGCCAATATACCATATGAGGTAAGTGTGTATTCAACTGAAAAGGAGGTATTTCCACACTTCGACCTGAAAACTGATCAAGTGTGATCTTCAACTTGAATACGAGCTCATTTTCTGTCGATTCCCTGCTATACGGGGCTGTGAGACCCCAAATATTACATAATGCACACATTTTTCGCACATTCACAGGCATGCTTCACAACAAATTTTTCTTTCATGTTGTATTATGATGTATCCATCAGGAGTTTGATACAAACTAGCATTCAATTCCAATACATGAGTTGGATTCGACCTGATATCGATATATATATATATATATATATATATATATATATATATATATATATATATATATATATATATATATATATATATATATGTGTGTAAAACAATTTGAATTGATGGCTACTCTCTAGTTGAAGAAAAAGTATGTGATCCATTACAGAAATCTCAAGCAGGCCTTAGAACATAGGCTCATTTTGAAGAAGATTCATCGTGTTCTAAAGTTCAAGCAGTCCACATGGTTGAAGCCCTACATAGACTTTTGAACACAAGTTTGCGAACTGCTGCTTCGAATGATTTTGAGAAGAACCTATTCAAACTAATGAATAATGCCGTATTTGGTATGTATTCCTATATTCAAAACTCGATTTTTGTCTCATATATATAAATATTTGTTTCAGGGAAAACTATGCCAAACTCTATAATTTATTGCCAAATCACCTAATGCAACTTTCACCAAAAAAGTTCAAGGTGGAATTGAAGAAATTTCTTTCGAATAGATGTTTTTATGATCTGAATGAGTATATGAACCATACATGAAAATTGATGAGTCTAATCTTTTAATTCGATGTAACAATGTATTTTGTTTCTTGTGATATTTGCGTGATACAATTTTTATTTACTGTACAATATTTCTTATTCTATGTGACGAACCTATACATTGTACAAATGGCAAAAAAGGTAATATATTATCTATCTATCTATCTATCTATGGAAAATCTGAGAAAACACTCTGATGTTCGCCTTGTAACGAGTTGGGATGGACGATATGGTGCCGAAACCAGAATCTCCAATCCTCGGTTCAAGAGTTTGACTGTCTTCGATGAAAACTTGGCGGCCATTGAATTGGGAAAATCCGAAATATTCTTCAACAAACCTATATATGTTGGAATGGTAGTACTGTATTTGGCAAAGTTAACCACATATATTTTCCATTATGAGCACATAGAACTAGGTTTGGAGAAAATTTTTGATCAGTTTATACTGACACGGACAGTTTGATTCATGAAATTATAAATTATGATTCATATGAGATGATGAAAAATGATTGTCATCAGTATTTCGATACTAGCAATTATCAATCAGATAACATCTACAATATTCCCTGAGAGAATAAGAAAGTGATTGGATTGATGAAGGATGAGAACAACGGAAAGCTTATGATCGACTTCATTGGATTAAGATCTAAATTATACTCAACTAAAACTGCAACGTCAGAAGATCAAATCACGGATCTGAAAGAAAGATTGAAGCAGGAGAATTATGAAAATGATGAAATCAAACAAATTGTGGCCTATTTCGGAGTATCCAAGAAAGCAGAGGGCGTTAAACATAATGTTGTCAAAACAAAAATCACTTTCGAAGATTACGTGACCTGTTTGGAAAATTGTACCGAAATAGCAATCACACAAAAATTAATAAAATTCTATAAGCATAGGGTGTATTCAACAGAACAAACGAAGATTGCTCTGAATCCTAACGATGATAAACGCTATCTACTTCCCGAAACCTACGATACTCTTCCATGGGGACATTACTCAATTCAAAATCTATGAATATTGATTCTACAAATTATTCTCGTATCAAATGAACGGTTCTATGTTCGAGTGAAAATCACATATCACATTGACAGTTTTTGTTAACATATTATCCTGTTGCTGAGATACAGGTGTATTTTTGTGATTCGAAGCAGAGCTATTGAAAAAAATGGACCCTACTATCATTTATTTCAAATAGAATCATACACCTATTTTCTTCCGAGAGAGGTTTCATATAGGGCTATTGGCGATGTTTTTTTTCCTCTATAATCTAAAAAACAAACGCTCCGGCAGCTCTACCTCCAGGGTGGTGTGGAAACGAGCAAAAAACTGTTTTAACGATGAACTCACAACTTGATGATATCAACCCCTTGTCCTCATTTTTTATGGTAACATTACTTGGTCTCTCCTTTCGAAGGGCTTATAAGTATCGATTAAGTCGATGTATTTCCTGAAAATATTGAATTCAACTTTTCCATCATATCTTTTGTAAACATAAAACAATAAAAATTATTTATATATCTTATATATCTTGTTCATTATATCTTTCCGGTTGACATTTTGTAAGAAGCTGTTTTGAATCATTAGTTAACTTGAATGTGTTTTTATTGATTTTCAAAATATTATTTTCAATAGAAACATACTTTTTCTATGACATCCATCATCTTGTTAAATCAAAACCATAACACGGAGGAAAGATCCATGTTGATTTCACGAAGACAGATTGACACAACCAGAAGCATGACCAAAATAACCAAAAAAAATAACCAATAATCATCTTGTATGAAAGCTGTTAGGAAAAAAGTGTAACTGAAACTGGTTTTGATCTATTTCACTACCAAAATAACCAAAAACATAACCAATTGATCATCTTGTATGAAAGCTGATTGGAAAAGCGTGAAAGTGAAACTGGTTTTGATCTATTTCAGTTTAAGATCAATTCAAAAATAACTGTTGACTTCATGTTGTTGATATAAATAGACGAAATCACACATAAAAATTCAGTTTTGACCAAATTGCAGTATATTCCATAGCAAAGCACTTCATCAATTATGAATCTCGATATTATAGAAAATGCCAAGTCGAACAAATATGTTGATATCAGCAAACCCTTTTCAATATTAGTCCTTATTGAGATTAAAATTTTTTATAATTACCAATCAACCACATCTATCCTTCAACTATTCTACACAAATATCTTCAATTTCATCAAAAGTCAAATATGGAGCTACATAATTGAGAATTGGTATAATGGAGGTTGCGATCATACTATTCGAATGAAACAATCACATTACAATTGTAGCGTATCAATTGTTTTGCTATTCGTCAGTATGTTTGATCTAAATACATAACGTCGATATCTTTATGGCTACACATCGAAAAATTTTCTCAAATTTGTACCAATATATTTCAAATACGCACTTGGTGTTATGAGAGTTAACTTGATTTTGAGATTTACTGGTGTGTAATTTCTCTGCGTATCAGTAGAATGGCTTTAGTTTTATAGGGAAACTAGATCAAGTTCATTTTTTTCAACCATTTTTAGCTGGAAATCAAGTCCAAACATAACGCATTTATGATTCAACACCAGACATCCCTGTTTCGACCCCGCCATTGCTCTCATCGGTGGTGTTACGCTGATCCACAAATGCATTGCTAGAATCAACTGTAATTAAAGAAAAAGCTATAGCAAAGAAGCGGGTCTCCATCTCTGCCCACGGCGAAGGTGGAGTTTGCAGACCGGTTTCGGGCTATTTGGCCACCGTTAGTGCAAAATAGTGTCTATCATGAACATAAAGTCGAGTGGCCATACCTCCGTGTTATGGTTTTGATTTTACAAGATGATGGATGTCATAGAAAAAGTATGTTTCTATTGAAAATAATATTTTGAAAATCAATAAAAACACATTCAAGTTAACTAATGATTCAAAACAGCTTCTTACAAAATGTTAACCGAAAAGATATAATGAACAAGATCTTACATGATATATAAATAATTTTTATTGTTGTATGTTTACAAAAGATAAGATGGAAAAGTTGAATTTAATATTTTCAGGAAAAACATCGACTTGATAGATACTTATAAGCCTTTCGAAAGGAGAGACCAAGAAATGTTACCATAAAAAATGAGGACAAGGGGTTGATATCGTCAGGTTGTGAGTTCATCGTTAAAACAGTTTTTGCTCGTTTCCACACCACCCTGGAGGTAAAGCTGCCGGAGCGTTTGTTTTTTAGATTATAGAGGAAAAAACATCGTCAATAGCCCTATATAAAACCTCTCTCGGAAGAAAATAAGTGTATGATTCAATTTGAAATAAATGATAGTAGGGTTCATAGAACAGTTTATTTGATACGAGAATAATTTGTAGAATCAATATTCATGGATTTTGAATTGAGTAATGTCCCCATGGAAGAGTATCGTAGGTTTCGGGAATTACATAGCGTTTATCATCGTTGAGATTCAGAGCAATCTTCGTTTGTTCTGTTGAATACACCCTATGCTTATAGGATTTTATTAATTTTTGTGTGATTGCTATTCCGGTACAATTTTCCAAACAGGTCACGTAATCTTCGAAAGCGATTTTTGTTTTGACAACATTATATTTAACGTCCGCTTTCTTCGATACTCCGAAATAGGCCAAAATTTGTTTGATTTCATCATTTTCATAATTCTCCTGCTTCAATCTTTCTTTCAGATCTGTGATTTCATCTTCTGACGTTGCAGTTTTAGTTGAGTATAATTCAGATCTTAATCCAATAAAGTCGATCATGAACTTTCCGTTGTTCTCATCCTTCATCAATCCAATCACTTTCTTATTCACTCGGGGAATATTATAGATGTTATCTGATTGATAATCGCTAGTATCGAAATACTGATGACAATCATTTTCCATCATCTCTTATGGATCATAATTTACATTTTCATAAATCAAACTGTCCGTGTCAGTATAAACTGCGCAAAAATTTTCTCCAAACCTAGGAGCCATGTACTCATAATGGAAATTATATGTGGTCAACTTTGCCAAATACAGTACTACCATTCCAACATATATAGGTTTGTTGAAAAATATTTCGGATTTTCCCAATTTAATGGCCACCAAGTTTTCATCGAAGACAGTCAAACTCTTGAACCGAGGATTGGAGATTCTGGTTTCGGCACCATATCGTCCATCCCAACTCGTTACAAGGCGAACATCAGAGTGTTTTCTCAGATTTTCCATAGTTTTCCCTGAAACAAATATTTATATATATGAGACAAAAATTGAGTTTTGAATATAGGATCAAATACGGCATTAATCATTAGTTTGAATAGGTTCTTCTCAAAATCTTTCGTAGCAACAGTTCGCAAACTTGTGTTCAAGTCTATGTAGGGCTTCAACCATGTGGACTGCTTGAACTTTAGAACACGATGAATCTTCTTCAAAATGAGCCTATGTTCTAAGGCCTGCTTGAGATTTCTGTAATGGATCACATACTTTTTCTTCGACTAGAGAGTAGCCATCAATTTATTCGATCACATCCGATGTACTTTCGGCTCGAGATTTTTTTGTCTTAGGATCCACATGATCGGGACAGAACGGTAAATCCTCATGCATATCGTGAAGGTTGTTTACTCCAGATCAACTTCTAGTATATAACCTTCTGAGGCATCATCAGGCACATTTGTGATATCAATGTTGGGGTTCATCCACTCAAACCCGCCGTATGGTAGATATTGAGACATTGCCCAATCATATTGATTATTAACATCGAAATACATTAGGTATGAGTCAGTTTTGGCTTTATTATAATTGTCACTCATGTATTTGTTATTAGCTGAGACTTTTCGCTTGGAGCAAACTTGACTCAATCCATCTCTTGTTCCCTTTTCGAAAAAAAGCACCTGATCTACATCGGTGAGAAGTTCAAGTTGATGTTTCGTTTTGAATAACATAGCATCTCATGTATAACCAGGCTGAGTGAATTAATGGGCAGGATCCAAACCGAGCGAAACTGCTCGAAGACATCAGCCACAAGCATAACATACGTCTTCAAATACAGACCCGTATATTCCCCCAATGTCTTTATCTTGAAGGTAGCCCATATCAACTTGGCACGTGAGTAAGATCTCCTAGGACACGGTTTATCCTCCAATTTGTTGTAGAAGGTTTCGATAGGAGGTAAACAATCTTCATTGAATTTTTTGAAAGAATCGATATAGTCATACGCATTACACCTTTTTTTGTCAAAATCTGCTGTTGATCATTCGAGAGATTGGAGAACTGTGATATGAGATTTGGAAAATCTGAAAAATATGATACTAACGTATTCAGCGAAGAACTCATGAATCTGAATGAGTCAATAAATCTGAAGTGGATATTGCTACCTGAAATACTTTTAGTGAAGGAGATATACTTTTCCTTTGTTATCGGGAAAACAGCGACACTTCCATTGAGATCCAATTCAATATTTTTGATAATAAGATGTGCATCATACCCTGATAAGTTATGAAACACGATGGGGATTGTTTGATCATCTTGATAGTTTATATTGCACTCATTGTGTGATGGTCCGCGATAATTATTTTAAGGTATTAGATGATTATGGTCGCGTATTTTTTTGTCTGATATAGTGAATGGTTTGTCACATATATGACAATGAGTTGCTACCCTGAAATCTGTTTCCTGGATGGCTGATATATCTATATCGAATGGATACTGGAACACAGTTGCAACATCTTCAGCAAACTGACCTACCTCATCGGCAAACCATTCGAATCTATTTATCTGCATAATTGTCATTGGAAAGTGAATACCTTTCAACTTCAGAACTTTCGAATAGTCAGGATAAGATAGAATGTGATCTGAATGTTGTTCATGGGCAACTGGATACAACGCCAAAACAATGGCCCAAGCGAAGCAGGCATTATCATGATATTTTACATTTATGCATGCTTGTTTCCGTTTGATTTGAGAAGGTTAACAAATTTGTTTATGTTAACCCCCAAATTCACTACTAGTTTCAACGTCCAACCACTGTCACGTTCCTGAAACTCTTCTAACTTTATCATGATTGGCTCCATAATATGTTCCTCAAACCACATATTCATATCAGTGGTACTATGGATCGATGCGTTAGATGTTGTGAAATACTTATATTCGTTTAAGATTCGATCGCCTTTGATAACCTCAAATTCTCCACCGAATGTGGATGCAATGCATTTTGAATTCGTCTCACAAAAAGGGTCTTACAGTCGATCAAAAATGGGGTAGGGTCCTTATGCTTGAAATTACTCATCACTCCAGTCCGGATACGCGAATCGAAAGCCGATACTGAATCATTCCAATGTACTCGATTAGAGGCTGTCTCTTTCCGGCTAATCAGGCCTGATCCTTTCTTCATCTCAAATTTCATCTGATTACGTAGTGTTGTAATATTGGCCAAGAATGATAGCAGATTTTGTTTCCCACCCATAGCAGTAGAATTTTTCAGAGTTTTTTTTATTCTTTTAGAAGCCTTATAACACTCTTTAAGTCCATCCTTCACTGTTTTCTCCTAGTATTCATCCTTTATGAGCCTAAGGATAGATGCGATATATTTCACTACACCAGCAAACATTTTTCAAAATTTCAGAAGCAAGTTCAACAATAAATGATCGACCGAAGTGGAGCGCTTATATATATATATATATATATATATATATATATATGATGTGTTGTTTTTCGGGTGTTCATCCGTTGTGTACTATTCGATAGTCGACGTTTCGCCATCACCTCAGATGGCATTATCAAGACGAGTTACTGCTTCGCTTCGAGAGGTGTAACTGATGTCAGCGAAGCGAAGCAGTAACTCGTCTTGATAATGCCATCTGAGATGATGGCGAAACGTCGACTATCGAATAGTACACAACGGATGAACACCCGGAAAAACAACACATCATATTCTACCATCCGTGAAAACCTACATTGTAATATATATATATATATATATATATATATATATATATATATATATATATATATATATATATATATATAGCCGGGAAATATTCGTCAAAAAGTAAATAAGAAACAGCACCACCTAGCGGGGAAAGCTTTGCGTTAGAAGTAATGTGATCAAATATGAATATGATAAAATCTGCTAAAGAGACACATGTCTTATTGAATCATAGTATGTCAGAAAAATGAATTTCTATGATGATAAATATATTAGTCTGAAACATTATATTCACAGGAACAACAGTAAAAATGAGGAAAAAATGTGTATCGCGCTATTACAATACCCAATTCGATAGCGACAAGTTGCAATATTGTATCTTTATCATGCAGCAAGTAAATGTTATACTGATTGAAAGAATAGAGAAATCAATATGTGAAAACTTTATATTGAATAAATTGAACTGAAAAATTCTTTGAGATACTTGTGTTCGCCTTCTTTATCCTACACTGATCGTGAGTATCGATATCAGGTCGAATCCAACTCATGTATTGGAATTGAATGCTAGTTTGTATCAAACTCCTGATGGATACATCATAATACAACATGAAAGAAAAAGTTGGTGTGAAGCATGCGTGTGAATGTGCGAAAAATATGTGCATTATGTAATATTTGTGGGCTCACAGCCCCCGTAGAGCAGGACATCGACAGAAAATGAGCTCGTATTCAAGTTAAAGATCATACTTAATCAGTTTTCAGGTCGAAGTGTGGAAATACCTCCTTTTCAGTTGAATACACACTCACCTCATATAGTATATTGGCTTAAATCTTGGATAATATTGGGTTTCAAGAACAATATTGTGATACCTTTCAAATTGAAACATATGTATTGCGACATGTAAAAGTTCATGACGAGAATATATTTAGGTGTGAAGAATATGTGTCTTTTTCGCTGTAAAATGGTGTGTTGTGACTGTTCGCATTGTTTTGGAGAACTTCCAAACCCCGTTCAGCATGGTGTTCGCAAAGAATGAACTCTGTATTCATTTTCATATTCAAACCACACTCCACCGTCAGATATTGCAATATAATGTTGCATTTCGAATGATAATATTCTATTGCAATACGTGAAAGTTCTTGTTAGGCGAGCATATGCATGCGTGAGAAATATCAATCTATTCTACTGCAAAATGACATTTGTTGACCCTACGCATCTCTTTCCGCAAATCTCCGTATAGCACAACCTTTATAGTGAATAAACTCACGTTGAGTTTCAAGCCCAAACCAAACTGCTTTTCAGTTGAAATCATGTCAATATCATCTACTATATGGCTTCAGATTTGTAATAAATTATGTTTCGAAAAGAAAAACGTAGTGTGTCATTTTTAATTATTACATCGTTTTTAGGAATGCGGAAGTTCATGTAGGGGCATGCATATGTGTGAGACATATCAATCTGTTCTCCTGTAAAATGTTAAGTGTTGACACTACATGTCTACAAATTTCCGTCTAGCATGACATTGGCGGACAAGTCAAAGTCAAATTTTATCAATCATTTTTGATACATGAATGTATATTACACGTCGCATTTTACAACAGATATTTTATCTAAAATAAACCGTAATGACTACAAAGGTGAACCTTTGTAGTCATTACGGTTTATTTTTTCCTGATGGAAGTCGTTCCTCCGTCTCGTTTGATAAGAGTGAATTTCCTCATTTCTTGTCAGCAAATGGGAATGTACATGAACGTAGCTTAATATTTTTTGAAGATAAATATATGGTAATATGAAAAATATTTTGTCTTGGAATGTTTTCTTACGAGTTTCTCTGTATTTGAGATCAAATTTAGTCTAATGAAGCGTTTTTGCATTATAAAAATTATATTTATTTCTGATGAGTATCCCCAAATTGTAATATTTATATTGAGTTTAGAATACACTAGAACATGGAATATATTCAAAAGATTATGTCTCAAAAAATTTCATTTCATTGTTAGGAAGGCAAAATACATTTTTTTCAGAGAAGTACACAAGTATTCGATGTGATTATAACAATGTGTTGAAACAACGATAAAAATAAAATGAATACAACAATAAAAATTAATTGACGCTCCGGGGCAATTTATTATCAAGTTGTGTTCCAAGGAATTTTGTATATTCTGTTGTTTCGAAACCTAGATTTATTTGGAGAGGGCGCTGATACTCACTCGAAAACTGGATAAATGTTGTTTTATCTTCATTATCTATTAAATGACTGTTTTTACACCAACATTCGAATTCATTGATTACTTGATTTGTTTATTTTCAATTTCATTCAGACCTAAGGACGTCACAATGATTGTTGTGTCATCGGCATACATGGAAACTTGCCATCAAGAAAAACCTAGCATTCAGTTTCAAGGTTAAACCAAACTTCTCCATCAGATCTTGCCAATGTGTGGGGAAGAAGAGACCAAAGTAAGGTGATACACACTTTTCAGTTGTAGTTACGTCAATATCATCTACTATTTGCTTCAAATCATGATGTAATTATATTTCAAAAAAATATAGTGTAGCATTTTGAATCATTATTTAATATGTGGTAGTTCATGTTAGACATGCATATGCATGAAAAGTGTCAGTACATTTTCCAGTAAAATGTTATATTTTGTTATAGTTACGCCGATATTATATGCTGTGAAGGTCGTAACAGAATGCGAAAGCTTCGTGCAATATTAAAATCGACAAGTTTTTTGTTAAACGTTACCAAAAAATACTGGTACAAACTATAGAAAATCGGTTCATGAAAGCAGTTGTCTCTTCCGACAATTTTTAAATTCTAATCAAACCCCAAGATTTTCTCAATCCTAAAATATTTCTCTTCCGAATATGTATTCTGTGATTCAATTCCAATCTTTTTAGTGTTTTTCCTACATAAAATATACTTAAATAATAACTGTTATTTTATTCGTCACAATAATTACAACATTGCACAAGATTCAGGTCTTAAATTCCATTGGATAGTTACAAACAACAAGAATTCACTCTCTGAACTCTTATTTCTTATCACTTGTGCTTTATTAGTTGGATTCATGTTGAATTTTCAGTTCACCCTACTTTAACACCTGTCTTAAATTTCAATCCGTCATAACCTTTCTTTTGCACAGCTCAAGTTGATAATTTTCAGATTAATACTTCACGCGATTCGACAATATCTACACATGCACTTTATTTACTCTCTTCAGTTGATACTAAATTACAATTCGTCCTAACCTTACCTTGACACAACTCAAGTTGATAATTTTCAAGTTAATACTTCACGAGAGTTCACAATATTGTTTATCAAATGCACGTTATTTAATCTTCTCACTCCACACTACTTCAACACCTGTCTTAAATCGATTACAACATCACAGCTTCAGGCCGTTCACACACACAGACCCTACTTTTTAGTATGGAACAGGTAGTTTGAGAAATTATTCAACCCACACGAGGGTTGCAATGACTGAATTTCATCTTTAATGCTACATAGTATTGGGTCGAGCGCGCAGAGTTATATTATCTTCAATACAGTGGATCGTGCGACATCTGAATGATGTATGAAATCTTGTGGATCTGGGGAAATCTGACAACACTGTTGGGACAAAAATTTGTAAAACGGAGCTTGGCTTTTTACCCTAAATTTATATAGTATTTCCCATAAGGCGGTGTTGCCATTTGCCCCGTAATCTCTTAACTTCTCTACTATTTCATCATACTGTCTAGAAATAATAAATAATTTTTGTTAACTGTGTTTGGATAAATTTTTTGCATCGTTTTGTAAGTACCTATTTGAAACTTCCGAAGTGACGAAAATATAAATATTATCAGGAGAATGTAACAATGTTACTGTCAAATGGTGATCATGACCTGCTCACAACAGCTTTCTGAATTTGTAATCATACAAAGGGTGTTCTGTTTGAAATAATAAACTCTCAATCACTTTTTCAAGCAAACGAAAAAACTGTATTTCTTCACCATCCTGTATTGAAATAACGGAAATTACGATATAGCGTGAAGAACCAAATATTCCCTAACTCAAAGATAGCAGCATTTTTAGTCATCATTTCCGAAGAAAAAAGTTGAAATTAATTTATATTTCGAAAACGCTCACAGATAGGTATAGACAAATATCAAGAAAAATTGATAAGACTCAAAAAATAATTTTATATACAGGGTGTTCCATTTAAAAATCAAAGTTGCTACTACTTTCCAATATAACTGGCAACACCATATTGTCGAAATAATTTTAGTTGGGTAGAGAATGTCAGAATATGCTTTCCATTGAATCGTCTAATGTGACATCAATGAATTGGTAAAATTCCCTTTTATGATGTTTGAAATAGATATTCAATAAGTTATCACCTAAACTCAGGTAATATCATCAGTCAGTACGTAAGTAGAAGGTAATTTGATCCAAATTGTTATAATATAAATCACGAATTCAGTTACTTGATTACCTACCTCTGAATGAGTAACTGAATTTATACATTTATAAATCATCAATTCAGTAGATAAACTCCTGAATCATTTGATTCAAAACCTCCACATACTGCTACAGTAATTTCTTTAGTTGACGCAGAAAAACCTGTAAGGAGAGATATTAAGTTAATTGACCTCAAGTCTTCAGATATTCAGATAATTAAAAAGAATGCTCGTTCTGTTAATCATGTCTCTCACTTGAATTTAATTATTAGTGATGACTTCTGATTTCAGTTATTAAATTGATACTTTGCAGAAGCATTATCGAAAGAAGCTTCGTTAGTGAAATTATTTATTTTGTTATTCGTTACTGTAAGATAAATATAATATCATTTTCAGTACAATCAACAAGTTGGGTTAACGTCGACTATTGGACACCAATCTTGAATATTTGCAAATAATTGGGTATTATATGATTATAGTATTTCATAAATATACTCAGTATAGTGTGCATGCCTTGAAACACGGCGGGATATTTTTTCATAGTTATACTTATAGTTATACAACTTATAATAAAATAATCATGAGTTATGCGAAACGAGTAGTTTGTGAATGTACGTGAATGGTAAAATATATTTTTCGGAAATAATTAGTGATAGAAAATACAATTCTGAAACAATCCTGATGAAGTTAAGTAGTTTTTATGAAAATACAAATTCTGATTGTGTTTGGCTCGTTATCCCTTACTTCTTTTGAAACAATCTTCAGTCTTTAACTTTCTCATTCCATAAAAAAGGGCATGGCTCTCTCAAATTTTACTTATATATGACATAAAAAAAGTTCAGTTCGTTCACTGATACAAAAAGGATTTGAAGCTTTATATCTTTTATTAATTATCTGCGAGCGCTTTCGACAGTTGGTAGTAGTACTGTCATCTTCTAGGCACCCTCAAACTGAACTGGTCATCCTGTAGTCTGCCTCTTTATACGGTCAGAGCGTCTTAACTCAGGTATTTCAGGTACTTTAGGTAAATTTGCCAGTATTTGTTCTGCATCAGGTACTCTGTTTTGTGTTAGATCTTCTCTAGGAATGTGTATGGTTTTGTTCAATATATTGAATGTGAGGTCTGGTTGTGTTTTGATTTGTACTTGTTCCTCGATAAGTGATTTATGACTGATTTTTAAGATCGTTTTAGGGAAAAAAAAGTTGACGGGTGATTATTAAACGAATGTAACTCACAACAAAATTTATTAAATGGTCAAAAATACTGAGTGAGCATATAAGCAAAACCAAAAAATAATATGGCTCTTCTTTGGCACCCCGAAAAAAAATCATAATACAAAAAAAATTGGAATCAGTACAAAGTATGGCCTCCACGCTGGTTTATTACGGCCCTACATCTATCGTGCATCGACAAAATGAGATTGTCAATGTCTTGTTGAGGTACATTTGTCCATTCAGCGATTAAAAGCTCTCTCAATTGAAACGTGTGGATGTTTCCCATATGCGGAGTAATTCTTCGTTGAAGCATGTCCCACAATCACTCGATGTGATTCAGGTCCGGTGATTGTGCTGGCCATGGCAACACATCAACTCCTTCGTTGGTGAGCCAGTCAGTCACTAGACGCGAGACATGTGGACGAGCATTATCGTGCATTAGGTGGAAGTTTTCACCAACAGCACCAGCAAACGGACGGACGATAGGTAGAAGAATGGTGTCGAGGTACTGTCGAGCTGTGAGGGAGCGATTTGGAAAAACGAGATCGGTTCTGCCGCCGATCATGATTCCGCCCCATACCATTACTGTACCACCTCTGTATGTGTGAACTTCCTGGACGTGTCTCAAACGTTCATTATTTCCAGGTCGTCTCCACAGTCTTACTCGACGAGAATCTGGATGAAATCCAAATCTGGATTCGTCTGTAAACAAAACTGTGGCCCAATCATTTGCATCCCAGTTTTGATGTTCTTGACACCACTCTAATCTTCTACCGCGATTGCCTCTCGACAAAGGTGGACATCTAAGTGGCCTTCTGTTGTGGAGATCTACTTCATGCAGTCAATTTTTGACAGTATCACGACCAATGATTACCTGGTGCGTCTGCTGCAACACGTTAACCAACTCAGGTGCTGTGATTGTCAGTTGTCTTCTTGCGGTTAAGACCAAAAATCGGTCTTGAACTGCAGTTGTAGCGCGTCCTCGCCCTGGATGTTGTTCGGCTGAACTGCCAGTTTCACGGAAACGCCGCCACAATCGACTGATAACACTTTGGGAGATCCCCAAACGAAGAGCTACATCATTTTGTCGCATGCCACCTTGAAGAAGCCCTACAGCTCTATTCATCTCAGCCAATGGTAAGTGATGGCGTTCCATGTTAAAGCACAATATTTCCAGTTTAATTGCTGAGCAAGAACTGCATAGAATGTACAAACTCGACACTTTCAAATTATTCATTTTAGCCGAAAACCTACAGTTTGTAAAAAACTTGATAAAAGATTAGTTACCCGGCCACCATTAACATTTGTTTTCAAAGGCGGACCTGTCTCTTTCGTTAAAAATAAAGATGAAGCCATAAAATCACAATTCAGCGATATATCTCACTTGGTATTTCTATAGCGTTTCATTTACAATAACTACCATCATTAGTAACAACAATCAAACCGAAAAACAAATTATTTTATAATTAATTTTTGGGGGGAAATTAAAGCAACACAGAAAATTAATGCTACACGACAAACTACATTGGATGCTCAAATTGACGACCTCTTTGTTCATCATCTTGACCATACAATTTCTGTGGTAATTTTCTAGTATGGAAGGTGCAATACTATTAAATTCATCTCTTATTTTTTGTTCAAGATGGTTAGGTTTGGTTAGATTAGGTTCATATATTCCCAGACAAAAAAATCTGGGGGATATAGGTGGCCAGGCAATGGCTCCATTGTTTCCCATTCATTTTGTTGAGAATATTGTATCTAAATGTTACCTCACTATCGCTATGTTATGAAGAGGGGTACTCACTCTATTGAAAATATTGTATTTCACGATGGATACTCAGTAACAATTGATCTAAGTAGCCATCAAACTCATTGGATGAAAAATCTGGATAAATTTCACCATTAAAATGTTATCGTGAAAATAGGACCTAGTTTTCTTGTTCCCAAAATTCCCAACAAAACGTTTCTCCCGAATCTTTCCTGGACATTGATTTCTCTATGTAAATTTTCAGAAGTATTATCTCACTTTTAATGGATGTTTCTTTATAACCATCCATTGTTGGTGGATTTTCAATCGACAATCTATGTTATTTTATCACAAATATTTTCAATTTCCATATTTCTACGTCTAATCTACACAACAATAGTATTTTGACAAAATACTTATATTTTTGTTACTTCTAAGATTGAGAATTAAAATGATATTCTGTATAAAAATTAATTCGGAAGAAATCATCCTTGAAAGAAGGATTGATGTGACATAAAATTTTCCCAAAAGGAAAAATACGAATGTTAGTTGTGCTGAGCTATTTTCTTATTGAGATTATTGGGTAATGATGAATACGTTTTGACAAAATCAAAACAATTTACAGAAAAACTAACGATAGGACCGTAATTGAAAATTATTGACACTGATGATGCTGGTTATTTTGAATGAAACGCTATGGAAATATCAAGTGAAAAAGTGAAACAAATAAACAAGTCGTCAATCAAAGAAATGAAAGGAAAATATCAAGTGTACTTTACCAGCGAATTGTGATTTTATCGCTTCATCAATATTTGTAATGGAAGGGATAGGTCCTTAATTGAGAAAAATTTTATAGTGGCCAAGTCAAAACGAAATTTTCAATGAAAGATGAATTCTTTCATTGTTATAGTAAATTTCGAATACAATATTACTTTTTCTTCAATTTTTTCAATATTATCTGAAATAACAATTCTAAACGTCAAAAACAAGAACAATATTTTCGGTTTTTTTTGTATTACTCGAGAAGGGCGAAATTCTCTGTAAATTTTTTTCTAGTTTGACCTTGTTCATAACTGTTACGGTTTAGAATGTAGCAATGCTATCACATGATAAAAGAAACGACCTGTATAAAATGTTTACTGTAAATATGAAGTTGCCTAAATGAGAAGAGAATATAAAGGTGCTCCCTGAATGGAATGAACAAGATTGAATTGGAAGATACCTTATTTTTTTCTAAATGATATGTGTGATACATTTTTTCAATTATTCGCATGGAGATTCACAGAAAATTTTTAGATTTCATAGCAAGTTTTATGTGTAGATAGTAGAGTTATGCTTGTTAAAAAATTGGCTCCAATTTCACATTTTCTGGTGAATTCAAAGCAATATTTTTCATCCCGAGCTTTCAATAACTCATCCAATAAGTTATCAGATACAAGCCTACATAGTGTGCATACGTTTTCTGTGGAATATCTCTTTTAATGAACCTCACAGTGTTTCGTGAACTATAAAATTCATATTTGTAATGTATTTTGCCTACTAAACAAATGTTTTCGACTAAACTCCTCTATGTGAGATTGTTATTTGGTAGATTTGTTTGGATGAATCGATATTAGTCAGTGAACATTCTATAAAAATACTGAATTTCCCTCACATTCACATTTTTTTTGCTCACCAGACGAATGATTACGAAATAAGACAATAATTTTCCATTGTCCACTCGTATTCACCATGCCAGTTAACAAGCCTTATCCAGAAACAGGGGGATGAACGACAAGGAAAGCGAGCTCTTATCAGACCCTAATAGACATTCTGCAACCCCTAGTGCATGCCTAGCAATTTTAAATTACCGGCAATATAACAAATTTTCGTTTCCC
This sequence comes from Leptinotarsa decemlineata, assembly GCF_025532065.1. Classification (NCBI taxonomy): domain Eukaryota; kingdom Metazoa; phylum Arthropoda; class Insecta; order Coleoptera; family Chrysomelidae; genus Leptinotarsa; species Leptinotarsa decemlineata. The sequence continues at coordinate 4,750,905 of NW_027412549.1, read as the reverse complement.
CGCATTGTTCCGCTACTAATGAGCTGAGAGGGCAATTACACGAATAATTTATTTGTTATTATGAAGAGATATGGGTAGGAACGGGAATTGCAAGAATAATTGGACGATGTCAGTTGTAATCTGCTCGTTTTGACTGTCAATTATATGTAACGTTGTTTGTTTTTTTCGAAAAAGTTTCTCAGTTGCATCAAATCAACGAGGCATGCTTTTCAAAATTTCCTTAGAGTACACTGCGAAAAATATTTTGGGTTATAATAAATAGTAATGCCATGGAGTGAAATATAGGTTATGTACTATGGAATGGGGTGGATGTGGGGCAGCTATAAATCCCTGACGAATTCATTCCTAGACTTTCCGATATTCTATATATTTCAGAGATATTGACTCTCATATCTGTGATTATTATAAATCGATGTTTCAAAATTTTTTATAGATTACCTGCCCAAAATTTGAGGTATATAATAAAAATTGGCGAATATTTGTCTAGGACCTTCTCACATGATATTAGAATATTGTAGCATTCTTTGTGAATTTATGTTTAGGAAATTGTAAAATACCTGTTGATGACACTGGTGATCTATCAAATATTTTTGTGATTGAATAACTATTCAAGAATAGTGAAACATTATCAGTGGTTGGTCAAATAAAATTTCCTGACTTAACTGATAAAAATTTTGGTTTTCAAATGATATCTGATTATATGCGGTAACACAAAGAAAATTCTGAAAGCTGACAAAACCATTAGATTACGATCAAACTCACAAAAAAAAGAATAACTTTCAATTACTGATGCATATTTTTTCTTCGAACTCATCAATTATCCACGATAGCTCTTCTACATTGAATACAATCATTCCATTCTTTCAAGTTCATGATCGATAGGTTGCATTTTTAATCGCAGGTTATCTGTGTAATCATAATCTTTTAGTTAATGAATTTAGCTCAGCTCTTTCATTTCTTCAATGGATCAATACATCTGTTATTTCAATGTAGACACGATCGAAACTTTCACCCTTCAAAACTACAATGAATGTAAAAATATTTTGGACGTCAACAAAAGTTCGTGCAATTTCAAAATACTTCATAACAATATTCGCAGCCTAAATAAGAATCTCGATGAATTTAAAGTTTTCCTCAGCGGTTTGAATTCTTATATAGATTGTGTGGCTTTAACAGAAACATGGGTGTTGAAAAATCCTGAACTGTATGGCATTCCAGGATATGATATGCTATATAGCGAAGGTGATTTAAACCAAAATGACGGAGTAGTGATTTATATTCGATCCCACCTCAATTATTACCATAAAATAGTAAAGATAAACCATATTAAAGCTATCGAGTTGAAAGTTGAATTCGGACATACTTATATATATTTATTTGCAATTTATCGACCCCCATCTACAGACCCTTACGACTTCAGTAGGGACTTATATACATATTTACAAACTTGTTCTTCTGATACAGCTTCCTATTCCATATTTTTAGGCGACATCAACATTGATATTTTGAGAAATAACGATGTGACTGATGAATATTTGAATATCCTGAGTGAGTTTGGCTATGTTTCCGCTATCAATAACCCGACTCGAATGCAAGGAGATAACGGATCTTGTATCGATCACATCTTTATCAGAGCAGTTCCCCTTCTGCTTGAAAGAGTTATTGCTATGGTAATTCGAACTGATATCACCGATCATTTTTCAACTGCGATTCAAATGATATTTGATACTCCTCAATGCAATAAAAAAATCACTCAAAAGACGATGACGCACATTAAACAATCCGAGTTGAAAAAAAAATATGGAAAACATATCATGGGAGGTTGTCTTTAATGCACCCTCAGCAGATTATGCTATGAACAGTTTCCTCAATATCATCAATAATGCCATAGAGCTATGTACAGTTCAAATAAGACCTAAAAGAAAAAACACAAAGATAGCGCCATGGATTACAAATGGTTTAGTGAAATCGGTTAATACAAAAAATGAACTTTTCAAACGCGTACGTTCGAATCCGATGAATATGCAGTTGAGGAATGATCTTAGAGTATATCAGAATAAACTAACAAATTTAATAAGAAGAGCAAAGTATGACTATTATCAGAAAAAAATTAAAATGAACTCGACAGACTCTAAAAGCTTATGGGAAGTTGTAAAAGAAGTAAGCAACACACATAAAACGAAACGCCCCATTACTCAAATAAAAACGGAAGAGGATGGTACTGTAACAGATAAACATGCAATCGCCAACGAATTCAACTTTATATATTCCACCTTAGGAAAAAAATGGCAGATAAGATAAAAAAAAACCCAAATTTCCTATATTTTCCTGAAACTGTACCAAATTCTTTTGTTCTTCTTCCTACCAACAGAAATGAGATCAAAGAGGTTATCAAAGATCTAAAACCAAAAAAATCCACTGGAATTGACGGTATCTGTTCTGAAACGTTGAAATCCATTTCCTTGTATATCGAGGAGCCTCTGGCATTCATTTTCAATATGTGTATGGATACAGGTTTCTGGCCAACAGCACTAAAAAAAACAATAGTTATTCCTTTATTCAAGAACGGCGATGAGACAGTAGTTACAAATTACAGGCCCATTTCCCTTACTACACACCTGAACAAAGTTTTTGAAAAAATCCTTAAAAAAAGGTTAACATCGTACGTCTCGAAATATAACATAATATCTAATCGTCAGTTTGGGTTTCGCGAAAAAGTATCCACTCAGGACGCAATCATAGCTCTCATCACAGATATATCATCAGCTCTTAATGAAAATAAACCATGCCTATGCGTATTCATCGACTTGTCGAAGGCATTCGACACAGTTGACTATGACCTTCTATTGAAATCCTTGGAGGATATTGGTATAAGAGGCAAAACTTTGAATTTGTTCAGAAGTTACCTCACTGATAGATTCCAGTGTGTGAGAATTGATGACGTGTTGAGTGACACGCGAAAAACTGTTATTGGGGTTCCCCAAGGCACGGTTTTAGGACCAATCCTTTTCAACATATATGTGAATGGACTGTACTCTATCGAAAGCAAAGGTAAAATATTAGGTTTTGCAGACGATACGGCTATTTTCTACAAGGCGAATGGCTGGGAGGAACTGAAAAGTATTGTTGAAACTGATCTCGGATCAATAAAAAATTGTCTTGAACATCGATTGTTGACAGTAAATTTCGATAAAACTCATTATTTACCCTTCAGTTGCAATAATTTCAGTAATCCTTCTTTTTCACAATTGAAGATTGGACAACATGTAATACTTCCCGAATCAAAAGTGAAATATCTAGGTGTGATAATTGACTCACATCTCAAGTGGAAGGAACATATTCAATATATCTGTAATAAGTTACGTTGTATACTATACAAATTCAAATATTTGTTGAAAATACTGACATACTCTGATCTCAAAATTCTATATCACGCACTCGTGGCGAGTCGTCTGAGCTATTGAATCGCTTGCTGGGGTGGAACATTCCATATACACCTTCGTCCACTTGAGGTGCTCCAAAACAGGTTCATGAAATTGATGCTATCAAAACCACCACATTATTCAACAGAATCATTGTATTCCGAAGCTAAAGTTTTCGATATCCGCCAACTGTTTTACTATAATATTGTCATAGCTTATTACAAGAACAGATGTTTCACTCTTCCGACTCACTTATACAACACCCGTAAAAAAAAATAACCACGTTATTCATCAAACGCAAAAATCAATTTTCCAGCATTCATACAATTACCTTGCTCCTAAGCTGTTCAATACTATTCCCGACGAAATGCGCAGTGTCACAATTATTCATTTTTTCAAGAAAAAAGTAAAATTATTCAAATTATCTCAACCAAGAAATTTTTTTGCTGAACTTGTTGACAAAAAAAATATTTGAAATTTGTGTGTTATGTTTGTTATATACCTGAACCCATATGATGCATATGTTTGCATGTACATCATTAACATCAATTCATTTAAGTATAAAGCAGTTTCATAATATAATGTATAATGCGCGTTATTATTTTTTGAAGTTTTTTACAACAGTACCTATTATGAAATGAAAAATATCACCCTTCTGATCGTTCACCTTCTAGGTTTACAATTTGGTCATTTTATAGCCCTAACATTATTTTAAAAAAAGTGTCTGTATGTATTTGTGTGTGTATGTGTTAAGTTTTCTTTTTTAGGCGAAACAAGTGCTTCTGCACTTATTGCCATTTTACTTTATTCAACATAGCTATTATTTGTTTGTATGATTATAATTTTTTTTTTTATGAATAAAGTCATTATTATTATATGCACTTGAGAGTTTCCTGGTAAAATGTTTTAGTCGTTAATTTTTTTGATGAGTGTATTGCGAAATGAGCAATGTTCAACACATCATCCACCGGATAAACTCTACCTCAGTTGTAATTTTTCCATAATCACGAACAATTGACACTGATGAAATCTTGGTGTAAACACCGATGAATCCGAATCAACGCAAGCGAAAGTGCCTTCCAGTTGTTATTTCCAAATAGCAAAAGTTTGAAATAACTGAAGTCAAAAATAGATAATTATGATATTATTATTTTCAAAAAATAATAAAAAAAAACAAGATTGAGGAAATACATCAAGAGAAAATGTTTGACAATAAAGGGCGAAATTCAGTTCAGATCCTGAATAAATTAAACAACTGAACTGATTGAATATGCGTCGAAATGTATTCTCAGACCTTCCAGTTTTTGTATACGAATGAAATTATCTCCAGTGATTCATCTGTCGAGATTGAACTTATTTATCATGTCATCTCTGTCATACGACATAAATTCGATCAGAAATCGCTTACGACTCAGAGATAATTATAAATATTACAAAAAAATTTCAATGATATGAACACAATCACTAGTTATTACTCGAATATTGAATATACTAATGAAAATACCTCATTGTACAAATTTTCTTATAGTTAAAACATCTATTAATGTAAAGTAAAAATCAGAAAAATAAAAACAAATGTATTGTTCAGTAGATAAATAGGACATTATACATAAGTATTTTTATATAACTAACACAATTTGTGTTTATCTACAATATACAATATTCACATTCGAATTAACGAGAGAATACTACATACGCTGTTCAACTATTGTTAACATTTTTCTGAGTTGATTGATGTGGAGATGATGAAATTATTTGTTGAAGTTCAAGCACATTTGAACATCTAAAGAAAATATTTGATCTGAATAACTCAATGTCAAATGACATTTGACTCCGCGTTGCGACTTGAGTTACATTGAAATCAATTCATTCCATTAGTGAAGGTACATTAACTACTCCATTAAAAACTTTGTAGGCTTCTAATACGAAAGTAGTTACAAACTTATCTTTCATTTTAAATTCTCAAGTTCGACAAGTATATGGAAGGATTTTTTAATTCAAGAAATGTTTTATCTCATTTCTATACTAACATGGAACTTTTCTACTTTTATAGCGAGGAATATTGAAATCTAACACTGAGCATAACTTGTCATAAAACGGTTTGGATATATCTTCTACATTATTTGATTCATCAAGAAATATCCAAACAATAGTCAAAAGGTGCTGATATAAATCTTGGAAGTTTGCCTTTCTGAAATTGACAGGTTTTTTTGACAGTTAGAGGGAAAGTTTAGATGAGATACTTTTCCCTAGCACTGAAGTTGATGACCAATGAAGGATGAAAAGAATCTTCATCTTTCAACGGCAATGATTCTCTATGACCGTAAAAAAGTTTTTATAGGCTGTATCTTGGGGTCTGAGGAAGACTATCGAAATTGGACATTTGAAATTATGGGATAATGCAGAGCTGAATATAGTAAGTGATCAGGATTTCAGGATTGTGAACATGAACTTTATTTATTAAACTGATACAAAACGCTTCTTAACTACTGACAGTGACAGACTAGTCCTTCATCAGAAAAATGAGAATTCAATAGTTACATCTTGTGCTGCCATCTATATGGAACATAATGAAGTATTACATGAGAGAAAAGGTTGTTTGTATAAATACAGAGTTGCTAACATTAACACCTCCCTTCAATTCTGTGAAATCATAAAAGGTATATTCCATATTTATAGTACACAAAATTTCCTATACATATAAAATTGTTTACAATAAAGCAATATTCAAGAGATTTCTGAAATATTTGAATTTCGGAACTGGTAATGGTTTTGTGAACATATCAGCCAGTTGTTCATAAGTTTGTACATAGAACAATTCAACTTTATTATCAGCAATACAATCTCTTACGACGTGGTAATTAACATCAATATGTTTAGTGCGTTTTGATTCTAGAGTTGAGGCCATCCTGGCAAAACAAAATATCAATAGCAGTTGTTACTGCTTGGTAAGTTTCAGGCATGGATGAAAGTAATTGTGATACAATTTCACTTTGTTCAATTTTTCCACCTGCACTTCTGAGTTCATACACTGTTTGTTCAAATTCTGTAAGAAATATATTCAGTGGCATTCCCTCAGTGTACTTTAAACTTCTGAGTTTCTTCTGAAGTTGAGCTTGAGTGGAAATTCCCTTCTTCTGGTATGTTAAATGGAGGGCCAACATAATTTCTTTTGCTGTGGTTTTGGATTTGATCATTTCCAGCATGTTATCGGACAGACACTGAACGATTATATTTCTTGCTTTCAAATCTGATTTTTTGAACTTTGCAAATTCGGTGGCTTCCGTGGGCGGATTTTCTTCTAAAACATTCAGGACATCAGCTTGTTCTAATATCAGCTTGACACGAAACTCCCAGTTTGAGAAACCTGTACCATCAAAAGGTTTCGAGTTCATAACTTGACTGTAGAATGCGGCGGCCATGTTTTCCGTGAAACTTTCACACACAATGGTCGTTACCAATACCAATTGAAAAAAAACTTTTTCAATTTTGCTCTCGTTCTCACCTGATCAGATCAGAATATTCCTGGGCCCATAACCTAAGGGATAATGCAGAGCTGAATATAGTAAGTGATCAGGATTTCAGGATTGTGAACATGAACTTTATTTATTAAACTGATACAAAACGCTTCTTAACTACTGACAGTGACAGACTACTCCTTCATCAGAAAAATGAGAATTCAATAGTTACATCTTGTGCTGCCATCTATATGGAACATAATGAAGTATTACATGAGAGAAAAGGTTGTTTGTATAAATACAGAATTGCTAACATTAACAGAAATTTCCTATGATAACATTTTGTCAATCAATCTGGATTTGTTCAAACTTTTAAAGAAATAATTTTAGATCCTCAATAGTGACTTGAAGAGGGATGAATAATCAAATAGTCAGATAAGCAATTATAACCACCAATGTCGATAAATGGAATCAAATTATTCATGTTACCCAAATCCAGAAATCTTGATGGGATATTGGGCTCGATATATACAATATTCACTAGGGAACAGCTCGGAGCTACTGACATCATTTGAAAGCCATGTTTCCACTGAGGTTATGAACTTGTAATCAGAAGTGGTAACACTAGATTGTGTGTTCAATCCTCTAACATTTTGAAAATGCATGTTGATTAAGGACGAAATACTTCTGGGTCGACTTAGTTTGTCGACATGATTTCTGGTTCACGTACTCTATTCAGATGTAGTTTTTTTCATCGGATATCCTTTTATAGAGTTCATTTCTGGGAGCCTAATAATTGGCGATGTGACGGGAAGTGTTATCCAAATAAATTTATTCTGAAAATTTCAACGTTTTCTCCTAGACCCTTGGCATTGCAAATCAGTTCTACCAAACATTCATTTTCTATTTCAATTTTATAGGGAGATGGTCCACTCTAGTTGGATCATATCTTCCCAATCTTATGAGTAGAAGTCCCATTAGTTCAAAGAGACAGAGAGATAGTCAATTAGAGTGCACCAAATTGTCACGTGAGAGGAGAGGAACGTTGGACCTCACGTGAGAGCCTTAACCCTACTTTGTATCTGCCAGTTTTTCCCGCTCGCCATATTTTTGAGATGTTGTCCCGCCACAGTGACATCATGAAAAATATCAGAGAATTGAACTCAGGTCGTCGGCGCGGAAGACTTGATCGTTAGCCTTACACCAACGTGGGATATTGAAAGTAATTGCGAATTGTTGGTAGCGATGTAGCAAGCGTCGCTTTGATCACTGAATCGCTTTTCGAATTGGTTCTCGTCACGAAGGCTTAAATATGTTTAAAAAAATCTGTTTAAAATCTGTTTTTCCGTTAACCAGCTGTCGCACCCCTACAAAAGACAACCCTCAGAAGTTGAAACTTGTGCGAGCTAGAATTAACGAGGTCTTACCTTTTAAAGTGTGATTCCTAACACTGCAATTATGATGAAAAAAAGGAATCGTTACGGTGTTAAGTTCAATAATAAAACATATTTCCTGTCAGTTATTTGTGATCGAAGTTTGAGGTATTGAGAGATATCATAATATGGGAGCCCAAGCGGAGATTTCGGGATTTACTGAAGCGCGGCAGATTAATATACAGGGGGATACCTTGTACCCGGTTAAGTACCTCCACCAAATATTAGCCCCATATATAAGGCCGCCTGTGAGGGATAAAGGATCAGATTAGTAAAAAAAAAATGATCATCAGAAATTCTCGAGCGCGTCAGATTATGGTAGAGTGAGTTAAATACATGCTAAAAAGTGTATATTTCAGTAATCAGACAATTTGAGAGTGACGTAAAGAAAGGGGAGGGCAGCAAAGTTGTAAAGAAATAACGTCAATTTGACATTCTCGAGCGTAGCTAATTTTTTTTTTTATTTCGAGGGAAATAATTTAAGGATAACGAAAAATATATAATCTGACGATTTCCGCAAGCCGAAATAACAAAAATTCGTCGATAAAGTGTAATGCGTGCAGCTGTGTGATACCTATATTTCCCTCTCCCAGTTTCTATTCCTCTATTCTATTTCTCTATCTATTACTCTCTCACTCCGTCCCCACTCTGAATTCTGTTGCCATGACGCAATCACAGCTGATCACAGATACTCGTTAATGATGAAGATGAAGATGATGATTAATTATTCAATTAATTGATGGATGTAGCTGTTACTACGTGGTAGAAAATCATAATGAAGAAAAGAGAAATTAAACTTTCTATGTTTTTTACCACTTTTATTTGTAACTAACGTTACTGCAGTTTCGTCCTATAAGGACATTTTCAAACTCATACAATTTATAAACTTATACAATATATAAGTTTGAAAATATCCTTATAGGACGAAACTGCAATAACGTTAGTTACAAATAAAAGTGTTAAAAAAAACATAAAAAGTTTCATTTCTCTTCTCTTCATTAATTAATCAATTGATTGTGGAAAATTAAATTTTTTTGAGCATTATTTTCTCATAAATACAAATATTCTACTTAAAAAACATACATTTATTTATTTGCATGCCATTTCCTGAGCTTTTCAATTAATTGAGTTCAATGAATCAAAAAAATTTTTTTTTGGCAGATTAAGCGAATCCCTCTAGATAATCGTCAGAGGGATTCGCTTAATCTGCGTCAATTGATTGCTCTCTCCATTTCTTCAGAAGTTTTCCCCAATCTTTTTATATAAAGAAGGAGAAGTAGAAAGCCAAAACTTTTTTCCAAAAAAACAGTGTTGAGTATACTATAACAAAATGAAGATACCTTATGACCAAATAAAATCCAGGACTGAACAAAAGGAGGCACTAAAGTTTTCCTGTGAACTATATTTGGATACATTTTTCGAAATACTGTATTCCTCGGCATAATTTGAGAAATGGTTACATATTTCATTTACAATATAGCAAAATGAGTATTATAGAAGGAAATATGTTGTTATTGTAACTTCACATGATTTATTGTAAATTGACGAAACGCACAATAGAAAGAGGACACTCTAATATCGATATTTGTTTTTTCATTAGTCATGCAGTCCCTGAAATGAAAAAAGTCACTTTGTTATTTTTATGTTCTTATCTATGATCAATGACCTGAACGAATCAAATGGCCCTTCTTTACAAATTTATCTAGACTCCTTCCACATATTCTGATATCTATATCTATATCTTAAGTGGTACCCGATGAAGGCATAACATGGGCTTCAACAGTAGATATTTTTAGCTCTCTGTACTGAATTTTCTCAATGTGTGGAAATTTCACTTCTTAATTTTCCAATGAGTGTTCTAACATGTCTATGATGTGCCCTAATATAGTTCCATTTTTCAGTTACAGATCGCCAGGTGTTCATTTGAGTGATGTTGATTTTGATTTTTATATTGAATCATTCGTCACTGAGACTTTGAGATATAAATTTATTTCTCGCAGTAAACGCACATAGTACTGATGGTATTTGATGCAGTAGCAGACGAAACATTCAGTACTTTTCAGACCACGCCCAACTAGTCCATTTTCCTTAACTTTCATCAATATTTCTTCATAGACCATGGCCTTTTCATATTTATTATCTATATTGATTTTAAGTGTTTTATCTAAATTGGCATCTTGAAGTTTCCACCTATAAAATTTCATATAGTATAAATATATAATTAGATTTACATTGATCAAACATCTAGATTCCAAGAAAGGATAAAATATCAGTAATGTAATGAAAGAAGAAATTGGATAAAAATTCAGTCAATTCTTATTGAACAAAAGAAGCAAATTATGAATATCTCATGAGTGTACACTTTGAGACATTGTCAACATTAATTTTTTGTTGCCAATTTGAAAACAGATATTGGATTCAGAATTAGCAATGGTGTCGTGAAAATCCAGAACATTCCTGCCAGACTTGTTATTTCAGACACTAACAATTCTGGATGAGTATATCCATTAACTTTCGATAATATATAAACAGAATATACCTATACTGAAAACAAAACAAACGAAGTTACCCTTTCTCTCAGTCGCAGAAACAACCCATGTTTCATGTAGTGAGTATTTTACAAAATACCGAGATAACTGCGCTTCGAAATTTACATGCTAAATTTCTATATTTATCTAGGCTTTCGGGGTATAATTCGAAATCATCCGCTTTACCATAATTCAAGTTTTATCGGCGTGAAACAACAATAATTGTTTGAATAAATATTCTACGTATTATTCTGGAATATGGCGAGTTTGGTGAATTTCAACTAGGTATTTTGGATGATTTATGAAATGTGTGCCATGCTGAAAAAAGTGTTTGTAACAAACGATGTTTGCCTGCTTATCGCTGTGAATTTGAATGCGCTGTTCGAAATTAAAATTGGGCATTGGTTCAAAAATTTCAGTCTATAATATGATAATTTGAAATCAAATATGTGTTTCTTTCTGTTAGATATTTGAATGTTAATTAGTAGAATATCATAGCTTCTAAAATGATATTTTCAATTCTCTTCTCATCAAAAATAATCGATTTTTAAATTCGAAATTTTGAGATTGAAATCAAAATTTCGAGTTTGAAGTCAAAATTTCTAATTTAAAGTCGTAACTTCGGATTGGAGTTTGTACATAAACGATTGAAAAAATGTAAAGCCTATTAAAATTTCCAAATATACACCTGTTTTTGATGGTAATGTTTATTGGTAAACTCAAAATACAACTTAAATTACGTTACATTAACGATAAAGAAGGGCAAGATGAATTCCACTGAAACCGATTTGGTTGCACATGGAACGATCTCCGTTTCTTGTATTCCTGACAGGTGCGCTAGTAGCACGGGTATAGACATTAAAAACTAATTTATAATCATCATGAATTTTTCAGTAGAAACTTATAGCTATATTGAAACGTTATGGATACGTTAAAATTGAATTAAACCTGATAATTACGTTGAAACATTCTAGATTGATAGATTTGATATGATAAGTAAGTTGGTTATTCGAAATGGTATATAGGTAAATTTGTTAATGACTGCATTTGTTAACTTTCGAGTAAGGAGTGTACTATGTCTCTTCCAAGTTGAGCAATAAATTTTTTGAATAGTTTTTCAATCATATTCAGGGAATACTTCGAAGTGAGATGTGTTTAAAATGTTTCGAGTAATTTCTTGAATATTTTAGATGACAGGTAAGTGTAGGTTCGTGTTACGACATTCTTTTAGTTTTATTTGAATTGTTTGAACATACTTGCTCTAAATGCAACTACCATCTGAATGGGGTTAGCCACAGTGATATACACTCACCGCGACTTGCGATAGAACAACCCATGTTTACGGTAAAAGATACTAGGGGGCAAAATAGGCTCAAAATTTCTTCAGATTTGTGATCAGGACTACTAACTCACTACAAATACACTTTATCCCTCAAACAATTTCAGTCTACCTGCACCACCACCTGAATGGGTTGGCCGAAGTGATTTACACTGCCCGTCACTCGCGATGGAACAACCCATTTTTACGGTAAAACGTACTAGGAGGCAAAATAGGCTCACCATTTCTTTAGATTCGAGATCAGGACTACTAACTCACAACAAATTTTCCCTCATGGAAACACCTTCGTATCTTCCGTAATAATTGAGGTACAATGATGAAACCCTCAGGGCTGATGAAAATCCTCAAAATGCACATACTACAAGTGATATGTAGTAATGCTTGTGATTTTTAATTATTTTTGATTATAACCCATTGATTATTACATATTACATTATGAGACTGTATGTCTTATGAGTTATTGAACAGAATACCATTTTGCCTAGGTGTAATCTATACCTTCATATTCTTTAATTTTTTATTTTGCGTCCTCCATTGAATTTTATTTTATTCGATTTGACTATGTACTCTTTCACTCGATTGCATGTTTCATAAAATGATTGTTTTCATAAGTTACCTATTGATACAAGTTCATCCAAAATATATAATTTCAAATAATATTCTATCCCATCATCATGTTTTCTGTAATTATCTGTAGATTCAATTTCATTCAATCAATTGAATGCTAATCTTTGATTCTTCAAAATATCAATTCTTTGGACCAACATGGTGGCCTGTGATATTACCGTGTACACTTAACTGAAAATTTTCCTGCAAAAGACCGAAATTTAACGAGACCCTTTCTGGGCTGGTCATTAGTAATTAGGGGTTTAATGGTGAGCAGCGGTTCTGTGGAAAATGTCTGATGTTTCACAAAATTTCCTGTTATATGCAGTAATTAATACTAGACCCTTTCATGTGAACTGAGAAGAATTTCATAGCTGCTGATAAGAGAGCACGTTTGTTTTTCAAGGGTTTGAATGTTCACTGGAACAAACTAATAAATCATTAAAAAAATCAGTTTACATCAATTCTAATACAGTTCTTCTTGTCACACGATTTATATCCTTCAGTGAGTCAAAATTTGTTAATATTTTTTGCCATTAGGAAATAAGCAGACCAATTCAATTGTTTTCAATAATAGGAAGATTTAACGGGATTCGACTACTTTTGTAGATAAGGGCTATTATAAAATTGGTGAAAGTCCCTTTAGTTGCACTGCAGAACTGCACAAGTTCAGAAATACAAGAAATTACTAGATAGATTCAATAATTTCACTAAAACTTATATTATTTGTTCCAGCCATTGTCAGACTTTTTCAATAGTTCAATACAGCGCCCTCTGAGATCTGTCTTTCAAGCTTATCAGATTTTTATTTCAATACTTATTTCTTCAGAAAAAGTTGCCTTATTCTATATCGATTTTCTTACCCTTAAATTAGTTTTGACTTCTTTGAAATAGTGTGCAGCTCTAAGTATAGATCTCATGAAAATTTAACCTCAATGTTCTTGATGTATTTTCCTTCTTGAAAGGTGTTTTAGGTGTTGCTGTTAACAGTGGAGCTGTGGTGGAATTATTCGAGTCCCAGGCACACTGTTGTTTTGGCTAGAATCTTTCCTGCACCGATGAGAGGTATGGGTGATCTACTTGATTGGTTTCGGCGTGGTCCTGCTGCTGGTTGAATGAGAAACATCTGCAGAACCAACCTCTGTGGAGTATCTTGTATAAATCTATGTCGGATATAATTCAATATACAACGTGGTATCATCTAGGGAAGTAACTGTTTTTTGGCAGGCATTTACCTGAACTGTGTAAGTATGTTGGATGTCCATGTCGAATCACGTAATAGACATGGCATCTATTTCTGGAAAGCAGAGTCTACAAATTTCGACTGAAGTAGACCAACGAAAATATGTACAGACTCATTCAAGCAATACAAAAAATAAATCTCATGGAATAATTCATAGTTGAAATGGTTGTTCCAGCCTCTGGTTTCAATCAACCAATTGAAATCTGAACGACACAGCTGCTATCGACATGAATTCGAGAACTAGTAATAACTTTTGTGTGAAACCTTACAAATACAACACTATTTTTCATTTGTAATTGAAAATGTTCAACAAGTTACCTATTTATCTCAGAGAGATCGATAGAAACCATATTTTCAAACGCAATCCGACAATTTCCTCACAAAAACTCATTTTGTATACCAAACATCCTTTTTCTATGTGACTGTGATTTTTTGACTAACCTGCCTCTTCCTATGAAGACATGTTTTATAAAAATCAATTTTATTATTATCATTCTGCGTCATAAAGGTATGCCTGCGATGTTATATGTTATTGGAAGTTTTCTCTGACGGTACTATTTATTCCACCGTTGGTGAGAATTTGCCAATAGATGTTACATTTACATCTCCTTGCCAGAAATTGGACAAGTGGATTTCAAAACTACACTACATAACAAATTGAGTTGATTTTCAATAGTAATTCACGTTTTGGTGAAGTTGTCAGGTTATATAAGGAATACATTTCTGTAATGAAAAAATGATAGGCAAATATCCATGCAATTCAGAGTGGATCCAATAAATTTCACTAGTTCGGACTTCCATTGTCTACTATATAAAATGATTTGAAATCCCTGAAACAACTGAAAAAGAAGAATTGAAAATGAATAGCTGAAAATAACAATTATATTAACCAAAATAAACCTGAAATGAAATAATAGTGAAATAAAATACAAGTAAAAATAGAATAATTGAATAAATAATTGCTATTCCTGATTTGCTGGTTTCCCCTCGCTGTGTGTGACCATGTTTGGACCCATCAACACAACATCGAGTGGTCCCAAGCTGAGATCTTGCACAGAGAGGAACATTGGTTTGGAAGAAAATTCAAGGAAGCCGCATACATGTTGACCAACAACGTATTCAGCCAAGCCAGCGTAGAAATACGCAACATTTGGAAACCCATCATCAAGCGAAAAATGGCCAACTCCCGCCAAACGGTCATCTCCCACGGAACCAGTGAAGCGGAAAATGGAAAGCGGGGATAAGTGAAAGTACTCGAACGACCTATAAATTGTCATCTCTCGGAGGAATCAGTCCAGTCATCACCCGAAGACGATTGTAGATACTAACAATCGAAACGTCGTGAACTAACGTGACTTGGAATCTCTCCACTTTTTATCTTTATTTTCTTTTTTCATTTCTTTATTTTTATTTATTGTTCTATTTTTACTTGTATTTTATTTCACTATTGTTTCATTTCAGGTTTATTTTGGTTAATATAATTGTTATTTTCAGCTATTCATTTTCAATTCTTCTTTTTTAGTTGTTTCAGGGATTTCAAATGATTTTATATAGTAGACAATGGAAGTCCGAACTAGTGAAATTCATCATGAAACATTGTCAATCACCTTCAAACAAATGGATCCAATAAATTATCAATATTTTTGAAGTAATGCTCCTCATACATTTATCAGTAAGTGAAGAAATAAGTGAAGAATTTTTCAGTTGGTTTATCGCTTAACTCTTCATATGTCAAAGAAACATAAAAATATATTTAAAATATGATTTTCTGTTATCGAGCTGTCGCACCCCTACGAACGATAACCCTCAAAAGTCTAAACTTATGCAAGCTAAGGACTAACGAGGTATAACCACTTAGCGTGTGATTCCTAACACGGGTTGGACGATAGCAAGTGAAAATCGATCGTTCAGCCTGTGGCTTGAACTACCGACTCACACATCGGTCGAATGAGAGAGTGAACAAAGCTCCCACGTCGAACTACTCGGCTACCGACTTACTATAAATTATATTTCATAAAATGGATGAATGTCTCTGGTAATCTTAATCAGTAATGCTGCTAGCTACCTTGCTCAATTCATTATAATTATTTGAAACAAATAAATTCTATTCAGAATCCAGTAATGTCTTCTTGTAGATCTTGTGCGGACAAATTTATTGCAGAACTTCGGAGGGTTCTGAGAGGTCATGAATTTCGGGAAGAACGAAATCGTAATTAGCTGAACAATTTTAATTATCGTCGTACAGCGGGTATTAGCAAACAGAGTTCTCGGTTCAAGTTTCCATTTGTCTTTCTAATCGTGAAGAAATCGCAGTTTGCAATTTTTAATTAAAACTATCGACTCAGTTCAGATGGAAATGGATTTGTGAAGTTTTCATAAAGATATTTTTCTCCAGAACGAATTTACTCTGAAGAAATCACTGCCAATTTTTTAAAGTTTCGATATATTTTAATTTCTTTTTTTGTGATTAGGCAATAAGAATTGTTTTTATCTTTCTTCAAAATTAGGGAAAGATAAGACTGAACCTGATAATATATTTTGCTGTTTTTGAATAGTCTTTTTCTAGAAATAATACCTATTTCAAAATAGAACAGGCATTTAAATTCAGCTAGTTTTTGTCACATGTCATATAGGTATCTATCTTATTAGGTTATAAAATCATTCATATCAAATATTATTATTAATTATAAATTATAATAATAAATCTTTCTTTTTTTTGACAAGGTCATGAAATTGGCATAGGAATCGTCAAAAAAGAGATCGTAGAGTAAAAGTTTCTGAAAAAATAATGAAAACTGCCCTACTTATACACATGTATTCTTCGAAATTATATTAACATGCGTCAACAAGGAAATCCTTGAGTTTTCTTCTGAAGATATGCAAGGTTTTGGATTTTTTATAATTTCTGGCATGTGGAGTCATCTGATCGGGTGATTCAAAAATCTAATTTAGTTTGTGCAAATGGTACAAAAATATTGTGTTTTGTCTTATATTATTATCATGCTAACGTTCATTTGGTACAAATTATTTATATTCTCAAAAATAGACTAAAATAGACTAAAAGACCTGGAATAGTTAGAATTCTTAAATTTTTGAAAGCATTTCTGCATGAATCACAGTAACCTTTGCCACTTATAATTCGTATGAGTTTTTTTGTGCTATAATGATATCAGAGCAGCGAGAGAAAAGAGGTTAGGAAGACCTCAAGAAAGTTTTCCAGGTAGGACTGTTTGTGAAAGCTGTAAATCACACTATATATGACTTTTTACGCATCATGTGGTAGATGATAAAATTTTTCATCCTATACTCCTTTTCAGGATGGATTATTTGTGGTTAGGTTATGTCAAGGTCATCACATCAAACATTTTCTAATTCATACTCCGATCGTATTTCTCTAGGTCTATCTGTTTGAATTGCGACAAAAAAGAAACACGATATAGGGTATCAGTTCTTGCTCTATTGACTGAGTTTTGATATGCATCGTTGAATGAGTTGGAAAAAACACCGTATTGTATTTTCATCACAGATTTAGCAAACTGTTTATGATAGGTTTCCCTGTCAATTTTGTATTTTAGTAGTTGATTATCTGGGTGACTACAACAAAAACATAGTAGATCACCATGACTCAAAGTAAATAAAGTTAACCTTCTTCCGTAGCCAGTACTAATACCGTTTTTCCAGGGAAACATTAGTGAAAAATAATTTCCTGAAAACAAAACGATTTAACAACTATACAGCGTTTCACACCTCCGCATCTCTGTTTGGATAGTAAACAAAGGGTGGCGCTGAACTTATCCATACACTCCTCTGACTTCCTGTTTCTTCATATTCGTGAAGCTTTATGAGTAAAGTTGGTGGCTGAGTCAATCAGTAGAAAGGATATATCGCATTCTATCACTCTCCGCAGAAACCACCGGCTTCTTCAAGCCGATGGACAGTCGGTAATACAGTGAGTCATGGCCTTTATTGGTTTTCGCACCCGCTCATTCACTCTTCGCCCTATATTTCATAATTGATAGTTCGGTGATGGTAAACGTAATTGAATGTTGGTTTGCCATTTCTGATGGATGGCTCCAATTTGTCGGCTCAACTAGTGCGGAAAAGGGTTCTGAAGGGAAAGTGCGAGTTAGGCTTTAGTGAAAGGTGTTAGTAGTTTATGAAAATTGACTCATGCGAGATTTTTAGGAATCAAAGTTTTGTCAGTCATTGAAATAGGTCATATTCATTGGAAAACAATTTTCTAAATCATTCTCAAAAAATATATTTTTGGAAACGTGGGAAAAAATAGGAGTACTTCAACCTGCACTGAACGTGAAAATATCATTTCAGCCACCTAGATGATATATACAATTGCTATGACAGTGCCTATGTGCATCTCCCATCGTGTCCGAAAGTCGAGCTGAAAATTTGTTCCGATCTTGTCTATGCAATACAGCGAAGAAGGAACTCAAAAATGTTTGTTCGAAGGTGGTTGACAATGTTTCGTGGTGTATTTCATCAGTTTGGACTTCCACTGTCTAAAATATAATGTGAAATGATTTGAAATCCCTGACAAAAATATTAAAAAGATCAACCGAAAATAACAATTTTATATAACAAAAAACTTAAATTACAAAGAAATAACATACAAATTCTTCCCTATCTCCGGTTAATTGATTTTAGCGGGAGATGACTGTTGGTTGTTTTTCGCTTGATTAGAGGTTTTAATCTGTTACGTTTCTCTACGCTAGCTTGACTAATGGCGTTGTTGGACAACATATACGTGGCTTCTTTGAATTTTCTCCTAAATCATTGTTCCTCTTTGTGGATGATTTGACACTTCCTTGTATGTTGATGAGTCCAAACAAGTTCTGCTATTCCGGATTTGCTGGTTCCTCCTCGCTGTATGTGTTTCTTGTGCTCAGAAATGCGAACTTTCAATGGCCTCTTAGTTTCACCGATGTATGATTCTCCGCACTCGCAGGGTATCCGGTAAATGCAATTTTTGAAGAAGCTCACAAGAAGCCCCGAGTCTGGTTGAGATACGTAGACGACACCTTCATAATATGGAACAATGGGAATGCAGAACTAGACACTTTCCTGAAGCACATCAACAACGTGAGTCCTTCCATCACTTTCACAATGGAGAAGGAATTCCACGACTTGCCTTGCTTAGACGTATTGGTGAAGAGGACATACACTAAATGGGAAACATCTGTATATCGAAAACCAACTCACACAGGACAGTATCTGAACCAGAAATCCAACCACCATCAATCGAATAAGAGAGAAATCATCAATATTCTACTGGATCGTGCTTTCGGGCTCTGTATTTCAAAGGAAAGTTTTGAAAAAGACATCATCAAAAATGACCTTCAACAGAATGATTACTCCGGAGTAATGGTAGAACAAGTTTTAGCTAGAAGACAGCAAGAGCTCCACAAGGAAGAGAAGCCGTCACAACCAGTACTTGTACTTCCCTACATCAGAGGATTATCGGAAAGGATAAGAAGAATTGGTTCCAAGTACAACATTAGAACCTGTTTCAGATCCGGTAAGACTATCCGTAGCAGCCTCACGAAAACCAGGCCCCCAAACGCGGACTGCGATTCCAAGAATAGCATTTACCGGATACCCTGTGAGTGCGGAAAATCCTATATTGGTGAAACTAAGAGGCCATTGAATGTTCGCATTGCCGAGCACAAGAAACACACACAGCGAGGAGAAACCAGCAAATCAGGAATAGCAGACCATGTTTGGACCCATCAACACAACATCGAGTGGTCCCAAGCTGAGATCTTGCACAGAGAGGAACATTGGTTCAGAAGAAAATTCAAGGAAGCCGCATACATGTTGTCCAACAACGTATTCAGCCAAGCCAGCGTAGAGATACGTAACATATGGTAACCTCTAATCAAGCGAAAACTGACCAACTCCCGCCAAACGGTCATCTCTCGCTAAAATCAATGAATCGGAGAGAGGGAAGAGAGGATATGTGAAAGCACTCGAATGACCTATAAATAGTCAGATCTCGAAGAAATGAGTCTTGGTTTGGAATCTTTTAATTTTTAATTTTAATTCTTCGTTGATAATATTTTTCAATTTTCAGCTTTTATCAATATTTCAATTTTTTATTTTTTTGGTTGTAGCTTGTATGTTGTTTCTTTGTAATTTCAATTTTTCGTTTGATAAAATTGTTATTTTCGGTTAATCTTTTTAATTTTTTTTCAGGGATTTCAAATCAATTTATATTATATTAGACAATGGAAGTCCGAACTGATGAAATACACCACGAAACATTGTCAACCACCTTCAAAGAAATATATGAAAATACATTGACCAGTAAATGAGTATGGACGAACAATGACAACAGATATTTTATTTTATAGTACAAACGAGGGTCATTTATTTATTTGTGAGTATATTATGAATAATGTGTCTATTGGTATCGAATTCATACTCTCTGAAGATAGTTTTTATCACGTTAATATCCTTCATTTCACAAATCTATGTAGGCAGTACGAACGATTCATTGAAGAGAATATTATTCATTCAAATGAATACTAATGCAAAAAATTTAGATGATGTCAGTATCAAGTTTAATAACAAGGAAATATCTCAAGCATCCTTTTTGCAAAATAGAAAGCAAAAAAACAGAAGTTTAATGAAAAAAAGGGGTGATGAAATTTAGAAAAAATGTATAAATGACAGAAAAATAGTTGTTCCAGGATGTGTAGAGGAAAAAAATCTACTCAGTCTCGATACTCAGTACTAACATCTCAGTAACTGTAAATGATATACAGACAGTTAGATAAGGAGGAGTTGCATATCTCAAAGGCCAATTAGATGATATGAAAAACCCAGAATTTGTTTCATGCAAACCAAGATACGTGAAATAATTGAAGAGTTTATTTTCATTCCTTCGTTATCATATTATTGATAGTATTGGAAAGTGTATTTAGATATTGAGTTAGGTTATGTTGGATATCTAGAACACCGTCACATTGAATTTTCAATAAGAAGTTTGCTGTTTTGGTTGGTTCACGGGTTTGACCGTGATCTTCGAATGAAATCTCCAAACGTTTCAACTGAATGGCGACAGTCATCTTCAGTAGCATGGTCGAACTACTCTTCTTGACGCATCAACTGAAACTCAGTTGACACGTCAGTTTCCAGCTGATAGTCAAGAATAGTCGCTACCTCGCTACTGAAGATGACTGCCGCAGTTGCAGTTGAAATGTTTGGACGTGATAACCAAGGACCCTATCAAAACCATACTTTCCAATATGAAATTGAACATTAGCCGTATTAGCAAACGAAACGTTCAGTACTTCAGGCTTTATTCGATCACGGCTTACTAGCCAGGATTTTTTTCTCTAATGTACTGATGATAAGAAATTTCATATACACTAGCTTTCGAATATTGCTACGAATTTGAGTTTTTCAATGATAATTATTTTCCTAGTTACTTCAATACTCACCAAAATATATTTTTATGGAATATTCAGTAGTAATACCACTGGAGGTCAAATTATTTCTAGAAATTTTTTGAAGCTCATGAATATTTTGAAAATTTCCCGAGTTGCAGAAACTTCTACTCTACGAGAAAAAAGTTCCGGATAATAATTTGACCTCGCGGGGTATAAAATTGCACACCGAATTGTGGTGGAAAATCAAGTATTTTCAAAATTTATTTTTCCATTCTCAACAATGCAAATTATTTTCTTCATCACCTTCGTCATCAGCGAAACATAAAATGTGTGGTCGACTTGATTGTTGAATTTTCTACCTAACCTCGGAATTATTATTTCAGTTTTGAAACTGTCAAGCGGCACAAAGTAAAAAATACCAGCAAATACCAGAAAATCGAAGTCAAGCGTATGGAGACAGTTTACGAAACTTTTGCTCAAAAATCGTATATTTTCGATAGAGCGGATATTATTATTATTCTTGAAGATTATGGGTGCAACATGCGAAAAAAGAACTCCGAAGACTACAAGGAGGGTGTTATCAAAGTTTTATGGAATTCCACATCCAAGCAGTTGCAGGATTTTTTTTTGAAAAGTATAATCGCAAATTCAATCCATTCTCTGACATACGGCATCACTTCCTTCACATCAGTATCACACCCGCCAAAGAGATCAGTATACTACACCCTCAATGGTCAGGATCGTTACACATTTTCTTACTTTGCGCCTAAACTCTACACCCGAATTTCTGAACATATAAAATCTATCTCAAATATCAATCGCTTCAAAAAGAGATGGAAGAGCATATTCTTCAAAGTCAGAGACTTGAAATTCTACGTCTCTTTGAGTAGATGGAAAAAAACCATACGTACCTTTGCTATATTGTCCACTTACAATTCTATAATTCATATGTGCTCATATATGTATGTATATATGTGTATATAGGGGCACTATCGTTTTGTATCAAATCCATTTTCATCAACATGTTTTTATATATTATTACTAGTACACGTATTTTACAATTGTGATTTTATACTTAACTGTCAATTTAGTTTTATGTTTGTGTGATTTTATATTCAAATAATATTATATGTCAAAACTGACAACTTTTTATATTTATACTTATATTTGTGATTTTATATTATCTAATTTGTTTTTAATTTCATATATTAAGTAGTTTATTTTCATATGCATCTCCCTATCACCACATACAAGCAACATCTGATGCTTCTGTGGTTTCTACAATGTTTATTTAACTGTATGTATTACTTTAGTTATTTCTTTTTGTGATTTGAATCTGCAAAAAATACTAAGCGCCGGAAGCTACATGTGGATCCAACTAAGAGAAAGGATGGTTCATCTGCACCATCAGCAGACGAGTTGAGAAAAATTAGTGAGCTTTGGAACGAAAACACACTGGAAGGATTGCAGAAAAAGTTTTTCCACATAGCACAACTCGAATATTTTGTGGAGGAAATTGACAATAGAGGTAAACCAACAGCCCGCATTGAGTATAACCCGGTTTTCCACCCAAGGCGGTTAAAAAAAATGGCTGACAGTATGTGGCTAGTACCGAATACACTCAACGAAAAAATATGCCCATTGAGACTGTTCAAAAAACTGACAAGCAAACGGAGCTCCATCAGAACGAAGAGTTTATTTTTAACACCAAATCCAAACTGGAAGAATATTAGTTCCAAAGGCCGGTACAAGAACAGTCCAGTTGGACAGAATACAATATCTTCCTGATTCAAATCCATTGCATCATTGATTGGAATTGATTTTACAAAGATAAAAATAATAAATCATTCTGTAAGGACCACTGCAGTTTCAACGTTAGCCAAAACGGGAATTGGAGAACAGCAATTGATTAAAATAACTGGTCAAAGTAGTAGTCACTCAATGAAATCATATCTGCAAATAGACTCGGGCCATCATTAGGACATAATTTACGCAACGTCTGTTTCAAAGACGCTTCTAGAATCTCTGAATCAAGAACAAGCAACTAATTCCAATCAACCTATGAATAATTGCGTTTTCCTTATAAACAATAATTACAATAGTCAAAATAATATAAATAATTAGATGCATTATCACTTGTATCCATTCCTATGAAATAAATAAGTTAAAAAACTCATCTATTTTTCTATGTTATTTCTCAACTACTGGAAACCAAATATAATAAATTTACATTGCGTCGAAGTTTTGATATCATTCTCTAGGTATGGGTTACAAGCCTGCGATCTGTTTAAAAAATCTGTTTAAAATCTGTCTTTCCGTTAATCAGCTGCCGCCCCCATACGAACGACAACTCTCAGAAGTTGAGAAACTTGTGCGAGCTAAGGACTAACGAGGTCTTACCTTTTAACGTGTGATTACTAACATAACATGCGATAATTTTGACATTTTTATTCATTGTTGTTGAATGAAAATAGTAACCAAAAGCGTAATATAATATCTTCTTATATTTTAAATCAATTTTGGATTACTACAAGTGGTAGAAAGTTATTATTCTGTTAAATTTAATGTGCTTTGCAGTTTCAGTCCTGGCCATGTAATGGCTTCTCAGCCTGCTTTCAAGGTATTATTTTCTACTCATTGTAGTTATACGGTAATGCAGTTTTATAATGAAATATATTACATTCTTTGATTTTTTTATTCACTTCAGGATTACAATGAAAAAAAATAGTAGTTTTATAGATACATACCTACAGCAACAGATTGCATAGTAATATTCAGTTTGTCTTCACACCAATGGACTCTTAGCCTATAAACTGTTGATTTCTACTGACTGTAGTAGCTCAAAAGTGCCATATAGTTACTTGAGCTTACTAAAAGTGGTAGATAATTATAATTTCAGAGGTTTTTCGGAAAGCTTCATAAACAGATTCACAGCGCGTCATAGCTTTGGCAGCAATTATTCAGGCTTTCAAATTGGTAATTTTACTCATTGTAGTTGCATGGGAATACCATTTCGAAATAGAAAATAGTATATTCTTCAATTTTACATTAGGTTTTGAGTAACTACAAGTGGTAAATAATTGTTTTTTTGTGTTTTTATTAATGAGGGTTATGTGCACTTCAATGGTATGGAATTCATAACCAGCGTCAGCAAGCATCAATCATAGGAGGCTGTGATCATTGTATTTTGACAGTTCAAAACATCAAGAAAACTCGTGTTTTGTTGCAATAAAGAATATTGCACAGCCACTGAAACCAACAAAAGTCTTTGATTAAAAAATTAATCGATTTGAAAATCATACTATATGCAAAATATGCGTGAAATTGTCTGATGTAATGATCAATCGTCGTGCCATGACTTATTTACTCGCATTGATAGAAGATTGTGGCTCCAACTTCAAGAAATAAAATTTGTCCACGAATATTTGCATCTTAACTACACAAATTCGAAAGTTCTGAATGGGAAAAAAGTGAATAAATTAATGTATATATATAATATATATATATATATATATATATATATATATATATATATATATATATATATATATATATATATATATATATATGTATTTCTTCTGCATCAGGTACTCTTCTTCGTGTTAGATCTTCTTTAGGAATGTGTATGGTTTTGTTTAATATATTGAATGTGAGATCTTGTTGTGTTTTGATTTTTACTTGTTCCTCGATAAGTGATTTATGACTGTTGAATTTATGGATGTTCAAGTTTTCCCAAATGTCCATGCGGTTTCCCTTGTTGATTTGTTTTATTAGTTTTATGTTTTCTGGTGGGGAAAATTATGTTTGTTTTGTATGGCGTGTGTTGCAAGGTAAAATTAGTTGCACCAATCAAAAAAAAAAATAAAATATATATATATATATATATATATATATATATATATATATATATATATATATATATATATATATATATATATATATATATATATATCATATAAGAACGGGTTTATTCATCGTTTTTTGTCATCATTTGAATAACGTATGGTCAAAAAAGTCTATTTCTTTAATAACAACTTTTTTCAACATGTTAATCATGTCGCCTTCTTCTTCTTCTTGTTTGGCTAATGGGAGTTTTTTTGAAGTTCACTCCTTTTTATCTCATTTACATATATACATACATTTTGATTTTTTCCAAGAGTTCAGAAGAGGATAAAAAAAATTCAAGCCCAGTCCTGCGTTTCGTCTCTCCAATTGTAAAAAAAAACATTCAAGTTTTTAAAGATAAATCAAGATCGAGTAACAACACCTATATTTTTTGAGAAAATGAGATATACTCACCAAAAGCACAATGATATAACCTGAGGTATTGAAAATTTGCCTATGAAAGTCAATAATTTGATGCGCGAATTCAATAAATTCTAAATTTATTATGGAAGTTCACTCCTTTTCATCCTACCTGTGTCTCCGGGTATTCAAAAATACATTTTGATTCTTTTCCAAAAGTTCAGTAGAGGATAACAAAAAAAATTTCAAGCCCAGTCCTGCGTTTCGTCTCTCCAACCTCTTTACCCGCTACCGTGTGATATATGATGGCGGTCCAGGTGACCCCCGTAAAGTTGGCAGCGTTTAACCATGGTCTAACTGATTTAATTGTTGGTGTGATTTATGATTCGAGTGTGACATCGTATTGTACATTATTGTAGGGGATGCTATGACACGGTAGTTGCTACTGTGTTGCGAATTTTCGTGAAATTCTAGAATTGAATATAATACGGAATGTTGCAGAAATTTTTGAAACGAATGAAGGCCGAGAAAACATTTACATCATCAGCAACGACATATCGTTGGTCTAATAGCTTAACCTGCTAAATACGTTTTTGTCAAGTTAACAGGGAATATCTAATAGATTAATTTTAAAAGTTCCGGAATCTTTGATGCAACTTCTTTAACATTTTAGTATGGTAGGTAGATCCAAAGTGAGTGGGTCTATTCGACCCTCCACCGCAACCCACAAGGGTTTATTGTGGCTCACACCTATTCACACTCGGCCAAATAAACCCAGCTTTTTCATCATTTTCCAGACAGAGGCGACACACACTGTCCTCCGATAGTCCAAGTCTCTGCATGTGATGATTCAAATGACAGTGACCTGCAAGAAGACCTGTTGAACATCATAGTTTATCCCTACTGTAGTCCAACAACTGTTTGGTATCAAGCTTCGAAGGGTGAATAAACGCCTTGGAGTGATCCAATCCTGGAAGATTCTGCCAGAAGTCCATGAATCTTTTTGTCATCCAGGTGTTCAGTGTTTGTTTGGCAAAGACCAAAGTGATGCCAATGACAGGTTCTGGTCCGATGAAGCCGCTTGCAGCAACCTCCTCTGCAAGAGCAAGCAGCTCCATTGCCTTCCAGATAAAGCTGTTTATGCACTAACTTATAATATATACAAAGTTTCTCAGATTCACATTGCCTCATATTGAATGCTTCTGAAATAATTTTTATCGTTTCTGCTAAAATAACTAGGAGATATATTTGTAAAATGAATGCTTCCCAAATATCAATCAATAATAATATTATTATTACTGAAATGAAATGAATGAAAAATTTTTGTCTAAATACCACTGGTAAATTTTATTTATAAGATCGGTTTCGGGCTTGACCCGGGGTCCATGGGGTCAAATTCTACTATGATTCGAAATCTATGAAAAAACAAATGAAATTTTAATGAAACCCAAAATATCAATTATGAAAAACAATAAAACGTGAAATGAAAATACAATTAAAATTAAAATGACCACAGAGTAAAAAAAGGAACTGAAAAATAAAAAAAATTGAAATAAAAATGGGCAAAAAATCAAATACAATTAGTTAAGAAAGATTTCAAACCAAGTTACTTCACGACGTTCCGATTGTTAGTATCCACAATCGTTTTCGAGTGATATCTGGACTATTCCTCCGAGAGATGACTATTTATAGGTCATTCGAGCGCTTTTTCCTATCCCCACTCTTCACTTTTCGCTTCACCGGTTTAGCGGAAGTTGACCGTTTGGCGGGAGTTGACCAGGGTATCCAGTAAATGCAAGCACTGGTTGTAACGGCTTCTATTTCTTGCGAAGTTCTTGCTGTCTGCTAGCCAATGTCTGTTCCACCATAACTTAAGAGTAACCATTTCGTTGAAGATCTTTTTTGATGATATCTAGTTTCTTCTCGAGACCTTCCTTCGTATTATAGAGCCCGAAAGCACGATCCACTAGAGTTTTGATGATTCTCCTTTTGGTAGGTTAATGGTGGTTGGATTCGTTATTCAGTGTATGAGTGTGAGTGTAAAGATGTTTCCCACCTAGTATCGGTCTTCTTCACCAATACGTCTGAAGATGGCAATTCGTTGTTGACTTTCTTCTCCATTGTGAAGTTGATGGAAGGTCTTACGCTGTTGATGTGTTTCAGAGGAGTGTCTATTTCTGTATTCCCATGGTTTCATACTATGAAGGTGTCGTCAACGCATCTCAACTAGACTAGGGGCTTCTTGTGGGCTCCTTCGAAGACCAGAGTTTCAAACTTAACTTAAAAATTGCTGTTTTCGACTCATTCTTGAGATTGGCATCACATCAACTTGTTAGTCACACTTTGCAATAATTGAAATGGATGAATATGGACAATCATAGATATAATCATATGTTGAGCTTCTCAAACACATTTAAAGTTTGCAAACCCCTCCATATCTGTGTAATGAAATCATTCTGTAAACGGATTTACATAACCTCAATACTAGGCATAAACAGGTCTCAACCCCTCTAAAGTATTCTAACCACTTTTTCAAACGATATTTTCCATACAACATGAGAAAATACATGTACGAGATAGAATTGGATATCCCAAATTAACCTCTTATATCATTATTAAAATCATTGAGGGTATTGCTTCTCCAAAGGCAATTTCAAGGTTACTTTAATTTTTGTTACCAAATATTTTAAGTATTACAATTCATATCCTGTATTTCCTAATCTGCAACATCTGAAATTTTTGTTAGGTTCGGTGTGCGAACATTTATTCGTGTTTATTTCATATATATTTACAATAATTCCAAAGACCTTAATTATTATTTTCAATAAAGTCCATAATGATGTCATTTTAAAGTGAGAAGATAAATGATCATCTGATCTCAAAATTGCATTTAATTCTTTCGTAAACGTCGAAATCACGCACACATAAACGACCCTTCCTCCGACCCACCTAGCATTGTCCTCGTGACAAAGTATTGTATGCAGGTCGGGCCCCCCGTGCGGGCCGCCACTCTCCGGAACAGCAGGATGTCACACTTACCCCTAACCAGCTGCCCCTGGCGTGTCATTATACGGTGGGTAGCGTTCGATTGTGTGTCTACACCACATTTCAAGGTTAT
Source organism: Leptinotarsa decemlineata (assembly GCF_025532065.1). Taxonomy (NCBI): domain Eukaryota; kingdom Metazoa; phylum Arthropoda; class Insecta; order Coleoptera; family Chrysomelidae; genus Leptinotarsa; species Leptinotarsa decemlineata. Next base: position 4,722,104 of record NW_027412549.1, on the reverse strand, counting down.
CGGTATATACAAAACTATTAAATGACATTGCCTCAGTGTACTTAGTATAACAGAACTTCGTTTACACAAAAACAAATATATAACCAAAAGTAACTGAAAAAAATTGAATTGATTCAACTCAAGAGTATGAAATAATATTTTCATATAAACATGAAATCATCCAATAAAATGAAACCAATTAGAAGTCTGCAGTTTAGTTTGAGATCGGTGCCAGCAAAGTCATTGAGTCATAATTTTGGATAATTACTTTCCTTCTTGTTGACACCAAACTGAAAAAATTGAAGGATCCCAATATTTTTGATATTCTGTTCTGATTTTTTTTATCGGGTAATGTTGTATAAAAATTACCGTCTCAAGTAGAAATTTCTAAGCCAGAAGGTTCTCGTATATAAAAAAGTACCATCTCGTTTTATTATAGTATTGTTTATATTGCTTATGATTTCAAAAAATGAATATGCTTGAGTGAACCTACCTAAAAGTAATATGAGTAGTATCAGATCATTAAAAATATCTAAAAGCTGCTTTCAAAACTGACGTAGTTCAATATCATAGTATTACTTGTGAAGCACTATTTGGAACGTTTGTTGTAGTAATGAATATTACTGTAGTTTCATCCAAATACCATAAAGTTTGAATTGAAGGAGTTATATTTTTAGGAGTGATTAATTTTTGGGAAAGAAAGTTTTTGGCTTTCTACTACTCCATCTCGATACAAAAAACAAGGACGAGGGAATCTTCTAAGGAAAGGAAGGAAGTAATCAATTTCAAAATAAGTAATTCTATACATGGATGTGTAGATCATGCAAAGAAGTAACTTTCAGACACAAACTGGAAGAAAGTCCTCCTGAAACAGCTACTTTCATATAAACATTGAATTACACGAAAGAAAAATTCTTTCGAAACAAATACTTCTATATGAACACTGAATTATACAGAAGATACTTTTCCCTACTCAGTTTGTATTTCAAACATTCGTTGTGGAATAAAAATCAGATATCATTCACATGACGAGGGAATCTTCCTTGTTTTTTGTATCAAGATGGAGTAGTAGAAAGCCAAAAACTTTTTTTCCCAAAATCACTTCTGAAAATATAACTCCTTCAATTCAAATAAGATTCCTGTTGGCTGGGATTAAATCAAATAGGTGAATGAATGACATTACGATGTCATCGATGACATAAGCAGATCAAGCTTATTCCGTGACATTGAAAATCATAATTTATGAATGAACTGTGTGTATTTTCTATAATGTTATCCAATTTGGTACTGAAGAGCCTTGGGGCAAGTGTCTTAAGGCGAAACATCAGTGAGGGTGACAGTGTTCTATGTGAGTACAATTTATTACCATTCATTTAAAGTAGAACTCATGTGAATGATATCTGATTTTTATTCCACAACGAATGTTTGAAATACAAACTGAGTAGAGAAAAGTATCTTCTGTATAATTCAGTGTTCATATAGAAGTATTTGTTTAAAAAGAATTTTTCTTTCGTGTAATTCAATGTTTATATGAAAGTAGCTGTTTCAGGAGGACTTTCTTCCAGTTTGTGTCTGAAAGTTACTTCTTTGCATGATCTACACATCCATGTATAGAGTTACTTATTTTGAAATTGATTACTTCCTTCCTTTCTTTGGAAGATTCCCTCGTCCTTGTTTTTTGTATCAAGATGGAGTAGTAGAAAGCCAAAAACTTTCTTTCCCAAAAACCATAAAGTTATTTTCAACACCTCCACACATGTTTCAATCACCAAGTGATCATCTTCAAAAGGAAGATGTAAAGTTATTACAAATGTCGAGTGTGTTATGAAAGCTGATATTCTTTCTTACAGTATTACCATATAATGATTTTTCAATGTAGGTACTGAGTATTCAATACAGAAAAATAATTATTGTGCCATCATTACTATCACAAAATTTCATTTAATTATTGCTTTCTACCTATTTTCGTAATATATAACATTTCTATTAATCATACCTTTTTTATCAGCCCCTATCATGAATGCATATATTCTCTTCAATTTCAATCATTAATAAATACGAATATCAAAAAAGCAAGTTCACAAAATCGAAAAATCCTTATGCAATGTTCTTCAGTCTTTCGAGAACGTGAAAAGAGGAATAAAAGAGTCTCTGATCGAATATTTCTTTTATTTGCTATATACCGATTTGGTTACAGTTTAATTTATGGCTCATACGGCTTTGGGTTTATAGCATGCACGAGGATTAAAAGTTCGAATCCCCTAAAAAAGCTGTCTGGACTTTTTTCATAAACCCCTTATATTTTATAATCTCTTTGATATATGGGCAAAGGTCACCGCTGAGTTTGTTTATTCGGAGTATCGCCTGAACATCGGAATGATGAGAATGTGCTGGTAAAAATGATTTTTATAGTGAAGAACATTTCATGTCTATACAGGGTCGAAAGTAACTTTAACTATCCACATACTAGATACCTATTCATTGATTTCTATGATATAATTAAGTTTGGATTATAACATGCTATTTCTGTACATTACGGATAATAAAACGAATTACAGTTCTCTCTTTGAATTAATTTCATATTACTCATGGGAAGGTGTAGGTAGTGATTTTTATATTGCAATGTAGGTTTGTACGGATAGTGGAATAAGCTGGATTAATTTTTCGGGCATTCCTCAACGGTCGACGTTTCGATATCACACGAGATGATATTACCGAGATGTGTTACTAAACTTGTTCTATGGGGAATAAATGTCGTTTGATGTTCCCACACACACGAAAAAATATTTACCATGCGTAAGATGAATAGGCGACCACAATAATGTATCACTGATGCGAAACAAAAAAAAACCATTCGAAACAACTATTTTCGGTAACGAATATTGAATTACAAAAAAATTTTTATTAAGACGCTTCATCTGTATGTATGTATGTATGCATGTATGTTTGTTTGTTTGTAACTCTCAAGCTCGACATCTGTATTCGACAGAAGTATCGCCACTATTGCTTGATCTATTCGCGGAGAGATGGCGCTGTACGTAACCTCCTTGATATATCGACATTCTGTATCTGTATCTGTAGAGTAGGGAGGGTGAGTGTAAGCCCACAGCACTTAGGCCACATGTGACCCATTGTACATCCTTCCAAGGAGTTGTTCTCCTAGGTCATCGTCCATCCTGTCCTTTCCAGGAAGGTGGAGAGGTCATTGGGAGACATTCCCTTTATATCGGCAGGTGTAGACCACAACTCGCCGAACACACACTCTCTTATTGACGATAACTCCGAGTACTCGCATACGACATGCCTGACAATCTCATCTTCCTGTTCACACATCCTGCATAGAGGTGTTTCCTTAGTTGACAGTGGTCAGTCAGAAATCCTTCTGTTAAGCGTAAATTTCTCTTGGTCATCGCTCAAGGTGATCCTGGCAAGATTGCATCTTTTGATTCCATCCCATCTCTTTACGGATTGAGCATGGGTGTAACATTTGGCTAGTTCCGCAATTGTCTAAGTCATCCTAAAATTCTTAGTCCAGCCGCTTCCTTGGCTGAAGAGTCGGCAATGCGATCACCTTTACTCCTGTCGTGCCATTTAACCCACCTTAGAATAATGTTATCATCTACCGAGGCTTTGGCTAAATCTTGGTGACACTCTAGTACTAGTCCTGAGGTTACACGTTTCTGTTCAAGACAAAGAAGGCTTTTCTGCTGTCAGTGCAGATTGTTTTGGTTTTGCCAGAAATTCCTTTTCTGTTTATTTCTTTTGTAGCGATTGACATACCAGCCAGTTCTGTTTGGACCACGCTGGTATATTTTCCATTCCACATTTGAACCTTAGGCTTAGTGATCTGGAGTACACTCAACATCCTGAGCTTTCTTTAATTTTTGAGCCGTCTGATCTTAGCCAAGGGCCGCTTCTCGGCCCTTGATCGAGTATATATAACCTGAATGAATAATGTCTGTGAATAATGTCTGTGTCTGATAATAATGATTTAGAAAGTGAAATTAAGCAGCCTCCTGTAATAAAGATAAATCACACTACGATACACTACCAAGTTATCAGTAGGTTTATTATATCACACATCGGAAAAGTCTAAGGATATTTTTAAAAATGACAATATTTTTTTTTAGATCGCTATAGGGAAAAAAGTTGACGGGTGATTATTAAACGAATGTAACTTACAACAAAATTTATTAAATGGTCAAAAATACTGAGTGCGCATATAAGCAAAATTAAAAAAAAATATGGCTCTTCTTTGGCACCCCGAAAAAAAATCATAATACAAAAAAAATTGGAATCAGAACAAAGTATGGCCTCCACGCTGATTTATTACGGCCCTACATCTATCGTGCATCGACAAAATGAGATTGTCAATGTCTTGTTGAGGTACATTTGCCCATTCAGCGATTAAAAGCTCTCTCAATTGAAACGTTGTGTGAATGTTCCCCATATGCGGAGTAATTCTTCGTTGAAGCATGTCCCACACATGCTCGATAGGATTCAGGTCCGGTGATTGTGCTGGCCATGGCAATACATCAACTCCTTCGTTGGTGAGCCAGTCAGTCACTAGACGCGCGACATGTGGACGAGCATTAACGTGCATTAGGTGGAAGTTTTCACCAACAACACCAGCAAACGGACGGACGATAGGTAGAAGAATGGTGTCGAGGTACTGTCGAGCTGTGAGGGAGCGATTTGGAAAAACGAGATCGGTTCTGCCGCCGATCATGATTCCACCTCTGTATGTGTGGGCTTCCTGGACGTGTCTCAAACGTTCATTATTTCCAGGTCGTCTCCATAGTCTTACTCGACGAGAATCTGGATGAAATCCAAATCTGGATTCGTCTGTAAACAAAACTGTGGCCCAATCATTTGCATCCCAGTTTTGATGTTCTTGACACCACTCTAATCTTCTAACGCGATTGCCTCTCGACAACGGTGGACATCTAAGTGGCCTTCTGATGTGGAGATCTGCTTCATGCAGTCGATTTCTGACAGTATCACGACCAATGGTTACCTGGTGCGTCTGCTGCAACACGTTAACCAACTCAGGTGCTGTGATTGTCAGTTGTCTTCTTGCGGTTAGGACCAAAAATCGGTCTTGAACTGCAGTTGTAGCGCGTCCTCGCCCTGGATGTTGTTCGGCTGGACTGCCAGTTTCACGGAAACACCGCCACAATTGACTGATAACACTTTGGGAGACCCCCAAACGAAGAGCTACATCATTTTGTCGCATGCCACCTTGAAGAAGCCCTACAGCTCTATTCATCTCAGCCAATGGTAAGTGATGGCGTTCCATGTTAAAGCACAATATTTCCAGTTTAATTGCTGAGCAAGAACTGCATAGAATGTACAAACTCGACACTTTCAGATTATTCAATTTAGCCGAAAACCTACAGTTTTGATAAAAGAATAGTTACCGTTTTTGCAGGCTTTTTTCAACCCATAGAAATCTACAGGGTGGTCGAGTGTACAAATTTAATCGAAATTAAACGACCTCATGCATTTATTTTTATGATACTTAGTATGTTATAAAAATATCCCTAGACTTTTCCGATGTGTGTATTTATATTTCACAATTGAAATGTTCATTTATCTGTGCAACTGTTGTTTTGTGATCGTAGAATATATAGTGGAGGCAATTTGAATAACAGATGACTTTAACGGCTACACACAAAATCACTTTTTAATGTTAATCAAAAGTGAGTGGGCCTATTGGACTCTCCACAGCAATCAGCAAGGGTTTATTGTGGCTAAGTTGTAATGTATCGAGGAAACATGTCTAACTGTAGAATGATTATGTTGACGTGGTATTTTGAGTTAAACCAAGAATTCGAGTTATGCGAGGCTTCAAACCTTGATGAAACGAGTCTAGTTCTCATTGAGTTCTTATTCAAATCCGAATACACCACCATTTCTGAGAGAATATGGATGAGTAAACACAAATAAGACAAAAATAATTATCCTATTCAAATACAAAATTCAAACTCAGAAACGTAATAATAATCATAATAGGTTTATCTTCCAGTTTTAATCTGACAGAAATTCTTGTGCATATTCTGCACATCTTTGCTGAAAGTTTATTTTCAACTTGATATTTTTTTTTTCGTAAGTTTTCCACATTTTTTCGAAGGTGCAGAAGTTGAAAGTCGAAAGGCCTTTCTTTCCCAAAAATCATAACACTTGTCTCATAACTTCAACTGATATGAATTACAAATTTTTATTTAGAATTTGCTATATACAGCAATACTTAATAATGTTTCCTTTCAAAAGAAATCTGTGAAAACTAATATATATGTTCAAAATGTGTTTTTTCATCAAGCAGCTGTCGAACCCCTGTGATCGACAACCCGCAGAAGTCATAGCTTGTGTGAACCGACCGGCTACCAATTGATCAACAAAGAGGGTACAAGCATTTGATTTTTTGTTATGAATCATGCTTGATGGGAACCTCATCGAATAAATATCGGCCTCTATTTTGCAGACGAGTTGGTTTGCAAATTACCCGTACTTATGTTGCATATTCAATAAATATTCAATAAATCTTTGAAGAATGGTAAATTTACAGAAAAAATTAAGGAGACTAGGATTACCCCAATCTATAAAAATGGAGAAAAAAACAAAATTAACAACTATCGTCCGATAGCAGTTCTGAACTGCATTGCCAAAATTGTTCAATTCATTATTCATGAAAAGGTATATTCTCATTTTCAGAGTTACCTATATCTTGGTTCACCAGCATGGTTTCACAAAAAATAAATCGGTTGAAACAAATATGTTGACTTTCACGACAAAATTATCTGAATATATGGGGAAAAAACTCAGGTAGACTGTGTCTTTACTAACTTTGCAAAAGCATTTGATAAGATTGACCTTGATACATTAATATCAAAGTTAAAACACTACGGACTCAGTAAGCATGTAAAAAATTTTTTCGTCTCATATTTAAAAAAAGAATACAGCACGTCACCTATGGAGGAGAAGAATCTGAAATGTTTTTGGCTGGCTTGGGAGTACCCCAAGGATCCAACCTAGGCCCATTGCTTTTTTTAATTTTCATAAATGACCTCCCGAAAAAAAATGTCATCGGACTGTTTGCTATATGCTGATGATTTCAAAATGCTTAGAAACATTACAGACCTAAATGACTATTTAGAACTCCAAAACAACATAGATAAAATATCTAATTGGTCCGGGGATTAATTAATTTTCAACTTTTGTAAATGCAAAGTTATGACGTTCAGCCGAAATAAGATTCCACATCACTTTGTATATATAATGCAGAATACAGATTTAGAAAGAGTTCAAGAAATACGTGACCTCGAGGTCCTTCTGCAAAGTGACGTGAAATTCAACCGGCATATTCAAACTATTACTAATGAAACTAATAAAAGACCAGGTTTTTTAAAACGTACCACATAAACAGTATAAAATATTTGTTTAATACAACTGTTCGAAACAAACTTGAATATGCAATTATTATATGGGAATCAAACCAAAAAAAAATCAAAGCAGATTTTAGATTTTGAAAAATACGGACATTCGCCAGGTTTCATATCGTATGGACCGATCAGAGATGAATTTCACATAGAATTACTGGAAAACAGAAGAGTTATAAAAAGTATACTTTTCTTAGGAAAAATTTTGAATGACCATGTAGATAGCATTTTTCTCACCAGTCAAATTTGTTTTTATGTTCCGCTGCCAGGTATTCGTCCGCGACAAACTACTTTTCATGTCAATCAACATAAGTCACCAATTAACAGAGTTTGCTCAATGTATAGTAAATACGCAAATATCACTAGGTTTGGTATCTTCGAGGTATCATATTCAAAACTCAAATCTAACCCAAGAGAGGTTATCAATTCCTGATTCTGCTGACGAGTGTGAACGTACCCCTATAGTTCACTAATTCACTACTGCATTTATATCCGCTCCCTTGGTTTCTCTTTTAGTGTTTTAGTCTTTTTGTTGTTTCGAAACTGTACTTGTAGATGATAAGAAACACATAACTAGGCTCTCCCTGTTTGTTTCGAAATAAATAAATAGTGACTCTAGAAAGCATTTTCCATTGTCCACCTATGATCAAATGTATTTAGTAATTTGTGATGAAAAAACCAAATGCAAATTCATTGAAAATTCATTCAGAAGAGAATCGTGTAATTACTCTCTCAAAACGTCACATCACCCCTTCATTTTCCAGAAAACACTCCAACCCCATAGGATAATATTGAATAAAATATAGCTGCCCCAACACATGAAGTTATAATGGAAATAAATACTACTCCACTCCATATTTCAATGAAAATCCGACCAAGGCGATACATAAAGTATCAGAAAATGGCATTTGTTACGAATTTAAAGAAGGAAATATGGGTCAGTTTGGCCTTATCATCGTGTTAGGAAGCCACGAAGTATGAATCAATCTTATTATCGATCGCCACATAAGAAGGAAATTGAATTTCAACATTGCCACCGGAACGTCTTGATCTTTTTATCCTTTATTATATTTTAGAGTCGATTCGCGGTGCAAACCGACGACATTTACTGATTTAGTATTGACGAAGTTTCGTGCAACGATGGTTCGTTTGATAGAGGGTAAATTGAAGTTATTTCACAATGAAAATAATTGAATTACAATTATTGGAACAGCAGCCAACCATAATGAAACTAGCTATTATGTTCGAATTCGATCGGTATTGTCGAAAAAGTGTTTTTTGAGACATTGTTCTGTCGAAGTTTTATTAGTAAAGAGTCTTGAAGTTGAGAGATTCTCCACTTTTTGCTGTAAAGGCATTATTGATAAAATGATTTGAAAATTCAATTCGAGTAGAAATAACCTGAACTTATCTAACTAATAAAAAAACGTGAATGTGGATGTTGTAATGTAATTGGCACTGAAACACCAAGAGAACCAAATCCGGCATGGTAGGCGACGGTCGAATTGAACTTGAAGTACCAAAAGTTTCGTTAGCTACTGTGGCAGACATCATCAGTGGTATGCGCGTTGACTGCGAGGACGTAGGTTATTTCTCTCAGTAGTTACGGAGATTTCGAGATATAACCTTCGCCCTTGCAGTCAACGCACATACCACTGATTATACCACTAATTATGTTTGCCACAGTAGCTGGCGAAACTTTTGGTACCTCAACTTCTATTTGACCACGTCCTACCAGCCTGGATTTTGTTCTCTCTGATCATCATTTCGGTTGTGAAAGCCTGTGTTTTTATATATCATATGCTTCTATGGTTGTTTATCACATATCAGGACGCTTGGAGCTAGGGCACATAAGTCTATATCTTTAATTTCAATGAATGATGGTAATAGTTTGCTACTATGAATGATATCGACATGATTCGAAGTTCCATATTAAGTTGAGAGGAGAAACATTTTCGGATTTTGAGCATTTGTTGCTTTCAGGCTGGTCTAGACTAACAAGAAGTCGTTTGATTTTGTGATGTTGCCTTGTTTCATATTTTTCTCATGTTTTCAAGGAAAACATGTCATCAAATTTTTTCAATATTGATTCTGAATCTATTTCATTATGGTTCATTCTCTCCTATATTTCAGTCGATATTGGAAAACCTGCATATATGGCCATTCTGAGTCCAAGTTTCCACAATACCCTCCTCCGTTCATGTGAGTTATGGATGATGCAGAAGGTTTGGAATCTTTGGTGTACTGATGAATATCACTGGGGTTTAATCCCAACACCAAACCGTTATTTTCAACATTTCGACACGTGTTTCAATCACCAAGTGATCATCTTCAAAAGGAAGATCAAACTTTCAATATCTCTCTTGGAGATGAACAGTAATATTCACTATGAGGAAAAACTGGCCGATACTTGATGATTATCCATATCAAAACTTGAAAAAATACAGTTTATCGTTGGATTCCAACCTCTATTATTCCCAAAATTCTATAACAAAATTATGAGTGGGAAATGCTTGCGGCAAAACCCATTATTTTGACATTCATCATCTAGTGGCTTCTTATGAAATACATTTTCAATTCAAACGATAACGTGAAAACTTTCTTGGTCAAAAATGATGAGTTAGGTTTTGTTACATATAGAATTCCTTCATATTCTCAACGAATTGTCTATTGGATGCTATTGAATGTGAGCACTTACTACAGTTTATCATGGCAAATAACTTGAACTTGGACGTCTCGTAAATGCGAGACGTAGTTAAAGTGATAGGATAGGAACTACATTTGTAAGTAACTATGTTTGGAAATGGAATGTGTCCGATGAGGAAAGTTGTTCAGACCATCGACACATGAACTTTGAAATTGAAGGGATTCAGACCTCGATCCTAACATATCAAAATCCCCGGAAAATAAACTGGGCCTATTCGGTGGACTTCGAAACCTGTTTAGACCGCATGGATTTTGACATCTACGTACAACGAACATTGTTCCATAGTGAACCAGAGATCCCTGGTGGAATGAAAATCTGACGAGGATGAGACAAAAAACTAGAGAAGCCTTTAAATGTGTAAGGAAATCAGGTTCATTGGACCAATACAAAAGGTCCCTAACTGTGTATAACAAAGTCCTGAGAAAATCCAAGAGAAATACGTGGAGAAGGTAATGTGAGGAGGTCGAACAGACCCAAGCATGTGCCAGGCTCTACAAAATACTCTCGAAGGAACCTCAGGTCTCAATAAATAATCTAAAAACAAATACGGGGGAGTATACAAAAACCGGAGAAGAGACTATTAGAGAGCTTTTCCGCGTACACTTTCCCGGGTCAGAAATTACAAATATAACACCGGAGTTCTGGGCGAATTCAGAACTCGAGGATCCGAAAAGGGCATCCAGGAAGGACTGGCAAATGACAAAGAAGGTGAAAGATCTGGAGAAAATTAAATGGGCTGTAAACTCATTTGAACCGTATTAATCGCCGGGACCTGATGGCATATAACTAGTAATGCTTCAAATGGGACCGGAAATACTTTTCAATGTATAATTCTCAGAGCAAGTTTAGCACTAGAATACATACAAAAAATTTGAAGACTGGTCAGGGCCACCTTCATTCCGAAATCTGAGAAAATCGGACAGGACTCAGCGAAGGCCTTGAGACCAATTAGTCTCATGTCATTTGCATTGAAAACGCTAGAAAAACTACTTGACAGGCATATCAGGGACGTATCACTGGGTATGAGACCATAATATCGAGACCAATATGCATACAGGTCAGGTATGTCAACAGAAACGGCTCTATGTCGGAAATATAAGAAGTAAAATATACTTACAAAAACAAGGAAATACTTTTAGCTGCTCTCTTGGACATTGAGGGCGCATTTGATAATACGTCGTTAGAATCAATCATCCAGGCGTCGAGGAGAAGAGGGATCGACAAGACAAGCTGTAGGTGGATAGACTGCATGCTTAGGGGAAGATTGGTATATACAACCATTATGGGGGAAACAGTCGTGGCACGGGTAGCAAGGGGCTGTCCTGGGGGTAGGATTCTATTCCCTTTGTTATGGAACCTTGTAATGGACGAGCTATTATATCTCTTGGACCACAATGGGTATAAAGCACTGGGCTATGCAGACGACTTAGTCATCTTAGTCCATGATAAATACAATAATGTAGTGGAGAGATGCATGCAGCAGGCCCTGAATATTATAACAAGATGGACTGAAGAAGAAGGGCTTAATATAGTAACTATCGACCATAGTAGCATTCATCAAGAAGACTAAAACGGAGGGTCTCGGACCTCTAAAACTTCAAGGTGAAGAAATACTAGTGTCGGGGGAGGTTAAATATCTTGAAGTAATCCTAGATTCTAAACTGACCTAGAACCAATACTTGGACAGGATAAAGAGGAAAGCTCGTCAGACGCACCTATGGAAAAACATGGGGGCTGAAACCAGATATGGTATATTGGCAATACACGATGGTGGTTGAACCCATGATAACATACGCATCTTTGATCTGGTGGCCAAAGATGAAGCAGGCGACCGCCATCAACAAACTAGGCAAGGTGCAAAGACTTGCATGTTTGGGAATGACGGGAGCAATGAGAACTACCTTAACAGCTGCATTGGAGAAACTCCTGAATCTACCTCCTTGTGTAAAGGAGGCCAGGATGGGCCAATTCAGAATGGATAACTCACCAAACTATGAAAGATCGGACCGAACAGAAATTTCGGAACAAGTGGAGGAGCACATATTAAATATGTGCACGGACCACATAACACCGAAGTAAACCTTTAACACAAACTTCACGGCCAAAAGTATAAGCCGTGAAGGGTGGAAGACCATTAGTCACCCCGAAAATATGTTTGGAAAAAACACCTGGTATTCAGATGGATTGAAGACCAAACATGGAAAGGAAGCTGAAATATACCGAGCGGATAGACATTTAAACTACAGCTATCCGCTAGGACTATACACATCCGTTTTTCAGGAGGAAGTGTATGCTTTCTTGCAGTGTGCAAGGCTAATTAAATTGAGACCTCAAATAAATGAGCGGATCAATATTTTTACAGACAGCAAGAGCGCACTAGGGGATCTGACAAACCCGAAGGTGACATCAAAACTGGTCTGGGAATGCCATGAAGAACTGAATGAACTTGCAAACAGGAACAAATTAACTTTGTACTGGGTATCAGGGCATTCAGGAATCACAGGTGATGATAAAGCTGATGAATGCGCTAGACGCGGGTAATCAACTTCATATTTAGGTCCTGAACCAGCTCTGGGGGTACCAGAATCATTGGTAAGAAACCAGATTAGGACATGGACCAATAAGAAGCACACAGAGTACTGGACAAAAGTACCTGGCAACAAACACAGTAGAACCTTCATTAGGGAACCTTCCGAGAAAAGAATCGAAGAACTACTTCAATATAGTAGGGATCGGCTCAGAATAATTACAGGGCTACTAACGATCTTTGTCCGCTCAGAGGACACCTGAATAAAATGTAGCTCTACACATTTTATGCGAATGTGAGGCAATGAATCACAGGAGGCAGTCAATATATGGACGTACGAAATTACGCCCAGAAGAATATGACGAACATCCAACACGGAACCTTTACAAACAAGTACAGGGAACGAGACTAATGGAATGTGTGTAATGAGAAGATGGGAGAATAAACGCAATAAGCCCGAGAGGCTGCAAGTCTGGAAACTTGGACTAAATGGACAAGTCAAACAGATGCCAAGGTAGCAGAAAAATAAAAATAAAAAAAGGTCTGTTCGATGAAAAAATTATGGTGTCTTTACCGAAGCTCTGCAGGAATATATTTTTCATTTTTCCTGATATCGACTTTATTTAACGTTTTTTCTGGCTTGTTTTCTCAATATACATTATTGGTCTGAACGAATATTCAAGGAAGTTTTGTCTAGTGAGATTCTTCTATCTTCCTTAGAACCTATTGAATGTTATTCACTTCATAAGAGGAGATTTCATTTTGATGATTGGATATATTGTTAAATATAGAAAATAATCATGAAATAATTCAAATTCATTCAAGTCAATACATGAATTGAAAGATGTTCCAACCTCAAATTCAATATTCTGAAACAAAAACACTCAATATTCAGAATTCCATCATTTGATATTCCAAGTTTACAGACATCGAAATTGATACAATCACAGGATATAGAAATATAAACAATCTCCAAATATGCAAACTTTGCACAGATTGCATACATTAATGGTCTGAACGAATATTCAAGTAAATTTCGTCTAGTGAGATCCTTCTATCTTCCTTGGAACCTATTGAATGTTATCCACTTCATAAGAAGAGATTTCACTTTGGTTACCAGCTGAATGTTCAAATCAATGATTGGATATATCTTCTCTGCAGAAAACAAGGTTCTTCTTCAGGTGTCTCAATAAGAACCTTCCTATTTTCCTGGATTAGGCAGCTCATATAGGGCTTGTTCATGATATGATATTCGTTTTCCAAAATATAGTTATGAAAGTGTGAAGAAAGTGGTGGTAAAAGAGTTGGTGGTGAATTGAAATAGTAGTGATAACGCATCATCATATTTTCATCATATTTTCTCTCAAAGATTGAATGAGGCTCAGACAAATGACTCTAATTGTGAAACATGATACTTGGCCTTTGAGTACTAGGAACAATGGCAGTAATTCCAGGAGAACGAAGTGAATGAGAATATCGCTGCCTTCGATTAGTAAAAACACAATCATTCGGTTAATTGTAGGACATTTTGCAACAAAATCATGATTTTGATTGAAACTCTTCATGCTTTACGCTACATACTATGAAACCTTTTTCAGATACATTCAGATACACTTTGCAAAATAGGCTTGAATTTTTTATCAATAAGTTACATGGATTACTCCTCATTGAACCAATACAATCCTTGGATTGAATTTCATAAAAGTTTTTCATCGACAATTCAATTTAATTGAAACAAGCAGGTGAGAAAATTCATCCAAAGCTTCAGAACTGAGTCCATATGATGACTTATGGGATTCCTAACTGAACAGTTGATTTCTGGAGTGGAATTCGCTTATTCCTCCTATTATGACCTGCATATTTTCAGATAATAGGAGTCTGAACCTCTAATATCTAGGAATTTTTCAATTCTCAGGAAATAAATATGATGTTGTAAATCATGCCTTGAAGAAAATAACGCCGGCCCCCACTGGTAGACATGAACCAATTGTGCCGTAGCTAAGAGCGCGCGAATCTTCGATGTTCGCTGCCATTCTAGATGTAGCAAGAATAATACTATCGGCTTCGATGGAATTCCGAGAAATATTTCAGTGCCATACACTTGCCCATCGAGAGATTCGAGTGGAAGTTACAGAGAGGTACGTGGGGCGATCTAATAAGACGGTAAACATTTGAATAATAGTTGAACTTCAAAATAATGTGTTTTGTTGTATCAAAACTGGAGTGAAGTTTAGTTTGTTTATTGTTCAGGGTTGTCAATTATTGGTAACCAACTGGTAAAAACGTAACAAACGAATAATGTATAAAGTTGAAATGATGAGCACAGTAAAGTTGATAACCTGGATTTGCTGTTATTTCAGAAAACGAAAATTTTGCGGATGATGAAATTAGAGTGATCTCACAGAATGTCAGACAATCTCTATTGGAGTTTTCATTCACAGGTACAATACTCAATGTTCAATGTGTCGATTGCAGAAATATGTAACTGTGAGTTCGTGTCAATCAAAAACTGTCTTGATAATATATACAGCATAGATTTCAGTCTGAGACGTAATTTTTCTTCCATTACTCATTCAAAAACTGACTGAACCAATGATTTGATCATTGAAATTTATCCTGGTAACACTCTCATTCTCTCCATAACTTCTAAATAGTTTTGACTATGACATTTTCTTAAAACATATCTACTCGATTTAATTTCAGAATTAATTCACCTTCACCAGCGAACCATTACGGATACTAGAGTATGCTTGAGAGAATAAAAATATAAAAATTTCATGAAATATTGAATAGAAAAATAAAAAAAAAATGTTAATGTTTCAGGGGTGATTGAAAAAAAGTTTAATTAAAATGTTTTGTAACATTCAATAATAGTATGAAATATTTGCCAGAATTTGAAAATGATAGAATATATACGTAATAATGGCTAATGGATTCGTATTGTTATTTGGAAAAAATAGTCCTACGAGTAATTGAAAAATTATATTTCTATTATTTAAAAGATCTTTTTTGTGAAGAAATCAATATTTCTTGCTGCTCATATGGGTGCATTACCTTTCGCAGCATAATGAATGAACGATGTTGAATCAGCTGTTTCTCTATTGATATAGTTTTTTTTTTCACATTGTAAAGGATATGAACCCAAATATTTCAGTATATGTCTGTTTGAATTCAGGTAGAGAAAGATCATTAACTATTGGAATTCCACTTTATTGTGTTTCCGTACAATTTCAAATCGTATCAAGATGATTTGAGAACTATAACAGTAATAACATAGCTCAATATTGCTCACTGAAACTCTAGAAGAGCCAATGTTTTCAAGGATTATAGCTGTAGGAGAAACTCTATACTTTGTAGGTGATCGATATGACAAGTTTCATTGAGTTATTTGTTGGAATTGTAATTGTTGCATTGGACGAAATTGTTGAAATTTATGTTACACTGAGAGAAAACAAAATCTTTCAAGCAATTAATGTAGTTTTGTGAAAAATCAAGTATAGAATTTTGAGGTAATCGTTCTTATGAAGTACTTGGCTCCCCTATTGATTTCTTTTTCCTTGAAGTTCGAGGTGTACTGAGTCGAACCTCAAAATGATGAGCAGTCACAGTTCAAAGCGTATTTCTGATATGTACTGTTTTTGGTGAAATCAAATGTGTCAAGTCACTTGAACACTTCCCGTGAAGGTATCTATAGAAGAGATACATATCCTCAACATTTTTTCGATGTTCCAGACTATCAAGGTTGCAATTGATGTTCGCGTTTCCAATCAAAAGATGGCTCCTTTCTGAATGGAATCCAGCAGCTTCAGAGTATGATGAGGAGCGGAGCTACATACATGAGAACAATACTCCAAAGAAGGTCTGATCTGAGCTTTATAAAGCATCAAAAGTTGATGAGGTGTATACAGTTTTCTGGTTCGAAACAGTGTTCCAAGCTTTTGAGAAGCAGCCTATGCAATTCCAGTGACATGATTGTGCCAAGACATATTGGTGTTCAACCCAACTTATTAAAGTAGAAAGCGGAATTTTTTGTCCTGACATCATTATATCTGGTTCAGAAATACTTATCATCAATGTCACATAAGTATTAAACATAAATGAGGATTTTACTATGATAATTATAAAACAACGATAAATATAAAACAACAATAAAAATTAATTTGCGCTCCAGTGGCGCATTTGCTTTTTCAGCTGCAGGAAAACCCGGAAAAATCTGCAGCACCACATCGTCTGAAGATCTTGATCTGCCAATGTCCTCTCTCTCATAAAACAAAATGTAGGGTGTCTCCAGAGACTCCAATAGATTCAATAGTAATTAAATTTCAGAAATTTGGGTTATTCAAAGTGTTTTTGTTTTATTAAGAGTACATGAATTATAAAATATGAAATTTTAGCACAGTAATGTTAAACTGAATATGTTAAAAGCGATAGTTGATGATACATTAGAATTGAAAGCGATAGTTAATGATACATCAGAATTAAATAAAAAAAAATCTGTTTAAAATCTGTTTTTTCGTCAACCAGCTGTCACGAGTTGGACGATAGCAGGTGAAGTGCGATCGTTCAGACTAGGGCTTGAATCAACGACCAACACGGCAGTCAATTCGAGTGAGTGAACAAAGCACCCACGCCGAACCGCTTGGCTACCGACCGACCGCTTGGCTCCATATAAATGGAGAAATCAATGAATCTGGCATTGAAGATAAAAAACGATATGAGACGTCTACTATCAGAAAGATGATTTACCTGTATGGACCACCAGAGATTTACGAAACATGTTTACCTTTCTAACTTAGCATAAAAATTCTACGGATTTGGTTGAGATTTTGCGAAACAAAAATTTCATATCATCCACAGGGGTCCGGAATTGCAAAGTTCAAGAGGAAAATTGAATGGTTAGCTTGAAAGTTGTAATTAATTTTCAGTTAACTGACACAATATCACAAACTGACTCGATATCTCCCCATTCTATCTGATCTATCGTTTTCTGCATTTGACAAATCTAAGAAAACGTGGTGATCGTCTCCTGAACAAAGGAATAATGATACTTCTTCTAATATATCCACGAACCAGAAATTCTCGAGAATCCAATCATTAAATGCTATGAATGAACTTCGCCTCCTTATTATAGCTGCTCCGTAACATTAACAAGAACTATTCCATCTCATTGAACCGTTTAACAAGCAACCATCCATTTCAGCACAATGTCTTGCCAAATAGTTTTTCCTCGGAACTAGTCTGCAACTTGGAAGTTCCCAAAGTTTTAATGAGCGCTACCTAAAACTAACATTTTATTACGGCTCTTGCGAACACGTTTTCTTTTTATTCGTTTTCGGTGCTCCTCAAGTTAGGAGTCGTAAACAGAAAAAGATGTATGAACCAAATTTAATGACGCTTGGCAATTCATTAAATGTTTCGTTGAAGTACGGGAAAAATAAAAGTTCTCTCCCACGTTTTTGATAACTCAAATCCATATAAACGATTTTTCATTAAATGAAAAGATTGATATTCCTATAAAATCATCTCCTTTCAGCTGACCGATTAGAATAATATATATCTGAACCTATTTTGGGAGTATATAACTTACAAATTCGATTATGAAAAGATTCTTCGAAACTATGCTTGGTCGGTCGGTAGCCAGGCGGTTCGAAGTGGCAAGCCATGGTGGCAGATCATGGCAAGCCTCCACCAATAGCGATACACGATGCATAACGATGAAACGATAGAATTAGAGAGAATGCGAATCCAATACCACAGAGCCAGACTGACAAAGGATGGCGTCTATATCCACATCAGCAAAGAGGCCGAATGGAGGGAAGCGACCGAATTCATGAAAGAACATAAACTGAACTTTCAATACCTACAGCATAAAAAAGATGCGGAATACGCGGAATATCGGAAGATGTGGAGGCAGCATATATTACAGAAGACCCAACAAAGCAAGGTTTCACGGTCTTCGAATGGAACCGAATGATATCAAAATCTTACATGATATCGAAATCTTATAGATAGAAAATAAAAGTTCGAAACTGAATCATTTGGGAGCAATGGAAATTAATGAACTTAAAAATTTTAATATTCTAATGAACGACCAACTGGATTTGAATAGATCACCATTATTGTGATCTATTCAAACTTGTTTTCTTAAAAAAAAACCAAGAAAGTATTATTATTAATGTGGAAGTGAGGTAATCAGAATTGAAGACGTACCCCAGGTTTATAAAAATTGTAGATGTTCAGATGATTTGTAGTTACCTGTGGTATATAAATAATAGCTTGAGGAGCAACTTGTAGTATTCAAATCACTGTTGAGTCGTCTCTCCTGATGATACTAATTTGGTTAGCGAAACGTGCGTCGAGAATCAACAACTGTATTTCGGTGAGGAAAATGTGTTTTCAATAGATGTCTCTATCTAACTTTTCAGCCTGGTTTCAGTTTGCTTTTTACATAAACATATGCAAAGAAATGTATTTAAAGAACTATCTTAGAATTGTGGCAATTCAAAAATAATCAAATGTACCATTGAATGAAGTCAAAGGTGATTCAATTACAGAAGTATAACTTTGATGACAAATGATTAACATACAATTTCGAATTTCTAATGGAAGTTATCAATAGAATAATGATCAATTTGAAGTTGACTTGCTTAACGAACAATTACTTTCCTCATTTTGTTCTTGGAAATGATTCAGATGGTCAGATATCTTCAAAACCAACGTTTCGGATATTCTAATATTATAATGACGTTGTTAGATTCAAAATATCACCATTTACCAAAGAACTGGTTTTCAAGCAGAGATGATTTTTTTAATCTCAGTAAGCATCAATTCAAAACTTCTCATGATTTCCTTGTTAACATTCCATTCACAAAACAAATCGATCTACAGAGCTCTCTACCCCAATACACACCTATCGTCTTCTCGAACGACCCCATGCATGTACAAACGCTTATCTGATACATCCTCTCACAAAAAGCGATCCCAGACAAGAGAAACCCGAATTTCCTACTCCCAGAAACAAAGTTGCAGTAAATTTTAAAAACAAATAGCCTTTTCCTTTTTATGACCCTTCAAATCGATTCGAGATTCGAGAGGATTCAAACACAATGAATACTTAATCTTCTATTTTCCAGATTTGAATCGGGTTTCGCTTGATCTTTTTCAACGTAAAATAAAGCCTCGCATTGGGAACGATATTGAATACAGAAAGTTCTGCAGGCGGTCGCCGATAGAGTTTGATTTTGAGCTTTCTGTATGCAGGCCTGGGGAGAGACGAGATGGGTTTTAGGTGGACGCATGTTATTGGATCTTGAGTAATTCGACTCGAGAAACATATCTCTCGATAGCATCCGGAATCGGAACTTCATGATAGTTTTATATTGATATTTCATGAGAAACTATATTCTGAGAGCATTGATATTTCGTCACGTGACTGTCATCTTTCCTAAAAAGGTTCAAAGGGATAAAGGGATTTAACAACACTAACAACTCCAAAAATTGACCGAATATTTATAGCAAATCGCGCAAAAAATTAATGGAGCCTGATTAATACACCAATAATGATGCTTATTCAACTTATTTGGTCTTGACTTGTCATTTCTATAATCTTATGGAATACGTTGAAAGGCATATATTTTCAAGATAGATTGATTTTCCAAATCAGGTATCGAACCTGAGAAAAGAAGGATCATGTTCATATAAAAAATGATGAGAACGTCCGATGATAAACGAAAACAATCATGTTCAGAATGAATTATTTACAAAGATTTTGTAGAAATTCATATTGGATAGAGAATAAAGAAAATAACTTTGAAATGGTCTTGAAAATGATCCAGTCGTAACAAATAATAAACTTGGTAGAAATTAGACGAAAGTTATTTTATTTATTCTATATTCAAAGGAATTTTGTTCAAATTGAAAGGGATATATTCCCAGGGGTGATTAGTTTTTGGAAAAAAAAATGATTTTGGGTTATTACTTCACGGTATGTTTGAAAAGGAAGAAGGAAAAAAATTCAATTCAAAATAAAATTTCTATAAGGCTTATTTGCATGATATATAAATCTTCATTTTGAACTATTTCCTTCATAATATTCCCACATGTTTTGTATGAAGATGAAAAACTAATAAGTCAAAAATCTTCCCATCATGAAATACATTCAGAAAGATAGGTAACCTTTTTGTAATAAAACCTCTTTACGCGCGCTTGACTTGGGGAGTAAGCTGGTGAATGAGTTACGAAAGCGTTACAAAAAGTGAGATCGGGCGAGGCGAACGTTGAAGTAAAACTCCTTCATGCACGTTTGACTTGGGGAGTGAGCTGGTGAATTCGTGAAGGAAGCGTTACGAAAAGTGTTATCGGGCGAGGCGAACGTCGAAGTTGAACATCTTTATGCGCGCTTGACTTAGAGAGTAAGCTGGTGAATGCGTGATGAAAGCGTTACAAAGTATGATCGGGCGAGGGAACGGAATTTGAGAGGGAGGTTTGGCTTAGTAAAGAATGAAAGAGAAAGAGTTACGTTTCGTATTTTACTGTAGGGGAAAGAAAGGTGCGACACACATTTACGGTCGAGTAGGCTCTGATTCCAGCCACTTATTTCAACAGGAGACTTCAATTTTAATTTCGCGTCCGGAAATGGACAACTCTTCGTAAACGTTCTATAAAATAAATTAGAACTACAAATGAATAATAATCGAAACGAGCCTATCACAAAACAGAACAACGGTCGATGCAGTTTTCACTAGATGTCTTTCTAATTTTCATTTGAAAACATATTAATCAGTAGTATCTCAGTAGCACTTGTGCTAACTAAGTTGAACTTCGCCTTTTGTTATATCAGCAACTAGCTCTCTAATTTATTTAAATATTTGTATGTAACTACAGCTGGGTAACAATAAAGACGATTATTATTATTATTATTATTTTATTCTTTTTTTCACCGTAGTGTGCGCTGGTCAGGCCCTATCCCCCGAAGTCCCGATACATTCGAGAGGGCGCGCCAGCATAATCAACCAATGACCACTCCCCACACCGTGGGGTAAGTGATCATTGGGTCCGAGAATCATGTGCCCTGAGCAAACGCAGTGAGCCAAGAATGACAGCCTTCTGCATCTGTGCGGCTAAGATTTCTGCCTTAGTGCGGCAAGCCGCACTATATTAATATTTTTTTTTTTCACCGTAGTGTGCGCTGGTCAGGCCCTATCCCCCGAAGCCCCGATACATTCGGAAGGGCGCGCCAGCATAATCAACCAATGACCACTCCCCACACCGTGGGGTAAGTGATCATTGGGTCCGAGAATCATGTGCCCTGAGCAAACGCAGTGAGCCAAGAATGGCAGCCTTCTGCATCTGTGCGGCTAAGATTTCTGCCTTAGTGCGGCAAGCCGGTATGATTTTGAGATTCGAGAGTAGAGAAGACATCATTCCACCAAGGACTCCAACAATCAGAACGACCATCTTGACAGAGTGATTTGGATAGAGTCTGTGGAGTTCGAAGAGAAAATCCCGATATTTTATCCGTTTTTCCTCCTCTTTTCTGACGATATTCGTCTCGCCAGGAGCTGAAAACTCCACGACAAATATCGTTTTGGTCTGGTGGTCGAGAAGGACTACATCAGGCTTATTAGCTTGTATGAGCCTGAGGGTGGGGAACGAATAGTTCCAATAAATTCGGCACTTCTCGTTCCCCACAACGGATTCAATATCCCCCGGAGCGTAGGGCAACACCGGTATCTCGTCAATACCGTAAGAGTGCCGTAGATGGTAATATAGCACTCTTAGGGCCGCGTTATGTCGATGGATATAGGCCGAGACCGCATATGCTGGACATGCTGATAGCAAGTGCATTAGGGTCTCGGGCGCCTCGCGGCAGGCCCTGCACCTTGTGTCAGGAACCTCTATACCCATCACGCGACTGCGGTAGACTAAGGTGTTGAAGACACCATCCTGGCAAGCCATGATGAACCCCTCAGTTTCCGACTTCAGCCCACTCGACCTGAGAAAAGCGAACGTCAGGCGCTTTGATAAGCCAAGGTCTTCAATGTTATTGATGCATCGGCTTATTATTATTATTATTATTATTATTTCTCACATCATAAAACTATAGTCTCGGTCTTGCAGTTACCCACAGTAATTTCTGAAGTATCCTATAATGGAAACAATGATAGTAATCAACAGAAATAGGGGATATTTTTTTATCTGGGTCCCACCTGAAAATCTGATAATTTATAGAAAAAAGGAATATATTTCCGTTCGGCAAAAGGTTTTTTTTAGAAAAAATAATTATGCAAATTCTGAAGGGAATTGAATCTGCTACAAAAATGTTCTTCAGAACAAACAGTCTCCAATCAACAGTATTTGAGTTGTAGAGCTGTAAAGGTGAATGTAATTTTTTTTGAAATTGAAAATTTCCAATCTACCATAAATATCAGTTGAAATAGATGCTGTGAATTGTTATCTGTAGACTTAAAATTTCTATTCATTGAATGAATATAAACTTCAATGTAGAAGTATACTTCGTTAGAATTACTGAAATTATTATTTTTTCTTTCATTTCTGACTTGGTGGTAACAATAATGTTCGCTTATTAGCATGAGTATTGTTTCTGTGCCTCATTATAAGTTAAACTCTGACTATACGATTTCATCATACATTTTTTAAAATTGTTAAGCATTCATTATTAACTTCCAGATTTCCATTGATCCAGATGTAGTCTTAGAAATTCAATAGAAAGTTGATTTCGCTCGAATCATACAAATATTTTCATATTAACATGTTTTAATTTGTAGTTTCGCTAGCTTTTCGAATAATTGATTTGATAATTCAAATTCAAATTTCTGAGTTTACATTATCATCAAGAAGTGATAAACAAATAATTTCTACAGACAAATACCAGAGATGAGTGCTAAATGTTTTGACGCTGTTTTTAAAATTTTCTTAGTGATCGTTTTATGTTCCAATAATTTTTTTTAATTCTAAATCTTGTCGTGGAGCTTGAATTGACAAAGGTGCACGATACCATGCTTATACATACAATAATGTTATATAAAAATACAGATATGATGGGGTCCTTGGCTTTCTATTCTTCTAAGGGAAAATTGTTCCTGGACAGAAAAATTTTTAAGCAATGAATGGCTTTCGAAAACCATGGTGGATGGTGTGTCGGTTCAGGATCTTTTCGTTGAACGGTTCCCAAATACACTGACGCTAGTTCGAGTAAAATTAGAAAAAGTTTGAGAATTGAAATAACCGGATAAATTTGAATTTCAGTTCATTGATATTACGATTTCACAGTTACTATGGAATAAAATTTATCGACACGAAATGCCGCTTGTAAAAATAGCATTTCAATATCTCTGTAAAATTTATTGTTAATAATACTTAATTTTTATATTTTTGGCGAATTCAATTTTCTACGGCAGCTTCATACTCATTTCTGCTAAAAAAATTTAATACCGAAAAATTGAGTTGAAACCAAAAAAAAAAATGGTCTGGTGATATTCATGTGACAAATCGAATTTTTGAAACAGCTAAACTTCAAATTGACTTTAAAAAATTCTAACGGAAATGTTTCAAATTAATTTGGTCAAGCAAATGAAAAACCGTATTCTGCAGATATCTGAACCTTCTTTCCATAAAAAAAAAGTAAATACAACCAGTTGGATAGAAATCCTTTACAGTCTGACAAAGTCACAATTGGGGCTGATCCACCTCCAGTTCCTACACTTCTCTCTTCTTTACGATATATAAGCGATATGACATCTAAATTATGCAGAATTTTCAAAAATTTCAATGTAAAAATAGCTTTCAGAAACATATTAACCATCAATAAAGTATTTTCGAAACTTCAAGATAAAACTCCTATTAACTTTCAATCTCAATTATTCTATTCCATTCCATGTATAAATTGTGGTGGTGGATATATTGGTCGAACGTCAAGACTACTCAAAGACAGAATCAGTTCACATAAAAGCGATAGTAGGTAACATCCTGAGAGATGTGCTGTTAGTAATCATGTCTCCAAAGAAGGTCATGGACTATAATTCAACTAAA
This sequence comes from Leptinotarsa decemlineata, assembly GCF_025532065.1. NCBI lineage: Eukaryota > Metazoa > Arthropoda > Insecta > Coleoptera > Chrysomelidae > Leptinotarsa > Leptinotarsa decemlineata. The sequence continues at coordinate 4,697,401 of NW_027412549.1, read as the reverse complement.
ATTTTATCAATTGAAAGAAATACATATAAAAGGTTGTTTATGGAAATGTCACTCATATTACAATCAAATAATTGCCTTGATAGAAGATCAGATATTGATCACCTCAGTGAAATCTATGCCTTCCTATTAGACATTGATAAAAAATTTACATGATTTCCAAACCAGTAATAATTCTGGTTTTTCATTAATACAGAGTGACCCATTTGAAAGCGGGCCACCTCTCTAAAACTGTTATTTATTATCCGATTCAGAAGTTTTTTTTTTCAATAGATAGAGCGTCAATAGTTCTATTAGAGTGCTGTGAAGTCGAAATATCAATAAAATTTTCAAGGCCTACTTCGAATTTTTTTCAAGGTCAAAAATCCAAAAAACATACTAGCGATTTTTTTATATGAAATTTGACGACGCCACTGGATTTGTGATGCTTTCAAATGGTTGTGACTGAAATTTCAAGATGAAATATGTTTTTTTAACAGAAATATAGCATAAGTAAAATTTTTATCACTTTATCTAAATATTTCGAATTGTCGTCATATTAAATCACAATATTATTAATAATATCGTTTAAAATGCTCTTTCACGTCGTTAGCAGTCGAGCTTGTAAACAGCAGTTATTCAAAATGGTGTCAAATTATGTTTCTTTCAAACAGAACTCCATAAAGTATAGAAGATAGTTATGTCCATCAAAACACTGCAGTTTTTTTGTCATCAGAGAAATGAAATATACATCTTTACATCAAATAGTAATCAATATTCAATAATCAATAATAACCAATACTGATGAAATAAATGAACTACAACAAAAAAATGGATTGAGATGAGAGTGCCCAGACATTAATTTCCGTACTTTGTAACTAATTTCCGATTTAATTCGATACGTTTATTCTACCATTTTCTAATGCTAACTAATCATAAGATTCGATCAAAATTCGATCATTGGTTTGGGGTAACATTTATGCAAGCCTGGTCTTATTCTTTCACGCAGTTCCTCTTTGGTGGTTGTCAGTTATTCCGAATATCTACATATCTTGGTTTCATTCAAACATGTTTGGGATGCCACATTTCGAAAATATTATTTTTATTAGAAGGCTTTGAAAGTTAAGTTGCCGTGGAGATGACAAGTCATTAAAATAAAAGACGAAAAGACACAAATTTGTCAGTATTAATAGTGAAGTTTATAACTCTTCAAGTACCTACACTAATAAAGAAGTATGGCAGATAATTTGACTTTGCAGGAGAAAATTGAAATAGTAAAACTTCGTGGTAACAACGACAGATCCGAAAGGGAAGTATGTAGAATTTTCAATAACATGCATCCGGAGCGTCGAAATATTAGCAGAGCTACAGTTGGAAGAGTAAACAAAATTTTCAATCAGTATGGAGCTGTTAGTAAACATATCCTGAAGAATATTAATACTGTACAAAGGCAGAGACGAAATAATTCTGAACGAATTCGAAATTATTTTAATAATAATCCGAAAACAAGTGTGAGAATTGCAAGTTTGGACATCAACTTACCGCGTGAAACAATAAGGAGAAATCTTAGGAAATATAATAATATGAAGCCCTTTAAACCAAAGTTTCTTCACACCTTAGAAGAAGGCGATAATGAAAAGAGGATGGAGTATAGTTTATGGGCTCAAGGAGAATATCTCAATAACAGGAATTTTCTGAAAAAAATTTTGTTTAGTGACGAGGCAACATTCACAACCAATGGAACAGTTAATTCTCAAAATTCAAGGTACTGGACGGAAGAAAATCCACATTGGATAATAAATTGCAGAAGACAGTACTCCCAAAAAATAAATGTTTGGTGCGGAATATTACATACCAGAATAATTGGCCCCTTTTTTTTGAAAACAATTTGAATGGTCAAATTTTTTTGAATTTTTTGAAAAACGAGTTTTCCAACGCTATGGATGAACTTCCACTAGCAGAAGAGGCCCATATTCTATTTCAATTAGATGGCTGTTCCATCCACAATAGCAGGATTGTTAGAGATTGGCTGGAAGAAAATTTTCCTAATCGGTGGATAGGGCGAAATAGTTCACTGATTGAGTTTCCCCCCAGATCCCCGGACTTGACTCCACTTGATTTTTTTTTATGGGGCACCGTTAAGGAAAAAGTATACAAAACTCGCCCAACGAGCAAAGAGGAACTGCGTGAAAGAATAAGACAGGCTTGCAGAGATATCACCCCAAATAAATTATTGAATGTTTTGGTTAACATTAGAAAACGATATGATAAATGTATCGAATTGAATGGAGATTTGGTGGAACAGTCCAAAATTTAATGTGTGGGCATTGTCATGTTAATACATTCTTTTGTAGTGGTTCATTTATGGTTTTAATATTGATAATTATATTATGATATAAAGATGTGTATTTCTATTCTTTGACAACAAACTGCAGTGTGCTAATAAAGATAACTATATCGCACATAAAGTTGTTATGTTCTGAAGAAGTATTTCAAACCATATTATTTACAAAATTGTTATTTAATATACAACTATTTGAATTATTTTGACAGTGATTGGTATATTTTACTTATGCCATATTTCTGTTAAAAAACATTATTTTATCTTGAAATTTCAGTCACAACCATTTGAAAGCATCACAAATCCAGTGGCGTCGTCAAATTTCATATAAAAAAATCGCTAGTATGTTTTTTGGATTTTTGACCTTGAAAAAAATTCGAAGTAGGCCTTGAAAATTTTATTTATATTTCGACTTCACAGCACTCTAATAGAACTATTGACGCTCTATCTATTGAAAAAAAAACTTCTGAATCGGATAATAAATAACAGTTTTAGAGAGGTGGCCCGCTTTCAAATGGGTCACTCTGTATAATTCATAACAATTTGAATATTTTCTTTTTTGAACAAAATTCCAAAATATAATCATATGACAGCTGTCATTGTCAATTGTTTGTTTTCTCTCTTTTTGTTTTTCAACCACATGGCTTACCAGTAATCCATAATTTTAAAATAAATAACAATTTTTAGTAAATTTTAATTCAATAATCTTCTTAATATATGCAGTGTAACCATTAAAGTGCGCACCATATGGGAAACTTTTTTTCGAAAAGTTTCAATGAAGTTTAACTTCGGCACTTGTTTGTGCTTTAAATTTAACTCAAAATGATGTGGCCAACTGCGACCCACTGACGTTCAGTGTTTGTCAAATTCAACTATTTTTTTGAAAAAAATTGAAAAAGTGCATTTCCAGATCCAATTTAACAAAAAGTTACGTGAAAAAGTTTTGTCTACGGCAATTTTATATCCATATGCCAAATTTTATGCAACTAGGATAAAGTTAACGTTTTACTTATTTTTGACAGATATCCCCTTCATTTTAAAAAACAAGTTCGGTATACATAACAAACTCATCATGGAGTTTAACTTTTCTGATACATTTTTACTCATACGGACATTTTTAGAGAGAAATTAAAAATTTGCTTTAAAAATTTTAACATGACTGGTGCCGAGTTTCAATCACTTGGCTATTTTCTTAAACAAACGTCAGTACCTTCAATTTTGAAAAAGCAGACACAACTCAAAAACTGCAATAAGTATTGATAAAATTACTAGAGTTGAAATTACATTAAAATTTCAATATTCAGTATTTATAGATTATTTATAAACACTAACTAGGGCGGTAAGGATGCTTAATCAGGTTGAATAAAATTTTTAAGTAGGTCTTGACAAACAAAATGCATGCTATGGTAGTGTCAAGTTGTTGATTTACATGTCAAATTTTTAACAGTTATTGTTGCAATAATGTTGTCTCTTCAGGAAAGAATAGAAATAGTTTTAATATGTGGTGAGAATACACCATACCGGCAAGTAGCTAACATTTTTAATGAACGGCATTGAGGAAAAAATGTTCAACATACTACTGTGTCAAGGATAATGTCTAAATTCAGAGAAATAGGATCCGTAGCAAATCAATTTAAGAAAAAGCACACTCCAAGTAAATATGATGAGGAGGCCCGACATAACATTTGTTTAAAAGTTATTGAACATGGGCAAACGAGCATAACCGATATCATAAAAAATACCGATTACTAGAGGGAAAGTGTTAGAACAATTTTTTTTAAGAATGAATTTTGGCCTTACAAGCCAAAATTCATTAACACTTCGAAAGAACGAGATTTTGATGTCCGTTTGGGGTTTTCATTCTGGTTTCAAGGAGAGAGAGAAGAAAATGTAAAGTTTCTGTATAAAATTTTATGGACAGATGAGGCAACGTTCTCTTCAAATGGAACGGTAAGTACTCAAAATTGCCCAAGAAAATCCCAATTTCACAGTTGAATGTGGTGATCAGTATTTCTTTGAAACTAATGTATGATGTGGGATACTTAACGACCAAATAATTGGGCCATTTTTCTTTAGGGAAAATTTATCATCCGTTGGTTATCTCAACCTTTTAAATAATGAGGTTAGTGAAGTTTTAGATAATATGCCTTTAAATATTAAATACGACCTATAGTATCAACTTGATGGCGCACCAATACATCACACGGTGGCTGTAAAATAGTCCCTCCAACAAATGTTCAGAGGCAAAGTTATTGGACGTAACTGGAAACATTATTGGCCACCTAGATCACCCGACTTGACGCCTTTAGAGTTTTTCTTGTAGGGTTACCTGTAACAAAAAGTGTACCGAAGTAGACCATTGACTGACATACAACATCTGGAAAATACCATTCGCGAGTGCTGTGCAAATATAAATTCACGATTTATTAAAAATGCAGTTACAGATGTCAGTAAAAGGATCATAATTTGTATTGAACGTGGAGGACGACATACTGAAATGTAGGCTGTAAGTGTTTGACAACCTCATTTAGATCAATAAGTAACTTTTTGTACTCATTTGTATTTTCTATAATATTATTGTTGTTTAAAATTTATAATAATAATAATAGTTCTATCGAAATTATTTGCATTTTTTTAGTTGCCTCTGCTTTTTCGAAATCAAAGGTTAGTTTAAGAAAATAGCCAAGTGATTGAAACTTTGCACCAGTCATGTTAAAATTTTTATAGCAAATTTTTAATTTCTCTCTAAAAATGTCCGCATAAATAAAAATGTATCAGAAAAGTCAAACTCCATGATGAGTTCGTTATGTATACATGAATTTATGACAATTAACCGAACTTGTTTTTTGAAATAAAGGGGATATCTGTCAAAAATAAGCAAAACGTTAACTTTATCCCAGTTGCATAAAATTTGGCATATGGATATAAAATTGCCGTAGACACAACTTTTTCAAGTAACTTTTTGTTAAATTCGATCTAGAAATGCACTTTTTCAATTTTTTCAAAAAAAAGTTGAATTTGACAAACACTGAACGTCAGTGGGTCGCAGTTGGCCACATCATTTTAAGTTTAATTCAAAGTACAAACAAGTGCCGAAGTTAAACTTCATTGAAACTTTTTGAAAAAAAAGTTTCCCATATGGTGCGCACTTTAATGGTGACACTGTATATTATCACTTTCTGACTACTTTTACACCCAAAAATGCTGAAATTTGTAAAACTTATATTTTTTTAAATAATAACACTTTGACAATAATATTTTATCTTCGACAATATCTTTTAAGTTGTATATCTTATATTCCTCAGAATAGTAACACTTTGTCAATGAGATTTTATCTTCAACAATAAAGTACATTTTGATTTGATTTGATTTGATTGCAATAATTGATAGTTACGTACAGCGTTATCTGTTCGCAAAAAGATCAAGCAATAATTGGTAGTTACGTACACCGCCATCTGCCCGCAAATAGATCAAGCAATAATGCCGATAATTCTCTCAATACAGATCCCGATCTTGAGAATTACACACAACATGCATACAAACACTAATACATACAGGTGAAGCTAATATAAAGCTTGTAAAAAAGGAAGCTTTACGATCTATTCATCCGAACTGATTTTCGGTTTACAAATGTAGAGGCTCTCTACATTATCATATAGTCTCTGAAAAAAAAATCCTAGTAAATTTTTTTCTTCTTCTTTTTCTGTACTTGATAACTATTACAAATCATGAATTATGAGATAGACAAACGACAATCATCAATTTTTCATTCAGCAATTGTGAAAGGACACCGCAGAGATGTTTAAAGAAAAATTGCCAAGCGGGTTATATGTCACCCTCAACAATAATGAATAATACAAGCGCGTTTGCTTCATACCAAGCAACACCTCTATGATAGCTGTCTTCATATGCAAATCGCCATCATTAACATACTGGTCCTTGTCTCCACAAAGCAACATTGCAGATAAATTGCCAGACATAAACATAACCCTGGCGAACGATGGCTCGAGCACGGAAAGTGTATGGCTGGAATTGATAGGTAGTAAAGATAGAAAATGTTTGTATTTTGTAGACAAACTAGGATAGTTTTCATGGTTTTAATGGAGATTGACATTGAATAAATTTTAGCACGTTCTGAATCATTAAAGAAAATAAAAGCTTCTCATAAGTGAGTAAGCAGTGGACTACAAAATGTAATCAAGTTCACAAATATTTTAGTAATTTAACTCATAGTTGGTAAACTCAGACATGTATGAAATCCAAGAGCTAAAGTTTTATCAGTTCTTATTTGAGAAGTTCATTATTATTATCGAAATTTGAAGTGATAGTGCTCCCCTATGGTTTGTTATTTTCAGAAAACCCAAGTAATTATGGTACCTGGTAGGAAAAAACGTAACTACTTATTAGCAAGTTAGGGAATGCTTCCTAGTAAATACGTGCAAAAGAAATTCAGATAAGTTTCATGAATATTGATGAAAATAATATAGTGGTCAGAGGAATAGAGTATTCTTATGAAAACAACCCACAAAAGTGTGAATATGAGGGCTTCTCAAAAAAAGATGATGTTCCTAAGCTATGTTATTCTCAGAATAATCATGAAAGATAGTGGAAAAGTCGTAGCTACATACAAGAAAGTGAGAAGATGGATCAATTAGACAAATTTCATAGATAAAAATAAAATACATTGATGTGTAGTCGAACAAAAAAACTAGACCAGTTCAATCACAAAAAGTCTATTAATAGGAATAGGAATATATATATATATATATATATATATATATATATATATATATATATATTTCACAATTTGTAGTATCTAAATTTCAAGTACCTGTGTAGCTGAGTTTGTAATGAATGATATGACCTCAGCTTGTGTACCAGTTCACACATTTGATAAAATCGGGGAGTTATTTGATTGAATATATTTATTTCTAAACATTCTGAAAGACTGAGTTCCATGAATGAACTCATGCTCTTCTGATAAAAGATGGTTTGCAAATGTGGAATCGGTCTTTCCATTTGAGAAACTACGTATATGCTCTTCAATTCTTTGGTGAAAAGGTCTTACTCTTCATAATAGTCTGTGAAGGATATTATTGAATATAGCTAGGGGTGTGTGGAGGAATTATGTATAATGGATGTATAATGTTTTGCAAAATCTGTTTTATATTATTTTTTGTAATGGTTAAGTGAAAGTGATTTATCTTATCTTTCACCTCCCTTTCAGTGGTGAATTTTATTGACGGGTGAATAGAATTGACATATTCGATAAACTCACCCAGTTGCCTATCTGTACCAGTGAAACAGACCAAAATATTATCTACGGATCTGTACAAGTACAAAACTGGTCAGTTGACTGTTTATTATGGTTTTCATTCTCTATGTTATCTTAACGGGTTACTTATTATTAGTCCTTCACTGCTTGAATAAAAATTTTCGTCGAATTGGAAATAATTTTGACAAATAGTGAGTTATTCTAAAATTTCCTGTTTAGTGAATTTACATGGTTTTGTATAAGAGATACTCAATCAGTTCAATTGTTTCAATTGGCGGAATACTGGAAAATGAATTTTGGACATCAAACGATATTAATTCAACATTATCAACGCTTTTGATATTATTTTCTAATTGATAAGTATTATTTATATTAAATCGCGAAATTAGTGTATATTTGAATAAATTTGACAAGTATTTCCAAGTGCTGCAGATGAATGTCCCTTTATTTTTTCAAAGTTTCCTATTATTTGTACATTGATGAGGAAAAAGAAAAGCACAAGGATTTTTGTGTTACGAAACTATCAATGGGAAATTGTGATTTACTACGGATAGGTAACAAGTTTATAACAAAGTAGAAGCTACTGACTACTGATAAGTAGGTTTTTGCTAGAATGGTTTCCGTAGTATTCAAAAGAGACAATCAAATATTGATTTTAATGATATCCCTATATTACACACCATATTCAATATGATAAAATGAAGCAATGGAATCGCAATCTATATGTTAAAGAGAAACAGAAGTTTCTAATGGGTACAGAAAAACGGAACCCAAAGTATGACCACTCTCATTTTTCAACTAGTAGTGAATGTGTCCAAAAACAAGCACTGTTTCCAATCACTAGAAATGTAATACTCGACGCGCTTTCACGCGCATTTCACCGACTAAATCAACGTCTTGAGGAGATGAAGAAAACTTTTCTTGATTTCCTGAAGACGCTATTTTGGTTGGTGAAAGAGTATTGCATTTGTAGTGATTGAAAAAAGTGGTTGTTTTTGGATTTATTCCACGTCAGAGGTTTCGGTTTCCCCTTTTGTTAGTCATGAAGAAAAACAAAATAGTTGAAGTTTTCAGTGGCAGTATTTTCCAGGTTTGAAGATTGTGAATTTTTGGAATTTCTTCCTGACGTTTCGCTGGCGCGAGAGACTAGCTTCCTCAGTGAAGTTCATCAACATACTTTTCAGTAGAATCCAATCATTTATTGTGATACATTTTAGTCTCAGTAAAAGTATTTTCTTTGTCAAATCAGGAAAATGGTGACACTGAAGTTATGAAACATTTTAGGATATCTAATGGAACTGGTTGATATTTGATGAAAATCCATTATAATGTATTTGAGTAACAATTTATCGCGAGATTTCAAGTTGACACTTAACAAAATCGCGATACATTTTTCACTATACATTAACTTCTTCGGGCGTGTTTAGTACTGAATGATTTCTTCACTAAAGCAAATGATATATTTGAGATAATTGAAGAATTGATTTTATTTACAAAAGTTCGTTAACATACTTTCTAGTAGATTTCATTCGTTTATTGTATTACATTTGAGTCTCAGCAAAAGTATTTTCTTTGTTCATTCCTCCTAGAGCAAACAAGTCGAAAATGTATTGGACTGTTTGGTGATTTAAAGTTTCAGTAAGTTTGCCAACGACCAGTGAAATCATTTGACTGCTGATCAAGAATTTATCTTTTTCCTGTACAATCGCTCAGAGTATTTACATCAGACGAACCTCAGGCCTCTTTTATCGTTAGCCGGTGCATCGAACCCTCCGTAATAACTCTTCATGAAACATGGATGACAAATACGCATGCAAGATAAGCAATTGACTAGGAATTATGCGTTGTTTTGTGTAAATTTATGTGCAGATGCAAGATGTATTATTAGACGAAGAGGTAGGCATTCTTCCTCCAATGATGAGTTATGAGGGCTGTGATTAAATGCGAAAATACACCGTAGTCACTTGGGTTGGCGTAGTTCAGTGGTCGCATATGAATACAAATACATCAATGTTGAACAGAAACATCTGAGAATATGCGAAATGTATACATTGATTTTTACACTCCTTCAAAACATACAGTGTGACCCATTTTTAATGGAAACACCCCCTTAAAATTTGAAGTTATAATTTTTTTTTATGTCAAGTACTAAAAGGTCTACCTTGGGAAAAAATTTGAAATGTTCATTAAAGTTTCAGGGTATACTACGATATTTTTTCTTAGTCGAAAATTGGGATTTTTTATTAGCGATTTTTTTATTGAAAAAAATCACTACGCCACTGGATTCAGAGTGTCTCTAAATAGGTGTGACCAAAATTTCATGAGAAAATATTCATTATTAACCAAGTTATGATAACTCAAAAATTCGAAAACTCACACAGCTAACAGTCACAACAGTCACAATATATTTTTTTTTTATGATTTCAACAATAAAGTGCCGCCAGATAAAAAAAAAACAAATAACGTAAATATTTTTAATGAAAATAACGGAATTACAATCACACAATTCAACTAACAATGAACCAAAAAATTTTAATAAACGTAACTATTAACTAATTATTGAAATGTTTCGATTCAGTGCAACAAATAATTCTAACTCATATTCTAGTAGCCTCTACTAATCCACCACGTATTTCGATACATGTGTCGTAGCGCTTACGAATGTTTCTGATTACGTTCCTTAGTTCTTGAAGGCTAATATCTGCACATACCTAGAATTCTTGCACAAAGTTCATTTCTATCTCTTGAGCGGTTTTTGTAAACTTTTTGTGTGAGAAGTCCCCAGAGAAAAAAGTCCAAAACTGTGAGGTCTGGAGATCTGGGTGGCCACTCTATAAACGGACTAGCACGGCCATCGGTTTGGAAAATGTTCGTTAAGCCATTGCCTCACAGCTCTGGCATAATGAACTGAACACCCATCTAACTGGACAATTAAATTTGATCGTTCATTGATTGGGAGCTCGTGAATAGCATCCCAAAACTCTGTGTTTAAAAATTCTAGAAACCTCTGCGCATTAATGTTTTCCTCAAAAAAGAAAGGACCAATAATTCGTTCGTTCAATATCCCACACCAGACGTTGATTTTTTGTGAATATTGGCTTTTACAGTTCATCACCCAGTTAGGATTATCCGCTGCCCAATAGCGACAATTCTGTGATGACACTACTCCATTTGTAGTGAAAGTGGCTTCATCGGTATATAAAATATTTTTTGGTAAATTTCTATTGTTCAAATATTCCCCTTGGGCCCATAAACAATATTCCAGGCGTCTTGCTTCGTCGCCTTCTTGAAGTGTGTGTAAAAATTTTGGCTTGAAAGGTTTAATATTCTTCGCCTTGAGACATCTCCAAATAGTTTCTCGTGAAATATTCAAATCCAAAGTGGCTTTCCTTATATTGGCATTAGGATTATTTCTGAAATAATCTAAAATAATTTAATCATTCCTGTCATTCCTGTTTCGCAGGAGTACTTTTTAATATCATTTTTGATAGTACACCAGTTTCATTGAATATTTTATTTACCGTACCGCAGCTAATACGAGGACGATCTGGATGTCTCTCATTAAATACTCTACAAACCTCTCTAGCACTTCTAACGTCATCTCCCGAAAGGCGTACAATTTCAATTTTCTCTCTTACGCTCAATTTTGCAGCCATGACATAAAATAATTCGAAGAACTGTAAGGTGAATATTGTTGACAATAGTACACTTAAATCTTTCACAAGTGTCAAACTGTAATATCATTTCCATGGCAACTAAGATTTAAATTGAAATATTAGGTCTTAGTTTCAGTTAATTTGCGTGAAAACTTGAATGTAATTCCGTTATTTTCATTAAAAATATTTACGCTATTTGTTTTTTTTTTCATCTGGCGGCACTTTATTATTGAAATAAAAAAAATTCTCATGGCTATATGATATAGGGTGTTTTTGTCACTGTTAGCGGTGTGAGTTTTCGAATTTTTGAGTTGTCATAACATTGTTGATAATGAATATTTATTCATGAAATTTTAGTCACACCTGTTTAGAGCCACTCTGAATCCATTGGCGTAGTGATTTTTTTCAATAAAAAAATCGCCAATAAAAAATCCCGATTGTCGACTAAGAAAAAATATCCTAGTATGCCCTGAAACTTTAATAAACATTTCAAATTTTTCCCAAGGTAGACCTTTTAGTACTTGACATTTAAAAAAGAAATTGAAATCGGTTCACAACTTCAAATTTTAAAGGGATGTTTCCATTAAAAATGGGTTACACTGTATAATTTCAGTTCACTGAAACAATTTCTCTGACTCTGTTCACGTCTGCGGGAAGTAGATGAAATTTTTTCAGTTATTGTATTTTCAAAGTAATAATAACAGGTATGTTTTCAACTCTTTGTTTAAGTGGAAGCTAACGAGAGGTATGTAAGAGACATTTGTCTATCTGAACGTAATATATCCGAACTGATTTTCATACGGTTTTCATGGACTGAGTGATTCGAAACCAGTTCAATTGATGAAGGTATCGTGTAGCGAATTATGTCTTATAACCTAGTTTACAAGTGCCTTTTAGGTGAAAGGGAATGTAAGTGAATTTGTCTTTTATTTTCTCGCCGAGCAGTAGCTGCTAACTTCTTCTATCAGGCAAATTTTCAATACCTCAGCTTATATCATTGTGCTTTTGGTGGGTATATCTCATTTTCTCAAAAAAATATAGGTGTTGTTACTCGATCTTGATTTATCTTTAAAAACTTGAATGTTTTTTTTACAATTGGAGAGACGAAACGCAGGACTGGGCTTGAATTTTTTTTATCCTCTTCTGAACTCTTGGAAAAAATCAAAATGTATGTATATATGTAAATGAGATAAAAAGGAGTGAACTTCAAAAAAACTCCCATTAGCCAAACAAGAAGAAGAAGAAGGCGACATGATTAACATGTTGAAAAAAGTTGTTATTAAAGAAATAGACTTTTTGACCATACGTTATTCAAATGATGACAAAAAACGATGAATAAACCCGTTCTTATATGATATATATATATATATATATATATATATATATATATATATATATGTTGAAATAATTCTTCGGGTTTGTTCCGTGTGGTGTATTGTCATCCTCGGTGGGAATGAATTTCGCAACGTTTCGACAAAGTCTCATTTGTCATCCTCTGAATATGTCAACATATTCCTGTCCGTGAAAACCTTCGATCTAACATATATATATATATATATATATATATATATATATATATATATATATATATATCCAAAATCCACTGTCTCGGCACAAAACGCCATTCGATAAAGTTTTTTATTTAAATAAAAACTTAAACATAAAAAGTTACACTTCTTATCTACTACTCCGAAAACCAACAAACAATGGAAATAATAATAATGTTAATATATTACATATATATTCTGTAATGTAATGTAATCAATAAAATATAAATATTCATGAATGGAACGGAACTGAAGCGAACTGAATTCAATTGAAGTTCTGCAAATGAAAAAAATGTTTCAGTTGAATTCTGGAAGTCTAACCGTTTTCTTTATTCCAAAGATTTTCTGGAGTTTCCGGTTGTGCTTCATTGGAAAGCCATGCATTTACTTTGATAATCAACTGTGCAATTTGTTAAAAAAAAAGGTGAATTTTCAAAGAATATTTATTCATCCATCAATTTCTGTTGTGTCACCTTTGAAGTAGTTCCCCTGAAATATAATACATTTGTGCCAGGGTTCTGATATGCAATTTTTGAGCTCTATTTTTGGCAAAAACCTTACGAACGAGCACTAACGTGTAAGCACAGGTGTTTCATCGTGATGCAGAAAACATGAATTTTTTTTTCACAATACCGCACGTTTTCTACGTACCGCTTCTCGCTAGCGGTGCATAATGTCACGATACTACTCCATATTGACGTACGACCATATGACAAAAACTCCCGATACACTACGCCAGGTTATCGAAAAAAACATTATACAAACCCTGACATTCGATGGAAATTGACGTGCTTTTCTTGGTGTTGGCTCTCTTCGGCTCTTCCATTGGGACAATTGGACTTTGATTTCGATGTCATAACCATATACACATGATTCGTCACCAAGTATAACCCAACTCAAACAAATCTGGATCGTCGTTGTTGTCATTCAACAATTTTAATCGATACTCATGCGGAAGATTTCTGGTCAAAATTAAGTGATTTTGGAACGAACTTTGCTGCCACACGCTTTATGCCAAAAATTTACGATAAAATTGCATGGCATGAGTCGACCCATATGCCGAAAACTTCAGAAACTTTTCTGATAGTGATTTGACGATTCTCCTTAACAATTTTCTTCACTTTCTCAATATTCGCATCGGTTCTTGATGTGGCGTTGCTGGGGCGTTAAGAACGATCGTCATCATTCACATCTTCCCAACCTTCTGTGAAAACTTGTATAACTTGTAAACATTTTTCAGACTTTCAATTCCCTCTTTGACACAAAACTGGATGCAAATTCTTTGATCCATTTTTTCGATAGCTTTCTTGCCTCTTACCAACAAAGTAAACAAGCTAAACAGCTGAAACTTCGAACAACGGTCGATACGAGTGTACCGATATATTTATAAAATTCAAAAAATCACAACAGATCCCGTTTGTTATAGCGACGTCTTCAATAGAATGATCAGTTACACCTTCAGCTTAGTTCAGTCAAATAGCAGTTTTTGACAAAAAGAAAATGTTTAAAATTTGAACAAGATAAACAATGTACAACTTTCATGGTGCAAATTGAATCATTAGGTTTCTTTTCATTCTGTCATGTTGAATTGAAACATAAAAGGAACATGCATATGAACATACATATTTGCTGATAAAAAAAGCTCATTGTTGGCTCGTCGTATGTGGTCAAATATTAAAACATTATCTGAAATATATTCAAAATTAATGGTTCAGTTTCTTAAAAAACCTCAACCCACCTTTTTCATTCCACTGCAGAATTCCTATTTTCGTGAACTGATAATAATGAGTTGCATGATGCCTCATGCATCTTAAGTGCGTGGAGGTGTCATAAATATTTAATGAACCTGCATATTACAAGCAATAACTGGCGGTTATTAAATTTCTCAGAATTAGCTCAGGAACAGCAATTAACCATGTTACACGACGTGCTTTTACGACGATTCATCATTTAATGGAAAATGTGGCGAGAAATTCCTGTGACGGAAAGCGAGGAAGACGGAAATTCCGAACGTATTCTATTGGTACCTATATATTCACAGGGGATGCTTTACTGTTTGACTGGTGGAAAGGGTTGATTATTTTGGAATATAGTTGAATTGGCAGTGGATATCCAATTAAGTTTTTGTTGAAGATACAATATTTTCATCAAAGAAATGGAATGAAATGTTTTTGAAAATATCCTAGAAGTAGTTATCGATAGTCATTGATATTTTTAAGGTTATCAAACGTGTGTGGCATGGGGGTTTTCTGGCCAAACTTCGATGCTATGGCTTGTTGTATCATTTTTGTGTATGGCTCTTCAGCTTTCTGAAAGAACGTTCCCTGCAAGTAGCCGTCGATGGATATCTCTCGAATACTTTCACCATCAACGCTGTTGTTCTCCCGGGATCCATATTGCATCTTACCCTCTTTTTATTGTATATCAACGACTTTTTGGAAAAAAAAACAAGATGCCAATGTATTGTTTTGCAGACGACAGCACACTCGTCTCGTTACTCCATTTGGATTCCAGGACATCGGCTACGGAGGCACATCTTCACCGGCAGCAGAAGGTTGCATATCTTAATAAGGATTTAGAAGTGATTTCGAATTGGGGTGAAAGTAACCAGGTTCAATTCGATGCCACGAAAACCCAGGCATCGGTTTCCTCCAAAAAGATAAATATCTCCGAACCGGATATAATAATGTCAGGTCAGACAATTCCGCTTTCTGCTTCGATGAGTTTGATGGGGTTCAAAATGGCACAATCATGTCCCTGGAATTGCAAAGGCTGTGAACACTGCTCCGAACAAGAAAAATGTACACACTTCAGCAACTTTTGATGCTTTATAATGCTCAGATCAGAGCTTCTTTGGACTATTGTTCTCATGTATGGAGCTCTGCCCCCAGACATACTATTGCTGGATTCCACTCAGAAAAGAGCCATCTGCATGATTGGAGACACGAACATCACGTGCAACCCTGATAACCTGGAACATCGGAGGAAGGTTGGAGATTTTTCTTGGATACCTCTTCATCAACGCTGGTGTTCCTCAAGAATCCTCACAGCCTTCAACCATTTTATTATTATTTATTAACAAGGCAAGAAATTTTATATTCTGGTTTGCAAATTATAACTCGCATGACTTGTAGAAAAGAATAGCTTTCAACTAACTGAATGATTTTTTTTAAAATTCGTAAAATTCCTCTGTAAATGTTATGAGAACTAAGAAGTTTTTCGTTATATGTTCGTTTACTGACTAGTTCAGATCATTTCTCATTGAGGTAGTTAGTGAAAGTCATCATGAATAAAATAATTTTCATACAAGGAGGCACAAAAATATGTTTAGATAGGAGACCTTGAGACCTATTACATTCTTTCACGATGTATGTTACGTACTGTTTTATAGTTTTATAAAATTTTTCAATATTTCCATAGAAAATTTCTATTGAGTCTGCTTGAATATATTTTCCGAATGAAGTTTTCCCAGTTGTTTTTTGTTACATTTTCCTCCTGAATTGGTTTTTTAACAAAATGAAGTTGAGTTATCAAATTTGAGTAAGAGTCTATAATTCCTAAGTAATTTTCAAACTTTACGAAACTTCCAACATTCAGAATAACACAAAAATAAGTGCAGATGAGCGGCTGTTATTTACTGAAATCGACGTTCAATCATTTGTAGGTAGCTATTTCAGAAAAGAGTTGTCGAGAATCATTTTTGGGAAAGAAAAGCTTTGACTTTGTACTCCTCCATTTCGATTAAAAAAATGTGGGACTTCCAGACATAAACTGGTAGGAAAAGCCCTCTCAAAACAACTATTCTCATATAAATATGATATTACAGGAAAGAAGAATATTTTCGAAATGAATACTTTAATAAGAACACTGAATTGTACACAGGATTTCTATACAATATAATCATTGAAAGGAGTAAAATTCCACTTACATGTAACACTGTCATCCTCACTGGTAGACACCGGATGTTTGGCGGTAAGCCAATTGCCCAAAAATCAATCTCTTTCTAAAAATATATTTTTTCAATTTATAGAAAAACACATAGTTCAATTTCGTAAATACTGATAGTATTCAATATTGAAATCGCTCTCGGAAAAATTTTCGGGACAGAAGTAATTCTTCAAAATGTTTCACAGGGTCCGAAAAAAAAAACACTGACCCAAACACTTCAACTGCAAGGCTTTTCTGGACTTACGGTTCACTAACCAAGTTGGAGTCAACAAGAGATGAACTATGATGTCTAGTCTCTGAGATGAGATGGTGAAAAGCACGACAAGAAAAGTATTGCATTAGTGGTGTCTGGAAGTAGTGATTTTTTTGGATTCATGAACTTTCAGAGGTTCCAGTTTTATCTTCCAGTTATGAATGATTGTAAACAATCGAAAATCTTGATGTGAATCATATTTTTAATAACTCTGGAATATTCATTGTACTTCTTTCACAGTTCGTAGGTTATTGAACCGCATTCGAAGCAGGGATGCGATAAAATTTCTGGGAATACTGATAACAAATGTAATGATATAAATATAATTTTCAATCATTGCTCCATTTCTCAATGAAACTGAAAATCAAAACCTGAGGTTCGGTGATCTGTTTATTTGAATACGCAAAATATGTTTCTCCGTTAATCAGCTGTGCCGTCTTATGGAAGGCACCCTCAGAAGTTGTGCAAACTGAAGATGAACGAGGTCTCACCTTTCACAGTGTGATTCACGTGATGATTCAACTGAAGAGTTGGTTCATGTTTGTTCTTAATATGGTTCTGTTCATAATATCAGTCATATTATTTAAGTCGACCTTGGAAATCAAAGAGGCATTATTGTCATTTTCAAAATTTTACTAATGAGGGATTTGGTTATTTTACAAGCTCAGGGGTTTGCAAAGTTGAAAAAATCACCTAGGTATTTTTAATCCAATTTGAAATTGAGAATTCATATTTGCTGTATTCGAATGTGAAAACTATTATACCCTACTGCAACTTCAGACAGATAATTATTTGGTGCATGAAAAAACTGCTCATTATGAATGTGTTACAAAAAAATATCGAATGAAACTCTTTTAGAAAAGAATTTGAAGAATATTCCAACTCGGTCGACCGAAAATTCTGAAATCCTTTAAAAATTCCCAATTTGGGAACCATCCAAAATCGCATAACATATATGGGGGTGATGCTGAGAGATCTCAGGATTCCCTATCTACAAAAAATGGACCTCTCAGTTTGGGCCAACCTGTATATAAGAAGTATTGTATGAAACCGAGAAATTCATAGTGAAACTCGTGTTGCGGTTTTGTAAACTACTTTAGGAAAAATCTCCCAATGAAGTGTATAACATTTCAAAGATCTGATATCACAAAGACATATCAATTTTACTACAGCAAGTTCCCATTTCCAGGAAAAACTATGTGTTTCAAAACTGTTCAGAATTTTTCATACTCAATTCTCTAAATATAAGACCTATGAATGGTTCAATAACATTCTATACTACCTTGAAAAGTTATATACGAACAACTCCATTATTTTCAATACTATATGATAGATCATTATATTACTTCCGCTGGAATTTCTGCTTTCCATGGCCTTTCTCTCAGTAACTACATCATTTCAAGTAGCTCGTCGAAGTATTCGTTTATTGAATAAATCCATTTTTACTGTCTAATAGAGTATACGTAGATTATATAATGAAAAATCCGCAGGATGTATAATACAGACATTTCAATGCCTAGCTGCAACCTGGTAATCCAACAAAGCAATTTTTGAAAACATATAAATGTGCGATTGATACATATAGATGCGTCAATGAAATTGAGCTGCATGGAATTTCATTTTCAGAGTCCGTTCTGATTTAAATTTTAATAAATTTGGGTTCGAAGAGAATATGAGATATTGAGTATTATGTCATTTTTGACAAAAATGTAATGGTTAACTCAATTTTTAATATCTGGTTGTAGATTGAACGAGTATATTATTTTATAGTATCCATTTCATTGAAGAATGATATGATATAGAAAATTTATCAGGGATACATTTGAAAGTAATGGGTATCCTTTAAACATAGTGAACAAGCTTATTAGGGAAATACATTTCAGAGAGTATTTTAGTGAAGTCTCAACTTCTCATATTATCCAAAATACACCAACAGATTGCCCCAAATTGTCTAAAATTGAATATTATAGTGGCTTTCAAAACTGATAGTACCCTTCAACTAGTATTGGGAAACCAGAAAGACAAAACGATGAAAAAAAGGAAAGTATGGTATTCAAGAAATAATATGTGAGGATTGCGATTAAAAGTATATTGGTCAAACTTGTTACTAGGAACATGTCTCAGAGTAATCTTGTATTGCCTAACGTGTCTTAGGAAATAGTTTCAGAATGAGTGGGACATACTTGAAATTGTTGAGGCCGCTACATGATAACCGGTTTTTAGGAGCTTTCGAAAGTTTAGAATTCGAAATGCGTGGAGTGGGATCTATGATCAGCGACAAAAGTTCTATTTTCCACAGTCCACTATTTACGTTCGTAGTAATAATTGCAGGAAGAAAACTGGTAAAAGATTAGGTATCATAAGAGATTGGCGTGAAATTATCCACAGATTTCTGGCCACACATGCTGACGTAGAGGAAAATACGAAATTATTAGCACCCGTACTAAAATCTGTGGCTGGGTATTTCCAGCTATTCACTATAGGTTGAACGTGGAATTATTGAGACTATTTGGTGTTTAACTTTTTTATAGAATTTTGAGTAGATTGACGCGTTGATAATCTTTTTCTCATCAACAATACAGATTTAGGAAAAAAAACTGAAAATATTAGACTTACTTTCCAATACCTCATATAGAAATGATATCCGATGAAGTGCTTCCATCAAAATCACACAACTTCCATAGTTTCTTGAGTAGATTAACTTGGTGATAACAGTTTTATTGTCATCTAAACAGATTTCGAAAAAGAAATTGTTGAAACAATTAGACTCATGTTTTGAGATTTCATGAAAATCACATAACTCTTATGGAATCTTGGGTAGATCAACACAGTGAAAACCGTTTTCTTTTCACCCATACAGATTTCGAGAAAACAATTGTTGAAACGATCAGACTAACTCTTTAAAACCCCTTGTAGAATTGAAACCAGATGATGTGCGTGCATAAAAATCGAACAACAAGTCTTATAGAATCTCGGGTAGATTGACGTAGTGATAACAATTTTCTTGTCACCCAAACAGATTTCTGAAACAAAAATGTTGAAACAATCAGATCCATTTTTTGAGATTCCTGGTAGAACTCTTGTAGAATCTTGGGAACATCAATATAACGAAAACCATTTTCTTGTCACCCATACAGATTTCGAAAAAAAAATTGTTGCAACAATCAGACTCACTATTCAAAACCCCTTGTATGGGTGCCAAGAAAACGGTTTTCGTTATATTGATCTATCTAAGATTCTATAAGAGTTGTTTGATTTTTATGAACGCACATCGTCTGGTTACAATTCTACAAGGTGTTTTAAAAAGTGAGTCTGATTGTGTCAATATTTTTTCCTGGAAATGTGTATGGGTGACAAGATAACTGTTATCACTACAATCATCTACCCGAAATTCCATGGAACATGTTCTATTTTTATACACGCACATCATCTGGTTTCAATTCTACAAAGGGTTTTGAAAAGCGAGTGTGTTTGTTGCAACCATTTTTTTCTCGAAATCTGTATGGGTGACAGAAAAAACAGTTTTTATTATATCGTTATACCCAAGATTCTATAAGAGTTGTGTGATTTTCTTGAACGCACATCTTCTGTTTCCAATTCTACAAGGAATCTCAAAAAATGAGTCTGATTGTTGCAAAAAAATTTTTTATCGACATCTGTACGGGTGACAAGAAAACAGTTTTCACCTTATCAATCTAGCCAAAATTCTATAAGAGTTTTGTAATTTTCATTAAGGCACATCATATGGTTCCAATTCTACAAGGTGTTTAAAAAGTGATTCTGATTGTTGCAACAATTTCTTTCTTGAAATCTGTAGGGCTATATCGATCTACCCAAGATTCTTTAAGAGCTGCATGATTTTCATGAACCACATCTTCTGGTTCCAATTCTACAAGGAATCTCTAAAAATGAGTCTGATTGTTGCAAAAATTTTTTTATCGACATCTGTATGATGGGTGACAAGAAAACAGTTTTCACTATATCGATCTGCCCAAGATTCTATAAGAGTTTTGTAATTTTCATGAACGCACATCATATGGTTCCAATTCTACAAGGAATCTCAAAAAATTAGTCTGATTGTTGCAAAAATTTTTTTATCGACATCTGTTTGGGCGACAAGAAAACAGTTTTCAATATATCAATCTACCCAAGATTCTATAAGAGTTTTGTAATTTTCATGAACGCACATCATATGGTTCCAATTCTACAAGGTGTCTTAAAAAGTGAGTCTGAATGTTGCAACAATTTTTTTCTCGAAATCTGTATGGGTGACAAGAAAACGGTTTTCACTATATCGATCTACCCAAGATTCTATGAGAGTTGTGTAATTTTCATGGAAGCACATCTCCTGATTCCAATTCTACAAGGAATCTCAAAAAATGAGTCTGATTGTTTCAACATTTTTGTTTCAGAAATCTGTTTGGGTGACAAGAAAATTGTTATCACTACGTCAATCTACCCAAGATTCTATGGGACTTGTTCGATTTTTATGCACGCACATCATCTGGTTTCAATTCTACAAGGGGTTTCAAAAAGATTAGTCTGATCTTTCAACAATTGTATTCTCGAAATCTGTATGGGTGACAAGAAAACGGTTTTCACTGTGTTGATTTACCCAAGTTGTGTGATTTTCATGAGTACAAGGTATCTCAGAAAATGAGTCTGATTGTTTCAACAATTTTTTTTTCGAAATCTATTCAGATGACAAGAAAACTGTTATCACCAAGTTAATCTACTCAAGAAACTATGGAAGTTGTGTCATTTTGATGGACGCACATCCGGATATCATTTCTATATGAGGTATTGGAAAGTAAGTCTAATATTTCCAGTTTTACTTTTCCCTAAATCTGTATTGTTGATGAGAAAACGATTATCAACGCGTCAATCTATTCAAGATTTTATAAAAAAGTTAAACACCAAATAGTCTTAATAATTCCACGTTCAACCTATAGTGAATAACTGGAAATACCCAGCCACAGATTTTAGTACGGGTGCTAATAATTTCGTATCCCAACCACAAATTTTTATTTTCCTCTACGTCAACATGTGTGGCCAGTTCATAACAGGTAGTTATCCAAATAGGAATATGACACAAGTTATCCTAGGAATTAATTTATGTAAGCGAAAAGTGCGTTGACATACAGTAGAATTGTAACACTCCTCCGAACAAACATTTTGTCATTCTGAATGCCATCTATTTAGAGTATCTTTTAATGATTCCGACTTGATTTATAAAACGCGCGTCGAAAAGAGTGTTCGATTTATGAAAGACATATTTCTGATGGATACTATACTATTAATAGGATCAATTGAATACAGATGATTTTTTAAGTCCTTGCGAGAGCTATGCGTAACAAGCCCCAGTATTGGAAAATATGTGTAGATCAAAGAAATGATATTATTACAATGTAATAATGAGTTGCAGTTGATTTTGTAAAAACACCTATGATAAATTTTTGGTCAGGTAACATGTTTTTATACATTATCTTCATGATATCTTTCAAGCACATTTGAACAATGTGATATTTTATTCATAATATTAACCTGCTTCCGACTCATTACTCATTTTTTTCGAGAGAAAGAAAGAGTAACTCATTTTGTTACAGCTTTTCATACGTAGTGAGGATCCGACTCAACTTCAGCCATGAATTTTATTTGATGGACATTTTCAATATGTGAAAATTCCTTTCTGAAAAATGATTGAGTGCCGCCACGCAGCTGTCAATATTCAGCCGCGGAGAAAATATTTGTGGACGATATGACATTCGGAGTCGGAAAAACTGGCGAGAGTGAAATATTCAGTTTGGAAGGTAAATTATTGGATAAGTAATACTATTGAATAGTGGTAGTGGGAATAAAAGATGAAACTTTCAACAACTGATATTATTTTGTCTATTTGTTATGGATAAAAATCACACTTGTGAGTGAAGCAAAATACTGTTCAGCGAGTACCATAAATATTGTGTCGTTTGACCATGCTAGAAATCGTACTTCAAAGGGTAAGGCCTCGTGATTCTTTATCTTGTGGAAATTATGAAACATGCCTAAAAACCCTTACAATGCAATCTTTTATGGTTTGATTCAATGCCAAAATCTCAACTACTCCAGGTAATTTTTCATGCATTCTTGGTTGAGTAGGTATTACCGTTAAATAGTGGTAGTGGAAATAAATGATGGAACCTTCAACAACTGATATTATTTTATTCATTTGTGATATATAAAAATTATACTTGTGACTAAAACTCCATATTGCTTAGCCGGTATTATGAATATTGCTTTGGTCCCAACGCCTCTGGGACGATGGATCTTCACATAGTGTCGTTATACCATGCTGAAAATCGTACATCACAGGGTGAGACCTCGTGAAGTCTTATCTTGTACAAATTTTGGAATATTTCAAATTCCTTACAATTCAATCCCTTGTGGATTGATTTCACCCCAAAATGTCAACTACTTCAGGTGAATTTTCGTGCATTTTTGGTTGAGTACTACCTTTAAATAGTAATGATAAATCTTTCAACAACTGATATTATTTTGTCAAATTGTGATAGATGAAAATACACTCGTGAGTGAAACTTCATATTGCTTAGCTGGTATCATGAATTTTGTTTCGGTCCCAACTCCTCTGGGACGATGGATTTTCACCCAGTGTCATTGGACAATACTAGGAAATGTACATCACAGAGTGAGACCTCGTGATTTCTTATCTCAGGTAAGGTTCGGTTAGGTGCAAAGTGAGTGGGTCTATTCGACCCTCCACCGCAACCCGCAAGGGGTTATTGTGGCTCACACCTATTCAAACTCGATCAAATAAACCCAGCTTCTTAACGGAGTCGATTAGTTTTTATGGTGGGTGGTATTTCAGGTCAAATGGTAAGAGTTCCCAGCGGGGCAGGCACAAAGTATATGCTCTGCTGTTTCATCGTTAATGAGGTAGTCAGATATTGACAGTGCAAGATTCCCACCTTCATACCCGCGAAAACCTTCCCATATAAGGGTTTTTGCACGTCAGCTACACCTGACAATGCCTTAGATTCAACCGTGTAGGGCTTTTTCGCCTCCGGTTTTGGTGAATTACCACTTGAGCGCAAACGTTTGCTAACATGCTCATAGGGGGTTTGTTCCTTCACCTAAGACAGATTCTGTGTACGCCGCTCAAGAATTTGGTGCAAGTCGGTTTCATAAGGTACCCCGCTCTTGAGGACACGACTAAGTCGATTCCTGGCTGTCGTTCGTGATCTAAAATAACAGGGAAGTCAGTTGGAGTCATAAGCTCGACATTCATCTCCTCTGTAGACTTGCTCCTGATCTGAATTTACAGGGAGGTCAGTTGGAGTCGTAAGCTCGACATCCATCTCTTCTGTAGACTCAGCGTCAGAAAGAATTTTTAAGTTCACTCTGTCCATAAAAGTTCCACGAGTAGCTACCAGTAGCCAGGATCCCTTATCTTGTACAAATTATGATATATTTCCAATCCTTTACAATTCAACTGATATTATTTCATCCAATTGTGACGGATAAAAATAACACTTGTGAGTAAATTTTCATATTTCTTAGCCGGTATTGTGTCGTTTGACCATGCTGGAAATCGTAACTCACAGGATGAGACCTCGTGATTTCTTAT
Source organism: Leptinotarsa decemlineata (assembly GCF_025532065.1). Classification (NCBI taxonomy): domain Eukaryota; kingdom Metazoa; phylum Arthropoda; class Insecta; order Coleoptera; family Chrysomelidae; genus Leptinotarsa; species Leptinotarsa decemlineata. Next base: position 4,672,781 of record NW_027412549.1, on the reverse strand, counting down.
CTTGTACAAATTATGAAATGTTTCAAATTCCTTACAATTTCATCTCTTGTGGTTTTATTTCACGCCAAAATCTCAACTACTTCAGGTAAATTTTCGTACATTTTTGGTTGATTGCTTTCTGTAAATAGTGGTAGTGGAAATAAATGATGAAGTTTTCAACAGTTGATATAACTTTGTCTATTTGTAAATGAATATCATTTGAGTTTTGTCCTAACATCAAACCTTTTTTTCAATACCTCAACAAGTGTTTCGATCACCAAGTGATCATCTTCAAAAGGAAGTTTATTCTTCTAGGTATTAAAATAACGGTTTAGTGTTAGAAAGAAACTCCAGTAATATTCATTACTGGAGTTTCTTTCATTACATATTGTCCATTTGTGATAGATGAAAATTAAACTTGTGAGTAAAACTTAATATTGCTTAGCAGGTAATATGAATATTGTTCTGGTCCCAACTCTCTGGGACAACGAATCTTTACTGAGTGTCGTTTGACCATGCAACCACACTGTCCGCTCATGTGTATATATTTTATATTGAAACAAATGGGCTTGAAATAGCAAGCCAAACTGAAAAGTGGAAAATAAATAATAGTTTGGAAAACTTGATAAAATACGCTTTTATAACAGCACAAACTGAAATTGGTAACGAAGTACCAATCTGACAGATTGGTACTGTAGAGCCCTGAGGCAAGTGTCTTACGGCGAAACATTGATGTCTACCAGTGAAGATGACAGTGTTCTTCTGTATAATTCAGTGTTCATATAAAAGTATTTGTTCCGAAAGAATTTTTTTTCTTTCGTGTAATTCAATGTTTATATGAAAGTGGCTGTTAAGGGGGGGGCTTTCTTCCAGTTTGTGTCTGAAAGTTGCTTCTTTGTATGATCGACACATCCATGTATAGAGTTACTTATTTTCAAATTGATTACTTCCTTTCTTTCTTTGGAAGATTTCCACATATTTTTGTATCAAGATAGAGTAGTAGAAAGCCAAAAACTTCCAACCCCTTTAATTCATGATAATGAAATTTATGGAAATATTGGATTAACTTGTGTTTTGAGAGAAAACTTTCGTTTTGCTGTTATCCCAAATATACTTTCCAAATTTCGTTCATATAAGTGTATTAAGAAGCTCAAGTTATTTTGTATGATCGCAACCATACAAGATAATTACAGCGAATCTTGTTTTTCCAATCAAACGGTAATATGATCAATTCGAATATCATTATATTCGATATAATTTTCGAGTAGAATCTGTTAAGATGTTAGGGTTACTACAACGTTAATACTATTTTTTTAACGTTAAGGTAACGATAATAAAAACCTACTGAAAACCGCGCGTAGATCAATTGATTCAAGACAGGCTCTTTTTGGAAAAATGCTAACTAATGTACAGATGTAAGAATAAACACAAACATCGTTAATTTCCCATTTTTTTAGGTTCTGAAAAATTTGCTTTGAAAATACCGCTATTCCTGTGCATACCTACGTTGAAGAAGTATCGAATCAAGTTAAGAATCCATTGCGATAAATTGAAAGCAACCCGATAGTTTTTCACTGTCGGACTGTATGTCTCCCAAGGGATCGATCCCGTGCTCCTACTGCATTTCGAAATCAAGTTCGAACCGCGAAGGCGAGACCAATCACTAGCCCAGTACGGGAACATAAAGTGATCTAAATATTAGTGCGAAACAAGACGGATAGATTTTTTTGAGCAACTAAATACTTTTCAGGTAAGTTGCGTATGGTGTTCAAATATACCAAATGCCATATTAAAGAAAATGGTATATTATGTGGTGTACCTCAAGGTACAGTGCTAGGCCATTTGCCATTTAACACGTATCTACATAACAGCAAAAACTGAAGAAACTATGATAAACTTTGCAGGCTTTGCAGGCGAAACTGTACTAGATAATACATGGGATGATTTGGAAAATGAAATTGATAAAGATATAGCCTTTCGCAGCTTTTTCACGAACTTGTTAATATTCAATGGAATATTTCTAGAAAATTTCTGGAAATATAGAAAGAATTGAATGTAGCCATTATAGATGGGACACTCACTCAACTCAACAACTCTAACAACTTAGAGGTGTTGTCTAAAGTTGGTGGTGAATGTGTCCGCGGTTTGCCCCTATTTTTTGAGTGTTGTGTCCACGAATTATTTCATTCTTGATTTGTATCATACACACTCGATAAAATTTCCATCTGTATTTATATCCTGGACCCGGATGTCACGCAGGTAGCTGTAGCTGCCTACGTGGTCATGTTAGATGTAGCCTAGGAATTCTAGGTCTTCTAACTGGAACCACAAATGTGCGGTTGGCTTCTGTTGTTGACTCCGTGCGTATGTGTTGTTTCCTGCTTTCGGCAAACAAGTGTTGCCCATCTTTACACTTGGCTGCACCGCGCTGATGAGGCCAATAGCCAGAAACACGTGTCCGCGGTTTGCTCCTATTTTTTGAGTGTTGTGTCCACGAAATATATATATATATATATATATATATATATATATATATACACAAAAATGTTTCTCACAAAAGTTTCAGGAGTTCATGAGAGCTATATTTTGGTATGATTTTTAAATATACAGGGTGTTTGGTGTAGGTGCTACAGACCAAAATTCCATTTTTTAAAATGGAACGCCCTGTATATCATTACATATTCAGATGCTACGTTAAATTCTGATATCATTTCATGTTTGGTTTTTGAAATTCGGTTACGGCGTTGTTGAGTTATTGCTAAAGATGTAAAGTCTTGAGAACGACTATTATTTTTAAAAATATCTCATACAATTATTCTCTCTGCATCAGATCACATGAAAATTAGTCAAAATTTTGGGTGTTCGAAGTAATGGTTTCAATTTTGAGTTGTGGAATTCAGTCAGGAATCATTTTGAATATGAAACAATTGCGAAATTGAAAGAGGTATATTCGAAAACAAATCTTTAATTAATAACAATGTAAATGATATAACTTGATAAATCATTTCATAAGAATGGTAGGTACCTAAAAATAAGTCATAAAAATTGTTCAAAGTGATGCCCATTAGATATTATACAGGCTTCGAAACGTCGAATCACTTCTCTCGTACAAGTCGCTCTTATAATATCAGGCGTAATATCACTGCACGCTAGTCGAATTTTCATTTTCAGATCATCCACATTCAAAAGGGGAGTGGAGAATACAATATCTTTTAAATAACCCCATAGGAAAAAAATCAAGCGGTGATAAATCTGGGGAACGAGCCGGCCACCGAATTGGACCCTTATTACCAATCCATCTATTTGGGTACATTCTATCCAGATATTCAGTAACAACCTGTGAATTGTGAGGAGGAGCACCATCTTGTTGCCACCAAATTCCTTGTCGTTCTGCTATGGGAATAACTTCCATCAACTGGATCAAATCATTTTCCAGAAAATGTAAATATCGCAATCCATTGAGATTTTCATTGAAAAAGTAAGGTCCTATGATGCGGCCATTGAACAATCCACACCATACATTAATACCCCAAGTAGTTTGAAAATTACTTTTGCGGACCCAGTGGGGATTTTCTTGAGACCAATAGTGACTGTTATGTCGATTCACAACTCCATTATTATGGAATCGCGATTCATCGCTCCACAAAATTTGACTGAATATGTTAGGACTTTCATGTAATATTACCTGAATACAAGCAATGAATTCAAGTCGTCGTTCAAAGTCCGTGGGTTTCAAACCTTGTACCAACTGAATTTTGAATGGGTGGTATTTATTTTCTTTCAGAATTCTCTGTACATTAGATTTACTCACACCGACTTCTTCTGCAAGAGTACGGATAGAAACATGTGGATGATTAATGATATAAGCCAACACATTTATCTCTAAATCTTCAGTTCTAACATATCTCTTATGATGACGATGCTTTATGGTAGAAGGAAATGGCCCAGTTCGCAATTTTTCTACAACTCTCGAAAAAGTCATTCGTGATGGAATGGGTCTGTCTGGAAAACGTTCTTGGTATAGACGTTGTGCTTGACGGGAGTTTTTCTGACATTCCCCAAAAATCAATAACATATCAATGCAATCACATGAACTAAACGCGAAAGGCATACTGGAGTTTTCGCACAAAGAACACAGTTACTGTTTTGCAAAGAATCACTGAATCGAACTGACAAGTAGATACAATTCAACAACATTTGTTACAATGGCATCAACAAGCATAAGGTACTTGATGAAATTGTGCAAAATAAAGCAATTCACCCTCAAGTTAGTCACATTCTCAAGAATTTCAATATTATATTCAACTGATATCGATATCGTATCGTAGAGGTGAGAATAATGGTTTGTATTCAGTAGTAGTCTAGTTCAATTTAATAAAAGATATAGACTGGATTCGTGTACGAGTAAATAAGTTTTTTTGAAACTTTATATTTAAGGAAAAGTGCAATAACTCAACAACGCCGTAACCGAATTTCAAAAACCAAACATGAAATGATATTAGAATTTAACGTAGCATCTGAATATGTAATGATATACAGGGTGTTCTATTTGAAAAATGGAATTTAGGTCTGTACCACCTACACCAAACACCCTGTATATTTAAAAATTATATCAAAATATAGCTCTCATGAACTCCTAAAACTTTTGTAAGAAACATTTTTGTGTATCTCCTTCAACAAACCAGATATTGCCGATATATATATATATATATATATAATATATATATATATATATATATTATATATATATATAATATATATATATATATCTATATATATATATATATATTTATATACATATATATACACAATCCAGAAGTAAGTCGGAAAACAAAGCCTCAAATTTACGTATAGATTATTATACCTCTAGATAGAGGGATGGTAACCTGGTGGGTTGACGTTGGTGGTTTGCTACACCCACTCAAACGACCGCTGTGCGTACCGGTGTTTCGAACCGCAAAGCCGGACGATGGATTTTCACTTCCTATCGTCCAACCCGTGTTAGGAATCACACGTTAAAAAGAAAGACCTCGCTTGTACTTAGCTCATACGAGTTTCGACTTTTGGGAGTTGTCGTTCATAGGGGGGGCGACAGCAGATTAACGAAAACACAGATTTTTCAACAACCAAAAAATGAGAAATAAATTGATGGATGTAGCCGTTACTACCTGGTAGGATATCATAATGAAGTAAAGAGAATTGAAACTTTCTACGTTTTTTACCACTTTTATTTGTAATTAACGTTACTGCAGTTTCGTCTTATAAGGACATTTTCAAACTTATACATTGAACTCTGTATAAGTTTGAAGATGTCCTTATAGGACGGAACTGCAGTAACGTTAGTTACAAATAAAAGTAGTAAAAACATAGAAAGTTTCAGTTCTCTTTTCTTCAAAATGGGAAATCACGAAATATTTAACTTAAGTATATTTTGGTAAAAGAACAGAGACAATTGTCGAATTTTTCAGAAAAAACAATGTGTATGTTGTATTTAGGTCACATACCAGGTCATCTAATTTCCTTCTCAATGCTCAAGATAATATGAACAAGGTAGAGAAATCTGGAATTCATAAGCTCAAGAATCCTGAGTGTAATAGTGTTTATGTTGGACAATGTGGACGACATTTCTGAAAACTCTCAGACTAGGTAAAAATAGTTCGACATGTTCACACTGTTCCTTGGAATGCAACCACAAGTTCTCGAATCTGAACAATACGGAAAATTTGCACTATGCAGGCAAGACCTGCATATCGCTATTGGCGATACTACCGCTGGAATCGTAATTATAGGAACGGACACGCAGACCGGTTGATGATGGCCACTACCCGAAATCGGCCTGCAAGTGTGCCCGTTCCTATAATCAAAAATTGATTCCAGCAGTTGTATCGCCAACAGCATATGCAGAAGTGCTTCTGTCAAGATTCTGTCAAGAGTTTGGACATATAGTAGATATCGTAGAACTTTTGTTCAATGGAATCAGTGGAGTCTGTCAACGACATTTCTTAATTTTGCAGATTGTAAACATCTACAGCAGATTCTCCAACCAAAAAGTTGTCTAAAACTTGAAAAGTACGTAGTAGCGTTGGTAGTAGCGAAAATCGTGAGAGAAAGTGGAAAAATGGCATTGAATCAGTTCTTCGATCGGTAAAAATGAAAACATCATACACCTCTTTCGAATCGAACAAAAAAAAATAGAACCCTAGATTAGATACATGAATTTTAAAAGTGAAAATAGCAAGATGAGCCGTTAATAAAATCGTAACCAAACTAATGTATGGCTGCTTTTAACATCTGGGAGAAAATAAACCTTAATCTTGGAATTGAACTTCCTAAAAAGAATCATTTAGGTTTAGTTTCGGATAAGAGTGGTTTTCAATAAACGATGGCAGACTGAAAATATTTGGCACTCAACAGGCCAAAAGATTGATATATCAAATGACACATCAAATTGAAAGTGAATTTCCAAAGGTGATTTTTATATTATATTGGATCATGTATCTTCCAATAAAGTTTCATATATTTGATTTCTGGTGACCTGATCATTTACACATATGTCATCATTGTTTTTTATACAGTCACAGTAGTTATAAAAAAACGCAGCTCGATATGAAATTGTCCTATCTTAAGAGGAAGTGATGCAAACAAATGATACATCCATCGTTTCAATCATTGATAATTTAACAATATGTGATTCATTTAATCGAGTTGGAATAGATATATACTTCACAACATAATGGTTACTGTAAGATTCTATTAAATCATCATCAATAACAATCTCTTTGTGAAACTAGCATTTCTGGACACCCTGAACTTCAACACTTGTAACTTATTGTTCGAAGTGTTTGGTTCAATATCACTTCTCCCGAAATGCAGCCTTTTGACCCTTCCTTTCATTTATCCTCATTGAATGCCTCCTTAACGGATGGTTATTCCAGAGGATTTCACGCTCAAAGATTAATCAATTTGTTAATCGTGACGAAACAGAGCCGGCCTACACAATTCAAATGTGAGTAATGGTATTCAAGAATATTCGTTTTTTCCGATTTCAGTGATTTTCATGATGAAACAAAATGAAAATTTTCAGAAGGGCACATATTCGTTCATGAACTCGGAAGGAAATAAGGCCAAGCAACGAAAGATTACCACTCTACCTCTCTTTTGATAAAAAGAATTACTATTGCTATTCAACGTGGTGAAGCCGCTTCGGTCCTTGGAAGTACTCCTCCTTCACATAGTTTTGATGCGATCAGGCATTGCCCTCATTTCAGTACGGAACTAAAACCTTTACAAAACAGGCTCATATATGTGTATATTCATCAGTCTCTTATCAAGGTTAATTCGCAAGTGATTGAACCACCTTCTTATTTTTCAGTGCGGTTCATAGACATAGCTCATTCTTGCCCCCAAAATATGAGCTGAAGTTCTCGTGGTTTTGGTTCTCTTTCAGTGAAAGAGCTTCATGGAGCAAGTGCCGAATCGATCCCTTAACGAAACCCTTCATCACTTGGAAGGATCGATTGCAGCTTGAGAAATGGTTCTGATGCTGATTCTGTGGAACATCTTCTTCCTTACGAATCAGTAGACAGTTGTCCTGAAAATCTTGCGAAAAAATTGAATAATATAAGTTAAGAAACACTTGCTACATGAATAGCATTTTACAAGTCTTGTTCATGACAAAGAATTTCAAGAATGAGGTTTTAACAATGAACGAGAATGATTTCTACTTATTCACCAAACTCAAACACCTGTTAATGCCGCTGCAGTTTCGCAAGAATGTATCACCTTTCCCACCAACCAATTTCCTAGAGACTTTGAAGTCCACTAGATTGTTCCGAATTCTTGTTGGATACTCTTCGTGAGCAGGAAAATAGCAGAATCAATACTCCTGCCCGCTTTGGATTAAATGATTTCGTAGAGTCTATCTCGTTATGTGTATTACTAGATCTTCTGCTGAAAAAACCTCACTAGTTTACTTTGTAATACATGTTCAAGAGTAAACAAAAAAGTATGTGACTTTCTGGAACTTCAACTAGCATTTCCTAATATGCAGTCCGTGCAAAGCTTATTGTAAAATGATCTGAAAATATTACTTTCAACGGGTGATGATCAACTGTATTGCCAAATATGCGCCAAACTAACTGATTATTATAAGACAACAAGTATAGCTGAGGCACCAGTCAATCTGACAATAACACTGATAATCTTCAAACATGACTCAATCTCTGACGAAAGCATCAAACTCCCACGAGGTTAAAAATAGATGAAAATTTCAATCTAGCAGACCACTATTATAATCTGTTCACTGTGGTTCTGACGTTGAATCTGATTATTACAACGCATTGGTCAGAAATGAAACAAACTGGTTCAAATTTGACGATAGTCGAGCGCTTCCGACAGCTGGTCTTTCTTCAAAACCGCTGTACGTACTAAGTTCTATTTTTGAGAAACAGTGGTAATTGACAGAGTACATAAAGTTCTCTCTAAGCGAAGTGTTGCCATTTCGTTATCGTGTTCAATTTTAAACAAAGATGTTGCGCGGGTAGCTACAGTTGCCTCAGTGACGACTTCATTTGCTTCTTTATGATAATTTGCAAACATGAAAATACGTATCAAGTAATCCTCACCATACACTCGACTATATCATACTAATGAGGAATAACTAGCCCAAAGCAAGTATTTGCTTCCATATGTCATAACTTTTTCATCAGTTTTGAATACTTATACACTAAGAAAATTATCCTAGTACTGCACTGGAAAGTGTCTTTCGGAAAGTAATTTCTAAATGGAAGTATAATATCTCTAATGAGACATTTCGATCATCGCCGGAGTTGTCTAATTGATCAAAGATTGAAAAGAAAATTGTCATTAACGCTGAGTTTTTACTTTTCAAGTTAAGAGATATTGAAAATAATTGACACGATCAGTTTGCTTGATACGATGGAAATTTTGAAATCCTTCCAATTTAATTTTATCGTCATGAAAACTTATTCCTTGTAATGATGATGGCAAAAATTACCAAATCAATAAAAAAAGGTTTGCACAATGGACAATGATTATTTGATATTACGCAGGGCAACTGCGTGAAATGATAGATGATGAGAAAAGTATGAGTGAGAAGATTACGAGATTCCGATAATAAGGGTATGACGTTGAGTACAATTCAATTAAAATCGTTTTTTCGAAAACATGATAGAACTGAAAATCTATTATAACATTTTCAAAGGAAACACTTCAATGTGGGATTTCCAGTCGACAAAATCGCAGCATGTGTTTCGCTATATAATAGCATTTTCAGGTGACACAATACAGTGTATTGTGATGCCTGAAGATGTCATTGTAAAACACGTGTTGTCGTTTCGTAAATTTTCAAGTGCAAACGTCACATTGAAGTGGTTTTTTTGGATAGATAAATTAGTTTCATGTTTCGAATGTTCTCATTATACCCTCTTCCCTTTCTTCTGAGAATTAATATTTCTTCAGGGTATGATTCAAACTGTACCTTTTTCTGCAACTGAAATTCTGCTCTGTCCAATTCCAGTACAAGTTCCCCATCTTTTCTGTTTTTTTGCAATAATCCACGAATCTGAACATCCATGCGAGTAAATGTAGTAATTTTTGCCATTTTGAAAAATGTTCAACTTGTGGAATTTGTATTTCAATCTTTCCTCATTTCTAATTCTACTTGATCGTAACAATGCTTGATTGAACAGTCTTTTTTGCAAACATCTTCTTTCGGCCAATATTCAAAATCTTTGCATAGACAGTCAGGACCATTTATCCATCTGCTTTCAGCTAAGAAATTCATTTTACCATAACTTTTGGTTACTTCATCTGCAACGTTCTGCTTTGACGGAACACACCTCCACTCAAAAACGTTGCCTAATTCTTGTATTTCTCCAAGGTGTTGTGCAACGAACATTTTAAATCGTTTTGCTTCTGAACGTATCCAATGATGTACGGTTTGTGAATCAGTCCAATAGAATCTGCTTGAAATATTGAGTTGCAGAGATTTGGTCAAATAAGAACCCAATCTAGCTCCCATCAATGTAGCCTGCAATTCCAGGCGGGGTATTAATAAAGGTTTCAGAGGCGATACTCGAGTTTCATACTCACTTGCTCTTTTCATTGTTGTATCTAAAGTTTGTTGAGCACGTAAATTTTCTTTTGACATAGACTTCCCTACTTCTGTGTAAGTCTCGATTTTCCAGTGCTCCTTGACAAGATCATGTAGAATGTCGAGGTCGTCCTTCACCTTGCAATCTGTATAATAAACGAAATTTTTAGGTACGGTTTGATCATCATTTATGAAATCACCATGTATGACCCATCCAAGAGGCATTTTACTGGCTGCAGGCCCATACCAAGGTCCTGATATAACTTTTATACTTACCAGTAATTTCCAATTATCTTGCCCAATCGAAATTTTTGGTTGAGCGTCAACTAATGACTTTGTCTATATATGGATAACATCCACCGTTTGGCTTGGTGAAGATAAACTTTTGATTGTTCGTACGTGACGCACATAGAAATTTGAATTTTGAGTTGAATGGGAAGATATTTTGAAACTGACAACTCTTGAATTATTCTGTTCTTTCTCTTGATTGTTTGTCCATTGTCACTGAAACTGTTGAAGTATCGTTGAGAAGGGCAAATGTTTCGATTATTGTTTTCCTTTATAGGTAAAATTTTGAGTAATACTTTTCTGTTTGTCATTATGTGACAATTAGTTTTAACATCTGTATTTTTTTGAATATTTGTCTCTTGACTAATCTTTATGTAACAGTTCATGATGAGGCTTTTGACAGTCATTGATATTGCACAATTTTCTTTGTCTACAGTTTTTGATGCTATGAAATGAAAAAAGACAAGAAAAACACATTCTTTTTGATATTATGAAAGACCATCTTTCGTCTGTTGAGAAGGAGTTGGATTTTGGACAGAAGTCAAATGATGAATTTCATTTGTACAACACATACAAGTTTTGGAAACGGTTTTTGTTGTCAGGGTAACATCTTTACGTATTTTATTTTTTGAATTACAACCTTTGTTCTCAGAAGTACATAGAATTAAAAGTTGACATGCTGCATTTGCTTTTGATTTGAACCAGATAGTGAATTCAATCACTTTGCATTTGGATTTTTCATTCGATATATATTCCACCCAATTGAGTTTTTGTGAAGTTGGTAATTTGTCCACTAATTCCTTTAACAATATTGGATTGCGTGAATGGTCCTCTTCATCTAATGTCTCAATGGTTGCAACAAGACTCTTTACTTCATCTGAGAACTCTACTAACATATCTAGTTTTTCATCCCTAACATTGGGAAACTTTCTAACCATGTCTAATAAAAGTGATATGATATGTTCTGAACGCCCAAAACTGTTTTGTAAAAGGTCAATTACTCTGTCAACATTTTAGAGATATTAGTAGAGACTGAGTTGATTTTTTTGCATTACCTTGGAGTAGCCACATATAGATGTAGAATGTTTGTGTTGCTGAATAAAATGTGGCCATTCTATAGGATCACCACTGAAAATTGGCAAGTCTTTTGGTACACCTTGTCTAACCAAATTTTTTTGAATGTCATTGTCTGTCACTTGACATTAACGTATGCATTTATAACTTTTTTCGGAATGTGGATTTTGTAAATAAAAATCACCTACTTCGGTCTCATTTTCCTGATCTTGCTCATATTTTGGTGTGAAAATACCTGCTTTGTCGTCACCATCCCACGGAGTTCTTTCTGTCATCCACTTTTGTACGTTAGGAACGTAGCTTGCCACTGACTCCTTGTATTCATCTGATTCAGTTTTATCATGGTAAGTAGATACTGACTCAATTTATTCAATTCAGGCTAGTTTCATTGCAAGTTCCAAATCTTAGATTTCTTGTTGTTTTTTCAAAACCTCTTGCTGATTTTTAATTTCCAGTTGTTTCTTTTTTATCTGAATTTCAATTTCACATTGCTTTTGACGTCTTGATGACGCAGTACTTCTTGTGCCGACTTTCTTGCTTTCATGAGATTTACCATGTACAGAATAATTTTTCTTGCTGTCTGCATTCATTGATTTTCAGGTAGATTTGTAAACGTTATTTGGATCTTCCATCGATCTATTAGAAAAAAATTGCACAAGCACCTTTTCTGGTCTGTTTATCTTCTCATCGGCTTCAGCATTATTTTCTGCGTCTCTTTGGTTTTTTTCCGGCGAGTCGTTTACTTGTTCGCAATTTAGACATAATTCTGGCTTTGTATTACCAAATTGCTGTTCTATATAGGCAACGAAGGACCATATGTTTTGACTTTACCTGTAAATTAGGTGTTATTGGAAATATCCGTCTCGAAGCACCATATGTTTTGACTTCACCTGTAAATTAGCTGTTATTGGAATTATCGTCTCGAAAAACCAAATAAAAATCCAAAATTTTCTGTCTGTCAAACTCTATTTTTTTCATCAACGTCACAGCTAACTTATACATATTATCAAAAATTCACAAAACATCAAATATAATTACACAGAATGTAACGATTTTGAACTGAATAAACGAAATAAACTACAACCATGACGTTGAAGTTGCTATCAATATAGTTTTTTTCAGCTGCTTTTGATGAAATTACGTTTTCAATATACTACATTTCTATTTATCATTACAACGACACTATATTACAAATAAAAATGGTTTCCTTAACGAATAAACAGCAAAGTGTATATGATGATAATAAACTAAAAAACATGGTAATATGAAATGCGCTCATTGTTGTCAAGGTGCGGGAAATACAACCCAGACAATTTTTCATGCTGCTAAACCGCTTCAGATTTTGAGTCCTCATCTAGTTTAAATGTAGTCAAGAGTGTTGCTCAGAAAAGCGTTGAAGATAAAAATGTTCAAGAAAACACAATATACCTGAATTCAACAAGCACTAATAAAATGAAAGATTTTTCAACATAAAAATAACCTGGGAACGATAAATTACGAGCAGAAACTTTGTAAAAAATATATCCGACGAGATAAAAAATCTCCTTGACCTTTTGAATTAGGTAACGTCATTTCACAAAAGTGCTGAAGGTTGAGGCGGGTCTGTAGTAAGCTTCGAGTTCTCCTGCATTGAACATATTTTGCGAAAAATGTTAGAGGTCGTACAGGTCAACTATGTTACGTTAATCACACCTGAGAGGCTCTACGTATATACAATGAACCATGGACATGTATGTGGTGAAATCGTTTGCAACTACCACAAAATCTTCTGTGTTATATTCAGCCAGACACATCTTCTCCAAAATTCGATGATTTTTAATTTTTTTCATGAATGGAAAACAGGGCAAGAAGGAAGGCTTAATGGTGTCTTAATTTTACATGAAGCAATGTTGTGAGGCATATTTGAAGTGGAGTTCATGAGAGCTATATTTTTATATAATTTTTAAATATACAGGGTGTTTGGTGTAGGTGCTACAGACCAAAATTCCATTTTTTCAAATAGAACGCCCTGTATATCATTACATATTCAGATGCTACGTTAAATTCTGATATCATTTCATGTTTGGTTTTTGAAATTCGGTCACGGCGTTGTTGAGTTATTGCACTTTTCCTTAAATATAAAGTTTCAAAAAAACGTATTTACTCGTACACGAATCCAGTCTATATCTTTTATTAAATTGAACTAGACTACTACTGAATACAAACCATTATTCTCACCTCTACGATACGATATCGATATCAGTTGAATATAATATTGAAATTCTTGAGAATGTGACTAACTTGAGGGTGAATTGCTTTATATTGCACAATTTCATCAAGTACTTTATGCTTGTTGATGCCATAGTAACAAATGTTGTTGAATTGTATCTACTTGTCAGTTCGATTCAGTGATTCTTTGCAAAACAGTAACTGTGTTCTTTGTGCGAAAACTCCAGTATGCCTTTCGCGTCTAGTCCAAGTGATTGCATTGATATGTTATTAATTTTTGGGGAATGTCAGAAAAACTGCCGTCAAGCACAACGTCTAGACGAAGAAAGTTTTCCAGACAGACCCATTCCGTCACGAATGACTTTTTCGAGAGTTGTAGAAAAATTGCGAACTGGGTCATTTCCAATCTAATGTACAGAGAATTCTAAAAGAAAATGAATACCACCCATTCAAAATTCAGTTGGTACAAGGTTTGAAACCCACGGACTTTGAACGACGACTTGAATTCATTGCTTGTATTCAGGTAATATTACATGAAAGTCCTAACATATTCAGTCAAATTTTGTGGAGCGATGAATCGCGATTCCACAATAATGGAGTTGTGAATCGACATAACAGTCACTATTGGTCTCAAGAAAATCCCCACTGGGTCCGCGAAAGTAATTTTCAAACTACTTGGGGTATTAATGTATGGTGTGGATTGTTCAATGGCTGCATCATAGGACCTTACTTTTTCAATGAAAATCTCAATGGATTGCGATATTTACATTTTCTAGAGAATGATTTGATCCAGTTGATGGAAGATATTCCCATAGCAGAACGACAAGGAATTTGGTGGCAACAAGATGGTGCTCCTCCTCACAATTCACAGGTTGTTACTGAATATCTGGATAGAATGTACCCAAATAGATGGATTGGTAATAAGGGTCCAATTCGGTGGCCGGCTCGTTCCCCAGATTTATCACCGCTTGATTTTTCCTATGGAGTTATTTAAAAGATATTGTTTTCACTACTCCCCCTTTGAATGTGGATGATCTGAAAATGAAAATTCGACTAGCGTGCAGTGATATTACGCCTGATATTATAAGAGCGATTTGTACGAGAGAAGTGATTCGACGTCTCGAAGCCTGTATAATATCTAATGGGTATCACTTTGAACAATTTTTATGACTTATTTCTAGGTACCTACCATTCTTATGAAATGATTTATCAAGTTATATTATTTACATTGTTATTAATTAAAGATTTGTTTTCGAATACACCTCTTTCAATTTCGAAATTGTTTCATATTCAAAATGATTCCTGACTGAATTCCACAACTCAAAATTGAAACCATTACTTCGAACACCCAAAATTTTGACTAATTTTCATGTGATCTGATGCAGAGAGAATAATTGTATGAGATATTTAAAAAAATAATAGTCGTTCTCAAGACTTTACATTTTAAGCAATAACTCAACAACGCCGTAACCGAATTTCAAAAACCAAACATGAAATGATATCAGAATTTAACGTAGCATCTGAATATGTAATGATATATAGGGCATTCTATTTTAAAAAATGGAATTTTGGTCTGTAGCACCTAGACCAAACACCCTGTATATTTAAAAATATCAAAATATAGCTCTCATGAACTCCTGAAACTTTTGTATGAAAAATTTTTGTGTATCTCCTTCAACAAACCAGATATTGCCTGTCACATAAAATGTGGGACACCCGGTATATATATATATATATATATATATATATATATATATATATATATATATATATATATATATATATATATTTTCAGTAAATAGAAAGGTTTATATTTTTAGGAGTGATTTCTACTAATCCATCTCGATACAAGTAAATGTGAGAATCTTCCAAAGAAAGTGAAGAAGCAATCAATTTTAAAAGAAGTAACTCTATACATGGATATGTAGATCATGCAAAGAAGTAACTTTGAGACACAAACTGGAAGACGTATTAAGATAGAGTGGAGGAAAGCCAAAATTTTTCTTTTCCAAAAAATTTTTCACTCCTAAAAATATAACTATCAATTTAAATAATATTCATTTTGGTTGGGATTTAATCATGAATTTCATTAGTTCGGACTTCCATTGTCTAATATTATATAAAATGATTTGAAATCCCTGAAATAACTGAAAAGAAGAATTAAAAATTAAAGAATAGGAATAGAAATGAATAGCTGAAAAAACAATTATATTAAGCAAAACCCTGAAATGAAAATTAGTGAAGTAAAATACAAGTGAAAATGAAACAAATTGAAAAAAATATAAATACAATAAAAATTAAAAAGTTAAGAGATTTCAAGCCGAGTTAATTCACGACGTTTCGATTGTAAGATATCCACAATCATCTTCGGGTGATGACTGGACCGATTCCTCCGTGAGCTGACTATTTATAGGTCATTTGAGTACTTTCACTTATCTCTGCTTTTCTTTTTCCGCTTCACTGGTTAAGTGGGAGATGACCGTTAGGCGGGAGTTGGCCATTTTTCGCTTGATTATTGGTTTCCATATGTTGCGTACCTCTACGCTAGCTTGGCTGAATACATTGTTGAATAGCATGTATGCGGCTTCTTCGAATTTCCTCCTAAACCAATGTTCCTCTTTGTGTATGATCTCAGCTTGGGACCATTCGATGTTATATTGATGGGTCCAAACATGCTCTGCTATTCCTGAGTTACTGGTTTCCCCTCGCTGTGTGTGTTTCTTGTGCTCGGTCATGCGAACATTCAATGGCCTCTCAGTTTCACCGATATAGGATTTCCCGCACTCACAGGGTATCCGGTAAATGCAATTCTTGGAATCGCATCACCCGAAGACGATTGTGGACACCTCACAATCAAAACGTCGTGAATTAACTTGGCTTGGAATCTCTTAACTTTTTAATTTTCATTGTATTTATATTTTTTTCAATTTGTTTCATTTTTACTTGTATCTTACTTCACTGATTTTCATTTCAGGTTTTTGCTTAATATAATTGTTTTTTCAGCTATTAATTTTTATTCCTCTCCTTTAATTTTTTAATTCTTCTTTTTCAGGGATTTCAAATCATTTTATATAATATTAGACAATGGAAGTCCGAACTAATGAAATTCATAATGAAACATCACCTTCAAACAAACGGGATTTATTTAAATACGTGAATGAATGTCATAACGATGTCATCGATGACATAAGTAGATCAAACTTATTCCGTGACAGAAAAATCGTAATTTATGAATGATCTATGTGTTTTTTCTCATAATGTTATCCAAATTGGTACTGAAGAGCCCTAAGGCAAGTGTCTTACGGCTGAAACATCGATGTCTACCACTGAGGATGAACATGTAAGTGCAATTTTTACATTTCATTCAGTATGATGTGCAGAAATTCTGTGAATGATATCCGATTTGATTCCATAACGAATGTTTGGAATACAAACTGTGTAGAGAAAAGTGTTTTTTTGTATAATTCAGTGATCATATAAAAGTATTTGCTTCTGAAGAATTTTTCTTTCGTATAATTCAATATTTATATGAAAGTATCGGTTTCAGGAGGGTTTTTTCTTCCAGTTTGTGAATGATCTACACATCTATGTATAGAGTTACTTTTTAAAAATTGATTGCTTTCTTCCTTTCTTTGGGAGTTTTCCTCATTTTTTTGTATCAAGATGGAGTAGTAGAAAGCTAAAAACTTTCTTCCCCAAAAAATATTTTTAGTGTTGAATGTTTCATCAAATTCGAAACATTCACAAAATTAAATTATGTATATGAATGAGAACAACTTGTTTTATGTAAGATGGTTGAAAACGTACTGGCGTTTCCCAGTTTTATAGTTTGTTTACAATATAACTGACCGGTTATCGTGATAACGTTTAGTGTATCACATGATGAGTTTAGAAATATTCCCATATAGGTTGGGTAATCCCTAAAAAAAGTATTTTGGCGTGTACACTTGGAATTTGAAATGGGAAAGTGGACTGTATTTATGAAATTATAGATGTGAAAAAAAAAGATTTATGGTTTCTATATCAATCCTTGTATCAAACGTAGTTGTTTAAAACTGTTCTGATCTATCTGTAGAAATCTCATGAGACCCATTATGTGTCTAATATTTTGTAAATTCAATATTAAACGGAGAGGTTTCGTAAAGCAATAAAAATAACATTTCTACTTCAACATCTTTCATTCAGAACCAGTGAAATTTGTGATAGGAATCACTTTATAATAAAAGGTGTTCAAGAATACATCCCTTCTTTTCACTTTCTCTTGACTTTTCTTGTCCCGAAACTCAAGAATGGCGGTCCCGGTGTGGTTTGAATATTTTGATCAATTTCAAAATAATACATCACTCTGAATATTGGCTTACGTCTCCGTAACCCCAAAACGTCCTACAAGAGCGGATGTCGCGTCCCCAGTGCCTGTTCTGTTTTCCGTGAAGAGAAAACCGCGTTTGAAACCGTAACAAAAGGCAAAATGGCAACAGTCGGAGTTGATTTACCGACCGTGACATGGACGTGTCACCGCGTCTTGTGTCTACTTCGCGATCTCAATTACTGAGGCACTTTGAATAATTCCGTTGCTGGAATTGTGCTCCGAAACTCTAAATAAAATATCTCTGAATAAAAGGCTCTTTCACAGTTTACGAATTTCACAGTAAAAAATGAATCAATCAAAAATAAATTATTTATTTCTGAATTGTCGCTTATATTAAAAAATCATCTCGACTATTCTAAGTGATTCAAGAGTTTTCCCCAATCTGTTTCATTTATGATTTATAAAATGTAGAAAAGAAATGAATAGGTACTATAATACACCATAATAAGTTACAGCATCAATTAAATATGTTCCATTCATTTTATGTGACAGAAATTACTGTTTTTCGTCGAATTTTTTTGGTATTTTCACCTCACTTATTCATTTGAAGAACTATTGATGCCATTATGTGGCATCAATAGTTATATTGAGTTATATAACATCGTTGAAATGTCCGCACGGGTGGAGCATATTCGAAAAGTCAAATTTTCCATTATTCTGACGCATAAATCTGAATTTGAACGACGGCGTGGGCTATGTTGGCTTTGAGGACAGTTGTCGTTCAAGAAAAGTGAGACTAACGAAAGTCCTACAAGAAGAAATCTAACGGGGTCAAATCGCACTATCTCGGTGATCACTCCACATCACCTCCACGTGAGATGATCATGTCCTCAAATCGTTCATCCAAAATATCCAATGTGGCATGAACTATGTAGCACGTGGCGACGTCCTGTTGAAACCACATGTTGTTGGTGTGAAATTCAGGTCAAAAGAAGTTGGCAATCATCGACCTAGAGTGCTCGTTGTTGACAGTGATTGCCTGAACGAGAACGTTTTTCTCGTAGAAATATGGACCGATGACGCCGCCAGCCCGAAATCCGCACCAAACAGTGACTTTTTTGGGATCATTTGACGCTCTTGGATCTCATGGGCCTCATTGCTGAAGATGAGGTCCATTAGGGTTAGTTGCCAACTGCTCCAGAGTCCGCTCAGCGAACACACGTCGTTGTCCATGGTCGTTTATCTTTAGTTTCTGGGTCAGTTGAATTTTGTACGGATGCAGGCCAAAGCACGATGCAAAGGACCCCGCAAAATCTTTATTGAATTTAGGTCTCGGTGGATTTTTTGAATTTTTACCATTGTTAACATTGTGGCAACCCCAAAAAATGAACAGTTTTGCCGCTAGGGGTCGTTGAAATCACCCCTTTCTCAGAATAGACTATTAATTTTCGAAACCAGGAACGGCATTCTCACCTGTTTCATCGTAGATGATGTTGCATATGATTATGCTTTTTTATATTAAAACTTCTTCCTTCCCCACCGCAAAAAATTATATTTGGTGGATTTTTCTGAATTTTCAATATGATGCAGTTCATGTTATTGTGAATAGAAATCAAACAGGTGATGAACACCAAAAATGAATAGTTTTGTTGATAGGTGGCGTTAAAATCACCCTCTGCTTGGAATATAATATTCATATTCGAAACTGGGAACGACATTTTCACCTGTTTATGTTGCATATGGTTATGCTCTTTCATAAAAAATCCTTCACCTCCCCCTCTTCTCTGATTTTAACCGTTATATCAAACATAAATGAACAAATATCTGGTCAATGCAACCGTTATACTATAATACCATTAACAAATGGCAGGTATTGATCAGATGGTCAAGAACGTCGGAAGCGAATTAATCAAAATTCAGTGGAAAGCCAGCAAGCATGTAAAACAAATGCCAGCTGCACGGCCGGGTGAGTCTCGGCCATGACGCGTGCTCCTTCAAGAGTGAATCTGCCTTCCTGACACTTCCTTTGACAATGACAACCGCACCGTCGCTCTCTCGTTTCGACTACTGCACAAGAACACTGTATTTCCTGGTGAAAATGCCTCCGAGAAGGTACAGAGCTGGCGTTGTCATGTCGGCAGTGCGACAAATAGACGTAGGGCTGATTGTATTATACAGTGAGGTGGTAGATGTAGTGACACGTATGTTTTCAGTTATATTCGAATTTGGTAGCTGTCTGATTGGGCCTGATGAACCAATCTATCAGAGGTGCCACAATCTACCACCATGAATATTTATTAGAGTCTTCAAACATTAATGAGATATTTATTGATTGAACTATGTTCTAACACGTGTATTATGACCAACAATTGAAGCATATTATCTAGCAACTGGAAACGTAGATGAGCCATGAAATTAGTGAATTTACTTTAATTGAACTAGCTTTCTATACAATTATGTGAAAGCAGATAATCTATTTGATTAGTTCGGACTTCCATTGTCTACTATGATATAAATTGATTTGGAATCCCTGAAATAATCTATAAAAATTTAAAAAGGTAAGCTGAAAAAGTGAAATCACAATGGAATAAAATACGTATCGGTAAAGAGGACTGACTCTAAATGGGAAACATCTGTATACCGAAAACCCACTCGCACGGGACAGTATCTGAACCAGGAATCCAACCACCATCAATTGACAAGACTCTAGTAGACCGTGCTTTCGGGCTCTGCAATACAAGTGAAGGTTTTGAAAAGAAAATGGGCATCATCAAAAATGACCTTCAACGGATTGGTTACTCCAAAGTGATGATGGAACAGACTTCGGCTAGAAGACAGCAAGAGTCTCACAAGAAAGAGAAGCAGCCACAACTAGTACTTATACTTCCCTACATCAGAGAATTATCGGAAAGAATAAGAAGAATTGGGTCCAGGTATAACATCAGAACCTGCTTCAGATCTGGGAACACTATCCATATCAGCCTCACAAAAATCAGGCCACCCAACGTAGACGGCGATTGCATTTACCGAATACCCTGCGAGTGCGGAGTACATCGGTGAAACTAAGAGGCCATTGAAAGTTCGCATTGCCGAGCACAAGAAACGCACGCAGCATCCATGGTTTAGGAGAAAATTCAAAGAAGCCGTCCAACAATGCATTTAGCCAAGCTAGCGTAGATATATGGAAACCTATAATTGAATTGAAAGTAGTACATACTTTATAATGAAATGATTTATGAGTCTCACATTCAGAAGCTACACAAAATTTTCTGTGAAACAATAAAAATTGGCAAATATGGATAATTTGCCATTGAGAAGAAAGATGTCAAACAAAAGCATGAGTATACGTACTTCCACTTGAACTTTGAACCATTGCCTTCTATGCTCCGAAATATGTGTTTCATCTCTCTAGGAGTTCATGTCAAATCACCCATTGCATCATTTTACTTCTCCCGACAGCAGGGACTTTCGAGTTTGGAGTGTCTACATAACAGTATGGTACTGGAAGTAGCTATTTTTTTAAGCTATTTTTTTTGAAGGCAGCTGCCCAAGTGGCTGATGAAGTCGCGTTGTTTTAGATACTGAAAGAGCTGAACAATTCTTTCACTGAGTTGAAATCGGTTCAGCAAAGAGCCTACATGAAAGCTGCAGATATCACTTCACTGCGGTAGCACAAAGATGAATCGATGCATGGGGTCTGCTTCAACAACATTGATAACCTGCTTTTCGCTTTTCTCAAGTTGAGTTGGCTGAAATCGAAAACTGAGGAGTTCATCATGTCCTGCCAGGATGGTGTTTGCAACACCTGAATCCGCTATCAACGCGTGATGAGTATCTATAGATGTTCCTGACACCAGGTTCCTGGGACCTAATGCACAAAAACTTACAAACCATTCGATTAGGTTTTTCAAAAAGTTTTGTCCGTTTTTATGAGTATACTTTGAACTACAGTATCTAAATGAAATACTCATTCAATTCAATCAAAATGAGCGTCAATGAGGTAACACAAGTCGAATAATTCCGTCAGCATGAAAATTGGGTTTTCGGAATTTCATGAAGTCGTTTAATGCTATTTCAGCCTGATCCTGATTTGTGGAGGTTCTACCGATGAGAAAGTTATTGATGTGCTTGGAAAGATGGTAGTCGGTTGACGAGAGGTC
The DNA here is from genome assembly GCF_025532065.1 of Leptinotarsa decemlineata. Taxonomy (NCBI): domain Eukaryota; kingdom Metazoa; phylum Arthropoda; class Insecta; order Coleoptera; family Chrysomelidae; genus Leptinotarsa; species Leptinotarsa decemlineata. The sequence continues at coordinate 4,650,649 of NW_027412549.1, read as the reverse complement.
TGAGGAGTATGATTGTGGAGGCAGAACATCGACACTCGATTCGTTAAATATTCGAACGGTGATTCGTAAAACGTGCGGACTAACTTCTTCGTGGAACAGGACCAGACTGCTGCTGACTCAATTTTCGATACATTTCGTCCAGTACAGTGTCCATCCATCGTTCTGAATGTCTCTTGTTGTTGTAGAGAAACGTGACAATTTCTGTTGTTTATTCAAATCGCGGGGCACCCACTTTTCGAGCTTTTCTACTGTTCCAATTCGTTGTAAATCATCAAAAATCACATGGGTGCTGACGCCCAGTTCTTACGCCATTCTCCGTACCGTTTGTGATGGGTCTGTCTCCAGCAGGCTCCTCAAATCCTAGTCCTGGATTACTGTAGGTTGACCATCTTTGTGGCTGAAATCTCCGGAACGAAATTTCGCAAACCAACCTCAAACTGTGGTCGAACCAGGCATTGTCTAATGCCTAGTCTGTTTCGGCAGCGCTTTGGTTCAATTTGAATTCGTGGTGAAAAATTGGCCAAAAGTCATTCAACTCTATCAAAAATTGATAGAGGAAAAATTGAACAATACAATGTACAAAATCCTTCATCAATCTGTATAAAAACTATGACACAGTAGAATAAATTTTCATTCAGATATGGAGCTAAAAAAATACATGATATCAAAATGGTCGGTCGGTAGCCAAGCGGTTCGGCGTGGGTGATTTGTTCACTCACTCGAATTGACTGCCGTGTTGGTCGGTGATTCAAGCCCTAGTCTGAACGATCGATCTTCACTTGTTACCGTCCAACCCGTGTTAGGAATCATACGTTAAAAGGTAAGACCTCGTTGATCCTTAGCTCGCACAAGTTTCGACTTCTGAGGGTTGTCGTTCGTAGGGGTGCGACAGCTGGTTAACGGAAAAACAGTTTTTTTTTTTCAAACAACCTGATAGATGTTTATTCGGTTCGTGATGGTTCTGATGGCATATTATTTGAAATTTAAAACCGATTTTTATTTATTGAAATCGACTCCACATAGTAACAATTTTCAATACTATTTGGTTCTATCTCGACTGTTTTTGCTATCTATATCAATTGCCCCACGCTTTCATTCGACTTGATTCAGGTTGAAACATTAAAAGAAATATTTACTTCAGAATATTGATACAACTGACACTTTTTGAAACATAAATTGAAAATTCATGGTTGGATACCTATGATTTTTGTTAAATTCATTTGTTGGAATCTTATAGTGAATGCATTTACATTCAAATAATTTTTGCATCGAATAATGCATGAATGAACAATACAACTTATTACCCAGATAATATTTTTCCAGACTATATGAGTTGCTATGTAAATTCCAATTTCTCAATCCATGAAATCGATTTGAGCAAAAACTTGCCAGGAGCGAAGTTATGAAGTCTAGTGTTTCATATGTATGAACTGCTTAAAAGTTTAAGAATTCTCAAGTTAGGGTTTTAAAAGTTGAGTCAAGTGCTCTAGGCTTTGGCTTCGATGGCGGTATGAGGTAGATGAAAAATGGCCTCAAAAAGAATATTCTGTAATGCGGTTTTATCCCGTTAAGTGAGTGCTACATTCTTAATTGAGATATTACGAGTTAGTCTGAGAATTTCCATGAATTTTCACCAAATGGCTATAAATAGAGATTTTTATGCCGTGAGATAATCTCTTTTTTTAAAGAACTTTTCCATAATGTGGAAGTTTTGGTTTTCTGATATTTAACCAGATTTCATTAGAAATGATTTTGAATCATTTGAATACCGCATCAAGAATTTCTTGAAAGGTTTCAACCTTTCAAGAAATTCTGTCCCTTTCGAATGGAATGAAATGCAGACGATATTTTTTCAAATATATGGACTTCATAATTCTCATCATTATTCAGAAGTGACTGAAAATGGATACATTTTTTGTTCCATTGTCAAGCAGAAAACCACTTATATCTCGAGAATAAAACCTAAAGGACGAAAATAGTGATATATTTATTTTTTGACATGAATAACTGAATAGATACATTTATATAACTACGCGATTTCGGATTTTCCATTTATATCAGGTCAATGAATGATAAAAAGCATTGTTAGATTACTCATACAGAAGTATATTTGATGAGGAAATAGCATATGTTCGAGGAGCAAGCATATTATTTTTCAGGAGTTCAAAATCAAATTATTTTTATGTTCCAGTATGAGATCCTGATATTTTTCCAAATGTTTTATTTAGAAATAATTGCAGTTTGTATCAAACCATTTTCGTAAATATATGGATCTGCGCTAATTCAGATAACAGTTAAACGGAATATGTTGTTTATGTACATATGAAGGGACAACGAAGTACCAAAGTGTAGAGAAAGAACTGAATGATGTCTACTTTTTCAGTTAAATACTAAAACTCGTATTGTATAGTTTTGAGGTGTTACATCCTCAGAAGGTAAAATAAACAGGAGAATAAGACACAACATGGTGACAGAGACATTTAACAATAAATCTAAAAATGAGTAGAATTCCTAAGCTATCCGTAAAGGAAAAAAATTCAGAATAATTGAGAGGACAAAAAACTCATTGAAGTGAATATGAGCCCCACAACGAAACCAAATTGAAATTAATAACAAAAATTCACTTGATAGGAAGGTAACCGATCGGCTTGATCGCTCCATTCAATCAGTCGATCGCTGTGTGAACCGGTGGTTCGAACCGCAAGGCTGAACCTCGTTGGTCCTCAAGTCACTGGTCCTCAACTCGCAGAAGTTTGGACTTCGCACGGGGCGACAGCTGGTTGACGGATTTCCAAACAGCTATTTCAGGTTATAAATACTGAGGTTGAAAACTTATTCAACATTATTTAGACTGTACTGAGTAGAAACAAAATGAAACTTTCAATTCTAAACGATAATTGAAACTTTCTATGATTTTATACCACTTGTATTTCTAACAAACGTTTCATCCTACAAATGGTTTCGTTAGACTGTCTCCCCCTCGCTCGTCCCTTTCCATGGGCAGCAGGTAGAAGGTCGGGTTGATTTCGCATTCCGGATATTTGGATCCTTACGATACGCTTATATACCTATACTACCACAATCTGTAACAAAAGACTGTCTTTAATAACTTCATAACTTGAATTTTGTTTCAAATCATCTAAAGCAGGGGTCTCCAAACTTTGAAGCCTTCGGGCCATAATGATTTTTTCAGTTTGTTCCAAGGGCCAATTTCTGCCCTTAACTATATTTCTAGACTAGGATAGTCCCAAAGTGCGAGACCTAAGCAAACTTACGCTTTTTTTGCATTTCAATTATTATTGTGTATTGTGACACTTAACGACATCTAGTGGCGAGTAGTGGTACTATGTACTTTCTTTTTCACCTACCCGCTAGGTGGCATTAGGCGTAATTAAATATTTGGAATTACCGCGTTGGTTCGAGAAAGTTCTGGTTCTAGCTAATGTATTCCGATCACTTCGAGATGGCAGTAATAATTGCATATAAAAAGGCTAGCGGCGCAACTGCGAGTTAGTCTGCGTAGGAAAAGCGAAGAAAGCGAAACTGTCTATTGTGAAATAAAGTAACACCCGTCAATAAAAGTATTTTGATTTGACTTATTAGTTTTATGTGTGATTTGTTAGTATGGAAAAGAAGCGAAAAATCGACAGTGAATGCAGAACGTTCCAAGAAAAATGGAACTTCGAGTATTTTGTGATTGAGTCCGGTAATAAGGTGCTATGTTTAATTTGTAATGAGACCATAGCTGTTCTCGAAGACTATAACATTAAACGACACTATGAATCGAAACATCTTCCAAGTTACTCCAAGTATACAGGAAGTTTGCGGAAGGAAAAATTTGAAGCTTTGAAACGCGGACTCAAATCGCAGCAATCTTTGTTTACCAAAGCGAATACTGAACAAGAGTCTGCAACTCGCGCCAGCTTTCGTGTGGCTCTTGAAATTGGAAAACGTGGCAAACCATTCACTGATGGAGAAATGATAAAAGAATGCTTGATTGCAGTAGCCGAAGAAATATGCCCCGAAAAGGTGACTTTATTTAAAAGTGTCAGTTTGTCAGCAAACACCGTGGCTCGGAGGGTGCAAGACATCAAAGAAAATATATCATCCCAACTGTCTGACAAAAATGGACATCATGAGTGGTTTTCTCTAGCATTGGATGAGTCAACGGATGTGTCAGATACTGCTCAGGTGTTGATTTTTATTCGCGGAGTAGATAAAAGCTATGAAGTGTATGAAGAACTTCTTGATATTGATAGTATTCACGGCACGACAACTGGGGCAGATATTTTTAAGGGAGTTGAAAATGCCATTAATAAAAAGAACCTTCGATGGAAAAATTTGAAATCTATAACAACTGATGGAGGCAAAAATATGTATGGTAAAAATAAAGGAGTGGTTGCACTTGTGTCAAAGGCTGTAGAAAATGATGGTGGTTCAAAACCATTAGTCTTACATTGTATCATTCATCAACAGTCCTTGTGCGGAAAATGTTTGGATATGTCTGAAGTTCTAAAACCAGTCATATTAGTTGTTAACTTCATCAGATCCACTGGGCTGAATCACCGACGATTCCGCGAGTTTATTCAACAGATTGGAAAAAATGATTTACCATATCATACTGCCGTACTCTGGCTTAGTTGCGGAAAAGTCCTTAAGCGCTTTTTTGAACTTCGAGCAGAGATCGAAATTTTTTTAAATGAGAAGCAGCGCCCTTTTGCGATTTAGAAAATAGTGAATGGATGTGGAAGTTAGCCTTCTATGTCGATTTGACAAATCATATGAACGAACTGAATTTGAGATTGCAACGAGAAAATCAGCTTCTCCCTAATTTATATACCCATATCAAATGTTTCAGGCAGAAAATAATACTATTTCAATCGCAATTACGTAAAAAATGTTTCACACATTTTGAAACATTTTGAAACATGTGAAATATTCAGCCACACTACAGAGACTGAATTTCCCGTCAATTTTGCAATCGAAACTTTGAGTGCTCTGAAGATGAATTTTGATACTCGTTTTTCAGATTTTCATGTCATTGCGGATGAAATTAAGCTTTTTCAAAATCCTTTTGATTCTGACATTGAAACCCTGGCTCCAGAAGTCCAAATGGAAATCATTGATTTACGGTGCAGTGATATGCTCAAGAACAAATATCAAAATTCATCTTTGTTGGAATTTTATGAGAGTCTTCCACTGGAACAATTTGATAATTTGCATAAATTTGCTCGTGGGTTGTTTTCTGTTTCTGGTACTACTTACTTGAGTGAGAAAACGTTTTCCAAGATGAAGTACACAAAGAATGTTTACAGATCTCAATTAACCGATGAGCATCTTAAATCTCTTTTGATAATTGGTAACAAGTAAAATTGATCCACAACTACAAAGTATTGTCAGTGGAAAATCACAATTACATAAATCTCATTACTGTTTTTGTTTTACTGTGATTGATTACAATTATTTGTTAGTTATTAATATGCTTAAACTTAGATACTTAAATTAAGTTTTCTTTGTCATCATTTCTGTCGTTAAGTTTTACCTTGCAAGTAAATAAAACCGAGTAATTATCATTCTGTGTTCCCTTCTTCAACTTATCACAGCAATAGTAACAACAATGAGGTAATCATTGGCTGTCGCGGGCCAGATTGATGACAGTAAATCATTGGCTGTCGCGGGCCGGATTGATGACACTGGCGGGCCGAATTTGGCCGGCGGGCCGTAGTTTGGAGACCCCTGATCTAAAGGAACAATTCGTTCAGGTCAGTCCCAATCTATCAGAAAACAACTACTCCCCTGGCTAATACCACGAAGTGCGTTGGATTATATACGATAGGTGTCAGTGCAGGATTCTTCACTGAAATTATTCCTGTATATGCTGTTGGCGATACAACTGCCGCAATAGATTTTCAATAATTGGATTACATTAGCAGCCCAGTGATTATATGTGAAAAATGAATTTTGTTTACATGTGACAATATGGGTACGCTAATCTGAAAACTGGTAAATTTGGTCATTCAGTAGGTTACATCCCCAATGCCTGTGTTTATGAATTTCCAAGGATTTCAAATAAATAAGTTTCCAACCCTTGCCTGCATATCGTATCGTTTCAATTCGGGAACTTGTGGTTGCATTCCAAGTTTTCATTTTTACCTAGTCTGGAAAACCTTTCATGTTCAGCATACCGCTTTCAAGGAGTTTTGGCCACACTGTCTCACATAAACACTATTACACTCTGGTTTGAAAGGTATATCAGGGTGTAAATTATTGATGATTTCACTTTATTGTATTCATTTGGGAATATTCTTGTAGGACGAAACTGCAAAAACGGAAGTTACACTACACACACAAAGGAAGTTTCAATTCTCATTTTTCAGTAGCTGAATAAGTTATCGTCATCAGAGAGGATCTAAATTAGTTTACTGACGAGCATCGTATGGAAATAAGGTATTTTCTTAAGGAAAATTGAATTTTGAAAATATTGTCAACTCGAAAACAAAATTGTTTTATGGAGAATGTTTGAGGTGAGTTTTTAGATATAAGATAGGACCTGCCGTTATTTTCTTATCAATTTCCAAATGAAGAATGAAACTAAGTGAAAATTTTGAACTACACAAAGAATATACTCATCATGCCAAAAGGAAAACATCAACCATCTGGAATGGGCACATTTTACTATGCAGTACTAATAAATAGTTCCTGGAAACAATTAGGTATATCGTCACTTCCTATGACTTTTTCAGGTTCAAATCTGTTTTAGATTTGGACTTCTGGAAAAAAATTCAGGAGTGACAAAACATTCGAGGAGAAGATGGAAAAATAGAAAATGTGAATGGGATGATCCAGAATAATTTAATGTAATTGACTCGACTGCATACAAAAAAAAGGTCTATGAAAACGAAATCCCAGAGAAGATCAGATTATAAAAATAATAATGATAATGTTCATTCACGAATATACGAACATCACAATACAGTAACAGAAAAACAATGCAATACAAACAAACATGGATAAACCCACTAAAACCGAAGTTGGGCGTGTGAATTCTTTAGTTGCAGCATGCATAACTGATGTGCAGAATTGATTTCACATTCAAACCTGTTATGAAGAAAAAAAAATAGAATTGAACGAAGACGAAAGGACAAAAATGAATGATATATTTATAAAATGAAAGGAATGTTATATGTCTATATGAAAATACTTCATCAGGTCGGACTTCCATTGTCTAATATAATAATAATTGATTTGGATTCCCTGAAAAAAAAAATTAAAACGATTGACCGAAAATAACAATTTTATTAAACAAAAAACAGAAATTACAAAGGAATAACATACAAGCAACAACCAAAGAAATAAAAATTGAAATTTCAATGAAAGCTGAAAATAAAAAAATATTATTAACAAAAAATGACAAAAAAAAGATTAAAAGATTCCAAACCAAGTTAATTTTCAGCTTTTATTTTTTTTTTCAGGGATTTCAAATCAATTTATATTATATTAGACAATGGAAGTCCGAACTGATAAAATACACCACGAAACATCGTCAACCACCTTCAAACAAATATATGAAAATACATTAACCAGTAAAAGAGTATGGACGAACAATGACAACAGATATTTAATTTTAAGGTACAAACGATGATTATTTATTTATTTGTGAGTATATTATGAATAATGTGTCTAGTGGTATCAAATACATACTTTTTGAAGATAGTTTTCATCAGGTTGACATTCTTCATTTCATAAATGTATGTTCTGTACATATCAGATGACTAGTTAAAAATTTTTGCTCTGTAATATTTGTAAGTGTTGTCCAAATGACTTTTTTCTTGCGTTTAGTTGTACGTTACCTTTTGCTTCAGTGTGAGTATTGTAATCATGACCAGTTTGTTGTAGAGATGTAGTTTTGTATCTCTGAAGATATAATTAGAGGGGTAGTTATTCATCATATTTTACATTATTTTAATTCTTTTTTGTAATATCTCAGTTTTTTTCAGGTGAGTGTCCTAACATGTCACCCCAACTGAGAATGGCATATTGGAGCCTAGATTGTGACAATGCATAGTATATTATTTTGAGATTATTGATATCGAGAACGGATCTCATGTACTTGAAATTATACAATACACATCTCAATGATTTGGTCATTTCTTCAATATGCTCATTCCATCTGAGATGTGAATCCATTGTAACTTCCAGATACTTAAAATGGTCTGTTCTTAAGACGTTCGTACTTTTCTGATGATTATTTATTAATATTTTATTATAGTTGGGTAGTTCATTTTCGGAACTTGCAAAGGGTAAAAGGGTACAAATTTTGTACCCTGCCTCACTGAACAATCAATTTGACAATTTTTGAGAATTTTATTCTGTATTAACTTCTTGATATTGGTAGAGATATTGTACAGAAATGTGCATGAAATAAAGCACACCACACACCACCTTTTATCATATGATAATAACTGATAGTTGAACATAACTATTTCTACGACAGATAAAAAAAAATATCACCAAGACATATTCGTTTCAAGTCATATTTTCATTTGAAGTTACCTCATTAAGAACACTATTAAGTATCGGAATTAGAAAACAAAACTGAATACATTTCAACTCAGTTTGAAAGACTTCAATTATGAAATGAATCTATAAAAAAGTTAGTCATTTCATATCAGAAATATTATTGTGGAAGATTTAGGATAGACTATTGTTTTCAAGGTTCAATTGAAATGAATAGTAGATCACCTCTTCTGACAACATCACAAAAAATTCACTAAACATTTGAACCATTTCTGTCATTTTATCTCCAGAATCTGAAGGAAATATATTTTTGTAATGCTTCCTGAACTATAACGTCATGGAATTGAAGGAAATGAAATTCGCTGTATAAAAAGAATCGTAATAAGAAGTGGGTCATAGGACGACCCCCGATGACAACTATTCGCAGTACATTCTGTTGTCAAGGCAGAGGCCCAGGCCCAATCTATTTTGAATGCCCAAGGGTGGTACAAAGCTCGGATTTTTTCCATCCTCAGGGACAATTCGTCTTGGCCTGGAGAAGAGCTGAATAAATATCTGTTCTATTTTCCCCTTTATTCCACGTCTAAATGTCACGAAAATAGAAAAGTCGAGAGTATTATTGAATTCAGGACTGTCTCTGACTTCGAATGAGGTGAACGAATGCCTTGATGAGTCACCTGAACGATGCTTCATTTGGAATTCATATTTGTGACACACGTTGAGTTTGTTAGTGGAGTGAACTTTGAATTGATGCCTTATGAGAACGGAATTCAATTCCCTATTTCTTATTTCCAGCTGCTTCCTCATCGAATAATCGATCCAAGCGTTCAGAAGAGATTTAGTTCTGGAGTGCCAACAATGCATTTTCTGGAAATGCAACAATTGAATTGAGTCCACTCAAAATTGCACCGTATGAGTAGCTCTCATACACTGTGTAAGACCAAAAACCAACCCGTACCAAATGCTACATCAATACTAAGTCTCATCATCATCCTACCCAGTTGAATACTATTTTGAGTTCTCTCATACACGAATCTAAAACAACCACAATATATTCAGGCAACTAGACAAACTCGAATCTGTCCTTAGCCAAAACGACTATTTTGTAACTACAACAAACCTATACCCCACTTTCTAAAGTACCCTATGATCATACTAACCAATCGAAAGCTTTTCTCTCTCGTATTCATGAAATTACCATCGAAGCAAGTTGAATTTTGAAGAGGCACGATAATAATAGTTTTAATAGCCAACAATCAAATTTCCACTTCGATGAGTAGATACCTAATTAGGCGTAGTGCATATGTGAAACATTATGTTCCATCTGCACCAGAACTTACAACGGCTTGACCAACAGGTAGTATCCAACGGAGCCTATGAGTATGAGCTCGTCATAGTCACCGATAAAATACTCCAGATTGGGATAAACCGGCAAAGCTACTTAAATTAAAAATGTCACAACTGCTCCAATAAACGGGATGACACCCAAATATTATCGCTTCAAGTAGATTATTACTGTTCCGCAAAATAATTCATAACAGTACTGTTCACTCCGGGTCGAAGAACGAAATTTTATGTTCTTTCAGATAAGTCGGAAACTATTTTTTCACAAAAACTTTTTTTCAACATCAAACTTGATTATTATTAACAAAATATCAACTAAAAAACTATATACAGGTTTCAAACTGATTACAATGCCAAAAAAATTCATTTCACATTTTCCCTCTTAGTGATTGAATAATAACAAAACAAATGTTTACTACTTTTCGAAATCTGAAACGATGAATCTAGAAACTGTTTGTCGAAAAATCGAACTAGTACTATTCTTCACATAGACGATCCTGATTTTACCGTCTTTGGCTGGATAAACCACGTTGATAATACCTCTCTATCAAATATTTCTGGGTCTGTTTAGGTATACTATTACAATCTCCTACACAGACAGATATTGAATAACCATGTCATTTTGATCTTCTGATCAAACTTGACAAATACTCCTTAGTCCATCTGAACAAGGATGAAGTCCGAAATTTCAAAATATTTTCGAATTCAATCAAAAAAGTTCTCAGAGTATGTTCCGGATAATACTTTGATTCCAAACTTCCTTTTGAAACCTTTTATATACTTTGAATAAGCCGTTCCCAACATCCTCTAATGTAGGGTACTAAAGGAGGATTGAAAGTTCTGGGAATATTTCAGCTCCTATTAAGTTTTTCCACTATAGAACTCTTCAGAAAAATTCCTTTGACATTCAAACTGACAAAGTAAATTGATGAATAAATTTCCACTTGAATCATGTGAATCATTTCAAGATGAACAGATCAAGTGACCATACAGGTGAAAATAACAACAATGAAGGCTCTGATTGTAAGTTTGATGCTACGAGAAAGTACTTGTCCTATCACTGGGATTCTTGGTTTAGATCTTTGATTTCTACAATGATGGCAAGTGTTCAAAGCACTTCTTACCGCTTGTCTCATTCGAAATATCCAAAATCGCATTCGCAGATAATTCACTACCATTTCATGGTAATGTTGGATCAGAAGTTTGGTTATTCTGTGCTTAGGATCTAGAACTGTAGGACGTTTTGCAGAGTCGGTTAACCAAAATGACTGATCTAGTCTTCCACTGAGTCGCATAAGTATAGTCTCCTCATAATAACTGAGAAAGAGTTATGTCGACTTCCACTTTTGGAATGTATTTTAATCGTCAGAAATATCCATCCCTTAATGGAATTAGTCCAACCAAATTTTTCTAAAAACAAAAACCTCAGTTCTTCCGCAGTTAATTTGGGCTTCTTGATAATTTCATAACATTCTCTTCAATTTGGAAGACCTATTCGGGTCAGGCACCATAAGATGATTATCATTGAAATGGCAGAATACAAATTTGCTAGGTATTTCTCCCAAAAGATCAATATTTACTTTTCTTTTCAATTTTTTCTGACCACTGATCTGGTGGCAACATCAACAAATCTGGTCCGGTAATCCATCTGCGTTTATTATCGCTAGCCGTTTATTTTTCCCAATCTCTTCATAGCTTCATCAGCCACATTTTCTTTGAAAATAATATATTTTTATTCAGAAGATTCCGTCAAGTCTTGTATTTCTCCTTGTCTTTGGCAACAGACCGTATCTGATACAAAACCTTTTTTGAGTCGCTCCATTACCAAATAGCAGAAATCTTCATGTCAGAGGTTTTCTTCAGGAAATGTCGTAGACGCGCTTCATTCAAGCGGCTTGCAACTTCAAACTAGGATTAGAAAGATGTTCAAAAGTGCCACTTCGGTCTTAACAGTGATGAAATTTCTTCTAAACTTCTTCTCCTTGTTGAATTCCTAAGTAGCCTAACAGCTACGTAAAATTTTTCAGAGGAATCGGAGAATATGTGAAGTTGAGTATCACTTTACGGTCTAGGAAAATTATCGTCTGTGGATCTTGAAATGATGGATATTTTTCAAATCTGCAGTCCACAGTTTCCACTTTTCATCTAACATCTTTAACAATCCAACATTGCAAATTGGACTTTTCCAGATATCCTGTAACAAAATCTATACTTGCATCATGATGGACCCAGGTTTCGTGAGAAAGTTTTTGGCTTTCTACTACTTCATCTTTATACAGAAAAATGTAATTCAATGTTTATATGAAAGTAGCTGTATCAGGAAGGCTTTTTTTTTCAAATCGTGTCTGTCTTCTTTGCATGATCTTCACATCTATGTATAAAGTTACTTCTTTAAAAATTGATTACTTCCTTCCTTTCTTTGGAAGATTTCCATATTTTTCTGTAACAAAATATCGTAGTAGGAAACCAAAAACTTTCTTCTCCATAAAATTAGCAACTCCTAAAAATATAACCCTTTCTAATTTAGCAAGATCCCTTTTCATAAACTACTGCTTAAAATTTGATCTCCACAAACATTTTTTTAAGGAAAAAAATAATACAGTAGCTTCTTCAACAGTGTTTTCAATAGTATTCAAATCACTGTAGTTTATGAAATTACTATGGATCTTCATCAAGTAACGGCCGAATCAATCATAGAAAAAAAGATATTCCTTTTGCCTGGAATTTGATCAAATAGGTAAATGAATATTTCATCAGTTCGGATTTCCATTGTATAATATAATATAAATTGATTTGATAACCCTGAAAAAACTCAAAAAGATTAACCGAAAATAACAATTTTATTAAACAAAAAACTGAAATTACAAAGAAATAACATACAACAACAACCAAACAAATAAAAACTGAAATATTAATAAAAGCTGAAAAAATTTAAAACAATAAAAATGTTAACAAAATATGAAAAAAATGTAAAAATTAAACAATTTCAAACCAAGTTATGTCGCAACGGTTCGATTGTTAGTATCCACAATTGTCTTCGGGTGATAACTGCAGACGAATTGAAGGACTTATTTTCAAATGAAACATGTTTCACTTTCGAGAAGGGATGATACCCAGGCTTGGATAAACCTTCGGTATAGGGTCAATTTTGAATCAGAGGATGTGTTTAGCATGAATTCAGAATAGGTGGTGTTTGGCAAAATCATACAGTATCAAAGACTAGATTGATGGCCTGTTCTACATTGTTATGAATCTCAAATTCCTCAGATTTGATAAAATGTTCAATAATTGTTACAGAAAAGTACAAGTACAAAATGCGAGTATGTACAAAATATTTTTCTACAGTCAATCTTTGCCATTTCTGAAATGTCACTACAGCAGCACGACAATCAATCAATTCCTGTGTATAAATATCACTAAGCGGAAAAAACGAATCGATATCGCAAAAAAATGAATTTTCCAAAGTTCAAATTCCGAGCGCCAAACATAATATGCGAAAACGATGTAGAATCGATAACGGAAAATGTCACAGCCACAGATGAAAGAATGACGATCCTCATTTTCCTTCAGAGCCATCATTTTCCTTTGATGTTTTTTCTAGTTTACATACAGCGAATATCTCATTAAAATTTTCTTTGGCAGTTTCACTTAGAGGTAATGAAAAGAAAATGTAACCTTCAGAAGGTTGATAGGTTTTTTTTTGAGTATTCCTTGAACGATCTACAAATTGTACATGTTGTCTCTGTGAAGAACATTTTTGATCAAATATTACCGTTAGAGCAAAAAGTGAAATAGAACTGTTCAGTTGTTTGATTGTATAAGTATATATGAAGGTTTCTTTCTTCTATGAAGAAACATTGTGTACTTTGGAAATTCGATTATGAATAATCAACAACGTGAAGTGCTACAGAAGAACAGATGTCTTTATAGAACTTGAAATATATTTCCAATATGAGAGTTATATTGAAAAATTATAAGTGACTTTAATGAAAATTCTCATTCCGAGTTCTGAAAGAAGATGTAGCTTGATGATTATTGTTTCTGCGATCATGAAATGATAAGAAGAAGGTGAAGATACTGCTTCAACTTTGTGAGATCTCAAATACACTAATAATTAGCTTGAACTAAATAAGGTAGAAACCCAAACCATTGTCGCCTCCAGCCATGATAATATACGAACTGGAAATTCTGTAAATCTTTTGACATTATTTTGTGGGATAATTCCAGTTCTGCAATAAATTTTTTTTGATTACAAAAAAAGCATTAAGAATCATTGCAAATGTTTCAGCATTCGATCACTGTCAATCATTGTTCATGAAATATAATATGCCTTGGCCATCTTTATATATATATATATATATATATATATATAATATATATATTATATATATATGTATATATATATATATATATATATATATATATATATATATATATATATATATTACTGTTAATTGGAAATTTATAAAATAACCAACATTATCAAACATCAAATCTGGCAACTTATTAAAAATACCCAAACTGCGTTTGACAACTTTCCAAATTAATTATTTGAACTTTGAACTTTTTACAGTGTAGAAGAGTATTAACAAAATGAATCAACAAATAAATATCAGAAATTTATAGGTGTTAATTAGTAATTTCCGTATTGGAGATTTAATTTTTGGCAGTTTTACAATATTGTTAGCCTCTTTGTGAAATGATTTTTTTTTGCTGAATTTATTAATGTTTTTTCTTTTTTAATAGTCTTAAGTATTCGTTCATGTGTAGATGTTCACAACCTAGTATTGAAAATATTTTTATGACCTGCTACAAATATTAGGTATCGAAATTAAATAAATCATCTCTCTGTCTGTTTCATCTATCTAACTGTTATTTGAATCATTGCATTGTGATTATTTAATTTGGATCTTTGAAGGGAACATTCCAATCGACATGCAGTTCTTATTATTATACAGATTTTATCAAATTCAAGTCTGCATGGCTATATTATGCACGGTAAAAAGAGCCTGCCAGTAAAAATAATTCGATTTTCCATAAAAATTATAGAGTATTCGTAAAAACAACATATTTTCCAAAATATCATTTTTATTCATAGAAATATAGTTTTTCGAAGAAATTTTTAGTCAGCTATTACAAAATGTTAATGAAATTCCTTTATTACCATTTGAAGCAATTTTCTAATCAGCAATGTTTATTCTTCCTGATATCCGTGAGAGTGAGTTAAGGTAATTTAATGTTGAAAATGAGAATTGTTTGTTTATAACTGTCCTGATAATCGTTTGAATTAACACAATACTTACATTTCTGTGTGTACCGTATTATTGACAAATTATTTCCATTTCAATAAATGTAGCTTCAAATATCTGAATGTTGATATTCTTTCTCAGTGATATTTTTTCCCAAGTAAAAAAAAATAAAACGTCTATGTCTGAACACTATTTCAACTTTTACTATGTTACATACTATGTTTCAAAACTTTTGAGGAAATTGATAATTATAATATTAAAAAAATACAAATTCGAATGAAATGAGCTGGTGACAAATAATTATTGATTTTGTTCATCTCATTTAATGAATTGGGCTATGGAAGATCTAGTTTTTGTAATCCTCCTGAGGTAATATAATTTGGGTGAATCACAATAGAAACACGAGTTTTGGGATATAAAAATACATCTGATACATTATTTATTGGCGAAGTGTTTCTGAATTATATCTCAGATTACTAAATATTTTTCAGCAGTGTTCAACTGGAAGTCCGGTAATTGGTACTTTGTGATAATATTGTTCTCAATCATTGATAACGCAACCTAAAACTATGTATGGTTATATTTTCTGGAGAAGAAATGAAATAACTAGAAAGATTGATGACTTCTTCGACAACAATCACCAAGAAATAATAGATTTTATAGAAGTACAAAAAATATTCATTATTTTCAGTCACTGAATTTTATCCAGCCACAGAGTTGCTCTTTTCATCAAAGAAAAGATATTTTGAATTCAGAACGATTCACTGAATTTGAAATTTTTCGTCATGCCACTAATTTTATTTTCATCTGGAACTATCTGTTATTTTATTCGTGGAAAAAATGCAAGTGAACTGTACAAAGGCACTCCTATGAAACATAATTATTTTCATCAAGTAGTGAAGTACCCGAATTCTCTATTAAAAGATAACCATTGTTAATATTGATCTGTTGAAAATCTGTTAAATTATGTTTTTCCATCAACCAGCTGTCACCCCCCTACGACAGACAACTCTCAAAAGCCGGAACTGGTCAAACTAAGATCTAACGAGGTCTTACCTTTCAACGTGTGTTTTCTAACACAAGTTGGACAATAAGAAATAAAAATCGATTGTCCGGCCTTTCGGTTCGAACCACTGGTTCACACAGCGGTGGACTCAGTGAGTGAAGCAAACCACCCACGTCAACCCACCTGGCTACCAACTAACTGAACACTTTTCCCACCAAAGATCAAAAATAGTGTTTTTCGACGCACGTTTCGCGAACCAAGGTAGCATCATCAGAAGATAACAGTTTTTGAATTACCTGATGACGTTAACTTGATTAGCGGAAGCGTATTTTTGTTCTGATGGGGTGAGAATGTTTTTAACAGAGTCATACTCTGTGTAAAAATTGGATCGTGGAGTTTATTCCAATGCAAATAATTTTCAAGAAGAAAAATTATCAACATAAACAGTATGAAAATGGTAGTGAAATGAGAGAAATTGTCTTCTTATCACGGAACAAAATCAATTTCAGTGGTCCAAGGTACTGGGAATCAAGTGAACTGAACCTTCATTCGGAAAAACTTGAAAGAAAAATTGTAGGGAGTAGGTATGATCTGCATTTTCTCTATGAACCATTTTTCTAGTCAACTTGAAACTTTTCGATTAAAGATTGCTTATTTCCGAACATACAGTATAATATATCATTTCCATTTTTAAAAATCCATATTCTTGAAATATTTTTTTTCTAAATTATCTTTTTTCAGATGGTGCGAATGGAAAGCAACAATACTAGGGGAGAATGTTTCAGGAATAATTGTAAAAAAGGAAAGAAAAAAAACTACTTCGAAATATATCATGGATGTTTTCTAATTAAAATGAACCAAAAAACTGCAAGATTCATTAAATTTTTTCAACTCTGAAGACGAAGACAGACAAGCCTCCGAAATGTATCTGTATAATTTCTCAGATCATGTATTTGATAGTCATAATTGTTGAAAAATTATTTGATTTTGGCCAGTAACTTATCGAAGTGAATTGAACGTTTGCCTCTTCTATACCCCTATATGAAGTTTTCCATTACAATTTTTATGTTTTTCGGGTCGATAAGAAGTATGTATACTTGTTGAAAAATATATAAATTTAAAATCAAAAACAATTATGACCCTTATTTCACAAAAAATTCTATTGGAATAAATAATATAGGGTTACAAGCAAGTTTAAGAGCCTGTTGAGAGAAAAATTTTAATGATAATAATAATAAGAATAATTATAATAATAATGATAATTCTTAGACGGAATTATGAAGGAAAAATTGTTTCACTCAATAGCAGAACCAAGTTAAGATTCATGAAATGGAGTGAACTTTCAAGGATGGAAAATAGTTTTCCAACAATTTTCACTGAAAACGGATCTTTTTGTGTTGTAGACAATAAAAAATGGAAACATTTTTGTCACTCGGAAGAAAGTTCTACGACATGAAGTTTCTTGTCTCATTTTCATAACATAAAAATCATTAATTTTTTATTCATGATATTTTTGATTTTATCTTGATGTTGAATCTGAAAAATACACCAACAAGATATCAACCATTCTTTTTCAAAACCAGCAGTAGTAATTTTTTTCGAAACATCTTTCGGATGTTGTATAAGAAGTAACGTCACCATGGAAAAATTTACCAGAAAATGAAAAAATGAAAAAAAAAATTCACAAAAGTTTATTATTGATTTGCATTTTCGAACAAATTTTCTCCCCACAACATCTGAAAGTAGATAGTTCGACAAAAATACCACTGTTGATAAAACAGAATAATAAGAATCAAATAATTAGATAAGTCCACACCGAATATTGTGAAAACGAATAATTTCTGTAAAGAAAAATAAAATACGGAAAAACTGTCTTTTCAATGTTTTCTCAAAAAACTTTAGGTTATGTGCAGAAATAATTTGTACAAAAGTTGTTGATTTTATTAATTCCCATAACCCTTGTCCACAACTTTTTTCAGTAAGAGGTCTAGTTTCGATAAAAATCATTAAAATCAATTTCCCACCCCTAAAATTCACCCCATTTCAACCCATCGATTGAAAATTGTGGATGATATGTAAAAAAGATTATAGCTAACTTTGGTGACTGAATATCAAACTAATAGCGAAAGAGAATAGCAAGAAAACGAAGTATATTTTGGTGTCCTCTTCAACTCCTCTTCTTGGATTATCGTATATGATTCTGCATTACCGACTGGGTTTTTTTCAAATGGCAATCGAAAATATTATATTTTTTTAACACAAATACGTTTTTTGAAAGGACAGAGAAGAAATGAAACCTGTTTGCTTGTATCAGTATCCTATAAGGAATGTTAGGGTGATTTCAAATTACAATCCATTGGATAGATATCTTTCACCTTTGTTGACAGCCCGGTTTCAGAAAAATAAACACGAATATAAGCAGACCCGCACATAATAGACCATTGTACACACAGCTAAAATGAAAAGAAGTAACAAAAGCCCCATTCATTCATGGCGTCAATCTGAAAAGTAATTACCTATCATATACAAAATATGTAATTTCCACCCACTATTGTTCAATTATTTCGTGATTATTCACATACAAGTACGGACAATGGACGTTCCATGTCTTCACGTCTAGGAGAAAAAGAAGGAAAAACGTTGGAGCTTTATAAAGACCCACGTAATTCTCACGCCTACAAGGCATATAACCCTTCGATGAAGCAGGGTATTGATATATAGCTTTTGCTCCAGAGTGAATTCAGGACAGTAACGCACAAATTTCATTTGATACTCATATATACTCATAATATTCGTTAGATGATAATTTTTTTTTTTTTAATCACAGAGAAAACCTAAATTGAGTATGAATTGATTTTTTCAATGATGATACCACAAGACCTCAAAATTGTATCGATACATTTCCATTTTTTAATGAAAATATTGTTATATAACATTACCTTGACGAGTGGTTTTATCTATTGTTTGTTGCTCGATTGGTATTGCTCAAAATTACCAAAGTTTCAGTTTGAAGAAATGGGACTATATCTGAAATAATTTTTAGGCCAAATGATATTCGTGAAGGTTATTTCCAGAAATATTCTCAGCTGAATGCATCGATAAAAGAACAAAATATCAATTCTCAAATTGGATGAATTGAATTACCGAAAATTTCAAACAGAGCATTTGTTCTAAAGTACAGTGTTTAATGAAATATATTTGAAATATGTTTTTCCGCTAACCAGCTGTCGCACCCCTATGAACGACAACCCTCAGAAGTCGAAATTTGACGAAGTCTTGGTGTGATTCCTGACATGGGTTGGACGATAGCAAGTGAGAATCTATCGTTCAGCCTAGGGTTGAACGTCATATCGACCGGCTACTGGCCAAATGTGTGAACAGATTACGTAAATGTCTATTTGTCAACAATAACCGACCTATCTAGTTGACGCGGCTAAAAATATTACCAATACGTCGCGTATTCTTTTCGATTTCATTGGAATTGAGAATGAAGTTTTGATTAAAATTAAAAAAGTCTCAATATACAGATGAGTTTCGATATTTTTCGGATATTATATTTAAATTGTGGGAATTCAAGAAAGAGTTTGAAATGAAGGATCGTTGTCTTATTTTCGTGAGGTTATGTAAAACAGTGAAGTGTGGCAACCCATTTTTCATTTCGCTCTCTTATATCTGTTCATTGAATTGGAGAGTTTTATTTGATTAACATATACGGTCGAGTTGTCTTGGTGGAGTTAGTGTCTAGTCACTGTCATAATGTCAAATTGAACCTATGTGAATTTCTGTGGAACATTTCATGCAAAGTTTTGAGATTTAGTCACAATAATATCTGAATATTCAAT
Source organism: Leptinotarsa decemlineata (assembly GCF_025532065.1). Lineage (NCBI taxonomy): Eukaryota > Metazoa > Arthropoda > Insecta > Coleoptera > Chrysomelidae > Leptinotarsa > Leptinotarsa decemlineata. The sequence goes on along the minus strand of NW_027412549.1, from coordinate 4,630,691 downwards.
TTCTTGTTTCAATTTTATTAGGACAGTACCAGTGATTGAAATTGTTTGAAACACTCAATTCCAGTTCTATTTCAATTCATTATTATAATTTTTACCAAATAATTTTTGAGAAGTTAGTATCAAAATATGCAACTGTTACACCAGTTTCTACAAAAATCTCATTTTGTTGTGGATTTTGTTGTTCATATAATAGGACTTGTAGTACTGAAGTGTAATTGAATTTTTCAATTCAAGAACTATTCTTCCAATTTCTCATTGATTTTATCAGACGTTTCAATTCGAAAATTTTATAATTATGCTTGTATCATTGAAATATATTTTATTCTCTTTGGCTGGCTACAAATTCAATTGATACAGCAGTACAGAAAAACAGTGATGAAACGGCAATTTTCATGTGTCAACACACCCATTTTATTCCCAGTGGGAGATGTTCTAGTTGGTTTTATTTCACATTAACCACATAAAATAAATCTCCATACAAATTATCATATGTAAACGCGCCCCTTTCATCCCCAGAGTGATTCCCAGTTGAAATATTCAAAAATTCTCTCTTATTGCACATCTATAAGATAAATCGAACCTATTTACAAAATTCAAGCGTCCGAAAGTATAGCGGCACGGAAAAACAATGATGAAAAGGTAATTTTCATACGTAAACGCACCCCTTCATCCCACGGGCTACGCCTCAGTTGGAATATTTGAAAATTATCTCTTAGTGGGCATCTGAGACCTGAGAAGCATCTATGTACCAAATTTTTGCTTCTTAGGACTCATCAGTACGGAGAAACAGAGATGAATGAATGTTAAATGAGTGACTTTCGCATTTGTAAGTATAGATTCGAAAAATATTATTTATTTATATATTTATTCATTTATTTACATCCAAGAGGCCAAGGCCCAATAAAAGTAGTATACAATAATAGAGCAGGTAACTATTTCTAGATAAATGTAAGTATAAGTGAACATTTTGATATTCAGCTAGAAACTAATCTGTACAAACTATTTCTTAATTGATTCAGGGTAGAAAAAAAAATCTATAGAATATTTATTGACAGTTTGGCACATAGAGGTTAACGGGCTGTAGAAATAGTGCTGACAATTGGGTACATTATTGCGAAATGTGATATTTGATCTGGACGTATATCGAGGTACATTAAAATTAATTTGGGACAGTAGAGTTGGTGAGTCAATGGGACCATTGACCATTTTATAGATAAAAATGAGATCTGCAATTTCTCGTCTTTTTCTCAATGTTACAAAATTATATTCAGTCAGAAGGCAAGTGTATTCATTATTTCTAACCGGATAGTTTCCATGTTTCTTATAATACGTAAACTTGAGGAATTTCCTCTGAACACCTTCCAAAGCATCAATGTATTTTATTTGATTAGGATTCCAGACAGAACTAAAATACTCTAGTTTATTACGTATCAAACTATAGTAAACTGAACGAATACATTCAAATGATCTAAACTCTTTGCAGTTTCTTATAACAAATCCCAGCGACTTAGAAGCTCTCTGAACCATATTTTCAATGTGCGCATTAAACGTAAGTTTATTGTCGAATAAGATTCCTAAGTCGAGAGTATCATTTACTCTTGGTAAGTTGATATTATCATTGTATAATTGAACTGGTATGGTTTCAATATACGAGCATGAGTCATTATTTTATACTTTCCAACATTTAGAAAGAGTTTATTTTTACGACACCACTTTTGTAGTGAATTCAAATCCCTCTGAAGCAATATACAATCCCGTATTTCTCTGAAAAGCTTTTAATCATCAGCAAAGATTAGCTTTGTTGATTGTATCGAAGCGCATATGTCATCTATAAAAAGTAAAAAAAATATTATTATACTAAGTGTTCATTCTTCAAGGAATACAAAAGGTGAGAGACATCGGGTAAACATGCATTCTATAGGTCCTAACCGCAGTTACGGGAAACACTAGAACTAAATCCAACCCTGCACCATCTCGTGCTATACCACTGCCCGATTGAAGTCTTTAACTGATATTTCCTCTTATATGCATGCACAGAAAGTCGTTTTGGGCATTCTGGGTAGGGTAATTGGTTAATTACATTTCGGAAATAGCAATTAGTATTTGTCCTTCGACAGGTCTTGGCTGTATAATTGTGGATAATGATAGTAGGGGTATACTGGTTTGTTGGGAAGGGTTCTGTGTCTCGGACAGAATGTGGTGAATAGTTTTACTTTATGCATTAGAATACTAGGGTCAGTTGTAGCAAAACTTCGGGTTACTCGACCCAGTGGATTTCAAGATGTGAAAAGTAATGTTTTTCAGGCCACTATTGAATCAATGAACAAGAACTGTTAAACCCCAAGTCTACATTGTTGGAAATCGTGTTACTTTTTCATTTTTGGCACTCTTCCGAAGGTTGGTTGACATCTGATATTCAATGCCAAGTAGAAGGGTGATCAAAATATAGTCCACACTGAATTACAGAATGACTGAATGAGATCAATAAGGACTAAATCTGACCTAATCGGCACCTCATTCACTTCCTTGAGATGCTACTTTGCAAGGTTTCTAACAAATTTTCCAAAAGTATAAAATACATGGTGAAATTCTCCAATCAAAGTTCAACCCAAAGTCAAACATTACTCATCAAAGTAGTTGGATCTTAACGTCAATTTCTACTCAGAAGATGGTTTAACCGTTGTGATTGTTCAACCAAGTGAGTTGTAAAAATTGACAGATTGATTTCTTGCCTGAATTATTTATTAGGTTTTCAAGAGCACATATCTGTTGCAGATTCAAAGAAATGCAAGGACGTAATGATAAATCGATTTTCAAGTTAAATAAAACAACTGAAAATTATATTGAATAACCGGAAGTTTTTCGAATTCAAAAATACTCAGAAGCCTTATTAAATATTCCATGTAAATTTCGCGGGAAGCAAATCCTATAATTCCACTGAATTCATCGTTATTCTTACTCTTCGAAACGGTAATAATGTCTTTCATGGATGATGAAATTGATATTTATAATACCTGTTGTATTCAAGTATCCCTTCATTGTTAACTCTTTCAGGCTTGCAATAATATTCTATTAAATAGTGGAATATGTATCGCGATTGTGTGAACTCAAAAAAAATATCCACCCTCTCTGAATAATGTCCCGTGTATGTAGGGGGGTAATTTAATGATCAATGAGTGATTAGCTTATTCAAATTTGATAACTTTCTCTAATGATTCAAAATCGAATAATCGAACCGCAATTTATAGTCAGAAAATTTATGTCACTTGTTCATTGTCCCTTGTTACCACATCGTTTTTCCGTTCCTTACTGATTTGATATGTTGATCTCCTGAAGGATCCGTATATATACGGATTTTCTTGAAAATGCATACGTTCGTTGAAAAATTCTGATACGTTGTCATGATGATGATTGACGGTGCGATTCAGAAATCTGATCGCCACGTTCAGAGGCGTTACATTGGGGGGAAAAATTCATATTGAGTAACTATTTTCAATTGTTGACCATTTGTTTTTCATTATAATGATTGATGAGAGTTGAAATACTTCATTCATTGCAAAGACTGACACTTCTCTACATCGTAGAGATGAGAGCCAGATAATTCGAAATACGGATGAATGGTATGCCTCTTTGAGTGTTTTTTCAGTAACTTTGTGTTTGCATCAATTCCAGAAGAAACAAACGAAATCGTAACAATATGCAGATTTTTTCATTTTTATAATTTTCATGTTTCCATTAATAATTAATGAGGTTATTCACGAATAAAATTCTCTTGGATGGAAAATACGCTTCCTACAATACAAAACCTGTTTATAGTCATGTTTCACTTACTTGCAGTTGATGATGACACCGTTTCTAACCGTTTCAGCGCTCATGTGAGTCTTGCAAAATCCTCATTAAATTTACTACTTCATTACTCTATCAATTAATTACGTTCCGCATACAGTGAAGAGTCTTGATTTATTGAGAGTTTGCGTTTCGGATTCCAGAATGTATGTGAACTATTCTGATTAATCATCGGATTCATTACCTGCCTATGTTTCAGCTTAATTATACCGTGGATATGGATATATTGGCAAATGTAAAATGAAAGCATAGGTATATTGGTGAATAGCAATTGAATTCAACCGATCGGTATTTTGTATTCCGTAATACAAAAATAGAAATATAGCTTCATTGCAGTATTTTTCTATATTGACGGTCAGACGGCAGCCGATTGGTTGGCGTCATTTTCTTACTCATTAAATCAACAGCTATGGCAGTGGTGAAAATTGGTTCAATCCCACCTTTGGCTCGGATGAATATCCACAGCGAATCAGTCAATCTGTGCTAAGTTGAACGCTGAAAGTTAGGAATTCAAAAGTAAGACCAGGTTGATCCTCATCTCGTACATGGTTCGACTCTTGTTCGTAAGAGGGCGACGGTTGGTTGATAGACAAATTAATTTCTACCAATCTATACAGTGTGATCCATTCAAAATGAAAGTACCCATAGATGACATTGCAACCAATAGGAATGATTTTTTATTCGGGAATCGATAAAATCACTGAAATACCAAGTATCATGAAATGGTCTTTGTCGATTTTAGAGTAAACTTTCAGATTTTTTTGTGGATATTTTCTCCATTGATGGAACTAACTTCATCGATTCTAAATCGATGTATCACTCTGTATCACACCACTTAGGCCACATGGTGGCCACATGGTACATCCTCCCGAGGAATTGTCCTCCTAGGTCATCGTCCATCCTGTCCTTTCCAGGAAGGTGGACAGGTCGCTGGGAGACATCTCCTTTATATCGGCAGGTGTAGGCCAAGACTCGCCGAACTACTACACGAAGACTACTACACATATTTAGAAACGGACTGAAAAACTATACATTGCGTCTACCCTTTTCCTTCATTGTTATCTTGTTTGAAGAATTCAAGATCAGAAATAAAGTCTGATTACCCAAATTTCGAAGTTTCGACAAGGTTCATAGATATTGTTCGTAGTTCATGGACATGTATTCAGCGATAATGATTTGAATACTAAGAAAATCTGATATCTCATGAAATACTTTGTGAGAAATGCTAAATATACAATTAATGACAGAATATATCTCAAAATTCTGGAGTCCCTCAAGGATCAAACCTGGGTCCGTTTATTTTTTTAATATTCATATATTATCTGACTCGAAATTTGAAGTACTCTGAGTATCTGTTATTCGCAGACGATCTTCAATTTCATAGACAGATCAAAAACTCACAAATTGCAGGAGGACATCTATAGTGTCCATCGATGGAGTGTAAAAAATTAGCTCCCGTGCAATATATCCAAATGTTTTGTTATGTCTTGTATGCTGAACTGGTTTCGGGTTTTAATCCGTGTTCTGTGCTATTATCCTCAATGGGATTGATCCCACGACGTTTCATTTGTCATTATTTCGCGATTTCATTGAGGTGATCAATATTTGATCTCTGACCAGTTAACAGTATTGAGTACTCTTATTGGTGATGATATGCTTAATATTGTGGAAGGGCAGGCTTGAAAAACATTGGCAGTTTCATTAGGACTATTTTTCAAAATGTTCCACTTCTAACAACTATGTGTGGTCTATTGAAAGATTTGAGGACGAAGGCACCACTGCAATGCAAGCCTAAATTTTCAGTTGGAAAAATCGCAAATCTCTCACCATGATGAGGTGCTGCTTTACTCTGAAAAGTGACCTTTGAGTAATAATATCAGTGGTTTCAGTCCATTCATACTCTTTTTCAGAAACTTACTACACATATTTAGAAACGGACTGAAAAACTATACATTGCGTCTATCCTTTTCCTTCATTGTTATCTTGTTTGAAGAGTTCGAGCTCAGAAATACCCAGATTACCCAAATTTGTAATGACATATTACCAATATCGAAGTTTTCGACAAGGGTCATATATATTATTCGTAGTTCATGGACATGTATTCAGCGATAATGATTTGAATACTGAAAAAATCTGATATACTGCTGAATATACAATTAATGACAAAATATATCTTAAAATTCTGGAGTCCCTCAAGGATCAAACCTGGGTCCGTTCATTTTTTTATATTCATAAATGATCTGACTCGAAATTTGAAGTACTCTGAGTGTTTGTTATTCGCAGACGATCTTCAATATCAAACATGTGATTGATATGATATGAACTATTCCATTTCCTAAGTAAGAAACTTGTAATATATAATAGTTAACGCGAGTATAATATTTCAAATTATATTCTCTTCATATTGTAAAACTCACAGAACACCATGGAAAAAATAAATTTAATATCAACATGGTCCATAGAAATTGATCTATTAATAATTCATATGTTCTTCATATTCCTTTAAAATTTTGTATTGTTTTCCTTTACATTTTTATCTTCTGTTTCGTCAACAGAATATAATACTCTGAATATACTGAATACATCAGTAACTCAATATTTGTTCATTTTGAATCGATTTCTTCAGTAATCCTTTCAGAATTTATTTCTTATGAATTCAAAGGAAATTTTCATGTCATATTTCAGTACAACTTCTGTAGGTGAGTATAATGAATAGGCCACTGTAAAATATTCCCATTGGCTTTCAAAAACTCACCCATTCATGAGTATCGTATTTCCTAATGGTTACCTCTACACCTTAACGATTCAGTTAATAATAATACTTCAACTAGCAAATGAATCGTTCACCCTGAAATCCATTCAGTTCTGTCCAAAGACTCTCGAATATGACTTTTATTCTCCACACAATACTCAGCACGCATTGTAAAGAAACAATTGAATGTGTACTATTTCGTTAGATTTATGTGACACTTTAGAATAAGCACGGCTTTTTCATAATGATACATTTCCCTACTTCTTTGTTATTTCTTCGGCTTTTAGGCTCTCCACAGGGGTTGAATTACTTGGGAATTTATATCTTCATTTCACTTTGAAAGTATTTAATTTAAGATTTCCTGGATTTCGTTTTCACCTAATATATTTTACAACGGTAGAATTTGAGAATGAATTATTTCGTAAAATCTGTAGGGTGGGCAATTGAAAACAAAATATGACCCATTTCTCACAGTCGGCAGAATATAATCCATCCCTAAAATCTTAAATTGAATTAGGAGACAAGTAATATCTAATTTGAAAACGGTGAAGTTTCGTACAGATTGGGAAGATGCCTCCTTACACTTAAGCTAATTTTCACTGAACCTGGTAATTAGTTGATGATAAGTCAAAAGTTACATTTATATCTCTAAGAACATGTCAAATATTTTGACCTCACAAAGGGGGTTATGATGTCATATAATTAAGTTCATGCATTACATTTTCACTTCAACAAGTATTCGAAATAGTAATGTAGGTTTGGTTAAGAACGGTTTCAAACCTTCTGAAGTATTTTTCGAGTAATATTCTGATATTCAACATTAATGCTTCACTGTTAATTGTCTGAAGATGCTGAACGTGAACATTTTTTTTTAATCCATCTCCTTTTCGCAATTTTTGTCATCACCTAGTATGAAAAATTATATAAAATATCACCAGAAACACTGTTACTTCTTAACTCACCTTGTAGAAAATGTTGAATTAATCAATTGGTTTGGTCACATCTTCACTTCATAGGGCCCATTGAGAATTTCATTTTGAATGATGCTGCACTCACCCCGTATACAACAATATTTTTCATCAAAAACCAGTCTGAAAGTATTGCTTCATGTGCAAGCCATATTCGTTGCGCAAAACATTTTTATTTAGGATGTTTTCCTGAAAGCAATATCACTCTAATAAATGACGACTTACCAACTGTGACACCCTATATCTCGAGATGGGCCCAGGGACACTTTTGATCAGCTTAAGTTGAACTCCATCATATCAAAAATTCATCGAATTTCACCGGGACCCTTTTTCCATAAGAATGGTGCGGAGTTCTTTCGAAAAGAAACCAGCAAAAACAATAAATCAATAACATTTCAGAGAGACTACACTCTAGATAACCAGAACGAAAGAATACTTTTGATCTTAGCTCCATCCCTAGTTCGAATGACTTCTAGGTATTGTAATTCCAACGTAAGGCATAAGGAAAGCATTGGTAATTTCAATAAGTAGTAGACCATAGTCTGAAACTAGGAAAGAAACGGAAAAAATATACAGTAGTTACATCGGTAAATAAAAAAAAATGTATATGAGCAGAGATAATTTTACTTCAACTATATAGAATTATATTGTACATTGGTCTATGAAAAAATTGATTTTCAACTGCACAGACCGTTTATCCTCCTAATTTGTTAGAGACATCAGAGAAGACATCTCGGTGAACATTTCATTTGAAAAATGTCGGTCATACTCTTATCATGGTTTTCGAAAGATATCTGCAGTTTTACACAGAATATGTTAAACACTGTTTTTTTATCATTGAATTGTTTGGCAAACCTTTGAACATAATATATACATTTCTCCTTATAGATTACGATTATTTTAAATCATAACCCAAAAAGAGGGCGTAGGACCTTCAAAACAGCTGTGTTGGAGACACTCTTGAGACTTCCTCTTTTACATCTTGCAATACTTGAGAAAGCAATGAATTCTGACAGTTGTGTTATGAAATACTTATACAGGGTGTAACTGACATTTAAAGAAGTGATTCCACATCAGAAAAATCATAGGATCTTTCATATAAAGAAACTTCATTGGAGCATCCCTTGTTAAGATACAGCCCCTTAAAGGGGGTACATAAAATTTGTATAACAATTTTTTTCACAAGCACTGAAAAAGTTACAATATTGAAATTAAGCTGACGTTTTGTACTATCAAAAAGACACTTAGCCAGTGATTTATTTGGTTCACCCCATGGTTGTAAAGGGTGGAAAACGCAACCCCTAAAATTTATTTCCAATGTAACTTTTTGTCTCATTATTTGTTTACCATTTAAAAATTTATTCCCGATAGCCTGTTTCATTCTAAACAAAAAATGTATCTTGGGTTTTTTGCCCAAAATAAACCAGTTTGCAGCAAAAAATTATTTTACGAACAACTACAGAGATACATCATCATAAATGCGAACTGGATTTATTGTTATTTTGTAGTTAGTACCTGCATCAAACGATCAAAGGGTAATGAACAAAACTAATTTAATGATAACAAAACACACAACATGTAGAAATCATAATAATTGTTCAATATGTCTACCTTCAGACATTACATATGCGTCTAGACGTCGGCGCATTGAGCCACGAATTCGCTCAAATATTCCTGGAGACTCTCTGATTACCCTGCACGCATCGATGATGCGGTTTCTCAAGTCCTCTACATCGCGAACAGGAGTACGATAAACCAAATCCTCTAAATGGCCCCAAATAGAGAAATCGAGAGGATTGATATCCGGGGATCGAGCGGGCCAGTTCTGTGGTCCTCCTCGACCTATCCAGTGATAGGTCGACCTATCCAGTGCATATGTTTCAGTTAAATGCTGACGTGCTACTTGACTGAAATAGGCGGGAGTCCTATCATGCATAAAAAACATATCCCTTCTGACGCCCAAAGGAACTTCCTCCAGCAGTACTGGATGCACTTCTCTTAAAAATTGAACCATTTAATAGAGGAGGTAGAAAATGAGGCCCAATTAAATCATCCCCAATAACTCCGAGCCAAACGTTAAGAGAAAACTGTTCTTTATGGTTAGTTTCGATAATAGCGTGAGGGTTTTCATCATCCCATATGTGGTAATTATAAAAATTAATAATCTTGTCCCGAGAAAAACTACATTCGTCTGTGACTTCTATCGTCTTCAGAAAGTCACAATTTCTTCTAATCATTTCCAGCATCCAATTGCAAAATTCAAGACGGTTCGGAAAGTCTCGCAGTAACAGTACCTGTACTCATTGCATATGGTAGGGGTATAAGAGTTGTTTCTTTAAAATTCGAAATACCGCCATATGATCAACATTTAGCTGGAAAGCAATCTTTCTAGTACTGGTAGAAGGTTGTTCTTCAATCAAATTGAGTACTGCTTCCTCAAGCTGTACTTCTCGTACTTCTCGATGGGGATCACAATCCTGCGTTCTTTTGTCGAATGAACCATATTCCAGTAATCGTTGATGAAGTCGAGCAAATATTCTACGTGAAGGATGCTGCCGTTGAGGATACATTTCAGCATATCTTCTAGAATCTTTTGACCCATTTCCCTGCGACAGACCATAAATGTAAAGCATATCAGCCATTTTCTCATTTGTGTATGCCATTTCAATAACAAGTGAATTATTAAAGTAACAAATTAAGAACAGAACAACAACACACAATAAGTATTGATTCAATTTCGAAAATTCACAAACTGACAGCGTCATACCAATTCAATTGTCACTATCGCTAATAGCGACCTACTAGATAGATTAGTTTCAAATCTAAAGCAAATGAACTTCATCCGTTCAAGCCAGTCTCGATATACCTACACAATAGGTTCAATGGAGTGACGCCTATCAGAAAACAACTATTCCCCTGGCTACTACCACGAAGGGCGTTGAATTATATCCGACAGACGTCAGTGCAGGAATCTTCATAGAAAATTTTCTGCATATGAAATTGGCAATACAACTGAAAGCGTCGGCCTTCAATTCTTGAACGGGCACACTTGCAGACCGGTTTCGGGCTTATTAGCCACTCATCAGTGCAAGATAGTGAACATCATCGACCTAAAGTCAATGATATTACACAATTGAAAATCGGAATTCTTTCAGAATATTTCATTCCTCCTCCGAAGTTGGAGCGAACATCACAAAGTGTCACTCCATCTAGTGGACGAGGTACTAACCAACTGCAGATCCGTAATTTGCCCGATTCCTATGCATAAGGAAGAAAAACTTTCTCATTAGTCAGTGGGCTTTACTTGAAGACTAGCAGTAAACAAATCTAAAGCAAATGAACTTCAAACGTTCAATCCAGTCTCCTACACAGTAGGTTTAATGGACTGATGCCTATCAGAAAACAACTGTTTCCCTGGCCAATACCATGAAGAGCGTTGAATTATATCCAACAGGCGTCAGTGCAGAAATCTTCACAGAAAATTTCCTGCATGAAAAATGAAACTTCAGCAGAATGAAAAATAAAAATTCAATTAAAAAAAACAAATATTGACTCTTTTATCCTAATATCTATCAGTTGAATTTGTAGTAACAAATACATGTCTTTATTTTGTGCCACTATGAACATTCACAATTTGAGTTCATTGAGTAGAGGAGTTATTTCAACAATGGAAGAGTAGGTCAAAGAAACTGGAGATATTTAATACTCCTCAAATGTATTGAATTTTCCGATAACATGTTTAAAGTAGTCATAAGCTCACATAAAACTTTCTTTGAAGAAGTCGGTATGATCTTTTTGGTGAAGAATGTACACTATTCATTTAAAAGGGGGTTTGATGGGAATAATACTTTGGAAGCGCCATTTGGAACAATCTTTCATAGTCATAGTCTATTCTGGTTCGATAAAATGAACTTTGTTTTTTGATAGTTCTCACTGGTACGATGTCCGATTGAATTCAGCTTCATTTCATTCAGCAGTTACTGAAGAAAAATCGAGTGATCAATTGTACTGTTCTTACTGTCAAGGGAGTGTGATTTATTTTTTCATGGATTCTCCTAGAACCGGATGCACAATAACCCCAGTAGGCTTTTTACTTTGAGGACGAATGAAACCTAGTGCAAGAAATTCGGATAAAGCGTTATAGGTTAGGTTAGGTTAAGTCCAAAGTGAGTGGGTCTACTCAACCCTCCACCGCAACCCGCAATGGTATATTGTAGCTCACACCTACCCACACTGGACCAAATAAACCCATCTTTTCAACAGGGCCGATTAGTTTGTATAGTGAGTGGTATTTCAGGTCAGAAGGTAAGAGTACGGCTCTGCCAAACTCTAAAATCTCGATTCGGTCCCCAACGGGGCAGGCACAAAGTATATGCTCCGATGTTTCATCGTTAATGAGGTAGTCGAATGGTCAAGGTGCAAGATTCCCACCTTGATACCCGCGACAACCTTCCCATATGAGGGTATTTGCACGTCAGCTACACCTGACGATTCCTTAGATTCAACCGTGCAGGGCTTTTTCGCCTCTGGTTTTGGTGAATCATCACTTGAGCGCAAACGTTTGCTAACCTGCTCATGGGGGACTGTTCCTCCACCTGAGACAGATTCTGCGTGCCCGCTCAAGAATTTTGTACAAGGCGGTTTCATAAGGTATCTCGCTTTCGAGGAGACGACATATTTGCTTCCTGGCTGCACCACCCAACCTTATTTTAGGTTCAGTTATTGGATAAGAAGTTGGAGAGTTGAGACGTTCTCGCTCCCTATCTAAATTTACAGCTAGGTCAGTTGGAGTCGTAAGCTAGACTTCCTTTTTGCCTATAGGCTCAGCGTCAGAAAGAATTTTTAAGTTTACTCTGTAAGTAAAAGTGCCACGAGTAGCTAGGGAAAGAAGGTCAATCACGGCAGAGCCCCACATTACCGTGACAAGGCGATGCTACGAAGAGAGGGCGCCCAATATCTCGACGGTTCCGTAGAGGCAGCTGATAGGCTCAGTGGCATTCATCCTCTCAGCACGGATACACGCACCTTAGCATTGAGCCATCGTTGAAATGCGATTCAGTTAGGGAATAACAGAACCACAAATGATTCTGACATTTCCGTATCCAGCGGGGCTACGTGGAAGCAGGCATCCGATGGCCGGTTTGCTCAACCCCCACATCCCAAGCCAATGCACTCGCCAAAAACAGCATGCACAGTGGTTCAGACAGTAAAAGAGGAACAAGGACAGCCAACCCGCCTAATGCGTGATAATTGAATTTTTATTATTTTCTGTCATAAATTGTCAATTTGTCATATCGAAAAGATTGAAAGATCTAGATCAACAGATGATCTGAAAATTTCCCACTCTTGAGGTTTTTCGGGTTTCTCGTATGATTCATCGGTAGTGATTTTCCATTTCATTGCATTCATTTGCAAGACTACTTGTCATATAAGACGATCTGAGGTAGAGAAATATATTTTGAAATTGATCAAAATCAAAATGAAAAAACCGTGGATATTATTTGGCTAGGCTAGGTAGGTTCGACTAATTTTATGAAAATGTATTACACCTAGTTGATATTGTTCAGACAAGATATGAAGAATGGAAATATGAATAAAAACAATTCCTTGGATATATGTGTTATATTCAAACTATCAAATTTGACGTCGACGTTTCGATTCTCAAGATATGTATCAAGAAAAACACTACAATTTTTACAATCGACAAGATTTTAGCGAAAACATTAGATTCTGTGAGTAGAAAAGGGCAGCTTCTCATTGAAGTTGATTAATTTTACAATATAATAAGTATGAAAACATATGTATCCACTTTATTTGATTGTCAAATTTTCCAATTACTGATCTATTGGAGGTTTTTCAGGATTCAATACTTTATAGTAACTTTTTGGGGTAAACTCTCAAGTTTGCATGTTATATTACGATTGGATATCGATATTGGCGAAAATAAGTTTCCGTTTCAAAACAAGACAATTTTGAAAATAGGGGTAGTTGAAGATTTCGTGACATTAAAAATATTCGAACATAGAACTATGACGATGGACGACAGACTTTGAAAAAGTTACCTTCGACCATGTTATTTATAACCTTGATGCATTTTATGAAACTGAAGAGGAAATTATTTTATTTCGCAGAGGAATTGAAATATCTCCAAATATTGTGTTTATGATAAAAAAAATACACTTACTTTGGATTTGCTTTTTTTGTAACAATTACGCAATCATTTTCTTCGAATATAACAAATGCATATCAACATCATATCATAGAGTAGCCGTTGAACCGCTCTATAATGTCAACCAACGAAAATTCGATGATTTTCTCAGTAGGTTACAATTTTTTTGGCTTATTCTGAATTAATTTTACATCATATTCCTGCATATTCTTCAATATTTTCTCGGTCTTTAATTATTCGTATCATTTGCTCATGAGAGCATCTTCCATAGTAAATTCAACTATCAATTTCACAGCTATATTAAATACTCAAAATTCACTTAATTTTTGTTTATGTCGCAATCTAGAAATGTATATATGCCAGACAAGATAGTCTTTTCCACCCAAAAAAATGCCAGTTACAACGAAATTACTGGTTTGAGTTGTATATTTCCTGCCTTTCAAGAAGCCACGCGATTCTAGGAAACAATTTATTGCCAGCTCTCCATTATTAATATTTTCATTTTCTTCGTACTAACACTCCTTAGTATAAAGCGCGCATTCCAAACGGAACTTCAGATTTTATGTAGAAGAGGAAATAAAGTTTCTCTTGTGTTTTTCTTCTATTTCGAATATATCAAATATATCGAAAATCCCTATTTGGGGACCGTTATTTGGGATTGATTTGAAGTAGTTATGAATGCAATGTACATATGTGGCGTTTTGATTTTAGATGAAATTCTACCTATTCCTCATCTCAAAAACCTTCACAACTTTTTTTCAGTCTTCTTTTGTTTCTCATATTTATACGATTTCTGCAGTGTTGATAACTTTGTTTCGTTTTGTTTTTATGATTCTGAAACTCTTCTTAGCACCTACAAACGCTATGCACCATAAAATGAAATGGAATTTGATATTAGTAACGTTAAAGTGACAATTCTAATTAATATTTTTACACACATTCGATGATTTTCGAAATAGTCACTTATCCACTTTGTGATAACATATCTGCTCAATTGTAACTAACTCAAATATTCAGATGTCCACGAATTCTCTGAGAAATATCTCACCGCTTCAAAGATATTAAACAATGTCATCTATGTAGCAGGATTGGTGATTAGTGCAAGAATATAAAGCTTGATATTTGTTGTGTTTTATCCAGTAACTAGAATTTTATTTATAGTCCGTTCATAATTTGTCGATAGCACAAAAGGAGGGCCCAAGTCATAAAACGGTCGTAAAACTCGTAAAATCATAGGCGGAGGTTCCTGAGGTGTTTATTCATTAAATATAAAGCTTCAGTTTATATTCGAAACTTGCCTTGAAAGGGTGAAGTTGTTACGAACGAAAATAATTTTTGGTTTAGTACATTTTTTAATCGCATTTAATTTACGGCTCGTTGGTGTTTCGGCGTATACGGCAGTAATTAACGTCTCTAATATTTATTTTGCGAATTTTGTGCAGTGCGTGAGTAACTTTTTTTCATATTCCTACAAACATATACGTACCTTTCGTTCCTGCTTGTTTTGTTTGATTGCTTGCGATGGCTTCGTCATCATCATCAACATCATCAAGTTTTACACCGGTACTGTTGCGTACAGTGAGTAAGTCTGTCTAATCACCAAGAGAGAAGACTATTGTTTTGAACGTTCACGATGCTCTGGTTTCTCAGAATCCCACAAACACTGTTCAGAACATAATCAAGAGTTTTGCCAACATTACGGGCGTAGGGGAGTCAACAATATATAGGTTCCTATCAGAAAGAAAAAAAAAGGTATAGCTAACCCAAATACAAACGAATACTTAAAGACGGGGAGAAAACCTATTGAAATTGATGAATTTGCCAAAAATGGTATTCAAAGGAAAATTCACGAATTTTTTTACAAAAAAGAAATACCCAACTTAAACAAAATTTTACAAGAAGTTAGAGACGACCCGGATTTGCCTCATGTCGGACGAACCAAATTGTGGCAAGTTTTAAAAGAATTAAATTTCCGGTGGGAGAAATCAGACCGAAAATCACTTTTGATTGACCGGGAAGAGATAATATGTTGGAGAAGGAAGATCTATACGAAAATTTCGAGCTGAAGGAAGGCCAATTTACTATCAGGACGAAACGTGGTTAAACGCAGGTCATACTCTCACAAAAATTTGGACAGATAAAAATATATCAAGCTCCAGGCAAGCCTTTATGGAAGGTTGGTCTACTGGTATTTCCCCACCCTCTCGTAAAGGCAGTAGAATAATAGTTTCTCACATTGGCAGTGAAAAAGGATTTGCTAAGCATGGTTTGTTGGAATTTGAATCCAAAAGCACAAAAGACTATCACGAGGAGATGACAGCTGATGTTTTCGAAGAGTATTTTGAGCAGATGATTGAACATATACCACCAAACTCAATTATAGTATTAGATAATGCACCTTATCATTCACGACTAGTTGAAAGACTTCCAACGACTGCGTGAAAGAAACAGGATATCATTGACTGGCTGCGGAATTAGTCCCTGCCTTACGAAGATGGAATGGTTAAAGCAGAACTTTTAAAAATTGCCCGGCAACACAAATCTAAGTTCAAGAAATACGTAGTTGACAAAATGGCGGAAAGACTAAACATCACAGTCCTTAGACTTCCACCCTACCACTGCGAATTGAATCCAATTGAACTCATTTGGGCACAAATGAAAAGCTATGTGGCTAGAAAAAATACGTCATATAAAATACATGCTGTACGTGAATTGTTATATGAGTCTTTACAACATATTACAGAACAAAATTGGCGAGATGCAGTAAGACATGCAATAGAAGAAGAACAAAAAATGTGGGATCTTGACAATTTAATTGATGCGACTGTAGAGACACAACCGCTAATTATTAACCTGCAAGACGACTCGTATTCCGAAGATGATCCTGTTTATTTTGAATTTGAATAGTTTTGTAAGTAATCGTAGTTTATATCATTTAAAAATAGGTATTAATTAAATAAATGTATCTTTTACAAATTGCAAGTAACTTATTATTTTTGAATAAAATAAAGAAATTTTTTTAAAATAAAAATACAGTTTACAGTACCTACAGTTTAAGAATATTAATATATTTATTTATTTAAAGTAACTAATGTTTTAATAATATACTCTACGACACTGGTCACTCATTTCCCCTCAAAATACCTACATAATCGGATTGAAAGTTTTATAGCTGTATTGTATTTCTTCAGATACAAGGTGGGTTAGTCGAAAACATCTTAAACTGCCAGTTTTAGTTTGGTTTTTGTTATTATATCATATTAGCTGTCCTCTCTGTATTTCAGTTCTCTAATGAGTGAGCTATCAACAAATTATGAACGGACTTTAGTTGTTGTTTCGGTTCATTGTTGTTTGATGAATTGCTTTTCGTGTTATTGCTTTTGGTGAAATTCACTATATTGGCGAACGATAACGGATCCATAGATCTCTGTTAGGTTAGTTCAAAAATGAGTCGATCAATTCGACACTCCACCGCATTACGCAAGGGTTTATTGTGGCTCACACCTATTCAACCTCAACTAAATAAACCCAGATTCTAAACGAAGCCGATTGTTTTATATGGTGAGTGACCTTCCTCAAGTCAGATGGTAAGAGTGCGTCTCTGCCAAACTCTGAAAACCGGTCTGCGGACCGAACAGAGGCGACACACACTGTGTTCCGATAGTCCGAACATCTGCCTATTATGATTCAGATGACAGTAACCTGTGAGAAGGTCTGTTAGGCATCGTAGTTCATCTCCACTGTAGTTCAACAACTGTTTGGCTTCAAGCCTAGGAGTATGAATGAACCCCTTGGAGTAAGCTCATTTTTGCCAGTCCATAAATCTTCTTGCCATGCAGATGTTCAATATTTGTTTGGCAAAGCCTAAAGCGATGCCAATGATTTGGTCAGATGAAGCTGCTTGCAGCTCCCTCTTTTCTAAGGGAGTCAGCAGCCTCTTTGCCTTCCAGGCCACTATGGCCGGGAATCTAGACCAGAGACAATTTGTTGACTCTTTCTATTGAGTAGAGTCGTTTTTGGCAATTTGCTATCGATTTAGACATTGCTCTGCAGGAGTCAAGAGCTTACAATACCGCTCGACTGTCCGAAAATACTCTTATTGAATTATGTATGCGGTTGGATTCTACCAATCACTCCGCACGCGATTCAATAACATAGATTTCCGGTTGAAATACAGTCGCATCGGTCTCTGTACTAGGTATGCGATTACAAACGCCTGCACCAGAACCTAAAGGTGTTTTCGATCCATCTGTAAACCTAAAACTATCTGCTCCTGATATTTCCAGTCCTCTCTACTCGAGAACAGTTTTGCATGAAGCAGTTCGTAGTTGACAGTTGGAGGCATTTCCTGAATGATATTACTTCCGGTGTCAATCAGCAGTCTATTTTACTCTGCTTATTGATTTGTGCCCTTGGCGATCGACACAAGTCTATATGCAGTCGATCTAGTCTCTCTCTATAGAAAAAATTGAAGAGGAGGTAGATCTGGAAGGATCCCAATGGTTGCTGACGTTCATAAATCTAATCAGGTATCTAATATTCAATAAATACACATATCAGCAAACTTGCAACAGCAAACTTGCAAAATAAGATTTTTTTCACATTTCAGGCCATCGTCATTTTCGTAGTTTTCTACGAAGAAATTAATTCAGCCCCAATTTCTTTTCTTATTTTCCTCCAAATGAATTAATCTAAAGCAGTGAAGTTATATGGTCTATAGGTTCAACATTGATTTGAAAATATGAGCTACAAAAACATGTAATCTTAAAATTTCAAACACAAAAATTTCTAGCTCAAATGAATAGAATTTTTTGTTATCAAGTACCTCCGAATATGACCAGAAAATAAATGGAAAAAATATTGATTTGAATTCAAGATAATGTAAAATTTCAAGTCACTTCACCACTTTCGTATTATATTTTCATGCTATCAATATTAGTTTTATATACGATTTGGAGAGGTATTTTCTCAAGGGAGTATTTCGAGTGGACCAAGTTTAATCACTTGGAATATGAGTAGATGTGCCAACCAAATGGCCGCAGGTCGAGAAAAGTCGATTTTGAAAATGATAGAATAGCACACATTCTCAATTGATCGTGATAGGCTTATATGTTGAGATCATTCTCAGAAATATACAACGATATTATGAATTCGAAAACTCAGAAAATATCATGATTTTTGTTACATATCTCCGAATTATTGAGTTCTAGAGATGATTAGTCACCTCATTAACTATTTCAGATAATGAATTGAAAAACTGAATCAAGTAATGGAAATGTAACAATTTAGGAATATTGCTTGTGGAAAATATAGGAGCTGAAATCCAGAATAATCGAGAGTAGACATTCAAGAGCATTCCTTAATATCCCAGAACATACCGAAACAACATGTCGGGAATAGATAGATAAATAGAATTCATTCAATCTTTGTACTACATTACATGGATGGGATACGTCAAAAAAACTTTAATCTGATACATATAAAAAAGTAACTATGAATAGTATAGTTTATATATACACATATATTCATACACATACAAACACACGTATACATAAATATATACACACAAGCTTCACTTCACTTTACTTCAATTGAAGAACAGTCAGTAGATAATAAAATAAAAAATATTGTCTCCTCGTTCCAACAAACACAGGAGACTTTTCATGGATTGTTGTTCAATGGACTCTTTCACAAAGGTATCGAAAACATGATCCGTCGACCTCAAATAATTCAATTTTTTTTATTCTAACTAGCACATAACTCTCTAAGCGAAACCCACCAACCCATTTAATAACTGATAGTAATAATAATCTATCTATGTCCTTTAACGTAAGTGAAAACAAAAATACAACTTTCAAAATGATTCACTACATGAAATATCAAAACAACTGAATCCTATCTAGTGAGGACCACCCTTTGTGAAAAAAATTATACATTGATATTAATAATAACAATAATGATAATAAGCTAATAAGCCTGATGTAATCCTTCTCGACCACTAGAGCAACACGATATTTGTCATGGAGTTTTCAGCTCAACCAGGGTTGTTCTGATTTCTGTAGTCCTTGGTGGAATGATGTCCCCTATACTCTCGAATCTTAAAATCATACCGTCTTGCCGCACTCAGGCAGAAATCTTAGCTGGACAGATGCAGAAGGCTGTCATTCTTAGGGCACATGATTTTCCGACCCACTTTTTCACTTACCCCATGGTGAGGGGAGTGGTTGTTGGTTGAAAATACTGGCGCGCCCTCCAGAATGTATTAAAATGAAATCTAAGCGCTTGACTTTCGCTTTCCTCTGATCGAGTGGCCTGAGGTCGGAAACTAAGGGGTTCATCATGGCATGCCAGGATGTTGCTTTCAACACCTTGAAGTACCTCAGTTGCGTGATGGGTATACAAGTTCCTGACACAAAGAGTAGGTCCTACCGCGAGGCGTCCGAGACCCTAAATCACTTGCTGTCCAGCATATGCGGTTTTGGTCTATATCCATCGACATAACGCGGTCCTAAGAGTGATCAATTACCACTTACGGCACTCTCATGGTATTGACAAGACACCGGTGTTGCCCTACGCTCTGTGGAATAATAAGGCTCATACAAGCTAATAAGCCACAGACTCTATCCAGACCAAAGATAGTTGTTTTGATTATTGAAGTCCTTAGTGGAATGATGCCCTGTCTACTCTCGAATAATAAAATCATATTGGCTTGCCGCACTTAGGCAGACATCTCAACCGGACAGATGCAGAAGGCTGTCATTCTTGACTCATTGCGTTTGCTCAGGGCACATGATTCTCGGCTCCAATGATCACTTACCCCATGATGAGAAAAGTGGTCGTTGGTTGATAATGCTGGCGCGCTCCCGAATGTATCGGAGCTTCGGTGGGTAGGGCCTGACCAGCGCAAACTACGGCTGCTGGAGCAGCTAAGACCCTAATGCACTTGCTGTGAGCTTGCCCAGTATATGCGGTATTAGCCTTCATACATCGACATAACGCGGCCCTAAACGTGCTTCATTATTACCTATAGCACTTCGCTCTGGGTGATATTAAATCCGTTGTGGAGTGCGAGAAGTCCCAAATTTATTGGAACTATTCGTTTCCCATCCTCACGCTCATACAAGCTAATAAGCTTGATGTAGTTCTTCTCAACCATCACAAAAAGACGATATTTGTCGTAGAGTTATCAGCTCTACGACACTTTGTCAAGATGGTTGTTTCGATTATTGTACTCCTTGTGGACATGATGCCAACTCTACTATGAATATTAATATCATACCAGCTCGCTGCATCAAGGCAGAAATCTTAGCCAGATGAATGCATTCTTGGTTCGCTGCGCTTGCTTAGGGAATACGAATCTCCGACCCAATGATCACTCACCCAACGGTGTGGGGAGTAGTCTTTTGTTGGTAATGCTGGCGCACCCTCTCAAATGTATCGGGGCTTCGAGGAATATGGCCCGACTAGCGCAACCTCAGAGTTAATAATAATAATAGTGCATAATAATATTAGTGAGAAATGTCTACTTAATTGAACAATCCATTCCAATGAAGACTTATACAGTCCTCCTTGAACATCAGAGTAAAATGATATTTATCATATGGTATTCAGCTTTGTTTGAAGCGAATATTGTCCGAAAAGAGGAAAATATCGAGGTCATCTTTTCGAAATTCGCAGAGTCTGTCCAAATATGATGTTAGAGTCTTTAGTGAAAACTCATGGTCTCACTAGTTTGCCGCAGTAATGCAGAAATATTGTCAGGACAAACGCAATTTCACCCACCCACTCACCTCATGATGTGAGGCGTGGTTATTGGTTGGAAATGCCAGTGTGCCTTCCGAAAGTATGGAAGCTTCCGGACAGATGCAATCTCTTAGGTAAATGATAATAATAATGAATAGTAGTCAGAGTCTGACGTGGGGTGCCTGAGGCATGGAATGTATGTTGGTTTTACCAGCATATGTAGTCTCAACCAATACCTATCAGCCTTTAGCGTGCTCTATCACCATCTTCGGTACTCATACGGTATTAACGAGACAACGATGTGTCCGCTTCATTGAATAGGCTCAACAGAATTTTTTATGTGATTAATTCTGATATTTTTGTGTTACATCTCTTCGATAAATTTATTGGATTTTTTGTTGTACATTCCTCATCTTGTACAGATTCCTTGTGGATTTTGTCGCACAAATTCATATTTTCAAACTGCAAATGAAGTTGTTTATCCATAAAACACTGAAATGAAGGTTTGCAGACAACACATTTTATATTTCATTCATTTTATATAAACAAATTGAAATATATTTTATTGAACAATCTATCTTCTTGTTGAATCATTTGTTGAGATTTATTCTAGTCTGCAATGAAGAAGCATATGAATCTTGTTCATAGTGCAAGACTGCAGTGTGACATGACCCATTCAATACTCCGTCACTATAAACTAGTACTTCAATATGATGTTGAGTCCTAATCTGTCAATTCGTCTACCGTGATTTAATATCACAATTCGTTCTGAATTCGAATCCGATGGTTTTTAAATCGTAAAACTGAAACAAAACATTGAATTTCTCAACTATATAAATTCCCAACAGATTTTTGTTCACACAAAATAAAACCTCCAGAACTATTTTGAGCAAACCATTTAAAATAACATTAAAGTTATAACGACAAAATAAGAACTATAATTGAATGAGTATATTCTGTTTAATAAACAAATTGCCTTCATTATATATCCCCCAACTCGACCTACATAAACAATTTTTCAAACGTCTAGCCTGGGATTAATCAAATTTACATCCGAAACCAACGCGAACTGCACAAATTATTCAAAAATTTGAATTTAATTTTGATTACCTTTCGAGTGATTACAATGCAAACCCTTTTTTAGTGTGGATTCCGAAGTTTTTCATATTTAAAATTGTGGTAATAACAGGGTCTATACCTATTGTCCCTATTTCGATAAACGTTCGGTAATTATTACTTTGTCGTAGGTAGTAATTTCGGGCGATTTAGACTGTTTTGTGCACATTCTAAATTAGTCTGAAATCGTGCAGGAACCAGATAATTTTTCATAATTTGAATAATCTGATCGGACTTGGTGTGTTCTGAAATAGATAATCAATGGTCTTTTATTGAAATATTTTTTAAATACTTTATAATATGTATGATGATCAACTGTCATTTGATTTTTTTTTATATTTCACAAACTTGAAGATACTTTTTAATCATCACCGCAGGTGTTTCTGAATTGTTTGATTCTTCATGAAAGTAATCCAATTATTAAAAAAATAATTTAGAATTCTTTTTGAAGCGAATGCGTGAACAGAGCGTTACGAAGTGTGATCGGGAGAGGCGAACGGAAATTGGGAGGGATGAATAAATTAGTAAAGATAGAGAAAGAGAGAGTATCATTTCGTATATTACTGTAAGGGCAAGAAAGAGAGGTGCGAGAACATATTTACGGTCGAGTAGGCTCTGAAGAATTGAGAGAAAACTATCATACGTTGCCATTAAGTTCAACAGGAGATTTCCTCTAATCTGACTGATATTCGCCTATTTGTTTGGCCAACAAATATTCCGCTGCAATCTCCACATGCTATTTCATATATGCCTTGGGTTTTTAGGTTCACTTTGTTCGAGGAATTTCTGATGGTTCTGAAGTTCTAATGTTGTGTCGTTTTATAATTCTTTCTATCATATCCGTAACTCCTTTGAGGTACGGCGGGATGGCTTTGGTTTTCTTTGTTGTTGTTTACTCCTTGTCAGATTACAGGGGCACAAACTCGCATTTTCCAACAAACGAACAAACAACTTCTGACCTATACAATCATTGTAATATATTAACATTATTATTATTTCCATTGTTTGTTGGTTTTCGGAGTAGTAGATAAGAAGTGTAACTTTTTATGTTTAAGTTTTTATTTAAATAAAAAACTCTATCGAATGGCGTTTTGTGCCGAGACAGTGGATTTTGGGATTTCAAGGAATAAAGATTTGAAAACGAATTGTGTTTAGAATATCAAGATAAAACATTGGCGACGAGGATGAAAATGAATCAAAATAATTAGTTGTGGCCAGTTGTCGAAATAACAGATATGGCGGCCACATTTATTGGACATTTAAATAAGTTTGATTATGAAATCTCAGATTGGACAATTTTTTTTTGCACAATTCAAACAATTTGTCGATTTAAATGAGATCTCTTATGACAAGAAGAAAGCAGCTCTATTGCTAAACTGCTTAAGTGAAGGTACCTATACGGTACTAACAAAATTATGTGTACCAGAGGATCCAGAAGTTAAAACATTTAGTGATTTAGTTCAGCTATTAAATGTACATTTCAAACCAGTAAAATCTTTTTTTGCTGAAAGAATAAAATTTTATGGAGCAAAGAAAAATGAAACGGAGTCGGTAACAGATTCTGCTACCCGATTAAAAGGTTTAGCAGCAAACTGCGATTTTGGAGAAGAGCTTAAGATATTGCTACGGGACATTTTTGTAAACGGAATGGGACCAGGACCTATTTTGGACAGATTATTAGAAGAAAAAAATACGTCAACTTTATCTTCACTTCTGGAAATTGCACAAGGAAGAGAATCAGCGCACAAAGAAAAGTTAGAAATTCTCCAGCCATATCAAATAAAATCAGAGCCGAGTCCTGTTCACAAAATGATTCCCAGTACCTCACGAAGTAATGTAGCAGCTTCTGGTAATAGCCGAGGTTCAACAGGAAAGTGGAAGCCAAAGCGGGTATTCTGTAGTGTATGTGGGAAATCAAATCACAACAGTGAGCAGTGCTTTTTCCGAGAAGGTTCGTGCTATAACTGTGGTGCTAAAGGACATATAGCAGCGGTTTGCCATCTGCCGAAGAAGCCAATTGGAAGAAGCCATTTTGTGGGTATGGAAAATGAATGTAAAACTGAGGTTGCAGAGTACACAGAAAACTTGTTCCATTTAAATGTAGGTACAAATATTATAAATATAAATAATAATCCAACCAAAATTATTTTGGAGGTAGAAGGTAAGGAGATTTCATTTGAAATAGATACGGGAATTGCATATTCAGCAATTTCCGATGATTTGTATAAAAATATGTTTCAAGGTAAAAAGTTGTTCAGTTGTAATTTGAAATTGAGAGATTATATAGGACACTCTTTTCGTCCTTTAGGAAAAATTCAGTTGAAATTTAAATATAATAATATTCAGGATATTCTAGAAGTTTATGTTATTAAAAAGGGCGGACCTCCACTGCTAGGACGAGACGGTTTACAGAAATTAAAATTAGCGATAGTGGCAATAAATTCCTTGAATGTCATGACAAAGTTGGAAAACGTATTAGAAAACTATTCAGATATTTTTAAGAGTGAGTTAGGGTTATTAAAAAATTTTGAATTAAATTTAAAAGTTGAAAATGGGGCAAATCAAAAATTTATAAAATATCGACCTTTAGCATTTGCTTTGAAGCCAAAGGTTGAAGCAGAAATAGATAGATTGGTAAATGTGGGGATTTTGGTTCCAACTGAGTATTCAGAATGGGCGACACCAATCGTTCCGGTTATAAAATCAAATAAATTGGATGTTCGCATTTGTGGAGACTTTTCAGTTACTTTAAATCCGGTACTGGAAAATATCACTTATCCGATTCCTAAAATAGAGGAGTTATTCACAAGACTCCAAGGTGGGAAATATTTTTGAAAATTCTGAAACACCTATTTCTAACGAATTAGAAAAAAATAATTCCACAAATAATACCGACTACTCGACAAGGTTAAGACCTAGGCAAATTATTCGAAAACCGCAAAAATTTTCTCCATGTTGAAAGGAGAATGATGTAATATATTAACATTATTATTATTTCCATTGTTTGTTGGTTTTCGGAGTAGTAGATAAGAAGTGTAACTTTTTATGTTTAAGTTTTTATTTAAATAAAAAACTCTATCGAATGGCGTTTTGTGCCGAGACAGTGGATTTTGGGATTTCAAGGAATAAAGATTTGAAAACGAATTGTGTTTAGAATATCAAGATAAAACAATCGCCATCTTGATTCAGGTCATTACATCGACTTGGGAAGCTGCGAACAGATCGCCAGTATACAGCACCAGAAAACTAGAAGGGATGCAATTGAAATTGAGAAGATTAACAGTCTAAATAAGAGAGATGATGTACACCATCCCTCAGCTGCATGGAAAACGAAGGCCAGTGTACATCCAACTACAAACATACCACCTAGAACAAATGATCAATGTTTTTCCAGTCGAACGTGATACATCACACCACCTAATTACCCCACCAGTCAACCAAAATTCTTCCACCAAACAGACACACCGTCGAACAATCACTACTTTTCACGCCATAATTACAGCCTACGTCAGGTAGCTACCAAACAGAGGACATAAATATGGCAAATGTAATCTTATCAAAAAGTCGTGATACTATCAAAGACGATCGGATGTATAGTCGAAATAAACGATATTGTCCACTGTTAAAGTTCGCGGCACTCCCAAAAGCCAAAAAACTAATACATAGAAATGAACCGGCAGCGAACTAGTCCACGTGGACTGTAGACTTGGCGGATCGCATTGGATAATTTGTACTAACCGAGTTTTATGATTGGCTGAAAAGTCATCAAATCAAATTTAAAGTCATGTTACGGTGACTAATAGATATTGGGGAATTCGGGAATGGTTATCGCCGTCGTGTTTGGTTCAGGAACTGATCGCGATTTCAGTGTTGAAATTTGATATTGGTGCAGTTATAATTACTTAGAATTTTTTGTTATCTGTTCAAAATGTGGCGTCCTTGGACAAGTACTGATAGTAATAACGAGTGTGATAACAACGACGACTTTTTTCAGTGTAGTGATTCCAATAGTGCTGATGAACAATGCGAAAAAGAGATACCAGTGAATAAGATTCGGATACATTTGAATATTGAAACACAGATAGTATGTCTCAATGTATATAAGAATCTACATCTTAAGTTGGGTTTCGAGGGAAAGGAACTATCAAAAGCAACATCAGATTTGACCGAAATCATTCCCAACTCTACGTAAATAGTCAAAAACAAACTGTATGAACCCAAGACGCGATGTGATACAGGATTGCCAAAACCTTTAGATTGTCATCTGATGAAATCATTGAAAAAAACAATATACGACTCTTACAAAAGCCATGAGACTCCTACTTCTGAAATCATAAGGAAGAAATTGAATACTTCCGGCCATAACGTGAGCTGTTGTGACAAAAGTATTCAGAATTGGGTAACGAAACTAGGATTTAGATTTAAAATAATGAACAAACGTCAAGCAGTTATGGAAATCAGAAGAATAGTGGAATTGCGTAACAAATACTTAGAAAAAATAACTAAATATAGACAAGAACAACGGCAAATTTTCTATTTGGACGAAACTTGGTATGACACTCACGACACAGTTACAAAAGGGTGGACTGGTGGTTCGAGAATGTGTTCGCCTAACATGCCTGCAAACAAAGGATCGCGACTAATAATTGTTCATTGCGGAAGAAGCAAAAGATGGGTTTCGAATTCTTGAACTCATGTGAAAAAAAATTCAGATGTTGACTATCATAAGAACATGGAAGCTAATAGTTTCGAAGATTGGTTTGAAAACACATTGATCCCAAATACGGATGCGAATAGTGTAATAGTTCTTGATAACGCTTTCTATCATTCGCGACAGCTCATCAAATTACCGAATAAAAATTCGAGGGAAGATGAAATACAAAGTTTTTTAATGGATAACAATTTGTACTTTGAAGATTACTATACCAAAAACCAACTACTTCAAGTTTTACAAACAAAAACATTTGAAAAAGTGTATGCCCTTGAGAGTATTGCTGAAAAGTATGGACACACTACACTGAGACTTCCCCCCTATTTTTGTGTTTTCAATCCTATCGAGTTGATTTGAAGAAAATTAAAACAAAGAATCACGCGTCAAAACAATTTTCCAAAATTTGATAAGAAGGTGATAGAGCTAATTAAAGAAGAAGTATCTAATATTACCGAAGAAGACTGGCAGAAGAGGATTAGTAAGTAGTATCCAGAAGTATATTCAATCATTACCCTGTTATTTGAATCCCTATTATATATGATATATAATTATTGTGATTCTTATAAAACCCGAAATGATTATTGAATAATGAAATTAGCTCCCTAACTATATTATTAAAGGGGAGCTGTCGGAAGGTAGGTTGCACTATATCGTTCACTTGAACTTATACCCTTGAATGACACCTGTTTTCCTAGAAGTAATATCGTATTGTATTTTTCAATTCTTAGCACTTCATAGGAAAGGAAGGATTCATATCCTTCTATTGAGATACTACCTGTTTATGATGCTTCAATTTCTTAATCTAAATCATATATTTTCCTCATTGCAATACATGTGAATATTGGGCACTCTTCAAAAATTGAATAAAACAAATATAATTTCGATTCGAACATTTGAATAAATAGTATGGATGAAAGTTGATGAACTAACAAGAGTTATGGATGATATCGATGACTGAAGGCTTGTAACATGAATTATTACAATTCAATCTCCAACAGACGTTTCTAGTTCCTGTTTAACATTTCTTCAGTTAACTGCTTCGCATGTAGTTTCGATGTTCATCGACTGCACAGCTTTTGATTACCAACAACACAAACAGAATTCCTAACAAGAATTTAATTCCGTACAAACTCAGCATTCAGACTAAAATGTCTACCACTATCCTCCAGTTATCTGAATGTTAGCAGGTCGTTTGGAGTGTTTGTTCTCCAACTTGAAAGCGGGAACGGTGAATGCTGGCTTATTTTGTTAGCAGTCTGATGAACGTTCATGTAAATGTATGCAATACTTGGAGACGAGATAATATATGTAGGGTAATCAGCTATTTTAGATGAGTTTGGAGAATCATTCCGGGATTTGAACAGTCGGCTGAATAGTTTTGGATGATAGCATTTCAGATATCGTGGGCAATTTCAAATCAGGTGCAGTTTTAGATCTTACGATAGTTCCCTATTCAGGATTCAGTGATATGTCCCAGTGGGTGATTTTGTAGTAACTTCTATTTTAGTTCACTCAGTTCGAGTCTTATTGACACAGTGCTTGTCTGAAATGGAAATGTTCAAACATATCTTCGATGTGTAATTTTGGTATGATCTGATTCGTTATTTGATGGAAATTATCAACACTATCCATGATAATAGTTATAGAATTTTCACGATATTTCTTTTAAAAACGCGTTTCGCTACAAGGTAGCTTCATCACTTACTAGTACCTCAGACTATTCTAGGAATCACACTTGAAAGGTAAGACCTCCTTAGCTCGCACAAGTTTCTCAACTTCTGAGAGTTGTTCGTATGGGGGCGACAGCTGATTAACGGAAAAACATTTTTTTTAAACAGATCGTTTATACAATCATAGTTAATGGAGAAACTCATCAGATGGACCATTGAATGTGATGAAACAGGTAGAAAATTGAATAAACAATCAAGATGATGCAATATAACTGCTAGGAAACAGGTACAAAATTGGCATTTCATGTCCAATCAATTCTGGCAGAACAAGTAGACTTAGTGAGCACGAATTAAATATAGTAAATAGTATATGATTTCTAATGTTTATTAATAACATTTCATAAGAACAAGTTCAACAATGGTGAATGACTAATTTATTTCAAAAAATAACTTGAATATCTGAGTTCATTGATTTTCAGAAATCCTAGCAGGTTTAATTTTTGACTTCAATTTTCTGTATGTAATATGTCGAAGTGCATGTTGAAATCATGTTCATTCTGAAAGGTGATAAGCATAGTTGGAATTTTTTCTCTTCAGCTCTAAACTTCTTTGATGTTCAGCGATTTTCGTTTTTAAATTTCTCAGTCCTATCTATATAAACTTTTGGGCATGATCCACATGTTAGTTTGTAGACCTCTGATTTGTTATCTTTGTCCCTTTTTGACTTGTTGTTCTTTATATTCCTTTTCTATAAGTTAGAAGACTTTTCATTAGATCCGATGATTTTTCTGTAGGTTGTGGGTGTTTTGTAGGTGTTAGTGTTGTTGTCAATTAGAAGTAGTTTGGTTAATAGCCTGCTCGAAAAGTTTTTTTGTCATTGATGTGAAGTTATTTACTGCCATTTGTTTCATCAAATTGAATTCCTTATTATAATTAGCAGTATGTTGGTGAGTCTATGGATCATGCTTTGGTGAGCTGATAATGGTGATGAGGGTGATAAGAGGTTGGTGGTGAATTGCGAAATCATGTTTATCGTTGATCATTGTAATTGTGAGGCCGATGAACTCTTTAGACCTCATAACTACAAAGATCAACAACAAACCTGATTTGCATGTTAACTCCAGTGAAATCTTGCATTAGAATTTTGTAGAATTTTTGATATGTATATCAAATGAAACAGTTGAAAAGAACAATATTGAAAATGGTGAACAAAAGACAGCCCTACCGATTTTGATGAGATATAACATTGCAAAGAAGTTCGTGGCGGTCTATCCCTACATTTTCTAACAATGACGCATTAAATGAAAAGGACAGACTGAGGGACATGTCCAGCGATAACTGAAAAATGAGAAGTGACTCGAAAACGAGTTTTTCTTTACATGCTCTGAGAAGAAGGAAATCAACTTTTTTCTTTTGATTGAATTGAATTAGATATCATTCACAGGATTACTACTCTACTCTACTATTTCACTGAAATTTAAGTGAAAAAAAATATTCACTTCTGAAAATATAACTCTTTCAATCTGAATAAGATTGCTTTGGCTGGGATTCAATCATATGACTGAATGAGTGTCGTTACGATGTTATAGATGATATGGGTGGATCGAACTCATTCTATGATATAAAATCGTAATTTATGGATTAATTTTGTGTTTTTTCTTATAATGTTTGACAGGTTGGTACTGAAGAGCCCTGAAGCAAGTGTTTTACAGCGAAATATCAATGTTTCGCAATGAGGATGACAAACGGAAAGGTATAATCCAAAAGGGAAATTCCAGGGGGGGTTCCCCAGGGTTCATTCTTAGGTCTCATACTATTTATTATTTATGTTAATGACATAACTCATTTCTTATCGTCAAAACATGTTGAATATGCTGATGATACCACATTACTAGTTTCAATGAGAAACTATGATCAGAATATTGAATCATACACTCTCAAAAGTGCTCAGGAATATTTCACGAATGTAAGATGGTGTCTAAATAATGATACCTTGCGGTACCCGACAATATAGTGAGATGCATTGAACAACTGATACCACTTTGGCGAACTCGCTTCACCATAACATCTGGTCAAGCAAGAGTCCAAACAGGGTGGGTCACTTTCAGAAGGGGTGTATTTCAGGGTGATTCCCTCAGTCCCCTCCTATTCTGCATCTCATTATTGCCATTATCCGTTGCGCTCAGAAACACTCGAGGGTATAACTGTGGCACCCCCGGAAACCGGAGGCACAAGGTCACCCATCTGTTTTATATGGATGATCTTGAACTTTATGCCTCTGGAGAGAAGGATCTCCATCAGTCCTTGAGGGTGGTGGAAGAGTACACGCATGCTATCGGTATGAAATTCGGGATGAAATGTGCAATGGTTCATCTCAAAAGAGGACGATGCGGGGACTACGGAGAGGATGTGCAGCTCGTAGATGGAAGCATCCTACACCATCTGGATGCCGGAGAGACGTATACTTACCTCGGGGTGGAACAACGCCACTCACAAGAGGTAACTGCAGTGAAAAACTCTCTCCGCGGCAAGTATCAGCACAAACTTCGACAGATCTGGTCATCGGAGCTGTCGGGGAAGAATAAAGTTACTGCAACAAATATGCTTGCCGTTCCAATCTTACTCTACTCGTTTGGAGTAGTGAAGTGGACTCGGAAGGAGCTGTATCAACTCGACGTAAGGACCCGAAAAATGATGTATCTCTATAGGAGTTTGCATCCCAAATCGTCCGTTCCACGGTTGTACTTTCCCCGACAACAGGGAGGTCGTGGGCTTTTGAGTTTGGAGTGTCTACATGATAGAATGGTACTGGATACAGCCTGTAAAGTCGTCAGAAAATCGGATCCCCTTCTCTGCATGGTCCGTGACCATGAGAGAGCAGGAATTGGAGCATATCTCTTTAGGGCAGCTGCTCGAGCAGCTGATGAACTCGGTATAGTTTTCGACTCTGAACGAGGTGACTACAACTCTGTCACCGAGTTGGAACCCGTTCAGCAAAAAGCTCAGATAAAAGCCGCAGAGAACACCTTACTTCTGCGGAGACACAGGGATAAGCCAATGCATGGGGTCTTCTTCAATAATATTGAAGACCTTGGCTTATCAAAGCGCCTGACGTTCGCTTTTCTCAGGTCGAGTGGGCTGAAGTCGGAAACTGAGGGGTTCATCATGGCTTGCCAGGATGGTGTCTTCAACACCTTAGTCTACCGCAGTCGCGTGATGGGTATAGAGGTTCCTGACACAAGGTGCAGGGCCTGCCGCAAGGCGCCCGAGACCCTAATGCACTTGCTATCAGCATGTCCAGCATATGCGGTCTCGGCCTATATCCATCGACATAACGCGGCCCTAAGAGTGCTGTATTACCATCTACGGCACTCTTACGGTATTGATGAGACACCGGTGTTGCCCTACGCTCCGGGGGATATTGAATCCGTTGTGGGGAACGAAAAGTGCCGAATTTATTGGAACTATTCGATCCCCACCCTCAGGCTCATACAAGCTAATAAGCCTGATGTAGTCCTTCTCGACCACCAGACCAAAACGATATTTGTCGTGGAGTTTTCAGCTACTGGCGAGACGAATATCGTCAGAAAAGAGGAGGTAAAACGGATAAAATATCGAGATTTTCTCTTCGAACTCCGCAGAATCTATCCAGATCACTCTGTCAAGATGGTCGTTCTGATTATTGGAGTCCTTGGTGGTATGATGTTTTCTCTACTCTCGAATCTCAAAATCATACCGGCTTGCCGCACTAAGGCAGAAATCTCAGCCGCACAGATGCAGAAGGCTGTCATTCTTGGCTCACTGCGTTTGCTAAGGGCACATGATTCTCGGACCCAATGATCACTTACCCCACGGTGTGGGGAGTGGTCATTGGTTGATTATGCTGGCGCGCCCTCCCGAATGTATCGGGGCTTCGGGGAATAGGGCCTGACCAGCGCACACTACGGTGAAAAAAAAACCTTACATTTTACTCTGAATTACAACTTAACCCTGGAGGACAATTTGCCTGTAAAATGCCTGGGACTAACATTAGATTGTAAGCTGACATGAGAGGCTCACATAACCAATCTGAGAAATAAATTAGCTACCTCCATCTATCTCTTAAGGAATATCAAAGATATTGTAAATGAAAGTGTTGTTCTCACAGCCTACCACGGTCTCTTTCACAGTACCATGTCCTACGGAATTCTCTTATGGGGTGGATCGGCACATGTTGATAAAATTCTCATAATGCAAAAAAGGGCAATAAGAGTAATAACAAATTCAAAACTTGATGAAAGTTGTCGTCCAGTATTCAAAAAACTAGGTATATTGACTGTGACTAATCAATTCATTTATGAATGCTTACTTTTTGCCAAGAAAAACATTTCCAGTTATACTGTTCAAAATAAATATAATACCAGATATAAATCCGTTATAGTGCCGTATTTTCGCTTATCCAAGAATCTCAACTCTTTCAGATTTCTGTTTATTAAATATTACAATATGATACCAAACGAGTGGAAGGAACTAGTTCTAGTTGAATTTGCTAAAAGGGTAAAAAGTTTCCTTAAAGAAAATGTGTTTTATAAAGGTGAAGAGTTCATACACTTCTTTAATGGAACATGACTAAGTATTACATGACTAAGTAACTAAGTATTATAACTAAGTTCTCCTACTATTTTACATAGGTTATTTTTGTATATATATATATATATATATATATATATATATATATATATATATATATATATATATATATATATATATATATATATATATATATATATATATATAACTTTATTTCACATTTTTAATAGCTTAAAATTTGTTTCTGCAAGTACAAAATTTTCCTTTTACTATTTTTTTGACGACTGTATACTATTTTTTTAATTGTCACACAAGAGAATAAACTCTACTCTACTCTACTCTACAGTGTTTCATGTAAGTGAAATTCTTACCTCTCATCCAGAATATTGTGTAGGAACCCTGAGAATATTATCCCGTTCAATTCCATAACGGATGTTTGGAATACAAACTAAGTAGAGAAAAATGTTTTTGTATAACTCAGTGTTCATTTAAAAATTTTTGTTTTGAAAGAATTTTTCCTTCGTGTATTTCAATGTTTATATGAAAGTAGGTGTCTCAGGGGGGCTTTTTCTTCCAGTTTGTGTCTGATAGTTACTCCTATTCATGAACTACACATATGTAAAGGGTAACTTCTTTTGAAATTGATTGTTTACTTCCTTTCTTTGGAAGACTTTCACATTCATTGTATCCAGATGTAGTACCTAGTAGGAAGCCAAAAACTTCCATTCCCAAATAATTATTCACTCCTTCAAATATAACCCCTTCGATCTGAATAAACTTCAATTCACCACCGTTTACAATTCATCTAATGTGAAAAAGCTTGTAGCAAGATTCACTTATGTGGAAACGAGAATACAGTGAGTAACTTGATAGATAGATAGATACTTTATTCATGTTGTTACACAAAAGTGTTTATACATACGTCACATAAAACAGTTACAACAGAAAGTAAAAATGTGAAAATTACAGCGAATAATTAAGTTATTTAAAATCCATTACAATCAACACCATTTGTCAGACAATAAAAACATATTCAAACACAAATATGTATAGCTTTGTATACTTCATAAATACATAAATTCAGTTACTTGATTACAAATAGGGTATCGGATATGAAAAGTAATTGAAATACTCTTCAAAGGAGTAGAAACATTCTTCGATCAGAATACTCTTTACTTTCTTTTTGAAGTTGCTCAAACTCAACGTTTCGTTTTTCAGATTCTTAGGAAGAGCGTTAAAAAAATGTATCGATAGATACAGAGATGATTGTTTGATCTTAGTTGTTCTAGGCTTTGGCAGTCTAATATCACTTTTTCCTCTTGTGAAATATTCATGTATCTACTCATATTTGACGGTATCACCACGAATATTTTTATTTTTTATATAAATCAAACATTCATATATATGAAACAAGAGGGAAGTGTAAGTATCTTAAATTTTTTGAATAGTGGTTTGCAATGATCATTATAATCAACCCCTGCCATAATTCTTAGAACTCTTTTCTGCAAGACGAAAATTTTGGCTGTATGACTTGATGCACCCCAAATAACTATAGCATACGTCATTGCTGCGTGAAATATTGAAAAGTAAGATACCCTGATGAATTCTTCAGTTAGCTTGCCCTTCAATTGTCTAATAATAAAAGTTGCCGTCGATAACCGTTTGGATAAATGGCTAATGTGTGATAAAAAATTTAAACTGACGTCTAGATGCACTCCTAATAACTTAATATCATTATTAGCTATCGTATTGTTCAGTGTGTTTTGTCCAGATTTAATGTCAGATAGTTGCTTTTGTTCCATATTTTCAGTAATTCTTCAGATTCCATTATATTTTGTTCGACATTACATTTGTCCCTGTTACAATGTATGATGGAGACATCATCAGCATAACTAGTTACATGTATATTAGTTGGTTTGGACAAATTGAACATCATATCATTAACATAGATTATAAAAAGTAGAGGACCTAAAACAGAGCCCTGCGGAACTCCATGTTTCATTACAACAAAATCCGAGATATTGTCTTGCCACTTGACTCTTGATTTCCTATCCATAAGATAAGATTTGAATAATTCCAGTTCGTTTCCCCGCACTCCATAGTACTCCATTTTATTTATCAAAATTTTATGATTTACAGTATCAAATGCGCGGGAAAGGTCATAGAGATTTGCCATACAACATTGTTGATTCTCGAATGAGTCTAATATTTTTTCATAGGCTTCGCACAAAGCAGTAATTGTCGATCTGTTTGACCTATAACCGTGTTGGAATTTTGTTAGCAAGCTATTTGTTTCAAAATAATTTGTAAGTCTGTTTTTTAAGATAATTTCAAAAATTTTTGGTAATATTGGAATGATTGAGACTGGTCTATAGCTGCTTGGGTCCCCAAAGTTTCCCTTTTTATGTATAGGTGTTATTTGAGAAAATTTGAAAATTTCTGGAAATAAACCCTGTTCTATACAGGAATTCATCAGGTTTGTCAGTGGCTCGATCAGAAAATCCCTTATCAGATTTGATAATATGCTGTTCAAATTAAACACATCCATTGCTGGTGATTTTTTGAGGTTACTAATAATATCTCTAGTTTCACTGACAGTAACAGGAAATAGGAAAAAAGATTTTTGTGTGGATGGGGCAAACTTCAAGAAATTTTGAAAATCTTGATCATTTACACCAACGAAATCTGTTAAGAGTTCTTCAATAATATTAACAAAATATTCTGAAAATTCATCCGAAGTCACGTCCGATTTGTAGTTGCTAGTCCTTTTAGTCGCTCTGTTGGCATTTATTATATTCCAGGCAGCCTTCTGTTTATTTTTAGATTGATTGATATACTCCGAATTACTTTCAAGTTTAGACTGTTTTATTTTATTTTTATATATGCATTTCAGTTTTCTGTATGCTTCCAAATCTTCTTTATTTTGAGTCGAGTTAGCAATGACTTGTGTTGACGCTAAAGAGTTTTGTAATTGAACCAGTTCTGAATCAAATTTAAAATTAATTTTTTTAAATTTTTGTTTCTTTACTGTTTTCTCCTTGAAGCATGATTCATAGCAATATGATAGAAAATGTGTAAGATAATTAGCCTTTGAGTTCGCACAAGTCAAATTGTAATACTCTTCGTTATTAAAGTAGTTAACACTATTTACAAACTCCTGTTTATTGTTTTCTGTCATAGGTCTGCATATAATGTATTCATCTTTTATTTTTCCTATATCAAAATTAAAAAATATACTTCGATGATCAGATAAAAGTAGTTCTACAACTTGTACATTGTATGTTTCCTTAATATTGGTAAAAATATTATCTATTTTTGAACTGCTCTTCGTAGTAACTCTGGTATCTTCATTTACTTTCTCTGTTAGGTTATGGGACGACATATTATTTCTACAATTGTTTGAGTCACAGTCATTTATATTAAAGTCGATATTGTAATCCCACACAACAATTATTTGATTATTTATAGAAATATTTCCCAATACTTCATCTATCGCGTTCAAATATGCATTCACCCCAAGACCTAAACTAGATCTATATGTACAAATCACTACCGTCTTCTCTGTAACTAATTCGATACCCGCAAATTCAGCAGTTTGTTCCAAACAATATTTAGACATATCTAAAGGTTTTATTTTCAAGTTGGAGTTTTTTCTCCCTAATATACATACTCCACCATGCCCAACTGTTTCTCTACAATAATAAGACAATAATTCATAATTTGGAATATTAACATTTTTTAACTCACCTTCCTTTAACCATATTTCAGTGAATAGTATAATGTCAACCTCATATTTTGTTAAGAAATATTCTATTTGTGTTATTTTATTACCATTACTTTGGATGTTTACATAAAACATCTTTACGTCAGATTTATTACCTTTCATATCCATTTTTCCCATATATGATGTATTCGATACATTAGAAATGTTGGTTAGTGACTCATTATTGTAGTTAGTTGTGATAGACGGGGGTATAAAAAATTTTGTTTGTTCGTCTCCACCTGACTTTCTTGAAGTTCCTCAGCTAATGGTTTAATTTGGTACGTAACAAGAGTTGCTTCGCGTTCATCTTTGTTTGATGGTTTAGAGTCACCGTTATTGTCGGCTACTCCTAAATTTGACATAAACTTCCAGATGGCTCTGCATATAAACTGTTTTCCTTTTCCTGTTAAGCTTTGTCCGTTTTGATTATAATTGGATTCCCTCAGAAAGTTGTTGCATTCAAAGATACATGTACTATGTAAATTCAAATTAAATAATTCTTTTTTCAGTTTTAAATTACTTTGATATATAGCATAATTGTTTGTTTTAATGTCATAGCGGTAAAGTTCAGTAATTATAATAGGATTTGTGTGAGTCATCTTCAATATGAATTCTTTCAAGTTCATCTAGACATGAGCAATTTAAAAAGTATGTTCTAATTTCATATAAATTATGCAATATGGTAAATTGATGGGTTTGACCCAATTTGAATTTCATTTTTTCCTTTTTAGAGTATGTGAATGAATATTCGTTGTTCCGTCAGGAACAACATTATTTTTTATCAGGTCTCTCGATTTTCTGTGATCTGATAAATTTTAAAAAGTTATCATAAAACTAATAGAAATTCGACAATCACGAAATGAACAATCTGGTGCGTTTAAAGATAAAAATCGTAAAATAAATATACCATGATCAAATGATATTTATACAACTATATATTCTAACAAAACATCTGAGTAGTGAAGTTTTTTCCAATATTTCCACCCCTAAAAATCATTTGAATTGAAAATTGAATTGGAAAATGTTTCATGCTGATGTGAATCTCTCAACAAATTGTATTTGCCATATTGTATTTTTCACAGTTTCCATTCGGAAAATTGAAAGAATGCGGTCGATTCTTTCGAGTGGAAGCGAACACATGACTAAAGGAATGGATTATTTCATCGAACCGCGAATGGGGCCAAAACGATGGTGAATGGCTACGAATTACAAATATTTGGGAGTTTCTCATTATGCCGCTCGAAGGATTCCAAATATTTTCTGTGATCTAAATGTATTCGAGTAAAAAATGTTGTTATGGATTGAAGATACGAAAAAAAGTGAACTGCTCAGAATGAGTTTGTGTCGTTTAATCGTTACTGGTGAACGTTTTCAAGTCGGTTGAAAAGTAATATTGATTTCAACCCTCGATATATCCATGAATAATTGATGATCACATACTTTTCAAACGTATTCCAAAAACACTTTATTGTGAGATTTTCACTAAATTGTTTTACAAAAACGCAACACGTGTTTCGCCATACAATGGCTTCATCTGGCGTGTCTTTCAACTAATTCTACACATTCAATACTAAATATATATATATATATATATATATATATATATATATATATATATATATATATATATATAGTTTACGGAGTACCTGAAATCAAAGTACCTGTAAACGAAGTACCTGAATTTTAAGTAGCTGATATTTTACCTGAGTTTCTAACGAATTAAATCACCTGCACTTATGTTCCATTTTCACATTTGAAAAAATATATTCAGTAACGGAGAGTTATTGAGTTCTAATTGATCATTCAGTAAATTACCCGAATTCCTGAATCTATTGATTTCTAAACATTCTAGAAGATTAAGTTTCAAACTCTTCTCTTCTAAATGTAACACCTCGTACTCATGATTGAACTCATGTCCTTCTGCAAAAAGATGGTTTGCAAATGTGGAATTGGTCTTTCTATTTACAAAACTATTCCTATGTTCTTTAACTCGTTGGAAAAATGTTCTTCCTGTTTGGCCAATATACAGTTTTGGACAAGAGCCACAAGTCAGCTTATATACTCCTGATCTATCCGACACCCAAGTTTTGTCCTTATTGTTTTTAATAAATTTACTTAGGTTATTATTCGTTCTATAAGCTACGTTTACACCTTATTTCTTCAAAAAACGGGCAATATTTCTGTTCCTATGTATATGATGGTATCGGCCGATTCCATCATATACATACTTTTCATTCTGTTACCTAACTAGGTCTCTGTGAGTGCTTGAGTAAGTACCATTCACCAACAGAAAAGGTACGTTTGTTCTACAAAAAAGCTACTGTGTTAGCGAAACATATCGTGAAATTGATTTTGTGGAGATCAAATCGCAAGGCGTAATTTATGTAAACTATTTCGTGTGTCACTTTCTTCGGATTGATATTTTCCAGTTTTCATCGCAGGAGGAATTCCCTTCAAATTGAAATATTCCATTATTATTGATCACACTCCATTGGATCGAATACATAAAATGGAAAATAAGCAAACTTGACATACTGTTTACTGAATTCACCCAATCCCTAGGCATACATCAGAGCTTAGAACTTTCCTAACACCACTTATAATTCCACCCACATCAACTTCATCTAATCAGAACACAACAGATGTGTATCTTCTAATAACAAGAGATAGCCCATTACTCATATCCAAAGTGGAAATGTCGCTGCGAATGTTTGGTGACACTATAAGACCCCTAACAGTGTTACGGATATTATGAGGGTCAATAAATATAGAAAATGCACTAAATAATGCAGTAAATAGTTGCAGAGATGCGGGCGGCTATTTCATACTCATATTTGAATTTCCTTTGTATGTGGTAATTGGACTATTGTTCTTGAAGAATCTGTGTTGATGAGCTTGGACTGGGTACTTTGAAGCTCTCTGCGTGCTCCTCAAAGAAACAATTAAAAGAACCATTGTATTATAATTGATGAACAATTGCCAGAAGGAGTATTTTCTTGTTAGTTATATTGGTGAAAATTGAAAATTATTATGAGGGAAAGTGACAATTCCTCTTAGGGTGACATATGTTCATTATATGATGAAAAGTGAAACCAATGACGGCAGCTGGAATCTACAATCCGGTAGTTCCAAGGCAGAGAAGCAATTGAAAAATTGATGAGTTTTCAAGTTGCAAGTAACAAACGTGACAATGTCACTTCTTCAATCTACATTTACAGCACAACATTGAAAATATTTTATGTTTCCTCCATTCTAGTTTCATAATTCCATTTGAACTCTTGTAAGAAAGAGTCTACGTATTTCGTTTTCTGTTATTCTACAGAGTTTAGTCACTTTACTGGTTCACCATTCTATCAAAAACAATATCAACTCGTAGGTCTTACTTTGAGCTAAAAAATGTACGAGATCGCAGGAGCCGAAATTATGAGTTTAAAGTCGAAATTTTTTGTTATGGTCCCCCATAACATGGGTATCAACTGAAAGGGTTTTCTGAAAAGCATACCGCCTGAAATAGTAGACTAATATCTGTCCATTCAAGCAATGGAGTGCTCCAAAAGATCACCATGCATGGTGCACGTGATCTTCCAGACAAGGCTGCTCGTAGAGTCGCACTAAGGAACGATCCAAATTTTATTTTTTTCCAATAATATGCGACTAGTTATAGAAATTTTTTTATAGGTGGAGTGTAGGGACAAATCAGCAGTTTTTTCAGTCGTATCAGAATTTGACATTCTAAACTTCAAAATACCCTTCATGTTCACACCACAGGCGTTAAAACGTAACTGACCACTCCGACACTGTAACGATGAATTTCGCCACCCAATTGCAGTTAAATCTGATTGACCAGCGTTAGTAGGCTCTTTTATTTTACCCAACAGATGCAAAGGTGCGTGGTGATCATGCTATGATCACGCATCTATCTTTGTTTGTGTTACTTTGTTTGTTGGGTAGATGTGGTTTAGTTATTTTTATTGCACTCTCATGACATGCGTATCAAATGAGAGGGTGTGTAGATGAACGAAAATACAATATGTAATTATTTTTTTAATTTCTGTCCATATACATGGAAGCTGTCTTCCAGAGATCATCCGGTATCTTAAAGATATTTTATACTTCCAGGTTGACACTTTGTGTGGGTTACGACATACAATTTGTGATGAAACTACCAGATTCTTGATGAAAATTCATGACGAACATATCCAAAAATCATGTTGCTATAAGATTTGCATACGATATTTCACAATATTGTAATATGTGTTCCATAAAGCACGCCTGAAGGAGCTGTTATATGAGAAAACACATCTATGTTTTGTGAACTATATTATGAAAAGCCCAAAAAAAGTATTCTTCAAATAAGGAATATAAGGTTCAGTTCACAAAGTATGTCATCTTTATTATTATGGAAATAGAGAATATCACTTCATCTAGAATAATTTTTACTATGCGATAAATGTACGAGGTCTGTTCAAAAAATTTGTTGGACTTTCATTTTCCCCAACGAATATTCATTCATCCGTCAATTTCTGTTCTGTCTCCTTCAAAGTAGTGCCCTTCAGGTATGATATATTTGTACCAGCAGTTTTCTAATCCTCATCGCAGATCTGATATGCACTCTTTGATATTGAAAAAATATATTTTTCTGGTAACCAGCTGTCGCACCCCTACGAACGACAACCCTCAGAAGTCGAAACTTGTGCGGGCTAGGGATTAACGAGGTCTTACCTTTCAACGTGTGATTTATAACACGGGTTGATCGACAGCAAGTGAAAATCGATCGTTCAGACTAGGACTTGAACCACCGACCACCACGGCAGTCAATTCGAGTGAGTGAACAAAGCACCCACGTCGAACCGCCTGGCTACTGACCGACTTTGAGCTCTTTCAGCAATTTGATTTGTATCTCCTCAATTGTCGCAAAATGTCGTCCTTCCATGGATCTCTTTGGAAACTTAAAAGTCGCAGGGTGCCAAATCCGGTGAACACGTTGACTGAGGCATGATTACGGAGTTGTTTTTGGACAAAAAATTATGAATAAGCATTGATAAGTGAGCAAAAGCCTTGAATTGGACGTTTTCTTCGTATTGCTTCACGCAAGCGGCGCAAAGTTTCAAGAAAATCCTCCTTATTGACCGTAGGACCATGTGACAAAAACTCTCCTGATGCACTATGCTACGAAAATCGAAGGAAACAGTGAGCAGAATCTTGACATACGACCGAAATTGGTGATGTTTTTTGTTCTTGGCTCTCCTGTGCTCTTCCACTGGGACGATTGGACTTTGGTTTCAACGTAATAACAATATACCAATGATTTGTCACCAGTCATGACACTTTTGAGCAAATTCGGATCGCTGTTGACGTCATTCTACAATTTCTGAGCGATGCTCGTGCAACGGTTTTTTTGGTTGAAATTCAGCAATTTTTGAACGAACTTCGCTTGCCCAACAGTTTTGAAAAAATTGCATGGCATGAGAAAACCGACATATCGACATCCTCAGCAACTTCTCTATGAGTGATTTGACGATTCTTCCTAACAATTTTCTCCACTTTCACCAGACAAGCGTCGTCATTAACATCTTCTCGGCCTTCTGTGGAAAGCTTGTACTACTTGTAAACATTTTTCTGACTCAGAGTACAATCACTGCATACCAATGTCAACATTTCAAATGTTATGGAGTTCACAAAATTTGATGCAAATTTCTTAATCAATTTTTTTCGATAGCAGAAAATTGCCGTACACGTAAACATCGCTAACTTAACCTAATTTTTTAACAGATCTCGTATTGGTTTTTCATCGATACTAACATCGTCAATTGTTCGTCACACAACTTTTTTCTCCCCCTGTATAAATCTACTCTTTTGATTATGTTTTTTGAGTTCCGAAAATGTTTTTGCCTTTCTTCTTCATTAATCTCTGTTGTGCTTGAATAATGAAGCAACGCATATGATCTCGAAAAATTCAAGCAATTAAAAGGCCAATCAGAAATTATTATTAACTCAATTATAACGAGCACATAAATAATTTCAGTTCCTCCATAAAGAACAATCCGCCGTATTCTTTTCGGTCTACCAACTGGCATAACAGCAAAGCGTT
The DNA here is from genome assembly GCF_025532065.1 of Leptinotarsa decemlineata. NCBI lineage: Eukaryota > Metazoa > Arthropoda > Insecta > Coleoptera > Chrysomelidae > Leptinotarsa > Leptinotarsa decemlineata. The sequence goes on along the minus strand of NW_027412549.1, from coordinate 4,587,293 downwards.
AAATCAGTTCCGATTAAAAATATAACTTGAATTATGCATGAAATTAATAAACCATCAATAACAATCTTATGACAACAAACTTGGTAACGTCTCCAGTGGCGTACTTAAATATAAGGACTGTTTCAGGAAAAAAAAGTTATGACAACAGTTTTTAGAAATAAATACATGTATCTGGAACTAATAAAAATAATAATAATAATCAATTGGCCTTATTCATTGACGAACATTGTTTATAAAAAAGAAGTAGATATGAAAAATCTATGAGAAGGCGGAGTTCAGCCGAGGCTGTATTACAACTTAACCTAAGGGATAGCATGTATTTTATGGAAATATAAAAATAATTACCTAGTTCACATTGATAAATGAGTAGTTCATGAATGTTTGTAAAACTAGGAAAAAAACAAAGGCTATAAATTTCAAAGTAAATATTGAAAGTCTATTAGCTCAAATAAGGTAAAATATATAGCAAAAACATACACAAAAGTGAGACAAAGGAAATACCAAATGAGCAAGGCATAACATGAATATATTATCTATCCAGAAGACTTCAGATATGTTTTCAACTTTTTTCTTGAAATTATATATGGAATAGTATCTAAATTCACTGGGCAGAACTTTATATTATTTGATAGGTTTGTAAATAAAACCACGAGAAAAGCAGGCTGTTGAGTGTTTTGGAATAATAAAAGTGTGTCCTTGAATTCTCCTGAGATAAGAAAGTTTTACATCTTTCATTAATATAATTTGGCTTTTTGTAAATGAGGAATTTATGTGTGTTGACGACTAGGTCGAAACGTCAGGTTTTAGCAATCGGTACCAACTTGATTCCTCGAACTTGGGGGATATGTGGTCAAATTTTCTCACATCATAAGAATGAATAATGCAATTGTTTTGTATTTTTGTTAGCGATTTACATCAAAATGTATCAAAGCAGGCCCGTAGATTATATCGCAATATGCTAATCTAGACAATATGAGGGTTTCCAAAGTTTCAACTTCAATTTGGAAGTCATAATATTTCTACTTTGATATAGTTGACGTAAGATACTGTAGGAGCTACGACAAAGTGAATTTATATGTTTGTGAAATCTGAGATCAGCATCTAGCCACAAACCCAAGCTCTTGTTTTCTGTAATTATTTGTAGTATGTCTTGTTCAAGTTTGATTTCAATTCTTTCCCCAATTTCCCACCTTTTGTGTTTCGGGCCAAAAAGTATCAGCTGAGGTTTTTTAGAATTCAATTTCAGGTTATGGGTTATAGATAGACCCAGTATCTTTTGTAGATCGCTGTTAATTTTTTCCATTGCCACCTGCCAGTTACTTTGTGGAAATCGATAATATAACTGAGTGTCTTCTGCATAACGATGAACTGTGCAATGATAAATTATTTTATAGAAGTCAGATATATGATAGATAGGTAGGTCTAAGGTGAGTGGGTCTATTCAACCCTCCACCGCAACCCGCAAGGCTTTATTGTGGCTCACGCCTATTCACACTCGGCCAAATAAACCTAGCTTCTTAACGAAGCCGATTAGTTTGTATGGCGAGTGGTCTTTCACGTCAGATGGTGAGAGTACGGATCTGCCGAACTCGATGAACCTGATTCGGTCCCTAGCGGGGCAGGCACAAAGTATATGCTCTGCTGTTTCATCATTTTCCAGACAGAGGCGACACACACTGTCTTCCGACAGTCCAAGTCTCTGCATATGATGATTCAAATGATAGTGACCTGTCAGAAGGCCTGTTAGACATCATAGTTCATTCCTACTGTAGTAGAAAAATTGTTTGGAGTCAAGCTTCGAAGGGTGAATAAACGCCTTGGAGTCAGCCAATCCTGGAAGTTTCTGCCAGAAGTCCATAAATCTTCTTGACATCCAGGTGTTCAAGTCAGATATATTTAGAGAGAACAGAATGGGGCCAAGGATAGAGCCCTGAGGTACTCCATAGTCAACAGGTAAAGCACTAGAATACTTTCCATCCAGACATACTGACTGAATCCGATTTCTGAGGTAACTTTTCAATAGATCTACAGTCCCTTCACTGAATCCAAAAAATGACATTTTCCTACACAGAATATTGTGGTCTAATGTATCGAATGCTTCACTGTAGTCCAAGAGTACCATGGCACTTACTTCATCATTATCAGTTGCTTTGAATGAATCTTGTGTGATGTTGCGGTGGTGGTGCTATAGAATGCACGAAATTCAGATTGAACATTTGTTATTAAATTGAGTTGAATTTTTGATATTCATGTTCAATAACATAATTTGTTTCTTGTTGAGCTTCTGGTAGTCAAGTTAGTTACTTTTAGCTTATGTCCTTAAATACACGTAACAGTATTGGTTGAACTTATAAACATTTTCATATGATACTTATAGGTAGAACTAACTGCTACTTCTATTGTAGAATGAATTCAACGAATATATTTCTTCCACACACCATTACTGCAATACCTTTCTCAACTAGAGTTTTCGCTATGCGGTTTCCTGATGAAGCCAACGTAGTTGGAGAAGCAACCTTAAGCCAGAAGGAATTTTAGAACAAAAAATAGGAGACTTTTTTCAGCTACAAAAATATGTTAAAAATTGCGCATTCTCTTCAATGAAGTGTATGAAGATGAAGATTAGAATCTTGTCTGATCTCTGGAATTTATTAAAAACTAGGTGACCCGGCAAACATCGTATACCGTGGGAATTATTCAATGTATCATTAGCTGAGTTATAATAACTTTTTTATATTGTATTTGGGAAGCACGAAGTCGGAACATACTAACACGGCTATTGTTGTCAGGTTGTTTCATGCTTAGCGATTAATTTTATGCCAGAATAACAGTAGATTCATTTAGAAACGTAGATGATATATATTTCATTCAACACACATGGTAATTTCCATATAAACTAGGTCATCAGTATATTTTAACTACCAAACAGTAGAACACTAGATTGAGATCCAAAATAGGAGATCTACTATGACGGTAGTAGACCTGGCAACTCATAACACGGCGCTCCTCTCGTGCTATTTCTTTATCTGCAGTGAATTTATCCGCAACATTACGCAGTCTAATCGCATCACGGCTTCTTTCGCAAATGGAATTGTAGGTAATACTGTGATGGATATTGTTGACCTCTCTTCTATTATGACAATTATGTATGCACTCAGAATCACGAATATCATAGTTATCGAAATGAGTATATTCAATGGATAAGTGATGTTCTCTGTCATTAACACTTAGGTTAGGTTAGGTCCAAAGTGAGTGGGTCTATTCGACCCTCCACCGCAACCCGCAATGGTATATTGTAGCTCACACTTACTCACACTGGACCATATGAACCCATATTTCCAACGAAGCCGATTAGTTTGTATGGTGAGTGGTTTTTCAGGACACATGGTGAGAGTATGACTTTACAGAACTCTTAAAACCTGATTCGCTCCCCAGCGGGGCAGGCACAAAGTATATGCTCTGCTGTTTCATCGTTAGTGAGGTAGTCAGATGGTCAAGGTGAAAGATTCCCACCTTGATACCCGCGAAAACCTTCCCTTATGAGGGTGCGTCAGAAATAATTTTTAAGTTTACACTGTCTATAAAAGTCCCACGAGTAGCTAGGGAAAGGTCAATCACGGCAGAGCCCCGCATCACCGTGACAAAGCGATGCTACGACGAGAGGGCGCCCGGTATCTCGAAGGTTCCGTAGTAACAGCTAATGGGCTTAGTGTCATTCATCCTCTCGGTACGGATACACACACCTTAGGATTGAGCCATCATTGGGATGACATTCAGTTAGGAAATAACAGAACCACAAGTGATTCTGTCATTCCCGTATCCAGCGGGGCTACGTGGAAGCAGGCAAACCCCACATTCCAAACCAATGCATTTGCCATAAACAGCATGCACAGTGGTTCAGGCAGTGAAAGATGAACAAGGACAGCCAACCCGCCGTCATTAACACTTCCTCATACATTGTATATGGCCTTCAAAAATCTTTCACCATCATCAACTTCCCACCAAAAGTCAATGAGTATGAATTTTATGTATTCATAAAAAGAAAATGCGGATGAATTTGTGAAAAAAAGTCGAAGACGTAATTTAGGGTTAGGCCGATGACATCTCCCTTGGCGAAGACACCATCTATCGAATCGACAGAGATTTCAATTTTCGAATATCAAAGGTAAACAAGGTTCCACAAGGCGTTCAGTTACAGAGCCTAGCTCCGACAATGACCGCCCAAGAGTTTCGTTCTCTATCTTTCACTGCAGCTTCAAGTGCAAGACAACTAGTTATGAGCTGGAGCCCAAACACAACGCATTCATTAGTCAATACCAACCAGCGCTCTTTCGACTCGTCATCTATGAGATCGATCCCATGCATTTGTGGTTCAGACTGGCACCACTGATGGAACCTATGGCGGGTCGGTACAGCGTTGTATGGTGTTGAATCATAAATGTTGTCCGTGAGCGGAGATGTTATCGTCCCTATACTCGAAATTTCGACTTCAAACTCAAAAATTCGTTTTTCTGATTGCCTCGACCATTACTTGATGAAGATCCATAGTGATTTCACAAACTACACCAAACGATTTGATATTCACAAACTTTAATGTCAAAAATATCAAAACATGTTTCGCTATCACAGTTGCTTTTTCGTGTGAGTAACATACTGACACGAAACATATTCACACCAAGAAGCTACTGGGATAACGAAGCATAATATTTTCGAAAATAAAATTTGTGAGGATCAAGTCGTTAGGTGTAGTTTGTTAAAATAAAAATTCGACTTCAAATCCGAAATTTAGACTTCAATTTCAAAATTTCGACTTCAGTTTCGATATTTTGACTTCCAACTGAATATTTCGACTATTATTTGTAAACTTCGACTTGAAACTCGAAATTTCTAAATTAAAGTCGTAATTTCGAGTTTCAAGTCGAAATTTCAAGGTTGAAAGTCGTCATTTCCAAGAAACAAATGTGGCCCTTCTGTGTAACCATATATCTGAAACACTATATGATTTAAAAATCTGATGATATGCCACTGGCGCCAATAACTGCATATTCTTAAATAACACATCTGGAAGCGTAACACGGTATTTATTCATGTAATATTTCAGTTGTAAGGCGTATAATTATTCAAGTAACGTATCATTAGGGTAATTATTGTATTCAAATGAGGCTACAGATTCAACTACACGTAGGTAGAACATTGTTCTGGATGCCATTGGGAAAAATCAACACACGTCATTGAAACTCATAGGCGTAACAGTGTGATTATAGTGATCTGAAGTTATTTGTGCCAGCCTTCTATTGACTACTTCTTACAACCATGGAAAATGGACAAATGATGATATCACAGAAAAAAGTTTCACTTCTGGTAGCGCATATTTTGGAATATGTTAAACTTTATACTTTACGTGGGTCTGTTAGTTCAGTATTCTCCAAAAATTATCGACAATTTATTTGATGTATATTACTTTACCTCGACTTTATCAGTAACATTTTGTGCTTTCGAAGATTTATGAAATCAAATTATCAAAACACTGACCCGTTACTTGATGAAAACTACTAACACTATTCGTGATATGTGATGGAATTGGCAGAAGCTTGATGAAAATAAAAGTTACGCTGAAAAGTTCATAGGCTATTTGATTTTATTATTCAATATGTCTTCGAGGGCTATACAAATTTTATAGCGGTCATTAAATTTTCCATTTCTCTTTTTCAGTATGATTTGTCTTTAGCCACATAATTACGATTACCTCTCCATCGGCACTGAATTTCTCTTCAGCAAGCATTCTCTTGATGTCTGACAAAAAAAAATTGCTGGTGGCAAAATTTGGAGAATACGATGGATACGAAGGCAATTCAAAGTCCAATTCATGCAATATTTCCACAGTTTCATCGATTTGTGATACGGTCCATTGTCCTAATGAAACAGCAATTTTTTTTATCTCAAACGCGGCCGTTTTGTACGATTTCGTCCTCCAAACGCTCCAATAACGCTATGTAATAGTAACTGTTGATGGTTTTCCCTTTCCAAGCCGATGAATATTATATGGTACGCATCACGAAATACTGATATCATAACCTTGGCAGTCGACTGTTGCTTCTTTGTACGCTTTGGAATCGTTTCACCACGTGCAGTCCACTCAGATGACTATTGTTTTGATTCTGGTATGAAATGATGAGACAATGTTTCATCCATTGTCACATATTGACGCATAAAGTCGGGTTTTTCAGGATGGCACAGCTTCAAACACTGCTCAGAATAATCAATTTGTTGTTGTTTTTGTTATTTTTGGTCAATTGTGAGCTTGCGCGGCACCCACTAGAAAAAGAGCTTTCGCATACCCAAATATTCATGCATTTTCAACACGTTCCTTTGATATCTTTAGAGCCTCAACTATCTCGACTGACTTCACTTCGCGTTATCCAAAATTATTTTGTGGATTTTTTTGATTTTTTTGTCGTTAACAGCTTCTTTGGGGTGTCCACTGCGTGCATCGACCTCGGTGCTCATTTCACCTCGTTTTAACTCAGCAAACCATTTCTCAACGATTCATTTTTCTAGTGCGATGATCAAATAATGTTTATCGAGCCAAGCCTTGGCTTCAACAGTATTTTTATGGAAAGCAATGCTTCTTCAAATTAACAAAATTTGTTCCACTCAAAACTGCATAAATTATTTCGCTATACAAAAGCTTTCTCAAGCGTTTTCACAATCTTCGTCGTGAAATTCCTACCACACAGTTTTCAAAACCGCAACACGTATTTTTCTATTCAAAATCTTTCTCAAGCATTTTCATACTGCTCTATTGTGAGATTTCAGCTAGGCAGTTTACATAACCGCAACATGTGTTTCACTATACAATAACTTTCTCAAGTGTTTTCAAAATTGTGAAAATTCAACCAGTCAGTTTTCAAAATTGCGAAACGTGTTTTCTTTTTACGGTATCTTGATTAGACAAAACCACAACTCGTGTTTCTCAAGCGCTTTCATGTTGCTCCAGTATTATATTTCAACTAGACAGTTCACGAAACCACAACACATGGTCCTCCAAACTGTGTTTCCAAACTGTTTTGTGAAATTTTCACTAGACAGTTCACAAAACCGCAAAACGTGTTTTTCAGGCGCTTTCATGCTGCTTCATTATGGGATTATCACTACACAGTTTACAATACCGTAACACGTGTTTCGCTATACAATAGCCTTTTCGAGGGTTGTCATACTCTTTATTATGAGATTTCCACTAGACCCTTCACAAAACCTCAACACGTGTTTCGCTATACAATAGTATTCTCAAGCGTTTTCATACAGTATGACTGGTGACTTCATTTCAACTGATGAAGCTAGCGTGTAGTGAAACGCGTCTTGAATAAAAATTATAGTGTGAAAAATGTATAATTACACTAGCCAATAAATAAGAAAAAAAGATTGCGACTAATATTATAATGGCTATACATGAGGGTTTAAAGAATCCTGACTGCGACTTCAACATGAAAAATTTTCCATTTTAAGTTACACTTATTTTCATTTTGTACAAAAATGTTCACATATTATAGGGAAATATAAGATCAAAACACAAAAAAAAAATTATTTTGAAGTTAACAGACTTTATTCACATTACACAAGAAAAAACATTCAAACGAAGTCTTTTGTGCATAAACGTTTTGCAAATGTTGACTTTCGTTTATATGTTTCATCTTCTTCCTTCATAAGGAACCAACAATAATCCCCCATCATTGCTGCATCCCATCGGCCTTGGTAACGTTGCTCCATTGTCAGCATGTCTTGGTGGAACCTTTCCCCTTGTTCGTCAATGACAGCACCCAAATATTTGGGAAATAATTCAAATGTGAGCGCAAGAAATGGATTTTGAAAGACATGGGACATCCCATTCTGCTGTAGTTTTCAAGTAGTTCTCCTACTTTCTTGTTTCCTAAAAACTCTCAAACAATTCTTTTGAAAAAACTTCACGCAGCTAATTCAACATTACTTAATTTTTTATCAAACTGTTGATCACTTAGTAGTTTTTTAATTTGTGGTCCAACAAATATGCCTTCCTTGAACTTTGCATCACTTAATTTTGGAGAAACGTTTTAACATATTCAAACGCATAACCATCTTTGTCTAATGCTTTTGCACAATTTTTCATTCACCCCAGTTTAATGTGTAATGAAGGTGAAAACATGTTTTTGGGATGAACAACCGGTATATTCTTCACGTTGGCTTGACCTGGAATATATTTATCACTCGGAGGCCATACTTTTACTAGATGGCTCTGTGTTGCCCTACTGTTCCAAAGCCAAAAAAAACAGCAAAACTTCCTAAATCCGCACTGCAGATCTAATAATAATCCTATGACTTTTTGGTCACCATATATTTGTCACTTATACGTATTATAACTTATTGCATTTAGAATAAGAGCCATACTTTCGTGTGTTTCCTTCATGGTAACTGCATGTGCAAAAGAAATACAGGGTATTATGTTTATGGAGCAGAACGGCTTTTAAACTTCTTTTAGACGAATCTATAAATAAACGCAATTTGTCCGGGTTATATGCAAATCCTAATTTTTCCATCACACCATTTAGATTCACAAACACACAATTTATCCTGCATAGTAAGAAACGGGATAGCTCATGGTTACGGTTACTGAATATTGAACTTTGGTTTTGTGAACTAGCTAATTCCATTGTTGTATTCTAACCCTTATAGTTCAGCATTCTTTTTGGACAAGTGGAGGTCCCGAACTAGGTAATTTAATTCAGGTTGTTCGGCTTTCTTGAAGAAGGAATAACCGGATACACAATTTTGTGTTTGCTCTTTCATGAAAAACCAGACACGTTTGTCATGCAAAAGTAACAGTGGTTGTAATGACTTGTTGTTTCTCGACAAATCATTGGAACTGCAAAAGACATAGAAGAGCCTTTGCCATTTAACCAGTTACTTACATTTGCTGCACAGGTTTGGCAACATACATAAGGAGCCCAATGCCGATTTTGACCATCAAAAACACAGCCACGTTTCTGTACTTTGGACATTTTTGTACTGTTGCGTACGTCAAGTTCAAATATGTGATACTGCGTTTACAGGTCAACTTATTTTATTCACAAAGAAAACAGTAATGTAACAGTAATATTCGCGTGTTTGCTCACCTCGCTTCACTAATAGTAACTCACCACTACTCGCGTTGAACCAAACATTTTCGCATTTAGGGACCAAAAATCAACAAAGAACTTCCTTTGACATTACAGTCGTAAATTGGCTATGAACTAGTGTTATCATAATGGAAAGTTATATATTCCTATTTTATGATATTATTTATTATTCATGATCCAATGTATGGCGAAGTATAAGCCAGACATGCATATGCTACATTCTACTGTACTTATTTTTGAACAAATGGGTCAGTACCAGATTTATCAATCGAACCACCACTAATCCACCAAGCAAATAATGATAGAGATACTAATCGATCATGCATTCAAACTCTGTAATTTAAAATTAAAAAAAAAGTCTCGATAAGGAACTGAGCCACATCAGGAAATATCTCTATCAGCGCCACAAGGAAGAGCAACTGTTATCATCGGTGTTTCCTCATAACGGAGATCTGTCAAAAAATATGAGTAGAATTAAACTGAAGCATATTAGAAGCTGATTCAGATCCGGGCACACCTTCTATAGTATAGAAAACCAGATACTATGTGAGTGAGTGGAATTCTTAATGGTTAGCTTTTCAGAGTCGAATGATAGTCCTTCCAAGAAAAACAACCAACAAGTAGAGAAGAGAATGTTTGGACTTACCACCTAACATCAAGTGGTCCAAAGCTGATAACATTCAAAAGAAGGGACACTGGTTCGAAAATAAAATCTGTATCGATATCGAATAAAAACTTTTGCAGCCATTGCGAATGCACTTTCTAGAGATACGTGGTATATTTCCTCAAATATTCAAAAAAATATTATTTTGCTATGCTGAAAACGATAGTTCTGTCTTTATTTTTCTCACCTGTCTATCGAAATATATCTTTTCGAAAAATAAATGTGTTTGTAAACATCTCTTTCAAACCCTTTATATTCTACGGGTATTACTACATAGTGTATACGTTTAAACGTTAGAGAAGAACACCTGGGCCCTCACAAAAGGTATTTAGGACCACCATTTGTGTTCGTGGCCACACACAGACGCACCGTGTGATATCTCTATTATGTACGATGGAAATCGTTGTCACTGTTAGTAAATTACGTCCTAGATGTCCCGAACATGTCGTTATTCAAGTATGAAATGTTGAATGAGTTCCGAACAAAAGAGCTGGGAATAGAAGATTTTACTTACACGAGAGGAATGTGTGTTTGGCTGTAAAATTCAATAGATATTTGATTTTTACGATTTTTATATCCGTACTGCTGTTGAATACGCTATAAAATGTTCACCGAGCACAAGAATCCTTTTGGGATAATCGATTTTCTTGGTTATTTAATAGTTCAACACCCACATATCTAATGATAATGTTTGTGGAGAAAGGTGAAATGTATTTCGTCTTCAGAACACAAAATATTTGAATAAACAGGATTCACATCGAAAACAAATTGAAATTTTTTATCATTAAATGATTATGAAAACGAAATACATTATTGAAGGAAGATTCAGGCATTTTCAGTTTCTAGTAATGTTGAACGACAAGTTGATCACTGTAGTCTCTGTGGCTTGTTTATAGCTTTGGCGAGATAAAATATTCAATAGAAAAAGCCCTCAACAAGTAATAGTTCTGTATCTTACTGATCAGTGGCTGTATTAGACAAAATTCCATCTTGCCATCTGACTTAAACTGCAGTTCGAAATCTTGGTTCCTTGATGGGCCTTTTCTTTTTTTTTCTTCATTTTCTAGAAGTTTGTACTATATCATTGTTCATCTATATTTCGCTTGGTCAGTCATTTACTTGAATTACTTCTTGGTTTTCATTGACTTGTATTCCTTCATTAACTCTATTGATTTCATATTCTACGTACCGATAGTTCTTCACATCTTTTTTTTCATTTTATTTCCGAATCCATCTATACTAATATAAATGTGAATGTTTCTGAGGATGGATGTATGTCTGAGGATGGATGTATGTTTGTGGCTTTTTCACACCTAAACGACTGAACAGGTTTAGATGAGACTTCACTCAAATACAGCTTATACCTACATCAGAATAACATAAAGGCTACAATTTACAAATGTTTTGTGTAATTTTGGTCATAATATAACGATAAATATCACGTTAGTCCCTGATAGATATCTTTGCGTGCGCTGCCTGAACTGTTGAAGTTACATGAAGATAATGTACCGTTAGATTGTTTATCTTGAATAGTTCTAAAAGTCCGCGATAGCATATAACTACCTCTCATGTAAAATACTGAGCCATGAATAAAATTAAATGAGATTATTTTTTTACAATGCTTCTTTTGGCATAACTAATATCTACATTCATTCATTAGGTCCATTTGGAATTAGAAATATATCGTATACGCAATATTATGAAGAAGTGGTATGAGCTTCAGCGATGATGAATTGTAAATTTTTCGGATAGTTCAAAAATTGAAAATATATGGAGTTCTCCGACTGCATCATCATTCTTCCAAATATGTTGAAAACAAACCAAGCGCTCCAAGAGGTATGCGAAGCATTTTACAAAATAGATTATCGCTGATATGAGACGTCATCAATATATTTACAAGAAACGGCATTTTAATATTCTGCAGGGAAAATCTCTCAGAGGTCGTTAGTGAAAGCTATATTCACGTTATGGAAATTGTTGCAGACATTACCTGGAGTACCTACGATATTGCGGATAGGGAAATGAGATGAAAACATGAGTAAATTATACTGGGAAAAAACAGGACTTGAGTGGCTTTTGTTTTGAGTGAACAATCATTTATGTTTCAAAATCAATAGTTATTTCAAATTTATTTATATTCACATGGTTACGGTCCAGAAATTTGGCAAGAATTACCAAAAAATAGAGTCTGAGTGAAATAAAAACATGTTGAGTGAGAGTAAGAAAGATAGTAAGAAGAAAATCATTGATTTTTTCACTCTTGATGAAAATATTTATTAACTAAATACAATATCTAATATCGAACCAGGAAAAGTTAAACTTTCAGATATTTCGACTAGAAATTTTGTGTAATTGTGCATATGTGTATTCTTCAGTAATTCGATTCAAAATCTCATTTTTTAATAAACACGAATATATATTGAATAATTATTACCTTCGATTCAGTTGTTTTCTCCATTCTACATCCACTTCATCTTACCTGATTTCAGATGCTTTGCTCAACAAAATTGATATTGGCCTTACTAACCACTTCAACAATTTATTTGAGAAATGAGTAACACTCCAATTTCAGTTTTATTCAGGTTTGTCATCGCCCCATTTGATTGTGGACCTAACCTAACCAACCGGATATCCGAAATTTGCCCAATTCTTCGTATAAGAAAAGAAAACTTTTCATATATAGTTAGTGGCATATTTGAAGACTGGCTATGAATCAAATCATCTTGAAGGAACAATTCGTTCAGGCCAGTCTCAACTCCCTACACTGTAATTACCACGTTCACAGGCAAATGGGACGATGACAAACCTGTTGTTTGTTGTCCGCTTCAGCCTAGTTCGAGGAATGATACTCTGAACGAATTTGATTTTCAATTATCGGAAGTCGTCGACTTTATGTATCGACCTTGCACTGACGGGGGGCCAAACAGCTCGAAACCGATCTGCAAGTGTGTTCCAAAAATTGGAAATATATTGCGGCAGTTGTATCGCCAACAGCATATGTAGGAAAAACTTCAGTGAAGAATCCTGCACTGACACCTGTCGGATATAATCCAACGCCCTTCGTGGTATTAGCCAAGGGATTAGTTGTTTTCTGATGGGTGTCAGTCCATCAACCTGTTCTTTTAGATAATTTGATTTATAGCCAGTCTTCAAATATGCCCCCTGACTATATGTTAAACAGATTTATTGCGCCAACTTAATTTTCTTGTACTTCTGTACCAACTTTCGATATTAACGCAAAATTTACTGTAATAGTTACAGAACAGGTTTGTCAAAAAATCATCAATTCAGATTAGTCTTCAAAATCACAACGATATGTGCCGAGATTGAGATATATTCATTTCGTCGATTGAAGACATTCACAATTCCATTCAATATGTGACAGTCTTGAACATATGTTCTGCTAGATTTTTTGCAATTGTGTATTATATCCATATAATTTTCTCTTCTTTCTCCTTTTTAAAATGTCATTATTCGATCAATATTTTATAACACACTGTATTTGCCAAACGTACAATGTATAGGTTTCTTGTAATTTGCTTTTCATCTGTTGATGATAAATATCTGTCTATCTACCTATGAATTACATCTTTATTTAATAATTTTTCAACAATTTGAACGAATTCTCAAGGTCCTTCCTGCAAAACAATTCGAAGTGGATGATAAAGGTATTGAAAAAATTCAAAGAAATATTTCGACAATAGCAATTTTGTAATTCATGTTGGTATTGATAATCTAACAAGTTAATGAGAATCCCAAATACTCATGGATGATGAGGAAAGATTTTTCAGCTTGACGCGTAATCCACAATTAAGTAGTAATCGAAGCCCTCGTCTTGTTCCCTTGGGCAGTAATACCCTGACCACTAATTGCAAAATAACAGTTGAAGGGCTGAAAATACATTTCCGAGAGCGCACATGTGCCACTCTAGCCGGACATTTTTCCTGATGGTGCAGTTTCTAAATTACCGTTTTATTGCGAATTTGCAATTACCTAGAACGATGGAAATAGCAAACTGTGGTGGCGTAAACCCACTGGAAAAATTTAACTTTTTTGTTTTGTTGTAGACACTTTGTTTTGCTAAAGAGATCAAACGGTAAAGACTAGGTCACATGAGAAAAAACCTACTGCGGAAAACGAAATGCGTAAATCTCATTAGATTCGTGACAACGTTCTGAAAAAATAATTAAGAAACTCTCAATGCTCGATATTAACAATCAAACATAATACTGAAGATTCCGGACAGATGTTACAAAGTTTTTTTGAAAATTTCTCAAAAACTTATGATTGATTCTAAATGAACTGAAAAAATATCCGCTTCCAAACCTCCAAGTCTAATTTAATGCTGAATATAGAAAGACTGTACAGTAACACGGAATTGAAACTGACTATTTCATATAATCATTCATTTATTCAAGATTTAATTAGTAAATATCGAAATAAAAAAGTATAAATCATTTACTATGAAGTCACACTTATTCAATCTTGACTGAAATGAATTTACCTCCTTAACGAAACCGATTATTACATTTGGTGTGTGATCTTTCAGGTCCACTGGCAGAGTGGTACTCTAGAAAAAACTGATTAGTTCAGTATATTGTATGATTTTCACTATAAAGGATTTTACAAAAACCGCGACACGTGTTTAGCAATACAATAGCTTTCTCAAGTAGTTTATGCTCAATTTATGCTTGAGGAAGCTATTGTATAGCGAAATACATGTCACGGTTTTTATAAAACCCTTCGTAATACAAATCATACAATGAACTGTATCAATTAGTTTTTTATTATGAATTTTCACCAATCTTAATTGAATAGAACTGGCCGAAGTATCGTCCAGTTCTCTCTCCTACGTGTAAAGTGAAAGCTGCACACACCAGACAAAAGACGAACTGTGACCGGCAACGTAGTTTGACCGAGCTAAGTGATATCAGTCCAGACTAGAACGACGGGACAGCGACGGGACTATTCTAGAGAAGAAAAGAAGCGAGGAGGTGACGGTTATACGGAAAACTTCTAGGAGGCGGATTTACCATTATATAAGCGTGTATTATTTCATTAGTTAACTTCGTCATTACTTCAAATGATTTTTCAATAGAAATCCTACATTTTTCCATAGTGGCAATGTGGCTTTCTTCGAAATTGCACAAGAGCACCTCTTTGTTGAAAGGTTGCCGACCCCTCTTCTAGAATAACTCTAGGGCATTCATAACCATGAAGTGGATAAGCAATAACGATATAAAACTGAAAGGCAGAAATGGAACCCTAATATTTGATTATTCGAAATGATCACTGCTCTCACTCAACAAAATTACAATACTTTTAGTTCAACGTGTTACTGTGAGTGTAGTTCAAAAACATTGACTCATTAGTGAATTACATAATGTCCTTCACAGCCTTTACCGTCGCTGACGTCCTGGTAAAGGAATGGATATGTCGATTCGGTGTCTCATTGGAGCTGCATTCGGACCAGGGCAGAAATTTTGAGTCCAACCTGTTCCAAGAAATATGTGAACTGTTGGACATTCGAAAGACCAGAGCCACAGCCTTACATCCACACTCCGATGGAATGGTGGAACGAATGAATACGACTATAAACCGCCACTTGTCCAAGGTAGTCTCTGACCATCAAAGAGACTGGGACCAATACCTCCACCTGTTCCTGCTGGCTTATCGTTCGGCAGTGCACGAGTCAACTGGCCAAACCTCTGCCAGTATTATAATGGGACGAGAGCTGCGGCTTCCTTGCGACCTAAAATGTGGGACGCCTCCAGAACAAGACACTGCGGGGGAAGACTATGCCAGCAAGCTTCGGCAGAGAATGGACGACATTCATGAACGAGTCCGTCTGAACATCCGGAGTGCCAGCGATAGGATTAAGGAGGCCTATGACATCAAGGCGAATGCTGGAGGATTCAAAATCGGTGACCTAGTTTGGCTGTACAATCCTAAGCGCCGCCGTGGTTTATCACCGAAGTTGCGGAACTCGTGGGAAGGTCCGTACAAAATCATGGAACAGATTAATGAACTCGTCTACCGAATCCATAAGCCACCTTGAGGAAAGCCTAGGGTCGTCCATTTTAATAGACCGGCTCCTTATGCTGGAAATCACGACCAAGTTCGCGCCCTCAGACCACCAGAGGATGAAATGACGTTCCAGTAATTCATGTCCTTATACTCGAACGGACAGAAGGTCGTACATGGGGTAACTCGAGAAGAGCCACGTGACCTTTTCAAGGTTCCAGTTGATTACGCACTAGCTCACTGCGTGGCAGAGGATCTCCAAATGTCCAAGGGTATCGCTGTGGTATTCAACAAGAAATTCGATCAGCTCGAAACATTACGAGAACAGAATCCAGAAGTCGGAGGAGTGCTACAGTTGAAGAAGGGTCAGAGAAACATCTTCTACTTGGTGACCAAAAAGCATTCTCGCGACAAACCGTCCTATGAAGATGCCTGGAGAAATCTCACTAGACTGAAGGAGACGTTGCTCGACCATATATATATATATATATATATATATATATATATATATATATATATATATATATATTAACTCGAAGATTCTCACGGCTAAAGTATGATGAGCTGTTTTCTCGGGTTTCGCTCCGTGTTCTGTGTATTTTCTTCCCATAAGGATTATTTCCACAACGTTTCGGCAGAGCCTCATTTGCCATCTGGTGATGTCTGGTTTTTTCAACTAGACTGATTAGTTCGAACTCTGTGTCTCAATTTATAGGGATGGAATCAATATGGCAATATAGGATTTAGGCTTTCGCGGCCGTGATTTTCATTGTTACGATCTTCATTCGGGTTCGAAGGCCGTCGTGGTTTGAAGGCCTAACGTTTCGCCAGCACGTGTAACTGGCTTCTTCAGAGGTTTATTCATCTTGATAGTTCACCGATGACGTCATTGGTGAACCATCAAGAAGAAGCCAGCCACTCGTACTGGCGAAACGTTAGGATACAGTTTCAAACCACACCGGCTTTCGAACCCGAATGAGGATCGTTACTGAAAAATGTTTCTGAATTTGATATACCCTAAAAAAATCTGTAAGCAACTGAAAAGTTTCAGAATCTCCTTTTTTGATTAAAAAAAATTTCATAATTTGGTTGTGAGTCATGCCGTTCAATATACTTCTTTGAAATCTTTCCTAACGACCACTTTAATACAAATAAAACTAATATAAAGACCTTTCTGCTTTGAAATCTTCCACGGCAACGTGAACGAGTATTTTTTTGTATAATTAAGTAGCACAAATAACGAGGAAATTAAGCTGTGAATTATAATGGCTTAATGGCCAGGCGTTTACTAATTACTTCTGAAAATATTCATCATTATTACGCTGGGGATACAGTACGTCACTTCTTAATTTTTTTCTCTCTCTCCAAATGTGGCTTGCGATAATTAATAACGCAGAGGAATGTTGATAATCGGGATAATTAAAAAAGAGTGCGCGTGTTCCTCTGTTTCCATATCTTTTTCTCTCATATACGGTTTTTGGGGTTATTAATGAGATTTGAAGTAGACCACTGAATATTTTTTTCGGTTGGATTCTATATCTACATATTCTGGGATGGCAACATTTTTTTATTTGTTTGTGAACCCAACCCATAACTCAATGAATCACGAATAAATAATAATGTTTTTTTCATCTAGAACACTAAATTTTTTTTTCCAGTATGGGTATCATAGCCGCCAGAACAGCATTTTTGAAAAATCAAATAGATCAGTTATGGTCAATAACTGATATTGATAGAAGATAGAACTGATATTGATAGTTTGATGGGAAATAATAAGAAAGTCGAATATGAATACTTCGGTATGAACTTTTCTTGGTTCTTTGTATCGAAAACGAAATTTTTTGTTGGGTTCAGTGATTTTTCCTCATAATATTCGATAACATTAAAAAAAGATTGGCGAATGAAGGTTTTGTCTTTCTACTTCTCCATCCTTATACAAAAGAAATAAAGGAAGAAAACAATCAATTTCAAAGAGTTAACCCTTTACAGTGAGTACCATATGTAACGGATAAATTCATTTTCTACGTTATTAGCCACTTTCAAAAAAAAATCCTGAAACACGTCAAACCATGTATTCGAAAAGACACTCTGTGACACAAAAAATCCCTCCTCCTTCACCTCCCTCAACGTGACAGCCACCCACCCAAATTTTTTTTGATGCAAAAGGGGATCAAGTGATACCTCATTTTGAAGGGTATTCAATTTTCTGTACAGTCATATCTTTATTTTTTAATTTCGTGCATGCGTCAAAAACAATTGAATACATTGTGATATCTAAATCACTTATTAAAGCGGTAGCAATCAATGTGCAACTAATGGAAGTCTTCAGATCAAGCGTTCAAACTGACAGCCATTTGTTTCTTAACAATAATAAAGGCGTTGCTGAAAGTTATCAACAACATCTTGAATGGTTTCGGGAGTGATACGTGCTATTTCTTCTCTGATTCTGATTTGCAAACTTTCAATATTGTTTGGTCTGTTGACGTATACTTTGGATTTTACGTAACCCCATAAAAAGTAGTCAAGCGGTGTCATGTCGGGAGAACGGGCTGGCTACTCTATTGCACCTCGTCTACCAATCCATCTGTTGGGAAAAATTGCATTCAGATATGCACGAAAACGTCAGCTGCAAAATGTGGTGTAGCATCATCTTGCTGATACCAGATATGCCTATCCATTTGATTCTGATTATCATTATCTGGAAAAAGTATTTTCATCGTTGGAACTGAAAATTTTGTGGAAAACTCCAAGTAACGTTCACCGGTAAATGTTTCGTTGAAAACATATGGTCCATTTATGCGATTGTTTATAATCCCTGCTCAAACATTTACTTTTCTGGGATATTGAGTGTGGGCCTCCATCATCCAATGGGGATTTTCTTGGCTCCAATATCGACTGTTCTGTATGTTGACGGTTCAAAAAAAAAGTAGACTCGTCGGAAAACAATATATTTTTCTTAAACGCAGACACCTGGCTTCCATTATTTCGCAAAACTCAGTTCTGCGATCTGGATCGTCTTCGTTGAGTTCAGGTACCAGTTGTACTTTATAAGGATGATACTTTTCACATTCAAAAACACGCAGTATCGAACTTTGACGTATGTCGTAGTCGGCGGCAAGTTGTCCGGTAGGTTTATGTAGATTCTCCTTGATGTCTACCAAAATATCCAAATTCTTCCCATCGTCAATCAATACACTACTGCCTGA
The DNA here is from genome assembly GCF_025532065.1 of Leptinotarsa decemlineata. Taxonomy (NCBI): domain Eukaryota; kingdom Metazoa; phylum Arthropoda; class Insecta; order Coleoptera; family Chrysomelidae; genus Leptinotarsa; species Leptinotarsa decemlineata. The sequence continues at coordinate 4,568,250 of NW_027412549.1, read as the reverse complement.
TTTTGAAATATCTTTGACAGTCCCAAATTCATGAAATTTCGTTTCTATTCTACTAACGGTAGATTGAGGAATGTGTGATCAGAATATTTATTATTAAATATTTCACTTACATTCTTCTGGGTTCTAGTTTTGTCCACACATCTTAGTAGTATTAACACTTCTACTCATTGACGTTCAGTCAAATGAGACATTGCTAGAACTTTTAGCCCATTGTCTGAAAGTAATACTGAACAAGAAACAGGAACAACTGAAACTGCGTCTCTTCAGCAAGTTCACAGAAATCATACAATTCTTTACTCAACTGTCACGGCTGACAAGCAACGGTTAGTAAAAACAAAAAAAATGAAGGTGCATTGCATATTATACAGCGGACAGATTCAATGGAATACCTACGTGTTACTTTTCAACACTTTGAATTTTTTGTTTCATTATGACGCATGCACGAAATTAGAAAATAAAGATATGGCTGTACAGAAAATTGAATACCCTTTTTGACCCCCTTTTGGGGTGGTGGCAGTCACGTTGAGGGGGTGTAGGGCGGGGAGGAATTTTTTTATGTCACAGAGTGTCTTTTCGAATACATAATTCGACGTGTTTCAGGGTTTTCTTTGAAAATGGCTAATAACGTGGAAAATGAATTTATCCATTACATATGATGCTCACTCTATGAAGTTGTGTACCTAGATCATGCAAAGAAGGAACATTCAGAAACAAACTGTAATAAAAAGCCCTATTGTGACAGCTATTTCCATATGAACATTTTAGTTCACGAAAGACAATTACTTTTGAAACAACAACTTTCATATGAACACTGAATTAATATTTGGTTTGTATTTCGAACATTCATTAAGGCATTGAATCAGATATCATTCACAGGATTCCTACACATTATAGTAAATGAAAGAGGTAAAATTTCACTGACATGGAACACTGTCATCCTCAATGGTGGACATTCGATGTTTTGGAATAGGACACTTGCCTTATTCCCACTCCAGTGCCAATTTGGAGCTTCGTTTTATTGCATTACCTGATTTGAACTTATTCATATACGAATACTTGATGAAAATCCATAACGTATTCAAGAAACAGATTATTGTGAGTACAGCGAAACACGTGTTGCTTTCTTGTAAAAATGTTTAGAGAACATCTCACAAAAGTGTTTCAATATGGAGGCAGTATACAGTATAACACATAAAGTGAGTCATAGTTACGACCGCACCGGGGGCCTGGGGGGCGGTTAGGCCCCCAGACGTACCCTGGCGTTGGATGCGATCGGGCGTGGAGGGGTGGATTTTCGGGAAATCCTTGCGGGTACCGCCCCTCACCCCACACCAACAGGATTTCGCAGGGCTTCCTCCCGCTCACCGAACCCGGAATTGCTTCCTTACATCTACTTAGTGTGGCTAACCAAGAGACAGGACCATCGGCAGCGTTCGACCGAACGTTCGTACAAGTTAACTAAGCTCTTCTTTCGCCAGAGAGTGCTCGCGTCGCACACCTGCCCCCGCCAGCCATGCCAAATCAATTGGGAATATAGTCCCGGAAGTGACCGGCCGGGGTCCTAAGCTCGGATACTAGTAGCTCCGTCCAACCGGGCTCCGACACCTCAAGCGTCTGCCTTGGTGCCCTCCAAGGCTAGACTCGGATACTAGAGCCCGGAAGGACCGCAAGCCCCGACACCTCGAACGCTTGGATCCGTACAGAAGCAGGCGAGGATCACGGAACAGCATAGGCCGTCCAGTGCCTCATAATGGGGCTGCCATGCACCCATGAATGGATTATCGCAGCCCTGTGTATCCCTTTACCCGCTAGCGGAGCCGCTGCCCCTAAGAGGCCAACGCCAGTTGGAGATGAGGCTCACTAGCCTCCAGCCGCGAGCGGGCACTCACCTCCCCCCTAGAACTCATGTTAGGAAAGTTCCCTTTCCAACGTTTGATGAGTAACCGTCGAGGACTCTCACGAGCATCCTCTACCACACATCATATGTCGAAGATGTCGCGCCCATTACCCGTGTAGGTGCGGGATAGGGCGGTTCATCAACAACTTTTGGGTGTACGCCGTGTGGTCTGCACCGCATACCCTTACGTTACCCCAAGGGGCACTCATGTTAGGAAAGCTGCCTTTCCAGCGTTGGATGAGTAACCGCCGAGGGCTCTTGCGAGACACCTCTCCCACACATCTAGCTTGAAATCGGCCAGCGCCTGTTACCCGCAGATGCGGGATGGGGTGGCTGACCGATAACTTTACTGGGTGAGTGCCGTGTGGTCTGCACCGGGGGGACTGTCAAACACCCATAAGAGAGAGACAGTGATCCCCCGCCACTCATTATTAATAAATATACAGTGTCATCCCCAAAGTATGCACCAAATGGGAGACTTATTTATTAATGGTTTTTCGACAAAAAATTATAATTGATGAAAGTTTGTACATCCCCTAAACCTAAACATGCACCATCAAGATACAGGACATCACACGTAATATACGAGCCTTCAAATATTTGATTTTGTGACAAGAGTAAAGTACTCTCATTTTGAAAAATCTTGAGAAATGTTTTCCAAAAAAGTTGTTCAACATTGAGAAATACATCCAGAAGTCATGGCTTCTAAGTGAAGTTTTATTTTTTTACCCATTTTTTTAACTACAAGAAAAAATTTCTTGCTAAAACGATAAATAGACAGCATCCTGTATACGACGATTCATTCAAAAGCCTGTAATATTACAAATTACACAACTATGGTGTCAACCACGGTCATTTTTTTGAAAAGTAAATTGATTTTCAAAGTTTTTGGTGCAAAGTTATTTTTATTAATACCGAAAATTACTCATAATTGTACAGTACTGTAACAAGAACTTAATATTCAATGGAATTAAATAACAAACTATCAAAATAAAATAGATATTTCAGAAATTTTCTTGTCCAAAATAAGTGTTTTAAGTTGAATATCAAAAAAATCAATGAGTTTGTTCCGAAATATATATTTTATTTTGATGTTTTGTGATTTGATATCATGAAATATTGAATTCTTGTTACAATACTGTACAATTTTGAGTAATTTTCGGTGTTAACAAAAAATAAACTTAACTTTGCACCAAAAAAATGTATTTACTTTTCAAAAAAATTGACCGTGGTTAATACCATAGTTGTGTACTTTGTAATATATGAGGCTTTCAAAATGAACTGTCGTATACAGGATGCTGTCTATTTATCGTTTAAGCAAAATTTTTTTGTAGTCCCCATTAAAAAAAAAGGGTGAAAAATAAAACTCCACTTAGATGATCATGACTTCAAATCTAGATGTATTTTTCAATGCGAACAAATTTTTCAAATAACATTTCCCAAAATTTTTCAAAATAAGAGTTTTTTTACTCTTGTCACAAAATCAAATACTTGAAGGCTCCTCGTATATTACGTTTGTTATGCTGTATTTTGTTGGTGCATGTTTACTTTTGGGGGATGCACAAACTTTTATCAGGAATAACTTTTTATCGAAAAACTCTTAATATATACGTTTCCCATATGGTGCATAGTTTGGGGATGACACTGTATGAGTAATAAACAGCCTATTTTTGTCATGTGCTACTCTGAACCTGTCAAATTTGACATTCTTTGCAAAAATCCTTCACCAATCAGTTTTTTTGAGAATTTCGAAAAATGCCAAAGAAAAAATTTGCTCAATCTCAAATTTTATACCCTTTTTCGAAATCTGAACCCTCTTTTAATGAAATATGCTATTTTGAGAAAAGAAACAGCTGATCAGAATTGACATTGAAAAGATATATAATGACGTCATATTATCCATTAAAACAAAATACAATCGTTTATTGTGTAACGGGTTGATTATTTTCTTATTTACTGGCCATCAACGCAGAGTTCAATTCTCATGCTGTTCTTTTGCTTTATTTAAATGACCTCCTCAACACAACTCCTTACTCGATGTGAACGTTTTCAGATTTTCTAAATAGAACTGACAAAATAAAAAAGTGAACAATTGGAGTTTTTCTGGTGAAATATATTGACAAAAACAGTTCTACTCATCGCCTGATGATGCTAAGTTGGTAAGCGAAATGCTCTTCGAAGAGCAGCGTTTTTGTTCTGGTGTGTAAAAAGTGCTTCCGTTAGATTCTACCTATCGACTTGATATATCATAATGCAATATATGCAGTGATACATAAAATGTCGCACATAAAGTTCCCGACATATGGAAGTTTTTTTAATTGATATAGTGAAAATTTGACTCCGCGGTAAGTTTGAGCTTGAAAAATGAGTAAAAAACAGCCTCTTTTTTTTGTCGTGTGATTTTTCATACTTGACAAGTTTGACATTATTTTCGAAAATCCTCTAAAAACCAGTTTTATATTCAAATTTCGAAAAATGACAAAAAAAGTTGTTCCAATTTTATACACTTGCTAAAAATTTGGACTCTGGAGTTTTGGAAGTGTTAGAGACGAAATTTGTGGCATTCACCAAACGGTAGAAATGAAACAGTGTCTCAGTCAGATTTCTAAGGCAAAGTGATAGGACGGGATTGGGAAGATTATCAGCCACCAAGATCACTGGACTTATCTCCGATGGACTTTTTCTATGGAGTTATCAGAAGATGTCTTACTGTGGTAGGATATCATCTATATTATAGTTGTCGATGGTCTAGAAATCATTTGACTTTAATTCTAAATTGTTTTCAGTTATGAATGTGTTATGTTTTTAGATCGATAATGAGTATTTCAATATGGTTGATCTATTGGAGTCTTTTCATAACAGCAGAATTTGTCACATTCTGTGAACAGTTAATTTGATCGGATAATTCGAAAGAAAAAAAATAAAGATTTATTGAAGCTTATAAACCAACCAACCAACAACCAACCAACATAATCAAACCTTGAGCTAGCTAGGGAATTGACTAAGTCTCACTTTCAAAAGAGCGATTCCAAGAATGGTCAACCAAATTACTTCGAAAGTCTCCTCGACAATCAGTCAACCTATTGACCAGACAAGTATCTTTCCGACCATTCACCACTTTCCTGCATTGTCTCTAGCAGAAAATTATTTACCATTTGGTGATACATAATTCTCAGTTGAAAAAAATTAGGGCTAACTCAGTGTGTAGTAATTCTTTAAGAGATGTGGCGACTTCCTGGAATGTTGTCAAAGTCAGAGAGTGTGTGCAATTTAATAACACGTGATCCTTTCAAACAAAAAATGCACACTTCCATTTGTTGAAGAAAATCTTACGTACCTCGAAATTATTGGGTTGCTTTAAAGTCATTGAAGATATGCTGCCTTTATATTATCTGTACTTTCTATTGCAGGTTATTTCAAGTTTTCGTATACTCAGATTTCTCACTCGAACGGAAGTTCCATACATAGTTCATGAGAGGAGTCGTTGACAATTATACTCTTCAAACTCTTCACGTTCATATAGGGTGCTTTTGGTATTGATTTTTTGAAATTGGTTGAAATCACAAGCTGAATTTTGAGGTTTGTCTTTCATGACTTTCAGAGAAACCTATTAAAAATCTTTTGCTTTTATTATTTTGCTCACCTGGATCATTTCCCATTCATATATTCTTTCTCAAATTCACAGAACAATCATAAAAGTAAGACCCAATGGTAATTCGTAAAAAAAATTGTCATTATCTTCATTATTATACCATTGATAATTCGAAAAATTTTAAACGATTTAAAGAGATTCTGTAATGACTAGTCAATGATTCTTAAAATATGTGGCTTTACACATACCTACATAATTATGGCTAGATTTTTATAAATTGATGTTTATACTCTCTCCACGTCGAAACTTTTTTTCAAGTGATTGTAACGGTGATTCGTCATTTTATCAGTTTATCTCTTGTTTGTTTTTTTCAAAGTCCATCAGAAATCCGTTACAACGTACATCCCGAAATCAATTATGAATTCTACCAAGAGGTAGTCGGTTTTAAAAATCGCATTATGTTTTAATTGCTGGAGAGCCGGCTTTAATGAATTGTGAGCCCGTGAGACTACCGTTATAATATCATAACTGTCCACTTTATATTGTTATTATTTTTTAATCCCTAATCCGAGTGTACGCTATGCGGTTGGGACTAATTAGCGTGCAAACAGAAACAAAGTAATTCGTTGAAATGCAATTAGTGACAGATATGACGAATGATGAGGGTAATCTCATTCCAGGTTTGCCAAAATTGGGGATCATTTTCCGAAAATGAAGTTAGGTTTTTTATTTCAAAGGACCATGTTTAAAAAAGTCACCCACACTGAATCCATTATAAAACAACTCTGAGCTTTTTGAATCTTCGTGTGACAGAAATTTCAATACAGGAGAATTTACCCATTTTATATTCTATTTGAATGACTATTGAGAATTCAAAAATGAATAATATTCACCATTTTCTTTTAATTCTTTCTGGGGTTCCTTAACGAGACATTGGAAAACAAACAATATTTTATCATTGTTACTTTTCAAGCTGTACAAGATGGAGTTTAGAGATTATTGATCCGACGTTTCGTCTCCTAGAATCCAACACAAATTTTGATTTTTTTATATGTACATATGAATAGATAGATAGCTCTTTATTTCCAACAGGTATAAGTACACCCGATAACAGGAAAGATATAGACTGGATGAATGTATCCAAAAAAGGTATATAAAAAAATGTATAAGAAATAGAAAAAGAAAATGGTTCAAATGCGATAGTAATGTACATCCACATGTATGTGTTAGCAGGATTAGATAATACAAAGAGCGTATTACATATTGTGAGTAAACGTCATGATACAATTTATTATGAAAGATAATGAAGATATGCTGATGTCACATGAACCACATATCAGATTGAAATTATTGCAAAATTATTAGCAAGATCACAGTACAATATCTTTTGCATGCCTACTATTCAGTCGACGTATATTAAATGGAATTTTTGCTAGCAGGAATTCACAGCTTATGTTATTATGTAGTAAAGGCACGTTATTGTAACAACGATACGTCTAGTATTCAGTGAGAGGAAATTGCTTTCATTCAGTTGAGAGTATTGAATAAACAATATTGCGTTCTGGGTAAATACAAATTTTTTTCAAATATAAATATTTCAATAATTTTCTTTGAACACATTGCATAGAATTTATTTAGGTTACCTAATGGAGATATCATATCAATACCATATTGATACAGTTGGATATTAATGTAAGAGATGATGTATCCGAACATTCCCTACCGTTCCTTAATATGAAGCCTAAGATTTTACTAGCTTAAGACATGGCACTTTGAATATGAGGATTTAATGACATCTCTTGGTCAAATACTATGCCAAGGTCGCGCATCTGAGTCAAACGATTCAATATTGTTTTATTGAAATTGTATGGAAATATCAATGCATTTTCTTTCCTTGAGAAGGCGAGGATGGAAAATTTGTTGAAATTCAACTCAAAGTGGTTTGTATTTGAACTGTATTGATGTCATACTGTAATGAAATGCAATATTGAGTTGTAAAGATGGAAAGAGAAATGAAAATTCCTATGGCTTTTACCACTTTTAATTGTAACTAACGTCCTGAAGTTTCGTCCTATATGGATATTCTCAAACTAATACAAAAACTTCATTGTATTAGTTTGAGAATGTCCATATAGGACGAAACTGCAGTAACAATTAGTTACAATTAAAAGTGGAAAAAAACATAGAAATTTTCATTTATCTTTTCATTATGATCTCCTACCACGTAGTAACGTCTACATCCATCAATTTAGTTGTAAAGATGCTTTAATGAATTTTCAAGTTATCAGCATATAAAAGGGTGGAGCATTGAAGTCCAGGGTGAGGTCATTGATGAACAAGAAGAATAAAAGAGGCCAAAATTAGAACCCTGTGGTACCCCATGATGAAAGAGCCGATATTCTTGGAATTCGACATATTGTGGCCTATCGAAAACATATGACTGACTGAAGATGATAGTTCAGGAGGTAATCCTAAGAAACTAAGCAATAAAATTTTCAGGTCAATTATGTCGAAGGCTTCTTGTAAATACATATAAAAACATCTACTTGACCTCTTTGGTCCAAGATTTCGAAAACATATTAATTTATACCATTGAGGTTTGTCACACAGGACTTTATTTCAACAAAACCACACTGTTCAATAGATAACATACACTTTGTAGCGTTGTATATGTGTAGAGTAGCTAAGAGATTATGGGGCCGATAGCAACACCGCGTTATGGGAAATACCATGTAAATTTGGAGAAAAAAGCCAAGCTCCGTTTTGCAAATTTTTGTCCCAACATAGGATTCTCCATAAGTCAGTGTTGCCAGATTTCTTCAGGTCCACAAGATTTCATACACTATTCAGATGTCGCACCATCCACTGTATAGAAAATAAAAATAATAAATAAACTATGCGCGCTCGACCCAATTCTATCTAGCATTAAAGATGAAATTCAGTCATTGCCACCCTCGTGTGGGTTGAATAATATCCCAACCTACCTATTCCATATTTAAAAGTCGGGCCTATGTGTGTGAGCGTCTGAGAGCCGTGATGTAATCGATATAAGACAGGTGTTGAAATAGTGTGAAGTGAGGAGATTAAATAACGTGCATTTGTATAAACAATATTTTGAAATTTCGTGAAGTAATAACCTGGAAATTATTAACTAGAGTTATATCAAGGTAAAGTTGAGACGAATTGTGATTTGAGGCATAGGTGTCGAAGAGAGTAAATAACGTGCATTTGTATAGATAATATTGTCGAATCTCGTGAAGTATCAACCTGAAAATCATCAACTTGAGTTGTGCCAAGGTGAGGTTAAGATGAATTGTAATTTAGGACATAGGTGTTGAAGTAGTATAAACTGAAGAGAGTAAATAACGTGCATTTGTATAGATAATATTGTCGAATCTCGTGAAATATTAATAAGAAAATTATCAACTTGAGCTGTGCAAAGGTAAGGTTAAGGCGGATTGTAATTTAAGACAGGTGTTAAAGTAGGATGAACTGAAGAGAGTTAAATAACGTGCATTTGTATAGATGATATTGTAGAATCTCGTGAAGTATCAATCTGAAAATCATCAACTTGAGCTGTGCCAAGGTATGGTTAGGGCGAATTGGATAAATATAACAATTGACAGGAACTCTCCCTATTATAGCAAAATTTTATCTCACATTCCCGCTTTGAAACCTCATTGAACTATTGAGGCTGCGTCGGAATGCAAAGTTAAATGTTATAAAATAATTGGTTATTGATATTTCCCATAAGACGGTGTTACCATCGGCCCCATAATCTCTTAGCTACTCTACTTATATGGCTCTGTTTAGAATAATTTCGAAAAGTTTCGCAGAATTATATAACACAGAAAATAGGTCTGTAGTTTTTTATTTGTGTCGAATCGCCATTTTTGAGTAATGGTGAAATCTTTGCAAGTTTCGACGTGTTAGGAAATGAACAGAAAACCCGATAAATTTTTTTGACGGTAACTTGTATAACCGTGATTGTAACTTTAGTAATTTGTTTCGAGTTTGTATACGGTGATCGTTAATGATGAAATAATATATGTAGTGTTGAAAAGCAGCCTTGGCAATTCCAGCGACATGATTGTGTCAAAACATTTTGGTGTCAATTTCAACCCCCGCCAAACTCATCGAAGCAGAAAGCAAAATAGTTCAGTCCTGACATTATTATATCCGATTCGGAGACATTTATCTCCTGGGTTTATGCCTGGGTTTTCGTGGCATAGAATTGAACCTGGTTACTTCCACCCCAATTCGAAACCGCTTCAAGATCCCCATTAAGATATGAAACGACCTCCTGCTGCCGGTGAAGATGTGCATCCGCGGCCGATGTCCTGGAATCCAAATGGAATGACGAGAGGAGTATGCTGTCGTCAGCAAAGTAATACACTGAATTCTTGTTTTTCTTCAATTAGTAGTTGATATACAATAAAAAGAGGGTTGGAGACAATATGGATCCCATGGGAACACCAGCGTTGTTGGTAACAGTATTCGAAAGATATCCATCGGCGGTCACTTGCAGCGAACGTTCTTTCAGGAAGCTTGAGAGACATAGACAAAAATAATCCGAGAAGCCATACCATCGAAGGTTGGCCAGCAAACTCTCATGCCACATACGGTCGAAGGCCTTAGAAATATCCAGCGCAACAGCTCTTGACTCTCCAATTTTTTTCGACTGTGTTTTTCCAAATATGGGTGACATACAATGGAAGGTCGCTTATTGTTCTTAGTTTCCGAAAGCCATATTGATGATCGCTCATGATGCTGAAGCCTTCTAAATATTTATGATTTTCTATATCACTGATAGCAGAGAGACGTGAAACTGAACAATGCTGAATTAATAGAAAAATGAAGGGGAAACTGGGAAATTCACTTCGAAAAAGCTTCTAAGTGATATGAAACACTAAAGAGTCCAATTAGTCAGTTATTTGTCGAATTCATCAATTTTGTCTGAAAATCTAATGACCAATTGAGAATCGAAATTTGTAAATTCAACTTTCATTAATATGGGCGACGTTTCGGAAAATAATCTTTTCTCATTTTCAAAACCCATGAAATACGCTTGTGGACAATGCCTCCATTGTAAACAGCTATTTTTTGACACACGTCAAAGGAAAGAAAGGTGCAGGTGTCATATTCGATAGTCTTTCTGAATACGCATACAGTATGTTTAGTGAGATTTCAGTTCAAGTTTATATTTCCATTTTAAACCTTCCGTCTCAGTATTGGTACGATTTATTTGAAGAGCCCTACGTGCAGTATGAATACTTGTAACCTGCTATAAGGATATATGTTGATTATTTGAGTTTTCAAATTTTTCCATGAGGTTTCTTGATGACAATTTTTATTACGTTTTCAATGGATCATTCAGTGTTTTGGCAAAATTTATTAATACAAATTACTGACTAATTGGACTCTTCAGTGATTTATATTAGGCAGTAACTTTTCAGGATGAACTTTCCAGCTTGCTCAGCAGATTCTCCATTGATTTATTTCTGTTGATTTCTGTTGATAGGGTATATACCCAAATATCACCTACACAAAAAATGTCTTTCAAAGACCAGAGAAATTATTGTTTCGAATTATACTCAAAATAACGAATTCAAAAAACACTTTATTGTGAGATTTTCACTAAAAAGTTTTACAAAAACGCAACATGTGTTTTGCTATACAATGGCTTCTTCGGGCGTGCCTTTAATATACCCAATTTCACAAATCTGAAGTACCTACATTTCAAGTACCTGAGTTTGTAATGATTTGAATTACCTGAGCTCATCTCCCAGCTTCCACAATTGTAAAATATTTAGTAACGGGAAGTTATTCAATTCTAATTGATCATTCAGTAAATATTCCGAATTCTTGAATCTATTGATTTATAAACATTCTAGAAAATTGAGTTTCAAACGTTCCCTTCTAGATGTAACACATAGTATTCATGATTGAACTCATGTCCTTCTGCTGAAAGGTGGTTTGCAAATGTAGAATTGGTCTTCTTATTCACGAAACTACTTCTATCTCTTTATTTCTTAAGGAAAATGTTCTCCATGTTTAGCCAATATACAGTTTTGGGCAAGAACCACTAGTCAGCTTATATACTCCTGATCTATTCGACATCGAATTTTTGTCTTTATTGTTTTCAACTAATTTACTTAGACTATTATTTCTTCTGTAAGCTACGTTTACGGATTCTTTCTTCTGAAATCGGGCAATATTATTGGCTGATTCACTAAAATATGACAATGTCCTATAACGGACGTTATCGCATCTTGAATTTGGATAGACCTGATCCATGGCTTGCTTTTGTAGTTTTTTTTTATAGAATGGAGTTTACATTATTTACCTCATAACCGTTGTTGACCGCGATTTGTTTGATCAAACTCAGCTCTCTCTGGAAATTACTCTCAGACAATGGAATATTCAATAATCTGTGAAGTATAACATTGAATGCATCAACTTCATGCTGGTAAGAGTTTGTGGAGAAATTATGTATGATAATGTCCATGTAAGATGAATTTTCTACAAACCATGGATTTATAAATTTGCAATTTTCCACAAACCATCTTACACGGACATTATCATACATAATTTTTCCATACACCCTTACGAGCATAAAGTTGCTGCTTTCAATAGTATGATCTAAAGACTATTGAATATTCCACTGCCAGAGAGTAATCTCCAGAGAGGGCTGAGTTTGATCAAACAAATCGCGGTCGTATGGTAGATATTATAGACCGATAAACTTCAAAAGCAAGCCATCGACCATGTCTATTCAAGATGAGATAACGTCAGTTTAAAATCTTTTCAAAATCTGTTTTTCCGTTAACCAGCTGTCGCACCCCTCCCCCACAACAACCCTCAGAAGTCGAAACTTGTGCGAGCTAAGAATTGACGAAGTCTTACCTTTTAACGTGTGATTCCTAACATGATTATAGGACATTGTCATATTTGGGTGAACCCACCAATGATATTGCTCGTTTTTTGAAGAGAGAATGTATAAACGTAGATTACAGAACGAATAATGGTCTAAGTGAATTTACAACGAAGACAAAACTTCGGTGTTGAATATATCAGGAGTATATAATCTGATTTGTGGATCTCGCCTGAAACTGATTATTTTCCAAACAGGGAGGACATTTTCCCAAAGAATTGAAGTGCATAAAAGTAGTTCTGTGAATAAAAAGACCAATTCCACATTTGCATCCCACCTTTCAGCAGAAGGACATGAGTTAAATCATGAATACGACGTGTTACATTTACAAGAGAAATGTTTGAAACTCAATCTTCAAGAATGTTTAGAAACCAAAAGATTCAAGAATGAAGTTAATTTACTAAATGATCAATTGGAATTGAATTACTCCTCGTTGCTAAATATTTTTTCAATTCCATCAAATATCTACTAAAAATACTAGTGAAATATCATACTGAGTTTTTTCCAACTTATCTGATGATCATCAGTAATCACTGTTTTCTTCGAAGTGAAATCATACAACTAGAATATATTTATTCGTTCAAATTTCGAAATCATACCACAATTTCAGTTCATCAATTTGTACTCTTTATGAAGAGATATTTGAATCGCCTCCCTGTGATAATGATTGATAGGTTCGGTTCAGCGAACCCTATCAATTAATAAAATAGGATTAGACTTTCAAGTACGCTTGGAATTATTAAATTTTCAATTCAATGAAACCCTCTGTAATAGCATATTATGTACGCACCAAAAAAACATTCAATCCTCACTTGACTAAGGAATAATTGCCCTAACAGTAGCATGTGCGATAGTTAGTAAACTGTAATAGTGGAGATAATATACCAATCAATAAAATAATTTTTTTTCGTAGACTAGTTGGTATGATACAAATTTCATAAGTAATAATAACGCTATTAACTTCAGAATTTTAATCCTTCTGTGTCATTAGGTGACTGTGAATAAGGAAGTTTAGCATCGGCTCAAGGACCCACAATATCTCATTTTGATTTATTGAATCATGTAATTAATATTAGAAGTGTGTCCAAGTTATTTTTAGGGTTTTCCAATATTTATGAAATCGGGATACCTGTTTTTAATTGCACACGAACAACACCAGGTAAACCAATTAAGAGAAACAAGCAACGCCCACTTACGATGATATAAAACCGGAGACAAATTTCAGCAGGTGCCAAGATTACTCGAGCACTTCGACAATTACCTCATCGCCTATGATAATGTCTACCGCAGTGATAGACGAAGCGTCAGGTATAACAACTTGCAGACCACGGCCAAAAAACCCGAAAAATAGCATTGACACAGTTATTTTCTGCCGTGAAAATTAACATGGTTTGATCAAATATTAGAAGCATGAAAAATAAATATTTCTACGAAGGACTTGCGGGATGATCTTCCATGAGAAGAAGCTCCTCAAATAACTTTCTGCTATTCAGAAAACTCATTTCATGAGGTTCACTCTGTGAATAACAAATATTACAAAAAATCAAAAGCAAGAGACCAAAAAATTAAATCACGAAAACTGTTCTTTCTTGAAATCGAAAGCTTTGTGTTAATAGAATAAAATCATTCTTCACTGGAGATGAGTCATAACTAATACACTCCAGAAAGAAGTCGTATGAACTTATAGTATTTCCAATATCAATTGGAACAGCACAGAGGAGAAATTCTCGCCTCGACATAGTCGTCGGCATATTATTTTTCAGTGATAGTTTTTCAGTTACTTATTCTTACAATCATAGCAATTGATAACCTCATGAAAAAGTTATCTCAACTGGATTTTTCCACCATGAGTAATTATGAAAAACTTCGAAATTTAAGGTAGTTGATTTCCGAGTCGAAAACTCTAAAATACAATGAAAACACAAATAATCACACCAAATTCTCGTCAAACATATATTTACAAAATATTAGAGGCCAACAAAATTGCTAGAAAACTCAAAATTTTTCTTCGCTATATTCGGATGAGATGGAATCATCATCGGGTTGAATAACGATTGGATTCATGGAACTTTGCACAAAATAATTTGTTCTCTTATTTTATAACGTGGGCCACAAGTTCTTCCACACATCACTATTACGTACTTCATTCACCACTCGCCTCATATTGTCAAGCACCACATCATTCAAAGTCGGTGACTGATTACATTTCCGCGAGCTTTCTTTCATTGGGGCCAAAACAATTTCAATTGGATTGAACACATAACACTGTGGAGGTAAACGTAAGAGAATATGACCACGTGTTTCACACATCGAATCAATAATATACTCTTTTTTGAAATTACGTTGTTTTATGGTTGCCAGTAATACCTTTTTCGTTGGAATATTTTCAGGTATTTCCATGTCATGATTTTGCATGCAATCGACAATATCTGCTTTTTTTGTGTTATTGTTTGGTATTGTAGTCAATAAACTAGAATGATATGAAGCGTTATCCATAACAATAACCGAGTTAAGAGGAATATTTGGGAGAAGCTGCTCACTGAACCAGGTTTCGAATGAAGCCGCAGTCATATCTTCGTGGTAATCAGTATTTTTGGCCGACAGAAACAAAGCGTTAGGTACGAAACCACTTTCATTCCCAGCATGCAAAATTATAACACGTTTTACCCTTGAAGAAGGTGTGTTCAAAGCACAATACTTGGTTTTGTCTACCCAGCCATATTCGACAACATCATGGGTATCAAACCATGTTTCGTCGAGGTAGATTATATGTCTGCTGGATTCTCGGTAGCTTTTTATTCCCCTCAAATATTCTTGTCGGAGTTGAACAACGCGGGTAGATTCCATTATGACCAACCGATTGTTCAATTTTTTATATTTGAAATCACAAGACAATAAGACACCTCACAGAGTTTCTTAAGATTTTTAATTGTAATCGGGATAGTCGAGTAATTTATACCAGATCATTTCCATGGTTGGTACTTCATTTTTTTTTGGTATATACCATGAATTATTCCCCGCCGAGCCTTTATTCCTCAATTAGATTTGATAGCACGTTTACCAACTATTTGGGCAACTAGGGGCCACAGGCAAGAAATGTTCATGACTGTACCAGGGACGCTTTGAACATAAAAGCACTGGTAGTACATACATTTCCCATTTGCCGGGCGTAGTGCTCTTATTTTTATTGCCGTTCCCATTGGGAATGGATAGATCATACATCAGAAATAACACTGAGCCATCTTGATTTTGCATGTTCTTTTTTGAGGGAAGAATCGGTAGTAGACACCTGCACCTGCGATAGATACTTTAAGGAAAAATGTTCCGTTTCGAAGATCAATTTGAGACGCTACGAACTACTACACTCGCTTTACAATAGCTTCATCAAGCGTGACTAGACACGCCTGAAGAAGCTATTGTATAGCAAAACACGTTTTGTGTTCGCATGATCATCGTTATCAGAGTAGATCGATTGGTTTCCTTCCGCATATCTATATCAAATATCAATCTAGGGCTGACACGGAATCAGTTAGTCTCTTTATGTGGATGGCTACTTGGGAGAGAAGCCGGTTGGGTTGTCGTGAGAGGTTTGTTCCTCACATTTATTCGACTGTCAGGTGAAAAGGTGGTTCAAACTGCGAGGCCGATATTCGCTGCTTATCATCCAACCTGCTAGGAATCGCACTTTATAAAGTAAAAACTCGTTAATCCTTAGCTCGTACAAGTTTCGACATTTCAAAATTGTCGTTCATAGTTGACCCATTCGTACCAAAATATTTCTGTACCGAAGAGTCCTTCACGATTACTAATCGATGCACAAAAATAGATTTGCCGAATAACCCCATTGGTTCACTATATCTTTGACTACATCTTTTGGAACCATCAATTGATCTACTATGTAATAGGCAATCACTTAGACATAGTGAATCCCACTGAACTCGGTAACTCTGAAACTCTCTCGTTGAAAACTTGCCTCAAATCAGGTTGGACTGCATTTTCGAGCCCGATTCAAATCAGTTTCAAAGCATTTATTTTGAATTCTGATGTATCTTCTTTGAGATTTTTGTCTCGTAAGTCACAGTTCAGTTTTTCCTTGGTCTTATAACATCAGCGAATCGTTTGTTCTGTTGAGTATTTTCAAAATTCTATATTTTCAGAAAGTATCTGCTATGCTATCCAATAATGTTTTGTTTTTCTTTAAGAGCAAAACACAAGCACTAGGGGAACATCGTTAAGGTGCTCTCAGAGCGGTGCATGTGAAAAAGTTGCGATTTACATTGGATTTGAATCGCTGGAGGACAAATCCATTTGGAAAAACGTTCTCAGGAAATGTATTTCACATAATCGCAATTTTTCAGATGACAAAGTTCTCAAACAGTGAAGTTCGAGGTGTACTGAGTTGAACCTCAAAACGATGAGCAGCCACAGTCTGTCGCGTATTTCTGATATGTACCACTCTTGGTGGGGTCAAATGTGCCAAGTCACTTGAACCCTTTCCGTAGAAGTATCTATAGAAGAGAGACATATATCTGAACCTTTTTTTGATGTTTCAGGTTGTCAAGGTTCTACGGGATGTTCGCGTCTCCAATCAGGCGGATGGCTCTTTTCGGGGCAATTTCACGGTAAATTTGGGGGCAGACCTCCATACATGAGAACAATACTGCAGAGAAGGTCTGATCTGGGTTTTATAAAGCATCAAAAGTTGCTGAGGTGTGTACAGTTTTCTGGTTCGGAACAGTGTTCCAAATTTTTGAGAAGCATCCTCTGCAATTCCAGCGACATGGTTGTGCCAAGACATCTTGCTGTCCATTTCAACCCCCAACAAACTAATCGAAGCAAAAAACGGAATTTTCTGACCCGACATTATTATATCCGGTTCGGAGACATTTATCTCCTTGAAGAAAACCGGTGCGGTTTTTGTGGCGATGAATTGAACCTGGGTACTTTCACCCCAATTCAATTGTTGTCTTTATTGTTACGCGTCAAACTGATTCTCCTCATACATCCCACAAGATTTATATAATCAGGTCAGAGCTGGTGGAACAATTTCTGCAATATCGATTCGTGAATCGTTACCCTAACAAACACACCTTAGGAATATCAATTACCATGATTGGTGAATATAATGATTCATTCAAGTGGAGACGTACTTGTCCCATATGTAACCCTTTCTTATGGCACCTACCATACCTATTATTGTACGACGAATACTGCTATATATGTGGAAAATATTTCAAACAGTTAAAATTGAAATCTATGATTAGAATAGAGTGATTTTTGTTATTTTCCTGTGAGGTGTAGTTTCCAATCTATGGTATGCCAAACAATTTTCATCTATCATGGAATAACATCCCATTATCCGCCGAATTGTCCCAAATCAACAAACCGATGACTAACAATTGTCGCAGCGAATACAGTGTATATTTCAAAAGTAATATCAGTCAGTGGAACTATTTCACGGCGGTTATCTGGAATGCCATTAATCATCGCCAAGTACGATGCTTGCCATTCTGCCATTGTTGTATCGTGATAAAACACAGCAGAATTAATTATGTGATAAATCAGTGTTTTAGGAAAACATAAAATATGCCTCGGATCGGTCGCTACTTTATCTGTCGGATTGCCAAGTGTCAGTTTTATCACGCCATTACGACGGATAATGCGAATAACCGGATTTATCTGATATCAGGTAGCTCAAGTGTATTGTTTTTGCAAATTGGATTTTACTAGTACAATGAGCTCAGGCTAACGACAGAGTATGAATCAAAGAGGTGCGTTACTCGGGTTATCGTTTTTACTGTTTTACAGAAAAATTATTGTTCTCATAAACGACCTTCAACCCTACGAGTATGTACATCATCATTAATTTTTCATTAATATGCGTAGAAACGTGTGAACAGGTATTTGAAATTTTCATTCAGAATATTAGTTTTCTTGGTTTATCATGTGATTTATTTTAAATCACGTGACGCAGAAAAAATATTGTTCTCATAAACCACCCTTTACGAGTATGTACATCAGCATCAATTCTTCAATTATTTACAGTGTATTTCAAGTGAAAAAAACCATTTTGAATGCGTTATTTGATATTGAGAATGTGAACAAATCGTGGAACAATGCAACTCTAGTTTCCAGTTTCTATGTAAAAATTAACAACTTCAACAGTCACTTCCTCACAACATATCAAATGAAAATACTAGTCGAGTGACACCTCATCTGAAAAGTCTGTATCCGACCTTGTAACTCTTTCGACACTGAAATGATGAACAATATCATAAAAAATATTTGTTTTTAATTCGATTTCGAACTAGAAATTGGAATTGAACAGAAAAATTCACTTCGTTAAATGTTTGGCAAGAGCACCATGAACTTGCATATTATGGTATAAACGAACTTTTGTTTCCTACTATACTTTCTGAACCGCGTGGACATATTGTAGAACCTCCCCTTCCAATTCATCGACCTGAAAAGTTATCATGGCATTGTCAGTGTTTGAGATAACTTCATTATTCACAAAAAAAATTGGTGTCATAATAAGGTCAAACAAAGTTATTGCCTACTCGTTCAGTTTCCATCCACACGCTATCCAGTCAGATCCTTTATCGCAAATCTGTTCCTTGATACTAACTTTCCGGGTCAATGGATTGGAAAGAGGTTCTCCAGAATGTACAGAGTCATCCCCAAAGAATGCACCTTATGGGTATTAAGGATATTTCGACAAAAAGTTATTCTTGATGAAAGTTGTTTCCTAAAACTAAACATGCTCCAACAAAATACAGTAAAACATACGTAATATACGAGGACTCTTCAAATATTTGATTTTGAGACATGAGTAAAGTGTTCTTATTTTGAAATATTTCGGGAAATGTTATCGAGAAAAGTTGTTCAGCATCAAAAAATACATCCAGATTTAAAGCCATGGCCATCTAAGTGGAGTTTTATTTTCTTACCCATTTTTTGTTAAATGGGGACTACGAAAATGAAATTTGCTAAAACCATAATTAGACAGTATCCTGTATATGAAGGTTCATTTCAATAGCCTGCAATATTACAAATCACACAACTATGGTGCTAACCACGGTCAATTGTTTTTAAGAGTAAAATGATTTTCAAATTTTTTGGTGCAAAGTTATTTTTGTTTTTTGTGAACACCGAAAATTACTCAAAATCATAGAGTATTGTGACAAGAACTCAATATTCAGTAATATCAATTCACAAAACATCAATTTAAAATAGGAATTTTGG
This sequence comes from Leptinotarsa decemlineata, assembly GCF_025532065.1. NCBI lineage: Eukaryota > Metazoa > Arthropoda > Insecta > Coleoptera > Chrysomelidae > Leptinotarsa > Leptinotarsa decemlineata. The sequence goes on along the minus strand of NW_027412549.1, from coordinate 4,548,582 downwards.
AACAAACTCATTGATTTTCTGGAGATTATTTTGGAAAATTATTAAGGACAAGAAAATCTCCAGAAAATCAGTGAGCTTGTTCTGAAATACTTATTTCATTTTGATGTTTTGTGATTTGATATTATTGAGGATTGAGTTCTTGTTACGATACAATATAATTTTGAGTAATTTTCGGTGTTAACAAAACATAAAAATAAATTTGCATTAAAATTATTTTACTCTTCAGAAAAATTGAACGTGGTTAACACCATAGTTGTGTGATTCGTAATATCACAAAAATTAAAATAAACCGTCGTATACAGAATGCTGTCTATTCATCGTTTTAGCAAATTTTATTTTCGTAGCCCTCATTTAAAAAAAAATTAGTACAAAAATAAAACTCTGCCTAAATGGCCGTGACTTCAAATCTAGATGTATTTTTCAATGCTGAACAACTTTATCAAATAATATTTCTCGAAATTCTTCTCTTTACTCGTTCCTCTAAATCAAATATTTGAAGGTTCCTCGTATATTACGTGGATTTTACTTTATTTTGTTGGTTTATGTTTAGTTTTAGGCGATGCAAATACTTTTATCAGGAATAACATTTTGTCGAAAAACCCTTAATAAATCAGTTTCCCATATGGTGCATACTTTGGGGATGACACTGTATATCTCGATTTCCCGATTCAACTCCACTGGATTTTTTTGCGGAGATAGATGAAATCAAAAATCTATGAGGCGCAGCCAATTACTTCAGATAATTTAAGAGGAATAATTACGAGGTGCTGTAGGTAGCTAACATCTGATTTCTTCCAGAATGTAAGGCAGGAAACAGAAGCTCGTTCATTAGTTTCTGCAGAGAAGTTGCTGGATGTCAGTTCGAATATTTATTAAAGTAATTTTTCTGTGAACTTTATTTTTCAGTGTCATTCTGAAAACTAAAATTAACGTGTTTCACGAATTTTTCACTTTCATAATATAAGATAGTTTATGCACTGTGGCACGTTTCAACCAAAATACACTGTATGAGTCATTCATATATGCTCATATTCATAAGTATTCATAGATTTTTATTATGTTCATTTATATTCATTCAAAACTTGTGAAATTATTTTGCTGACTCTCTGTTATATCATTCCCACTGATTATCAGTTTGAATTCAGATAGTAAATAGAAAATAAACTTGTTACCCAAATCAGAAACAAACTTCATCCACAGTTCATTTCGAACCAAACACGTTTCACCAAATAATCGAGCAATATAACCTATTAGAGATTACCCTTTGTCCAGCAGTCGATCTGATAATTCCATTTCGTTTCGCAAAGTTATTTAGAGCCAGCCCGAATTAATCTGTGGATAGTAACACAAAAGCTCTGCTAAAGTTTTTGTCGACCAAGTTAATTTCGATCCTTTGCAGAAATTTCTAGAGCTTACCTGCCCGTTCTAACTTCCATAGAGAAACTTTGGGACTACCGTTGTGAAGTAATTCTAGTTCCTCTTGCTATTGTTTTGGTCATGTTAGTTTCAGCTAATAATAGAGAATAGGCATGCATTATATTTGACGATGATTACCTAGTTGGTGGATATTTGGAATCAATGATCCATTGTGTAACTTTCAACTATGAGGATGATTGGGAATTTCTCAACAATATGGGATAATTTGAGAGCATAAGCATATAATGAACTCGAAAAGACTATAATTGATTTAATTTTTTTTATTTTTAGGGCTGTATCTAGTTCTGGAACTTTTTAGAAAAAAAAAAGACGAAATTCAAGAAGAATTTATTTCAGTTAAATACCATCAAAACACGGAGAACTTAGGAAAGATTTTCAAGGTAGGTATGAGGGTTGTTTTCAAAACAAGTCATTCACTACAGAGCCTTTTAGGCTCTGGAAAAGACATGAGTCTAGAATTCGGAAAAGTCTGGAATTTACGAAATCAAATGTAAGGACTGCGATGCAAAATACTAAGGACATACAAAAAGTACTGTAAGTATTGAAATAAGATAAAAGGAACACTTGGCACACTTAAAACATGGAAGACCTGAAAAATCAGCAGTCGCCCATTATATTTTGCAACAAAACCCTTCCATAAACTCAATTTCATTAAGATTAGTTGAACAAGTTAACAACAACAGGCATCTAGATGCCTGTGAGAGTGTGGCTATGAGTAAACATAATATACTATGAATAACGATGGTGGAACAATACCTAATAGTATACTATATAGCTTGTTAAAATAATATTCAAATTATTATATTTACCTGTCTATTACATAAGGATACATTGAAAATTAATTTAAGACTAGCGTATAAGGCAATATTGTGAAATTAATTTAAGACACTTTAAAGACGCAGGTACCTAGAAGAGGTATCTATGGTATAAATGAGGATAACATTGTGAGTATGTGTTGAAATAACGGTTTGGTGTTGGGAAAAACCGCAGTAATATTCTTTACAAAAAACATCTCAGTGCTTCAACTAAATGAAAAATGATGCTAAACGAATGAAATGTACATTTGGTAAAGCTAAAATGCAAAGTTGGTGAACTGTAAGGGAAATAATTATGATCGAACAACAAAGACGCAGTGATGTTTATATATGATGTTTCATAGTCAACTCTATTCTTCCTCTTGAAGATGATCACTTGGTGATCGAAACACGTGTCGAGGTGTTAAAATAACGTTTTGGTGTTGGGAAAGAACTCCAGTAATATTAAAAAAAAACATGTTTGACAATTTCACCTATAGTAAGTGGGCATAGTTGAAGGTTGGCTTCAAATCAAATTATTCAGAAGAACAATTTGTTCAGGCCAGTCTTCCTTTACCTACACAGTAGGTTTATGGGCTAACACCTATCAGAAAACAACTACACCCTTGGCTAATATTACGAAGGGAGTTGGACTGAATCCGATAGGTGTAAGTGCAGGATTCTTCACAGAAGTAATTTCTGCATATGCTTTTGGCGATATAACTGCCAAATTCGATTTTCAATTATTGAAACGGACACACTTGCAAACCGGTTAGTCATCACCCCCTCTAGCTGCAGGCGAGGTACTAACTAACCGCATATCCAAATGATCTAATCCTCGTATAATGAAATAAATTCTACTTATAGTATAGAATTTGATTTTCAGTTATAGGAAATCATCGACTTTGTGTTGATGTAGGACACTACCATGCACTGACGAGAGGCCACAGCCACAAGTGTGCTGTTTCCAATAATTGAAAATCGATTCGGGCAGTTGTATCGCCAAAGGCACATGTAGAAATTACTTCTGTGAAGAATTCTGCACCGACACCTTTTGGGTATAATCCAATACTCTTCGTGGTATCAGCCAGGGGAGTAGTTGTTTTCTGATGGGTGTCAGTCCATAAATCTACTGTGTAGGTAGGGGAAGCCTAGCCTAAATTGATGATTCCTTTAGAACATTGCTATTTTACAATGATTAATAAAATATATTCATTCAGTTTTGAATTTACTGAAAGTGATGTCTACAGTTCCCATCAAAATGTTGGATTGGTTTAATCAATTGCAGTCCACTCTCGTATTGTCAACACTCAGTTTGAAATGTTTAGATACAAATCGAAATTTTTGTTGTTATTTCTTTCCGTTTATGAAAATAGTTTTATCTCTTCATATACATTTTCAAAGGATAATACTTTCACCACAGTTAGTAAACTGTAGAGAAACAATTTTTGTGTAATTATATATGACTCTAGAAAAATGTTCCATATCTGCTTGAAAGATATCTGAAACTCCTCATCTCTAGAAAATCAATGGGGATATTGATAATTTTACAACTGGAACAAAAATCGGAAATTGAAAATAAATGAGAATCTAGTGATTAGGTTCAGATGAAATGATTTTGAATCAAAACGTTGCCGCTCTGTGAATCATGATACCATTCCAAAACTTATCAGGAGTAGGATCATCTCCATCAATTCTTGCAAATGCATGAATGACGAAGGCATTTTATAAAAAAATTAAGAATTTAACTAGAGTCGAACATCAGATCCACGAATGTATATGAAATCATCGTAACTTAAATGCAGAGAATTATCTTTGCTTTCAAACTTTGGAGAAATACATGGATTTCAATCAGAGAAATCAAAATAACATCCCAAGTCGCTTCCATCTGACGCGACGTCCGTTTCCTGAATTGTCCCTCGGGCACTATCACTAACGAGAATGACGTACACTTTAATTAGTCCATTAGAACGGTCTGTTCTCTTCAGCAGAATGACCAAGGATGTGTCGTTTTCAGTGGCGTCGTGGAAGGAAGAATGGACAAATCAAAATGTAGGTTATAGATACATTTTCGAAAAAAATGGAAATGAGTGTTCAAAAATACTTAATGAATGACAGTGACATATGGTGATTGTACTGAGTCAGAAAAATATTCACAAATGGTATACAAGCTTTTCACAGAAAGTCAAGAAGATGTGAATGACGACGCTCATCCTGGAAGCTCCAGCACATCAACAACTGATGAAAATGTTGAGAAAGCGAAGAAATTGTTATAGAGAATCGTCTGATCACTATTAGAGAAGTTGCTCTGGATTTCTGCATATTGGTTGGCTCACGCCATGCAATTTTTTCGAAAATTTTGGACATGAAGCGTGTAGCAGCAAAGTCCGTTCCAAAATTTCTGAATTTTGATTAAAAAAACTGTAGCATAAGCATCGCTCAGAAATTGTTGAGTGACCTCAAAGGCGATTTAGATTTGTTCAAAAGGGTCAATAGAAGAGCCCAGGTAAACCAACACAAAAAAGCAGGCCAAATTTGATAAAGGTTTTGCTCACTGTTTCGATTACCCTTGCATAGTGCATCAGGGGTTTTTGCCAGATGGTCGTAAAGTCAATAAGGAGTAAAATTTTATATTATGCGCCGCTTGCAAAAAGCAATACAAAAAAAGCTTTCGGTATTGTGAAAAACAATTCATGGCTTTTGCATCACGATAATGCAGCTGCTCACTAGTATCTGCTTGTTCGTAATTCTGTGGCCAAAATTAACACCGAAGTCATATCTCAGCCACCGTATTCACAAAATTTGCCCCCCTGCGACTTTTTCTGTTACCAACATTGAAGAGACGATTGGGGAGATGAAAACTTTTTTGCTGAGAAAGGTCAAGGACATACCAAAAAGTTCATATTAGAACTTTTTTTTTCTTTTTTTTTAAGAATATAATATTTTATTATTATTTACAAATTTACAAATTATTACAAATAATTACAAATAATATTACAAATAATAATTACAAATAATAATTACAAATTGATAATAATACAAAATTAATAATAATATACAAATATTTCTTATCCCCTTTTATATATTGGGACCTTTCACCTAAGCGCAAATGCGCTTGTGTTGTGATAGGTATCCCTTTTTTTAAAAGGAGATTTTTTATTCTGCTTTTAGGTTTGGAATAAAGGCTGATACAAATGTGTTATATCAGCGAGGGACAACTTTGAAGGGGATCAAAATAGGAATTGATAAAAAATTTGATTTTTTTTGAGATAAATGAAAATTCAAACTATTTTTTGAACAGACAACGTATGTCCCACATATGCTTGGGGCAACCAATTCAACGACTGCTTATTTTCCATCAGATCGAAGTTAATGCCTTCATTTTAGAGGATTTCTGGATGTTCAGGTTGTTTGTTATTATACAACCCACTATTTCAATCCACTCTTGACGTGTAAAAACTTTTTTTATAAAATAAAAGATAATAAACGAAATGATATTCAAACGGGGCCAAAATTGAAATGTCTATTTAAAAAAAGTGAGTTGAGACTATTCCAGAATAGTTTGGACATGAACATCAACAATTCAAACAGTAACTAGGAGATTAATTTAAGGACCATATTGCCTACTTTAACAAGTATTCACCAACGAGGTTTTTCATTTTTCATCATTTTCATCAGTATAATTAAAAAGTTACATACAGTTCAAATGAAGTGTCACTCGACAATTATTTCCATTTGAAAATGACATTCATGGTGGCATGTTTGAATTGGATTATTTGTATTTTATTAAAATTTTTCCCTGATTGGGAGCCATTCTAGCTTGACTAGATTCATCTCGTGATCTTCCATAATAACCTCATGCTACCCATTGCAACAAACTCCTTCTCTTTCTCAGTTTATACTGCCCCTCTCTTGGATGTTGGTCATATTCTTCTGGACTAGTGTGAGTTGTCTTTAAACTACTGGCCTCCTCTGATCCAGTGCCTTAATTCGCGTGAAACATGACGAGCTGTCTTTGTTCCTCTGTTGGGCTAACCCTACGAATTGACTCAATACTTCTTTGAATCGAGACAAACCTCACTTTCTTTCCATCTCATGCCTGGATTGACCCGTTGTTGGATGGAAAGCGATAACACTATCCACGATAATGATTACCCAATTATAACAAACATGATCATTCCTAGACGCGTCTCGCTAACACCTTAGCTTCCTCGGTAGAAATGAATATTACTTCCCCCCCCCCTCCATGCCCCAATGAAACTGAAAAAAAGTTGATGTGATGAACAGGATCAACCACAGATGCATGGCTGATATTTGAATTTAACCAGAAGATACCGTTATGTCATCACATTCTTCACTTTATTTTGCTTGCTTTAGAAAATATTATTGATATCGTGTTGCGGTTTTATAACCTCTTTAGTGAATAATCCGACAAATGGTATTTGAAGACAATAGCAAATTTTCAATTTATAATACTAATAATGGTGATGCCATCAATTCATGATTAAAAATAACGGCAATACAAATGCAAATGTTATAAATGGATGAATAAATAACCGATATTCAAAAAATTACTCAATACTTGTTTCGAATTGGTAAAACAAGGATAGAAATACACGAAATATGAATAACATGAACAATCTGACAAAAGTCTGTACAATTTCCATTTTCTTTAAACACATATAAACTTCACACATTTGCCTACACACCTAGAAATCCAATATACATATTTAAACGTACACATATAATATATAATATGATATATACATAGTACTTCAATTTGTATAGTCTAAGTAAACGATATTGTGCACTCTTAAAGTTGACGGCACTCTGAAAGGCCAAAAAAAAAAACAATACATAGAAATGAACCGGAGCGAACTAGACCACGTGGACTGTAGACTTGGTCGAGTTTTATGATTGGCTGAAGAGTTATAAAATTAAATTTGTACTCATGTTACTGTGACTAATAGAAATCGAGAAATGCGATGATGGTTATTGTCGTCCTGTTCAGTTCAGGAACTGATTGCGATTTGAATTGGAATTCGATATTGGTGTAGTTATAATTACTTAAAATTTTTGTTATCTGTTCAAAATGCGGCGTTCTTGGATTAGTACTAATAATAATAACGAGTGTGATAATAATGAAGACTTTTTCCAGTGTAGTGATTCCTATAACTATGGTGAGCAATGCAAAAAAGAGATACCAGTGGATAAGATTCGGATGCATTTGAATTTCGAAACACAGAGAGTATGTCTGAATGTAAATAAGAATCTACATCTCAAATTTGGTGTCGAGGGAAACAAACTATCACAAGCAACATCAGATTTGACCAAAATTCCTTTCTTAACTGTACGAAAAATAGTCAAAACAAACCTTATGAACGCAAGACCCGATGTGATATAGGATAACTAAAAGCTTTAGATGTTCATCCAATAAAATCCTTGAAAAAATAATATATTACTGTTACAAAAGCAATGAGATTTCTACAACTGAAATCATAAGGAAGAAATTTAATACTTTCGGCCATAACGTAAGTAGTTTGTGATACAGCCAGTTTTTGATCAATTCAGAGCCTCGTTCGGGCTTTTTTCTTGAGGACATTCAATTTCTCATCCTGATACACAGTAGCCATGTCATCTGCGAATTATATGAAATCATCACTATTTTCGAGAGAGAATAGTCAGTTGACATTACATATTGAAGTGTACGGCCAGTTTGCCAGTTTGACCTGAATTAGAAATAAATAATTTTCTAAAATCATATAAGACCATCATTTCGTCCAATTCATTAAAACTAATTTTTTCTGAGAATTCTTTGGGTTGGGTTGTATTCACTTCCTTAGTTGACTGGAGGAAGAACTTTATTGAAACAAATAAAATCAATTCCGAATCTCTCTAAATACACGCTCATGATTTCTACCCCGTTCTTCCTGTATCTATTTTCTCCAGTTTCCCTTCTATTGTGACGGTATTACGAAACCCATCTCCAAACCGCACATATCAAATATGGCTGTTAGTTTGTCTCCATCAGAGTCAGATGTGCTAATCTTTGCCAGGGTGTGAAACTGATATTGTAGAATGAGATACTCTCCAGATTCATTTGGGGATATAAATATTAACTTATTTGTTTAAAATCACTGCTAATGAGTTATTTTCATTCATTGAATGAATTTTCTGACTGCCTCAATGAAGATTTCATTAGTTTGGATTTCCATTATCTAATATGATATAAATTGATTTGAAATCCATGAAAGAATCTATTGAGGATCAAAATAATCAGCTGAAAAATATGAATTATATTGAGCGAAAAAACTGAAATTACAATTACATGAAATACAATTAAAAATTGAACTATCAACACGAGCTGAAGATTAAAAATTATTAACAAGAAATGAAAATTAAAAATTTGAAGATTTCTAGTCAAGTTACTTCACGATGTTTCGACTGTCAGTATCCACAATCGTCTTCGGGAGATGACCCGAAGAAGATTTTGGATAATTTTTGATTTTCAGCTCCTGTTAATAGTTGAAGTTTTGATTGTGGCTCGTATTATATTTCATTGTAATTTCAGGTTTGGTTTGCTCAATATAATTGACCTTTTTCCAGTCATCATTACAATCGAAATGTCGTGAAGTAACTTGGCTTGGAATGTTTTGATATTAGACAATGTAAGTCCGAACTAATTGCAATACAAAACTTTGGAAATTTCATTGAAAACATTTTCGAAGTGTATCTGCATTTTGATAATAATAATATAATAATAATAATACATTTATTATTTATCAATACATAAAGTAATACAAAATAAATTTACAAAACAAAAGTATGAAATGCAGGTGAATAAAAGGAGAACAGTTAGATCCTACAGCCAATTATTCCACAGTCCCCTTGAGAAGCCAATAAATACATATACACGACTAGTACTATGTTGCTGTATCACTGCCGTTCCAATGTTTTGACAGAATCAGAATCAACGAACTTAGGCGTGCGCAGCGTTATAGAACAGTGCTTTCAAAAAATTGTTCTACAGCACCATCTAGTGGCGAGTAACAGAAAAACTGATAGCCTAAAAACCTCCTCTATGAAAAATTACTTATACATGTCTCAAGTTTCATCACGATCGGTTGAGCGATGTAGAAGTTTATCACTTACCAACCAACAAATATCCATTTTTATATACTAGATAAGAAAAGTAAACTATAGATTTTCGCACTCTTATCAAATATTTTGTTAACCAACTATGGTTGTTGAGTAGGATATCATAACACATAATCAAAAGGTACAGGCAACAAACAATTGTTGACTGAATAGAAATCGTTTATACCTAAATTTAAATGCATCATGAGACAACGAAAAGTTAGGTACATCCAGGACATTGCCAAAAGTCGCTATATTATAAGAGAAAGATCGTTTGAATACTTCTTTTTTATGCTTGGGTATAGTTAGCATGTTCCTCCGTCGCAAGTTCAAATCCAAATTTTTTATGTGAGTATTGGGGGATTTTTTTTTTCGAAATTTTGTAAAAAAACATACCATATGATGCTTTCGACGGTTGAACATACTTAGCCACCCAGCATCCTTTAATTTATGTGAAATACGCATAGGACGCCGTATTCCATATATCATTCTCATTCAAGAATTTTGAACCTTTTGTACTCTTCTCATATCAGAACTATCGATACAAGGTCCATAAACTACGTCACAATGATTGATTTTCAATTTGTAGTTCAGAAAGTGTCTTTGACTGTAAATAAGTTTCAATGACATATATGCATTTTTTAATTTTTGGGTAATATGATGTTTGAATCGTAACTTATTATTCATAATCAGTCCAACATTCTTACAATAATCAGCAACTTCAATCTTATCTCCTCCTACCCTTATTGTCAATATATTCTTTGCTGAGGTCACTTCCTGATCAGTGCCAAATCAGAGTTGATTTTTAATGAATGACTATTTGTGAGGGTCAGTAATTGATTTAGGTCAGAATTGATGCCATCCGTAGCTTCCGCTAGATCACACAATATAGGTAGATGTGTGTCATGGTATTTTCAGTTTGTCATGTGTAGAGAGAAGTTGCTAGTGTAAATGGTGTATAATAATGGTCCCAAAATACTTCCCTGTGGAACGCCCTGACATATGTCCACAGAATCCGAAATATGATCATCTAATTTCACCTGTTGCGACCTACCAGATAGATAAGACTCAATAATTGGACAAGCAGTTGCTGTGAATCCAATGAAATGTAAGATAGTGAGAAGAATATCATGTGTTAAGGTATCAAATGCCTTGGAGTAATCAAGTAGAACTAGAGCACACATTTCATTATTATCAATTAACCTCAATATATCATCAGCAATAGCACACAGTGCTGATGAACAACTGGAGTCAGACCTGAATCCACTCTGAAATAAGGGAAGTATATTATTATCTTCGATGTGTATTCTCATTTGCAGTTCAAGAATTTTTTTTAATACTTTCGATAGGGTTGGCAGCACGCTTATATATCGTAAGTGACTGTATTCCATTGGGTTACTGATTTTTGCTAATGAAAGTACATGAGCACGCTTCCAAGCTTTAGGAAAGTAACAACAATTCAAACATTTATTCACAACATGAGTGATGCATATAATTAAATATGGACAACAGAGCAGAATCATATTAATATTTATATTGTCAGTCCCGAAAGACTTAGATTTTATATCATAAATTATTGTGGAAACCTGATCCTCAGTTGTTTGAGAAAAATGCAGAAAACTGCTAATGTTGTCTTTGATAGAATTAGAATAGTAATTAACTGTATTAGTTCGAGGTGGTAGGCCATTACTCAGTGTATTAACAAAATGATCATTCAGAATATTAACATCTCTAAGATTATCAGATAATTCAATATGTTTCCTTTCAACACGTTCAGTGGCGTTGACGCCTTACGGCGTTTTTGTGCTTCCCTAGGTACGTGACTTGACGCCAAACGGCGTCAAAAATTCAAAATCATCTGGTGCCAAAACGCCGGATGTCGACCTAATAAGCATATCAGCCAATGTTAGTTGGACCCCTACTGTCACGTAACATGGAAGCATATATACCGTAGTGTCATATATCAGATAATTATCCCCTCCCACTCGCCCTAACCACCTGTTCTGGGGAAGCTTGGCGCGCATTACGCCATGCGGCGTATCAGTGCCAGTTGAAAAGCATTGCTCATCATAGTAGTGTCTGTTTACGAAGAGAGTTTATTTACAAAGAGGTTTTTCGTCGGAGCAACAGAAAAAGTAAGTAACTACATAATATTAGTCTTGATCTATTATGATTTTATAATTGCCTACACTTCTATAAATAGCTAAATACTTATTTGAATTCCAGATGGATGGAGATGGTCATACAAATGATCCTTATGAGAGAAAGCAACGCAGATTGAAACGTTTGTTTGACGAGTTATCTTCTGGATCTGAACATGAAGAATCAGATCCATATGAGGATAATAGAGAGGATGGATCAGATCAGGATTATGTACCAAGTGAAAATTCTACAGAGTCAGTTGTGGAGAATGATAAAGCAGATTTGAGCGCCAATTCAAAGACTGACACTGACCCTAATAGTGATCAAGACCTTTCTCCAAGTTCATCACGGACACTGTTTGTTCAGCAAACTCAGAACAATGGGGATATCGATTGGAAGGACACAACAACAGATATACCAGAGTTTGACTTCGATGAAGCTGGCAACTGTTTGAAAATCACCCTTGATGATAACTCCAATACACTCCAGGTATTTGAAAAACTGTTCACTCCAGAAATACAGACATATATTTTACAATGCTCAAACGATTATGGAAATAGCTTAGTCAACATGAACAGATCAAAAACTAGATATAGTAGAGACGGGAATTTCCGCCCCATTTCAATTGAAGAAATGAAGAAATTTCTTGGCTTATGCTTGCTTCAAGGCCAGATATCTACGAAAAATATGAAACGCTACTTTTCTTATTCGGATCCGTTGTATTATCATCCAGTGTTCACTTTTACCATGTCTGGAAGGCGCTACCAACAAATCCTCAGAGTTATCTGCTGTTCCCCTCCTGGTTCGAGATCCAAAGACAAAGTGCAAACCCTTCTCGATATGTTGATCTCCCAATTCCAAAACGTCTACGGTCCAAGCAGGGAACTTTCTCTGGATGAAAGTCTCTCCCATTTTCGTGGAAGATTAGGATTCCGAATGTATATAAAAAACAAGAAAAGTAGATATGGCATCAAGTTTTTCGAAGTAACCACTTCAGATGGGTATCTTCTAAACATGGAAATGTATAGTGGAGCTCAGGCTGCAGCGCTTGACAATAATGTCAGTAAAATCACCGCTCTCGTACTAAAACTGCTGAAGCCCTATATTATGAAAGGACACCACATTTTTAAGGACAACTACTACAACAGCTACGAGTTATCAAAGAAGCTTTAAAAAAAATAATCCCAAAAAAGTTGTGGCATCTAAACTCAAAAAGGGAGAACATATCTGGCAACGTAGAGGAAACGTATATGTCTCGAAATGAAAGGACAAGAGAGATGTTCTTGTGATCACAACTCGTAACCATCCACGCTTGGTGACACGTTCAAACAGATTTGGAAAAGAATATTTGAAGCCTGAAGAAGTTGTAACCTATAATGATCACATGTCCGGGATCGATAGATGCGATCAAATGACTTCCACTTACTCTTCTCCGCGCAAAACTCTTAGATGGTACAAAAAAGTTCTGTTCCATTCATTAGACGTGTCAGTATGGAATGCCTTCTATCTTTACAGAAAGTATTTCAAAGGCGGTAATAAAAGATACTCTTTTATTCAATTCAGGGATGATTTGATCAAGTGCCTGATAAACCTGCCTGAAAACATCGAGACAAAGAGCTTGGTAATAACAAGCAGATACAGTAGCAGAAAATTTCAAAATTCTGAAGAAAAAGGAAACTTAGGTCATTGGCCCAAGAAAATTCCTGGTCTCCCAGGAATTTTCTCTGGAAAGAAGTCTATTTTTCGAAAGTGTAAACTGTGTACTATGAAAAACAATCGCCGCGAAACCAGTTTCCGATGCAAGGGATGTGTTGGAAAGCCATATTTGTGCCCTACCTGTTTTAAGGAGTGGCATTACAATTAGATGTCACACTTTTGGTAGAATCCAGTTGTAATGATAAGGCTTTTTTTATTATAATAGAAGCGCTTTTGTTTTTGAATAATTATTTTATTTACATTCTTTATTTGTTTTTATTCATAACGCCGTTCAGCGTCATGCTAAGACAAATACTAATATACCTTGACAGCGTGACAGGATGCTGATCGGCGTCATTAAAAGTAGTAAAAAAAAGCACATTATAATTTTTGTTCACATAAAATTTAAAATAAATCACTTACCTAAAGCAATAACGAATCTATTTCCACAATAAAATCCTAGTGTCACACGAAGTGTAATTTCCATATGGGAACCGCCACTGAACGTGTTAATAACATCCAATTTATTGAATATCTGCCATTGTAGTTTGCTATGAGAATTCTGAAGTGTGTACTCTAAATATGCTTTTTTTTCTCTTCTGATGGAGGAAGAAGTGAAATTTCTCAACTGTCTGTAATATTCAAGATGAGCGGGTGTTGACTCCTTCTATACCTTTTTGGGAGCTTTGTCACGCATTATTTGCATCAATCTAATATTATCAGTAATCCATGGGGCGTAATTTTTTTCTTTTTCGCAAAATACGAGGTTTTCTGTGGTGCATGCTTATCAGCCAATAACAAAATATTATCATTGGTGAAGTTAATTTTATCATCAATTGATTGAATATAGTAAATATCATCCCAAGGAATATTTTCAAGGTCACTTCGAAAACTGTTAAGATTGATGTCGTTGAAATTTCTATAAGTATATTTTTTCAAAGAACGTGGCTTCATATTTGACTACAATGACTGGAATGATATGGTTGATTTTTTAGTTCAGAGTGTTTCAAAATAAATCTGAATTTCCGTATTTCTCCAGACGAAATGGGTTCTGAGACACTTACTAGTAAATGAATTATGACATAGGGGTGTAGCTTTTCGTTGATCGAAAGAAAATGCAAAGCGGATCACTGTGAGAAATTGAATGTTCCAATCAATTCTCTCATTAACATAGTGAACCAAAGTCACAAAATGTAAAATATGATAAAGTCTTTGTGGAATCTGTTTGCCAATTGTAAGTTCAGCTGGATGAATCTCAGCTGAGCTTTGGTAAGCTCAGCTGATGATGATTCTATTTTATGATATTGCAGCACATTACTTCAATTAGAATCATTCTACATTATTTAAATGACAGAATACTTCTGTCCTATTGGCAATTCAGCTAGATAAAGCTCAGCTGAGCTCTAGTAAGCTCAGCAATGATGAAAAATTCATTTTTAAATATTACAGCATACAGTTTCAATCAGAAATATTCTACAGAATTCACACGATTAAGAAACTTCCTCCATAAGTAATGAAAAGTCTAAATGAAATGAAATCTAGAAGAAAATATATCAACTTATATATAATAAAATATTTTTTTGATAAAAAGGAATGTTTGAATTACTAAGATGTCTTCTAGATGCAAGTGAATAATAAGTAATTGAATGTATCCAAATGATGCAAGTTTCTCAAGAAAACTCATGTGAAAATGGAGGGGCGTGTATTTCTTACTGAATGTCGTAACTCAAGCGAGGTTTATTTTCCGAACAGATGTTTATAGGACAATTCTGAAGTCAGAATGTTATTCTATGCCAGTCTTCTCAGTCATAACAATGCACGAAATGAAATGAAATACATGAACGTCAACACAACTTTATGTATTCATACATTTCTGATATCATTTGTTAACTGTTAATGAATCGCACGCATAACTTATTTTTCTTACTCTCACCGACGACACAATTACATTTTTTTATTTGATAAATGCTAAAAATAATAACGTATTCCCTTGATTTTACTTCAACTGAAAACTAATCAATGAAATGAAAACAACTTCCCAAATACAATGACGAACGAAATTTTAACACGAATAAAAATAATTAAAATGCTTACATGGTCATCAATTCATCAAGTGAGGAAGAAATACGGTCATCAAATTTTAATTATTGAGTTAATGAGAGCGGTCCTTTTGTTAGCTCGCCTGAATATTCCTTGTCATGGCAAATCTGATTATAAGTTAATAGTTTATTGAAAATAATTAGATGCACCCTTGTGATTAACTCAATTTCGTTAATGAGTATATGAATGTAATGGATTTTCTTGTTGTTGCTTGAGCGCAGGCAGTCTGAATTTCGATATAGAAAATCACGTTTGAATGTCTAGAAATAGTAACTGTTTGGTTACCGTTAGTAGTTCATTATATCGACCGCTATGCGGAAAAATGGTTCGAGCCCGAGGCCGGACGATGAAGTTTCAGGAAGTATCGTCCAGTCCGTACTAGGAATCGCATGTTCCACAGTAAGACCTCGTTAAACTTTGTATCGGAAACGTTTCGATTTCGAGATGTGCGGTTCGTAAGTAGGCGAGTGCTGGTTAACGGAAAAACGGATTCGAACATATTTTTCAGCAGTGATATATTATTCGTGACGGTGACATGGCGCAATGGCATTGTGTTGTGTTCTCGACTGAAATAATTAATCTTGGAGGTTGATTATTCAGATACATTACCTGGTTGGAAGGACTGGTGATAGACAATGGATAGATGTTTATTCTTTATGGATAAGAAAGATATCCTTATGGGTCTGAAACATATCAGTCAAAATACAATATAAAATAAAATAACTCAAATATCATTTTTAGAAGATTATGTAGGGCAATTTATTGTAAATTGTGATCAATCTGTGATTTTTTTTGACGGAAAGTAAATTATGGAATATTACCTTTCAGATATCTTTTCATTCTTGTGGGTTAAATCAAATTTATCAAATAGCCCAGCATTTTCTCTGATGCTATCAAGTTTATGGATAGTTTTTATTTCCGGTGCTATAAAAAAAAAGAAGTTATTTATAAATATGATATCGGTTTTATAATTATTTTTTTTTAGTGTGTTATGGTTCTGACGAATAAGACATGGTTGGTATATTCGTGATAATGTATGCTCTTTGGAAGTGTCCAAAAATATGTCCAATTATGATTCAATCATGTTGGAATCTCAATATATTCCATTTTATACATGAATAGAAAAGTTGTGAGATGGTAGAACTCTATTACTCAAGATATCAGAAGCTAACTATCATTTACACTTTTTCTTAATGAATGAAAACACTTTTGTGTAATTTCCATTAGTTATTTTATTTTTATGTCCTGTTCTGGATTTATTTCATTATCAAGTATAAAAACTAACTACAGGATATTCACGTTAAGAAGAGAATGACGTCTCAAGATGACAAGATACGGCGTTGCCAACATATGCACTATTTCGAACTTTCAAATTTTTTTGTACTCTTAATTTGTTTTATTGCTATTAACCTTACTTACTATTAACTTATTTGAAATACAACTTTGTTGAGACTGTTTTGACAATGCTTTAAGCATATTGAATATACGCAGATCTTATCACAAAAAAAGGATTAGTTCTGAAAAGAAAAGAAAGACTGACAATTTTCGAGTTTTTTTCGATTCGGCAACGTCTGAAATTTTACTGTCAGTTGAGACACTTACAAAATGAAATTTCAATATATATATATATATATTTATATATATATATATATATATATATATATATATATATATATATATATATATATATATATATATATATATATATATATAACCCTGAACGAGAAATTCGATTCCATGTAGGTCCTCGCTCTTGAATTTATAAGTTTGGTAACCGTGATAATTTCTAACAACTCCATTGTATTTTTATTGTTAGCACCCCTGTTCATTTGATTACCTCACCATTCAGCTTACCTACTAACTCCCTATGTAACCATGTTTTCAAATTTCAAAAATATTAGTTACTTTCTGAACTTGATAATAGGATGAAACCCGAAAATAAAATAACTAGTGGGAATTAAACAGAAGTGTTATCATTCATTTCATTAAAGTTCATGAACAACGTTTTTTGCAAACAGCAACAATTAGGGCGATCAAGAAAGTTTCAGAAAAGTCAACTCTCAGTCACTTATTGATAATAATAGGTGAATAAATATGTTTTTATGGAAAAATCAACTTTTTTCAATTCTACATGTTCATACTTTTCAGTATCAGCTTCTATCTTTTGCTTCCAAGGTATATTACGAGATGGTTTTGTAAAAAAAAATCAAAGTCGGTAGCCAGGCGATTCGACGTGTTTACTCACTGGAATTGACTGCCGTGTTGATCGGTGGTTCAAGCCCTAGTCTGAAGGATCGATTTTCACTTGCTATCGTACAACCCGTGTTAGGAGTCACACGTTAAAAGATGAGACCTCGTTAATTCTTAGCTCGCACGAGTTTCGATTTCTGAGGGTTGTCGTTCGTAGGGGTGTGTCAGTTGGTTACGGGAAAAACAGATTTTAAAAAGAATTTTTAAATAGATCAATATGATATTAATTGATATATTTTTCAACTCAAGCTACTAACTTATATTTTCCCAACCATAGATGATTGCAGGACTCAAACGTTATTGAAAATAAAAAGTGTAGAGATTCCAAGTCACGTTAGTTCACGACGTTTCGATTGTTAGTATCTACAATCGTCTTCGATAACAATCGAAACGTCGTGAACTAACGTGACTTGGAATCACTACACTTTTTATTTTTATTTTCTTTTCTCATTCCTTTATCAAACGTTATTGTTAGTTGATTTACATAATATATGAGAAATCCTACCCAACTAATACTACTGTTCAGAGAATAAAACTAGATAATGAATGATTACTCAAATATTCGATTCAACCATTTTAATGAATTGTTTGACATAGTCAGTGTTACTATGATGTTCACATTTGGACTTGATATTTATGCCTAATTGTTTTCAGTTCGGTTCGTCAAAAATTATTACTGTTTCATCAGCAAACTGAACAATGTCAAAGATATTTATACTTTTTAACACATTTGTACAGTGTATGTATTGTAATGGACCCAAAATTGTGAAATAATTTTTTGAATTATTTTTTCATCAGATCTGATGAATTTATTTTGGATACATCCCTGTATCTTGAGTTATATAAGTGAGACTCTACTAGTTTATTGAAAATTGTCTTGATTCCGTTAGTTCAGAATTTGTAAATGAGTATCGTGTAATTGAAACAGTCAATTGGATTTGAGAATTTAAGTATTTATCATTCTGAATAGTCATGATTTTCTCTGAATGGCTTAAAATGAATCCACTAGTTTTTTGAAAATTATCTCAACTCTGCAAGTTTCGAATTGTATACCATACAGTTATGAATTATTATTCATTTATTCCCATGCACTCAATAATTATAATCTTCATTTGTATTTATGCATAATCATTATTTTTGAAATTGAATTGTAAATAGGAATCAGGTTGGATGGAAGAGCAAGTTTTGTCCATGCGTGAACATGGACGAAAAATGAATCCTGCCATTTGATAATAGCTATGTATGTACTGAATACTTATGTATGAACTTATCAATAAAACCATTTATTATTATTATCTTTGTGTCAGAAACCTCTATAGTCATCACGCGACTGCGGTAGACTAAGGTGTTGAAGACACCATCCTGGCAAGCCATGATAAACCCCTCAGTTTCCGACTTCAGCCCACTCGACCTGAGAAAAGGGCTTTATTATTATTATCATTATTATAATTATTATTATTTATTGGAACAGTCAAAAGCATTTGAGAATTCAAGTGTGTATTTATTATTCTGAAAAGCCTTGATGTTCACTAAATGACTTAAAATTAATCTACTAGTTTATTGAGAATTGTCTCAATTCCGCAAGTTTCGAATTTGTGAATTAGTATCGGGTGACTAATACAGTCAAAAGCTTTCGAAAAATCTACACTATAATTTCAAAATAGTAGACACTACATTCTCAGAAGTGACTAACCTGTTTGCCATAATCTACCTTTTGCGGTGGCTTACGGAAATTATATTGAACAGATGAGGAAATATATAGAATCACAACCTTGACAGTAATGTTTTCGTTTCAATGCAATGACATTTCTGACATTTTAGTGCCTACTATTATGGAATATAGTTGTATAATGTGTCTTGGCATTTTGATTAGTTCTCTGAATAGCTTATTTAGATGGCTTCCTCAAAGCACGGGGATGATCATAGTAGCAGTTTACTCTAAAACATATATACATTTAATAAGAATGGATCTATGTATATACAGTGTCACACATAAAGTCCGCATTAAATGGGATATTTTTTTGTTCATCTCTTGAAGCAACTTTTGATATCTCCATTAGATTGTGCTTTAAAAATGATGCCAAATGACCGATCAAGTGATTTTTCTTCCCTGTCCAATTTGACATTTTTTCCAAAAAATGTTCAGAAAAGCAGTTATTGCTCGAAATTTTGAAAATCGGTAAGAAGAAAAGATGATTGTTTTTTCATTTTTTACCCATATACCAATTTTCAGCTCTCTAGTACAAATTTAGTTTTTTTACAGTTTTTCGAGAATTTGACATTTGCCGATTTCTCAAATTTAGCGAAACCTCAACAAAGTTAGTGCTTTATGCCTAACTTATCTTTTCAACGCATTTTCACTACCAATTGCAATTCTAAATACAACTTATTTCGCAAAAATTCAAAACACCAGAAAAAATTATGCCAAAAATGATGCAAAGTTGATACAGTTTTTAAAAACAGAAATATTTCACTTTAATTCCACTTTTTGCGAAATGGCTTGATACATAAGCATAATTAAAAAACAATATCAATGAAAAGTCAATAATTTATTCTTTACTGCACTTTTCAAATAGTTGAACTTTGATTTACTAATTACGAAAAATTACAACGAAATTAAACCAAGGGTACCTACTGTGGAAACAATTAAACTGAACTGAATAAGCAAAATATTTTATTGTCATATGACATTTGGTGAATAACTCAAAATAGTGTTTATCAGTTTTAGATTCAAAATAGTTTATTCGTTGTCTAGTGTGTTGTTAAAAATGCTGAATCTTCAAGAGAAAATTGAAATCATTTTAATATGCGGCGAGAATACCGGTCACCGACAAGTAGCTGATATTTTCAATGCCAGACATCCTGCAAGAAATATTCATCAGTCAACAGTTAGTAGGATAATAGCTAAGTTTAAATCTACAGGGTCGGTTGAGAGTAATTTTAGAAAAGCACATCAGCCTTCTAGACATACTGAAGAAGTGGAATTTGAAATATGTTTGGATGTCGTAGAACATAAAAAAACAAGTATTCAAGATATTGCAGAAAGAACAGATGTTAACCGAGAGAGTGTACGACGTATTTCACACAAAAATAAATTTACGCCTTATAAACCGAAATTTATCAATACATTAAAAGAAAGGGACTTCGATATGCGCTTGTATTTTTCTTTTTCGTTTCAAGGGGAAAAAGAAGAAAATTATCATTTTCCTTATCAAATTTTATGGACAGATGGAGCGACCTTCTCTTCAAATGGCGTTGTGAGCTCGCAAAACTGCAGGTGGTGGGCAAAAGAAAACCCACATTTCGTAATCGAATGTCGAGATCAATATTCGTATAAGACGAATGTATGTTGTGGCATATTGAACGATCAAATTATAGGACCATACTTTTTTAGACATAATTTAAATTCTGCGGACTACCTACACTTTGTGAATACCGAACTATCTGAAGTTTTGGATAATATGCCCCTTCAAGTAAGAAATGTTGTGTGGTATCAGTGTGATGGTGCACCTATTCATACTACAAGGGTGGTTAAAGAGCGTCTTTTGGAAATATTTAGGGGCGAAGTAATCAGTCACAATAAGGAACACTTTTGGCCGCCTAGATCTCCTGATATAACCCCACTAGATTTCTTCTTGTGGGGTTACTTAAAACAAAAGGTGTATAAGCAAAGACCGTTTCGAGACATAAACCATTTAAAGGCAGTTATTCGAGAATGTGTTGTAAGCACGAAACCCAGTAGTATAAAGAATACAGTTAAAGATGTTTTAAAAAGAACAATTGATTGCATTGAACGTGGTTGAAGGCACACCGAAATGTGACTTTTCATTTTGTATTTCTATTGGTATTTACATGGTTTAGGCATATGTTTCGATTTGATTTAGTGTTCTTAATTTAAATTGTAACTTTATTTTAACAGATGTTTGTTAGAATATTTTACGGTTTAGTTTTCTAGGCAACAAAATCTAAATTGATTTCTGGAGTAATTTTGTTCATTCATACCTCTTAAAAAATATTTAGAAAATGTGAAATTACTTTCGTATAATTCCTTCCCTTAGATTAATTGCGTTGTAATTTTTCGTAATTAGTAAATCAAAGTTTAACTGAAAAGTGCAGTACAGAATAAATTATTGATTTTTCATTGATATTGTTTTTAATTATGCTTATGTATCAAGCTATTTCGCAAAAAGTAGAAATAAAGTGAAATATTTATCTGTTTTTAAAAACTGTATCAACTTTGCATCATTTTTGGCATAATTTTTTCTGGTGTTTTAAATTTTTGCGAAATAAATTGTATTCAGAATTGCAATTGTTGATAAAAATGTGTTGGAAAGATAAGTTAGGCATAAAGCACTAGCTTTGTTGAGGTTTGGCTAAATTTGAGAAATCGGCAACTGTCAAATTTTCGAAAAACTGTAAAAAAACTAAATTCACACTAGAGAGCTATGGTATATGGCTAAAAAATGGAAAAACAATCATCTTTTCTCCTTACCAATTTTCGAAATTTCGAGCAATAACTGCTTTTCTGAACATTTTTTAGAAAAAATGTCAAATTTGACAGGGAAGAAAAATCACTTGATCGGTCATATGCATGTCATTTGGCATCATTTTTAAGGCACAACCTAATGGATATATCAAAAGTTGCTTGAAGAGATGAACAAAAAAAAAACCCTTTGATGCGGACTTTATGTGTAACACGTGACACTGTATATGAAAATAGTATAAACAGTGCGAAGTGTTGGCGTTAAGATTAGGATTGAAGAAGTCAGCTGGCTATGTATTGAAATCACTTTCTCCACTAAGGTGTCCAGATATTTCTGTATGCCAATTATTATGAGCATAGTTTTGAAGAATTGTAAATGAATTCTATAAATGAATAAATCTGGGTAAAATAAATGCAATGAAAACACTATTCGCAAACCAAGAAAGTAGCATCAGGAGATGAACTCTCTGTTAAAATCTGTTGAAAAAATCTCTTAAAATCTGTTTGTCCGTTAACCAGCTGACGCTCCCCTACTTTTAGCCTAAGCGCATACAAAAGATCTCAACCTCAAGTTTGAATATTTTGAAACATATTACTCGAAAAAAATTGTTTCATAGTTTCTGTAGAGATTAAGAAAATAGTCTCGTATCCATATGTAAAACATGAATTTTTATATTGGAATGAAAAAAAATCACGCAGAGTAACGTTTGATAAGCCGATAATAACATAATTCAATTTACTTTCACTCTACTTGTTACTTTTTTTCTCAAAAGTAATTCAAGTTTTTCAAACTTTAGTATTCGTTAATTTCAAAGTTCAAGTACAATGAAGAACTCTCTTCCCTATTTTGATTTCCTGCATCTCCACTTCAAAACACTTCACTTGCAAATTTACACTGGATACTATTCCCGAGGGTTTCACTGTCCTCAAAATCACCTGCGATAGGGTGGAAAGTTCATAAACATGGACTCATAGCCCTCGAGGTCTTTTCAACACCTCCTTGAGACAGACACCCTCAGACAATGCCTAAATGTCGTCTGCACCTATGGTTTCGAATACACTGGAGCTAGCTCTTTGTGCTCTAATATTATTAAATGCCAGCGACGCGTATTTCATTCAAGTGAACTCGCATTGGACGTTACTTTGAGAGCAA
Source organism: Leptinotarsa decemlineata (assembly GCF_025532065.1). Classification (NCBI taxonomy): domain Eukaryota; kingdom Metazoa; phylum Arthropoda; class Insecta; order Coleoptera; family Chrysomelidae; genus Leptinotarsa; species Leptinotarsa decemlineata. The sequence continues at coordinate 4,525,391 of NW_027412549.1, read as the reverse complement.
GACTATCGTGAGTGGAAAATGTTCTGAACAAAAACCGACGAATGATTTACAGACAAATTTATTTTGTGTTGTTGTGTAGGTGTGGCACCTACTTATTTCGAAATATAATGCCTGAAAGAAAGCAATACTGAATTGTTTTTAACTTTCGTTCAGAAATGTAGTGAGCAGTATGAATTGGAAGTGAGTTACAAGTCTAGGTATATTCGAAATATCAGTTGACGAGCTACCCATTAAATATTAATTGGTATTCTAATAAATTATATTTTAATCTCCATTTTTTTGATTGTAAGATTATCATATGGAATTAGTGCCTAACTCTTGAACGTCAGTAATGAACTACATAATATCAGAAATATTATTAAATCATCTGAAGGAACAATTCGTTCAGGCCAGTCTCAACTCCCTACACTGTAGATTAATGGACTGACCCCCATTAGAAACCATATACTCCCCTGGCTAATACCACAAAAGGCGTTGATTTATATCCGACAGGTGTCACTGCAGGATTCTTCACTGAAGTTATTCTTGCATATGCTGTTGGCGATAAAACTGACGCAATAGATTTTCAATTATGTGAAAACACTTGCAGATCGGTTTCGGGCTATTTGGCCACTCGTCAGTGTAAGGTAGTGTATATCATCAAATTAAGTCGATGATTTCTGATAATTGAAAATTGAATTCCTTGAGAGAATCATTCCTCGAACAAGGCTGAAGCGGACAACAAACGACAGGTTTGTGATCGCCCCATCTGCCTGTGAACCAGGTAACCAAACGCATTTCCGAACTTTGCCCAATTCCTCGTATAAGGAAAGAATTTTTATCACATATAGTCAGTGGGCATACTTGAAAACTGGCTATAAATCAAATCATCTAAAGGAACAATTCGTTCAGGCCGATCTCAACTCCCTACACTGTAGGTTGATGGACTGACACCCATCAGGAAACAACTAGTTTCCTCGATAATACCACAAAGGGCATTGGTTATATCCGACTGGTGTCAGTGCAGGATTCTTCACTGAAGTTATTCCTGCATATGCTGTTGGAGATACAACTGCCGCAATAGATTTTCAATTATGGGAACACACTTGCAGGCCGGTTTTGGGCTGTTTGGCCACTCTTGAGTGCAAGGTAGTATCTATCATCAACATAAAGTCGATGATTTTCGATAATTGAAAATTCTTTCAGAGTATCATTTTTCGAACTAGGCTGAAGCGGACAACAAACAACAGCTTTCTCATAATTGAAAATCTATTGCGGAATCGTTCCTTCAAATGATTTGATTTATAACCGGTCTTCAAGTATGCCCAATGACTATATGTGAACCAGAAATATTTCTTCTTAGAAAAATTCACGTACAGTATGTTTCAAATCGTGGTCCAAAATTTCATTTTCTGTTCAATTGTAAAAAATACCAACACTGAGCTATTACATGGGTCCTGATATACAGGGTGTAACTTAATAAGTGTGAAACATTTAAGGAGGTCATTCCTCATCGAAAAAAATTTAAGATCTTTCATATAAAGAAATTTCATTGGAGGGGGTACATAAAATTTGTATAACAATTTTTTTCACAAGCACTAAAAAAGTAACAATTTTGAAATTGACCTGACGTTTTGTACTACCAAAAAGTCACTTAGAAAGAAATTTATTTGGTTTACCCCATGGTTGCAAGGGCTGGAAAACGCAACCCCTAATATTTATTTCCGATGTAACTTTTTGTCTTATTATTTGTTTACCATTTAAAAATTTATTTCCGATAGCCTGTTCCATTCTAAACAAAAAATGTCTATTAGCGATAGTGACAATTAAATTGGTATGACGCTGTCATTTTGTGAATTTTCGAAATTGGATTATTACTAATTTTGTGTTGTTGTTCTGTTCTTAATTTGTTACTTTAATAATTCACTTGTTATCAAAATGGCATACAGAAATGAGGAAATGGCTGATATGCATTACGTTTATAGTCTGTCGCAGGGGAATGGGTTGGAAGCTTCTAGAAGATATGCTGAAATATATCCTCAACGGCAGCATCCTTCACATAGAATATTTGCTCGACTTCATCAACGATTACGAGAATACGATTCATTCGACAAAAGAACGCAGGACTGTGGTCGCCATCGAGAAGTACGAACACCACAGCTAGAAAGATTGCTTTCCAGCTAAATGTTGATCATATGACGGTATTTCGAATTTTAAAGGAACAACTCTTACACCCTTTTCATCTGCAACGAGTACAGGCATTGTTACCGCGAGACTTTCCGAACCATCTTGAATTTTGCAATTAGATGCTGGAAATGATTAGAAGAAATTGTGACTTTCTACCTCCCCGATTAAATGGTGAGGCATACGTTCAATTTTTAACAGAAGTGCATCCAGTACTGCTGGAGGAAGTTCCTTTGGGCGTCAGAAGGGATATGTTTTTATGCATGATGGGGCTCCCTCCCATTTTAGTCAAGTAGCACGTCAGCATTTAACTGAAACATATGCAAATCGGTGGATAGGTCGAAGAGGACCACAGAACTGGCTCGCTCGATCCTCGGATCTCAATCCTCTCGATTTCTCTATTTGGAGTCATTTGCAGCATTTAGTTTATCGTACTCCTGTTCGCGATGTAGAGGACTTAAGAAACTGCATCATCGATGCGTGCAGGGTAATCAGAGATACTCCAGGAATATTTGAGCGAATACTTGGCTCAATGCTCCGACGTCTAGACGCATGCGTAATGTCTGAAGGTAGACATATTGAACATTTACTATGATTTCTACATGTTGTGTGTTTTGTTATCAATAAATTAGTTTTGTTTATTACCCTTTAATCGTTCAATGCAGGTACTAATTACAAAATAACAATAAATCCAGTTCGCATTTATGACGTTGTATCTCTGTAGTTGTTCGTAAAATAATTTTTTGCTGCGAACTGGTTTATTTTGGGCAAAAAACCCAAGACATAGTTTTTGTTTAGAATGTAACAGGCTATCGAAAATGAATTTTTGAATGGTAAACAAATAATAAGACAAAAAGTTACATTGTTAGGGGTTGCATTTTCCACCCCTTAAAACCATGGGGTAATCCACATAAATTACTGGCTAAGTGTCTTTTTGGTAGTATAAAACGTCAGGTTAATTTCAATATTGTAACTTTTTCAGTGCTTGTGAAAAAAATTGTTATACAAATTTTATGTATCTTAACAAGGGATGCTCCAATGAAGTTTCTCTATATGAAAGATCCTATCTTTTTTTAGATGAGGAATAATCTCCTCAAATGTTTTTCACTAATTCAGTAACACCCTGTATACCTAATCCTGAAATTCCGTTGCTGTAATATAATTTGCCCTTGAAGTTGAACGTGAATGAAGTTATCCAAAGGCCTTTAATCCGTCCCTGATGCAATACTATTTGACAATTCGTGCATGAATGTTACCTGGGAAATTACTTTGAATGTTGACTCAACTTTACTTGTATGAAAACTCATCACTTTGAGAAATAACTTGAAATCTGGTCTGTTCGTAACTTTTAGATGACGAATTTGACGTCATATATTCACCATTCCATATCATGCGACCCGTGTTCTCCACAACAGACACGTAATTTGTTTTAGACATCACTTCTCTCATTCGCTTATAAATTCAATTTTTTTTTATCTCAAATGTTACTTTGAAAATGTGACAGCTCTTTAGTTCGGTGTGATCCTAAAATATGTTTGATTCTGTGATCTTTAAAATATGACAAAAAATTTAAGTTTTGCTAACAACATAAGATGACCTTCAGATGAAATAAGGCACTCACTGAAAATAGGCATATAGAAAGGCAAAGATGCTCAGATACATAAATAAAAATCTCCGGTGCCTTACAATAGGGTCTGCTTATGGTATTGACAACTCTGCACCTGCTGGGCGATATTGAGGATCAAAGTGTGGAGACACAATCCTGGTAGACTATGATGCATATTTTGGTCTTCGACTTTAACTCATTCGACCCAAGGAATGCAAAAGTCGCGTTATTTGACGTTATCAGGTCTTCAGTATGGATGAAGAAGACCTTATGCATTGACGCAGTTTTATAAGAATTGAGGTGGGTATTAAAATGTGTTTAGATATTTCAACTTCATGACAGTCCGTGTAATTTAATGTCGATAACCAAGCCAACTACATCAGCTGTCTAAAAAGAAATATTTCAATGCATGTTTTCTCCTAGTTGTGGTCCACATGAAGAAGGGAATTCAAACTCTTAGTGATTTTACAGGTTTCATGAAGATCATTTCTGTTATCTAGACATTCTGAACTGAAACTACTGAAGTTGTTTTCAGATGTACTTGATGATAAATCGAGTATCGATGTGAATATTTCCATTCCAGAAAATCAAGATTGAGGAGGTGGTATAAGTGAGAATGATGAGAAATGGAAATTATTCCATTGAATTAAGACCAAAAGAGAAAGTTGCACTCACGAAAGGTCGGAGGTTTAAATTTCATATATGTTGTGTAGGATACATACCACCATCTGGAGCATTTCTGCAATTGTTACTGCCGACCTTCGGAACCAAGGAATACAACGCTTTGTGATGCTTAGTTGGCCGTTAGCAGCAAGCTATTTAATCTTTTCTGAACATACCCTTGCTCAGTAGAGACGGGTGGGGTTCTTTATCGAACAAAAAAAAAATAAAACTCGAATCGTTATACCAACTATATTATTAAATTAAACAACCTATCAAGTTTGATAATCCTCAATAAAATCAAATAAATCTTAATTCCTTGTCGTTGACAATTGACAGGGTGACAATGTTGTGGAACCGGAGCTGGATAAATATCTCAAAACAAGAGTCCGTCGATGAAAGACGTTTGACAGTTGGGGAAATCGCAATTATAAATGATGTCTAGCCTGATTTCAGTAAGGAAAAAAGTTAGAGGAGTGACAGGAAAAAAAAAGTGTAAACAGGGTCAAAGGTCGATCATCATGTAAATATTGCAATAGATGCAAAAATGCAATCCTGTAAATTGTATGGTAATATTATGTTCTTGAGGTAATTATTCGTCATAAATGTACTAGTTACATGCGCTAAATTCCTTAACCTTTTAGTATATATACTAAAAGTGTACACTGTTAACGCTAGAGGTAAGTTGTTTAATTTTGACCCACTATTAGGTTCTTTTGAAGTTGTTATTTATATGCTTTTTCTTTATATGCTTTAAAGTTGTTATTTATATGCTCTTTCTTTACAGGAAATGAGGATATGACTGAACTAATGGTCTAGCACAACTTGATAACTGTACAACTATAAAGAAAGAAAACAAAGCAATTTGTGTAGCAATTCATGCACAATCAGTGAAAGCGACCATGCTGAGCAATAAAATGATAGAAATAAAGCACAGTTAAAAAAAAGCTTATCTGTTTCGTCGGTGTCTCCTTCAAGTCCTGATCCACTTCATGAGAGTATCCTAAGAGTTGGGGTGTTTAAATATCACTCGTGCATTGGGTCAGTTAAAGCAGAAGCAATTCCCTCAACTAGTGAAGCCTCATGACAGCTTCCAAATCCCTATTATTAAGCAGGAAGAAATGAGAAGCCAGGTTTAGCACTATACTTCACTTCTCTATTTCTTGATATATGAAGCAGAACAAATCAAGGATAAAAAAAAAGGAAACAGGCCTGAAAACAATAAATACATTCAGTACTAATGACATTCTATTATAGTGAATGTTCAGATGAGGAAGGGAACATACCCTAGATGTTGTGCGGCCTCGAAAGTGATTACGTAGAACTTACGTCGAAGAAGGTTGGAATATTCAGTACTTCAGAAAATATATCCACAAATGAGTGAAGGTGGTTAAGATTACCCAACTTATCAATAATCAGGTGGTTTTGAACGGGATTTCCAGAATAAATCCGCAAAATGTGTAAATTGAATATCACCATCAAATTGGAGGACTTCAATTTTTTTCCAGTTTTTTTTCCTTCACATCTGTGCAAGTTCTAGTTATCTTTTTCCCAAATCAATGGTACCAAATGTGGACGAAATTTCAATCATAGAGAAGAATTTCAATACAGACAAATCAATCTGAATGGATTACAAGTATAGGTTATGTTTTGAAAGTTTATTTATTTTGTAATAACTGCTACATTTCTAATGATCTAAGTGACTGAAGAGACCAAGTCTACTGCCAGAGATAGTGAGAGTAGGAAAGTTTGAGAAGAATTGAAATAAAAAAATAATATTTAATAATAATGATTATCTGTAAGGGCATGACCACATATAATATAGATTTGTTGACAATCCGATTCCTCTATTTATTTTCTCCTTCTTCCTTCCTTTTTAGTCTAAAATTCTTAATATCTAGAAAGGTAAAATAAAACCGTAACACAACAAAATGTAGAGAATGAAATTTCTGACAATTCATATTGATAATTTTTTTAGGGCTGGTAGACTCAGAAATATGCCGTTTTGAAAAGAATTCTACTCCACAGAGAATTGTGGAATTGCTCACATTAGGACGCTCCACTTTTGATATAGCCTATTTCAGGGAAACAAGTATTAAGATAAATATAGTGAATGTAATTTTTGCTGTTGTGTTGATCATCTACCAGTTCTGTCTTGAATTTGAAGTGTATATTGGTAACCCTGTGTAGGACCAGTGAGATAATAGTCATTGAGCTCCCTTGCCCATAAAAAATTTAAGACACGTAGCACCAAACCCAATATGTCTAAACTAACTCCGACCACTTCCGCAGCACATTTGTACTTCCTGAGAACATACCACCGGATTACGCAATAGATAAGGATTGTCAAAAACACGGTCGAGTGGAAATGATGGGGAAGAACTCGTGGACTGAAGCCTGTCAGGACAAATCACGCTACCTCTCCAAACTTGCTCAAGTTCATCTCGTGCAGTTGTACAATTGGTTTGCTGTATGAGGGCTTGTGACTTGATTTTGATGATCTGAATTGGACTACTATTTGGCGAAGCACATTTGCATTTGTTTCTTGGCAGTTATCAGCTCCACTGCCCAGATTCATGTATGAATAAATGTTACGGGTTATGTTAGTTCCAGAGGTTTTATAACAGTGAAACTAAGAAAAATGATACATTTTTTTATTTCTACTCACTGAACTTTATTATTCAACTTCCACTTTTTATACAATATGTATAATCAGAGCAGGGATAAGCTGATATTTCCATGGCTAAAACAGAAAGATCTATTACCTACGAGTGTTATAACCAGTTTTCATTCAATATTTACCAAAGACGAATTCAGCGAGGTCGATCGTACGGGTAGGGTTCATCATCAGGTATGTTGATCAACTTTTGAGATAGCCAAAATAATGACAGTTTACTAATTGTTTCCAGCATTCTGAGAATTCATAACAAAATAACAGAACCTCACTTCTGCTTGTCATCTAGAGGTTTATTAGAACTACCAGGTCACTGCATTATGAATATCAGGGTTCCCAACCTAATATATAAAGAACGACACTAATGAAAAAAATTGAAAATAAGCGAGTTATTTTGTTGAATATGAAAAAAAGAAAGTTGAGGAGAATGATCGTGATTTTGGTGTTTTAGAAGGATTGGAAAGACATGTGTCGCTTGTTTGCGGATTTTTCTTTGGAACTCTTATAATTATTGCGGAAAATTTAGTCAAAGGAAGGTCCTCTGACTATTTCAAAAAGATTTTCTCTTAAATTACACAAGTTTGTTTCCTTTATCAGCCTTGGCATGTATTACATCCAAATTTAGGTGAACCCGGTCAATCTTTTCATGTATATCTGTTTAAAATCTATTTAAAATGTGTTTTTACGTTGATTAGCTGTGGCCTCCATACGAACGACAACTCTCAGAAGTTGAGAAATTTGTGCGAGCTCAGGACTAACGAGGTCCTACCTTTTAACGTGTGATTCCCAACACGGAATATTCTTTTCAGGACCTTTTTTTCTACTTGCTATTTTTCGTTACGTGTACATATCAACTATCCTACTTTACGTCATTTTGCCTTCACGTAACGGTTCAGTTCAGCTTGGTTTTACTTGCCATTGAAGATAAGGGTCGAATACCTAGTTGAAGATGGCCCGGGGTAGTATTCATCACCCAAGCCTCGTTGGAAACTATACAGCTCCCTACAATCACCCATCACAGTGTTTGAATATTAATCTACCCACTCCTTGAGATGTTTTCTTCGAGTAGTCATCTACCATGGATCCTCTATTACATAATTTTGAGAAATTGGAAATGTAATGGAAGATCTGGAAGGTAGTAAATAGTACAAGTAACATAACCATGCGTTTTGTTTCCACTTCGTTTACATGAAAGTATCTTTGAAAAAGTATAAATCATGTTAATGGGTTATGTGTTATTTGAAATTGAACATTTTCTGTCACCAATGAGTATTTAATTCAAATGAGAAACTCGAATTGGTATACAATCCAAACTACAAACAAGACTGAACTATTGTGACTGTTGAATTTTTCAGATACGTTGGTTTTGAATTTTTTACCCCTCTGGCTGGTAGAAAAATACATGCCTGCAAACATTCTGATATTTTTTCTAAAGATGGCCTATAACTGAAGTAAACGTTTCGAAGTTGATAGTTTTATAAATTTTTCAGAAAGTGTGATTTTTCAAGAAATTTTATTATCTACAATTTTAAGTACATCTCTTTCTACTATTTTCGGTATGTAACTTTCCAGAATCTGAAGCTGAATCAATAGAAAATCTGATGAAGTGTAATAAAGAGCAAACTGAAAAGTGTACCCCATAAAGATAATCCGTGAACTTTCAGTTCACCTTTTATTACACTTCAGCAGTTTCTCTATTGATTCAGCTTTGTTTATTTCTTAGATTGTGTAAGGTTGTATACTAAAAAAAACAGTAGAAATAATTGAGTCATCCACTAAAAAAAGTCTTACACACAAGAAAATTGTATTTCTAGCTGAACTGCAGCAAAAAGAGATGTAAACACAGATCTGAAACAACTATACTTTTTTAAACACTTACTAACCTTCTTAGACAACATATCAAAAAATTTTAACTACCGGCCCTTCTGTAAGTGAATCCCCCTCTATTTCATATGTTATCAAACCGCCTGATAGATCAATATGATTCAATCGGAAAAACAGCATTCATAATCCAGTACCAGACAATACTGTTTCGGCTTGCCATAGGTCTTATCAGTACTTCTAAAGTGAATCACAAATGCATTGTTGAACTCAATTGTCCATAAAGGACACGTTTGACAAATTTGAGGCGATGACATTTCCCTTTACGAAAACATCTTCTATGGGATCGACAAAAGACTCAATCCTGCAGCTTTTACAAAGGAAAAATCTCATTTGGCGGTTGATGTCAAAGCTTGAATTCTGCAATTGAATGCCTTGGGGAGCCTAGTTTATCTTTGATATGAAAATATTGAGTCTTCTGTTAATTCCATAGGTTAGGTTAGATTAGGTCCAAAGTGAGTGGGTCTATGCGACCCACCACCGCAACCCGTAAGGATTTATTGTGATCCTATAGATGGCATCTTCGTAAGAGCGATGTCATCGTCTCTACTTACTCAGAAATGTCCTCTGAGAATTGAATTCAGCAACTGATTTGTGGTTCAGCACAGCACCACAATAGAGACTTATGGGAGGTCGAAACAGTGTTATCTGGTGTTGGGTCATGCGTTTTTTGGGCACTAGTTGTACCTAGTTGATTCGCAGTAAAATCTGAAGTGAAAAAAAGAAGACGAATTCATTTGATGATTAATTTCTAGTTCATGAATTCATTTAACGCACTGATTAGCCTAGGTGAGGTTAGGTTGAGCCCAAAGAGAGTGGTTCTATTCGACCCTCCACCGCAACCCAAAATGATTTATTGTGGCTCACACCTATTCGCACTCTACCTAATAAACCCAGCTTCTTAACGAAGCCGATTAGTTTGTATGGTGAATGGTCTTTCAGGTCAGATGATAGGAGTACGGCTCTGCCGAACTCTAAAAACCTGATTCGGTCCTCAGCGGGCAGGCACAAAGTATGAACTCTGCTGTTTCATCATTTTACAAACAAAGGCGACATACACTGTCTTCCGACAGTCCGAGTCTCTGCATATGATGATCCAAATGACAGTGACCTGTAAGAAGGCCTGTAAGACATCGTAGTTCATCCCTACTGTAGTGCAACAACTGTTTGGTATCAAACTTCGAAGGGTGAATAAACGCCTTGGAGTTAGCCAATCCTGGATATTCTGCCAGAAGTTCATGATTAGTCTAACTACATGAATAAAAAATTTATAAAATATATATATATATATATATATATATATATATATATATATATATATATATATATATATATATATATATATATATATATATATATATATACAGGCTGATTCACGGTGGATGGCACATTAGACGTTTCTGGTGAACCAGACAACGGATCACTTCGAAAATTCAATGAAGGGCATATTCAGACATTCTCTAGCCAACTAAAATATTTTCGACAATGCGGTGTTGCCGCTTCTATTAGAAAGCAGTAGCAACTTTGATTTTTCAAATGGAACACTCTGTATATAATATTATTTTTGAAATCTCCAACAATTGCCCGACAACTTTTCTTGATATATCCCTATACCTATCTGTTACCGTTTTCGAAATAAAAATTAATTTCAATTTTTTTCTTCGAAAATCATGACTTCTAAAAATGCCGATATCTTTTAGTTAAGAAGTACTATGATATCGAAATTTGGTTTGGAGTTAGGTGATACTTGGACACTTCCCACACGTCAGCCTAATCTCCGTTACAGTTTTTTCGTTTGCTTGAAAAAGTTGCTGAAATTTGATTATTTTAAATGGAACACCCTGTATATTATTGAAAATTCGGAAAGCTGCTGAAATTTGCTTTCTTTCTATGTATATCATACCTATACTTAACTAGTCAAGTTTCGGACTTATGAACATTTATTTGTGAAAATGTCCCTTCAGAATGGTATTTCCATTCGGTTTGGTAAGCAGGCCATGATTACTATTTGACAGTAGCGTTGTGACATTCTCCTAATAATATCGACATTTTCGTCACTTCAGAAGTTGCAAATACCTTCAAAACGATGGAACAAAACTATTCAAACGAAGTTTGAATAGTTTATATATTATAAATATATAATTTCAGTTCAATTCTAATACGTAATAATTACAATACAATGTATTCATAACCACAACTGTCAATATACAAAAACCGCACGGAGAAATTATGCAGAAATATCAGGTGAATAATTCAATATCAATTGAAGAAAACTGTTTTGAGATAAAGTTCAGTCCAATGATTTTAAGACACCCATTTGATTAGCCAATAGAAGCAATGTATACCAGACAAGATCTAGATCCCTATAAATTTAAAGGGTTGTTGAATTCAAGTAACGAACGTGTGCATAGCAGCGGTGCATTAAAGGGTATCAACGATAACATTGCAGGACAATCTAATCTATTATATTGTTTGAAATTTTAAACAAATATATAATAGCCAAAATAGGCCTCTGTTGCAGATATAATATTTTAAGTTATATTCTAAGTGTTGATGTTCGCACCGTCCTATAGTCTGGCCATTTATATTATTTTTTAAAATATAGATCTCAGCAATTTATTTTGCACTTTTTATAGATCACCTAATACAGTTGAATTCTCATTTGACCAAACTCCAGATGCATACTCAAGTTTGAGTCGGATTAAGGTATAATGAAGTAATTTAATAGTTCCCAAACTGGTAAAACTCCTGCTTTCTCTGTTTATAGGTTCGTTCCAACCTTGAGTCACAAACAGATTTCCAACTGTTTGTAAATCGTTGACAACGCGCATGTCTGGTAAATATTGGTTTCTGATTAATCTGTTCTGATTGGAACAGCTGATAGTTCAACTGAAGTTTGGCATGGAATTTCAACATAACCTTTAAAAATAATTTGGGAAAGAAAGTTTTTGGCTTTCTACTACTCCATCTTAATGCAAAAAAGGGGATGAGGGAATCTTCCAAAGAAAGGAAGGAAGTAACTCTAAACATGGATGTGTAGATCATGCAAAGAAGTAACTTTCAGACACAAACTGAAAGAATGTCCTCCTGAAACAGCTACTTTCATATAAACATTGAATTACAAGAAAGAAAAAAAATTCTTTCGAAACAAATACTTCTATATGAACACTGAATTATACAGAAGATACTTTTCTCTACTCAGTTTGTATTTCAAACATCCCACAACGAATGTCACTCCTAAAAATATAACCCCTTCAATTCTTTAAAAATAAATATAATCAAGTGTATTTCTGGAGAGTAAAAGAAGGTTGCAGTATTTCATATCTCTATTCTATTTACTTATCAACATGGAACTGGGAGGTCACCGCAATTATTGATTTGTGTAATTGAAGATGTTCATATTATAGGTTCACTTAAAGAATTTCCAATTTTTCCTGCGCCAGCAAATGCATAATTTATTTTATAACAATTTTTGCAGGTTATGTTGTTTGTAAGTTGCATGAACATAAAACAGAAACAGTAATACGGAATACGCATGCGTCAGATTGATGGTTAGAAAATAATCCTCAAACCATTCTGATAGATTTCGAACAGGTTTGAATCTTGGATGGAACAGAAAACTGATAGTTTACTGATGGTTGGAAACTCACGTTGGAACGCAATCACATTACTGCGCAGAATCCTGACTGTCAGAAACTGTTTCTGACGCTGGTTGGAACGAACCTTATATATCCTAACATCCGATTAGCAGATTTCGTCATATGGCAATGAAAAGAGCAGAATAATAATGAACCCGCAAATCTTTAACTTCCTCTACACGCTCTAATACTTTTCGAATCATTTCTGTGTATGGCTCTTTCATCATCAACCGTGGAGTTCTCAGGGATCCATATTGTCTATTTTTATTGTATATCCCTTTTTTTATTGTATATCAACGAATAAACTAAAAATCCAATGTATTGCTTTGCTGACGACAGCACATTTGTCTCGTCATTCCATTTGGATCCCAGGACATCGGCCGGAGGCACATCTTACCGGCAGCAGGAGATTGCAAATCTCAATGAGGATCTAGAAGTGATTTCGAATTAGGGTGGTTCAATTCAATGTCACAAAAACCCAGACATCGGTTTTCTCCTAGAAGATAAATTTTTCCGAATCGGATATGATGATGTCAGGTCAGACAATTCCCCTTTCTGCTTCGATAAGTTTATTGGGGGTTAAAATGGACACCAATATATCTTGGCACAATCATGTCGCTGGAATTACAAAGGCTGCTTCTCATAAGCTTGGAAAACTGTTCCGAACCAGAAAACTGTACACACCTCAGCAACTTTTGATGCTTTATAAAGCTCAGATCAAACCTTCTTTGAAGTATCGTTCTCATGTATGGAGCTCTGCCCCCAAACATATCTTGAAGTTGCAGGATTCCTTCCAGAAAAGAGCCATCCGCCTAACTGGAGACGATAACATCACGTGCAACCTCGATATCCTGGAACATCGAAGAAAGGTTGGAGATTTGTCTCTCTTCTATAGATACTTTCACGGGAGGTGTTCAAGTGACTTGACACATTTGATTCCACTAAGAGCGGTACATATCAGAAATACGCGACGAAGTGTGGCTGCTCATCGTTTTGAGGTTCAACTCAGTACACCTCGTACTTCACCTCGAACACTTTCGCTACTTTCGCACAGGCACCGCTCTGAGTGCGCCTCGAAGATTTTCCTGTAGTGTTTGTGTTTTGTCCTTAAAAAAAACTGCAATATCCATTGTGTATTCAAAAATAACTGGGTGTTTCATTATACTCATAGTAAGAACATGCTATTTACTTATGTTGGATGATAGTTTATTATCGTTACTCAATTTTACTATCTATAAAAGTATATAGTCTCTAACCGTTTTCATGTTATTAAAAACCCGAAAATCCTCTGCAAATAGAAAACCGTATGAATAATTTAGCACTGATGAAAGACATTATTGAACAATGTAAACAATATAGGCCCCAAATTAGAGCCTTGTGAGCTTTTAGTAACCTTTAGGGATATATTTTGATTGTGTTTATAACCAATACAAAATTATTTTGTATGTAATTTGATAATAACTGCAATGTCACTTCTATTATTCCATACTTTCCAAATTTATGCAGTTATATATTATGATCCACCTGATCAAATGTATCCTGAAATTAGTATAGACCATATCAAATTGGGACTTATTTTCAAAAAATTCAGAGACAAAATTACCGAAAAAAATTTATTGAAGTTATTCAATTTATTAACCATAAATCCATGTTGCTCCGAGATAATAGATTTATTGGCATATTGATACAACTTTGTACGAATGATTTGTTCAAATAATTTTGCTGGAGAACAGTACTGAAATTGGTCTATAGTTCTTTATATCCTTTTTATCCGCTGCTTCATGTATTGGAGTAATTGAATATGTTTTCCAAAGAGAGGAAAATGTTTTACTCTTTATTATCAGGTTGAATATATGAAACAATGATATTCTAAGTCATTCATGACAGCCTTTAATAATAAATAACGCTATACCATCCACACCAGCGAACTTTTTTGTCTCAACGTTCGACGACTGAGATTTCTGTTGATCCCATAGATTATAGATGACATCTTCTCAAGGAAAGATGTTATCATTGATGCAGATGTCATATAATGAATGTATGTTTAATATATAGTGATTTTTATATTTCATGACTTGCATAGATATGATCTGATTTTTATATTCACTTAATTTACTGTAATAAGAGAGGGAAAACAGATTTGTAGTATCCTGTGAAAGTGAAAGTTCCGTGATAGTGATATCAAGTTAATGAAATACTTCTGAAATAATGAAATCGGTGTTAATAACGCATGGCAGTAGATAATTGAAATCCTAATTTCCATACTCAACTTACCTCCAGTTTCCGGACAATTGATCCAATACTACTTGCATATAATAACGGACACATTAGTTCGAGGGTGAAATATGTAGTGGAAAGCATTACACCACAATGTACCTATTCAGGCTGAAATTAAATACGAACACTCTGTATAGATGACGATGACGTGTGTGGGAACATTTTGCTTCATTTAAGGCACGTGTATACATATATATTTAAGGATAATGCCTGCGGCTTCCTCACACATCAATAAATTACAAAGGAGGGTAGCTCTATAAAAGATAAATATGAATAGGTAAATATGATTTGTGGGGTGGGTACGCATAGGGAGGCTTACGTGGATGAAGGATTGATGTTTTCATGTGGATAATGTTTAGGACAATGATGATATACGATAGAAATGATATTGACCCTAATATTCCCTTGAGACAAATTAACAAAAATTATGGTTGTGTAATTAGCTCTCGACAAAGAATACATAGAATATTTCAAAAATTGAACTGTTTCACGAACTATGTTTTCGAAGTTATATTTGTTTTTGAGATGGGTTATATTTGGAATATGTTTAAATATCTTTGTTGATTTCCTTTTCAAAATATCTACATGGAACAATGATTTTGATAACGTTGATAACCTTGGTTGATCACAATCAGCTAACCCCATAATACAAACCATTAGTCGTTGAGGTGAAAAATGACTTCTTAGAAAAGTGATCTTCCCAAATTCAATAGGTAGAACTGGAGCCTGTTGTGCGATTTGAATCTAAAGAAAACAATTTTCTCACACCGGAAACTCAATCTCTATTTACATTCTACTTATTTCATAATCAAGCATTGAATTATCGCAAATGTAATATTTTGGAAAAAATTACCATGTTAAAAGGCTAGGCCTCATGATCAACTGAGTTCTGTTGTATTTTCATATCAAGAAAGTAATGAATCTAAAGAAAATACTTTTTTCATACCAGAGCAAAAGTCAATCTCCCTTTAGATTCTCCCTTTTTGAAAAAAGTGACCATGATAGAAGTCTAGGCCTGATGATCAACTTAATTAGTTCTGTTGTATTTTCAGATCAAGTAGGCTGCGCTAGTAAGTAGAGTGAACTTGACACAAAACTATGAAAATCAGGAAGTGTGTCATAGACGTAATAGTAACAGAAGGAAAGGTGCATGTTGATGTGAGAATAAACTCACAGTAATCATTCTCAGTCATAAAGGGGCTTTCAGGAAAATACAATGGATACCAACTCCTCAGAAGTATTTTGGATATTTATACAAAAATTCCCCTAAAAATATTTGGTTCATCACAGAAAAGATTGATAAACTCACATGAATAGTTCATTTACTTCATGAAAAATGAAGAAGTGTTTATAGGAAAAATTGGTTCGGTTAGCAAATTAGTAGTCCAGCTTGTTTCAATAAGTAACATTTGTCAAATAAAATGTTTGACAGATAAATCTATCAATCCAATGTTATTCATATTTTTTGAATATATTTGTGAATTAAGAATGAGTAAACCCCAAATAGATTCAAAAACTGACATATTATTTCAATAAGGCGCAAAAAAGGAGTGAAATTTCTGATCCATGAAAAGCAAAATATCATTTTTATTATGCTGGAAAATCGTGTGCCACTAATCATATGAAAGGTTAACAGGAAAAATGAGGTAAATTTCGTCAAACCATGTAGTCACTGTGAATTTGAAAGGAAAATGGCATTATTTTGAATCACAAAAACTCCACAACACGGCTCTCTACCGTACGAGTTATGGAGATAATAGGTGATGGAGTAACAGTTACACTGAGTGGGATTTCGGTTTGAAGAAATATTTTGATAGAACTGCAATGATATGTATTTTTTACGATTCGAAGTTTCATTCATTAGGAGAAACTTTGTTTTCATTCATCATCATATTGTTAGCCTTCCAGAAATGTCAAAATTTTAGGATTTTATTGTGAAATATGCTACCTAATTTCATTCAATGACTTCCTAAATGGTATTCACTCCTGAAGTATGAATTGACGTGATGTTATCAGGCTATATAGTGTTTATAGTAGGCTACAGTTTGAAAGGAATGCTGGTTCAAATAATCTTCAACTCCATAGAACATGATATCTAATACTACCTGTCTTCAACAATAATTATGCATAAATAAGTTAGTGGGTAACCAAGGAATACATGAGGTTTACATCCAATAAGTTGAAATAAAAACAAGATTTGTCATACTATCTAATATTTCCATAAATCTAATTTTCTTCTAGAATGTGATCTATATATAGCTGGACCAAAGATGCCTTAAGTGAATGAATGCAGGAAGTCAGTATCGCAAGCAGGTATAACCGCCAGGCAGAAACAAGGAAAGATCTCACTTGTCTTGATGTCACATCCAGGGCAATTGCTCTGATCTTAGGCGATAAATAGGTTCATGCAGACTAAAGTGGGCAACAATCTAGATCTAGAGCTACGTTACGTTACGTTACGTACCTCTTCATTCCAGGTTAGCTGGGGTGTTCATGGGGTATTCTCCCCATATTTCCAAAAATATTTGAATATGTCTATTAAGAGAGGCTGAGGCTGAATTATTCAATAATCGGCAACCAGCATTGATTCCAAGAAAACAAATTCACCAGCAGGGCTTTCGACTGCGTCAACTATACCACCCTAATAACTAAATAATTCAAAATTGGTGTTGAAATATTTGCCCTAGAATGGATAAAATCTTATCTGCACGCATGTTGCCAGTACGTTATATTGAGAAAACGGAACCACTTGTAATTCGCATTATCTTGACATCAGTAAAGGTGTTCCTCAAGGGTCAGTAATGGGCCCCAAATTGTTCCCAATATATGTAAGTGACACAGTGAGACCGAACCCATCCATACATTGCACATTGTATGCGGACGATACGTCCATATTTATTTCCGATTAATCTAAAATAGTCTCTAGAAAAAGATGTAATGACGTTTTTTCTAATCTCTATGACTGGTTCTGCATGAATTAATTTCAGTTAAATGAAGAAAAAACATTTTTATAAAAGGCAAAACAAGTGCCTACCATTCATGTTAATGATGATAATTAAGTTTTGGAAAATGTACGAGAATCACGTGTAAAGTTTTTGGGTCTATACTTCCATGAGTATCTTTACTGGAGAAAGCACTGTCAGTAATATCGAAACTTTACTTTGTCAGCTATCTATTCAGAAACATGAGATAAATTCTGACGGAGAAACAACTAATAATGTTATATTACACACATGTTGAATCCCAACTAAGATACCGGATATATTTTTGGGGGTCATTCTCTTATTCCAATAATTTGTTTATATCACAGAAAAAATTGATTCGTTGTATTGCTGGTGTCTCTCGCACCTCTAGTTGTGAATATTTCTTAAAACTTATCAAATCTCAATCTTGCCGTGTTTGAATGTATTTGAAGTGTTTGTTTTTGAATTTTGTAATCTAAAATCTATTGAAATAATAAGCAAATTTACACCATCAACATGAGACAGCGAAATGACTTAATGACTCACATGTGCCATTATCAAGGACTACTCTTTAATATGGGTCCCCTTGTGACTGGGCAAAGGTTGTACAATAAAATTCCGGCCGAAATTAAATCATGTATAACACTGAAATCATTCAAACAATGTGTCAGGAAGTGTTCATGTTGAAAGGTGCATTTTACTTCCTGGAAGGGTTTTAGTTCTTGAACAATTTTTTACTTTTTTTTAAACAAGTTTAATACGTCTTTCGGCATGTCATTGAGAAAATAAAATATCATTATTATTTTTTTTACCGTAGTGTGCGCTGGTCAGGCCCTATCCTCCGAAGCCCCGATACATTCGAGAGAGCGCGCCAGCATTATCAACCAGTGACCACTTCCCACACCGTGGGGTAAGTGATCATTATGTCCGAGAATCATGTGCCCTGAGCAAGCGCAGTTAGCCAAGAGTGACAGCCTTTTGGATCTGTGCGGCTAAGATTTCTGCCTTAGTGCGGCAAGCCGGTATGATTTCAAGATTCGAGAGTAGAGAGGGCATCATTCCACCGAAGTCTCCAATAATCAGTACAACCATCTTGACAGAGTGATCTGAATAGATTCTGCGGAGTTCGAAGAGAACATCTCGATGTTTTATCCGTTTTTTTTCATTATTTTTTTTTACCGTAGTGTGCGCTGGTCAGGCCCTATTCCCCGAAGCCCCGATACATTCGGGAGGGCGCGCCAGCATTATCAACCAATGACCTTGGTTGAAGTGTATGCTTGTGGAATTGTTTCCTGGCTCTGTCTGCAGGTGGCGTAGTGGACATCACACTAAATCAACTGCAGAGAGATACTATGACTAGCTGGAATTGATTTCATTTGGTCGTGATTACCCAGACGGTTAACACTGTTCTGAGGAGACCATGCCCGGTACTGATGATGTGGCAATCACCCCGAAACCGGTCTATCGGTTGGTCGGATCGACCAAACGAAATTTATTTCTGCTTTTCATAGTGGGAAATAATTTGCGACGAATCTTCCAAGTCGAAGACGTTGCACAGGTGCCTGATGGTTTCACTTCAACTCTCTGCGCGGCATTAGCTGGATGGGTTGTTTTTTTTCCGTTGGGTATCTGCCACATGTACCTACAAAGTCGTAGGTCTGCATGAAAGGAAAGGGGGAACCCTGAGCATGTCACAATGCACCTCTCCGGAATATTAATCACTCACCATTGGCTGAGATGAATAGAGCTGTAGGGCTTCTTCAAGGTGGCATACGACAAAATGATGTAGCTCTTCGTTTGGGGGTCTCCCAAAGTGTTATCAGTCGATTGTGGCGGCGTTTCCGTGAAACTGGCAGTCCAGCCGAACAACATCCAGGGCGAGGACGCGCTACAACTGCAGTTCAAGACCGATTTTTGGTCTTAACCGCAAGAAGACAACCGACAATCACAGCACCTGAGTTGGTTATCGTGTTGCAGCAGACGCACCAGGTAACCATTGGTCGTGATACTGTCAGAAATCGACTGCATGAAGCAGATCTCCACAACAGATGGCCACTTAGAATTCACCTTTGTCGAGAGGCAATCGCGGTAGAAGATTAAAGTGGTGTCAAGAACATCAAAACTGGGATGCAAATGATTGTTTACAGACGAATTCAGATTTGGATTTCATCCAGATTCTCGTCGAGTAAGACTGTGGAGACGACCTGGAAATAATGAACGTTTGAGACACGTCCAGGAAGTCCACACATACAGAGGTGGTACAGTAATGCTATGGGGCGGAATCATGATCGGCGGCAGAACCGATCTCGTTTTTCCAAATCGCTCCCTCACAGCTCGACAGTACCTCGACACCATTCTTCTACCTATCATCCGTCCGTTTGCTGGTGCTGTTGGTGAAAACTTCCACCTAATGCACGATAATACTCGTCCACATGTCGCGCGTCTAGTGACTGACTGGCTCACCAACGAAGGAGTTGATGTATTGCCATGGCCAGCACAATCACCGGACCTGAATCCCATCGAGCATGTGTGGGACATGCTTCAACGAATATGGGGAACATTCACACAACTTTTCAATTGAGAGAGCTTTTAATCGCTGAATGGGCAAATGTACCTCAACAAGACATTGCCAATCTCATTTTGTCGATGCACGATAGATGTAGGGCCGTAATAAACCAGCGTGGAGGCCATACTTTGTACTGATTTCAATTTTTTTTGTATTATGATTTTTTTTCGGGGTGCCAAAGAAGAGCCATATTTTTTTTTAGTTTTGCTTATATGCATAAATTTTGTTGTAAATTACATTCGTTATATATATATATATATATATATATATATATATATATATATATATATATATATATATATATATATACATATATATATATATATATATATATATATATAACAGAGATATAGATATTATTGAGTGTGTATGATATAGATCAAAAGAAGGAAATTCGTGGACAGGACACTCAAGAAATATGGAGGCAGCAAACCGCGGACACGTGTTTCTAGCTATTGGCCTCATCAGCGCGGTGCAGCCACCAACAGGAGCTAACGGTTTGCCTCCATATTTCTTGAGTGTCCTGCCCTCTCCTGTTATATATATATATATATATATATATATATATATATATATATATATATATATAAAATATACAGAATAGAATAGAAGAATATTGGTGTTACTTGTATATCAACACACAAGACTCAATACCTCAAAAGATCTGTTCGGTTCTGATATTCAGATGAAACAATTCGAGCAAAGAAACAAAAGAAATTATGGAATTGTATAGAAAGGATCCTGAAAATCGTTACCAATACGAGTGGCTGAACCATATTTTTAATTTTCATTTTTACAGTGAATAGATAGTGTCAATATCTTATCTTTCTCTAATGCCGAAAACATGTCGACTAATTCATGCGATTTTATCCAAGTTTCATTGTTATTACATGCCCTCAATCCAATGCACAGAAACACTCCATTCCTAACTACATCGATGGTGGCGAATCCTTGGAGAACAGACTCGAACATAGCTTTGACGTCCCTCGGGAACTATCTAAGCAGTCATGACGAAGTTGATCGTGACAGGCAGTTGCACTAGAACAACGCGTCAGGACATGGCTCGATGTCTTCATATCCCAAAGTCTTCAGAGGATTCATGTCCTGTCTGATCTCTGTCTCTCACATCGTTGTCTCAAATGTAAGAACAAAAATGTTTCCTAAACAGATATCGATTAGGTGAAATTCTGTAGTAGAATATCCAAAGTCACTCTTTCTGGAAATGTCTCACGAATTCATTTGTCAATTAATTTTTCATTTTCAATTTGTTGAAATTAGTTTTTGAAGAATTGAAACCGCTTATATTTCAAATTGAATGGGTAGGTAAATTTTCAGGATTGATCAGTTTTTGGAAAAAGAAAAATCTTGGCTTTCTACTTCTGCATCTTCACACAAAAAACATGAAAAACTTACGAAGGAGGAATGGAAGGAATTGAGTTCAAAATGAATTATTTACAAAGATACAAACTGAAAGGAAAAATTCATACGAAACAACTACTCTCAATTGAATATTGAAATACATGAGAGAATAAGTACTTTCCAAAGAACGATTATTTGATTTGATTCCGGTTGTTCTCCCGTGCGATTCAATGTTCATAGGAAAGTAGTTGTTTCGGGAGGATTTTTCTTCCATTTTGTTTCTTCATTTTGTAACTTCTATAATCATTATTGTAAATAGTTTTTGAACTCAATCGCTTTTTTCTTCACGAAATTCAGTGGGTTAACAGTTGATTGTAATTTTTAAATAGTATCCAAACTAAATGAATGATGACATACAAAATGCTATTTTCGTATAGAATGTCTGAATATATAAATGTCATACAGAACCGACATATACTAAAATCAAAATTAACTGACGGGAGTGACGGGATTTTTAATCAAATAAGCTTTTGGAAAAACAAACTTTTTCTAGTCATATATTTTTTCAGGACATTAAAATCGAAATATAAGAGAAATGAGCTCAATATTTGGACGAAACTTTCAAATAAATTGAGTTTACAATATTTCAAAATCAGTGATTACACAAAAAACATTACAAAATTTAAACAATTTGTATTCAACTGATTTTGCTATCGAGTGTACATATTACACTACCTATTACAAAAATGATGTAGGTCTGGTGGTCCTGCAATCTTGAAGAATAATATAGGTCGAACTAAAATAATACGTAAAGTACGCATAAAAAAACAAAGAACATTTATCAGATCAGAATAATGAATTCAACGTATGCTGCTCATCTCCTTACAGAGAGAAATGAGTTCAATGACGAACTGAAAATTCTTCATTTTTAAAAAGAACGTTTGAAATTCAACTTTCTGGAAAGTATGAAAATTATTGAATTTAAAAATATCTGATTAACAATAGAATTGATTTGAAAAATATGCCTTTACAGATTTATTCATCTGCATTAACCAGTGAGTTGAATTTTTCAATTATCTGATTTGTCCGTAGATGATAACTAACATTGTAGGGTATAAAATGAAAATATAACTAATTGAATCTAAAGAAATAACTTTAAATGTTCAAGCCCGTCTCGGATATACCTACATGGTAGGTTGAATGGACTGACGCCTAACAAAAAACAACTACTCCACTGGCTAATACCACGAACGGCGTTGGATGATATCCGAAAGGCGTCAGGACAGAAATCTTCACAGAAAATGTCCTGCATATGCAATTGGCAATATTACTGAAAGAGTCGACTTTCAATTTTGGAACTGGCACACTTACAGACCGGTTTCGGCCTCCTTAGCCACTCGTCAGTGCAAGATAGTGACCATCATCGACCTAAAGTCTATAATATTCAATTGAAAATCGAAATCCTTTCAGAGTATTTCGTGCTTCGTCTTGAGTTGGAGCGAACATAAAAAATGTCACTCCGTCTAGGGGACGAGGTACTAACCAACTGCATATCCGAAATTTGCCCGATTCCTCTGAATAAGGAAGAACAACGTTCTCATTAGTCAATGGGCTATGCTTGAAGACGGGCAGTAAACAAATCTAAAGAAATGAACCTTATATGTTCAAGCCCGTCTCGGATATATCTACACAGTAGGTTGAATGGACTGACGCCTATCAGAAAACAACTACTCCACTGGCTAATACCACGAACGGCGTTGGATTATATCCGACAGGCGTCAGTGCAGAAATCTTCACCGAAAATTTCCTGCATATGCAATTGGCAATACAACTGAAAGACGTGACCGTCAATTTTGGGACGGGCACACTTGCAGACCGGTTTCGGGCTCCTTAGCCACTCGTCAGTGCCAGATAGTGGTCATCATCGACCTAAAGTCAATGATATTCCATTATTTAAAATCGTTTCGAAGTGAATATGATTCTACAGCAACGTGATCTCCTTCCATGATGAGAGATAGGTGCTCTCGAAACATGACAGTAACAATCAGGTCCTCTTACACCAAAACGATTAATAAATACATCAAGTGTGATACATGGCGAAATGCAGCACAGGAACAGATAGATAGTTTCACAGAAAACAATATAGACCTGTGTTTAAGAAAATTTGGAAGTATCCAGTATTGAAAGAAACGTCTCTGCAAAAATGTTATGACAACAAATGTTTCCTGCCTTCTCTTTTTTCTGTTATATGAGAGCTCTCAATAAAAAAAAAACAGAATTCGACAATGTCGATTATCTTCAAATACCTTAAAAGCGCCTGATGCCTTCTTCGATTCCAGTAAATCGTTTAATTGACCTTAGAAATACACAACTTTTTTGAAATTTAACCGACCTTCTGACTTTGTAGGTTTTTGAAATCCAAATAATGGACCGCTTTGAAAAGGCAACCTGTAGAAGATATGATTAGCAATTTTCTGAATTGGTTCTTTGACTTGATTTCATTTAACCTACTTTTCCACAGTTCTTGAAGTCAAAGTTTGAAAAATTAGTGAAAAATCAAAGAATATTCAAATAAATTATTCATTCTTTGAGTGAGGGAACCTGATTTTCTGTCACTCGTCTCAATTGCATCCATAGCTAAGTTCTCTGCAAATAAATTCACGACACTTCTACAAGCGCCTCACGCTCGCTCTCCAGAAACGACCTAAAAGAATTTCTGAAGAATCAGTTTGGGCATTAAGCGAACAGAGGCAAGTAATGTCCTTGTTCCCCTTTCGGATTCCCGCAGGTGCAATATCCCAGCAGCGCAATCTTTTCCAAATGAAAATTCCTTCAAGATGTGTACAGTAGGAATAAATCCCTTTTTAAATTATCTCCTGGAAAATATGCTTCAACGTTCTTTTCATCAGGATTGCTCAGTTATCACAAATATTTTATGTCTGTGAATCAAACGTATTGAGTACATGGAAATGATAAAAATCTACTCAAAATGATATTGAAACGCATATGTACGTGAAAAAAAAAGAACTGGGGCGATGGAGATGTCGCAACCTGATCTCGATATCGTTATGAACGGATGTGTATGGAAAATAGGTTTATGTATTATATCATGAAATTGAAATATGACGCAGAATATTTTAGTTTTAAGTTAGCAATATGACGGAATCGGCCAATATTTGATGAAAATACATATCGTATTTAAAAAACACTTTATTGTGAGATTTTCACCACACAGTTTTACAAAGAAGGCAACACGTATAGCTTCTTTGGGCGTGTCTATATTCGATAGATACATGTAGATACGCCTATTGTATATTGAAACACGTGATGTATTTTTCTAAAACTGTATAGTGAAAATTTCACAATAAAGTGTTTGTTGATTAAGGAATGTTGAATTTACCTAAAAGAGTGTTTTGCATGTCAAAATGCCACATTTCTTGGAGTTTCAGTTTTTTTCCAAACCTATTCTTTACAAAGAAACATTCGTTTAATTCAGTGAACTCTTTCTTCAAGGAAGAAGAGGGCTAAAGTGAAATTAATTATCCTCTGGACAAGTATAACGATTCAAAAATTTTGTTTCATACAGGAGATTCAATTATCCATCTTGATTTTCACTGGGGTTCAAGAGTTCAGTGAATTGAAAACTGATTCTAGATACCAATTTGAAAGAGTCTGGAAGCGATTATTATTGATGAAAACTCCCTGAATTGTTGCGAAAATGTTACAGACGATTGACGGAACTGAGAAGAATATGTGTAATGAAAAAGTAATTTGAGCCTCTGTTCTATGCATCTTCATAGTTATTCCCAAATCAAGATGGAATAAAGTAACTTACCGTTGAACCATCTCAAAAAATGACCTGCCTATATAAAGCACAACGGAGAGCAACTATTATACAGTTAGTACAGTTAGTTAGGGAAGCCACAGATTATGCTGTAGACGACCCCTCCCGATATAGAAGGCCCCGACACTCTGTCGAATGAGGCCCTCATGTCCCCCGTTAAAGGATGAATAACTTTTTCATCCATCCCACCCCAGCCAGGTAGGGGTATCCCGTGAAGGGCGGCACTGATGTCTAAGGACTTCATGCCGTCATCCATCAGTCATGTACCCATTGGTCCATCTCAAGGCCAATGATCAGCCAAAAGGGTAAGGGAGCTGGTCTCCAAATCCTGGATGAAATCAAGATGATCGTCAACTATTATACATTCAGTGTTGAGATCTCGTAGAGGTAACATCAACTGAAAGCGAAGTGAAGTGAAGTGAGAAGTGAAGTGCGAGCGTTCAGTGTTGCGTTTATACAAAACACTGAGAGACTAGTTCTTTTCAGAACTGAGTGTGCGAAAGCACACATAAAAAGAATTCGACAACTTTTTCTTCTAGGCTTTTTAGGACCCTGCCTATTGAAAAATGGAGGAGGAGAATAAGAAACTACGGGAGGAGAAAAAGGAAATGAGGGCGGACATCGCCCTCTGGCAGGAAAAGTATATGAGGGAGTTCATACGTTGCAAGGAAGCAATAGACGAACTAAAAGCTAGGGTAGACTAAGCCGAAAAAGAAGGTAAAGAAAAAGAAACCCGGATAGCTGATCTGACTGCAGAAATTGCAGAATTGTCATGCATGACTCAAAGAGGTGTTATGAGGTGTCAAAAGAATTAGAAAAGAGGCGCATACAATACAACAGGGCGCGCCTAACAAGAGACGGTATATACATCCATACCAATAATGAACTGGAAAGGAAAAAATGTACTAGATTCATGAAGGAATTCCGCCTGGAATTCCACAGGCCTCGACAAGCGGAGAGTCAGAGGCCCTGGCAGCAGCCAGCTCAAAGGAAACCAGCACCGAAGGTGCAGAAAGCCGGAGGAAATGAGCTGGTCCAAATTTTAGGAAACTTAACGACTGATCAGCAAAAGATGGCGCAAGCGGTCTTAGCCGCCTTAATACAAGCACCCGGATGACAGTAATGCCTGCACGAGTCCCGGATAGACTACTAGTAGGATCATGGAACATAAACGGTTCCATAGAAAAACGGAACGAGCTACTGGAGCTGCTATCGCGTCTAGACATAGACGTCATGGCACTGCAGGAGACAAGATTGAGGAGCGAAAAGAGCTACCGTATCCCAGGATATAACATATATAGGACAGATAGGCCAGGGGGCGCCGCGCCGCAGGGGGGGGCGGCGCTACTAGGAAAAACTGACCTAACACAGAGCGAAGACAAAAAACCAGAAGTCCAACTCGGAGTAGCGGTAAAAATCAAAATGAAACCTGCCTCCGCGAGGTATAAGACTAGAAAGAACCGACATGGCAGAAATGTTCCCAGACCACCATCCAACAATTGCCATTGGCGACTTCAACGAAAAGTCGCGTGATTGGAACTGTACGAATGGAAACAGGAGAGGCAGCGAACTAGGCAGAATCCTAGAAGAATTCGAGGACATCGCGTTAGTAGCACCAAACACCCCAACATACTACGCGCACGAAGATCAAGTCCCGGACTTTCTCGACATCGCACTAGTGGAGAACATCGAAACTACGGGGATGGACGTAATAGACGAAGGTTCGTCAGACCACAACCCCATTCTATTCACAATAGGAAGAGGTGAAGTGGAAACAGACAACTCAACAAAGCGAGTCATCGACTGGATAAGATTCTAGCGCGCCATACACGATGCGATGGCTGAGATACCATGCATCGAAACAATAACGGATCTGGATAACGCCACAGAACAGCTGCAGTAGGCGATCATCCAAATAATGGAGAAAAGCGCACGGGAAGTCCCAGCCCTACGCTTCAACTTCCAAGAACAGCTTCCACCAGAAACGATGGAACTGGTCAGGATAAGGAGACGCCTGAAAAGACGGTACCAAAGGACTCGCGCGCCTATGAACAAAAGGTGCATGCAAAGAGCCAACAGGATACTGAAACAAGAGTTAAAAGAAATCCGAGACAGACAATGGACTACTGGTCTGGAAGAACTAAACACTGAAGACCAGTCTGCATGGAGAATGCAGAAAGTACTCAGGAAAGGACCTCGACAGCCATGCGGCAAGCAAGGAATCATCTACACTGACTAGGAGAAGGCGGATGCATTCACGGACACTGCCTTCGAAAGGCAGTGCAGAGAGAACGACGTCCCGTTCACGGACGAAGTAGACGAAATAGAGAGACAGATGGAAAAAACGGTACTAAGTTTGAGACAACGAACGAACAACGCGCTACCACTGGCTCCGACATATCCCGAGGAAGTGAAAGACATACTAAGACGACTACCTTCCATAAGCAAAGTGGCGAAACGTGTCATTTTGAAGAGACTCGAAGATCAAATTAGAGAGCTAGGAATCCTCCCGGATGAACAATTCGGTTTTAGATCAGGACACTCGATAGAGCTACAAGTCCTGAGGGTAGTAGACCAAAGGCTTCTATCTCGGCAAAGGACACAACACCGGTGCAATCTTCCTAGACGTCTCCAAGGCGTTCGACACAGATTGGCATCGAAGACTACTGGCCAAAATGAGCGATTTCGGATACTCAAAACCCATGATGAGATTAAATCAGTCATTTCTAGCTGACAGGCGATGCCGATGCAGAGTAGGAGACGAACTATCAACAATTCGACAACTGGAAGCAGGGGTCCCGCAAGGAGCAGTCCTTTCGCCGCACCTCTTCTCCGTATACACAGCGGACGTGCCCAAGCCGGAGAACAACTTCAAAAAGTTGACGCTCTACGCAGACGACACGACCCTGCTGGCAAGATCCACGAACCAAGCTCGTGTTACAAGATACTTGCAGCAACAGGCAGACAGATTAGAGGAGTGGGCCAACCTGTGGAAGATCAGTATAAACCCTGACAAGAGTCAGGCGATACTGTTCACCCGCAGGTTGGTACAACGTCACCTTCAACGGACAAGAGATTCCGTGGACCAGCAAAGCGACATACTTGGGGGTCATCTTAGACAGGAGATTAACATTTCAGTCTCATGTATGGCAGAGAATTGGAATGACTAGACACGCCAGGCAACGACTGGCACCTATCATAGGACGCAGAAGCAACATGGGGTTGAAAGTGAAGTTGCTAATGATCAAAACCGTCCTCATGCCCATAATACTTATGCACAGGAAGCAGATACAGTCGTTTATGAACGCGAGCGTAAGGGCTGCCATAAACGCGCCGTACTATATCCCAAATAGATACATATACAGAGACTTAGACCTGAACACGCAATATGGGACGTGTATATGAGAGAACACGCAGAAATCGTGTTCGATAGAATCAGATCGCACAACAATCCTGCCCTACGCGATCTACATGATTCGTTGAACGTGGATGACCCTAGGTTCCAAGAAAGGGACAAACATCTAAGGCCGACGAAGCAAAACCAAAGACCGCCCCCACGAGTCGCCGTCAGTCGACTCCGGTAAGCATACTAACCAGATTTTCTTTCAGCAAGTTCACCGCAGAACAACTCGACCGCGATCCAATTATCCTTAGATTCACTGAGGAACGCCCGACGTTAATAGCAATAGCCGCCAGTTAGTTTTTGGGGGCCCCCATGCAAAAATTCAGTTAGGAATAGTCAGACAAAACACTTTTTCCCGATCACGAAAAAATAGCACCTAAGGGCTGACTTTCGACCAGGTCAGATGTCAATCTTGCTGAAGTGCCCATCAGTAAGTTGAGGACCGCTCGGAGAGCGGGGGTGGATGGAGTGGGGTAGTAGGTTCTCCTCGCTAAATAGCTGGGGGGAGGGAGCTTCTACTTCAGGGCACTCAACCCGGGAGGGGATATGGAGAAACTATTATAAAATTAATAGGGATCCCAGCATAAATATTCTTCACGAATCTAAATTAGTATTATCAAAGTTGCAAACTCATATTTCAACTAGATAGTAAAGGTTGATTTTCTTTATTTACTTCTTTTTGTATTTTTTTGCACCGTGGGTACAATTGTGTGTATTGCCTTGTAGGACAATAAAGTTGTTATCATTATCATATATTAGGTAACGAAGAAGTTGACAGAAATACAAAAGCTCAAAAACAAAGAATTTTTGATTCAACAATAAACAAAAATGTATCGATGGAAGAAGGAAATTAGAAAGGCAAAACGGGAGTTTTGGAGAAAGTTCTGTGAGAGTATCTCTGATTCACCTTGAAATACAAGAATTCACAATTCTAAAGAACTGACTGCTGAAATTGGGTCACTCAAACGATCCGATGGAACATTCACGACCTCTAGTAAAGAAACGTAAGAGATTTCGATAGAAAGCCACTTTCCTGGAACTGTGATGACAACAGACCACCCATCTTCGAGGGCGCTAAACGCCAAAAAAAAACGATTGTGAGGTCGTCAAGAAGGTTATCACAGCACCGACAGTGGAATGGGCTATCAAGTCATTTCAGCCCTTCAAATCTCCCGGAGAGGATGGTATATTTTCTGGTCTTCTTCAAAACGGACTGGAAGTAATTTTACCTATTCTCATAAAATTGTATAGAGCTAGTCTAGCGTGAAACCATATACCACCCAGCTGGTAAGCAGCAAGGGTGGTATATATACCTAAATTGGTACAACCAATTAGCCTCACATCCTTTCTGTTGAAAGGACTTGGGAGAATACTGGATGAACACATCAGGAGGTTGGCATTATATGCATTACCCCTGAATAACTACCAGTATGCTTATCAAATCGGAAAATCAACACATTTAGCATTGATCAACCTTGTAGAGAAAATTTCCTCATCCCTCGACAACAAGGATATTGCGGTTGCTGTATTCCTCGATATTGGAGGAGCATTTCATTATGCACTACCTAAATCTGGCTAAATCTGGCTGGATCTATGCCATGCTGGTAAACAGAACTGCAACTAAACTACGATTCTTCGATGCGAGGTCATCAGGTTCAGGGTCAACAGAGGCTGCCCTCAAGGTGGGGTACTATCTCCACTTCTGTGGTCACTCCTGATAGTCTGCCTGATGCCCTCGACAGGAAAAAAGTAAATCTGCAAGCTTATGCAGACACCGTGTTATCTTGCCAAAGTCCACATCGGGAAGGGTTGCTTGTAATATCCTCCAAAGCACGATGGACGTTGTTGACGGTTGGTGCCTAAGGGAACAGATGTCTGTCAACCCCAATTTAACTGTGATAATTCCCTTCACCAGGAGAAGAAAATTGGATGATTTAATGCCACTTTTCCTCATTTGGAACGGAGGTGAAATATCTCGGCAATATCTTCGATAGAAAACTCACCTGGCCACCCACTTGGAAAAGGTTTGACACAAAGTCAGACTGTCCGTATGGACATGTCGAAGGATTTGTGGTAAACTTAAGGTTTGGGTCCTGAACAAATCCATTGGAGTTATGTGATGATTGTCTGACCAATGATCACTTATGGTGCAATTGCCTGGTGGCTGAAGGCTCTACAGAAAACGGCTTTGGCGAGGCTCTCTGGCGTACAGGGACAAGCTTGTCTGGCCATCAGTGGTGTCAGCAGTACCACACCGCCAGCGGCTATGAAGATCCTTCTAGATCTACCTCCTCCCACATTTTTCTAGAGAGAGAGGCTAGATAGACTGCACATTGCACGTTGCCAATTGCACACATTTTTTTAATACAGAGTGCAACAAACTGTTGGTTGACACTGGAAGGTACAGCATTCAGGAAATAACCTCTGACTTTATGCCTCCAACTGACAACTACGAACTGTCTAATGAAGTACTGTTCCGGGTGCAGTGGACAGGATCCTCCGGAAGAAGGTAATATCAAAAGCAGATAGTTGCTGGTTCACAGATGGATCGAAAACGTTTTCAGGTTTTGGTGCAGGTGTTTTCACATTTTGTTCCTACACTCCACTTGAAAAATTTTCCTATACCCAGCCGCATATTATCAAAAAATTAAAATAAAATTTTAGTCGTTCCTTAGTGCGACTCTGTACAAGGAGACTTGCTTGGGAGATCAATGGCACTATGCATGATAATGTTTTGGATCACTATATTGCCTGTATGCACAGAGTATAGACTCTTTTTGGTACATTTTTGGTACATATTATTACCATTCATCACAAATGAAAAGCTCTAATTTGAAATGTCGTTCAAATTATTATATTTTGAAAACTATAAAATTCAGTTCCATCATCATTGTGATTCATTTTTCATTTCCCAAGGAGATTTTCTTTATTTCGGAAGACTTTTTCACAGTTTTCTGAAAAACAAATCCTCTTTACTTTGATGCGTTGAAATGAATTAGTTAATCACGAAAGCTAATCAAGTTCTCCTTTCCGAAACAATGAGGTGTCCGTAGTCCCAACTATCTTGATGTGGGTTGTATTATCTTCTGTGTCCTCAGACAGGAAAACAAATTATAAAGCTCCTGCCTATTACTCCGCTTCTTTGCAGAATCTCTCTCGGTGTTCGCCAAAGTGATTTGGAGATGAAAGTAAATTAAATGAAGGTAGTACATCAGTCCACTTTTTCTGAGATATTGCCACTCTTAGATAAAGAGTCACTAATGGAAATAGGGTTGAGTTTTGCTGCACGCTCACAAATACTTTTTTGGAATATATATATATATATATATATATATATATATATATATATATATATATATATATATATATATATATATATATATATATATATATATATATATATATATATATATATGCTGAACTGGTTTTTCCGGGTATTTGATCCGTGTATGTGATATTATCTCTAATTTCACCGACGTTTCGACAAAATCTCATTTGTCATTATCAAGGTGTGCTGTTACGTGTTCAGAAATTTGTTGACCTTGCTCAACTCACTTCTTACTATAATGGTAAAATGGTATTCGTTATGTGTTCAAAAATAGAGTAGTCCCTAAACCCTCTACTACCTACTATTTAAACGTTGTTGAGTTTTACCTGCGTTCTTCTTCTTCTTAGTTGACCTCATCTCCCCGTTAAGGTATTGAATATGAAATCTGAAGTTTTCACGGATAGGAATATGATGAACTGGTTTTTCCGGGTATTTGATCCGTGTATGTGATATTATCCCTAATTTCACCGACGTTTCGACAAAATCTCATTTGTCATTATCAAGGTGTGCTGTTACGTGTTCAGAAATTTGTTGACCTTGCTCAACTCACTTCTTACTATAATGGTAAAATGGTATTCGTTATGTGTTCAGAAATAGAGTAGTCCATAAACCCTCTACTACCTACTATTTAAACGTTGTTGAGTTTAATCTGCGTTCTTCTTCTTCTTAGTTGACCTCATCTCCCCGTTAAGGTATTGAATATGAAATCTGAAGTTTTCACGGATAGGAATATGCTGAACTGGTTTTTCCGGGTATTTGATCCGTGTATGTGATATTATCTCTAATTTCACCGACGTTTCGACAAAATCTCATTTGTCATTATCAAGGTGTGCTGTTACGTGTTCAGAAATTTGTTGACCTTGCTCAACTCACTTCTTACTATAATGGTAAAATGGTATTCGTTATGTGTTCAGAAATAGAGTAGTCCATAAACCCTCTACTACCTACTATTTGAACGTTGTTGAGTTTTACCTGCGTTCTTCTTCTTAGTTGACCTCATCTCCCCGTTAAGGTATTGAATATGAAATCTGAAGTTTTCACGGATAGGAATATGCTGAACTGGTTTTTCCGGGTATTTGATCCGTGTATGTGATATTATCTCTAATTTCACCGACGTTTCGACAAAATCTCATTTGTCATTATCAAGGTGTGCTGTTACGTGTTCAGAAATTTGTTGACCTTGCTCAACTCACTTCTTACTATAATGGTAAAATGGTATTCGTTATGTGTTCAGAAATAGAGTAGTCCATAAACCCTCTACTACCTACTATTTAAACGTTGTTGAGTTTTACCTGCGTTCTTCTTCTTCTTAGTTGACCTCATCTCCCGTTAAGGTATTGAATATGAAATCTGAAGTTTTCACGGATAGGAATATGCTGAACTGGTTTTTCCGGGTATTTCTCACTTCTTACTATAATGGTAAAATGGTATTCGTTATGTGTTCAGAAATAGAGTAGTCCATAAACCCTCTTCTACCTACTATTTAAACGTTGTTGAGTTTTACCTGCGTTCTTCTTCTTCTTAGTTGACCTCATCTCCCCGTTAAGGTATTGAATATGAAATCTGAAGTTTTCACGGATAGGAATATGCTGAACTGGTTTTTCCGGGTATTTGATCCGTGTATGTGATATTATCTCTAATTTCACCGACGTTTCGACAAAATCTCATTTGTCATTATCAAGGTGTGCTGTTACGTGTTCAGAAATTTGTTGACCTTGCTCAACTCACTTCTTACTATAATGGTAAAATGGTATTCGTTATGTGTTCAGAAATAGAGTAGTCCATAAACCCTCTACTACCTACTATTTAAACGTTGTTGAGTTTTACCTGCGTTCTTCTTCTTCTTAGTTGACCTCATCTCCCGTTAAGGTATTGAATATGAAATCTGAAGTTTTCAACAAATTTCTGAACACGTAACAGCACACCTTGATAATGACAAATGAGATTTTGTCGAAACGTCAGTGAAATTAGAGATAATATCACATACACGGATCAAATACCCGGAAAAACCAGTTCAGCATATTCCTATCCGTGAAAACTTCAGATTTCATATTCAATACCTTAACGGGGAGATGAGGTCAACTAAGAAGAAGAAGAACGCAGGTAAAACTCAACAACGTTTAAATAGTAGGTAGTAGAGGGTTTATGGACTACTCTATTTCTGAACACATAACGAATACCATTTTACCATTATAGTAAGAAGTGAGTTGAGCAAGGTCAACACATTTCTGAACACGTAACAGCACACCTTGATAATGACAAATGAGATTTTGTCGAAACGTCGGTGAAATTAGAGATAATATCACATACACGGATCAAATACCCGGAAAAACCAGTTCAGCATATTCCTATCCGTGAAAACTTCAGATTTCATATTCAATACCTTAACGGGGAGATGAGGTCAACTAAGAAGAAGAACGCAGGTAAAACTCAACAACGTTTAGATAGTAGGTAGTAGAGGGTTTATGGACTACTCTATTTCTGAACACATAACGAATACCATTTTACCATTATAGTAAGAAGTGAGTTGAGCAAGGTCAACAAATTTCTGAACACGTAACAGCACACCTTGATAATGACAAATGAGATTTTGTCGAAACGTCGGTGAAATTAGAGATAATATCACATACACGGATCAAATACCCGGAAAAACCAGTTCAGCATATTCCTATCCGTGAAAACTTCAGATTTCATATTCAATACCTTAACGGGGAGATGAGGTCAACTAAGAAGAAGAAGAACGCAGGTAAAACTCAACAACGTTTAAATAGTAGGTAGTAGAGGGTTTATGGACTACTCTATTTCTGAACACATAACGAACACCATTTTACCATTATAGTAAGAAGTGAGTTGAGCAAGGTCAACAAATTTCTGAACACGTAACAGCACACCTTGATAATGACAAATGAGATTTTGTCGAAACGTCGGTGAAATTAGAGATAATATCACATACACGGATCAAATACCCGGAAAAACCAGTTCAGCATATTCCTATCCGTGAAAACTTCAGATTTCATATTCAATACCTTAACGGGGAGATGAGGTCAACTAAGAAGAAGAAGAACGCAGGTAAAACTCAACAACGTTTAAATAGTAGGTAGTAGAGGGTTTATGGACTACTCTATTTCTGAACACATAACGAATACCATTTTACCATTATAGTAAGAAGTGAGTTGAGCAAGGTCAACAAATTTCTGAACACGTAACAGCACACCTTGATAATGACAAATGAGATTTTGTCGAAACGTCGGTGAAATTAGAGATAATATCACATACACGGATCAAATACCCGGAAAAACCAGTTCAGCATATTCCTATCCGTGAAAACTTCAGATTTCATATTCAATACCTTAACGGGGAGATGAGGTCAACTAAGAAGAAGAACGCAGGTAAAACTCAACAACGTTTAAATAGTAGGTAGTAGAGGGTTTATGGACTACTCTATTTCTGAACACATAACGAATACCATTTTACCATTATAGTAAGAAGTGAGTTGAGCAAGGTCAACAAATTTCTGAACACGTAACAGCACACCTTGATAATGACAAATGAGATTTTGTCGAAACGTCGGTGAAATCAGAGATAATATCACATACACGGATCAAATACCCGGAAAAACCAGTTCAGCATATTCCTATCCGTGAAAACTTCAGATTTCATATTCAATACCTTAACGGGGAGATGAGGTCAACTAAGAAGAAGAAGAACGCAGGTAAAACTCAACAACGTTTAAATAGTTGGTAGTAGAGGGTTTATGGACTACTCTATTTCTGAACGTTTAAATAGTTGGTAGTAGAGGGTTTATGGACTACTCTATTTCTGAACACATAACGAACACCATTTTACCATTATAGTAAGAAGTGAGTTGAGCAAGGTCAACAAATTTCTGAACACGTAACAGCACACCTTGATAATGACAAATGAGATTTTGTCGAAACGTCGGTGAAATTAGAGATAATATCACATACACGGATCAAATACCCGGAAAAACCAGTTCAGCATATCAGCAAAATCTCATTTGTCATTATCAAGGTGTGCTGTTACGTGTTCAGAAATTTGTTGACCTTGCTCAACTCACTTCCTACTATAATGGTAAAATGGTATTCGTTATGTGTTCAGAAATAGAGTAGTCCATAAACCCTCTACTACCTACTATTTGAACGTTGTTGAGTTTTACCTGCGTTCTTCTTCTTCTTAGTTGACCTCATCTCCCCGTTGAGGTATTGAATATGAAATCTGAAGTTTTCACGGATAGGAATATGCTGAACTGGTTTTTCCGGGTATTTGATCCGTGTATGTGATATTATCTCTAATTTCACCGACGTTTCGACAAAATCTCATTTGTCATTATCAAGGTGTGCTGTTACGTGTTCAGAAATTTGTTGACCTTGCTCAACTCACTTCTTACTATAATGGTAAAATGGTATTCGTTATGTGTTCAGAAATAGAGTAGTCCATAAACCCTCTACTACCTACTATTTAAACGTTGTTGAGTTTTACCTGCGTTCTTCTTCTTCTTAGTTGACCTCATCTCCCCGTTAAGGTATTGAATATGAAATCTGAAGTTTTCACGGATAGGAATATGCTGAACTGGTTTTTCCGGGTATTTGATCCGTGTATGTGATATTATCTCTAATTTCACCGACGTTTCGACAAAATCTCATTTGTCATTATCAAGGTGTGCTGTTACGTGTTCAGAAATTTGTTGACCTTGCTCAACTCACTTCTTACTATAATGGTAAAGTGGTATTCGTTATGTGTTCAGAAATAGAGTAGTCCATAAACCCTCTACTACCTACTATTTAAACGTTGTTGAGTTTTACCTGCGTTCTTCTTCTTCTTAGTTGACCTCATCTCCCCGTTAAGGTATTGAATATGAAATCTGAAGTTTTCACGGATAGGAATATGCTGAACTGGTTTTTCGGGTATTTGATCCGTGTATGTGATATTATCTCTAATTTCACCGACGTTTCGACAAAATCTCATTTGTCATTATCAAGGTGTGCTGTTACGTGTTCAGAAATTTGTTGACCTTGCTCAACTCACTTCTTACAATAATGGTAAAATGGTATTCGTTATGTGTTCAGAAATAGAGTAGTCCATAAACCCTCTACTACCTACTATTTAAACGTTGTTGAGTTTTACCTGCGTTCTTCTTCTTCTTAGTTGACCTCATCTCCCCGTTAAGGTATTGAATATGAAATCTGAAGTTTTCAACAAATTTCTGAACACGTAACAGCACACCTTGATAATGACAAATGAGATTTTGTCGAAACGTCGGTGAAATTAGAGATAATATCACATACACGGATCAAATACCCGGAAAAACCAGTTCAGCATATTCCTATCCGTGAAAACTTCAGATTTCATATTCAATACCTTAACGGGGAGATGAGGTCAAGTAAGAAGAAGAAAAACGCAGGTAAAACTCAACAACGTTTAAATAGTAGGTAGTAGAGGGTTTATGGACTACTCTATTTCTGAACACATAACGAATACCATTTTACCATTATAGTAAGAAGTGAGTTGAGCAAGGTCAACAAATTTCTGAACACGTAACAGCACACCTTGATAATGACAAATGAGATTTTGTCGAAACGTCGGTGAAATTAGAGATAATATCACATACACGGATCAAATACCCGGAAAAACCAGTTCAGCATATTCCTATCCGTGAAAACTTCAGATTTCATATTCAATACCTTAACGGGGAGATGAGGTCAACTAAGAAGAAGAAGAACGCAGGTAAAACTCAACAACGTTTAAATAGTAGGTAGTAGAGGGTTTATGGACTACTCTATTTCTGAACACATAACGAACACCATTTTACTATTATAGTAAGAAGTGAGTTGAGCAAGGTCAACAAATTTCTGAACACGTAACAGCACACCTTGAAAATGACAAATGAGATTTTGTCGAAACGTCGGTGAAATTAGAGATAATATCACATACACGGATCAAATACCCGGAAAAACCAGTTCAGCATATTCCTATCCGTGAAAACTTCAGATTTCATATTCAATACCTTAACGGGGAGATGAGGTCAACTAAGAAGAAGAAGAACGCAGGTAAAACTCAACAACGTTTAAATAGTAGGTAGTAGAGGGTTTAGGGACTACTCTATTTCTGAACACATAACGAATACCATTTTACCATTATAGTAAGAAGTGAGTTGAGCAAGGTCAACAAATTTCTGAACACGTAACAGCACACCTTGATAATGACAAATGAGATTTTGTCGAAACGTCGGTGAAATTAGAGATAATATCACATACACGGATCAAATACCCGGAAAAACCAGTTCAGCATATTCCTATCCGTGAAAACTTCAGATTTCATATATATATATATATATATATATATATATATATATATATATATATATATATATAAGAACACATGAAATTAATTGAAATAATAAACAGTTACATCTGGTATTCAAGTTGAGATGAGAAAATAACGGGTCTTTCATAAAGCCCCTCCTATCTGCAATTTCAAATAAAACAAAGTGCTTGTGAGATATCATTGAAACAATTACTTTTTAGGGATGCATTGGAGGCTCTTGGAACTTATGTAGAAAGTACCAACTACTCCAAAGCCCATTCAGCGAACACACGTAGTTGTTTATGATCGTTTACCTTCAGTTCCTGGGTCAGTTGGATTTTGTACGGTTGCAGGCTCAAATCACGACGCAAAATTAGCCAAGTTGTGGTCTGTGTAAGGCTAAGTTGTTGTGAGCACCGCGAAATCGACTGCTTTGGATCCTCCTGCACACTCTCACAGACAGCGGCGATGTTTTTGGCAGATTTAGCGTTTCGTCGACGTGAGGGTGTTGGTCGATCGTTCACTGAACCAGTGAACTGAAATTTATCTACCACTTTGCGAATAGTCCTCTTGGTATGATTATGGCACATATTGAATGCTATATACTTCTTTGTTGATTTGACAAAACGAGGCTTTAACATTTTCATCATTGAAAATTTTACATTTTCAATTAAACCGTAGGGACCTATAAATTGATGGATGTAGCCGTTATACTACGTGGTAGAAAATCATCATGAAAAATAAAATTTTCTATGTTTTTCTTAATGCTATTTTTACCACTTTTATTCGTAAACGATATACAACAATAGAGGTGTTAACTTAATTCAAGGTACTCAATTAAGTTGAGGACCTCTATTATTACCTATAGTAGATATAAAACAGCTAACATCATGATTTATCTTCAGTTTATTGTAATTGTTCGAAAATGTTTTTATAGGACTGAACTGCTGTAACAACATTAGTTACGAATAAAAGTGTTAAAAAAAGTACCAAGTCTTATTTCTGATTTTTCAAACTGTTATTCCTGTCTCATATCGTTACATGATACTGGATTTACTGGAGTATGGTCATTGGAGTATTGCATTCATCTACAATTTTTCTCCATATCTACTATGATATTTCAATAACGTTCAAGCATAATCACAAAGAAGTGTGGAGAATACTAGCTTCATTTCTGAACACTCAATCTTGGGAATAGAACAAATGAAATCTGAATGAAACAATGTTAGTGTTCTCCCGTTTCAACTCAACCTATTCAAGTTTTATCTAGGAAATTTTATACGGCCAAACACAGCAATTCAATTTCGTATGACGGTTTCCAATAACGACAAAGAAAGACAAATTGAATGCAAGTATGTTCTAGACCAGGTAAACGGAAATATCTTTGAAGCATACATATGAACTTGAAC
The DNA here is from genome assembly GCF_025532065.1 of Leptinotarsa decemlineata. Lineage (NCBI taxonomy): Eukaryota > Metazoa > Arthropoda > Insecta > Coleoptera > Chrysomelidae > Leptinotarsa > Leptinotarsa decemlineata. Next base: position 4,485,296 of record NW_027412549.1, on the reverse strand, counting down.
TGCAGAATTGCATCGGAACATTTCATATACATTTATATTGAAAAAGTTGTTCTCAAAGTTATTTCCAATTGGTTTCAAAAATTGCTGAATATTTAATATAGAAACATTGATCTATTGAATGTATTTGAATTTTAAGACTATTCGACTATTATTTTTATTATTAATACTCTGACTCATAACTGACCGATAACACTATCAATAATAATAGTTATAGAATTTCCACGATATTTTATTTAAATCGCGGTTCGCTACACGGCAGTTTCTTCAGCTACTGGCAACACCACTTATTATAGCTATTTAGGATATGAGTGTTGAAATAGGGTTTTATTTTGTGAGTGAAAAAGTTTGGAAAACAAGTGAACCGAGTTGAGAAATTTTACGAACAAAATGAAACTCACTTTTTAACGAAAATATAATACAAAGTTTTTTGTACAACTGTCCTGTTTTCATAATAAAATAGATATATTTAGTATTTCTGTAAAAACACATTTTGACAACTCTTGTCGGTTAACTATTTTCATGTTATCGCTTGCTGTAAAGTGGCCGTGTCAAGTGACGCCGAATCAACTGGTTACTAACAAACAGTATTGTTTACAGCTCACGCATTTTATTTAAAGTCGCAACAGGACAGTCGTAGCAAAAGCTTTGTATGATATCTGTGTTAAAAATAAGTTTCATTTTGTTTAGTATGATAAACGTAGAATATATCACAATACATAATGAAATTTGGAACAATCATGAAATACAAATCAATTCAGAGAACAAAGATTATAACAAAAGGAAAGAAGAAAAAAAAAACTTCAAAGGTACTGCTTCGTTCCCTCCTGATCATTGAAGAGGACATATGCCTCATCACTCACAAGTGATTTTGGCGAAATTGGGAACACGTGTGAATCGTTGTATTCATGCCACGCGCCACTATATGGGTGTCTGCAATATGCTGTGTAATGCCCGTTGTAAGTAGTCCCATTGTGATTTGAAAGTGCATATAGATTATAACGACAAGGAGCCACATTGTCAGCTGCATAATTGCTCATATCTAATCCATCCGAAGAAAAGTTAATGGAAACATTCAATTTGCCTGTGAATCTTTCCATTGGAGAGAATATTTTCAAATGAATTACTAAAATACGGGAGAACTTATAGATTGATAAGGACTTTGTACATTTTCTCTGGCACCTCGAACACATCTGTTTTTCATCTCCATCCAGAGTTTCCTCTCTTGTGAAGGAATCCAAACAATGTGATGAACTCAATTGATCAGTTCTTTGTGATATGGGAAGAGACAAATCTCAGAAATGATTGAAGGTTACTGATGAGTGTCCACAGTGCGTGCCCTTCATAGTGGATTTTAATTGACCAACGAAATAGTCTACAATCTTAGAGATGTTCATATTCAAATATCTCAGCCAGGACTCCTGTGCTTTTCCGCTGTCAATTTTTCGTCAATCTCCGTTAAGATCGGTTCAGGTTTCTCAGTAATTTTGTTGAGGTCCTCATGTAAACCTTCTGAAAGATATCGAAGGAGTTCTTGGGCGTCTTGATTGACTTTTGAAGTAGACTGTGTTAATTACTCTATCAGATGAATCTTCTGACCACAATTCCTTGATAACTTCTGCGAACGCTTTGATTGAAAAATCTCTCATACTAGAAATACTAGTATTGATATCTTCCATGTATGTAAGTATCCTTCTTTAGGTATCCTAGCAATCATCCCGTTTTTGATAAACATTGGATCACACTGTTCATGAAACAGGTGTTTCCAAGATTTTCCAACCCATTAAACCCAAGAGTTTTGAGTGAAGAATATATCACCGATCTCTTGTTGCATTTTGTTCATTTCGCAAACTTTTTCACTTACAAAATAAAGCCTTACTTTCAACACTCATATTATAAATAGCTATTTTGGCTCTTAATTCACTACAGTAGAATGAAAGGATTTCGTTTTTATTCGAACAGTTAATGAATGACAAAAAAATCCTAACCATTGCCAGCATGAATTGATCTCACAAAGCCTTGTATTGAAACTGGGCTCAGTCCGCGGACCATTCATGCTGGAATATTACGTTAAAACCAGTGGTTTTCATGTTTTTGTTCGCGGTCAACCCATCGAACTCCGTAAATCACACAATTTCATAATTTATTTTCTGGGTGATTGTTTTATACGGCTATTATTCTAGAAACGCTGCGTTATATTTCAACGCTGCGCATCGCTCCGAATGTTTTATTTCAACTTTTTGGTGATTCAGGTTATATGACAGTCGTTGCATGAAGTGGGCTGAAATCAGGATTTATGTATGCGTGATATGAGTATTTTATGTATCTTGAGTGAGAGGCCATGTTGACGTTAAAATTATATAGGGTTGTCTGGAGGTATTTCAAAGTTTGTAAATATCTGTCCATGCTATAAAAGTCTCTCAACCGACTTAAATTGGTGAAATATACTTGCCGGAAAGTTGATGATCAAAAGTAGATCACTACGAAATTCGTAAGATATCCGCAGATATACTAAAATAATTCTGACGAATAACGTTTATAATGAGATGATCACAGAAGTGATTAGTAAACAACGTAAATATGATTGTAGTCTTGTTGGAGTCCGTTATGGGATTTAATTCATACATTTTTTTATGATTGAAATGTTTAGTAACACATTGATCATTATATTTATGTCGTGTATAAGATACATTTCTGTAATCAATGAAAATCTGTATTTCTGCTAATCAATTAGAAAGCTTAGTAGAAAATGTTTTTTTTTTGGACTCATTTCATACCAAAACAAATTTTTGAAGATGAAAATGATTAGTAATCTAAACTGACGTTACTTCAAGTATATATGGAAGATATCATTTCAAGATTTCACAAAAGACATATTATTTCAATATTTTATCAAGCAATTTATCCTGCACCTATGTATTCATCACTATCATCTGAAGTGTCGGAATGTTTATATATAATTTTTTTCGTGCACGCATTATGTTTAAATATGTTCAAAATATGTTTTATCCGTTAACCATCAGCTATCGCACCCTTACGAACGATAACCCTCAGAAGTCGAAACTTGTGCGAGCTATGGACTAACGAGGTCTTATTTTTTAACGTGTGATTCATTACACGGGTTGAACAATAGCAAGTGAAAATAGGGCGTTCAGCCTGGGGCTTGAACCATCGGCTCTCACATTGGCCGATTGACTGAGTGAACAAAGCACCTAGGTCGAACCGCCCGGCTACCGATCGACAATAGTTGGTAACATTCTAAACATCAGAAATATATCTTATATCTCTAGATTTTCTTTGAATGGATGAAAATGGGTATTCTTTTCATCCAATATACAGTCTGCATTTCCATTGATGTATTCGAAATGATAATGTTTCATTCCCTCATCATAACACACAAAAAATCAGCAAACATTTGAAAATGAAAGGTATTACGAATCCAAAATAACATTTGAAAGGTCTGTGGTTTGGGTCACTTCGTGCTGGCTTCGTATTAAGTAGGTTGTAGGTTCGAGACGTAGTGAATTTCAGATGATGACAATGGTTGTTCACATTGCAAGGTTGTAGGTAATATACGTATAGTAAAGAGTGGATGTGATGTGAATGATTTGTATGCAGTTATACGTTTTTCTTTTCTACATATATTTTTATTGCGTGAATATGACGATGTTCACCATATTCAAAATTTACAACATATTTTGTTTTACTAGGTTATGTAACCTATATGTAAAAAAAAATTCAATTGATAATTAAGGAAGAATGTAATACGAATCATGAAATTATGAAACAACAAAAATTAATTGACGTTCCGGGGCGACTTCATTGATTCCAGTGGAGCAGTTGCTTTTTCAACTGCAGGAAAACCCGAAAAAACCTGCCACACTACATCATCTGAAGATCTTGATCTGCCAATGTCAGTTAGTTTGGATCAGTTAGTTGATCATCACCCGTTAAAAGTTCCATTTTCAGATGATTTAACTATGAGCTTTTCATGGACTGGTTATCAGTCATATTGAGAAACGCTAGTTGAAGTTCCAGAAAATCACATACGTTTTTGCTACCTCTTGAACATTCACTACAAAGTAAACAAGTGAGGATTTTTCCAGCAAACTATATACAAACACAAGACGATTTAGACTATATGGAATCATTCAATCCAGAGCGGTCAGGGGTATTGATTCCGCTGTTTTTTTACTCACGAAGAGTATTCAACAAGAACCCCAAGAATTCGAAGCAATCCTCTTGTTGTCCTAACGAGTATCTAGTGAACTCCAAAGACTCTTCAGTATTCTCCCTGGTATCAGTTGTAGAATTATTTATTTTCCGGCAGGAATTTTTCAGATTTTTTCTACAGGAAAAGATAGATGTTTCAATTTGTAATATGCATATAGTTAGCGGTTGTATCCCTCCCCGACACGGTTATCAGACTGATTTCATTTCTGCTGCTATTGGTTTTTAGAAATGGAATGAAAATAACTGTCTAGTCAAAATATTGGCTTCGTTAACATGATGTAGATCTGACATTTCTAGGATCTTCGGCTGTAAATAGATCCTCTCATTTGATCTCCCAATTCATTTTAATAATAATGTTCAGTTGAAATATACAGAAATATTATATCTTTCCTGAGTTTTTGAGTATCACAAATATGAGTAGTATTTTATTATTTTTAAATGTTCATGTATGTGGTAATTTTATTACGAAATATTCATTTTCTTATACATATGTACGTCTCCTCGATAGTTTTCACTTTTGATTTTTAATATTTTATAGTGTTGAGTAGGGTAATTATAACTAAATTGTCATATACAGTCACCGGTAGAACATTATTATAGCCAAATTATAAAATATCTTATATGATAATAACAAAAATGTTTTTACCATGTTAATGAAATTGACATACTGACTTTTTGAGTTGTCAACAGTGTCATCCAATACTAGCTTATTATACAGCGTGACGTACGGTCGATGGTAGGTTAGACGTTTCTGGAAAACGCAAAGCATGATTTTTTTTAAAATGTCACCTCTCAGATTTCCTTACCTGTTCTATCGATCTAAAATATTTTCAGCATTTCGGCGTTGCCACTTCCATCAGAAAGTCCTAGCAACTTTATTTTCTTAGATGGAACACCCCATATATTAATACATTTTTGGAATCGCTCTGGTTTTTTAATACTTTTTTGTTGATAATGTCCTATACCTTTCTCTATCTGTTTTCGAGATAAAAAACAAATTGTGCTAAATATGGTCCAAAACATAGCCTTAATTGAAATTAAGTACATCAGTAGGTAGGTACTCTCCATTCTTGAAAAGTTGATATTTTGATGATAGTTTGGAAAAACTCGAAATATTCAAATAACACCAAGAAATCGACTCCATATCATACAGGGCGTGATAAAATTACTATTATTTCCATTGTGCATAAAAGTAGTCAAAAGTTCGTTTTTTCAAATGAAACCCCCCTGTATATTACTCGGTGAATTGAAAGATGGTGAGAAATGCTTCAAGTTGATGTATCATGTCCTTATACCTAAATCGTCAAGTTTTCTCAATAAAGTCGCTTCTTCTAGAAACATTATTTTTTTTAGAATTTGGATGATAGTTTGGACAAACTCGAAATATTCAAATAACACCAAAAAATCGACTCCATATCATACAGGGCGTGCTAAAATTACTATTATTTCCATTGTACATAAAAGTACTCGAAAGTTAATTTCTTCAAATGAAACCCCCTGTATATTACTCGATAAATTGAAAGATGGTGAAAAATGCTTCAAGATGATATACATATCCTTTTACCTAAATTGTCAAGTTTTTTTAATAAAGCCGTTTTTGTGGAAAAATAGTTATTCACGTTTTACCTACAAGTGTTGAAAGTGGTATTTTATTTTGTGAGTGGGGATTATTGCAAAACGAGCGTCAGCAAGTGGAGCAAAAATAACGTTACTGCTGATAATAAAAAAAATATAGGGTCCATGGGATTTGAACACACGATCTTTGGATTACAAGGCATATGTTACAACTACATACTCCAACTCACGTTATTTTAAGGAGGATTATTGGTTAGTCATGAAGGACTTTCTACAGTTGGACTGGATACTACTTCGTCATCGTCAGTAACTTCACAGGGATTTAATATTACCAATAGCACGAACTGCATTTGTGAACTTTTCTAAATGATTTTTCGGTAGGTGTTCTGATTGAAGTGTTTCTATCGAAGAGATTTTCAATAACAGTTGTATAAAAAATCATTGCCAGAACTTGTAGAAAATTCAACCAAATGTATCCTGAATTAACACCAATGAACGGGAGGAAGTTTGTAAGATTACAAAATAATTTCCTTAATTATGGCTCCATGTTAAAAGCGCCTTCAACATTACCAAAACCTATTACTTCAAATGAGAACAATACTGTTAACGTTTTGGCATATTTTTATGCATATTCAGAATCTTCCATTCGCAGTGCAGAAAAAAAATTAGGTGTATCACATACTTCAGTACAACGAATTTTAAAAAATCACGGAATACATCCGTATAAATTTACCTAAGTTCAAGCTCTAAAAGCAGAAGACTTCGAAAGTAGAATGCATTTTTGTGAATTCTTTTTGATTCATACACAGGAAGATCTGGAATTTTTGTCAAAAATAATTTGGAGCGACGAATCAAAATTTACGAGGGATGGTATTTTCAATAGAAAGAAAAAACATTTTTAGGCTGATCAGAATCCTCATGTTACAAAAGAAATGGGTTTTCAAGAAAAATTTGACCTGAATGTCTTCTGTATTCTCAAGAACAATAAAATTAGCTTTTTCATTTATGAAGACACACTGAATGCAGAGAGATATCTCCAAATATTAAGGACGACTGTAACCGATTTTCTTGAAAATTTGCCTTTAGAGGAATATAGGAATTCGTGGTTTCAACTAGACGGAGCGCCAGCTCATTCCACCCAGGAAGTTTCCAGGAAACTTGACGAACTCTTCGGCGATCGTTGGTTTAGGCGTTTAGGGCCGTGGAATTGGCCATCGAGATCACCCGATCTCACGCCACTTAACTTTTTTTATGGGGTGTTTTTGAAAGAAAGGGTATACAGTACTCCAGTGCCTTCCAAAGAAGAATTGCGACGGCGAATAGTGCGGAGTATTGAAGATCTGGATCCCCAGGAAATTGAAAAAGCAATCACAAGTCGCGTAAAAAAACATTTTAAAGTGTTCAGAATGTAATGAACAACATTTTCAGCATTTATTGTGAAAATGTGATATTTTGTTTACAATTTTGTTATTTTGAATCATCCCATTCTGTTACTGTCTGTACTTTCACTGTTTAAGCCCACAAAATCTTACTTTTTACCTAGAAATGACTGATTTTTGGTACAGTTGTTCCCTGGAAACTTTGAGCCATAGTTAAGGAAATTATTTTATAACCTCACAAACTTCTTCTCGTTCATTGGTGTTAATTCAGGATACATTTGGTTGAATTTTTTACACGTTCTGACAATGATTTGATCACTTTGTTCATGTGTATACTAAATAATTTCATAAGAACTTCGTTTGAATAATCGATATTTGCATTCAGTTTAGAAGATGATTCGAAACACCGTCGATAACTCTTTGTAAATTACTCACAAAAGTAACCGAACTGCTATAAGCTTGATAATTCCACTGCTACCTAAATCCAAATTCTAAAAAAAATAATGTTTCTAGAAGAAGCGACTTTATTGAGAAAACTTGACGATTTAGGTATAAGGACATGATACATCAACTTGAAGCATTTCTCACCATCTTTCAATTCACCGAGTAATATACAGGGGGGTTTCATTTGAAAAAAACGAACTTTTGACTACTTTTATGCACAATGGAAATAATAGTAATTTTATCACGCCCTGTATGATATGGAGTCGATTTCTTGGTGTTATTTGAATATTTCGAGTTTTTCCAAACTATCGTCAAAATATCAACTTTTCATGAATTGAGAGTACTGATGTACTTAATTTCAATTAAGGCTATGTTTTGGACCGTATTTAGCACAATTTATTTTTTATCTCGAAAACAGATAGAGACAGGTATAGGACATTATTGACAAAAAAGTATTAAAATACTAGAGCGATTCCAAAAATGTATTAATATACGGGGTATTCCGTTTGAAAAAATAGAGCTGCTAGGACTTTTTGATGGAAGTGGCAACGCCGCATTGCTGAAAATATTTTAGTCGATAGAACAGGTGAGGGAATGTGAGAGGTAAAATTTCGAGAAAAACATGCTTTGCGTTTTCCAGAAACGACTAACCTACCATCGACCGTGAGTCACGCTGTATGTGAAATGTCTACACATCGTTCATTCAACAACTTCTACTATTCATCATGATAGTGAAGTGTTTTAATATAGAAACAACTTTCCATCTAATAACAAAATTCAAGATACTTGTGAGTTCTTCAGAAACAACAGTAGGTATGATTTGTTTCTGAAATTAAACTTTTCAACTATTCAATATATGTAATAAATAAAATAATTGAGTGATTTATAGGCAGTTATTGAGAGTAGCTACTCAATTTTGTGAATCAATGAGAAATGATGAATGAAAGTGTTGAAAAATGAGAAATAAAACTTTTTATGTTTTTCACACACTTAGAACATATTGAATTTTATTTCTCATTTTTTATGATGAGCTCCCATCACGTAGTAATGGCTACATTCATCAATTTTTTGTTGGTAGTGTTTTGATTCCAAATCCTTCAGTTGAGATATGTCGTAATAGTTGGCAAGAAATTCTCAGAAATATCATTGCATTAAAACCAAAACATTTTTGTCAAGGTTGTGATTCTATAAATTTTATCTTATTTTTTCTACTTTTGTTCAGTGCGCCACTGCTAAGGATAGATTGAGGCAAAAATGTCAGTCATTTCTGAGAATTTAGTGCTCAGTATTTTGGAATTATACTATATAGTAATTTTTTATTTGGTTTAACTGAGACGAGTCTATTTACTCTGCTAGTGTGGAATACGAAGTATAGTTCAGAATTTTGATAAACTGAAGAACTCATGTTTGGAGTGAATATGTATTCACAAATAATGAGATGAGTGAGCGATCGTCATAATTACGTCCAGTGAAATGCATAGCTTCCCGATATATCCAGAAAAACCGAAGAATATGAAACCTAACTGCAAATTCATGTCTTTTGTGGTGACAATTTGAATTGATTCATAATAATGGATCACTTTTCCCACGAAAGATACAAGATTTATTCTGGTTCCGTTTGTAAAAAAAATTAAGGAATACAAAAATTTAAAATTTTTTTTGTTATCTTTCCACAAAAAAAAATAATAGCTCTCAGATATTCGTATGCTGGAATGAGTGCATTTCTCTCCTGTCGCTAAAATTTACTTCAATTCTTCTCTCTGGCCACATTAATCCCATCACCAAACCTCATTTGGACTTTTACGGCATACTAGCTTCGTTCAACATGATTTCCCCACTGTAAAATCCCTGAATTACACCAACAATTAAAATCTGCACAAAAATAAAAAGGAGCTCCATTTCGAATACCGTTTCGTACCTGAAAGCACTGAATTGGCAATAATAATAATTTAAATCTGAATGGGAGATAAAATTTCAGCGTGCAGTGAAATGGTCGCTTTTCAGGAGTTCTAGCAACTTCACCATGCAAGAAGCAGAGATTTTGAGGAGCAAAACATTCTTTCGGATATCACTTCACAGAAAAACTTCATCATACACCCCGATACATATCTAGTCTGAATAATTTCAGACTTGCATAATTTTAATAGTTAGAGAATTGATTTTGAATTTTTCCACGTCTGGAATATCCATTATATCGATATATTCTATAACTGAAAATAGACTACTGACTGGGATTGCCCCTTTGAAAAGTTTCAATTCTGCTAAAATAATTGATGATAATGAAGTCAGAAAGCTGGTTTGTAGAAAGACTGTTCATGAAGTAACAGTGAAGTTATTTGTCGTTCGTAAAACATGGTTGTTGTCTAATCTCAAAAGTTGAACCAGCAACCACGTGATGAGAAGAGGCAGGTATGAAGCATAATCAAGTAAATGGAAAAATGGGGTTTTTTTTAACCTGCAGAATGGATGGAAATGTAACCTATAAAAAAATAACTCAGTTTGTGTTTCTCAAAAGCTCTGAGTAGTTGTCAGAAATACTGTCCCCCTTGCAAGAGATAAGATTCTTTGAATTGAAGGGGTTATATTTTTAGGAGTGATTGATTTTTGGGAAAGAAAGTTTTTGGCTTTCTACTACTCCATCTTGATACAAAAAAGGGGATGAGGGAATCTTCCAAAGAAAGGAAGAAAGTAATCAATTTGAAAATAAGTAACTCTATACATGGATGTGTAGATCATGCAAAGAAGTAACTTTCAGACACAAACTGAAAGAAAGTCCTACTGAAACAGCTACTTCCATATAAACATTGAATTAGACGAAAGAAAAAATTCTTTCGAAACAAATACTTCTATATGAATACTGAATTATACAGGGTGACAGTGTTCCATGTAAGTGCAATTTATTACCATTCATTCAAAGTAGAACTCATGTGAATGATTTCTGATTTTTATTCCACAACGAATGTTTGAAATATAAACTGAGTAGAGAAAAGTATCTTCTGTATAATTCAGTATTCATATAGAAGTATTTGTTTCGAAAGAATTTTTTCTTTCGTGTAATTCAATGTTTGTATGGAAGTAGCTGTTTCAGGAGGACTTTCTTTCAGTTTGTGTCTGAAAGTTACTTCTTTGCTTGATCTACACATCCATGTATAGGGTTACTTATTTTCAAATTGATTACTTCCTTCCTTTCTTTGGAAGATTCCCTCATCCCTTTTTTTTGTAGCAAGATGGAGTAGTAGAAAGCCAAAAACTTTCTTTCCCATAAGATTCTAATTCATTCATGCATTATTATGAGTTATCCTGTAAGAAATAACTTACGAAAAGACTGGTCATGAGGGGATGTCCACAGGGAGGGGTCTTATCACCACTTCTCTGGAACATAGTTCTGGATATCCTGATTAATCACCTGAACAAAAATGGATTCTACACAGTTGCATACGCAGATGACATAGTTATCTTGCAGACCGGCGAATTTGTAAACACACTGTGTGATAGAGCGCAGGATGGGCTCAAATCAATATAAACATGGTGTAAGTAAAACTCACTGTTGATCAATCCCAAGAAGACTGATATAGTCCTTTTCACCAGGAAAAAAAGTTTAACGGGCTCAAAATCTCCCGAAATCTTCAAAAGCAAACTAAACTTCTTTGAATAGGTGAAATACCTTGGTACTATCCTCGACAGCAAGCTAACTTGGAACTCTCATCTACAGAGTAGAGCAAAAATAGCGTACGGGGCTTATGAGCAATGTCGGAGGACAGTGGAACACGCATGGGTTCTTTCACCCCGTGGGGTCAACTGGATCTACATTACAATAATGAGACCTATGTTAACGTAGGAAGCCATTGCATGGGGACCAAAAGTTCTACAAGCAACGAGCGAAGCCATTGCATGGGGACCAAAAGTTCTTCTAGCAACGAGCGAGCAAATACAGCGACTGGCTTGTTTAAACATCATAGGGGCCATGAGAACAATACCAACCGCGGCAATAGAATTAATCACGGTTCTGACCCCTCTGGATCTGTACGTTAAGAAGGTTGCGTTAATGGCCATGGTACGATTGCGCACAGCTGGTGTAAACCTCGAAGTAGGAATGGGTCAATTGAGGCTGGGCGTATGGCGAGAAGCGCTTACTGCGCAACCTCTGCTGCAGGCAACAAGTGATGCAATTGAACTCAGGTTCGTGTTTAATAAACCCTGCAAAATACAAATTAAGCAGAACACAGAGTCAGATGCTACAAATGCAATACGGATTTATACAGATGGCTCAAAAACTAAAGAAGTCTCAGGATGTGGAGTGTACTCCAGATCACTAAGCCTAAGGAGTAAGTGGGGAATGGGAAGAAATACCAGCGTGGTCCAAACAGAACTGGGTGGTATCTCAATCGCCACAAAAAAATAACCAAGACAGGAATTTCTGGCAAAAACATAACAATCTGCACTGATAGCAGACAAGCCCTATTAGTCTTGAACAGACAACGTATAACCGCAGGCCTAGTACTGGAGTGTCACCAAGATTTAGCCAAAGTCTCGGTAGATAATAACTTTATCCTGAGGTGGGTTAAAGGGCATGACAGAGGTAAATGTAATCGCATTGCCGACTCTTTAGTCAAGGAAGCGGCTGGACTGAGAATTTTAGGACCCAGTGGCACCTACGGCCTGACGACTTTCACAATTGCGGAACTAGCCAAATGTTACACCCATGCTCAATCCTTAAAGAGATGGGATGGAATCAAAGGATGTCATCATGCCAGGATCACTTTGGGCGACCCTGGGAAGCTGGAGCCGAAGAAATATCTGGCGATGACCAGGAAAAATATACGCCTAACAGTGGTATTTCTGACTGGCTACTGTCAACTGAGGAAACACCTCCATAATATGGGGTAGTGGAACACCTCTATGCAGGATGTGTGAACAGGAAGATGAGACTGTCAGGCATGTCCTGTGTGAGTGCCCGAAGTTATCGTCGAAAAGAAAGTGTGTGTTCGGCGAGTCTTGGCTTACACCTGCCGATATAAAGGAGTTGTCTCCCAGTGACCTGTCTACCTTCCTGGAAAGGACAGGATGGATGATGACTTAGGAGGACAACTTCTGTGGAGGATGACAATGGGTCACATGTGGCCTAAGTGCTGTGGGCTTATGCTCACCCTCCCTTCTCTACAGATGTAGATACCGAACTTGCGAAAGGAAACAATATAACGAATGGATGAATACGAAAATTCTGTAAAATAAATATATCGAGCTCCAGTGACAGAATGTTCTAAACATGTTTGAAGAGTTGAAACAATTATATTTGATTTGTTATTCCTTCAATCATTAGGAATAGTTCGTAATGAAAATTCAACCCTGTAGTTTTTGATTTGTTTTATTCAGAACTTCAATCACAATCTGATAATCATATTGAGGAATAGGATAACTTTCTAAACAACGGTATAAGTACTAGCATTTCGAATCGTAGGTGCATGTTATTGGATCAAACAAGTGATTAATAAGTGCGTGACTTATTAAAACCACTGTCGATGAAACAACTGGATGAACAATTAATAGTCTCCTTATTTTTGAAATTTGCTGATGAAAAGTATATGCGTTAATGGAGTAATACTTGACATGGACATTGAACTATAAAATCGAGTGAAATGGAATAATTTCAATCATAACCCAAAATCTTCTTTCAATAACCTCACCACTCCTTCATTTCTTTCCAATCAGATGAAGACGATTCTTCTACTTCTAGCAAATGATTTTTATATTATCAGATAATCTTGATAGAAACGAATCTCATTTCAGATAGCCATGGAATCTACATACTTGAATAAATCCGGAATGGACACTTTTTCATTTGAGTATAAGAATTTAAACATTTCTTATTAGCTTTCTAGCAAATCTGATATAGCTAGGAAACTGAATATCGTGATCAGACAATAATTTCTGCAAGAGTTGGCTAATACATTATGAAAACTTATAAAAAATAATCAATTTTGAATTTTTTCATCTGAAATAAATATAAGATACCCAAACCAGGTCATAACTATTTGAGAGAGTTGAATTTCTCAATTTACTTATAGGTTTCGAGTGATTCAATTATAGGAAATGTCTCTATAGAGAACACAATTGACAAAAAGAGTGTTAAAAGTATTTTGAAAGTTGAGAGTATCTGAACAAAATTTGTTATCCACTTTGTTGAATTTAACGAACGTATCTGCATGTTCAAGTCAAGGGTTGAATAGATGACTTTCCAGAAAAAAATTCATATGATGTACTACTTTTTGAATGCCCACCTGCAATGCACAAGGTTCATTATTGATTTTTTCAATTCCGTTTTTCATTCGAATGTCTGTATGTGGCAAATTCAATCTTCTGTATCATATGCGCCATTCTCTCTTGTATCAGCAAAATGAAGTTTTGGGCAAATTTGAATAAGAGGTAAATTATTTATTTCATGATCTAGCCACTCCTGTTTGTACATACTTCTTGCTCTAAGTGCATCGGGGCCATTGCAAGTCACCCCACCGCCTTCTACACGCGCTTTTATTGTGCTGTAAGGAATTCCTTCCATTCTTAGCGTGCTTTGAAATAATTAAATCGAAGGGGGTGTTACAAATCTCTTGCAAATTGGGTTCGTTTTATAATTGAAATAATTCTGTTACGTTCCTGCATTTCAGAGAAATCAACTCAGATTGTTTTGAAGGAGGGGAGAGAGAGTTTCCATGAGAGTAGTGAAGTTTCCACTGCTACGGAAAATATATTCCAGTTTGTGATTTATACAGTACAGCTTCTTCAAAATTTCCATACCCTGTAATATCATATAGTGATGAATGTGTGGAAATTTTGGTAAGTAGAAAATAAATCTGGAAAACCGTCGAATACCTGAGGATATTATCTAAATTTTCAAACGAAATGAAACCTCAACACGTTTTTGTTAGTATGATATAACATTTATGGAAATTATGCGTTATATTTTCCTTGTTTTGTATCGCGATTGATGATGAACGATGAACAATAACCACACTTTTGTTAAAAAAAAAGCCATTGATTATTCATTTAGAGAATGAGAGGATTTAATTTGAACAATTTCCCGAAGATATATTTGACACCACTCTGAGGCATAAACCATTTAAAAAAACCAGTAATTTTGCCTCACTTGAAGGTGAATACTAGTTATTTTTTCCGAAGTGAAGACAGAGTGTTCACATAAAGTTTTTCAGAAAGTTCATGAATTGTTTTGATACATGACATATTACATAATTCATAATGTATGAGACTAAAACTTCTGGAACTGAAGTTATACCAAGTTCCTTCGTATATGATGCTATTATTAGTTACTATAAAATATCAATTTGCTTTGCTATAAAATTCCATAGGTAGTATGCAACTGCATTATTCATTAACGATGGGGGTTCTCAGGTATAATTTCCTTAAAACAAGGTGTAAAATCAGTATCAAGTGACGTATTCCTAAGACAATTTTAGAAAAAAAATGTATAGACTCTTGTGTTGGGAAACGCTTCGTGTCGGAGACACAGGGTGTTGTAATTGAATTTTTTTGTTCGTTTTCTGAGAGTTAATTTTGCGAAACAAAAGTTATTACCTGGGGTTTTTTTGACGAGGAAAATCATAATTATGTATTGATTTTACTGTAACAAGGCGCTGTGTTCGCTGTCATTATTTATTTTGAATTGTCATAACTTGTTTGGCAGAAAACTCTTGATACTTTTCATAAAAAAAACGATATCCATATACCTGTTCCACGTAATAAAGGTACACTATCTCAACAATATTTTCGAAATATTCACAATTTTCTATATCGATGCATATTACTCAGCTTTCAGGGCGCTGAGTTAAGTTGCTGAGAACATTACAAAAAATAAGTGGATCTCATCAAAATTAACAATTTTTTTCTGTCAAATATTTGATAGAAAATAACTAAAATTGCAAAAACCTTATGACAAAAACCAACCATGTATTGAAAATTTTCAAGAATTTGTATCTCGAAAACGAATGATTTTTCGATAAACATTTCATAGTAAAAAATTGTTTATTTCGACGTGATTTACCATATAATTGGTTTTTGTAATGTTTTCAGCAACTTCACTTAGCACCCTAGGAGCTAAGTACTATGCATCGATATAGAAAATTGTAAATATCACGAAAACGATCACCTCCAGCGTTGTTGAGGAAGTGTACCTTTTCAACTTGGAAAAAGTGTGGGAATTAATTTTTTTCATGAGAAGTACCAAAAGTTTACCTGCTGTTAAAAAAGTTAGGGCAATTTGAAATAAATAATGACAGCGTACGCGGCTCCTTCTACATGTTATATGAAAATTATCACGAAATTATGATTTCCCACGCCAAAAAAACCCGTGGCACCCAATTTTGTACAAATAAGTTATTTTTTTGGAAAAGTTGTTTTTGGAAAACGAACAAAAGAAATCAATTTCACGTCCCCGTATGTCCGAAACGAAGCATTTCCGGACACATGTTTATTTACACTGAAAAAAAAAAATAATACTGGAGTTTTTTCTCAACACCAAATCGTTATTTTAACACTTCGACTTGTGTGAAGATGAAAACTGTTTAATCTTCCTCTTTGAAGATGATCCACTTGGTGATCAAAACACGTGTCGAGGTGTTAAAAATAACGATTTGGTGTTGGGAAAAAACTCCTGTAATATTCATTACCACTCCAAAGGTTCTAAAGAGTGCATCATAAGTACACTGAAAAAATATACAAATACATATCACAAAAGTCACAAAAGATATAAAAGTAGTTTTCTTGTAGTTTACCGTCAGCAGTTTATGATCAAACCACGTTACTATTTTCTTGAGGACATTCTCAACTATTTTTTTCAGTTATATCCAGTTTTCCCCATGGTATAAAATAGCTGTGTGATCAGCAAGACTTATTTTTTTCTACACATGAGTTTCAAGTGAACAGATTGTTAATATATATGGAGAATAAAACTGGACCCAAGAACATTTTCTGTGGAACTCCGTACTCAACAATTTCTTCAAGGTTTTTTTTGTATTTATTTTCACATATTGTTTACGGTCTTTCAGGTAGCTGTTGAATAAGTCATATGCAGTACCTCTTATTCCTATGTTCTGTAAACTTTCCAACAACTGAGGATGATTTACTGTGTCAAACGCCTTTGCTATATCCAAAAATACACACAACGTGGGATTTTGTTTGCAAACGTTTTTGTAGATTTCACTTGGTAATAGAGTAATATCATCTTGAGTGGATTTGCCCTCTCTGAATCCGAATTGCATGTTGGATAAGATGTTGTGCCTTTCCAAGTATCCCGTTAGTGTATCTCAAAGATTTTAGCTAAATTTGGAATAAGTGGGAAAAAGCTTTTTGACTGTATACTGGTCCATAATTGAAAAAAATTAAAGATATAAATAACTACATAAGATATCTTCACAAGATGTGTGAATCGTGCACAGACATTTCTTTCAGATACAATCTGAAAATAAAATCTCAAAACTACATTCACCAAAATATTGAATCACATGAAAGGAATTTTTTTTCAAAACAACTACTTCCAAATAAATATTAAATTGGAGAACAGTAATTTTATGTATTCACCTCATCAACGGCTGATTTTTCACCACTTTTATTTGTAAATTATGTAACTGCAGTTTTGTCCTCCAAGAACATTTTTGAACTTCTACATTGAATTTTTTTTAAGGTATAAGTTTTAAAATGTCCTTACAGGTCGAAACTGCAGTAACGTTAGTTACAAATAAAAGTGGTAAAAAACATAGAAAGTTTCAATTATCTTTTCTTCGTTATGGTCTCCTACCACGAGGGTAAAGGCTACATCCATCAATTTATTGAAAACAAGTTTATACTCTAAACGTTAGTTATGGAACTGAAACTGATATCATTCACAGAAACACTGCACAAATTATTATATGAAAGAGTATTAATACAACATTTCACTCTCGTTCTCAATGGAGTACTTTGAAGTTTCGGGGCAAGACACTTGTTTCATCCTCGTATCATCACCGTTTCCGGATGACATCACAGGAGAAAGCACTCATTTCTTCCATTACTTTACTACACTGTATCACCGGAAGAAACAACTCTACTCTTATCATGTTGACAGAATGTTTAAATATTCGTACGTTAAGTTGATTTGATTAAACCATAGGAATTCCATTGGAATTCGAAAAAAAAAATCTGAGAGGTAATAGATCATTTTTGAGAGAAAATATTTTATACTTTGTACTTCTCCATCGTTGAATGAAAAATTGAAAAAACTTTAAAAAAGTCATGAAAAAAATAAGCTTCTTCTGTACTGTTTTGTTCAATAATGAAGTATTGGAAATTCAAAAAGATCTCTTTCCTAATCTCTTCCAAAAATATTCTTCTTTCAATTTATATTTGACGTAGTTTTTGTTTCAATATCTCAAAATTTCAATTAAATGTGAGATGTCTGTCTGAAATTGAGTGGCTCAACTTCAGAAAATTTAGTTACTGTCCTTTTACACTTATTATAACAATGAATTGATAATGAAAAATTGAAGAAAATACATGTTCAGATGATGAACATCAACTCTACTCATGTGAAAGTGAAAGACATCATCTCTTTTATCACTACATTTTCATGCCCGTTCTTTATTTGCTCGAATACTTTGCAAAACTGGTTCGCATTGAGTTATATAATTTTCAAGTAACACTATGCTGCTATTTTGTAACAAATTCATTTCAATACAGTGTTGATGTTGACAGTTTTATTCTTCCAACATAACATTTCATGCCATCAAAGAGGTATTCTGGAGATTTTTTCTCTAGAAACACTGATTTTGATCTTGATGTACATTTTTCACCAGGTATTGTGTTCTCATCATAATAGGCATGTAAAAAATCATTCTTGTCAAATAATCAATCAATTTACAAACAAGACTCCATAACTTCAGAGTAAACAACGTATATTTTTTTGTATCTTGCCTTTTGAAAAATTCAAATGGTGTGAAACGAGAAAACCTTCGTGAATTTATATCCCATTATGTTTAGTCAAATATCAGATTCTGCACCACAGTCAATTTTTCGTTTGACAGAATTTGAAACTCAGAGGGGTCCCATAGGAAAATATCTTTTGTCGATTCCAAGAATATATAACGAAGTAAATCATGAAACAGACCTTTCACTCGGAAACAAAGACATATCTAAATTTCCTTAACATCTGTTATCTGAACTAATTTTCCACAACAGAAATTAATTATATTTATAAATCAACCTCTAATTCCTTACCGCACGATAGGTTTCAATTATAGCTGCAACATAAAACCTTTTATTAATGTTTTTTTACTGTTCGTAGCATTTTCCATTTCCTTCTCTGGGGTTCTATTAAGATTTCTAAGCCATAATTTATATTTCGTGGTTACTATTTCCAGCAGTGATGTAGATTGCATTCCTTGTGAAAATGCTGTTTGCTGATCGTTGAAAATGAATTACGATCCATCAAGTAAACATTACGAATCAACGTATTTCATTCATCTATAATATTTTCACATTTATTATGATATTATAGAAAGATTCAATTACAAATTCAGAAAAATGCGACTAAACACAAAATTCAAATGTAATGTCTTCTTGAAAACGTTTTTCATCGTAATAAGTACAACCCATTAAAAGTAATTTTGTTGTTTTGCAGTTGTACTTTTCCTGTCTCGGGTTGACGAAACAGTATCATTAGTCAAAGTGAATTCGTGATCAAGTTGAATTTATAAACAGAAAAATTACTGTCAGAAATGAATGATGGAACAGGAAAGAAATAACTATATTACTTCTCCTAAAATTTCAAAGAGAATTGTGTGGAGTTTTGAAAAATTTATTAATACTTCGAACAAAGAAAATTTCAAGAAATATTTCCTCAATTGCCATAATAGGCCACTTTCCAATCAGCAATTTTTTTATCATTTCATGGTGCTGCAACAGTTTTATTTTGTTGGTATTTTATAATTACTTCCAAAATGCTAATTGATTATATTAGACGAGCTGTAAACATAATACAGTTGTAAGCAATAAAATTGTTTTATAAATTTCTCATAGAAACGTTTATAAAATAAAATTGAAAATCCGTTATGAAATAGTCACGAAATTGTCACAGAAACGTTTTTACAATTAACTTATACAACATATTTTCCTGTAAAAGTAAATTGATTTGTAGCAGTTCTATAGCACTTTTCTATGAGGTTTTCATGCTTTTTATAAAACTACTTCAAAATTATTTCATAACTGCTTCCTGTAGCTTCAATGAAATTATTTTATTGGAATGCTTTCAAGCACAATTTTGGTTTGATTATCATATTGTCACTTTGATGATAATTTCCCAACTATTTCATATTATGGTATATTTACTACAATTCCAAAACAATAAAATAACTGTTATAAAATCAAATTGCTTCCGCTAATATATATTTCCTGTCACCAAGAATAAAATGCAGCATTTAAGAAAAACCAGCTGACATTGACTTTAGAGGTCGTGTAATGAAGTATAATTTGTCGATTTTATTTTATTAGCGTCCCAGTAAATATATATCTAATAACGTCATGTAATATTGGTCATTGGAAAAAAATTAAGAAAAGTGGTTCATTTAGACTAAGACTCACGTTACCTAGTGCTTCAATTTTGTTCTTGCTAAAAACAGAAAAATGTTGTTGATGATTGAAATCCGTCGATTTTAGTGGAGCACCATGTTTATATACACTCAAATCACTAGCTCAACACTTCTTCAAAATTCAGCCTTTATAATGGATGGAAGAAGCTTTTTAGCCAAAACATCCCGACAGATAATATTCATCCAAACAATACGTGAGAAATCCTGTCTTCATTTTTATAGAAATTTATAACTTTAAAAGTAGTCCGGCTCTGCCGCAATACCATCACTCCTAGAACTAAGTGTTTCTCAACAGTTTTATAGTGGTAACATAGAAGCTAAAACACATTAAAACTCTTGCTATCGACACCAAATTATTTTATAGAACTACGCCAATATAAAATGATAGCAATTCAGAATACTGCCATTAGATGAGTTGAAAATATGAATTACGGCACATATTGTGAGTGATATTTACAGATGAAAAGTATATACATATTATATGATTATATTATTTAGAACAGAGTTATTTTGCTAGAAAATTAAAACGTCGACAGCGTGAATTTTTGTATAATTAATAAATTTTTCCAAAAATTTTAATAAAAGAATGGCGCGCTCAAATTTCACTAATAATAGGCTATATATTTGTCAATAAAATTTTATTAAAATAAATATCAATCTCTCAAGCACAAACAATAATGTATTTAACAGTTTTGTAAGTACAAAAGTGAAATTATTAAAATGGCCCAACGTTTCGATTTGTTAGTTTTTAGTTGAAGACATATCTATAATATTTTGTTAGTGTCCGATACAAAATTACTTCTTGCGCCTTTAATAAAACATTTTGAACACTTTTTTATTTTATCGTTATCGTTTTGGACTGCATTATATTTTATGAAGCTTGGAATTACTAAAAAACTCTTATAAAATTGTATTTAAATTATTTTATAGTAACTGCCGAAATGTTTATAAAACTGTGTTTTAATGGTTGTGAAAGGCCTTACAAAATATTGATAAAGACTATAATGTTTTATAAAACCGAAAGCCAAATTCCTATTTATAGCTGTTTTATAAACACATTGAAAACATTTCTGGGACAAATTCAGTTTTATAATTTGTTTCTCCGAAACGTTTTCACAACCACTATGGAATATAAAATTGCTATTTGAGTTTAACTTCATTAGAACCTACATTGAAATAGCAATCATTTCAATCCTGAATTTTTTCAGCACATGTGAAAAATATTTTAATGCTTTCCAAAATGTTTGTCCTGTTGTGTACACTACAACCATTTTTGGAATAATTATTTCCACACAGAAATTAATGTTACAGAACCATTGCTTTCGAAATGAGTTCATATATTTTCGAAAAATACACCTCACAATTTGATCTCCACAACTTTATTTGAAAAATATATTACATGTTTCGCTAGCACAGTAGCTTTATCAACTGACTCAGTTTGAGTAGAGACTAGAGTTATAAAGCTTCAAATTCTTTGTGTAACTTATATCGGAATTAAAATATATATAGGAAAAATTTGTGGACAGAAACAGTTGCCAGAAACACGTGTCCGTGGTTTGCCTCCATTTTTTTTTTTAGTTTTTTGTCCACACATTTTCCCTTCTGATTTATATTCCAAAATTTCAATAAAATATATTATCATATTCAAGACGCCACACCCATTAACAAATGGAATGAAAGCCAAAAGAACAAGATCACTATGACAGAAAAATTAAAGGACTTCCACATAAACAACAGAGAAAAATGACAAAAATCACTTTATTTCAACAATGAAAAACATGAAAATTCATTATTGAAATACACATACAACTTCCCTAAGGCAGGGTGTTACTTCATTCTAATAAATAATTGTATGTTTTTGGCATTGATTTTTTTCATTATTATTCTCACAAAAGAGCAGTCATACAATCAGAAGACTTATTAATTTCAACCATTTCAAGAAAGAGGCGTTTGGAAATATTATATTTATATTATATAATTTTCAATAAATCCAAACTTGAAATGGTTGAAATTAATGAGTCTTCTGATTGAATGAATGAGAAAACTGACATTGATAATCTCAGCAGTATATACAGTAACTTACTGGAACTACATCAAAAACATAATAATAATGAAAACTGTATCAATCAATGACTCTTTCTTTAGAGTCAAAAATTATGGAATCATCATACCCATTGAAAAATGACATTTATGTGAAGGTATGACATTTGTCAAACCCACATAAAAATCCTATACATGTACAACTTTCTCGTCAATTTAATGTTCAATTTATTGAATTTCACTAGTTCGGACTTCCATTGTCTACTATATAAAATAATTTGAAATCCCTGAAACAACTGAAGAAGAATTGAAAATGAATAGCTGGAAATAACCAACTACCATCAATCGACTAAAAGAGGAATCATCAAGACTCTATTAGACCGTGCTTTTGGGTTCTGTGATACGAAGGAAGGTCTCGAGAAGGAACTAGACATCATCAAAAATGATCTTCAACGGAATGGCTACTCCAAAGCGATGATAGAAAAGACTTTGGCTAGAAGACAGCAGGAGCCTCGCAAGGAAGAGAAGCCGTCACAACCAGTGCTTGCACTTCCCTAAATCAGAGGATTATCGGAGAGGATGAGAAGAATTGGTTCCAAGTACAACATCAGAACCCACTTCAGATCCGGTAACACTATTCGTAGCAGCCTCACGAAAACCAGGCCACCAAACGCGGACTGCGATTCCAAGAATTGCATTTACCGGATACCCTGTGAGTGCGGAAAATCCTATATTGGTGAAACTAAAAGGCCATTGAATGTTCGCACACACACAGCGAGGGGAAACCAGCAAATCAGGAACAGCAGACCATGTTTGGACCCATCAACACAACATCGAGTGGTCCCAAGCTGAGATCTTGCTCAGAGAGGAACATTGGGTTAGGAGAAAATTCAAAGAAGCCGCATACATGTTGTCCAACAACGTATTCAGCCAAGCTGGCGTAGAAATACGCAACATATGGAAACCCATCATCAAGCGAAAAATGGCCAACTCCCGCCAAAACGGTCATCTCCCACGGAACCAGTGAAGCGGAAAATGGAAAGCGGGGATAAGTGAAAGTACTCGAACGACCTATAAATAGTCATCTTCCGTAGGAATCAGTCCAGTCCAGTCCAGATTGTAGATACTAACAATCGAAACGTCGTGAACTAACGTGACTTGGAATCTCTCCACTTTTCATTTTTATTTTCTTTTTTCATTTCTTTATTTTCATTTATTCAATTGTTTTATTTTTACTTGTATTTTATTTCACTATTATTTCATTTCAGGTTTATTTTGGTTAACATAATTGTTATTTTCAGCTATTCATTTTCAATTCTTCTTTTTTAGTAGTTTCAGGGATTTCAAATCATTTTATATAGTAGACAATGGAAGTCCGAACTAGTGGAATTCATCATGAAACATTGTCAATCAGTTTCAAACAAACGTTCAATTTATTGGTTTTCGCTCATTCTTATTGTCAGTATGATTTGTAATGTTATTCAATGGCGAAAATATTCACAACTCAATAAATTATAGGCCCTGAAGAAGCTTCACATTAGAAGCGAAAGCTTGGCAAAGTAAAGCAGAGTTTGATTTTTGATTTTTTGACTGAGAGACCCTATACCGTATATACCGTATATATATATATATATATATATATATATATATATATATATATATATATATATATATATATATATTCTTATTGATTTCAATTTGAGAGCCACCGGTAGACAGCTGTTTCAGCCTATTGGGCATCGTCAGTACCGGGCAGGCGGTCCTTGATTGAAGACAAAATGAGAAAAACCAAGAAAGTACTTGATAAAAATAGCTGCGTAAACGCAACCGAAGCATAAGTTGAACCACCTGGAATTATTTTACAGCAGCTTGACTGCATTAACCTTTCAAAATTTTATATATATACATATATACATATATATATATATATATATATATATATATATATATATATATATATATATATATATATATATATATATATATATATATCGCTAACTTGGTTGGAGAAACGCGCCCCTAGTAGTGTATTGCATATCTTGTGTTTGGAAAAAGCTTGTTTCAAAAATAATTCGTTCGAGCGATTGTCTGTCAAAGATGTTGTGCTGCCTAAGTACAGAGAGAAGATGTAAATACGTTATTAATTTCTTTTTTGAGAATAGATTCTTGAAGGCAGATTCTCAAGCATGCATTTTGCATACTGACTTATGAGGATGTGGTTATTACAGATCATTTGAAACTGATTTCAAGAACACTAAAGCTGAAATTTCAATCTGGAGATTTCAGCTTCGAACATGAGCCCCAAAATGGTTAACTTATAGTAATTTGGGACGAGGTTTTGATTGAGCACCCTTGCGGAGACTGACACATCACAAACAGTGCATGGGATGAGGAATCAACTTGGTTTTTGATGGTTTAAAACGAATTGTAATGGTCAAAAAATTTGGTTCGAATCGTCATGTGTGTTGAAAAGTGGATTATCTACAACAGGAGTCGTTCAGGATAGTGATTGGACACCAACGGGCTACCCAGACACTTCCCGAAGGCGAAAACCCACAGAAAAAACACCATGGTTACTGAATAGTGGTCAGCGACTGGTGTGATTCACTATAACTTCCTGCACTTGGACCCAATATTCATAGCAGAGCCCTATTGTGAGGAAATCGCTTTCGAAAATGGCTTTCACAGCCGCCGGCACTGATCAACAGAAGAATTCCGATCCTGCTCTATGAGAACGCCCATCCGCAAGTTTCATAAAT
Source organism: Leptinotarsa decemlineata (assembly GCF_025532065.1). Taxonomy (NCBI): domain Eukaryota; kingdom Metazoa; phylum Arthropoda; class Insecta; order Coleoptera; family Chrysomelidae; genus Leptinotarsa; species Leptinotarsa decemlineata. Next base: position 4,460,240 of record NW_027412549.1, on the reverse strand, counting down.
CACCCTCCAAAAACAAAACGAATTGAGCGTAACCCACCATACTCCCCAGAACTGTCACCAACCGACTACCATCTTTCCAAGCACGTTGATAATATCCTCACCAGTGGAACCTTCGCCAATCAGGACCAGAAAAAATTGGGTTATATTGGAAAAAGTGCATTGATTCAAATGTCGCTCATTCCGATAAAATTGAATAGATATTCACAGATATATACAGTCCAGAGTAGACTCAGAAATACGGACAAAATTTTTGAAACCAACTAATATTCAATTTAACCATAATCCTGCTCTCTTTCACAATTCACTGTGTTTTTGGAGGATATTCAGTTTTAACAAAACCCAAAAATAAACTCAAATTTCGTATAGATTTCTTGTTTGAAAGATGTGTTTTAAATATTCATTAAATACATACAGCAAAATATTCCGCAGATTTCAGACAGTTTGTCAACGAAAATAGGTGAGAAAGCTTTTCCAATATAATATGTGTGAATGATGACTTGTTTACTTTATGACAACTCGTGATCACTTAAATGAAATGAAAAAAAAAAAACTTCTGTCTAAGTGCCACTGGTAGATTTTATTTATACGACCGGTTTCGGGTTTGACCCCATTATCAAGTAATGGCATCGGTCGTATAAATAAAATCTACCAGTCGTTTTTGGACAAAAGTGTTTTTATTCATTTCATTTAAGTTTTCCAATATACTGAGGGTGGTCGAGTATGAATATGTCATCGTAGAATGATTGTTACTTGTACTATCGAAATCGATTTCAGTTATAAGAAAACTCTACGGAATCGTACAAATTATAATCTTCAATTCCCGAAGAATTTTCCCTATTTCTAATTTTATCTTGAAGCATTCCCCCTAACAGTTTCCGCTATAAAAAATACCCAACAAATCGTTTTCCTTGAATTAGTGCCTTCGAAATTGATCGCGTATAACAACCAACGATCGACTCCATATGTCGCTTTTCTATTGTGAAATGTCAAAACTCTTTCCGCTTTTTTTCCGTACGAATTTCCCGGCCCGAGAAGCCATTATATGACGGAAAAAATAATAGCTCCATAATTTATACCTATACAAAAGCGGGCCATGGAAATACATGACTATACATGCTAGCGGAAGAGATATGTTTTTGAGTTTTCCAGCTCACGATAGATTCGTGCTTTTATTTTTCACGGAGAATTGTGTTCAGTTACGAAATTCATTTTTGTAACGAAATACGGTATCAGCAGGTATTAAGTGGTTTTTTCGTCAACTATGCTGTTTATTGCATAGTCCAGTATTGTGAAAAATGTTTATATATAACGAAAATAACTATGAAAACAATATAATATATTTCGAATTCTGATTGTTTTTTTAAGAACACATTATCTACCATAACATACTGACTTTCAAAATGAAAAACTGTATTGAAAGTTTGTTGACTTATGATTTCTCTAATAGTTTACATGATAACACCAGTTTCTCATTGTACTGAATGAAATCATTTGTGACGTGAAACAGTTCGTTCACGAAAAATATTGACATTTGAAAATCTCTGTGGAATTCCATTAGAAATAACTCCAGAGTATATACTGGGGGGAGGAGAGAAAAACAATCAGGTATAATCAATATGCTGAAAAGTATAGTTTATATTTCAGTGTTTATCAATATGGTATAGAGAAAGTAACTTTTGTCTAATTTTCACCAAAATTTTCACTTACTACGACTGGTTTCAATTCATTAAACCATTCTCAAGTTTAATTAACAGAAACCAGTCGTTACAAATAACAATCTTGGTTATTTTTGTTATCCTATATTCTATATGAATTTCTACAAGATAACATAGAAAATAACAAATTACTTTTTACTGTCTATTACTATTCCCGAGTAGAGAGGACTGGATACTGCGGGAGAAGGAAATATTATGAGCAGATAGATGTTGGTTCACAGATGGATCAAAAACACCTTCCGGTTCTGGTGCAGGTGTTTTCAGTCGCAGACCCAGGACAGAGTTATCTATCTGTCTAGGAACTTATGCGACTGTATTTCAAGCGGAAATTTACGCTATTGAATTTTGTGCTCACAAGTCAATAAAAGTATTCTTGGACAGTCAAGCGGCGTTGGAAGCTCTTGGCTCCTACCGAGCAACGTCTAAATTGGTAGCAAACTGCCAAAAAAGACTCTCCTCGATAGGAAGACTGAACAGATTGTCTCTGGTCTGGATTCCTGGCCATACTGTCCTGGAAGGCAATGAAGCTGCTGACTCTCTTGCAAAGAAGGGTGCTGCAAGCGGCTTCGTTGGACTAGAACTTGTCATTGGCATCGCTTTGGGCTTTGCCAAATAAACACTGAACACCTGGATGGCAAGAAGAGTTATGGACTTCTGGCAGAATCTTCCAGGATTGGCTCACTCCAAGGCGTTTATTCACCCTTCGAAGCTTGATTCCAAACAGTTGTTGGACTACAGTAGAGATGAACTACGATGTCTAACAGGCCTTCATTTGAATCATCACATGCAGAGACTCGGACTGTCGGAAGACAGTGTGTGTCGCCTCTGTCTGGAAAATGATGAAACTGCAGAGCATATACTTTGTGGCTGTCCCGCTGGGGACCGAATCAGGTTCTTTGAGTTCGGCAGATCCGTACTCTCACCATCTGACCTGAAAGACCACTCACCATACAAACTAATCGGCTTCGCTAAGAAGCTGGGTTTATTTGGGCGAGTGTGAATAGGTGTGAGCCACAATAAACTCTTATGGGTTGCGGTGGAGGGTCGAATAGACCCACTCACTTTAGACCTACCTACCTACCTACTTCCGGATCAAATGTATCCACTTTGAAAGACATGATCAGGAATTCTTTACAGGTTCATTTTTCGAAAATAAAATACTGTTGTAAATCATGCCCTAGAGAAAATAACGCCGGCCTCGACTGGTAGCCAAAAACAATTAACACGTGGCTAAGAGCGCGCCAGTTTGGCCGGTGTTTTGCGGTTGTTCGATGTTCGCGGCTGTTCTAGACGTGGCGAGAATAATTCTACCGGCTTCGATGGAATTCTAATGGATATTCTATTCCATATAAATTATGTCGGGGAACAAAATATGTTTCATTCAAAACGCCTGAATAATCAGTTTACTGATCGCAATGTCGTAGGTTCTAATGAGAGTAGTAAAAGAGAAGCCCCACCCAACCAGCAAAATTGTTTTATTATTTCATGGTGTTGCAATAGTTTCATTTTGTTGGTATTGTATAATTACTTTCAAAATGCTAATTGATTATATTTAAGGAGCCGTAAACATAATACAGTTGTAGGCAATGAAAGTGTTTCATAAATTTGTCATAGTAACGTTATACAAAATAAAAATAAAGAACCGTTATAAAAAAGCCACGAAATTATCAGAGAAACGTTTTTATAATTTACTTATAAAACATATTTTCCTATAGAAGTAAATTGTTTTGTAGCAGTTTTATAGCCCTCCTCTGTGAGGTTTGTGTGATCTTTATAGAACTACTTCAGGCTTATTTTCTAACCGCTTTCTTTAGCTTCAATGAAATTATTTTATTGCAATGCTTTCAAAAACAATTTTTTTCTTTATCATATTGTCACTTCAATGATAATTTCCCAACTATATATTGCAATATATATTTGCTGTCGCCAAGAAGAATTCAAAAAGAATTAGCTGACATTGATTTTAGAGGTCGTGAAATGAAGTGTAATTTGTCAGTTTCATTCAACTAGAGTCCCAATAATTATATACGTAAAAATGTCATGTAATATTGGTCATTGGAAAAAAATTAAGAAAAGTGGTTCTTCAAACGCAAACTAGCACTTCAATTTTGTTTTTTTGTGAAAACAGGAAAAATGGAACACCATGTTTCAATACCCTCAAAACAGTATCTCATAACTCCTTCGAAATTGAGCCTTTATGATCGATGGAAGAATCTAAAACATTCCGACAGGTGATATTTATCCAAACTATACGTGAGAAATCATATCTTCATACAAGCACTTTTGTAGAAATCTATAGGTTTAAAAGTAGTGCGACTCTGTCGCAATACCATATAGGGGTAACATAGTAGCTGAAATACATTAAAATGCTTGCTAACGATACCAAATTATTTTATAGAATGACGCACTTTTGAAATGATAGCAATCCGGAATACTGACATAAGATGAGTTGAAAATATGAGATACCGCACGTATATTTACAGTTGAAAAGTACAGGGATATTATGAAGTTATATTATTTAGACCAAAGTGAGTTAAGTTTGCGACTAGGAAATAAATACGTCCACATGGTGAATTTTTGTATGAATATAGTTTTTTCCAAGGACATCAATGAAAGGGTGGCGCGCTTAAACTCTGCTAATAATAAGTTGAAAAATTAAAAAAATTAATTTTAACAAGAAACGAAAATATGAAATTAAAATATTCCAAACCAAAGCCGTGGAAAGCCTTTACACCAACGTTCCGGTCGAAGAAGCACTCCAAATCATACAGAGAAAGCTATCCGAAGACGGGAACCTGAAAGAGAGAACGAATCTACCTATAGAAGTAATTATGGAATTACTAGGATGCTGTGTACGAAACTGTTATTTCCAACTGAAGGACGAATTCTTTACACAAGATGAGGGACTGCCAATGGGATCGCCACTTTCACCAGTCATAGCCAACATATATATGGAGTGGTTTGAAACTCTGGCCATTGAAGAAGCCCACAAGAAACCTCGAGTCTGGTTGAGATATGTTGACGACACCTTCATAATATGGAACCATGGGAATACTGAACTAGACGCCTTTCTGAAACACATCAACAGCGTGAGACCTTCCATCACTTTCACAATGGAGAAGGAAATCCACAATGAATTGCCATTCTTAGACGTTTTGGTGAAGAGGACCGACACTAAGTGGGAAACATCTGTATACCGAAAACCCACTCATACGGGACAGTATCTGAACCACGAATCCAACCACCATCAATCGACAAAAAAGAGGAATCATCAAGACTCTATTAGACCGTGCTTTTGGGCTCTGTAATACAAAGGAAGGTATCGAGAAGGAACTAGACATCATCAAAAATGATCTTCAGCGGAATGGATACTCCAAAGCGATGGTAGAAAAGACTTTGGCTAAAAGACAGCAGGGGCCTCGCAAGGAAGAGAAGCCGTCACAACCAGTGCTTGCACTTCCCTACATCAGAGGATTATCGGAGAGGATAAGAAGAATTGGTTCCAAGTACAACATTAAAACCTGTTTCAGATCCGGTAACACTATCCGTAGCAGCCTCACGAAAACCAGGCCCCCAAACGCGGACTGCGATTCCAAGAATTGCATTTACCGGATACCCTGTGAGTGCGGAAAATCATATATTGGTGAAACTAAGAGGCCATTGAATGTTCGCATTGCCGAGCACAAGAAGCACACACAGCGAGGAGAAACCAGCAAATCAGGAATAGCAGACCATGTTTGGACCCATCAACACAACATCGAGTGGTCCCAAGCTGAGATCTTGCACAGAGAGGAACATTGGTTCAGGAGAAAATTTAAGGAAGCCGCATACATGTTGTCCAACAACGTATTCAGCCAGGCCAGCGTAGATATACGTAACATATGGAAACCCATCATCAAACGAAAAATGACCAACTCCCGCCAAATCGGTCATCTCTCACGGAATCAGTGAAGCGGAAAATGGAAAGTAGAGAAAGTGAAAGTATTTCAACGACCTATAAAATAGTCATCTCTCGGAGGAATCAGTCCAGTCATCACCCGAAGACGATTGTAGATACCAACAATCGAAACGTCGTGAACTAACGTGACTTGGAATCTCTACACTTTTTTATTTTTTTTATTATTTTCTTTTTGCATTCCTTTAATTTTTATTTATTCAATTATTATATTTTTACTTGTAGGTTATTTCACTATCATTTCATTTCAGGTTTATTGTTGCTTAATATAATTGTTATTTTCAACTATTCTTTTGTAATTATTCTTTTTTACTTGTTTCAGGGATTACAAATCATTTTATATAATAGACAATGGAAGTCCGAACTAGTGAAATTCATTCCAAACCAAGTTACTTCACGACGTTTCGATTGTTAGTACTTTATCCACAATCGTCTTCGGGTGATAATTTTTCAGCTCGTATTAATAATTGATCATTATAATTTCAGTTTTTTGCTCAATAAAATTGTTATTATTCAGCTAATCTTTTTAATTTTTTACAGATTTTTTCGGGGATTTCGAATCAATTTAAATCATATCAGACAATGGAAGTCCTAACTGATGAATGCACCACGAAACATTGTCAACTACCTTTAAACAAATATCGGCATTCCTATTCTATCGTTGAACCAGTATTGGGATACAAAATACAAAATATCAACAGCTTTTACAAGTAGTAATAATTTAGGTAGAACCCTGTTTAATGCAAAACCCAAACGGGATAGAATGAAAAAATCAGGTATATATAGAATAGAGTGTGTCGAATGCTCTGGAGTATATACAGGCCAACCAGTAGATATTTTGACATAAGACTGCGTGGACACGTCTGTTTGAACAAAAAATCGACAATGTACGAACATCTTCAAGAATCTGAACACAAGATAAATAAAGATAACCTCAAAATCCTACACATATGTAATAAAGGGAAAAAATTAGTTTTTTGGACGCCATGGAAATTAACGAATCAATTAAAAACCAGAAATATATACCCCTGAACGAGCAACTCGATTTATGTAGGTCTCCTCTCTTGAATTTATAAGTTTAACAACCCCTAGAATTTTCAGTGTGTAATTTTAAAATTGGCATTCGCCCAACTACCTATCTTTCAAATACCTGTCTGTGCAGCATACTTGAAAAATCTATATAACCGAGGTTTCAAACTTCAGATTTCAGTTTTATGCTTGATAATGGGGTCAAATCCGAAACCGGTCATATAAATAAAATCTACCAGTGGTACTTAGACAAAAGTGTTTTTATTCATTTCATCAAAGTATTACGAGAATTTAATCAAATGATTTTGATTATATTCTGCTTGAATTGTTGAGTTCTGATTCAAGTAATTGTAAATTTGTATGAATTCAAATATTTTTCCCAAGAAGTTATTTTCTTACTCGAATTGTTAGTATAAAGCCGTTCAATAAAAACGAGGGTATCAATAAAGAAGAGTATCCTTCAATTGAAACAATTCTGATCCATCACAGTTTTGACACTCAGTAAAGAAAATTAAATTGATAGAAATAAGAATAAAGATCGTTCATGTGATAACTTCATTACATATAACAATAAAGCGTCAGATGTCTCAAGAATCACACACTTATTTCAGTAAAATATAGATTAGTCATCTTGTGAACTGAATGGTACATAATGAATAAAAAGAATATAATGAATAAAAAGAAATTTTCAAAATATTTCTCACAAATATTGGGAAAAGCAAAAAACACATTTTTTTTACCAATATGAAAATAATTATTACAATTCCAAAATTGGTTGATTATAATTATATTTTCGATAAGAAAACAATTGGTAAAATCAGTATTTTCAGGGTGGAGTAAATGGAGTAGGTCAAATTGTATAACATTCAAAGTTTACAACAACCGAGGGCTATAAAATAAGCAGAATATCCCCACAGAGATCTGCTCGAAGTCAAATGAAACCTGGTACTTTTGAAATATCCTAAAGATCGTTTCTAGTCTACAACAATCACTTTGTTATTGAAATTTCATTATCTGATATTATAGGAAATCCAAAGATATTTCAATCAAACTGGATTTTTGCTGCAGAATCGTGATGGTGAAAACCGAGCAAAATGTCAAACTTGATTTTTCTGGATCGCATCAATAAGTACAAGTCTGTCGGTCGCATTACGTATAGTCGATCAGCAATATTTCAAAGCGGTCGGCTACCGGAATATTGCAATGATCTAAATCATGTTTGCCCGCTTGCATTGTTACAGATCTCGTAAATTATGACTGTGAAATACAGGCCAGGACTCCGTTTACACCGTTTCTGAATTATTTAATATTCTGTTCTATCAAGTTCAATAATGGAATTAGTGAGTTAGGTGATCAGCATTCACTGATCAATCTGTTTTTCAGAACCCCAAATGGAATTGACCACTTGTGATATAACAAAAAAAATGGCGAATCGTTGTATTTATGACACAGATATTGCTCTTTCACTCTGTCATAGATCTCATCAATGATAATCTTTGAAGTCAAATGCAATAATGAACCTCTAGTAAAAAGTCAAGATGGTAGATGCTGGTCCCACCCGGCATCGCCCGGTGAGATACCATTGCAACGGCTAAGGCAGCGTGAAGTTGCTTTCGGGCTAACGTTTCATTGCTGTACCGCTGTTTCCGGTTTCAGTTGTGGGAATATAAGGAAAAATTGGGGTCTAAATATTGCAGAGGTAAAATAATCGGATCTGGGTGGGGGCTGATATGGGGGCATTATCCTGCAGAAGTTATTCTAACATCAGTCCACAGAAAAATGGTATGGTGACTACAGTGGCTGAAGGGCACACTAGCAACTTCAAAATCAATTTCTGCAACATCAGAGGACTCGAATATAAACACAGTGCACCAAACAAATCTGCAAACAAATAGTCCATATATTCTTTCACTCTCAGAAACCAAAATCAGCCACTCCCGATTAAGATGTAACTTTGGAATATCTCTTTTTATTAGAAGCGATATGTCTTGTCAACGAGAGGGAATGCTGGAACCCCAAAACTTTGTTGCTATGTGATTTGAAATAATATCACAGAATATCACTGAATTCACTGCTATCATTGCACTGTTAGCAGACAAGCACTATTAGCCTTGATCAAACAGCGTGTTACCTCAGGGCTAGTACTAGAGTGCCACCAAGATTTATCCAAAGCCTCGGTAGATAATAACATTATCCAGAGGTGGGTTAAGGGCACGACAGGAGTAAAAGTAATCGCATTGATGACTCTTCAGCCAAGGAAGCGGTTGGACTAAGAATTTTAGGATCCAGTGGCACCCACGGCCTGATGACTTCGACAATTGCGGAACTAGTCAAATGTTACAGCCATGCTCAATCCTTAAAGAAATGAGATGGAATCAGAGGATGTATTCTTGCCAGGATCACTTTGGGCGACCCAGGGAAGCTGGCGCCGAAGAAATATGTGACGATGACCAGGAAAAATCTACGCCTTACAGTAGGATTTCTGACTGGCCACTGTCAACTAAGGAAATACCTCCATAATATGGGGCTAGTGGACACATATCTATGCAGGATGTGTGAATAGGAAGATGAAACTGTCCGGCATGTCCTGTGCGACTGCTCGGAGTTATCGTCAATAAGAAAGTCTGTGATCGGCGAGTCTTGTCCTGCACCTGCCGATATAAAGGAGGTGTCTCATAGTGACCTGTCCATCTTTCTAGAAAGGACAGGATGGACGATGACCTAGGAGGACAACTCCTCAGAAGGATGTCCAATGGGTCACATCTGGCCTAGGTGCGTGGACTTACACTCACCCTCCCTACTCTACAGATACAGATACAGATCACTAAATTCATATGCTGCGTTTGTGGACCACTGAGCAATACACAATATAGGGCACTATTTTCTTCACTTGCAAACACTATTGACTTTCTGCAAATCAATCATCCCAGTGCCGAAATTTCCGTAGTCGGTGACTTCAATGTCCACAATATCGAATGGCTCAAATTTTCCGCTGTAATGAGCAGCGGATTTACTCAGATTATAAATAAGCCAACCAAGATTTCTGGCCAATCCAGTCACCGTAAGGGATCTACTGACCATGAATTCATTTCAGTCTTGAGTGAATTACCGGTAAATGTTGGAGAACAATCTGAGCCGCGAAAATTTTGGCAGATCTGCTAAGTGAGAGGATCTTCAAGATCATTTCCAAAATGAAATGTTAGATGTTAGATGTTTGTTTCAGCTCTAATGACTCATCAACATGTGCTTTTGAAGTCACGAAAGTCATTCAATTATCCATGCATGCATATATTCCTTTTTCAATGAAACAAATCTCGCCTACCGGCAGTGGCGCAAAAATCCCAGTGCCTAAAACCGAACTAGGTTTGTTAACGCTCGCAACAGCTACAAACTTGAAATAAATGAATGTAAAGAACTCAACAATCAGTGAATTAGGGATAAACTGACTGCCAATCCCAACGGATCTAGATCCTTCTGGTCGATAGCTAAAGTTGTTAATCAAAACTTCATAAAATTCACAATTCCACCACCAACACAAGTAGATGGTTCGATTGCAACACCAAGCCTCGAAAATGCAAAACTACCAGTTGAACAATTTGCGTCGATTTTCTGGAGAAGGCAACACCCACTATTCCCACACTAGAATCCATAATGCACAATTCACAATTCCAAATTGAATTGATTTCCAGCGATTCAAATCCAATGTAAATCGCTACTTTCGCATAGGCACCGCTCTCATAAAGCCTTGAGGATTTTCCTATGGTGCTTGTGTTTTGTCTCATAAAAGTGCCATCTATGTATTGACCCAAAACTGTTCGTCCAATATGAAGATACTTTGTTGACTAAAATTATATACTCTACTTCTATCATCTTTATTTTTCATTGGGAGTATGTTTTCCATTTCTCAACTATTTTTGTCTGCAGTAAGTCTAAAATATGTGATGAATAAAATTTGGCCTTTTTTTTGAATTTTCTTTTCCTGAAAAACATTTTTATATTTTTTAACTATTTCATTTTTCAATTGGTCCAAGAACTATAAGCTCCATTCAATCCAGACAAGAGAGCTTTCTGGTTAAAAATTAGTCACCCGAGTACAAGCACAATAATGTATTCTCATGTGTGTCGACAAAATATTGTATCGTCAGATAAAATAAAGAATGAGGAATTAACTGATAAACCCTAACATCTCCAATTGTACATGACATCTGATGTAAATAAAATATAATTTTTTATGTACAGTAACCATATGACATTTTCTTCAATCGCAGATATAATCGTGACTTGGTCAAGACATTGTTTTTTTTTTAAATTTGATAGTGGTAAGCTCTTCTTCACTAGTTACAGTTCTTTTGAATCCTTCAAATTGAACATTCGTTGAAGAAATCTTGGAAACTATATTTTGATGGAAATTTAGGAAAATTTTGGGAAAGACTTGCTCAGATTTCAATTTTACACTTTCCATTATTCCTATACTTATTTTATAAACCAATTCGGATTGACTATGATTGATAAAATGTGTACTATCAAGAACTTCGAGATCGACATATAGATTTTTTTCAGAAAAATTCAGTCGTTGTCAGAGAAGCAGTTCAAAAATTCTAGACAAAACATAGTATGAATAAAATTTCTATAAATATTTACGTTGCAATTTGGACCCTTTCTTCATTTTTCAATATTTTTTATATTCCTTTGATAATTGGAGTTGATTACGCCATTAATATCAAACAGACAAAAATACCTGAAAACCTAGTCGCACTGATAGCAGTAGGTTTTCAGAATGGTATTTCATTCACAATTGTTTTTTTGTTAAAAATTCAGTTCACTTCTTCTTGAATGATATGATTATTGTAAAAACCAATTCCAGTTGTATTGTTGTGGGTTTTTTATTCAAAATTACCTCGAGATTGAAACTAATTTTAATAGGTATCTTTCATGGAAGTGAATTTATCAAAAACCCTTTTCCACATCAGAACGAAAGAATGTAAATGCGCGTCATGATACAGTATTTTGTTCTGTAGTCGGATAAGTATTTATTATGGATTCAGTTCATAGCGGAGGTTCTGATTCTATCTATAAATAATCTTTCTTTATTTCAGAATAATCTTTCTTTATTTCAGTACTTGTAATAGTTTTTTTTTAAATTACTGAATAGCATATATTAGTTACTTTCTGTTCTATCTTTTCCTATTTTTTTTTATTGTATATTAGGGAAACCTATTTCTGAAATAAAGAAAGATTATTATTCTATCTATCAAACTCAAAAAACTGATTGCAGAAAAATGTTGCAAAAAATAACATTTCAATTGAAATAATGCAAGAAATTTTAATGGAAGTTACTCGACTGGTTTTCGCTGACAAAAATAAATTCCTCATTCATATCAAAGAAAATTGCCTGGAAAAAATTGATTCGTTTAATAAGTAATAACCTAACGCCTAAAATCACTGATACGGTTCTGTTCTGGCCGAAAATGCAGAAGTTGATTTGGAGATCGCCGCCTCAATTTATGGTCTCAGCGGTCGATGCAAAAGAATGGAAGCTGCATCGAACGGGACCAGATCATCCCGATACTTCATTAATCGACGTGGTCAAGCCTTCAAGGGTCACGATCCAAATCATTGCCTCAATGAGAATGGAAGTTACTGAATAAATTTCCAGACGGAATTTATGACCGGCTGATACGAGAGAACAGAAAAAACTGAAAAATGTCAATAGCATACTGGTTGACGTAAAATTAGGTAACACAGTTAAATGATTTGATTTATTAGCGATAGGAATCATAACCTATTACACATATTTTATGACAATGGAATTTGATAAGTAGGATTCATGAAATAGGCTACTAGAACAAAAAGTGTGCTGATAAGATTACTCGAACTACTTATACTAGTTTCAAAGATCACTCGACGGAGACATACACAATAATGATTTCTTACCAGATATTTCATTTAGGAACGTTCACAATTACCATTTTTGGACTAACAATTTTTGCCGAACATTTGACTAGGATTTATTAGTGACTACCCAATTGGTTTTTACCAGCAAAATTAACAAGCGAATCTTACAAAAACTTTTTGCGAGATCATTTGCCCATTTTGTTAAGAAAAGGACAGTCAACTTGTGGTTAACATAAGATACAGCTACGGCTCTTTTTAGTGTTCTTGACGTATAGGACCTACAGGAGAATCTTTAAGGCGCTCCCAGAGCGGTGCATGTGCGAAAAGAGCGATTCACATTGGAAAAACGTTTTCAGGAAGTTCATTCCACATAAACGCAGTTCTCCAAATGGAAGAATTCTTAAACAGTGAATTTCGAGGTATACTGATTTGAGCCTCAAAACGATGAGTAGCCACAGTCCGTCGCGTATTTCTGATATATACCGCTCTTGGTGGAATCAAATGTGCCAAGTCACCTGAACACTTCCCGTGAAAGTATCTATAGAAGAGAGACGAACCTCTTCGATATTCCAGGCTATCAAGGTCGAATGCGATGTTCGCGTCTTCAATCATCCGTGTGGCTCTTTTCTGGATGGAATCCAGCAAGTTCAGGGTATGTTTGGGGGCAGAGCACCAAATATGAGAACACTACTCCAAAAAGGTTCTGATCTGAGCTTTATGAAGCTTCAGAAGTTGCTGAGGTGTGTCCAGTTTTCTGGTTCGAAAGTGGGTTCCAAGCTTTTGAGAAGCAACCTTTGCAATTCCAGCGATATGATTATGCCAAGTCATATTGATATACATTTTAATCTCCAACAAAACTCATCAAAGCAGAAAGCGGAATTGTCTAACCGGACATTATTATATCCGTTTCGGAGACATTTATCTTTTTGGGAAAAACCGATATCTGGGTTTTTGTGGCATTGAATTGAACCTGGTTACTTTCACCCAAATTCGAAATCACTTCTACATTCTTATTCAGATATGCAACCTCCTGCTGCCGCTGAAGATATGCCTCCGTACCCGATGTCCTGGAATCCAAATGAAAGGACGAGTGTGCTGCCGTCAGCAAAGCAATATATTGAATTCTTGGGTTTTTCCAATAAGCCGTTGATATGCAATAAAAAGAGGGTTGGAGACAATATGGATCACTGGGGAACACCAGCGTTGATGGTGGAAGTATTTGAGAGATATCTATCGACGGTCACTTGCAGAGAACGTTCTTTCAGGAAGCTGAAGAGTCATACACAAAAATGATCCAACATCCATAGCATCGAAGTTTAGACAGCAAACCCTCATGCCACATACGGTCAAAAGCCTCAGAAATATCGAGCGCAACAGCTATTAATTGTCCATGTTTCTCGATTGCGTTATTCCAAATAAGGGTGACATACGATAGAAGATCGCCTGTTGATCTTTGTTTCCGAAAGCCATATTGATGATCGCGCAAGATGTTGAAGCCTTCCAAATATTTGAGGATATGATAATTTACGACTATATCCTTGATTTTTGATATCACTGATAGCAAAGCGACTGGTGATTATTGCCTTTTTTTGGGAATATGCTGAACGCAAGCAAGAAGGAAAACCCCCTTTCTCATGAGACAGGTTGAAAAATCTGCAAAATACTGGTGCGAGTTCATTTGCGCACTTTTTGAGTACGATGAAGGGCACTTCATCAGGGCCAGACGCCTTGTTGATATTGAATCCTCTAGATTTCTATCTATATGTTTATCTGAAGACTCTTTTCTATAAACTCCTGTACTAGGTTTGATTTCATTGAAGAACCGAGTAATTTAAAAATCTAAATCTGTGTAATATTGCATCATTAATATTTTTCATATACTGCAACAATAATGTAAAATACTCTTGATACACTCCCCTCGAATATATTCTTATTCTCTACCTAGAAGAAAGTGGGGTAGTAATTATTCAGCTCAGTAATTACATTCATCAGTTCTTGAGTAGGAATTGGAGTTTAAATCACCCTCAGTAAAAATCATTCATCTACTTTTAGTTTCTACAATATATAGTATATTGGAATTGATCTGGATAACTACTGGAACGTTTTCTATAAATTACACTTCATAAAAGTAAACAGTGAACACTCTTGAAGGCAAGGCTCGTGGTCGGTCGGTAGCCGGACAGTTCGACGTGGTTGCTTTGTTCACTCAGTCAATCGGCCGATATGTGAGTCGATGATTCACAACCCGGGCTGAACGCTCGATTTTCGCTTGCTTTCGCCCAACCAATGCTAGAAATGACACGTTAAAAGGTGAGACCTCGTTAGTCCTTAGTTCGCACAAGTGTCAACATCAATTTGAAACAATGTCACATTGCATGTTTGCATTTAATTTCTACAGTCTGTAACCCTAGGGATATATGGTAGAAATGTACGTGCAACTGTTTGAGTTTCCTCCCTATTTTGACTTGTGGAAGGTTCAGTTTCATGACCTGGTTGATCTCCGTTACTTCGTATCCATTCGATGTCAATGTCACTTGAAGACGCTCCAATTCTTCTTGTAGGTGTTGCGGTTCACATATTCTACAGTGCTATGCAATGTTACGTCATTAACAGGTAATAACACTTCGGCCAATAACAACCCATCAAAAAAAGAGGCGGACTACCTGAGTCAACATAAATACAACCTACGAACTGGAAATCACCAGTCATCGGTGAATCATTAAGATGAATAAACCTCTAAAAATCACGGTATTTTCCCAAACAACTTGATCTCAACCACATAAATTTTCCTCGGAAAATTCATTTCGAACAACGAACATCTGTATAGTACATTTTTCGGAAATTCCAGCATCAACAACCGCCACCATTCCTATGTAATTTTGACGGTGCCAGAACAGAAGTCCAGAATAAATTATTAAACTAAGCTTTTGTAGAGCCACGCTTTATTAATTTCACAGTGGTGGAGTACTCTTACATCTGTGGCTTGAGTTGTGCGGCTCTTTTCCTTTATGTGAATTATTCCATTGATAGACCAGTCAATGGAAATTTTTCGTTCTAAAATCGGTGAATGCGAGAAATAGTTTTCCAATAGAGATTCGATAAAAATTGTATAGAAGTAAATATCAGTTTCATGGACTGATTATATTTTTTTCATTTTCTGTTATTTCACAAATTAAAAATACTTTCAAGTATGAAGTGGAACTGCTTATTCAAAATACAAATTTTTCTGAGTAGAATGAGTCATATACTGAGGAATAAAACAAGCAAAATTAACACTGTTCTCCGAATTTGTAGTTTCACTTTCCTCAAATTGAAAAAATGTTCTGAATTTGATCAAATATTCGAAACAAATTTTAAAAAAGACAATAAAAATTGTACATGAATAGTTCGCAACAAGATTGATGACTATTAATATGGATTATAATTCCTAGGTTTTGGGGACCACCTCTATTGGAGATCTACCATTTTGTAGGTGAGAGTAACAGATGCCACACGAAATGTGATAGTCTTCTTTCGTCTTGAATTTCACTAGTTCTGACTTCCATTGTCTACTATATAAAATGATTTGAAATCCCTGAAACAACTAAAAAAGAAGAATTAAAAATGAATAGCTGAAAATAAGAATTATATTAACCTAAATAAACCTGAAATGAAATAATAGTGAAATAAAATACAAGTAAAAATAGAACAATTGAATAAATAAAAATGAAGAAAAGAAAATAAAAATAAAAAGTGGAGAGATTACAAGTCACGTTAGCTCACGACGTTTCGATTGTTAGCATCTACAATCGTCTATGGGTGATGACTGGACTGATTCTTCCGAGAGATGACTATTTATAGGTCGTTCGAGTACTTTCACTTATCCCCGCTTTCCAATTTTCGCTTCACTGGTTCCGTGGGAGATGACCGTTTTGGCGGGAGTTGTCCATTTTTCGCTTGATGATGGGTTTCCATATGTTGCGTATTTCTACGCTGGCTTGGCTGAATACATGTTGTCCAACAACGTATGTGTTTCGTGTAATGAGACTGTGATACTGGTTTTCTAACGTATATAATGATACATAAATGTCGTGTAACAAAAATAGAATTTTTAATTGTGAAACAACGCCCGAGCTCTTTCTTGCTGGATGGTCGAATTTGAAGTGTCGATGGTCGATGATCTCGTAAGGGTTTCTGCATCCTTCGCTGAACAGATGCGTGACAGATGAGTCTGAACATCCCCCCGCCTTGGAAGTCCTGGCTATCCTGACTTACAACGGGTAATGGACATAAACGGTTCACTGCTCTAGTAACCCTTCCAGATGTGGTACGTATAACAGCAACTCTGGCGACATCGTCTCTGCCTCTGATTAGTTCTACAACTCTTCCCAGTCGCCACATCGCAGGAGGAAGATTGTTGTCTCGGACAAGAACTAATTGTCCTAATTGAAGTTCGCCCTGGTCCCTCTTCCATCGAGTTCTTTGTTGGAGCTCGCATATATATTCACGGCTCCAGCGGGTCCAAAAGTGTTGGAGCAATCTTTGCAAATGTTGATACTGAGTGAGGCGGTTTTCTTTAACAGGTTGGGTCAAAGGTGGTTCTGGTAACGACATCATCGTTCTTCCAATTAAAAAATGTGCCGGTGATAGACAGGTTAAGTCATCGGGAGAGGCACTCATAGGAAATAAAGGACGAGAATTGAGGACAGATTCAATACGAATAAGTAAGGCTTGAAAATCAAATATATACAACTTGAAATTTCCCATGGTGCGTTTTAAGTGGTATTTTACGCTGCGCACCCCGGCCTCCCAAATTCCCCCAAAGTTCGGAGAATTGCAAGGTATGAAGTGCCATTTTATACCTTGTTTAGCTGCAAAATCACAAATGATAAAATTTTCATTTTTGAGACAATCGTACAAGTCCTTTAATTCTTTATTGGCCTTAACGAAATTTGTTCCGTTGTCTGAGTACACCTCCAATGGTTTGCCTCGGCGTCCAATGAAACGATGAAATGCTTGCAGAAAATCTTTACTGCTTAATGACAAAACTACTTCTAAATGGATAGCACGAGTGCTAAGGCAAACAAATAAAGATACCCAACATTTGATAGGCTTACAACCTCTACCTGGTCTGTCTTTCATTATAAACGGACCGGCGTAATCAACTCCGGTTGATGAAAATGGTAAAGTTGGCTTCACGCGCACCTCGGGTAAGTCGCCCATTATCGGTTGAATTTTTTGTGCATTATACCGTGAACACGTTACGCAATTACGTACTATTTTGCGGGCAAAACTTCTACCTGATATTGGCCAAAAGGTCTCACGAATGATCGATAAAATTAACTGAGGTCCGCCATGTAGAGATTCCAGGTGCTCATGTTCGAAAATTAAAGTAGTTAGATAATGTTTAGTGGAAAGCAAAATTGGATATTTCTTCGAATAAGGAAAATCCGAATTAGTTAATCTGCCACCCACACGCAATAATTTTTTGTCGTCAATAAAAGGGTGTAAACTTAAAATACGACTGCCTTTTGATAATTGTTTTCCTTTCAGGAGAAGTGCGCATTCTTCTTTAAACGAGTCGTTCTGTGCCATTTTAATCATTTTGGAAAAACCATCATTCAATTCCTCTGCCGTTATGTAAGAAGTTTTACGCGAATTCTTTGGTGTCCTGCAGTTTTTAATAAATCTCAGAACATAAGCGAATGTACGTTTCAGTTTATAGAGGCGTGAAAATCGTTCGAATGGAAAATTTTCTCTGCAAATTGAAGCTGTAAGACAAGTTTTTCGTTTTTCTGGTAAGTCGGCAATATTAGTTTGTACATTAGGCCATTCTTCGGAATCGCATAATAGCCAATCGGGTCCGTGAAACCACATTTTCGAATGTTTCAACTGTTTTGGGCTCATACCGCGCGATATTATATCTGCGGGATTGTCTAACGTCGGCACGTGTCTCCATTCAAATTTGTCGGTAAGTTTTTGAATTTCGGACACACGATTTGCTACAAAAGTCTGGAGCAAATTTGTTGACATTTTCAACCATCCTAAGACTATGGTTGAATCAGACCAACAGTAAATACAGTCGAACTGCATTCTTATTGAATCCAAGACTTTATTTAGGAGTCGCGACAAAACTAAGGCTGCGCACAACTCAAGACGTGGTATCGTTAAAGTCTTGATCGGAGCTACTTTCGATTTTGCGCACAACAAATTTGACACTGACTCTCCAATTGCGTTTTTTGAAACAACATAAATACAAGCACCGTAACTGTCTTTCGATGCATCTGCAAAACAGTGCAATGTAATTTGGATCGGATGATCGCAGACTACTCGCCGCGATATTATTAAATCGTTTAACGCATTCAAGTCAGAAGAGTATTCTGACCAATAACATAGGATGTGGTTAGGTACAGGTTCATCCCATGTAAGGTTCTCAGACCAGAGTTTTTGTAAAAGTACCTTAGCGAGTATAATACAAGGTCCCAACAAACCTAAAGTATCGAAGATCGTGGCAATCCTAGACAGAATTGCTCTTTTTGTAATCTGATCACGTTTATGTTGGTTTTGGTTTATTTTGAATGTTAAAACATCGCGCTCGCAATCCCAACAGAGACCCAATGTTTTTCCCACGTTATCTTTATTAACTGAAAATTCCAGTATATTTGAAGCTTGATCTTGGTTTATTCCAAATTCTCTATTTGATTTCCATTTTCGTAATTCAAAACCTCGTTTGAGTAAAAATTTTGAAATATTTTCAAGCACGTAGTTTGCTTCATCTTGATTATCTACAGCGGTTAAAAGGTCGTCTACATACATGTCGTTGCGAATAATGTTAGCTATGAAAGGATGTTCCCTTTCGCATTCCGAAGCAATTTGCTGTAAACACCTTATGCTTAAAAATGACCCGGCCGTAGTTCCGTAAGTCACGGTATTCATTTCGTAGAACTTGAGTGATTCATTTGGACTAGATCTCCAAACAATTTTTTGAAGTCGTCTTTCCGCAGGATTCATCAATACCTGACGGTACATCATTTTAATATCACTTGATAAAACTATGGGTTTCATGCGAAACCTCAAAATTATCGATAATAAATCCTGTTGTATGATTGGTCCGACCATTTGCAGGTCGTTCAAAGATACACCAGTAGATGTTGCCATGGACGCATTAAAAACAACTCGTAGTTTCGTGGACGTACTTTCCTCCTTCAACACTCCGTGATGAGGCATAAAGTACTCCGGTTCACTACTGGCCAAATCGGGAACTTCGGTCATATGACCTAAGCGCTCGTATTCAGTCAAGAAGTTTACATATAATTTTCTAAACTTTTCATTTGACGTAAGTCTTTTCTCAAGAGACGTAAACCGTTTAATCGCAATTTCGCGTGATTCGCCTAGCTGATTTGGTGGATTTTTAAATGGAAACGAAACTACATATCGTCCATCTTTCGCATAAGACAAGTTGTCAACGAAATGTTTTTCGCACGCTTCTTCTTCAGCTGACCAAGGCCTTTTGACCTCGATCTCTTCAACTTCCCAAAATTTAGAAAGTTGATCTTGGATTTCCGTTTTACAAAAATTACTTATGATTTGGTTACCAAGTGCATTGCCGTCTAAAGGTCCCGCGACAATCCAACCTAATCGCGTATTCTGTAACGTCAGGCCTGCATGTCTATCTACGGTCGACCTCTCTTTACATAGAAGCTGCCAAAATGCTTCAGCTCCTATAAGAATATCGATATTTTTTGGTATGTGGAACTCAGGATCGGCTAATTTGATGTTGAATGAAATGTTTAAACTGTTACGATTGATGTACGTTTCCGGTAATGCCTTTGTTATTTTATCTATAACAAAACATGTCAAAACGAATGAATAAGAGTTATGAATAGATTTTATTTTAATTTCACATTTATTATATATGCAAGACGTTTTACCGTTTATACCTGCCACTGTCATGGTAGTCTTTTCCGTGGGTAAATTCAATTTTTTACAAACGTCTGCAGTAATGAAGCTCGATTGTGATCCACAATCAAGTAATGCACGGGCTATGACGAAATCGTTTTTGCGATCCGAAACGTATACTTGCGCTGTTGACAAAATAGTATTTTGTACTGCTGCTATATTACACTGAGTCACTTCGCCTGCATGCGATGCAGTTGCGTCTTGGTGTATTGTCGTTATGGCGTTCACGTTTTCATCATTTTCACGCGTTTCGTGTAAAACCGTATTGTGTTTACCGTTGCACTTCTTGCACCCGGTCCATTTGCAATCCTGAATTTGATGATTGCGACGTAAACAATTGCCGCATAATTTAAGATGTTTTACTTTTGCGTATCTGTCTTTGATAGACAGTTTTAAGAAATCAGGACAATAAAAAAGACTATGTTCCTTTTTGCACAAAAAACACGAATATTTCCTTTTGTAGTTCTCATGATCACTAGTCTGACTCATGAGTGATCTGGTGTCGCGTCGTTTATTACGTTTATCGTCTGTCCTTTGAAGATTTATTTCTAAAATTTCGACTAAATCGGCTCGCTTTTTAATAAATTCGGTAAAAATGTTCAATGTTATCGAATCATGTTTCGTTTTTTCCCCTTCCCATTCACGGGCGGTGGTAATGTCTAATTTACTTGCTACAATATAAATGACTAAAGTATCCCAGGAATCAGTGGATTCCCCTAACTTTTTAAGGCTGCTTAAATGTTTCAGTAAATTATCTCGTAAGTTTCGAATTTTTGCCGCTGTTGCGTGCGATATCGATTCTAGCTCAAATATTGCTCTAATATGGTTGTGAATTAATAACCGTTTATTATCAAATCTGTCGCATAACGTACCCCAAGCAGTTTCATAATTTTTTGCCGTAAATTCAAGTGACTGAATTACCTGAGGTGCGGATCCAACCAAAGAGGCTCTCAAATAATGAAATTTTTGAATTTCATTTATTTGAGGATTCTTGTCGATTAATGACTCAAAAATATCTCGAAATTCTAACCATGCTTCATAAGAGCCATCAAACTTGGGCAACTTCAACTCTGGCAATCTTAAACCTTCAAGGTGTTTCGACTGTGAAGCCGCCGAATCTCGACTATTGTTTGTATTTTTACTAGCATTAGATGCGATTGATTGCGTATCATCGTCTTTCACGTATTTTCCTAAAATTGATTTAGCTTTCGCTAGAAATGAATAGAATTTATTTTCGAAATCCTCCCGTTCGTTTAATTGCTCATCGAAATTTTCGGCTTCAAAGTCTATGTCACCCTGTACATCATCAAACTCCTGCATTATATGTTCAATCGCTTCAATGCGTCGCTCTAATTGAATTACATCTTCTCTGTTTAATGTTTCTGATAAACCCTGTAGGTATCTCTCAAACAACGTCAACTTCGTTTTAAGGCTAGCTCGTTTTCGTATTAATATGTTATTGATTGGCATTTTCTCAGATTATTTTCGTATAATGTTAATTTATTAGGTATGATACCCTAAATCGTATAATAATTGTTTTCGTATAATTTTAGTCGAATAATGTTAATTTATTAGGTATGACACCCTATATCGTGTAATAATTTTCTAGATGATAACGTCAATGTGAACGTTATTTTTTCAACGTATTATGTAAATGAAATTCACAAATATTCAAGTCCTCACTTAATTCGTATTAAATGGTATAATAAGGACAGAAAAAGGGACAACTCACCAGCAGGTACCACGATGTGAAAGTCCAGTCATCCAGCTTGCGGTTCTCGACTGTCTCGTTGCTTCTGCGTCAGAACTTGTTTGGTCGATTGTACACTGCACAAATGTCTTTGTTATAGTTACTTGATTCACTTGTAATTTTCAATTTTTAGTTCAATTTTCTTGTAATTTATTCGGATCGAAGGACCATGTGTCTCGTGTAATGAGACTGTGATACTGGTTTTCTAACGTATATAATGATACATAAATGTCGTGTAACAAAAATAGAATTTTTAATTGTGAAACAACGCCCGAGCTCTTTCTTGCTGGATGGTCGAATTTGAAGTGTCGATGGTCGATGATCTCGTAAGGGTTTCTGCATCCTTCGCTGAACAGATGCGTGACAGATGAGTCTGAACAGTATGTTTCAGGGATTTCAAATCATTTTATATAGTAGACAATGGAAGTCCGAACTAGTAAAATTCATCATGAAACATTGTCAATCACCTTCAAACAAATTCTTTCGTCTTCTTGAAAGACTTTCTACTTTTTGTAGATTATCAGTTGAATTTCACTTGGTAGGGAAGAAGAATGACAGCTCGATTTTGAAGTACACAATTTTCTATTTGCCATTTGCTTATTGCAATATACTATAACAAATTGTTAAAGGAGCTTAGAATCTTAGAACGCGAAGCGTGGAGAATGAAATGCCATTCTGAGAACATTCTTGGCAGATATGTTCGGGTGCTAGAATTATACTCTGCGGGATTGAATCTTCATTTCAGTTACCCTCTGGTCCAATACACATCAGTCTTTCTGGCTGTATTATATGCAATCTGCTAACGCACAAAAAACATAAATTCGAAGCCCCAACAGAATCAGCGATATCAATATTCTCACATACCGTCAGGCTCCACTAGGAGCACAGGCGAACCCAAAAGTGAAATCGAGACTGGTATAGGAATGTCGTGAGGAACTGGGGAAACTAGCGACCAGGAATATATTGGAAATATATTAGGTGCCAGGACACTCAGGTATCATGAGCATCGAAAGAACGAGTGTGCTAAACATGGATCTTCAACTCCATCCTTATAATCAGAATGTTTCCATTGCAAAATAGATTTTCACTTCTGCCTTTTACATAATGCATTCAACTATTTTGAAAGCTTTGTGATTTTCCATAAATGTACTTGTATATAAAATGATCAAATGAATATACTCTACTCCCATCTATATAGGCTCTGAACCAGTTGTGCGGGTACCAGAATCTTTGGTGAGGAACCAGATTATTAATATGAAGAGTACTGAGAAAACACACACGGAAAAACCTTTAAATAGGGACCATTCGAGAAGAGGTCCAAAGAACCAATTCGACAAAGTAGAGCTACTCACTGGACACTGTCCATCAGCAAAACACCTGAACCAAATAGAGCTATATAACAAGGACCTCAGCTGCAGGCAATGAAATTAAGGGACAGAAACAGCTGGTTATATTTTATCCGAATGAGAGGTTTTGGATCATAAGAGGCAAACTATATATGGACAACCCAAATTGTGTCCAGCAAGAGACCTCTATGGATTAGTAATGGGTGTCATGAAAAAGAAGTGGAAAAACGCAATAAGCCCTTGAGCCTGAATTGTTTTTATTGCCTTGGAAGAAATTGACAAGTCAGGCGGCTCCAAGCAAGCGAAACAAAAAGTATTCAAAGTTATTTGAATATGATTTGGAATTTCAAAAAAGTATATGATTTGCAAACGTAATACAGTGAAGTGGTTGGATATAGTTCATCTTTGATGAAACTTGTTTTGAGCTCGATGAATAATTATTTTGAGACACAAATAGTTTTTTTCGACATACTCATACAAATTCAAGAAATTGCAACCCACAACATGACAATACTGTTCATTCATTGTGATGAATATTGGAAAGAGTGAATTGGGGCAGTGGTATTGAATGAAGTGTACCCAATTCAGAATTCATAGATCGCGAGTTCGAACCCAACTTCTTGAGAGAATGCATCATTTCGAGAGTGCGTGCTAAGTTACATATTACCGGGACTGCAAACGATCATGATGTTCTCTAAGTGTTCTCTCATTAATACAGCCCAACCCGTATAATATGCGAATGATCATGGGAATCGAAAAAAATATATAAATATCGTCTCATATTGTCATCATTGTCAGAATTAAATGATGTCGACTGGTCTATTTTCTGCTAGAGACAGATAAAGACGGGCTATATGACCCGGCTCACTCCTTTGTTTCACAACAGTCCTAGATGAATGGATTTGCGTGGCAAATTAGAGATCGCGAGATGAATTCTTGATGAGTTAGATTAGCTATTAGATGACAGGTGTTGGGTTACCTACCTAATGAGGCTAAATATCGTGGCAGACATGATAGGAGACTCTGTAAACTTTCATAAGGTATTACTCTTGTTGTTTTGTGCAAATGTGGTCTGTTGAGAAGTGTTCATACTGATTTGAAAGCATTGGGTAAATTATGTGTAACGTTCAGAGTTGATACAGAGTAAATGGAAAACGATGAGGTTTCAATTGATTTCTGAGTTTGTTTCTATTGTGTGTATATTTATACTTCTCATCAGATATAATTTGAACATCATCAATCTTATTTTACCTGGGGTAAGAACTTTTTTCCTTTCTGCAAATTTTCATCGATAGGTCATCGATGTGTCAAGGTAGTATCACGAGATCATTACTTTCGTTATCTCGTTCATCCAGCAGCAGGATCTCTTCAGAGTTCATTCAAGTAGATCACCTACAAATTGATTTACGAGTATTTCCTCTTATTAGTGCAGGAAAGATCCGACCCAAACAACAAAATGTCTGGGACTCTAATAATTTTAATGCGACTGAACTGTATATATCAAACCTTGGTCTGATAGAAATATTGTTAACTAGTAACAGCTCCGTCTTGTGAAGCCACAAGCAGAGAAGAAATATCTCATGTATCAATACTCTAACAAAGATCAAAACGTGTCTGAAGACTGTATCGAGGTAAGATACATACGTATAAGAACATAAATATGAAAGATTATATTCATGGTATGCCCACCTATATGAAAGGAAAGTTGAATTTAAAAACCGTGGCACGAACGAGGTTCGAATTCTGCTTTTTTGCTAGAATCGCTCACATATAGGAATATCATTAAACTATAAATAACATGAACTTCGAATCATATTTTTACAATTCAGGTTTTTTGTAAATGATGAAGAGTGGTCACAACTTCTTTTTAAATATTATGGAATGTCTGCCTATTCTCCGCTATGAATAACTGTCATTGAGGTTTTTTTGAACCAGCCTGTCATAACGAAGTAGTATTTCGTCTTGGTGAAATATAACATCAGACTCCATTTGGTTTTGTCACCTATTGAAAATGGTAGATAGGTAAGCGACCTCTTAGAATGACCTGCTAGATCACCTGATGTAATGCTTCTAGATGTTTGATACCTGATATCGCGATTCATAATCGCCGTCCATTTCGCTACCGGTCGGACGGTAGCCGGTCGGTTCGACGTGGGTGCTTTGATCACTCACTCAAATCGACCGCCGTGTCGGTCGCTGGTTCAAGCCCCGGTTGAACGATCGATTTTTACTTGCTATCGTCCAACCCGTGTTAAGAATCGCACATCAAAAGGTAAGATTTCATTAGTCCTTAGCTCGCACAAGTTTCGACTTTTGAAGGTTGTCGTTCGTAGGAGTGGGATAGTTGATTAACGGAAAAACAGATTTTAAACAGATTCAAACAGATTTCAGAACTTGTGAAAAAAAAGGAGCTGCCCTAAGAAAATTTCATAATGTAAAGAATGAATTTCTAAGAAGGGTATTCATTATTATTAGGAACCGAATGGTGAATTGAAATAAACTGGAGTGTTTTTTAGATATGTTCCTTTCCGAATTATGATCTCATTGTTTGTTTGCAGATTCATAAAAAAATGAAATGGCTGGTCCGATTCACAAAAAAAAACAATGTTGAAAAGAGAATTGAAATACCTATCAAACCACGTATCATGTCACTTTTCGTTTCTTTTGGAGAAGTAATTCTTCTAAATGAATTGTGTCACACCTTGATATTTTGCCCAGTTCGAGAGAAATTTACGGATTTCCATATCATTTTTGCAGGACTAGTTAGTGGTGAGGGATTACAACTGATTCAGGTTGGCAATAGCGTTCAGAAAGGTTTTTTTGGTAATCCAGCAATTGTTTCCATACGAACTACAACTTTCGAAATCGCTGGCATGAACACCCATCAGAGAAGTTGCTGAAAATGTCGGCATATCGGTTGGCTCATGACATAAAATTTGCGGTCATATGCGCCTGAAGATAGGAAGCAACGACCATCCAAAATAGAGAGAGAGAGATGTATGTGATGTGAGTATTCAATTTTAAGTGATCGTCAAATATAACTCCTAGATATTTCATTTTATCCAATGATGGAATTGAAATGTTTTATATTTTGAAATTTGTATTGGAAAAAAAAAATTATATTCTGAAAAGTTGCAATCAGATAGTAAATAGTGGGTCTTTCATTTATTATAGGGTCTTTCAACAGGGAATTTCGAATTATGAAAATTGATGACGGCCATCTTGTTGAAGCTACATCTGTCAAATTAGTTGTCATGTATTCAGTCTATTTTGCCAAATTACTATGAACGGATATAGCGTCCAACGATACGATACTGCAATGAAGCGACATCTGAGTCAGAGACGGTGAAACTCGAGGTGCCACAGAGCTCTGTTCTAGAACTTCTACTGTTTCTTCTCTTGTCAACTATCTTCCTCAACCTATAAAGGGAGGCTACGTCACAATGTTTGCTGATGATACAAAGATAACTATAGCAGGCAGTAATGCTGAGCAACTCATCAGCAAATCTGAACACATTATTGATCAGTTCAGTACCTGGTGTCGAAGAAATAAACTTATTCTGAATACTTTTGAATCGATCAGTGTTAACTTCCACTTCAGAAGAAATATTCCAATTGGTCGACGTTCTAGCTATGTATTAAAACTTCTGAAGAAATAAAATTTTTAGGGACCTACTTAGACGCCAATCTGATTTGGGATAGGCAGGTGGACTATATATATGTGCTAAGTTGAATAGTAAATAGAGCATATTATGCCATAAAACAGATTAAATCCTGTTTGAATGAAACTGGCTTACGCAACATATATTATGCCATGGTATACCCTCATATATGTTTGAATATTATGGCTTGGGGCAGAGAAAGGAATTTCTCCAGAATCTTTATAGCACAGAAACGTATCATCTTTGATATAGATTTCCGGAACAGCTGCCGGCCCGTTTCTATAGACAAAAAACTATTGACAGCCCCCTTCGTCTTCATTCCTAAATGTATTTTATTTGTTAGGCAAAACCATAAATTATATGATAAGACTGCTTCATAATACAAGAAACGGTGATCTTCTAAAAATCCCACAGCATCTCTTGACAAGCTATAAAAAATCCCTCCAGTATAATGCTATCATGTGCTTCAATTAGCTGCGAAATGTAATTAAAAAAATCACAAGTGACAAAGTATTTCATGATTGTGTTGGAACAATGCTTTTAGGAAGATGCTATTACAGTTACCAATTGTCAATCTCACAAAGAATCAAATTCACAGTGCACGTAATTTTATTTAGATTGTATTATGTGAATGGTGTAAAATGTTCAATCAATTTGTGGGCATATATGCTCATTTGTATATGTTTGTATATGTGTATGTGTACAAAATTCAAATGGTTTAGAAACCGGAGATAAATGACCATAGACAACGACGTGTGTTCACTGGATGAGGTCTGGAGTAGCTGGCAACTAACCCTAATTTTCATCGAAAAATTATCTTCAGCGATGAGATCCATTCCTGGATTAATGGGTAGGCGAACAAACAGAATTGTCGAATTTGAAACGACATCAATCCACATAAGATCCAGGAGCGTCCAATGCGTCACTGTCTGCTGTAGATTTTGCGCTGGTGGCGTTATCGGTCTATGTTCCTTCGAGAACGACGTTGGCCAGGTTATCACTCTCAACGGCGAACACTATAGGTTAATGATTACTAACTTTTTTCGGCCTGAATTGGATGATCTGGACACCAACGACATGTGGTTTCAACAAGATGGCGCTACATGCCACACAACTCATGCCACTTTGAATATTTTGTATGAGCTATTTGAGGGCAGAGTCATGTCACGTGGAAATGATGTGAACTGGTCACCGAGATCATACGATTATACTCCATTTGGCTTTTTTTGTGGGGTTTTCTTAAGTCACAGATGGAAGACAATATAGTTATAGTAAGCCTATAATTTAACCATTTCTTCAATAAACCTTCAACGTTAACCTTCGGTTTTTCTTTGCAATCACATTTGAAGAGTATAGCGGTATCATCAAATGTCAAGTAATAGAAAGTAAACGTTTTATCCACCCAGTAGTTGAAATTCAGAAATACAAAAATCAGAAACTGATGATTAAATGAATTCTATGTCAAATCAAATACAAAATTGAATAAGTGAAACATACGTATCATATAATCTTATTTCAAATCAGGAACAGTGTCATATGGTGTTTGTTACTCTCAGAGAAAGCGAAATGCATTCATTAATTCACATAAAGTAAAGTTATTGTGTATATGGGAATGGGAAACAAAAGGATACATGGTGCCGGCCATATGCAATATTAAAAACACTCAACTTAATGGAAGAGCGTATAGTATGCATATTTATGATCAAGACACTTCTGTTCCGAATAAAAGTCTTTTCTATTTGTTAGGAGTATGAGTAATAGTACTGTACACTTGGAAAAGCTTTCAAAGGACAAGTCATTCTTAATGCAGACTCATATCGGAAATTGAAATAAAATGAAAAGTGAAGTTTGAAATTGCCTTTTTTAATGTCATTGTCGATGGTTTTTTTTAGTCTCATCGAATATAGATAGAGGTAACATGTTTTTCGATTACGATACATTTGTGCAGTAACTTCTTTTTATGAGGAAAATTTGTCGACTTTTATTCTGAAATATATTGAAGTAAGCAAGAAGAAGTCTCTGGAATCTATAGAAGATTTGTAACTGAAGGTGAAGATAAATATGTAGTGAACGATTTGAGTGTTGATGACCAGAAGGTGAATACATCTTTGCATCAGTATCTAAATAAAGTGAGACAGAATGGAATCAAAGCAACCATAAGATATAATGAATTGGTACACAATGATGAAAGATACTGCTTGGAGGAGCTAGAGCAAGATTCTTCAATCTTAGATGAACTCACTTCTCCTTTGAAAAAAACGACTTCCAAGAAAACACTGAGGGATAATTCACGTCGTGCTGTAAAAGGAGTGAAAAGCAAATTATTATATGTACACATATTTTTTTTATTCAAAGAAAGTCATTTTATGTGGAGAAAAAATCAGTTTTTTATCGACCTTTTTTTGGGTATTTGTTACCTTCCATAATATGAAAAATAGAAAAATTATAATGGAGAACTTTATACAAGTGTAAAAGGGCAAACTTTTTAGTTTACCCCGATAAGTTACTGCGTTAAAATCAAAGAATTTTTCACAAAGAAAAATCTTCTATTCATCAGTAACTTGTCGTATTTAACAATTTTGTCTATGAAAAAAAAATTGTGATTTTTATATTTTTTAGATTGTGGAAGGTAACAAATACCCAAAAGAAAGTCGATAAAAAACATATTTTTTTTGTTTTTCTACTTTTTTTTTGGCAATATTTCAGTAATAGTTAGTTGTGCCTTGAAATTTTCATTGATTCGTATTGTTATTTTTCATTAAGTAAACTGAATCACTGATTTTGGACGATTCGAAACAGTACTAACTGAGAACCAGAACAAACCTATACTAACCTTCGTTCAAAATCTTCAAGCCGCAAATGGTGCGTAAACATGAACGTTACGATGGTTGTTACTGTTTTTTTTAAATACTCTCTCAGTAATTCCAAGTACTTTTGTTGACATTCGAACTTCAACATGTGGATTTATTTCAGCATGTCAGAACTTTCATTTTATATTCTTCACCGATCCAGACCGTACTTTTTGTTTCACTTTACGAAAAGTAACATTTGATGGCACATGACGATGAGGAAAAGTTTCACGATATAATCTAGCTGTCTTGCGAGAATTTCTCCAAACAACAAATCAACATTATCGTTAGGAGTCACAAACTCTATTTCAATCTATATAAACTATTCTGAATTAGATGAACTGACATTTGATTCATTGTGGAAAACTGATTTTTTTGTACTACCAAATGTTTTTGCTGCCTCTATTGTCATTATGCATTAAGGTGAACAATATTTTGATGTCACAGGGAATTACAAGTGAAGTCATGTAAATAAAATGAAATTATTTACAAGATTTCTACATATTTAGATCACATACCAGAAAGAAACCAAATTGAAATACAAAGCAGAACCATACTTATACTGTTCAGGCAGTTTACATCGGCAAATACGCAAATCAAATATACACATACTACACAGAATTTTGAAAGCGAAGCCACTTATGGTATCAAAGAGCCTCTGCATGTTAGTTTATATTCGCAATAAGTAACTAGAATCAATATATTTGCATAATTGGGAAATTAATGACTAACAGGGAGAGTAATATGAGACAGTGTGAGTTATAGATTATTCTTTCATTTTTCAATTGCTCTCATGATTCCAGAATATAATATTTTCTTTCAGAATATATTGATACATGCCCAACATTTTGATTCAAGTGTTTACTTTCTGATTCACCTGCGTTTAAATTTTAAAAATCAATAATTTTTGGTGCTTATGAATACTATTTGGAAACTACTGAGATATTGATCTGTTTGTTTTAAACCCACACTAGAATTTATCTCAAAAAAATGTCAATTCATCTAAATAAGTGAGAAATTTTCCTGAATAAATGTAAAAGTATATTTGAAAGACATCGTTATGATAGATATTGATAAGGATTCATATACATATCGCACTGCGAGAATACAAGGGGCGCAACTCAAAAACAATCACTTTAGAGAAATCGCAGTCAAAGTTTTCTGTTATTTCTCTGGAAGGTCTACAGAACAACTTAACAACCCATCCCACTTATTTGTTTATATTTTGTAATACTATTACGCTATCGTTATTGTAAGTTTCTGGACAATTTTTTAAAAATCTTACCTAAAAAACCAACACTAATTAGTAATTATTTCGAGTTATGCCTCTTGTACTTCTTAAACCTTTACTGTCCTTTAAATTCAGCCTTTTGTTATATTTTATTATGAATGTTTGAATAATTACTTAATGAATATGGGGATCAGTCATTGCTTTTTAAATGCTGAAAATCTAAGCGGGGAGTTTTATTCATAAAATATTATATTATTTATAAAAAAAAATATTATAAAAATATTTTGACACATAAATTGACTCAAATCTATGTCATATAGAATAATGATCATAGCATTTTCAGTCTATTTTGTACTAACAAGTGTATTTTTTCAAGGTTATGAATTAATTAAACTACAATATATTACCCATGAGGGAGAAAACATCAGTTGGAATGCTGTATTTTAAAACACAACTAAACTCAAAATGATAATCTTACTATCAATTTAATTATAAAACGAAAATGAACATAACTATTTTTACTTGTTCATTGAAACAAAATTCAAACACTAAAATTTATAGGAATCTGGTAAAGTTAAAATATAATAGATTTTATAAGCTATTATAAAAATTTAAATACACTCCGGGCATCAAATCTTTATCAAATAGCTTTAACAACTCCTTCTTCTTTTTTTCTGAAATCTCACGTTTTTATTGTAGGCTGAAGTCAATAGTGGCAGTGGCTTAGAGTCACTATGCCTTGATGCTCTATCTAAATTTTCAAACTGAATCGTCCCAAAAGATTCGTTCTTTGTAAGAGATTTTATACTGGAAGGAATGGGGGCTATTTTTTGTGAGTTTGAAGACTTTGATATCTGGGAAATGGATAGAGCATCCCTCAGTGTTGATGGTAAAATTTTTTCCCAGGAAGTTGGTGATATGTTGAAAACTATAAAAGTCTTTGTGACACAACTCAATCAAATTAATGAATGGAGGACTTTTTTTGCATCCCTTATTATTTGACCGTACTGCGTAGGAACGTAGATGGGGCCTCTCAACAATAATTTTTTTACTTGTTTTTCAATTATTGAATGTATTGCGTCTCCTTCATTTTGGGTATGACCCTTTATTGAGAATTTATGAGTTATACTTTTTTTCAAATTTGGAATTTCACGGAGCGCATAATTGTACAGGCCTATTATAATAGTATATTATGCAACGATCATGTGATGATGGTTATTAAGACACGAGCATTAACCGGGATACGAAACGAGCCGAAGGCGAGTTTTGTATGGTATATGCGAGTGTATTAATAACCAATACATGAGAGTTGCATACGATATTTTTTCTAAACCCGTGTATTGAACACATTTACAGTAATTAACTCATATTTTTTAAAAAAACACAAACTTAATGGTATTATCATGGATATATGAAAACTATAAAGATTCTAATTATATTTATATTGAATATAACAACTGTGATTAATCTGATCTTTTAAAAATATTGGAGTCGATGGTATTCCTTCTATATCGCTGTTTTCAGACATTTTGATAATATAGGTAGGTAATATGAAAACTGATTTTGACAAATAAAGCAATTAGTTACTTAGGTTAGAATCTAGGACAAACAAAGGAACAGGATTCTTGATTGAAAAATTATGGGTTTCTATTGGTTGTAGAAAAATTTGTTTTTATTCTGACCTGGACAATTATCAGAGTAAAATATTACCTCAAATTCAGTCGTCGTTCTTTGTTTCGATTTCCCAGGAAGGAACTTTAAGAGGCATGTCGCCAGCTCATTCGTTCCTCTACTGGCCTCACCTTCATGCCAGAGGTAGCTAGCTATATGTATTCATGGTGTCTATCTCACACACACACTAAAGTTATACGTAGAAATTTTGCTTGGGTAATAAAAAACTGATATATCTCCTCTAGGAACTGGAAGGACAGCCTGGAGGTCATAAAGAGCTATAACAAGCTCTTCAGAGGCCTTTTTCATTGTGTTTTTCAGCTCTAGATAAATTCTTCTACATTAGAGGTTGATGATACCGCTCATCTTGTGTTCTCTGTTCTGTAGTTTTGTTCTTATACGCTTCGTAATCTTCACACTGGTTCTTCTTGGGATGGAACAATGAAATGTTGAAATCACTGTTGAAAATGTGCCGAAACATAGAGTATTTGACAGGCTTTGCGCCGTTTCCATCAGATCGTTTTTTGTTGTCCCTATATAAATCCATGATAGTTTTACTATCATCAATAAATTCTCTTGTCGTTTGCTGGCGAAAATAGTGGCTCTCAATACGAGGGATGCTTTGAATAAATTCAACAACTTGTTGTCTCATAGCCGGATCCAATTTCCTAGCATTAATACCAACTTTTCCCCTTGAATCAAGCTGAAGCTCACCAGTTTCTTCCGTCTTGGCTATCGTTGTCCTCAACATCTTATCAGAAATTCCCAAGGTCGCAGTAAAAAAGGTTTCACAAACCCTAACTCCACTGGGCCAAGATTTAGTAGAGAAATAATATGCGTGATTCTATGCCCTACCTTTTCCATACCAATATTTCGGCCTGAATTCTTTTATGCTTTTTGCCAAAAAGTATCGCTGTTTATCAATATCGCCGATACCCCAAAAATTTTTGAAAATAATCTGGCGTGCGGCTTCAGTAAATTTGATGCTACATTGGAGTCGGCAATTTCCGCTACATGAGCATCTCATGGCTCTCGCCGGAATAATATTGTTCTTTCGTGAAATGTATTCTTGGCCCAAATTTCTTTTTTCTTTCCTTACATGGATTTTTCACTTTGATGGCCTTTTGGTAACTGCTCTCGTTCACCTGTGTTCTCATCGGAAGAATGAGAATAGTCGACCAGAGGTTTATTTTTCAAATTAGGAATTGTGACCGATTGTCCGAGGATCTGAGGAGTGTCTTTTCGACATCCTGTGAAAGGAAATGTAATTAATTAGAAAAAAAGCATCTGATAATTGTGAAGAAACTAGGTCAGTAGGAGATTTAGATCTCCTACTTAGGTCTTTCTTACTTAACACAGATTCTTCATCATCGGCATCATCATCATCGTTATCAGGAATGTACTCAGGGTCAGCATCAGTATCATCGCTATTGTTAATGTACTCTAAAATATCCAGTGATGGTTCATATTGGCCGTTTACATCATCAAGTATATAAGCAGGTTCACCGAATTTGTTATTCAGTTGAATAAACTCCTTATTGAAAATAGCCATGTCCAAGTCTTCTGAATTTGTGGATCTAAAAAAGCTATGAGTCTCAATATGGGTGAGAAGAGGTTCCCAAATTTTTCCATCCCTGTAGGAATAATTATGACTCTTGTCTGCGTTGGATTCTCTCGGACATCTCAAAATGGCTAAAAACAAAATCAAACTACATCATAATTGAACAATATAAGAACAAAAAAATGAAATAGAAATGAATTAGAAGATAAATTGTAGCTAGCAAAATACAATAGGCATGTAATCAACTTTTTGATGGGCTGACTTGGTTCAGATGTTCATTGAAAATAGCCAAAATTAGTAAAGAAAGTCAGTAAATACAAAGGACCCAATTCAAACTTAGCACTTTCCTTTTGTATAACAATGGGCCTATTTTAAAATGTGACTGTTGGATTGCAACACTTCACCCTTGAAGTTGGAGACCACATTGATCAATCTGCCACCTGCCCCTTGTATTCCCCCACTCAACAACAAGCCAGGAGTGTTACCAAAGACACTTCTAACCCTCTAGCAGGAACTAGTGGAAATAAAAAAGAGCCCCAAGTATCCACGTGTTCATCGCATGACACCATAGGATTAACTAAAAAATGGCTGGTTACAGGGTGTAACTGAATAAGTGTAAAACATTCAAGGAGGTGATTCCTCATCTAAAAAAAGACAGGAACTTTCATATGAAGGAACTTCATTGGAGCATCTCTTGTTAAGATATAGCCCCTTGAAGGGGGTACATAAAATTTGTATAACAATTTTTTCGACAACAACTGAAAAATTTACAATATTGAAATTAACCTGACGTTTTGTACTACCAAAAAGACACTTAGCCAGTAATTTATTTGGTTTACCCCATGGTTATAAGGGGTGGAGAACGTAACCCCTAAATTTTATTTTCAATGTAACTTTTTGTCTTATCATTTGTTTACCATTTAAACATTTATTTCCGATAGTTTGTTTCATTCTTAACAAAAAATGTTACCTGAGTTTTTTGCCAAAAATAAACCAGTTCGCAGCTAAAAATTATTTTACGAACAACTACAGAGATACATCGTCATAAATGCAAACTGGATTTATTGTTATTTTGTAGTTAGTACCTGCATTAAACGATTAAAGGGTAATAAACACAACTAATTTATTAATAACAAAACACCCAACATGTAGAAATCATGTTCAATATGTCTACCTTCAGACATTATTCATGCGTCTAGACGTCGGCGCATTGAGCCACGTATTCGCTCAAATATTCCTGGAGTCTCTCTGGATTACCCTGCACGCATCGATGATGCGGTTTCTTAAGTCCTCTACATCGCGAACAGGAGTACGATAAACCAAATGCTGTAAATGGCCCCAAATAGAGAAATCGAGAGGATTGTGATCCGGGGATCGAGCGGACCAGTTCTGTGGTCCTTCTCGACCTATACACTGATTTGCATATGTTTCAGTTAAACGCTGACATGCTACTTGACTAAAATGGGCGGAAGCCCCATCATGCATAAAAATCATATCCCTTCTGACGCCCAAAGGAACTTCCTCCCGGAGTACTGGATGCACTTCTCTTGAAAATTTAACGTATGCCTCACCATTCAATCGAGGAGGTAGAAAATGAGGCCCAATTAAATCATCCCCAATAACTCCGAGCCACACGTTGAGGGAAAACTGTTCTTGATGGTTAGTTTCGAAAATAGCGTGAGGGTTTTCATAAGCCCATATGTGGTAATTATGAAAATTAATAATCTTGTCCCGAGAAAAACTACATTCGTTTGTGAATTCTATCATCTTCAGAAAGTCACAATTTCTTCTAATCATTTCCAGCATCCAATTGCAAAATTCAAGACGGTTCGGAAAGTTATGCGGTAACAGTGCCTGTACTCGTTGCAGATGGTAAGGGTATAAGATTGTTCCTTTAAAATTCGAAATACCGTCATATGATTAACATTTAGCTGGAAAGAAATCTTTCTAGTTCTGGTAGTAGGTTGTTTTTCAATCAAATTAGGTACTGCTTCCTCAAGCTGTGGTGTTCGTACTTCTCGATGGCGACCACAATCCTGCGATCTTTTGTCGAATGAACCATATTCTCGTAATTGTTGATGAAGTCGAGGAAATATTCTATGTGAAGGATGCTGCCGTTGAAGATACCTTTCAGCATATCCTTTAGAAGCTTCTAACTCATTTCCCTGCGACAGACCGTCGCAGATAGATCGATAGATTAGTTTCGTATTTTTGCATTTATGACGATATATCTCTGTAGTTGTTCGTCAAATAATTTTTGGCTGCGAACTGGTTTATTTTGGTCAAAAATCCAGGAGACATTTTTTGTTTATAATGAAACAAGCTATCGGAAATAGATTCTTAAATGGTAAACATATAATAAGACCAAAAGTTACATCCGAAATAAATTTTAGGGGTTGCGTTTTCCACCCATTACAACCATGGGGTAACCCAAATAAATTTCTGGCTAAGTGTCTTTTTGGTAGTACAAAACGTCAGGTTAATTTTAATATTGTAACTTTTTAGTGCTTGTAAAAAAAATTGTTATACAAATTTTATGTACCCCCTTTAAGGGGCTGTATCTTAACAAGGGATGTTCCAATGAAATTTCTTTATGTGAAAGATTCTGTCTTTTTTTCGATGAGGAATCACCTCTTTGGATGTTTTACACTTATTTAGTTACACCCTGTAGTTAGGCAAATAAGCTTACTTTTTAATTATTTTTTCACTTCTGGTCCATAACCAATACATTTATTTTCATACACATTAGTACACTCAAATATTAAACCCCAATCTGAGTCTCAGCAAGCTATAAAAAGGGGACCGAAGTACTAAAGCCTGGGATTTATTGACAAAGAACATAAATAAGAAAAAGATTTGTTGTTACTTGGTGGACTATTCTTCTATCTTATCGTTTGAAATCCATATTGATTAGGAAAAAGGCCGTTATCAGTTTTTCTCCACTTCTTTCTTTCATCTGGATTAAATCGTAAAACGAAGCGGCCAGACTATATATACATTTTTAGGAAATTGAATTTGTTTTCATGTTTTTACTGCGAATAAAAGGAATATTGCTGGGAAAAATAAAGAAATCCACCCTCTGTTTGGCCAATTGGAATAAATAAACCAATGTTTCAATTTTGATTTTCGATTCTACCGTTTGCAAAGCTACTTATGGAAATGAAGGCGTAAATAAAAAATTGTAATGAGCAGGGAGCTTTTATCCAATATCTAGAAAATCCAGACTACCTTTTGCATTATTTATCTGGATTCAAGAGCATCGATACCCATTTCAGTTTTGTTTTCTTTTTGTGTTGTTTTTTCAGTTCCAGGTCTTTTATTCGATTTTAGAATGGGATAATAATGGAAGAGATTAAGTTGGAGCTTGTTTTATTTTCTTCTGCTCCTGTAAAGATGAGAAATATTCTAAAATATGGTAATAGTGGAAAAACCCTATTTAATATTGTGATACTTTATGCAAACATTTCATTCCAGTTCAGTTTGGATTGCAAATATCAGTTAGCGACTTGAAAAATACAATGTTCAGTGCTGTTAGAGTTCGATGTGCCATTACCTAAAAACGTTGATTGACTTGAAGTGGAGTTACTTCACAACGCTCCAGTTTTTGCAGTCCTCGATCAAATTCTGATTATGAATGATTCAGCTATTCTCTGATGATTCGAGGCGACTGATATGTCAATTAGATGCGCTTTCTTTTTCTCTTTTCTCATCACCCAATTTTTCTGCTTTCCGGAAAATCGTTCAAAATCAGTTCATTCCGGGTAAAACTCTTATCAACAGACAAATACCTTTCGTACTTTTCGCAGGGAATTACTCATAGACTGTAATTGACGCTGATAGATTTTTGGCTATAACATATCACTCAATTTACAAGTTGCAGGTGGAATTTTCGATAATATGAGTCTTGAAAACATTCCATGCATTTCTTCAAGGGGCACCTTATTTCCTTACCTGGACCCTTCATATCTTCAGTCGGAGAGATTTTTCTGTCTATTAAAGGTTTCTATACATCAATTATACGCTGACCTGGGTAAATGTGACTGTTCTATTTGTAGGCTGCTTCGTTGAACTTCATTTCAATTAGTTTTCCTTTCTATGGATAATATTATCTTCGAACTTCTTGATGTTATGTCAGTGGACTCAAATCTGCCTGACCATTCTCAGTTTATTGGTTCTTCCTTGTTCGATTTCTCTTTGCATTCATCAATCAACGGCTAGACCTCTTCTCCAATATGAATTTCATAGAAGCTCCCACGCTGTTGAGGTGTGCCGTAAAAAATCATCCTGTTTTTCAAATCCATGGTTCCACATTGTAGAAGTGTCGTCAATTAGACTGGTACATCTTGCCTCTTCCGACGGTTTCTTCTCCAGATTCCATTTGATTGTGGTCCTATATCGGTGAAACTAAATGTCTGGAATGGTTAGCGCAAAAAACACTTATCTAGAAGAAACTGGTGAGTGGGATATAGTAAATTAATTTTGAAACTGACTCAGAGATATCAGCGTATGTATAGCATCTTCAAATTGAAAAAGAAACGAGGAAGTGTTCATTTCGCGAAACAGAGGAAAACTAACATTTACTTAGACTCGAAACATAGATAAATTATTAATCACTCTAATATTATTGTGAATACCCACAATCAAAATTTCGTGAACTACAGCTCGTCAAAACTAGGAGAAGACTTGAGAATTATATCTCTCTCACACATACACACACATTCTCCTAAGGAACGCTCATCTTTGGAGAGGTCTTAATTCGAGACTTTGAAGTTGCTCCCTAGATTTGACAAGCTGAAACTAGATTGCAAATCGGCTGTGAAATTGTGACTGAAGTATTCATAATCGTTAATGTGTTCTCAAATAAAAATAAACCCAGAAACTTTGATCTACAAATGTAATCCTTGTATCGTTTCAAAGTATTTCCACCTCAGGAGGGAATCGATTAGCATCAGATAATTGATCCAGCCTCTAGAGCAAGAACTATCCTTTTAACCACTGTAGAGGGTGAAAAAATTTACCCTTAACCAATTTGGTGTTTTTATTGTTTTCTTTAAGAGAAACTGAAAGAAATTGTATATATGCAACAGTTGCTGTTCTAGTTAGAAGTTAACCAAACTGGATATTTTAAAAGTATATTCACGAGATGTGGCTGTTTTGTGAAAACATTCAGTTGGGAGAAAAACCAAGATGATCCATTTGAAGTCATATGAGTTATCGGAATGCTCGGAATCTAACTCAGAGTTACCATGAAATGATTATTGAAGTTGAACAAAACTGACAATAGCATGGATGCGCTTCATATTTCTGAGACCTTTGACTGTGTGCGGCATGAGGGTTTGCTGGCCAAACTTCGATGATATGGCTTGTCGGATCATATCTGTGTATGATTCTCCAGCTTCCTGAAAGAACGTTCCCTGCAAGTAGCCGTCGATGGATATCTCTTGAAAACTTTCGCCATCAACGCTGGTGTTCCATATTATCTCCAACCCTCTATTGTATATCAACGAATTATTAGAAGAAAAAAACAAGAATCCAATATATTGCTTTGCTGACGACAGCACACTTGTCTCGTCATTCCATTTGGATTCCAGGACTTCGACTACGTAGGCACATCTTCACTGGCAGCAGGAGGTTGCATATCTCAATGAGGATCTAGAAGTAATTTCGAATTTGAAAGAAAGTAACCAGGTTCAAAATAATGCCACGAAAACCAAGGAGATAATTGTTTCCGGACCAGATTTAGTAATGTCAAGTCAGACTGTTCCGCTTTCTGCCTCGATAAGTTTGTTCAGAGATAAAATGGACACCAATATGTCTTGGCACAATCATGTTGCTGAAATTGCAAAGGCTGCTTCTCAAAAGCTTGAAATACTGTTCCGAACCAGAAAACTATAATAACTCAGCAACCTTGATAGCCTGGAACATCGAAGAAAGGTTGGAGAATTGTCTCTCTTTTATAATGACTTTCACGGTGTTCAAGTGACTTGGCACATTTGATTCCACCAAAAGCGGTACATATCAGAAATACGCGACGGACTGTGGCTACTCAACGTATTGAAGTTCAACTCAGTACACTGTTTAAGAACTCTTTCATCTGGAGAACTGCGATTATGTGAATTGAACTCCCTGAGAACGTTTTTTCAAATGGATTTCATCTTCAGCGATTCAAATCCAATGTGAATCACTACTTTCGCACAGGCACCGCTCTGAGAGTGCCTTAAGGATTTTCCTGTAGTGTTTGTGTTTTGTCCTTGAAAAAAACAAACAATCATCAGAAAACACACACCAGGAAAGTTCAAATACGTTTTGGAATGGAAAAATGTCATGTATAAAAATAGTTTTAATCAGGAGAACGTGAAAGTGGAGACGATTCCGATTGCCATTTTTCTCTCAAACAAACAATGTAGAGAAACGGTATTGTATTTCAAGATTGTAACTATACTTGATATAGCACAAGCCGATGAAGCTCTTACACGTAGTTCAAAATATGAAGCAAAACCAATATGAAGCAAATCTAATATTTCTGACAGCTGATACTGAAGGTGCAGTTGCTTGGAAGGGACAAAATGGACTTTTAGTATCATTTCCATAACAGGATCAAAAATTGTACCCAGTGAAACAGCGCAAGAAATTACCTCTTGTATCGACTTTTTCCAAAGAAGAAATAATCTGAAATGATCTTCTGAACAACAAACTGATGACATCATCAAAGTAGCTCAACATCCTGAAAATCGAACTTATCAGTTCCACTGCTACATCCTCAACTACTCGCTCTTGATCATAAGTTGCATAATACGAATTAGAACCCTCTTCGAACGCATCGCGAATTTAAAACGAGATTTCATCTTGAAAAACCATTTCATCAGATTTTTTCTCTTTACCTTCCTCGAGCCATTAAGCGCTATGTCATCAACTCAACCACTCGATGTATTGGAGCACTCAAGTGCGACGTAACGTCACCTGGAGCCCCCAGTAAATATTGAATAATTCACTGAGCGTACTATCAGGCTGACCGTTTTCCATTTTTCTCTACTCCTAATTGAATTCCCTCAGGCCTCTTATCATTATATCGATCAGGATCGCGGGTCACAGATCTGGATAGCCTCTGGCTTAACGGTGAACGATAGATCTAGTACAGTCGACGGGAAAGAGGAATTAATTGGACGTGGGTTTGTAGAGTGACGAGTTTCAAATATTTGATGGCAGATGTTTCCGACGGAATCTGAGGTAAATAGATTCTATGCAGAAATCATCTTGGGTAAATATTATCACAGATTACGATTGAATAATAAGTTATTGGTTGAGACTAACTGACAGGTAAGTGATTCAGATTGATGTGATTCCATCGTAAAAATAACAGTATGGAAGTTATTTTAAAAAACCCACGCTTCCTGTTCATGTGAATTGAATCTATTATCAGCTTGTTAACAAGGGTGACAAAACAATTGAAAAATTTATATCAAACTCACTTTTTTCGAAATAATTTTTCAAATCATGAGAACTTCAGGTTGGAACTTCTGGAAGTTTGAAAAATGAAGGTTTTGGCTTTCTACTTCTCCATCTTCATGCGAAAAAATGTGGTAATCTTCCAAAGAAAGGAAAAAAGCAATGAATTTCAGAAAGGTTGCTCAGTGTAAGAGGTGCTCAAACCCGTTCAGCTCGTTGGATAAGGGACTAAGTGGAAAGCCAAAACCTTTTTTTATCCAAAAACCACCAATCAATTTCAATTTCAAAGGTGTGTAGATTATGCAAAGAAGTAACTTTCAGACACTTAAAGAAAAGCCCTTTCGAAACAGCAACTTCAATATGAACATTGAATTATACGAAAGAAAAATACTTTCGAAACTTATTTTTATATAAATATGGAATTAATATGTGTGATTGATGACTTGTTTACTTATGGTAATTCATGATCACTTAAATGAAATGAATAAAAACACTTTTCTCAATGGACCATCAGTTCCCCCACACCCCCATACGACTGAGAGGAATGAAATTCAAACTGGCTAACCCAATAACCATTGAAGGTTATCCGTATATACATGCAGTGGGGTCCATTAGTTATTGGATGATATTGAGATGATAATTTAGAACTCAAGTTCTATACCCAAAAACACTTTTGTGTAAATACCACTGGATTTTTTTTTATTTTATACGACCGGTTTCGGGTTTGATCCCATTATCAGCTATAATATCCCAAGGACATTGATAACTACCGAAATAATTTTATCACAGTTTTCGAAAGCACGTTATTTGGTAACATCCCGACGCCGAAGGCGGAGGGATGTTACCTAAAATAACGTGCTTGAGGAAGTGGTGATAAAATTATGAGTTATTTATCAATGTTCGAGGGATATTCGGTGGGAAAATTTTTTGCAATTCGAACAAAATTATTTATTGATTACACAGTTATTAAAAGAACAATTCGTATAATGATATTCCGTTGATCTTGCTGTATTTGCCTCGGTTACTGCATAGGTGTTTCCACGCATACTATTGATTATTTGGTTATGATGTTCCTGATCAATATTCAAATAAGGTTTTATGGAATGTCCATTATTGTGCCCAGTAATTTTCAACAATTGCTGTTCTTGAACTCCCCTCTTAGCTAGTTGACTGACTGCAGTTGCTCTATTAGAGTGATTGGTTATTTTCCTCTGTTTCGTATCCAAGCCAATTGCTTCAGCAGAAGATTTCGTCCATCCGTTGATTATATTTCTACCCAGAGGCATATTGTCATACCAGTTATCGCTTCCTGTCTTCCAGTGACGATTTGGCCTTAAAAATAGTCTATTTGTCTTGATATTTGTGCCTCGTTTTGATAATAATTTAATGAATAATCTGACAGGACAAGCATTGTTATCACCATTTTGAACTAACCATTTGCTAGAGGCGCAGTTCTTTGAACCCCCTTGGCAGGTTTTACTGAAAATTGGATTATTTTCTATCCTATTAGTTGAAGATCCATTGTTGTCCTTTTCGATA
The DNA here is from genome assembly GCF_025532065.1 of Leptinotarsa decemlineata. NCBI lineage: Eukaryota > Metazoa > Arthropoda > Insecta > Coleoptera > Chrysomelidae > Leptinotarsa > Leptinotarsa decemlineata. The sequence goes on along the minus strand of NW_027412549.1, from coordinate 4,416,653 downwards.
TGAAAATAATCAACTAAACAAGCAGCACCTTCACCACCTCTCCAAGCCAATTCCACCGCTGCTATGTGATAAAATTTGCGTAGGAGTCCTATAGGGGTATTTTCATCCCAAAAGTTCATAATTTTACTCATTTCATTTGAAGTTAATGGTACTGAGCTTGTTTTGCGTTTAGTGGGATCTGTTTGTAAATTTCTTCGTGCTGCGTCGCGTGCATTCCGCGCTTGTTTGAATGCAACACTTTTAAAGGGGTCTAGCATGATATTATACTCCTTGTAATACTTTTCTTGTAATAATTTGCTTGTTATATTCCATACGGTTTTAACAGTAGCCTCCTTAAACTCTGTGCTATCCTTTTTTCTCATATTAATCGCCCAATCCTTGAGTATTAATGCAAGCTCTTCGAGAGTACGATTTCCATCCAATTCATATTTTCTGGCGTCACAAAACTTCATAAATATTTTCCAAGTGTATTTTTTACTATTGACAGTATTTTTTGGTGTATTTTCTTCAATGATTTTGTCAATTGCCGCATCATTTTTAACACCAAAGCGAGGAAGTGACATTTTCGAAATAAATTGAATTATTGAAATGTCAAACAACTTTATTGTGTTGGTTGCTTAGCAATGTCATGACATAAGTGATAACTACCCGTGAAAACTATCCATGGGTAGTTATCAGTGTAATGATGGTTTCATTGGTTATTTCGACACACATGACTAGAAATAGACAAATTTGATAGGATAATTTTTTTGGCAAAAAATTTTCAAGTATATTTTATACCTGATAATGGGATCAAAGTTGAAACCGGTCGTATAAATGAAATTTTTCAGTGGTATTTAGACAAAAGTGTTTTTATTCATTTCATTCAAGTGAACATGGAATTACAATAAAAACACTTTTCTCTATTCAGTTTATATTATAAACATCTGTAATGGAATTGAATGAGAATCATTCACACGATTGCTATACAATATAGTGAATAAAAGAGGTAAAATTTCACTCACATGGAACATTGTCATCCTTACTTGTGGACATCTGATGTTATCTGATGATAACATCGTGACAAAAAACACTCAATTCATTTATTAAATCACGACTTCATGTCACAAATGACTTGAATCTGCTCCTGTTATCGATAACAATAAGCAACGATATTCTTTCACTCATTTGATTGAAATCCCAGTCATAGGAATCTTGTTTGAATTGGAAAGGGGTACATTTTTAGTAGAGAATAATTTTTGGGAAAGGAAGGTTTTAGATTTCTACTTCTCCATCTTTATACAAAAAGAAAGAAAGAAATCAATATTTAAAAGGTAACTCTTTACGAGTACAGGAGGTGCACACTGGTTCACAAATCCGTTCAGCTCATTGAATAAGAAACTAAGTAGAAAGCCAAAACCTTTCTTTCTCAAAAACTATTCTATCTTGAAAATATACCCCTTTCAATTCTCGTTCATATCGAATTGTTTGAAAATAATTATTGAAACTTCACTTGATATTATATACTATGCTGAAAGTAAGACTGATATAATCGAAATACGTAATCAAATTGAACAAATCATTTGTGGGTATTCGAGCTGAGCAGATGTGTCTAATGAATAGTTTGGCTCCGAACGTTTCGGTCATATTTACGATGGACACCCTCAGCGGTAGTTGTTACACTCGTTAATAATCCTTTATGCTGTGCCACAACGATGTTTATGAAGAGAAAAGACTACAACTGCACATTTCCTTATCTCATCTATTCCACTTAGATGTAAGTGAAATTTAACTTCTTTCATCAATTATATTGTGAAGGAATGATGTGAATGATATCTGATTCGATACCATCACGAATGTTTGAAATACAAACGGAATAGAGATATGTGTTTAGCGTTTATATGAAAGTATTTGTTTCGAAGTTATTTTTTTCATTTGATTCAATCTTTCAATGGAAATAGCTGTTTCGAAAAAGCTTTTCTTCCAATTTCTGTCTGAAAGATACTTCTTTGCATGATCTACACATCGTTGTATAGGGTTAATTCCTGAAATTGATTGCTTCCTTCCTTTCTTTGGAAGATTCCTACATTTCTTGTATCAAGATGAAGAAGTAGAAAGCCAAAAACTTTTTTTCCCCAAAACAGATATTGTGCTTCAGCTTTGAGGTGCACACTGGTTCACAAACCCGCTCAGCTCATTGAATAAGAGACTAAAAGTACCTACTTCAGATAACTAGATGTGTGCCTGAATTCTCTGTGAATGTTATGCTCCAACTACTCCTTTCAGCTCTCAGATATCAGAAGATTTCGAAAAAGCAGTTGGTTATCCTCTTCGATCCCCATGATGTACTGGATCTTGGGGTGAAGTGAATTCAAATGATTCAAAATCACATCTAGCTCCTCAGATTCATACAACCAAATAACAAAAGTCTACACAGCGGGACATAGTGAGTCCGACTGCAGAGCATTTTTCTCGAAAGTTTCCATGAACGGTTTGGCCACTGCTTTTCTGTAGACAGTAAGTAGGAATTCGTTTGAAGAAGTTGATGACATCTGAAGAGAAAATACTCTAAAGAATGTCCAGAGTTTCCGGTACGGAGACTGAGTACTTCAGAGAAGAGTGAGACAATGTCGAAGCTCACTAGTAGTTTCTCTCGCTGGAGTTGAAGTTTTTCAAGTTTCTCAGCGAAATTTATTGAATTCTTAACAAAGGTGCCAGTACGAATAATGAGTAGGCGGAGCTGTGATGTTAGTAATTCTGCATTTTACTCATGTAGATGTGTCTACATATACATGTAGACATGAGTCTACATTATTGTATCTGGTCAACGTACCCTTCTTCGGATCGTCCAACAAAGAGTACTTGGTAAAGTCGTTGGTTTTACGCAAAACATGTGGGACCAGACTCAGATGGCGGTAAATACCTATTTTCTGTTTTCGAAAGTGTGTGCCATTGATTTTTGTTTGCAACTTATCCATCTTCGATAGTTAATGAATTTGAATGTTTTTTCCTTTTCTCTACAAATGTACAAATTATAATGGAAAGAAACTCTATATTGATGAATATTTTTTAAAAAGATTATGTATTTGGGGCAGAAAATTCCAAAACAGGGATTTCGTCAATTCTATAATTTTCAAAAAACTAGATTGCCTCTGGAATTGATCGTGAACAATAGATCCAATACAGTCGAAGGGGAAAGTTTGATTGGACTATCAATGATCTGAAGATCGATCGCCTCCTGCCGAATCTGAAGTAAATGAAATCTATCCTGAAATCATCTCAAGGAAATATTATCAACGATTACGATGGCTCGGATCAATGTTTTTTTCTCAATTTGAAGATATTTCCAATTCATGGAAATGAAAATATCAACAGATTTTGAGTTAGTATGATGAGAGGGTTGAAAATAGAAAATATCTCAATCTGATCTTCAAAACTTAGTCCAAATATATGAGAGTCAAGGAAAGTTACTCCCTTTATTTGTCATTTCATTAACAGTTTTTCTTTTTATTAACAATTGAAAATTAACAAAATTGAAGAGAAAAGAGAAAAGAGAAAAAAAACATCTCAAAAGTGCTGCTTAGTTCCCCCCTGTTCATAAAAGAGGACATATGCCTCCTCACTCACAAGCGAATTAGGTGAAATTCGGGACACATGTGAATCGTTGTATTCATGCCACGCGCCACTATATGAGTGTATGCAATATGCTTAGTAATGCCCATTGTAAGTAGTCCCACTGTGATTCGAAAGTGCATATAGATTATAACGACAAGGGGCCACATTGTCTGCTGCATAATTTCTCATATCGAATCCTTCTCAAGATAAGTCGATGACAACATTCAATTTGTCTCTTAATCTTTCTGTTGGCGAGAATCTTTTTTAATGAATTACTGAAATACGGGGAAATTAATGGATTGCTATGGACTTTGTGCATATTCTTCTCTCCTTGCACCTCGAACACGTTGGTTTTTCATCTCCATCCAGAGTTTTCTCTCTTGTGAAGGAATCCAAGTGTTGTGACAAACTCAATTGGTCAGTTCTTTGTGGTATGGAGGGAGGCAAATACCAGAAAGGATCGAAGGTTACTGAAGAGTGTCCACAGCGTGTGCACTTCATAGTGGATTTTAATTGACCAACAAAACTGTCTACAATTTTGGAGTTGTTCATGTTTGAATATCTCAGCCAGGACTCTTGCGCTTTTCCGCTGTCACTTAAATTTTCGTCCATCTCCGTTAAGGTCGGTTTAGGTTTCTCAGTAATTCTATTGAGGTCCTCAAGTGAAGCTTTTAAAAGATATCGAAGGAATTCCTGGGCGTCTTGATGGGCAGATCCCATGAATCGAGGGGCAAATTTTTGAATCTGACTTTTCAAGTAAGCAGTGTTCATTACTCTATGAGATAAATCTTCGGACCATAATTCCTTGACAACTTCTGCGAACGCTTTGATTGAAGCACCTTTCATAGTAGAAATACTAGTATTGATATCTTTCATGTATGTATCATTTTTAAAATATTCTAGCAAGCATCTCGTGTTTGATAAACATTGGATTACACTGTTTATGAAACAGGTATTTTTCAACCCATTAAACCCCAGAGTTCTGATTGAAGAATGTATCACTGAACTGATGTTGTAACTGTTGAATCTACGTTTGCCCCTGCTGTCTTCTTCTGAGTAATCACGGATTGGATGATTCACTCTTTCATTGGATCGATGAGATAAGGAATTCGAAGCTGAACTGTTCAAAACTGAATAGGATATGGCAGACGTATTGAATTTGGTACAAGAAGATTATTCTAGTTCTAGAACTTGATCACATTTCTCAGTATCTTCTGATGGGAACTTATGGGAAGTATTACAAGAAATATGGAAGGTTTTATGAGGAAACAATCTCTCGTCGTGACCAGGATATGAATATGATTTGGAAACAACGGGATGAAGAAAAATTTCATCCCGTGAATGTGACGATGCGGCAGGACCTGCATTTTTAGACATTCCATCTAAATGAGATGGAGCCAATGTGTCCGCACATGTGAAATCCCAAACGACAGCTTTGCCACATTTCCAGGGAACAAGGGTCATTTCGTCAGGCCGTTTGCCATCATCACGGCTGGTACCTAGTGGTTCTAGGATAGAAGGTATCCCGGCTGATATCAAGGCCCTTTTTATGATGTCGTCAAGGAAATCAACTATACTGTATATTCCGAATATTTTATCCAGAAAATATTAGTCACCAGTCAAGTAGTCACCAATAATTGAACTAAATTTTTCCGAAATGTCGACATCCTAATTCACTCACTCTACAGATGAATCCATACGTTCCAATTACGATAATCATAAAACCAATTTTTCTCTTCCTCACAATAATTTACAGCATGGCATTCCTAACGAACAAAAGAAGAACGAACACCTACAACCTGCGCTATTATATTCACCCGAAAAATCATAACGACTAGTATAAATCTGCCTCGAGCTATGCATAACGTCTGCATGGCGTTGTGGATGCACAAGAAAAAAGACAGCTGGTTATGAACCCCACACGCACCTATGACCATTACTTCGGGGTATTGTAGATGGTAGACACGTTCACAAGGACGCCGACTCATTAACTTTGCTGTGTTTGTTCATTACGGCGTTGCCAAGTTGGGATGTTGAATATCTCAGAATATTATTCAAAGAGGGGATTCAGTCATTCATATTTATACCATGCATGAAACATCTCATGTATAAAATATTCCACAGTAGGTCCTTTCTTGATAGTCACAACAAAAATCTTAAAATGATCTATGCGGCTTCATTTCGTCGAGTTTACCACACTATGAAATGTTGAAAGTTGGATGAGAACTAAACGTGTCGTTATGGTGCGAAAAAGATGTTTATCACAAAACTGATATTTTTCATCTCGATTGAAAGATGATACGTCAAATGAAAAAATTTTTTTACAGTGGTCTTGTGATTTTGCCTTATCTGCCTTTTGCCATATCTGAAGTGCGACTCGATCAAGAAGAAATACACAGTTCTGGCTGAGGATTGATTGAGGATAGAAACAATTTGAATTGCATAGCAGCCAGATGCTATTTTCTGCATAAATTTGTTTTATGCTCATCAAATTTTCATTTAACAACTATAAATATCCCTAAAATATTTGTGTGAGTTTTGTTAATTATAACGTGATTTTATACAAGTAAGTCGTCAAAATTGAGCTTGAAGCAAACTATATTTATTTTTTTTTTGTTGAAACATAAGGAGTTTGAATTGCACCACTGTTTAACCTTACAGAGATCCAGAGTTATGATGTCTCTGAGATTATCTTCATTTGTCCCACACCAAAGGTCATCTGAAAAAAGTGTAAACTTTACTTTAATGTTAACGGTTACCAGATCATTCAGATCAGTAGCATGAAGAGGATATGAACTAGAAGTGAACCTTGTGGTACACCTGCTGTATTATTCCCAATATGCGATTTATTTCCTTGAAGTTTTACTAATTGCTTCCTGTCTGTTAGGTAACTGTGAAGCCAGTTATATGACAATCCTCTAAAGCCATAGCACTGAAATTTATAGTCTCGATAGATTCGTCATTATCTAAACCAATATACACAGAAAACATTATCGAAAGTTTGTCCGACATTTTCAACCTTATCTCTTCAGTTCGATAATCTAAATATATTGATCTAAATTTACAGTTGATAAATTGGTAAATAGTGGATCTGCTTGCTTGCCATTCCGACAAAATTAAGTTGAAAGGATGCATCTTCAATCAAATTTTCATTTCCGAGTAAAACTACTCAAGTATAGCTGCAAATATTCATATAAATATTTCATTCAATTCATACAGAGGATTGGTATTATAAATAAGCTTCAATAAAATAATCGAGCAAAAAACCTAACAATAACTATATAGTTCTCATAAAAACTGCATCTGTGGTATAAATGTAACTTTGATCCTCTTTGTCGTTCATAACAACTTTAATACTTCATTAAACTATCACCATCACCAAAGAATGCAACTCTATAAATGAATAAACGAATACTAATTATTGAATGAGTACTTATAAAAACTTTGATTCTTGAGTAGACCTCAGAAAACACCAGAAAAAAGTATTCTTCTTTGACGCGCTTATTGCTAACCAAGTGAAATTTATTGAAAATGGGTTTATTACTGACTGATTCTATAGTGACCCTTCATTCATCTTCACCATTCAATTTATCATTATTATATTCTTCATTGTTATTAGTATCATTTTTCGAACCGTCTTCACCATGGGTAGTAAATTCTGCAATGCTATTGATAAAATATTTGTCAAATTGCATTTTGTAGAAGTATGTAGTATACCTATACTATCTATTGATTCCCAGTCATAGTCTACTGCTTTCCCTTTCATTGTATCCATTGGCGTTAGCTTGTGTGCATTGCACAATTTGCTGCTTTTATAAATTGGGCATTTCACATATGGTGAAAGCTCTTGTTTGCTCGAAGAAGGCATCACAAGATAGCATTTTCTTCTTCAATACTTTCTCTGTATACCTATTACTTTTATAATCCATTTGAGTTCACTTTCGTTTTTCAACCTGGCTGACCAAGAGGCACTGTTCCCTCATCTGAACAAATATACTGTCTCTTGATGCTTGTTCTGCAAATGAAAACTCTCTCAGTGTATGTTCTAGATCATATTTCATTCGACAGTGAAAATGCCTTCAGTCCGGATGTTGCCGGAATGGAGAAACGAGGCTGAAAATTTGTCAGGTAAGCTTCCTACAATTTTTTCCATGCAATACTGAGTAATTTGAATAAAAAATTAAGTGTTGTGTGAGAAAAAACGTATTCGCGCTAGAGTAACATGTTGCGGTTCCTGTTTTAAAAATCCACTAGTGACGTGAACTTATTGAAATGATGTCGCCAAAACCACTTTCAAAACTTTCGGTAACAGTTGAAAAAAGACACTGAAGATCAAATATCCCAATAAAAATCTGTGTCAAAAAAAGATACACACGACAAGATATCAGAACTCTTTTCATCTATAGATCTTCATCCACGAAAAGGTATCAGACCCCAATGCTGTCTTTGATAGATCTGTCCGACACTGACGAGGAATAACACTACAAAACCGAACTATATGTGATTATTTCATCGATTTTGTCCGGCTGCTACAATATTGCTCTGGTAAGAAACTTGCCCATCCGTGTGGTTTTCCGGCAGGAATTTGCCAGATTTTATCAAGTAGATGGTGATTGTTTCAAGGGTCCATTCGAAGTGTTTGTTTTGTTGGCGTTTATATATCTTTTCAAATTAGTTTGCAAACAGCTTTGACTTCTCAATAACTTTTTAATTTGTACTAACATTTATCTATATCTATTGAACTATATGGTCAATTCGTGATTTGTCTGCTTGTGAAGTCAAGCACTAATGGGAGATTTGACCTTGGGAATTTCATTTCCATGAAGAATAACTCCGGCATAATGGCTGTCAATAGCGATCATCACTGACGTTCAATAAAATGAGATGGATATCTGAGAAAAACAATTGTTAACGATGTGTAATGTGAGAAGGCTCGAGAAAATTTTGTCAAAGATGTACTTTCATCCCAGAAAAGAAATCAGAGACCAACTTCCATCACACCCGACATGGCAACATCTCGATCATTGGGCAGCTAGAACAAGAGACGGCAACTTCCAGAGAAGCTCCGCGTTAGACAAGGAAGAGAATCGGACGGCCTCGGGGGCCATAGGTCACGGTGCTGGATCCACCCGCACACCTCATGTTCTCACGCCGATCAAGACGGCCGACGGATCAGGTGCTTGGCTCGCAGCGAGAGCATTTGTTTCGCTTTTCAGAAAGACGGGGATGTTGTATATTACACGGTTTTTTAACCTTTTTACCGGATCTGTTACAGACCATTTCAAGCTACATTGTTGTGATCTTTTGAATTTCATGAATAACCTCAATTTGGCTGGAAATAATTTTGGCGGTGGAAATAATGAGGTAGTGATTTTTCACTGGATTAAAGAAGTTTCTGTCATTTTTGGGTGAAAACTGAGAACATGATTTTCAATCTGTTTGATAGCTTCACTTTGCAAGAAGTCTGGCAGATATGGTGATGTATTTTTGATGAAAGGGGATATCAACATAACATAATAAAAGACACAGCAACTAGAATGAAAAAATACCTTGACCACATTCTTGTCAAAACCTCCATGGCAACCAAACATTACAACTTTTAATTGACTTTATCGTTACTGACCATGATCCAATACCTACTACTGCGATTGCTACTCGTCGAGGGATCAACAAGAATTGACATGATTAGACTTCAATGAAGTCCTTTAATGGAAACCAGGAAGGCTCATTTTCAACTCTCAAGATTCAGAAATGACATACAACATTTTTGTAAATCAACTGAGTGCACTCCAAAATATTCAAGATGCATACAAAATTCATCTGAAGGGTAAATTGAATAGCAAAAGGCTTAGCCAAATCCACATAAAAAAAGTTTTATGCAGAGTGATGAAAAGAAACCTAGATAACCAAGAAGCAAAACAAGAATACGCCAAATGAAACATATAACTGAAATTTCCGATACAGAAACCGAATATAGGAAAAATTGGACGGATTCGAAATAACCCACAAAACTGTGGCATGCAATCAAATAAATTAAAATTATTTATACTTTGACAAAACGGACATCATTTATGGTTGCACATAATTTCTTCGCTGTGTCCAGCTTTATCTTTGAATTAATATAGTGTCCGTAAAGCAATGATATCATTACATAGATAAATACAATTTATTTTGTTGGGCCTGAAAAATGAAAAAGCCGAATCTTCCTGAAATTTTATATACAGCCATAATTCCTCATAATAATATTTTGACATATCATGAACAAGTAGGCTATATTGACTGAAAAAAAATTATCTCACATCATCGTCAAGATTATTTTTCAAAAACTGGGAATATTCCCTATATCGAGATAATAATAAATGAACTGGAACAAAACGAACAGAAATGAAAATCATATTTTCTGAAATGCGTCAAATTTTGACACTGCTATGTGAAAAAATTCCGAATACCAAGTGATTTTCTTTTAATCTTTCTCGTATTTGAGTAGAAATGTATGAATTTGGCTCGAATAAATTCGGTTTCTTGTTATTGATGTGGGTCATTTTTGAAATTGTTTTACCAGTTGAATTAGTTTCCCTATCTGAAATTTCTGTGTTCTCTAAATCCATTATGTGATCCTCCATATATATGGATTGTTCCAAAACATAGATATTGTTGTGAATCATGCCCTGAAAAAAAATATGCCGGCCGCCACTGTTAGCCATAAACCAATTGTGACGCAGCCAAGAATGCGCAGTCCGGCCAACTTTTCGCGATTGTTCGATGTTCACGGCGGTTCTAGACGTGGCAAAAATAATGCTATCGGGTACGATGAAATTCGAGTGAATTTCCTACCGCCTTTGATTTCCAAATATAAACGCGATCCACTCGCATATCGAGATAGCTAACTGAAGTTAAGTTTCGCGGGCAGTGAAGTGGGTCGTTTCTGAATATTTTTTTTCAGTTAAATTAGTTTTTCTATTTGACGTTTTTATGTTCTCTAAATTCATTATGTGATTCTCCATATCTATGGATTGTTCCAAAACATATTGTTGTAAATCATGCCATAAATAAAATCACGCCGGCCGCCACTGTTAGCCATAAACCAATTGTGACGCCACCAACAACGCGCCAGTCCGGTCGAAGGTTCGCGGTTGTTCAATATTCGTGGCCGTTTCAGTCGTGTCGAGAATGATGCTACCGACTTCGATGGAATTCTAGTGAATTTCCTACCGCTTTCAATTGCAAAAATAGGCGACCCACTCGCCTATTGAGATAGTTAATTGGAGTCAAGTTTCGCAGGTAGTGCAGAGGGTAATTTGTTAAATTGTTCCTTTAGTTTAATTAGTTTTCCTATCTGAAGTTTCTATGTTATCTGAATCCATTATGTAATCCTCCATATATATGAATTGTTCCAAAATATATTTTTGTTAATTATGCCCTAATGAAAATAAAGCCGGCCGCCATTGGTAGCCATAAACTTATTGTGACGTCACGCCAGCCCGGCCGACGTTTCGCGATTGTTCGATGTTTGCGGCCGTTCTAGACGAGAATAATGCTACCGGCTTCGATGGAATTGTAGCAAATTTTCCACTCCCTTCGATTGCCTGATATAAATATGTTATAAGATCTTTCATTTCACTGACAGATTGTTAAGCTTTGAAATTGAAACCTCGTATAAGATATTGAGATATTTATTCAAACGTCTAGACTTGGAACATGCGTTCTCTTTCAATAACCGCTGATATTGAGTAAAAACTAATTCAGTGATTTCCTAGAAGAAAATGTCATTAATACCTTCGGGTACAATTCTTATTTAATCCTCTAGTTCAACTCCTCTCCTTCATGAGTATTTTCCACAAAAAAACATCACAGCCAAAACTCTAATTTACATTTCTTTCTCGACATGATTTAATAAAATTCTGGCTTTCTGTGAGACCGTAGAAAAGCATATTATTCCTTTGCGACCTCCATTTTTCCGAGTTAATCAGTTTGTTGGGATCAAAGAGAAAATATCTAGATTCTCTCAATGTAAAAAAGCAAATATGGTGGAAAAGCACAATGCTGCTAATTGTTCTGAGTGCGCAGTTGGGTTGAATCACTCTAAAACGCTTTTGACTTCCGAAAAGGAGCAAGCGGAATTCGAGAAGGGCCTTTTTGCATCGATGATTTTCAAATATATTTTACAACCGCCGTTAATTAATTTTGTAATGCAATTTCATCCTTTCAGAAACACCGTGCATATACATATAGTGATTTTATCATAGCATACAGCTTAACTAACTATATTACTTTCTTAACATAAAAGTTTTCAATGAATATACTTACTATCTTTCATCATGACTTCTGAAATGTAATGTAGACTCAGTTACGATATCTGCGTTTTTGTAAATCGCCCTCGGGTGTATTTTGTATGACGATGAAATCACAGATCATATACCCTAGACGGTTCACGGCAATGCCAAACAACAGAGACGGAAAAAAGCGCCATCTGAAGATTTGTATCAGTACCATTGTGACGGACGCGGGATATTCAAATGTTGTATATAGTTGGACTATTCATTTTATTCAAATGTATTTTGAAAATTTCAGCGTATTGTTTAGAGTCTCAAACTACACTTTATATTGAGTGTTGTGTGGACTTTAAACAATACGCTGAAATTTTCGAAAACAATGTAAAAATTATAGTTAGAACAAATTCTTAACCACTGCTTAATGTTGCAGGGCAATAAGGTTTAAAAAAAAAAGCTGAACTATTATAGATTTTTTATTCAGAACATTTCAACATGAAACATTTTGTGTGATTATATGTTCAGGTCGCTTAGAATTCTTTTTCTTTATTCTGTTCGAATGAATTTTATTGGCTTGTAATTTAATTACATTTTTACCTGTATACACTTCCGATTTTCTCTGTATAATTTGATTTACACGCTTGCACCAATTATGTATGATAGTTGTTATGGTGAATTTTATAACAAATTGAATTATATTATTTTTATGTTCCTTCGTTGCAAGATAAGAATTCAAAGCTAACCTTGCCTCTTATTGTATTTTCAATTATACGAATTAAATGTTTGGAGTATGGTTGTTTTTCTAAACAATAGTTTATCACTTGGACAATATCATAAAAAGAAGTGAGAAATGATAACGTTGGGTAACACAATCTTCTAGTGAAAGATCCACCATATTCTCTAAACGAAATAAACAAATTTTGGTGTGAATGATAATTCATTGAGAACATACAATTCTTACAAACTGAACATGAAACAGTTTTCCTGATTTTTTTCAGAATATAACCAGCTACGTAATTTGTGGCCAATTCATGTAACTTATGTGACAAAGATTGTTCAGATTCAGCTAATTTTGTACATTCCGCAATATCAGATTCACTGATGGCTTTTGTGCTGTTATCGTGATTTACAAAAAGTTTCTTAATTGAAATAAACATATTTTCACATTTGTCATCCTCACAATTAAAAGAATTTTTGTAAAAAGACAGAGCAGTGTTAAACAGCAGTATTTTCAAATTTCCTACAAGTTGGTGTGCAGAGGGATTGACATTTTGAGCTCCAAAGCTCTTAATTGATCAAAGGCATTTTTCAGGGGATCCTGATTCAACCTTCTTCTTAATAAGTAAGAACAATCTTTTGATTTCAAAACACCCTAAATTGATTTCATGTTCTTTAAAGTGAAAGACCAGTTTTTCAAACTTGGAGGTCTTGATTGATCTCTAGGTAAACTCTTTTGAAACTGCATCGTGTCCAAAAGGGGCAATGCTTCTCTATTTCAGATGTCGAGACGGTCGGATTCATCTGTTAAACCAGCCCGTAAACATTTTCCACGATCAGGAAGTTTGGTGGAACCATTTACTGAATCAAATAAAGGGTCGAAAAAATAAAATAATTCAGCAGTGTCCTCAACATTTTCCCCACATCTTCGCTGTGTATCTGCAAAAAAGAGAGTAGTACACTGACTCTGCACGAGTTCTACCAAAAGAATTCGATATATGTCTGTATGTTTATATTCATTACCTTCAATACTGTGAGAAGATTCGTTCAATTCTGGAATCTCAATGACTAACTCATTAAATTGAGTACTTTCTTGAGCAGAACTATTTGAAGACTTAGATGTTGATGGAGTATCATATACATCATTTGGGCCTGTTGAACCTATAAAAAAGTGTGTTTCATTTAAGTTTCACGAATTAAAATTTTTACTCACCAGGAAGATTTAGAGTTGGAACAGCGTTCCCAAATAACTTGTGGGACCAAGCAGAAATTTATTTTGCCTCAAAATGACCATCACACAGCCTTCTAGAACCGTAAACTTCTTTTGGGTCATTTCCATCAGTTCCAAGTTATTAATTACCAGTATTCATATCTTGAACCTATTTATATCTTTATCTGGATTAGGGAACGCATGTCTTATACTAGATATACTTTTGCAATAAGGAACGCAACATTTGTTGTGGTAAACCATTGTAAAACAATCAAAATAACGAAATAAATAATCACTAGGGTACACAGTCAGACAACAACAACACATGAGTGATATGAGTCACATGAATATATGTGGGTCCGTGACATAAAACCAAAGAACTAATTCACAGTGCCATCTTAAGATTTGTATCGGTACTAAAAAAGGGATTCAAGGTGAAGTAACCTACGTGAACCGTCTAGGGTATATGGTCTGTGGATGAAATCTGTGAACTTTCTCGAGCAGGACGTACCTATAGGGTCTCCTGCTTCTGCTATAAAGTATAATTTGTGTTATAGAAATCACCTGTAAAAGTTTTCTGTTTGAACCTCAAGATCTCAAGAAAAAAATATCCTCATCTGTTTTTGTGATTCACTGTTCGGAACCTTTGGTGTAGTAATGAATATTACTGGAGTTTTTTCCCAACACCAAATCGCACACCTTGACACGTGTTTCGATCACCAAGTGACCATCTTCAAGAGTAAGATTAAACAGTTTGATTCCTTCCTTCTTCCTCTTGAAGATGATAGCTTAGTGATCGAAACACGTGTCGAAAATAACGATTTGGTGTTGGTAAAAAAACTCCTGTAATATTCTAATCTGTTTTGTAACAACTTTTGATTCAGTTTTATGAAAATATCATGTGATATTTTTGAAATAATTTCTTTTTGAGATGGATTTGGTTTTTGAAATTATTTTTCATTTCATAATATTCAGTAGGATTGTACTGGAGGGCTTGGTGAATTTGTTATTGATATTTTTGTTCTTGCTACAAATTTATAACGCAAAACCAGTTTTATTTTGGCTAATTTGATTGTTTCTTACATACAGAATGAAGTTTTCTTTTGATAATTGAATAGAACTGGCCGATACTTGCCGGCAATCCATATTGAAACTAATTAATACAGTTTATTGTATAATTTTCACTAAAAATGGTTCTACAAAATCCTTTACAGTGAAAATCATACAATAAACTGTATGAAGGTGGTTTCTAAAACAAGTCATACACTACAGAGCCTTCTGGAAAGTCCAAAAGACAAAGGCGAGAATTCGGAGAAGTCTGGAATTTACGAAATTGAATGTAAAGACTGCGATGCAAAATATTATGGACAGACGAAAATGTCTTTAAAAATAAGATATAAGGAACACTTAACGCACAGGAAGACCTGAAAAATCAGCAGTCGCCCATCATATTTTGCAACAAAACCATTCCATAGACTTCAGTTCACTAAGATTAATTAGACAAGTTAACAAGTTTAAGACGCAGGTACCTAGAGCAGGTAGATACCAGTATGTATGGCATACCTGTATGGTATAAATAAGGATAGCTTTGTGAGTATGATTATTTTGATCTTCCTCTTGGAGATGATCACTTAGTGATCGAAACACGTATCAAGGTGTTACAATAACGGTTTGGTGTTGAGAAAAAACTCGAGTAATATTCATTACTACGCCATAGGTTCCAAACAGAGGAATTCAATCATTAAGAAACTGACTTCGAAGAGTTTGTTAGCTTCAATGATAAAATTCACCAGTTTACGGAAAACTCACTGATATTGAATTCGTCACATTGATATTGCCAATTTCCAACGAACAATCGGAAGAACGGAGGAAGAACGGAGCGAAATTAACCAACGTGATTATACAATGAAAGAGGCTGGTAACGCTTTACATGTAATAAAATATATTTTTCCCAAATATGGTGCTTTGAGTGACACATATATTGCACATATTTGGATATATTTTTTGAGAACATATGTATGTATTATGAAACAGAAAACTGTTCTAACTATTTTTAAATAAAATACAGTATTTTCGTTAAAATGTGTTTTCATTTACATATTAGTGAAAATCGTTCTCTATAGCAGGGAGAGTACATTAGTATTTACGTAAAGTTGAGATTGATAACGAACCTCATTGTACCAAATGGCTTGATATAACGAATCAGTTTCTAAGTTCCTTCAGTTTCGTTATATCAAGCTTGCACTGTATTACCATCTACATTGAAGACAACCCTATTCAACCATTAACGATTCTATTATTACTCTGAAGGGAATATTTTGGGAATGCTTGGTTTTTGAAAATAAAGTCCAAACTGTTGAGCCTGGGATTGAACTTTGCTAATTGGTGGCCAGCAGTTGATCACATAATCTCTCCTGTAAATAGCTTTCGAACCCTAGCCCCGATGTAAATCGTTCCACTCTTGAAACAAGCACATTTGTTGTACAAACACACAACATAATGCATCATCCCATAATCTTTACAAATCCTTCAACGTCCATTAAGTTTAAACTTTTTCGTTTTTCGTTAACGAAAAAATTAACATTTGGTAGTGGCTCTTGGTACGACACTATTTTGAATTATGACAAATCGTATGATACATATTTTTAATATTTTGATTCAATATGTATTTACATGGATTTGTATTTTTCAAGTTGACCGTCAACTTCATGTTTATTGCAACGATACTTAATAGAACTCTAGAATAAAACAAATACTTTTTCTAACGAGGCAAATACTTTACTAAGTATGATTTTCATGTGAATAAACTGTCAAAATCCATCGCAGATTGCCATGAACAAAAATGAACCAATAAGCGATAGTACAGAATAGTACAGATAGTACAGTAGGCAACTTAATAACTCAGCAGGTGCTAACAATAAAAATCATCGAAGCGTCTCTCTATGTCCAACTTCTCTTTCGATGCATCTAATTGTTCGCTCATAAAATTCATTTAATGTAGATCGCAACACATTAGCGGGAATATTTCTACAATGAACTCGTGTTGAAGTTTCAAGCTCATCAACATTCTTAAAGAGGTGATCTCTGTATACTTTTTTTTTAAGTATCTCTATAAGACATAATCTAGAGGTGTGAGATCTGGAGAACGAGGAGGCCATAGAGGATCGGTATTTCGTCCTAACCATTTATTACGAAATTCAGCCACTGAGAAACATTTCTAGTAGAATGGGCAGGACATCCGTCATGTTGGAACCATAACTTTTGCCGTTCTTCTAATACCATATCATCCGTAAACTCTCCTATTTCAGTTTCCAAAAAGTTCAAGTACCTGTCACCATTCAAATTCTCGCGAAAAAAAAACGGACCTAGTAATTTATCATGTAATATACCACCCAAACGTTTGTTTTCTGATAGTATTGTTGTCAATAAAAAAATTGGGTTGACATCTGACCACCATCTGCAATTTTGTGATGGTAGAACCCCATTTGTTATAAAAGTAGATTCATCTCCAAACAGAAGACATCGATGAAAATCTCGTTGTTATTCTATTTCACTCTGAATCCACATAGAAAAATCATATCTCAAATTATAGTATCTTTCTTGGAATGTTCAAATGAATGTAGGTTTGTAAGCATGGTACTTATGTTTCTTGAGAATACGCTTCACAGAGGTTTTTTTTGCCGGTATACTCACTAATTTCTTGGGTGGACCTTCTAGGATTTTCTACTACTGCTTGAAGTACGTCAAGCTGGTTTTCTTCTGTGCATACAGGTTTCGTACACTCCGTATTATGTTTATATTCTAGTGAGCCGGTCTGATTGAAATTCTTTAAAATTCTACTTACACTTGAATAGCAAATATGTTTGTCTGGATGCCGCTCGTTGAAAATATTTGCAGCTTCGCGCATTGTTTTATAACCATCACCACAGATTAAAACTAATTCTGCCTTTTCAGTTAACGTTAATAATACTGGGCGAGGCATTTTTAATTAAGGACAAATATGAAAACGTTTTTAAGGCAAGTTTTAAGAAGCCACACTATCAAACTACAGTATTGTTTTAGGGCGTATGTGTTTTTTGTTCATGGCTATCCGCGATAGATTTTGGATTGTTTTTTAATTTCTGTTCTAGTTGAGGCATTGTTGGCAGAATAAAAAAAAATTATACTTTTATTGACAGTTTATTCATATAAACATTCAGTTAGTGAAGTATTTGCCTCATTAATAAGAATTTTGTTTTATTCTAGAGTTCTATTGAATATCGTTGCAACAAACATGAAGTTGACGGTCACCTAAAAAAAATTGAAATCTAAGTAAATTTACAAATACACTTTAATTTGATAAAAAATGATTTGATTGTGGCTACTTCAATTACATATTAAATCAAAATAGTAAAAATATGTATCATACGGGGGTAATTCAAAATTTTCCAAAAGAAAAAGAAAAATTGAATAGCAGGCCATGACGTCGTATCTGAACATAACTTTCAGTTCTAAGCAACTTTTCTCTACAACATATTTCTATATTTTTTGAAATAAGGGTATTTCACTCCTGAACGAACTTTATATTTTTTGGCCTATCCTGTATGGTGTTTGTCATAAAGCCATTTCAGGTACACTCGGTATAGTTTCGGAACATGCACCAACTTTTGTCACGAATAAAATTTTCTGAGAAATCTATAATAAAAAAGTTTACCATTTGTTGCAGACTTAGTGGACCACACTGTACCTATATAAACTGATACAGAAAACTGAAACTCAGTGTTATGGAAACCAAATCAATGAAAACAGTAACAACCTCAAAAAATCTGTGGACATTATTGAAATAATGAATGAAAATGAAATGAAAGAGATTTTCAATTTTGAAAGATTGAAAATCCCGTATCGGAACACAGAAAATTACAATATTTGAATGTAATGAGGGATCAGCATTTGATGTGAGATACGAAACGTTTTAGAAATCTTTAGAAACCTTTTCACTGTGAGACATACTTTGAGTAAACAAACCTGACATTTCTCGATTTTTTAGGTGAATCCGAATAGAGATCGTATGATACAGTGAAAAAAAATCGATTATTTATTAAGATTCAGAGACCTATAGAGAGCTTCATTATATACGAGATAGTTTTTCTGCAATAAACTAATTGAATAATGATGATAATTATAATAATCTACTTTCCAAAACTATGGAACCTGTCTCAAATATAATCAGAGCCGAAATGGATTTTCTCATGGATGATTATTTTCTAATGAAAGGAATATAAAGCAGATTTTTTTCCACAATTTTATCAAGAAATCACATTATATTATACAAGAAAATTAAATATTTTTGTGACATTTAAAAAAATATTCTCATTTACAATGCCTACTTTATTCTTCTCAGCTTTGATTTTGCTGTTTTCCAAATTATTCAAAGAATTGATATAACTTCTAAAAAATTAAAATTTCCTGAATTGCCGTCCCGTCGCATTCATAGCTCCCACCTCTTCATCAAATCCCTAAATACCCAGAATCTCTTTCCAAAACATTCCTTTCGCTATCTCTCCTCCCTGCATGCCAACTTCCATTAAAGGATTATAAAGTTCAGTTCAACTCTTGACAGATTTCATCGCGCTCAGATCAGGAGACCGGGATTGTCCGATTCCCTTTTGTCTGTCAAAATCAACATTAACGGTTCGATATTCCCTTTCCCCCCTGATCAGTTAATGTTTTAATCCTGTTACACTTCCCCATCAGATGTTCCGCTCGTCAGGGTAGTGGTCAAAATGAATGATTCATGCTTCAAAAAATTCACTCGAATATCTTAGAAACTAGTTACCATTTCTATAAATCAATTCTTTTCGTTTTCTAGAATAATCAAGTAGTGGCAATTGATAGAGATAAAGAGAGCGATGGAGAGAAAATGAAAAAGAACAATGATGATCCTGATTTAAACTAGTGTTTTTGACAGTCACAAAAAATTTATATCAGAAAAGTGTGACTTTGATGAAGAATAAGTAACATAACTCAAAGATATGAGAACTTCTCAGTTTTGAAAACGATTCCAGAATCTTACGAAAGTCTAGTTCAAAATCGAATGAGTTCAATTTTCAAATTCAATTAGGAAAAGACTTTTACGCCAGACACAGCAAATATTTGAAAAAATATTGTGAGAAAGAGATATGTAGCGCAAATTCAGATTTGCTAGTCAGAGTTACATTTGACTATGTTCAATAAAAGAGGAAATCTAAAATGTTGATTCGACTACAGAATTCCTTCGTGTTCATAGCTCGTGTTCAGAACTGCACTCTTCTCTCTATATACTAATCAAGAAATCAACGAAACACATAGTAGTAGTTTAGTTGTGTGGAAGCAGTATTGAAGTTGAATTAATTCTGCCCTACAGGTTCTGCTTTTACCTTTTTTGTTTTATTAAAAGAAGTGCAAGATGTAAGCTCAGATTACCAACTTGTGATGCACTATTTGGAACCTTTGGTGTAGTAATAGAAATTACTGGAGGTTTTTCCCAACACCAAACCGTGTTTCGATTACCAAGTGATCATCTTCAAGGGGAAGATCAAACGAATTATACTTACAAAGTTATTCTTATTTATACCATAGATACCTGTTCTAGGTACCTGCGTCTTAAGTGTATTAAATTTATTTCACATTATTGCCTTATCTACTAGTCTTTAATTAATTTTACAGTGTACCCTTATGTAATAGTTACGTAAATCTAATAATTGAAATATTATAAGCTAAATTCATTTTAATATCAAAATACTGTATTTCATCAGTTCGGACTTCCATTGTCTAATATAATATAACTTGATTTGAAAATCCTGAAAAAAATAATTAAAAAATTGATAAGATTAACTGAAAATAACAATTTTATTAAAAAAAAACTGAAATTACAAATAAATATCATACAAGCAAAATCCAAACAAATAAAAAATTGAAATATTAATGAAAGCTGAAAAATAAAAATTAAAAATTAATATTAACAAGAAATGAAAAATAAAAATTGAAAACTAAAAGATTTCAAACCAAGTTATGTCACGACGTATTAGTATCGATTGTTAGTATCCACAATCGTCTTCGGGTGATAACTGGACTTATTCCTCCGAGATCTGACTATTTATAGGTTGTTCGAGTGCTTTCACGTATCCCCTCTTCACTTTTTCCGCTTCATTCATTTTTGATGATGCCTAGTTCCTATTCGAGACCTTCCTTTGTATTACAGAGTCCAAAAGCACGGTCTAGTAGAGTCTTGATGATTTCTCTCTTAGTCGATTGATGGTGGTTGGATTTCTGGTTCAGATACTGTCCTGTGTGAGTGAGTTTTCGATATACAGATGTTTTCCATTTCGTGTCGGTCCTCTTTACCAATACGTCTAAGAAAGGCAATTCGTTATGGATTTTCTTCTTCATTGTGAATGTGTTAGAAGGACTTACGTTGTTGATGTGCTTCAGGAAGTGTCTAGTTCTGCATTCCCATGGTTTCATATTATGAAGTTGTCGTCTACATATCTCGACCAGACTCGGGGCTTCTTGTGGGTTTCTTCAATGGCCAGAGTTTCAAACCACTTCATAATATATCAAAATACTGCCTTATCCACTAATCTTAGATTGATTCAATTATGTGTCCTTATGTAATAGTCAGGTAAATCTAATAATTAAACTATTATAAGTTATATAAAATTTATTTCATAATATTGCCGTATCTACTACCTACCAAATTAATTATGAAAAAGTCTGGTAAATCTAATAAGTTAAATATTATTTCAACAAGCTATATAGTATACTATTAGGTATTGGTCCACCATCGTTATTCAGAGTATTCTTATGTTTACTTATTTTTCTACTCTCATAGGCATCTAGATGCCTGTTGTTGTTAACTTGTCTAACTAATCTTAATGAACTGAAGTCTATGGAATAGTTTCATAGCAAAATATGATGGGCGACTGCTGATTTCTCTGGTCTTCCATATATTAAGTGTGCTAATTCAGCACACTTAAAATATTGTTTTCGGCATTACGGTCAAATTTAAAAAATAAAGTCTAGCCATTTCAACAATATACGAAGAGATAATTTGCTTTACAACTGAATGTGATCATTAGTATGCTGTATGAATGAAAATTAGCTGAAATCATCATTCATTGTCATCAAAGTCTCTATCTCTTCCTCCGGTCAGTATTTCTCCCCGTTGCTCTAAAACAATACATAAAATCAATATGGAGGAGTTATAATGACTCACGTATCCGCAACTATCTAATTGAATGTCTACTTGACAGCAGCATGTAGGGAGACACCCCTTCGCCAAAGGGTTGAATAGCAACCGATGGCGTCATAAATGGTGAAGAAATGTTTACATTATCACTTTAATTAATTAGGAGTTTGACGAGCAATGCTAGTGATGTAATATTCGTCTTGGCTCTATCTGAATAGGAGGTTTCAAGAAACATCTATTCTCCAAACTAATCAGAACAAGCGTAGGAACCATTATGAAAATCAGGCATTTGAAGCCACATGAATAGGTCACTTAGGAACTTGAAAAACTTTTTCATTTCTTTTGAATTTAATTTCCGAAATGAGGTATATTACATAACGATCTAATATCCAATGAACCATTAATTCATAGAATAAGAAATATTCATAAAATTCCCAACGAAAATAACTTGGATAAAATACAACGCCCTTTGTTTGAAGGTGATTGACAATGTTTCGTGATGAATTTCACTAGTTCGGACTTTCATTGTCTACTATATAAAATGATTTGAAATCCCTGAAACAAGTAAAAAAGAATAATTAAAAAAGAATAGTTGAAAATAACAATTATATTAAGCAACAATAAACCTGAAATGAAATGACAGTGAAATAACCTACAAGTAAGAATATAATAATTGAATAAATAAAAATTAAAGGAATGCAAAAAAAAATAATAAAAAATAAAAAAGTGTCGAGATTCCAAGTCACGTTAGTTCACGACGTTTCGATTGTTGGTATCTACAATCGTCTTCGGGTGATGACTGGACTGATTCCTCCGAGAGATGACTATTTTATAGGTCGTTGAAATACTTTCACTTTCTCTACTTTCCATTTTCCGCTTCACTGATTCCGTGAGAGATGACCGATTTGGCGGGAGTTGGTCATTTTCCGTTTGATGATGGGTTTCCATATGTTTCGTATATCTACGCTGGCCTGGCTGAATACGTTGTTGGACAACATGTATGCGGCTTCCTTCCACAGCGGGGAGAAACCAGCAAATCAGGAATAGCAGACCATGTTTGGACCCATCAACACAACATCGAGTGGTCCCAAGCTGAGATCTTGCACAGAGAGGAACATTGGTTCAGGAGAAAATTTAAGGAAGCCGCATACATGTTGTCCAACAACGTATTCAGCCAGGCCAGCGTAGATATTCGAAACATATGGAAACCCATCATCAAATGGAAAATGACCAACTCCCGCCAAATCGGTCATCTCTCACGGAATCAGTGAAGCGGAAAATGGAAAGTAGAGAAAGTGAAAGTATTTCAACGACCTATAAAATAGTCATCTCTCGGAGGAATCAGTCCAGTCATCACCCGAAGACGATTGTAGATACCAACAATCGAAACGTCGTGAACTAACGTGACTTGGAATCTCGACACTTTTTTATTTTTTATTATTTTCTTTTTGCATTCCATTAATTTTTATTTATTCAATTATTATATTTTTACTTGTAGGTTATTTCACTATCATTTCATTTCAGGTTTATTGTTGCTTAATATAATTGTTATTTTCAACTATTCTTTTTTAATTATTCTTTTTTACTTGTTTCAGGGATTTCAAATCATTTTATATAGTAGACAATGGAAGTCCGAACTAGTGAATTTCACAACGACCTTTGTGATATTAGCCAGGGGAGTAGTTGTTCTCAGATAAGTATCAGTTCATAAACCTACTGATGTATATTACAAAACGATCTAATATTCAATGACCCATTAGTTCATAGAATAAGGAATATTCATAAAATTCCCAACGAAAATAACTTGGATATAATACAACGCCCTCCGTGATATTAGCCAGGGGAGTAGTGTCAGTTCATAAACCTACTGTTTAGGTAAGGGAAAACTGGCCTGAATGAATTGTTCCTTTTGATAATTTGTATACCCACTTACCATGAATGAAATCTATTTCGTTATACGAGGATTTGGACCATTTTGATATTGGGCAGCTATATTTTCAGTGTATAAATGTCAGATTTCACTTCTTCAACTCAGAATCAGCTGAGTCAGATCACGAATATAACACACGAAATCGAAATGTACTCACCTTCCCGTCCATTCCAAAGAAATCAATTTCTCAACAAGCCTTTTCATATGTTTCGTCAAAATTTATAATTCGGTACCTGAAACAATAAAAAAAATAATAATAAGCATTTGTTAAAAAAAATGGGGGGTATATATACTCGCAAGTGGGAGATATTTTGTACAAATCTGAACTAGGACTTCAAATACTTACCTGGACTTGACACAACTTTAACAACTAAGTTTAATACATTTTCCGTAGATAAAATTCTCCTTACTCATTGTTTTTTTTTTATCATATTGCTGTTTTGAAATTCCATTATAATGTTTGTATACCTAGCTGTTATTTCATTATATTACTTTATTTATTGAAAATTCATTATAAATTTTGTATATGTATTTGAAATTCATTCATGTATGTTTTATTGTTATAACGAAACAAGTAGTTGGGTACTTACCGTTTTTACTGTTCTATTCATTTAAGACTTATTTCAAAATGTATTTATATTTGGTATTTTGTATAGCTATCTGTTAAGTAAAGAAAGTTATATAATTGTTATTATTTGGATATGCGGTTGGTCAGTACGTCGTTTACAGGTAGAGAGCGCGATGGCAGATATGTTGCTTGTCGTGTCACCTCACAAACCACAAGAGGAGACTAAATCATCTGTTGGTAACAAATAAGACAGATGGGTATCCGCGGCTAAGCTAAACAGTGGAGACGGGAGTGGGTTAAACAACTTAACAAATTTCAAATAGATCTTAATGGGCGCCAGGTAAATTCAATCCTCCAGATAACCTAAGTAACTCACAATATCAATAACTTACCAATTAATATTGGAAATAAAAGATAAAGATCTCCAATATGATTTATTCAGTAATCCTAACTTACATGGATTAACCGACAACGCTTCTAAGACAACAATGCAATATTCACACTACTACGCGATGTTCACATGTCAATACAAGAGCGCGGTGTATATAACCACGAATTCAATCAGCCATAAATTACGGTAGTAACGACGCTCAAAAAAAAACTACAATACGTCGAGTAAAACTACCACGAAAATTGAGTAGGTGAAATCGTAAATACTAGTATCGGAAGGTAAGACAAACTCGTTTGCGTCGCGTGAGCTCAGGCGTAGGCGCATCGGTGTCAATCAGCAATCGTGAAAGGAAGAAAATACCTCAATTTCCGTTTCACAAATGCATCACTATATCCATCAGGTATAAATAAACAAACACTATGTTAAACAGGTATCAATTAACATAAGGGCAAACAATCATTAAAATAACTCAGTATAGCACAATTATTCAAATAAATCAATTATAACTTGCGTGCTCCTTTTGGGCCACCCGGTATATGGTGTTAGGCTACCCCGTGGTCCGACGGAAGTGGATCACCCTGTAGTACGGCGGAGATGGATCACCCTGTAGCACCACCAAGATAGATCACCCTGTAGGGCACAACAAGCTGGACCAGAAATGGATCACCAAATAAGACCCAAGGAGAAAATAGGAAAAAACCCTTAAAGAAGAAAAAAAAACTCTACGGAAGAAAATTCTCAATCAGAATCAGATAAAAACAAGGTGAGATTCAACCCCCATTCAATAGGGACTATTTGACTAATCAATACCCCTGGTATATTGGGTGCCCTGTATAACCATATAACCCGTAAAAAAATCAAGAAAATTGAATGAGTGTTGAAACCTCTCTTCAATACTAATATTCAGTTGAGGTATAACGATGGAATCAGAAATTACTAAAATCATCAAAAACACATTTAATGGTAAAATTCTTACCCTGGCCAAGGAGTTTTCTATACGTTTCTTCGTGTGCGGTGCTCTGCACGGAAGTCCTACTGGGACTTGATGAGTGACTAAGGGCCTTCTGTTTCTTATGAATCTAGAGACGAGAAACAAAGGTTGTAGAATTGAAGAGGTGATATCATAGCTAATACCACATGAGAGATGCGACAGTGATTCAGACATACCTAATTTCGGAAATCCTTCCACCTGGCACGGGTTCGGTAACCACCACAAATCCTCAAAAGAGATTAAGTTTCAGACTGCAAATATCTACACCAAAATGACCAATCAGTCTTCCACTATACAATCCTGACTTGTAGAAATAATCCCCGTGAAGGATGGCACAAATACAACCATATATATCCTACAATCAGTCTGATGGTACGTTTGAACTCCGAACCAAGCTCATCGAAGGCCAACTTCCGAATACTAAGAGACTGCCACATCTGACAGCTAACCAGTTGTTGCCACAGTGCGTCCAACCTACCCTACAAGCACCAAGGGGGCGCTGTGCACAACATCATAAATCTATCAATTCCTCCACAGCCACTTGAGACAATATCAACAAGTCCATAACCCATCAAAACTCCTTCTCAAAGCAATGCAACCCTAAAACAACCCTTGACAACTTGAGTAGCCGATCAATCCCTCACCCGTGAACAACTGTAGAACTAGCTCGGTGTAGTTCGTCGGAACGACACTACGAAAGTTCGGCGGATGTCAACCAACAGCTAACCTATTTTCAACTATTTACCAATCCTTATTTATGCGATGGAATAGAAACATATAAGGTAAGTCGTCACATCTTCCCCATTCAGTACGAATATTTGAACATTCATCTTATGCAGAATATTTACCGAAAATATCAAACAGTATTCAGAAACCAGAGCTAACTAATATTGTTTTTCAGGCGGTATGGCTCTAATATGTCAGTAAACCTTCTGGAAGTGATGAATAACAATCTATGCAAGAAATATTCTCGGAAAGGTATAGAGAATAAGGCAGGCAACGGCTGAAAAATGATAGGCGAAGTAAACTGAGAAACAAACAATAACAACTATTTCGGAGGAATTTTCGGATCTCTAACGTCGATTGGCAATAGGAGAATGCGTAAATACTGGTCAAAGCAGTTAGTCAGGGAGCATACATTTATGCTTGTACATTTCAGGTATGGTTTTCTATGGAACTGAAGATTCCCATTAAATGGATAAAATCTACTTGTAACTTAATTACATTATTAATATCCTTTGAATAAAGATCTTAAAAGGTAACGTAGTGTTTTGAAAGGTCACATAAGAGCAGTTTGATCTAGTGCTAAATTGAAACGTAACAGTCGTAAGCTAGAGATTTGTTCAAGGTATGAAACTCTGAAAGGATTCGATTTTTGATTATAGGAAATCATTGACTTCGTGTTGATGTAGGACACTACATCTTGCACTGACGAGAGGTTTAATAGCCTGAAATCAATCTGTTAGTGTGCCCCTTCCAATAATTGAAAATCAATTAGAGCAGTTGTATCGTCAAAAGCATATGCAGGATTTACTCATGTGAAGAATCCTGCACTAACACCTGTCGGATATAATCCAACGCGCTTCGTGGTATTACCCAGGGAAGTAGTTGTTTTCTGAGAGGACTCACTCCATAAACCTACTCTGTAGGAAAGAGAAGACTGTCCTGAATGAATTGTTACCTCAGATAATTTTATGAATACCTTCGAATATTGGTATTATTCCAGAAACCTCAAGAGTGATCACTTTAATTCAAAGTGAATAACGATCTCCCTGATTGAAAAAACATTAGAAATGGCTGTTATATTCAATTACTGAATTATCTATTAAAGGAAAAATAAAATTCTGATCATGGGAACACAGGCTTTCACGGCCAGAGTTATGATTCACGAAAAAAAAATCTGGGCGTGGTCGAATGGAACCTGAGGAACGTTTCGTCTACTACTGCATCATCAGACGGCATTCGAACCTGTAGATGGAAACATTCTTTCAACCAACCTGAAGACTATGTCTCTGAGATAGTATTTCACTATTCATTCGCCAGGAAGTGAAATTTGAAAATAGGTTTTTTTTTCTCTCCAGAGCCACTGCTTTC
Organism: Leptinotarsa decemlineata; assembly: GCF_025532065.1. Taxonomy (NCBI): domain Eukaryota; kingdom Metazoa; phylum Arthropoda; class Insecta; order Coleoptera; family Chrysomelidae; genus Leptinotarsa; species Leptinotarsa decemlineata. Next base: position 4,388,682 of record NW_027412549.1, on the reverse strand, counting down.
TATTTTCAATTCATTTCAACACATTTCTTCATTCAATTGTGATTTTATAACCATCATTAATTGCTAATTGTGTTGAAGAATCCAAACTGATATTCGTACTCAAAAATGTTAATAATCCTTATACATATAATAGTTTGCGTTAATGTTTCGACTTATATACGGCACCTCGCATGAGAGTATTGTTTACTCTTCGCCTTTTATGTCTGATTGAGAAATCAACTTGAAGTAATTCACACAAAAAACTTTTCAAATATCTCCTTCAATAATTGATATTGCATCAAATTATTGAAATATATTCAAGCAAATATATTCCCCAAAGGAACATAAAAGTTATTAAATGTTGCGTGACAAACAGGATCCATTTTATAACAAGCCATACAAATTTTATGTGAATCGTAAAACTTTGATAGATCCACTGCATGTTGTACAATAATTACTTGTAGATAAGGAGGTGATTTGGTTTTCATTGACGTCATGTATTCAAAGTTCATTTAAATTTTGTATTTGTCAATAAAATAATTCGAAGGTAGCGTGAATATATCGAATATTCTAGAGTTCGAAAAGAATAAAAAACGCATGACCCTAAAGGAGCATGATAAAAGTATACCAGAAAAAATCTTGCAATCGATATTCAAGAGACTCAATTTATCTCGATATTTTAACATTCAAATCTCTTGAGAACGTGTGAATTCATTATTTCAATATATCCAATATGAACTTTCTTCAGGTATTGAACCTGACCTGTTGATTTCAAAGAATACTCAACTTTTCGTCCATTCAAAACTCCTGCAAAATTTTCAAGACTTGCCCTGAATACTTGGAGTCATCCTTTCATTTTAGAATGTGAACTAAGGTTCGCTCATTGATATTTTCGTATAATTTACACTCTGTGCGATTATCATTTGTTTCAACCTCTTCATAATTTTTCTTTCCGCTAGAATGTTTCAACTTTCTAGACCTTGGATTTCTTGGACATTTCCTTCGATTGTATGGACTTCTACCTACATTATTGATGTTCTCAAACGGACTCTCACAACCGTAAAATTGAATTTAGTATTAGTGAAAAACTGAGAGTTTTTCACCTTCATACTGAAGTTTCAACTATCAAAATTTTTCTTGCATTAGACTTTCGTCAATCCGTCAACTCAGTTTTTTGAAAAAATATGTGGTTGCTACTTGATATTTCTTTCAAAGGTTGACTGTTTCATTGTGCTCGACTCTTATGATTGAATATTTGGATTCTTCAGCATTTGATTCTTAATCACGTATTTTCACATACATTTCAGTGATAATAGTATCGAATGTTTATTAGAATATATAAATTATATTTAACTTTATCTGATCCATCAATACAGAAAATCAATGTGCTCCTGTCAAGCTCTAGTTAAACAGTTTCTTCGAAGTTATTTATGAACCTTTCAAACTACATTTTAGAGTCGTACTTCACATGATGTTGCAGAATCTGATATGACTTTCAGTGCTATCATATCAGAATGATTGATATTCCTACACAAACTTCTTTGATTCATCGTTTCTGGTCTGATTGGAAATTTTGGTATTGCTTCTAAAGCTGCCACTGATGGAATGAATATGACCTCTGTAACTCCCAGACAGGTAAATTATTCAACTTTGTAAACCAGCAGGATTCGTTGGTCAGATCTGAGCGATAGAGGAGTTGACAAATAGACCATCTTATAATGTTCATCAACCCAAAATGGCAATTAAACCAGCAGGATTCGTTGGTCAGATCTGAGCGATAGAGGAGTTGACAAATAGACCATCTTATAATGCTCATCAACCCAAAATGGCAATTATTTTCATAAATATAGATGAGAAACGATCTGATCAATATTCATTATATCATGTTTTGAACCAATTTTATAGTGTTCGAGAAAATCCACAATACAGATTAACCAGGTTGGTGAATATGTGAAACCAATTTTTTAAATGGGAAGTATAGGTTTGTGGTCGTTTGAAAGGTCTCTTCATTCTCTATCCAAAAATGTTATCGCTTTCAAGTTTATTGCAACAATTGACATAAAATAAATTAAAATCATGTGGTTACCGAAATTCGATAAAATACACAAATAGAATACGAAAAGAACTATGGATGTTACCAAAGTAGATGTTCAAAATGTTCACCGCGAACGTCTTGGCAATATCCTAATCTCAAATAAAATTGTCTTCTAATATTACTTAGGCGTACCGACCTAATCGCAACCGTTATTCGTTCTTTCAAGTCATTCACATCTGGAGGTATAGTTTTGTACGGATTGGTCTTTACATATCCCTATAAAAAAATCTAATGATGAAAGATCAGGTGGCCGTGCTAGCCATTCAATCGAGTGAGGATTTTCCGTTGACCAGTAGCGGCAATTTTGCCGATTAGCATGACCGTTAAGAGACGAAGTACACTTATCAGTTCGGGTTTTATCTTCGTAACGAATCATGTGCAAACATGTTATTTTATGCATTTCCGTTGATCTAACCATTTGTCGGACTTGAAGTTAACGAACTTCAAATTTGAATTAAAATACTGACAATTCATGTTATAACATACAAAACAAGCTGACGAGGCGTTTTAAACTAACGTTGTCACGGAAATTATTTACAGTTGTTTAAAGAATACCAAGAACATTGCTTTGGTTTTTGCTTACTTTCCCTTTAAAAAAATTAGGGGTTGTACCTGTCACTCGACGGGTGTTGAAGGTGGGGGTATTACTTTTTCGTTGTAGTATGTCAAATTATAATTTAAATTGGACGTGTTTCGGGATTTTGTTAAAATATATACCGTAACCGATATAATTCCATTTGACTTGCACACACTGAAGTTGCCTTCGAGGGTGACACAAGGATTATAGGGATTATACAATTTTTGGATATCATTTTCATAGTACGACTCGTCTTTAGTCTCAGAATGGGCCCCAAAATAGTCGCTGTGGGCCAGATGTGGAGAAAACGGTGGATGCGGAAGCAATTCAAAGCCCAATCCATGCAATTGTGCCATCGTTTTTGTTGGTCAAGTTATAAGACGGTCAAATATGATCGTCTTCCATACCATGCGTATCCCAAAATACTGATACCACAACATTGCCAGTCCACTGTTGCGTCTTTGCACGCTTTGGAGTTGGTTCGACATGTACAGTCCACTCAGATGACGATCGTTTTGATTCTGATGTAATATGATGGAATCATGATTCTCATTCATTATCACATATTGATGCCTAAATTTGGGTTTTTCATGCTCCAAACAGTAGTCAGATTAATAATTTTTGGTCGATTTTGAGCTCGCACGGCATCCTCTTTGAATAGAGCTTTTGCATACCTGAATAGTCATGCACGATATGTCCAACATATTCCTTTAATATCTTCAGAGCCTTAGCCCCCTCGATCAACTTCACTTACCGGTTATCCAAAAGTATTTTGTGTACTTTTTTTATATTTTCGTTGGTGAAAGTCTCTTTGGGGCGTCCACTGCGTCCTCGATTGAACTTAACAAACCACTTATTGAAGCAAAGCTTCATTAACACACTAAATTCCTTTTTATCCATTTTCTTCAAACTAACAGAAGTTGTTTTACTCAAAATGTTATATCTCTCAAACTAATAGTCTGACAGATGTGAAATTTGTACACGTGTCTTTTGAAGGTTATGGTTAAATGAAAATTATATGGATTCAATACTAGTAGCGCCATCTGTGTGTTTGCCAACGAACTTTTCAGCCCACCCAATACGAGGAAGTATACTAGTTAACATGATTCACTTTTCATATTTTTCATTTCTTTTGCTCATCTCATTTCTGCCGCAACGATAACCGCTCGAGATGAAATAACGAATTTCAAATCGTTTAACAAAGTTAACCCCTGATTTGCTGGAGTAATTTTTAATGGCTGGAGACAGCTCGTAAGTCTTGTAGCTCCTAGAATTCATCTATTTAGCGCAATTACTTTCACTAGCGATGGATAATAGGCTTCATGACTTGGAAGTTACGGCTGGACTCAGTCGAACGTGGAACGCTATATGGAATGTTAAAAGTTTCAAGAAGTGAAATTGTTCGGGCGCATTCGAAGATTATTTGGAGACTCTATAAAAAGTTGAAGTTCATTGTAACAGAACCCTGGAGTTAAATATTTTTTGTAGCTCAAAAACTTTCTTTCGTCTTACTAGTTTGGATCAATTGTATAAAATGTATCATGAGATAGTAAATACATTCATATCTACTTTATTTTGTATCAAAATCATCTATATGTATAAAAAGTGGGTCCTTATAAAAAAATAAAGTTGAATTTTTTTATTTCAATATTAATCATTTCATAATTGTTTATGTTCATCATTCCATCAAGTGCAAATGTAGATGAAGTAATTCCGGAATAGAAAGGAGAAGAGAAAACCGTGTGAACTGAAAATAATAATCTGAGATCGTGATGGAACTTCAACAAGTTCAAAAATTGCTTTAAAGTATCGACAAGTCACAGTTCATTATCGGTTATAGCGAAAACTTGAAAGAAAGCTATAGCTTGAAAAATCATTTTGAGTTATATAACCAAATTCAAAGCATTGAAAATACTGAATATTACTGAAGTCTCATCCCAATACCAAACCGTTATTTTCAACACCCCGACACGTGTTTCGATCACTAAGTAATCATCTTCAAGAAATAAATCTGATTAATCATTCTCAGTCTTCAAGAGAAAGATTAATCTTTATGCAAATTATGCATTTTATGAAAGCAACATGCCGTAAATAATTTTGAAATAATTGAATAATAATCAAGTAATATGAGAAGTTTTTATAAACATTTAGAAACATTTTCAGTCAGTCTTGTTTTGTGAAATTCAAAACCCCAAGTTATTATTCTGATATCTATAATGAACTATGGAATACAATTATTTTTTTATGAGTATATTTGTGGAAACGTGAAAATTATCTCTGGGAAAAATAATTCATCAAAATTCAATTGTCAATTTATATATGAATGACATAATTGAAATGTCTGCAAAAACTGATCTCAACAAATTATTTTTGAATATCAACGATATGAAAAACTATTTTAAAAATTTATTTGAAGTAAGTAGGCTCACTATTTCATGAAGAGATGGACGCAAGAAACTGAGATTGTTCTCTTCTCAGGTAACATATTTTATATGTATTGTGATAATTTGATTCAACCTGATGAAATCCCATCATCTGGTTTGAATAAGAATATTGGTGCATATTTCATCATGATTCAGGTAAAATAATTGAGACGAAGGCCTAATGTTGCAAAATATTCGACATACTTCTAATATTGCGTTATTTATTCACACCCCATTCATAATTGACGTCAAGCTGGTAAAATAATGTACTTCGAAATATATTGTCTTTCACGAGAAGGATCAAGCTGTTTCATAGCCCAAAATTTACATAATACATTCAAAACACACAAAAAGTTATGACTTCTTTGTGAAATCGAATAATAATTACTCAATTTATGGAAACTGTTTACAGTTTGTTTATTTCAATCTCACATTCTTCTTGTTCGGCCGTGTCTAGACAATGAGATAATAGTGGAAATTACCACGTCTTACCTCTTATTTGAGTTCTGTAGAGGCTAATATTTTGATCAGCCCTGTCAACCCCACCCATATTCACATTGTACTTTTTTATTGCATTTGGTTGCGGTACATGAATCGTTTTTTTTCTCTTTCGGGGAAAATCTTTTTACTGGGAGGTTTGGCATTATTTTGGTATGATTTAAAGCTATAGTTACCACGCTATTATCGCACCAGTTGCATAAAGTTATATAATTCGTATCAGAAGATACAAATTCAAATGTACCCCGTCCTTTTTTCTTCAAAATAGATGTCTTTATCAATGCGATTTTCTCTTATTGTGCCTGTACCTTTCAAACCCATAATTTGGAGCTTCCAGTAAATTAAGGGAAGTAAAAAAGTTGTCAAAAAATAAATGAAAAGGGACATTCTTAGTATACTCTTTTTGAAGTACTTCTGCGAATCCTGATAGGGTTCAAACCACTCAATATACCCTGCTACAGTTGTTCCCACCCACAATTTATAGCCCCATCTAATGGGCTTTCCTTTTATGAATTGTTTCGAACCATGATACCCAAAATATGGTACCATAGATTCGTCAATGCTGTGTGACTCTTCACATGGTGACATATCTATAAATTTTTTATTGAGAATATCAAAAATAGGTCTTGTTTAGCAAATTCATCATTGATGGGTAAGTATGCATTATTACAACAATGAATATTTTGCATAATAAAATCAAACCTATTTCTAGATATCGCTTCACAAACTAGAATATTATTAGTGTCTCGACAATTTTCCCAATATATCGATCTCCTTGGGTGGGAAGAATATCCACTGAGAAGTAAAACATTCAAAAAGCAATGAATATCGTTGCCAGTAATATCACCAATACGATTATGTGAATTAGCATACATATTTGAATACTTTACCAGCATCCCGGTGACTTCATTATCAAAAAATAGAAAAAATGCATCAATAGGAGTGTACAGCTGTTTTGGTCCGTATGTTGGAAGGAAAGGAGGAATGTTGGAATCGATATCTTTATTATTCCATTTATAAGTTCGCATTCTCTTCAGAATTTTGCTTCCAATAATCCTAGAGCCAAAAGTGGACAATGGCAAGTCATCCTCACTATCCGATGTGTCTGTTATTACAGACATACTCGTAACTGGCGCCCTAGAAGGTTACTCATTTGTACGTTTTCTTCATCCCCAGAGTCCTCATCGGTGTTATCGTCATTTGCATTCTCTGGAAGAAATATGATGATATTATTGGGAGGTCATTATCCAAATTCTCAACTTCTTCCAGTAATTCATGTAACGTTAGAGGCTCAGTCCAATACATAAAAGGAAAAGGTGAATAGTTGATTTTGCCACTGTTCTTTTAAGAGAACAAGCAATTTATTAGTCATAAAATGTATTTAGCATACTTTATTGTAACTTCATTTGTATTTCTACATTCAATTTCAACTATTTTTTGTCCAATTTGATAATATTATCCAATAAAAAGTAAAATAGGACACACTGTTCATACCTTCTAGTATCCATGTCAGATCACATATTATTCTAGCATATATATAAGTTTATAATATATCATATATAAATAATAAGTTTATTGTATAAGTTTGAAAATGTCCGTATAGGATGAAACTGTAGTTAACGTTAGTTACAAATAGAAGTAGTAAAAAACATAGAATTATTCATTTCTCTTATCATTATGATTTCCTACCACGTAGTAACGGCTACATCCATCAATTTATTGAAAATAAAAAAGTGAAAATTGGTTAAAACAGAAAAAAAGAATACTTGCATTATGAAAACGAAAAAAAGAAAAAGAAGAGGTTGAACAATAACATCAGAAATGAGAATGGTAAAGAATGATCAAATCAAAAAAGCTCTCAGAGAACATATTGAATGGTTTGGAGTTCATGGAAATATATGGTGGATAATCCATTGAACATTTGAAATAAGATTCCGTAGGAGGGTAATTCTGAAAGAGATGATATCTTCACCTACGAAGTTGCTATCTATGGGATCGACGGAATACCCAATAATCGAATATTGAAGATCATTAAAGCTCCCCAAGGCGGTTAGCTGCAAAACCAAGCTTTGAGATTGACCACCGTTCCTGATAAGGAAGCGCTGTTTCGGACCAACAGGTCATTCTGGTGTTGGACATCAAATTTGTCTAGCTGCCTTGCAGTGAAAGTTGTTATATTCGCGGATGGAGTCTTCTGTTGATCCCATTGATGATATCTTCGTAGGGGAAGATATAACATTTTCTTTGAGTTTTGTCTTTTACAGGACAGTTCAGTTGCTCATTCTAGCACCACTGATGAGACCTGGTGGGTTGAAACGACGATGTCTGCTGTTGAATCACAAGTTCATCTATTTGGAGTTGTGACGACATTCAATTTAAAATGACTTGTATGTGAATTTCACCAAAATTTATCGCACATATTATATTTTAACTTTGATCTCTTGTTTGAAGACTTACCTTCTTCATTCACTTATTTATTTCATGAAGTTTTTCTCAGGTGTTGCTCTGACATAATTCTTAGGGATTTTGACTTGCAAGAAATTTATGCTGGTTCTGTAATTGAAACTTGGTTTCCATTTTTCTGGAATAACAGTTTACAAATTCCATCATCAATTGAACTGAATGGACTGAATGTGTGGGGATTTGTGGATCATATGAATTTTCGAAAAACAGAGAAATTTCAATGGTTCAATATGTTGAGAACAGATCCAAAGCTGACTTTTTCATATATCATATATAACAGAAGCGAAAGAACTGCAATAGATTTACGATCTATTGGAAATCATTTCGAAGCATATGGAACAACTGAGACTACTGAGATTTTCCACTAAAATATTAACAAGAAACATCTGCGCTCCCAAACTCATTAACAACAAACACATTAACAATATTCATCAAATTAATCCTCGTCTACTGAACCGTTCTTTCTTCTCATTTAATTTCCTTCTAACAAAGCTTTGTATAAACTTTGAGTAATCTTCCAATCTGACATCTGAAAATGAAGAAGTTGTGCCCAATAATAAGGACAAAACGAGCTATGTGTGGTGTGTATTATGAGTTCTTTAATACAATATTCATGATGAATCGTTCTTCTTTATTTTTGAATAATATAAAAGCAGCAGTGTGTGAGTAACTAATTTTCTGTAAGTATTCTGAGGGACTATTATTCAAATTACGAATTCTGTTACATGACACAATATCTTTGATGAATGTGCAGCCATTCCGATGTGATAAAAAATTTAAAGATGAGAACACGTGGAGGAGAAACGAATCTTACAAGGTGTGATCAAATAATCAGAGAAAAACTGGTATTAAAAATAGGTTATAGCATATAAAATGTGAAGTAATGTAACTTTTCTCTCGAATAGGAAGAATCCTAACTGATAATTGAACATCGATATAAAAAATATTATTGAATCAGGTAAATGTGCTCTATATACAGAGCTGCAAATTTATATTGTGTTGATAAATCACTTGATGGGTTGGTAAAAACTGGAGTTGGTTATTTGTTTTTTCATACGGTAGTAATACATATACCAAATCTAGGAGCTATTCATAATGATAATTAGACAAATTTCACAAACATTTTTCATTTTTTGGCGCCTTCCCCTAAAATCGTAGCTTACTCGATAGAAAATCATTACCCATATATTACTTTAAAAAAGTAATATTCAAATTGTGGATAATGAAATACTGTATTTCATCAGTTCGGACTTCCATTGTCTAATATAATATAAATTGATTTGAAATCCCTGAAGAAAAAATTTAAAAGATTAACCGAAAATAACAATTTTATTAAAAGAAAAACTGTAATTACAAAGGAATAACATGCGAGCAACAACCAAAAAATAAAAAATTTAATTAAATGAAAGCTGAAAATAAAAAAAAATAATAATGAAAAATAAAAATTAAAAGATTCCAAGCCAAGTTATGTCACGACGTTTCGATTGTTAGTATACACAATCGTCTTCGGGTGATGACTGGACTTATTCCTCCGAGATCTGACCATTCATAGGTCATTTGAGTGCTTTCACCTATCCCCTCTTCTCTCTCTCCGCTTCATTGGTTTTAGCGAGAGATTACCGTTTGGCGGGAGTTGGTCGTTTTCCTGTTGAATCTTTCAATTTAAATTTTTCATTTTTGTTAATGATATTTTTTTATTTTCAGCTTATATCAATATTTCAATTTTTTATTTTTTTGGTTCTTCGTAATTACAGTTATTTGTTTAATAAAATTGTTATTTTTGGTTGATCATTTCAATTTTTTTTTCAGGGATTTCAAATCAATTTATATTATATTAGACAATGGAAGTCCGAACTGATGAAATACATCACGAAACATTGTCAACCACCTTCAAACAATAATATACTGAATCAATTCCATTATTAAAAAAATGTGGGAAACTTCGAGAAGAAGAAAGAAAGCAATTAATTTCAGAGTAAACTTTTCACAAGGATATGTATTTCATGCATGAGTAGACGTTATTTTCCGGTATAAAATGAAATAAAGTAGCCCTCACGAAACACTACTTTCACATAAACACTGAATTACAGAAAAAGAAAAGTACTTTCAATACAACTACTTTCATATGAATGATATTCGATTCAATTTCAGCCATAGGAATGTTATTTGCATACACCCCTATGAATTTGGACACTTTTTGTCTTTTGTGTGTTACACTGCACTCTTCACTTTATAATGACATAAATGTCGTATTTTATGCATAGCGTCCTTTCATCAACTCATTATTTTTTCGGTGGAATATGAGCAGCTTTACCCTTATGACGCTTAGTAAAACATACAGATTCTAAATTAACACTAGGCCTGACATAAATATATGGAAACATCTCTAGAAATATTTAGTAATTGCTGTTGATTCACTAAGACTTTTTCGAATACCAAACAAATTGTATTATGTAACAGTAATATGTAACAGTAATTCATTTGCAGTAGAATATTTAAACCATTTGTAATTTCTCCATCAAACGATTGTTGAAAAAATTAGAGTCACCCCTGCAATATAAAAAATCGGGGTTCACGATCAGAAGTTACCTGTTTCAAATTATTGATGTTGCTCCAATATTCGCTTTTGATGTTTTCAATGGACTGACAGCTCTAACTTCCATTTCTTCGTCATCTTCATCAAAATGCAGAAAATACTCTGGATACACTAATATCAGAAACATTTCCAACTTGATCATCACTGAACGCCCAATTGTTAGCAATCTCAGCTAGCTCGTCATAGTCAAATGTTTTCTCTGAAACTGCTATCTGAAACTACTACTTCAGATAATGGTGTTGAAATTTTGCACAATTGTTTTGATAACCAGTTCCCTTGTTGAATGAATTGGGCGGGCAATTACATTGTTATTGTATTGCACATTTGAAAAACGCTTGTAACATTGTTCCGAATCAGAATACACACCTCAGCAACTTTTGATGTTCTATAAAGCTCAGATCAAACCTTCTCTAGAGTCTAGAGAGTATTGTTGTCATGTATGGAGCTCTGCCGCCAAACATACCCTGAAGTTGCTAGATTCCGTCCAGAAAAGAGTCATTTGCCTGATTGGAGAAGCCAACATCACGTGCAACCTTGATAGCCTGGAACATTGAAGAAAGGTTTGAAATTTGTCTCTCTTCTATAGATACTTTCACGGGAGGTGTTCAAGTGACTTGGCACATTTGATTCCGCCAAAAGCAGTACATATCAGAAATACGCGACGGACTGTGGCTGCTCATCGTTTTGAGGTTCAACTCAGTACACCTCAAACTTCACTATTGAAAATCCCTTTCATCCGGAGAACTGTGTGGAATAAACTTCCTAAGAACGTTTTTTTAATTGGATTTAATCTCCAGCGATTCAATTCCAATGTAAATCGCTACTTTCGCACAGGCACCGCTCTGAGAGCGCCTTAAGGATTTTTCTGTAGTGCTTGTGTTTTTTCCTCAAAAAAATCCACAGAAATAAAAAATTAAACATTACGTAAAATAGCAACTTTATTGATATATTACCAACCGTTCTGCAAACTAGTATAACACACCATTTCACTCAAGTTGTTAGACTACAATTATCTGAAATGAATAATGAAGAATTCAATAAAAAATACCAAAATACATGAATGAATATAAATCAGTGCAGTGAGACATCAATACTGCTACCAAAATATTTATAGAGACAATAAAACACATATAAAAGAAAATACAACTGGTATAAAATCAAAAAAAAATTCAGTTGAAAGAAAAGTGAATGACAGACGGTCTTGAAAACGGTTAACCGTAAGCATGAACTATGTGTCATAAAAACAAAATTACCAACAGAAGAAAATATAAAAAATATATTAACAAATTGACTGATATAATAAAAGAGGAAAAAGACTTATTATCTGAACGAAATTTCAAAAAACAGAGATAGCTCGTCAAATCTATGGAAGTGTGTAAATGAAATTACAGCGAAAACACAAAAAAAAATAAGCTATAAATAAAATAACTGTTAAAAACGGTGGCATACTCACGGAAAGCAAACAGATGGCAAATTATATCAATAATGCCTTTTCGAATATAGGCCAGAAAATGGCAGAAATATCAGAGAAAAATGATGATAAAATATATGAATATATTGATTAATCAAAGAAAATAAAAGCACCATGTCTTGACAACGTGACCGCTGAGATTATAAATCTGATTGCTGAATACCATTGGAACCATTGGTCGCAACACTATCGTTAAATTTTATGTTTATGACATTATTTTTTATATTTTGTACTTTATATTTTTATTTCATATTTCCTTAAATTTACTGTATATGATATCTAGTTCAATTTGAAAGAGTTATATTTTTAGGAGTAACTGTATGCATAGATTTGTAATTCATGCAAAGAAGTAAATTTCTGATACAAATCTGGAAGAAGAAGCCTTTCGGAAACAGCTACTTTCATACAAACATTGAGTTACACAAAAAAAATTTTTGAAACGAATACTTTTATATGAATACTGAATTATACAGAAACACTTTTTTCTACTCAGTTTGTATTCCGAACATTCGTTAAAAATTTAATCAGATATTATTCACAGGATTCCTACACTATATACTAAATGGAAACGAAAATTTCACTTACATGGAACACTGTCATGCTCACTGAAAGATATCGATGTTTCGCCGTGAGACACTTGCCTTAGGGCTCTTCAGTAGGTACAAATCTGGATAACAAGATTCTGGATCTACGTAGACAATTTACACTGTAGTCGAAGTCCGCTTTTTGTATGTTTGTTTGAAGGTGGTTGACAATGTTTCGTGGTGTATTTCATCAGTCCGGACATCCATTGTCTAATATAATATAAATTAATTTGAAATTCCTGAAAAAATTTCAAAAATAATAACCAAAAATAACAATTTTATTTGAACAAGAAAACTGGAATTACAAAGAAATAACATAAAACCAAACAACAACCAAAAAATAAAAATTGAAATATTATCAAAAGCTAAAAATTAAAATTTATTATTAACAAAAAATGAAAAATAAAAATTAAAAGATTTCAAACCAAGTTATGTCACGACGATTCGATTGTTAGTATTCACAATCGTTTTCAGATGATAACTGGACTTATTCCTCCGAAATCCGACTATTTATAGGCCATTCGAGTGCTTTCACCTATCCCCTCTTCTCTCTCTCTCTCCGCTTCATTGGTTTTTATAAAATTGTTATTTTCGGTTAATCTTTTAAATATTTTTCCAGGAATTTCAAATCAATTTATGTTATATTAGACAATGAAAGTCCGAACTGATGAAATACACCGTTTTTAATTATTTTGTCTACTCTGACCAGATCCCCGATTAGGCTAATTATATGCATCGTTTTACTTCTGTCTGTTCTTATATAAAAATGTTTTAGGATTTCATACCAGAATATTTACTTGCAGGTTAGTTTTACTCCCACAATCAAGGCTTGCATTTTTGGATAGAAGGTATTTATTTACCACTGAATGTCTTCTTCCTATTGTAATGTACATCTGAGGCAAATAAAAAAAATGTATATTGTCTCGCTATGTTAAGAGATACATGAGTACGGTCAATAATGAGTATAACGTGAATAATCAAATGCGTAGATAAATTTCAAAATTTCGCCAAAATGACTAGATATCTACGAATGAACTCAATACGTAAAAAGAAGAGTGAACTGAGTATTAATCTCCAATCACTCACCTATATATGTAACCTAACACAGAACAGTATAATAATATTCAGATGTCAAAAATGTCGAACCATTCGGATACTGAGACTACTTCATATTCCAGGTTGACTGCAAAAAAACTGTCTGAAATTATAATACCTACTCTGTGAAATACCAACCAATGCATATTCGAACTGATTCCTTTTCTCAGAGGCAGACATATATTGTGCCATCCTCATACAAACATGATAAACTAAGGTTTACACTAAATTAGACAAGTAATAGAGAACGAATAAAAAAGACGTGTTTAGCGTTCAGACATCCTAGGGAGATGACTATAGATAGATAGATGAATCACACCACGTTCTTGCCGCTTTCGTCTCGAGTAACTAATGGTTACCAAAGAAAATGATTCTCCCAGGGCAGTGTGTATACTCAGATTCACCACCCAAAAGAAATAAAAATGAAACATTCCATATTGGTTACTGTATATCATTTATAATTATATTATATGGAAGCAAATATACAGTTTAACAAATTTTAGTTTAATTTAAACGCTGGCAAAATGCTAATTTTCTTAATAACATCTTTCACGAATCAACTATGCTTTATATTTTAGGAGTATGTGTAGCGATACAATGATTTGGCAATCAATATGAAATTGGAAGTCTAATTGAAACGAGAAATACACAGACATCTATACTCTCAGATGTAGTATTTAATATTTTCATGTATTACATAAAATATAATTATACCTAGTTGTTCCTCCGCTAATAACCCTTCGCGGTCGATGCGGTTATTTTTAAAATAAAAAAAAGAAAGTAAAACATAACTTATCGTTTCCTGCGCAATTGCAGAGAGTTTCGTCTGAGCCAGACAGCTCGACTCCAAGCACCCTTTGTTTGGGAATATCTGTGTCCCTTGACCAAACCACGTGAAGACTTTCCTGCAGACGTTTTACAACGTAGTTCACGATGTTTGTGGACAGCATTCACTATCCAATTAACTTTGTGATCACGACAAACTGCGGTATATGATGGGTTAACCAGAATAACTTCAAAATATTCATAAAAAGAGTCCTGAGCAACCCAATATGGGTTAAAAACTCTCAATCCACCACATTTTTTTCCTACACGTTTCTCAGCAGTAGCTTGCAAGTTAGGGATAGGTTTTAATTTATTTACTCCGTGATTCTTTGGTTTACCATAGGTGACTCCTTTCGGAACAGGACGTTTACGACCACCACGTCGTACAAGGATCCCAATCTTCTATCTTTGTCGGGACGGCTGGACTGTGCTGGAATACGGTGGAGTTTTGTCAACTGGCGATATTGCCACACTCGAACTCTAAAAATAAACCTGAGAACATTGCTTTGTTACTTCCTATACAATTCCTGAATGTATTCGTAAGCTCCCATC
This sequence comes from Leptinotarsa decemlineata, assembly GCF_025532065.1. Taxonomy (NCBI): domain Eukaryota; kingdom Metazoa; phylum Arthropoda; class Insecta; order Coleoptera; family Chrysomelidae; genus Leptinotarsa; species Leptinotarsa decemlineata. The sequence continues at coordinate 4,373,524 of NW_027412549.1, read as the reverse complement.
CTGGAAACCCAGACAACCTACAAACCTACAACTCATACACACAAATTCGTTCTTTTCGTAACAGTTATACCAGTAAAACACCAAGACAGTGGAATTGCGGGTAAATTAATTTAAAAAATTGGAATCTGACAGGAAAGTAGTGGAACACATTTTGAAATTCGATGGTGATTATGAAGTCAATAGAATTGGATAAAGATGACCAGCACCAATGAACTTCGATGGTGCCCTAAAAAGTTCTCGAGCTAACGAAGATACAAGACATTTTTTCAATTTTTTTATTTTTCAACGTATCCTTTTAACTTTACACAATTCTCCCATCGATATTCCCATCTCTTAACCCGTCCAAATAGTACTCGATGTTTTTCTCTACAGAATGATTGTTTACGAAGGTGATATTCTCTTTATTTCTGGATGAAAAAACAATGAGAAGTGGCTTGTTGATAGATCCGGTGAGTAGGGCGGATGGCCAGGCAGTTCAAACCATGATTCGTGGATTTTTACCATAGCAACCGTTGAGGTGTGAGACAGTCTTGGTGAAACAGGATTTTATTCTGCACCTAAACTGCGCCAACAGAGCGTTGGAAATTTTCTATCGAAAGCTTTTTTCGTCTAACGTGACCAAACGCCACAGCCTAAATGCTGATTTAATATGTGACAAACACATTTTCACATATTCATAACCTCTGCTATCTCTCTCACTCTAATTCAGCGGTAGTCTAGGATCATTTGGTGGACTTTGGCCATGTTTTTGTCGGTAGTTACAGTTTTTGGACGTCTCGACAAGCTCTAACGGCCATAGTCAAATTCAGCTTCCCAAAATTTCACTCTGGTAAATGAGTTTTCGCTGTATCTTATCGGTGTAAACTGTAAGTTTTTTTCAGGTTGTGGAAGGTGAAATCTCCAGAAAGGTTAATGGAGCAATTTGATTTGCACTACAAAAATATGAATTTTGTCCAATAGTTTTGAATCAGTTGTAGAATTGGTCGAAACTATCTTAACTGAATTCAAAACATTGGTACATATTCTAGAAGGGGGCAACTTGTCCCTTTCGAAATAACATGCAAAAGCTCAGGTTTCAGGATTTCTACATAAATTTACTTTTTCATTAAACAAAACTGAGGCGAGATGAAGATAATGTAAAGAGCGAAATTTTAACAGATTGAAAGGGTTTTTTAGGACGGATGAATTTCTGTGATAAAAGCTTTCTGGCTTTCATTTCACCATCTTCATACAAACATTGTGGAAAACTCCCAAACGAAGCGTTAACAACATATGTAACTGAAATCTCAATTCCGATAGAATAATGAACCTCATTGTTTTTCCATTAGACAATTCAAATGCAGAATTAATGCAAATGTAAACAAAATGATATTATCTCAATCAAACAAAATTATATCGGTCGATAGTAAATCTACTTAAGAAAAGCTGAAAGAGAGATACCAGCCCAATATAAACAAAATTCTTTCAGATGCATTCTCCGGGGATCACAAGCAGCGCCTGTATTACCCAACGAATATGCCAATAAAATATTTTCATATCACGATAACATACATAACATTTGCAATACGAATGAATTAATGGCTTGTCTGTGGTCAACAGTGTGGCATGCGTGTCCACCATAACTCGATCATATTTATAGGAGCGATAATCGAATCCCACACGCTGTCAATGCGATCATACATCGCTGCCTGCCACCAGGAGGTCGAGCTCTGGATAACTGGCACAGTTTGCTGTTTCTGACGATGTCTGCAAATATTTCAAGAAACTACATTTTATGCAGACTACATAACGTTTTTTTCTGTAAAACGAATGTTCGTTGTTTGCGGATTCAAATCGGTTTTTGAATGTTTTTCTCATCGTTTGAATATAACCGGTGATTTACCAGGTGTATAAAAATTGCGCCTTACTCTAAACAGTTGAAATATGATTCGAGGACTCCAGAAATTCAAAAGAAATAGAATCATAATTTTTTGTGGCGTGTCTCACAAAAGTGAAGACTAAAAAAATTGAAATATTCATCACATTTATTAATCAATTTAACAAAAACAATAAACAATATAAAATTAGAAATTTTTTGGTGATGGAGTATCTCTGCTAAAAATTTTTTTTTCATGTTTATACTTAGTACATTTCAAAGCCAAGTAAGCACCACTGACTTCATCTGTTAATTAATTCCGTATGTTTGTCTCAATATTATTAAATGCTGTGAACAATGTTTCGCAAAAATATGTAGATGAACAATTCGTTCGCAAAGCCATTGCTAAATCTTTCAAGTTGATATAAGTGTCATGTAACCTGTTCCAAGATTTCACAATAACTTTTTCGTAATTGTACTCATTTTCATCGTTCGAAAGATTCAATTTAATATTTTCAACTACTGAGATTCATTCGACGAATCCTCGAGTCCTAATGGTATTTTGAAAAACTACTAATTACATATCTGAATTGTCAATATGCGTCCATTGAAATTCCAAAGTATTGTAAGCAACTACATCAGAATACAAGATTATTTCGAATGTGTGTTCTATAGGCTTATGAACTGGTTGAATCCTTCACTGTTCAAAATATGTTTTTCCGTTAACCAGCTGTCAAACCCCTACAAACGACAACCCTCAGAAGTCGAAACTTGTGCGAGGTAAGGATTAACTAGGTCTCACCTTATAACGTGTGATTCCTAACACGGTTTGGACGATAGCAAGTGAAAATCAATCGTTCAGACTTGGGCTGGAACCACCGACCAACACGGCAGTCACTTCGAGTGAGTGAACAAAGCACCCACGTCAAACCGCCTGGCTATCGACCGACCTGTTGGAATTAATGAGTTCATTATATACTGGTACAGAAGTATGGACTTCATTTCAAAGAGATATATTTTTATGCTAGGAAAATACATTATATGTTTTGGTTTCAATATCTTCGAAAAGATTTGATGTAAACAAACCTATCCTCAATACTTCTGCACAAAACCTTGTAATTATAAGTTCATTCATATGTACAGGAAGGTCAGTACAGAACATTAAATTGCTGATCCAGATATCATTCCCAATGTGAGGAATATTAATTAAATCTTCATTTCCATTAAACAGTAAAATTTCGTCAAAATACTCCATAAATCTCTCTACTTAATACTTTTCCTCGACTCGGCCACCTCACGTTATTTAACATTATAAGTTCATTATAGTATGATTCAGCTTTCAGTAGAAGATGCGTGTTATCAAAAGTGAGCTCGCATATGAATAGTAACACGCGTGTCACATAGGTTCGTCATCACTAAAATCTAGGGGGTGGCGTCTAATCACACATAGGAGCGGTTTATATATTTTTGAAATTTGAGATATTTTTATAAGAAAAAAAATTATCTGTAACTGTAACACTCGTCTAAGAGAATAATTATATCTACTATTCCCCAAGAAATTATATATCATATGAAACTCCATCTAAAATTTATAAGTTTCCTGACGTTCTCAAAATGCTGAAACTTGAGAGCACCCATGATTCAATATATTGCTTTGCTGACGGCATTCCATTTGGATTCCAGGACATCGACTACGGAGGCACATCTTCACGGGCAGTAGGAGGTTGCATATCTTAATGAGGATCTATGAGTAATTTCGAATTATAGTGAAAGTAACCAGGTTCAATTCAATGCCACAAAACACAGGCATCGGTTTTCTCCAAGAAGATAAATTTCTCCGAACCGGATACAATAATGTCAGATCAGACAATTCGGCTTTCTGCTTCGATAAGGTTATAGTTTAATCAACAAGTTCAAAAACATGAAAAATAGAGATAAAGGTCCTAAAATATGAGCGATAGCTCATTCGATTCGGAATCGCCTCTAGAAAAATGTTTTTGAAGGATTCTGGTGCAGATTAAAAATTGCAATTGTTATTAACAAAATAAGATTTAAAAAAATGATATTTAGTTTTTCGTTAATAACTCAAAGAATATTAATGTATAAGCAATTTTGAAAAAAGCTCGGGAGGAAATTTCAGATGAAAAAGTTCCGACTCCCGAAACTCTATCTCCATTATTTATAATTTTAATTTGTCGTTGAAAATAGGGTTCCGCGCCGCTATTACTGCATGCGCGCGCTGCCGCTAAAGAGAGTTTATCAAAGGAAGTAATTTTTTTTATAACATAAAACGTCATTTTAAAAATTTGAAAAAAATTTACTATCTTCTCAACACTTGAATGAATCGAGTCCCTTATAAGAAAAAGTTTTATCACCATTTTTCAAAAAGTTATTCAATTGTTAACTAACAAATTTTTTCACAATCTCCGTTGGCATAAATAATGGGATAAAAGGTATAAATAATTGGCCTATGAATTTTAAACTTCGTGGAGCCCTTTTGATATATATACTTCATACGATCCTGCGATGAAACTTAAAAATCTATTAATTTGTTAATTATGATTTTTTATAACTATTGCAAAATGAAATATCCAAAAATTGTTGATGAAATTTTTTTTCAATCGATATTCAGCTATGTCTGTTTTCACATTGAACGATGGCAGTTATTAACATATGATATGAATTTTTTACGTAATTTGTTTATCAAATTGTCTTAAACAAATGGAAAAATTCAATATTTTTGAAAAAAAAATGTTTGCTATTTCATTGTCTAGAGATAATTATGATTTGAAAAAAATCCTAATTTCAATTTTCAATTGTTTAAAATCGATTTTTTTATATTTCCATTATTTAAATGATTAGTTAAGAAATAATTTTCCTTTTGAACATCACAATTTATACTTTTAAATAATTTGGCAAATGAAAAATTATTTTTATTCATTATTCAATTTTGTTTATTAGTTTAACAATTTGTTATAAACAAATATTGATCAACAATATATTTTTTTTCTGAAGTAGAAAAAAATCATAAAAACAGCTATATATGAAAAAAAGCCATAGTTTTTTTTAATTAATTATAATACTTTCTAATAGCTATTATAATGAATGAAATATATATATATATATATATATATATATATATATATATATATATATATATATATATATATATATATATATATATATATATATAAATAGGAAAGTTATTGAGTGTCTTGATATAGAAAGAGAAGTTAATATCGGACATAGCACTCATGAAAGTGGCAAACCATAGACACGTGTTTCGGGCTTTTGGCCCATCATCAGTATGGTGCAGCCAAGTGTAAGGATGGGCAACACTTGGTTACCAAAAGATAGAAATACAAATGCACGGAGCCACCAACAGGAGCCAACCGCACATTTGTGGTTTCAGATGATAGATCTTGTGTTTACAAGAAAACTATCAAAATCACCACGGAGGCAGTTAACAATTGAATAACTTATATATATATATATATATATATATATATATATAATATATATATATATATATATATATATATATATATCAAAAGGGCTTCACTATGTTTGAAATTTATAGGCCAATTATTTTTTTTTCCCATTATTTATGCCAATGGAGATTGGGAAAAAATTTGTTAGTTAACAATTGAATAACTTTTCGAAAAATGGTGATAAAATTTGTTTTCTACGGGACTCGATTCATTCAAGTGTTAAGAAGATACTAAAATTTTTTCAAATTTTTAAAATGACATTTTATGTTATAAAAAATTATTTCTTTTGATAAACTCTCTTCAGCGGCAGCGCGCGCATGCCGTAACAGCCGTGCGAAACCCTATTTTTGAAGTCAAATTAAAATTATGAATAATGGGGGTAGAGTATGTGAGTCTGAAATTTTGAATCGGAAATTTCCTCTTCTTTAACGAGCTTTTTTCAAAATTGCTCAAAAAATAAATACCATTTTTTTATATCTTATTTTGTTAATAACAATTGCAATTTTTCACCTGCACTAAAATCCTTCAAAAACATTTTTGTACAGGTGATTCCAAATCGAATGAGCTACCGCTCTATATTTTTAGGACCTTCATCTCTATTTTTCATGTTTTTGACCTTGTTGACCTATTGTTGACCTTCTTTGGAGTACTGTTCATATGTATGGAGCTCTGCCTCCAAACATACCCTGAAGTTGCGGAATTTCATCCAGAAAAGAGCCATCCATCTGATTGGAGACGCGAACATCACGTGCAACCTTGATAGCCTGGAACATCGGAGAAAGGTTGGAGATTTGTTTCTCTTCTATTAATACTTTCACGGGGGGTGTTCAAGTGACCACATTTGATTCCACCAAGAGGAGTACATATCAGAAATACGCGACATATTGAGGCTGCTCATCGTTTTGCGGTTCAACTCAGTACACCTCGAACTTTACTGTTTAAGAACACTTTCACTTGGAGAACTGCGTTTGTGTCGAATAAACTTCCTGAGAACAATTCAAATCCAATGTGAACCGCTACTTTTGCACAGGCACCTCTCTGAGAGCACCTTAAGGAATTTCCTGTAGTGCTTGTGTTTCGTCCCTGAAAAAAATCAAACTGAAACAATTTTCAATGACTATCCTAATGACTCTTCAGCCATTTGAAATTCCGGTGTTTTTTATTTTTCTCTTTTCTTTCTAGTATGGTTTCTATAATAAGAAAGAAATTTGTCGACTTGATTTATATCAGCAATCTAGCATCCGTAATTTCAGGAAAAGTGACCTGCAAGACATAATTTTGATGAAAAATGCTATCAATTAAGTTTCACCACGCTTCTTCACGAACTAAAGAACACTACCCATTGGCAGACTCATCCATAATAATAATAATATATCGTTATCTTATTTTCACACTCACAAAATCGGCACGATTTAGTAACCTTGCTTCAAAATTTGCGCTAACTCATAGATTTACTTTCACACCACATTTTGAATTCACGCAGGAAATATTCCAAAGTTAGTTTCAGGATTTATTGGTCGTGGGCTGTAGGTTTTATACCAATTTTTGATAGTATTCACCGCAGTTGTAGATGAAATGTGGTTAGAAAAGCGTGCAAACCAAGGTCATCAAAGCCGGAAAGAATGGTAGAAAACAAAATTGATTGTTTTTTTCCTTCATTTCTTCGGAGGTTTCCCACATTCTTTGTTTGAAGATGAATGAGCCAGAGCTAGTTTTTCCAATGACTAATCTCTCCTAAAAGTATGTCCTATTTTCAATTCAAGCCAACTAGACTATTCTTCAATATCTCCAATCCGATGCGATCAGAAGAAACATCAAAATAATGCTTTTGTGAAATTTCTATTTCAATTTGCAAATATTTTCAATAGTCATCGAATCTTACACATCAAAATATCGTGCATGAATATAAACCATACATTCCCCATAACAAACCGAAATGAACATTTCAACTTCTGTCCCAATAAAATCACATCAGCCGAACAAAACAATTAATTGGATGCAGAACTAGACACGCTAATTAACTGCATCCCTCGAGAGCATGGACACAACATTGCTAAACTTTTCGCTACAAAACAGGATGATACCGACCCATCGACCCAGCTGAAGCTAATTCCGTGCATGGCATCGGACATGTCTTCATATTAATTCATGACGTACGTTATTCGGCGACCCTTTCATGTTGAAAGAAGGGATGATCTGCCCGCTGGGCATACAGAATCGAGGGGAACAAAGTTCAGAACTCATATGTTGAAAGTATTTGTTTCACTGGATACAAAGCTTGCATTAATTCAAAACGATTCAATGAAAAATAAAGTAGAATTATGTCAAATCTAGGAAGGAATTAATTCTCACAATCTTCTCATTACTTGATAGTGTACTCATTACGCTGAAAACAAGCGTTCATCAAGAAGTGTAGAACTGTAGGTAATGGGAAACTTCCAAATGATTGAAGAAAGCAATTTAATTCAAAATAATCTCTTTGCAGATTTGGAGATCATCCATAAAAGTTACTTTCATATAGAACGCAGAAGAAAAAGGCCTTTTGTATAAAATTTAATGTTAATGTGAAACCAGTTGTTTCGAGGGCTTTTTATCCCAGTTTATTTCTGAAAATAACTTCTATGCATGATCTACATACAGTGCATTTCTTTAATGTTTCAACCTCTTTTAATTTTTGAACGGGTCAACTTTGAAATAATGAAATAATTGCATGAATACTTTATTTCGAAGTGAAATTGAAGGATGAAACTTTCAAGATGGCGACTGGGCGCCATCTGGGAACAAAAAATTAAATGGAAAGGGGGGTCTTGTGACACATTATTTTGAAGCTACTGACGAATACGAATACAATACATTATGAAGTCAAACTGCCTGGTATCTCAATCGCCACCAAAGAAATAACCAAAAAAAGAATTTCTGGCAAAAACATAACAATTTACACTGACAGCAGGCAAACCCTATTAGCCTTGAACAGACAACGTATAACCTCGGGGCTAGTACAAGAGTGTCACCAAGATTTAGCCAAAGCCTCGGTAGATAATAACATTATCCTGAGGTAGGTTGAAGGGCACGACAGGAGTAAAGGTAATCGCATTGCCGACTCTTTAGCCAAGGAAGCGGCTGGAGTAAGAATTTTAGGACCCAGTGGCACCTACGGCCTGATGACTTCAATTCCCTGATAATCTAATTGAGTGCGCTGCGAAGGTACAGTGACTTACCACGATAACCGACACTGATTTTTGTTAACATTATTATTTCCGAAGGTTGAACTGAACAGCCTTTGTCCTCGAAGCTAACATCGTGAGGTGACTGATCATTGTGACCGAAAATCATGTGGCCTAAGCAGAAGCAATGAGCCGAACCTCCATTTGTCTGACCAAGATGTCTGCCTCAGTGCGGCAAGCCGGCATGACGTTGAGATGTGAGACTTGAGTGGGCATCATTCCACCAAGGACTCGAATAATTAGAACAACCATCCCAACAGTGTGGTTTATTAAGAGTTTACGGAATCCAATAGATATGCAGGAAAGAAGGCACTGAAAAAATCGCCCAGTTAGTAGAAACATCTCACTATTTTTTCGGGTACGGGTATCGAGTCAATGAGTTGGTTTTTTGAGATCCAGTGACTCTTTTCTTTCATCTTCTCTGTTCTTCTCTGTCCGTAAACATTTTATAATACCAATTTCAGCATGTTGCTGGCCTGTAATTCTTAGGAATAGAATAATCTCGTTTTTTGGAGAATGAGAACGATTCGACAAACCAATTCCGAATCGGCTGCTCTCTCTTTCCACCGACGAATTCATGGAACACAAGGGCTTTGAAAGCCCACGTGGTCAACGGGTTGTGAAGTTAATTGAGCTCAGGCTGTCGAAGATTTTCACTGAAAGCTTCGAACTGCATTAAGGCTGAAGTATCTCAGTTGAATGGCTGCGGTTGTTCATAAATGCCCTTCCGGAAGAATTCCATCTGATCAGTGGTCGACGAATTATTCACAAGATTCGGGAGCTCCCAATAAACGAGAAGGTTTCTCGGTGAACTCGAAGTTTTCCACGATACTTTTTGCTCGCCTCACTAGTGACTTTTAGGAAGCCACTAACATTCGTATTCTATGAAGGCAGTGCTGTTTGGTGGCCAGCAGCATGCTTTGGTCGTGAAAGGTCTGTTGGCAGACCTGTAATCCATCGCACATTGGATACGAAACATATGTTATCTGGTCAATATGATCTTAATTTCTATCTTGCACCTCTATCTGCACCTCAAAGCCGAAATTACGTCCTTCAAATTTGAGAAGCAATTGAATGGCGTCTTACACGTCGGTATTGATTTTCCAGATGTACAAATCCAACCACTACGTTATTAGGCTGGCAAGGAACTATTTAGCCGATTTCTGAATATAAAATACACACTCCCTCAGTTTCTGTGCTGAAACAGCGGTATATGTCGAACGTCTTTCACAGAATATTCATGTACCCTCTTGGTGCGAGGTCACTATTTTGGTAGCGATGCATGAAGCTCATGCGTCAACTCAAAGCATCCGTTGCCATTGCCAAGGTTGCCATCAGGCAAGTCATTCTTATAGGACCCACAACTTTACTTTCATTCCGAAGGAGTCGGTTGGGGGGGGTTCTTCGAATTAAAGGAATCAACTCATTGGATCTATCGGGGTGGTCAGGCAGTACTGGAAGGAAAGGAGTCTAGGGGTGCACCCGGGAGGATTCACCTACACTGCTGGTCCGGTTTTGCAGTTTTTCTGCCAAGATTTCTGCCTTAGCGTGCAAACTGACATGATACTGAGGTTCGGGTGTAGAGAGGGTAGCATTCCCCCGAAGACTCCAAAAATCAGAACAACAATTTCAACAGAGTGGTCTGAATAGAGTTTATAAAATTTATTATCATGATCAACAGGCAGATCAACAGGCGACCTTCTATCGTATGTCACCCATATTTGGAATTACGCAATCAAGAAACATAGAGAGTCAAGAGCTATTGCGTTTGATATTTCTAAGGCCTTTGATCGTGTGTGGCATGAAGGATCATTTTTGTGTATGGCTCTTCAGCTTCCTGCAAGTAGCCATCGATTGATATCTCTCGAAAATTCTCACCATCAACGCTGGTGTTTCACAGGGGTCCATATTGTCTCCAACCCTCTATTTATTGTATATCAACGACTTATGGCAAAAAACCAGAATTCAATGTATTGCTTTGTTGACGACAGCACTTGTCAGCACGACTTGTCTCGTCATTACATTTGGATTCCAGGACATCGGCTGCGGATGCATATCTTCACCGGCAGCAGTAGGTTGCATATCTTAATGAGGATCTAGAAGTGATTTGGAATTAGGGCGGAAGTAACTAGGTTCAATTCAATGCCACAAAAACCCAGGCATCGGTTTTTTCCAAAAAGATAAATGTTTCCGAACCGGATATAATAATGTCAGGTCAGACAATTACGTTAAAGTTGGTTAAAAATGGCACAGTCATGTCGCTGGAATTGCAGAGGCTGCTTCTCAAAAGTTTGGAACACTGTTTCAAACTAGAAAACTGCACACTTCGACAAATTCTTATGCTTCATAAAGCTTAGATCAGACCTTTGGAGTAGTGTTCTCATAAATTGAGCTCCGCCCCCAAACATACCCTGAAGCTGCTGGATTCTATCCAGAAAAGAGCCATCCGCTTGATAATCTGGAAGAGGGAAGAGAGGGTAGGTGAAAGAACTCGAATGATCTATAAATAGTCAACTTTCGGAGGAATAAGTCCAGTTATCACCCGAAGTCGATTGTGGATACTAACAATCGAAACGTTGTGACATAACTTGGTTTGAAATCTTTTAATTTTTATTTTTAACTTTTTTTGTTAATAATATTCTTAATTTTTTCAACTTTTTTCAGCTCTTATCAATATTTCAATTTTTATTTCTTTGGTTGTTGTTGTATGTTATTTCTTTGTAATTTCAGTTTTTTGATAAAATACACCACGAAATATTGTCAACCAACGTCAAACCATCTTCATCAAAATTGATTTTTATATTCATTCTGGATATAATGGGCAAATCTGCTACCGATTTTATTGAAATTGATAGCCAAAATGATCAATAGAATGAATTACAAGACAGTCAGCAAGAATCGCATAGTAGCCACTTGAAATTCACACCAGTGTTATCTTTGTGAATAGCTGCAAACTCATACTCTGCCTTTTGGATTTCGTCAGTGCGGTGTAGACCAGTGCAAAAATTGGTACTACTCAGTTACAGAAAACACTACATACAGTTGTTCCTTTATGATGAAAAATTAGGTATTTCATTCGAATATCTTGTTTTGACTATTATTCAGCTGTATTGAATCAAGAAGTTTCTGATTCAGTAGTCTGCCCTATGAATGAATTTTCCACTATCGTCTGAATTTTTTCGCGTTGTGGAATATCATGAACCTGAAAAATCAACCATGGGTTCTACAAAAATGGCTTCCAAATAAGAATTATCATTCAACCCATCTGCCGTTGTATTGTGTCATAATATTCGAATCAGATCAGATTCGAACAGAATAAAATGAGAAAATGGACATGTTAATACACCTCTATTAGTTTAATTCTGAGTTGAAGAACTTTTCAAATGAGCAATCACATTGACTAGACACTTGTATGAATTACAAGTCTATCCAATTAATTGTGATGAACATAAAGCGATTGTTTACTGCAGTCAACATTTCCGGACAAATGAAGCGATAAGTTGAAACCACAATACTCTCGGTATGCAATTGTAATATTCGAGCTTTGTCAGGGCTTTTGATGAAATTCAATCATTATACTGTTTCAGAGATCCAATTGTTCTGGAATGACCTAGGATTCATTGGCCATCATTTGTAACTATCAGTTGTTGGATTGACCGAAATTATAGCTATATGAAATGTCCAGAATATACTGTTTGCGCAATTTAATCTCCATTATTTTGATTTCGCATCCATGATGAGTTATGATTTTGAAAAACTTTTTGTTCATTTACTGAATTTCAAGCAGGAAAATAAATTTATTCAGAATTTTCTGAAGCGCAAACTTGACATCATCTGCATGCCGTTGTTCTTCAGGAAACCACAATAGCTTTATTTCTCACTGGAATTTGAATGATCGAGAACTATTTAACTTTTCTGAAAAAAAATCATACAATTGAAAATCAAATGCTGAAAATTGATGAGTATCATAAACCGACCTTTCTCGAGAAATTTGCATTTTGATATCATCAATAATTTTAAAGGGAGATATTTCTCTATTTTCAGCTCGAATGCCGTCATATGAATATTCCATCAATGAAAATATTTTTCTTGAATGAATAACCCTATCCAAATACTAAAAATGAAACCACAAAAATTAACAAAAGCTCCCTGATGATCTTGGCCAGATTTTCAGTAAAGAACATCTGGAATTCATTTGATAATGACATCGAAATATGAAAACCCTTAATAACTTGCTGTTCAACATTGTTCACAGAATCAATGATTTTAACAACTATACATAGGTCGAACTAAACAGAACAGGATATCAGAACATGATAGGAACAACTAAGAAATCAATGTTCAGAAAACACCTGGATCAATATGCATAATTTTGACTATTTGACGAGTATTCCTTTGGTATGTGAAAATTTTGTTTTCGAGAGCATTTCAAGATATTCTAGTTGACCAGATTCATAGCATAGAAACCAATCACGTGGAGCAAAAGTTGACAATTTTGATTGAATTATAACTATCGCAAGTAAGCTGACATTTTATCTACTTCAAAATACGTTCTCAAAGGTCATACTCATTTGTTGAATTGATGATTCGTTTCAAAATATACAGGGTGTTTCAAATTTGATCCCCACCATTAGGATCTCGGAGAGAGAAACAAAGATGGTTGAATTGGAATGAAGTTGCGTATTTACCTGACTAACAATTTTCCATTGAGAAATTTCTGAAATTTTGAGTATAACCGGATATATTCGGAAAAAACTGAAATTTCGGAAAATGGATTTTATTTTTTCTGGCTTTATTTTTCGAAGTATTCGAAAATAAATTGCCCACTTTTTCCCTGCAACATAATGGTATTTTCAGATTTGCTTTCTGACGTTTCGTCTTCCGGCCACCATCATCAACTTAATTTTTTCTACATTGGATTCGTTCTGTTATGAATAGAACCAGATTTATCCTTTTCAATAATGTATCATAAGTTATCATTTATTTCGAAAAATTGGAGATATAGAAAAAAAATTATTCTTATAATAATAGGATTTGACTTTGATGTTTCTAAATTTGACTTCCAATTTGTTACACTCAATGACAGTTTGTTATTGTACAAGTCATTGAAATTTTGCTGAAAAATGGCTTTCACGAATGAAGAAAAAAGAGATATGATACAAATTTAGTACACATACGATAGAAACAGTGTTAGGCTATCGGAAATGTATTTAAACTTGCATCCCGAAAGACTACAACCACATCGAACTATGTTCAAGTGATTGGATCAAAATCTCACCGAGTTTGGTTCTTTTGAAAAGCCAATAAAAAATACAGAGACAAAATCAACCATCAAAATTTGATAAATGAGGTATGTATGAGGTGAATGAGTTAGGCATCGTAAGCTCTTTTCAATGAAAATAGAACTTTGAACAGATAACAATAATTACCTGAAATGTAAAGACAGAAGTAAATCACAACAAATGCTCAAAATGTTGACCTTGTTCACGTTAACACAACTGTGCCCTCCTTCGAATATTATTCCCTCCTCCTCAATCTTCCGAACTCTCTAACAATGATGTGTTGAAGGTCCTCAATATTTCAATATTCCCTCTGACCATAAACTCTATTTTGAAGTGTAAGAATGTATCCATAACAATTAAGTCTGGAGACCTTGCTGCCTACCATTATTCTCTATCCATTTATCCCCAAACCTTTCAGTCAGGTAATTAGTTACTCGTCTGGTAGTGTGCGGTGGATCACCATCATGTTGAAACCAGATGTTGTTATAGTTAGCCGAAGGTAGATCATCCAAATAATCTTCAAAATCGACATTAAAAACTGGTGATAGGTTTCTTCATTCAGAATTCCATCATATAAATGAGGACCCGAAATTCTATCTTTGTAAATTCCTGCCCACATCTCAATACTAAATCGCACTTGAGGTCGAATTTCTCAGAATTGCCTCCAAATGTGTTCGTTATTTCGGTTGAATATCCCACAATTCGTGGAAGTGCTTTTCTCTCCAAATTATATTTTCCAAGAAAACAGAATAATCAGGTCTTCTTATTAGCCAATTACAAAATTTTAATCGCCCTCGGGATAACCAGGATGCAATTTTTGAGATATGTGTACTTTGTAACATTTCGAACCGCTTTTTTGAAATGTCTCCAAGCATTTATTGTATGACAAATATTTATTTCTGAGGAAATTTGACATGTAGATTCCCCCGTAATCATGCTTATCTGCAAATTATTAATTTTTATTGAAATGAAGACAATGTCTAACTTACCATACATACCTTATTTATCAAAATTTTCTAGTTTCCTGGTCCACTCTGTCTGTGTATTTTTTCCTCTCCTCGACTTCTCAAATGAACCAAACTCGCTGAGATTTTAATCCAATAATAATTTGAACATAATTCGATGTAGTTGTCATTTTTCGGAATACTAGTTTGAATGCATTTCCGATGTCCAGACACTGTTTCTATCGTATTTGTAATAAATTTGCATCATATCTCCCTTTTCTTCATTCGTGAAAGCCATTTTTTGCCAAAAATTCAATGACTTGTACAATTTTGAAAGTCAAATTCAGAAACATCAAAGTCAAAGCCTATTATGATAAGAATAAAGTTTTTTCAATATCTCCAATTTTTAGAAAAAAAATGATTACTCATGATACATCATTGAAAAGGTAAAATCTGGTTTTATTCAAAACAGAAAGAGCACAATGCAGCGCCCTTGAGAAAAATAAAGTTTATCATGGTGGCCGGACGACAAAACGTCGGATAGCAAATTTGAAATCACCATTATGTAGCAGGGATAAAGTAGCAGCAATGTGGAAGTGCAATTCATTTTCGAATCCTTCGAAAACAAATCCAGACAAAAATAAAAACCATTTTCCGAAATTTCTGTTTTTTCCGGATATCTCTGGATATACTCGAAATTTCAAAACTTCCTCAACGGCATATTGTTAGTCAGGTAAATGCGCAACTTTTCCTCGATTTCACCATCTTCGTATCTCTCATAGTTTCTGAGATCCCAATGGTGATGATCGAATTTGAAACACCCTGTATGGTTTCTAACGAAAAATAATAATCAAAGGATGGAATTTCAAAGAGTAAAATGAAACTTGTAATGTGTTATCGATATGCTTCAAAAGTTCGTCACTTGATAACACAATAACAGCTTTTTATCACGCCAATTTTTATGGATCACTGTAGAGTTGCGGAGCAGTTCTGGGAATGGTTGTGGGTTCACTGCAAATTGCACTGACTGTACTTTTTTCGTTCACTCATTTCCCAAACTATTTTTGAATTGAATTGAATAAAATAATAAAATAATAAAAATTAAAAAAAATAGTTTTTTTGTTATATTTATCAATATCACTGTCATTCTGTTCATCATTCATAAATTATTCTCATATTGAAACATTCCTGGTATGTTATACAAAAATCAAATATTATCATCGCGATAAAAGGCCAATACTCACTCGATTGATTTACGATACTCACCTTTGCGCTTCGAGTCGAGTAATGAACATATTTCTTGCTTGTTGTACCTACATGAAAACTGATCACCATGTAGAAACCAGTGAAAATGAATTCGACAAGAACATCGCCGATTCACTAATGGTATTCAAAACACACCTCACCTCAATATTTCAATCCAAGCCTGCCGCCAAGAAAAAAACATTTAATTTGTACCTGCACCAATGCCGTCCCCATAATTGCAATGTATTTGAATTCAGAACCGCTCCCTCTCTACAATTCCTGATTCTCCGTTATTACTCTCCCAAGATTTATTCACGTAACATTTGAATTTTCCATCCCATTTTTTACGTTTTCTTTAAAGTGGATACGTAAGTCTTATGAAATCAGACGGATTCAGGTGAAAAAAAATGTGACTGATTTTGATTTAATAATTTTTTTTGCTCCATTTTTGACATCGGAGTTTCTTTATTTCCTTTCCTATTTTTTAAAGTGAAAACGCCATTTTGTTTTCTATGAAGAATACGGATGGGTTGAATAAAAGTTCGGCTTTCAAAAGTGACTACATATATAGTATCTAGATGAGAGAGTATTTCAGAAAGAAAGTAAAAATAATAACTCTAACGGTAACAGAGTCAACCCCTCTTGACTGGAACAAGATATCAGGGCCGGACAAGCATCGTTTTCACTACTTTTTGATAGGAAAGACATTAGTGTTGCATAACTCAACGCTGAGAAACAGCTACCAACTTATTTTTTTAAATGGGGAATGTGATAATTCGTTCAATGAGTGATTTCCTTCAACAACCTGAAAAAATAAAAACTAAATCAATAGAGAATCCGCTGAAGTGTAGTGAAGGGCAAACTGAAAAGTTCACTCCGAAAAGTTACTGCGTAATACAAACAACTGGAAAGTTCAATTAGACTTATATTATTATGGCTATACATGAGAGTTAAAGCATCTTGACTGTAACATCAGAAATTTTCCATCACGTGAAGATTTTGAGTTAGAGTTATTTTTATTTTATACAAAAATTTTCCCATATTATAGGAAAATATAAGATCAACACAAAAAAAACATATATTCTGAGGATAACAGAGTTTATTCACAATATACATAAAAAAACATTCAAGTGAAGTCTTTTGTGCATAACCTTTTTGCAAATGTTGACTTTTGTTTCATCGTTTTCCCTCATAAAGAACCAACAATAATCCTCCGTCATTGCTGCATCCGATCCGATCTGCCTTGGTAACGTTACTCCTTTGTCAGTAAGTCTTGGTGGAACCTTTTTCATTGTTCGTCACAGACAGCACTCAAATTTTCTGGGAAAAAATTCGAATGGGAGTGCAAGAAATTGATTTTGAGAGACAGCGACTAGTAAATTCCATTGTTGTAATCTAGATCCCAATAGTTCAGCATTCCCTTTGGACAAGTGTAGGTCCCGAACTAGATCATTTAATTCAGGTTGTTCGATCAAATATGGTGTTCTTTCATCACTCTCGGGACAATAAGGACCTTCTTTCTCTGGCACATCATTGAACCTGCCTGGTCATCATACATTTCCAAATCTTTCTCCCAATTTGCTGGGTGTTGGAACTGGTAAACCTTCTCCGTGTAGAACCGGAATATCCAGATATACAATTTTGTGTTTGCTCTTTCTTGAAAAACCAGACACGTTTGCCATGCAAAAGTAACAGTTGTTGTAATTATTTGTTGTTTCTCACCAAAATAGAACTGCAAAAGCCATAGAAGAGCGTTTGCCATTCAACCAGTTACTTAGATTTGCTGCACAGGTTTGGCAACATACGTGAGGAGCCCAATCCCGATCTTGATCACCAACAACACATCCAAAATATTTATGGTACTTTGGTCATTTGAATAATTGGTCTGAGATTTAGAAGAAAAGTGACCACATATATAGCAAAAACTATCTGCGGGATTAACGCAGCCACGTTTCTATACTTTGGACAATTTTGTGCTGTTGCGTACGTCGAGTTCAGATATGTAATACTGCGTTTACAGGAGTCAACTTATTTTATTCACAAAGGTAACACCAATATAATACTCTTAATATTCTCGTGTTTGCCAACCTCGCTTCTCTAATACTAACTCACCACTATTCGCGTTAAACCAATATTGATGATCCGATTGTCAACCTGCTACTTTTATAGCGGTTCCGTATTTCTGGTATTTTCTGGAAACTTCGAGTATCGAAAGTTCTAGAAGCGGCATTACAAGTCTGATATACAGCTGAAGCAGATTCGAATACTGCGCAGAGCCGCTGTGTTGCCAGATTTGAAACAATTTCCCCAATTTAGGGAAGAAGCAAATTTGTACAGTCGTGTTCATTAAATTTTTGTGAAAAATCATAAGTCAGTACTCATAACTCTGTAATTATTTTGTCTTGTGTGAATAAATATTATTATTATATTATTATCTCATAGATGGCGTCTTCGTAACAAAAGATGTTCATGTTTACTCAGTAGGATTGTTCTTCAGGAATAGTTGAATCCACCATGGATAAAACTTAAGCACCTTCGGAAGGACCTTGTTTGGTGTTCAAATACGAATGTTTTGTTTTTGGACCTGGGTTTCATCTAGAAGTCTGCTTTAGGTGAAAGTTACAGAAAGTACTGATAGCGATTTATACATCTCACAGATGACATCTTGGAAAAGAGTGATATTCTAACCTACTCATATTGAAGACCAATGTCTAAATAATTGTAGCTGTATCACTCGATGCTTGACGTGTTCTGAATCTGAAATTGTTTGTTTATTCGTAAACTGTTTATCATTTTGCGAGTTGTAAATTAGTTTTTCTCTTCGAATGATTGAAACACTACAAATATTTCCTGTAATTGGTGCTCCTTGCCATAGCGGCTGGACGAGTTTGTTCAATGGATAATATTGAACATCAGATCTATCAGTCTCAATAGCAAATAGCTCATAGAAACGAAATCTGGTTAGTCTGGTAATCAGTTTATCAAGCTTGATTACCCTGTAATCCTATAGGGTGATAGGTATGGCAACCTCAATGTGCTATTAATAAAGCATAAAAGCCATTGCCACTATTGTTTGATTTCAAAAAGCAAACGTGTTCCTTGAGAAGTATATAATTTTTTGGGGTAGAAATGAAAAATAGATACTCAATTAAACTTTCGAAACGATAATTCATTTGTCCCAGTATTCAAATCCCATAGTTTTGCCGACGATCTACCGAATTTATTCGTGACCTCTGTCAAGCAGTGTATTTTCAGATCAGAGACATACATCACAAGTTGCAGACATTTAGGGATAGAAAACGCTCAAGAGCAGTCGTTCAAATGTGACTTGAATTACATAGGTCTGCGATGAAAAAATTGTAGGATATTTAACTAGTGATTTCAATGGTATTTTGTGTGCAGATTTCGGAAAAAATTGTAAAAAAAATCTATCACCTATAGATAAGTCACAAATTTCACTTGAACGATTTAATACGAGGTCTGGGCCTTCCATAGCACTCAGCATAAGTTTTAGGGTCTAGACTTAAAGAAATGTTATCCCCCGGTGTTCCATTTTCATGGTACCGATTTGGAGAAAGGGAATTTGTCCGTTTTTTACACAAGAGGGTGACCTAGTTTTTTCCAACAATGTACCCGGCGTCATGGAAATGTTCAACATAACGCCAGAGAAATGGAGACTTTTCATCGATTCATCAAAAAGAAGTTTGAAAGCTGTACTTCTTCAAAATGGGAACCAATATGCTTATGTGCCTGTTATGTGCATGTTTGAAAGAATGCTACGAAAATCTTGAATTTGTTCTTAGTAAGCTCAGCTTCTCTGATCATAAGTGGACCATTTCTGGAGACTTGAGAGTTATTTCAATGTTACTAGGTCAACAAAGTGGTTACACTAATTTTCCATGTTTCCTATGTGAATGGGATAGCCGTGACAAGAAACACCACTATATCAAGCAGGTGTGGCCAATAAAAAAGGGTCTTATGCCTGGAGTTAAAAAACTAAGTTCAGTGGATCCTAAAAACATCTTATTTCCACCACTCCATATTGGGGCTAATGAAATGAAACAGTTTGCGAAAGCATTAGATGAAAAAGGAGATTGTTTCGAATGTCTTTCTGAAAAGTTTCTTGGTCTATCCGATGCTAAACTAAAACAAGGAGTCTTCGTTGGGCCTGACATAATAAAACTTTTGAAAGATGAAAGCTTTGTCACCAGAATGGAAATGAAAGAAAAATATGCCTGGAATTCATTTAAATTCGTTATAACAGGCTTTCTTGGAAACAAAAAAGACACAAACTACAAACTTTGGTTGCTGAATTGATACAAAACCACAAAATGTTGGGCTGCAACATGAATGTCAAAGTCCATTTTCTTCACTCACATCTGGACTAGAACGGTTCCATCAAGACATAAAAGAAATGGAACGCAGATACTAAGGTCGATGGAATGTTAACATGATGGCAGACTACTGTTGGATGTTGAAAAGGGAAAATTCACAAGAACACAGCCGAAAAAGTACCAGAAAAAGCTTTGACGGAAAAAAAAAGTTTTCACAAAGACTTATAATCACTTTACAAACACTTGTTTATCACTGTTATGCTTAGTTTAGCTATGTAGCATTGTTTTTTTTTGCTTTTACTTCATGTTTGAATAATAAAAATAAATCCACAAGTCCTCGGTTTTTTTTGTACTTTTTCAATTATTTCATCCTTATTTTGTAGGCAAACCTTACGTGGTAGATGAAGACAAATGTCATTTTCAAAATCAGCGCAAAGAACTACATAAAAACCAGTTAACGAAATCAAAACAATTTTTTTAAAAGTTCTTTTTGCAGACCTGTGTTATTTCAATGTGGAAATATCAATTGATGTTTTCTAAAGATATTATTATCGTTATATTCAAAACTTTTCCTGATCTTATATTGAGAATTTCCAGGGTTTCCGGAAACAACTCAATTATAATATTCCAGCCCTCTCTGTATGGATAGAACCAAGCAATCGACAAATTGCTACACAATCCACCGAATCGCAGTAAGGGATTTGAACTCCGAAGCATAATCTTAGATGGGAGATATGAAGTTTCCTTGTAAAGGGCGTGCATTGGCCCTCGAGGGAGCCTCAAATACGACTGATAATTGTGTCTGTTCGAACCAGTTGTCAGCAGTACAAATTAGAAAAGATTCCTGGATTTAGATATGTGTGATTTACTCTGGAGATATTCTAATTTGCTAAAATGGTGGAGTATCATATTCAGGAGGTATCGTAGTGAATTGATATATAATATTGTTCAGCAGATGATAATTGATAATCCAATTGGTTCAATTAAATATTTTATTAAAACAACGATAAAAATAAAATAAAAACAACAATAAAAATCAATTGGCGCACCGGGGCGACTTCATTGATTCCAGTGGCGCATTTGCTTTTTCAGCTGCAGGAAAACCCGGAAAAACCTGCAGCACCACATCATCTGAAGATCTTGATCTAACAATGTCCTCTCTCTTATAAAACAAAATGTAGGGTGTCTCCAGAGGCTCCAATAAATTCAATTAAATTAGGAGTGAGGTAACTCTTCTTTTAGAGAAATGCAATGGCGTCTTTTCATTTTGATACGAAATGGTTCTTATTATAATTATTGTGCTATGGAATTTGAGAAAATTTTGAAGAATTTGGTTTCGAATTTCTTTCTCACAAGTCATTTTTGTCAGCAACATACCATTCAGGTATTGTGATCTCACGCGATTTGTGAAAATTCAAAAATCGTAAATTGAAAGCCCACTAGTCAAGAGAAATATCGAGGCTGGTCTGGAAATGTCCTGAATAGTATGGCGAACCAGAATTATCTGATTCTAAACTGAGTTCCGGCAAACATTTGAGATTTTAAATTGAATATATAGCTGACTTGTATGTTAGACAGAGATAATCAGCTTCAAAAAATGGTGCTGAACCCGATGTAAGGGTACCAAACCTATGATACGAGATCAGATCAGGCAATTGGTCAATAACAAACATGAGTAATATTGGAAAAATATACGTGGAAAGCACACGGGAAAATCTCCATGAAGAGCCTATCTGGAAAAAAATTAAGAACTACTTCAACACAGCAAGAATCAGCTCAAGAACTGGGCTGTATAATTATGGACTTGGATACATACCTTCCAACGAAGGTACTGATACAAAACATGAACTGCTGTCTATCAATGTGGAGCTCTGAATAACAGGAGGCAGATAATTCATGAACAACCCTCATTATATCCATAATAGTATGATGAATATTTTACAAAAGACCTGTACAAACTGAAGCAGTTATATATTTCATCAGTACAGGCCGTACTATAGATACAACTTTCGAATTGAGTACCCCTAGATTCTAACAATCCTAACATCGAAGCATATCGAAATGAAACTGTCTGATGTAGGATCATAAAGCAACGCTTATGGGTTCAAGCATTATCAAGTTCTCTGGTTGAAGCGGAGGTTGTCGAAGAAGGCAAAATTCGAAAGTCAAAGATTAATTTTATAACGGATCGCCTTGAAAAGCCTAGTTTGTTGGATTGATTCTTTTATCGATTCCAAAGATGTATGCGGAAATGCCATCACCTTTTCTATTCAGGGATGTTATTGTTGAGGATGGAAGTGTTTAAATGTTGCATTCATTAATCAGTCTGTACCACTGATGAGATCTATGTCAGAAACAAAAGATTGGATCATGAATGCAACACTTTTGGATTCTGGTATCATCTAGTTCCCTGTAAATATAGTACTAATGTATATGGAATCTGCCAAAAATATTTCAATTCCTTTACATAACTTCAACTCGTTTTTCCACTCGTGGCCATATATCTTGTATAAAACATATGAAAGTAGTTGTTTCGAAAGTATTGTATGGAAGTTATTTCTAGAGGACGTTTTTCTAGTTCGTGTCTGAAAGTTACTCCTTTGCGTGATTTACACATCTTTGTATAGTGTTAATTTTGAAATTGATTGCTATCTTTCTTCTTTTGAAAGATTGCCACATTTTTGTCTATCACGATGTAGGAGTAGAAGGCCAAAACCTTTCTTTCTGATACCCCAATTATATTCGAAATTTTTCCAGGACCCAATATTTTTGTAAACTTGTAGATTTCACTGATTTCAGATGAAAATAAATGTTGGAAGCAAGGAATGTGTTGTTTTCAAAACTCAAAATAGTTACTTTCTTCCTTTCTTCTTGAAGATCACCACATTTTTTCGTATACAGAGTTAAAAGCCTTGTAACTTTTATTTATTTGCTTATCATTCCACATAAGAAGTTACCTGAGTTATAATGTTATATAGATGTTACCTGAGTATAAAACAAGTATTTTTATTGAGTCTAACGAGTATTTCATCAAACGAATAACTCATATTTTTATAATTCTGACCTTTTGTGACCATCCAACAAAATATAACAAGGAGATGCAAATTGTGGTCTTCAGATGACAACAATTCGAGTTTATAGTTTTCAAGATACCAGATTTACCCGAACATCATTTTAATTCAACAGAAACTACTAAAATACATAATAATTCGTAATAATGGTTACCAGATTCTAATTATTTTTCTCAACTTTTTTTCCCTTTTCATTGGCCATTCCTATGAAAAGGTTGGTTGACACTGGAAGTCACAGCATTCTGGAAATGACCTCTCACTTTATGCCTGACACTGTCAATTACGAACTACCTTATAAAGTACTATTTCCGTGGAGAGAGGACTGGATCCTCCGGGAGAAGGAAATATTAAGAGCAGATAGTTGCTGCGACTGTGTTTTAAGCGAAAATTTACGCTATTGAATTGTGTGCGGAGAGATTGGATAAATCCAATCTCACACACGAGTCAATAAAAATATTTTCAGGCAGTCAAACGACATTGGAAGCTCTTGGCTCCTATCGAGCAACGTCTAAATTGGTAGTAAATTGCCAAAAAACACTCTCCTCGAAAGAAAGACTTAACAGATTGTCTCTGATCTGGATTCCTGGTCATACTGGCCTGGAAGGTAATGAAGCTGCTGACTCTTTTGCAAAGGAGGGTGCTGCAAGCGGCTTCATCGGACCAGAACCTTTCATTAGCATCGCTTCAGGCTTTCCCAAACAAACAATGAACACCTGGATGGCAAAAAGATTTATGGATTTCTGACAGAATAGTTCAGGATTGGCTCACTCCAAGGCATTTATTCACCCTTCGAAGCTTGATACCAAACAGCTGTGGGACTACAGTAGGGATGAACTACGATGTTTAACAGCCTGTTAGTCATGTAATTTGAATAATAATATGCAGAGACTTGGACTATCGGAAGACAGTATGTGTTTGCCTCTGTTTGGAAAATGATGGAACAGCAGAGCAAATACTTTGTGCCTGCCCCGCTGGGGACGGATCATGTTCTTAGAGTTCGGCAGATCCGTACTCTTACCATCTGACCTGAAAGACCACTCACCATACAAACTAATCGGCTTCGTTAAGAAGCTGGGTTCATCTGGCCGAGTGTGATTAGGTGTGAGCCGCAATAAACCCTTGCGGGTTGCGTTGGAGTGTGGAATAGACCCACTCACTTTAGACGTAACCTAACCTATGAAAAGTTATTCTTACGACCACTTCTTCGGAACTCTGAAATAACAATACATAAAATAATAATTACACCTTTTCCAATCTTTTTGAAAGAAGAAATTATTGCTCATCAGTTGATGAACTGATCAGCAATGGGTTCACTGGATACTTAGACTCCACCCCACATATTCCACGAACGAGTATTAAGAAAGATTACTAAAAATGAATCATGAATCATAGGGCACTTCGAAAAATCCTTGTAGGAACAAAATAATAAATACATTATTTTGAAACCAATTTCATGAGAAATTGAATTTCTTATGGGGCCATATATGATTGAATCAAAATATTTGAAATTTTTTGATTTATTGTTACTTTGTCCAATTGTCAAATTTTGATTTTTGGCTGTTCCGCCTTCATTTCAAATGATATAAAAGAAGAAGACGAACCTCCATATTGATCATAATCTGCCATATACCAACAACTTAAGTTTTTTAAATACTGACCTTCAATTCTTTTACATTTTTTATAGCCACTGTAATTAATTCAGCTACGCTATACATATACTTCACCTATCGAAAGAACATGTAATATACGAATACAAAACAGAACATTTTTTCATCAAAACACTCCTGAATCATCTACGTCGTTGACAATATATCATCAAATGTTCAAATTGCCTTCCATTTTTCCTAAAATTCATATCCGCTCCTGCAATAATATTTCAATGGCAATTTTTCAGCATTTGTGGAGTTTATTCCAATCCATGGATATTTGAGCCGAATACCTTGCCTTTGATGAAGCCCCACAATGGAAAGTCCAGAAGGGTCAGGTCAGTTGAATATGGCCATTCAACAGAACCGTTTTTGCCATCGTCCTGCATAGTTATATTGGGAATATCTCTGCGATGTGGCTGAGCTTCTTCATGTTGAAAATACTGATTTTCCCTCAGAATATCCGAAGGAAAATTTTCCAACAACTCAACTAGACTTTCCCACGAAAATTCGAAATATGAGTCCCCAGTCAAAGATGTCTCAAAACAGTAGGGATCTATAACCTTAGAACTTACCACGCCAAACATCAACTTCAAATATCTTTTTGTAATAATGAATATTGCTGTTAAACCATACGTTATTTGTGAAACTACTCTCAACACACCATAAAATTGCAGTTTTGATTTAATTATCCTGACGATGTTGTCTGAGTAGCCATCTTCAAAATATTTTTTTTCTATCATAGTGTGTTGAACGCAAATGGTGAATTTTTCTTTCTGACTTTGTAAGAGCTTAATTTATGGCTTCTCAAAATGTTTCAAACTGACGTAGTCGATTTAGCACTATAATGTGCAATTTCTCTGAATGATACTTCTTTGTTGTCAAATTTTAGGTACCTATTCCACGAATCCTTAATCTAATGAATGTCACTTTATCATTACTGAGAATGTCTTCTGAACTTACCCAAAAGTCCAATTTCTGTATTGCCGCCGCTGTTAGTTACTGTATAACTCCTAATAGAGGGTTTTTCAAATGAATTATGATTCTATAAACTCCTCTCAATGCCTTAAAATATCTGGCTGACGTCTCAGGGTACAACTCCCCATACAAAGCTAGACATCCAGTAGCATTTCTCGAACATCTGGGGTATACGAAAAGCATATCAACTTTCTCGTCATTCATAGTTTTTTCCTCACAAATTTACACGAATCGGATAACTACGTACTTGACAGTAAATTTAACAATTTTTCATATTCTGTTAATTCATGTGTCACGTTAAAAACATAAATTTATTTCAGTACTCTCATAAATATTTTCTCCACTAAGTATCTTTATTTACCAGAAAACATCAGAAACAAACATTTATATTTCATGAAAATTGGATTTTGATAGGTTCTTCCATATTTATACAAAACCTCTGGAATGCATGCATACTTGCAAGTTTTGAAAATATCTGTGGAGTCGACGTACCTTTGAGTTATAAGATACTGGTTTCTTCCTCTTCAAGACTAAACGAATACTGATGATGTTTTTTCAGGAAATGTATTGCAATACATAACTGAATTATCAATTATGGTAGCTGCAAAATCGATGAAAATAACTGAAAGTTTGTATTTGAAAAAATTGAGTTGATAATGAAATCTAATGAACGAAACGTCGTACTGCAAATTGGTTTATCAGATTATAACAAATATAAAACAGTATTGAACGTTCCTCTGATTTTTTATCCCATTCGAAAAGGAGGCGGTAGAGCCAAAAAAACGAAGTTCGACAATTCAATTTTTTGCGATTTAAAAAAAAAACATTGATATTCTCGATATGAGAAGAGATTATTCTAGTTCCTAAAATATTTTAAAATGAAGTTCACTGCATATTCTAGACATTTTTGTTTAGAATATGCAGAGTTTTCATTGACGTTAATCGTTTTTATCTTTCTTCGGAAGTTTTCCACATTTTTGTATGATGATAGAAAATAGAAAGCCAAATATTTTTTCTCAACGAAAGAGCTATATTATTGAAATAATTATTGCTATGTGCTCGGCCAAACGATAGCTTTTTTTTAATGGGTGTATCAGATTTGGTTTCACACAGAAAATATCGGCTGTTCGACAAAATTATGACAAGTTCTTTAATAAAAGTTATTCTGCTGATATTTGCAAATCACTGCCGAAGAAACAACTCGTATATCATGTTCTCGACAGACCGTTCATGTTTCGTATCTGAGAAGACGCGCAACTTCCTAGAAAGAATATTCATTAGCATGGTGTTGTTGAGCCATTAGCGAAATCACCGTTCGCGACTCGCAATCAGATTTGATAAATGGCTTTGAATGGAAATTAACTTCTACGGTCACGAAATGGTCACTTTCAGGATGCGAAATTATCTGATAAAAAGAATAATTGATTTTCAGTGGTTGAATGATGAATTATTTTCCATACTGAAAAATTCCTCAGTTCAAATGAGAACAAGTAATAACTCATGGATATCCTACACCTGCTTAGTTATTCCAAATATTATCACCTCTGTCACATCTGAAGCACCCGCCAAATTATTGACCTCTATAAGGAAAATGTTTTATTCATTGGGTTAAATGAATTTTCTTAAGGGGCTCTAGTTATTTTTTAATGAAATACAGTTCGTTATATTCGCTGTGAATAGTTAAAAAAATTCTCTTCTCAATATTAGTTCAGAATTCAAGTATGTTGCACTCTCGACACAAACCATCTTTGATGAATCTTGTGGAACTTGGAAATATTTATGAAAGCAAAAAATTTTTGAGAGTGCCATAATATGTATATGACAGTATTCTTTGCCCTCTCTGTTTTCTGTTATAGTTAGGAAACAACCGTTGAAGTATTTGAAGAAATCAAACATTGAGTAATCAACTCACTACGAGGTTTTCTTATTTCTCAAACGTTTTTTTCATTTCTGCTTATCATTATTTCACGAGAATGTTTAGTTATATTCACATAATCGAACAGTTCTGGGATAGGCAATTTCGTTTATCTTGAGTTACCACCTGAAAAAAATATATTTACATTTACAAATAAATTAACAACAGTCTCATTTATATTAAGAATTTACCGGGCAGAAGCATCTATCAATACTTTCAAGGATGTACTCATCTGTCATTTTTTCGTAAAGCTTCCTTATGATCGTCTTTATGAGATGTGAAATTCGGTTCACTTCAAATGTTTCTAGAATGTTCAGTGTGTATTTTTATGACCTTCTCGAGAATAACTTTATGCTATCTGGGCGTTATCGCCGCTACATAAACAATAAAATATTTGGAGATGAGAGAAAAAAGAAGATCACAAAACGTTAATCACATTGAGCAATTTTTTTTGACACAAAAGGAAAAACAAAACGAATTGTAAAAAAATATCTTCAAAATAATTATATCTTTTGAAACAAGGTTGGTTGGTCGTTGCAATGTTTTTTTAATAAGTATCTAATATGTCTGATGGTTTTTAAAATAGTAATATTATCAACAGGAAAAAAACAATTTTCGCGAGCTGAAGAAGAATTTAATTGAATTCGAAACGTCGGCAAGGAAACTATTGTTTTATTAAGAAAAACATGATCCTGTTACCGAACCAACCTATTTTCAGAAAAATTATTGGATCACTAAACTAGTTAACTGATTATATTCTTTATATTTCAACTGGATGTATTACATTCAACAAACAGAAATTGTTATTAGTGGTCGACCTGCAGTAATCTAAGACAAGTACTTGAGGCCTCTGGTGGAGACAAGCCTATCACAAACGGTTCGTGGGATGGCGGAAGAATTGAGTATCAGTTCCTATGTGGTTTTTGATGGTTTAAAACGTATTGGAAAGGACAAAAAGGTCAAAAAGCTCAAAGAGTGGGTGCCTCTCGATTTTAATGTTCGACAGAAATTGTCATATTCCAAAGTATGTTCTTCTTTGCTTTTGCGCAACCCATACGTCCCTTTTTTGGAACGAAGCGTCACGTATGACGAAAAGTGGATTTTCCACACGATAACAGGAGGCGTTTTAGAACAGAGATTGGACACCGATGAGCCATCCAAGCACTTTCCAAAGGCAAAAACTCACCAAAGACCATGGTCATTGTATAATGGTCAGCAGCTAGTGTGATTCAACATAACTTTTAAAAACGGGTCCAAACCATCACAGCAGAGTCTATTATGAAATCGACGAAATGTATCGAAAACTGAGTCAGCAGCAGCCGGCCCTGCCCAACAGAAGAGGACCGATCCGGCTCCACGATAATGCCCGTCCGCACGATTCATAAATCACCGTCCGAAAATTAAACGAATCAAGCATCGAAGTTCTGTCTTACCTACCATACTCCCCAGGCCTCTCGCCAACCAACTACTATCTTTTCAAGCACTTCTATAACTTTCTCATCGGTAGAACCTTCGCCAATCAGGACCAGTCAAAAATGGCCTTTGTCGAATTCATCAAATCCCGAACACCAATATTTATGCTGACGGAATTATTCGACTCGTGTGTTACTTTGACAACAGTGCACGACAAAACTTTTTGAAACAACCTAATATTACCACTTATGTTAGATTGTGTTATTATAGTAGCCAGACCTATAAAATTGAAAAGGAATGGAATTGAATGGCGACGGGATTTTTTTCGCCTGTATGCCTTATTTTTATCTCATTCATGAGTTCAATTCTAGATATTTTCAGAAACTGGTAGTATTTTATGAAGGTAGATACTATATACATGATTTGGAACAGAGTAGGCTGTCACTCCTACTTTTGAATCTAATACATATTTGAGAAAATCAATCATTATTGTTATTGTCCGAATTAGATGCATTTCCATATTTCTTTAGTCACCCCCTGATGTTACATTACTTCACTTGTTTCTTAAATTTCAATTTGAGAAAAACGCCTGCCTTTCAAAGTGAATGAGCCTAGAGAAAACAACAGCAATTCTTCTGGTATCGGTAGGTATATATAAAAGATATCTATCATCGAAGTAACTTTTCAAAACTATTCCTCTCAGTATGCAAACGTGAAAATAGCAGAATTGCCTGATATTATCTAGAAATGGAAAAATCAATGAAAAAAGATAATACGTTATGTAAGTTGGTGGGTTCATTGGATTTGAGCAATTTCCTTCTTCGTCACACATAATACAACTTCTAATACTAATACTCCACTAGCACCTATCAAATCCTACTGGATACAATTACTGAACAGCTCATTTGTCTCTAGAACCTGCCATTGCTCATGATGTTTGAACTAAACTGATCACCTGACCTCTGTATTGAAGTTTAATCATTTTTCGCAGTCACCATTCATTTGAATACACCAGGTCCTCTGGTAACGATAGGTAAATAAAATCTATTGAAAACTTTTTCACACTTTCGTTCTGGTGTTGGAAAAGTGTTTTAAATAGACTCATCTTACGCCAGAGGTTCAGTACGAACTATTAAGGTATTTCAAACCGTTTTTTTTTCAGTTTATGCACATAGCTGTACCATTTACAATAGAAGGTAACAGCTACCAGAATTTGAATCACCAAATGAAAACATTTAAAGAACCAATCTGAATTATAATGTTCTACTTGAAGGCTATACCAGAATGTGTTCTCAATTTTAGAGATGATACTACTGAAAAACTGCCATCTTTCATCAAGAGCATCTCCAAGTAACATTAAAAAATAACCACGATCGAGTTCATGTAGAAAACAGTGAAATTGATAAATATTAACCTTGGTTTTCACTTAAGGAGCAGGTATATGTTTTCGATAGAATATTTCCTTGATAGTACTATATTTTGCAACGATCATGTAATGATGGTTATTAAGACACGAGCATTAACCGGGATACGAAACGAGCCGAAGGCGAGTTTTGTATGGTATATGCGAGTGTATTAATAACCATTACATGAGAGTTGCATACGCTATTTTTTCTAAACCCGATAAATAATGAAAAACTATAAATATTATATTTGTATTGAACACATTTACAGTAATTAACTCATATTTTTTAAAAAAACACAAACTTAATGGTATTATCATGGATATATGAAAACTATAAAGATTCTAATTATATTTATATTGAATATAACAACTGTAATAAATCTGATCTTTTAAAAATATTTGAGTCGATGGTATCCCTTCTATATCGCTGTTTTCAGACATTTTGATAATATAGGTAGGTAATATGAAAACTGATTTTGACAAATAAAGCAATTAGTTACATAGGTTAGAATCTAGGACAAACAAAGGAACAGGATTCTTGATTGAAAAATTATGGGTTTCTATTGGTTGATAATCTGTATCGTTATGAAAAATCTGTATCATAATGGATATCATTATGAAACGGATCATGGTCATATAAGTGTATTGTTAGAGTACGGGTGTAGAAAAAAAATATTAAGGGACTCATTTTCTTATTACGTTCACGATACTTTACTTTATAAAGTATATACATATACTGGGACTCAAGTTTCATGATCTTGATAAACAATTACTTTACACATACAAATACACTGTGTGTTCGTACTCATTCTATGAATAAATGAAAGTTTATAAAACTTTTAGTTTTCTCGTTTCTTTCAGGTATTTATTCGAATGAGTTTTCAGAAAAAATGTGATCTATGAAAATTCCAAATCATATTTTTTTATTGCCCAAACATACCACGCTACAATCTATAAAACGGCAATGTTAAACATTGTCAAGCCGTCGATATCACGCAGTGAATTAATATGCAGGCGATAGTATCATAAAATCGAAGCATGACACGTTACATGGATACAAATATTTAGTTGCTGGCATTTTTCAACTCGTGGATTTGAGAATTTATTATAACGTGCTGGGGTATCTCTTTTATTTTTTGCTGGGGAAAAGTATATATGTTTTCGAGAAGACATGAATATATTTTCAAAACCAACTCCGATATTTGAGAAATCAAGCACTACGAGTATGTATAATGTGATTATTTATTATTTACGGAAAGTAGATAAAAACTGCTGCATCCAGTCGCTTCAAGGACTACGTGAAACAGGCAATCTTTCGAGTTCTCAGAATCAGCTCTAATGTTGATGTTTTTTTATATTACTTGAAATCTGCAACTCTTTGAAGCGTGAAAAGAATTATTCAAGTTGTTTTATTTTTTTAAATGAATTTTTTGTATATCGATAATAAAAATAATGAGCCTCACTCTAAGAGACGTAAACTAACAGAATCAGCGTATATTCTCATATCTGGAGAGAATTGTATTTCGAATAGCTCCTTAGAAATAGACCGTACTTGGCTACCCATCTTGAAGAAGAATTTGGATAGTGGCGAAATGGCAACAGACTGATATCGGAAAGCACCTTGTATTACATCGAATTTTTCAGTTGTCAATCAACAACATTGACATAATTTTATATTTCAAAACTCCTTTGTCATCTGTCGAAGAAGTAAAGAAATAAATAATCGAAAAGGAATAATTGCTTGTATATTAGAACTTTTTTGTCCAATTCAGAATACGAATGCAGACTTTGGCCTCCGAAACGTTACAATAAGTATTTCATTATTTCTAAACAACTTTTTTGATTGGCAAAATTGTTAAATGCGACAAGTTACTGATAAGTAGAAGATTTTTCTTTGTGAAAAATACTTTGATTTTACGTAGCAACTTATCAGGGTAAACTAAAAAGTAAGGGTAAACTAAAAAGTTTGCCCTTCTACACTTGTATAAAAAGTTCTTCATTATAATTTTATTTTTTCAGATTGTGAAAGGTAACAGATACCCAAAAAAGGTCGATAAAAAACCGATTTTCCTTCACAAAAAATGACTTTCGTTGAATATAAAAGATATCATCTATATATTTGTACCAGTACAAGAAACTGTTAGTTAACTGATTATAATGAACTTCCTACTCTATGTTATCTATGAAAGTTTCAGCCAGCAAAGGAGTCAACAGGTTACCTATCATCCATCCAAGTTTTTCAATTGACAGAATACTGGGAAATAAATTTTGGACCTCAAACGATATTGATGTTGCGTTATCAATTTTATAAGGATTTCTGAGATTTTTACGGTAGATGCTTTTACAAACGACACCACAGGTCTAATCGGAAAATTGGTTTTGTGTAATTTGATAAGAGAATACGGTTTGGATGATTATGGATTCATTATCAATGCTCTACATTTATCCCTTCCATTCACCACCAATTCAAGCCATTTTATGGCGAAACACGCCATACAGATGCCAAACGGATGCAGAAGTAAATCCAAAACACCTACTTTTCCCAATCATGCGAAATGCAATACTTTTCTCGACGCGTGTTTCATCAACCTAGTTGGAGTCTCATAAACTTTTCAACAATATGGAACGGCATTGGTTTTTAAATTGTGTAAGATCATATACAAACATTATTATAATGCAAATGTGATGCAATATTAATTTCGTCATGAATTATTTCAGTTTTTGATATTATTTTTCGAATATTACTGAACGTTATTACTATTATCAGAAAATCGATTTCAATTGTGAATATTCAGATTTAAATTACCAAATATTTTAAGACCGCATGTTCATATTGAAATATATTTAATGATACTTCAATCTTTTGGAAACAGATATTTTGAATGTTTGTAATGCTAAATCGGAAATGAATAGTTGATTGAAGGCTTATTTTCATATACATCGGATTATGAAACCATTATTAAAAATGGAAAGCATTACTCGATGAATTTTGAATATTACAATTTAAAACATTTCATTCTGTTTGAAATACGGATTTCGCGATTTTCAAAAGATATAATTGGTTTTCATTCAAAGTATACAGTTTTCATCTATAATTCTCTGATGAAAACTGAGTTTTCATAAAAAACTCAGTTATATTCAAAAATGGGTTTTGAAAAATTTCAAAAATTCCCTGATAAAACGAACAAATATTTATTGGGAATATTTTGCATTGGTAACAGAAACAAATGTACCAAAAAATATGAAAACTCAGTTACAACAAATTGAACGTTTCACAGACTAAGGGTTCGGTCAGTCGTAGAAAAGAAAATCAATTCACGTGATTTTTTCAATTTTCCCGGTTTCAGTGATTTCCATGAGTATCTCCCTTTCTAGGAAGTAAATGGACTGTATGATGAATCGTTTGGTAATTTGATTGGGACGTTTTTTATATCACAGTTGCAAGAGAGAAAATGCTCTAGCATATATCGAGTAGACGGCCCTGATCCTCTCGGTGACAAAATGATCACTTTTTGGCGACTGGTCGGAAATTACAATGGACGAAGAAAGTTAGGACCGACCTGATGAAATGATTATAAATATTCAAGGTTTTGTAAATAGTTCATTCTGAAATAAATTGTTTTCTTCTTGTCTTTGGAGGTTTCCTACATTTTTTGTATAAAGACGTAGAAAGTCAAAACATTTCTTTCGCAAAAGTTATTGTCTCATAAAAATATGGTCTTTTCAATTCGAATTACAATTGCTGATTTTTTTTTTATAACTTGAACTAATGGTATTATTATATAAAGACTGAGCAAGAGGTGCCCGGCTTGTATCCAACTGGATCTGTTGAGTACTGGTCAGTTTATAAAAATGGCCGAGTTACTGTTTAACTTCGTATAGAAAGAGCAGCCAATTATTTTCATTTCACAATCAACAGATGGAACTGTTTATTATGGAAAAATACTCTTTGGCCCTTCATCTCCTTCGTATTTTTCAAAAACGACAGCGATTTAAAATTTTTGAAAAAAGTAATTGATACTATTTATTCAATTGAACTATTTTCAAGTCACATCCTCTTATTCCGATTGTTTCAAATGTTGGCAATAGCTTCAATATTCCAAATAAAATACCATGAACAAATGAAAAAACTTCTTTATTTCTGATTCAAGGTTATCCAAAATATTCTGTGGACATGGCTTCCAATAACTGTTCATCATAATCCATTCAAAATCATGTCAATTCCACAAGACCACGACAAATATAAAAATTGATGAATGGAATTGAATTTCATAGTGATATAGTTCAACTGGAAATAACCGTTAACCAGCTAACGGGGTCTTACCTTTTAACGTGTGATTCCAAACACGGAATCAAGAGCGTAAATTAAAAAACTGAATATCAATAATATATTTTATTTAGCTGTTCTTTGACAAAGGAAGGAGATGGCTGACAAATGGTTGATTTCTACGTAGAAATTTATTTCCCTGAAAACTGGAGTTTTCATGTTTTTTGCAATCTCCATATTGAATAATTCATTGAAATTAGCTCGGTCCAACTAGAATGTACTGATGTACATATACATATTACATAATGAAAATTGAAACTGGCGTAGAATAAATTCAAAATAGGCATTGTTTCCAAACACTAGAATTGCAATAGTTACCCTTCTCTACGCGGGTATCACCAACCAATTTCGCGTCTTCGAGACATAAAGAAAACATCAGTGGGTGAAACGTTCATTGAGGAGAGTATCACAGTTCAGGTGTTTGGGATTTGAATAGTAGTTATTCACAACACACTGCTTTTCTTGGCAAATCCTGGTGTAAGACTTTATCCTCATGGAAAATTTTGAGAAATTTCGAGAATTATCTGTTCATTCGAACAATGTTTGGAAATGATTAGGATCATATATACAAATTTTTCTGACAATTTTTCGATGGAAGATATTCATGGCTATATATGCAATTCATTTGGGCATACCCAGAGTAATAAAAAATACAAGTATTTGTAAAGCTCAACGTGAATAAAGTAAATGAAAAAAGGAATATATAAGGAGAGATTATCATGGGAAAAATATTTTGGCTTTTCATTCCTCCATTACTTTACAAAATAAAATCTGAAAAAAAGAAGAAAATATTAAAATTTAACCATTGGAACTCTTCACAAAAATGTTTGGATCAAGTATAGAAGTTTGTTCACTACTTTTTGTTGAAAATGCTCATACCAAAACTGAAAAAAAAAATTAAAAATCTGCAAATATGCAGACTGTAGCATTCAAAATAGGAAACTTATAGTTCTGCTATAACCGGAATTGAGAGTAAGTTAGTACTTTTCAAATAAATAGTTTAGTACTTTTGACTATCTCCTATGAAGAATCAGCTTGTATCTAATATATTCCCCATTTATGTCTAAAAACATTTCCCTTGTACTCAAATCCCGCTCAACACGCAGGCTAAGATATCATAAGACCATTTTAGAAACTAACTAGTTATGAAGTTAATACAAAAAGTAATTTGTACTAATTCGTTTCGACTGAAAAATGTTTGGTCATTGGTCCAAATCGATTAGTTTTATTACTTGGAACAGATGTGTTTTTTTGCCAATCTCTTTTTTATACTGAGCTGTCCATCAGGTCATTAACCATAAAAATTCTAATAGCAAATTGAAACAGTAGTCCAGTCTTCACGTCTTTACTAAGAACATTATTTTTCTTGTGAACTTACAACATATTTCAATTCAGATTTCAAATAAAGAATTCTTCAATAACTTTGAAGATATTCTGGAACAATATTGAACTCAAATAGGAAGTATTCAAATAAAAATTTGTATTTAATTCACTGAGGAAAAGCTTCATTCAAAGTCAAATAATCGATTTCGTTGCTTGTGTTTTCTTCATATCAAGCTCTGTTTTCGAGAGAAAAATCAGTTCTAAAAACTATTCATGGACAACAAAATAAAAACCAAAAGTAAATAATGAACAATTTCGACCTTGAAGTAAATGAGAAAAATGTCTACCTTTTGATAAAATACGCGACTGCAATCGAATTGTCATTGTTGTTTGATACGTTAAAAAACACTTTATGACATTGTTATTGTCAATTATTCGATTCGTCAGTCATTCACATGTAGTACACGAGTTTAATAAACAAGAGCCTACAGATGACCTCATGAATGGAAATCAAGAGGATTCATATCAGGACTACGAGCTGCCCAATTTTGTGGACCTGCACGTCCAATGTAGCGATTAGGGTAGGTGATGTGGATTTTCTGACGGGCAAGAACACTAATATGAGCTGGAGCTCCCTCGTGTATGAACCACGAACCACATGTTGCCTCCCACAAGTACCGGCACTTCTGACAAAATGGGTAAATGATCTCGCAAAAAGTCTGTGTAGGATTCACCTGTTGATCTTGCTGGTAGAGAAAATGGTCCAATTAGGTATTCACCAATTATTTCTTCAGCGAAAATTGCTGCTGAAAATGACTTACTTTAATAACGTGGGGATTTTCGTCGGCCCAAAAATGCTCATTGTGAAAGTTCATAACAGTATCTCGTGAAAATTTTGCTTTGTCCGTAAATAAAATATTAGGTAGAAAAATATTATTGTGTGCCATCGTATGAATCAATCACCTACAAAACATTGATTTTGGGTGAAAATCCCGAGGCGGTAGAGCTTGCACCCGCTGTATGTGATATTTATATGGGGGTGTTTTTCAGAACTGGCCATACGGTTTTTGGGCTGACTTTCAGCTGCAGTGCAATCTTCCTGATAACACTTGAGGAATCTTCTTCTATCGCATGAAGTGAAGTTTCTTCTTCTCTTCTAGACAATATTTTAGCTACATGGTTTTCTCATATACCGAGTGTTTTTCCTTTCACAAATTGAAACTCTTTCAAAATATTGATTTGGATAATTTGAATAAATTGTAATGTTGTTTTGTTTTCTAATATTGATCTAAATGATTTTATTAATTTGTTTTTGTTTTTCAGGAAAATATATATCTGGTGACTGATCTTTTGAATACTGGATTGTGACATTTGAATTTCAATGGAAACCAACTAAGGAATAATTTAATTGTTACATTGTGTGCGTAACCATTTTACTGAGAACAAAAGATAAGAAATTTCTAATTGAGGTAACGTATCTAACCTATATTTTAAATGAACAAACTTATTAACTAGTCTCATTGGACAAGATTCTTAAAAACAATAAATATCGTAAAAATTTTTCCCCAAATTTATGTTAAACATTTTGCTACATCAAAAACAAAATTTGAACATTTAATTTTATTAACATGTTTATGTTTCTTCTTTATTGTTTCCAAATTATCATTTTCTTTTATTTAAGTTTTATATTGATATTATATACTTTCAATGTTAAAAATACCCCTTAAACTTTTATCGATAGGATTTATTAATTTATAGCTATTCTTTGGCTCTTCTGTTTCTATCATATAGGGACCTTCAAATGGCAATAGCAATTTTGCACATTTGTTTCTTCTATTATCAGGAACTCTCATAGACTTGACAATTACTAAATCACCTTTCTCAAACTTCACTTTTTTACCTCTACGTCTATTCTCTCTTTTCAAATATCTATTTGCATTTCTTTTTATTTTTAAATTAACTTTTTCCATTATTTCATTCAAATCTTTCTC
Source organism: Leptinotarsa decemlineata (assembly GCF_025532065.1). NCBI lineage: Eukaryota > Metazoa > Arthropoda > Insecta > Coleoptera > Chrysomelidae > Leptinotarsa > Leptinotarsa decemlineata. The sequence continues at coordinate 4,335,080 of NW_027412549.1, read as the reverse complement.
ATTCCTTATCTATTCTCTTTCAGGCATTCTACCATTCATAATATATTCTGGACATTCTTCTGTCACTGTACTGGGTACTTCATTTAAATATCGTTCTACATCATTTAACTTTTCATCCCAAGTTCTATGGTTGTCCTATGACATTATTCTTAAATATTTTATTACTTCTCTTATATATCTTTCTGTTGGATTAGATGCTGGATGTCTAATACTTGTAAAATTCAATTGTATACCTAAATTATCTGTAAATTTCCTCATTTTGTCATTATTAAAATATGTTGCATTATATAGGATAACCTGTTCTGGTTTACCTATTTTGTTAATAAATTTTTAACTGTTTTGAAGTCAGTTTTCTTTGTTGGGTATAATTTTGTAAATTTTGTAAAGTGGTCATTGATTATAAAAATATGTTTGTTATTGTTTCTTGTCGTTATTAAGTTACTAAGAAAGTCTATTGATATAATTTGCAGTGGCCTGTTAGAAATTATGCTCTTTGATTCATTTTTGTTAACCATATTTTTGGCTTTTGTCATTCGGCATAGAGTACATTTATTTATTATGTCTTTTGTCACTTGTAAGTCATTCCTGGCAGTATAATTTTCCCTAAAAATTAACCACGTCTTTCTTATTCCTATGTGTAGATATTTGTCATGTATGTCTTGTATTATTTTTCTTGTAAGTCCTTTCGTTATAACGTATACTTCTTCCCCATTAATCATTTTAATATAAATTCCTTGTCTTATTATTGCACCCCTTTTTTCTTTGTCAGTGAAGTTCTAGTTGGTCTGTAGTCACTGATTGTAATGAGTAAAGTCCTGTCATGTTTTTAAATATATTAACCCCTATTTTAATCTGTTTGTTATTTTTAATTTTTCCTGTGTCCATTCTTGTAATTGTGTCTATTACTATGTTTTGTTTTCCAGGTATATGTCTGACTTCAAAATTGTACTCTTGAAGTAACAAAGCCCATCTATGGATTCTAGTGTTGGCAAATCTGCAATTGACAATGGACATGAGTGCCTCGTGATCTGTCTCAATATAAAATTTTGTTTCTAATAAATAAAAACGTAATTTTGATGTACAAAATTTTATACTGCTAACTCAAGTTCCGATACAGTGTAATTGCGTTCATACTTTTTAGTAACTCGTGATACAAAAGATATTGGAACTTCTGTTCCCCCTTGATTTTGGACTAGTACTCCTGCAAGTCTTGAAATATTAGCATCTGTTTTTAATACAAAAGGTAAATAATAATCTGGGTGATATATTTTAAGATTGTTACAAAATATTGGTTTGAGTTGTATAAAAGCATGTTCATGTTCTTCATTCCATTTCCATTTTACATTCTTTTTGAGTAAATCAATTAGTGGTATTTCTTTATTACTAAGGTCTGGAATAAGCCTTTTGAAATAATTTAATATTCCTAAAAATCCTCTCAATGTTTTTAAGTTGTGAGGTCTTGTATATTCTTGTATAGTTTTAATCCTTTCAGGATCCATTTCTAAAACTTTTTCATTTACTTTATAGCCTAAATAAGTTATTTCCTTTTGGAAAAATTGACATTTATTTAAATTAATCTTAAGTCCTGCTTCGTCTAATAATTGTGAAATTTTATTTAAGTGTTTTTTATGTGTTATTTTATCTTTTGAATATATCAGTATATCATCTATATAATGTAGTGCAAAGTCTTCATATTTATCCAATATTTTATGTAAAGCTCTTTCTAATGCTGGGCAAGCAGATTGTAGACCATACGGAACAACACAAAATCTATTAACAACACCTTCTATGCAAAAACCTGTATAATTTCTAGAATTTTCATGTAGAGGAATTAGCCAAAAACTGTGTTTTGAATCAATTTTTGAGAAACATGTGGTATTCGTTATTTTTCCAAATATTGTTTCAATGTTTAGTGGAGATTCATACTGAGGAATTGTAATTTCATGTAATTCTTTTGCATCGAGACATAATCTCAATTCTCCATTCTTTTTTACAACTACTAATATTGGAATGATATAATTACTGGTACTTCTCTCAATTATTCTATTATTTAACATTTGATCTATTTCTATTCTCACTTGCTGTCGATATTTATATGGAATTGGATAGTTTTTGGATCTGAATTTATCTATATTGTTAACCTCAATACTATGTATGTACTCTTTCGCAACTCTTGATTCATTCATTATTAATTTACTATATTTTCTCAATAATTCTTCAACATATTCTTCATATTCAATATCGCATATATATTTAATATTATTATCCTCAATCACATTCATCACTTTCATTCATCCTTCCCATACATAGTATTCTCTTGTTAAATTCATCCTGATCTTTGTTAACAAATTCTATCGATTTTCCATTCAATTCCATATTTAATTTCTCATAATCAATTTTTGCTTTTAATTTTTCTAGTTGATCTCTACCAATAATTATGTCAAATTCCATCTGTTCAACAATTAATAGTTGTAAATTTATATTCTCGTTTTGAATATCCACTTTTACATCAATAAACTGATTAGTTTCTGTTAGTTTTTGGCATTTTTAAAATTTTATTTTGAAATTCTAAATTTTCCAGTATATTTTCTTTAATTAAAGATGCTTCAGAACCTGTATCTATCAATATATCAATTTCTTCAGTTCCAATTTTTCCTTTTAAAATAATAAGTCCTAATATTTGTTCCTCATTAAAATTATGCAGTTTTATGAATTCAATAGGGTGTTCATAATTGTGTGTCACTTGCTCATTCCTTGGTCTTATGCAAAATTTGTTTCATTTTAATGGGAATTTGGTCTTTCTTGCCTCTGATCATTATTATTTGCACTTGTTCTTTCCTCACTATTTGATCTTCTTTGATAGTTTACCATCCTTTGTCTATCCTTCCCAGGTAAGGAATTTCTTCTGACATGTCCTCTCTCATTTGGATTGTACTGTCTATCCCTATTATTATTTCCATGATTATTATTGTTATAGTATCTGATGTTGTTATTGTTATTGTTATTATTATTGTATTCATTATATCTATTATTATTACTGTTATTATTTCTATGTGGATAGTTATTATGATTTTTGTTATTGAATTGTGTATTATTATTATTTATAGGTCTATTATTTTTTTGTGGAAATCTTCTTTGTGTTTTATTATTATATCTATTATTATTAGTTATGTTATTAAAATTTTTATTAATATTGTTTTGATTATTAAATTGATTTTCATTATTACTCCTATATGCCAATGTTCTTTCTAATCTCAGCAAATATTCACAAAGCTTATCCATTGTTTTAATTTCGTACATATTAATAGTTTCAAAAATCTCTTGTCTAAAATGTCTGCTTATATTACCTACTATTTCCTCTTCCCTCATGTTAGGTTTTAAATATTGTGCAATGGCATATAATTGAATAGCATAATTATTAAAATTCAAACTTCTATTTTCATCAAATTTTTCAAATTGTAATTTATCTCTAATTTTGAGTTGCACATTTTCCCCCCAATATTGTTTTATAAATAAATTTTCAAAATCTTGGAAAGTATTGATATTATTTTCTTGGCTGTTGAACCAGATAGAAGGTTGATTTAATAAATATTGTGTAAGTACGTCTTTTATTTCATCTGTATTCATTTGATTTGATATTTTATTTCTAATTATTTTTATAAAAGTTCCATCAACTTTGTTATTTTCTTGAACACTTGAACACGTACTAATGTATCTAGTCTCTATTCTAGTCTGTCGATGATTTTCTTCTATGTCTTTAATTTAATTTTCTATATTAATGATTTCATTTTTATTTTGTTCATTATTTACATTAATTAAATCATTTGAATATATTTTATGGCTTTCTATATTTTCATTGACTTTATTAATTTTTCCTATCATTTCCTGATTGTTTGTGTTTGATTCTTCTCTAACTTCTTGAATTTTTCTACTATTATTGAAAATTGAATTATTAATATCTATGATATCTTGCTTAGTATTTTTATAAAATTCCATATTTTGTTTTTTTATTCTTTTCTCAAATTCCTTGTATAGATCCACCATTTCTTGTTTATTAGATCCTAATTTTAATTGTACCCTTTGTTCCAGCCTGTCCATATTTACTGTTACACTCTCAATACCCTCTCTCACACTGTCAATATTCTGTCTCACTTCATCTTCCACACTATGTATATTCTGTTTCACACCATCAATATTTTGTTTCATATTCTGATTCATTTCTTCTTTCATCCTAACCATAAACTGCATTATCATTTGCATTTGGTTATCCACATTCATTCCTTCTTGCATACTACTTTCACCTTGATGGATGGCGGGTTGAGTTTTATAAATGGTTTTTAAATACCTTGAATTTTTCCTTTTGGTGCAGTGAATTGATCTGGATGTTTCTTCTTTCTACTCCAATATTTCCAATTGATATTATGGTAAGTTCAATTGTCTGCTTTCCACTATAATTTTTATTTATAATTGATTCTATAAGTATTTTAATAATTTTGATTTATCAATTCACAATTTTAATTCAATTTTCAAACTTTCAAAAATTGTACGTGCTTCTCCTTCCAGCGTTGATCATCGACTCCCTTGGCTTCACCTTTCAACAAACTCCCCATCTCCTTGGTAACCAATTTTTGGAAAATTCTAGATGCTGTCAAAACCTTCTGATTTGTAAATTTTGGCACTTCACTCAAACTACACTTAGTTCATTTACCATTTGTACTCACAAACAAACTCTAATATCTAATATTTACAATATTGGTTGTTTTATAACCATTCAAATTCTATATTTTACAAAATTAATTTTTGAAATTTGCATTTGGCAAAATTCATGAGCTCCTTTCCAATTCTTCCACCTAGTAGGCTAGACAATATTTTAGCTACATGGTTTTTTCATATACTGAGTGTTTTTCCTTTCACAAATTGAAACTCTTTCAAAATATTGATTTGGATAATTTGAATAAATTGTAATGTTGTTTTGTTTTCTAATATTGATCTTAATGGTTTTATTAATTTGTTTTTGTGTTTCAGGAAAATATATATCTGGTGACTGATCTTTAAAATACTGGATTGTGACATTTGAGATAAGAAATTTCTAATTAAGGTAACGTATCTAACCTATATTTTGAATGAACAAACTTATTAACTAGTCTCATTGGACAAGATTCTTATAAACAATAAATATCATAAAAATTTATATATATATATATATATATATATATATATATATATGTATATATAGTTATATATTTTATCGAATGTGTATGATATAAAGCAAAAATAGAACGATTCGTGGACACAATACTCCAAAAAGAAAGCAAACCGCACCGCGGATACGTGTTTGTGGCTGTTGGCATCATCAGCGCTGTGCCGACAAGTGCAAAGATGGCAACACTTATTTGCCGAAAACAGGAAACAACACATACGCCCGGAGTCATACACACTCGATAAAATATATATCTGTGTTCATAGCCTGGATCCAGATTTCACGCAGGTAGCCATAGCTGGCAACGATGACATGTTAAATGTAGCCTGGGAATTCTAGGTCTTCTAACTGGAACCACAAATTCTGGTAGATGCCTGCCGGGAAACGAATAGTTCGGCAGCTAATACAACGTTGGACAATGAATTATATCCGCCCGTTGAAACGGAAGACCTTGTAATCTTTTTCTAACATAGTTCTTAACTTTTGAGGATTTTTCTATTCGTATGGTGATGATAGATTGTTTCGTAAGACATAAAGAAGTTACAGTACAGTGGAGTGGAACACTTGTTTCGGTTTTGTAAACTGATTAGTGTAAATGTCACCGTAAAGTTTTGTTTGTGAGCGATATATATTTTCGTAAATAAAGCATAAACATATAAAACCCCAAAAACTCGCCCATGATGATTTACTAGATACTAGATCATCAAATGAAGTTGCTCATTTTCAAGAAAATTCCGAGTATTTGACGTCACTATTGCTGAAAATAAAAAATAATCAACTCGGTGCATAAAAAACCCAAATAGAGTGGTATTTCCGAGTCAATCGTATCCGAAATTTCAAAATCTATAAACCGACAGACGTCATGTGAATACATTACGCATCCATATCACTCACAGTCTAGCATTATCAACAACTGCCGCTCATATGTATTGTACAGAAAAAAACCAATTTCCTAATGCACCTGACATGTAAATGTCAGTGTTTCGATGGCTCCCGAGTTTTTAGCAGTGAGAATTATTCAAACTTTTGGAATGTATATAAATCCCGAATATCTGATCGTGATATTTTGAGTATTTAAAATGAACTTGGCTCTAGTGAGCTTTGTTATCTGACATATATAAATGGATGTAGCTTCGATATCTTGGAATACGATATTAGCAGAGGGGGGTGTTTGGTGATTTGAACGAAAATTGAGTCATAAGTATCTGATTCAGAAAAGTGGGTTGTTGTGAATTTTATTGATAGATAGGATGTTTCTTTAAAAAAAGGCAATATATTTTTTTAGCATGGGTTAAACTACAGTAGTGTTACTGAATAAAAGATCGTTATGTAACCAAAAAAATCAGGAAAATTGAGTGTTATTAAATGGACTCAGTTATTAAGATACCTGTTCAATAAACATTTCAAATGTAGGAGTAAGTAATATCCAAGATAATGTTCACATGAAAAAAAAACCTTAAACAAAGAAGGTTAACGTGAGCTTCTTACTTGTGTGAGCTTCTTACTTTTCAACATCGAGATAAATAGCAGGCAACGAAAAAACTGATTAGTGTGCTGAATACGGATGCGAGAATATCAAAATCTGTGGTATGACATCTGATGAATTATAATGAGTACTGAAAAAAAAAGTACCAAAGAACACACTCCCGTGTGTTCACCACATTTGGGATGAAAGTGATGGTGTTCACCATATTTGGTGGAAGACATTCAACAGACGGAAAGGGTTCTAAGCAATGCCACTAGAATAGTTGTAGGCTTCAATATGATTCCAACCTATCAAATCCCACACAAGGCATTCTCTGTCAAACTTTGTGGCCTATTTCACCAACAGGGTGTGTGACCATTTCGTGAAACTTAAACAGATTATTTCCGAAATATTGTGCAGCAAAAATTCTTTACTAACTGCATATTGTCCAAATGACACACCTAATCTGGAAAGTCGTATCCACATTGTATCCATATCGAGTGCAAATAGTTTCAAAACCAATCATGACGGAATCTTTTGAGAAAATCAGCGATAATTTGAAATAATAAGTAAATTCACTGTTAACTAGCTATCTGAAGATTCTGAATGAGAGAGACCTACATAGCCGAGATCTTAGCTGAAACAATGCAACAAATAGGCAGATCACCTCGATACTAGTAACTGTATACTAGTAACTGTAGATCGATAAGTTTGTAAAACGATGTGTATGTGTCAAAAATATGCAAAGTATTTTTGATGCTGTGGTACTTTTTCTGATTGATATTTTCCACCACGATTTTCAGGTCATTTGATAGTGTTCAAAAAATAAAATACTTCATAAATTTGAATACTTCTGTGTTCATAATCAGCTCCATTAGTGAATAGTAATATTTCTACATGATATATTCTTTGAAGTGAGAGTTGGTGTCATCTTCTATGACCTGCATGGTGTTGTTTGTGGTGTCCCGTAGGGCTCTGTTCCAGAACCCACATTATTTCTGGATCATTCCTTAGATTTTCATTTACTTATCAGATCTGATAATGCTGATGATAGCAATATTTTTGGTACTTCGATATCTAGGCATGTCTAACAATAGTCCTGCGTGAACGCAGCATGAATCCAGCAGCGAATATGAATAATCATCTAGATATGGAAAGGAATGGTTTCGGCTTTCTACTCCTCTTAATACTCTTGATATAAAAAATGTGGGGATGCTCCAATAAACTATTTTTTGATCAAAGACTATCACTATTGAACCTACTCCACTCCTTCACCTTGATACAAAATTGTGGAAATCTTCCAGAGGGCCAGTTTGTGTCTTCTTCGCATGATCTACACATCTTTGTAAAGAGTTACCTTTCTTGAAATTGATTGCTCCCTTCCTTTCTTTGGGAAGATGTCCATATTTTTCTGTATCAAGATGCAAAAGTAGAAAGACAAATCCCATCTTTCCCAAAAATTATTCTCTTATAAAAATAAACCCCATTCAATTTAAACAAGGTTCCTATGGTTAGGATTCATTCAAATAAGCGAATGAATGTCAACGTACTGACATCGATGACATGAATAGATTAAACTCATTTTGTAGCATGAAGTCGTAATTTTATTATTGCGTGTTTTTTTTTCTTATGATGTTATCCAGATTTGGTACTGGGGAGCTAACAAGTCAAGTGTCTTTCGGCGAAACATCGGATATCTACCAGCGAGGATAAGAGTGTTCCATGTAAGTGAAATTTCTTCCTCTCATTTACTATATTGTGTAGCAATCTTGTGAATTATATCTAATTCAATTCCACAACAAATGTTTTGAATACAAGCTGAATAGAGAAGTGTTTCTTGGATAATTCAGTGTTCAAACCAAAGTATTTCTTTCGAAAGTATTTTCTTCTCGTTCAATTTTTATATGAAAGTAGCTGTTTCGACAGGATTTTTCTTCCAATTCGTTTCTGAGTGTTAGTTATTTTCATGACTCACACATCTTTGTATAGAGTTGACTTTTTTGAATTTGATTGCTTCTTTCCTTCCTCTCGAAGATTCCCACATTTTTCGGATCAAGATGGAGAAGAAGATAGCCAAAAAATTCCTTACTCAAAAATGAATCTCTCCTAAGAATATATCCCTTTCAATTTGAATATTGTTTCATGATGAATTTCACTCTATTACACCGTGCTTTCGGGCTCTGTTATACGAAGGAAGATCTCGAGAAGGAACTAGATATCATCAAAAATTATCTTCAACGGAATGGCTACTCCAAAGCGAGGTAAACAAGACTTTGGCTAAAAGACAGCAGAAGCCTCACAAGGAAGAGAAGCCGTCACAACCAGTTCTTGCACTTCCCTACACATCAGAGGATTATCGAAGAGGATAAGAAGAATTGGTTCCAAGTACAACATCAGAACCTGATTCAGATACGGTAACACTATCTGTAGCAGCCTCACGTAAACCAGGACATCAAAGCGGACTGCGATTCCAAGAATTGCATTTACCGGATACCCTGTGAGTGCGAAAAATCCTATATTGTTGAAATAAGAGGCCATTGGATGTTCGCATTGCCGAGCATAAGAAACACACACAGCGAGGAAAAACCAGCAAATCAGGAATAGCAGACCATATACGCAACATATGGAAACCCATCATCAAGCGAAAAATGGCCAACTCCCGCCAAACGATCATCTCCCACTGAACCAGTGAAGCGGAGAAAATGGAAAGCGGAGATAAGTGAAAGTACTCGAACGACCCATAAATAGTCATCTTCCGGAGGAATCAGTCCAGTCATCACACGAAGACGATTGTAGATACTAACAATCGAAACGTCGTGAACTAACGTTGTTTGGAATCCCTTAACTTTTCTATTTTAATTTCATTTCTTTATAATTTTTATATATTATTTTTATTTTTTGTTCAATTGTTCTATTGTTACTTGTGTTTTATTTCACTATTCTTTAATTTCATGTTATTTTTGCTTAATATAATTGTAATTTTCAGCTTTTCATTTTCAATTTTCCTTTTTTAGCTGTTTCAGGGATTTCAAATCGTTTTATATATTAGACAATGGAAGTCAGAACTAGTGAAATTCATCTAGATATGATTTTCAAATAAAAACTGTCTACAGAAATTCAAGTAGTAGCCATTGCCAGTAAGGCCAATAAATGCATTCACTTACTCAATGACTTTTTCGAACTACTCGAGTCCGGACTTATCAATCAGCCCTACAAGTCCTGCATAGGTCCAAACCTAGAATATGCTTTCCAGGCTTGTTCACTATAATCGGTGAAAAATAATTAATAGATCGAAAGAGGTCAATGCAATGCAATTCGACTGGTTGATTCAATCAAATTTTTTATGACCAACAACCATCACGATTGAAACTATCCTGAAACCCATCTGCAGACAAATGATTCTAATCTACCGAATCCTATACAGTGCATTCTCTGTCGATTTTTCTGGCTTATTTCATCAGCAGGTTGAGTAACTTAAGCAGACCAACGTAAAACGACTTTCCAAGTATTGACAAACGTGTTCCTGTGTTATAATTCAAAATAAAATCCCTCGATCTCAAAATTTAATCAAATTAATATACATACTTGCGTTTTCTTCTTAACAGAATTCTGAAAATTATGGTTCTGCACACATTTCAACTTGATACATTCGTAAATAAAACCTTTGATTATAATGTTGAGGAGCACTGAACTGCTAAAGTTTAGTCGATCAGAATTTTACGTATTTTGAAGATAAGAGTGATCAATAACGTAATATGGAACGAGGAGAAAGTATGGAACATTTTCTCATCTGCAGAAAACTGGATTTGGAAATTCGTTATCTTGGGGGACAACTCTATGAAGTGAAAATGAGAAAATGTGCCGTCAAAAATATTTGACAGAGACATGTAGTTAAATACATTTACACGTCACCAAAGATGGAAGATTGGCTTTGCACGTTGACAAAATCATGAAATATCATTGGAAAAAATCATGTATATACGGGGTACTCTCTCCATAATCAGATGAAATGATAAATTTTTATATTTGAAATAAGGTATTAGTAGCAGTTTTATACTGATGGGTTATCGAAGTGCCTAATACGAGAAGACTCAATAGTTTGGCTTCATCAATGCCGGACAGAGGTGATGCAGGACCCGTAGCAAATGTAAAGAATTGCTAAAAACTAAGGGTGATAAAAAACAATACTAACAGGAAGAATTTTCGTAGGCAAACCGGATAACAACATCAAAAACGTAAGAACTAAAAAACTATAATACAAATAAAATGATTCGGTATAAAAAAAATCACTTTCAAATCGAACGAAAATTAAATTATGTAATTGTAGCATATACTGACAACAGAGTCTAGTGACTGTTGAAAAAGGCTTGACAAATTAGGTTTTTTTACTTATTTTTTATTGATTTTTATTCGGAAACTTTTCTACATCGTTATACAAAATTTGTATACTTTTCTAATAGAAATAGTTCGTATCGAAAATGATGTTAGAGGACTTCTCCAGTGATGTTGCCAACTTACAGTTTAATGATACTTACACAATTGCAGTAAAAGCATGTAAAGCGTATTTCGAGCTAATTTTATGACAATAAATTAAAAACATAAATCAGGAAATGCATCGTTTACAAGAAACAGGGTGTGAAAATAATAAACCTTTTTTGCATTGATGTCGACGACAGGTTTCTGTGGATACACAATTTCTGTGGATACACCTGATTAACAGTAGGTTCCTTTCATGTTTCATTTACAAAGCAATAGTGAAATGAATTCAAGTATTATCGACACTTCATTATCGACAATGAAGTATTTTTTTTTCTGAAAAACAAATCGTGCTACCAAAACGAATCATAAAATGAAAACGTTTCAGTTTCAGATTTTCCACCCAACAAAATATTGAATGTTTAAAAAAATTCCAGAGTTGTACAATTTTTGGTCGATAATGTTGAATGGACTGTTTCTTGAGCCCCCAATAGTTTGTATTTTTATTCGAATGAGGCTAAATGAACCTAAAATCACTGAAAATAACATTGCCAAATTTCATCAAATTCGTACGAAGGATATTTATATTCATAAAATCAGTTCCTGAACACGCCTTTATATTTTTTCATCCCAATTATGAAACGCCCTATATATGTAGGATAGTGGGTGGCTATTTTTTTATTTTGTCTATCACTAATCCAGCATTGGGCTTCATTTGAGAATCTAATTTGAGATTCATTTCAGGGACATAACATAAGGCCCATTCTGAGTTCGTCAAGGAATATTCATGAAGTTGCCATCAACTGTAAGGTACAGATATTGTATTTTGTTATTCAACTCCAAGTGATTTTATACTCTTGTGGTGAACTGCAAGTCTCTAGCAGTTCGCCACTTATGCATTTGTTTGTGTCATGCGCATGCAATATCCATAATTGTTGTGTTGAGTTCCATAATTTTTATGATTTTGGCATGTCACAAAAATGTAAAGTTGATAATGAGTGCAGAGTTTTTCAGTCTAGATGGGAAATTTCATATTCCTTCATAGAATGGAAAGGTTAACCACTGTGTTGGATCTGCAATCAAACAGTTGCTGTTTGTTAGAAGTTTAACTTGAAGAGACATTACGATACGAATCATAAATCAAAATTCGATTGTTACACTGAAAAAATAAGAATGGACACATTGTCACCTTTAAATTTTAAACATCAAGGTCAACAATCGATGTTGACTGAAGCTAACACTGACAGCGAAGAAGGCCTGAAATCAAGTTTTATTATTGCATTAAAAATTTCGAAGACATCAAAACCTTTCACTGATGGTGATTTTCTGAAAGACTGTATGTTTGAAGGTGCCGACGTTTCATTTCCATTTCAAAAGTCAATAATTCAAAATATTTCGCTGTCAAGAAATACTATTGCTTCAAGAATAAATGACTTATCTCAAAACATTTTCTTCAACTGAAAAAGAAAATTAAGGAATTTCACTGACTGTTGACGAAAGATAACTGAAGAACTATTGAGGTACGTTCCATTAACATGTACTGGTAGTGAAACAGCAAGTGATATTTATTCTGCAATTCAGCATTCGATAGCAAAATATGAACTCGACTTTAATTAACTTAGCAGCACAACTACGGATGGTACTCCTGACATAGCTAGCAAACATTCGAGCATTGTTACTCAATTAAAATATAAAACATCAGGATATTTTATGGGATTTCATTGTATAATTCATCAGGAATAATTGGCACCCAACATTTAAAAATGTCATGCAACCTAAAGTAAATTTCATAAGGAGCAGAGGACTAAATAACCGACAGTTCATGCAACTTCTACAAGATTTGGACGGAAAGTTTTCTGATGTCCTTTATTTCACCGAAATTTGTTGGCTCAGTCGAGGAGTAGAGCAGATGTTTTCTGTCATGAAAATAAATAAGAACAAACATCGCACAAGGCTTACGAATGAATATCTCCAATTAATTCTTGAAATAATCATAACGAATATGATACCTGACATCAATGAGCTTGTGAAAAACAAAAGAAATCAAGTATCTGGATTTTCGAGCTCAAAATAATTACGCTCTTTAAAACTTCGATATGATTTTGAAAAGCGGTATATTATATACTATATAACTGAATGAATATGTTGAATAAGGAAGTGATACGAATCTTGAAATCATGAAACAAAATGTAGGGTGTTTCCAGAGGCTCCAATAAATCGCCACAACACTCAGTGACACGACTGTCGTCAAACTTAAACCAGTTCGTTACGTCTTTGATCAATGCGTAATAATGACCAGATTCAACGCCAGAACCACAGTGAACGATGACTGCATGAAGATAATAGCAAGTGCTACATGAATGGAATTTCAATTCCATTCAATTCAAATCCAATTTTCTTCTCAATATTTTCAGGACAACTGTCTACTGATACGTAAGGAAGAACATGTTTCACAGAATCTGTATCAGAACCGTTTCTGAAGCTGCAATCGATCCTTCCAAATGATGAAGGATTTCGTAGAGTGATCGATTCGTCTCTTGCTTCATGAAGCTTTTCTATTGAAAGATAACAACCAGGTTGATAAATCAGTACATTTTTTTTATTTTATTCTGGTCCGTCTACACATTCTAAATTTAATATATGGTCCTCTGCGAAATTGAGTTGACACCTCTGTGCCAGAGATACCAATACAAAAATTTTGAGAGTGAAATATTCTATGAACTCATCAACAACTTCTACAAGAACAATGCATACATAATTCATCATCATATGCAGCCGCATCTATAAATCAACACCACGCCACTTACACCTACTCGCGATCCAGCAGGACAGACCAAGTACAAAAACAAAAGACGTGTCATTCAATCAAGAGTGGAACATCGATTCGTGTTGTGTAGTTTTGTCTATAGTATGCATCGGAGCAGGTCGTGACAGTTGACGCGGCCCATTCTACCCACTCTCGAAGCCTCCCGCCGACCTCGGCTCAGCAGGACGATCTTCAGAGCTAACCGATATAATTAATAGAAACAGAAGAGAACAGCTCTGGACTTTGCTTGTTTCCATTCCAAATAATTAATTTTGTTGGTGAGGTTCGTGAAGTACGAGGGATGGTAGAAAATATCAGTGATGATATTTCAAGGCTTTTTTTTAATTTTTAAAGTCAGACAATTTCCAAGCAGTAGGAAAAAAGTCAATAAAAAATAATCAGAAACACAAAACAATTGCTGAAATGAAAGAAGGAGAAAAATATTTGAGAGCAAGCCATTCAACGATTCTTCAACTTTCAATATCCAGTAATTTCTTATCATTGTCTGAGGTCTGAGAGTGAAAAAAATAAGTATATTGAAATGGATAAGAGTAAACCATTGTACTGCATAAGAAGAAAGGTCTCGGGCCTAACACATATATGGAGCTAGTCACCGCTTTTTCAGTTATACTAATCTTCAAGAGAAATTGTTGAAATTTCATGATATTCTACTCCATAACATTGGATCAAAAACAATTTCATGTTTTAATTATACACTGCTTCTTCAAGCGAAGCAATGGCTTAATAGTTTATTATATACCTAGGGTGAGAAGTGAGCTATTATTTACCGAGCATTTTTATATCCTGAGGCGCTACGCGGCGTTTCCATGACAACCAAACACTGTACAGTGATTATTATTGCTGTCAGTTTGCGAAATGCGGTTTTAATTCAAATTTAGATGTCATTTTGAAGAAGTTAAAGGATCTATATAAGTAAAACGTCAATATAATCAATTGAAAAATGGGTGAACATTCAAGTGACGATGATTCAGAGATGATGTGTACCCCGCCTGAAGTTAGAGTGGTGGCAGCTAGTACAAGTAGTGATTTATTGCCAGAAAAATCAAAGAGACTATACATGAATGCATATAACCAACTGAAAACATGGTGTGAAGAAAGGAAAGCGTATTTCAAAGAGAAATATGAAGGCAAAAAGGTATCGACATTGTGGGCAAATTGATCCATGCTAAAATCGACACTTGCAATGAAAGAAAATATTGACATTTCAAAGTTTTTCAAGCTTCTAGCATTTTTAAAACGAAAAAATAGTAATTATAAACCTAAGAAATCAAAAGTATTTACAAAGGAATAAATTGACAAATTTATAGTTGAATATTTATCAAAAAAGGTACACTTTTTATTATAAGATTGTGTTTACTTTTTTTATGGAATGATATTTAGGCTGTTATGGTAATTGGTGTTGCCGGTGCCTGCAGAACAGATGAGTTATGCAATATGCTCCTAGACGTTTCAGATGTTTGCGATGATATTATCATAATAAATATTCTAAATTCAAGGAAGTTTCTTGTTGTTGAGCTACAATGGGTTAATTATATTGAAAAATACTTAGCTAATAGGGAAACTGACATTACAAAACTATTTATTTTATACCGTAAAGGTAAACATATTAAACAAACTATTGGGCACAATACTATCAGTAAAGTAACATATGTCGTGGCTGATTATCTCAAATTAGAATCCTGAGTGTTATACTGATCATTCTCTAAGACGTAGCTCGGCAACACTTCTCGCAGACAACGGAGGAGACTTACTAATCCTGAAACGGCACGGTGGGTGGAAGTCGGCTGCAGTGGCTGAAGGATATATTGAGGAATTATTAGCTGATAAGAAGAGAATCGCCGAATAAGTGCAAAAATGTAATTTACCCAATGAAGTTTCAAATATAACTTATTCTGCAAGTCAAGATGTTGTCTTGGAAAACGTCCATTTTGAAGATAATTTAGTGGAAAAAGGTAATGAATGCGTTCAAAATACGAGGATTGTTTGTAACACAGAAGTGAATTCACCTGGTCCAAATGTTAGTTCCATTAATACAGGAAATGCTGGAACCCACATGATTTGTCACAATTGTACAATTAATTATAATTTCAAATGATTTCCAAGCATATTTCCAATGTTCAATTTCCTACTTCTAGTTGATAATTAAGTTAACAAAAGTTTCTGTGAATATCTTTGAAATTATAGAAAATTTTACCATTACCATTATTTACCTAGGTGTTTTTATATTATCATTATTTACTAATGGTGAAAAATAATAATCCTCGTTAGGGAAATGGAGTAAATAATAGCAATTTCTCAGGTTAGTAGTGAAAAAATAAGTATTATAAGGACACCACACCATCAGAAACAACAATTGATCGTTAGTTTGCTGACTTCAAAAGGGATCGTAGAGACACCGATGATGCAGAACTCACTGGATGTCCAAATGAGGCAGTAACACCAGAAAACATAAAAATACACAAACACGTTTTTAATGATAGGAAAGCCAAGTTGCGTGAGTAATTTGACATTGAGAATATATTAAAAAAACGTGTATGGCCATGTTTAAACATAACAAACTACATAACGATTGTCGATATGTGACAATAGATGAAACATGGATCTATCACCCTGCTCCAGAATCAAAATGATCGTCATCTGAGAAGAGACCAACTGGTGAACCTCTTCCAAAACTCCCGAACTCACAACAATCGGCTGGAAGGTTATTGCCTCGGTATTTTGGTAGGTGCGTGGTGTAGTATTTATTGACTAACTTGAGGAGGGAAATACCATCAACATCCGCATATGGCGAAAAAAAAATTTTGTTTCATCAAGACAACTCTCTGTGTCACAAGTCAATCAAAACACTGGCGAAATTACATGAATTAAACTTTGAATTGCTCCCACATTCACCGTATTCGCCAGATTCATCTCCCAGCGAATACTGGGTGTTCGCAAACCTCAAAAAAATGCTCACCGGTAAGGAATTTTGCTCAAATGAAGAGGTAATTGCTAAAACTGAGGCACATTTTGAAGCAAAAGATGAATCGTTCCACAAATGTGGCATTGAAATGTTGGAGTGGCGCTGGTATGATTGTGTAGCTCTTGGTGGAGATGATGTTGATGAAAAGAGCCAATTTTGAACAACAAAACGCGTTTTTCTTCTTAGGCCTATAACACTTCAATTCATGTGATACATCAATATACACAATCTTTCTGAGAGATTTGTTCATTAATTTATTATCCAAACAAGTTATTACAGCCTAATTACATGGATAAAGAAAATTGAAAGTTCATATAATCCTTGGAATACTTATGAATGTATAAAAAAAGTGAAATATATACCAGAACTGTAGAGGGAAATACTGCTTGAAGAGGTGAATTTAACATGTTCCAAATTTTTTTGCGGAATTCTGGTTAGGATGAAAAAAACATGACATAAGAAATGAACAAGAGAAAATGATTGTGTATTTTCTTCCCTTGAAAAATGTACAAAAGGTAATACTTCACCTAGTGGTAAATTTAATGTTTGTCCCATCACAAAATTACAACAGAAGCGTGAGATACTAGAGACGGTAGATTTGTAACTTTACGAAGCTAATTTTTTATTAAAGATTAATGTATCATACAGTTAGGAACAATGATTTTCCAATTCTCTGTATCGGTAATATTGCTTGAAATTTGAACTATGTATAAGTTGTTATCTGGCATTATTGCAATTTATTAGATTAGTATAGACTGTTTTCTAATGCAGCTCCTACTTTATTGATTTTATTCCAATTGATTTTTTTTTTCGAAATATCGGGTCTATTCTCGAAAATCTCAAAAATTCAGTGTGAAACTGAAGAAACCACAAAACATTCGTCTGTGCAGAACTACTTGATGACATCAAAACTTACTAATATTTCATTGTCATTTCCACAACAAAAGGTTCATACAACAACGGCATATGTTTTGTTATACAATATCTTTCCCAGGTAGAACTGATTGATATTTTCATACTGAGAAGTGCAGAAGATATTTTCTGAAAAATTATTTTTCCATGATCAATACATGAATGCCACATTCTGTTCTACGTTTCCAAACGGTGAGTTGTAAATTCCAGGCACGTGTACTGAACTGTGAATATCATTCCACACAATCATTTTCGTTGGGAACTGCGTTGTTTTACGTTGACAACTACCCGAGCACTTCGACCGTTACCTCATCGCATTTGAAAATATCCACCGCAGTTGTAGACGAAACGTCGGCGATAAAAGCCTGCCGACTACGCCCAAAAAACCCGAAAAATATCTCTGACACAGTCCGGTCATGAAAGTTTACATTCTTTTACCATAATCATTTACATTTTTCATACCAAGTTACCTGGACATGTGTGAACATTATTATTGAATACTGTCGAAAACTTTCAATTGAAAATTATTGAAATAGTCTCTTGTAATGATGAAAATACTTCTCCATACATTATAGAAGCGACAAATAACTTTATTGAAGAGGTATTACCCCAAACTTTTAAGAAAAATTGATCAATTTTCTTCTCCTGAAGATCTTAACTTCACTATGTTTATCATAACCTAAAAAAAATTACTGCGGGACCTGATCATATTCCAGCATTGGAGATTGTGCCTCAGCACTTGTTGAACTACTAAAAATTCTAATCAATATATGTCTGAAAACATCAACTGTACCATCAATATGGAAAATGTCCAAAGTCTGCCCAATTTTTCAAAAAAGGAGATAAAGGTGAGGTAAAAAATTACAGACCAATTCCTATCATATGCAACTTTTGTAAAGTGCCTGAGATACTTTTTGAGACAATCTACTGTCATGTTAGTAACATTATTAGCCCCAATCAACACGGTTTCATGAAAGGACGTTCAACCATTACCAATCTAGTAACAATCACTCAATGTATTGCGGATGGTATTGATTGTTAGTCTCAGACTGATGCCATCTACATTGATTTTTCTAAAGCGTTCGACAGACTTAACCATAGTATCCAGCTCAACAAGCTTTCAACTTTTGGGTTATCCAATGATTCAATTACTCTCTTCAAATCGTATTTTCACAAACGTGGCAGTACGTCCAACTGAATGGCCTCAAGTCTGTCGAATATGTAGCCACTCTGGTGTGCCACAAGGATCAAACCTAGGATCCCATTGTTCAATATGTTCATTAATGATATCGGAGCTGAAATTGATGTCAATTTCCTTTTATACGCAGATGACTTGAAACTCTATCACATATAACATGTTATAATGATTACGAACATCTCGCCTTGAATTTAAATCGTGTTGCTACATGATGTCGGAAGAATAATCTGTCTCTCAGCATATCCAAATGTAAAGTAATGTCTTACTCTTTGAAACCGAATTTGACATTACACAACTACTCATAAACAATCAAGTTCTGGAGCGCCCCGACACACTCACTGATCTGGGTATTACTTTTGATTCCTAACATTCAATAAACATATTGACACTACTCTGATAGCTGCTTAGAAATACAAATAGACTTCGAAAAAGCTTCAACATTGAAATTACTTTATTACGCTTTTGTTCGATCTAGGCTGGAATATGCATCTGTCGTGTGGAGTCCCTACTATCAGGTTCATATAAATCGACTAGAAGCCCTACAGAGGCGCTTCATAAAATATATGTCTTTTAAACTTGAAGGCACGTATCCTACTGTAGGAATACCCTATTATGAATTGCTTGAAACTCACAATTTTTGTAGTCCCGAGGTAAGGCGTAAATATTATTTATTTCTTTTTTTATTCAAGGTCATAAACAATATCATTACCTGCTCTCAACTTTTGGGTTCCTAGACGGTCATCTAGGAATAGTGTCACATTGTATCTCAACACTTCTCGTACAAATATAATGAGGAAGTCTCCAATTTGTACAATGTGCGATATCTCTGATTCTGTAAGTCATGTCCTAGATATATTCAACTGCCAGATTATACAAATCAAAAGACATGAAAACAGAACTGTCAGTTAGCTAATTTTTTAAATGCCACTGTTTCTCCTTATTCTGTGATTGGGCTCATCCTGTATAAAAGTGTATGAAATAAATAAATAAAATAAATAAGTGATGCCACAACTTTCACACTTCGTGTGGGTTCTGTACTTGTTGTACAATATATTAGGTTGATTCAAAAGTTCCGTCCGTTTTCATGAGACTACTCTTAACTGCAATATCTAAGTAAATACTCATTGATTTTTTGCCGGTCCTGATTTGCGAAGGTTCTACCAGTTATCGAAGTGCTTGACAAAATGGTAGTCAATTGGCGAGAGGTCTGTGTAGTATGGTGGGTGAGGCAGAACTCCGACGCTCAATTTTTTTAATTGTCGGACGGTGATTTGTGAAACGTACAGACTGGCGTTGTCGTGGAGCAGGGTCGGACCTCTTCTGGTTACCAGTGCTGGCTGCTACAGACGCAATACTGTTTCATTCATGATAATAATTATAATTGAACAATATTCACACACATTTTTTATTTCTACACGCATTTCGCTAACACCGTAGCTTCTTCAGAATTCATCAAGAAAGCTACGGTGTTAGTGAAAGGCTAGTAACAGGCAGATAAAAAGTAAGTCCCCTCATAATTTGATACTACTTCATTGATCTGGATTTGTTCATTATTCAATGAATCACATAGTGGCAAAAATGTAGTATTTTCAAAAATTGTTACTTCCACCCAACACTGCTCCATGAACTCAATTGAGGTCTGAGTTGAAAACAAGGACAAAAAGAAAAAGGCAGATAATGGAAAAATATTCACATATATTTGAAGTTTTTTTTATATCAACCGTATTATTTAGATCATTTAGGCTCATCAATGAAACTATGAAGCAACTCTTTTTTGTATTTTATGTGACGAAATTTCGAATTTCATGATAAACCGAAATGATTTCATTACGATACCCTCGTATTCGATTGGTTGAGTTCATTTTAATAAAAGTATGATAGGTATTTACTGTCCAGCAGTGTTTTATGATATATGACGTAAACATTTCCGTGTAGGATATTATTTAATGACCCATCAATTCTCATATAACTGACAATAAAGATGGGTATTTTATTCTATTGAAGACCGGAATTACCGAATTAAATTAGTAAATTCGGTACTAGAATTGATGAACAGTATTTTTTGACTTCCTCTGCCAAATTATGTCAGAATTGCGATATATTCATCATTGATTCATAGGATCGTGTCGAAGCTATTTTTCTGTTTTTTTATCGTGGTCTGAAGGTTTTTATATCCCGGAAAACCTGGCCATGAATGCGTTCACTCTTTATTTCATACGACTCAAAAATAATTGGTTCATTATTCATAGATACGTCTTTCATCAGTTCGGACTTCCATTGTCTGAAACAATAAAAATTTATTTGAAATTCCTGAAAAACTATTAAAAAGATCAACCGAAATTAACAATTTTATTAAAAAAAAAAACTGAAATTACAAACAAATAACATAAAACCAAACAACATCGAAAAAATGAAAATCGAAATATTAATAAAAGCTGAACATTAAAAATTAACAAAAAATGAAAAATAAAAATAAAAATTGAAGATTTCAAACCAAGTAATGTCATGACGTTTCGATTTTTAGTATCCACAATCGTCTTCGGGTGATAACCGACTATTTATAGGCTATTCTAGTGCTTTCACCTATTCCTTCTTCTCTCTCGCCGCTTCATTGGTTTTTAGCGGAAGATGACCGTTTGGCGGGAGTTGATTAGAGGTTTCCATATGTTAAGTATCTCTACGCTAGCTTGACTGAATGCGGCTTCTTTGAATTTTCTCCTAAACCAGTGTTCCTCTTTGGATGATTCCAGTTTGAGTCCACTTGATATTATGTTGATGAGCCCAAACATGCTCTGCTATTCCGGATTTGCTGGTTTCTCCTCGCGGTGTGTGTTTCTTGTGCTCAGCAAGGCGAACTTTCAATGGTCTCTTAGTTTCACCGATGTATGATTCTCCGCACTCGCAGGGTATCCGGTAAATGCAATTCTTGGAATCGCAGTCCGCATTTGGTGGCCTGGATTTCGTGAGGCTGCTACAGATAGTGTTCCCAGATCTGAAGCTGGTTCTGATGTAATACTTGGACCCAATCCTTCGTATCCTTTCCGAAAAGACAATGGAAGTCCGAACTGATGAAATACACCACGAAACATTGTCTGTTATAATACTACCCAGTAATTGAAATTTTGGAATAGTAAGAAGAATTGGAGCTGGTATTTCTTGAAAAGTGCAGATGTTTCAAATTCAGAGAAGAACATAATATTCACAGTTCTATTGCTATTGCTATGTTCGGGTTTCTCAGCCATGATATTTGCGCTTGACGTTTCGTTTGCATTAACAACAGACATGATCAAAGAAGACACAGCATTGCTGAGAAACGCAGTAATAGTGTCTACCGTAGTTGCAGACGAAACGTTTGGTCCAGAAATCTGCAACCATGGGTAATAAATCCTGAAATAGCAAATAATCTTTTATACTCTCGGTGCTGAAGCATTTTCTGAAATATAAGTTTTCATTCATTAAGCAGTCCAATTGATGAAACTACCGTATAGTGAAACAGGTTTCGAATGAAATTCATAGTGTGAAAAATGTATAATTATCATAATGGGTGGTGTTTTTGATTTTCGTTAAGTAACGGGTCAGTATATTCATCATTTCATTTTCAGGTTGGGGATTCAAGACTTCATATACAAACCTTATTCATTTCACAAAAAAAGCTAAAAATCTCAGACATAACAAATGTGACATTGAAATCAGTTTTACCCCCTATTATACATCCTATGTGAATAATTCAAAGCATTTTGCCGAATTACTAGAGGCAATCAAAGTCAAGGAGCAAGATCAATTATTCAATTCGTGGAATGCCTTTACACCAACGTCAAAGAAGCAATTCAAATCATACAAAAAAAGACAAGACGAGGACCGGAGACGAGGATCTGGAAGATAGTATGAACTAGAATACTGTGTACCGAACTGCTATTTCCAACAGAAGGACGAATTCTTTACGCAAGATTAGGGACTGCTGTTCATGTGAAGTGTATCTAGTTCTGAAGCACACCACAGCATAAAACCTTTCATTACCTCCATAATGAAAAAAGGAGTTTACAAAGATTTCCATTCTTAGACGTATTGGTGAAGAGGAGTGACACTAAAACATTAGAAATCGCTTCAGATCGTGAAACACCATCCATAAAAGTCTCACGAAAACCAGGCCACCAAACGCGTAGTGCGATTCCAAGAATTGTATTTACCTGATACACGTGAGTGCTGCAAATCCTATATCGATGAAAACACGAGACCATTGAAAGTCTGCATTGTCAAGTACAAGAGAAACACACAACGAGAAGAAACTTGCGAATCGGAAATGGCAGAGCATGTTTCTACCTATCAACATAAAATCAAGTGGTCCAAAGCTGAGATCATCCACAAGAAAGACCACTGGTTTTGAGAGGAAGTTCAAAGAAGCTGCATATATGTTGTTCAACAATGCATGTAGCTAAGCTAGCATAGAGATACGTAACATATGGAAACCTGTAGTCAGGTGGAGAAACGGTCAACTCTTGCTAAACCGGTGGAGCAGAAAGAAGATAGAGGGGATAGGTGGAATTGTTCGAATGGCCTATGAACAGTCATCTTTCAGAGAAACAGTCCAATCATCACCCGGAGACGATTGTGGATACTAACAATCGAAACGTCGTGAAGTAACTTGACTTCAAATCTTTTGATTTTTATTTTATTGTTCAATTCAAAATTGTTGCTTGTATTCCAGTTCATTGTAATTCCTTCTCAGAATTTTTTCGCTTAATATAATTGTTATAATTTATGAATATTATATTCCACTTCAAAAACAAACTACCCACCTAAGCAACTCATTTGCTTGTGTTGTGGCCTTGCAATTTATTTGAAGTGATTTAATTGTTTCATCAAGATTTAGTGGTAACAGATCAACTACATTGATATTGAGAAATACAAACAGAAATAAAGGGGAAAAAGAGATAAAATAAGAAATGAAAAGTGAAAAAAAAACTAGGTATTCATGATTATGCAGATAATAAGACTAAAAGTGAAAATACGACGGCAAGAGAGGATGAGATATTTGATGGGGATTTGACAAAGTGGAGAGGTGATATCAATGAGTGATGATTTGTTGTTTTTCTCAGAAATTATTTTTTGACAAATTTTTATTTTCATATGTAAATTTTCTCATAGTGGCAAGGAGTTTATAGTTTTCATGTCATATGGCAAAATATTGTACAGTTTTAGTTCATAAAAAATATACAACGTTGTGTGTGTGCTTTCCGATAAATTGGTTATATTAAGGACTTATTTACAGCGAATCTAGTTTGCTTACCTTTGGGAGTTGTATATATTTGTTTATTATGGAACATTCAGATCAATGACTGATAGATATATAATTCTCTTGTATCAAGTGTTTCAATATCCTTGTAGAGATGAATGGTGGAATGAAGTTTTTTTTCCAATAGGTATTATTTTTAGTGAGGAATTTTGTGTTGATTGAAGTTTACCCAATGCATTATCGTACAGACATGTTTGAAAAATCTATTTTTCCGTTAATCAGCTGTTGCCCCCATACGAAAGACAACTCTCAGAAGTTGGAAAACTTGTGAGAGCTAAGGACTAACGAGGTCTTACCTTTTAACTTGTGATTTCTAACACGGTTGCAGAATCATTCCAGCTTCAACCAGATAAATTACCCAACGCACGGCCTTCCGATCGTGAGTAGGGCGCACAACCACCGCGGCGAATTCCACTCCCCACACTGTTATGCAATATCTAATAACTGATTCGACCAGGGAGTTGTACAATATTAAAGGATTGTTTTTGTTCAAGATCTCTCTGATACTATAAAATGTATGGATCAGTTGCCTGGTCCTTTTTGTTACATGGATCACGTGATCATCCCACCGTAGAAGTTGACCCAGTACAATACCAAGATATTTCATATTGCGTGTTTCTGCTATAGTTTGGCAAGTGCACTTGTTTGTGTCAATACAATCATGTATCACTAGGAAGTTGTAGAAAGGCTGAGCAGCATGGGAAATTATACTTCCTTTGAGATTTTTTATCGAAATTATGCTATTGATGTATACTAACAAAAGTATAGGGCCCAATACTGTTCCTTGCGGAACTCCAATTTTGATATTAATCGGTTCACTTAGTCAGTCTTCAATTTTTACAATTTGCGATCTTTGCAACAAATAATTTCTCATCATATTGAGTACGTTACCTCTAACACCATACTTTTCTAATTTTTTTAGCAACAATTCATGTGATACGGTATCGAATGCCTTGGCCAGGTCAAGAAAAATGGCTAGGCATCACTCTGCTCCATCCAAGGCACTGACAGCCTTTTCAACAAAATCCAAGATTGCTTTCTCAGTATTAGAATTGCTTCTGAAGCCAAACTGCCCATCCGTGATAACATGATGTTTGTTAAAAAACCCGTTAGTCTACTTTTGACACTCTGTTCAAATAGCTTCGCAAAATTATTCATCACAGAGATTGATCGGTAATTATTCAAGACGTTAGATTCACCAGATTTATTTATTGGGGTAACTAGTGATTCTTTCCACTGCCATGGAATTTTCCCATTTCTGAAAGAACAGTTGATTAAATAAACTCAAGGAAGAACAATAATTTTATGAATGATTTTGATTATTTTACTAGTGATACCATCAGGGCCGGATGCACTGTTATTTTTTAAATTGGCTATGAGGCCAATAATCTCATTATATGTAACAGGTTGGGAAAAAAATTATGCTGAGATCGATGGATCATTAAGAATTGTTTCATATTTTTTTAGACATATTCTATTTCTACACTGGTGTTGTACTCATTAAAAACATTTGTTTTGGTTGTGTTATTTTCTATTATTTCAACTTTTGAGTTTTTAATAAGAATACTGTTTAGTGATAATTTTTTGTTATTTCTAGTTGTTACTTCATTGATGATATTTCGTGTTTTTTCCCATTTCCTTCAGCGTCAGTTAATTTATTTTTGTAATACCCATTTTTGGTTTTCCTAATTAACTGATTGAGCTAACTAACTATTCAGCTCCAGCTACCATCCAAACCATTTCTTTTGCCACCATTTGTCAGGAATTTGTCAGAAATTGCGTTAATTGTAGGGCAAATACAAGGTTTTCAATAGAACTTGAAGTTAAACTTCACGTTTGTGAAGAACTAAATGAAAAGTCCACTGACCTACTTTTAACAAATTTCATCCAGAGGTTGAATGCAAATCGAATATTAATTTCCGCTCCAATTCAATCCATTACAAATCTCGACGTAACCGAAATTGAGTCGTAAAGTAATCTCAACTTACAATTATTACGGTACGATATCAAACTAGACTATCTGGTGTACGAAATGCTCGCAATGTTATATACCAATAAAAATCAGCCGGGGTATGACAGTTGCATAATTAAAGCATTATTTTATTGAACATAAATATGCAAATCGGCCTATTCGACTTCGTTATTTCATCCGAAACTATGGAGAATGCTATTCGAATAGTTGTAGATGCCAGCTACAGCATTCCATTCTCGTAGTAACATAGCGATGAACATATTAGTCTTACGGGATGAAACATCGAAAGTCATAATTATTCCTGGCAGAAACTAAGTGTACACGCTTCGCAAAATATCAGTCTGTCACAAAAGTATCTTGGTAATGTTTATGCCGTTTTTACACCGGAAGGTGGAAAGTAATCAATAAACGCAAGCTGACTGAAAAATTAAACTGACTTCAGAAAATCACAAGACAGAACAATTCAACTATTAGGATACTTACAAATTCAATTAGATTTACTAAATGTGAATTACGGTAAGTTGAACACCTGTATTATTTTTTAATGAAAGGCATCTTACCTTTTTAATCTAGTTTTTATGGACTAATCCTAATAATAATTACTAATGAAATCATCAAACAGGAAAACAAATGATTTGAACACCCACATGGAATATCGCCAGAAGAACATATTTCAATTTTGCAAACGAGCTGGTGGATCAACAGGAATGACTAACTTGATATAATAGTCAATTTAAGCTTTTTGATATTGAAGATGTCGTTGCGGTTCAAGGTTTTTTTTTGATGGCAACAACTTTCAAATATAGTGTATTTGATAAATCTTTGAATTTGATGAATCTTTGAAATTAAAATAGTTCTGATTACCTGAGCTTCTGTCATGAGGCAAGCCGAATTCAGGATTGGAAGAAAAATTTTCCGAGAATTTGAACCAATTGTTGGCAACAACGGTTTTCAAATTGACACCAAAGAGTTTTAACATGAAGTCATCGATACTTTGTAGGTATCTTTTTTTTTAATGCACCGTCACAAAATATATGATGTGTGAATTCAAAAATCAATTATGAAGAGTTGGTTTTCCACTAAATTCTTGACTGAATCAGTGAAATCGATTTCCAACTTCAGAATCAACTATAAACTATTTCTTCCTCCGAAGAAGACATGAAATGAATGTTTTTGGCTTTCATCACTTCATCTTTATACAAACTATCATGGGGAAGTTCCAATAGAAGGAAGAAAGCAATTGAGTTGAAAATAAACTCTTCTGAATATGAGTAGATCATGGAAAGACGTTGCTTCCATGCAAAATTTATAAAAAATCCCTTCTAAACAACTACTTCAGCTAACTAACCTTTCCTGAGAAATACCCCTTCAAATTAAAACTGAATGAAAATTCACAATTGATTGATGAAGTCAGAGAAAACGAATTCAAATATGATGAGAAACTAAGAAGGAATATTGTCACATTGTCATTAGCATTGGTAAGGGATCAAAAGTATAGATCCTAGATATAGTTATGTGTGGTGTACCATGTGTACCATAGTGTGGCGTACCACTAGACATGAACGATAATTTATGGACTTGGTGTAACAGTATTAATAATGTTTGAAAATAATTTTCACTCCTAACAAGATAGTAAACATTCAGAAGACAAGGAGGTTACGAGCAATAGTACTACGTGTTCTATTCATCAGGAGTGGGACTGTGGGTTCACACAGAGGAATACGACACATGGTGTTGTATAATTCTTACATTTCTTGGGGTGAACAAAACCAAGTCCTCTTGGTGTCTTTTACCTCTGATGAAAACGGACGTGGTTTCATTTTACACTGCCTCACCTTCGTTATTTATAGAACTACGACAAGTGCCCTACACCATTGTATAGATCAAAAAATCTACATCAATGACAATCTAAATATCAACAAGGCGTCTAGTCCTGATGAAGTGCCTGTCATCGTACTTAAAAAGTGTGCAAATGAATTCGCACCAGTATTTTGGAAGACTTTTCAACCTGTCATACAAGAAAGGGGTTTTTTCTTCTGGTTGGAAGATTGCTCGCGTTCAGCCTATTTCCAAAAAGGGCAAGGAAAATTTTTCCAAATAACTATAGACCAGTCGCTTTGCTATCAGTGATATCAAAAATCATGAAGAAAGCCGTAAACCGTCATATCCTTATATTTTGAAAGGCTTCAATGACCATCAATATGGCTTTCGGAAACGAAGTTCAACAGGCGACCTTCTATCGCATGTCACCCATATTGGGAATAACGCAATCTCACCTTCCTCTTGAATTCATCAAAATCCGTTGCGTAGCTTTAAAGATTTAAGCAGAGACAGACAGCAAAAAGCGACTTTATTTCATACGTTGTAGTGATACTTCAACTCATTAACAATTCTTTTCAAGAAGATGAATTTCCAATTTCTTTGATATCCTATTCCCAAAAAGGACAAGGAAACTCTTCCAAATAAGTATAGACCTGTCGCTTTGCTATCAGTGATGTCAAAAATCATGAGGAAAGCCGTAAACCACCATATCCCCGAATATTTGGAATGCTTCAACATCTTGAGCGATCATCAATATGGCTTTCGGAAACAAAGTTCAGCAGGTGACCTTCTATCGCATGTCACCCATATTTGGAATAACGTAATCGAGAAACATGGAGAGTCAAGAGCTGTAGCGCTTATTATTTTCAAGGTTTTTGACCATATGTGGTATGAGGTTGAGCTATGGGTTGTCTGATCATTTTTTAGTATGGCTCTTCACCTTCCTGAAAGAATGTTCCCTGCAAGTGGTCATCGAGGAATATCTCTCGGATACTTTTATCAATGCTGGTGTTCGCCAGGGATCTATATTGTCTCCAACCCTCTTTGCATATCAACGACATTTTGGAAAAAAACAAAAATGTAATATATTGCTTCGCTGATGACAGCACATTTGTTTCGACATTCCATTTGGATTGTAGGACATCGGCGGCGAATACACATCTTAACCGGCGGCGGATACACATCTTAACCGGCAGCAGGTTGCATATCTTATCGAGGATCTGAAAGTAATTTTGAATTGGGGTGGAATTAACCAGGTTCAATTCAATGTCACAAAAACCTTGGCATCGGTTTTCTACAAAAAGATGAATGTCTCTGAACCGTCAGGTCATACAATTCCACTTTCTGCTTCTATAAGTTTGTTGGAGGTCTAAATGGACACCAATATGTCTTGGCACAATCATGTCGCTGGAATTGCAAAAGTCGCTTCACAAAAGCTTGAAACATTGTTCCGAACCAAAAAACTGTACACAACTCAGCAACTTTTGATGCTTCATAAAGTCAAATGTCAGTTGATTTCCAAAACTTTTCCTATATGTTATTAAAAAAATAATGAAACTTATGAAAACACGGACCATTAGTCGAATCAATATTCGTTTCTTCTATTTACTACTTATTCAGTTGTTTCATGGAAAACTCAGTCTGAAATGTAAATTATGAGAATAGCAACCTTTCAACTGAATGTCGCTAACAGAAGAGGTGACCAGTCAACAGAATCGATAAAAAAACTTTTTACCTGGTACGGGTATCTCATGTATTTCGTTTTGCGGTTTGCCATATTCAGCATTTGTCTTCCTTGCGTGTACCTTTTTTTTGTCCGTTGACGATATCAGCATTTTTGCAAAAAACATTGTTTGTGTGCTTTCCTCCGTCAATTTAATATAGAAAATCTGTTAACGAACATTATAAATCATAGTGCCGTGGGTGTGCACGGCTAGCTGGAACGAATTTACATAGGCAAGGCGGTTCATCGTATGCAAATGATCAGACTGAGTTTGGTAGCCTTTGAGTTATTGCTCCGCTGTTTTTTGACAAACTGTTTGGACCGACCGGCCCAGCAGATAAAATTCTGTTCGAATTCATGTTGGCCCAGTATAGTCTGTTTCTGAATGAAATATACATATTAGCCTCCTTTCTATTTACATTCCTCACATTTTCAGCAATCTCCTGAATTTCTTTTCAATAGTTGGAAGTTATACACATAGATAGGACTTCATTTGAAGCATTCCTTTCGTGGAATATCTCTGGTTATACAAGGACATAAGCTGTCACGATTGGAGTCACGATTAGGGAGAAAAAAGTCTGGGTGGAAAGAAACACGAAGTACTATATGTCTCATCTGTTACTGCGGGAGACAGTGATATATACGTTGACTGCAAGGACAAAGGTAGTATCTTTTAATATGAGCAATGCCTGACTGACAGATGATAAAAGTGATAAAGAACTTCAACAAAACTCTGTAGGAACAGGACATAAGCCAAATTACTCTAATATCAAAGTTTTACATACAGAAAAAAATAGTTTTACAACTAGAGTTGTTGTGGAACTCCAGACATCACCAGAAGATGGCAAAAGGAACCACCATTTTGTGGATTCAGAAACTTGCATTTCTAACAACTTAATAATTCGACACAGCCCCTTGCGACTTCACAACTCGAAAGAATGATTCTCCACCTCCCCCTACGACTATGAAGAATATACCTGATAGACCAGAGCTTCGGCAAGGATACACCGAGATGTGTCCTGTGGGATTCAATGAAATCATTTGATATCAAAACAATCATACTGAAAACTTCTGATTCAAATTTTTTGTTCAATACATTGTATATCCACATAGTTATGGAAAATAATTATATCACCATTGATATTTGATGATATACTTCAGATCTTCCTTCTTTTGATGCTTTTCAAAATTACAAAACTTTTTCTCGGCAGAATGAACTTCTCAAATGTATTACATCGAAAATAAGCATCTGCGCCCAAAAACTAATAAGAGGAGTGGATTTTTGATGGGGACACGACAAGCCTTCTTTAAAATAACAATAAGAATGTCATCAGGGAACTCTGAGCTATCAAATTACTCTTTTATATTTGGCGTTTTATTTTTATTTAACGTTGTGTCTAATGTAGAAGTTAGGAATTGGTTGAAATTACCACAAAGTTATTTCGTGCATTTTATGAATGCCTAACTGATGATTTCTGATAATGTATAGCTGAAAGTGTATTTTTTTTATGAACGAGATTTTTTTTTCAAATAATCATTTCAGTGGGGGTCTTCATCTGCTTAACCTTATTTTTACATAGTGTGTATTAGATTTACAGTGTTACATAAATTTGGCAAGAACTTGAAACCTCTTGTCGCATCAATGTTGAAATCAGAACTGCAATCCGTGAGTTTTATGAAATGAGGCTCAGATTTGTAACAAATGGATCAGTAACGTAAACGCGAAAATGTTACGTTACGGTTAGTTGACGTAGGCGTAGTGTTATTACATGTTATTCGTAACCACTTCAATACATGTAACCGTTACAAAACGAACCGCCCTTTATGTTACGTTACGCACGGTAAGAAGTTAGGACGAGTATATAGTTATCATGTATCTTAACCTATTGCTTGCGAAATTGTTCCGTAACGGAATGATAGACAGAAGCAATGTTGCCGGAAGGGAACTACTGAATTATTCTCATTTAAAGTTGATTATTTATAATTTGAATGTTACGGCACGTCGAAACGCTCTGTGTCTATATATCATGAGCGCGGACATCGTTAACCGCCATAAATAGTTCAACTTTTCAATTTTAATTGTTATTGAGAAAATCAGTTTTTGAGGCTTCCCAATGTACATTACTGGAGTTTTATCCCAACACCAAATAGTTATTTTTAACACCTAGACACGTAATTCAATCACCAAGTGATCATCTTCAAGAGGAAGTTTAATATTCATTATTATACCAAAAGGTTCCAAACAGTGCAAGTATTTATGAATGTGTTGAATAACGGGTTTTCTTACGGTTTTTCTATATCACTGACTGTAAAGCAAGAAGCTCAAGTGAAAAAATGTTAACGTAAAGGTATCCTTTAGGACTTTTTGTTCACTTCAACAAATGTTAGGTAACCCTAGAGATATGAAAAGACCAGGATATACGAAATAAGCTATGAGAGACAAAATATATCGGTCAGACCGAGCGATCCACTGAAACTCGTTTCAGAGAACACGCAGCAAGTATTCGATTCAGGCGACTAGAAAGATTCAGTGTCGCTCAACACGCCAAGGAGAACGGCCATGGAATAAATGTATGAGATTGTCGAACAGCGACAAAGGTCCCATACCATACAACCCGTTATATTTCTTGATATGCATCACTCTGTTGAAATTTGCAGGAACTCTTTTTTATCAATATATTTTTATATCAATATTAATAGTGAATGTACTCAATATGTGAATTTTTTACGCAGTATTATCATACTTGTACATGCACGTCTGCTTTCAGAATTGAATTTTATTATTGTACGAAATTAATATTATTATTATTATTATTTAACTGTGGCCGTTATGAGAGACGAATATTTTAATGATAATTTTTTTATACAAAAATCAACCAAGTTGGCGTCTTCAGGAGATGATGAAAACAGATTCCCGGCTACATTAGGCACACGGACACACTTGATCGCCATGTTTCGAGATTGGAAAAAAAAGATGAACAGTGCAACAGTACGAGACATTCTCGTATGTGTATTTAAATTTACTTCAGTCTCTACCCTTGTGATGTGTGACATGCCACGAAAATTATGTTTCAATTTTTAAATGTTTGACACACCGAGCTCAAAAGGTTCGCCATAACTGGAGTATGAAGTCAATTGTTCAGCAACCAAATTTGTTTTTCGTATTATTGGTATCGTTAATAAACCATCTGCTTGAATTAGTGGTAGAATTGTGGACGGGGTGGAATTTAAATCAACGACTACAGCCACTACAGAAGATTTAAAACTGTTGGGATTGGCATGAAGTTCATTCCAAATTTCGTGTTTGTGTGATTCTCTATTTGCATTTATTCTCATTACGTATTTATTGTGAGCGTTGGCAAATATGATAATATTTACGCCACACTGTCGGTGG
The DNA here is from genome assembly GCF_025532065.1 of Leptinotarsa decemlineata. Lineage (NCBI taxonomy): Eukaryota > Metazoa > Arthropoda > Insecta > Coleoptera > Chrysomelidae > Leptinotarsa > Leptinotarsa decemlineata. The sequence goes on along the minus strand of NW_027412549.1, from coordinate 4,301,837 downwards.
GCGATATTTCCTGAAGCAATATAGACCCATCGTTTGTTCATCGATGTTTAATCGAAACACTTCTTTTACTTCAGAAACACATGTTGAGGCTTTTTCAAGTTTGAAACGAACGTCAGGAAAAAGTTCGAAAATGGTCTTGAAGATCCTTTTTTCAGCAGAACAGTACTGCCATACTTAGCGACGTTTGGGTTGTTCTTAAATACTTGCTGGTAATTATTTCAAAACTACATTAACCAGGTCAAATTTTTGGGTATGTCATTCGATCCAAAGCTGAACTGGAAACAACATATCCATCACCTCAAAATGTCATGCCAGAATGGTTTGAACTTGATGAGAACCATCGCTTCAAAAATTTGGGGTGCAGACACAAATATGTTGATGACAATGTACAGATCCCTAATCAGATCAAAGTTAGACTATGCATCAATAGTAAATAATTCGGCGAAAAAATCGGTTCCGAAACAACTGGATACTATTCACAATAACGCTATCAGAATTGCCCTTGGGACATTCTGCACAACTCCAACCGAAAGCTCACAATGTGAATCAGGCCAACCATCTTTAGCAACTTGAAGGCAGTTTTTAACCCTCACCTACGCTGCTTCCATTACAGCCAACCCTGAATACCCAGTATACCGTAATGTGATTGCCCATAGATTCCCGTCAACATATGCTAAGAAGGAAAGAGTTGACCTTCCTTTATACGAGAGACAAAATCAGTATCTACCTAATTTGAACCTCCAACAACCAAAAACCTTCTCTGACCCGAATATCCCTATCCCCACTTCGTGGACTACTACAAAAATCTTCATTGATACAAAACTCAACCAGTTTAAAAAGAGAGACATCAACTACGGAGTCATCAAATGTAATTCATATGAAACGATTCATACGAAATACAAGGAGTTTCACACAATCTACACGGACGAATCCAAATCTGAAGACGGTGTAGGAGCCGCTTTTACCAGTCTTCAATCTCGTTCATCATTCAAACTCCCCCTAGAAAGCTCAGTGTTCACTAGGGAACTCTACGCCATATGGAAAGCACTGCAGTACATAGAGAAGAACAACTCCATGAAATTTTTGATTGTGTCAGATTCTTTAAGTGCCCTGGAAGCAATCAACCAATTATACTCCAACCATCCCACTATCCGTCATATAAAAGAACTGATATACTCTACGGAAAAGAGGTAGTCATGAAATTCATATGGTTCCCTTCTCACGTAGGTATAAAAGGAAATGAAAAGGCTGACACATTAGCAAAAGAAGCCACTATCAGGCCTTTACAGAAAAATATGTTTTCCATACAGATATGAAACCGTTCTATAAAAAAATCCCCACTGAATTATGGCAAGATCAATGAAATGGGTCTTGCAGTAAACTTTATAAAGTAAAAACAAGTGTATTTCAATGGATACATCTCCCGACAAGTAGGAAAACCCAGGTCGTAATATCTCGTTTGCGAATAGGCTACACTCGCGTCACCCATGGATACCTCATTACCGGCGACACCAGTCCTATGTGTTACTCTCCCGTAACTGTAGACCATATCTCAACAAAGTGTGTGCTTTATTCCAACGAAAGACTAACTCATGGCATCCACCTTCAATCAAGAAAGCATTAGGACCTAAGTGTAATTTTGAAAATATTGTAAAGTTTTTAGTAAATGTCAACTTGTTCAACTGTATATAATACCACTTCTACTATTAATGGAGAGGATCGTCTCCAACTAATCAAGGCCCATTTGACTTGAAAATTGTCCATGCCGGCCGCCTTTAAAGGCTCAAGTCTTTCAAAATAAAAATCAAATAACACTAAACATAGTTCATGAATCTATAGGTAGCTTGGCTATTCGGGTAATAGCTCGCTTAGATGTTCCACTAGCCATTTTTACTGTTACCACCCTAATTAAATTATCGTTACCTGGGTGTACCTCTATTATCCTTCCTAGAGGCCACTTACTGTTTATGGAATTGTCTATCACTAGCACTTGATCGCTCACCATGATGTTAGCTGAGTTTGTCTTCCATTTTGTCCGTTGCTGGAGAGTTGAGAGAAATTCCTTCTGCCATCGTTTCCATATATCCTGTTTCATTTTTTGAAGATGCTGCCAACGAGAAAGGGTGTTCGTCTTGGTGTTGAAAAAATCTGCTTCTTCAATTCCTGTAAATGAGTCTCCAAACAGGAAATGGTTTGGGGTGAGAGGATTTAAGTCTGATGGATCATTGGAGATTGGGGTTATTGGTCTGGAGTTAATACACAACTCAATTTGTGACAAAATTGTAGCATACTCTTCAAATCTCAACAGAGTGCCACCTATTACCTTTTTGATGTGGTTTTTCACGGATTTGATGGAAGATTCCCATAATCCACCAAAATGAGGGTTCCTGGGGGGAATGAAATGCCAAGTTCTTTGTTGGTTGGATAATGCATTAGCAATGACTTCAATGTTTGCTTGATTTAGGAGAAATTGATATAACTCCCTCAATTCATTGTTGGCTCCTTGGAAATTTGTGGCATTATCACTATACAAATGCCTACAAGCTCCTCTTCTAACAATAAAATGACGAAAAGCTGCCAAAAAAGCTTCTGTACTTAGATTTGAGACGAGCTCGATATGGATTGCTTTCGTCACAATGCAAATGAAAACTGCTATGTAACATTTGGATTTCTGTACCTTTCCTCGTCTATGGCTCTCTTTGATATTCATTGGACCACCGTAATGTACTTCTGTAGTGCTGAATAGTGTGGTTTTTTGAAGTCTGCGCTCAGGTAAATTTTCCATTTGTTGCCAATGAGTTTTTGGGGATGTGCGGAAACATCTGACACATGATCTAATAACCTTCTTCACGGCGTTTTTTTCCTGAGATAATCCAATATCTGAGACGCAAGTTGCAAAGAGTAGTTGGTATTCCCGCATGGAGTTGTTTTTCATGTTCATGTTTGATGAGAGGTGTTGTGAGAGGGTGCCTGGGACATAAAAGATACGAGTGTTTTTGTAAACGAGATACGTTTGCATTTTGAATTCTTCCACCTACTCGCAGGAGATGCTTTTCATCAATGAACAGATTCATGGCTAGAATCTTGCTTCTTTTTTGAAGTTGTTTGCCGTTTAACAAATGTGCGATTTTATGAGAGAAATCTGCTTGTTGTGCTATTTTGATTAACTTTATAGTTGCTAGTTCTAGCTCTTCTACGGAAAGTTTTTCTAAGACTTTGTTTTCTTTATTCTTCATATTCGAAATGAATCTTAAACACCATGCTGAAATACGCTGCAATCGAGTCGATGACGAGAATTTTTGGAATATGAATGACTCCATCGTGACTGAATGAGCAAAAGACTTTTCTTGCTTTCTTTCTAGGTCTGTAATATTGAAAAAATCATCTGAATGATATTCTAGAGGCTTTAGCTAATAACCTCCGTCCTTGCTCAACCAAGAAGTTCCATTCCACCACAATGAATTGTGAATTATTTCACTAGCATATTTCCCTCTGGATATTAAGTCATCTGGATTATTTGTTCCTGCTTCGTGCCACCACATCTTTATTGACGCCAAATTCTGAATTTCACTCATTAGATTGCTCAGAAATGTTTGCCATTCACTTGGAGCCATAGCGATCCAGGCTGATGTAATTGTTGTGTCAGTCCAGAGGTGAATTGCGTGTGATTGCATTTTCATTGCATTTTTTACTTTATGTAGAAGTTGTGAGAGAAGTACCGCACTAGAAAGCTCCAGTCTTGGAAGAGTGATAAGCTTCAAAGGCGCTACTCTCGATTTTGAGGAGAGTAGGTGAACAGAATGATTTCCTTCGGCAACTGTTGTTCGACAATAAATGCAGGCACCTTATGCCACTTGTGATGCGTCGCAAAATCCATGTAGCTCAATTCTGATAAATGATTGTAAATTCGATAATTTTCTCGGAATGTGTGATTTATTGATGATGTGGAGCTCTTCAAGATGAAATCTGTATTTCTATAGTGACTGGCTCATCCCAAGTGCCCTGATTTTTCCAAATTGCTTGCATGAATATTTTGGCCTTTGTAATAATCGGTCCAACTAGACCCAATGAATCATAAAGCTTAGCTATTGTAGATAAAAAAGATCTTTCTGTGATGTTGCTGGAAACTTCTGCATTTGATACAACGAACTGGAAGATGTCCTGTTGGGAGTTCCAATACAAACCCAATGATTTTATCATAGCATCTGGATTAACTGTCATCATGAATTCATTTGATATTTCATTTGTAACTATTTCTAATACCTTGTTATTGTTGCTTCACCATTTTCTTAGCTGAAATTGTGCATTATTGAGCATATCGATCACTTGCTTGGTTTTCTCAATTGCCTCTGATTCAGTTGCAGATCCGGTGATCATATCATCCACAAAAAAATCTGATTTGATTATGTCAGCAGCTACTGGATGATAGTTTTCATTTTCGCAAGCAATTTGATGAAGGCTCCTACATGCTAAGAAAGGTGCTGTTGTTGTACCATATGTAATGGTGAGTAGTTTGTATAACCCAATTTCATTTTTGATATCCTCACGCCATAATATCAGTTGGTAATTGTCATCATTTTCATCCACTAACACCTGGCGGTACATTTTTGCCAAATCTGCAGTAAGTACAATATTGTGAAGACGAAATCTGAATAGTATTTGATGAAGTTCTTCTTGTATTATGGGTCCTTTTTTTAGGGCTTGATTCAATGACACTCCTGTTGACGTTTCTGCAGAACCATCAGAAACGACTCTGACTTTAGTGGTAAGACTATCTTGTTTTACAACAGCGTAAAGTGATAAAAAATAGTTACCATTTGGGATGTTCTCAATCCGTTTCATTTGAGTATAGAGCTTTCATGAAAGCTATATACTCCTGATACAGTTTCTCATTATTGATTAATTTAGTTTTTTGTGAAAGAAACCTTCTTTTTGCAGTTGATTCCCCCAATTAATTTTTTTGAATGTTGAACGGCAATTTCACTATGAATCGAGCTTGTGGATTTCTCTTTACATGCTCTTTGAAATGGTCCTTCATAAAGCCGGATAAGAATCAGTGTCTACCGAAAATCAGTGATCATTTTGATTAATCATAACCTGCAAGTTCGTATCGTACCGAAATCAAGTTAAGGGCGAAATCGTCACAGTGCAGCGGTAGATGAACCCGGTCAATAGAGATATCGAACGATTGTCAAGTGTAGTGAAGAGCTTGTTTGGGAGCAATCATCTAATCATAGTTGCAGAATAGCAGAGGAATTGTAGACAACAGCCAGGTGAGTCTCTGTCCTAACATTGTTCCAAATCAAACATCCTTTTCATTTTTTCAATACACATTCAGTAATAACTCAATATGCCAGAAACAAACGAACGACTATTCTTCACAAACCTATGTGGGATGATACTCTCGAATCGACCCACTCAGTGACGACTGATTAGGGAGTTGTTGTACCTCCTGGAGAATTTTGACCCCGATGGCTGCGTCATGCAGTTTTTTATTCTATTATCTTTCCACCAACGGAACTGAAAATAGACGAAAACATTAGCATGAAACCAACTTCATGTTGCTTTAGTTGCTGCAGTTGTATCTTACCTGGAGGTAACGGGTGAGACCATGATCTACCTCGTTCATTTTGGTCAATTTTATGTGAGGTCTTATGATGCACTGTTTGGAACCTTTGGTGTAGTAATGAATATTACTGGAGTTTTTTTCCCAACACCAAATCGTTATTTTTAACACCTCGATCTAACACCTAACACCTTAATCTTTCTCTTTGAAGATGATCACTTGGTGTCGAGGTGTTAAAAATAACGATTTGGTGTTGGGGAAAAAACTCCAGTAATATTTATGTGTAGTTTGAAAATTTAGATAGTCTGCAAAATATATGCAGATAGCAGTGTTCAACTGAGTGATCCAAGTCAGATGAATGGAGATATACTCAGGTAGCATACTGAAACCAGAGGTGCACCAACAATTTTATATTTCTTCGACTCCATTTCCTTACCTTTAACGAAATTATTCAAAAAATGGATAATAGGATATTTCAGTACCTATACCATTGATTTTCTAGTCCGTTACTGAGTCAAAGAGGATTGGATGTAAGTGCATCCAATTTCTTGTTATTTGATGCTATTCGGATTCTTGTCAGTTTGCACTTTCATTTTCAACAACAAATATATGCATTTCATTTCAGGTTCAAAGTTGAACTTTAATATCGATTTTCGATGATCTGCTGCTGGCCAGTTCACTGCAGAGAAATATTATCGTTCTCGCATTGATCATAACTCATCAGTTTATACTTTGAAGAAGAATGCCGCAGGCCGATTCATTTCCGTTATACAGCAAGTCTACAGAAATTCAACAAATTACACTTCCTCGTAACTCCTTGAAATAAGAATAGCGAACACCGAAGAAGCATAATTCGGTAATTCAGCCGATAAAGCAGGTGTTATATATTGCGCATAATGCAGCCATAAATTTTAACTAACAGCAGAAATGAGAGTGCTTTATCATGGAAATATCTGAGAATTGAAATCATACATTACTTTTTTATCATCTCGGTCGACAAATGGATCCACTCTATCTTATATTTTCACTGAATTATTTCTACTTTCACGCCTCTCGAACGATAATGGCATTGAACGCCTTTTGTTATGGAAATTGATTAGCGAAGATAAATTTTTATGTGACTGTTATTGCTTGCAATCTGTGAAATAAAAGAATAACAAAAGAATTGATGTTGATGTTTAATTCAAAATAAGGAACAATACTGAAACTAGGCTAAGTTATTCAGCTACAATCATTGATAACAATCTTCACCCATTTAGGATGCAAGAAAGAGTTTCATTGCTACAAAATGAAGAGTACAATCTATATGCAGGGAATTACTTTGTAACTTTTATAAAAATCCCTACAATACTCAAGGAATGTTTGCTGCCATCAGTGTTTCACGTGTCTAAACATATATCAGGAAACAGTTCTTTTTTTGATGTTCTTGTATCTGACCATGATTTTTCATAAAAAAAATCAAGCTTACAGATTGAAATGCTCTGGAGGAGATCTTTTATCGTTTTCAAATGACATCAAATGACATCAATGAAGATGGCTGTCAGTCGAACACCTTCCGTATTTTTTGAAGAGAGACAAGTTAGCAACCTTCTTAGGACCTTCCAGACAATCAAACATGGCTGTTTTCTGAAAAGAATCCGTCGCTCTAAGGGTATGCATGAAGGCGAAATTCTATGTATGTGAGCAATATTCCAAATAAGATTTGATTTTGGCTCTATAAGGCATAAAAGTTGCTGAGGTTTATAAAATACTGGTCCAAGTTTCCGAAGTGTTATCTTTGTCATTGTTACGATTTTCATTCGGGTTTGAAGGCCGTCGTGGTTTGGAACTATATCCTAATGTTTCGCCAGCATGAGTTGTTGGCTTCTTCAGAGGTTCATTCATCCCAATGGTTCACCGACGACTAGTGATTTCTAGTTCGTAAGTTGTATTTATGTTCACTCAGGTAGCTCGCCTTTTCTGTTGATGCGTTGCTATTAGCCGAAGTGTTATTACCTGTTGATGATGTTACATTGCATTGCACTGTTTCCACCTTAGCATCTTTAAGTATGGGATTCCATATCCTGTTAAGTTGTAGTTTTCCGTATGTTCATGGATTTCTATGACTTCTCGTACAAGCCGACTGTGGTATCCATGATCGGGTGCAAGTAGTTTCACATCTTCAAACAGTATCGTATGATCTCCTTCACTAAACGCGTGTTCTGCTACTGCCGATTTTTCTATTTGACCTAATCTACAGTTTGTCCGATGTTAATTCAGCCTTGTACCCATGGATCTCTTGGTGGTACCGATATAAACTTTACTTCAGGTGCATGATATACGATATACCCCCGCAGCTGATAGTGGATCTCTTTTGTCTTTCGTAGATCCTCAGGCTTTGTTGTAATTTCCTGATGTTTGTTCCGATTCTGTCTGTATCCCTAGGGATTTACGGTAGAAATGCACGTGTTCCCGTTTGAGTTTCCTCCCTATTTTGACTTGTAGAAGTATTTAGTTTCATGGCCTTGTTGATCTCGATTACACTGTATCCACTCGTTCACGTCAAGTTCACCATGGAGATTGAACAGGAACAACGAATAGCTTTTCCAGATGTACTCGTCGAAAGGCGTGGCACAAGACTGACACATAAAGTTTACCGAAAACCGACACATACGCACAGATATCTGCATGCACTTTTGAACCACTATCCGAGTCAAAAGCGGGGAATTATCAACACCTTAACAGAACGTGCCCATAGAATAATTGAACCGGAACACCTACAAGAAGAATTGGAGCATCTTCAAGTGGCATTAAGATCGAATGAATATAGTGTAACCAAAATCGACAAGGCCATGAACAATGAAAATCTCGACTGCGAAAGTCTTAAGCAATGTTATCTTTGTTATTCTTATAAGACATTGAACTCAAAATATTCCCCAGATATTGTTCTAATGTTTGCCAGTAGATCGTTGATGTACATCAAAAAGCATTGGAGACAATATGGGTCTTTGGTGAACACCAGCATTTATGATGAAGGATAAAACTGGAAAGCATACAATTGGAGAGCAAATACCAGAACAAATCTTTTTCTGGTATAGGTTGTTGATGTACGTTGTTGATGTACGTTGAGACAATATGGATCTTTGGTAAACACTAGCATTCATGATGAAGAAGAAAACTGTAAATAGTAAAACTGAAGAGCAAATGCCAGAACAAAACTTGTTCTGGCATTCACCTATAGGTCGTTGATGTACATTAAGGAAGCATTAGATAATATGGATCCTTGGTAAACATCAGTTTTGATGGTGAAAGATAAAACTGAAGAGTATTGGACAAATGCGATAGCATTGTTTCATTAGGAAACCCCTCTTGATGGTAAAGTATCATGAAATGTTGAAGTTTTTCAAATATTGATAAAATTTGTTGTGTTGTCTCTACACTTTTCGTGATCATAAATAGTAGGACAACCAACACCTCGAGAAAATATCACAAATACTTACTTTTTCCTGGAAATCAAATAACAACAGAACGTAAATTTGCTCTCGTGGTTGTAACGAATGCATTTTTCACTTCTGTTGACAATGGAAAGTCAAATTTTCACTAACGGGTCCAGTCACTGGACACAAATACTTACTTTTTCCTGAAAATCAACTAACAACAGAACGTAAATTTGCTCTCGTTGTTGTAACGAATGCATTTTTCACTTCTGTTGACAATGGAAAGTCAAATTTTTACTAACGGGTCCAGTCACTGATTGCAGAGAGATCTAGAGCCTTCGAGACTTAATGAACCTTCTATGGTTTTTGAACAATGAACTTTTAGTATTACTGTCGGTAGCTAGATTTTTGAAGGCAACAGTTTTCAACAGCAGAATAACCCCAGTGACTTCAGAATCTGGAAAAAATATGATTGGGGTGGAAAGTAGTCTTGAAGATGTTTCCATTCAGCAAATTTGTGGTAGCTTGAAGTTATTTTTTGGATCTAACGTGAGTAATGTGTATGATACTGAAATCTCTTAGTGTTTTCAATCCTGAATTGATAGAAATACTACAGAGGCTGAATGGAACACGAAGCTATTTGTCATGTCTTCCAAGAGAAAAAGTAGTATTTATTTAGCCATTGAGGCTACTGAATCGATAGACAATGTCGACGAAAATCAGAGACGAATATTATGAAAATATTAGCTAGTATAAATACAGATAAACCCTGAAAGATATATGTCATCGGTTAGACAGTAGGTGCATTTTACAAGGTATTATTTGATCAAAAATTGGTGTCTGAATACTGCCCTGAGTGTTGTGATTTCATTACTGATGTCCATTATTCACAGAAATTCACAAAAAAGTGCATTGACAATAAATCATTCACTGCGAAATATCTGACTGGATTCTTCTACTTCATTCATTTTTCACAGCTCGAGATCAACGGTCCTGAAATAGCCCAAACACTCGTATCGGCCAAAAAACGCATTAGTCAAAGTTGTTTATACATTTGCGTCGATGTTTCAACTCAAAAACATTATTAATGATCACATGGATATACCGAGAAGTTCGCTTAATAACCCAGTCGGAGTACAGAATTCTATGAAATATTGACTCTTTTAGCTATCAATAATGATGGCTAAACATAAGTCGATAGGAATTACATTTGAGAAACTTCAATAGTTGATCAGTGGCGTTCATTTTCAAAGGCAGTTGTATTCAATTTATTTACTGAGGTTTTTCCGTTTAAAACATATTTTGGTAATGATACTACTGGTTTGCTTTTTTTGCTGACTCAATTGTTTTTTTTAATCAACACGCTTTTATTAGCTTCACCTGTATGTTTGTATATATGTATGTGATATATTCCATATGTATGTTTGTTTGTTTGTTTTTAACTCTGAAGCTCGGGATCTGTAGTGGACAGAATTATCGACATTATTGCTTGATCTATTTGCGGGCAGATGGCGCTGTACGTAGCTTCGTTTATATAATTTGAATTCATTTTACATGTATTTCTTCATTTGAATAAAGTATTTTTTCATCAACACGCGCGACTGCTGCCTTATTTGTAACCCCTCTTTGCGCGCCTGCTGCCTTGGACTTAGTAGCTGATTGTAGTAGCTCTCTCTCCGGAATCGACAAATATCAATGGTTATTTTCCTAAAAAATATATGGCTGATTGATCCCAAAGCTTAGATAAAACAAACATAGTTTAAAAAGATTAAAAAAACACGTTTTATAGCATACGAAGCTGAAAAATTAAAAATAAATATAGTGTTAAAAACTAAAAAAATACGCTTTTAAAGAACATCGAACTGAAAAGTAAAAAATATATTTTTCCAAATAAGCTCAAAACAGTAACGAACGAAACATATTATTGTAAAAAAATCGTGGGTGCTTTGTGCCATATTTTTTGTATATTAAGCGCCCGTCGCTTTTTTCACAATAATACTAGTATTTTTCGTTCGTGATTGTTTTAAGCTTATTTAAAAAAAATAACTTTTCAGTTCGATGTTCTTCAGAAGCGTATTTTTTAGTTTTTAAACTATATTTATTTACCAAATGTGTCCAGAAGTTGTCAGATGGACCTTATTTAATCATTGAAATCAAACAACTTGACGAAAAACCTAATGTAGATACTTTATCGTACTATTATAGAAACTGAAAGCAATCAAGAAGATATTATTTTGGTTTCTTTCAGAATTTTTATTCGATACTTCCATTTTCAATATCTTTCAATTCTGATATCAAAATTGTACCAGCATATTCATTGATTTCCGTCAATATTTTGGAATAGTTGAATTATTCTATACGGAAGCGTAGAAGGGCCAAATATTATTTGTTTATTTGATCCACCATAAGTTCGACTCAAAAGTCGAAATTTCGACTTTTATCTCGTAATTTCAACTTTTATCTCGTAATTTCGACTTTTTTATCGCAATTTAAACTTTTATCTCGTGTTTTCGACTTTTATCTTGTAATTTAGACTTTCATCTCGTAATTTCGACTTGAAAGTCATAATTTTGACTCAATACTAGAAATATGGTTCCTTGCGTGCATTATACTTCATACGAGGTGATGTTAATAGGAGGTTCGTGAAATGGTTGTGTGATTGAAATTTCAATAAAAATATGTGGTTGAAAGTGGGATCAATCTCAAGCGTCCCTAAGGTTAGAAAAAATCTTTAACTCTGAATCAATCAATAATTTCAACAATAATCATTTCGAACTGATGTTGAAACAAGAACAAATATTTCAGTCGAATATACATTTTTGAAGATGCTCATGTCAATGATTTTTCAATAAATTTCACCACACAATTTATTATTTCTCATCTCCACACTTGAAAAAATTTGTAATTTTGAAGATCATATCATCGTCACATTCGTCATGATCAAAACAATAGAATTGAATAATACAAATTGATTTCTCTCTGATGTTCGTTTAGCTGCCGATTAAATTTTTTTCACATGAATTCAAATTTTCCCAGATAATTGGAGGATATTTCTTAAAAGGAGGATGTCCCAGAACTTTACGAAACGATATGGGCACTGAAAATGAAGTAATGGAGAAGATACAAAAAGCCTTTCACGAAGTATTTACTGAATCAACAAATCGACCATGTTTTTGTATGGAAAAAGCATGTACAATCAAATGATAGAATCTTGGTGGTCTATAATATTATGTAAACATAATGCACAATACTGGATAAATTTATTTCAAACCCTAATAGAAGACAATTTATTTGCTGCATCATTTTCGGACAAGTCTCTATTTCAATTTTGTTTCATACCATTAGTACAAGTAAGAGATGAGTTGTTGTTGATGAAATTTTAATTATAATTTTTATTTCTGAGTGATCTTGATCAAGTTTTGAATGAAGAATTCATAGAATATGGAAAACAAGAAATTCTATTGCTCCAGCAGGGAGACATTACTATTGCATGCGATGCCTTCCTTTTATGGAGTCACAGATCACCTCATCAAGATTCCATTATTCGCTTTCGAACATTTTTTGTCGGAGTGTACATATCTCCGGACAACCTGTGATGAAGATTTTTGGAAATTATGTTCAATTTTTATGTAAAATATAATTACATAAGGTCCGTAGATCCTTATGCCACAATTGATTTATACATTAACCTGAGAAGTGAATTAATTATGTCATTTCAATAAATTTTAGATTGATAATTATACATTGATATTATTCAGTACCTTTTTGAAATGCTTTCTGCACGAGTAGGAGAAAGTCGACTTTGGCCAAAATATTAGTTTCTCATCTTTGTAAATCAATCTGATCAGTAATATCCTTACTTCATTATCAAAACTTATCTAAAATTCAGAAATTTATTAACATTTTGAAAGGTTACTCTACACATTCATATTTTAAACGTCATGTTTGGCATAGCAACCAACTAATACTGTCGGTATGTTCTTCGAAGAGATACAATGTTCATTTATTAGGTATTTTGGGTTTTCTCTCCTCGTTTAGAAAAATCGTAGAGATGTAATGACGCAAAAAAACTAACTGGAGCAGAATGGTTCCCGAACATTCAATCAAAAAATGAGACGATTGGAGCACTGTCGAAGTGATTTGAAAAAAGTGTCGAAATTTCGTGATAAAAGTCGAAATAACGAGATAAAAGTCGAAATTACGAGATGAAAGTCGAAATTACGAGATAAAAGTCGAAATTACGTGATTAAAGTTGAAATTACGGGAAAAAAGTCGAAATTAAGAGATAAAAGTCGAAATTACGAGATAAAAGTCGAAATTACGAGATAAAAGTCGAAATTACGAAATGAAAGTCGAAATTATGGGATAAAAGTCGAAATTTCGACTTTGAAGTCGAAATTATGGTGAATCAAATAAACAAATAATCTTTAGCCCTTCCACGCTTCCGTAATTCTACCTATCATGTGAATACGAATATTGTTGTAATTTGGGTTCCTTGCAGAATTGTGATTCAATATTTTCATTTTCATTATCTACCAGTATATTCAATAAGTATAATTTTGATATCGAAATAATTCCACCTGCATGTTTATTTGCTTCTCTTGTGAATTGTTAAATTATTCTAGCTACCATACAATCAAAAAGTTTTCTTGTGAGCAAATGATATTTGATACTTGTGGAATTCATAACCCTACCTATCATATAGTGTCTCATTCTCTTTGAGATCAACGGTAATACACATTTCATATATTTTATAACTTCATTCATTGCATGTTTATTTGCTTCTCTTGTGAATTGTTAAATTATTCTAGCTACCATACAATCAAAAAGTTTTCTTGTGAGCAAATGATATTTGATACTTGTGGAATTCATAACCCTACCTATCAGATAGTGTCTCATTCTCTTTGAGATCAACGGTAATACACATTTCATATATTTTATAACTTCATTGATTTCATGCTTCCGTAGTATTTTTCAATTCTCTCGATTCCATTTTTCAACAGAAAATTAGAATTTTATAGCTACTTATCGGTTTAGAAATCATAATCTTCTTTCGTCTTTACAATTTGCCGCTCAAACTTTGTGTCGATCCCAAATTTTTTCGACAACTGTCCTCAAAAATTACTTCAATCATTTACTGTTCCACCACTGAGTATAATTTATTCAAAATCGATCCAATCAATCATAGCTGAGCGTATGCCAGTCTTCATTCTCAACATCGAGTGATATACATATAGTGAGCCTACACAACATTGCTCAATCTACAGAATATAATGACTACCATTAAATTCGTTGTTCAGATTCGTTGAATATTTATCAGGTTCCAGCAGTAGTTTCCTCCATGATTTACTTTGTCAATATAATTTTAAATCACGATTCTTTTGTTGGTAGGAATGAAGTACATAATTTTGTATTTGAAGCTCATTCTTGTCTATTTTGGTTGATGAGTATTTACATATGATTCGATTTTGTACACCATCTGTAGTATTTATTTTGAAAAAAAGGACTAATTTGAAATCTAGCGAAAGATAGTTTTTCAAAATAACAGAATCGAAATAATATTCGAAGAATATTACAAAAAATAAACAATATTCGTTGTGAAACATGACAGAGAAGATTGAAAAAGATACTAGTATGACAGTTTATATTTCAAAGTGAGGTATAGTGTATACGAAGTCAATCCGAACAGCTAAATGAAAGACCAATATACTGGGTCTAATAAATTTACTAGTTAATACCGTATAAAAACCCCCACATAAAAATAATGATTAGACCTCGTATGAGTTTACAACGCCGTCAATGCCATATGAAAAAACTGCCGACGTTCGAATATTTAGTTTTTATGCCATTCGAATTGACTGCGTATACGCTGTGTCCAGGATAAGAATGAACAACATGAGGATATCGGAAACGATAAGTGATACGGGGTCGATTGAATTAGAGATAAGATAGCGCATTCATGTGCCTAATAATATTCTATTTAGACAGTTTCAATATTCCGAGTAGTTTCGGAGATATCCGAGAAAAATCGAAATTTGAGAATTTTGTTTTTATTTTCTCCTATCTTTATTTTTAATTAAAATGTAAAACAAATAGCACTTTGCCATGGCCACTTTTAGGTATCACACGATAACGTAAGCAGAATTTTTCTGCGACGTTTCGTCTTTCAGAAAACATAATCAACTTTGTATTTTTATATGGGCCGAAACTAAAGTATATCCTATATAGGACTCCATTTTTCATTGTGAATACAGTAACGTATCACACAATATGTTTTCATAACCATTTCTCACGCAAAATGAAAAGTGATTACTTAACCTGCTTTGTGTTGGCATAATAATACTGTTGTTTGGTAGAATCTTTGACATATTACCATTTCTACTTTTACATCTCGTTACCTACCTAATTTGTGCTAAAAATGGAAAACGGCATCTTTTAGAATACTGAAAAATTTGATATTTCGCCATGTTACATTTTGTGCCAAAGAAATTGGGTTGATGCTGAACGTGCGTACTCTAATAAGTATCCCGAAAGGCGACAACCTGGTAAATTATTATTTAGATATTCAGCTCTTAATTTTGAAGAATACGAATCATTTACAAAAACCTGTGATTTTCCGACAAAAGCAATCTAATGAATGAGTCAGCGTGATGTGTTACAGGCCGTTGTTGAAAATCCTGGGATATCCACTCGCACAATCGAACATAATACCGGAGTAGCCAAATACACCACTCACTTTATTCGAAGAGAAAATAAATGTTATCCATATTAATTTAGAATTTGTCATGGACTCAGACCAGGTGACGATGCAAGATGAACAACATTTTGTGAATGGTACACTAGAAAATGCCAAGACGATGAAAATTTCCCTTTCAAAATAATTTGGTCTGATGAAACTAAGATCACCAACAATGACATTTTCAATAGGCGTAATGTTCATTATTGATCACAACAAAATTCGCGTGTAGAAAAAGTGTCCAGACATCAATATCGTTACGATTTTAACATGTGGGTTGGGATTCTTGGTGCGAATGTAATTGGGCCTTTTATCTACCAGAACAATCTAACAAAAAAGCGGTACCTACATAAATTTGTTGGTAAATGATTTGGAAGACGCTCTAGATAATTTGCCTTTAGCGGTTACTCACAGCTACTGGTTTCAAAAAGATGGTGCTCCAACACATTATTTGAACTGTCGCTTCCCAGGACACTGGATTAGTACTCATAGTGATACATCCTGGCCTGCATGAACCACTAGACTTTTTCCTTTGGTGATATAACAAGAATCAAGTATACTCTCATAATTTTCAAAATGAAGATTTGCTAATATTGGTTTCTGCATCCTTCAACAATATAGTTTCGAACATGTTAACTCAAGTTTTAAATTCGTCTGTGAGACGAGCGTACTTGTGCTTAGAAAATAATGGCGGGTTATTTGAGCACTTGTTATAAGTTTTTGTTCATTTCCTGTAATACATATTAGCTTCTTGTTACTACATTACAATTACATTTTATAAACTAAACTTTTGATATTGTGCGACTCTTCTTTGTATTCAACAGCGCAAAAATTCCGGCAATTGGTAAGTTGAAATTTATTATGAATAAGAAAACAATTAACTTCATCTATCTATAATTGAAGAAAAGCAGGTTCAATAATCACTTTTCATTTTGTGCGAGAAATGGTTATGAAATCATATTTTGTGATACGTTGCTGTATTCACAATGAAAAATGGAGTCGTGTACAGGGTATACTTTAGTTTCGGCCCATATAAAAATACAAAGTTGATGATGTTTTCTAAAAGACGAAACGTCGCAGAAAATTTGGCCTACGTTATCGTGTAGTCCCTAAAAAGTGCTATTTATTTTACATTTCCTTTGAGGAAATGAAAACGAAATTCTCAAATTTCTATTTTTTTCGGAATATTAAAACTTTCCAAATGGCATAGCATTTGTATTGAGTACATGATATTCTCTCTCACTTCATAGCTTGAGAATCAGTTATGATTATGATAACCTCTAGTTCACCATTAATGAAAAATCACAATTTCGTCCCAAATAGACTGCGTTGCTTCTGAATGCAGTAAAACTCTAGGGGATTCCCTTCTTTACTTTCAAACTCTTAACGCCCAAGTTTTGAAATGAAACGTTTCTACGTTTAGCTCAAGTTGAACTTCATTGACAAAATTGTTACCATTAAATGGAATGATTTGATTACATTATGATAAGTTCGAAAGTAGAGATATACTGAATTGTTGTCCCAATAGCTCCAAATCAAACATTGAAAATGCACTACTCACGAAGTGATATGGGTTGAATGATTTGTGGTTCTATAGTTTTTAAGTAGTTTCATTAAATAATCTCATGATATCATCGGGTAAAATTTGGGTCAAAATTACTTTTCTGAGCAGTATTGTCTTCAAATATATAGCCACTTTTTTTTATCGATTTGTGCAATAGGCATGAGATTATTTCTTCTAAATACCGGCGAACAAAAAAAAGTCGTTCAAAGGAGTACAAACAATAAGGCGATGCAAAAAAAGAAGCTGAGAAAGAAGTGGCAAAAATATTACGGCGAATCTGTATTGAAGGAATTGAAGATCTTATAAGAGTCCGAAAACTTCAATTATTATTTCACTTTGTGGTGTAGTTTGTTGAATGAATGGATTTTCTTGCAAGTTTGAAATAGGGATAACAGAGATATTTTCGAGTAACCTATCTAGGTATAGAATATAACCAAATATTTCATTCTTTCTGGCCATGTGTGTTTAATCATAATTGATAGCTTCTAGGCAATTGTTGCCCTTTTCAATATTTTTTCAAAAACAGCTTCAATTGAATATCATCTAACGTCATTAGCGAGCTTACAAAACCCGGATTTCCGTACAATACCTGATCTTAGGCTTCTCGCCCACTGGGAGCGGAAAGCTGCGATAAGTTGCGAAATCAATTCGTCAGAATTCGCACCACAACGCACGAATGATCCACGTGGCCCATATCTTTCTTCAGTTTTCGTCCTAGTAGGTGCGAATTGCGAATCTATTTCGTTCTGATGTGATTTGATTGCAACCTAGTGCGTAAATAGATACAATAATGTATTGAAATGTGTCTTTTCTCATTCAAAAATGAGTAAAGTGGTGGTCATCGTCGATTTGAAGATCATGCCACAAATAAGAAAATTCTCCGAATTCCTTCCTTTTTTTGTAAATGGGATTCACCCACATTTCTCGTCTTCGTCGATATCGCATGTGCCTGATACGACGATGAATCAAAATTGAAAATCTCAATGCAAAAAATTCTTCATCAGAATACCTAAAAATCCGTTCCAAAAGAACCCTCTCACCTACTACAAATCCGGACGAATACTGAGCAATGGACGATGTACCTACATCGCGAATTCGTGCAAATGCCGTTCGCAGGAATTCGTTGCCTTAGGCTGAGGTCTCACTACGGTTTTTTCCCGCCAGCGGAAACCGCAAAGCCACCGGAGACACACACACTATAGTTGAAAATCGCGAAACTGGAAACGATTTTCAGTTTGAAGATGGATTTCAAGAGAACTAGCTGTATATGCTGTTGCTCTGATACTACGAAGCAGAAAAAGGTAACGTTATAAAAATTTCATAAATATTGGATTCATTCACTATATGGCCGAAAATTTCAGAAAGGTTTATTGCACAAAAAGTATCAAGATTTAAAAAAACATCCTGAAAAATTTTTCAACTACATCGTCCACACACCACCTACATGAATACATTTCGCGACTCTTCATGACAGTGTGCCGAATACCGACAGAACCGCCCGCGGTTGATGCGTCGAATGTGTGCGCTCCAATATAAGTTCTATGAACTACAAATTTTGGCGCGTTTTTTTTCCGCTAGCCATTCTGTAACAAGTCGCGGTTTCAAAATGAGTCGCGGAAAAAACCATCAGTGCGACCGCTTCCATTAGTTTCCTTTACCCAGAAAATCAGGCGGTTACAATCCGCGGCGGTTCAGCCGTAATGTAGCCTAAGCCTCAATCCGCATGCATAACTGATTTTCTCACCGCATAAAAGGATAATTTCGTTTGACATAACATGGCGCCTACCTACAATAAACAAAGCCGCATGCCATTACTCACCAATGTTACCATAAACAATACTCTTTGTTCAGTTGTTTTATCCAGTCAGTGAGCAACAAACGCAAAGATAAATGACAATTGAACGCTGCGATATTTTATCTCCTAATAGAACGGCCTATTTGTAAAATAATAGGCGATTCTGATATTGTGCTGTCAACCTACGCGGTGTTCATTGTCACGTGAACGTTCTATTGCAAAATTGGTTCGGAAATCAACACGTGATTATTAATAATTTTCTCTCACTTTAAGGTTATGTGCATCGTCATTTACGGAGGCGAGTTACACACAGCAAATGTTCAAATAATTATTCATCTGCTCATGTTGTTCAATATAATAATTATGTTAATTCGAAACATTTCGGATCAATTAACTTTCATTACCACATATTCACTTGCTGGTTATGAACAATACTTTAGAGCACCGTTTTTCGAAGTGTGGGTCGCCACCTCATGGGGGGTCGCGATGCTTCTGTCGGAGGGTCGCGCACGGATGAAAAACTACTTCAGTAAAAATTAATGAAGTTTCTAAAGATAGATTTATTGATAAAATGTTAACAAAAAGCATATACTGGTAAAAATTTGTACATATCAATATAAACAAATTAACAAAAAATTAAAGCCTACGTCTACTTGTCACTCCTAATGCGAAGGTTGCGCTTGTTTTCTATTAATCAGTTTTTCCCATCCAGGTTTCGTGTTTGCTACATTGAGATTTAAGTAATTTTCTAAATTCAGGCGATTTCTTTGCTTGCTTTTTATTTGGGCCATTGATGAAAATATCAACTTGCACAAATACGAGGTTGCAAAATGGAATCAAACACCTCAAGGCCTCAGTTGTTGATTCCGGGTTTTCTGTTTTTCCTTTTAACCAAAAGCTATCCAAATTGGCAGACTTGCCCATCGGCAGATAACTCCAGCAGATTTTCTTTGAGCTTAGTTGTTAAATTCGCTTCATTCATAGCTGCAGTTGAAAATGAATTCAAGATCCATCTTTGCTCAGTGTTTTCCGATATTTTTTGCACAGAAAAGTAATGACATAATTCTTTTTTCAAATAATCTAACACGATTCTCATACCAGGATGTACTCCTTGATGTTTATCTCACATCCGACTTCTTCAATATAAGACTGTGTCAATTATCCAAAGATAATTGACACAGTCAATTATAAAGATAAAGTCATGTATTTTGTCTTTTGCAGTGATGACATTTTCATCTCGCCCTTGAAGACTTTCATTCAAGATATTTCCATGGTCAAATACGTCAGAAAGAAAAGCTGATGTCAAAAGAAAATCCGGGTCATAAATAAATTCATAGTACTCCGACTTGGTCTGCTGTAAAATATTAAAAGTTCAGCTCGGAGTTCCATTACTCTGATAGTAAATACTACAACCACAAAACCTCTGTATGGTAAAGTACATTTCGGTAGAGTGCCCCATGTGTTCACGAATCATCTGAAACCATCGTATCTGCAACGATTTTTCTTCAATAGAATTTACATAGGTCGTTCGTACCTATGCGCGTATATTGCGTTAGTTATCAATTGACGAATATATCGATGTAAAAAAATCTTTTTTACGTACTTTATTATGTATTTATATCTTAAATATTAAAACGCATCAAAATGTTGGATGGACTGAATATTTGTAAAATAAAATGACAACATACATGAAAAAAAGGGTCGGAGGGTCGTGTCATGGAAAAGGTTGAAAAACACTGCTTTATAGAGTAACATTCTGACATTCTGTAAAGAAGAGTTTACAGCATATTTTGCACTTTATTGAATGATTGCCGTGAGAAAAATTACAGGCTCCCAAATTTCATATTTTATTTTTTGAAGAAATTGGCTATATTCAATAGTACAATGTCGCTAAAGTAAAATTTTTTAAATTCGTCAAAGGAATAAAAAGTTACAAACATGTCTGGGTGAATAAATGGAGAAAAATGAGTTTGCGACATTCTTCGTTACATTATCGATAACTTTCCCCTATATATTTATTTTATGTTACATCTCATTTTTTGTTTTGCGATTTTCAATATGACGCTGCCACTCCATAGGGTTCCTAATGAGCTAAAAACGTGGATTTAATTATATAAATACACTCAAATTACTCTACGATACTCTAGTTGGATCGAAACTGGAGTTTGCTTCAATAATTTGTACAGGAGAAATCGAAAAGGTTCAAAACAAATTTCTTCGATGTCTTTACTTTAAAAAATATCATGTATGGCCTGATTACAATTCAAAACGAACTTTTAACGTGCGGTTACTAACACGGGTACGACGATAGCAAGTGAAAATCGATCGTTCAGCCTGCGGCTTGAACCGCCGACTCACACATTAGTCGATTCAGAGAGTGAGCAAAGCACCCACGTCGAACCGCACGGCTACAGACCAAATAAATGAATAAATTAGTAAATAGCTACAGCAAAGCATTTAATGAGTGCTTCACCTTTTTCGTTCAATTCAGGGCAAAAACTATTCTTTCAACATGAGATCCCAAAAAAATATATTTTTTGGAAAAATGCAAAAATGAGTGCAGTAGGTAACCCAAAAATTGAACAAACTGTCGCCTAATCTGTTTCGTTTGTAAATAACTGTAGAAAAACACTGAAATAAGTGCTTCACTTCTTTCGTTTATTTGAGGGCCTTGTCTGTTTCATTTGTAAATAGTTCTAGCAGAACAGTAAATGGGATCTGTAACTTTTTTGTTCAATCAAGGGCGAACATCCTTCCTTCAACATGAGATCAAAAAGTTCTGTAATGTAAATATAGTTCCTTGGAAGTGTGCAAAAATGGCTGCAATAACCCAATAGGTGGAAAAAAGTCGCTTTAATCGTTTCATTTGTGAATAGCTATTCATCGTCTAATCGAATACCCATCGGCATTTCTTAATAACCCTTTGTCGCGGCGGTGAAGATCTGTAATTGAACGTGTGGGAGAAACGGTTCTCAACTCATAATTCTAGCCATACATCATGTGTCAGATGAACATATTAGAGGACGGCTTCGTGGATAATCACCATATTTTTGTCTAGTGACAGTTTCAAAGGTGCGTCCTGAGGAGTGCGAGCAGAGTTTTATTGTATTCTTTATGATGACTTTATTTGTTCCCAGGATGCACCCGCTGCGATTGATGATAGGAATGTTTCGGTGATTTGAATACTTTATCCGAAAACGACAAAACAATCCAGATGCTTTCCTTCTCTTTGTTTTATCAATCAATTGATGTTTGTCAATGGTTCAGAAGTTGAGAGTTGGAGTGAAAAAGAATTTTGCTTGTAACGTTTTCCTCTCATTCAAGATTCGATTCAGTTACTTGATTGAAACTATAGTTAAGTGGCAAAAAAAAATTATGCGGAAATGAAATCATATTACTTTTTACATAGGTAATAACCTGAAGAATAACCCAAACTGGGATTTTTCTAAAGTAATCGTTCAAGGTTTACAATTACAATCCTAATAATGTGAATTTTACTGGAGTTTTTTCCAGCACCAAACCGTTATTATAACACCTTTACACGTGTTTTGATCACCAAGTGATCATCTTCAAGAGGAAGATCAAGAGGAGTTTGATCTTCCTCTTGAAGACGATCACTTGGTGATCGAAGCACGTGTCGAGGTGTTAAAATAACGGTTTGGTGTTGGGAAAAAACTCCTGTATTATTCATTATTACATCAAAGGTTCCAAATAGTGCATCTCAACTAATACTGTGAGTTGATATGAAATACATAATCATACATTCATTATAGATGATATATATTCCTGGCTATTTTTCTGGGTGAAGTTTTGTGTTTCAGATTATTTCATTTACATATCAGAGATGATTAGAAAGTAGTCAGATAGGTAAGTGAGTTCATTGGGAAACCAAAAAAATCTGATCAAATATATGTGTATGAAGACTGTATTTTGAAGAGATACATACGTACAATAAAATAAATATTTCTAAATAAAATAACGAAACATTCATCTCTAACAACTACCTAGACTGTAGGTTCTGGTAAAAGCTTGCCGGAAAACAACTACTGTCTCGGCTAACACCACGCTGAATATTGAATTATATCCGACAGCCGCTTGGGGCTTTGTTCACGAGATAAAGCTGATACTACACTCTGTCAATCCAAGCAACAGAGTGCTACAAAACAATATCATGCATAATGTACATGTTCTCGCAGACAAGGCTGCTTGTATAGAGTCGCTCTGAAGAGTGTCTGATTTTTTCAATAATACGCGGCTGGATATATGAGTTTTTTTAGATGGAGTGGAGCCGCGTTGAAATCAATTGAGTCCCAGTCACTGATGAGAGATAATACTTCGAAACCGGTCTGTAGGTGATATACACGAATAATTTCAGCATGCCATTGCTGCTGGATGAACGGGAAACATCTGCGAGACTAACCTTTCTGAGGTTTCTTGCATAAATATCGTCAGATATAATTCAATACTCAGCGTAGTATTAGCCATAAAAATAGTTGTTTTCCAGCTGGTATTTGCCACAACCTACTGTGTAGGTAGTTGGGAGAGATTGATGTTTCGGAATTTGATTTCAAAATATGTATTTTCGAGTACAAATATATGTGATGGAATTGACCGATACTTGATGAAAATCCATAAGGCACTTTATTGTAGGATTTTGACTGAACAGTTCACAAATTAGTAACGCGTTTTTCACTATTCAATAGTTTTCTCTGATAAGTTCATATTATCTGAATTCTACCGAATCAGTGCTTTATATAATTTAACAATTTGAATCATATGACCTTCTACCTACACAATGACTAATAATTTTACTTTAGGTTAGTTATGAACTGCCTGGAATTCCATTAGCTGAAAATATTACAGATGACAAACTCATTTGAATTGACATGTAATAAATCAAAATTACATCAGTTCACAGATCAAGTGATTACCAATGTCACATTAGAAACAATATTCAATATATAAATAATAATTAATGAGCTTACAAAAAAGTTTAACATATCTTTTGAATCTTTTGAAATAGGTAGTTTTCTCTCAAAATTTTATTCCATTTTGTATTTCAATACTCACAAAATAGTTTATCGTAAGAGTGGTAATGCTGTTTTACAAAATGGAAATTTTTCAAAAGAGGTGCATTAATAAAAGCTCATTATGATACAACTTTTCAGGAAAATTTGTACTAGCAGTGCCATACTTGAGAAAAAGTTGACAACAATAGGACATTATTTTATTTATTATCTGAAAAGTTATGACGTCATTAGAATTATCAGTTTTGAGTGATTTATTATTGCACGCCTTTTGACAGTGAACGGGAATTTAGACTGAGGTCTAAATATATTATAAGGATCACTGTTATTGAAGGGACTCTTAAAAGAAATGCATCAACTTTCAAATTTCTTTTGTTTCTGAAACATTTTTCTTCAGAATATTTTTCAGATAGTACTGTATGTATTTTAAAAAAAAAAAGAATTTATCATCAGTTATCGTTGTTACTGTGAACAATTTTTAAGAACAAAAAGACATACTCTTATTAAATCAGTCAAACAATCTTTGATTTATACTCCAAGATCACAAAACTCAACACTTCTTCCAACTTTAATGGAATATAAACAGTAAAATAAACAAAACACCGTAAAAACAACAAAAATGTTCAATGATTCACTCGATGTCTTAGGGACAGAGATCGAAGATAAGTTATTCATTTTTTATTTTGTGATGTTCAGTTAGATAGAAATGGATGTCCTAACAATCTCATTATTGGCAGTATAGTTCTTGCCTTATATTTTTTACCGTGGGGCCAGTTTTTAAGTAATTTTGATTTTTTTCTTACATACACCACTATGATGCTTCCCTTTAACACTACACCAGTAGCTCGCATCAATAAGCTAGACCGTCATATGTTTGAAAACTATTGAACCAATTTTGATGAATCTTGAAGTATCCTCTAAGGAAGGCAAAGAAAGTGTAGGCCTCACAATCCGATCAATTGTTTGCAAATTGCATGAAATGATTTTTTTTTAATCAATTAATTAAATGTAGTTTTCAATAGACAAAAGTACGTCTTTACTGTGAGAACGTTTTAATATGCCGAGAATCTTTACAAGTCGGCTCATCTCCTGGTGTAAGCTTTCGTGGATTCAGCTTTTCTTCTATGGAAACCGTGTTGGACGGTGATGCAATTCCTTGCCCTCAAAATTCAACTCCAGAATGTTAGCGAGAGACATCAACATCGGTATTGACTGAGTCGTCGATGAAAATGACATCAGCTTCTGGTGACTAATAAAAAGCAAAGCTGTGATCGATTCCATGTAGATAAGTATTTTACTCTGACCAGATGTCTAGTTGATAATTACTTATTTGAATTTCAATCTTCAACTTCGTCTAGTTTAACGTCCTCCTGCTGAAGGCTGGAATTCACATTTGGGATGAATTCATGTTCGAGTAATTGACTGTTTGGGAACTGTGTAAGTTCTATCATTAACAACTACTTTCTTCTGGTAGATTATTTGACAGTCCACCGCAATTTCTATCGAGTATGTTTCAGTGAGTTTCAGAATTTTTTCTTGTTCTCCAAAGACTGATTCCAGTATCGCTACGGATGGCAGCAATTTGATCCATAGATTAGCCTTCTAATGTATTCGAATTGTATGTATTGCCATAAATTCTTGCAGGTGTAATTTTGTGCAAATATTGCATTTCGAAGGAATTTGTTAATATCTGTCATTTTGGAATGTAGGGTACAGATGATTTGTCAATTGACTCTTTGTAGAAGTGGACAGATGGTAATTTTCCAAAAATATGTTCATGATTCAAACCGTATTATCTTCAATGAACGTTGTTTGATTTACTATATTGGTTTGTTTGAAGGTGGTTGACAATGTTTCGTGATGTATTTCATCAGTTCGGATAACAGTTGATAACCCTGAAAAAAATCAAAAAGATTAACCAAAAATTATAATTTTATTCAACAAAAAACTGAAATTACAAAGAACTAACATACAACAACAACCAAACAAATAAAAATTGAAATATTATTAAAAGCTGAACAAATGGAAAAAATTAAAAATAGTATTAACAAAACTGAAAAATAAAAATTGAAAGATTTCAAACCATGTTATGTCACAACGTTTCGATTGTTAGTATCCACAATCGTCTTCGGGTGATCACTGGATTTATTCCTCCGAGATCTGACTATTTATAGGTCATTCGAGTGCTTTCACCTATCCCCTCTTCCCTCTTTGCGCTTCATTGGTTTTGGCGGGAGATGAACATTTGGCAGGAGTTGGTCGTTTTTCGCTTGATTAGAGGTTTCCATATGTTACGTATATCTACGCTAGCTCGACTAAATGCGTTGTTGGACAATATATACATGGCTTCTTTGAATAGTCTCCCAAACCAGTGTTCCTCTTTGTGGATGATTTCAGCTTGAGCCCACTTGATGTTGTGTTGATGAGTCCAAACATGCTCTGCTATTCCGGATTTGCTGGTTTCTTATCGCTCTGTGTGTTTCTGGTGCTCAGCAATGCGAACTTTTAATGGCCTCTTAGTTTCACCGATGTATGATTCTCCGCACTCGCAGGGTATCCGGTAAATGCAATTCTTGAAATCGCAGTCTACGTTTGGTGGCCTGGTTTTCGTGAGGCTGCTACTGATAGTGTTCTCAGATCTGAAGCAGGTCCTGATGTTATACTTGGATCCAATCCGTCTTATCCTTTCCGATAATACTCTGATATAGGGAAGTACAAGTACTGCTTGTGGCGGTTTCTCTTTCTTGTGGAGTTCATGCTGTCTTCTAGCTAAGGCCTGTTCTATCATCACTTTGGAGTAACCATTTCGTTGAAGGTCATTTTTGATAATGCCTAGTTTCTTTTCGAGGTCATCCTTTGTATCACAGAGCCCAAAAGCACGGTCCAGTAGAGTCTTGATGATTCATCTCTTGATGTATTGATAGTGGTTGGATTTCTGGTTCAGATACCGTCCTGTGTGAGTGGGTTTCCGATATACAGATGTTTTCCATTTAGTGTCGGTCCTCTTCACCACTATATTGGTAATCTGCCTAATGGTTTATTCCAAAAATGTGTGATTGCTATCCGAATCAATTCTCAAACTGTTTCGTTTTTTGATATTTGGAGCTCAATTTACCTTTATTTTTCGCACCGTTTTTCATTAGTTAGGTGTCCAGTTGAGTATTCATTGATTGGTTTGACTTGGTTTGTATCTATTTTTTCAAATTTTCAATAAGACTGTTATATAATCTGGCGGTCAAAGCATCTGAAGAGGAAGCATTGAATAATATGTGATGGAGTAGGAACATTTGAGTCCAGTGAAAATCTCACAATAAAGTGTTATTTAAATGCATTCAGTGGGTTTTTGGCATACGGAAATCATATTTTCTGTGAGTCCTATGGTAAAATTCGGGTCAATAATAATGAATAACTAATGTTATACAAAAAGTATGGTAGAAAACACACACGAACAAATAAGAAATGAAGAAATAAATACATGCTATTATCTACATCCTATCAAAAGGCAGAATTCTGGTTCGGAAATTGTAACTAGAATAACGAAATCAAAACCTGCTCTTCCATTCATGCTTGGTTGTTTGGAAAGTTTTATACATTGAACTCTAATTATCAATTGATGCTTTTTCCAAATAAAAAAACGAAGAAAAAGTGGTATTGATGGTATTTCATACTAGAATGATCATAACAAGGGAACCAAATTTGCAGAAGAGTAACGTATGAATATCTTTAACATATTTTTGTTGGGATTCATTTCATGGAATGAAATGCAAGAGTGAAATATCTACCGAATCCTAATATTTATTCAGCCTAGACGACTCAAATGGTGTGAAACGAGTTGATATGCCTTTTAGTTCTCGTGCTAAGGTTAGGTTAGGTTGAGTCTAAACTCAGCCAAATGAACCCAGCTTCTTAACGAAGCCGATTAGTTTGTATGGTGAGTGGTCTTTCAGGTCAAATGGTAAGAGTACGGATCTGCCGAACTCTAACAACCTGATTCGGTCCCCAGTGGGGCAGGCACAAAGAATATGCTCTGGTGTTCCATCATTTTCCAAACAGAGGTGACACGCACTGTCTTCCGACAGTCCAAGTCTTTGCATATGATGATTCAAATGACAGTGACCTATAAGAAGGCCTGTTTGACATCGTAGTTCATCCATACTGTAGTCCAACAACTGTTTAGTATCAAGCTTCGAAGGGTGGACAAACGCTTTGGAGTGAGCCAATCCTGGGAAGTCCATGAATCTTCTTGTCATCCAGGTGTTCAATGTTCGTTTGGAAAAGCCCAAAGCGGTGCCAATGAGACGTTCTGGTCCGATGAAGCTGCTTGCAGCACCCTCCTTTGCAAGGGAGTCAGCAGCTTCATTGCCTTCCAGGCCAGTATGGCCAGAAATCCAGACCAGTGACAATTTGTTGAATTTTCCTATCGAGGGAAGTCGTTTTTGGCAATTCGCTACCAATTTAGAGTTTACTCGGTAGGAGCCAAGAGCTTCCAACGCCGCTTGACTGTCCGAGAATATTTTAATTGACTTGTGTGTGAGGTTGGATTTATCCAATCTCTCCGCACACAATTCAATAGCGTAAATTTCCGTCTGAAATACAGTCGCATGAGTTCCTAGACAGTTAGATATTTCTGTCTTGGGTCTGCGACTAAAAACACCTGCACCGAATCGGAAGGTGTTTTTGATCCATCTGTGAACCAACAACTATCTGCTCTTAATATTTCCTTCTCTCGGAGGATCCAGTTCTCGTGCTGACTCTCAAACAATAATTTTGCAGAGTTTATCGTTTCTCTTTTTGATGTTCAATGAACTTTGGCCCATATACGATATTTGTTTGGTTTTTGTGAATTTGATATATTTTATTGATGTTTTTATGAATACTTTCATTTTTCTTCATCGCTTTGGGCCCATTCTTGAATTATCATCGGTCATGCATTCCACAAAATAAAAAATGAGAAATTCATCAGCATTCAGTGCTCTCGATTCATCTTCATGTCAAAAATGAACGTCGTTGGACTATTCACGTGCAACGTCGTCGCACCCACGCGCTCAATTATACCGACCTGCGGCTCGACTGAGCGTTTCTTGGTAATTATCGGAGGATCAGACAGACCGATGCTTTTCCAGTTCATAAATAAATCGAAAATAGCAGCGGAACACCTTGGATAATTGAGTTGAGGTTAATTTGGGAAGTATCACTTTAATAATTCGAGGTGTTGGTGTCCGCGGGATTTATGGTAACTGTTTAGCATATTAATAGTGGAATTCGGTATGGTTGTCGAGGCTATTCATGAATTTTGCCCGTTTGATTTCTTTCGCATTTGAAGATACGTCGGTTGGTTTGGACAGGGCATAAGAAAGGGAAAGAGAGTTTTCCTTTCTTCTGCAACAATTTCAATTTACCAAAGCTTGCTTTGGTACCTAATTGCCACTAGTTTTCATCGGTATTCTAACTGACTATTTCAAAAATTGATCAACATTATTTTTTTTTACAAAAATCATAATTTTTGTTGGCCTTTTCTGAAATTTTTTACCCGACAAAATGAAAATTACTAATGGTGAATTTTGTACAGGTGAGAAATAAATTGAATGTTCTTAGTTATTTTAACCAGTAGATTATGAATCCATAAGAGAAAGTCAGTGCTTTCCTTCATTTCCAGAGTTACAGAGCTCCTCATTTATGAAAATTGCAGCTTCTTTGCCTTCATTCAACACAATGAGAAATATACAATAACACAAGTATTCATCCACCATAGCATCTTTCCATCTTATTTCACCATCTTTGATTTTCGTTCAATAATTAACATTTTTTATGAAAAACTTGGTTCAACAATGAATTCGTTTTGGAAATGGATTTTGGCTTTCTAGGACTCTTGAAAGAACTACTTCTATATGATAATACAATTACACGAAAGAAAAAATACTTTCGAAACACAAACATGCGTTGTGAAACTGAATCAGATATCATCCACAAGGACGCTATACAATACAGTATATGAAAGAAATAAAATTCAACTCAGATGAAACACTGT
Source organism: Leptinotarsa decemlineata (assembly GCF_025532065.1). Taxonomy (NCBI): domain Eukaryota; kingdom Metazoa; phylum Arthropoda; class Insecta; order Coleoptera; family Chrysomelidae; genus Leptinotarsa; species Leptinotarsa decemlineata. Next base: position 4,271,705 of record NW_027412549.1, on the reverse strand, counting down.
CATATTCAATGGAGGACATCGATGTTTCAGAATAAGACACTTGTCGTTTTGCTAGTCCAGTACCAATCTGGATAACATCAAAAGATTAAGCAGTGAATTTACTCATGCTAAACATTGGAAAGAGTAATAATGTTCATTGAATATTTTTGATGACAAGGGTACAAGTCACCTGTCAACTAAACCCGAGACAGGTGGGTATTTGTGACTAGTCTCGGTGAAGACAGGGGGGTTCTTGGATAATATTTCAAGATTTAGATTTAAAAAAATGGGGGCCAGGTGGATTGCCTCACAAACACCCTAAATGTGTCATTACTACTAACTTACCAAATGATATGAAACAACAGGTACCGGTTTGAAGAATTTATTCCAAACTTGAAACCACTTGTATCTATATGAGGTATAAGTCTGAGCAATCAAGTAAGTAGATTATATACTTTAGACCAGGCAAAACAAATCATAAACATAGTTCAAAGGATAGCATAGATCATCGATAATTATTTTCCGGGATTGTAAAAGATTATTCTACAAGTAGACAAGAATATATATACATTCAAGCACCAAACAGTAGGTACCACAGTTAGAAAATATCGATCAGTAAATGAATATGAATTCAGCAAAAAAAAGGGCAAGTATCACAACCTGTTCAAATTAACACATCAAGCCGAATTCGATGCAGAAATTCAAATGTCGCCAAAATATTATAATGCGTCGCGAGCGCTCAAGCGTATGCGCAATTCAAAAATCAATAAAAATAACATTAAATTTCCGCCTTACAATAAAAAAAAACGTAAGCACTAAAATAAAGCAACAGTAAGAAGCAATAACTTGCGTGAATTCCGTTTGCGTTTCTTGAATTGAAAGTGGACTAATGATAATATCGAAGTCTCCGAGTAGCTTCTTCCTTTCGTGCTGATGACCATGAACCGTTCTGTATGAAGGTGAGACTAGTTATTCGATCACCCCGTATCTGGATCAATCTTCGATTACCAAAACGTTGAAAATTCTGGGTTGAAGTTCCGTACAAAAAAAAACCCTAGGAAAAGAATCATCTGTCACGAACAAAACTTGGACGATATTCCGATATTCTTTACTATTTAATCCCCTTATGGATAGATATAGGTACCACATGAATGAACTAATTTCAGCTATCTTCATTGTGGAATATGTATAACAAAATCATAAAAGTACAGTTTAATTTAAGGTGGGACAACCCGTATGTACCATCCTATTATAGAAGGACAAAAAACTATGAGACGATTAGCACAATTGAAAAAAAATTAGGAAAAGTTTCTATTATTTCTGAACGTTTTTTAAAGCTAATTCACCCTGTATTTACACGACTGCTTTGATTTTTTTTTTCTCTCAGAACGTGGCAACAATACTTTATAGATTATTTTCAAAAAAGAAACCACCTATATCATTCTCTTTGATTGTCACTATCACGTTCAGTTTTCTTCGCTTCCTAATTAGAAGAATTGAAAAAAATCATCTACAATTTTACAATAAAAAAATTATCCATGAAAACATTCCAGAGATCCAAAAAATTATAGCGCCAACTAGTTTGAATTAATTTCTTTCGAGTCGAAATCAGTATTTCGACTGAAAGTAAAAAGAAACATAAAAATAGCGGCGCTCTCCCTTATTTAAAAAGTTACGGCCCTTCAAAGTTCAGAAAAGGTCAACTTTTCAGCCTTCTTTTTCACTAAATAAACTATTTAAAAACACAAGCATTTATTCACTAGGTCACCTTTACACCTTATTCCTCCTTCTTTAACACTTTTCACTTCAATAATCAACATTTTTCTTATAAAAAACTTAATTTAAAAACGAATGCTTCTCCTGGTGACATTATTCTATTTTTAGGTTAGTTACTAGTGACATTTCAGAAAAAAGCGGTTGGTATTTGCCGTCGCCTACTATTTCAAATTCGTAATACACCACCAAAAACCAATTTACGATCTAAAGAATGAAGGTAAAAAACATTTGAATTACTTCAGGAATATGGACTGCATGGTCGTACCAACCATATCATTAACCTTAAAAACGTAAAATACAGTGATATGTAACTAAAAAGCAGCTCCGTACATTTTTTAACATTTTTATAAGAAAAATGTTGATTATTGAAGAGAAAAGTGTTAAAGAAGGACGAATAAGGTGTAAAGGTGAGCTAGTGAATAAATGCTTGTGTTTTTAAATAGTTTATTTAGCTGAAAAGTTGCCCTTTTCTGAATTTTGAAGGGCCGTAACTTTTTAAATAAGGGAGAGCGCCGCTTTTTTCTTTCGGATTCGTAATCTACGCTTCAAAATACGTAAGTACAGTCAAAAATTTTTTCAAAATCGCCGGGTGTCCGCATAACGAAAATTTACCAAAAACCGCTACAGAAGCATTACGTGCTATTTGTTATATTTTGTTTCTGGAAAATCAAATCTAATAACGGATTTTTCTAGTGTCTCTACTCAGATATATAGAAGTTATTTTGAAGTCACTGATAATGGCCGAAAAAAATTATATGATAAATCAGCACAACAACGAAACGGTTTATTTTTCATAGTTCAACCTACCTTCTGAGTTGGAAGGGTTTTTTTTCCTCTGCAACACGGTTGGTGATAGGAATCGTAGGTTTGACACAAATTTTCCTTTTTTGCTTTCCTTCAATCTCCCAAAAAAACACTCTGAACAACTAACTACCTTTTCTTTAATTTGGAATCGTTCCGGCAAAAAATCGCTGGAATTTCAAGAATGAATTCCGAACTCTACGAGAGATACACATTATACACACATTATGAAATCACATTTCCTGGAGAATGAGTAAAAATAAAAGAAATGCCGACTCACATGAAAATTTTCTGATCCTCAATAAGACAGTGGAATGCCACAACCAACAATATCATAAATTCAATATAGGGCATACTTTTCATTAATATCGGGCCCAGGAATATAATCCTCCAACGGAGTTATCACAAAGTTTTTATTCCGCGAGCCCTTTAAAATTTTCTTCAATGGCTGCCAGCTACGATCTTCGAGAACAAGGAATTTTGACCTCGACCGGGAGAAGGAATTGCATTCTCGCCTGTTTTGAAAAAGTTCAGTGATCAAAGCGCATGCCCCTCCAACACTTAAGTAGCCCGTAGACCAATCATTTCAACTAATTACCATAGTCCCGGTGAATTAGTCCAAAAGAAAACATTCGAAAGCATGTTCAATATAAATTAGGAAATGTTTTTAATAAATCAGGATATCATATATCCTCAAGTATAGGTTAACTGGAAAATAAGATTTTCTATACTAAGAATTGGTTTCTTCGAATACTTACCGGGTGAGATGATATGGTCGAATTGATAATTGAAGCGTAATATTAGAATACGGTATTATTTACTCAAAGTTTCAAGGAGAACATATTTACCGCAAATTTAACTCGAACAACATCCCAGAACAAAGTGATTAATAATTAATTAAACATAGGAACAGAAGCTATGATTCATTGAAGCAAATATTGCAGAGGAGTGAAAATAAACTTTGATGTAACTGTATCTGTTTTTCATTGAAGTGATGTGTATGTCATCTTAGATTCGTTCGAAATAACGTAAGAATTAGGTGTAATAGACAAGATAATCGAAATTGACGTGCCAAATTTGGAAAGAGAAAATGTAATACAAGACGAGAGGTAGAGAAACAATGGCTTTCTGGTGTTATAAAGCGAAATACAAAAAAAGTTAATGGTTTCACTTTCTGAGAGGACTAATAATAATAATAATAATAATGTTTATTGGTTTCAAAGACCTGAAACCTAAACGATATAAAACATGTCAAAGCGGTTTCAAGCTGTTTGGTCACTCGTCAGTGCAAGGTAATGTCTATCATCAGCATAGAGTCGATGATTTCCGATATAACTGAAAACCGAATTCCTTCACAGTATTATTCCTCGAACCAGGCTGAAGCGGACAACAAACAACAGGTTTGTCATCGCCCCATCTGCCTGTGAACGAGGTAACCAACCGCATATCCGAAATTTTTCCAATTACTCGCATAAAGAAAAAACTTTTCACTAATACTTGGGCATACTTGAAACTGGCTATAAATCAAGTCATCCAAAGAAAAATTCTTTTCCACTGACTATATGTTAAAAGTTTTCTTTCCTATTCGTTTCTACTGACTATATGTGAAATTCGTCCCCACTAACTATATGTGAAAAGTTTTCTTTACGTTTTTACAAACGGATTTTTCAATCTCTAGCTATTCAAATCCAATGAGAATCGCTTTTTCGCACAGGCACCGCTCTTAGAGCGTCTTGAGGATTTTCCTGTAGTGCTTGTATTTTGTCCTTCAAAACGTTACCAGTCATTTGCGATAAGGGACTTTGAACTGGGGTTCGAGATCCACTGTTTTTCACGATAATCACTCGGTTTGTGTTTTTTCACTATGTTGACTTTTTCCTTGTTGTAGTATACAGAGAAAAATATTATATTTTTGTTGTAGTTTTCAACATGCGTTGAATAAATGTGAATAAATGTCGTTAACTGTCTCGAAAACTATTTGAAAATAAATTTCAAATCAATTCAAACCAAAATTACCCATAAACAAAAGTGTTTGTATTCATTGTAACAGTATACTTTGAAAGCCAACATGACTTAATATTCAATACATTCAGAAAAAAGAAAGCATTTCATCAATGATGCAGTCATGTATCAACATTAAGAGAACTGCAACAAAGTGCATATCATTCCAACTATATCGTTATATTCACCAATAAATGTTTTTATAAATAAAGGTTTCCACATTTTTTGAAGTGGTTTAGACACGAAAGAAAATTGAGTCCAATTCAAATAGGTACCTTTTTTTTTGAAATTTTGTGATAACTTCATCAAACTTGAATGAAATACCTGTCAGTACCAACTGTGATATATATTTAAAATCGTCTGCAGTATAATAAAGAACAGGTCTCTTCTCCAACAGATTATTCTCATTATAATTTTCTCCAATTACTGATATTTTTTTGAAAACTTACGTTGTATCTCAAACTTAAACAATATGTACACATTCCACAAGAATAGCTGTAGTTACTGACAGGGGAGATATAATTTTGAAAACCCCATATGGTTTAGTAATTCCGTAATTACTATAATTTCCGCCGTAATGAGATGTACGCCAGTATTAATCTACGAATACAAAAGTTTTCAATTATATATTCTGCTTTATCTCCAATCAAATTGCTACCGTTTGTCAGATATTCAATTGATAGACCGGTTTATGTATTCATTGGTGTAAAAAGTGCGGATACGTCTACAAAGGATGTATTCTTCTTTCTGTTAATTATTTATTCTGTAGTAATTATGGTTTTCACGTCTGGAACTGCCATTAATTATGAAGTTATCTTTATAATTATTGATTTCATGAAAACTTTGTCTTTATAATTTTGGAGGTGAACATATAAAGAATATCCACTTGATGGAAGCGGAAGTACCTAATTAAAAAAATTGAAGACATCATATGTCAATATATAAGCGAAGCTATTTTACTTAAATGCTAGAAAAGTGAATATAATTGAAGACTACTGAAAACATATCATGCCACCAAAGTATGACACATGTGCTGAATTCAAAGTCCCTTTGGAATAATCAACCACCAATTTCCCCCTCCCGTGGCATCAAAACGGAGTTTATTTTAACGTATTCTAAAACACTTTATTGTGTGATTTTCATCATACAATGGCTTCCTCGGGCGTGTCTTAATAACTAATTCTACACATTCAATGCTATATATGTACCTTATTCTACAATTTGATGTACCTGAATTTCAAATACCTGATTTTTTACTTAAGTTTGTGATGAATTTAATTACCTGAACTTATGTTCCATTTTCCACATTTGAAAACATATTTAGTAACAGAGAGTCATTCAATTCTAATTGATCATTCAGTAAATTACCTGAATTCCTGAATCTATTGATTTCTAAATATTCTAGAAGAATGATTTTCAAAGTCTTCTCTTCTAAATGATTGAACTCATGTCCTTCTGCTAAAAGGTGGTTTGCAAATGTGGAATTGGTGTTTCTATTTACAAAACTACTTCTATGCTCTATAATTATTTGGGAAAATGTTCTTCCTGTTTGGCCAATATACAGTTTTGGACAAGAGCCACAAGTCAGCTTATATACTCCTGATCTATCCGACACCGAAGTTTTGTCTTTATTGTTTTTAATAAATTTACTTAGATTATTATTCGTTCTGTAAGCTACGTTTACGCCTCCTTTCATCAAAAAATATTCCTGGTTGGTTCACCCAAATATACCAATTTCCTATAACTGACGTTATCGCATCTTGAATATGGGTAGACTTGATATGCTTTTGTAGTTTTTTTGGAAAGAATGGCGTTTATAATATCTACCTTATAACCATTATCAACCGCGATTTGTTTGATCAAATTCAGCTCTTTCTGGAAATCCCTATCAGACAGTGGAATATTCAATAATCTGTGAAGCATACTATTGAATGCAGCAACTTTATGCTGGTAAGGGTGTGTGGAGGAATTATGTATGATAATGTCCGTGTACGATGGTTTGTGGAAAATTGCAAATTCATGTATACTGTTATTTTCCGTAGAAGTTGAGTCAAGGTAATTCATTGAATTATTTACCTTCCTCTCAGTGGTGTATTCGTATCTCAGAAACGGTGGCTCTAAAAAAAAGTTTCGGTACATTTTTTGTAGAGAATGTTATGGTCTATAATTTTTATTTGAAGTTATTTTGTGATAAAACTTACCGTTTCCCTGAAAATCGCGAAAAACCAATTTTTTTTGAGATTTTTGACCTACGACCTCAAATAAATTTTTTTCCAGGCATCGCAATCATTCGGAATTTCAATATCTCATTTTTAACTATGTTTTGAACAATTACACGCATTTGCAGCTTGTTGAAAATTTATGTACCTTCACTCTTATTTTTTAGTCTAATTTGACCGGACTATGAAGCACAATGATGAAATTGCAGGCAAATATCGTTGACTCTGAATAACTGAAACACTTGAGTTGAAATTTGGATTTTAAATGAAATGGTAAAGAAGTCATTGCGTAATCTCGGTTTCAAAACAAAGTGGTTTTTGGTTTTTGGATTAAAATTGAACTTTGGCAAGAGTTCCGCCGTTGTATAGAAAAAGTATTGATTAGAAAAGATAATCAGAGTGAAAAAACGATTCTCTATGAGGAGTATTATTGGCTCTATTTCATCTATAAATGCCATTTTATGTTATATTCTCATTTGAAAAGAGGTAAATGAATGAACTTCACATTAAAATCAACTCATGTTTTACAACGATATAATAATTGATAACATACCAAAAACAATCTCGTTACAGATCCACTTTTTGAAGAATTATGCAAAAGCAATTTTCATAAAGGTGACGTTAAGATTGTTGCCATCATATATGTTCTATCTTGTTTTTTACAATTAACTTTTTAAAAATAGGTTTATTTCTTCATAAACACTGAATAATTGATATGAACTATACTTGAGAATGATTAAATCGTTAATGAACATCTTTCTGACCTCGCAGGGCCTATTTATATGTTTGGTATGAAAAACAATATTTGAACAGTATCAGCAATTGCTTTGTCTGAAACACAAGTGTTCATCTTGTTGATACTGCACAATTAGCACTTTTAGAAGGAAGCTGTTATCGCTTGTAATTTAATACGTGTGAGACGCTAATTCGCATATAACAACTCCCTTTTTATACAAAGTTGTTGCTTTTTGCTGCAACTTCTCACAAAATATTTTCCTTGTGAAAACTGGTGTTGAGTTGGATTTCCTCTTCTATAGGTTCCTAGAGGTTGATACTTGGTCTTCTCCTGGGGATGAATCTCGATATGATACGGGATGGTTGTCTGTCTGATCTTGGATAATCCGGGGTGGGTGATTCGAAGTGGATGTAATACCGATTCGTATAGGTCCTTTTCGTCTACATTTGCAAAAGATGATTAATACAATGATTAATACAATGATCAATGTTATAGTGCAATATGTGAACCATGATATGTGCTTGTTCACAAACTGCTCATTGATAAGTTTATCCAATTCTTCGGAATATTGGTTTAATTTATGTTGAGCGATATTCAACTCGTCAACGTTGATTTTGTTGAGTTTCAGCGTTTTCAGTTCTGGAACATGTCGTTTTTCAGGAAGATGATCGCAACAGCTGTATGATTTTTGGGAAAGAAAGTTTTTGGCTTTCTATATGGTATTCTAACGGCATGGTTTTTGTATGTGACGTTCTTATATCTATCGACGGAGTATTTGGAGTATTTGGAGTATTGGAGTCAATCTTGGTCACCATTCGTACGCGGGGCACATTCGTACAGTTGGTATAACAGAAAAACTAAACGGCACACAAACACATCTTTGCTTATCTGCATAGACATATCGACCACCATGTTGCTAGCGGAGTGTCGCGTCAGTGGCACCACGGCGTTTCAGCTGATAAGATATAACATGTTTTTGCTGACTGTGAGTAAATTTATTTACCTAATTTCAGTTCGTAACTGTAAGTAGAATTGTTATGTTTTCGACTAAATGGTGATGAATGATTAATGTTAACATTGTTAACATATATTTCTCAAACCAAATTAGAATTTGTATAAATTTGTAATTTAATTTTGTGCAAAGGCATGGGGTGCATTCGGACAGCCAGACAGGGGGCACATTCGTACGCGTACGAATGCTCCCCTTCAGATTATATTAACTACTAGTATATAAAATTTAATTTTCATGATATAAAATGTAGTATCAGCTTTTAAAATTATCGTGCAGATAACACAACAACATATTTTTTCTTTCATGAAATATTCTACTTCTAAAAAAATGAAATATTTTTGATGAGTCAACGTTATAATCAATATTTTATTGCAGAATCATGGTGTGAAAATAAAAAAAAAGGTACGCGTACTCAAGAAGTGGATGAAAAGTTCATGAATCTAGCAATTGACGATGTAATACAAGGACGGTTGTCGTATACTCCTCAAGACATTATTACCGGAACTGGTGAATCTTCCACCTCTGCCGCCGAGACACAATCTGTACCGAGTTCTTATCTTCCCATAACACCAAAGGTCATAAGAGACATAAATGATTGGAAAAAAAGAAAAGGAAAGCCAGAGCCAGCAGTGAAACGTAGTTTGAAAGAAGTCAGTTCAATAAAAAAAAGAAAACTAAGAAAATAGAAAGGGTCGAAGATTCAGAGGAATCTAAAGGATCACAATTCAGCCTGCGGGAGAGTTCAACATCTCCAGTTGATTTAAAAATGGACGAAGAGACTGATGATCATAGTATCAATAATAATTCAATTATGATACCAGAGAATATCAAAGATAATTGTTATATTTTGGTAAAGTTTAAAAAAAAAAGACTTCTGTTGTTTATTACGTCGGAAAATTTCTCAGTTATTATTCCGGTATAGAGATGAATATATTTTATCTGTGTATCAGAGATGTCGCCATGATCTTCCCTGATCCTCAACCACGAACGGGCTGTGCAGCTATAATGGCTAGACTTTATACATTTGCAGTTGATTTAAATATTTATAATGTGCAATGAGTTTCAAAGAAACAACCAAATGTATGATTACCTATTTTAAGTTTAAATTGTCAAAGACTCTGTATCGATGTCATACAAAATGATTGTACACATCTCATTTAGACTGATTGTAAAGCTTAGTAAAGTAAACTAAGGATGAACGATTTTATTTTTTGTTATTTTTATAAGAAAGTTTTATCGACTATTAGTCAAGTCACATATTTTTAAGTTAGTTCATTAATAAATAAATATTTTTATAATTATTAATAAAAATTCAACGACTTTAATTGGCTTTTTAATTACCCTGTATGGCGTACGCCATGGCGTACCCCATGGCGTACCCCATGGCGTACCCCATGGCGTACGAAAGTACCCCACCTATTGTACGAACGTACCCCGTACGTGGGGTACGTTCGTACAAATATCTTATCAAAGAAAAATCACTATAACGCTTTAACCTTTTGACATAAAAGATTCAAACTTTTTTGTAATAAACTACAATATATTTCTTACACTCTGGTACATAAAGTTGATAAATTCAACAATTAGTCATGAAGAAAAAAAATTAAATCTAAAAAGTGTACGAAGGGTAACCACTTTCCCCAACCCTGATTAAGCATTTTGGAAATTTGGGTTTTGACTTCTTCTTTGTGGATTTGAGAGTATCTGTAAGATTTTGTAAACACGTGTCTCGCATTGTTAGTTTCGATTGTGCATTTAATTTCATTTGTGAAGGTGAGATTGTCGCCTTCAAGATAAAATATGTCAGAAAATTCTAGGCATAATTCGGTTATCATTTGTTCTTCTTCTTGGTTTAAATGGGCAAGTCTGAGTAGGTTTTTTATCTCTTGAGTTCTGTCTATTCGTTCTAAGTCATCGTGAGAGGTGTTAAAGTTCAAGATTGATTCAAAGTCTGTTATTGGTTCGAGAATTAGGTCAGAAAAATCGATTGTTTTGGGAATTGCGTTGGCATTTATGATGGATGTCAAAAATTCACCATTTTTGTCAATTTTTACTGAAGCTTTTGGTTTTTTGACTTTCTCTTTTTCTTGCGCTAACAGTATAGCGTCGGTATTTTTGAAGTTTGAATATTCTTTCTTTTCCGGGTTCAATTGAAATTTGGTTTGGTTTCGAATTCTCAGTTACTTTATCATCTATAACTTTGAATTGAGGAACCGTTTTGAAATTTGTAATTAGTTGTTTGTTTTTTAGATCAATAATACAATTATAATATTCCAGAAAATCGGATCCTAATAAACCACCGAATTCAATATCAAGGTTGTGATCATAGACTTTGTGGGGATCGTTATCTTTCAAATTGATCAGGGTCGATTCAGTGATTAAAACTTTTTGGTCCGTGATTCCCTGGACTATTACATTTTCTGGGAAACGGTGAAGGTATTCTTCACAATTTTTGGTTTGAATATCGAAATTCCTGCACCAGTATCTATTAAAATTTTGAAGGTATTTGAAAGGTCTTTGATATAGTATAAATTTTTTAAATTCATGGAGTGAAGTGAACTTACATGTAGCGTTGTTATGGGAAATTCAGATCGGGGTGATCATCTTCTAGGTTCATTGAAACGATTTGGGTTTGAATGTCTTGAGATTGACTGAAATCTGGAGGGTGATGTGTAGGAAGTGAAAAAAATTCCGGGTATCCTGAGATATATGGATTGGTTATATATCGGTCGTGTTGGTCGTTTTGGTCATATTGATCGTATTGTTTGTATTGATCATAATGGGTGTATTGATCGTATCGTTCAAATTGTTCTTGCGAGCATTGACCATTTTAAGTATAATAGTCATTTTCTTGGCTACTAGCTGTATAGTAGGTCTCATACTCTGGATTATAATCTTGAAGAGGTTGTGATTCTTCATATCTAACGCAATGTGTTCTTTGTTGATTTAAGTTGGGGTTGCGTTGAATTACTGAGGGACGATTCTGGTTTTGGTTTTGGAAATTTGGCGATTAAGTTTCCAGCGAACCACCGGCCAATTAGCTTACTGCCATCCGTAAGCAAAGTGGCGGAGCGTGTCATCCTGAAGAGACTGGAAGAACAAACTAGAGAGTTAGGGATCCTCCCCGACGAACAATTCGGTTTTAGATCAGAACACTCAACAGAGCTACAAGTCCTGAGGGTAGTGGACTTTGCAACAGAAGGCTTCAACCTTGGCAAAGGATACAACACCGAAGCTATCTTCTTAGACTTCTCCAAGGCGTTTTACAGAGTTTGGCATGACGGGCTGCTGGCCAAGATGAGCATTTTGGATCTGACAGGCGATGCCGCTGCAAAGTAGGGGACGAATTATCAACAGTTCGACTACTGAAGGCAGGAGTCCCGCAAGGTGCAGTCCTTTCGCCACACCTCTACTCCGTATACACAGCAGATGTGCCTAAGCCAGAGAACAACTTTAACAAGTTGGCGCTCTACGCGGACGACACTGCCCTGCTGGCGAGATCTACGAGTCAAGCACACGTTACGAGATACCTTCAACAACAGGTAGACAGATTGGAGGAGTGGGCTAACCTGTGGAAGATCAGTATCAACCCTGACAAGAGTCAGGCCATACTGTTCACTCGCAGGTTCGTACAACCGGAAGGCAACGTCACCTTCAACGGACAAGAGATTCCGTGGACAAACAAAGCGACATACCTTGGTGTCATTCTAGACAAGAAACTAACATTCCAGGCCCACGTACAGCAGAGAATAGGAATGGCCAGACAGGCCAGATGACGCCTGGCGCCGATCATAGAAAGAAGCAGTAACATGGCATTGAAAGTCAAGTTACTAATGATCAGAACGATTCTAATGCCAATAATACTGTATGCATGCACTGCCTGGGGCCAGTGTGCGCAGACATACAGAAAGAAGATCCAATCGATTATGAATGCGAGCGTAAGGGCTGCAGTGAACCCACCTTATTATATACCCAACAGATGTATATACAGAGTCTTAGACCTGGACACGCAATATGTGGACGTGTATATGAGAGAACATGCAGAAAGCACGTTCGATAGAATCAGATCGCATTCAAATCCAGCGTTCCGCGATCTACACAATGCGTTAAATATAGATGACCCCAGATTCCGAGAAAGGGACAAACAGTCCAGACCGACAACACAGAATAACAGACCGCCCCTGTTAGTCGCCGTTAGGCGACTTAGGTGAGTATAACACTAACCAGATACACTCTCTTCCAGGTAGGTTCAGCGAAGAACACTTCGACCGCGATCGCGACTCTAAAAATTTTTCTTGGATGCACTGAGAAACGCTCGATGCATTAACACAAAGCCGCCGGTTAGTTTTTGGGGGCTCCCATGCTTAAATTCAGTTAGAAATAGTCAGATAAAACAACAATTCGATAAGAAAGTAAAAGCACCTAAAGGCTGACTTTCGACCAAAAGAGGTCAGATTTCAATCTTGCTGAAGTGCCCATCAGCAAGTTGAGGACCGCTGGGAGAGCGGGGGTGGATGAAGTGGGGCTTCCCCCCTCGCTAAATAGCTGGGGGGGAAGCTTCTACTTCAGGGCACTCAACCCGGGAAGGGGCATGGGGGGGAGGGACGATTCTGGTTTTGGTTTTGAAAATTTGGACTAGGTGGGGTGTTTTGGAACTGCGGTCTTTGTTGATTGTTTTGAAATTGTGGTCTTTGTTGATTGTTTTGAAAATTTGTTTGGGGACGGTTTTGTTGGGAAAAATTTGGTTTTGGACAGTTCGTGTTTTGGAAGGAATTTTCGTTATTTGGTTGTGGTCGTTGTCTTTGGCGGTATTCGTTCGACAAAGCGTCCACAAAAGTTACACGTTCTTGAAGGTTGAGGTTGTTGGGGTCTTTTGGGAATATTGTTTTTTGGTTGGTTGTGTTTATCATGCTTTTGGTTTTCGAAATACGAAAGCTGGAGTTCTCTCCTGATTCGCATATGTGCTTCGAGCATGTCTCTAGGGTTTCCAGCACGTATTATTTGTCCTAATCTGGGTAAGTCCGGTAAGTAGTGTATTCAGTGTCATGGTTTCAATAAGTCTCGATTGAGCTGTCTTTTGATCGGCGGTGAGAGTAGATTTTTGAGGGAGATCTCGGTTATCACCAAAGTTTAAATTCAGTAGGTGTCTGATTGCTTGATATGTTTCGGGGTATCGAGAACTTGTCAGTTGGGCAGCTCTTCCGCGAAGGTTTTTTTCAATGTGTAGTGTCAAAAGATTTCTTTGATCGCGAGTTGACATTTGGTACGTACAATCGCAAGCATTTGTATAGGTTGTTAAAAATATTTGGTCTGCTTCAAACTCGGGGACGATCAAAAATATTTCCGACAATTTATATGGTTCAATTTCGGGGATAGGTTCAGGGGCATTTTCGTTGTCAGGCATATCGCTCAATTAATCGAGTCACTGGACTATAATAAATCAATAATAGTAATACCTTTTTGATAATCGAACAGTACGATTATTTTGATGATAATTGATCTGTGCAATTATCAACAATTGGTTTTAACAATAAGCCAATATTCAATCTGTATGATTATTGCAATGAAATGAAATTCAATACAATACGAGATGAATCTTTGTTGACTTACAGTATTTGTTTCATGGGTGATTCGTCTTGTTCTCGAAGTTTTCCACCAGGTGTTTCACTAGGTGTTCCTTCCACTGCTGCTGGTTAGAATTTTCTTGTTCTAGCAAAGTTCAGGAATTCTACCGACTGCGCCAATTTGTTATATCTTGTTTTCCACAATTCACTTTTTAAAAATTGGTTTATTTCTTTAAAAAACACTTTAATACAATATTTGAATATAATATGAAAAACTTGGAACATTAACTGAATAATTGATATGAACTATACTTGAGAATGATTGAATCTCTTTCTGACCTCGCAGGGTCTATTTATATGTTTGGTATGAAAAACAATATATGAACAGTGTCGGAAATTGCTTTGTCTGGAACACAAGTGTTCATCTTACTGATACTGCACAATTAGCACTTTTCGCAGGAAGCTGTTATCACTTGTAATTTAATACGTGTGAGACGTTAATTCGCATATAACATATATGTGTGTAGAAATTAATAGCCTAACTACTGGTGATAGAGCATTTTTATCAGAATTGTGAAACTCACGGGGTTTTGTCATAGTCACTATAAGTTCGAAGTGTTTCTGAATAGACACAATGAAGGAGCCAGAGCCGATTGAGAAATCTTCGATTTGCTGCACCGATCGTCCATAGATAAACACTATGGAATCAAATTAATCATTTTTCAGGTGAAAATGCATAATATAGTAATGTGTTCAGGATTATTTCAAAAGGAGTACTGAACCGGGTCAGAAACCTTGATGTCGGTGTCGACAATGTAATCGAAGGAAATGAGGATATTGATATTATTGCCAAGCAATTAACCCTTTTTCTAAGTTTGGGAACCTTCATGCATATTCTTGATTCGCCAAATAAATGAAAAATTTGGACTAAATGTAACTAGGTTGAAGAGATGCTACTGAAGAAGAGTATATGGACCAAAAAACGAATAGTTTCAATGAGAAGAGAACTGAACAGTTTCTATGGATGAATAGGGAAGCTTCGTGAAAGACTCTTGCCATTCAGAACATCCCAGTAAAACGGACAGAACTGATTCCAGCGCATCGGATAGTTGTGGATAGTTTTTAGCCTCACCGTTTCAAACTGTAACAAATTACTCATCCAGCTTCATACAGAAAATATAGAAATAACTCCCAAAGGAAGAAAAGATGCAATTGTTGTGAAAATAAACTCTTTAAAAGGATATGCAGATCATGCATAGAAGTTATTTTCAGATACAATCTGGAAAAAAAACGTCTTCTGGAACCAATACTTTCACATGAACATTGAATCACATGAAAAGGTTAATTGTGAACTTAATTGCTTTCTTCCTACTTTTGTAAGTTTTTCTACATTTTTTTGTGTTAAGATGAAGTAAAAAGGCAAAAAACATATTTTACCAAAAACTACTCTTTCCTACAGATATACCCCTCTCAATGTAGATGGGAAATCAAATTTTGATAACACCCCTACAATTATTTCATCAGTTATCATCGAAGACGATTGTGGATATTAACAATCGAAACGTCGTGACGTAACTTGGTTTGGAATCTTTTAATTTAAATTTTTCATTTTTTGTTAATGATAATTTTGAATTTGCAGCTTGTATTGATAATTCTATTTTTTATTTTTTTGGTCGTTGCTAGTATGTTATTTCTTTGTAATTTTCAGTTTTTTGTTAATTAAAATAAAATTGTTTTTCTCGGTTAATCTTTCTGATTTTTTTTCAGGGATTTCAAATCAATTTATATTATAATAGACAATGAAAGTCCGAACTGATGAAATACACCACGAAACATTGTCAACCACCTTCACCCCTACAATTACTTCAATATATATTTTTGATAATTTTTGACATATTCTATGTGTAGAATTTTGAATTGGGGTGAAAGTAACCAGGTTCAATTCAATGCGACAAAAACCCAGGCATCGGTTTGCTCTAAGGAGATAAATGCCTCTGAACCGGATATAATAATGTCAAGTCAGAAAATTTTGCTTCCTGCTTTGATAAGTTTGTTGGGGGTTGAAATGGACATCAGTATGTCTTGGAACAATCATGTCGCTGAAATTGCAAATGCTGCTTCTCAAAAGCTTCGAACACTGTTCTGAACCAGAAAGCTGTGTACAACTCAGCAACTTTGATGCTTCATAAAGATCAGATCAGATCTTCTTTCAAGTATTGTTCTCATCTATGGAGCTTTGTCCCCAAACATACCCCGAAGTTGCTGGATTCCATCCAGAAAACAGCCATCCGCCTGATTGGAAACGCGAACATCACGTGCAACTTTGATAGCCTGGAACATCGAAGAAATGTTGGAGATTTGTCTCTCTTCTATAGATACTTTCACGAGGGGTGTTCAAGTGACTTGGCACATTTTATTCCACTAAGAGAGATACATATCAGAAATACGCGACGGACTGAGGCTGCTCATCGTTCTCACTTTCTGAGAACGTTTTTCAAAATGGATCTCCAGCGATTCAAATCTAATGTGAATCACTACTTTCGCAGAGGCATCGCTCTGAGAGCGCTTTAAGGATTTTTCCCTTGTGCTTGTGATTTGTCCTTTAAAAAAATGAAAACTTTGGATAAAGCTATTATATAGCGAAACTCGAGTTATAGATTTTCATCAAGCATAGGCCAATTTCATCACATATAATGAGTGTTGTTCTGCATTGTTTTGGACTAATTTCTAATATAATTAAAAAAACCTAAACAAGCCAAACTCCAAAAATTTACAAAACGAACTTATGTGGGTTTGTAAGCGTCACAGTGATAATATCTGTCAGTGACTTGGGCTATATTGCGGTGGATGGGTTTTTTATTAGTATCGCAATTTTACTGGGGTAGGTAAGTGGTGGTTGGTGCTTCTGAGTGGAGCACGCAATAGCTTGCATGACCAGTCCACGTTATCGATATATATAGAAAGTAGATGTTTGTGGCATATTCGATAAAGTATTTGGTAGAGTGTGTTGTAATGATATATCTGATAGTGCCGTAGTGGATATGCACGCGATTCAGTTGTCAGTTCTGATTTAGTTGGATATGAATGCAAATAAACTAAGTAGCGCACTGTTATTAAATGCATCGAAATTAAGTCCCTCGATTATTATTTTCAGTGAACAATATTTGTTTTCTATTCCGGTATTCCTATTTCCAAATTCTATTTGATTAGATTTGAGAAACTATTTCTTCATTTAATTTTATTCAAACTATGTAAAGTTAGGAATCACCCTTTAACGTGTTAGGAATCACACGTTAAAAGGTAGGACTTCGTTAGTCCTTAGCTCGCACAAGTTTCTCAACTTCTGAGAATTGTCGTTCGTATTGGGGCGACAGCTGATTAACGGAAAAACAGATTTTGAACAGAACAGACAGATTTTATACAAAAAAAAATGTCGAAATTCACAAAAAAAGTTATTAACTGTCATTTGAATACTCGTACGTCTTAGGAGCAGAATAAGAAAACTATTTCAGGTATATTCGAAAATATGAACAAAATTGGCTCTGGAAATGGGTGATTGGACTTTAGTTCTGTTGGATTATCGAAATCGTCGTTGTATCCAGATATAGGTAGTAAGACTGTTCAATATCTATAACTCACAAGTTATTGACGTGCACAACTCACTTGAAGAAACAAACTAAACTAGAATGACAATTTATTGTGATTGAATTTTCATATTTGTTTGTCACAATTAGAGCAAGAGAAAATGCCAATTTTGTCTTGGGTTGTCATACACTTTACATTATCAGTTACTAGCGATCCGCCCCGCACGGGTGCAATGCTGATACTAAGTATACATATAAAAGCGTGAGATCGCGGCTTTCGACATCATAATTTATAAATTATCAAAAAGTATTTGGCTGAAAGTTGATTAAATATCCTGCTGCAGTACCATCCGTATAATAAGTAATAAAACCAGATGGAGATTCGTTTGTGTGCTGTACAGGGGTCGTTGGCTGTGAGTACTATACAAGGTGTCCCTGGACTTTCTCTTTTCCTCTCGGGAATGTATAGATGGGGTCAAAATATCACCAGTACTTCATATAACTTTTTTTCCTAAAAGTCTTCGTAACCAAGTTACGGGCCCTCGAAGTTACAAAATGAAAAATGTTTTTCTTTGATAACTTTTCAAGTGAATATTCAAAATCATCCAAATTTTGGTAATTGACTAAAAAAATGAATTCCGTCGATGAGCTTTCATGCAGGAGTCAGTTGTTTTGCTACAAAGTCAGGAACGGACTACCCCCGATGGTGCACACCCCAAAACTTTGAAATGACAGATATTTTTCAATATTTTTCAACAAAATAAGGTTACTTGAACAATTTTATGAATAAAAGTACTCGTGTGGAAAGTCGATCGGAGCAACGAGTCTTGATAAAAATGTAGTTCTACTCGACGACATCAAACCCGCTCGTCCACCATTATTTGAAATGAATAATTATCAAAGCAGAAATAATAATGATAACGTTAATTCAACAACATTTATAACAGGAATAATACAAAGTATGCTAAAATGAAGTCGTAAACAAAAAGTACAGTACCATATGGAAGTTTAAGTCACAATTGTGATAGCAGATATTTTTTCAAAAGAAATATCAAGTTCTGTAGATTCGTGGTGTTTTTAAACTAACAAGCTACTCTACTATGAAATATCGAATTCATTCCATATTTTGTATGTACATAATACGTGTGGAATAATCACGTTTCGTGTTGATCAGTTATCTGAATCTCATGAAACTCAACATTCGAATGTTTCAAATTCTTCTTCACAGCTAAACTGTTGAGGAGTTTCACTGATAATTATAATTTTATGGGAGAAATTCTTTAACACGAATCTAAATTTAGCTGAAAAAACGCACATCGGAAAAAATATTTACTATACTAATAAAAAGCAAACGAATGAACTACAAAAACGGCTGCACATGATCAGGTGAAAAATATCCAGGGAATAATTATGTTCCATTTCTTTCACAGATGTTGACAAAAAAACCTTCTAGAAAGTTTTGATAAAAAATGAGAAACTGGAATGCGATTTTGTTTTGTTGAGTGGTGCGTTGTCATATGACTATCATTGTATTGTCAATATTCTATAGGATATTTTGAATTTTTTTGATTTGGCCGAACAGTTTACATTCAATGAATATGCAGATATGCATGTATTTTATGGACGAGCATTTTGTAATGCTGCAGAAGCTCGTCGTCTGTATTCCGAGCATTTTCCCAATCGAACGGTACCGTCAAGAGAAACATTCGAGCGTGTCGATCGCAGCTTGAGGGAGACAGGTATGTAATAATTGATAATTAATTTGAGCACGTTGTTTTATTTCGATATTATTGTAGGTACAGTTTTGCCAAAACGAGGTGGTGAGGGCGCTCCTAGGACTGTACGTACCGTTGTATTGGAGGAAAATATTTTGGAAGCCGTCGCTGATGATCCTTCAATGAGCATCAGAAATCTATCAGAACAGTTCCATACATCCAAGTCCACTATTCATAGAATAATTAGGGAACAACTGCTCCACCCATTTCACATCCAGAAGGTACATGCCATGACACCTCAAGATTTTCCAGCACGACTGGAATATGCCAATTGGTTCATGGATAGGCAAAGAGAGGATATGACTTTTATTAATCGAGTTTTATTCACTGATGAAGCAGGTTTCAGTAGAGATGGAGTTATCAACTCTCATAATCTCCATATATGGGCCGAAGAAAATCCCCATGGGATATTGCAAACCAAACACCAACGGAAATTCAACGTGAATGTTTGGGCTGGTATCATAGGAAACCATCTTATAGGACCATTCGTTCTACAGGACCGATTGAATGGAGAACGTTATTTGGAGTTCATTCAGAACGATTTGAATGGACATTTGGAACATGTTCCATTGCAAACCCGAAGAGATATGTGGTTTATGCATGATGGCGCTCCTCCTCATTTTAGTTTGATTGTGCGTGACCATCTGAACCATATTTTCCACAATAGATGGATTGGTAGAGGTGGGCCATATTCATGGCCATCGCGGTCTCCGGATTTAAATCCATTGGATTTTTTTCTGTGGGGGCATCTAAAAAGCCTTGTTTACGCTACACCTATTCACACAAGAGATGCATTGTTGAATAGAATAACATTACATTGTGAAGCCATACGAAACGACCCTGGAATGCTATTTCAAGTACAGAGAGGGTGTCTTCGCAAACTAAGAAAATGTATAGAGAGAGAAGGTGGTCATATCGAGCAGTTTCTGTAGCGGATTTTTCATTTCTGTTTGCTCTTGAGGCTCTTGAGTATCGTTAGTTAAACGTGTTTGCATTATAAAAATTCGTTATGAACATTTCACCTATCATTTCCATTTTCCTTAAAAACTAATATTTTCGAATAATGGTAGACATCTCAGGATAAATGTTGTTGAATTAACGTTATCATTATTATTTCTGCTTTGATAATTATTCATTTCAAATAATGGTGGACGAGCGGGTTTGATGTCGTCGAGTGAAACTACATTTTTATCAAGACTCGTTGCTCCGATCGACTTTCCACACGAGTACTTTTATTCATAAAATTGTCCAAGTAACCTTAATTTGTTGAAAAATATTGAAAAATATCTGTCATTCCAAAGTTTTGGGGTGTGGACCATCGGGGGTAGTCCGTTCCTGACTTTGTAGCAAAACAACTGACTCCTGCATGAAAGCTCATCGAAGGAATTCATTTGTTTAGTCAATTACCAAAATTTGGATGATTTTGAATATTCACTTGAAAAGTTATCAAAGAAAAACATTTTTCATTTTGTAACTTCGAGGGCCCGTTACTTGGTAACGAAGGATTTTAGGAAAAAAAGTTATATGAAGTACTGGTGATATTTTGACCCCATCTATACATTCCCGAGAGGAAAAGAGGAAGTCCAGGGACACCCTGTATATCGGTGATGGACGTGGGATCGGAATGAACTGACGAGAGGTCGATGGCTGCTGAGTTTCTGAAAAAGAAACGGTTTCATGTTCCTGCATAACCAACTGTAAGATTTTCGATCTAAGAAAAAGCTTTCTATACACGGGCAATGATTGAATATATGGGAGGAGACTTAGTAGAAAATAGGTGTCATTATCCTACTTGTGGTCCAAATGCTGCTTGGATTGTTGTAATTTTTCTTTTCCAATATGCATCAGTTCTTGTATTGGGTCATCTTCAACAAGTTTGGTTTTTTTTTGGGAAGGCTTAGTTTTGTTTGATTTTGAGTGATCCGTTGCTGACCTCTTCTTGTTATTGGAGGATGATTGTTGATTTAGTTCAGTTTCAATTTCTAGTTGGTACTGATCGTTAGTATTCATTGGACCTACTGTTGCATCTTCTTCCGTCTCAGCACCATTTGAATACTGTGTAGCATTTCCAATGTTACCTGTTGTTTTCCTGGGTGTAATCTGCTTTTTCCTTTCGAATCAGTAGATAGTTGTCTTGAAAATCTAGAGAAGGAAATTGTATTGGATAATTTAGGAAACACTTGCTACATGAATAGCATTTAACAAGTGTTGTTCATGACGGAGAATTTCAAGAACGAAGTTTTATTGATTAACGAGAAAGGGAATGTTTCCTACTTATTCATCGAACTCAAACAACTGTTCATGCAGCTGCAGTTTCGTAAGAAGGTATCATATTTCCCTCCAACCGATTTCCTGGAGTCTTTGAAGTCCACTAGATACTCGTTAGGACAACAAGAGGATTGTTACGAATTCTTGGGGTTCTTGTTGAATACTCTTCGTGAGCAAAACAATAGCAAAATCAATACTCCTGACCGCTCTGGACTGAATGATTCCATACAACCCATCTCGTCTTGTGTTTGTGAATCTTTTGCTGGAAAAATCCTCACTTTGTGGTAAATGTTCAAGAAGTACCGAAAACTTATGTGAATTTCTAGAACTTCATCTAGCTTTTCCTAATACGACTAAAAACCAGTCCGTGCAAAGCTTATTGTTAAATCATCTGAAAATGTAATTTTTAACAGGTGATGATCGACTGTATTGTCAAACATGCGCCAAACTAACTGACTGTTATAAGAAAACAAGTATAGCTGAGGCTCCAGTCAATCTAATAATAACACTAATGATTTTCAAACAAGACTCAACCTCTAACGGAAGCAAGGAACTCTTTGGAAGGTTCGAAATGGATGAACATTTCAACCTAGCAGACAACTATTATAATATTCATGCAGTCATTGTTCACTGTGGTTCTGGCGTTGAATTTGGTCATTATTACGCCTTGGTCAAAGAAGAAACGGACTGGTTTAAGTTTGACGATAGTCGTGTCACGAAGTGTTCTGGTGATGCATTGAATTTATTGAAGCCCCTGGAGACACCTAACATTTTGTTTTATAAGAGAGAGGACATTGTTGGGTCAAGATTTTCAGATGATGTGGTGCTGCAGGTTTTTCCGGGTTTTCCTGCAGCTGAAAAAGCAAATGCGCCACTGGAATCAATGAAGTCGCCCTGGAGCGCCAATTAATTTTTATTGTTGTTTTTATTTTATCTGATTTTTTAAAAAGAGCATATTTGTGAAATATGGCCACTTTGATTGTGGTTCCTCATCAGCACCATCTCCACTCCTTTTTTGGTCCAATTTAGAAATTTCCTTCCTGAAGCTATCACGTTGTCCTCGCCATTTTTGTCACACAACATCATCTGAAAAAATTGAAATAATTAATTATTTGAATTCTTCAACATTTACATATTTTCTTTTAGGTATCTTGGAACTGGCGCTACTTTTCGATCATTGGGATTTTCATTCCGAATGTCATACAACTATTCGACAAGTGGTTTATGAAACCTGTGAGGCTATATGGAATAATTTAAACCAAAAGCACATGCCTTTTCCAACAGAATCAATGTTTTCGTCCATTGCTGAACAGTTTTATACAACATGGAAATTTCCCAATTGTGTAGGAGCAATTGACGGCAAGCATATCTGAATTAAATATACTGCGAAATCTGGGTCATTCTATCTCAATTATAAAAAATATTTTTCGATTGTGCTTCAAGGTTTGGTGGATGCGCGATATAAGTTTATGAGCATTGAAGTTGGAAGTTATGGAAAGCAGAGTGATGGTGGTATTTTCACTACTTCATCGCTTCACTATCATCTTGAACAAAATACATTCTGTGTACCTGGACCGAAGACGTTGCCGGGTACAAATATTATTGTTCCCCACGTTTTCGTCGGTGATGCGGCCTATCCATTAAAGCTGTATCTGATGAGACCTTTTTCTGTACAAAGTCTGTCACAGGAGCAAGAAAAATTCAATTACTGCCATTCCCGAGCAAGGCGCCTTGTCGAATGCGCCTTTGGTATAATTACCTCAAAATGGAGAATTCTAAAAACAGAAATTGAAATTTCTCCCGACAAGGTCGATTTAATTGTGAAATGTATTTGCTTGTTGCATAATATAATTATTGATTTGGAGGGAAGCTCAGATGTCATTCAAAATACTGCCCCTCAACAAACACGTGATCGAACCGTTGGAACACGAAGTTTTAACAGAGCTACTTGTACTGCCTATGACATTAGGAACAAATTTATGCAATATTTCAACGCTCATTGAACACAATTTGTAAAATAAGACAGTTATGTAGTGTTAAAACAAAAATTATTCTTGAATAAATATAAATAAATAACGGAAATCACTCCTACTGATTACATTTCAGTCGCTACTTCTTTTCATAACTTTTTGTTTAACTCTCTGTTGTGATACTGTTTGCTTTATTGATCCCACAGGGATCTTTTTTTGTGCACTAACGTTATCAATAATTCGCAATCGATGTTGTCACCCTGAAAACACTAGAAAATTCAAGCTAGTCGTACGAACACCTATGAAAGAAACAAAATATTTTGGTCGTATGGAAATCACGTACGAATTCGTAACAAATGGTCGTATGTAATATAACCAGAACCATGTCAATAAACGCATTTGTTTACTTCCGACGTTTTCTCACGAATTCGTACAACTATATTTTCGTACGAATTCGTATCCAATGTAACCGCCGCCTTGAGCAGAGACAGACAGCGGAAAGCGACTTTGTTTTATACTATGTTGTGATACTACTTCCAATTAATCAACAATTCTTTTCAACAAGGTGAATTTCCAATTACTTTGATATCGTATGCCCAAAAAGAACAAGAAAATTCTTCAAAATAACTATAGACCAGTCGCTTTGCTGTCAGTGATGTCAAAAATCATCGAGAAAGCATTAAACCATCATATCCCCAAATACTTGGAAGGCTTCAACATCTTAAGCGATCATCAATATGGCTTTCGGAAACAAAGATCAAGAGGCGACCTTTCAATCGTCAGTCACCCATATTTGGAATAATGCAATCGAGAAACATGGAGAGTCAAAAGCTGTAGCACTTGATATCTCTAAGGCATTTGACCATGTGTGGCATGAGGATTTGCTGGCCAAACTTTAATTTTTGTGAATGGCTCTTCAACTTCCTAAAAGAATGTTCCGTCGCAAGTGGCTCTCGATGGATACCTCTCGGAAATTTCCACCATCAACGCTAGTGCAATATTGTCTCCACGCCTCGTTTGATTGTATATCAACGACTTATAGGAAAAAACCTAGAATCCACTTTATTGCTTTGCTGACGACAACACACTTGTCTCGACATCACATTTGCAGTCCAGGATATTGGTGCGGATGCACATCCTTATCGGCAGCAGAAAGTTGCATATCTTAATAAGGATCTAGGAAGTATTTTTACAAATCGAGATGAAAGTAACCAGATTCAATTCGATGCCACAAAAACCCAGGCACCGGTTTTATCCTCAGAAGATGAATGTCTCTGAACCGGATATAATAATGTCATGTTAGAACTCCCGCTTTCTGCTTCGATAAGTTTGTTGGAGGGTCGAAATGGACACCAATTTGTCTTGGCACAATCATGTCGCTGTAATTGCCAAGGCTGCATCTCAAAAGTTTGAAACAGTGTTTCGAACCAGAAAACAGTACACACCTCAGTAACTTTTGATGCTTTAAAATGCTCATACCTTTTTTGCAGTATTGTTTTTATGTATGGAGCTCCGCCCCCGAACATACTCTGAAGCTGCTGGATTGTCTCCAGATTAGAGCCATCCACTTGATTGGAGACGCGAACATCACTTGCAAGTTGATAGTTTGGATCATTGAGGGAAGGTTGGAGTTTTGTCTCTCTCCTAAAGATAGTTTCACGGGAAGTGTTCAAGTGACTTATCACATTTGATTCGACCAAGAGCGGTACATATCAGAAAAACGCGACGGAATGTGGCTGCTCATCGTTTTGAGGTTCAACTCAGTACAACTCTTTCATTTGGTGACCTGCCTTCTTCTTGAGAACGTTTTATCAAATGAAGTTTTCTTCAGGGAATCAAATCCAATGTGAATCATTAATTTCTCAAAGGCACCGCTCTAAGAGCGCACCAAAAATTATTCTGTAGTACTTGCATTTTATCCATGAAAGAATTCACACTCTCAAAATATTAGAAAATGACATTGAAGGTAGGTTACAGTTTATCTACGAATGACGCAATAGCTTCGTTAATGAAAGCTATACACAAATCCATGACCGTTTCAAAACACTCTCTATGTATATAATCCTGGATCTCACCAAGGCGTTCTACACAGTGATTAATTCACAACTGTTGAGTATCTTGGAAAAAAACGTAGTGAGGGAGATTTGGATATTTTCGAAAGTATAGCTCTAGTAGACCAATCACATTTGGAGTACTCCAAGGCACGGTCTTAGAACGTATATTCTTCACACTTTACATACATTTTTTTATCCCTAAACAACTAGAATAAAACTATAAGTTTCGCTGCCGATGCAGCCCAACTAGCAATTTTATAATAGTTGCGAAAACGGAGAAACAAATTATAAAACTGTATTCCTCTCAGAAATATTTTCAATGTGTTTATAAAACAGCTATAAATAGTAAATTGGCACCGTTTTACAAAACATTATAGTCTTTATTAGTATTTTTTAGGTCCTTTTACAAACACTATAAAACAGTTTTATAAACATTTTGGCAGTTACTATAACATTTTTCTAACACTCTTAAAAAGCAGTTTTGTAAATACTTCTCTTACTGCAGTTTTGCAATATATTTATGCGATAGTTATAAAATAATCAGAAGACAATTTCATAAGAGTTTTTCAGTAGTTCCAAGTAAGCGTTATAAAATATAATACAGCCGACAACGATAACAATAAAATAAAAAAATGTTGAAAATATTTTCTTGACGGCGCAAGGAGTAATTTCGTATTGGATACTAGGAAAATATAATAGATATATCACCAACTGAAAACTAACAAATAGAAAGATTGAAGCCATTTTGAATATATCACTTTTGTATTTTCAAAACCGTTAAAAACATCGTTCGTGCTTCAAAGATTGATATTTTTACTGCGAATGAAATTTTATTGACAAATATATAGCCTATTATTAGCGAAATTTGAGCGCGCCACTCATTTATTAATGTTTTCGCAAAAAATTATTAATTAAACAAAACTCCACTCTGTCGACGAAAAAATTTTCTAGTCGCAAACTTGACTCAGTTTGTTCTGAATAATGTAATGTTTTAATATCTATGTACTTTTCAGCTGTAAATATCACTATATGTGCGGTATTTCATATTTTCAACTCATCTTATTTCAGCATTCCGGATTGCTATCATTTAAAATGGCGTCGGTATATAAAATAATTTGGTATCAGTAGCAACCATTTCAACGTTGTTTACCTACTATGCTACCCCTATAAAACTGTAAAGAAACACTTAGTTCTTGGAGTGATGGTATTGCGGCAGAGTAGGACTACTTTCAAAGCTATAGGTTCCTACAAAAGTGCTTGTATGAATGAAAGATCTCTCTCACATATATATATATATATATATATATATATATATATATATATATATATATATATATATATATATATTCTAGAAATGTCTTACATTTTTGAAAATAACAATTGTATGAATAAATAAACAGACATTAATCACTTGAGTGAAATTTATTCCTACTTATTGACTCTAGATAAAAGCTTTTACAAAAACAATATCAATTTAAACAATTCCATTGTATAATATATCTTAAATTTAATCTTTCATAATAATTTTACCAAACATAAATTTTACATTATACACTAGAGTACACTTGGTACTCCTAGTGAGAGCATATAAGTTTTATCAATTGACAGATGTCACTCTGGCATTTTAACGTTCTATTCTCAGACTCGTTCATTTGAATCCTGCACGCATGGTATGAATAACGGTCTGACGAATAACAATATTTTATAAAAAATAATCTCAAGCATTTAGAATTGTGTATCAAGTTTCATCTTCTCCAATGTATCAACATTTTTTCTTTAACATCAATGTAACCATCCTCACATAAGATGTAAGTCATGAACAATTAATATTTTTGATTTTACCTTAAAACTTATATTATTGTAGTTTCCCTGATGATGGAAATAAAATTTTCCGAAAGCTTGGACTAACTTAAAAGAGTACTCATTTACTTGCTGCAATACCCCACTATCCAATAGTTTTCATTCTTAACTAGTCAGCAACGACTACCCTTCCTCTATATATATATATATATATATATATATATATATATATATATATATATATATATATATATATATATATATAGTTTGGATAAATATTATCTATTGGGATGTTTTGGCTAAGAAGCTTCTTTCAGATCATAAAGTTTTTTTTATGGAACACACAGTCATTTCTTCGTCTATTATTTGACGCATCTCGAACTGAGTCTGAAGCTATTATATCCCCCAATGAATGTTCAAAATGGCCGCCATTGAGTTATTATTTATTTTTATTTATATAGCCAGCATCTGTCCAATATTTAACTCGATATTGTTTTTTGATTCTTTTTCACTGCACAACATATTTTCGTAACATATTTTCAGTCTTCGTCTAAACGAACCACTTTTCTTAATTTTTTTTCAATGACCAATATTACACGACATTATTAATAGAGATAGTTATTGGCACGCTAACCAAATAAAACTGATGAATTATATACTTTCATTACACGACATCTAACGTCAATGTCAGCTGGTTGTTCTTAAATACTGCATTTTATTCTTGGCGGCAGCAAATATATATTCGCGAAAGCAATTTGATTTTATAACAGTTATATTAGTGTTTTGTATGAAACAGAAAAGTGCTGTGAAACTGCTACAAAATAATTTACTTTTATAAGAAAATAATTTTATAAGTTAGTTGTAAAAACGTTGCTGTGATAATTTCGTGACTATGTTATGAAGGTTTTTTAATTTTATTTCATAAACGTTTTTATGACAAATTTTCATAACACTTTTATTGTCTACAACTGTCTTGTGTTCACAGCTTGTCTAATATAATCAATTAGCATTTAGGAAGTAATTATAAAATACCAATAAAATGAAACGTTTGCAGCATTATGAAATTATAAAACAACTTTGCTGGTTGAGAGATATCTTATATATTGATGGAAGCTAGTTAAATCTCAAAGTATCAGCAAAAAGTGATCTCAGAAAAGTATTCAATTGGTTTAGACGTGGACAATTAACAGTTAATTATCAGAGAATATTTTCCGTTTCTTTCACCTGCTATAAAAATACGTTACCAACGTTTAATACTAATATAATACGTAATAATACGTTTAATACCAAATTATCAGAAGGAAATAAATATGAATTTAATCTGAGAGAAACAACAACTATCTTGGATTATATATATACACGCATCTGTGCTGGATTATCCATACAAATAATTTGGCAAAATCTCTTAGTTTTCTTCTATATAAATTCAATTTCTCAGAAACTCACTGTGTTACTCACTTCAGAAAACCACCTTCATTACGGACGAAGCTCCACTAAAATATCTCTCGAATCAAACATCATTTCATCAATCATTTCCAGTCAGAAGTATATTTTCCGGTGGCTGCGAAAACTCCAAAAGTAAGACCGCGGTTGCCTCCTTTTCATATACCACGTTCAACTCAACAAAACTATTTCCATTGTCTGATTGCTTTCACGTTTGGAACTCCATAAAGACCTTATCCACTATTCAGTGCACAAAGGACTGAACGAAAATATCTCACCTAGAAACGCAACGAGTAATTAATTCACCATTAACATTTGAAGAGCTCCTCCCATGGCCTACTATGCTGAAGTTCGTCTCGTTGCTGAAAGGAAAGCGCTCTTGAGGGAAATGGAGTGGAAAGACCGATATGAACCTATGCCTTGCTGATATTTTCCGAAGATACTCATTATAATCTCATCAGATATGATTTACATTTTATGTGCAGATAGCGAGGCGCGTTCCTGTTGCTAGAAATTGAATTAGCAGGTTCGATAGATATTTGTAGTGGAATCCGAGGATTGTTAATAAGAAACATAATGACTCTCGATTATCAAGAATATTTTGTTGAATATCTAGTAATTTACTAACTTCCACAGAAAATTAAAAGAATGTTCGAATTTACTGAGAAAAGTTAGTTTTCAGATTGATAGGAAAACATTTATGAATGGTTAATCTCCTTTCGAAAAAACTAGGTTGAAACATTTATTTTTCATTCATTTCATCTTATTTTGCCGATGCAGTTCACAAACACAACAAGTTAAGCAGTGCCTTTAATACGACTCTTCATTTTATACATTATCATTTTCAGATTGTGGAAAATACCCAACAAAGATCGATTCAAACTCTCGTTTTTTTTTCAAAAAAACTGGCTTCAATACCTTCCTTATACTAATGCGCATCAGTTAATGATACAGTTTAATTCATTTGTTAGTTAAAACATTTGTCGGTAAAACGATATCTACAATTTTGTGAATAGAAGTTTTCACGAAGCAAGTTACAGCATTTCGAAAAGGATGTTTTCAGTTATATTTTGGAAAAATAAAAACACTTTCCCAAAAGCACTAACTTCTGAACTATAGGGTGTTGAAGATTGTGAAAAATGTTATGTGGTATATTCTAAGATATCTATCTATCCATACTTATATAAATGTGAAAGTTTGTGAGGATGTATGATTGTTTGTGGCTCTTTCACGTCTAAACGATTGAACGGATTCAGATGAAACTCCACATGAATACAGCTTATACACCAGAATAACTTATAGGCTACAATTCACGATGGTTTTGTGTAAATTTCGTCATTATATAACGATAAGTGTTATATAAGTCAGAAAAATTATTGTTCCCTGAGAGCTACTTTGGCGTGCGCTGCCTATACCGTTGGAGTTACATGCAGATAATGTACCGTAAGATTGTTTCTCTTGAATAGTCCTAAAAAAAGTCCGCGATAGCATATATCTAGTTTTTATGGGGTAGCAACTATATGCAAAATACTAAGCCATAAATACAATTGAATTTTATACTTTTTTTACAATGCACATTCCAGAATATCTGTCAAATTCTTATTAAAACTGATAAAATTGTCATTTTGAGTATTAGGTATAAACGGAATTTATCTTTTACACTAAGTAATTTGAACAAATCGTTGAAACGTTGAAGTTTAAAAATTATATCTTTTGTCACAGCTCCTTCTGTTAAAATATTCAAAAAAATCATTGCAATTATTCAAAACCACACCAATTTCAAGTCAAAATTCAGTTTGAATAATTCATAGATACCATTCGACCAATGAAATTCAAGATATTACACTCCCGGATAATATCGAATTGCTTCCATTCGATGTGAAGAATCTGTTTACCAGTATTCCTCCGAATGAAACGATTACTCTTGTAGAGAATCTATTGTACGAAAAGTTTATCGATCCGGTAGCGAAAAGGAAAACATTAGATTTGCTTACGGTTTGTTTGTCACAGAATTACTTCCAATTCAATGAAATATTTTACTCATCCTGCAAAGGTCTCATAATGGGAAATCCACTTAGTTCTATTCTGGCAGAGATTTTCATAGACGATTTGGAGAGAGAAAAACACACTGATCCATTGCTGAGAAGTTTCGTGTATTGGTATAGATATGTGGGAACGAACAGTTGACTAAGTTTTTGAATTTCATCAATCCTCTCCACCCTTCTATCATATTCACAATGGAGATACATTTTTCGAACTTGACAATAAGGAAAGTTAACAACTAACATGATTTTTAAATTTATCGTAAACAGCACATTCAGATATTATCATTCATAATTCGTCCACCCACCCGTGTCAGCACAAAGTAGCATGTCCGATGTTTTATATAGGGCAACCTGGGAAAACTTTCAAAGCCCTCATCAAAAAATACAAAAATAGTTTCCAGAATGGAAAAATATATTCCACATATGCCACTCATTTAATCAGAGAGACATGAGCTCAACCATGAATTCAAGCCCCGTCATTTCCAGAAGAAAGGTTTGAAACTCAACCTGTTGGAGAGTATGAAAATAAACAAATTCAAAAACTCTCAATATCTTATGAACGATCAAACTGAATTGGATAATTCACCATCATTGATTCTATTTATTTCCTGGTAAAAATAGTTAAGTATATTTACGGTACTTTCGAAAGGATGCCATTATGCGTCGCGTCTACTATAAGACACCAGGTGCGATGCGCGAGGGTAAAGGGCGGTCTAAGCAATGAAGCGCCATTGCCGAGAACTCGGGCAGACGTCGTTGACGGTATATTAACGTACAGCCGAAGCTACTGTACCTAGAATCTTGAAATATGCAGGTAGGTTCCTTGTATAGCGTAAAAAAGCATCGATATAGAGAATCACCACCATAGGTGTTCAGAGATTGTATTGAATTTCATCAGTTTTGAAGTTGGAAACCTGAAATTTTGGGTTAATAAAAAAATATTGTAACTGTTTAGAATGGTCTGTCACAAAACTTATTGTGACAAACCAAAGTCTATGCGGGCGAAGCCGCAGGCAACAACTAGTCTTATATATTTCTCTGGAACGTCCATATCATGTGAATATCAAGGAGCATTTTTTTCTGTCCTATATCTATTTTATATCATTCATGCTAGTGAAATCTGTACGAGATTTGTACTTGTTAATTTCAAAGAGGAAAAGATACGTAATTTTTTTCTTGGGAAAAAATTTTTGTTTCTTGAATTTTTCAGTTTGGGGTATACGATTTTTTCATTCGTTCCATATGTTGATTTGCATCACGCCAAAATACAATATTTATTCGAGAAAACAATTGATATGAATCCAAATCCATTGTCAAATGCCAGCACAACATGATGCCAACGTACAAATAATAAATTTATGAATCAGATACACATATGCATTTCTCAGCTCTTTTTCTCATGAACTCACTTGCTTTTCTGTGAAGCCAGAATTTTCTGCAACATATTTACAAGTCTCTTCAGTCTCTTTAGTATGAATCGGTGTGCTGTGAGCGAATGTAAACGAATACCCCACAGAAGCTAATATTTAGAGATCCGAGGACTCAGAAACCTAGATGGACATTGGTGGCCAAGTTATGCAGGAATCAGAATATGCCTTGAGACTGTATCGTGGAGGGATACATACAAATAAGAAAAAATATATTTTGAGGCAACTACAGACCGGTTTCGGGGTATTATCAGGAAAAATATGACCGGTAGGAATTAACCAGAACCTACTGTGTAGGTAGTAAAACGGGGATTTTTCAAAGCTTGTGAATCTTCTTCAAAAAATTCTTGGAAATTATAAGTACATACAGTATAATTGAGTATGTTGGCGGAAAACAGCTCTTCATTCCATCATGTGAGTTTTCTTCGGCTGAATAGTAACTTTTGGAAGGCATTTCTGATGAGGGTGATATTTTACTTTGAGATAATGGATTTCCATTAATGTTTAGAAAAAAAAAACGTTCGATTCCCAAGGGAATCACATGACTGAGTAGAACTTGAATCCGTTAAATATCGTAGTGATGTATTCAAATGCCATTAAAAATGTCGAAACAAGAATTAGTGAAATATTCGAATTGTTTTGTGTACTCAATCCGGTGAAGGTAGGTAAACTATATAGGGTTACTTTGGAGATTTCACTCTTACAATTATGAAAATTGACAAAAATTTCAACACATAAATCAAAATTTCTCACTTGATATCCATACCTCTGAAAATTATGATTTTTCAACTCATAGGTTTCATAAAAACGTTATCATGTGAAAGGTAGCTTTGCAGTACCTACATGAGGTCGGAAACCCAAGAAAAAAAAGGAAATAAATTAATT
This sequence comes from Leptinotarsa decemlineata, assembly GCF_025532065.1. Lineage (NCBI taxonomy): Eukaryota > Metazoa > Arthropoda > Insecta > Coleoptera > Chrysomelidae > Leptinotarsa > Leptinotarsa decemlineata. The sequence continues at coordinate 4,238,366 of NW_027412549.1, read as the reverse complement.
CAAACAGTAATACTAGTATTTGTAACGGTCTAAATTTACTTGTAAATATTGTAGATATTGTTCGTTTATTTACTATGGAATCGACAGAATTGTCATTTATTGATGACGAACTTTTCGTCACAGCTAGGGACACATCTGGTTTGTCAGTGTGCCCAACCTACATTTTCAAAGAAGTTGTTACGTTTCAATTTAGCACTAGATCAAACTGCTCTTATGTGACCTTTCAAAAACACTACCTTACCTTTTAAGATCTTTATTCAGAGGATATTAACAATGTAATTCAGTTACAAGTTCATTTTATTCATTTAACATCATAGTAATGGGAATCTTCCGTTCCATAGAAAACCATACCTGAAATGTATAAGAATAAATGTATGCTCCCTGACTAACCGCTTTGACCAGTACTTACGCATTCTCCTATTGCCAATCGACGTTGGAGATCCGAAATTCCTCGCTAGGTTGAAATAGTTGTTATTGTTTGTTTCTCAGTTTTCTTCACCTATCATTTTTTTCAGCCGTTGTCTGCCTTATTCCCTATACCTTTCCGAGAATATTTCTTGCATAGATTGTTATTCATCACTTCCAGAAGGTTTACTGACATATTAGAGCCATATCGCCTGAAAAACAATATTAGTTAGCTCTGGTTACTGAATACTGTTTGATATTTTCGGTAAATATTCTGCATAACATGAATGCTCTAATATTTGTACTGAAAGGGAAGGATGTGGCGACTTACCTTATATGTTTCTATTCCATCGCATATGTCACCGTGAGGTGACATTTTTGGCGCCCAACGCCTCACAAACCACAAGAGGAGACTAAATCATCTGTCGGTAACAAATAAGACAGATGGGTATCCGCGGCTAAGCTAAACAGTGGAGACGGGAGTGGGTTAAACAACTTAGCAAATTTCAAATAGATCTTAATGGGCGCCAGGTAAATTTAATCCTCCAGATACCCTAAGTAACTCACAATATCAATAACTTACCAATTAATATTGGAAATAAAAGATAAAGGTCCCCAATATGATTTATTCAGTAATCCTAACTTACAGGGATTAACCAACAACGCTTCTAAGACTACAATGCAATATTCACACTACTACGCGATGTTCAAATGTCAATACACGAGCGCGGTGTATATAACCACGAATTCAATCAGTCATAAATTACGGTAGTAACGACGCTCAAAAAAAACTACAATACGTCGAGTAAAACTACCACGAAAATTGAGTAGGTGAAATCGTAAATACTAGTATCGGATGGTAAGACAAACTCGTTTGCGTCGCGTGAGCTCAGGCGTAGGCGCATCGGTGTCAATCAGCAATCGTGAAAGGAAGAATATACCTCAATTTCCGTTTCACAAATATCTATATCAATCAGGTATCAATAAACAACTCTTAATCAATAAACGATAAACAACACTATATCAACAGGTATCAATAAACATAAGGGCAACAATTATTCAAATATCTCAGTATATCACAAATTTTAAATTAAATCAATTATAACTTGCGTGCTCCTTTTGGGCCACCCGGTATATGTTGTTAGGCTACCCCGTGGTTCGACGGAAGTGGATCACCCTGTAGTACTGCTGAGATGGATCACCCTGTAGTACGGCGGAGATGGATCACCCTGTAGCACCACCAAGATAGATCACCCTGTAGGGCACGACAAGCTGGACCAGTAATGGATCACCAAATAAGATCCAGAAAGAAAATAGGGAAAAAAAAAACAGGAAAACAGGAACCCTTAACGAAGACAAAAAAAAGCAGGAAGAAAAACCCTACGGAAGAAAATTCTCAATCAGAATCAGATGAAACAAGGTGAGATTCAACCCCCATTCAATAGGACTATTTGACTAATCAATACCCCTGGTATATTTTCATCAAGCAAAGTAGCAAGATAACAAGAGTATATTTTTGGGTGCCCTGTATAACCATATGATCCGTAAAAATCAAGAAAATTGAATGAGTGTTGAAACCTCTCTTCAATACTAATATTCATTTGAGATATAACGATGGAATCAGAAATTACTAAACTCATCAAAAACACATTTAATGGTAAAATTCTTACCCTGGCCAAGGGGTTTTCTATACGTTTCTTCGTGTGCGGTGCTCTGCACGGAAGTCCTACTGGGACTTGATGAGTGACTGAGGGCCTTCTGTTTCTTATGAATCTAGAGACGAGAAACGAAGGTTGTAGAATTGAAGAAATGATATCATAGCTAAGATCACATGAGAGATGCGACAGTGATTCAGACATACCTAATTTCGGAAATCCTTCCACCTGGCACGAGTTCGGTAACCACCACAAATCCTCAAAAGAGCTTAAGTTTCAGACTGCAAATATCCACACCAAAATGACCAATCAGTCTTCCACTATACAATCCTGACTTGTAGAAATAATCCCCGTGAAGGATGGCACAAATACAACCAAATATATCCTACAATCAGTCTGATGGTACCCTTTGAACTCCGAACCAAGCTCACCGAAGGCTAACTTCCAAATACTAAGCGACTGCCACATCTGACAGCTAACCAGTTGTTGCCACAGTGCATCCAATCTACACTACAAGCACCAAGGGGGCGCTGTGCACAACATCATAAATCTAACAATTCCTCCACAGCCACTTGATACATCATCAACAAGTCCATGACCCATCAAAACTCCTTCTCAAAGCAATGCAACCCTTAAACAACCCTTGACAACTTGAGTAACCGATCAATCCCTCACCCGTGAACAACTGTAGAACTAGTTCGGTGTAAGTCGACGGAACGACACTACGAAAGTTCGGCAGATGTCAACCAACAGCTGTCTCTTAACCTTGTTTACGAATATTTACAAAATATATTGTTCCAACCTATTTTCAACTATTTACCAATCCTTATTTATGCGATGGAATAGAAACATATAAGGTAAGTCGCCACATCCTTCCCTTTCAGTACAAATATTAGAGCATTCATGTTATGCAGAATATTTACCGAAAATATCAAACAGTATTCAGTAACCAGAGCTAACTAATATTGTTTTTCAGGCGATATGGCTCTAATATGTCAGTAAACCTTCTGGAAGTGATGAATAACAATCTATGCAAGAAATATTCTCGGAAAGGTATAGGGAATAAGGCAGACAACGGCTGAAAAAAATGATAGGTGAAGAAAACTGAGAAACAAACAATAACAACTATTTCAACCTAGCGAGGAATTTCGGATCTCCAACGTCGATTGGCAATAGGAGAATGCGTAAGTACTGGTCAAAGCGGTTAGTCAGGGAGCATACATTTATTCTTATACATTTCAGGTATGGTTTTCTATGGAACGGAAGATTCCCATTACTATGATGTTAAATGAATAAAATGAACTTGTAACTGAATTACATTGTTAATATCCTCTGAATAAAGATCTTAAAAGGTAAGGTAGTGTTTTTGAAAGGTCACATAAGAGCAGTTTGATCTAGTGCTAAATTGAAACGTAACAACTTCTTTGAAAATGTAGGTTGGGCACACTGACAAACCAGATGTGTCCCTAGCTGTGACGAAAAGTTCGTCATCAATAAATGACAATTCTGTCGATTCCATAGTAAATAAACGAACAATATCTACAATATTTACAAGTAAATTTAGACCGTTACAATTCCCCCCTTGCCTCAAGAAAATTTACTAGCGTAAATTTTCATCAGCGCTAGCTGACTTTAGGTCTTTCGCATTCCATATCCCCTTATAATTACCGTCTTCATCTCTTAAATCATATGTCCACGGGGATACCCTTTTTTTAATATAAAAAGGCCCGACAAATCTTGGCGCTAGCTTAGCACTAAAATATTTGTCCGCCTCTGATACCACAAAATTCTTCCTCCAAACGGGTTGATTTGGCCAAAATTCTTCACTCCTTCTTCGAAGGTTATAAGTTTTTTCATTCTTTCGAGCAGCCACATCTAACCTTTTCCTTATCTCCTCAAAGAGTTTTCTAAATCCTTCAGGCCTCGAATCTTCAGCAGGTTCACTATCAACCAATAGATTTTTCCTCCGAGAGATCTCCTCTCCGCACAAAACCATTGAGCGGCCGAAATTCACGAAATATGGAGTGTGGTTAGTCGTCTCATGTCGAGCCGTTCTCAAGGCGCATGATAGCTTGGGTAAGTTGAAATCCCAGGTCCTGTGATTATCGGACACATACATAGCCAACATTGACTTCAATGTTCTGTTCACTCGTTCAGTCGGGTTTGCCTGAGGATGATAATGGGCATTATACCTAATTTTCACCTTATATTCTTCCACGAGTTTTCTCATCTGTCGAGATCGGTATTGCGGCCCATTATCGCACAAAAGAATTCGGGGAACTCCATATACCAGAAAAACTTCCTCTTCGATCTTCCTTATGATGATTTCTGCTGTTGACGATCTTAGCGGAAAGACTAATGAAAACTTGCTAAAGTAATCTGTTACGACTAAGATAAATTTATTGCCTTTTGTAGATCTAGGTAAGGGTCCCATGATATCACTGGCGATCATTTCCCATGGCCGGGTCACTTTCGGTTGTGGAGTCATTAGTCCATTTGGTCCTCTGAGGTCGGGTTTATAGGCGGAACAAGTGGAACAATTTCGAACAAACTTCGACACGTCAGATTTCATCTTTGGCCAATAATGCCTTTCCCTGATACGATGGTAGGTTTTGAATATTCCTTGATGTCCTGAGGTCGGGTCTGCATGAGCTTCAATAAGAATTTTCTTCCGATCCGCTTTTGGTACAACTAACTTCCAAACGTCGGTTTGGTCTTCTAATTCCACGTAACACGGTTTGACGTACTTGTAGAGTGATCCCTGAGAGAATCTCCAATTGGGGTATTTTTCGGGTTGTAAACTCACTCGATCTTTCACGCGCAGGTACCACTTGTCCAAAATCTCTTCTTTCATCTGCTGGTTGATGGCATCAATGACTGGGACCGATCGAGAAAGGGTGTCAGGAACGATGTGATCCTTCCCTTTCCTGTGAACAATTTTGAAGTCATATTGCTGCATGCGGACTGCCCATCTTGCCAGTCGTCCTGATGGATCTTTCGTTCGTTATTGTTTCAAGCTTATTTAAAAAAATATTTTTAACTTTTTAGTTCGATGTTCTTTGAAAGCGTGTTTTTTATTTTTTTATTTTTTTATTCTATATTTTATTACATAAACTCATACGGAAGTGAATTACAAATAAAAATGCACTAAAAATCAACGAAATTATGAAATATACTCGTTAGTCAGTCCGGATACGACAACGTATCAATAACATTCAGCAAATTTTAGTACACTCACCGAATCAGGGGATCCCGCCCCTAGCGATATATTTTTTAGAAATTGCTAGGGGATATTCGTACGTTCGTGTCCTGGGAACCGTTTCGAATAAATTTAACCAATATAGAGTGCAATTTATGGAAGTTATGATTGCTTCGATGGCATTCAGGACGTGTTTTGAGTAATTGACGGGAAGCTATAAGTATGCGTACGGTTATTTGGGAAGTTTTGGCATTGTAAAAGATGAGAATAGCAAGAGGGTCCGAGATAGGATTGTTTTATTTCATTTCCAATATGTTACGCATCAGTCGATGTTATTAAAAACATTTTTCAGTTTTCTCATGATATTTTGCATTCCTTTCTATCGATTAAGCTTCATAATATCTGAAAATAAAAATTAAAAATTGAGTCTATATTCAAATTCAGTTGTACCTAATGAAAAATGACCTTATGGCAATTATTTCCACCCATATCCCCACCCATAAAAAAACCCATAGATGAAACAACATAACCAGTGTTATTATATTGACTTGAATACTGATGGTTCAAACATATTTCATTAGTTTTTGAGTAAATAGTACCCTTTCCAGGTGAATTTTTTCGTTTTACCTGTAAATGTCTATGAATGACTTGACATTGACTAATAATACTGTTAGATTTTCCCCGTGGGTTTGACAATAAATGACTACACTATACAATAATCAAAATTAACTCCACACCGCACTGTCACTTAATTTTTAGATCAGGGTATGGGTTACGTTTATACAGGGTTATTCAAATTCGTTTCTGTACATGGGGTTCTCGTAAACGATAAGAGATAGAGTGTCGGTTGAATTGTGGCAAAGTTGCGTATTTTATAGACCTATTCAATGATGTGAAAAAATGAAATATTACTCTTTTGATTCTGAAGATATACAGAAAAAACCAAAAAATTCCAAATTATTTTTTTGCATATATTAGCAGACATATTGAAAATCCACATTTTGTTACTGACACTTGTTGTGGGCTCCCAGAATATATCCATCAATCTTTTATACAGGGTGTCATCTGACTTGGGCCACCCCCATCTTTGAATTTTTGAATACGGACCTGTATTTTTTGTAGTAGTTTTTATATCGTAGACGTTCACTTCATACTGAGAAATTGAATTCAATTTTATATTTCGGGATTTTTCGGTGATATTCGATTATAATTGTGTGAATTATTCCCTTTGGAATTACGGCCCTGGAAATTGGTTGACTGAATTGAATAAAAACACAATAGCAACTTTCACGTCTCCCTATGTAACGTAGAGTTTCTCTAGAGTTTTTTTTTTCATTTTTAGGTACCTATTCATATTTTTTCCATTGCTCTGAGCGTTTTCTACAATGAACTTCGAATAAAAAAATCTTTTATGATTATCTGAAACTTATCTACAACAGAAATAAATATATTATATGTGCTTTGATGAGCAGAAAAAAAAATGGTAGCTATAATAACATCCGAAACGAACACTATAATTATAATGAAAATTTAAATGAAGTAAGTAATTTATATACACAAAAAAATTAATTGCGCAAGACATGTTCAAATTGTTGTCCTTCCATTTCGAAAAATATTGGGACAATAAGATGATCTTCAAGATCATCAGATCTTACTATTTTGGACTATTTTCTATGGGGGACATTGAAAAATAGGATTTATGCTGGCAGATAGATAGAAAATGTGGAAGACTCGAGATTGAGGATTTTGAATGATTTCCCAACAATGCAGCGAATTAGTATATTGAGGGCAATAAATAAAATGAAGAACCTAGTTTGAAAATGTCTCGAATTGGAAGAACTTCAATTCGAACATTTATTGCGCCGAAATTTTTTTTGGGTGCCTACATAAATTACTTCATTTCAATTTTCATTACAATTATAGTATTCGTTTCGATTGTTATTATTGCTATCATTTCTTTTTCTGCTTATTAAAATACATATAATATATTTTTTTTCACTACTAACCTGAGAAATTGCTATTATTAAGTCCATTCGTCTAATGAGAATTATTATTTCTCACTCTTGGTAAATAATGATAAAAAAACACCTAGGTAAATAATGAAAACAATTCTATAATTTTAACTTCGGGCGGGGTACACATCATCTCTAAATCATCGTCACTTGAATTTTCACCCATTTTTCAATTAATTATATTGACGTTTTACTTATATAGATCTTTTAACTTCTTCAAAATGACATCTGAATTTGAATTAAAACCGCATTTGGCAAACTGACAGCAATAATAATCATTGAACAGTGTTTGGTTGTCATGGAAACGCCGGCAAACGTTTTCATGGCCTGAGTAGATGTTGCGCGCTTATCATCAACATCGCGTATTCAACATGGAAACTGTACCGTTTCAATTTGACATGCAACAATTCATAGCTGCCTTGGAAATTTTTTCTCACTATAATGCAGTACTGAGAAATTCTAAGTTCTGAACATACAGAAGCGATGAGAGAAGTGGAACATTGAAATATATCAAAAATGCAATGAGATATTTCCTAGATCCATATCAAAATTTGACACATGCCAAATTTTTACATAAATAAAGCCAGTCTGATTAGAAACACGCTCCACTCTACTTGATGTTTCGATATATTCAACAAATTGTTAGAAAATTACTAATGCCAAAATTGAAATTGTTAATATATCAATGTGAGTAGTGAAAAAAATTCTATATATACCCTGGCTGAGAAAGCTAGTATTTACTTCGCACATTATATAAAAATGCTCAGTAAATGATAGCTCACTTCTCACCCTAGGTATATAATATTCTATTTGATGTAGATATTTTTCAAATAATTATAAAAGGTTTTCTTATTCGAAGTTCATTGTAGAAAACGCTCAGAGCAATGGAAAAAATATGAATAGGTACCTCAAAATGAAAAAAAAACTCTCGAAAAACTCTACGATACATAGGGAGACGTGAAAGTTGCTATTATGTTTTCATTCAACTCAGTCAAGCAATTTCCAGGGCCGTAATTTAAAAGGGAATAATTCACAAAATTATAATCGAATATTACCGAAACATACCGAAATATAAAATTGAATTTAATTTCCCAATATGAAGTGAACGTCTACGATCCAAAAACTACAACAAAAAATACAGGTCCGTATTCAAAAATTCAAAGATAGGGGTGGCCCAAGTCAGATGACACCCTATATAAAAGATTCATGGATATATTCTGAGAGTCCACATCAAGTGCCTATAGCAAAATGTGGACATATTTTCAATATGTATGCGAATAAAGGCAAAAAAATAATTTGGGGTTTTTTGATTTTTCCTGTAGGTATATTTCCAGAACCAAAAGAGCTATATTCGATTTCTTTATATCATTGAATAGGTCTCTAAAATACACAACTTTGCCACAATTCAACCGACACTCTATCTCTTATCATTTACGAGATCCCTATGTACAGAAACGAATTTGAATAGCCCTGTATATGGTAATCGAATCATGTTGTAGCCAATAGAATAATGTACATGCAAATACGTGTTTGTTCTGACCCGTGGTGAGCTTTTCGATTCATACTATAAGTAGAGGTATCGATACACATTCTTCCTTTATTGAATGAATCGATTTTACTTGATTTACGTAATAATAAGGGTGCCAATAACTGTCTTGCAGAATTGAACATTTCTATTGATTGGCACTAGTGAAAAATTTCGAAAATAAGTGATTGGCACTTCTTTCAGGTCATCAACGATGCCCAAAGTGAAGAAACATCGGAAATATTTCAAGTCTTACACTGAAAAAGTTGGTCAAGCTGCTCTGAAAGATATCAATGATGCCGAAAGAGCAAGCAGCTCTGAAATATGCCATTCCCAGATCTACACTCCAGTTCTGCTTGAGTGACAAATTCACCATAATTGAACATGGCCCAAGAACTTACTTGACAAGGGATGAATGGAATCTATTAGAATAATGGATTCTTGAGAGCCATAGAAAGGGATTCCCGAAAAGGAAAGATTACATTCGAGCCTCTGAAAAATCATTTCTTGACAATCATCCTCAGCCAACACGATTCAAAGATAATATACATGGAGAACTTTGGTATTAGGGCTATCTACAAAGACACAAAAATTATCAAATCGAATTCCAGAACGCGTCATAAATGCGAATGGAAATATTTCAGACAGTAACTTAAGAAAATGGTTCAGGAACATTGAAGTCTATTCGAAAGAAAAAACATATTTTACTATCCTTGAAGACCCTACAAGAGTTTATAATGGGGATGAAACTTGTTTTATGTTGTGCCCTGAAGAAGATGGTGTTTGCTCCAAGAGGAGCAAAAAATATCTGTCAAATTGAACAAGCTCCATCAAAATCGAACATCACGGTAATGTTCACATTTTCGTCCTCTGGACCTATAACATCACCTATGATAATATACCCCTACAGAAGAATACCCAAAAATGTGGCAAAAAACGTTCCAAATGAATAGGGCATTGGAACCAGTGACAACGGATGGATGAAATCTCTAGTATTTCAGGAATATATTTCAGTTTTAATAATTGAAGGGGTGATATTTTTAGGAGTGATTAATTTTTGGGAAAGAAAGTTTTTGGCTTTCTACTACTCCATCTGATACAAAAAAAGGGGATGAGAGAATCTTCCAAAGAAAGGAAGGAAGTAATCAATTTGAAAATAAGTAGCTCTATACATGGATGTATAGAGATGAGACACTTCAAAATTTTGCAGAAAATATTCAATGTTTTTGAAGTTGATAATCGAATACGGGCGTCATCAGATATGGTTATCATCGATGATCTTCCTGATCAAGAGAATATGCCTGACAAATCAGTTCCTCAAAGATCAGAAATGGTTCTAGTCGAAACTTCACCAGATGAAAATAAAGAGTTTGAAGATGATCAATGAGTAGTTGAGATACCCAATTTGTTTTTTGATGACACTTTTTGAGAATATAATGATAAAGGTATTGAATTGAATGAAATATCGGATAAGGACGTTGGTGAAACATTCTTGGAGGTTAATCCAACGGAGGACATGAATCCTCCTTATGTTAATAGCTATTTGACAGAAACTGAAGTAAATGGTATGTCTATTATCATTTTAGCAGATCATACCTCTAATCATTTAAAATATACTCAATCATCAACAGAAATTTCAAGCACTACTTATAAATCTCTGACGATCATAGATGATACGATGATCAAGGAACCAGCTGTAACTCATTCAGGAGAATCAACATTCCACTCGGAAAATTGTGTGGAAAACAAATTGAAGAGTCATCTCCTATGGCCCTAGACACCTGAAAAAAAAAATGAAAACGAATAATGGAACGATTATCTTATGTCATCAGTTCGAGTCGATGAAAAAATATATGAAGATGAAGAAAAGTCTAAGCTGGAAAAAGAAAAAAGAAAGAAGACAAAGAAAAGGCCAAGGTGGAAAAAAAGGAAGGAGGAAAAAAGTTATCGAGAAGCTGAAAGCAAAAGCAAATGAAAAGAAATTATTGGTCAATAAACCAAAAAAGAATTCTGAGAAGCCTCTGAAATCGGCCCTGTGTAAAAAAGGAAATACGCCCCTTCCAGATGAACAGCCGCAGAAGAAATGCGATCGAAATCACATCCTTAGAGAAACATTTCTATGAGGAGAGTTCCATTCCTGGCCACCATTCCTCAACCTAAGAAAGTCACATGAGGAAGTTGTCATTCGTAGAAACTGGCATGAATACGGTTACTTCGGTTTTGAACCATTGTCTACTAGAAGAAAATGCGATAATGAATCGTGGTTTTATTTCTTATGAACAAATCAATTTTCTTCAGCAAATTTTGGTATCAAATGACAAAAGCATATCATATAAGGTGCCTAAAAAACATAATTTATCCATAGATTATTTTACTGGTGGTACGTGTTTGACGAAAGTTTGAAATAAATGAGTGGAAACAATAGATTCATTAGATTTCTTCATTCGTTTCTATGGAGGAAAGCAATTCAATACAGAGGCTGATATCAAACATTAGGTTCTGTCTGTAAGATTTGAATGGCAATCGTGCCAATTAATAGGGGTCGATCATTAGACTATGATGCCAATAAATGGAAAAAACTCACAAAACATTATTCAACCCTGTTTTATTCCACTTTTAATCGATTGAAAAACTGAAGCGATAAAACATAGGAAATTATGATTTATAAAGAATATATAAAGAATTAAATGATGATTTCTTATGTCGAATAGTTTATTCATGATGACGTAATCAAGTATGAAGTTTCCTTAAAGTGCCAACAATTGGGTATTTTACCCTATTCATTTCAGAACAAAGCACTTGAGAAATTCACTATTTCTGTATTGCGCAAACAAGCGAAAGTGACATGATGACCTTCCAAATTCCAAGGCACCTCTAGTTTATTTTCCAGCTGCATGAACTTGCAATGGAGGCAAGGCTTTTCTCTTACAAATATAATTAAAACTGACTTTATTTTCGCTTAAGATTCTCCAGGCGCACCCAATTTGCATAACGTTTTAAATTATAAACCCGCCGATAACGTAGAAACCTTCATGACCCACTGAGATGAATTTTATTAAGAACCTGAAAGGGAACAGACCTAATTGCAAAGTGTATTAGTATAATGATATCGTTATGTTTTCCAGTATGATGATGTTAAATTAGAGAAGATTGAAGCTGATTTTGTTTGATGATGCCGGAGGACGGAGAGAATGCTAGAGAAAGTGAATAGCTCCTTGTGTAGGACTAATGAATTTCATCTTGAAGGGGTTGATATCTGAGTGCTCGTCTCTGATTTTCTCTTACAACGTTCGAGTTTGAGATGTTTGCAATAGTATACAGAGATACGAAATGCGAGCACTGAGAGAAAATGTTGTTAGTCTCATTTAGGTCTCTCAGATATTTCAACTGTTCACAATTTCATTTTATCACGTCAAACATACACTTTGTATTCGACTCCCATATTTCATTGACAGGAGAAAATGTATTGTATCGAATTAAAAAAAAAATACACTAATCGTATATAACATTTACTTCAAACATAAAAAATGAGATGTGATATTCATCTGGCTAAGGATTTTAAACCGTCTTTCAGTTTTTTTCATATATCACATGAATCAGATTGATTCTTGAATACTTTTTTCATTAGAAATGTTTTCGAGTTGAACTTTTCAAGAGTTAGATTGTCACTTCTGTGTTTGTCTTTTGTAAATTAATTTTATTCTGTTCAATTCTGATTTGGAAATTTTCAAAGACGTCTTTGCTTAGTTTTATTTCATGATTTTGAAAGATGAAACAAATTTGTGAATTTTTCCAAATATTGTCAATCCAGATTGTCACATTTTTTCTCGTTCAAACATTTCTGATGATTGTTATGTGTTCAATGAGTACTTGTGAAATATTCCATTGGTTGTATCTCTAGTCTCTATCCCTTGGAAACAGTTGAATCCAATTGCATGCGATTAATTCGTGGTGTTATATAGTAATCAAAATTGACGCATTACATCCATGTCATCCCGAATACTGATCCGACCGTGAATATTTCATTTTGTATTGCAGCCGATGCATTGCGGCTATCTCATATATTTTATAGTGAGTTCGAATTATTTTTTGTCAACATGAATTTTTCGATTGATGTATTCTAAAACTATCATTCAAATTTGAGGTTCACGTGAATCTAGAAAAGCATATTGAGCTTTCATATACAGTTAAGTAGAGGTAAGTAATAAGAGCATCCAATCATTTTTTTCAATTTATTGGAACTTGAACGACAAATCCACTTCCTTAAATTATTCTCACCACGTGAATATGTTCATCAATGGTATGGAAATTTATGAAGAAGTGTTCTCACTTTTTTGATTTGATATTTTTCTCATCAAAAATAAATTACATAACTTTTTGGGCAAAACATATAATTGACAATGTCAAAAATACCAATAGTTTCAAAATTCCAAATCTCCTGATAGGTATACATAAATAAAATTCCGGAAAAATTTGGTTTGGTTTCGAATAAAGAACATATCATACTGCGTTAACAATGTTCACAATGCAACTTAATCAGTTGAAAATTATTCTCAAAATTTCACGAGAGATAATCAACATCATGAAATGAAAATGTGGAAACTATTGAAAAGAGTAATGAAGAAATGCAATAAAAGTATCATACAAATATATATATATATATATATATACGTGGTGATGTTAGATGATGCCTGGGAATGCTGGGTCTTCTAATTGAAACCACAAATGTGTGGTTGGCTCCTGTTGGTGACACCGTGTATATGTGATGTTTTTTTTTTTTTCCATTTTTGGTAACCAGTTGTTGTCCACCTTTGCAATTGGCTGCACCGCGCTGATGAGGCCAATAGCCAGAAACACGTGTCCGCGGTTTGCCTCCATATTTCTTGAGTGTCATGTCCACGATTTTCCGGGTGTTCATCCGTTGTGTACTATTCGATAGTCGACGTTTCGCCATCATCTCAGATGGCATTATCAAGACGAGTTACTGCTTCGCTTCGAGAGGTGTAACTGATGTTAGGTGGTGTTTTTATACGGTTTCGCTTGCGTAAGTTGTATGGATTTGTTACCTGTTTTTCTACCTGAGGGTTGTTGATGGGTTTTGGTAGTTCTCCTACCTGTTTTTCTACCTGAGGGTTGTTAATGGCTTCTGGCGGTTCTCCTACCTGCGATGGTTCATTATCAATTTGTGGTTGTCTTTGGGGGTTGTTTTTAATTATTGTTTTCCAAATCCTTGGGATGTTTAGTGAGTCATCCCTTTTATTGATGAGGCCTTGCTTTTCGATTTCGATAGCTTCCCTGATTTGTAGAATTCTTGGGTTTTGCACCTGTGCTATCTGTTTTGCCAGCCTAGACATAAAATCCCTCTACCCGAGTATACCCATAAACGAAGCCCTAGCCACCATTAGAACTGATCATAGCTATCTGCAACATATCACGGATCTAGCAGAGCACTGCCTTAAAAACACCTATTTCATATTTGACAACCAGATCTATAAACAGGTAGAGGGAGCTCCGATGGGTTCCTCCCTATCGCCCGTGATCGCAAACCTGTTCATGATGCACTTCGAGAAAGAAGCACTTAACAACGCCCGCCTCAAACCAACCCTGTGAAAAAGATATGTAGACGACATATTCATCATCTGGCCCCACGGAAAACAAGAACTAGACCGGTTTGTGACCTACCTGAACAACATCCATCCCCGCATCCAGTTCACTACCGAAAGAGAGGAGAACAGGCAGCTACCTTTCCTAGACCTACTCATAACACGAAAACCAACTGGCAACTTGGGTTATACAGTCTACCGAAAACCCACACACACCAACCGCTACCTACTAGCAGCATCACACCACCACCCTACTCAGCTACAATCCGTAGCCAACACGTTAATATCCCGCAGTTTCCGCCTAACAGAACCAACAAACAGGGCAACAGAATTGGAGGAGACAACAAAGGCTCTGCGACAAAAAGCCATCGACAGACAAAGAAGAACCAAAAAAACATTCACTAGATCGACAGAAGACTCTCCACATGACAGACAATCTGTGACACTACCTTATATCAAAGGTGTGACCGACAAAATCGGGAAAATACTAAGACGTAAAAACATTCGGACAACCTACAAACCGCACAAAACGATATCCAGTTGGCTGCCCAGACCGAAAGAGAGAATTTCCCTAGAAAACCGAGGAGTAGGTATATAGCATCACATGCGAGGACTGTGGACAACAATATATCGGTCAGACCAACAGACGTATATCTGCCAGAATCCAGGAGCACAAAAACTCGATAAGAACAAAACAAACCTCCTCTGCCCTCTTTCAACACCATCTACAAACAGGTCACAAGATTAATTTTGAGTCCACAAAACAGATAGCACAGGTGCAAAACCCAAGAATTCGACAAATCAGGGAAGCTATCGAAATCGAAAAGCAAGGCCTCATCAATGAAAGGGATGACTCACTAAACATCCCAAGAATTTGGAAAACAATAATTAAAAACAACCCCCAAAGACAACCACAAATTGATAATGAACCATCGTAGGTAGGAGAACCGCCAGAAGCCATTAACAACCCTCAGGTAGAAAAACAGGTAGGAGAACTACCAAAATCCATCAACAACCCTCAGGTGGAAAAACAGGTAACAAATACATACAACTTACGCAAGCGAAACCGTATTAAAACACCACAAGAAGAACCTAACATCAGTTACACTTCTCGAAGCGAAGCAGTAACTCGTCTTGATAATGCCATCTGAGATGATGGCGAAACGTCGACTATCGAATAGTACACAACGAATGAACACCCGGAAAAACAACACATCATATTCTACCATCCGTGAAAACCTACATTGTAATATATATATATATATATATATATATATATATATATATATATATATATATATATATGTCACTGTAATATATTTAATAATTCGGGAGGAAAAATACGCAGCTTGGATTTATCCTTTTTATTGTTTCGCCAGAGAATTGGAACTGCCAACAACCTATATTTTTTTACAAAATTCCCTTATCCTAAAAAAGTCATGTATAAAAACTGCTCGACACTTCTTCCTTTAAATACATATAAAAAGTTATCAGCTCGACCGAATGCTTATTTAGGAATACTTTTACAAATCTAAATGATAATTTTACCGTGAATATATCACAGTCACCACCACCAATTCAAACAAATAAATTAAAATATATACTTAGGCTTCATTATAATTAAGATATCAGTAACTAAATACTAAAAGGTACATTATTCATAAGTTAAACGATCAGGTGGTTTAATTAATCGTTTGGGTCTACCAACTGGAATACATATATTTTCATTACTTCCAACAGATGAAGTACAGGGTTGGTCGTTGATAGGTAATTCAAGCGAATCTTGGATATCCCTATTCTCAGCAGAGATTTCTTTGTCAGGCCAATTAGTCTGAACTTTGGTTTTTCGCATCTGATTAGTATGTCGTTTCCATGTTTTATTAATATCTACTACTTTAACAATATACGTGCATCTACCTATGATTTTTTCCACTACTGCTGGTATCCACGTGAATTTATTTAATTCTCTGTAATCTTTTACTAGAACTTTCTCCCCTACTTCAAATTTTTTATCTTCTCTACCTCCGAAATAGGTGGTCTGTTTTTCTTGATTTTTAATTACCTTCTTTTTTATTTCCTGCAAGTCAGGTTTTAAATTATTAAAACGAGTTCGTATGTCGCGGCCAAACATCAGAGTAGCAGGTGAAACACCAGTAGTAACATGTTTAGCATTACGATAATCGAATAAAAACGAGTTCAATGAGGTATTAATATCTATTTTTTTACTTCGGCCTAAAGCATTTTTTAAGGCATTTTTAATATTTTTTACAGCATTTTCTGCTGCTCCATTCGATTGTGCAAAGTAAGGGGCAGTCGTGATATGATTTATTTCAAATTTTTTTAAAAATTGTTGGAATTCAAAACTTGTAAAATTTGAGGCGTTATCGGAAACAATAGTTTTAGGTAAACCGTATCTTGCAAAAGTAGAATGTAATGCAGCTGTAGTAAAATTAGAATTAATAGTGGTAGTTGGAAAAACTTCCAACCATTTTGAATGAGCATCCAAAATGACAAAAAAATATTTATTCAGAAATGGTCCCATATAATCAATATGAAGTCGAGCAAAAACTTCTTCTGGCCAGTTCCAAGGATTCAGTTTAGTTTTCGCAGGACTCATTTTATTTACTGAACATTTATCACATCTTTTTGCAAAGTCCTCTATGTCCTTATTGATTCCAGGCCAAAAAAAATACGATCTTGCGATATTTTTCATTTTAATAATTCCTAAATGAGACATATGTAACTGATTCAATAATCTATTTCTTAATTTTTCTGGTATGATAAATCTATTATTCCAAAGCAACACATCATGTTCAATTGTAAGTTCGTGTCGAATGACATAAAATCTTTTAAGTTCATTATCACTTTTTGAGTATCTAGGCCATTCAGTTTTCACGAATCTCTTAACATTTTGAAGAACAGTATCTTCATCTGTAAACTTTTTAATCATCTCAAAATTTGTAGAGATTATTTCGTTATCTGAAAAAAAATTAAGATAATCCACTTCAACAGATTCCCAAACTTCATTTTCGTTATTATTAATTGGTAATCGCGATAGAAAATCGGCATTATTTTTCTCTGATTTAACATACTCGATTTTATATCTGTAATTTGATAAAATAACAGCCCATCTCCTAAGACGATTAGCGGAATACTGCGGAATACCCTTTTTAGGGTTAAAAATGGCTAAGAGAGGTTTATTATCAGTAACTAATGTAAATTCCTGACCGTAGAGATACTGGTTAAACTTACATAATCCGAAAATTATTGCTAAACCTTCACGTTCAACTTGGGAATAATTTTTCTCTGCCGGGAAAGAGTACGCGATGCGTAAGCAATTGGACATTCTTGTCCATTTGGAAAGATGTGAGAAAGAATACAACCAACACCATATGGACTAGCGTCCGTAGTTAACTTAATCAGATATTTTGGATTGTAATGGACTAAAACATCGGCTGATGATAAAATTTCTTTAACTTTATTGAAAGCCACGTCACAATTTTTTGACCAATTCCATTTCACATTTTTCTTCAATAAGTTATATAATGGGTTCAAAATCATGGCCAAATTAGGAATAAATTTTCCATAATAGTTAATCATGCCAAGTAACGATTGCAACTGTCTTATATTTTGTGGTGTGGGAGCATTTTTAACAGCTATTACTTTATCACTTGCGGTATGTAAACCTCTTTTATCAATTACATATCCTAAATAACTAATTTCTTCCTGGAAAAAACTACATTTTTCACGACTAACTTTCATTCCTACCTCTTGCAATCTAGTGAATATACGTTCTAATCTTTCTAAGTGTTCCCGGTAATCTCTTCCACAAACAAGAATATCATCCAAAAAACAGACACACCCTTCAATATCTTGGGTTAATGAGGACATTATTTTTTGGAATTTTGCTGGAGCTGGAGCAATTCCGTACGGCAATCGTTGGTACTGGAAAAGCCCTTTGTGAGTCGAGATTGTAACTAACACCTTCGATGGTTCATCTAGACAAATCTGCGCATACGCTTGTGACAAATCAATTTTAGAAAAAATAACACCTCCTTGCAATTGCGAAAACAATTCTTCTATACGAGGAAGCGGAAATCGGTCTATTTCTAATACTGGATTTAACGTAATTTTAAAATCACCACAAATTCTAACAGCCCCCGATTTTTTTATAACAGGTACAATGGGTGTTGCCCACGGAGAATAATCCACTGGTTTAATGATACCTAAAGCTTCTAAATTTGACAATTCAGCCTCAACTTTGTCTCTTAAGCCAAATGGCAATGGCCTAGCCCTCACAAACTTTGGTGTAACATTATCATTTTTTAATGTCAAAGTCACGGTACCTTTATTAAAAGTACCAAGACCCGGAGAGAAAACCCTTTTAAATTTTTTCATTAAATAATTTATATCATTTGAATCGGTTGCAAAATTAACTTGATTTATACCAAAGGAATATAATGACATAAAATCTCTACCAAGAATAGGAGGACCACCATTTTTAATAACGAAAACATTTAGTAATTTTGCAATACCATTATATATAATATTAATCTTGCACATACCTAGAGCTTGCATTTTTTCGCCTGTGTAAACATTTAAATTTTTATCAGGAGGTAATAGTTCATACGTTGAAAAATTGCTTTGCCAAAATGATTCTGATATGGCTGAAATACTAGCTCCGGTATCTAACTGAAATTTATAAATATTATTATCAATCAAAATTTCAACAATGAATGGATCATTTTCAATTTTTTTACTAGTTATCGAAAATAATTCTTCAGTTTCAATAAAATTCTGAACATATTTATTTTTTGACTTTCCCCTTTTACCCTTATCATTTTTTCTTGGACAGACAGGAGCCAAGTGCCCCTTAGAGTTGCATGCATGGCAAACATGGTTCAAAAAACGACACTTTTGGGTAATATGATTACTTCTACCACAACAAGCACATCTTACCCCCAAACTTTCACTATACGATAACTGCCTTGTTGGTGTTGAGCTCGGACGAAAGTTCCTGGAAGCCACGTGATTCACCCCCGGCTCCAATTTTACGGATGATTGATGACTACCAGCATTATTTTCTACCGCCGCCATTTCTGCTACTGCCGTTTCCAATACGTCAGCCAATTTAGACGACGATTTTTCTTTGAACAGTTTAGACTGAATTGACCCCTTATCGAAGCCAATGATAAATCTATCACGTAACATCATATCTACCATTGTTTCATCGAACTCACAATTCAGAGCCGCATTTCGCACTCTTGCTGCCCACTCATTTGCACTTTCGTGTGGATTTTTGAAAGATGAAAAGAATTTTGATCTTGCTACAAACAAGGACTCTGTTGTCTTGAAATATTTGTCAAATAGTTGCGTAAGATCTGTGTATGTCTTATTTTCTGGTAATGTTGGAAGACACAAGTTGTACATCAGTTTATACGCGCCTTCATCGAAAGCATTCAATAATATAGCTTTCTGTTTGTCGTCATCCGTGATTGAGTTCACTGAAAAATAATTATCCAGCCGCCGCTTATAAATACCCCAATCGCTATCTTGAGCACTAAACTCCCGCACTTGACCATAATACGATGGATTCGCCATTTTTCTTTCCACTCGTGGGTTTTACAATTATTTTGAATTGTTACACTCCTCGTCGCCAGTTGTAATATATTTAATAATTCGGGAGGAAAAATACGCAGCTTGGATTTATCCTTTTTATTGTTTCGCCAGAGAATTGGAACTGCCAACAACCTATATTTTTTTACAAAATTCCCTTATCCTAAAAAAGTCATGTATAAAAACTGCTCGACACTTCTTCCTTTAAATACATATAAAAAGTTATCAGCTCGACCGAATGCTTATTTAGGAATACTTTTACAAATCTAAATGATAATTTTACCGTGAATATATCACAGTCACATACATGGAACACTACCATCTTCCATAGTATACTAAAACGTTTCGAGACACCATACTTATCTTACTTATCACCTCATCAGCATCATTTTGGATGATATAACAAGAAGAAGTACTCTTTTTTTCATAGCATTCACAATCATGAGCTTTGTTAATTTCATCCAAACAATGGGAATTTCATTCGAAATCAATAGATGATATTTTTAGAGCACACTAATTTTGGGGAAAAATTAATTAATTTTGAAATTATTAATAATTAATTTCAAACGATTCATAGAACAAATTGTACCAATTTACATGGTACATGTACTTCATGAAAAATGTTGATGTGTGAACACATTTCATCTTCTTGTATTCTGCTTATGATATCATTATTCAATCCAATCTAATAGTATTTTAAACAGGTACTTTATTACCTAAAGAATGAAAAAGCCCTTGCATATTATTCAGTGTTGTTATTAGTTGAGTCCCAGACAAATCCACTGGATTTATGTGATGATTGTCAGACCAATGGTCACTTATGGAGCAATTGTCCAGTGGCCGAAGGCTTTACAGAAAAGGGCTCTGACAGATACAGGCGTGCATGGCCATTAGTGATGCCATCAGTACCACACCGTCAGCGGCCATGAAGATCCTTCTAGATCTACCTCCTCTCCACATCTTTCTGGAGATAGAGGCTAGATGGAGTGCATATAGGCTTGTGTACATTACCAACCGCGCAAATCAATTCGATGTAGAGTGCAACAGACTGCTGGTTGACACTGGAATTCACAGCATTCTCGAATTGACCTCTGACTTTATGACTACTGAATTGTGAGCGGACAGATTGAAAGAATTCAACCTCATCACAAGTCAATAAAAATATTCTCGAACAGTCAAGCGGCGTTGGAAGCTCTTGGCTCCTACCGAGCAATGACTAAATTGATATTAAATTTACAAAAACGTCCTTGAAGACAATGAGGCTGCTGACTCCCCTGCAAAGTAGGGTGCTACAAGCAGCTTCATCGTACCTGTCAGAATCTGTCATTGGCATCGCTTCAGGCTTTGCTAAACAAACTTCGAACACCTGAATGGCAAGATGGTTTATGAACCTCTGGCAGAATCTTCCAGGATTGGCTCACTCCAAGGCATTTATTTACCCTTCGAAGCTCTATACTAAACAGTTGTTGGATTACAGTAGGCATGAACTACGATGTTTAATAGGCCTTCTCATAGATAACTGTCATTTGAATCATCATATGCAGAGATTTGGACTGCCTGGAAGACAGTGTATGTGTCGCCTCTGTTTGGAAAATGATGAAACAGGAGAGCACATACTTTGTGCCTGCCCCGCTGGGAAACGAATCAGGTGTTCAGAGTTTGTCACAACGATACTCTTACCATCTGACCTGAATTGTTGGACCTCATTCCACCTAACGCTGTGATTGTGATGGATGATGCAAACTATTGTCCCAGAAAGGTAGAAAAAAATATCAAATAATGCATAGAAAAGAGTGAGTATCATTGAATGACTTCGACACAAAAACAGATCATTTGATTACAGTATAGTTGAAAAAGAACTATTGTCCTTAGTGTGTTCAAATAGAGCTCATTGGAAAAGAAACGAAATATTATTATTAAGCGACTGCGCGTTTATAATTGCGAAGTCAAGCCCATTGACCTCGTTCATTCTCAAGTAGAAGGCAAGAAAAATTACAACATTCGAAATAAAAGATGTCAAAGTACTTTTTGAGATATGAAAAATGTCAATTCCGATAAGTGGCGAAAATGTTCTGAACATGTGGTAAAATAAGAAGACGACATGTGGAAATTAGACCATTTGGTTGGAGTAATTGTAGAACCTTCAATCATAATATTCGACAGAGATTCATCGGATATCTTCTTATACCTGATATAATGATAATAATGATAAATGGGCTTTATTGATAATACAAAAATACAATACAAAGATACATTTGAAAATGAAAATAAGTTACAGGAGATTCTGGTACTCATTGGCGAAGTCTAGTTCAAAGCTACTCTAACTCAACCAACAAGCACCACTCCATAATGCACGCGAACATACAGAAATAAAAATACAATTAACAGTGATGGTACCTCGAGATAAGAAACATAAATCAAAATAATAATTTGTGATTACCCTCTGAAGAGAGTTGATAAATAATTAAATTTAATTGATCTATTGTTTATTTATTTGCCCAATGAGCAAAAGTTGACATTACTGACTATCATAAATATAATTTTTATATTTGCATTTGAATTTTCAGATATTGAACCTCTTCAATTGCTCGGGCAATGAATTCTAGATTTTTACAGCACCAAAAAGAAATGATCTCAGAAACTGTGCAGTGCGATGTTGTGACATAGTTTATTTGTTTTTATGTCTAATGTTTCTTGAGTGTATATATTCACGCAGAATTAGTTTTTGTATTGGAAGGGGGAAATGGCGAAGGGTAATCAATTTATGAACAAAACAATGATTCAATGATGAATCATACGGTTTTTCATATTGAGCCAGCGGGAGTTTTTAAAGGCCTCAGAAATTGAATCATACTTACGAAGTCCATAAATTAGACGGCAACAAGAATTTTGCACTTGTTGTATTCTTTTTTCATCTGAATCATATAAGTATGGCCCATATATGAAGTCACAGTAGTTGAAATGGTTTAGCACCAAACTATCGCAGATCGCAGAGCATTCTTTTTAGAGGTTGGTCTTCTTGAATAATCATAGCTGATTTTTATTATAAAGAAAATTCTCAATCATAATAACGATATAGAATTTTATATTAATTAACATAGTTGATAGTTTCAACAAGTGTTTTGATTAAATACCTAAACACATGACAATGCAGGTAGAAAATTACCCAAACGCCAACAAAATCTCAATCCATTTGCAATACAAATGTAGAGTGGACTCGATAAAGTATTATAAACCTGCCGCTAGCAGTTGTACCAAATCATAACGAAATCACAAAATATTGTTAGCATTTTAAATTTTTCAAAGATCATTCATTACATTTTACTATTATGAAACAGATTTTAATAGTAAGTAGTGTCATTTTAATGCATGAATTCTTAACAATCATATATAATAGTTCTGAAGTATTTTCCTGATGAGGATGAACGAGAATTAACTTTAGTTTCTGCTATACACAGCAGCAAAGACTAACCTTCAACTATAGTTCAAAATTTATAGGTATATATAGATTCATTATATGCATGTATACGACTTCACTCATTCACATACGCATTATCCATAATATCTACTCTTCTGATAATAAAGATTATTCCACTATTATTATTATATTGAAAAATGGGTTTTCTGAAAGTGAAATAGATAGATGAAAGAAAGTCGAGGATTAATAACTAAACATTTCTCGTTGAATATGTGGGAGAAAACAGTTCCAGTTTTGAATTGCCAAGCCCGATATTTTGGGATTTTCAATTTTTGACATATATAAGGGAACGCCTTTTCAGTTGGAAAATTCAAATTTTCATTCAGAAAACTGTTTTGAACTTTTCAACTAGAAAACAATAGAAGATATATGAATCACATGATTTTTCCCATTTGAATTTCCCATCACATTTGGTTTTGAGTTTTTTTTCATTGGCCACTGAAAAAAAAAGTCGGCAATCCAGAAAGATTTTTTTTAAGTAAAGACATTTTGCAAAAAATGGGACATTCATTCACAATGCCGAACCCAATACCGAAATACCTACTATGGAAACATGATTTCAAAATATACTCATTGTGTAAATACCTTTCTCTATTTGGTGTCATCAGATACACATATCAGATCATTGACAACTTCGTCTATACTTGCAGCTGCTTCACTCAAACTCGAACATATTCATCACAAAATATCGGTCATCAATAAAACCAATCAATTAGATATAAACCTTGGAAATCTCATCCATCTTGCATGTTCATGAAAAAAGAACCTCCTCGGGCGTAGATCCCAACATGAAAATACTGATGATCGCATCTCACCTTCAATGCTACAGGGTTGCCAAATGTTAGTTACTCATCCAAATTTTGAATTCAGCCTTCAACATTTATTCTCGTTAAAGGAAGGAATGAATGAGATGATAATGTTCATATGATTTAAAACGTTCAACCGTTCTAAATCATCATTGATAATATCCTTAGATAGTTCTAATGTCAGAATATGCTCAGATTATTTCCTGGATTCACCTACAGCAATAATTGAAACTATGAAACTATTGAAACTATGAAACTATACGGAAATTTTGCACTAAGTAGGCAAGAGTTGGAAACTCAGTTATTTGGAATCCTTAGAAATTCATAAATATGAGCATTGCGGATGAAACCTACTAAATGACTAAATTGGCCTGGTCTACTCGCCTGTTTTCAGATTGGCGTACTCACATGGTCACAGGTAAACGAAATTCAGGAAATAAAGCTATTAAGAACGGTCTGTTATTACTTATTGCAGTTGTATAGGTATATAATCGGTGGGTAGCCAGGCGGTTCGACGTGGGTGCTTTGTTCACTCAGTCAATCGGCCGATGTGTCTGTCGATGGTTCAACCTGCAGGCTGAACAATCGATTTTCACTTGCTATCATTCAACTCCTGTTAGGAATCACACGTTAAAAGGTAAGACCTTAGCTCGCACAAGTGTCGACTTCTGAGGGTTGTCGTTCATAGGGGTGCGATAGCTGGTTAACGAAAAAACATATTTTAAACATATTAATTATTTCAGTTTATTGTATTCGCTTGAAAATGACTCTGTAAACTGAAACTGCAGTAACTTTAATTAAAAATAGAACTGGTATAAAAACATATGAAGTTTTGGATTTTCATTTTTCATGATACTAACACCCAAATCCATCAATCTATCTCTAGATTGATTGAAAACTTAAATCCATTTGATGTTCTTGAAAATATAAAACAGTTTGGATTCCAATCAATATCCACATGCAATGCTTGTCATAGCTAAAACAAATGGTAGAGTATGACAGGTTGGGTTGACTCATAAAATGATTTATTCTGATTTTCTATTGAATTTGACTCACATCTTTGAGATACAACTTTTGAGTTACGAAAGACAATTTCAAAAACAAGGAATATTTTAGTAGGTGTATCACTCTCCATACACTATAGCGTAGTGTTTGCTAATTACATACTTGCCTCATCTAAAGATAATATGACTTAACTTTTCAGTACAATGAATACTTATGATGCATTGTTTGGAAGCTTAGGTGCAGTTATGGATATTACTGGAGTTTTTTCTTACACCATAGTGTTATTTCAACACCTCGATACGTGTTTCGATCACCAAGTGATCATCTTCAAGTAGAAGATTAAACTGATTTTCTCTTGAAGATGATCACTTGGTGATCGAAACACGTATCGAGGTGTTAAAATAACAGTTTGGTGTTGGGAAAAAACTCTAGTGATAATATACAATGAATACCGAATAAGGGGTTATATATATTTCAAATGCATGAGAAGAACTGTTGATATCTATAGCCTGGAAGATTGAAGTCAATTCGAATAAAACATGCGAATAAAACTACCAAAAATATAGATGTTCTAACCATATATTTATAAGGATCAGAATCTAGATGAGGTGGAGATATAATTTAAACAATTTTTTTCCTTATATCCATTCGTCATTGTTGAATCATCTTCATTCTATGATGAATTGCAACTTTTTTTGAACCATCGACAACTGATCATGTCCCAGATAATATATGAATATAGTTAGACCAATGTCGTTTATGTTATAAAGAAAAAGTGTATCTTCTTTCGATGTCATATTGAATGAAAAATTGAATTGTCGGTCGGTAGCCGGGCGGTTCGACGTGGGTGCTTTGCTCACTCAGTCAGTCGCCGATGTTGTGTGAGTCGATGGTTCAAGCCTCAGGCTAAACGCTTGATTTTCACTTGCTATCGTTCAATCCGTGTTAGCAATAACATGATAAAAGGTAAGACCTCGTTAGCCTTTAGCTCGCACAATTTTGCCTTCTGAGGGTTATCGTTCATATGGGTGCGATAGCTAGTTGAGGGAAAGAACATATTTTAACATATATCACATATTTGCTTCTTTGAAATTCCAAAAACTACGGATTTTTATCCGTATCGGCAACAACGTGTCAGAAATGGTCCACATGTCCATTTCGCCCGAAGTGATACTCTCATGGTCCTTGTCATTATGTAATTACAAGAAATTATTCCTACCAGAATCAGAACGTACCATCAAAAATATTTCAACAATTTGAGTCACTGTTTTACATAAAAGTCGTCTTTGGATATAATTAAAAATAATAAATTCGGTAGATGTCGATAAGGAAAAATGAATGGGTGAATATTTTTAGGTAATTTGTATTATGACAAAATTATGGTAGTGGTATAATTATACAATCAGTCTCATATATTAATGATTGTTTCATAACGGAAAATTATACGGGTGTACGGTTGATGATTTTTTTGGAACGATCGTTATACTAAATGATTCCGAGAGCGAAATTCGAATACTCATGAAATTATTTTCCATGGACCGAGTGGAGAAAAACTTTCTTTCCAAATGGAGACCGCTTTAATATTTTCTTAAATATTAAAGAACATTTTCATACAATGCCAATTTGTTTTTACAATGTACTCCTTTGAGGCAGGTGAAACTAGGTCAGAAATCTGATCGGACCATGGATCAGAGTGAAATTTTTAGAATATAAAATGTTTCAATCTCAAATTGGTTGAAAAAATCCTGCTTGAGTAAGCTATTGCATAGCGAAACACGTGTCACGGCTTCGTAAACATTATAATCAAAATAAATCTTATTAGTAAGTTTTTAGACTAATAGATTTCTGCAAATGGTAAAATTGAAACCAGTTGAATTTTTTACTGGGCCTTCAGTTCGTCGTGGACTCACCCATTCATCATCAACATTTTTTACTAGAAAAGTATCCTGATTTTTGGCAGAAATCACTCTTTCATTCATTATTCAAAAGGTAATATTCTTATATTATATGGAAATTAAATTATCGTTTCTTTTTATTACTTCTGAACATATAATTGTTGTCAAACTATTTCAAATCAATGAAAACCTAATCAACATTAGAATCTCTATTAGGTGGTAATGCATTTGTCCTAATAGTGATTAAGGGTGAAGACAATTCAGATATAAAATAAATGGAATCTGTGCATTCATTAAAGTATGTAATGAATCAATGAATGGCTCCTTAAATACACGACAAACCTCATTAGCGAGTCATTTCGCGTTCTTTTAAACCCGCAAACAATTCCGTCAGACCAAAGTCATTCCATTACTGACAAGAGTGACGTTAATTAAGTCGAAAATACCACGACAAACAGGAATAATAAACTTTATCGAGAAAGATTTGAATTTCTCAGTCATTGCAAATTAATCTTTCCATTGTCTCTATTGATGAACAAAAGAACCGAAGGAATTAAGAAAAAAATCAAAAGGTAATGATGATATTCTGTTAAATCTGGTAAAATCTGTTTTTTCTTTTGTGGGAATTATTTTTGGAATCGATTGATGTTTAAGAAAATATTCCTGAAATTTCCTGCCCCTCAGAATTGAAGGAGTAATCTATGATTCCTTCAAGATTTTTTCAAATAATGAAAATGTTCTAAATAATACTGATTATAGTTTTGAAAAAATATTTTTTTTTGCTATTTTCATCGAAAACGGTCAAATTTTGGTGACATAATATCAAAATTTTAAACAATTTTAATATTAAATAGTTCCATTCAGATTATTTTCTTTTCTGAAACATAGAAATTTCAAGAATTTTTCCTGGACTCTTTCGACAGAAAGAATATGTTGATTGTAAATAGCACAACATATAAAAGAGCCATGTTATAATTTGGAAATAACAAAGTAATAATGCAAAGAAGTTACTGCAAGAATATTGTAGAGTCCAACTTTCCCCTATTATCAAGTTTATCATATATGAATTGTGATAGCAGATCTCGAGTTTCTGAAATCATACTGGTGAATTGAAATGAGATAAGATACTCTTAAGCAGATACGGTTTTATGAGACTATTTCGAATAGTTTCGCGAAGTTGTTCAGAACTAAGATAGTTCTGTAATTTGTTACTTCTGTATTCGGATACAGTATCCGAATACTTTAAATGTATTCGAAAGCTGTATTCGGATATTTTTCAAATTTTGTATTCAGTATCCGTATCCGTGACCAAATTTGTAAGTATCCGAATACCGAATACTTTTTTCGATCTTCGGATACTTTTAAATTATTCGATGAATGAGAACCAGACCAAATAGCCCCATTTAATGCAGGCGTATCTTGTCGCATTTTGTCGGGCATCTTCGAAAACGGTGAAATACAATTTTAGCAGTTTGCCACCTCGAAAAATGAGTGCCTCATATATCAAAAATGTGCAGTAGACCCCACTTGGGGCTTGTTTCCTTCCGTTTACGGGGTTGGGACACCCAAACGGGTTGAGGTAAGGCGGTAAAATCTTTTATCGCCTTACCTCACCCCTTTACCGCCTCACCTAACTAAAAGATACCCAGTACCAATCAATCTCGTTGAATCAAAATCTATGTCGTATGTGCGTGGCCATTTCATAATTCCCATATCAATTATAATTATCCATTCCTTACAAAAAACCCTAATAAAATTCATTTCATATGTGAAAATTATTTGTATCAATTTTTTAATAAACCTATATAATTGAAAATGAAATATTCGTTTTAATTTTAATTGTTTTTCAGTTTTCCAATATTACTGTATTTATGACTCAATAACAATAGTTCAATAATTAGGAAAGTCTATCTTTCTGCATTTTCTCAGGATAGAAATTTAATATTGCTATGTGTGAATTTGAACTACATATCGAACGATGAATGCGATGATTCATCCATCCCAGTTTACAGTCGGGATTCAGCATCTAGCGTCTAGCGACACGTTTTTTACAGGAAAAATCCTGCAAAATCTTGTCTGCTGCAAGGATCACGAACTTGTGGTAGTTCCATTTAGTTCAGTTATGATTGAGTTGTCATAGATGAGAGTCGTTTAGGTTGTTACTGTGATTTTTATAATTATTATCGTCTATCGTGCAATATACCTGTTCATAAACATTCTGTGTATTAAGTTGTGTGCATTACATGTGAGTATACCTACATTTTTTAAAGGTAAGTCAAGTATTTCGTTGGTTATCAAAATGTTGTCGAGAAATACAATAAGAAACTCAAATTATTAAATAAATATTTGTTAAAACATTTTCTAAATTTTAGATGATGGCCATTTTTAGTTAAATTGGAAACTAATTTAAGTAATTTAATTTAATTGATATTGATAGATATAGGATAACTTTCATACTTAATTCTGTTTTACATTACAACAATCAATGTAAAAATTATGAAAGAAATACTAAATCTATTTTGTTCTATCCATATAGTACGTAGTATGTCTTCCATAAGGAAATAAATCTCTTCCTTTTTTTTTTGGACACATTGTCGTCACTATCTAACTTTTTCCACTTCCAGATTGAACAATATGAATTCATCTGATCCTGCATTAGCATCTACCAGTTCTCATATTGAACAAATGGATTATGCTCCGGAAGATCCATTTGCTTCAAGTTCAGATAATCCTGATTATCACCTAGAAGAATTGTCAGATTCAGATTCTGGCCGAATTATACCTCCAAAATCTAAGGCTAATTCTCTTATGAATTTCTTAAAACCAAAAGAGAAAAATGAAAACCGTGTTCGTGGTTTATCAGAAACTTCAACACCCACACTATTCGTTAAACAAATAGAAGAACAACCTGACGATCCACAGTTTGGCTGTAGTTCTATACTGGATGGAAAATATTTTAAAGTACAAGAAGTACATGATGGTGAAAACATTACAGCTGATTGTGAACTGTGCCTTCCACTGAAAAAAAACAATAAAAGGAATGAAAAATTCTTCTTCAAATTTTTATGAACACCTAAAAAAAACCATCCTAACAAAATTGTAGACTATAATAAATACAAAAGTTCAAAGAAATCTTGTAAAAGAAAGAGACTTACAAATGAAACTCAAGATTCCGAAAATCAAAAATCCAAAGAAGTTAAGTTGATTCAACCTTCCATTTTGGGAATGACCAAAGAGGGTGGTGAACCAATTCTAAGCCAATCTGTATTCGAAAACACAATAAAAAAATTTGTTGTGAACACAATGAGTGCAATATCTATGATAAAACATCAAAGTTTCAAGAATATCTTTCAAGGATTAAGCTTGAAAATACCAACAAGGAAGACAATAATGAAACGAATCGTGGAGTCACATGAAGAAAATTTGCAAGTAATTAAATATAAAATTAGGAGTATCAATTACTTATGCAGCACAGCAGATATTTGGTCGAATGAAAAAAGAAGCTTCCTAGAAGTTACCATACACTGGTTGGATAAAAACTTTGTTCGTGAATCAGCTGCAGTTGCTTATAGAAGGTGAGTAACTTTAAATGTTTCCAGATCAGACACCCAATAAGTTTGTTTTAAGGTGATCGACAATGTTTCGTGATGAATTTCACTAGTTCGGACTTCCATTGTCTACTATATAAAATGATTTGAAATCCCTGAAACAAGTAAAAAAGAATAATTAAAAAAGAATAGTTGAAAATAACAATTATATTAAGCAACAATAAACCTGAAATGAAATGATAGTGAAATAACCTACAAGTAAAAATATAATAATTGAAAAAATAAAAATTAAAGGAATGAAAAAAGAAAATAATAAAAAATAAAAAAGTGTAGAGATTCCAAGTCACGTTAGTTCACGACGTTTCGATTGTTGGTATCTACAATCGTCTTCGGGTGATGACTGGGTCATCACCCGTCATCACCCGAAGACGATTGTAGATATCAACAATCGAAACGTCGTGAACTAACGTGACTTGGAATCTCTACACTTTTTCATTTTTCATTATTTTCTTTTTTCATTCCTTTAATTTTTATTTATTCAATTATTATATTTTTACTTGTAGGTTATTTGCCTATCATTTCATTTCAAGTTTATTGTTGCTTAATATAATTGTTATTTTCAACTATTTTTTTTAATTATTCTTTTTTACTTGTTTCAGGGATTTCAAATCATTTTATATAGTAGACAATGGAAGTCCGAACTAGTGAAATTCACCCAATAAGTATTTTATATGTAGTTAATTTAGTTATTAGGGTGGTTTTTTATTTTCTTATTATATTTCTCGGTCCCATTATCGGACAGTTTTTCTTCAATATTTGAGAATTAAAAAACTACAAAAAGATCTTCACAAAAAACCGTAAATTCGTTATTTTCAATGATAATGCTTGTTTAAAAGTTATTTTACCACGAGCGCTTCTCTAAAAATAATGAAATGATGACTTTATTCTGACGACATTTTCTGCATTCGTCAGTAAATTGATTTTTTTTGTCCTTTTTGATAATTTTTTTATTAAATCAAATAGATTTTGATATGAAATGTAGAAATGGAAAATAGGATATTTCAAAACAATTTATGTACTTTAAAATATTTATATATTTTTCAATATTGTTGATGAAGATTGCCCAGGCAATACAAATCTTGCCTTAATGCCATGTTTCACAAATTTTTCATATTTAGCATTACATTACGTTTTTTTTCAAGAGAAATTACCAAAGTCTTTCCTAATTTCTATGGGTAGTACCTTTGTATGAGACAATGCTTCATCAAAAAGACAAGTGGATCAGCTATATCATTTATTATATCTTCAACTGTAAATATTGATTTTTCATCTATGCCTTTCATAAATTTCATATTCTGATATAGGGCTGTTATCAAGGGGGTGTTGAATATGTATACTCGTACTATTGGTGCGATATAATATACAGGGTCCTGCAACAGTGGCGCGGTGTTCGATATCTCAATTTAGGAAACAGATAGGAATCTAAATTTCCATAATGTTACCTTATTGCACGAGCCTGACAAAATAAAAATATTGGCGGTCACACAGGGTGTTCAATTTTTTCTGGGCGGATCCCAACTGTGTTTTTTCAAATGGCAACCTATATTTTTTATCGCTTTCTCGGTTTCTTCATAGAAAATAAAAGACACTTTATGCATATCTTCACTTCGAAAATTTTGACGGTTTTCGAGATATCTAGCATGACAAGTTTTCTTTTCCAATATTCGTCAATCGAGATCATAAAGTTGTGCCAAGTCCGATTGTATTTATTTTTTGGTAAAATATTTTAAAGTGGTAACTCTCTCAAACGATATATCTGAAATCTACCTGTGATATACAGGGTATGAAAAACCGCTTGCCACATATATTGTAAATAAAAATTTACAGAATCTTCCTTATTTTGAATGGAACACCCTGTATATTATTGATTCACAAGGAGCTCCAACGAAACCTCTACAAATTTCATCGAGTATTCCCTATGACTAGTTCCAATATTTTTTCTTAAAAAAGCATTTTTTTCAAAAAATGGTCGTTCTTCCTATTTCTACGCTCGACTTTTTTCAAAGCGAAATCCATTTGACGACTGATAAGAATGTACGAAAGATATTTCGTTTCAATTTTATACATTAAAGCGTGTCCAAACAAATATTTTTTTTACGAAATAAATATATGTAATTTTTCCCATAAATCGTGCAATATCAAACCAAACAAGATTAAATGAAAAATCATTGTCAATATTAGTATTTTTTTTTTTCATGTTGTGGTGTATATTCATGAATTCAGAGCTTGAGTTCTAGATATTTAAATTTGTCAACTGACAAACTACAAAACTAAAAAAGAAAGAGTTTAATGAAGGTTGATGATGAAACTTTTGTAAAATATGTTCGACATGTCTTCCATTTTCTTGAATGCAGAGCTGAAGTCTATGTTTGAAAGACTGTTCTATCCTGTGCAAGACAGCTGGTGTAATGCTGCCAAAAGCATTCGTTATTCAAAGTCATATATTTTCGGAAGAAGCTGGCGGCTCGGTGGCTCGACGTAAACCATTTTTTTTATGTATCCCCGTAAGAAAAAATCCAGTTTTGTTAAATATTGTGATCTAGCGGGCCACCGTACAGGCCCATTCCGCCCTATACATTTATTGGGAAATAGTTCATTTAGAGATGATCTCTCACTTCTGCCGAATAGTGAGCAGGTGCACATACATTGTTCCATTCATATGTCCTTGAAAAAAGTATGGACCAATTACATATTCTCCAATGATGCCTCCCTAAACATTTATTGACCACCTATATTGATAGTCCTCCTGTCTCAATAAGTGGTGATTTTCTGTCGAATAATAATGGTAATTATGTCGATTCACAAATAAATTTTTATGGAATGTCGATTCATCCGACCATAAAATGTTATTGAAAAAATATTCGTTTCGACGAATTTTTCCCATGGCCCAATTGCAAAATCTCACTCTTTTCTCAAAATCGGCATACAGTAGTATGAGATAGATGAAAGCGATGTTTCTTCAAAACTCGTTGCACTGATCTCTCACTTATATCCACTATTTCACCAATTTGTCGTTGACTCCCACTAGGCTCTTCTTCAACAGCAAGAAGAACTTGCAATTCATTATCTTCATCAGTAGCTGGCTTGATGCGCTCATGTTTAGAATAATTTATACATCCGGTTTCAACAAATCGTTTAATTTTATTTTATTCGCTGAGGTTGTTTTAGACCGAAAAAATATGGCACAAATTTCGAGATTATTGAAATTATTGTAATTATTCAAGAATGTACATTTTGCGGTGTAATTCAAAACTTGTTTATCTAGCAACAGGTAATTTTAGGCATGGGGCGATATTTTAAGGGAAGGCTTCGACAAAAACTATGCATCAAAAACTATGCATCTATTCAGAGAATACATGTGTTATAAACATAATATATATCTCGATCACAGTCGTCACATATGGATTTCACAGTAAAAAAATCATTGATATTATAACGATACAATAGAGAGTTGTCATTTTTGCAAAAAAAAAAAATAAGAAAAACAATAGGACACGCTATCATGTACAAAATTGAAACGAAATATCTTTCGTACATTCTTCTGTCGTCAAATGGATTTCGCTTTGATAAAAGTCGAGTTTATGGCGTAGAAATAGGAAGAACGAACATTTTTCGAAAAAAATGCTTTTTTAAGAAAAAATATTGAACCTAGGGAATGCTTGATGAAATTTGTAGAGGTTTCGTTGGAGCTCCTTATGAATCAATAATATACAGGGTGTTCCATTCAAAATAAGAAAGATTCTGCAAATTTTCATTTACAATATGTGACAAGCGGTTTTTCATACCCTGTATATCACAGGTAGATTTCAGTTACCAATGTAGAGTAGAATATTTGACCAAGAAAAAATTCAATTGGACTTGGCACAACTTTATAATTTTAAATATTCTCAGTGACGAATATTGGAAAAAAAACCTGTCATGCTAGATATCTCGAAAACCGACAATATTTTCGAAGTAAAGATATACATAAAGTGTGTTTTACTTTCTATGTAGAAACCGAAAAAACGATAAAAAATATAGGTTGTCATTTGAAAAAACACAGTTGGGATCCGCCCAAAACAAATTGAACACGCTGTGTGACCGCCAATATTTTTATTTTGTAGAGCTCGAGTAATAAGGTAATAATATAGAAATCTAGATTCCTATCTGTTTCCTAAATAGAGATATGGAACACCGCGCCACTGTTGCAGGACCCTGTATAATATGATAATTATTATAATTATATTCAATGGGTAGTAAATCAGTCACAAGCCAGAAAGGGATTTTGTTTGTATCCAGATTTACTAAACCAACGAAAGAAACATTCATAATGATGCATTATGCACGTGTATTCAGAACAGTTGAAGAATGTCATCGATGGTCTTAGTTCTCTCGGAATTTTAAACGATATATTCAACTTTTTTGCAAGCTGTAGACTACAAATACCCAAATCTCTATAATCTAAGTGCCATATCACTAAGACGAGGCTGACGGGAACAACTTGCCCCAAGAAATACAATTGAATTTCTAAAAAACTAAAGTGGTATTTATAATTCACTTCCGACACTCAGTATTTCCATATCTTGTAATTGACTCAATTAATTCAAAGCAGATGAATTCAATTAACACCTGCACCGTCACCGCTGAAATGTTTGCTTTATATATTCACCCCATCGATACCTCTTAACTCCTTCCATGTATTCGTCGCATAAAGCCAGTCGGAACCATTCGAGTTAAAAGATAAGATTAACGAAATTTATTGTCAGAAAACGTCAATTGTATCCTAAAGAGTCCGTTTAGCATTGCCCGCCTGCAACTGGTGACAGCCGATTCTTATTGGCCATGCTTTGTTTAAACAGTACTCTAAATATACTTGTGTTGTCGGGCATTTCCCAGGATGGACAAACAATGTCGCATGTTACTGCTTGTCTTCTCTTGGGAGATATATTCTCTACAGAAAGTGTCAACTGAAAATTTAAGTAGGCATGAAGGTCTGGAGAACTTCTAGCCGTCCTCATTAATTATATCACACAGAGGTCGAGTCCAATTTACCAATCCTGCTCTACTATTATTTGTTGGAAAGTATTTGGATCATTGAAAGTGGAATGAAAATATTTGAAGATCACTTTAGAAACATTGAATACATGTTAGTAATGATCTGCAAAAAAGTCATTATATCTTAAATGGTGAGATAAATTGAGGGTAACATGAACCCATAAAACATTTTTCCCGCATTTTCAAATTATAATTCAATATATGTGAACCTATTAATGATCATGCCTAAGCTATTTTCCATGTTTGTTGGGTGGTCTACAAATTTTATGCCTGGCGTTTCGCTTAAAAATACGTCATCAAATTCTGCAGATCATAGCCAAGAATGGCGAAATAGTTTTGGCACAATATCATCCAAAAACATCCAATTGTTTCGCATTATCAGATGATCTATGATAAGCAGATTTCAACAAAGTACAAAACATATGGTCTGAAGCTTATGGTTCGGGAGCTATATATCATTTGAGTTGAAAACGAGCCACCCTGAATAACTTTCGAAACAATGATTTGTGGGGAAAATGAAAAACAGGTCAACAATTACACAGGAGGCCACATTTTGGAACATTCGTTCTAGAGACAAATATGGAAGCAATAAATCAGAAAAATAGATTTTTCCAATTACTGAATCAGAATCTGATGACTGGACAATTAGAAGAAACCAATTTTCTATTGTGAATGTTCAAAAACGTTTTCACCAACTTCCATACAATGACACAAACGAACTTCCATTGCCGCCCTCACGTGGTTGAGAATCTCGGGAGTTATTTCTCTGCAATCCCTCTTGATGTTCTCTTTCAAATCTTCCAATGTTGTTGATTCTGTCTCATACACTTCAGACTTCAAATGATCCCATAGAGAGAAATCTACAGAAGTGAGATCCGAAGACTTTGGTGGTCATTCTGTAGAACCTCTTCTGCCAATCCAGCGACCAGGAAAATGGTCATCCAAAAATCGTCGCACTGGAGCTGCATAATGAGGAGGTGTACCATCCTGCTGTGAAATCATTTCGTTTTCGAATAAATTTATATCCCCCTCAATTTGCCCTATTGATGTATGGTATTATTCGATTCTCCACCATATCCAAATATTTATAACTAGTTAAATTATCACCGATAAAAAAATTCTCATGATGTGGTCAACTGAAATTCCTGCCCAAACATTCAGTTTTTAGGTCGTTGGGTATCTTGACGGTATAAATGAGGATTCGTATCACTTCAATATAGACAATTTTGCCGATTCACCTCTGCATTCAAACTAAACGTATATTAATCCGAAAAATAAATTTTATACAAGAATTTCTGATGCAAGTTGATCCGTTCAGTGATACTTCATCTTCGTTCAATTCATGAACTAGTCTAATCTTTCATGGATGAAATTTGTACTTATGAAGGATCCTGAATACATTTCTATGACTGATTCCTGATTCTCAAGATAACTTAGCCCAGCGTGCCCTAAAACTGCAGTACAAATAGCTTCATCGTTGACAACTCCTGAACTGTTATGCTTTTTATTGTATACAGATCCAGTTTCCCTAAATTTCTTCAATAATTCCGAAATTTATTTGTGTCGTACATTTCTCCCTGGATGATTATCATTGAACATAGGGGCAGCAACTCTAGCACTATTTCCATTCTGGTAGTACAAACTCAATTTCAATCCGTTTTCGAAGCGTATAAACCATTGCTTCCCGAGAATTCACAAAAACAGAAACATCAATTGTAACTTCACCTGGTAGGTAATCGTTATTGTTGAATGAGACAAATAAAAAATGAAGAGAATATCGAATTCAAAACTTTACTAGGCAAAATAAGACTTTTCTGAAATATACTTAAAAAAAACCACCTATGAAACCTAGGTGACAGATTGTCAGAAGTTCATTCAGGTTTTCCAACTCAAATAATTTTTAGCTTCCAAACTATGAGCTTCAGACCATAATGTATTCTACTTTGTTGAAATCTGTTCAACATGGAATATATGATGCAAAACAATTGATCCATTTAAAAAAAATGGTGACATGCTCTGAGGGTGCGATAGGGAAAGTTAGATCAAATGTGAATATGTGAAAATGTGTTCCCTGTATACTATTATTGGCATATTTTTTTTATTTTTCCTGTAATTCATTATACCAAAAGTTATTCAGGGTGGCTCATTCTGAATGGAATGCACTGTATAATACAGTTATTGTTAGTGCTCACTTGAAATCCATATTTTACCATCGATTTCACCATTGATATATCAATATTTGAAATAGAGAGACAATTTATCAATTTTGAAATACATGTATAAATATATAAAATTTTGCTTTCCTTCTTAAACTAGATAAAGAAAGACGAAATTATGAAATAGGAGCAATCACAATAATGTCTCCATGTAAACAGACATATTGTCTAAAGTGAAATAAATAAATGACCCTTTCAGTTCAATGATATTTTTTCTCTCAATCATAATCAGTACATTCATCAAATGTTTCAGGATATATTCAAAATTAGTTTGTATTTAGACGATTCCAATAATTATTTGTTGAAGATTGGAGTTAACAATTGAACACAAATCAGAAAAAGCGGTACATTCTCCATCTTCGTCAGAATTCGTCAATAATTCGTTCAAAGTATGGTAAGACCAATACTTTTTGAGTCTCGGCTTCACCATTTTGCTCATTATTAGATTTAGATCTGTTTTGTATGCAAGTTTTACATACTCTGTTCAAAAAATGGCGTGAATTTTCATTTTTCTCAGAAACCATTAAATATTTCAATAATTTATATTTTGTCTTCTTCAAAGTAGTTTCCTCAGATTTAATACACTTGTGCCAGTGTTCTTTCTAATCCTCAAAATACTTCTGATATGCACTTTTTGGTATTTCCTAGAGCTCTCTAACCACTTCAGTTTCTATCTCCCTAATCGCAATGGCGAGTTGGCTGTCCTTGTTTATCGTTCACTGCCTGAACCACCGTGTATGCTGTTTTTGGCGAGTGCATTGGCTTAGGATGTGTGGGTTGAGCTGACTGACCATCGGATGCCTGCTTCCACGTAGCCCCGCTGGATACGGGAATGACAGAATCACTTGTGATTCTGTTATTCCCTAACTGAATGGCATCCCAACGATGGCTTAATCCTAAGGTGTGTGTATCCGTGCCGAGAGGATAAATGACACTGAGCCCCTCAGATGCCTCTACGGAACCTTCGAGATACCGGGCGCCCTCTCGTCGTAGCATCGCCTTGTCATGGTATGCGAGGCGTGATTGACTTTCTTTCCCTAGCTACTAGTAACCCTAGGACATAGTAACCTTAAAAATCCTTTCTGACGCTGAGTCTATAGAGGAGATGGATGTCGAGCTTACGACTCCAACTGACCTCCATGTAAATTTAGATCAGGAGCGGGAGCTCCTTAACTCGCCAACTCCTGATCCAATGACTGAACCTGAAAAAAAGTTTTGATGGTGCAACCAGGAAAAGACTGAGTCGTCTCCTCAAGAGCGGGGTACCATTTGAAACCGCTTTGCACCAAATTGTTGAGCGGCGCAGAATCTATCTCAGGTGGAGAAACTAACCCCCCATGAGCAGGTTACCAAACGTAACGATGAAACAGCAGAGCATATACTTTGTGTCTGCCCCGCTGGGGACCGACTCAGGTGTTTAGAGTTTGGCAGAGCCGTACTCACCATACAAACTAATCGGCTTCGTTAAAAAGCTGGGTTTATTTGGTCGAGTGTGAATAGGTGTGAGCCACAATAAACCCTTGCGGGTTGCGGTGGAGGGTCTAATAGACGCACTCACTTTGGACCTAACCTAACCTAACCCTAATCGCAAAACGCCGTTCTTGCGTGGGTCTCTTGAATTTTGGAAATTGGAAAAATCCCAGGGGGTCAAATCTGGTGAATACGGTGGCTAAGACATGATTTCCGTGTTGCTTTGGCCAAAAAAAGACGAACGAGAATGATGAGTGAGAAGGTGCATTATCGTTTTGCAAAAGCCAAGAATGGTTTTTCCACAATACCAGGAGTATTGTTCTCGAAATTATACTTCTTATTGACTTACCGATATATCGATATC
Source organism: Leptinotarsa decemlineata (assembly GCF_025532065.1). Classification (NCBI taxonomy): domain Eukaryota; kingdom Metazoa; phylum Arthropoda; class Insecta; order Coleoptera; family Chrysomelidae; genus Leptinotarsa; species Leptinotarsa decemlineata. The sequence goes on along the minus strand of NW_027412549.1, from coordinate 4,198,475 downwards.
CTCAGCAACTTTTCTAATAGTGATTAAACGATTCTCCATAACAATTTTTTTCATTTTCTCAATATTTTTATCGATTGTTGATGTGCTGGGGCGTCCAGGGCAAGCGTCATCATTCATATCTTCTCAACCTACTGGTAAAAGCTTGTACCACATTTTTATGACCGATAGTACAATCACCGTATGATATTGTCAATATTTCAAATGTGTTTGAACACTAAATTCCATTTTTCATAGTAGTATAGTAAAAATGTCTACTTGTTTTCATCTATAGAATACTGAACTCACTATCATTGATATAAAAATATTTTCTGTGAAAATGAATAAGGATTCTTAGTGACTGGTGATTTATCACCCATCTCCGGAATGAGAAAGAAAGATATACCATTTCTAGTTTTTTTGTCTCGTGAATTAGTATTCGTAAAGCACAACAAATCAAAATACTTTACAGGTAGGTACCGATCGCCAAATTAGCAGTCGCTGCATATAAAACATCCCCAATTTCCATTTAAACGACAAGTGTCAACGATTTCTTGGCGTTCTCAATTTTAATTTGTATGTAGAAACGGTATTCCTGGTCAGTTCCGTATACAAGATAATGAAGTCTCATTACGATCGACGACATTTTGCTGTAGGCGATGGAAAAGAAATTACGAGACGACCGACAGATGATTAACATTCAGAAGACATTATAGTTTGTCCTTAGGGGACACTGATGGCAGACATGGGCGGATAGGAAAAGGAATTTCATACTATGTTGATGAGGTGAAATCTTCCACAGGATTACCAGACGACTACAAGCTAAAAAACACGGTAATATAACAAAGGTACATGCAACCATACATAAAAATCTGTTTCAAAAAAAATCTGTTTAAAAATCTGTTTTTCCGTTAACCAGCTGTCGCACCCCTACGAACGACAACCCTCAGAAGTCGAAACTTGTGCGAGCTAAGGATTAACGAGGTCTTACCTTTTAACGTGTGATTCCTAACACGTTACACATATACAGTATTACATATTACAATATATCACATATCTCAAACTTGATCACCCATGTAGAAATGATCTTCTGTTGATATAAAGTGGAATGATATTCAAAATTGTAGAAAACAATATTCGTATACATATACTTTATAGCTCAGTTTCAACCGTCGAAAAGTCAAGTTCCGACAATTCCAACCGATTTGTTTCAAAAATAACTTTCGTGTATTTATAAAGAAAAGTGCTTTCACTTATACAGCCATTACTCATGTGGTGAATACCATTAATGAACTTGAGTCAATTTTTATGACGAACGTTTGAGATATAATTTGAGATACATCGATGTGATAGTATAATGTCGTAATGAATCTTCGTCAGTAATCTTTTTTCAATCCCTTATAAAATAAATCTCGATTCTCATATCTATACAGACTTCTTCATTCAACAGTAACACTAGCCAACAAATAAGAAGGAAAAAATTGCGACTAATATTATAATAGCTGTACATGAGAGTTTAAAGCATCCTGACTGCGACTTCAACATCAAACATTTTCCATCACATAAAGATTTTGAGTAATAGTTATTTCAATTTTATAGAGAACTTTTCACATATTATAGGGAAATATAAGATCAAAACAAGAAATAAACAATATATTCAAATGGAGTCTTTTGTGCATAACCTTTTTGCGAATGTTGACTTTCTTTTATATTATATAAAATGATTTGAAATCCCTGAAACAAAAAAAAAAATTGAAAATGAATAGCTGAAAATAACAATTATAATAACCAAAATAAACCTGAAATGAAATAATAGTGAAATAAAATACAAGTAAAAATAGAACAATTGAATAAATAAAAATAAAGAAATGAAAAACGAAAATAAAAATAAGAAGTGGAGAGATTCCAAGTCACGTTAGTTCACGACGTTTCGATTGTTAGTATCTACAATTGTCTTCGGATTCTATTTTTACTTATATTTTATTTATTCTATATGTTTCATCGTTTTCCCTCATAAGGAACCAACAATGATCCCCCATCATTGCTGCATCTCATCTGCCTTGGTTACGTTGCTCCATTGTCAGTAGGTATGTCTTGGTGGAACCTTTCTTCTTGTTCTTCATTGACAGCACCCAAATTTTCTAGAAAAAAATTCAAATAGGAGTCCAAGTAATGGATTTTGAGAGACATACGACGTCCCATTCTGCAGTAGTTTTCAAGTGGTTCTTCTACAAGTGTTTCGTAATTTTCTACTTTCTTTTCCCTTAAAACTCCGAAACAATTCTTCTAAAAAACTCCACGTAGCTAATTCAACATTACCTAATTTTTGATCAAACTGTCGATCACTTAGTAGTTTTCTAATTTGTGGTCCAACAATTATACCTTCCATGAGCTTTGCATCACTCAATTTTGGAAAAACGTGTTTAATATATTCAAACGCATCACCTTTTATGTCTAATGCTTTTACAAAATTTTTCATCAACCCCAGTTCAATGTGTAATGGAGATAACAAAACGTTTTTGGGGTTATCAAGAGGTATATTCTTCACGTTAGCTTGGAATATATTCATCTCCTTTTGGAGGCCATTATTCAACTTGATAATGGCTCTGTGTTGCCCTACAGTTCCAAAGGCAAAGAAAACAGCAAAACTTCGTGAATCCGCCCTGAAGACCTAGTAATAGTCCTATGACTAAACCTTCTCCATGAAGAACCGGCCTCCTTGCAAAAAGAATATCTGGATATACAATTTTGTATTTGTTTTTTTTTTGAAAAACCAGACACGTTTGTCTTGCAAAAGTAACAGTCGTTGTAATGATTTGTTGTCTCTAGCTGAATCAATGGAACTACAAAAGGCGTAGAAAAGCGTTCGCCATTCAACCAGTTACTTGGATTTGCTTCACAGGTTTGGCAACATACGTGAGGATCCCAATCTCGATCTTGGTCACCAAAAATACATCCAAAATACTTTGGTCATTTGGTTTATTGGTCATTTCTGCTATTTGGAAGTGAACTGACCACATATATAGCAAAAACTATCTGCGGGATTAATGCAGTCACGTTTCTGTACTTTGGACATTTTTGTACTGTTGCGTACGTCGAGTTCAAATATGTGATACTGCGTTTACAGGACTCAACTTATTTTATTCACAAAGATAACAGTAATATAATACTATTAATATTCGCGTGTTTCCTCACCTCGCTTCTCTAATACTAAATCACTACTACTCGCGTTAAACCAATATAGATGATCCGATTGTCAACCTGCTACTTTTATAGCGGTTCCGTATTTCAAGTATTTTCTGGAAACTACAAGTACGTATCGGAAGTTTGAGAAGCGGCGTTATAAGCAGCAGAAGCAGGGGAAGCAGATTCGAAAACTAGACACAGCCGCTGTGTTGTCAGATTTTGAACAATTTCCTCAATTTAGAGGAAAAGCAAAATTTTAATTTTTCTGAAACTAAAAAATCTTACGTGTTAGAAAATTTTTACTATCATTTTCGCAATATTCAACAAAAAACTGCCTTTGGCATTACAGTCGTAAATTGTCTATAAACAAGTGGATTAAACTTCACTCCCAACTTCTGAAGACTAGTTTGAGTTTTTATTTATTCAATATAATCGATCAACCTTCATATCAAAGAAATCTTTGCTGTTTCACACAACTTTCTCAAAGATGCCAAATTATTTCAAAATTTCAAGCAATTCATGAAATATCACTAATTTAGGACTGGAAATAAATTCAAAAATAGAGTTTTGTTCTCTTTTTAGAATAACTACTCGATATTGACGTTTGTTGAATTTTGCTACTTTGCATTCCTTTAGTTGAAATATTCATTCAAAGTTATGAGTTGTCTCACAATGTTAGTAACCAAGTGAAATCGGATCGCCTCTTGTCATGATTATTTTTTGCTTTACCATTGGGTTTGAAAAGAATATGGATTGTCACTTGAATTATTACCAAACACTTGTTCTTTTGTATGTTCTAACCAGTCATATCCAGAAAAAAAACTTTCAAAACGAGAATTTGTGAATGATATGTATGGAACAGATGACACACTCAAGAAAAATTTCTTTTAGTAAATGATTGAGAGCACAGCACTGCCTGTTAGTTGAACTATGAGGACTCGTAACACATGTTTTTCGGCGCCTTTGTCTGATTAGGGCTCAATAAAACATTTAACCTTGCTCAGGAAGCAGGCCCTTGAAACAAAACTCAAGCTTTATGTAATGAGAGTAGATTTAATTTCTTCACGAGGCATTGGAATAATTGTTTTTCCTATAACGTAGCGAGTTCAAATGATGTTGAAGAGTAGTCATAAATATTTTCTGGGATGTCAATTGCTTTTCTCAATACGTAACGAAAAACGAAAGAAAACAATTATGGTATTGCCAGTATAAATGATATTACTCGAAAATTGTCACATGCCAAAATACATAATGTACTGTTTTACAGGACTGATGAAAACAAATAAATCTAAAAAATCTATCAGTGTCCAATAAAAGAATTTTCAGTAACCAGTCGGGACATTGTATGAGAGCAACAAATTCCAGTTTGACAATTCCATTTCATTAGTCTTCGGACTTCCATTGTCTAATATGATACAAATTGATTCAAAATAGGTAAAAGAATCTATAAGAAATCAAAACGAATAGCTGAAAAATAACAATTATATTTAGCAAAACAAACTGAAATTACATTGGAATAAAATATAAGTGACAACCAGAAAATAAAAAACAAAAAATCAAACTATTAACACGAGATGAAAATTAAAATATCATTAACAAGTAATGAAAATTAAAAGAATTAAAAGATTCCAACCCAAGTCACTTCACGATGTTTCGATTGTTAGTATCCACAATCGTCTTCGGGTGATTACTGGACTACTGGACTTATTTCTCCGAGATCTGGTCGGGAATTGGTCGTATTCCGCTTGGTTAGAGGTTTCCATATGTTGCGTATCTCTACGCTAGCTTGACTAAATGCGTTGTTGGACAACATATATGCGGCTTCTTTGAATTTTCTCCTGAACCAGTGTGGAAGATTTCAGCTTGAGCCCACTTGATCTTATGTTGATGAGTCCACATGTTTCTAGAAATGGTATGAAATCGAAAAAGGTGAATGCAGAAAAGATGAATAAATAAGTACTATTCTGACTATTTCCACATTGCTTTCAATTTAAGAGCCACCGGTAGATAGCTGTTAGAGCCTATTGGGCATCGTCAGTCAGTGTTGGTGGATTGACCAATCAACCGACAACTGCGGTAGCAGAAATTTGGGAAGCTAACCTGGAATGCCATCGGAATCGAATTCACATGTTTCTAGAAATGATATGAAATTGAGAAAGGTTAATGCAGTCAAGCTGCTGAAAAATAATCCAATGAGAATCAAAAGATAAATAAATAAGTACTATTCTGAACATTTTCACATCGATTTCAAGTCAAGAGCCACCGATAGACAGTTTTTTCAGCCTATTGGGCATCGATATATATATTTCGAAAAAAATATTATCATCTTCAGGAAAAAGCTATGAAGGTTATGACATTATCATTCGAATTAATAAAAAAGTCAGGGCTTACGGTTTTTGTAATTGGTCATGTTGAACATTATGTGAAATGTCTTGACAATTTCTTAATGAAACATTTAAAATTATTGAAAATTATAATCAACCTATATGTACCATGTGATTGGTACAAAAAGAAAGAAACAAGAAACATAACAATGATATCCGTCATGAAATCCATTTTGAATTTTGTATGTCCATGTTGAAACGATGAAACAACAAGAACAGTTCTTGTGCAAGTGTGTTAAAGTATCAACACCAATGAGAAAACTCAATGCCATATTTATGAACTTCAAAATTCAATAATTGTTAGAACTTCACGATACTTGAATAGGCAGAGATATTTATTATTTTATTATATAACAAAAGAAGATGAATTTGACTATAGTTGATTAAAGAATAATTATATTATTTTTTTACTTTATGCAAGCTTTATATAAAAATTATATAAATTAATCACTCCTAAAAAATTTAACCTCTTCAATTCAGAATGAAACTGTTCATCATTCTGATGAGAAGAAAATTTAAAATTATTGCTAATTTGAAATTTCTGTCTAGTTCTGTCTAGATGTCAAGCAAAAAGTCATATAATGCACTGAGGTGGTTTATATCTGGCCTTTTGATAAGGCAGTTATATGATTGTAAGATTAAATAAATTTCCAGGAGTAATCTTTCAGATTCATTTCTTTCAGTTGTCAAAATTTCGGTTGAATTATTGTTCAATTTGTGACCTTTTCCAAAAAGATCATTGCTGAGAGCACATCTATCTGAGTTTATTGCTTTTTTCATATATTTAATACTGTTTAAAACTCTAGAAAGGAAGTGAAAATAGGCCATTTGAGTTACAAAATATTTCATTGTTACATAACATTGCTATATTTTTAATTCCTCAAACGACTACCATGTGTTAATGACTATCTCTATAATAAACTTGTGAACGGACTACATGTTTTGCTTCCATCCGTTAAAAGATACCTTTCATCGGCGATGTTTCAGAGGATATTTATTTCCGAAAGCTTAAGTGGTTCATTGGTTGTCTTTCATCAGGCATTTACATCAAGGAGTTTTCGTAAATTTTGCGTTGATGTTAGTGGAATAGATAATATTATCTTTCAGTTGAACATATCTATCTGAGACGAAAGAGTTGCATTTAATGAAAGAACGTAATGAAAATATTAATCCTGGTCCTGACTGACACTATTCGAGAATATATCTTCAATTGAAACTGTTTAAGTAATCAAAAAGAAATTCGTAGTGTAACATCTTTCCATAATCAAAAGTTAAAAATTTTCTGAAATAACATGAATTTTTTTTATCGATTGGCATCATTGTTTTTCTGATTGATACAATTTGAAAATGTTGAAATTGGTCTCTCTAATTGTTTTGTCCAATCTGTTTTCATAAATCCATAATATTTGTAGGACATACATCATTCCTATGATCTTTTTTTTTCATTATAAAGAAGTTAAATTCCGCACAAATGTTAGAGGTATGAAATATTGAAAGAAGCAGATTTATTAAATTATTGATTTGATAAAAAAAAATTGAAAGATAATGTGCTTTATAAATTGACAATGAAACGAGAAAATGAACATTTTTACCAAATCCATAATAGTTTTATCCAGGCCAATAAATTCAACAAAGTTTATCACATTAACTGGACAAAAAAATATGTTTCAAGAGAATGCTTCCACAATAATGAAAATACGAAAAGTTTTTTTCTAGAGAAAAAAGTGTTGGAATTTTCCATTTGGCTACCCTACTTTGACCATTAGTATTGCAAATGGAGAAAATGAATATGTCCATCTATAAAAGTGTCTTTTAAATATCATTTTTCTATTGTGATTCTTTGATATGTAATAAGAATGAAAGAATGATTTGTATATTACTGAATATCCAAAGGAAAAATACTTGATTCAGATGAGAATATTTCTAGTCTATTACTGAGAAAAATATATATTCGGATGATGAACACACCTTCCTGGAAAGTTCGAAATTTTTTTTGTTATCTCCCCATCTTCCCAAAGTTTTTGAATTTTTCTATAATAAAATATATACTCAAATCTGATCCATATCTGAGGCCATATCTTGAGAATGAACGACTGATTCGTACAATCAACCATTCAATCAATGAGAATGATGTTATTTTCATAGTTTTTGACTTTTCATGAATCTGAATTTGAGACAGAAATAATTTTTATGAAATATTGTTTCGTTACAAGAAGTTGATACTTCGTATTCCATTAACAGTTGTACTCAATTATCGTCACACAATTTGAAGGAATAGTAAAGACCCATTGAATTACTTTTTCTGTTCTGATTATTTATCAACAATAAAAAGCATTGTGGCGTTCAATTGAAGTTTTATCTACACTTCAGTTTTAAAAAGGAAATAAAAACCTGGAGTGTACAACATTTTGTTAGAAATCAAGACTACAACTTTTGAGGTCAATGTTCAATTGCAATAATTTTTCCAATTATATTTCGAAAGTTAAATTTTATGACCTACTTTCCAATTGATCTGTTACATTTTTCTTCCAATGGTATTAATTTTTTTTACCACTCAATTGAGTAAAGTACCTTTTACGGTAAAATTTGTTCCATTTGTTATCTTAGTTGGATTGGGGTCCTGGAGGAATTTCGTGATATGAACTGGCATTCAATAAAATTTATTCTCTTTCTATGACCTAAAACGGCATGAACACAAATGATTATTTCAACTGTTCAGTCCTAACATGGGCTGAGAAGTCTTAGGCCTAACACATATATGACGCTATTCTCATTACATTCACCGCTTTCTCAGTACTAAGTTTCAAAAGAAAGCTGTTGAAATTTCATGATATTCTACTCATAAGGTAGTGAGTTATTGTGCTAAGAGTGACACTATATCTGTATTTTTAAAAGAATGGATCAAAAACAATTTCATGTTTTAATTTTACACTGCTTCTTGATGGGAAAAAATAGCGTTCAAGCAAAAGCAAAGCGATGACTTGAAAAGTGTTATAAAGATTCTGCTCCTGTTGTTGTTAACAACAACAGGCAACTAAATGCTTATGAGAGTGTAGAAATGAGTAAACATAATAATATTATGAATAACGATGACGGACCAAATAGCATACTATATAGCTTGTTGAAATAATATCATTAGATTAATTGACTATTACATAAGGACACATTGTAAACATAAATTTAGGACACGTAGATAGGCAATTGTGAAATTAATTTTTATTTAGCTTGTAAATGGTTTTATATATTGCTGTAACATTTGAATGTTAGATTAGATTAGATTAGACGTATTGTAAAATTATTAGATAAGGCAAATTGTAAAATTAATTTGGGATACCAAAGGTGTGGTACACCTGTATGGTGTACCTGTATAGTATAAATGGGATAACCTTGCAAGTTTTTCCAGTTTAATCTTCCTCTTGAAGATGATCACATGCCGATCGAAACTCGTTTCGAGGTGTTAAAAATGACGATTTGCTGTTGGGAAAAAAACACCAGTGATATTCATTACAACACCAAAGGTTCCAAACAGTGCATCACAAGTTTTCAAAACTTGTTTGTTCAACGTGATAATAATAATAATAATAATAAAAAAAAAATTTATTCACCGTAAGAGTACAGAATATAAATAAATGAACTACATGATAGAGTGGGAATAAAGACTTGAACGATAAGCGCTATTGCACTTGTTTCGTTATTGTGTAACAAGGAGTATAATTTATAGAGTACGCTACAAGACAAATAGAATGTAACATAAAAATAAAAAAATAATAATTTGAAAAGACATGACGTTATGAGTTGACAAAAATATAAATAAAACAATAATAATAAGATTCGTGTAAACTTAATACAGGGTGCCTGTTTATGGTAACAATGAGTATATTTTCTAGAATACGGCACAAGACAAATAATATAAAAAGAAATAAGACAAGGACATAAACCAATATATGTTGACAGAATGTAAAAATAATAATAAGATTTGTATAAAAATTATATAATGTGACTAGGGTAATATAGCATAATTGGTTGGTATACTTTTTATTCTAATATATTTATCACATATTGTCTTTGTTTTTCGAATATAAACGATTTCAAATTCTTCTTGAAAATTGGAGTGCGGTTACTGTTTTTAATTTCATCAGGAATAATATTGTAGAATTTGGTTGATGTGTATGAAAATGCTCTTTGTGAAATTGACTTTTTCAGTATGATAGGATACGGTATTTTCTTGTAATTTCTTGTACAGTAACTGTGATGTTCTTTTATTTGATTTTTGTTGGAATTGTATTTGACGAGTACGTTGTAAAAATAAAGCTGTCTAAGTTCCATTATTTGACATTCCTTGTATAGTTCGTCCGAGGAATAGCGATTGTTTCTAAACATTATAATTTTAAGTATTTTCCTTTGCACGATTTCTAACGGGTTGAGATGGGTACGTAGAGCAGCTCCCCAGGCTACAATGCCATATTTCAAATGACTTTCAACCAGCGCATAATAAAGATTTTTTAATTCTTTGATGGGGAGGTATTTCCTTAGAAATCTGAATCTGAATAGGATTGTCTGAAGTTTCTTGATGACATACTTGATATGAGTATCCCATTTCAGGTACCTATCCAAATAAACACCTAAATATTTCACTTCGCTAACTGCTTGAATTGTAAAGTTTGATGTTTGGTTTTTGATAATACTCTAAGGGAAATATACGGTTAGGATATCAACATATACTATGAATTTTAATTGTTTTATTCACATATTTCATATTCAAATAAGGAAGTGTCAAACATTTTATTGAAAATCAGGAGTCCTAGGTATTTTTATAGGAGCGATTACTATAGTCGTTATGAAAAAAAAACAGATTTTGTTATTGATCGAACATTGTGGAAGTTGGGAAGGGTTCAAGTTGCACGACATCATCTATGAAAGTTTTTTAAATATATTCCGATAGACCGTCAAAAGTTACTCCAATAAAGCATAGGAAGAATTCCAATATTTCTGCGAATAATAAAAAACACATTGCCATTTACGAGATCTACATTTTCCATTCACCATATTTCATATTTGAGGTCTGTTCAAAAAATAAGGTGAAAACTAATTTTTTTTCAAGAAATATTTATTAATACATCGATATCTATTTTGTCCCTTTCAAAGTAGTACCTCTCAGATATAATATATATGTGCCAGCGTTTTTCCCAAACCTCGAAGCAGTTCTGATAGGCATTTTTTATACGATGGAGCTCTCTCAGTCATTTGATTTTAGTCTCATCAACAATCGCAAAACGCCGTCTTTTCATGGGTCTCTTCAAACAAGAGAACAAGAAAAAGTCACAGAGTTCCAAATCTGATGAATACTGTGGCTGAGACATGATTACGTTGTTTTTATTGGTCAAAAGAATACGAGCAAGCAAGAACCAGTGAGCAGGTGCATTATTGTGATGCAAAAGTCATGAATTGTTTTTCTCAGTATTGATTTTCGCAAGTGGCACATAATTTCTTATTGACCGTACGACTATGTGGCAAGAACCCTTGATGCACTTCGCCACAGTTAGCTATTATTTAATCGAACTTGGTTTACTTTTTCAGGTCTTGACTCTCCAGGGCATTTCTATTGGGATGATTGAAGTTTGGTTTCGATATCATAATCATATATTTATTGTCACCAGTTATGACCCTTCCAAGCAAACCTCTATCGCCGTTGACGTCATTTAATAATTCCAGAGCGATGCTCATGCGACGGTTTTTTTTGGTCAAAGTTTAGCAATTTTGGAACGAACTATGCTGTCACGCGCTTCATGGCCAATAAACTCTTTTATTGTATAAATTTGAAAATGTCCGTATAGGAAGAAACTGCAGTAACGTTAGTTACAAATAAAAGTGGTGAAAAACACAGAAAGTTTCATTTCTCTTTTCTTCGTCAGAAAACGTTCAACTGAATCAGAGAGTCATCTATAGATCTTTTTCAGCCAATTGGAATGCTTCATGCTTAGAAAGAAATTGTCAAGGAGCACCAATGGTTTAGATGTCCATTCCTCTGATCTGTTTTACACTATCAAGGAGTTAGGCCTATACAGTTAATACTGTAGTCTTGGTGATACTGTATATGTCACTACGAATAATATATTTTACAGTCTGTACATGATGACACGTTCAAGGCAAATAAACTACTGATGCAGTATAAAGAAAACAGGAAGACTTGTTATAGGTACTTGTGTTTCACAAATGTCTATCGAGTTTATTGCCCAAGAAACAACTGTAACTGCAAGAAACAACATGGCTCACCAAAAATTTTGCAAAAATTTGAAACCTCACAACTTTGGACAGACGCCTTTTCATTTTGTAGAACAGTTAACTGACATTACAACCCATATATCAATGGTATCTTTGATTTAAAAAGTAGAAGAAAAAAATTGAGATTTGAATTTCAATTTGTATTCGAAATATTGGTTCTACTCAAACTAAGTATATATTTCAAAGTTTGAGTTTTGTCCGGTTTTAACATATGACTATGAATTTAAATCTCTTGCACGCCCCTGAACACACTGTACATCCCCTGTCAATTTTTCCGTGTACATTCTTTCATGTCTCCCGCCTCCCGACCGACCCATTCCAAGTACCATGATGTATGGCGGTCTGGGCGCGCTGGGCTACCGCGACAAGATAAATATACTTGTCAAAATTTCAATTTCCGAAATCGTGTTCCATTCGGCAGCCCATCGCCGACGCTATGCAAATTTACGTGCATTCTGTCTCCTGGCTCGCTTGCCATTCGGTCAACGGTCCAGGTGAAAGACGACTTTCGATGTAGATTGCAGCAAAAATATGTATACTCTACAGTTCGTCTTCAAGGATGGGCATATCGGAATCGGAAAAATAAGTTGCTGTATAGCTTCATGATAACTGTACCTAACTTGCTCAAGGTCTACCCTAAATATTTATCTCATCTTTCATGGAGTATTAAAATTTTTTTGAAAATATTTGGTGGTGGTTTTCATTGAATTTGTCGTAAAAAATTGAACATTCGATTTTCGAAGTGCACAAGAAAAACTGTTAATAAATATTCAACTAAACAAATCAGCAATTCCAAAAATTTCTTGTTAACTATGGCCATTCTTGAGGAAAATCAGTAACAAAACTGCTCGAAGAAGACTTTCCTGAGTTGGGATCTGGAATCTTCTTGGTATAAAGGAATTAAATTTGAATAATTTACAAAAATGTTCGCGAAGTTAGCGTGCTAAAAAGTCTTGATAACGTGTTCAGAATCTACAAAAATGCAATATTGTGAAATTAATATTATTGTAATAAATTTGTTGCGGAACGGCTAACATACTCATTTTTATTTTCTCAATTTTGCCTCACCCTGTACCCTCAAAACGACTTCAATATGATTGCGCTCTCTGTGGTGTGTTGGAGCGATGAAAAGGGACGAACATTGTTGTTGCATTGTTTTTCTATGTGGTTGATTGTCCGCCATTCTTGAGTGCCCAGGTCAACTGTGAATTATTCGTTTCTTACTGATAATATTTATGTTTATCACACCGCATAATATCGTGCTTCTTGATACACGGATTAGCTTCGATTCCAAGAACTGGTATCAATCTCAGGACTTTAATGAGACAGCCGCAATCCACTCAAGGTAAGTCGTCTTTGAGGGATTTACTTTAACATTTTGTTGAGTATCATAACGGTATACAGTCCCTACTGTTCCCATTACCGTTCCGTTACATGGTCCTTCGAGCCGGATTAGAATTATTCCTGTTAATTCAGAGTTTTCTATAAGAATTTTTTTCATATCATTCAAAAGGAAAAATAATTTTTTTTGAACCGCTCATTTTTGAATTTCATTCTGAAAATTGCTAATTTCAAAGTGACTCTCCCAAATCGCATAATTTTGTGAATTCCGTAACGTAATTATAATTTCTAATAAACATAACATTGAATTTTCGTCTCTATTTTCATATTCCTGCCAAACAGTACTTTCGTTGAAAAGTAGAACTGTATCTACAGCGCATGACCAACTAATTATCTTGCGCTCAACATACCATTGTTCCGTCGATCGCTGAACTGCTTTTATATTTTTTGGAATTCCTCAATTCCCGCTGTCATTTTTTGGTCGCGTTTTTTATCACCTGTTACTTTCTGGGTATTACTTTCGAATTCACTTTGTTTATTTGCTCCCATATCAAAATGGATAAGGTTAAAAAATACAAAATTTATCGTAATTCTGCTATAAATGAAATTACAGTATTGAGAGCCCTTGCAGATAGGGTTAAAACTGATAAGTCTTATTTAAAGTTAGATGCGAAGAGTTGGACTCGATAAAAGACGAGTTCACAAAACAGCATAATTATATCAGTACATTGCTTACACTTCCAGATGAAGATGCCGCTCCAGAGGACGCGGTAAAAGAAGCGTTTCTTGCAGAGTTTTACGCTGTAAAGGCTGTTCATATGGAATTCATTGATGACGTGGTTAATAGCACACAGGCACCTGTTTCATTTCTTCAAACGAGTACGAATTATTCTAAAGTTAAGCTTCCAAAAATAGAACTCAAAAAATTTTTCGGTGAATATAAGAATTTTCCATCCTTTATCGATCATTTCAACTCAGTTATTCACAATAATGATACCTTATCGAATGTGGACAAATTCGATTATTTGATTTCTGCTTTGCAAGGTCCGGCCTCAGGAATTGTAAGGACATTGAAAGTAACAGATGAAAATTATAAAATTGCATACAATGCATTGAATAAACGTTATTCGAATCGGAGATTGTGCGCCCAAGATCTTTGGTATGAGATTGATGGAACTTCAAGAGTGAATGGTGATTGTTCTTCTTCAATCCGAAAATTATTAGATATATTCGAAGAAAATATAGCTTCTCTCAAATCTATGAATTTTCCCACAGATGAATGGGATTTTATGTTGGTAATGATGCTTTTGAAACGTTAAGACGATAATACAGTCACCATGTTTGAAATGAAACATTGTTCATCCGAAGTTCAGTTTTAGTTGAATTTTTGAATGACCGATGTGTTACTCTTGATACTTTGAAAATTTCTCGTACTCAATCGAAAAAAGCTATTGGCATATCCAATACTAGAACATACAATTCTCCTGCTCGAATAACGTCTTTATTTGCGAATAAATCTCCTGCATCAAATTGTTTATTCGCTTTCGCGAATAAACTACCTTCTGAGCGTTATAACTTTTGTGAAAACAAACATCTATGCTTCAATTGTTTGAGTAGATCACATGATTTGAATAAATGCCGATCGACTGCTTGTTGTAAAAAAGTTCTTCGCGTAGTTATCATACTCTTCTACATTTCGATAAAAATCCTGCTGTGGGGGAAAGTGGTGCTACTTCATCCACAACTACTTCTGTGGAAATTATTAATGCCAATCAAGATAATTCTCCTCATCTTACCGCTACTAGCATTCTCGCTGCTTCGAATGTTACTGCCAAATCTCATAATGTTTTATTGTCAACCGCTCTTATTGATATTTCCGACAATTCAGGAAATTATCAAACCTTTCGCTGTTTAATTGATAGTGGAAGTATGAGTTCGTTTATCACGAAACGAGTTGTAATGCAATTGGGATTGCCAAAAAAAGCCTTTTCTATTGAAGTCAAAGCGTTGGGTTCAATGAAATCCTCGACTTCTGAAAGAAAAGTTTCTCTTTCGTTCAAGCCCTCATTTAAAAATGAACCGATATTCCACACTGATGCTATTATTCTTGATAAAATATGTGACAATCTTCCCAATTTCCGCATTGAATACAAATCATGGAATCATATTTTGAGTTTGCAACTTGCTGATCCTAAATTTTATTGTCCAGGGAATATTGATATTCTTCTCGGGGCAGACGTCTTCTCTCAGATCATATTGAATGGAAAAATATCTGGGAAGTGTGATGAACCATATGCTCTGAATACAGTTTTAGGTTATATTTTAATAGGAAAGACCAATAGCCACCCGCCTGCCATAACTTCTTTTTTTTTTTTGTGAGGCTTATGAGCCTAACAATGTAGAAAAATTCTCAAATCTTTTTGGGAAGTAGAGTCTATTCCTGATACTCCACACAATACCTCTGATGATATTACTTGCGAAAAAAGTTTTGTCGACAACGTCTCTCGAGATGAAACCGGTCGATATATAGTTGCATTGTCCTTGAAGAATGAAACGGTCCAATACTAAGGTAGTCGTGACCTTGCTGTCACTAGGTTTTTATCATTAGAACGCCGCTTAACCAAAAACTCGGAGTTATACAAGCAATATTCTGCGTTTATGAAAGAATATTTAGATCTTAATCACATGGAGCTGATCTCTAATATGGACATTCCATCCACATGTTATTACATGCCACACCATTGTGTTTTGAAACCCGATAGCACGACTACAAAATTGCGAGTGGTATTCAATGCCTCACCAAAGTCTTCGAATCAAATGTCGCTCAATGATAATTTATACACTGGTCGAAAGTTGCAACAAAATCTTTTCAATATTATCGTCAATTTCCGCATTCATCCTTACGTATTGTGTATGGATGTGACAAAAATGTATAGAATGATTCTTGTTAATCCTTCTCATCGAGATTTTCAAAGAATCATTTGAAGATTTGATCCCAAATTACCGCTACAAGATTATCGTCTTCGTACTGTAACTTACGGTATGAACTCGCCCTTTCTTGCGCTTAGAACACTTGAACAATTAGTTAAAGATGAAGGTGGTACTTTTCCGCTCGCTTCACTCGCACTCAGTTCCACCTGCTATATTGACGACTTCGTGACGTCTATTCCTACCTTTGAAAAGGCTCACCAACTCAAAACTGAAATTATTACCTTATTACGAAGAGGGGGCTTCGAAGTTCGAAAGTGGTCTAGCAATGACCTTTCTTTGCTCTCTGATTTGCCTACCTCTTATTTGTCCAACGAACCGCACACGTTTTCTGAAGATATCGATTCTGAAAATTCTTAAAATTTTGGGATTGCGTTGGAATCCTTCTGCTGATTGTTTTTCTTTCATTGTCTCTGCAATTCCAAATCGTCCTTGTACTAAACGAACAATTTTATCCAAATTAGCTCGCATATATGATCCTCTAGGATTCATTTCTCCAGTAACATTCAACAGCTATGGTTCTCCGGTATTGGTTGGGATGATATTCCCAATAATGAAATTATTCGTATCTGGAATCAGTATCGAACTGATCTACCCGTTTTATGCAGCCGTTTTATTAACGAAGCTGATTTCATCAATCATTTATCTTATTACACCCCAATTAAATCTGAAACGTGTTTACTGTCACCGTCGGAAGACATTTGTATCAAATCGTGCGACATTCATCAGGGAGAAAATCGCTCCTGAACATTGATATTACGTAGATACCACCAATAATCCGGCAGATGCTGCTTCCAGAGGTTTGTTACCCCGTCAGATGATATCACATTCTATGTGGTTCACCGATCCGCCTTTCCTTAAAAAACAAGATGAATTTGCCTATTTCTCGAGTTTCTCAAGTTAAACCATTTTCTCACTCAGGTGTCGATTATGGGGGACCCTTTTCGATAACTCTCAGTCGCCATCGTGGTGTGAAAACAATAAAAGCATATTTATGCATTCTTGTTTGTTTCGCTACCAAAGCGGTTCATCTTGAACTTGCCAGCAATTTTTCTACTGACAGTTTTTTAGCAGCTTTGCAAAGGTTTATTGCACGTCGTGGATGTGTATCCCATATTTATAGCGACTGTGGCACAAATTTTTTAGGTGCCCAGCGTCAATTACTCCGTTTGCTCGAATCTTCAGCGTCTCACGAAAATATTGTTTTTCATCCTACTTCGGCAAGTGCACCTCATTTCAATGGGTTATGCGAAGCCGGAGTAAAGAGCGTTAAATCACATTTGGCTCGTGTTATCGGCCAAAAAATCCTCAAAAAATCCACACGAAAAATTTTATACCGTGTTAACATTAATTGAATCCATCTTGAATTCGCGACTCTTAACGCCCATGAGCGCTGATGTTGATGATCTCAACACTCTCACTCCCGGCCATTTTCTAACTATGGCACCTGTCTCCAGTCTACCACTGCCTGAGTATTCTGATATACCCCTGAATCGTTTAACGAGATGGCAACTATTACAACGCCTACATCGGGATTTCTGGCAGAGGTGGCCTAAAGAATATTTGCACACTTTGCAGCAAAGAGGTAGGTGGTTGGATGGCGGTACTTCCCCTCGCATCGGTACTCTTGTACTTATCAAAACTGATAACCTTTCCCCATGCAAGTGGTCGCTCGGTCGTATCTCCAAATTGCATTTTGGTGATGATCAAGTCGCGAGGGTAGCAACAATTAAAGCAACGCATGGTACCTTGAAGCGCCCCCTGGTCAAGTTGTGTCCACTTCCACTTGAATAGTACACGACTTTTCACCTTTTCTTTTCAGCATTTTTTGTTTTTATTTGATGTTTTGAATACTTATTATTAATTTTATTCAGTTATATATTAGAAAATGCCTTCTGCATTTTGCGGGCCAGTAAATGTTGCGGAACGGCTAACATAGTCATTTTTATTTTCTTAATTTTGCCTCACCCTATACCCTCAAAACGACTTCAATATGATTGCGCCCTCTGTGGTGTGTTGAAGCGATGAAAAGGAAGGAACATTGTTGTTGCATTGTTTTTCTATGTGGTTGATTGTCCGCCATTCTCGACTGCCCAGTTCAACTGTGAATTATTCGTTTTTTGCTGATAATATTTATGTTTATCACACCGCATAATATCGGGCTTCTTGATACACGGATTAGCTTCGATTCCAAGAACCAATCTCAGGACTCTAATGAGACAGCCGCAATCCACTCAAGGTAAGTCGTCTTTGAGGGATTTACTTTAACATTTTGTTAAGTATCATAACGGTATACAGTCCCTACTGTTCCTATTATCGTTCCGTTACAAAATTACTTTTTTTCAAACCGAAACTTCCAGAAACTATTTGTACCAAAGTTTTATTCTACTGACATATCATTGTCAAAAGATGACTCTGTTATAATGAGAGTATCAAGAATGTTGGTAGGACCCATTTTATAATAAGAATGTAAGGTATGTATCCAAGAAATTCAGATAGAAATCTCTTCTAGGTGAAAAAAATCAGTCACAAGTCACGTGAATTTCTCACGATGCAAGAAGATAAATAATAAAAAGAAAGTTATTGCTACCTTTTATCTCAACGCATTGGGTCAGGACGATACGGTCACATTACGCATTATTCTGTGTAACGGTACGGGCGGTACCAAAATCAAAATTCTTCATTTTCTATCTCTCTATAACAGTTTCAAGGGTCAGCATGTCTGCATGTCAGTATATACATCTCTCCCATATACAGCAGATGGAGAAGGGAAAAGGAAGGGGATGGGGGTAGTAGGGGTAGGGGGACGGCAGGAAAAGATCGTAATATTGATCCCTAGGATGTCCGCATGAAAAAACGTCACCATCTACGATAGGGTATTGAAAACATTTTTTCTGGTGGTAAAATGATATTTGATGTCGTACTACTATTCAGCATTCAGGTATGCATGCCTCCTGGAAAAAATCATGAGAAAAACAGGTTAGGGAAATTATGTATCACGGGAAAACCGTAATTTATCCTGACTAGTATTTCCACGAACTAATCGCGTTCGTACCGTTCGTGAAAGCCCATACTCACTGGGCTGTTTAGAAGTTGTAGTCGTTAATACAGCTTATGAATATCGCGAACGCATTCCACTTTCCAGCGAGCTAGAGATACTCGCCATCAAGTTACAAGGCTCATTCGTTGCACGAATGTTCTCGACCAAGTTGACCATTTCGCTCAGCCTCAGGAAGCATTTAGTTGCCTCTATGATGTTCTGTTTAGCCCCTATCATCGTTCCCCTGTTTGCTCTCCCTGTGGGAGTGGTGGGAGAGGCAGCGGAGGTAAGCTCGGCGCAGTAACCAGTTTCTATATTGGCGCAGTTACTCACTTGGAAGCAGGTTACCCTGACTCTCTGCCTAGTGTCAACCTTCTCCGCCTCTTCCCTGTAGACAAGACAGTCCCTGAAATTGACGGGGTAGTCTCCACCTCAGTTCGCACACTTAGTCGGCTCTGTTCTAGGATTTCCACATTGGTGTCATGACCCTTGGCGCATTTTAGGCATCTTGGGGCTCTGAAAGAGAGTGCCTTCAGAGCCGACATCTATGGCACGGAACCAATTTCCGACTATTATTGCGTTTTACCGTGGTATTCATTGGTTACAATCTCCAAACGTTTCAACTGCAACTGCACTAGCTCTGAAATCCTATACCTATTTTTATATCATTGCGTAATGCCCTTCTGATCCTGGTTTATTACAGATGAAGCATTTTGCATCAGACAGGTGAGGGTGACTTTCTTTTCCATCACGATGTAGAAAAAACTCCTATCGTATGGGCGATACCTGTTCTCCACACTGTTTTAGTGGGTTCCGCGCGGTGGTTGGGGCACTACCGGGAGGGGACAGCTGATCACGTGGAAAGACACAGTCACCTGTTTGCTGTGTTCTTGGAGTGGTGGATGAACTGAAACTGTATAGCATGTGAAGAAGAAATTATTGAAAATCTAATGTTAGTAGCAGGATAAATGCAAAAGGTTGAAGCAAAACCAGACTTTAGATTCATACGAGATTGGAAATTGGTGAGTTTCTTAATGTATTTCCTGATCTTATAGAGGATGATCGAATTTCGAAATCAAAACTTCAAAGAAAAACTACAGAAATCAGAAACCAATCTCCAGATGATACTCATTGTAGAGTTCAGAGTTGTTTTGCACCAACCTGATTTTTTAGGTACATCCATGGTCTATCACACCAATAACGCAAGTAATCATTTGCGCACATATAAGACAAAGACAAAAAATACATTGCGAATGAATATCGTACATTTCACGAAAGGAACATATGCTACTTTTGTGTGGTGTAAGGAATGAAGAATATAAAATATATTCGTGAATCAAAGGCTCAATCTGGAATATATACAATATACAGAGTAACATAAACAAAACTACATATATATATATATATATATATATATATATATATATATATATATATATATATATATATATATATATATATATATATATATATATATGTACGTATATATATATATATATATATATATATATATATATATATATATATATATATATATATATATATATATATGTAAAGGTCACAGCGGAATCATAATTAAAATTGATCAAATATTTCACTGATGTGCGAGGTATGCTACGTATGTATCAATTTAATGAATGTCTCAGTCGAGTATACGAAACAAGAGTTCTTATGTTGTCTGGGAAAGAATCAAATACAACAGGGCGTAAAAATGTTAATATCTTTGCTCTGTTGACTTGTATACAAATGGTGCTATGCACCAGTTTTCATTTCGAGTGGTGTAGTTATGGCTTGGCATACACAATGTTTCCTTTTCTTTACATTCATTCAATACTAGTGACTTTTGTAGAACACCGGTCATATCACTGGAATAACGAGGCGATTTATTCAACACCAGTTTCCAAAAATTTCCTTTGGGCGTATGTGTGATATGAATATCCCACTCCATCCTTTTATACAGTATATCAAATGGCTTTGTACCAAACCGAAGTGAATGATTTTTATTGTTCAATGTCAGGTCGATCTTTCAATTGACGAAACTTCGAGATATCTCGAAGGCGTTTTGGATAATTATTTGAATTAAATGGCAAAAGGATCGTACGTCAGCATGTCCTTGAAATCTTCTTTTAAGACTTTTCGAGCAAGACGGAGGGTGCGGGCGTTCCTATCCCGACCGTGACGGCGTAGTGTGCAGATCATTAGGGAAATCAGTCTACATTTTCCTTAAAAATCCCGTACATACCGTCCCGACCTGATGCGGGATAAGCTATAAGCTGAAGCTATAATAAGCTATAGTGCTCTTAGTGAATCCGTAACTATGATGAAATTTCACTCCAGGGTTTTCGCATCCTTGCTCAAGTTTGAGTAGATTAGGATTTGGTATTAAGTGAACATCAAGTGTTTTTCATTGTAAAATCCCAATCATTATCCTGTAATTGGGAGTCTGCAACTAGTAACGATCATATAATCCAATCTAATGTCTGACTTTCATTAAATAGTAAGTACACAGGGAGTATTGGGGTTGAATCTGGAGGATTCAATCAGGAAGTCAATCAGTAAAAGAATTTCTGACCATGAGATGCAAAGTTAGGTATTGCAGCAACAAGTCATTATACAGGGCGTTTCAACGAAAACTTGACCCCCCTTGTAAATTATAAACGGACGTATAATCGAAAATTTCAAAGAACACGTGTGACCCATTGTATATCCTCCCGAGGAGATGTCCTCCTAGGTCATCGTTCATCCTGCCTTTTCAGGAAGGTGGACAGGTCGCTGGGAGACATCTCCTTTGAATCGGCAGGTGTAGGCCAAGACTCGCCGAACACACACTTTCTCATTGACGATAACTCAGGGCACTCGCACAGGACATGCCTGACAGTCTCATCTTCCTGTCCACACATCCTGCATAGATGTGTGTCCACTAGCCCCATATTATGGAGGTGTTTCCTTAGTTGACAGTGGCCAGTCAGAAATCCTACTGTGAGGCGTAGATTGAGCATTACGCCCATTGAGCATGGGCGTAACATTTGACTAGTTCCGCAATTGTCGAAGTCATCAGGCTGTGGGTGCCACTGGGTTCTAAAATTCTTAGTCCAGCCGCTTCCTTGGCTGAAGAGTCGGCAATTCGATTACCTTTACTCCTGTCGTGCCCTTTAACCCACCTCAGGATAATGTTATTATCTACCGAGGCTTTGGGTAAATCTTGGTGGCACTCTAATTCAGATATAAAATTCATACCCGAAACTTCACCCCCATGTGGTCAGCAACTACCCCCTTATTTTTTTTTTATGGCATGGGGGATGGAGTGATACATCATTCGAAAGGTCTTCTGCCTCTTTGTCTCTCTATTATCCCTCTAATTTTTTTCGAAATTGGTTCATTCGTTATTGTGAAATTATATATTGAACGTTTTTTTAAGAAAAAACAGAATATTCTCTGTCGTTAATTTTAATGAGGAAATCAACAACAAATGATATCAGTGGAAACAAAATCAACGAATAAATTGTTCAAAATTACCTCCCCCTAGTTACATACAATAATACAGTCAACTTTCGAAAGCGTTCCGTACATTATTCAAGATGTCCGGAACCAGCAATCGCCATTCACGAACAATTCTTTGTCGCAGGTCTTCTAGATTTGTAGACTCAGTGGAGTATACTTTTGGCTTCAGGTGTCCCCACAGAAAGAAGTCCATCGGTGTAAGATCAGCCGGCCAGTAAACTTGACCCCTTCTGCTACTGCTACTACTGCTACTGGATCCAATGCATTGGAAAACGTTCGTCCAAAAACTGTTCCACACGAACATCAAAATATGGGGGTGCACCATCCTGCTGGAATTTTATTTCGTTTTCTACTAAATTATCATCATTTTCTGAAACTTGTGTAATCATAGTCTTGTGATAGATTCAAGTATGTGTCTTCGTTGAGATTACCTTCAATGAAGAATGGACCAACAATATGCTTACCAAGAATGCCGGCCCAGACATTCCATTTTGGTGGAGTTTGAGAATGTGTTTTCAACACCAAATGAGGGTTCACATCGCTGCAGTAATGACAATTTTGTCTATTCACTTCACCATCCAACATGAAAGAACTTTCGTCTGAAAAACATGTATTGCATAATAGGTTTGGGTTATTGGTCAATTTATCGCTGAACACCTCACAAAACTGAAATCGACGATCAGGATCATCTTCATTACATTCCTGAACTAGCCTCATCCTGAAAGGATGGAATTTTTAGACTTTCAGAATACGAAAAACACGAAAAACACCAGACGCTCAAGCTACTTGTCTGATAGATTATCGATTATCCATTTGTACATGTCCTAAAACTGCAACTTCAACTCTGACAATTCTGACAGGACGGGGTACTTCATGTTCTCTGTTGTGAACAGAACCTAAAGTTAGAAACTTATCCATTAACTGTTTAATGTATTGATGGCTCACGTTGTGGTCTGGATGATTCGTATTATAAATTTTTGCAGAAGCTGTAGCACATTCATTATTGCGATAATAGGTTGCAGGAATTTCTATTCTTTCTTCAGTAGAATAAACCATGTTGGAACACAGTGAACAAGGATAACTGAATGATAATTCGTGAAGAAGTGACAGTGACCAACTATCTACTTTTTGTTCTGCCACGACCAGATTCAACGAAAACTACCAGTGATGAAAACATTAGTGTTATCCATTTCAAAACGTTTACTACTAATTGAATAAATATTACAAATCTAGAAGACCTGTTGGGAAATGCCGATTTCTAACTCCGTACATCTTCAATAATGTGAGGATCGCTTTCAAAAGTAGATGGAGGTTGTTTTGAACACTTTATCCGTTGATTGTGTTGCCATTGATATTACTTTTGTTGATTTCCTCAATAAAATAAGTGACAGAGAATTTTTTGTTTTTTTTTAAATAAAACGTTCAACATTTAATTTCTCAATGACGAATGAACCAATTTGAAAAAAACAGAAATAATAGAGGAACAAATGACCTTTTAAGTGATGTATCACTCAACCCCCTATGCCATTGCTGACCGCAGGTAGGTGAACTTTCATGTATGATTTCCATATCAGAATCAGTCCCCCTAGAAATGAAAATTGTTCTTCGAAATTTTTGATTACACAGGGGGGGGGAGTATAATTTTCGTGAGATGATGTACGTGTATCATTACTGATGACTTGGTGATTTGGACCTGGAATTCAAAGTACCCATGCACGAAAAATTATAAGGAGATTCCTTCTGCTGCTCGAAAAATGTCGTTTCTTAATATGTAGATAGCACCTGGTATACGGTGAGATATTATGGCACATAGATAATCTCAAAGATAATCCTCCATAGAAAAAATTACAGAATCTATACAAAGCTTTGTTGAAGTAAAGAAAATATCTCAAGTAAACTCTTGAATGAATGAATTTATTTTAGACAACTCAACTCACACTTTTATTATGTCAAAATTAATCTCTTAACTACCTATAAACATACATATACAATGTGAACGGAAACAAATTATGAAAATGGTGGTTTTTCAACACCCTCTCTCATCGAATAATTCGTAAAATATTCAGTCTTGGCTTGAACAGCAGATTGATAAGTGCATCTGCTACTTGGTGTTCTGACGCTATTTTTTAATTGAAATAGCATCATTTGAGACCAGTTACCTTACAAATAAATGTCTTATATGAATATGTTTGGTACGTCTGTGATATTCCGGATTTTGGGCCAAGCGTATTACAGCTTCGTTATCGACCATCAATACTGGATTACATTCCATATCCAAAAATTCTTCATATAGCTGTTTCAACCAAACCAGTTCACGGGAAGCTTCACTTGCAGCTACTATCTCAGCTTCCGTTAAGGAAATAGCTACTGAGGTTTGTCGTTGACTGAGCCAAGATATCGCACCGCCAGCATACATACAAATAACACCTGTTGTTGAACGTCCTGTTGTTTCATCACCGCCATGATCAGCATCACTAAAACGTCTCAGGTCATCCATACTGGTTGTTTTGTACGTTATACCGTAATCTGTTGTTCCTTTGAGGTATCGGAGTAGTCGTTATACTTGGATACAATTATGATTGCTGGGATCTTCTAGCGACCTGGAAACAACACTGATTGCATAAGCAATGTCTGGTCTTGTACCTGTAATTAGATACATAAGAGCCCCAACCGTCTCTCTATATGGAAAAGTTGTATTCAAATTAATTTCGGATTCTTTCTCTGATTGAATACAATCTTTAACAATCGGTGTTAAAACGGGTTTATAATCTTGCATGCCAAAGCGTTCTAATAATTTTCTTGTATAAGCTGCTTGAATCAATTGAATGAAACCATCGTTTCTAGTTTTGATTTCTAATCCTAGGAAATAGGAAGCAGGTTTCACGGTCATTTTGAAATCATTCTGCAAGCTTTACAAAAAATTATTCTCCAATGTATCATTAGTTGTTGCCATCAACCCATCATTAACGTATATGACCTTCATGTATAAACATGGATCTGCATTACTTTGCTGAAAATCAAGTTTCTTCACAACATCATGGAATCGCTTATTCCAACATCTCGGTACTTGCTTGAGTCCATATAAACTTTTCTGAAGTCGACATACTCGATTAGTACTTCCTCATATCCTACAGGTTGCTTCATATAAACTTCTTCGTCAAGCTCGCCATAGAGAAATGCAGAAGTGATATCAAACTGGGTGAGAGTCATTTTTCTACTAGCAGCAATACTCAGAACAGCTCTTATTGTACTACCTTTTGCTACAGGGCTGAAGGTTTCATCCCTTCCTTCGTGAATAACCTTTGATAACCAATCTGGCTTTGAAATTATATACAGAACCGTCTACATTCAGCTTCCTTTTGTAAACCCATTTACATGGAAATGCTTCCCTACTAGGTGGCAGTTCTTCTGTAATCCAAGTTCGATTTTCATTTAGGGCAAAATTTCATTTTCCATTGCTCGAATTCAATGAACTTTCTGAGGACAAGAGATGGACTCTTTGTAAGTGAGTGGCTCTTGAGATTCGGTTATTTCACTAGCAACAATCATGGCAAAATCATCGAAACGGAGTGCCTTTCTGATTTCATGTCTATCTTTCAGCTGCCTATTTATTACAATGTCCTCATCTTTTAGAAATGGATTTTCTATCTCTTCAGTTTGAGAGCCGGAGATATCCAGTGTATTTTCAGCACCTATGTCTACTGGTATGACTGCTTCTGATGTCTCATTTTTATCAGTAAAAGGTACTCTTGCCCTAACAGAATTAATTGGTTTATCTTCGTGAAAAATTACATCACGAGATCGTATTAGCCTTTTAGTTTCTCCACAACAGATACGATATCCATCATCATTCTCATATCCAATGAGTACTCCTTTTATAGCCTTTCTATCTATTTTCTTTCGACATCTTTTTGGTATATGACCATAGCAATAACTGCCTATTACTCTGAGATGCCTCAAATTGGGCATCTTTATGAACCATATTTCGAAGGGAGATTTGTCTTTAATACCAGATGTATCGGATCTGTTCGAAATATAAACAGCTGTATTGATCATTTCAGCCCACAAGCTTCGACTTATTCGTCCTTCTCTAGCATGCATCAAAGCTCGGGCAGTTTCAACTACTGTTCGATTATCGCGCTCTGCGCAACCATTCTGCTGAGGAGTGTCGGGCATGATGATTCTTTGTCGTATTCCATAGTTATTGAGAACTTTGGTTATTTCTCTATTCGAGAATTTTCCACCTCCATCTGACAAGAATTCCTGAACGTTGTAGTCCATAGCTTCAATCTCTGCGAGTAAAATCTTCAGCTTTTCTACAACTTCAGATTTTTCTTTAATGAAGAAGACATAACGGAACCTAGTGAAATCATCTTTGAACTGGACATAATACCGGTAACCTGACTCGGATGGACAAAAAGGTCCACATACATCAGCATGTATTCGTTGTGTAGGAACATCAGCTCTGTCTCTGGTACCAAACTTCATTATATGAGCTTTTCCGTAAATGCATCCTTTACAAAATTCACTATCCAAATTGACATGTATACCAAGTTCACGTTTGAGTAGCGATTTCACATGTTTCTTATTTTGGTGTCCAAGTCTCTCATGGTACAACGTTTTCATTGCCAACTGTATTCACATTAACAGCAACTTCAGGTTTAACGAATTTCAAATTCGGTTTGTACAGTCCTCCATAATATATGTTTCTTGTTACAACTAAAATAGTTTCTTTTTTTTTTCATTTGACATTTTTGACATTTTTCAGAACTTGAAATAAACAGGCTATCCGTGTTTTTATCTTGCACGGATAAAACAGAGAAAAGATGTTTGTTTATTTCTGGAACATACCATACGTTTGTCATGGTGAAAATCTGTATTCTTCCGTTTACACAAGCTTTCACTCTCAGAGTACCTTGACCTAGAGCTGGGAGAGAGTCTCCATTAGCTATTGTGACCCTGTGATTTCCATCAAAAGGTGTGTATTCGTGAAACATATTATTTTGATTGGTGATATGATTCATAGCACCATTATCAACATACCAAATATCTTTATCACACGTAGAATACAGCACGAAGTTTGTTTCTGCTACGAAAGTCACATTGGTATCACTAGTTTCATGTTTTTCATTTCCTGGTTTTGGAGGTTTTCCATCTGCTTTCCATTTGAAACAGTGTTTTATTTTATGCCCTTTTCGTTTACAATATTTACAAAACAGATTCATATTGTGATTTCCTGTGATGACCAAGGATTGGAATGATAAAGCTTTTTCGTATGCACAAAATTGGTCAATTGTTTCATCGTTCTTCGACAATAACATCCAACTTGACTTGAATGAAAAATACTCTGGAGGAAGAGTCTCCAAAATCTTGCAAATCAGCAACATTCTGGTAGATCGAATTCACAGGTGTTTCCATTTACTACTTCATCCTTGGTGATTTCATTTTGCAGAATACTCCAAAGATCTTTGAGTTCAGAAATATGAGATGGAATGCCATCTTCTGCGTGTCGTGTGTAGCTGAAGAATTGCATGCATATGTCATATGTTTTGTTCTCAACATAACCATTATACAGCCTGTGTAATTCTTACCACACTTCACCAGCAGTAGTGTACCTCATCACTTTTGCAAGAGTTTTTTGAGTCATATTTACTGTAAGAACCGGTGAAGCATTATTGTCTGCTTGATTGAAGTCTTTCAATTCCTTCTCATACTTTGTTCTCTGAGTTTGGGTTGCGATTTCTGGTGAAGGTTCGGGTAGAGTTAATTTTCCTTCAACTACCTCAGAACCGCCTGAATACTTCGTAATAGTAAGCTGCGCCTGTATTTCCATGATGACCAGTTTGACTTGCCCTCAAGTAATCCTATTTGTATTTCAGTAGAGCTTTTGGTAGAGCTTGGATTCAGGTGAATGAAACAATTGCTTCAGGACACTTGTCAATGTCAAAAATTTTCAGCAAGAACATTTCAGCAGTTTCTTATTATTTGGAAATATACTCCGGAACCTCAGGCTAACCAACCACGCTCTGCTACCATGTTGTAGTAGAGGAAATATCTCAAGTAAACTCTTGAATGAATGAATTTATTTTAGACAACTCAACTCATCATGTCAAAATTAATCTCTTAACTACCTATAAACATATACAATGTGAACGAAAACAAATTAACAAATTATCAAAATGGTGGTTATTCAATAAGCTTTACCGCTACATAGATGTTTCAGCGTTTTCCAATATTTGAATTTCAGTAACCAATTTGGTCCTTCATTGTTGTATATAAACTCAAGGGATAAGCACTGGTATTACTCTGAACATTCGTGACATGATGTTTCATGCCACAAGTGTTTTGAAACTTCAATTTGTCCCTTTCTGTTTGTCCGACAGAAATTTCACTCAACTCTCAGCAAGTCAGTGTAATCCCATATACGAGCAAGTTCGACAAGTTATTTCTATTTTAACAAACATCGTTTCAGAGTTATGATCTGGATGGGGTTTTTGGGGTTGGAAGATCTTGAGATACGCAACTTATTTGAGACCGAATATTGTTAGTAGTCTTGGTGAAAATAACTGACCTATAGGTGCGTGGTGATAAAAAAGGATCACAAATGAAATTGACACTGACTTTGAAATGTTACCACATTTTGTTGTGTTTATACGAATATTATTTTTGTAACATATAAAAAAAAATATAGTTAGAAGTGGAAACTTTGACTTGTCATACATTTAAAGAACCACTCTCTCCACAGATGGAAAAACACCGTACTCAGACGTGCTTCTTGCTAACCAAATCAGTATCGTTCAAACTTGATGAAAACTGAATTTCAACATCTGAGTTAGGCCTATTTACATACATCATCACCTCAGGTAATGAGGGTCTTCTAATGAGGTTTTTGAATGATTTCCCAGTGCTATGATGTTTTGAAATGATTTTCTAATTGATGATAATAATGTCTTTATTTCCAATGTAAAATAAAATGTTACATGGTATTCACCTTATGCTTGTCAGATATCTCAAGGGGGAGTTCACCTGAGGGCGATCTACTACTCAACCTTTGCTATTTCAAATATTATAAATAAAATAATAACTTGAAAAACTTACCTTAGTAATCCTAAAACCAAATCATCAACATTAAACAGTTTTTGCATTTGTTGACTAACTTCAATTTTCATCAACAACAAAAAGGGAAAAAAGTAATATGGAATATGTTGAGAAATGAATACTTGTCAAAAACAGGCTGGTGAAGGAAAAAAATAGGAAAAAAAATGCATCAAATTATGTAGTTTTAGCGAATTGAGAATAAAGTTATACAGATGGAAAATCTAATACAAAAAGCTTCTCTGAAAAACTGAGGTCTTGTATTGTGGGAATGTGATTAGATTTTTGTCATGTCAGAATCATAAACTAACTTTCAGGATAGACGCACATACCATAGTACGTCTATCCTGAAAGTTAGTTTATGATTTGAATAGGGCGCATACTTCCTTATTACATACATATATATTCCCAGGCTACATCTAACATGACACCGTGGGTTGCTATAGCCACCTGCGTGACATCCGGGTCCAGGATATAAATACAGATAGAGATGTTATCGAGTGTGTGATACAAATCAAAAATGAAAACATTCGTGGACACATTCGATAACATCTTCATCTGTATTTATAACCTGGGCCTGTATGTCACGCAGGTAGCTATAGCTACCTACGTGGTCATGTTAGATGTAGCCTGGGGATTCTAGTTCTTCTGGCTGGAACAACAAATGTGCGGTTGGCTCCTGTTGTTGGCTCCGTGTATATGTGTTGGTTTCTATTTTCTGCAAACAAATGTTGCCCATCTTTACACTTGGCTGCACCGCGCTGATATATAACGAACACGTTGTACTCTTGGCCAAGTATTGTAGTCCAGACAAGGTCCATAGACCAGATAACAATAATTGAATTTTGGTAAAATCAGGGACTGACATGTTCTCTATGGGTGAACTGAGGTACATTTTGTGAGGATATACAAATCTTAGAGCACCATAGGCGCAAGTTCAAGTGATTTTCAACTAACGATGCGTAAGTATTGCTCCCAATTACTAGCGCTACTGATTTTTTTGGAATGAGCACAAGCGAATGCTGTTCGGCTTCGTTTGATATAGTTTCTAAGTCATTGAAAAACTTGTAGCAACGGTTTCAAGATCAGTAACGTCATCATACTTGTGAATTCCACAATATTGAACACAGTTATGGAATTGACTAGTATTGAGTGTGAAAGAAGCGGTCTTAGAGCTGAGCCCTGAGGTACTCCTAGCATGGCATTTCTAGCTGTGGATAATTGCTTTCCGAATTCAATTCTTTGTGTGCGCTTGGTAAGATATGACTAACATAGCTAAAGGTATTTCGAACAGACTCCACTTATTTCCAAGATGCTCAGTGAAGAATCATGCCTAAAGAATGCACTACCAACGTTGTACATTTATTTCCGTCAAGTGATCCAATAATATCATCCGTCATGCAACTATATCCCTTTCGGAATCCCGTTCGAATTCATTTTCATAAAGATGTAAGTCCTGTTCTTTATGTTACTGACCACCTGTCATTAACAATTACCTGGCTTATAGTTTTCATTATTGAGTGAAATTGTAAACAATGGGCTATTTGGAATGGGATGTTTACGTACCACTGTTCATTGATCTCATTTCACATTTTTCTCTTATTGTCTGGTCGTTGTCTAATGCATGTTGAGCGATACAACATTTCTCTGGGCTATGAAATCGAATATGCAAAACACAATCCTTGGCTCGCGTTATTTCTGTTCGTTCAGTTCAGCCAACATACTTATTTTGCAATTCTCACAGCCTATTTTGTGAGTCCCAGAGTTATCCTTTTCCGTCACTTTGTCTTTCAGGTTGCCCAATACTTGTTGGAATGTGAAAGCGGTAATAAGAGCCACTTTCATGTCGCATCTTTCGATGAATCATATCAATCAATTAATGTATTTTGATTCATATGGAAGAACCATAAACTTTGAGTCATCGACAGCTGCAAATTTAAGAAAAATGAAGCAAAGAACCCCACAATCAGAGAATCCTTCTGGTCGGTACCTAAAGCTAATAATCAGAACTTCACAAAATCCACAATTTCACCACTAATACAAGCGAATCCTCCAATTGCAACAACAACCATAGAAAAAGCAAATCTAGTAGCTGAACAATTTGCCTCCCACTCCACAGTCAATTTTCTGGACAAAGCACCACCATCTACTCCCACACTAAAATCCACAATGCCATAAATTACTTTTCGACAGCGTCTACTCAGGCGAATTATGAAACAGCCTAAAATCAACAAGGCGTCTGGTCCTGATGGAGTGTCCCTCATTGTACTTAAAAAAGTGCGAGAATGAACTCGCACCAGTATTTTGCAGACTTTTCAATCTGTCTTACTAAAGAAGGATATTTTTTTCTTGTTGGAAGATTGCTCCCCTTCAGCCTATTTCTAAAAAGGCAAAAAAATCTTTCAAGCAATTATAGACCAGTCGCTCTTCTATCAGTGATATCAAAATCATGAAAAAAGCCGTGAACCGTCATATCTTCAAATATTTGGAAGGCTTCAATATATTGAGCCTTCATTATTATGGCCTTCGTAAAAAAAGGTCAATAAGCGACCTTCTATCGTATATCACCCATATTTGGAATAACGCAATCGAGAAACATGGAGAATCAAAAACTGTTTTGCTTGATATTTCTAAGGCATTCGACCGTATGTGGCATTAGGGTTTGCTGGCCAAAATTCGATGCTACGGCTTGTCGTATGGCTCTTCAGCTTCCTGAAAGAACGGTTCCTGAAAGTGGCCGTCAATGTATATCTCTTGAATACCTTCACAATCAACGCTGGTGTTCCCCAGGGATCAACCCTCTTTTTTATATATCAACGACTCATTGGAGAAAAACAAGAATTATTGCTTTGCTGACGACAGCACACTTGTCTCGACATTCCATTTGGATTCCAGGACATCGGCTACGGAGGCACATCTCTAGCGGCAGCAGGAGGTTGCGTATTTAGATGTGATTTCGAATTGGAATGAAAGTAATCAGTTTCAATTCAATGCCATAATAACCCAGGCATCGATTTTCTCCCGAAAGGTGAATGTCTCTGAACCGGATTTAATAATGTCAGGTCAGACAATTCCGCTTTCTGCTTCGATTAATTTGTTGTGGTTAAAATGGACACCAATATGTCTTGGCAAAATCATGTCGCCGGAATTGCAAAGGCTGCTTATTCAAAATTTTGTGATACTGATACCAGAACACTGTACACACCTCAATAACGTTTGATGCTTTATAAAGCTCAGATCAGACCCTATTTGATGTACTGTTCTCATGTATGGAGCTCTGCCCCTAAACATACCTGTGGCTGCTCATCGTTTTGAGGTTCAACTCAGTACACCACTAACTTCACTCTTTGAGTACTCTTTCACCTGGAGAACTGCGTTTATGTGGAATAAACTTCCTGAGAACGTTTCTCCAAACGAATCTATCCACCAGCAATTCAAATCCAATATAAATCGCTACTTTCGCAAAGGCACTGCTCTAAGAGCGCCTTAAGGATTATCCTGTAGTGCCTGTGTATTGTCCAAAAAAAAATATTATTTTAAAGTCGGACTATGAGAAATACCTATTGCTATAAGCTATTTTCTTGATAATTTCAATGAATATTCGAAATTTCAACACACTGGTAATGATCCATAATGGATACATCAGTTAGAATCAAGTTGCTATGTTCTCTACAATGCATTGTCGTCAAATTGATGTACCAAATAAAAATTTTACAGAACAATATTAAATACTGTGAAAACGAAATGTAAAAATTCAGTTCAATTGGAGAGATTGGTTGTTTAAAAAATTCCAAAACGACCTTCAACTATTTAATTCTCAGGATCCTGAATAATATCCATCACAATCCATCCTATCAGGCATTCCAGTAAAAAGTCCTCGGTAATGATGCTACATCACTGTGAAAACATTTCTCTTATAAAATACCTATTGATCAGTTCTATTTTCGATGAAACCCAATAAATCCTCCAAATGATTCGTCCAATTTACCATTTATTCATTTCAACAAACATCATTAAAACTGGAGTTTATTTCATTTGTGTCCTTTTTGATTTGTTGGCAATCTGGATGCCATAAACTGAAGTTATTCGAGAGATCAATGAGTGCCTCTCAGCGAGAAGGAGAATATAAAGCACCGTACTTTTAAATTGTATATTTGATATAGTGCGCTTCCTTGGGAATATTGGAGAATCATTGTTTACGAAATAATGTATTTTCAAAATATATCACTAGACGCGAAACTGGGAGTTGAAATTAAAAAAAAGAAGATGTAATAAGAAACTATTGTTATGACAATATTCAGTGAGATCTTTATGATCAATTTCTGTTCAATCTTTTTAATAGATTGATAATTCATCATTGAGATAATGAGGAAGTTGAGATTCGTTTATATTCATTATTTTGATACAGACGAAAATTGGTATAAGATGTAGGAAAGTTAACAAAAATGCTTGAGTAAAAATAAAAGTTTCTCATTCTTTTTATAGAGATAGAGAAGTAGAGTCCAAAACCTTCTTATCTCGTCTTTAATTCTTAGTATTAAATTGAGAAGACATTGGTATTTGAGCTCTGAGGATGTAATTACCAGTCAGATAATGTACTGCAGTTTACATAAGTATATATCAACAAAGAACATCCAAAATTGATTTTCTGATAATACTAACAATAATAATAATAATAGTAGGAAGCCCAAAAATATTCATTCTATTATTAAAATACAATACCTACATTAAAAAAATCACAGATATTGATCATGGTGTATGGGTTTTCAAGGCTGGTCAAAGTTCTGATATTTTCAGGTTTATTAGCTCTGGTCTGCAAGTTTTCATACCTAGGCTAATAAACACGGAAACAAGCTTAAGAAGCTTCTGCGTTATACAAGGGTTGCCTTTTAGGTTTCGAGATTTGGCAACCCTAGTGTTGCAATCTGGCAACTGATAGATATATCGTAAAGTTGGACATTTTTGAGCTTATACGTACTCAGAACGTTTTGACATTAGCGCGATATTTGTGTTGTTTACAGTAACTCAAAAAGATTCATCTCGGCCCAAAAATGGAATCAAGTCGTGAAAACTCGTACGATTATTTTTTTACAATTTTCGATCTGGGTTAACTCAGCAACAGTGCATGGATGAACTTAACTCAATTTTTGGCAATGAAGCTCAATCAAGGACCAGTATTTATCGATGGTATGGTGAATTCATTCGTGGTTGTAGTTCACTCCAAGAAGAATTTCTTGAAGGTCGTCCAAAATCAATTGTTCCGAAAATCATTGATGCTGTGCGTGAATTAATCGTCATGTGACCTGTCGTGAGATTGAGACAACCTTAAGCATCAGTGGGACCAACATACATTCAATATTGCATGAACATTTGACTGTCAAAAAAAATTGTTCGCGATGGATCCCACACAACTTGTCAATTGCTCAAAAAAGGCTCGCGTCGATTGGTCGATGGAAATGTTAAAAAAATATGATCGCGGTGCTTTGAAACACGTCTGTGACGTTATTATTATTTTTTTTTTCACCGTAGTGTGCGCTGGTCAGGCCCTATCCCTCGAAGCTCCGATACATTCGGGAGAGCGCGCCAGCATTATTAACCAATGACCACCCCCCACACCGTGGGGTGAGTGATCATTGGGTCATGTGCCCTGAGCCCTGAGCAAACGCAGTGAGCCAAGAATGACAGCCTTCTGCATCTGTGCGGCTAAGATTTCTGCCTTAGTGCGGCAAGCCGGTATGATTTTAAGATTCGAGAGTAGGGAGGACATCATTCCACCAAGGACTCCAATAATCAGAACAACCATCTTGACAGAGTGATCTGGATAGAGTCTCCGGAGTTCGAAGAGAAAATCTCGATATTTTATCAATTTTTCCTTCCCTTTTTGACGATATTCGTCTCGGCAGGAGCTGAAAACTCCACGACAAATATCGTTGTGCTCTGGTGATCGAGAAGGACTACATTAGGCTTATTAGCTTGTATGAGCCTGAGGGTGGGGAACGAATAGTTCCAATAAATTCGGCACTTCTTGTTCCCCACAACGGATTCAATATCCCCCGGAGCGTAGGGCAACACCAGTGTCAATACCGTAAGAGTGCCGTAGATGGTAATATAGCACTCTTAAGGCCGCGTTATGTCGATGGATATAGGCCGAGACCGCATATGCTGGACATGCTGATAGCAAGTGCATGAGAGTCTCAGGCGTCTCTGCCTCGTTGCGAATTTTTCCTTTTTTAATTTGAGTGTGTGACCAAGTAACCGCGAATCATTGTTGGAAACAAAAAGTTCTTTCTGATTAGCATAGTTATACTTAGCTATACAGAAAGATATGATGAGGTCCCCACGGAGTCGACGTTGGTCGAAAGCTAGCAGTTGTGCCATCCTTTCAGGATAGGTTGGACGCACTTCACCAAAAGTCATACGTATGGCTCGATGCTGTTCATTTTCCAACAAGTCCCTATCGCGCACCAGAACAGGACACCACACTGGACATGCATACTTCATGATTGGACGAACGTAGGTTTTGTAGAGTTTTATGGAACTTGAATATGATAGATGGAGGAACGTTTTGCGGATGAGGTAAATCAGTGTGTTTGCGCGTTTGCATGTGGATATTATATGTTAACCAAGTTAAGTCGGTATTAATAGAAACTCCCAAGTCTACATGTTTAAAAAAATCTGTTTAAAATCTGTTTTTCCGTTAATCAGCTGCCGCCCCCTTACGAACGACAACTCTCAGAAGTTGAGAAACTTGTGCGAGCTAAGGACTAACGAGGTCTTACCTTTTAACGTGTGATTCCTAACACGGTGAGGACACTATACGTAACGATTGACCGCTTGTGTACGTATGGAGTGAATTGTTCTTTCCTTGATGAAGTACGACGCATTTGTCGACGTTAAGAGGTAGAAGCCAATCTTCGCACCACTGACTAATCGAGTTGAGGTCTTCTTGAAGGGAATGATGTTCGATTGAGGCATTTCCATACAGTTTAGTATCATCGGCATAAAACTACTTGTTGGACTTTATGTGAATAGCAAGATCACTTGCATGAACAACGTAGAGGAGCGGGCCAAGAACAGATCCCTGGAGAACCCCACTTGTGACTTGTCTGTGCGAAGAAAAAGAGTCATCCACTTTGCCCGAGAAAGTTCTATCTGTCATGTAATTTTCAATCCATAGGTTTAGTTGGCCTCGAAGTGTGTCAAGTTTGTGCATTAGCCTCCTCACTGGGACCCTGTCGAAAGCCTTGGCAAAGTCAAGATAAACGATATCTGTCGGTATTTTCCTATTGTAAGCTGTCGTCCAATCGCCCATGTATTGTAGTAGATTGCTGGTGGTTGATCTACCTTTGTGGAAACCATGTTGTTATGGTGGTATGATTGCGTTTTATGTTAAAAATTCTGACATATCTTCTACGATGATGGATTCCATTACTTTGGAAGGTACGGATAAAAGACTAATGGGCCTGTAGTTAATTGGATTGAGTTTATCGCTTATTTTTGAAAATAGCGGTGACAGATGCCTTCTTCCAAGTCCGTGGGATGCGAGATTTTGCGAAAGAGACTGACATAATTGTTAACAACAGAGAGCAGAGAGTTTCGGCAAACTTTTTAGAAAAAAGGGGCTCATTTCTTCCAACCCAGGAGATGAATTCGATTCAATGCTCAATAAATGATTTTTAATTTTTTCCGAAGTAAACGACACATTAGTCAGATTATCACGTAGTCGTTCTGCTATAATTTTTGGTAATTGGTCACCTCGAGGCTCGACCGTGAAGGAGCTTGTGAAAGAATCAGCCAAAATCTCTGCTGATTTGATGTCTGTAGAACACAAGAAACCGTCAGGTTTTCGTAGTAGCGGAATGCTTACTTTGGTGTTCAGGTTAGATCTTATGAACTTGTGCAGTTTTTTATCTTTTCCAGAGTCTTTTTTTGTGATGTATCAGTGACATTATTTCGACATTGATCCATGGTTTGATTGGATTTTTCTGGCATATTTCGTTGTGGAAGTTCTTGTCAGTAGAGGCATTTACGGTGGAGTAGAATTTTTCCTAGAGGATATCAACGTCATCACATGCGTTGTGTCCAATCGATGGTAGAAAGTTCCTGGGATAACTGATCAAAATCGATTATTTTGAAAATTTCGGTCTCGTACTTGTTTGGCATGTGAATGTTGAGCTGAACAGTTGCGTAGATTACTGCATGGTCCGATAATCCAATAGGTGGTAGGATTTCATGATCTGTGATGATGTTTTCATCGTTGGTAAAAATGAGGTCAAGAACAGGTGGCTCGTTGGTTCGTGGCGCTATTTGTGTCAGGTATACTATTGATGGGCCAAGTGATATTAGGATGTTAAAGTCTCCAGCAACGATGAGGTTGTCGAGGGTTGATAGTTGATTTAAGTAATTGATCAATTGGACATTGGCTTCATGAGATACATCATAAGGTCTATAGATACATACAATATTCATGCTGACAGTTTCCTTGGTAAGGCTGACATGTAAGGCCTCCACGCCTTGGATCACGGCAATATTGGTTATGATTTCATTGCATAAATATATACATACTCCACCACCGACACGATTCAATCTGTCTGCTCTGTAAATACTGTAGCCTCTTATGTTAATCAATGAATCTGGGTCGGTTGGTTTAAGCCATGTTTCGGTTAGAAGTATTATGTTAGGTTCGAGATCAACTATGTCACATATGAGTTCGTTAAGATCAGCAGATAATGAGTCTAAGTTAGTGTAAAGAATTTTCCAGCATAGATACGGCAGTTGTTGGTTGTTGTTAGAGGTTATTTTGTGTCCGAAAGTTGATGGAGGTTATTTTGGGAATGCCATGTGTATATTTAATGGTGAGATTTTGTTCTCCATTTGCTTTCCTCGCGTCAAGTTCCCCGCGCAGGTCCTTCAGTAGCTGAACTTGGGAGGGAGTTTGGTCACTTATGAGGGACAGATTCGAAGTAGATTGAACTTTCTCGATTGAACTTTTCTTATCCCTCAAATTAGTTCGAGCATCGTGTTCATTTGGCATTACCAACTTAATCATACGGGGGTACTTGTTTCTAAGGTTGGGTTTGCCTACTCGAAAAATGGTGATTGGGTTAGCTGGACAGTTCAAAGTATTCAGTACCTCTGTCACTACAGATGTATCGTGCTCTTTCTTAGCATTCAAGTCTCCTATTGCTTCAGGGACCCCTCTAATAAACACGTTTTTCGCTGTCCAGTACCTCTTGGATAACACATCAGAGGACTGCACAGAGTTTTCGCCAGCAGTAAGCTTTTCATTCAATGTTTTGATTTTCAACTTAACATCTTCAGGCTCCCTACACACATGGTGAGAGGTGATGAATCGAGGGTTTCCGCGTATGAGCTGTTTTCAAGATGAGCCAAATACAACAAAAGTTGTTCGCGCACGAAGCACTTCCAAGCAAATGGTCACCTATTTTTTCTTTTTTTTTCAGAAATACTGGGCATGTCGCAACCGTACCACAAGAACAACGCAAAACAGTTAATTCTGAGTGGTAAACAATCATTTGTTTGCCAGTTGTCTTCCAAGAAATCAGAAAAACCAACCACCAAAGATAGATCACTCTTCATCACGACAATAGGAGCTCTCACACATCGGCTAACTGCGCTTGCTCAGGGCACATGATTCTCGGACCCAATGATAATTTACCCCATGGTGTAAGGAGTGGTCATTGGTTGATAATGCTGGCCCGCCCTCTCAAATGCATCGGGACTTCGGGGGATATGGCCTGACGAGCGCAAACTACGGTTGAGAAAAATAATAATAATATGTCTTTATTTACCATAAAGTACAACTGAAACAAACAAAAAGAGGAAAAGGAAAACAGCTTTCAGTATACAGGTGAATAGGCCGTGTATCAGCCATGGCTGTTTTTCAACTCAACCTGGAAATAGCAAAAAGATCGTTTGGTAAATAAAAATACAATTTTAAAACCAACAGAAATTGCCAAAAATCTTCTTTTATGGGCGATCCATGAAAAATAAAGAGATTAGGCTATTCACTTATCCAATGAATATTCTTTACGTTTCTCGAAATTTTATAGAATGTGCATTTCATCAGTTCGGACTTCCATTGTCTGATATGATATAAATTGATTCGAAATCCCTGAGGAAATCTTCGAAAAAAAAAATTTAAAATTGAAAATATTATCTGAAAATAACAATTGGGTATATTAGGCTGAAAAACTGAAATTGCAGTTAAATAAAATACAAGCAACAATCAAAAAATTGAACTATTAACACGAGATGAAAATTAAAATATCATCAACAAGAAATGAAAATTAAAAATTAAAAGATTCCAAACCAAGTTACTTCACGACGTTTCGATTGTTAGTATCCACAATCGTCTTCGGATGACCGAAGACGATAATTTTATCCATATTTGCTACTGAATAGCCGATACGGCAAGTGTCTCACGGCGAAACATCAATTGTCTACCATTGAGGATGACATTGTTTCATGTAAGTGAAATTTCACCTCTTTTATTTACTATAATGTGTAGCAATCCTGTGAATGATATCTGATTCGATCCCATTACGATTGTTTGGAATACAAACGGAATAGAGAAAAGTGTTTTTCGAACAATCCAGCGTTCATATAAAAGTACTTATTTGTTTGGAAAGTAATTTTCTTACGTGTAATTCGATATTTGTATGAAAACAGCTGTTTCGAAAAGGCTTTTTCTTCCAATTTGTGTCTAAAAGTTACTTCTTTGCATGATCTACACATCTTTGTATAGAGTTAATTTTTTGAAATTGATTGATTCTTCTTTTTCTTTGGAAGATTTTCATATTTTTTGTATCAAGATGGAGAAGTAGAAGACCAAAAACTTCCTTTCCTGAAAATCAATATCCCCTAAAAATATACCCTTTTAGAATGAAAACTAGCTTTATAATCATATACAAAACATATTCTGGGATACAATTTCTATCTGGATACGATGATATCAACCCAATATTTGCTTCTTGAAAATCTGGCTTGAATCACGAATGGACTGTTTCTCACCCCAATATGTTATTTCCGTAATCATGAGAATGTCTGCAAATGTCCTCGTGGCAAAAAGAGACCTGAATTTATTACTCTCAAAATGGTAATGGTGCATTCTGTGGTCGTTTGCATTGTTTGAACTATCACACTTATGTAATAGTAAGTTTTTGGTTGGCGGTCGGCCAGAAGAGCTCTGCTTGAAATATTATCTGTTGTTCGTAATCGAGGTGTTTTATGTTTTGAGACGTAGCCATGAAAGTTTCGAAGTATTTTTCAAATATATATTATTTTAGTACCGAACATTTTTGGTTGCAAATCAATCAATAACGGCCAAATATTTTGGGAAGACTGATTTTCATGAACGAGAAATGTAAGGTGAATGTAAATGAAAATGAAGATCGAATTGAAGAAATTCAGATATCATTTCAGTTCAAAACAATAGACATATTTTATATTTTCATTCGATTTCACAGAGTGTTCATACAAATACCTACTAGAACCGGATAAAACACATATTTATTTAAAGAAGAACTCTATATACTAATCAGATTTAACATATGTGCCATTTCGATAATGTAAGGTTGTTTTAAAAGTTTTGTCCATTTCAATGTCATGTGTTTTTGTAGCTTCTGTAATTTTGTCTATCAATAAATATTTATTCTGTTGTGTCGTAGTATATAGAGGGGACCGAGGTTGTAAGTCACATATCAATGATATTTTTATATCAATAGATAGTGTTTTTATACTCTTCTGAAATTAAATTTATTTTCTTCAACTTCATCCATCGGAAAATATAACAATTATCATGGAAAAGAAAAAGTGTGACTTTTAACCCCGTGCCGGGGATGGTTGTGACAGTATTTGGAGCAGGTAGTCACATAGTTAATTGAGGGATATAAAAACATTCAAATGAATATTTTCATTGAGAGTGAAATAAAATACGTGATTGATTATATCCAAGAAGATAAAAAGGTAAACACTTTTGTCATCTGGTAACTCGAATAACAAAAATATAAGTTCACCAGGCCGCTTCTGAAGTAGAAACACACAATCTATCGAAAGTATATTCAGTCAGTCTGAAATATTCGAAATCACAATTATGTCACATTGTTACGGTTTTATTTTCTCTTTCTAGATATAAAGAATTTTAGACTAAAAAGGAAGGGAAGAAGGAGAAAATAAATAGAAGAATCGGATTGTCAACAAATCTATATTATATGTGGTCTTGCCCTTACAGATAATCATTATTATTAAATATTTTTTTTTATTTCAATTCTTCTCAAATTTTCCTACTCTCACTATCTCTGGCAGTAAACTTGGTCTCTTCAGTCACTTAGATCATTAAAAATATAACAGCTATTACAAAATAAATAAAATTTCAAAACATAACCTATACTTGTCATCATCATCCATTCAGATTGATTTATGTCTGTATTGAAATTCTTCTCTATGATTGAAATGTCGTCCACATTTGGTACCATTGATTTGGGAAAAAGGTAACTAGAACTGGCACAGATGTGAAGGAAAGGAAAAAACTGGAAAAAAAATTGAAGTCCTCCATTTTGATGGTGATATTCAATTTACGCATTTTGCGGATTTATTCTGGAAATCTCGTTCAAAAGCACCAGATTATTGATAAGTTGGGTAATCTTAACCACCTTCACTCATTTGTGGATATATTTTCTGGAGTACTGAACATTCCAACCTTCTTCGACGTAAGTTCTACGTAATCACTTTCGAGGCCACACAACATCTAGGGTATGTTACCTTCTTCATTTGAACATTCACTACAATAGAATGTCATTAATACTGAATGTATTCATTGTTTTCAGGCCTGTTTCCTTCTTTTATTATTCTTGATTTGTTCTGCTTTATATATCAAGACGTAGAGTAGTGGAGTATAGTGCTAAACCTGGCTCACTCATTCCTTCCTGCTTAATAATAGGGATTTGGAATCTGTCATAAGGCTTCACTGGTTGAGGTATTTGCTTCTGCTTCAATTGACCCAATGCACCAGTGATATTTAAACACCCCAACTCTTAGGATACTCTCATGAAGTGGATCAGGACTTGAAGGAGACACCGACGAAACAGATAAGCTTTTTTTTCAGAACTGTGCTTTATTTCTATCATTTTATTGCTCAGCATGGTCGCTTTCACTGATTGTGCATGAATTACTACACAAATTGTTTTGTTTTCTTTCTTTATAGTTGTACAGTTATCAAGTTGTGCTAGACCATTAGTT
Organism: Leptinotarsa decemlineata; assembly: GCF_025532065.1. NCBI lineage: Eukaryota > Metazoa > Arthropoda > Insecta > Coleoptera > Chrysomelidae > Leptinotarsa > Leptinotarsa decemlineata. Next base: position 4,155,422 of record NW_027412549.1, on the reverse strand, counting down.
CAGTCACATCCTCATTTCCTGTAAAGAAAAAAGCATAAAAATAACAACTTCAAAAGAACCTATAGTGGGTCAAAATTAAACAACTTACCTCTAGCGTTAACAGTGTACACTTTCAGTATATATACTAAAAGGTTAAGGAATTTAGCGCATGTAACTAGTACATTTATGACGAATAATTGCCTCAAGAACATAATATTACCATACAATTTACAAGATTGCATTTTTGCATCTCATGCAATATTTACATGAAGATCGACCTTTGACCCCTGTTTACACCATAGTCCCTCTTTTTCTTTCTTTTCCTGTCACTCCTCTCACTCTTTTCCTTACTGAAATCAGGCTAGCCATCATTCATAATTGCGATTTCCCCAACTGTCAAACGTTTTTCATCGACGGACTCTTATTTTGAGATATTTATCCAGCTCCGGTTCCACAACATTGTCACCCTGTCAATTGTCAACGACAAGCAATTAACATTTATTTGATTTTGTTGAGGATTATCGAACTTGATAGGTTGTTTAATTTGGATAATATAGTTGGTATAACTATTCGAGTTTTATTGATTTATTTTCTTTTTTTTGTTCGATAAAGAACCCCACCCGTCTCCACTGAGCAAGGGTATGTTCAAAAAGGATTAAATATTTTGCTGCTAACGGCCAACCAAGCATCGCAAAGCGTTGTATTCCTTGGTTCCGAAGGTCCGCAGTAGCAACATATAACCTAGTAGCCTAGTATGGCGAATGTCACCTGGTAGTATTTGCGTGTTATCAAGGGTAATTAGTGATCTATCTGTAATGGACAATGGTATAAAATTGTGGTCACGATTGAATTGACCAATTTCACAGTTTTTACCACTGCAAGAATATTTGATTGAGGTGATGCTAATGGAAGAGACTGTGCAAGAATTTTTGGTATTTTTTACCGATGATTCTTTTATATATCGCCATTTGTTTTCCTCGATGTTTTACCATCCACTGATCTATTGCGCTGTTGTGGTATTTTCCCCAAGGCCCAAAACTGACCTGTTCAAAGGTTGTAGCCGGTGTGTAAAATGTAGTGGAAAAAAAAGCAGCATCATACAATTTTTTTCGCAAAGTTCAGTCCTTTAATGAACAAGTAAGAGCTGTGATAGTCTAACAGTAAAATACATAGGTTTTTCCTTGGTTGATTTCTCGTAGTTATGAAAATATTTGAGGAAAACGACAAATAGTTCTTCTGTCATCCATCCCGAATGATAACTTTCCCCTTCGCAGCCAATTGATTAATCTCTGATGGAAAGGTATTCAAAGTGCATTAGTGAAAAAATTGGGAACAGCAATAGCCAGGTTCACACTAGTCCTCCATACATACGGCAATCCTTCGACCTTTGAAGGTTGCCGTACATATGGAGCCAAAGCTGGTTATCGAAATATTCCAGGTTTTTGTAAAGGTGCCTTCGAAATTACAGTTTATCCTCTACGACTCGGTACAAACGTTTGAATAGAAAAAACGATCCCAGATTCGTACCTCAACTGATACGATTCTATTACTTCAGTGCTATATTTTGTACGGTGATGTATAGTCGTGTTTAATAGTGAATTATGTTAAATAGTGAACGAATGCGTGATAAATATATAGAAAGAAAGCGGAAACTGGGAAAAAAATTACGAAAAATTTAACGGAAATGATCATCTAGTTCAGATATAAGTAAGTGGAAATGAGATACATTTATAGTATATTACGTAGCGAGTGGGATAAGAATAAATTACCCACGAGCGAAAAATTCGCAAGTGGACGTAATTGGCGTACTATACTTTTTCTACGACTGACCGTAGAAAAGAATGGTAAAATATATTTCTTTGTGATTATGACTTTGGATTTTGAACTCATTCAATCAATCAGTCAGAACTCAATTAAATTGTTTACTGCCTGTCTCAAGCATAAAAACCCACTGACCAATAAGAAAGTTTTTCTTACATATTCAGAGGAATCGGGCAAAATTCGGATATGCAGTTGATTAGTACCTCGTTCACCAGATGAAGTGACACTTTGCTGTTCGCTCCAACTTAGGACGAGAAATGAAATACTCTGACAGAATTTAGATTTTCAATTATGGAATTGGGTCGATAATGACCACTATCTTGCACTGACTTGTGGCTATTGAGCCCCAAACCGGTCCGCAAGTGTGCCCATTTCAAAATTGAAGGTCGACTCTTTCAGTTGTATTGCCTTGATGAAGATTCCTGCTCTGACGCCTGTCAGATATAATCCAACGCCGTTCGTGGTATTAGCCAGGGGAGTAGTTGTTTTCTGATATGCGTCAGTCCATTCAACCTACAGTGTAGGTATATTCGAGACTGGCTTGAACATTTGAAGTTCCTTTTTTTTAGATTTGAAAAGAACGTTTTCGGAAAACGAAGTTATGTTTTTCTTTTCACTACAATTCATGAAATTTTCGAAATTATATTCGTATTTTTTTTTTCGATTTTGCAGCAGCAAATTATTCATCGCAATATTTACTTGCTGGGTAATATCTGGTGAAGGATTGGTACAAATTTCTTGAATTTTTTAATTTTTACAAGATACTAAATGACAGCTTATAATTAAAACAAGTAGTTGTTGATCCTCAGATATAACTAGATTCATTACTAACCCACAAACTGTTGAACAGTAAATTTACTGAAAATATAATTTTTATTTTGATTTTACAGAGAATTTGGACAGAAAATTCACTGATTTTGATTCTTGGACAATTGAATGTATTCATGAGATCATATTTATCAGAGTAAATGTTACATCATTTTTAGAAATTCCTCACTAAAGTGGCCGCCAATAATTTCGAATACACGTGTATTGTGAATGAGCCATTACCTCCCTGCTGTCAAACAAGAAATGATTATTTTCAAATGGAGGGAGGAGAAAAAATTATATACTATTTTTAGTGAACAAGGACGACATAATAGAATATGCCCCGGGGCACCACATATCCTATCATAGGTTTTGCATAGGTGAACCTATGTTATTGGCATTAAATAAGGAATCCATGACATATTTTTTGGCGGAAATCGCATGATATCAAAAATAATATACTAACCACATGGTTTTTACCAGAAATTGTTGAATTTACTCATATAATTCAATGATATTTTGATATTGATGACTTTAGTAACATATTTGAAGCATAGAAATATTTACCAAATGAATTCGAATAAATGATAGAGATAGAGACGAATATTTTCATCACATGTTTCATCGGTGGCAGTTTGTTCAAAGGCGAACAGAAAAATTTCGAAGTTCACTGCTGTGAAGTAGGAGACGGTAACAGTTCCGGAAATTTTCCAGTTGCTAGGCACAAATCCTTCTGAAGTTAACCTGGAAGGCCCTACAGTTCACGAAGAAATTACTAAACAATGAAACGGTTTTCTAATGGAGTACATTGAACGAGATGTTGAACGGTTTTCAGTTGTTGAAAAATTTTCTAGTAATAAGGAACTGTAACGCAACAATAAGAAACGATGACTTTTTGGGAAGATTACAATACCATTTGGGCAGTGGCCAGAGTGCTTTGGCTATTTCACTTGACGACTAATTGCTGTCACCGACAGAACAAACGAACGGTCTTCTATAATAAACGGCTTGCAGATGGTAGACTATTAACGAATATACATCATGCAAATTCAATGCAAATACGGTTTTCGATTTCGCCACAATTGAATTTATCGGTGAATAAGATCGTACAGAATAGCACTGTCGATAGTTCGCTATTTGTAAAATCTTCCCCTGAATGAGGAAAAACAGGCCAAAATATGAAGAAACCCGGAAATTACCTGCGGCTGGCAGGAAATGTGTCCATCAAACCACCAGCGTAGGGCTTTCGGCAGAATTTTATTGAAGCCTTTTTAAGTTGGGATGAGAGATTCAAAATACCTTGTCAATGCCAACCAATACAGGTATCCCTTCCTAAATATTTTGCTGTTGTTGAAACTAGTAGGAACAAATATAAAATGCGATCTGTTACAATCTGGAGCAGTGAAAAAGCATAAATTTTCATCACCATACTTCTTAATGAGAAAATCTCATTGACAATATAGATACATTCTAAATTAGAAACAATAGTTCAGGTTTACAAATCCGCTTCACTCCAAATTAGAATATTACAGATCAGCTCTAAAATTAGTTACCAAAGATTATTTTGTTACGTCAATAGATCTGAAAGACGATTTCTTTTTGATTCCAATCAATATAGAATATGTATTGAAAAATCACTGTTAATAATCAAAGTTACAAATTTCAGATCTTAATGATTGGTTTGAGTTATTGCCTATTTGTGTTTAGAAAAATTTTGAAACCCATCCTTGATGAAATGCTTTCGCATTTCATCATATCATATATAATCCTTGATTGATCCCAATATGGATATGTCAATATTGGGTGATTCTTAAACTGGTTATTATTTCAAAACTTGAAAAACAGAGTCTATGTTGATCTCTTTGGGTTTTATAATATAGCACGAAAGTAACTTCTCTTTTAGCGAACGATGCAGATATTTAGGTTTTATATATGATTCCGAAAGTCTCACATTTTCTTTAACACTGGATAGAAAACATAAAATATTTGACATCCTGGAAAAATGTTTACTTGGTGAATGAAAAATAATGAACTTATTACAGAAAAATGAACGAATTTTGATCAACAAAAGAAAGACGTAAAATATGAATATTTCAGATTCAACGCATTTGAGAGTTTTGCAAAACATAGGAAAGATTTTTGACAATACTACAGCAATTTCATACATTAGGGGATTGCATATTAAGAATTAAGTGATATAACCCAAGAAATTAGAAAATGGTGTGAAGATCGAAATTTATCAATTTTTGCCTCTTTCATCAATTTCAAAGACAATGTGGATGGATGCTGATAGTGAGTCCAGGTCTTCAGCTATCAAAAAGGAATATGAACTTTCAGCAAATAATTTGTTATCTCAGAAATAGATCTTCTTGCAATACAATAAAATTCAAAAATGAAAATAACAAACATTTGGGAATTTTCCGGTAGGTTTGAGATTTTCATAACTGAGGGGGAAAAACTTCCAAACCGGGTGCCGCCAAAACCGATATTAGTGTTATTGTTTTTTTAATCTAAGCCAGAACTCTGCGTGGTTTCAACTTCAGAACAATATGCTGTGCTTACGAAAAACTGCGAACATTTTCAGGAGGATATTTTGTTATTTACTTTCAAAAAGCTAATCCATCCTGGTGGTTTCTTGTTAAGCCGATTAGTTTGTATGGTTAGTAGTCTTTAAGGTTAGGTAGTAAGAGTACGGCTCTGTCGAACTCTATAGGTTATTTTTCAGTTAGGTATTCTCGTCAATTTTCTCTACGGGCTATAAAAACACTATTTTTTGCTATTCAAGCTTTCAGAAATTTATTTTTTCCTTCATCAAGAATATCTACAAAATAAATGTGATGCAAACATTGTATAGCAATGATAATTTTACCGAAAAGTCAAATATGACGTTGAATAACTTTTTTCGAGATCGATTGCCCTAACAACAAACTGATATTTTTGCACTCGACGCGCGTTTCGCCAACAAAGTTAGCATCCTCAGGAGAAGAAAATTGATCCAATTTTCTTCTCCTTTCTTCAACTTTCACACCAAAGGTTCCAATCTCATCGTTGAATATGACGATGAATATTCTGTTACAGCACCAGAGAATATGTGATTAATATGATAATTGCCTATACAGTGAGATTTAAATGTAAGTGGAGAATTATTAGTGATCTATATTTTTTCTTGTTATATATATATATATATATATATATATATATATATATATATATATTATATATATATATATATATATATATATATATATATATAGGCAAATTGCATATATATATATATATATATCTATATATATATATAGACATATATATGCAATTTGCCTATATATATTTATATATTCAAAATGAATCAATTGAAGATCTAATTTCACTCATATAAAATTTCTGTTGGAGTGTGAAGTGTTTGTTTGAATCCTAACCCAAACTTATCAGATTGTAATGTTTCTGTAATGTAATAGTGTTGACCTCAAGTACAATGGGCTATCAAATATTACTATCAGCCTCCAAACTTGTGGGCGAAAAGTTTTTTGTTGGCAATGTACATTCAAACTTTTTGGATAGAGCAAGGAAAAAACTATTTTCAAAGTAATTTGTTCTTCCCCTGACACGTTCGAACTATTAAACCGTGATCCAACATTCGACACATACAAGAGACAGTATCCTAAATGAGTAATGCGAGCCTCGGCGGTATTTCAAGATTACCTAGAGAAACATTTCTACTAGTTTCAACGATCCTGTCTCATAAGTTATTCCGCGCAACTCTCCAATGAAAAAAGTTCCGATACAGAGATTGTATCATCTTCCGCAGTATTTCAGAACTTCGATTTCTGCAAATCGAACAATCTCCCGTTCAATTATTGCAGCGATTAGAAACAGAAGTTCCAGAGTAATTGCAATTAGTTTTCGAGCGCGGATGCTGCGAGACATCTGAACAACGCGCGCTCTAACATCAAGTGTTTATGCCATAGTTTATGGAGGCCATACGTCAGTACGCAATGGCAGAACGATTCGTTCTTATCTCATCCGTAGAAGGTTGAAGTCTCGAATAAACTTCGCGCAGATTCAAGTATTTCTCCCAAGTCTTCGGAACACTTTTCAGTCTCATTGGCTTTTTAACCGATTGAAAGGAATATAAACGGCACGTTATCTTTCGACAGACAGTCCTAGTCACTACATATAATGATTCAGACGATAGTTACCTGTATGAAGGCCTGCCAGATAACGTAGATCATGCTGGGGTGGTACTCTTTGCTAGCATACTAGAAAAATATATACTTTTCTGGTTATGGGCTAATCGTGGTAGACTCCACAATAGACTAAACGTCTTTTTGCAGTCACTCTTTCGAGAAAGTTAGTAGCTTCACTACAGTCAAGGCTAGTCTGGGCAATTAGTTCAATCTTTCTATTGAGGAAAGTGAAAAAGTCAACTCTATTTTTCGATATTCGATCATTCATCGAAGAAAACGGACCGATACGTAGATAGAAATATAATTTTTTCAAGTTTTGAAGCAAAACTCTTCTGAAAATTTTAAAGTGTTTGATTGTGACAAACAATGTTTCTTCTTCAGGTCAATTAGAGGTTGGGCTTCTATCGCCCGAAAAATGTTGAAAGATTTTAAATCTAAAAGAAGATAAATGGTATTTAAAGAATTTAAAAAAAAACAAGAGAATTTATATTGGACGGTTTCATTGAAGATTATGATCTAAATCAGGGGTCTCCAAACTTTGAAGCCTTCGGGCCATAATGATTTTTTCAGTTTGTTCCAAGGGCCAATTTCTGCCCTTAACTATATTTCTAGACTACGATAGTCGCAAAGTGCGTGACCTAAGCAAACTTACACTTATTTGCATTTCAATTATTATTGTGTATTGTGACACTTAACGATATCTAGTGGCGAGTAGTGGTACTAGGTAATATATTTTTCAGCTACCCGCTAGGTGGCATTAGGCGTAATTAAATATTTGGAATTACCGCGTTGGTTCAAGAAAGTTCTGGTTCTAGCTAGTGTATTCCGATCACCTCGAGATGGCAGTAATAATTGCATATAAAAAGGCTAGCGGCGCAACTGCGAGTTAGTCTGCGTAGCAAAGGCGAAGGAAGCGAAACTGTCTATTGTGAAATAAAGAAACACCCGTCAATAAAAGTATTTTGATTTTACTTATTGTTTTTATGTGTGATTTGTTAGTATGGAACGTTCCAAGAAAAATGCAACTTTTAGTATTTTGTGATTGAGTCAAGTAATAAGGCGCTATGTTCAATTTGTAATGAAACCATAGCTGTTCTCAAATACTGTAACAGTAAACGACACTTTGAATCGAAACATCTTCAAAGTTACTCCAAGTATACAGGAAGTTTGCGGAAGGAGAAATTTGAAGCTTTGAAACGCGGACTCAAATCGCAGCAATCTTTGTTTATCAAAGCGAATACTGAACAAGAGTCTGCAACTCGCGCCAGCTTTCGTATGGCTCTCGAAATCGGAAAACGTGGCAAACCATTCACCGATGGAGAAATGATAAAAGAATGCTTGATTGCCGTAGCCGAAGAAATATGCCCCGAAAAGGTAAATTTATTTAAAAGTGTCAGTTTGTCAGCAAACACCGTGGCTCGGAGGGTGCAAGACATCGCAGAAAACATATAATCTCAACTATCTGATAAAAATGGACATTATGAGTGGTTTTCTCTAGCATTGGATGAGTCAACGGATGTGTCAGATACTGCTAAGGTGTTGATTTTTATTCGCGGAGTGGATAAAAGCTATGAAGTGTATGAAGAACTTCTTGATATTGATAGTATTCACGGCACGACAACTGGGGCAGATATTTTCAAGGTAGTTGAAAATGCCATTAATAAAAAGAACTTTCGATGGAGAAATTTGAAATCTATAACAACTGATGGAGGCAAAAATATGTATGGTAAAAATAAAGGAGTGATTGCACTTGTGTCAAAGGCTGTAGAAAATGATGGTGGTTCAAAACCATTAGTCTTACATTGTATCATTCATCAACAGTCCTTGTGCGGAAATGTTTGGATATGTCTGAAGTTCTAAAACCAGTCATATCAGTTGTTAACTTCATCAGATCCACTGGGCTGAATCACCGACAATTCCGCGAGTTTATTCAACAGATTGGAGAAAATGATTTACCATATCATACTGCCGTACGCTGGCTTAGTTGCGGAAAAGTCCTTAAACGTTTTTTTGAACTTCGAGCAGAGATCGAAATTTTTTTAAATGATAAGCAGCGCCCTTTTGTCGATTTAGAAAATAGTGAATGTATGTGGAAGTTAGCCTTCTATGTCGATTTGACAAATCATATGAACGAACTGAATTTGAGATTGCAAGGAGAAAATCAGCTTCTCCCTGATTTATACACCAATATCCTTCAGGCAGAAAATAATACTATTTCAATCGCAATTACGTAAAAAATGTTTCACACATTTTGAAACACGTGAAATATTCAGCCACACTACAGAGACTGAATTTCCCGTCAATTTTGCAATTGAAACTTTGAGTGCTTTGAAGATAAATTTTGATACTCGTTTTTGAGATTTTGATGTCATTGCGAATGAAATTAAGCTTTTCAAAATCCTTTTGATTCTGACATTGAAACCCTGGCTCCGAAAGTCCAAATGGAAATTATTGATTTACTGTGCAGTGATATGCTTGAGAATATCAAAATTTTTCAAAGCGATAGATAGGCCGTGGTAACCCGTGGCCACCCAGATTTCCAGACCTCACAGTTTAGGACTTTTTTCTCTGGGGACTTCTCACACAAAATGTTTACAATAACCGCTCAAGAGATAGAAATGAACTTTGTGCAAGAATTCGACAGGTATGTGCAGATATTAGCCCTCAAGAACTAAGGAACGTAATCAGATACATTCGTAAGCGCTTCGACACATGTATCGGAATACGTGGTGGATTAGTAGAGGCTACTAAATATAAGATAGAATTAATTGTTGCACTGAATCGAAACATTGCAATAATTAGTTATTAGTTACGTTTGTTAAAATATTTTGCTTCATTGTTAGTTGAATTGTGTGAATGTTATTCCGTTATTTTCATTAAAAATATTTACGCTATTTGTTTTTGAAATCATATAAAAATGATATGATAATAATGATATATTGTGACTGTTAGCTGTGTGAGTTTTCGAATTTTTGAGTTGTCATAACTTTGTTGATAATGAATATTTTTTCATGAAATTTTAGTCACACCTGTTTAGAGGCACTCTGAATCCAGTGGCGTAGTTATTTTTTCAATAAAAAAAGAAAAAATATCGTAGTATGCCTGAAACTTTAATAAACATTTAAAATTTTTTTCCAAGGTAGACCTTTCAGTACTTGACATTTCAAAAAAAAAAAATTAAAATCGATTCACAACTTCAAATTTTAGGGGGGTGTTTCCAATAAAAATGGGTCACAATGTATATATATATATATATATATATATATATATATATATATATATATATATATATATATATATATATGTATATATATATATATATAATATATATATATATAAATATATATATATATATATATATATATATATATATATATATATGTATATATATATATATATATATATATATATATATATATATATATATATATATATATATATATATATACATCGGAAAAGTCTAGGGATATTTTTATAACATACTGAATATCATAAAAATGAATGCATGAGGTCGTTTAATTTCGATTAAATTGGTACACTCGACCACCCTGTAGATTTCTATGGGTTGAACAAAGCCTGCAAAAACGGTAACTAATCTTTCATCAAGTTTTTTACAAACTGTAGGTTTTCGGCTAAAATGAATAATCTGAAAGTGTCGAGTTTGTGAATTCTATGCAGTTCTTGCTCAGCAATTAAACTGGAAATATTGTGCTTTAACATGGAACGCCATCACTTACCATTGGCTGAGATGAATAGAGCTGTAGGGCTTCTTCAAGGTGGCATGCGACAAAATGATGTAGCTCTTCGTTTGGGGGTCTCCCAAAGTGTTATCAGTCGATTGTGGCGGCATTTCCGTGAAATTGACAGTCCAACCGAACAACATCCAGTGCGAGAACGCGCTACAACTGCAGTTCAAGACCGATTTTTGGTCTTAACCGCAAGAAGACAACCGACAATCACAGCACCTGAGTTGGTTAACGTGTTGCAGCAGACGCACCATGTAACCATTGGTCGTGATACTGTCAGAAATCGACTGCATGAAGCAGATCTCCACAACAGAAGGCCACTTAGATGTCCACCTTTGTCGAGAGGCAATCGCGGTAGAAGATTAGAATGGTGTCAAGAACATCAAAACTGGGATGCAAATGATTGGGCCACAGTTTTGTTAACAGACGAATCCAGATTTGGATTTCATCCAGATTCTCGTCGAGTAAGACTGTGGAGACGACCTGGAAATAATGAACGTTTGAGACACGTCCAGGAAGTCCACACATACAGAGGTGGTACAGTAATGCTATGGGGCGGAATCATGATCGGCGGCAGAACCGATCTCGTTTTTCCAAATCGCTCCCTCACACCTCGACAGTACCTCGACACCATTCTTCTACCTATCGTCCGACCGTTTGCTGGTGCTGTTGATGAAAACTTCCACCTAATGCACGATAATGCTCGTCCACATGTCGCGCGTCTAGTGACTGACTGGCTCACCAACGAAGGAGTTGATTTGCCATGGCCAGCACAATCACCGGACCTGAATCCCATCGAGCATGTGTGCTCACCCCGAAACGGTCTATCGGTTGGTCGGATCGACCGAACGAAATTAATTTCTGCTTTTTATCGTGGGAAATAACATGCGATAAATTTTCCATGTCGAAGACGTTGCACAGATACCTGATGGTTTTTTACTTCAACTCTCTGCGCGGCATTCGCTGGGTGAGTTGTTTTTCCGTTGGGTATCTGCCATACGTACTTACAAATACGTAGGTCTGCATCATATTAATCAGGGGTCGGCAAATATAGTTTTAGGTGGGGTCCTGATACTGTGGGTAGATTTTAAGGGGGTCCAGAAAAAAAACGAATATTGATAATGAATATTTTGGTTCCTAATTATATTATGAATTATAAAAGAATTACAAGTCCTCTTGTGAGAAACTACACCGACGGTCTTGAGCCAGTTTTTAATAATTTGGTTTTCGGGAGAAACAGCAAAGTCGAAGTGTGTCTTCTAAGTGAGCCCCGGTTGATCTCGAACGATATTTGTTTTTTAAAAAATTCATCTTTGAGAAAGATGTTTCACATATGTATGTCGAGCTAAACATAGTGGCCAAATTGATAACTACTCTTTTACAATTTTCATATTTTTCTTGAACACGTTTGGCCCAAAATTCTTCAGTGAATACTGTTCAGTAAATTTGCAAAGACATATCTTATTGCAAATCTATATCTCCATGTGAAGTGATGGCTTTGGCAGGTTAAACAACTCGGCAGCCACATCTGTCCATTTTGCCGCTGCTTCAATTTCAAGTTGAGATTTAGGAAACAGAGATAGCTTGCCTATCTCTGCAAAGTCTTGGAATCTTGTAGAAAATTTGTTCCTAAGATTGGCCAGAAATTTTACAAATCCTGCAATGTCTTTTTCAGAATTCTTCTTTCTAAAATCAAGAATTGTCGGAAAATGAATAAATTCTTATTTAGCGATATCTTTTTCAAAGATATCCAGCTTACGACAAAAAGCAGACACGCTTTGTATCAGATCACATATCAATTTCCTTGTAACTCTCTATTGAACGCATCCAAATATTTCAAAATATCTTTCATAAAAGCCACAAACAGCATATTATGCTCGTTTACTGTAAACTCAAAGTGCTTTCTGGTTCCCTGCTCATCCAAGTTTTGCAAAAAGGAGAATACTTGTTCTTTTATTAGCCAGAAACGTTCAATAACTTGACCCTTATTTAGCCAACGAACATTGTTGTGTTTTAGTAAGTCAAAAAATACAGAATCACATTCAGAAAAAAACTCTTTGAGATGTCGGTGCCGAAGAGCAGAATGGAATCTCATAAAATTAATCAACTTGACCAAGTTGTTCATCACTTCTTTGAGTAACCTGAATGTTTATCTCTGATTCTCTTTACTACACCTTTTTCGTTGCCAATCGTTGCCGGTGCCCCGTCAGTTGAAAGTGAAACCATTTTATCATAACTGATATTATATTTCGTAATAAAATCATCAATGGCCTTGAATAAGTCTTCTCCTCGAGTGTTACCTTTCAACGGCAATATTGCTAGCAACTCTTTCCTCAAAATCTGACACTCAATGTCAAAAAATCTTACGAAAATTGACATTTGTTCATCATCAACCATGTCACATGATTCATCAAGGTGTTTTTGTAGCAGTTCAAGAAGAGTGTTTTTAATGTCTGCAGCTAAAATTTTATTTCTTCGTGTATTCCTTCTCGCTGACAATAGGCTACTTTGAATTGCAGAGACAACATCTTTTGTTTCCTCAAAGAGTGACGTAACTACTGCCAACATACATTCCTTCACTATCTCAGAATCCGAAAATGGTTTCTGGTGTTTATTAAAGGTCCAGCACACACATAACGCTGCTGCTGTGGATTTTTCTTGGTCACTCATGCAACGATCTAGAGCGATTTTGTTCTCTTTACGTAAGAACTAAGATATGCCTGATTTTTTTCCTTACAAGCCTGACTGCCGAAAGGAAAGTTTTTGTGGAATTGCTGATGAGTTGTTTCGTAGTGTCGCTTCATCTTTTCACTTTTAACAATAGCGAGAGTTTCATTGCTTATAAGGAACACTGGAACCGCTTGAGGCCTATCAGGCAGCGTAAAACACTTTTGTTCAATCCATTCTGCCGAAAACTTCCATTTTCACTGTCGACTTTTCGTTTTTTAGGATCCATATCAACGTAGGTACAGAAAGATTTTTTATCGAACGAACAAAATCATAAAACAAATGTCCGGTTACTCCATTGTTTGTGCTGCGACTGATGACTGGCAGTCCGCTTTCAGTGCTTTCCCACTTCCCCACTATCGATTTCGATACGCGCTCGTACTTGTTTCAACAAAACAGAACAGGAGCAAGCACGCTGAAGTAAGGTGAGTACGCGGTGCGCTGTAGAATGCTTCCGCACATATTTCTGGAAAAATGGTACGAAGTTCGAACTATGGATGTTTCGGGTGTATGACATAGATTTGAAATTATTTAAATCGCATCAGTCTGATTCGCACATACATAGGCTAGATATGAAACTTATTAGTAGTAGGTAAAACAGTTCAACTAGACACCTTGAAATAGAATATGTAGGTACTAGGTTAGAATTTTTATGCGTACTTGGTATATAATACAATATTTGGGGCGGTCCGCGGGTTAAACTTTCGCAGTCCGTAAACGGACCTCGGTCCGCCCGTTGCTGACCGCGGCTCTAGATATTTCATCATTTATATGGTATACTTTCCAATCTCAGGAAAAATACTGAAAATTCATTAACATTTAACAATTGAATTTCTTGAAGGACGCTTGTAACTCCTCAAGTCAAAAATTATTGTCTTTTCACAGATAACTCAAATAGCCCAGTGATTCCATTTTCCAAATTCAAGGTAATTACTGTATGTGGTTAAATATAGCTTGCCACTCGCTGGCGTATGCCCTTTTGAAAGTGCTCACAGTCATCCTGGTGTTTGTTCAGACAACATAAAGGCCTTTGAAATAAATGAGACCGATTCAGAGTGATTTTTGGCTGTTTACCTTAGGTGACTTTTGTGGAAGCTGTACGGGGTTCACTTTCTAAATTGATTGCTCAGTAAGGATAGATTTGTCATTGATGATTGAAGTATTTGAGAGAATTGGTTTCAATCTGTTCGCGTTTTATAAATCATACATTTTGTATGCCTGATTGAACAAGAGACATAAAAAGTCTAAGATATCATTGAGTCTGTTTGGAATCATTTCATTTATTAGGAAAAAGAATACTCCGTCTGATTGGCAGGTCAGTAACTAGAAGGTGTTTTGTTTGAAGGTGGTTGACAATGTTTTCTGGTGCATTATCTAATATGATATAAATTGATTTAAAATCCCTAAAAGAATATATGAAAAATTAAAAAAGAATAGCTGGAAAGTAATAATTATATCAAGCAAAAAAACTGAAATTACAATGAAATGAAATACAAGCAACAACCAAAAAATGAAAAAAAAAATTGAATTTTCAACCTAAAATGTACTTACTGAGCTCTTATCTTGGTGAGTAACAGATCACAATACAGGCATTTCAATGTCTAGGTGAAAGTTACTCATTCAAGATAATTGAAATTTATTAATTATGTATGTCATACAACAAATTGTATATTAACATGGAATAAATTTGATTTGATTTGATTTTGATTTGATTTGAGATGAAAAAATTAAAATTATTGACGGAAAATGAAAATTAAAAGATTCCAAACCAACTTACTTCACGATGTTTCGATTGTTAATATCCACAATCATCTTCAGGTGATAACCCGAATATAATTGTTATTTTTCGTCTAATCTTTTTTAATGTTTCACAGATTTTTTCAGGGATTTCAAATAAATTGATATTATGGAAGTCCGAACTGATTAAATAGTTGTCTGAGATGAAAAACCTCTCTCGATATGAAACAGAGGATGAACAAGTATTTCATCATAACTAATGGGTATTTATGGAAATTTCAACAAGCTGAGATAAAGAGCATTTTGGAACTTGAAGTGTTGTCTATAGTGAAACTTTACCCAACTTATATTTTATCGCTGGAAATAATTGAGAAAACAATATAAGTTAATTGAAAATCAATTTGGTTAACCGGACTATCTTTATGGGCGTCTCCCAGGTGTCTGTTCTAGGGCTGATCCTGTTTCGTTTCATACAAATGACATGCATCAGCATGTTCCACTATGCAAAAGCTTACCCATGCAGGAATGTTGACTTACTCATTTGTTGGATTCGTGGTTCAGATTATGTCCCGTGTGAGTGAGTTTTCAGTATACAGATGAAACTTTGGCCATTGAAGAAGCCCACAAGGAACCACGAGTCTGGTTGAGATACATTGACGACACCTTAATAATATGGAACCATCGGAATACTGAACTGGACGCGATCCGGAAACACATCAACATCGTAAGACCTTCCATCGCTTTTACAATGGAGAAGGAAGTCCACAACGAATTGCCATTCTCAGTCGTATTGGTGAAGAGGACCGACACTAAGTGGAAAACATCTGTATACATAAAACCCTCTCACACGGGACAGTATCTGAACCACGAATCCAAACACAATCAATCAACTAAAAGAGAAACCATCAAGACTCTATAAGACCGTGCTTTCGGGCTCTGTAATACAAAACAAGGTCCCGAGAATAAACTAGACATTATCAAAAATGATCTTCAACGGAATGGCTACTCCGAAGCGATGGTGGAACATACTCTGGCTAAAAAACAGCAAGAACCTCACAAGGAAGAGAAGCCGACATAACCAGTGCTTTCACTTCCCTACATCAGATGATTATCGGAAAGGATAAGAAGAATTTGGTCCCAGTACAACATCTGAACCTGCTTCAGATCCGAAACACTATCCGTAGCAGCCTCACGAAAACCAGACCACCAAACGTGGACTGCGATTCCAAAAATTGCACTTATCGGATACCCTGTGAGTACGGAAATTCCTATATTGGTGAAACTAAGAGGCCATTGAAGGGAAAGCAGGAAATCAGGAATAGCAGAGTATGTTTGGACCTCTTAACATAACATCGAGTGGACCCAATCGGAGATCATACACAAGGAGGAACACTGGTTCAAGAGGAAATTTGAAGATGCCGCATAGATGTCCAGAAATGTATTCAGCAAAGCTATTGTAGATATACACAACCCATAATCCCATAATCATAAACCCATAATCAAGGGAAAAATGGCCAACACCCACCAAACGGTCATCTTCCGCTAAACCGGTGAAGCGGAAAGAAGAGATAAGTGAAAGTACTCGAATGACCTATAAATAGTCATCTCTCATCGTTAAATTACTTGGCTTGGAATCTCTTAATTTTTTTTCAATTGCTATTTTTTATACTATTTTATTTCACTGTAATTTCATTTCAGAGTGTTTTGCTCAATATAAATGTTATTTTAAGCTAATCTTTTTAATTTTTCATCTGAATTGGTTCTTTTAGGGATTTCAAATCATTTTATATAGGTAATATTAGACAATGGAAGTCTGAAATAAGGAAATACATATTCAGCAAACTGTTATGAATAGCTTTCCATACTGAAATTGCAATTATTATTTGATCAGACTTAATCTTGATTATTTGACCACGTTTTATTTGAAGTCGTTCTTTTCAGGTATTCATAGGTATTCAGATTTGTGATATTGATGACTTATTTATTTTGTGGAAATTCATCTTCAGTTAGATATAGGAATAAAATACTTTGTCTAATTTCCAATTACTCGATGTATTGATATTAATACAACCAAGGTTTCGGTTTTCACACCATTCTCAAGTGTTCTAGCACTACTCTAGAGTAGTGCTCTAGTGCTCTTCGGTGTCGAATGGATCAGGAGTATATGAGCTGAATTGTGACTCTTGAAGAGCAAATTGAAGAGCATAGAAGTAGTTTTGTAAATAGAAAGACCAATTCTACATTTCCAAACCACCTTGTAGCAGAAGGACATGAGTTCAATCATGAATACGACCTGTTACATTTAGAAGAGAATAGTTTGAAACTCAATCTTCTAGAATGTTTAGAAATCAATAGATTCAGGAATTTGGGTAATTTACTGAATGATCAATAAATATTGAATAACTCCACGTTACTGAATATTTTTTCAAATCTGGAAACTGTGACATAAGTACAGGCAATTTAATTCGTTACAAACATAGGTGAAAAATAGGTACTTGAAATGTATGTCCTTACTTCAAATTGTAAAACTAAGTATAGTAAGAAATATTTATGGAGCTTTTTCCTAACACCAAACCAAACCGTTATTTCAAAACCTCGACATTTGTTTCGATCACCAAGTGATCATCTTCAAGAGGAAGATAAATTTGATCTTCCTCTTGAAGATCATGCTACAGAAAATGATGGAAGCCACGGATTTTTTTAAAGACAAAAAAAACACAAGCACTACATAAAAATCCTTAAGACACTCTCAGAGCGGTGCCTGTGCAGAAGTAGTGATTCACATTGGATTTGAATCGCTGGATATTAAATCCAATTGAAAGAAACGTTCTCAGGAAGTTTATTTCATATAAACGCAGTTCTCCGGAAGAAAGAGTTCTTAAACAGTGAAGTGTGAGGTGTACTGAGTTGAACCTCAAAACGATGAACAGCTACAGTCCGTCACGTATTTCTAATATATACCGCTCTTGGTGGAATCAAATGTGTCAAGTCACCTGAACACTTCCCGTGAAAGTATCTATAGAAGAGAGACAAGTCTCCAAACTTTTTCGATGTTCTAGGCTATCAAAGTTGCAAGTGGGTTCCGCGTCTCCAATCAGGAGGATGTCTCTTTTCTAGATGGAATCCAGCAACTTCAGGGTATGTTTGGGGGCAGAGCTCCATACATGTAGAAGACAGACAAGTCTCCAACCTTTTTTCGATGTTTTAGGCTATCAAAGTTGCAAGTGTGTTTCGCGTCTCCAATCAGGAGGATGGCCCTTTTCTGGATGGAATCCAGCAACTTCAGGGTATGTTTGGGGGCAGAGCTCCATACATGTAGAAGACAGACAAGTCTCCAACCTTTTTTCGATGTTTTAGGCTATCAAAGTTGCAAGTGTGTTTCGCGTCTCCAATCAGGAGAATGGCCCTTTTCTGGATGGAATCCAGCAACTTCAGGGTATGTTTGGGGACAGAGCTCTATACATGTAGAACAATACTCCGAAGAAGCTCTGATCTAAACTTTATAAAGCATCAAAAGTTGCTGAGGTGTGTACAGTTTTCCAGCGACATGATTGTGTTTTTTTAACCCCCATCAAACTTATCGAAGCAAAAAGCGGAATTGTCTGACCTGACATTACTATATCCGGTTCGGAGACATTTATCTTGGAGAAAACCGATACCTGGGTTTTGAAGCATTGAATTCAAACTGGGTACTTCCACTCCAACTCGAAATCACTAAATTCTCATTAAGATATGCAACCTCTTGCTGCAGGTGAAGATAGGTATGCCTGGAATTCAACTGAAATGACGAGATAAGTGTGTTGTCGTCACCAAAGCAATATATTGGATTCTTGTTTTTTTTTCAATAAGTCGTTGATATACAATAAAAAGAGGGTTGGAAATAATATGGATCCCTGGGGAATACCAGCGTTGATGATGAAAGTATTCGAGACGTATACATTGGCGGCTACTTGTAGGGAACGTTCTTTCAGGAAGCTGAAGAGCCATACACAAAAATGATGCGACAAACCATAGCATCGAAGTTTGGCCAGCAATCCCTCATGCCAAACATGGTCAAAGGTTTTAGAATAATGAAGCGCAACAGCTCTTGATTCTACATTTTTCTCGATTGCTTTATTCCAAATATGGCTGACATACGATAGAAAGTCGCCTGTTGATCTTTGTTTCCGAAAGTCATATTGGTGATCGCTTAATATGTCGAAGTCTCCCAAATTTTTATGGATATCGCGTTTTCTACATGATTTTTCATATCATTGATAGCAAAGCGACTGGTATATAGTTATTTGGAAAGAAAAACAGAAAAACCCCTATCTTGTAAGACAGGTTGAAAAGTCTGCAAAATACTGGTGCGGTTCATTTGCGCACTTTTCAAGTACGATGACGGGTAAACCCTAAACATTTTTCTGAAGAAGGCATTTGCCTTCTATTTAGTGGAAAACTCTTGTGATGTTTAGAAGCATAATACTGACATACATAATTTCGTTCAGCTTATGTATGGAGTTTTTGACTAAGCATGCCAGAAATCGTAAGTGAAGTAAGACCTCATAATTTTTAGCACGCACAAGTTTAGACTTCTGAGAGTTGCCATCTGTGAAGGAGCATCGACTGGTAAACAGAAAAACAGAATTTAAATTCAGTTTTTGGAGTTCGACGAAGTGATACCTCTTGAAGCCAATTTGTCCCGCTGAACAAAGTCGGAAATTGGTCGATAGTTTTGTGAATATCTCTGATTTTGTATTTGTTTCGGGACTACCAGAACAATGTTATGCTTTCATTTTTCAGAGGAATATGCATTGGTAATGTTTAGCAAGAATATCTCTTGATTAACATACCGTTTTTCAATATGTCATTAGATACTGAATCCTGGTGCTTTCGATTTCATATAACGCCCCATTACTTTTCTTCAGAAGCCAGGTCATTATATACAGTTTCTCTAAGAACGCATCAAATCCGATTTTTTGAAGAGGTTTCGATGTTCACTTTATCTATATCAACATTGTTCCATCGTACTTGTAGAAGATGACACTTTGTCATACGGAAAGATCAAATACTAGATATTTGGAGATTCAGCAAGCATATTTCATAGTGTTGATCCTATTCCTGAGAACTGAAATAAGTCTGCATCAAATGAATGATGGAATTGAGCCTAAGGTCACAATTTATGAAAAGTCAATGGAAAAAAATCTGAAAAATATGTAGCGTGTGTGTTTTAGTACGGTTATGATCTAGATTCATTGAAAATAATATCTGGTCAAAATTGCAATTGTAATTGCTTTTTCTGTATTGTCACAAATGTCACTGCTTTATTTAATTTTTGATGAATTTTCTTCATTTTCATAGATAATTATTACTATTGCCTGTGAATTCAAGCTCTTGTAGAGCAAACACTAATCGTTGAAGGCAAAATGTCAAAAAGAGCAATATAAGACCTCAATGACTTATTTCTGGAATAATAATACAAAAATTATAAAGAATTTTTTCGTCTGTTGTTGAGTAAATCAATACTAGTTGGCAACATGAACTAATTTTGAATCTATCTTACTATTTTTCTCAACACTTCACAATTTTCAAATAAACTGTTTTATCGTAACGTCTTGTTTTTATCGAGGAGAAAACCAATTGCGAATGACCCTTTTCTCTCTTTCTTTAGGCATTTTCAATCTACTGTCCGAGAAAGGTTTTTCTAACAGAGTCATGCATATTTCACACGGTGCCCTATCGACGACAAAGCTGATCCCCCACGGTAAACTAAAGATGCGTCAGTCATTCCTTCTACACGCTACTCGCCTCTGGAGATTCATTATTTAATAGGGCTTTCCACGTCTCTCATCACTTTCATGCATATTGCGTTGAAACTCTCAATGGGGACTGTTTAGATAAAGTGGACGGTGCGTGTTCGGTCGTAAACTGAAGAACGGACTTGATTTCAATTCTTCTGAAGTTATTTCCGTAGTTCTATTCGATTATGCAGGTGTGACGAAGTTTGACGGTTACGATACTTTCACTTTTATAATTCAGTCACAAGTTCAGGGAGAGCTCAACAGGCTGTATAACGTTCTTTAATACTTTCATTACCATAAGTAAAGGTGATAATAACGTAATTCGCATCACCTGTCAAATTTTGATTTGTTTTCAAAATAGTTCCAAAAATGGAATTATCAATCAAAATATTGAAAAAAATTTAACATGATGTGAAACAACTGAAATAAATTACAATACTTCAATGAAGAAATTTATACTTAATACTCTGTGTAGACCTAGCTGAGGCATTTGACACAGTTGATAACGGCATGTTATTATAAAAATTAAATGGGTATGGTATACGTGGCCCAACATACAATATTTTGGAAGACAATCTATCGATGTCAATGAAAGTTGAAACATGTGTACCACAGGGGACAGTTTTAGGTCCCACATAATTTCTTGTTCACATCAATAGTATCTGTTTCATCAGCAATTTTGGGAGCCATCTCATATCATGTGCACGATACAACACTCATATTCACAGGTAGTAGTTGGAAGGAGGTATTCGGAAAATCAGAAAAGAAACTCAGAGATATCCAGATATGGCTTGATGTGAAAAAAAACTGAATTTTTACATTAACCCCATTTCAGAACGATCAACCGGTTAAGTGGGAGAAAATTCGTTGACGTTTATTTTGATGAGGAAATCAACAACAAATAACATCAGTGGAAATGGTTCAGAAACACCTCCACCTAGTTCCATACAATATAACAGTTTACTCTCAAAGCGTTCCGTTCATCATTCAAGATGTCCGGCATTCCCGAACAATTCTTTGTCGCAGGTCTCCTAGATTTGTAGGCTTAGTAGAATACACTTTCGGCTTCAGGTGTCCATCGGTGTGAGATGAGGTGATCTAGCTGGCTACTCCACCGGATCCCTTCTGCCGAAACAACGCATTGGAAAACGTTCGTCCAAAAACTGTTTCACCCGAACATCAAAATATGGGGGTGCACCATTCTGCTGGAATGTTATTTCATTTTCCACTAACTTGTCATCATTTTCTAGAATTTGTGTAAGCATAGGCTCTACATAGTCTTGTAATAGATTTAAGTATGTGTCTCCATTGAGATTACCTCAAATGAAGAATGGTTCAACAATATGATTACCAAGAATGCCGGCCCAGACATTCAACTTTTGTGAAGTTTGTGAATGTGTTTCCATCACCGAATAAGGATTTACATCGTTCCAATAACGACAATTATGTCTATTCACTTCACCAGTCAACATCAAAGAACTTTCGTCTGAAAAACATGTATAATAGGTTTGGGTTATTGTTCAATTTCTCGGTGAACACCTCACAAAACTAATGTCGACGATCAGGATCATGTTTGTTTGATTCCTGAACTAGCCTCAATTTGAAAAGATGGAATTTGTGAGCTTTCAAAATACGAAAAACACTAGCAGGTGATACACCAGACGCTCTAGCTACTTGTCTGATAGATTGTCGATTATCCATTTGTACATGTCCTGAAACTGAAACTTCAACTCATTTTTGACATGGCGGGATACTTCATGTTTTCTGTTGTAAACAGAACCTGAAGTTCGAAACTTATCCATTACCTGTTTAACGTATTTATGGCTCACGTTGTGGTCTGGATGATTTGTATTATCAATTCTTGCGGCAGCTTTAGCACATTTATTATTTCGATAATAGTTTGCAACAATCCTATATTCTTTCTTCAGTAGAATAATCCATGTTGGAACACAGGGAACAAGGATGATTGAATAATAATTCGTGAAGAAGTGACAGTCGCCAACTACCTACTTTTTGTTCTGCAAAAACTAGATTGAACAAAAACTACCAGTGCATAAAAAACTAACAATGTCGTTCATTTCAAAACGTTTACCACTGATTAAATAAATTCTACAAATCTAGAAGACCTTCGACAGAGAATTGTTCGGAAATGCCGATTTCTGTCTCCGGACATCGTCAATAATGTTAGGATTGCTTTAGAAAGTAGACTGTATTATTGTATGAAACTAGATGGAGGTCATTTTGAACACTTTATCCGTTCATTGTGTTGCCATTGATATTACTTTTGTAGATTTCGTTAATAAAATAAGCGACAGCAAATTTTCTGATTTTTCTTAAATAAAACGTTCAACATTTAATTGGAAACCTGAAATTTCGGGTTGATAAAAAATTATGTAACTATTTGTTTGAAATGACCTGTCACGAAACTTAATGTGACAAACCAAATTCTACGCGGGCGAAGCCTCTGGCAACAACTAGTTGATCATATAAATAAAAAAAATAATTATTAAGATACTTCAACCTCAAATCCTGAAAATAGCATTTTCAATTACGTATTTTTTCGTATATAAGTTTTCATATATATTTTTCATCTCCTACATTTTCCTGAGTTTACCTTTCAAATTGCTTTTTTCCAAAATAAAAGGTGGCTGTTACTGAAGTAACTATATTGACTTATGAAGTTGTATGCATACATTCATATTGTCACTCAGTTAAGAACTTTCCAATATCAACATTATCATACATTCATCATTAATTTAAAGTAATTCATGAATTTCATCGTCAATGGTCATTGATAATGGCATTAGGATAAAAATTCAATTAGGAAAATGAGTGAGTAGCATCAATGAAAAGCAAGCAAATCAACTTCATCAGAGGCTTTAACATCGAGGGTATAAAATAAGTCATAATTCGATCACCTTATAGATTAAAGAACTATAGTAAACTATAGTATTTTCAATAGACTTTTTTCGCTCTGAATGTCTTTTATTTCTTTTTATTTGAGAGGTAGTACTCTCTCTGTGTTTGATGTTCGTCCAAAATATCCTTGGTAGCAGGTAAACCACATTCTGAAAACTTTTTTAAGGTCGCTATAGTGATTGCATTGGAAAAAAATTTCATGAAAACGAAGAGAAACTTTTTTTCAATATTCCTGATGAATAATATATTTTAGGAAATACCATCATCTGCACTATCAATGAACAATACATCGAATCAGTCGTACCCCAATTCACTTTCAGTTGAAAGTAATTGGAGCAAGCATTTCCTTTCCGCAATCAATGTTATCTTTTCCGTAGCCCTCGATATTTTCGACCATCAAATTTTGCCACCCACCCTATTATTTCTGTCACTTCATTTCAGTTATTCATTACATGTCCCCCATACTTACAGAGGGTCCCTCTTTCCTATTGTGTTGCTCGACACTCGAACAAAGAAGTCTTTAGCGAATGTTCAGTTATGGGAAAACGTCGATATCGATTAGTTAGACGAAAGGCATAACATTGCTCGGGATATTTATCACTTTCAGAAAATAGAATAAAAAAGCAAGCCTTTGTAGGATTTTGGTAGTTACTTCGATATGCATTATATGCATTTTTCATTTTTGAAATATTTGTACTAGTTTCATTGAAAAAAAATGTTCATTGTACAATATTTTGATTATATTGTTGATATTTATTCATCTTGTTAGAGTTCCACTTATTTTGTCGTTTTCCACTTTCATTAAAATATTAAACCATGGCTACCTATCAGTAGTGAAATACCAAAAATCCGAATGAATATACTTCTGAAATTGTGACAGGTGTAATTCTTTCACTTACATTTTTAAATTTGGTTGTGGAGAACATTATTTATAGTCTTCATTTTCCCTCAGAATGTTTCAATATGAAATGAATCAAAAACAGAAAAAACTAGAATGATAATTTTTCTGGAGGATCATCTTCACTTATATACAAGGTTATGGCTGACCGAGGTACTTAAATGGTACTGATAGTAGGTCTTTTGAACAGAGGATTGTTGTATTACTAGAAGTAGATAATGAGAAGAGGGTGGATTGGCCGTTAGCAATAATTTTGGAGATTTTCCCAGGCAGAGATAATATAACAAGAGTGGCACGAATACAAGTGAATGAGGGCGAACTAATTCGTCCACTACAAAGAGTAATTCCCATTTGGAACTATCCACAGATGAAAGCATTAAGTTTTTTAAACGAAATAAGGAAATAGTATCAAAGTCCGGAAAACATGAAGAAGAGCAGACTACTGAAAGAATTACAGAAGAAGAAAAGAAATCAGGAGGAAAAGGACAAATATTCAGAATAACGAAAAGGGAAAAAAGCATGAAGAGTCCAAACCGTTCTGAATTCGTATAAATTTCTTGAGGTTCATTGGCGGTAGATTCGGATACATTTCATTGAACTTTCTACATGTTCTGCTGATAATTTTGTCACACTGTCCAAAAATAATAAACAAATTCATAAGAACTTCGTTTGAATAGTTTTGTTCCATCGTTTTGAAGGTATTTGCAACTTCTGAAGTGACGAAAATGTCGATATTATAAGGAGAATGTCACAACGCTACTGTCAAATAGTAATCATGGCCTGCTTACCAAATACCGAATGGAAATACCATTCTGAAGGGACATTTTCACAAATAAATGTTCATAAGTCCGAAACTTGACTAGTTAGGTATAGGTATGATATACATAGAAAGGAAGCAAATTTCAACAGCTTTCCGAATTTCCAATAATATATAGGGTGTTCCATTTAAAATAATCAAATTTCAGCAACTTTTTCAAGCAAACGAAAAAACTGTATTTTTTTACCACCCTGTATTGAAGTAACGGAGATTAGGCTGACGTGTGGGAAGTGTCCACAAGTATCACCTAACTCCAAACCAAATTTCGATATCATAGTACTTCTTAATTGAAAGATATCGGCATTTTTAGAAGTCATGATTTTCGAAGAAAAAAATTGAAATTAATTTTTATTTCGAAAACGGTAACAGATAGGTATAGGGAAATATCGAGAAAAGTTGTCGGGCAATTGTTGGAGATTCCAAAAATAATATTATAGACAGAGTGTTCCATTTGAAAAATCAAAGTTGCTACTGCTTTCTAATAGAAGCGGCAACACCGCATTGTCGAAAATATTTTAGTTGGCTAGAGAATGTCCGAATATGCCCTCCATTAAATTTTCAAAGTGATCCGTTGTCTGGTTCACCAGAAACGTCTAATGTGCCATCCACCGTGAATCAGCCTGTATATATATATATATATATATATATATATATATATAATATATATATATGTATGTGAAAAGGGTTCCAAGACAAGAAGCAAATAGTTTTAAAGGAAAAATTGAAAATTGAAATAGGTATACTTTTGAGAGACATTCATTTTTGGGAAAGAGAGGTTTTTTGACTTTTTTTTTTCATATACATACAAAACAATTTGGGAATTTTTCAAACAGAGAATAGAAGCAATTGCATTTTTTGTGTTCCGAAAGTTCAGACTTTTTCATCGTAAATTTCCACTTCTTTCAAAATATTCCATTTTTATTTCTCAAGTATTACTAGTTCATGTTTCATTACCAGAAAAGTAAATGCCTTTTTTTATCTTAGTTTATTGATAATAATCGCAATTGTTATGTTTCGAAAGTTTAGACTTATATTTATAATTTTATTCCAAAAAAATTACTAGTTTTTGTGTTATTAACGGAAAACTAAATTTCTTTTTTTGTCTCGAAGTAACAATTGTAATTTTCTTGTGCTGTAAAATCAATAAAACCCATTTTTTACTCGTCATTCTGAATCTATTACACATATTTTTATGAGTTTCATGTCGGCTGAACTCGTGGATTAGACTAATAATAATATACGTGAGCTCTGAGAATATTAGGTTTCATTTTCACAACCACTTCCTTGGCAAGAAGACAAAATAACGAAGGTATCGGTTGTACTCCATCGAAAATGCTCGGCAAGAACGGCTGAAACTCGTTGAATACGATTTGAAGTAGCCGCGTAACGGAACCATTCATCTTGGAGATAACATGAAAAGGTGGTTACGATGGGACTCGCGGAACACTGTGACGATTATGTGAGGCTGGACCAACTGAACGAAGCATTGGTGGAGTTGGACAGGATTTTCTATGGCGTAATTTTCTATGCAAATGTCCCAAATTCTTTTATATGAAAATTATTATTCACTACGACGGTAAGTACAGACATTTCATGACTGTAGTATTTTTTATTTTTCATGTTGCTGACTCTCTTCCTTGTATATCCATTGTTTCCATCAAACATGTAGTAAGTACTCCGTTGAAACTTTTTTGTAGACAATGCAAATCAATAATATCTTTTTATGGTCCAATCAAAGTCAGAGCCTGAAAACAAAAAAAAATCACGATCCAACTCCACAACGCGTTATTTGGACCTACCCTAGGCCTCCTCAGTGGTGCTAGGCTGAATCATGAATGCATTGGTGAATTCAAGTATCCTTAAAGGACAAGCCTGAATAAGAAAAGGCGATAAAATCTCCCCTTCAAAGACACCATCTATGGGATCGGTAGACGACTCAGACTCCGAATATCTATTAAAAATTAGGTTCCCAAAGACAGTTATTTCTGAAGTAAGGTTTCTATATCGATAGCCGAATGGGAATTTCAAATGTCCATAACAAAACTATGGGTCATAAATAAATACCTAATGAGTCTTTCCGTACAGAACCATACAGGGGGTGAAGGATACTGTCGAGAAAATTAATGCGGTTCTGGTGATTGAAAATAGATGTTAAGTGGTTGAGCATATTTAAAATGCCGCGGGATAATTTGAAGCTAATTCTGCAGTACCACAAGGTTCCAATTTAGGACCTTTGTTATGTTTATCAATGACTTGCTCTCAGTTCTGAAGTACTCAAACTGTTTATTATTTGCAGATGATCTCAGAATTTTTAAAAATATTGAAACTGTCAGAGACAGTGTTATGTTGCAGAAAGGCTTGAAAAATGTTTGCGAGTAGAGTAAAAATAAACTATTCTTCAATCAGAAAAAATGCAGTGTTATGAGAATAACGAAGTTGATACAATAACGAAGTTGATACAATAACGAAGTTGATACAATAACGAAGTTGATTACATGACGCAAGGAGAGGGGTTAAAGAGCGTTATGGAAATGAAAGTCCTGTGTATTATATATGATGATAGACTAACCTTTTCAAACCAAGTGAAAATATAATTCAATCAGCAAACCATATGTTAGGCTTCATAGTAAGACAAATATCATTTTTTCCAATATAGAAGCTATAAAGATTTTGTACTACACACTAGTCAGATCGAAACTTCAATTCGGATCAGAAATTCGGTTGGAAGTATATCAAACTACACTTTTCGAAGTAGAAACAATTCAAAATATTTTTTTGGATTTTTGTTTTACGAAAAAATCGTATCTATCCTGACTACAAAATAGTTAGAACAACGCAATTGAGAAATTAATTCAGAATATTGCCTCTGGACGATACAAGAAACCAAAATATACCGGGTGTCCCACATTTTATGTGACAGGCAATAAATGGTTTGTTGAAGGAGATACACAAAAATGTTTCATACAAAAGTTTTAGGAGTTCATGAGAGCTATATTTTGATATGATTTTTAAATATACAGGGTGTTTGGTGTAGGTGCTACAGACCAAAATTCCATTTTTTAAAATAGAACGTCCTGTATATCATTACATATTCAGATGCTACGTTAAATTCTGATATCATTTCATGTTTGGTTTTTGAAATTCGGTTACGGCGTTGTTGAGTTATTGCTTGAAATGTAAAGTCTTGAGAACGACTATTATTTTTTAAAATATCTCATACAATTATTCTCTCTGCATCAGATCACATGAAAATTAGTCAAAATTTTGGGTGTTCGAAGTAATGTTTTCAATTTTGAGTTGTGGAATTCAGTCAGGAATCATTTTGAATATGAAACAATTGCGAAATTGAAAGAGGTGTATTCGAAAACAAATCTTTAATTAATAACAATGTAAATAATATAACTTGATAAATCATTTCATAAGAATGGTAGGTACCTAGAAATAAGTCATAAAAATTGTTCAAAGTGATACCCATTAGATATTATACAGGCTTCGAAACGTCGAATCACTTCTCTCGTACAAGTCGCTCTTATAATATCAGGCGTAATAGCACTGCACGCTAGTCGAATTTTCATTTTCAGATCATCCACATTCAAAGGGGGAGTAGTGAAAACAATATCTTTCAAATAACCCCATAGGAAAAAATCGAGCGGTGATAAATCTGGGGAACGAGCCGGCCACCAAATTGGACCCTTATTACCAATCCATCTATTTGGGTACGTTCTATCCAGATATTCAGTAACAACCTGTGAATTGTGAGGAGGAGCACCATCTTGTTGCCACCAAATTCCTTGTCGGTCGACTATGGGAATATCTTCCATCAACTGGATCAAATCATTTTCTAGAAAATGTAAATATCGCAATCCATTGAGATTTTCATTGAAAAAGTAAGGTCCTATGATGCGGCCTTTGAACAATCCACACCATACATTAATACCCCAAGTAGTTTGAAAATTACTTTCGCGGACCCAGTGGGGATTTTCTTGAGACCAATAGTGACTGTTATGTCGATTCACAACTCCATTATTGTGGAATCGCGATTCATCGCTCCACAAAAGTTGACTGAATATTTTAGGACTTTCATGTAATATTACCTGAATACAAGCAATGAATTCAAGTCGTCGTTCAAAGTCCGTGGGTTTCAAACCTTGTACCAACTGAATTTTGAATGGGTGGTATTTATTTTCTTTCAGAATTCTCTGTACATTAGATTTACTCACACCGACTTCTTCTGCAAGAGTACGGATAGAAACATGTGGATGAATAATAATATAAGCCAACACATTGATCTCTAAATCTTCAGTTCTAACAGATCTCGTATGATGACGATGCTTTATAGTAGAAGGAAATGACCCAGTTCGCAATTTTCTTCAACTCTCGAAAAAGTCATTCGTGACGGAATGGGTCTGTCTGGAAAACGTTCTTGGTATAGACGTTGTGCTTGACGGCAGTTTTTCTGACATTCCCCAAAAATTAATAACATATCAATGCAATCACTTGGACTAAACGCGAAAGGCATACTGGAGTTTTCGCACAAAGAACACAGTTACTGTTTTGCAAAGAATCACTGAATCGAACTGACAAGTAGATACAATTCAACAACATTTGTTACTATGGCATCAACAAGCATAAGCTACTTGATGAAATTGTGCAATATAAAGCAATTCACCCTCAAGTTAGTCACATTCTCAAGAATTTCAATATTATATTCAACTGATATCGATACCGTATCGTAGAGGTGAGAATAATGGTTTGTATTCAGTAGTAGTCTAGTTCAATTCAATAAAAGATATAGACTGGATTCGTGTACGAGTAAATAAGTTTTTTTTGAAACTTTATATTTAAGGAAAAGTGCAATAACTCAACAACGCCGTAACCGAATTTCAAAAACCAAACATGAAATGATATCAGAATTTAACGTAGCATCTGAATATGTAATGATATACAGGGTGTTCAATTTTAAAAAATGGAATTTTGTCTGTAGCACCTACACCAAACACCCTGTATATTTAAAAATTATATCAAAATATAGCTCTCATGAACTCCTAAAACTTTTGTATGAAACATTTTTGTGTATCTCCTTCAACAAACCAGATATTGCCTGTCACATAAAATGTGGGACACCCGGTATTATTATTTTCATTCGAAATACTGAATATTGTAGGTTTGTTTGAATAATGAATATATAAGTAAATGAATAAATGAATAAATACATAAATAAATAAACAAATAAATAATCAATGTCCTAAATAATAGATATATAATTTATTAATTATCAAGAACAAAATTGTTTAAATCATTTTCGGTCTATATTGGCAGACATCGTGAGGATCATCATATGACTGATATTATGCAAATACATTATAACGTATAAAAAATACACTTCAATGTGAGATTTCCACTTGAAAGTTTACAAAACCGCGACACGTGTTTCGCTATACAAAAGCATACAATAACTATACAATAAAGTCACAATGCAAGTATTTTGACGCCTGATGATATTATTTCATAGCGAAACTCGTGTTGCGGTTATGGAAATCTCACATTGAAGTGTTTTTTTGAATAAGGATAGAAAACAGTTTTTGAAATGATATTTGAAATTTCAGTAATAAGAATACTCGTCTAAAAAAGGACAGGAATACCCTATATGTAATGCATTTTTGGAATCTACACAGTATTTTAGACATATTTTGTTTATCAAGTTTCAAACACTAAGTCTTAACATCATTGGCATAGTGTTCTTCAAATAAAACGTACTCATGCTCTGAAATGGACAATTTTTTCCATAAAGAAGTGTGTGATGAAGTTGGTCGATATTGATTAAATAATCAACTTACGACATTTCACTTTGAGATTTTTACCTTTTGACACAATTTTTACTAAACAGTTAACACTACAATAGATGTTCAGCTCTACAATATTTTCTTTGTGTAACCAATTATATTGTATTATTTGGGGAAAAAAGTTTTTGGCTTTCTACTACTCCATCTTGATACAAAAAATGTGGGAGTCTTCCAAAGAAAAGAAGGTAGTAATCAATTTGAAAATAAGTTACTTTATACATGGATGTGTAGATCATGCAACGAAGCAACTTTCAGACACAAACCGGAAGGAAGTCCTCCTGAAATAGCTACTTTCATATAAACATTGAATTACACGAAAGAAAATATCCTTTCGAAACAAATACTTTT
Source organism: Leptinotarsa decemlineata (assembly GCF_025532065.1). Classification (NCBI taxonomy): domain Eukaryota; kingdom Metazoa; phylum Arthropoda; class Insecta; order Coleoptera; family Chrysomelidae; genus Leptinotarsa; species Leptinotarsa decemlineata. The sequence goes on along the minus strand of NW_027412549.1, from coordinate 4,123,816 downwards.
ATATGAACACTGAATTATACAGAAGATACTTTTCTCTAGTCAGTTTGTATTCCAAACATTCGTTATGGAATGAAATTCAGATATCATTCACAGGAGTTCTACTTCAAATGAATGGTAATAAATTGATCACTTGCATGGAATACTGTCATCCTCACTGGTATACATCGATGTTACGCCATAATACACTTGCCTTAGGGCTCGTCAGTACCAAATTGGATAACATTATAGAAAATACACACAATTCATTCATGAATTACGATTTTTAATGTCACGGAATAAGTTTGTATATTGTATCAGTATTGAAAACATAAAAAAATACATATATACGCAAATATACAAACACATATCTCATTCGTACATATTTTTCATATTTCGGAAAAGAAACTGAGCGAATTAATTTTAAATAACCTTAGAGAGCAACATTTGCAAAAAAAGTCGTGTCACACTATATAAAAAAATTGAAAAAGTATGGAACTTGCTGGACATACTCATTACAGTAGGAAGACTAGATTAGCGATAGTTCTGAACAATCTAATTTCGGGAAAAAATTTATAAATCATATAGAATATATAACACCATGAATATCTTCATTTCTATTTGTTTTCATACCAAAACTGTATTAGGGTCAATATAGATAATACACTACTTTTCTCTGTCATAATTTCAGTCTCAAGAGAACGTTCAATGTGTATGTTTCCATAAAAAGCATTTATACAACGTTTTAAGTCTTTGTCCCAGTATTTGTCTTCAACTGATGACCTCAAAAGTTCCCGAATTTCAACTTTTAGGCCTATGATTAAGACAATGTCAATAATGCGCATATCCCCATGTTTATTCGTTATTTTTAGCTATTCTTTTTAATTTTTCATTATTGATGGTTCTTTTAGGGATCTCAAATCATTTTATGTAATATCAGACAATGGAAGTCCAAACTAATGAAATTCATCATGAAACATCACCATGTCAATCACCATAAAAAAAATAATAGTATATTAGTCGTCAGCACTAACTGATTTGAGAAATATTCATGTAATAATCTCCAAATACGGGTTTTTTTGAGGACAAAACACAAGCACTACAGGAAAATCTTTAAGGCGCTTTTAGAACGGTGCCTGTGCTAAAGTAGTGATTCACGCCATTCTCCAAATGAAAGAGTTCATAAACAGTGGAGTTCGAGATGTACTGTTGTCGTCAGCAAAGCAATATATTGAATTCTTGTTTTTTTCCAATAAGTTGTTGGTATACAATCAAATGGGTGATGGAGACAATATGGATCCCCGGGGGACACCAGCGTTGATTGTGAAAGTATTCGAGAGATATCCATCGACGGCTACTTCCAGGGAACGTTCGTTCTACCTGGAAGCTGAAAAGCTATACACAAAAGTGATCCGAAAAGCCATAGCATCGAAGTTTGGGAATGATCGACAGTGTCGAACGCCTTAGCAAGGTCGAGAAACAAACGAAGTGACACCCCTCCTTTATCAAGTGCATCATACATTTGTCTGGTTAGGAAGGAAATAGCATCCTGAGTTGATTTATCATTTCGGAAGCCAAATTGTTTGGCAGAAAGAGTATCACTTTGCGCTAAGTAACAGTCAAGTCTGGTTTTCAATATTTTTTCTAATATCTTAGCAAAATTTGATGTCTATAATTTGATGGAACATTTTTGTCTCCCTTTTTATGAATGGGCTTTATACTAGCAATTTTGAATTGTGACGGACATACTCCTTCTATTATTATTTTGTTTATCAGGTGACATAAGAGTGGAGTTATTTCTCTTGCCATCTTTTACAATGTCTCAGCTTTTAATAAATCTATTCCGGGAGATTTATGAGGTTTCAGGAACGAGATGTTTCTCGTTCATGCAGCAGCAGGACCACGGTGAAATTTTTCGAGTGGATCACCTGCAGACTAGTTTCGAGGTATTATCAAGAAAGATCTGACCCAAACAGCAGTGTGCCTTGTATTCGAATGATATAAATGTCTGGTAGGCATTTAACAGAACCTACTGTGTAGGTAGTAGCATGTACCAATACTATTCAAGGATCAAACGGTGTCTGAGGAATGCATCGAGGAGAGATACATACATACTGAAAAATAAGAATTGCATCACGAGCATAATACTCGTACTTTATTTTATCCCCTACGCCTCTGTTTTCTCCAACGTAATCTAGACTCCATATCGAACTAATAAATGGCTGTCTTGATAAGGACTTGTGGAACCGCGACATTTGGGAAATTAACAAGTTTCCTTGAAAGAATATTTCTGTGAATTAAAACACTCTTGAAAAATTTTGTCAGCTTCTGGATTCATCGATGGAATTATAGAGATAAATGAGTTGAGATTCCGAAGAAGCGGGCTTGATTACAGCAGACGCAAATTACCAGTGTTGCCAAACTGCACCAGAACTGATGTTGAACTTTCAAACGTTATTTCTCATGAAACTAGTATATAGGGTGTTCCAAATTAAGTCGCCACCATTGCCAACTCCGTTATTATTGATGCTACGAATTCGGTTGAATGGGCAAACTAGTATTATTTCTAATGGCCTTCTCGATGCTGAAAACAAAAAAAATTACAGTGGCGTTTTCAAAATATTTCATAAAATGGTATTTTTCAAATGGGACATCTTATATTTTATTATGCATACCATTTTTCTTTCTTAAGTTGAAAATGAGCAAATAAAACCTCATGATTGTCCAAACACCAAATTTTAGTAGTTATACGAATGACAATATTTTGTTACTAACAGCGATTTAAACTCGTGAAACCCATGATCATCTTGTAGTACCACTCAACCACTGAGCTATTTGGTATTATTTTACAAAACGATAATTTCCATCTTGAAGCCATTCCACTAGCCGTATTTATATTGTGAATCAAAATATATCTGCTATAATGATAACATTGAAGCCGTTTTTGTTCAGAACAGAAAATACTGAAGCGCATAATGGTGCGCTTGAAAAAGAAAGTGAACATGGTGACTCTGAGAAACGATTGGGGTTTTTTCGGTGGTTTATGAGTAAATGCAGACAAGATCCAAACTTCTATAGAAATGTTATATGTAGGCTAATTTTTCAAATTGTGGGAAACTATAATTAATAAAACTGATGGTCGAATTGTGTTGAAAGCAACACGTAGTGCCAAGACGAAAACATTTTTTGTACTAGTGAAATAAATAAATATTTCCAAATATGTCGCTCATTTTAAACTTTAGGAGGAGAAGTGATATGAGCCTTGTTGTCAAGATTGTTATTGAGAATTGAAATGCATGATAAACGGGATTCCATTTAAAAAATATCATTTTTTGAAATATTTTGAAAACGCAACTGTCATTTTTTTTGGTTTCGACATCGACTAGGTTGCCCATTCGACCGAATTCGGAACATCAATAATAACGGATTTGCTAATGGTGCCCAATTAATTTGGAAGACTCTATCTAATAGTTCAATAGTAGTTTCTATCTTTTTCATACGAACATATTCTATTGAATCGATCGAAATTATATTTCGATTATATAGGGCTATTCAGATTCTTCAAATATTGATGTCGTAAACGATAGTCAGTTGGTTACGTTACGTTACATTTTATTGAAGGCAGCAAAATACCATTTGCACCGGTATTGCCTTCGAAAATATAAGAAAACAACTCTAGTCTATCAATTACAGAGATACTGAAAATCTGATGAGAACACTTGTCTATATTAAAAAAATAGACAGAATTCCATATGACTTACAATGCTACAGATAATACATTATTGATATCACAACCTTCAAATCTCAAAAGTTTTTTTGTTCTACATTCCCCAACTGAAAATTGAGAATAACATCAACTTTTATTCCATTCTACACTCCACTGCGTGTCAGAGCAGATAAAAATGTACTCTACTACTAAGGTCTGAAATTGCCTTTTGAAGAATAGTCTACTTCTGGTTTGACATTTCGGGTACATTTTCCTCTATCTTGTAAGAACCTGATCAACGTAGTAGTTCTTCCGTGACGCATATAGTTGGAAGAGGCCTCCTCAAAGCTGCAACTTGTAGCCATCCAAGCTGGAAAGTACTGATGTACTTCATACCTGAAGACCATCCTCTGGAATATCCTCTATGCAAGCCTTGATGATATACTGAAGAAATTTCAGTGATTCAGTCGATATCGAGGTTGTCGTGTCTTTGGTGTTCAAGGTTCCCACCTTAGACTCATATTAGGGCATTTATAAGTATTCTGTTCGCTTACGATACATTAGATCTAGGTATGCAGATATTTCGCGACCCTGTCTTGGATGAATCATCGTTTGAGTATAAGCGTTTGCAGATTTGTGCTGTGGGAGTTTATTTTCTTTCTTGATGCTGCTAGAAAATTTGCTGTACATTAATAGGATATTTTACTTTTGAGAAGGCGTCTAAGTCCACTGAAATGATCAGGAGTTAGAGAACGCTGTTTCGTACATATCCTCTGTAAACTACGAGTTGAAGAAAAGTCGAGAAAAGGACACGACAGAGCCCGAACTAACGTGATAAGGATTTCTGCGACGGGATAAGGATTCAGTGATACTGAGTTGGCTCAGGGTCATGCATTCTTCCGATACACTTTAGGATAAATCCATCGTTGTGATATCATTCGGTGAAAACATAACAAGACCATGAGTGATTCAGTATATCCGATATCAAAGGGTGTTACCATTCCACAACCCAAGCTAACAAACATGCAAACATCAGCAATTAATGAATCAAGCAATAAACCAATAGGAAAATCAAAATAGAAAACTGTGAAATAATGAAGCATTGATAGTATATAGTATAGTATATATTAAATGTATGCATTAAATGTATAAGTTTGAAAATGTCCTCATAGGACGAAACTGCAGTAACGTTAGTTACAAATAAAAGCGATAAAAACATACGAGAAGTTTCAATTCTCATATTTCGTGATTTCCCACCACATAGTAACGGTTACATCCATCAATTTAACAATTATTTGATTGATCTTTGTTTCCGAAAGCCTCATTTATGATAGCTCAAGATGTTGAAGCCTTCCAAATATTCAAGAATATAGTGGTTTACGGGTTTCTCTATTTCATTTTTCCACTTTTCATTTTATACCATTTACGAAGCAATCTGAATACTGAGAAACCATTTTGATAAATTGTAACATTGCAATTATGTGACTTTCTATTTTCACAGATTTTTCTGAGCAGTCTGTAGTAGTACTCTAAATAAATCATAATCAGAATACTGACACCTTTTCAAAGTCAATATTGTTATTCTACGGTTAGGTATACACATTGAGGTCAACATGTACTCTTTTTTTTCAGACATATACTTGTTTTTCATAGTTTTTAACGTAAAGTGAAAAGTGAGGTACCGACGTTTAGTAATGTCAAACTTTGAATAGGTGGACGCCCTCTGTTTAAAAAAATCTGTTTAAAACCTGTTTTTTTCGTTAATCCTCTGTGTTTATGTTTGAAGGAACGAATGCAACAGGGGGTAGCTTCGCCAGAACTTTGAGCCGATACTGATTCATTGTGTGAAGGATACATTTGAAAAACATCCCTCTGTACCTGGCTTCACCTAGAAAGCATACAGTGGTGATTCAAATATTATTGATTTCAACTTTCAGAGTATGATTATTAATTCAGAAGCGGATTATATGCAGTCATATTTTGGGCTAGTTAATTTTGACTTATCATAGAGTCGTCAGGATTTTTTTACAACAGTTTTTTGTATCACAGTTCTGCTGCTTGAAAAACAACAAAATATAGAATAAATTGACAAAAACGAGGCCGCAGGTAGGAGATCGTCATTGATGTGTCTGGCTGGACTGTAACACAAAGGTCAGAAGTTGTAAGGTTTAGTGCATTATTAAACTCTAGGATAAAACCATTTAATTATTTGGTAACCCTTTTCAGTACTTATAATTACCATATTTTCATTGCAAGACATTAGCGCTGGCTCGATTGTGAATTACCGCTCGCTGGTGAACCTATTTTTATACAAATTTAATTGTTACACTGGAGAGAACTTCGAAACTACAAATGAAACATTCTGTCGTATAATGTAAGTAAAGTTTTTCCAACTACTCTAAAAAATGTTTTGAGTTTTCTACAGAAAAATGCATTATTTCCGATTACGTCACGTTGAAACATTTTGATTTTGATATTTGACAAATAACAATTGATTTTCAATAAGCTATTACTCCATTTCTGGGTCTACCATTCTAAATATAAGCAAATAGATATCAGGGTAACTTAATAACTTTGCTCTTCTTACACTTGTATAAATTTCTTTATTTAAATTTTGTAGTTTTTCAGATCCTGGAGATACCCAAGAAAGGTCGATAAAAATCCTGATCAACCCAAAAAAAATTGACTTTTTTTCAATATCAGAGTCATATTACCAATATGAATATATCAATTTGGAGTGTGAAGATGGAGTACATAGTAAAATAACTGTGTTTCGAAATGACAATACAATAATTATAACAAAAAATATTGTTTTCACCATTAAATTGCGAAAACGTCTCTAACTACCAGCCCTAGAACATTTTATTACCTTTAGTTAAACTTTATTTTGTTTTATTAAGAGTCCCAAATAATCCAGAGCTCTCGCTTGGGTAGTTATCAAGGAAGTTTTTCTGTAGTTACTTCCGATGGCCGCATTTGAAACATTTCAAGTGCGATAAGCGAATATGCAAAATTGCACACGAAGGAATTTTTTGAAGTATTACTATTTCATTTCAGAATACTTGAAAGTGTTGATGACTTTAATCACGATGATTTGAAACAACCAAACGAATCATTCTTATACCCTAAAAATATGAGGAATCTTACTTCTTAGAAATATATTCAAATAATTTTAAACAACTTCAAAAACTGTCACATGTTTTTCTTAAACTTCCAATATATATATATATATAATATATATATATATATATATATATATATATATATATATATATATATATATATATATATATATATATATATATATATATATAAGTGGACGGAAATCGATTTAGAAAGTGTAGTGTCAGATCTTACATTTCTGGAACTCACAACTTCTGTATTCTGTAGTACTTCTTAATATCATTGAAATTTTAATCAAGGTGGAAAAATATTTGCTCAATTAAGTTCAAGTTGAATTGGCATTAAGAAGAAGGTATAGCCGGTGCAATTAGAAATTTCAATTTCTGAGACAGTGCAGAATATTTTTAATGAAGGTTTAGGAAATTGAGTTGGCCTTTCCATTCGTTGCTTACATTTTCCAGTTTCAGAGAAATCGAATGAAATTAGTAGCAAGTTATTTTCTTTCAATTTGTTGTTTCCTTGTTAATTATCAAATTCGAAAATGCTCAATGAATCCTACTTTTAGTGCGAATAAACTTCTATTGACTTTTTCTTTGACAAATTATCATTAAGTTTTCGAAACATTTTGTTTTGTTATCTACAGGGTCATATCATCAACAAATAAACTTATATTCCGAAGTTGAGCTTTCACATTGACAAGTCAAATCCTGCCATCAACTCCTGCATGAACAGCCGTCATTTTACCTAATTTCCACTTATAGCCTTGTGCTTGATCGTTGACCAGGATGATCATTTCATTATCTGTCATGGGTTTGTAGTCATTAGTCCATTTACTTCGCTTCGACAAGGTTGGCAGATATTCTCTTGTCCAGCGAGTCCAAAACCAATTTATCAGAATTCCAAAAAATTTTCTATTCTCTTCTCAAAGTATTCGCGTCTGGATTGATTGGTACCAAACCACCGTCTCCGTTGGAAGAGACGATCAAAAAATGATTCGGAGTAAGTGCTTCCGCATCAGCCGAATTCATCGAAACTTTTATCAATGGACAGGAATCAACTATTCTCTCCGCTTCCGCAAAAAAGGTTTGTGAAATAGAATTCTTTCAGAGATGAGTTGTAGAGTACTTTGCCAATGACACTTTTCACTGAACCTATCAACCTCACCCATTTCCCTTCCACGTGGAGAGCAGACGGTGGAATAAATTGAAATCTAATACCTCCTGAGGTCAGAGAATCAATAATCGCTGTTCGATCTATTTCTTTTATAGCTTGGTGATTTTCGTGTGCAGCACCTCTCAGATTTGTTCCATTGTCGCAGAATATGACCTGAGGTTGTCCTCTGCTAGCCGATACTCTGAGTACTGCTTGAATGGGGGATTACCTACTCAGACTATGTGCCAAACATGTGAATAGCACACCCAATCTTTTTGAGAATCTCCTACCAATCTTCACCATAATTGGGCTAGAATAGTCCATTCCAGTGTTAATAAAAGTTCTAATACCTCTTTTTATTCTACAATTCAAACACGAATTCTACTCCTCTATTGTGAAATTTTTCATGATAATGTTCTATCAACAATCTAATGAATTCATGTTTTGGACTCAGAATGATGGGTTGTCATGTGCTCTCCCCCATAAATTCTATGAAATTAATTTGTTCACTCAGTACCACAATTCCATCTTTCATTTTTGGATATAAACAGGCTAGTTTGCTTTGACTATTCAGAAATTTTCCAGTCTTACGTTTTTGTATTTCTTCTGGAAAACACTCCTGTTGAACATGTTTCAGCCATATCTTCTCAGCTTTCGGGATTTCCTCTACTATTAGGTGCTAAGAAAATTTTTCTTTGTTCGTAACAATTTCAAAAAATACCAAACACCATCCGGTGTTCGAAAATCGTCGTGTGTCTACGTCATTTTCCTTCAAATGTAAAGGTCCTTCATTTTCGATTGGCTGTGATTCTTTTGTTTTTTAAGGAAATAAGGTCCTGAAAATCATTCATTTGAAATTACTCTGTCAATTTATTTAGCGTGTAGCTTCATCCGAAATATCAGGTTCAGTTGGGACCTCTTGCCATTCTGCTATATGTGACAATTCTTGAATTGCACCGATTCGATGTGATACGAACGGTTTGTAGTAACTTCTGTCTCGTATCCAATTCAAGGCGTATGATGAATAGGACCAATGAAACATTTCATCTATGGGGACCTTGAGTTCATTCCTTATTACATGAGATACCCGACTGGCTATCACCGCCGCCTGGAGTTCCACCATAAGGATGGAAAGAGGTTTCAGAGAAGGAACTCTCGTTTTCACTGAGACAAGGCAAACATCAGTTCTGTCTTCTCCAGTGACGCGAAGAAAGCTACCTGCTGAGAATGCTTTCTCACTACCATCACCAAATGTGTAAATTTCGATTCGTAATGCTTATGGAGTCAATAGACTATAGCATCTTGGAATTTCGATCTGTACAATTTTCTCCATGACCCCAACCAATCTTTAGAAGTAATGAAAATATCTTCAGGTAACAAATCATCTCAATCGATTGCTACTCGCCAAATATTTCGCATTAGTATTTTACCTCTCACCGTAAAAGTAGAGATCAAACTTAGCGGGTCATATATCGACATAAAAAGGTCTCAAAACCTTCCTTTTTTATGTTTTTCCGCCTCTAAGTTTTCTGAAGTCAGTCTGGAGGAAAATTCATCGTTTTCAGGATGCCATGATAAGCCTAATATTCGATGTAGGGAAGTGTCATCGATATTTTTTGTAACCGCCAGTAACATATCATCAGATAGCTTATCTCGGATCAGTTGGCAGTTTGTCATCCAGTTGACTATTTCAAATCCTGCAAACTTCTGGACTTTGCAAACTTCTATTATCATTTCTAGTGCTTCTTCTTCAGTGTCTTTTGAATCCAAGTAGTCATCTACATAAAATTCCTTGATAATAGCTGTTCGGATGTCTGGATTCGTAGAAAATTCCTCAGCATTCGATTTTTTCACATACAGGCAAGCATGTTGCTCCAAAGGTGATGACCAACATTTCAAAAGTATTGGGAGTTCTGTCGCTTCCCAAATTTCGCCAAAGGAATCATTGAGCACATCTATCTCGTTCTTGTATCCCTACTCTATGGAATATCGCTCGAATACTTCCACAGAAACCGAATCGTCTTTGTCGACATTTCCATAAAATTTCAACGAATGACTGCAACAAATCTGGACCATACAGTAGAGCAGCATCCAAACTCATTCCTCTTTATTTTGCTGCAGCATCAAAGACTTGCCTTATTTTGTTTCGGTTTGTTGGGATTTTCTACAGCGAAATAAGGAAGACAGCAAAGATGAGGATTGTCAATTTTCTCTTCCTCTAAGCTCAACTTCCTTATGTATCCTGTTTCTTCATATTCTATAATTTTCTTGCAATATTTCTTCCTGAATTTTCCGTTCAGACTACATTTCCTACCGACACATTATAGTCTTGATTGATTTGATGGATTTGATGAAATATGAACTTATTCTCAAGTGTGAAATTGATAAGTTCTGAAAGGAAACCATCTCCCATCTTGGACAATATTTGGTGAGAAACCAATTTTGTTATCAAGCAAGTGCTTTTAAAAACCTATGTTGTTCATATGAAATTTTTGATATAAACGAAATGTGATAAGACCATACCTCAAGTATTCCGAAATTTGCAGATACCACATTGTATGTATCAATACAATATTTTGGTGGTCATTTTGCTGAAACTTTTCATGGACGGTACAATTTCGTCAATTTGCTGTATATGCTCATAAACTCATCACTTAAAAGGAGTTCAAGTCGTGGGTACAATCGAACAATGAAATAAATTTCCAGATTAGGATTAAAAACTTTGGTACAGTATTCGCTGATCCACTTCAATTACAACATACTTTATATCTCCGCGCCTGGAAATTATTTTTCGACGCGTAAGACTTTCAGCAATTCCAGTAGAAAAATTCATCAAGTGTGCAGCTTCAGCGAATTCAACAACTCCGGAAAATAAAAGCACATCGAGTAAAATAAAATTGGTTAGAAAGCGATCGTTTCATCAATATATCTTTATTCGGTTTTTCCACGAAGGAGAAAAACCTAATAAATTGGAAGCTTTTTCCAGAAGCTCTATGATGGAAAAATTGAATGCAGTGAATGGTCTCTATGCAGTTCTTTATCCGAAAATAATGATTGTATTGATTCCTTGAAAATAAACTTGTTGGTTGCTGACATGATTCAAATTATTGAACTCCTCGAATATGAATATGAATAATATCACATATGAAGAGATCACCAATAAATAATAAATATTGCTTTCAGTAGGAAAATACAAAAAAACATTTACTTTTGTTTGAAAGTAGTTGACAATTGTAGGGGTTATATTTTTAGGAGTGATTAATTTTTGGGAAAGAAAGTTTTTGGCTTTCTACTACTCCATCATGATACAAAAAACAAGGACTTTCTTTCCCAATAGTTGACAATGTTCCATGGTGACTTTTATTAGCTCAGACTTCCAAGTAACATTAGAATGAATAGATGAAATACTAATTATATCAAGCAATAAAACGTGAAATTGAAATACCTTAAATGAATAATAAAATAAACGAGATACAAAATGAAAATGACCACAGAGTAAAAACGGAAACGAAAGGGTTGAAAAAAATAAACAAAAAGTAAAAAATATACTGAAAAATTAAAAAAAAACAAGCCAAATTACTTCACGATATTTACATTTTTAGCATCTACAATCATCTTTGGGTTGCGGTGGATTGGTAGATTTAATTTGAAAAGTAACGAAATGTGAATTTATTTCATATTGCATACTTATGCTTTGATTGCTTTGATTATTGTATATATTCTTGACTCACGATCCTAATGGTATGAATAAATACAGTTTAAACATTTTCTGATTATCTGATTGATTCGGCCGTTACTTGATGGAGATCCATATTGATTCAAAAAACAAAAAGTTTAAAAAAACTAAAATACACGCTTTCAGAGAACATCGAACATATTTTTTTTAGTAAGCTTAAAACAATGACGAACGAAAAATACTAGTATTATTGTGAAAAAAGCGACTGACGCTGATATAAAAAAATATGGCACAAAGCGCACACGCTTCTTCCACAATAATACTAGCATTTTTCGTTCGTTATTGTTTTAAAATTAATTAAAAAAATATTTTCAACTTTTCAGTTTGATGTTCTTTGAAAACGTATTTTTTAGTTTTCCAAACTATATTCATTTTTATTTTTTTAGTATCTTATGCTATAAAAGCGTGATTTTTAGCCTCTTTGAACTATATTTATTTCATCCAAATTTTGGAAACAATCAGCCGTATATTGTTTAGAAAAATGACCATTGATATTTTCCGATTCCGGAGAGCAAGCCTGAAAATCAGCCAGCAAGTCCAAAGCAGCAGGCGCGTATCAGTAAAGAAAAATACTTTTCCAAATGAAAACATACATGTAAGGAAGGTTATCAAGGAGGTTACGTACAGCGCCATATGCCCGCGAATAGATCAAGCAATAATTTCGATAATTCAGTCAAATATAGATCCCGAACTTGAGAGGTATAAATAAACAAACAAACATACATACATACAGGTAATGCTTATAAAAGCGTATTGAAATTAATTATTGCTATATAGGAATTTGAATTTTGCTCAAATCTAGTTCGAATTGAGTGTTTTTAACTGACAATTTTTATTTTAATAATAATATACCTAATGAATGAATGAGTAGAATGAAGCAGAGCGAAATGTGCAAATCATAATAGAAATCAAATATCTGAGGATACTTCAAGAAGGAACAACTGGAAAATATATTACAAAATATCTTCTACATCTTCCACAGCAAGATTCCGTACCCTTATTATTTTCAAGAACTGTTAGTCAGAATAACAGTGAGGAAAGGTTTTCATCACAAGAATATAATTTTTCAAATATCCTTATTCTTTGATCTACCTTGATTGTCAGCCCCAACTTTATTCATAACATTACATATTTTATTTTATTTTAAAGGTTTATATTTTTAGGCGTGACTAATTTTTGGGAAAGAAAAATTTTGGCTTTCTACTACTCCATCTTGATACAGAAAAAAGTGGGAATCTTCCAAAAAAGGGAGTGGGTAATCAATTTAGAAAGAAGTAACTGTATAACTAGACGTGTAGATCATGCAAAAAGTAACTTTCAAACAAATCTGAAAGAGAAAGCCTACCTGAAACAGGTACTTTCATATAAACATTGAATTACACGAAAGAAAAATTCTTTCGAAACAAATACTTCTATACAGAAAACTCTTTTTTCTACTCAGTTTGTATTCCAAACATTCGTTATGAAATTAAATCAGATATCATTCACAGGGTTTCTACCAGAGAGCATGACAGTGTTCCATGTAAGTGAAATTTGTATATTCATTTAGTATATAGTGTAGAAACCCTGTGAATGATATCTGATTTAATTTCATAACGAATGTTTGGAATACAAACTGAGTAGAAAAACGTGTTTTCTGTATAATTCAGTGTAGGTACATATAAAAGTATTTGTTTCGAAAGAATTTTTCTTTCGTGTAATTCAATGTTTATAGGAAAGTAGCTGTTTTAGGAAGGAGTTTTCTTCAAGACTTGTATCTGAAAGTTACTTCTTTTCATGATCACACCTATGTCTACAGTTATTTCTTTAAAAATTGATCACTTCCTTCCTTTCTTCGGAAGATTCACACTTTTTTTGTATTGAGATGGAGCAGTAGAAATCCAAAAACAGTCTTTCCCAAAAGCATATTTTATCAGTTTGGACTTCCATTGTCTAATATAATATAAATTGATTTGAAATCCCAGAAAGAATCTGTAAAAAAATATAAAGATTAACCGAAAAATAAAAATTACAAAGAAATAACATACAAGCAACAACCAAAAAAAAAAAAAAAAAAAAAACTAGAAGCCCCGAGTCTGGTTGAGATACCTGGACGACACCTTCATAATATGAAACCATTCCTGGGGCACATCAACAATGTGAATCCTTCCATCACTTTCACAATGGAGAAGACAGTCCACAATGAAATGCCTTCTTAGACGTATTGGTGAAGAGGATCATCAATAAATGGGAAATATCTGTATATCGAAAACCCAGTCACACGGGACAGTATCTGAACCAGAAATCCAACTACCATCAATCGACTTAAAGATGAATTATCAATACTTTACTAGACGGTGCTTTCGGGCTCTGTGATACAAACGTGGACTGCGATTCCAAGAATTGCATTTACCGAATACCCTGCGAGTGCGGAGAACTATACATCGGTATGAGCACAAGAAAAACACACACCAAGGAGAAACCAGCAAATCCGGAATAGCAGAGCATGTTTGGACTCATCAACATAACATCAAGTGGGCTCAAGCTGAAATCATCCACAAAGAGGAACACTAGTTTGGGAGAGAATTCAAAGAAGCCCCATATGTGTTGTCCAACAACGCATTCAGCCAAGCTAGCGTAGAGATACGTAACATATGAAAACCTATAATCAAGCGGAAAACGACCAACTCTCGACAAACAGAATTCTCCCGCTAAAACCAATGAAGCGGGAGAGAGAAGAGGGGATAGGTGAAAGTACTCGAATGACCTATAAATAGTCGGATTTCGGAGGAATAAGTCCAGTTATCACCCTAAGACGATTGTGGATACTTACAATCGAAACGTCGTGACGTAACTTGTTTTGAAATATTTAAATTTTTAATTTTCATTTTTTGTTAATAACATTTTTTTTTCAGTTCGTATTGTTATTTACATTTTTTTCATTTTTTTTGGTTGTTGTTTGTATGTTATTTCTTTGTGATTTTCAGTTTTTTGTTCAATGAAATTGTTATTTTTCGATTAATCTTTTTAATTTTTTACAGATTCTTTCTGGGGTTTCAAATCAATTCATATTATATTAGACAATAGAAGTCTGAACTGATTAAATAGACTGTTATGAATGTAGCAAACGATTACAATATTGTATTCGTTTGTCCTTATATGACGGAAACGCAGTAACGTTTGTTCCAAATACTTAAGTGGTAAATAAACGAAGTTCAGCTCCAGGTGTTTTCAGTCGCAGGAAAAAGATATCAACCTACCAAGGGACCTATACGACTGTATTTCAATCGGAAATCTATGCTTCTATGCTATTGAATTGTGTGCGGAATTACTGATAGAATGCAACCTCATACAGAAGTCAATAAAAATATTCTCGGACAGTCAAGCGGCGTTGGAAGCTTCTGGCTGCTTCTGGCTTCCTCCTCAATAGGAAGACTTAACAAATTATCTCTGATCTGAATTCCTGGCCATACTGTCCTGTAAGGCAATGATGCTGCTGACTCTTGCAAACAAGGATGTTGAGCTTTGCCAAACAAACATTGAACACCTGGATGGTGAGTAGATTTATGGACTTCTGGCCAAATCTTCCAGGATTGGCTCACTCCAAGGCGTTAATTCACCCTTCGAAGCTTGAAACCAAATAGTTGTTAGACTACAGTAGGGATGAACTACGATGTCTAGCAGGCCTTCTCACAGGTCACTGTCATGTGAATCATCATATTATGCAGAGTCTCGAAATGTTGGAAGAGCTGCACTCTTACCATGTGACCTGAAAGATCACTCATCATATAAAATAATAGGCTTCTTCGAGAATATGGGTTTATTTGGTCGAGTGTGCATAGGTGTGAGCCACACTAAACCCTTGGGGGTTGCGGTGGAGGGTCAAATAGACCCACTCATTTTTGGTTTCAACTCTATCACATGGAATATTTTTTGAGTTGATTGATCATCACTTTTCTAAAGATGATCATTTTTTTAGAAAAATTGGGCGCTTGGAATACCAATCTGCTGAAAAAATGCAGGATTCCGATTATATATTTGGGCGTGTATTTGTTTGTTCGAAGTCGATGAAACAATTATTGTTGTGTTTATTATGAAATTATCTACGAAACATTATGAATTGAGTGCATACACTTAGGATTGTTTGTTTCCTTACTTATTTCATCGTGTACCGAATGATTCATGAATAAAAAATGAAAATGCATATTCAAATCCCATTATAATCATGCATTATCTAACGCTGAACTATAGATTGAATATTCCACTCTTATCAATAATGCATCCAAGGAAATCATATATTGATATCGTATAATGGCGGTTGTTATGTGTTCCATAATGACATTCGAGTGAAAACTTATTTCAATTGAATAATATTTCTCCTTCTGTATTGACAACAATTGTCAACAATCAGTCGATATGTGTAACACGGAATATCTTCTAACAAAAACTAATATTTGACAAAATAATTGAATATACGAATGTAGGTAATGTGTTTCTTGCACTTGCTTCATCCATGGGTTTTACCTGCTTCTGACTTGTTCATTTGTCAATTCAGAACTATCAAATTTAATCGACTGAATTATTACTATATATGGATTTTATTGAAAAATACTAACTTTGAAAAACCACTTTCGTGGCGTTTTCAGTACATCCATCCGGGACAATCGATAAAATGATCAAAAAGGTCAATTGGCTGTTATGTTCATTGTTGAATTTTTTCAACAATTACCATTTTTTTATGTTCATATATAGGTATATTAAATTAACTACCTAGCGACACAACCCGTCTTTGTATGCCTTCTAAGAAGTAAGGACTAGAAGTTTCGCCCTCCAGAATGTTCTAGATCATTCGAGTACTTCAGAAACATTTAAAAGCATTCCACAACTTTTCAGAACATCCCAGAATATCCTGGAACTTTCTGTTCTATTCTGTTCTGAAAAACTCTGAAAGTTCGATAAGATCTTGGACATTCCAGATCATTGTGGAACGATAAAGGAAGTTGTTAGATATCAGTCAAATGATCAGTTTTATTTTATTTAAATATCTATTTGAAATCTGTTTTTCCGTTAACCAGCTGTCACCCCCCTACGAACTACAACTTATGCGAGATAAGGACTAACGAGATCTTGTTTTCAACGTGCGATTCCTAGCACGAGTTGTACGATAGGAAGTGCAAATCGACCGTCCGGCTTGAATCTCCGGTTCACAAAGCGGTCAACCCACCTACCGTCCCACCATTTTCTGGGACCCACCACAAGCATGGAAATCGTCAAAAAATAACAAGAGAGTAACAGTTAGCAATGAGTGAGAATCGGTTAGTAAATTATTAGTAAAAATTATAAGAAGTAGATCTCACCATAAATCATTGAAGATAAACAAAATACATTATAGAGAGTGATGGAAATTTTAATACATACAGTCATGTTGAAATATCATAGTGAGTCTACCATTACTACCTTTGATTCTGAGCGCTTGGATGTCACGATGGATATATCACAGGTATCTGTGCTAGTTCCGATATGATTCCTTATTTATATAAATGAAATGGATAACTTCATCACATATTCATTCATAACAATGTACGCTGATGACACATCCTTGGTGGTGTCCAGTAATGTGGATCATCTTCTGTTTGAGAAGTGTGAAAGTACTCTGAAGTCAGTTGTGAATTGGTGCGGAAACAATTCATTGTACCTCAATGCTGTATAAACTCAGTTGGTAAGATTCCACAATCGTCAAAGACAGTGCAAAAAAGTACAAATTCAAATACTCAACAGTTCAGATGATACACCATTTCTGGGGATAACCATGGACGCATGTCTGACTTGGAAAAAACACTGCACCTTCGTGATGAACAAATTGTATTCATTGTCTCACCTTTACAGAAACTCAGAAGCATTTTGACAGAACAACAACTATTATCATTATATCACGCGCAAGTTGCGTTAAGGTTGCGATATGGCATACGTATATGGGGTAACTCTACACTAGCTCCAGATGTGTTTATTATACAGAAAAAAAATATTCGTATAGTAGCAGGAGTCCCTAGTACATTTTTTTGTAGGGATATATTTCGAAAATTCTGAATTTTAACCCTATCCTGTATGTACATTTTTGAACTGTCAATCTATGTTTTTAAAAACAAGAATGGATTTCTTTCAAATGGAAGTATTCATAATGTGAACACTAGACAAAAACGTGATCTTCATATTCCGTTTCTTCAATATAAAATAACAATAAATTGCCCATCAGTGGTAGGCCTTATTTTCAATAAGCTCCCTAAATGTTTAAAAAATATAACAAACCTCAATAAAATCACTAACTTGTTGAATAATTATTTGATTGAAAATTGTTTCTATAGTTTGCAAGAATTTTACGATTCCTAATATGTGAGTGTTTCTGTGCTGTATTTTATTCTATTTTAATTTTGTTGTTTTTGTTTTAATAACAACGGTGTTGCTCACACTGTGAATTTTGTGTCATGGCTTTTATGTCTACTTTGACGATTCCAATACATGTTATCTGTGTCTAATGGAAAAAATATATAAAAAAAACTAGTGTGAAATTAGACTAACATATTGACATTTTATAGAAAAAAAATGTTCATATATATATATATATATATATATATATATATATATATATATATATATATATATATATATATATATATATAGAATCCATAGACCAATACAAATGGTGTATTGGCTTGTTGAAGATTGATTTCCATTCATCAAATGTCAAAATTGAAAGTATCAATATAGAGTCATTGAAAAATAATGATTGTTTCCAAAGAATCACAAGTCTCTTCATGAGAACCCAAAAGCTATTGAGAACTCGCTAAGTCTCGATGATTGGGGCTTTTTTAAAAAATATAAATATAGGCTTTTTTCAAGGACTTGTGATTCTTTGGAAATAATCATTATTTGGTTTCTCTTCATGAGAACCAAAAGCTATTGATGATAAGCAAAATATAGTTATAATGTGCACTCATCAATGCTGCAATAACAAAAATGTTTTTTTTATTTTCAGCTCAATTTTTTTCGAAAATAAGCACGTCAATTTCTAGAACATAATCATAATATTTGAATGAAGTTATTTTTTTAGTATTAATGATCATTTTTGTTTGGAGTGGTGACTCCGGAGAATTTTTATATTTGTTTCATTGTCGAAAAATAGCAACCAGAATTATTTTTGTCATAACTTGCCTGATTTTGGTACGAAAGTCTGAGAGAATGAGAATGAAGGTTTCTCAAGCGCCGGAAAATGCTTCATTTTTTGGTTACTTTCCACTGAAACTTTCGACGATTGACGAATGGATATAAATTTTCGAAAAGGATATATCGGCTCTACAGGCATTGTTTCCATTGTTTAGGCTGCAGTTCTGATAAAAATAATTTTTTTCGATAAAATGCTTGCTGTTCAAGTGTTTCTCTGAAAAGCTGTCTGAAAACGTGGGTTTATTGGTCAAAAAGGGATCCCTAACTATTCCTTGATAACAGTTTTCGAATGATAAAGTATATGTACGATATGATTTTGAAATACTCTTTCATACATTGAAAGAACATCAGCGTGATGACTAGACAGTCAACTAGGAAATTTGTCAAATATACGTTTTTTGCTAAAATGTCACGATTCATACATCATTTGAAAAGATTTTTCAAAATGGCTCAATATCATTTTTGTTCAATATGACAAATAGAAGTTGGTTTTGAGTTTCAGTTAGCCCCCATTGATTCAATTCCTGTTTGCAATTGAGCGAATACGAAAACTAACGGATATCAACGGTAGTTATCATATAAAATATTGAAATTTCACATGAATAATGGAAGCACAACTTTGTGAATATTATCCTATGAAACGCTACGATAATAATTCATATATTCCACGTCATAGGTACACAAAATCCGAAGTATCAACATGAAAGTGCGCGATGTGCATGAGAACACTGAAAATCGAAACAACGTACATATAATGTGTTGACAAGACAGATGAGGTTTCCGAGAAAATTATAACAGACCTTCATACTCTGAAATCAATTCAAAATCAATAGGTATTTTTCCCCCGTTCGGGAAAGTTGTACCAGCCCAATATTATTTCATGAGGTAATGGCATACTATAAAACGATTAGGGATTATGATAAAATCTTCTCAAGCACTCCAAAAACTTTATCATCAGTATATCCTTAGCCAATCAGGACTAGGCAAAAACGGCCTTCATCGGCTTCATCGAATCCTGAGCACCCAGTTTTCATGTTGACGGGGTTAATCGACTTGGGATTCGTTGTCGAATTTGCAATGATTCGATTGAACTTATTTCGATTGAATTGAATATGTATTCAACGAGACATAACAGTTCAAAGTAGACTCATAAAAACATAAAAAAAATTCGAATATAACTCCAAAAAAAATTCAATTTGTTGGAATTCTTTATTATATTATTTTTATGTTAATATTTTCTCTCCCTATATGGATAATTTTGTTTTCTGATTTGTTTTGTAACTATTGTATCCAGTTGAGTTCAGTTGTTAATATTGATTAAAAAGTCATTACAAGAATAGTCAAAGCCTATTTTTAAAACGATGAAATAAATAAGAATCCATCCCATTTACAACACAATATACTTGATAGCAATTGAGGGGTGCCCTCAACTATAAATCCACACTCGGATGAAATTATAAAATCTGTGTTATTTATACCTTATACCTATAAAAATATTGTGTTTATATTGAAAAGTATTGAGATTGTGTTCCCATGAACTCCTTGAAATGGTTTGTGTTTTGGATGGAAAATAAAAGATTTACACCTGTTGAGAGTTAGAAAGGTAAACATAGTGTCATTTTTTACCACTTGCTCGATAAGGCGAAGACCAATTGCACTCATCAAATCTCACAGAATGTTAACAGATCGCACTGAAATTAACCGTCGAGATGTGTATCTTCTGGTGAAAGAAGTGACTGAAAACTTGTCTGAAAAAGTACAGAAGATCGAAGAAACAATAAATTCCTACCTTAAAGTAAAGTAAGTAGAATAAGAAACTCTGAGAATAAAGGTAAATGTCCTTGAGGAAGAAAATCAATAGGTAAAAACTCAACTGAAGATAACGGAAAAAAGGGATAGAAGAAATAATAGAGTGATATATGGATTAGAGGAAAGTGAAAGAGAAACGCAGCAAGAGCTCACAGATAAGTTCATCAATTTCATCACTAATATATTCGAAGTAACTATCGGAATTGGAGATATCAACAATATTTTCAGATTAGGAAAAATAGGCCAATACTGGTATCACTAATAACAAATTTAGAGCAACAAGAAATTTTTAAGAACAGCTATAAACTGAAAGGTAAAAAAATAAGTCTCGCGCACGACTTATCTCCGGATGAGCAGAAAAATAGAAAAATTCTTACAGAAAGTTTTGAAGAGGCAAGAAGATCTCAGAAACAGGTAGATATTAGAGGAGACAAATTTATAATAGAAGGAGAGGCATACACTGCATCAGAATTACAAAAGTGGAGCAAAGACACCTCTGACGAATTTTTCATTCAACCACCACCTGGTGAATCAAACAGTGCACCAACAACACTTTCACCAAGAGAAGTTGAGATAGAGAAAGGCGAAATAGCTACAAAGGTACAGTCGAACAGTGAGAATCTTACCTTTAAACTGAAATTACCCAATACCAACTTATAAGAAAAAGAAGAACCAGGAAAGAAAACCAAACCATCAGTCAAATCACTAAGTGAAACTCCAAAGAAAGTAGTACTCACAAAGAGACAAAACCGAGGAACTCTGAGGAAATGAACTCTTCAAAACAGGTCAAATTTTCATTATTTAAAAATTGTATCATACTATACTCATATGCTTTAAAGTCATTGAATATAATGATAAGTTTCACTGCATTATGTTTAAAAGCTTAGACTTTTATCTCTAGTGCTAGTACTTAACGGAAAAATGGATCCATATATCCGTGACTGTGAATGCTTTCCAATAAATACCATAATAACTGATGTGACCGATTTAGACAATCATATTGAGGAAAATAATAATCAGCTGAATATTCTGCACACAAACATAAGGAATGTACAAAAAAATTTTAATCAACTGGAGGTCATTCTGAACTTGTTGGAAACCAAATATAAAATCATTGTTTTATCCAAAACTTTTAAAATACAAGATCTTCTTCTTTACGAAATGAGAGGATACAACAAACTTTATAATGAAGGGAATTTGAATAAAAATGATGATGTTCTGATGTACACTATAGATAAAATAAACTTTAGCTACAAAATAGAGTGTATAGGAAAAATAAAAGTTTTGTCAGTGAATTGTTTCTATGGAAAGCTTAAATTCCATCTCACTGCTATATATAGGTCCCCTTCAACTGATATAGAAATGTTTTTGAATTCCCTGCCATCGTATTTGGAACATAGCTCTGAAGATCCTTTTGATTATGATGTATTTATTGGAGATATCAATATTGATCTGGAAAGTATAAATGATCACAGTGAAAATTATCTAAACATAATGAGTGAATATGATTTGAGGTCATTCATAAATGAGTATACAAGGGTTCAAGGTATCAGCATGAGCTGTCTAGATCACTGTTTTGTGAAAACCAAGAACATAGAAAATAACCTCAAACCATTTGTAATGAGATCACCTATTACAGATCACTATCCTATTATTTTCAATCTTAACTTCAAAGAAAATAAAAGACTAGATAATGAAAACAATCAACAATTTATTGAAAAAGTAGATTACACTAAATTAAAAACTTTTACTCAACACATATAGTGGGAAACCTTCTATCAAATTACTAATATATTAATTTCAGTAAATATATTAACTGAACCATTTTATGAAAACATATTGGGAGCCATTGAAAAAAGTAAAAAAATTAAATTAGAGCATAAAAAAGCAAAAAGAAGCCCATGGATAACAAAGGCAATAATGAATTCTATACTATACAGGGATAAGATGCATAAAAAAGGGAATAAAAACCCTTTGAATAATGAACTAAAACTACAATTCAGTAACTACAGAAAACACTTAAACATGATAATAAAAACTGCCAAAATACAATATTATAAAAATAAGATATCTACAAACCAAAATAATAATAAACAAGTCTGGAATATTGATAATGAAGTTACACATTAAAAAAAAAATTCAAATATTGAAGAAATCATAATGAATGATAAAAATCTGGAGGAAAACGCTGATATCCCGAATGCCTTTGTAGATTACTTCACGGCTGTGGGGGCTGATCATGCAAACAAAATAAAGAAAATAAATTATGAACCAGTCAGAAATATTAAAAATCATACTGTGTTCTTTACACCAACAGATGACAAAGAGATACATGAACTCATCATGAATTTAAATAAAAATAATAAGTCTCCTGGTTTTGACGGGATAACATTCGAAATGATGGAAGGAATAGCCGATGACGTCTGCAAACAGATATCATACCTGAATAATGATATTTTTATGTCTGGTATTTGCCCAAGACAATTCAAAAGAGCTCTTATCAACCTATATCAACAATCTCTACTATTTCAAAAATATTCTAAAAAACCTTAAAAAATAGACTCATAATGTATATTGAAAAGTATAACTTTATCAGCAGTCGACAACCCGGTTTTCAAAAAATAAATCTACTCAGGATGCAATTGCGTATGGTACCATCAAGAATCCATCAATCACTAGACAACGGAAAAAAAAACGATTGGTGTATTTCTAGATCTCGCCAAAGCATTTGATACTGTAAATCACAAAGAGCTTTTGGACGTATCAGAGGATTTGGGTTTTCGAGGAGTGATTAAAACGTTGATTGAAAGCTACTTGAGTGACCGGATTCAGCAAGTAATAGTGGATAACTGTATCAGTGATGAAAAAACTGTTGAATATGGTGTACCCCAAGGTACCGTTCTTGGTTCACTAATAATTGTTCTTCATATCAATGATATTTTTTTTCTAGATATGAAGGGAGAAGTTATCAGTTTCGCCGATGATACTGCTGAAATTTTTCATGCGGAAAACTGGGATAAACTTAAGGAAATTATAGAAAAAAACATGAAAGCAATTAAAAACTGGTTTGACCACAAAGTCTTCACCATCAATTTCAATCAAACTTTTTTCATCTCCTAGGAGCGAATAAATTATTATTATTATTATTATTGTCCTGTAGTGTGGTCAGGCCCTATCCCCCGAAGCCCCGATAAATTCGGGAGGGCGCGCCAGCATTATCAACTAATGACTACTTTCCACACCGTGGGGTAAGTGATCATTGGGTCCGAGAATCATGTGCCCTGAACAAGCGCAGTGAGCCAAGAATGACAGCCTTCTGCATCTGTGAGGCTAAGATTTCTGCCTTAGTGCGGCAAGCCGGTATGATTTTAAGATTCGAGAGTAGAGAGTACATCATTCCACCAGAACAACTATCTTGACAGAGTGATCTGGATAGAGTCTGCGGAGTTCGAGTTCTGACGATATTCGTCTCACCAAGAGCTGAAAACTCCACGACAAATATCGTTTTGCTCTGGTGGTCGAGAAAGACCACATCAGACTTGTATGAGTCTGAGAGTGGGGAACGAATAGTTTCAATAAACTCGACACTTCTCGTTTCCCACAATGGATTCAATATCCCCGGAGCGTAGGACAATACCGGTGTCTCGTCAATACCGTAAGCGTGCAGTAGATGGTAATATAGCACTCTTAGGGCCGCATTATGTCAATGAATATAGGACGAGACCGCATATGCTGGACATGCTGATAGTAAGTGCATTAGGGTCTCGTGCGCCTCGCGGCAGGCCCTGCACCTTCTGTCAGGAACCTCTATACCTATCACGCGACTGCGGTAGACTAAGGTGTTGAAGATACCATCCTGGCAAGCCCACCAGTTTCCGACTTCAGCCCACTCGACCTGAGAAAAGCGAAGGTCAAGCGCTTTGATATTGAAGAATACCCCATGCATTGGCTTATCCTTGTGTTTCTGCAGAAGTAAGGTGATCTCTGCGGCTTTTATCTGAGCTTTTTGCTGAACAGGTTCCAATACGGTGACAGAGTTGTGGTCACCTCGTTCAGTGTCGAAAACTATACCGAGTTCATCATCTGCTCGGGCAGCTGCCCTAGAGAGAAATGCTCCAATTCCTACTCTCTCATAGTCATGGACCATGCAGAGAAGGGGAACCGAACTCCTGACGACTTTACAGGCTGTATCCAGCAACATTCTGTCATGTAGACACTCCAAACCCAAAACGGCCTCCCTGTTGTCGGGGGAAGTACAACCGTGGAACGGACGATTTGGGATGCAAACTCCTATAGAGATGCATAATTTTTCGGGTCTTTACGTCGAGTTGATACAGCTCCTCCCGAGTCCACTTCACTACTTCAAACGAGTAGAGTAAGATTGGAACGGCAAGCATATTTGTTGCAGCAAATTTGTTTTTCCCCGACAGTTCCGATGACCAGATATGTCGAAGTTTGTACTTCCGCGGAGAGAGTTTTTCACTGATGTTACCTCTTGTGAGTGGCGTTGTTCCACTCCGAGGTAAGTATACATCTCTCCGGCATCCAGATGGTGTAAGAAGCTTCAATCTACGAGCTGCACATCCTATCCGTAGTCCCCGCATCGTCCTCTTTTGAGATGGACCATTGCACATTCGTCTATCCCAAATTTCAAACCGATAGCATGCATGTACTCTTCCACCACCCTCAAGGACTGATGGAGATCCTTCTCTTCAGAGGCATAAAGTTTAAGATCATCCATATAAAACAAATGGGTGACCTTGTGCCTTCGGTTTTCGGGGGTGCCTCGAGTGTTTCTGAGCGCAACGGATAATGCCAATAGTGAGATGCAGAAGAGAAGGGGACTGAGGGAATCACCCTGAAATACAGCCCTTCTGAAAGTGACCCACCCTGTTTGGACTCTTGCTTAACCAGATGTTATGGTAAAGCGAGTTCGCCAAAGTGGTATCAGTTTTTCAATGCATCTCACTATTTTGTCGGGTACCGCAAGGACATTCAGTCACAATAATTTGCCCTTAATTGTCAATTCAGTTGTTCAGTTTCATTCAAATGGGTTTAATCTCATCAAGCTTTACGATAGAAGTACATTTGTTTATCACCCTTTCTACATATTCAAATTGTGTGGCAAAATCTGATAATCGTGAAAGGTTTTCGACTCTTGTCGTAAATTTCGTCAATAAAATGATTTTATTTTTTTTAAATCCCTACATATCCGAACATTTAAGAATTTAGTGACAGAATTCACCTGCACAAGGATACAATTTAAAAAATGAACAGCCGTTGAGTTATTTTTCTAAATATGCGTAAGAATCAGAATAATGAATTAATTCTACATGGCTTTTCCATACTGTAGAAAATTTCATATGTATATGAGAAACTCCTGTGAAATGTGAAAATCTATTGAAGAAACACATCCAGATCCTTATATTCCTTCAGTAGAATTTCATTTCTATCAAACTGAGAGGCGTTCGTGTTCGAATATGATAAGAATAATCATAGTACCTCAGCTGAACTGGAAGCTTCCTCTTCTATTTCCATTTCAATGCGCAATCAGTCCCGAGAACATTATACCTGACTGACTCCTTAAAACAATGGGCACAATTTCCCAGCCCTTCCTCACCATCCTACTTCCTTTTCAACCGTAAAACAATTAACGAAAGACAACTAATGAGCAGCAGTTCGTGGTTCTATAAATGTTAAACGGGCGAAAAACATGGGTGCGGCTTTCTCCAAAAACACTTCTTTTGATAAATGGTTCCAATGACGGCTTTCAGCCCAGGACACATGTGTCTCATAGGCGACTAACTCGGGTAATTTGAGATAAGTAAATGGTTCGGTTCCAAAATAGAAGGCGCCTACTTATAATTATCCTCTCAGAGTATCCATTAGGGCTTTATCGCACCGATGAGATACGGAAATTTTGAGAAGTGATTGGGTTAAATCGCCATGTGTGTTGGATTTTGTTTCTAGTTAAGTGCTGGGAGATTTGATAAGGGCTCTTTGTATGGAAATGAAAAACAGGATACGGTTTCCTGTTGCATTTTTAATTAATTGCCACATCGAGATAAACGCTCACATTACTTACCGTATAATATTTGAATATTCGTGATCAGTCACTTTATATTGCACTTTATCACCACCTCTTTTGGAACTGGCCAAATACCTCCGATTGGGAAGGTACTGGAAACAGCAATTTATAATCAACTAATTGAATATGTTGAAAAAAAACGACATTTCAATCAACGACCAATCGGAATTTCGCCAAATGCACTCTTGTGAGTCATCAGTGCAACTATATCCAAGTACATTTAAAACTGAACTGGATAATAATAGTTTGTTGTGGCCGTGTTCCTTGACATCAAAAGAGCATTTGGAACCATTGATAGGTCTATTCTACTAGCTAAATTGTATATATATGGAAAAGAGGGCAAAGTGTACAATTGGCTATCTAATTATTTGACCAACTGAAAACAACGGGGAAGAACGAAAGACATATTCTCTTGTGAAATTGACAATGATGTTGGGGTTTCCCAGGGTAGCGTTTTGGGTCCCTTTCTATTCATACTATATGTCATTGTTTGCTGATTGTGAATTCATGAACTTTATTGCTGATGATACTATATTGGCATGTAGCAATGTAAACCTCAAAATGGCTATACAAAAAATTAATAATACTCTGGAAAGGGTCAACAATTATTTGAAAATGAATGAACTGAAAAGTTAAATGTATTGAAAACAAAAAAACAAAGCAATGATAATCACCTCCAAATTTAAATACAGCCAAATAGACTTAAAAATTATTAACCTTAGCATTGATGATGGAAGAATTGAAGTCGTGAATTCAACTAAACATCTGAGATTTCTCATAGATAACAACACTCTCATTTAATGAACATTTTGAGTATATTCCTGAAAAAATGGAAAAAAAAATAACATTCTTTCCATTTATTTATTTATACACTGTTCTACAGGTTACACCCAACTACAGAACTGGAATATAAGTCAAATCACAATACAATACAATTACAATGAGTTATGAGATAATACAATACATACAGAATTAGTTGAAGTAAAAAGACTCAATCTCAGAGATGGAACAGTGGAAAATGTCGATCTGATAACTTGCTGAATTCCATTTGACACAATAGTCCAATCAACAAGTTCAAAAACATGAAAAATAGAGACAAAGGTCCTCTAGAAAAATGTTTTTGAAGGATTTTGGTGCAGGTAAAAAATTGTTATTTATTATTAACTCAAAAAATATTGATATTTAAGCAATTTTGAAAAAAATTCGTTAAAGAGGAGAGAAATTCCAATGAAAAAGTCCCAACTCCCGAAACTCTATCTCCATTTCCATAATTTTAATTTTACGTTGAAAATAGGGTTCCGCGCGGCTGTTACGGCATGCGCGCGTTGCCGCTAGAGAGAGTTCATCAGAAGAAATAATTTTTTCAAAACATGAAATGTCATTTTGAAAATTTAAAAAAAATCTAGTATCTACTCAACACTTGAATGAATTGAGAATGAAGTTTCATCACCATTTTTCAAAAAGTTATTCAATTGTTGACTAATAAATTTTTTCCCAATCTCCGTTGGCATAAATGATAGGATAAAAGGTATGAATAATTGGCCTATAAATCTCAAACTTTGTGGAGCCCTTTTGATATATATACTTCATACGATCCTGCGATAAAAATTCATTAAAATTTATTGATTTGTTAATTATGATTTTTTATAACTATTGCACAATGGAATATCTAAAAATTGTTGATCAAAATTTATTTTCAAATTGATATTTGGCTATGTCTGTTTTCACATTGAATAATGGCAGTTATCAACATAGGATACGAATTTTTTACGTGATTTATTTACTAAATTGTTTTAAATAAATGGAGAAATTCAATATTTTTGAATTTTTTTTGTCATTTCGTTGTCTATAGATAATTATGACTGAAAAAAATTTTTCCCTAATTTTAATTTTCAATTGTTTAAAATCGATTTTTTTATATTTCGATTTGTGGAATAATTTTGTTTTTAAGAATCTTAATTCACTCTTCTACATGATTTGGCAAAAAATATTTTTTTTATTATTATTTAATTGTTTATTAGTTTAACAATTTGTTGTAAACAAATATTGACCAACGTTATATTTTTTTTCTGAAGCAGAAAAAAATTATAAAAACAGCGATATATAGAATAGTGCCATAAAAATTATTGATTGATTAATATCAGAAAGTATTTTAATGAATAAAAAAATTCATGGCACTTTTTATATATAGCTGTTTTTATAATTGTTTTCTGCTTCAGAAAAAAAAATATAACGTCGGTCAATATTTGTTTGTTACAAATTGTTAAAGTAATAAACAATTAAATACTGAATAATTCTTTTTTCCAAACTATTTAAAAGTGTAAATTATGATTTATTAAAGCAAAATTATTTCTTAACTAATTATTTGAATAATCGAAATATAGAAAAATCCATTTTGTGCAATTCAGAATTGGAATAAGGAAAAAAAAAATTTTTGAAAAAACAGTCATCTCTATACAATAAAATAGCAAAAAAAATTTTTTGAAATATTGAATTTCTCTATTTGTTTGGAACAAACAAAAATCATAGCCTATGTAAATAACTGCCATTGTTTAATGTGAAAACAAACATAGCTTAATATCAATTGGAAAAGAAATTTCTATCAACAATGTTTAGATATTTCATTTTGCAATAGTTATAAAAAATCATAATCAGGATCGTATGAAGTATATATATCAAAAGGGCTCCACAAAGTTTAAAATTCATAGGCCAATTATTTATACCTTTCATCCCATCATTTTTGCAAACGGAGATTGGGAAAAAATTTGTTAGTCAACAATTGAATAACTTTTTGAAAAATGGTGATGAAACTTTTTTTCTACGGCACTCGATTCATTCAAGTGTTAAGAAGATATTAGATTCTTTTCAAATTTTTAAAATGATATTTGATGTTATAAAAAAATTATTTCTTTTGATGAACTCTCTTTAGCGGCAGCACGAGCATGGCATAACAACCGCGCGGAACCCTATTTTCAACGTCAAATTAGAATTATAAATAATGGAGATAGAGTTCCGAGAGTTGAGACTTTTTTATCAGAAATTTCCTCCTCTTTAACGGGCTTTTTTAAAAATTGCTTAATTATTAATATTTTTTGAGTTATTGACAGAAAACTAAATACCATTCTCTTTAAATCTCATTTTGTTAATAACAATTTCAATTTTTTACCTGCACCAAAATCCTTCAAAGACATTCATCTTGAGATGATTCTGAATCGAATGAGCTATCGCTCATGTTTTTAGGACCTTTATCTCTATTTTTCATGTTTCTGAACTTGTTGATTAGACTACAAATGTTATGCAAAGGTGAACGTTTCAGAATATTTATACGTGGTGTTGGTAGATGAAAAAAATCAACCATCTAGAGGTTGGTATAGGTACATTGAAATTCAGTTTTTGCAGAATGTGTGGATCAATAATTGGATTATTAATCAGTTTAAATAGAAAAATTGTGGAGTGATAATCAAGAAGGCAAATCAAGCTATTCATAGCATGTCTAGCTAACAATGCATCATGGAAAATCCAATTGATGAATAGATATTGTCTGATCTACAGGAGAAACGTTTTGGAAACGACGTTTTACTGATTCAACTTTCTCTGTGTACAACTAATGAGATGGATTCTAGATTATGCATGCATATTTTAATTTTGATCTGACGAAAGCATATTATAAGGTTTTCGATGTAGATGGATTCGAGAAATTACTGGAGATTCGTGCAATGAATCCATACATTCTGTTTGGAGTAGACAGAGTGGCTTCAATGTGTGCTACGAAGTTTGGAAAGACGAATACCAATGACAAGTTGTAGTCTGAAAATCCGCTTGCAGTGCCCTCCTTTGTAGATATTCAAGCAAATCCATTACCTATAAAGCCAATGTGTGTAGCTGTATCAAAGACCTTCGATACAGTGTATCACAAACGCCTTCTCCAAAAACTCCAATTCAATGGGATACGAGGACCCGCATACCAATTTATGGAAAGCTATTTGTCAGAACGAAAACAAGAGGTAGAAATCGATGAAATAGTGAATTCTTCAAGGGCTGTTTGTCATATAGTTCCACAGAAAACGATTCTCTGTACATAAACAGTCTCATGACATATCGATCTACAGGTAAAATCATCAGTTTGGTGATGATATGGCAATACCGAACAAGAATAAAACTCACATGGTATATTGTTTGAAGGTGGTTGACAATGTTTCGTGGTGTATTTCATCAGTTCGGACTTCCATTGTCTAATATAATATAAATTGATTAGAACTCACTGAAAAAAATTATCACCCGAAGACGACTGTGGATACTAACAATCGAAATGTCGTGACGAAACTTGGTTTGGAATCTTTAAATTTTTATTTTTCATTGTTTGTTAATAATACTTTCTAATTTTTTAATTTTTAGCTTCTAATAATATTTCAATTTCATTTTTGGTTGTTGCCTGCATGTAATTTCTTGGTAATTTCATTTCTTTGTTTAATTAAATCGTTATTTTCGGGTAATTTTTCCAGGGATTTCAAATCAATTTATATCATATTAGACAATGGAAGTCCAAACTGATGATTTCACATGGTGTATGTGACTTGTTCAAATCCAACAGTACAACGAATGATGAAGAATCATACTATTTACCATTCATATCATATTCCGACTATTCACCCGAATTAGGTCCTATAATGGTGAACAAAGTAACACACATTCTAGAAAAAGATAGGTCGAAGTACTTAGGAATAATTATAGACAAGCACTCAAGATGGGTCTACACGTTAATCACGTTAAAAATAAGCTTAGGGGATTGCTAACCAAACTCAGATATTTCGCTTACTTTTCAAGTACGGAGAACTTGAAAACAATATATTTTGAATTGGTACAATTCCAGTTATCATATGGAATATTGAGATGAGGTGGCGTAGCTCCATATAATTCACATACTTTAAACGTTATGCAAAAGTTGATTTTGCGGATAATCTACAGAATTATATCATTCATTCCAGCGATTTATTATTCCTGAAAAAT
Source organism: Leptinotarsa decemlineata (assembly GCF_025532065.1). NCBI lineage: Eukaryota > Metazoa > Arthropoda > Insecta > Coleoptera > Chrysomelidae > Leptinotarsa > Leptinotarsa decemlineata. The sequence goes on along the minus strand of NW_027412549.1, from coordinate 4,092,019 downwards.
TGCATTTCTGATATAAGACAAATTTTTACTTATCGGAATCTGATGAATATGCACAGGAATAAAATAAAATTTAAAGCAATTGAACATTGAGAACAAAAAGTAAATATATCAATGAAACGACATGTGAAATAACTATTCGTCAACGGTCAGTGGGATTTTTACCACCAAAAACTTATAATCGACTGCCTGATGATATAATAAAGGTTGAATCATATACACCCTACGAATTCCATGTGAAAAAATGGTAGAAGAGTAGACACACATAAAAAAAACTTGGATCACGCATGACTGCACCGACCCAAGAAAATGATTTTTGTATACATATAAGGAAAGAGATGATTCCATCATTTCGAAAGACTTACTACTGAATTACTACTGAATTATTACTGAATTATTACTGAATCTATATCTATGAATTTTTCATAATGAAACTTTTTCATTTTCTCCTCAACAAAATCATTTAAAGTCATACTCTTCATCAAAATCATTTCTTTCAGTGAGAATATTTATTTACTTGATCAGAAAAAATTATATTTTTGATATAGAACAATTAATTGTACATGACAATTTGTTAGTTTTCTCTCTTTAACAATATCTACCAGTGGTTTCAAGAAAACATTTCTCACTTTCAAAGAATAGTTTCATGTTCTTGATTTGAAATGAATCCAAATTGCTTGAGTAAAATCAATTTTTCACTTTGAATATATCATTTTCATTGCATGCTCAGGTGGAAAAATAAATTTTCAGAATCGTACATTATGCAAATTCATATACCTGAATGAACAAAAGCGTTAATATCAAATTGAATAATTCATACTTTCATTTTTATAATGGCATGCTAGGCTTGAGTACATATTTCAGAAAAAATGTTCTCTCCTTTTACGGAAAACAACTGTTTTGTGCCAGAAAAATATCGTCAATTCAAAGGAAAAATTTTCAAAGGAATGCCTTTTCTCAATTTGGGAATTTTTTTTGTGTACGGACAGAAAAGTTTTTAACGATCTCATAGACTTAAAACTGGTTCGCTTACTTAAGAGTTGCATACATCAGATTGATTAATTATTAGTTATTGAAATTGACATTACTTAACCGATTTTGGAACTACACTAACTGTTATGTTTATCTTCACTGCCATCATTCATAAATATTTCAAATTGTATTTTATTTCAATACTTGTAATTCAATGAATGTCACGCATAAGCTCCATGAATGAGCATCAGTGACTTGTCATGTTCATTTCTGTGCTTGTTATATGTTCAACTTTTTACTTTTTTACGTTTTTGAAATGAAAATTATTATTATCATCATTATTATTATGTAGGAAGAGAGAAACTCAAATGACAGTATATTTTCAAACATGGTTTTGGATTACGAATATTTGTTTTCAAGCAAAATTTCAACTATATATGAAAAACTATGTTTTTCGTACTCAAAAATGTTTTGAATGATTATTTACAAAAAGGCCATCTTATCAAAGTACCACTACCTCCTGTAACGGAATTAATTGATTATTTTTACATCACCCATCACGCTGTCATAAAAAAGGACTCTTCGATCACTCCTCTCAGAGTTGTTTTCGATGCATCGAGTCATTCCGCAAATAAAAAAGCATTGAATGATAAGTTATATTATGTGGGTCCAAAGTTACAAAACGACTTGGTCGAATTACTCCTGAGTTTTCAGTTGCATTTGTATGTATTCACCTTGGATATCAAAAAAATGTACCGAATGATTTTGTTAACAGAAGAACATCGTAAGTTTCAGAGAATCCTGTGGCGATTTACACCTTCTGAGCCAATTGCAGATTATTATCAGCTCAATACTGATAAATTTGGAGTTGCTTCTTCACTATACTTGGCAATAGGTATGTACCCTGCAGTAACTTGTGAATGACTATTCAGAATATCCTTTTGTTTCAGAAATAACTATAAAGTATTCCATAGTTACTATTGTATCTGTGGCAAAACTTCTTCGACGTCAGTATAACGTAATGACCATTTCTCATAAAAAAAAATCATCAATTTCAGTCCATTAGTTGAATTGCCTTTTGTTATCGATAAATTGTGAGTAGAAGGAAAAACTTGATGTCAATTCAGTGGAAACCCATTATAGGTAATGTATTCATTATCGACTATTGTATACAATAATGAAATCGGATACATATATCATTGAAATGAGAGGAAATGAAAACAATACTGAATGATTGTAGTTACAGATTGGATTCCAAAACATTCATAAAAGAAAATTATTATTCAGTATCATAATACCTAGAATAGATATCGTTAAATTATTTGAATTTTCAATCATCAATTCAGTTCGCAATGAACTGAAATGAAACATAAACGTGAAACATAAAGAATGAAAACATGAACTCAAAATTTTAAATTCACCCTTATGCCACACAATTTTTCATCAAAACATTTTTTAATGATTTTTTTAATTATTTCGGTAAAAAATTAGATACCTGATGAGAGAGAAGTATAGTTTTTGAAATCGCACATTCATGTTTTTCAAAATTACAACAATTATTCAACTTAATTCAGAATTGGTACTGTTGATCGTCATGGATTCCGGATTTTCACAAATACAGGGTGTTTCCTAACTACGTTAGGAAACTCCAGAGAGTGATTCGTTGTTTTAAGAAAAAAAGTTTCTATGAACATATGTCCGGAGTTGCTTCGTTTCTGAAATACAGGGCGTTGAAATTAAAAAAAAAACGGTTTTTATAAAATATCACAAATAACCTTACTTACACCGATTTGGTTGAAATTTGCTAGTTATTTGAAGTAATGAGGCTATAATTTAACCCGATCTATATTGAATTTATCAGGTCCAGTTGAATCTCAGTGGGCACCACGGCCAACAATACTGAAAATAAAGAAAGCTACTGACTTTCTTGTAGTTTTTCAATTTTTCAAATTGAGCAACTGAAAATCAAACTATTTTATCACTTGTTTTTTCTTGATATCAAGCTATCCATGGATAACTTAAAATGGAAATCAAAAGTAAATGATAAACAATATCGACCTTAAAGCAAATGAGCGAAATATCCATCTCTTGATAGAATACATGACTGCAGTCGAGTTGCCATTGATTGTCTGACACTTTCAAACATACTTGGATTTTAGGACAATGCAATTATCAATTTTTCGATTCCTCAAGTCATTCACATCTAGTATACGAGTTTTATAAACAAGAGCCTTCAGCCTCTGGAGCCCCGTCGTACATAAAACACATGTTGCCTCCCACAAGTACCGGTACTCTTTCCACACAATGGTAATATGATCTCGCAAAAAGTCCGTGTAGGATTCACCTGTTGATTCTACTGGTAGAAAAAAATGGGCCGATTGAGTAGTCACCAATCATTCCCACCCAAACGTTAAGCGAAATTTGTTGCTGAAAATTACTTTCTCTAATAACGTCGGGATTTTCGTCAGCCCAAAATTGGTCATTGTGAAAGGTTCATGATACAATCTCGTGAAAAATCTGCTTTGTCCGCAAATAAAATACTGGGCAAATAATTATTATTGTGTGCCATCGTATGAATCAACCACTTGCAAAACAATGATCTTGGATGGAAATTCCGAGGCAGTAGAGCTTGGACCTGGTGTATGTGATATGGGTATGAGAGGTTCCTCTTTAGAACTGTCCATACGGTCTGACTTTCAACTGTAGTTTAATCTTCCTGGTATGATTTGAAGGACTTCTTCTTGTATCGCATCGAGTATAACTTCTTGTAGTTCAAGCATTGTTACAGTTTCTAGTTTTCCACCATCTGCATTTTTATTGAAACTCCCAGTTCCATTAAATCTTGCGTGAAGCGTTCTGAATATTTCAGCACATGGAATTACTCTGTTGAGATATCTGTCCTGGTAAACTCTCTGTGCTTATCCATAAGTGAAATGCATGTCAGCCATTTCAGCGTTGGTAAAATTATTCATGATAGAGTCGCTGCTGATTGACAACTCTGACTTTCACTAATATGTCAAAATTATCACTGTCAAAACAGATGTTAATGGTATAAAAATGGTTTTAATTTTGTTTCTCTGGAACAAAGCCTAGATATGAAGACCGCACAAGCAACAAAAAAGTTGTGTTTTCAGTTGATCGATTGACAAGTCGGTGGCGTACTTTTTTCCCAATATTGTTGGCAGTGGTGCCCACAGAGACTCCACCGGACCTATAATTTCAATATAGTTAGGGCTGCTAAGCACCTCATTACTTCAAATAATCGCTTATTTTTGAAAGGCCTCATGTCACCAAAAGTAAACGTTTCAGGAAACGATAAAAACCGCATAACTTTTTAAAGTATTTTTTTCATTTTTTTCTAATTACTTTATATGATACCTATGATAAAAAGGCATTTCCTGGTGTAAAGTTTGTCATCATATTTTGTACCATTACCTTTTTACAGGCCTTTGAAATCACTTGACATGAGGCCTTTCATAAATAAGTGAACATTGTTGGTAGATTTGTATTAGATTAACTGAAATAAAAAGACAAAATTGCTTATCAAAATCAAGACAAAATCTTTTTTTTATTTTTATTTAGTAACAATATTTTAAAAAAATAGAAACTCACTGGTTGTTATTCTTTCAAAACAATTTAATTATTAAAAAAAAAATCAACTTCCCCACAGAACTTTGACTGACTTCTATTTTGTGGGCCATTGAAGGAGTCCTGAATAAAAGTCCTTATGCTCTTCTGGGACATACTGCATCAATTTCTTCAAGTTTTGGAATTTGAGCTATTTCATTTGGGAAGGTTTTTAGCTTGAAGGTTTTTTCGTTCAACCCATCAATGTACTCGTTTGTTACAACTACTCCCACCTGTGAACTCTCAAACTTGAATTGGTGATAAGCTGAGACTTGAAAGAATTTTTTTTTTCCTCTTTTTTGAACTTTGGTTTCCTCTGAACTGGTAGTCTTCTTGTAAACCAGCGGCCACCATTTTGCGAAATCAACAATGTCTTGGGTCCCAATCAGATCCACATAGAACTTTCCTTGTTGTGTAGCTGTCAAAAAGATTTCCATGACTTCTTTAGTGGAATAATATCGATCAATTTTATTCATTTTCTTCTTTATCAACCCAAAGTCCCTGTCACATGGGAGATATGAATGTCCTCTGATAGGTTATCTGAACAAAACTTTTTTGAATCGACCTGTGTCTGTCAAGCTCATTAGAAATCGAATCATCGTGTGGTTTTTGTTCTGTCCTGTCAGTTGTCACTGTAGAGGTACAGCTCATCAACATGAGGAGGTATGTTGTCATTGATATATTTCATTAAAAATGAACATACCTCGTTGGCTCCTTTTTGAGCAATACCTTCATGGTACAGGTAGAAGGTAGCTTTGTCATTCTTATTATCATGTACCCCAAATGGAAAAACTGATAACTGCCTAAGATAATAGGTTTCTTGAACAGGAATGTTCGGTAAAGATAAATTTTGCATATAATCGAAGCACAAAATCATTGCATTATCATGAAGCTTGCAATACTCAGTTACGTCACGAATGGACTTGTAAAATTTGTTTGACCTTCTTTTGTGTACTTCCATCTGTGCTTGTGGTACTCTTCTTGCTGTTTCATTTAGTTGAGGATTTTTTATTCTGTTATTCAGCCGTTCACATTCGCAACACGTATCAATTTGAGGTCTTCCAAAGCGATAATTGAAGTGTTCTTTGTACACTTTGTAATAAAAGCTGTATTTTACCTCAGATCCTGGGTTTGCCTCCAGGAACATTGTGTGCATTTTTTTAATGTCAAGTCTTGCATCTAAATATTTTATTTCTTTAGAGGCATAGTGGCTTACTTTCAGAGGGAATGATCTGATGTGATCCTTGACAGTCTCTACAAATTCCAAGGGAAAAGTCTTACGGTTTGTTTGTTGTCCCCTCCGATCAACAGGATTTTCACCCTTAGAAGCATTTCCTTGAAGTCTCCCTATTCTCTTTTCACCAACAGCATTAATACTCAAGAAAGATTGCTTGCAAACCTGTTTCCTCTCTTCCCCGACCATAACATGAAACTTGTAGGACCTTGTATGTTGAACAGAATGACTAGGTCTAGAGCCTTTCTTCATTGGCTTGACCACCATCAGTTGGTGTAGGTGACTTAAACCTAGATCTCCTTTTCCGAACTGAGTATACATCAATGAGAGACTGCAAGTGCAAATCTTGTTCATTTTTGGTTTGGAAATTTGAATTTCTGTCAAGAATTGATCTTAGTTCGTTTTCAGTGAATTTGTCAAAACATTTCATTTTGCACCTGAAAAAAAAATAATAATAATATTAAATAAAATAAAAATAGAATATAATAATAAAATAAAATAGAGCTCAAATGTGAGAACAATGAGTAACTAGCTATGTAATGCTCATAACGATCGTAATTAAACATTTATGTTTACAAATTTAAGCTTCTTTGTTGAAAAGCAAGCAGACAAATGGAAAGTATGAAGATAAAAAGGTACTTACGAGCATGGATCACCTGTTGAGGATTTTTCCACAGTGTCTCCTTTGTAATTTGTGTATGATTTTCCATGAAGTCTAGCCAATTTGATTCTATTAACTTTGTAACTTTCAGGATTCCTGACACCTTTTCGTTTTCTGGTAACTGACACATCTTCTGAAACACTTTCTTCACTAAATGACATTATTTGGAATTATTTTCTCTAGTAAATGTGAATAAAAGATAAGACCGGTCTCGGAATAAGTTTAATGAAAACAATTTAATCTTTCTCTGATTTACCTACCAAAACACTGAATGTTGTTGTTGGGATTGACCTCGGCAATGATGGAAAACAAATAATAAACCAGCTGATTTGAGGTGTTGCGCAGTAGGTTTGATCAAGTGTGATTGATCTGTTTAGTTATGAAGGGCCTCAAGTCACAGACAAGAGGCCCTTCATAAATAAGTAGAATCTTCAACTTGTTATATCTACGGTCTTAGTTAGGAGACATGAGGCTAATAATAAATAAACGATGTGTTAGGTCTGAAGACTTGTTTTTTTCAAAAAAGTCGATTTCGAAAAAAATGTGACATGAGGCCTTTCAAAAATAAGCGATTGCTAGTTACTAGCAAATTTCAACCAAATCTGTGTAAGGATATTTATGATATTTGATAAGTACTGTTCCATTTCAAACTTCAACGTCCTTTAGGTACTGAGAAACGAAACAACTCCGGACATCTAATAAATAATAATGATAATGGTTATTGGCAATCTCAAAATACAAAATACGATGTACATTACGTTACATCAGACAATAAACAAGGGCAGGATGAATTCCACTAAAACCGATTTGGTTGTGCGTCGAAGGGTGTCCGATTCTTGTATTGCAAACAGGTGTGCTACTTGCACGGGTATAGACATTAAAAAATAATTCATGATAAAAGTGATTTTTTTAGTAAAAACTTATAGATACTTTGAAACATTATGGATTCGTTAAAATGATTAAAACCTTATAACTACATTGGTACATTCTAGATTGATTGGTTTAATTGGTAAGTGAATTGGAAATGGTAGGTTAACTTGTTATTGACTGCTTTTGTTAACTTTCGATTAAGTGTACTGTAATCACTTCCAAGTTGAACAATGAATTTTTTTATATTCTTTTGATCATATTCAGTGAATAGTGCGAAGTAAGATGTGTTTTGAAAGTTTGGGGTAAGTGATTGAATATTTTAGATGATAGGTAAGTGTAGTTTCGTGTTACCACATTTCTTTCAGTTTGTATTATTCGGACATGTTCATTTTCTTTATGCCATGTTTCATATTTGTGATTGATTTTTTTGAATACAGATTTGTTTTTGTAGATGTAAGTGATTATTTGATGCATAATAGGCTGAGGTCGAGTATATCTGTTTCTTGGAGTAGTATATTGGAGGAGTAGTTGTTTTTTTGCCAAAGATTATTTTCAAAATTCTTTTTTGAAGAACATCCAACTGATTCATATGGGTTTTAACTGAACCACCCTAGCTGAAAATGGCGTATTGTACTCTTGACTGAACGAGAGCGTAGTATACCATTTCTAGGTAAGTAATGTCAATTATGTTTTTTAATTTTCTGAATCCATATCGCTATATTCGTTATGTGAAGATCCCAGTGTAGTTGTTTATCTATTGTTACTCCTAAGTACTTTATATCGTTTCGCGAATGTATCACTTCCATATTTCCGTTATGTTCTACGTTCAAATCATCGAAATTGGGTAGTGTGCTTTTATTATCGGCAAATGGAATGAAAAATGTTTTTTTAAATTGACAGTTGCTTTTCCTCAACTGAACCAACTGAATATGATTTCCAGATCCGCTTCTACTTTGTTTTTCAATGTGTCCCATGTTTGATCTGTATAGAGGATCGCTATGTCGTCAGCGAAGCTGATAATGTTTTCTGTTGACACTGTCATTTATATGAATGAAGAAAAGTATCGGCCCTAAAACTGTACCTTGGGGTACGCCGTAGTTTGGTGAAGCCTTGTTCTATTTTGTCTTCGTGGCGTTTTTGATATTTTATTGGCGAGCGAACTCCACAAAAATATTCGTTGAAAGCATTTGCTTTTGATTCGTCGGAAATCAATAGTTCATTGTATTCGTTTTTGACGTCCTCAATTTTATTTTCTATTTTTTTTTCCGTTAACAATTTTTTTGGGAATTCCTATTGTTACCTATTTGTGTTTTATAATGATTATATTTTGCTAGTTTGATCAATTTATTCCATATTCCATATTCGTAATGAGTTTGCCTTTTGTCTGTATTAGTGGGATCTTTTCTATAGTCATCATATATTTTGTTTTTTTTTTATTCACTGATTCAATAAGACCTGAAGTGATCCAATCATTACGTTTTATTTTATTTCTATGAATTTCCTTCGCTATAGTATTTTTAGCAGTGAGACTTTTGAGTGTCTCCGTTAAGTTAGTTAGGAGTATTTCAGTGTAAGTCTCACCCAAGTAATTGTTCCAATCGTGGGACTTCAAATCTTTTCTTAAGTTGTTGAAGTTCGTAATATATTTTATTTTAAGTTCGTTATAACATTTTTCCTTTCGTAATGTAATGCTGGTATTTCTAGAATTGTCGCTCTGTGGTCTGAAATGTAATTCTCATATGTTAGTGCTGTACAATTTTCCTTTGGTTAAAAAAACTTGATTTTAGGAATATGTGGTCAATGCAACTTTCAGATGTACCTTGTATTCGAGTGTTGCACTTAATCATCGATTCAAAACCCCTCTCACTGAGTATATTCATGTATTCCTTTATCACTTCATTGTTGATATTGATGTTCATATTCATATCTCCGACTATTACTTGCCTATTTACTAACGTATTTTTTGTTTGTTTCAGGTAAATTCCGAAATGTTTAACAAAAGTTTTCACGTTTGTAGATGGTGATCTATATATAGCTGTCAGAAGTCAATTCATGTCAATTAGAATTGTTTTTTCTGTAGAACTAAATGCTTCTTTAAAGTAGTCTACAACACCGTCATTTTTGTTTAGGTTTCCTTTGGAATGAAACATATTATAGTTGAAAAACACTACAGTCATCAATAATGAATGTTTCAGTTAACATATGCAGTCGTAATCAAAGTCCAGTTGAAAAAGATTATTAAATCATCTATATTTTTGGAAAGACAACGGATATTCTGGTGAAACAATTTAAAATGCTGTTTATAATTTTTTTGTGACCAGTATGCGTTATGGTCTTTTATTGCACAAAAATGCTTAGTTTTTATGGACAAGTAAGTTATGTCACGGATGTACGCATCCATAACTTCGATTTTATATCTAGAATATTCCCAGTGTAAAAGAATGTGTTGGAAGTATAAAAATGACATGCAGTGGACCGTATAAAATCCTTAAAATGCATATGTGATTATGAAGTTGATTAATACATGACAAGCAAACAATCACAATACACTTCAAAGTTTCGTTGCATCATTGAAATTGATGATAGATTAAAAAATGAAAATGAAATTTTGAAGTGAAAAATGATGTTTTTTCAATAAGTAATGTTAAATTCAGGTAGCTGAATCTATTTCAATAAAGAATGAAAGGAAAAAGACGTTATATTCTTTTCGGTTGCGTGCTTGATTTCTTTTTGGTGCGTAGATTTGTTTGCTTATTTGTTGTTTGTTTCCTACAATTTTATTGTTTTTCGCCTGTGTTGTTTGAACCAACTCTTTTTTGTGGTGTGTTGTTGGGATGCTTATTGTTGTCTGTAGGAGTTTGTGGTGCATTTTTTGCGTTGTTTTTGGTGTTTCTCAGATATTTTCCGGATGTATCTCTAACTGTTCTGCTCTGTACTTTTCTCCACAAATGTATAGAGGTCCTTTTTGTATTTTTGCTTCAAAGTTCTTCTTTTTTGCTAGTTTGAGATGCTTTGTCAGAATCTTTTGAGTTTTTATGTCTTCGGGAATTAGGTCGTTAACGATTCTAATGTGTGTTCCTTCCAGATCATTAGATTTTGTAATGATTTCTTGTTTTTTGAAGTTTCTAACCAATTCCAACAAAAATGGCCTCTTATTGTTCGCAGATTTTTTTCCTATTCTGTAGGTGTTTTTTATCCTCCTCTTTGACGCTAGCATTCACTTTGGAATTGCAAACCGAGATCATTATGTCTTTGGTGTTCTCATCTGTTTCTTTCTCAACAGCAGAAATCAAGACGTTATTCTTCTTAGATGTTCTGTTTATACTTATCAGTTTTTGTTCAAGCTCTGAATTCTCTTGTTTGACTTGTTCCAATTCCTTTATGATCTCTTTTAGATTTTCAGTGTGGATACTAATGGATTTTTCAAACTCTGCTATTTCATTTCTTATCACTTCATTTTGTGATGCTGTACCTCGTAATAGGTCATAAATATCCTTATTAGAGGCTTTCCCATGTCAAGTTTTTCCTAATGTTTGGTAACATCGCCTACGGTATAGCTTCTTGGAGATATTTTGTTCTCAAATTAAAAAAATTTGGGGTTGCTTAGACTCATCAGTATTTTCATTCACAGTATAGTGGTAATCGATGATCAAATGATATTTTCCATAATTTTTACACATCAAAAACTGGTATTCAATCCGAACTCTTGATTGACTCAACTGCACACAGTTGTCACGTTTTACTCGTCGAAGATATTATATTATATGTTCATATAAACTTTTTTTTCTTGAAACGACCCAACGAATCACCCAACGCATATATAGGAAACACCCTTTTTCAATAACAACTAATAACAAAATTAATAATGAAATGAAACTAGCAGATACGTGATGACATCCGTATTAAAATTCACTAATACAGTTTGCTATGAGATCATCACTATAGAATGCTTTCAAAACTGCGACACGTGCTTCATTTCTTCAAGCATAATGCTTTAGATACATACATAAGTTATGATCTTTGGAGGTTAGCTGGGGATATTTTATTCCATGAAATATGAACAAAATATCTGAAATCACGGAGGAAGAGAAGTTTTTCGATTAAAGGAAGAAAAACAATTCAGAAATTATTATTGATGAACCTACCATATTGAAATAGAGGCATAATGCATCACATTTCCAATCAATAAAACACAGAGCAATTAGTTGCAATATTATGTTGTTCACCTTCGATACAACCGAGTTTATTTTCAATTGAAGCACTATAAATGAATTTAATGGAAATCAATCAGTCTATTTTATTCTACTGAATTATACTGTAACCGAATTCCTGCAATTAATTAATGATTTTATGAAATCCATTACGTATTTTTTCTGGAGAGCGAAGTTTTCCAGGAAAATATGGAATCTGCTGGTGACAGGTAGAATGATACTTGTTCGCTGCAGTAAAATATAATTATATTACGTGAAGTACCTGTAGGGAACAGGCTATTGAGTTGAATCAAAACTCCAACAAAACATTCACAAACATCAAATCCAGGTGCCTGAAGTTGAGGAGTTTTCAATTTTTTTTTCGCATGAGAGATAGTTATTTATTGTAATGAACGTAAAAAATAATACACAGAGTGGCCTAAATGGAGATATCCAATTATTCATTCAGATAGAGGATCTCAAAATATATCATGTCGGGCGATTTTGTTTTTTTATACCTTTTCTCAATGTTTCAATGTGAATTTTTTCAGGATTGCCTGTTCCTGTCGCTCAGTTTAGATCGAAACTATCAAAGGCAGTATCAACACCAGGATACGAGAACACAAGCGTAGCTGCCGCCTCAGGCAACCGGAGAAATCCGTAATTACAGACCATGTCCTAGTAGAAACATACCACGTAATGAAATACAAATAACCAGCTTTCCTCTCTAATTCAAGGCATCCTCATGAATTGCTCTCTATAAGCTCTCTAAAATTTCTGTAAAGTACAGAACATATTATGGATATTAAACATTTCACGATTGGACTAGGCAAAGTTGAATTTTCAAGTTTGAATTGAAAATTGTAAAAAGAAATCCATAGTTCCTAGATGATTCAAAAACTTTTTGTTATCCTAAGCTTACAAAATAGCACAAATGATTTGTACCTAATATGCTATTATTTACTGAAATAGGCATTCTAATATTCTTGAGTGATTTTTTTTTCAAGTTCAAAACAGAAGCACTACAGGAAACTGTAGTGAGAACGCAGTTCTCAAGATGAGATAGTTCTCAAACAGTGGAGTTCCAGGTGTACTGAGTTGAACCTCAAAACGATGAGTAGCCACAGTCCGTAGCTTATTTCTGATATGTATCGCTCTTGGTGGAAACAAATGTGCCAAATCACTTGAACACCTCCGGTGAATGTATCTATAGAAGAGAGACAAATCTCCAACTTTTCTTCGATGTTCTAGGCTATCAAGGTTGCACGTAATGTTCGCGTCTCCAATCAGGCGGATGACTCTTTTCTGGATGGAATCCAGCAACTTCAGGATATGTTTGCGGGTTGAGCTCCATACATGAGAACAATACTCTAAAGAAGGTCTGATCTGAGCTTTATGAAGTATCAATGATAAAAATAGTCGTACCACACTGTTATCAAGAAAAACAATAATTCTATGAATGATAGAAAGATATCAAGTTGAGAAAATACCAACTTCCTCAGAAACTATATTTGGGGTGATTCTGATAGGTATTGAGATATACCTGAAAAAAGTTTGTATGTCTCCGTTTGGATCACCCTGAATATATAAATCGATTGTGTCCATCAAACAAATTGGATGGAAAAACTTTATAGTTGAACTCATGAAAGGCGTACAGCAACGGCTACTTTCTACACCATTGGGAGAGACTTGTGTAGTAGTAGAAGTAGTAGTAAACCAAGAATGTCAGACTTCTGTATTCATCATTACACTACTTTTGTATGATTTTTTGGTATGAAGGCACTTCTCGGGATAACATTATTTCACTTCATTTCGAAACCATAACTGCTGTTTTTGTGAGTATTTTTACTTTCCACAATCTGAAGTTAACTCGCAAAGTTACTGCGTTATAATAAAATCAATAATACATCGTAATCTTTTTCTACTCCCTCCATTTCAAACTAATCATTTCGTATGTGACATCAAGTAGGTGATAGATCATTTAGTATACACGTGTATAATGGCGGCTACTTCCACAAGAAATTTAAAAAAATGATGAGATATGTAACATTTACTCTGATGAATATGATCTCATGACTACATTCAATTGTCCAAAAGCCAAAATCAGTGAATTTTCTCTCTAGATTACCTGTAAAATCGAAATAAAAATCGTATTTTCAGTAAAATTAATCTTCAACAGTTTGTGGGTTGGTAATGAATCTAGTTATATCCGTGAATCAACATGCTCTTGTTTCAATTACAATCAGACAACCCATTAGCAATCGCCAGAGTAGCTCAACGGTTACGTGTGTATATAATGCATTTATTTTTCTCATAACACGAGTTCAAATCCCACTGCTGGAAGCTGTGGGATATGTAAATAATATAATTATATATCACTATTATTTATCGGAAGATAGTGAAAAAATGTACCAATTTCACAATAATTTAATCAATTTCCGATTGACTGAATGAGTTCATTACCTCAAGCCTTAATTTCAAACAAATATATCGTACTATTCCTTTCTACGGTCAGTCGTAGAAAAAGTATAGTACGCACCTCGAGGATAAAGCCAATTACGTCCACTGGCGAATTATCGCTTACAATTTTTCGCTCGTGGGTAATTGGCTTGTTATCCTACTTGGTACGTAATATACTATTGCCTACAAATTAAATAATGAACGGAAAAAAAGTATATACTTTGTATATCGTTTTGATGATCCCTTCTCGTTCACAAAACCTTGAAAGTTATTGAAAAAACGTCTCAATTGGATATATGTATGTTAATAAATATCAAAATATATTTATTTCCAATCAGAACGTGTTCACTAGTGATTTTTTAAGTGATGTTTGAAAAACACAAAGAAGGCAACGAAAACATCAAGTTGTTCAAATATAAGAATAAAAAATAAATGAAAAAAACAATAGGAAGTTCAATTCAAAAAGAATTGTGAAGAAGATCACTCTGTAAGTTCAATTGTTATTCATAAAACAGTGAATACTAATCGAAGTTGAGCTTGTTCTGTTTAATTGACGCACTATATATTTGAAACTAGAGAAAAAGTTTCCTTGAGCCCGATTCTTTGATCTCAATTTTTTTCTCCGATGAGTATACTTTGAAACATTCATTCGTGTAAAGGTATTTCAATTTAAACACATTCCAATTGTGAATACATACTACTTCACACAACAATATTCCTTTCATTCGGATGTCGATTCATTCCAAAGTTTGAAGTAACTAGAAGCGGATCTTATGAACAGGCATAATTAACCAACTGGAAGTATTCAGGTGTTAGAACTTGTGATCCCACCGAACAACTTTGGAAGAACTAAATAGTTGGCAGTTTATGATATACTCCCAACTACGAACATTCTGACTGCATGAATAAACATGTATACATGATTTTCTCCCTCAACATAGGTACTTGCAACCTAAAATTAATTGAAAATTAGGTTAAGTTTTTCAAGGAATCTTCTCCAACTGATTTGGGAGTCCTAATCAGCCCATCATTATGAACAAATATATTTATTATAAAACTATTGACAGTTACCTTAACAATTTTCTCATAAACAATGAATGAGGTGGGTGAAAAAATTGGTATATTTAACAAAAGAAATATATGAACAATACATGACAATGAAAATAACAAAAGGGATGTGTAAATATTTTTGATTGATACAACTGATTCTCATTTATTTTCAAAGTTTTAATATTAACATTTTTTCACAAAAAAAATTTGAAATTTTGATAACTTCTAATTATTATATGCGAGCGCTTTCGATAGCAGACTGTGCTACCATGATAACATCAAGTGATTTGATGCCATAGGGATGAAAGCTATTTTCACAGGAAGTTCAAAGAAGCTGCATATATATTGAACAATGTCGAATTTTGCCCGGTCGCTTAGGAAATTATCTGATCAAATATGAAAACGGACTTTAGTACACTAAAATGAGAAACTGAAAGGAGAGAGTATTAAAGTAGCACCGCGCTATAGTGACCTATAAACAATCTCTCAGGCCACTTATCACCGAAAACAATTGTGTATACTCACAATCGAAACAATTTGATTTGTATTTTTTTCATTTGATTTTATCATTTATATGTTATTAACATTTTATTATTTGTTTATCAATAACCCATTTCAAGTCATTATTTTTGTATATTTCATATTCATTGTTTTTCAATGATAAATAGTTATACAAATCATTTTATGCAGATTATTACCACCAACTTTTATCTAATATCAACATTTCATTCAACACAGCAAAGGTAAGTGATAATAACTAAGAACAAAATCACAAAGAAAATTTGGCTTTCAACAACAAAATTATTAAATATTGTCGAAATATAACATTTTTATGAATATACATTGATGAAATTCTCTGTTAGAAGAAAATCGGATCAATTTTAGGGATATTATTCAGGGTAAAATATCTCAAATATATATATTTCTGTTTGGTGTATTCAAATCTACAATATTAAATTTCAATTTGGGAAACAGCTAATCCATCAATAATAAATCCTCCCAAGAGACTGAAAAATACAAAAATAAAATAAAATAAAAATCACCATATCTTGAACCTTCGTCACATTCATATATACCACGTGATCTTTCAGATATTTAGTCCATTTTTCAATTGAAATTTTTTTATTTCATTCATTCTGTTAGAAAAAAATCACAAATATTCGAGTATGGATTTCAATCAAATGAATACTATTCCTGATTATTATACAAGACAACCAAAAAAACTACTAGTTGAATCATATCGATGAAAATTTGGGGAGAACTCTATATTTCATGAGTTAAAATATTGCTTTCTTCCTCTGATTAAAATTCTGTTCTCCATAATACATTTTTTTAACTACCATTATAATTTAATTATGTATATATTTATGTATTTGTACGTGTATGTATGTGTGTATATGTATATATGTATGTATATGTGTATATATGTGTTTGTATTCATGTATTTATTACATTTAACTGATATGTGAGTATTAAAATGATTTCTTTAATCATTATTTTGAATTTCATTCCTGGTATAAAAATTCTTGTTGCTTGAGATAAATAAAAATTATTATTATTTATGCATTTTTCATGTTTCAATATAAACAAATTTTTCTTGTGCAAAGAAATACGAGATTGTTGTACCTGTATATTTTGGAACAATTTACCCCATTACCCCAACAAACGCCTACACCAAAAACCAAATTTATTCTTAAATCATCATAAACTCTATCAGAAAGCTAGCAAAAGTTGAAAACCATCAAGTAGTTTAGCGAAACCGATGAATATAACGTGTAACAGCTCTCTGAATCTCTATGCTAGCTCGGTATTCTGAACTTGAAGCAGTAATATTTCAATTTTTTAGTGGAAAACTTGCGCCAAGTAAGTTTGGGCATACGTTAGGAAGATAGATTATGTAAAGCGTACTTCTATATTATTTAATAAATATGGCTTTGCGAATACAATACATTTTTTAGAAGTTAGCTGGAAAGCATGCACTTGTTTTTCATTATATTCGTTATTTATGGATTTTCAGAATAAGCGACTAGCCAAGAATGTTTCCTGAAACGGTCGGTAGCCAGGCGGTTCGACGTGGGTGCTTTGTTCACTCACTCGAATTGACTGCCGTGTTAGTCGGTAGTCCAAGCCCTAGCCTGAACGATCGATTTTCACTTGCTAGCGTCCAACCCGTGTTGGGAATCACACGTTAAAAGGTAAGACCTCGTTAATCCTTAGCTCGCACCAGTTTCGCCTTCTGACGGTTGTCGTTCGTAGGGGTGAGACAGCTGGTTAACGGAAAAACAGACAGACAGCCAAACTGAAAAAGATTGTGTTGAGTGAAACTCTCTAGCATGGAGAGTTTTCTTCACTTTCATCTTTCATATAAAACCAATTGTTTATAAATTCAATGAAAATATGAACTTAATGAATCAGCTATCCTCTTCATTATTATAATTTACGATACAATGAAGCCGTAGTTCATTCAAAAATATCCTCAATTACTATAAACAAATAGTACATTGTATGAAAAACTATCACCTAAATAACATACTGACGGGCTTTGTGAAATATTAAAACAAATATCGGAAATGAATTTCCTGCCATCAGGCATATTGACGCCATTTTTTCATGAGAGAGAATTTATACGCATCATTTTAATTGAAAATTTTTGTATACTTTCGCTTTGTAACACGAATGTTCCCTTCGGGCATTTGAGTTGTATTTTGTTTGATGTTTGTTTTATTTCCGAAATAGGTGTAGGGTGTATAACAGACATTTGAAGTAAATTAAAGTGACGAATATTGAAATTTGCTTTATATCTTTTTGCTAGTCATGACATGGTGATAAAGCATGATTGTTATCGCCTGAATGTTCGTGATTCGAAATTAAAATTGACATTTAGAAAAAACATGTTTGACAAGGATAGTTCTCTAAGTTACTATATTCCGAATGAATGCCAGAGTATGTTAAAAGAAATCTGTTAAAATCTATTTTCCGTTAACCAGCTGTCGCCTCCTATGAATGACAATTTTCACAAGTCGAAACTTGTATGAGCTAAGGACTAACGAAGTCTTACCTTTTAACGTGTGATTCCTAACACGTGTTGGATGATAGAAACTGAAAATCGATCGTCCGGCCTTTTCGTCGGACGATTGGCCTTTTCGCCGATGAAATTACGTGTGTTTGTTAACAAAATCAATGGCCTTTTTTTTTCATGTAATTGTATTATAGATAATAATTTCAGTGGTGCCACAGAGGGTAACCTGATTGAATTTTATGGTAGAAATCATTGTACGCCACTGTTTCCCTTGTTGAAGTTTGGTATTTTCAACAGATTGAACAATGGAAAAAAAACTGTTCGAAGACAAAATAAGGGCAAAAAATCTTCCAAACAACTATAGACCAGTCGCTTTGCTATCAGTGATAACATAAATCATGGAAAAGCCATGAACCAGCGTATCCTTAAATATTTGGAAGGCTTCAACATCTTGAGCGATCAATTATACGGCTTCCGTAAACAAAGATCAATAGGCGACCTTTTATCGTATGTCAGCTATATTTGGAATAACGCAATCGCGAAACATGAAGTGTCAAGAGCTGTTGCGCTTGATATCTCTAAGGCCTCTGACCGTGGGTGGTACTGAGGGTTTGCTGGCTGAATTTCGATGCGTATGGCCCTCCAGCTTCCTGAAAGAACGTTTCCTGCTAGTAGCCGTCGATGGATATCTCTCGAATACTTTCACCATCAATTCTGATGTTCCTCAGGAATCCATTTTGTCTTCAACCCTCTTTTTATTGTATATCAACAATATATTGCTTTGCTGACGACAGCACACTTTTCTCGTCATTTAATTTGGATTCCACGACATCGGCTGCGGATGAATTTTCACCGGCAGCAGTAAGTTGCATATTTCAAAGAGGATATAGAAGAGATTTCGAATTGGGGTGAAATCAACCGGATTCAATTCAATGCCACAAAAAATCAGGCATTGGCTTTTCCCAAAAAGATAAATGTCTCCGAACTGGATATAATAAATTCACGACAGACAATTCCGCTATCTGCTTCGATGAGTTTGTTGGGGGTTAAAATAGACACCACGATGTCTTGGCACAATCATATCGCTGGAATTGAAAAGGCTACTTCTCACAAGCTTATAACACCCCTTCGATCCAGAAAACTCTACACTCAACAACTTTTGATGCTTTATAAAACTCAGATCTGACCTTCTTCGGAGTATTCTACTCATGTATGGAACTTCGTCCCAAAGCATACCCTGAAGCTGCTGAATTACATCCAGAAAAGAACCATCCGCCTGGTTGAAGACGCGAACATTAATTGCAACCTTGATAGTCTGGAACATCGAAGGAAGGTTGGAAATTTGTCTCTCTTTCATAGATACTTACAAGTGACCGTGCACATTTGATTCCACCTCATCCATTTGAGGTTCAATTCAGTACACCTCGAACTTCACTTTTTAAGATCTCTTTCATTTGTGGAATAAACTTCCTGAGAACTTTTCTTCAAATGGATTTATTCTCCAGCGATACTAGTCCAATGTAAATCGCTACTTTCGCACAGGCACCGCTGTTGGAGAGCCTTAAGAATTTTCTTGTAGTGCTTGTGTTTTGTCTTGAAAAAAAAAGCTTTCATACAAATGCACTGAATTGAAAAAAAAATTAAAATTTTTGGTCTAGGTTATTTGGTACCATTTTCAAAAAATCTTTTGTGACGTCACTGTAATTATTATCCATAATCAGATTCAATGAAGAGAACTCCTCCATTAGTTCTAACAAACAAACCAAGTTTCATCAAACTCGGCAAAAAAAACTTCTGTGTTATTAATGAAATAACAATATTTTTAGTAAAATTGTGACACCCCGTTATTCGGAAACGAAGCAAGTTAAAACAGGCGTTCATGTGATCTTTTTTCATAAAATATGACAAATAATCACCACCTGAAATTGTTGACATCATTCAAGATACAGATATGAAGAATAGAAAACTGAAAAAGAGAAAAGAGAAATGAAAGTTTCTTTGTTTTTTATCACTTTTATTTGTAACTAACGTTACTGCAGTTTCATCCTATACGGACATTTTCAAACTTATACAATAAACTTATATCGTATAATAAAAGTGGTAAAAAACATAGAAAGTTTCTTTCATTTCTCTTTTTTTTTTCATTATGATATCCTACCACGTAGTAACAGCCACATCCATAAATTTATTGAAAGAAGACTATCTCATCCGCAGATGTTTTTTTCCTCTACAAACTGGAAGAAAAAGTCTGTTCACAATAACTACTTTCCCCCACAGCCTTGATTTAGATATACGTCACTTTTATTTCAATTTGTGGGGAATAAATCAATATTCAACAGTTAACATAGTTGTTTTAAACGAGTGGGTATCCTGTAGGCCTATGGAGACAGCAATTGTGTAGAGTGGTAAACTCGCATGATTTTTTTCTTTTATCGGGATATATTTTCATACATTTTGTACGATCTAGCTCGTATCTATTACCAAATTCGATAAATGAAGTTGAATGAATCAGTATCTTATAAGAAATATCTGGTCGCAAAAATGGTCGCACATTTCGAAAGTATGTTCATATTATCTTTCAGCCGAAAAGATCGATACCGACAATAAAACTCTTTCTATGATACGTTCCCTCTGAACACATGACTAAGACGGATTCCTCTATCGAAATTGGGTCTATTCACTGATTAGTTTGAAAGCACATGTAGGCAATTCGTTCTTCTTATTCAGCACAATGGTATTCGCTACATCGATCATGCATAAGAGAAGTGAGGGTTCTTTATTTTATTAACCGCAAAATTGACTTACTTCAGCCCCCGGAACAGTAACGGTGAAAAATGCTGAATTGGATCAATGGGGGCTGGTAAGTATTTTACGTAAGGGGTGCAATTGTAATTTTGGAATTTACGTTCATTTCGTCATCGCAATATGAGTAGCCAACTGAATGAGAATGATCAATTTATGAGTAAATAATAAAAACAAACTCAATTTTCACGTAACCAGTATATCTAACTATATCAAGCGAAAATTTCAGCCAGAGTCAAGTAACATTGCACACTGAAATGAAATGTTCAGTGGTTGAACTGAAATAAGAGTTTAAGAAGAGAATGACAATTAAAATACGGTACTTCGAAAATTATAAAATTATCACGCTATGCGTAAACTGTTTTAAAAATGAGGTGAATGTTCAGATTGCGCGGTCTATTTACATTCGATTAGCGAATTTTTCATGTTGGTACAGTCGTCTCAAATATATGTTCATACTCTCAGCTATTTAACTTGTTTAATTTGTTGGCGGAAGGCATTGAAGTAAGAAATGTTTCGTGTGTTCTGTGATTTTCTGCTATGAAAAAAATGGATCAAAAAATTTGCATCAAATTTTGTTTAAAAAATGAAAGTGGGTGCTCAAAAACACTCGAAATGTTGACACTGATATACGGTGACGTATATATGTTTACAAGTGTTGAAAGTTTTCCACAGAAGGTCGAAAAAATGTGTTGAGGAAGTGTAGAAATTGTTGTGGAGAATCATCGAATCAATATAACAGAAGTTGCTGAGGATGCCGACATATTGGTTGGCTCATGCCAATTTTTTCGGAAATTTTGGTCATGAAGCCTGTGATAGCGGAGTTCGTTCCAGAGTTGCTGAATTTTGAAAAGAAATCTTCGGAAGGGCATCGTTCAGAAATTGTTGAATGTCGTCCAATCCAGATTTGCTTTGAGGGTCATAACTAGTGACGAATCTTGATTATGTTTATGACATTAAAACCAAATGCCAGTCGTCCCAATGGAAGAGCCCAGAATATCCAAGACTAAAAAAAGCACGACAAGTTTAATCAAACATCAAGGTTTTGCTCACTATTTTTTTTAGTCACCGTGGCGTAGTGCATTTGGAGTTCTTGCCACATGGTCGGTCATTAAGGAATATCATCACTTTGAAGTTATGCATCGCTTGTGAGTAGCATTACAAAGAGAACTACTCTTTCCTGTTCCCAAATCGAAGAGACCCATGAAACGATGGCATTTTGCGACGATCGAGAAACTGAAAACTGAATCGTTGAGGACATACAAAAAGTGCATATCAGAATCGTATATCGAAAAAAGGAGGAGTACTTTGAACTAGACAGATTAGAAATCGGTGAACAAATGAATATTTTTTGAGAAAAATGAAAATTTACTTTTTTGAAAATTGAAAGTGATAAAAATCACTTTTTTATCGGTAGGTTGTATATTCGTGAGTGAAGTTATGGGCCATAGATATTTGGGCACGAGGAATGTATTTGGTGGCTTAAATTTGAGAGTTATCAGTTACTGGTATTTCGGAATGCAAACTAAATTCCGACCATATATGTGGATCAAACTTCACGTTATTTTTGATATGAATTAGAGGGAACCAAGTTCTCCTTCATCAGCAGTTATAAGTTAATTTTTTTCGACACGATTCAATTATGTTTGAATATTTCTTGTATAAATATGCTTCCTCTTTTTGGGAAAGACTGGTTTTGGTTTTCAACTTCTTCATTTCTATGGTGGAATCTTCCAAAGAAAGGAAGATAGCGAATAATTTCAGAATAAACTCTTTACAAATATGTATAGGTCAAGCAAAGGAGTAAGTTTCAGACACAAACTGGAATAAAAAAGTACTTATGAAACATCTACTTTCACATAAACATTGGAATATACAAAAACAATTTTTCCCATTCAGTGTTCGTTCACTTTCTCTGAACTAATACTTAACACTCTCTCACTTTTCAAATGATAATTGATTTCAAAATGAAGTTTATGTCGTATAATTATATCAGTTAGTTCTATATCATGATTAATCAACATAACGGGAGTTCGATCTTCGCTCATTCCATTAACTTGAGAATAATGAATCTAAATAGTTGTAATCACTGTCACAAGACTCACTAGTTGAGTTTAGGTTGGCACCTTCAAGGAAAATTTGCCATTGTAGTGGTGAAAAGTTTTCTATCCAATGAGAAACAATATCTAGTTTACTGATGTTACCTTGACGTTACTCTGGTAGAATTGACTAATAAAACGCAAAAAGATAAGATATACCTGAAAATTCATCAAGTGGTTCGCTGATGTAGTTTGAAAGCACCAAGAAGTTATAAAATATACTGCCCGCAAACACATCAATAACTTTTGACTGAAATCTGTTGGTTTATATTTGGGTTAAAATAAAATTGTGATGAAATTCTCAGGTATGAACTTTCATTTGTTACTTTACAATTATCAAAGGGATAAATACTCAAATGGTTGGAATTATTAAATGAACGGGCCGAAATATTCGGGTGAGTTAGTTAAAACATAATGAATATTACTGGAGTTTTTTCCCAACACCAAAACTCCAGTAATATTCATCATTACACCAAAGGTTCCAAACAGTACATCACAAGTTGAAACATAATGTCAAAAAAAGAGCAGGAGTAAAGAGCAATGATCATAAGAACGATGATTTGGGAATAAAACAAATTATTATGACGAAAAACCTAAAAATAAGAGAAACATTTTCTACGAAGCAAGTCCATGACGTTTCTATTTTTAGTAAACACTCAACTTCGAATGAGTAATGAATGAGTAAAATGATCTAGGGAGTCCCCTCGAAGGAGGTTACTCCCTAGATCTCATACGCATTCTATTAATTACGGGCTTACTCACGATGCCATATCATTTGACAGTTTCTTTCCAGAGGAGCATCGCCTATACTGATATTGAACAATTCAATTCTATGCCTATTTAGAACAGTGACTTGAGTTCGAGAGTCTATAAAAAGTTTATAAAAGAGTCCTTACTAACTGCACAGTAAATAATGTAAGCAAATATTGGTCAAACAAATATAGTAATGTTATAATGTTTTATTGGGCCATATGATGCTATCAACTCTGAATGAGCATCAGGGGTTCAGATGTAAGAGTAGCTGAAAGCTAAATCTCGCCTCGTGATGTTCAAGCAAGAAAGAGATTATCTGTATTATTTTTTTGAATTATGTAATAATTTGTAATCTCCATATAATGGAAACGATGTTAATATTATGATTGTTATTATTGACTGATATCACAAGAAAGAAGATGATTATTGATATCAACAATCAAAACGACTTGGTTAGGAAATCTGTCTTTTTCTCATTTTTTGCGTTATTTCAATCATTTATCTAGAATTTTCCATTGTTTTCTTCATTTCATTTTACATTGTTCATTGTTTGTGTAACTGACATTTCATTTATTATTTCACCCATTATCAGGCCTTGTTCATTTCAGGTCACAATAATTCATTTTCTGGTGGAGTTAGTGATCTATTGCTGTTCGTTTTTACCAAAATAAATCTAAAGAAATGAACTTTAAATGTTCAAGCTAGTCTCGGATATAGATAGATAGACAGATAGATATTTATTTCACTACGGTATATAAAGGTACATTAGTAGCAAGTCGATGGTACAGCATGTAGATGAACAGCATAACTGAACATAAAACAGAAACAGTGAATTATAGAGAAAAACATTATCAAATAAAATATACAGAAAAGTAATTGAATGAAATGTGCATACAATTTCACAAAGAAAGTTAACATAAACATACCTACACAGTAGGTTGAATGGACCGACGCCTATCATAAAACAACTACTTCCCTGGCTAATACCACGAACGGCGTTGGATTATATCTGACAGGCGTCAGTGCAGGAATCTTCACAGAAAATTTCCTGCATATGCAAATTGAAATACAACTGAAAGAGTCGATTTTCAATTTTGGAACAGACACACTTGCAGACCGGTTTCGGCTCCTTAGCCACTCGTCAGTGCTAGATAGTGGCCATCATCAACCTAAAGTCGATGATATTCCATAATTGAAAATCGAAATTCTTTCGGTGTATCTCATTCCTCGTCCTAAGTTGGAGCGAACAACAAAAATGTCATTCCAAAATATTTTCGTTTCAGATAAAAGTTATAAAATCCCCTCACGAAATATGAAGTTCGTATATATGTGTGTATATATCTATATATGTGTGTATATTATAACTTGCAATGTACCCCGCTAATAACCCTCTGTGGTTGATGCGGTTCTTGTTTAAAAAAAAACACAGAAATCTATGAAATCGATACAAGAATAAATCTACGAATATTAATGGTAACAAGGCTTCCAAAGGCGGTCCGTTGAAAACCCAAGTTTTTACATCTACTGCCGATAAAGAATCATTCTATGACAGGTTCGCAAAACCGCGACACTTGTTTCGCCGTACAATAGCTGCCTGTCCTGCTTGGGAAAGCTGTTCTAAAAAGAAACACGTGTCGATTACAGATTTTCATCAGGAATCGACCAGTCTCATTTGACTTCAGTGAAAATCCCGTTTGGCGAAGTTTGGCTTTGCAATGGACCGCTTTTGACAGACCCGTTTATCATTGAATCCAGGGTTCGAACCCTTAAATAGCTTCTTCGTGAAAAGAAGTGTCATCGCCTTCACCTACTGATGCTCATCTTTCAAGGACAGCTGAGTTCAACAGTGCTTTCGTGGTGTTCCGTCCATTCATCCATTTACTCATTCAGTCATTTCAGCAATTTCCATAACTCTTCTGTTTGCAAACCTGTCAGCAATTCTATCGGGTGTAACAAAGCTGTGAGAGTCGTGATGCACCGAAATGGATGCTTACGCTTCAGAATAATATGTTCTAATTTTGAAAAAAAGGTATACAAATGCATCACATTACTTCTTGTTGTATGGGAATCGACGACGAAACCTTCTCGCAATTCCACTTCCACGTCCTTGATGTCCTGTGGCATCAACCGCAAAATTGACTTATATCCAACCCTCGAGTTACTCGCTTTACGCAAGAGAGTTCCGGACTACAAGATGCGTGTGAGGCATAACTCTAACCGGTGTCAATTCCAATAAAACCAGTAATTCTATTATTTCTTTCGTTTGTGTTTGTCATCGTGCTCAATCATTTCTAGACAGGGTGCCGGAGGGATGGAAAATGTAATTTTCTATAGATGTGGATGAGTTGTGAAAATAGGAAAAATCAGCAGAGCTTGTCAACTATTATACCGGGAGATTTCCCTTCTACATCCAAGGTATCGAGAAGTGGTAAAATCTATACAAAATTATTGTACAAAGTAAGAATGAAGTGAAATCTTCTGATGGAATAAAAGATACCCAATAGTTGTGAAACTAACGGTATTTTTCCTTTCACACTTTCATTGACATCGGTTTACCACAAACTATTTTCAGTTCAGAGCGAATTGCAAAAGATGCGGTTTCACTAAAAACCTCTAACAGATAAGCCCATTCTGGTAGGTATAATAGGTAGGTAGGAATAATAAATAACAACTCCTGAAGACCCGTTTCATTAGACGCTATCAAAATATTAAATTGACTTAGACGAAATACATGCAATGCATAAATTATGAATCAAAAAACCTGCACAAGAGTTTTGTAATTTCTCTTAGTCACAATTTAGTTGCCATTCGAAAAGACAATAACAATAACATATATAGTGACAACCCAACAGTTCACAAGTTGCATAATAGTTGTTATGTCAGGAGTTGCCGACGAAATAACATATTAGTTCTTATGGAATGATAAGAAACAGTAAAAAAATGGATACAAAATGGTTCTCTGAAATCTAACTATCTAATTTAAATGTGAAAGTTTGTGATGATGGATGTATGTATGTATGTTTCTGGCTCTTTTACGCCTAAACGACTCAACGGATTCACATGAAACTTCACATAAATATAGCTTATACATCAGAATAACAAATATGTTATAACTTTAAAGGATTTTTTGTAATTTTGGTCATAATATAAAAAAAAGTATTAGGTGAGGCATAAAAATTCTTGCTCCCTGAGAGCTATCTTGGCGTGTGCTGCCTATACCGTAGGAGTTACATGCAGATAACGTACCGTAAGATTGTTTATCTTGAATATTTCTGACTACAAGTCTCCGATAGCTTATATCTACCTCTCATGTGGTAGCTACTATATGTAAAATACTGAGCTATACATACAATTAAATTGGATTATTTTTTTACAAGCACATTTCAGAATATCTGTCAAATTCTTATAAAAATTAATACAATTGTCGTTTTGAGTATTCAATATAGATAAAATTTGTCTATTACCAGCTATTGCCTGCTCTTATTCTAACTTACTACTGAACCTAGAATCCTGAAATATGCAGGTAGGTTCTTTGTATTGCGTATAAATAAGCATCCAGAGAGGGAATCAGGAATTTCCACTCCCAGGGGAAAACATAGGGGTTCAAAGATCATATTAAATCTCGTCCGTTTTCAAGTTGGAAACTTGAAATTTTGGGTTGATAACAAATATTGTAACTATTTGTTTCTCTTTAAAAAAATCTGTTTTTTCGTTAACCAGCTGTGGCATCCCTACGAACTACAACCTTCAGAAGTCGAAACTTGTGCGAGCTCAGGATTAACGAGGTAGGTATTACCTTTTAACGTGTGATTCCTAACACAGAATGGTCTTTCACGAAACTGAATGTGAAAAACCAAATTCTACGAGGGCGAAGGCGCGGGCAACAACTAGTCACTTATGTTTGCGAGAAAAGCGTCAATGGTTCGAATTAGAGCAAATAATGATAGCCTTTGTTTTCAGCAATCTCTAAGTATAGTCTTTATTTGTATTTTGTTCAATATGAAGTCAACTGAATGTTATCTAGAACATGGTTTGTTAAAGCACAAGAGTTTTGTTTCATATTTCTGTAATCACTTTAGTGAAGAGTTATGGGCAATTTTGAATTATTGTTAGTTTGTCGATTAGATGTGAAAAAATTAACACATGTAAATGTTGAGAACACCTAGAACTATTCAGTATAATTAATTTTCTGAACAGTAATTTGTAAATAAAACAGTGTTGATACATCACAAAATCAACATAATGAATAATACTTTCTGTTTCAAAGTGAATAAAGGTATGCTTAAATTTTCTACATACATTATTTTTTATCATGATTAATGAGGAAAATCTAGATTTTCATGGGACTAGGTATATAGGTGGTTTTCAAAACAAGTCATACCCTAGAGAACCTTTTATAAAGTCCAAAAGACAAAGTCGAGAATTCAGAAAAGTCTGGAATTTAGGAAATTGAATGTGAGGACTGCGGTGCAAAATATTATGGACAGACAAAAAGATCTATCAAAATAAGATTAAGGAACACTTAGCACAATTTAAATATGGAAGACGTGAAAAATCAGCAGTCGCCCATCATATTTTGCTACAAAACCATTCCATAGACTTTAGTTCATTAAGATTAGTTAGACAAGTTAACAACAAAAGGCATCTAGATGCCTATGAGAGTGTAGAAATGAGTGAACATAATAATATTTTGAATAACTATGGCGGACCAATACTTAATAATATACTATATAGCTTCTTAAAAAATATTTCAATCAATAGATATACCTGAATATTACATAAGGACAACACAAGTTTAAACTATAAAAGTGTTATGACACGAACAAATTCAAATTTTATGCCTTCATAGGTTTTCATGCTATGTAGGTGTTGTCTCAAAATTATAATTTGATTTCATACATAAGGGAGCCTTATGTTTATAACACGAAAATTTCAATATATCTTACTACTCACCTCAAATCACTACCGAAAAAAGTTCAATTCTATCAGAACAATAATTTCATGAGTGATATAATTATTTTGTTCCACTTCTATTATTTGTAAGCGGAAGTCTTCAATGCAAAAATTGTGAAGTTTTCACCTCTGGTACGACACATCTGGTTATTTTCTAGTTCCCAAAACCACAACTCGATTGCGTTTCCAATGATATTCTATTCCATCTTTCTGTTGATTATTAATTCAATTACTGTGAAACTTCATCGAGTTCCAAAATAATTACATCCACACACGACTTTTCTCCTGGGACCGGATCCATAGATCCATATAAATAACTGCTAGTTTCAGTGTGACCAACATAACCGCACTGCTTCACTAATATCATCAATGTATAATCTAATAATTTCGTTCAACATCAATCAAATTAAAATATGGCGTTTTGCAGCGGTGTATGTATTCGTAATTCCATTATCGAGCCACAGCTCCTTTCAGATGGGACTAGTTTATTTTATTAAAGTAGTTCGAATGACCCGACACCATGCAATATCGAAGTCAGGGGCGGAAATAGGAAATTGAATTGGGGACGAAATACAAGTCACCAATTTATTATTCATGTGAGAGGAAAACCCCCTATGAATTTAATTGATGTCTTGCGGTGAAGCATAACTACCACTCAAGTTGTGTAAATTAAGTATTCTAGTGCAGATTTCACGAAGCGTAGCTTAGCTACACTTGTGTACGATACTGTTTCATGCAAGTGAAATTTAATATGAATACTCTTTCAAATATCACGTTGTGTAAAGTTCCTATGAATTATATCTGTTTCAATTCCATAATGGATGCTTGAAGAACGAGCTGAATGTCCTAATGAAAGTAGTTGTTTCGAAAGGGTATTTTTTCCAGTTTGTGTCTGAAAGAAACTTCTATATATGATCTTATCAGATCCATTGAATGAAAAATATGATGTCTTATACTTATTTATTCTATTGATTTCAAATACTGTTGAGAAGGAAATGAATAACCGTATAGCATTTCTAGAAATAAATTTTATGAAAACAAAAGATAATGAAATATCGATGGGATGATACAGAACATTGATGAGCAGTTACCAATTTCTTGACTTTCACTCATGTCATCCTCACAAATTAATAAAACCCCCCCATGCCCCCTACTGGCTTGAGTGCCCTGAAGTAGAAGCTTCCTCCCCAACCTATTTAGCGAGGAGTAGGTTCTCCTACTCCTACCTACTACCCCACTCCATCCACCCCCGCTCTCCGAGCGGTCCTCAACTTACTGATGGGCACTTCAGCAAGATTGACATCTGACCTATTTTGGTCGAAAGTCAGCCTTTAGGTGCTATTCTTTCGCGATCGGTAAAAAGTGATTTGTCTGTCTATTCTGCATAGGGGCCCCCAAAAACTAACCGGTGGCTATTGCTATTAACGTCGGGCGTTCCTCAGTGAATCTAAGGATAATTGGATCGCGGTCGAGTTGTTCTGCGGTGAACTTGCTGTAAGAAAATCTGGTTAGTATGCTTACCGGAGTCGCCTGACGGCGACTCGTGGGGGCGGTCGTTGGTTCTGCCTGGTCGTTGGGGGTCGGCCTTGGATGTTTGTCCCTTTCTCGGAACCTGGGGTCATCCATGTTCAACGCATCGAGTAGATCGCGTAGCGCTGGGTTGTTGTGCGATCTGATTCTATCGAACACGCTTTCTGCCTGTTCTCTCATATACACGTCCACATAATGCGTATATATATATATATATATATATATATATATATATATATATATATATATATATAAATATATATATATATATATATATATATATATATATATATATATATATATATATATATATATATATATCTATTCGGAATACAGTACGGCGCGTTTACGGCGGCTCTTACGCTCGCGTTCATAAACGACTGTATCTGCTTCCTGTATGTCTGTGCGCACTGGCCCCAGGCAGTGCAGGCATACAGTATTATGGGCATGAGGACGGTTTTGATCATTAGCAACTTCACTTTCAACCCCATGTTGCTTCTGCGTCCTATGATAGGTGCTAGTCGTTGTCTGGCGTGTCTAGCCATTCCAATTCTCTGCCGTACATGAGACTGAAATGTTAATTTCCTGTCTAAGATAAGATAAGACAAATTAATAAAAAGAGTATGTGTGTGCTTAAGTACGCACGTAAGAAGATATACTTCGTATTTATGTTCATGTGTTCCAAATATTTATTGAAATTTATTTTGATACTATCGTCAAGTTGTACTGTGTATGGCACAACTTTACGATAAATTTCATGAGAAAAAAAACATTCAATTCAATTTGATAATTGAAATAATGAAATTTTTCCGGACTTTTATAATTATTCAGTTAGGTTATTGTGGCTTATAAGTCACTTATATCTATTAATAATTCATTGATTTATTTCATCAGTTCGGACTTCTATTGTCTAATATAATATAAAATGATTTAAATCCCTGAAAAAAAATGAAAAGACAAAAAACTGAAATTATAATGAAATAGCATACAAGCAACAACCAAAAAAATCTCCCGTTAAAACCAGTGAAGCGGAGAGAGGGAAGAGGGGATAGGTGAAAGCACTCGAATAAATAGTCAGATCTCGGAGAAATAAGTCCAGATACGCTGATGATACGGCTCTCCTCTCATATTCCATGGGTCGGGAGCTCGGCGTCGTCTACATGCATCGTGCATTGGACGACCTTGATTGGAAGATCCGAGTGAACCCGGACAAGACCCAGGCGATAACCATGGGAAAATTGCTATGTTCTCCGGCCAGAAAAATGAGAATCTCTGGAAGGAAGATTGACTGACAAGCGCGGGTAAAGTACCTCGGCCTTGTAATAGACCGTAGGCTCACTTGGGCACTTAGGCACATTATGTGCGTCAAATCAAAGATCGAGGGTCGGATAGCAAGGATGTACCCTCTGATCAATCGAAAATCTAAAATGAGATTAAAGAACAAGATAACCATCTACAATACCATGTTCAAGCCTGTCATCATGTATGCTTCAGGCGTCTGGGGACAAGCGGCTACGTACAATATGTTCACTCTGGAGATATTACAAAATAAGTTATTGAGGATGATCGTGAATGGTCCTTGGTTCATGCGGAATGATGCCATCTGCAGAGATTTGCAGCTACCTTCCATTCGGCAGTCCATTCAGTCGAGGAACCAGAGAGTTTTTGATTGCGCTGAAACTCGTTAGTCAGGGAAGCTATGGATCATACTGTACACGACCCCTCCCGATATAGAAGGCCCCGACGCTCTGTCGAATGAGGCCCCTATGTCCTTCGTTAAAAGATGAACAATTTTTTTATCCATCCCACCCCAGCCAGGTAGGGGTACACCGTGAAGGGTGGCACTGATGTCTGAGGACTTCATGCCGTCAACATCTGTCATGAACCCATTCCTCCTTCTCCAACAAAAATCTGTCCAAAGGGTAAGGGAGCTGGGTCCAACCGGATGGAAGTCAAGACGACGTGCAGGAATAAGTCCAGTTATCACCCGAAACGATTGTGGATACTAGCAATCGAAACGTCGTGACGTAACTTGATTTGGAATCTTTTAATTTTTAATTTTTTTTTGTTAATAATATTTTTTAATTTTCAGCTTTTATTATTATTTGAATTTTTTTGGTTGCTGCTTGTATGTTATTTCATGGTACTTTCAGTTTTTTGTTTAATAAAATTGTTATTTTCAGTTATTCTTTTTAATTTTTTTCTTTTTTTTCAGGCATTTCAAATCAATTTATATTATATTAGACAATGGAAGTCCAAACTGAACTGAAATACACCACGAAACATTGTCAACCACCTTCAAACAAACATTCATTGATTTATTTCTACACATATTACTTATCAAATGATAATGAAAAAATTTGTTTCAGTTTATGATGTAAATAAATAATACATATCGTCCATTAACCGAAAATTCTACAAACGTACTAAAAATAATGTGGTAGAAACTCCTTTCATCACAGTAAATTATCTTCAAATCAATAAATTGTCAATAATCATCAGTCACCAAGACATATTATCTGACACAATATATATTCATGTATATTCGGACTCATATGAAATACTTGTTGTGGGTTCAAAAACAATTGAATAAATATCGTGAATACAGTTGCCAGTTCTCACGCAAACATACGTATAGATAGATAGATGTATAGATTTATTAGTTGTTTGGGCTACATTTTGTAGATGGGATAGGTCATATTTCTCAGATACCTATAATATAAATGTGTAAGATTATAAGATGTCATTTGTTTGTAAAACAAACACATCGATATTAAAATATAAGTGAAAAATAGAAATAGATAAATAAACAACATGTTACGATATATACGTCACAATGACAGTGATCTGACATCACCAACTTCAAGTATACATTCACCTATTGTGTAGAAACCTTTTTCTGATAGAAACACATTCAACTGTTTTTTTAAAAACTTGAGGGTGGCAGTGTCTTCATATCTCATGGCAGTATATTGAAGAGACGGATACCTGCAAACATAGGAGACTTTTTATATTTTGCGTGATGGTGTTTTTGGGTGATGGGCATATGGTAATTCCTAGCATGAAAATTATGGACTTCCGATCTCGATCCTAGTTGTCTTTTATTTTCATGGATAAACGTCATTGATCAAACAGGCAACATTTAGTATTTCATTTTGACGAAGAAGCTCTTTACATGACGTTCCGTAATCTAGATTGAAAATTAACCTCAGTAATGCTTTCTGTTGCTAAACCCCAGTTGCTACACCCCAGATCGCAATGTTGTTGTAAATAATGGACTGAAACTTGGCGAAATAAACTGATATCAGTGCTTTAGTATCTAATTTATTCTCAAGGGATTCAATGAGATAATACGATTGATTCAATTTTTTGGATGTGAATTCTATATTTTCTCTCAAAGTGAAATATGAGTCCATTATTGTTCATAAGAATTTTGTTGAGCTTGTTATTGCTAAGGAATCATTCCGGAAAATGAAATTGAAATGATGCAGGCTTCGAGATGAATTTGCAAATTCCATGCAGACAGTTTTTCTCAGGTTAACTATAAGTCTATTCCTGTAACACCAGTCATCAAATTCGTGTAGGACTGAGTTGACAAGGCTATGCATTTCTTCCGTTGTTTTATTTGGAAGAATAATGAAAGTGTCGTCTTCGTAAAGGTATATCCCACCATTACTTATATCATTAGGTAGATCATTCACATATAACAGAAATATTAGTGGACCGAGTACACTGCCTTGAGGTGTCCCATTTGTTACAAGGAATTTATCGGATATTATATCATTTTGTTCCACCTGGAAATATATGTTTGTTAGAAAATCATTATAAGCTGATTTATGTTTCCTCGAATACCAATCTTAAATAGCTTATCTGATACGAATTTAATATCCAAGGTGTCGAAGGCTCCACTCAAATCAAAAAATAATCCTACCAAAATGTTATTTTATCCATTAAATCATGTACTTCTTGTACAAAGTTGAACATTGCAGTTTCTATCGAGCGATTTTTTCTGAACCCATGTTGGCACTTTGTCATTAGATCGAATGTTTCCAAGTAATCATTTATTCTGCCAGATATAATTTTCTCAAAAAAATTTAAAATATAGTGGGAAGTCCCCTAACGCCGGACGGCACGTAGCGCCGGACAGTCGCGCTATCCCGACAAGTTACAACGCGTTCGGTTTAAAAATCGTCAAGGGGGAGCGGGGAAGGTAGTGATACAGGGACAGGGGACGTGGTTTGACAGTGACGCGAAAAACTCATTGGGAGCAGTTGATTGCTATTTTCGGCGGAAAAGTACTGTGTCGCATAAATTTCAAGTAAGTATTACTGCTATAGTTTTGTGTTCGAGTTTTTCTTTCAATTGCCAACAAATATAGGGTACCCTTATAATTCATCAATAATGAAAGTTTTTATTAATTTTCTAAACAGTAGATGTTGTTCAGATTGTCCATAAATTGACACCATTGCCGAATGCTGCCATAAGAAGATCAGCGATTCGGAAGAGAAAAAGTGAAAGAAGCGAAATTCCAACACCATCACATAACGAAATTGCTGCTGAAGAGAAAGAGAATGAAAAAAATCTTGAGAAAAAAAGTTACAAGTTCAAAACAGCAATAGAAGAAAAGGAGAAACGAACCAAAGGAGTGAAGGCCAAAGGAAAAACTCGACATGAAACGAAGAAAAAAGAACCATTAACTCAAATATGTAACATCGGAAAAACAACTTGCGTAGTGTGCTTAGAGGACCACGACGAAGACTGTATACAATGCTCTAGATTATTATTTATGCAACCGATGTTCGGTGTTTCAATAGTGTCCGGCGCTAGGGGTTCGGAGTTGAGTCTGTCCGGTAGTAGGTGCCAGTGCCAAATTTTTTATTTATTTTATCAAAGCTTGATTGAAGTTCCTAAATATATGTAGGCAAAAGTTATATTTTTATTAATTGATTTTATATTGGGTTGACTTGACTAATATATAAATAAAGTTACATTTCTCGTAGTATTTTTTTTTTATTTTCTGAATACTTTAGGTGTCCGCCACTAGGGAACTTCCCCCTACCTATTATTGATATGTGACGATGATTCTCGATATTTTTACTGTCACCATTTTCAAGTATAGGGACAAGGACCGCAATTTTAAGTACGTCAGGATATTCTCCAAAGGAAATACATAAGTTTGAAATATATGTTTTTAAAATCAAAATATTGACTTGCTAAATTCAGGGAATTCCTCTTCGATCGCGACAGAGGATGGATGTCGTTGTCGGAGTGGTGTCCAAAAATGAGGTGTTTTTCAAAAAATAAAGTCTCTCTCTCCCTCTAGGTTTTCTTGACTGATCAATGATCATGTTGTAATTCGTATTGCTCCTTGGAATATAGTCGTTCTTCTTTGGCGTTTCATTCAAAAAATAAAATCAAGTTCGAATAAATATTGACGTGAAAGACACTTTGAGAGGACTGCGGATAATTGGGGATACTCGTCCTGAGTTTTGACAATATTGCCACTTATGAGTCAACTGATACTCTGAGGTTCTATATTTAATTGAGATCTTTTCACTTCTGTGAAACTGGTATTCGCGAGATTGACTAACTTGTCAAAGAACTTATGTTGCGAAAATAGTTCACTGTCTTTGGTCTTTTTCTTTTGTGGTCTGTTCCAAATTGAAACATTTGATCTCTTTCTCTGCGTTAAATTTTTTCATAAATAATAACATTAACTGTATCACGAATATCTGAGTCCAGAATTTGAAATTGAATGTATTGAAAGTTTAAAATAGTTTGTGTATGTATCACTTTGAGATACATGTTGGCAACGTCCCTTTTGCTGTATTGAATTTGTTTTCTCTTCTTATCCATTCAATATTTCCATGACTACTTCCTTCAGATGCACAGTGACTTATGTTATTGGTCTTCAATGAGATACATCTTGGAAACATTTTTTCTTTCAAACACTGGTCGAAAAACCAAATGTTTTGGTGTCAAATGGAACACTCTAGAAATAACTTGAAATACCACAAGGTCAAAAAACCGATATTGGATTTCTTCTATAATTGAATTAAACTGGCTGATACTTGATGAAAATCAATATTCAAACTCATGAATAAACTTTATTATATGATTTTCACTATAAAGAGTTTTACAAAAACTGCGACAGGTACATCGCGTTAATAAGAAGTTACTTCTAAATTACAATTATTTTATACTCTAACACATTACCTACTTATTTGCCTACTTTCTAACGAATGATTAACTATATGGATGAGCTATATGAATAAATTGATTTTTCCAAAATACTGAAATTAAACGTAACTTTTCTTAACTAAGAATAAACAGATTAAATACTGGCGAATTATTCAGTTCAGTTCGAGAGTTCATGAGACATTGGAATTTTTTAAATTTGGTAATTTCCATATTTTTGGAAATTCAATTTTCTTAATGAATTTATACCTGTAATTTTCAGGTAGATTCATCAATTGGAAAGTTGGCAAACAACCAGGTTACAATATAAAATGGTTGTAATTCAGAAGTAACATAATATAAACGCTTGAGAAAGCCATTGTAAAGCGAAATACGTGTCGCGGTTTTGTAAAACCCTTGATAGTGGAAATCATACAATAAACTGTACTAATGACTTTCAATGAACGTCTTTATTATTTTCAAAAGAAAAACAAGATTGAAGATAAAGGGCGAATAAAGTTAACAACTGATCTTTTCTGTAAATACTCAGTATCATTATTTTGACAAAATGTCATTATAGAATTTTTCGAACATGAATATTG
Organism: Leptinotarsa decemlineata; assembly: GCF_025532065.1. NCBI lineage: Eukaryota > Metazoa > Arthropoda > Insecta > Coleoptera > Chrysomelidae > Leptinotarsa > Leptinotarsa decemlineata. The sequence continues at coordinate 4,055,023 of NW_027412549.1, read as the reverse complement.
TGAGAGACTAAAAACCCAAACATTTCAAGACAGTGACATTTTTACCAATAATGTCTATTCGGGTAATATGGTAGTAGTGGATCTCTTAGAAAGTTTTGAGATATGGAAATTATCGTTAGTTATATAATATCGGACTATAGCGAAATTATTTTGAAATCATTTGATTTTCAAAAATAAATCATCGTCTATATTCATATTTTCGTTTCAAAACTTGTTTCTTAGTGCTGAATGCTTTGAATAATCGATTCAAATATCATATGTCAGTTTAGGACAATTTCAAAAATCAGTTGGTTCACTAATAATATCCTTGACTCCATCAAAGTGAACCAGTTATTTGCGTCACTCATCATAAGCCACTTACTACTCTTCAGTATCGAAATCACATTTTCCTAGCAACTGAATCTAGAAACTAAACACATCAGGGAATAATCTAATACAATCTCCGACCTGTGAATTAATTGGTTTTTGATGTGGTTGCTTTTCTATTTCATCTTCAAACAATATCTTTACAGCTCAGGTTTCTCAGAGTAATGTATTTTCTCATTCAGTCTGATATGTGGCGTACGGAAATTCGATAGAATATTCCATTAGAGCAGAATGAATCCTCTCAGGTGTTTGAATTATTAACAAAAGCAGGTCATATCAAATTTCTTTTCAGTAGAATTAAAACGTTTTCCACAATCATCAAATGGGGCAATACATGGATATTATTTCACAACGGAAATTTCTCAGTACCAAATGATCATCATGGTTCAATTACATCGGACATAAATAATTTCTGGTTAATTTCACCGTTTAGGTGTAATGAACCCAGAACTTTCAGGTCAATCAAATTTCGCAACTTCTCCCCCCCCCCCCTATTTAACTGGCTAGTTGCGTTGGTTAGAAATACACTAAATACCTATCTAGTAAACTTCATCAAAAACCTTTGAACATATTTCAGAAAGATCATTAGTAATATGCATATTTCAAATAAAATCCGAAACATTAGTCTCTCATCATTTTCTACATAGTGGTATTTTTCCAAGGACAGAACACGAACATCACAGAACAATCCTCAAGGCGCTCTAAGAGCGGTGCCTGTGCGAAAGTTACGATTCACGTTGAATCTGAATCGCTGGAGATTGAATTAATTTGTAAAATTTGACAAATTTCTTTCGTGAAACAGGTAACTTCTTTATTGAAACCAAGATAAATATTGGGTTACATTTGATAAATATTTCTGCAAATTCGCTCACAAAGGAAATCCTTCCAAATTGGAACTGAATTGCTAAGAAACTAAACCAATATCATGATAAAAAATGAGAAAAAAGCATCTCTTAATCAGGTATAAGTGGTAACCATAATAAAATATTATTATGGAATAAACCTGAAAATCTCAACATATATTCTCGTAAAAAACATAACTTGCCAGATAGACTTATCAATCTTATTGAAATCAATAAATGGTTTTTGAGTAATTCCGACCAATATTTTGTACCTAGTAATATAACAGTGATTCAAAAATTAATATATCTGCTGAAAAATTTCGCTTTGAGCCGGTAACAGAAAATATTGTTTACAAATGTATTTTAGAAATAAAAACAAGAGCCATAGGTTTAGATGAAATTAATACTACCATATCTCACTAATATAATAAATTCATGTTAGCAAAATGATTAATTTCCTGAAATGTGGAAGATTTCTTAAATACTGGCTCTTCCTAAAATATCTAATCCAAATACTCTTAACCGTCTGCGCCCCATCAGTCTGGTACCTACTTGGTCAAAAGTAATGGAAAAAATAATGAGTTTTCAAATCAAATGCTTTTTAAATTCTTTCAATATTTTACGAATCAACCAGTCAGGATTTCGTAAAGAACACAGCTGTACAACTGTTCTCTTGAAAATAACTGATGATATTTTCGAAGCGGCTGACTGCTTTGATATTTGCAATTTTCAACTTCATAGAGTTCTCTGAACCTGCTATAAATTCAATTAAAAGCTATTTTAAAGATCGTTCACAGTTTGTAGAAACTTTGAAGGGAAAATCAATCAGGGATCTATACTAGGACCCTTATTATTTTGCATATACACTTGTGATCTAGTTTCTGTTTTAGGACATTGTAATTCACATATGTATGCGGATGACACTCAACTATATCTATCATTCAACCTTAATGACGTTGCTACTACTAATCAAAAATTGAATGGAGATCTAGCTCATTTCATTTCAGCATCTGAAGCTCATAACCTCAAAATCAGTTCAAACAAAACTAATCTGCTTGTTTTCGGTACTAATCGTAGCTGGGTGGAAAGACATATTAATATTGTTATTGGTGATACAGTAATATGCCCCAAGAACGTGGCAAAAAATTTAGGTATCGAAATGGAAGTGAATTTAAGGTTTACAAAACATGTCACAAAATGTGTTTAAAGGAGTTACATGAGTTTGAAAATGCTTTATCCTCATCGTCATTTATTATCAATAAGTTTGAAAATAAAATTAACAAATGCGCTTGTGTTGAGTCATTTTGCATATTGTGATGTTGTGTATGGTTCATGCCTGGATAAAAAAGCATATTTAGGAATTGTGAGAGTCCAAAAATTATGTCTTAGGTATATATTTGGTATTAGAAAATATGACAGAATTTCATATAAAATTAGGGAAACCAATTGGTTAACTATGGAAAATAGACGTGTTTTACACTCGGCTACCCTCTTTCATATAATATTGATTAACAAATGTCCATCATATTTGTATAACGAAATAAGATTTTGTAGCGATGTACACACTCTAAATTTGAGGTTAAAAGGGTTACTTTCTCCTCCGCCTCATCGAACCACTCTATATCGACGATCCTGCAGTAATAGTATATATAGTTTTTATAATAATATTCCAGGAAAATATAAAGTTAGTAAAGTTCCTTCATTTAAGCCCTGTTACAAAAAATATCTCATCGCTGCTCAATCAGAAAGCCATTGATTTCATAGATTTTATACTTCTGAAAAATTGTCAGTAATAACATTTAACATGCTTTTTTTCCCTCTCTCTTCTTCTTTTTTTTCCTATTCTTTTTTCTTTGTTTTTTCTCTTGTTTAGTTCTCTTTTATTCAAGGCTAGAACTGAGATCAACAGTATCCTTTCGGTACATGTTGTTTCTAGCCTTATTTGTAGTTTATTCTTTATCATTTTTATAGATTGAATATTTATTGTATTTATATGTGATAAAAAAACTACAAATAAATATTATTATTATTATTTGTACTCATCGTTGTAGGACAGCAGGAACCCGATGAAATCCATGGAACAACCAACGACCAAGTTCTTTTGATACACAAATATCTGTCGATTGTATTTCAATATCCGTCGTAGTATTAGCTAAGAAATTCATTCCTCTTATTCAGTCCCCTAACATATTCACACCTCCTCCACAGAGTCATGATTTTGATAAACTAAATTCGATTTGACATATAAGATTCTAAAAATCTTATGGAAGACGTTGAAAATAAAATTCTCTGAATTTTTACAGAATTTCGAGTGAAAAAAATCAAATTGAAGATACTCGCACAAGAAAGTATTTTATCAACAAAAAAAAAGTTTCAAAGAAAAACTGTAAACAGGTGTAGAAGAGGCAAACTACTATTTCAGTACCTCGATAAGTTACTGCGAAAATTCAATGTATTTTTCACTAAGAAAAATGTTTTTTTGAGGACAAAACACAAGCACCGCAGGAAAATCCTTAAGACGCTCTCAAAGTGGTGCCTGTGTGAAAGTAGCGATTCACATTGGATTTGAATAGCTGGAGACTAACTCCATTTGGAAAAACGTTCTCAGGAAGTTTCTTCCACATATACACAGTTGATGAGAGAGTTTATAAACAGTGGAGTTCAAGGTGTACTGAGTTGTACCTCTAAACGATGAGCAGCCACAGTTCGTCGTGTATTTCTGAAATGTACCGCTCTTGGTGGAATTAAATGTGCCAAGTCACTTGAACACTTCCCGTGAAAGTATCTTTACAAGAAAGATAAATCTCCAACCTTTCTTCAATTTTCTAGGTCATCAAGGTTGCCCGTTATGTTCGCATCTCCAATCAGGCGGATGGTTCTTTTCTGGATGGAATCCAGCAACTTCAGGCTATGTTTGGGAGCAGAGCTCCCAGGATTAAAAAAAAACTAATGAATCTTGCAGTTGTGTATTGCTTTTTTATTTTTGAACGTCCTCGATAGATGTCGAGGACGGAGACCGATTTCAAAAATGTTAAGATAAGTATCTATATAACTTCTCTGCTTTTTTAGATATCCAAAATTATTGATATCATAATTGGACATTCTTCTTTGTGAAGAATACTTCAAATTCACGCAACAACTCCTATAACTGAAAAGTTTGTAGTCTCTACTCCTGTACTCATTTTTTCTCTACAATATTTATTTTGTTCAAATTGTGTAAGGTGAGAATGCCTAAAATCATTTTCGATTGAAAGCTTTATCAACATTTCATACTTCCAATTATTATTCGTTACTACTCTCACCTATAAATGATTCTGGGTACCTACGCCACTCCTGGCCGACCTTGTGCTAGAAAAATTAGGAAAACTGATACAGTTGCTTTTGAATAATTGATTCTCCAAATGCAGACCCTATATTTCTTTATCGATATATAATGCGACATGTGCCTTTCTCCCAAATGAGTTTCCAACGAGAACTGTCACTTTGTGAAAGCAGGTTAATTATAGCAATTTCCCCTCTGTTTTTTTTTCACACCAGGAAACACAAAACAATATACATGTTTTCGAGCTAATCTATTCTATTTTCCGGTTATTGATATGTTCGAATAAGAATTCAAATTTTGATGAATATTTCATTGAATAGAATTGGTAAGTGAAGAGCTCTGTGATCTTTCATTTGGTTCACTCCATACAAATCATACAACAAATCTTGTTGGGCTGACCCAATGCTCTCTTTCGAGCAAGTGGATAGATAGGCAAACAAACTAAGTGTTATCATAGATTTTTGATGAAATTAATGCCCATAAAATAATACAATGTAGCTACCGTTGACTATATCATTTCTTATTATCACTGATTGTAGTTGAGAAAAAATATACGTATCTTTTACGTGACATTAGATGTGGTTGAAGAGACATAAGGTCAATTTGAATTATTTTTAAAGTAATGGAAATTAAACTGAAATTGACTCAATGAAAGTACTCCTTACACAGTGAAGAGTGTAGTGAACCTGTATATCACTACACTCTTCAAATGAAAGAAAATTTCAAAATATTACCAGTTATCATCATATTTTTTTTTCTGTTGTGTTGAGCCGAAGACTTTTGGAATGACAGTAAAAATAAATAGTATTAAGAGTAATAACAAATTCCAGATTTTATTGATTTTTTGTATTGCAGATGAGACAGTCGGTTAGTTAGTTCCACCCATGAAATAATTGTCATTATGAATGCGGGTTCGATTCCAACTCTGGGACAATGTCGGTTCACCGCTCATTGTCAGAATCGACCTAGGGTTCGCATGCTGAAAAATAAAACCCCGCTTATCTTTAGCGCTTTAAGATTTATTGAAAAATATTCGATAACAGGAAATGACAGTAGAAATTAAAATGGGGGTTTCTGTCGATCACCTTTCCTCTTTATACAAACAATACCTTCAAAAGTTTAATTTTTTGAGGGTTTTGTTTGTATAAGGAGGACAAACAAACCTTCAAAAGTTGAGAGTTTTTGAAGGTTTTATTTGTATAAAGAGAACAAGTGGTCAATAAAAAATCCTATTATACTTTCTATTGTCATTTTTTGTTATCAAATGTTCTTCAATATTTCGCCGCTGTCAACATCTTCAGCAGTAAAAAGCCTGCCTCATCCCAGCAATTGCCACTCGATAACTTTTGACTGGATTCAGTTTAAGAACCTATCAATAATGTGAGTTCTACATTGATCAAAGTGAGTAACTTGTTTTATTTGAGATTTTTCAATATGGTTTTCGATTTCAGAAGTTTTCCTGGAAAGATACGGCAATTCTTGCTATTCTTTGAATGAAACTCCTCTTTTACTTTCTTGTTTACATTTTTGTCATGTTTTTTTACCGATCTTTTATAATTCCAAATATACACACTCTCTCAGAAACAGAAGGTGCGTTTCATCTTCTGTCAAGAGTAGAAATCTCTTCTGTTTGCGGTATACTCAGAAAATCCTGAGTTTTCTTCATCACCTTATTTACAATTTTTATTTGTTTGTCTTCATTTGTTTGTCTTTTCATATACCCCTCCTCGTGGACTATTTCTCCTACTATTTTGTTAGATGTTTTGTTGATTGGATCCTTCATTCGAATGCTGATCAATATACTTTGGTAAACCCGCACGTATTATTTTTGTTTTATGCTTTTTTACGTCCGGCAAGGGTAGTTTCTGATCTTACTCCAGGAACACCACCAAGATGAACTGGTAATTTGATATCGGTCTAACAAGGAGATCATTTTCCCGAAGAATTAAAGAATATATGAAAAGTTTCTGGAATGTGAAGATCAACTCCACATTTGCAAACCATCTTGTGGCAGAGGAGCATGAGTTCAACCGTAACTATGACGTAACATTTTTGGAAGAGATAGGTTTGAAAGTCAATCTTTCAGAATGCTTGGAAATCAATGGATACAAGAATTATGAAAATTTTCTGAAAATTCACTGAATCACCAAATAGAATTGAATTCTTCTCGTCTCTTGAATATGTTTTCCAATGTGGAAGTTAGTAAATAGTTCATTATATGCCGATTGGATGAGTTGGTGAAATGTTTTCAATGATGTTTGAATTATTAATTAGTTCATACAAAAACACACTTTTGTCTATTTTCCACTATATTTCTTTATAGTTGACCGGTTTCGGCTATTACACCATTTTCAAAACTAACTGATTACATTTAAATCTGAGTAATTTATACCTATGTTGCTTATTCTATCATAAATGATTTGATATACCTGATACCCGGTACCTGCGTTTCATATACCTGTAAAATCCATGAACATAACAAAGCTTTCAATATAATGTAGGTTTTGGGATCTGGATTATAGGTTCAGGAGAGGACTATTATTTAAATCAAGTTGTTCGTTCAGGACAATAGAATTGGGATTTTTCTTTGACCTGTTTATTTCCATAGATTCCAACAGATTCATCATTTTCCTTTTTTCGCATGTGTGTAGGATCTTTAAATTATCTTTATCTATTTTATGTTTCGAATTTTGAAGATGTTCGTACATTAATGATTTTCTTTCTGAAATGTCATGTTCGTGGTACCTCGTATCAAAATTTCTCCCAGTTTGGCCTGTATATATGGCGGGGCATTCACCACATTCTATTCGATATATACCAGATCTCTTCCCTTTCTCTAATTTAGGTTTGGCATTAAATAATATGTTTCCTAAATTTCCGTTGGATGTGTAGGATGTTTGTAAATTGAATTTTGAGAGATAATTTTTAATATTCTCGGAGATTCTACCAGCATAATTGAGAACGGGAAGAGATCTGGTATATATCGAATAGAATGTGGTGAATACTCCGCCATATATACAGGCCAAACTGGAAGAAATTTTGATACAAGGTACCACGAACATGTCATTTCAGATAAAAAATCATTAATGTACGAACATCTTCAAAATTCGAAACATAAAATAGATAAAGATAATTTAGAGATCCTACACACATGCGAAAAAGGTAAAATGATGAATCTGTTGGAATCTATGGAAATAAACAGGTCAAAGAAAAATCCCAATTCTATTGTCCTCAACGAACAACTTGATTTAAATAATAGTCCTCTCCTGAACCTATAATCCAGATCCCAAAACCTACATTATATTGAAAGCTTTGTTATGTTCATGGATTTTACAGGTATATGAAACGCAGGTATCGGTATGATAGAATAAGCAACATAGGTATACATTACTCAGATTTAAATGTAATCAGTTAGTTTTGAAAATGGTATAATAGCCGAAACCGGTCAACAATAAAGAAATATAGTGGAAAATAGACAAAAGTGTGTTTTTGTAGTGTATCCTCAGTGAACATGAATTTCCACAAAATAAACAAGTCGTCAATTGAAGAAGTGAATTAGTTCATACCTAGGCACAGGTCGAATTATTAGTCATTAAGAAGATAGAAGGTCATATGATTGAAATTGTTTCATGGCGCACTAATTATATAGAATTCATTCAGTACGAGCCCACCTGAGGCGAAGCTCTCTGGCTTACAGACACAGGCTTGTCTGGCCATCAGTAGTACCATCAGTGCCACACCGTCAGAGGCCAAGGAGATTCTTCTAGATTTACCTCCTCTTCACATTTTTCTGAAGAGAGACGCTAGATGGACTGCATATGGACTTGTGTACATTGCCAATTGCACAAATCAATTTAATGCAGAGTGCAACTGTTGGATGACACTGGTAGTCACAGCATTCTGGAAATGACCTCTGACTTCATGCCTCCAACTGTCAACTGCAAACTGCCTCATAATGTACTGTTTCCGAATAGAGAGGAATCGATCCTCCGGGAGAAAGAAATATCAAGAGCTGATAGTTGTTGGTTTACAGATGGATCAAAAACACCTTCCGGTTTTGGTCGAGGTGTTTTCAGTGGCAGACCCAGAAAAGACATCTCAACCTGCTTAGGAACCTATGCGACTGTATTTCAAGCTGAAATTCACGCTATTGAATTGTGTGCGGAGAGAATGGAAGAATCCAACCTCATATACAAGTCAATAAAAATATTCTCTGACAGTCAAGCGGCGTTGGAAGCTTTTGACTCCTACCGAGCAACGTCTGAATTGGTAGCAAATTGCAAAAAACAACTCTCCTCGATAGGAAGACCTAACAAATTGTCTCTGGTCTGGATTCCTGGCCATACTGGCCTGAAACGAAATGAGGCTGCTGACTCTTTTGCAAAATGTGGTGCTGCAAGCAGCTTCATCGAACCAGAATCTGTCATAGGCATCACTTTAGGCTTTGCCAAACGAACATTGAACACCTGGATGGCATGAAAATTTATGTACTTTTGGCAGAATCTTCCAGGATTGGCTCACTCCAATGCGTTTATTCACCCTCCGAAGCTTGATACCGAACAATTGTTAGACTGCAGTAGGGATGAACTGCGATGTCTAACAGTATCTTACATGTCACTATCATTTGAATCATCATATGTAGAGACTTGGACTGTCGGAAGACAGTGTGTGTCGTCTCTGTTTGGAAAATGATGAAACAGCAGAGCACATACAGCGGAGCTTGCCCTGCTGAGGACTGATTCAGGTTTTAGAGTTCACCAGAGCCGTACTCTCTGATGAACCATCTGATATGAAAGATCACTCATCATACAAACTAATTGGTTTCTTTAAAGCTGGGTTTATTTGGTCGAGTGTGAATAGGTGTGAGCCATAATAAACCCTTGCAGGTTGCGGTGGAGGGTCGAATAGACCCACTCACTTTGTACCTAACCTGACCTATCACCTGAGAAAGCTATTATAAAGCATGTATCGTGCTGCAGTTCATTAAAATGTTCAGATAATATATCTCAATGTATTTTTAAGTATGCACCAATACATTCGGAATCCTACAATTTATTATTCGATATAACCATATTTTTTCCACGTTATGAAACCGTGATTTGGACTTGAAGGACGTCCAGTATTTCCTCTTCTGATTTTTTGAAGAACTAGCGACCCGCCCCGGCTTCGCACGGGTGCAATGATGATACTGCATATACATATAAACGTGTGCAATTGTTGGTAATCATGAAGTGTTATAGGACAAAGCGCGACCTTCGACGCGCTAGTCATAAGCACGAGGCGTCGGCCGGTACTGCCGCAACCGCTATGTCCCTGCATTTCGAATCTGAATCGTATCGAATTTGAATTACATGCTGTGAAGGGTCATACTGACCTGTATGAAATGAACAAATGAACAATGATGCTGTATTGCTTGAAATCGCTCCCTAAATGAGCCGTTATTTCTCGAGGATAAAAAATGGTTATTGTTAGTTATTCCTAAGACATATACCATCACTGACTTTTCTGTAGACCTTTTCAACGAGTACAATAGTGTAGTACATTTTTTTATCTATCTAATAGGGTTCGGCATTTGCAATTTGATAGCAAAAAAATGTTGATTTACGATATCACATTAGAATTCTCTTAAATCAGTGTTTCTCAACTATATTATACATGCTATATATATATATATATATATATATATATATATATATATATATATATATATATATATATATATATATCCTCTTGAATCACTCTATCTATTCAAAAAATCGTATCACAATCCGTTGCGTAGTTTTGAAGATCTGAGCATACATAAGCGGCCTTCACACATGGGAACCTGGTTCGCCGAAACAAGTTCGGTTCTTGGTTCGTCACTTCACACACAGTGGAGGGGAATGTGAACAATAGTTCCCCATTACCAGTTTCATTCCAGCAGTTGAGATGAGTTCTTCGAACGTTGCAGCTGCTATTGTTGTATTAGATGAGTTTGGGGGTTTCACAAGGCAGAAGAAGAAAAGATCGCAATGGACCAAGCAGTGGCTTCGTGAAAGAGAGAAGTGGTCTCACCTCAATCTCTTATATCACCTCAGGGAGAACAGTGCGAAAGATTACACCAATTATCTAAGAATGACCGAAACAGAGTTCAATTACTTACTGGAACTTGTGACACCCTACATTTCAAAGGAGGATACTCACATGAGAAAGTCGATATCGGCCGAACATCGCCACGTTGTTACACTTCGCTACCTAGCTACTGGAAGAAACTTAGAGGACTTTAAGTTTTCGTGCGCCACATCACCACAAGCTCTGGGGAAAATAATTCTCGAAACATGCATAGCAATTTACAAGACCCTGCATAAAGGCTTCATAAAAGTAAGTTTATTACGTTACTTCATTTCTACATTTCAATATGAAGTTATTTTCATATTAATAATCTTTATAACTCCTAAGGAAATTGCTGTTGGCCTGCCAGGGCACACTTTTGATTAAAATAATCATAATTCCTAACATAACCATTTTATTGGATATAAATTAATGGGTTGATAAATTACATTAAACATGATTTCAAATATATTTATTGAAATAAATGAATACAAATAAAAAATACACAAGTGTTTTTATAGCTCCGTAAATCGGCTGCTGTTGCCTCCAGGAGTAGTACCCCTGGACGTATCCGATTCACTAAAAGAGGAATGGAATTGCGGCATTTGATTATACATTTGAAAGGGATTAAATGCTGATGAGCAGTTGTTTTCGAAAAAAGAAGTGTTGGACGATAACTGATTTTGGAGGCCTTTGTACAAGACCTCCGTAAGTAGTTTATCAACATGAAGGAACTGTCGCTGGTCCATTTTCCTCAATTTTACCGCCACCACTTTCCCAAGGTTGTCAAATTCATCTTCCGAATTTTCTAGAGCAGCCATAGCCTTTTCTAGCAATAACTGGTGCCGAGCTTCATTAGAGGACATTTTCTTCCGCTTGAAACTCTTCTCAGGCATCTTATCAGGCAGTTTATTAGCAGCTTGATCAGTTTTCCGTGATTCTGGTGGATGAAAAACTTGAAAATAAAATCACTGTTAATTATTGTGTTAATGCTGCAAATTATAAGCATTGAATTTTTTTTTAGTTCTCGGAAGAGTGGGGTTGCAGTGGCGAATGATTTTGAACAACTTTGGAATATTCCTAACTGCGCACAGTAGGGCCAAATATACGAATTGTTGGCAGGAATTAATCTATTGTTTATTCATGTTTTTCGGGAAGAATGTCGCATTGGAAAGTGGTGCTAGATTGATATTTGTTATTTGCATGTTATCAGTGAAGGGTCAAATTATCCATTTCACACAAATATTCATTTTCATAGCGATTCGTCGAAATTATTACTCATCAATGATTCGCTGCTGTCGCTATCTTGTGAGATACCCACGTCTGCTTCCTTCACTAAAGACAATACATCTTTTTCGAGCGATACTGCTTTCTTCTTGAGTATTTTTCTCATGCTGGTGATGAAAGTATCAGATGTTATGAGGAGCATGAAGGACATCTTCGTTCGTTGCAGTAAGTGATATCTTGCGAGAATAATACTCGCGATACCTCTTGAAATCTTTGCTGTGGGCCTCTTGGGCTTTTTCGCTCAGTTGGCCTATTGGAAGTACAGCATGTTCTATAATACTGGAGCCGTGTATTAAGACTTTATGTACACTTGGTGGCATCGGGTATCAGATACTCTTCAATAAACTGTTTTGCCGTTTCTAGAGCATACATTTGATAGCTCTCCACATTCATTTCATATCCACTTGATTTGGTTTGTAGAATTATTTTGAAGCGTTTTATTATATCATTGTTAAGACCAGTTATTTTTGCTAATATATCTGGATTATTGAAAAAGCGCCATGCAGTATTTCCGTCATTGGTTCTTCCAAAACCGGTCTTTATTTTGTCTACCAATAGACCTAACTCATGTCGGAACTGATTTTGGATACATTTTTTTGTAGTCGCTACAATTTGCTTGTTTTTCTCTCCACGGGCTTGCCATATCTTCAATGGTAATTTATATGCAAGGTTGTAGTAGATATTCGAAAAACCGTATCCATGCATGAAGCACAGATAAGTCAAATTCCAATCTAGTTGTATCCAGTTCGGTTGCAAAGGAGATTTTTTCAATATTTTTGAAATCTTTGTATGTGAAACCACAGATAAAACATCTTTGTGTTAATGTAGTTTCCGTGAGTGCATTACACACCTTGCCGTCAACCATTGTGAGTAGCAATTTGAAATTTACCTCAATATGGGTGTTATTGAATTCATATGTCAGTGGCCGCAATTGCTGTATTTGTGCATCTATATATTCTCTTTCCCGTCTGGATAATTCTTGGGTTTGATGTTGGAACTGAAATCTTATTGGTCTACAATACCATGTAGAGGAACTTCTTGTGTTCTGCCAAACAATAATTTCCTGTTCTAAGGTTTTTCCGATATCAGTCTATTAGGTACAAGAGAGGAAATGAAAATATTTGCATCTCTGGCATTTAGATTACTATCGAAATTTTGTTCATATTCTGCATGTCCTGATCCATCAAAACCCCACTTATAAATTAAAATCAATTTCTGAAAGGTCTTGGGTGTGAAGCGGTATGATTGAGAAGAGCTTGCAGTTGTACTTCGGCAGGAGTCTCTGTAACTATAATGCTGTCCTTATTAGGATAACATTCTTTTTTCGCCGCTTGGATCTTCTTATAGGATGGAAATCTCTCCTTATCTTGCTCTCTTATTATATTATTTTGGTGTCTTGTCAGTTGGGCTCCAACATACATAGCCAAAGCCTCTGCTCCTGTGAGTTGTCGCTTTTTGGGTACACTATAAGACTTGAAAGCAGTTTTAAACTTCTTCCCTAGCGTCGGAGTTGTTTGAGTGACATCCTTCACCACACTTGCTGCTGCAACTTGACCAGAACATCGCAAACTCATATGAGAGGCGAAAGATAATTCTTCAGGCGAGAAGGTTTTTCTTAGGGACTCCGTTTTTTGGCATTTTGTTCTCTCTGAAGATGCGCTGAAAGAAATTTGAGTATATCTGCTTTCTTAGATGAAATGATAAAATTCGGAAAACTTATTGAAGTATTCAGACAGAGTTCTAACAACACAAATTTATGATGCAATGGTTTGACAACTCACCCTGCTGCAAAAATAGCTATCGTCAAATCAAGTTGAACAGAACGCCTGCTAGAACTGGGCTCCAATACGTATTGTCTCGCATGCAGACACTGTTCAACTTTACAATCATGTGTTATTTGACTTCTATTGCTTGTTTTCCTTTTTGAAGTTCCTGCCAATAATTGGTAAATTTGGCCCCAGTGTGCTGCAGTGGATCCATTGATGGCAAGTATGTTGCTATAGCGCGGCCGGTAGGCAGTAGGTCATACTTCTACAATTATAAAGATTATTATAGTATTGTTCTCTTTGGAATCGTTGATGCTAACTTGGAATTCATTTTGGCTGATGTTAGTTGTAATGGGCGAGTGTCAGATGGAGGCGTTATTCAGGAAACAGCATTTTATCATCGCTTAAAAGGGGGAAAACTAAATTTACTAAGCATTCAAGAAACAAAGGAAAATTTGAATTTCGTTTTTGTTGCTGATGACGTCTTTGGTTTGAGAGAAGATTTGCTAAAATCGTTCCCAATGAAAAAGTTAACACATGAGCGAAGAGTGTTCAATTACAGACTATCCCGAGCTAGGAGAGTCGTTGATAATGCGTTCGGCATATTAGCAACTCGCTTTAGAGTTTTTCACACCACAATCAGCTTTGAACCTTGTAAAGTAACAAATATTGTGCTCGCCTGTGTAGCTCTGCATAACTTCCTACTAGGAAAGTGTCGCAAAAATTACACACCTACTTCCATTTTAGATAGAGAGGATATGGAAATGGGAACGTTAGTCGAAGGAGAATGGAGGAAAGATCCGCTGCCAGATCATGCATACCAGGTACTCGAAATAAAACTACGGAAGCCTACAGATCTAGAAAAAGCTAGCAGGTTGCAGTATGTTAATTACTTTACAGGAAAAGGCCGTGTTGCATGGCAAAATAGAAGGGTACAAAACGTTGTGACAGAATAAACACTAAATAAATTAAAAAAATAGTATTAACTCACTTGGCTTTCATTTTGAACACCTTCATCTTCCTCCTCATCCTCTTGCAAAGTAGATGTTGATGAGCTGTGTGTCTCGTGATCAGCGATGAAAGAAATGAGTTCATAGTACCATAATCGTGGTTTGTAAACATTTTCTGCCGCCGCGCCGCATTTCATTGACAACCTCACTTTTCTAAATTCCCAACGGAAACTCTGCTTAATTGACTCGATTCTACTTTTCACGAAATTCAGGTTTGCAGTGGGAATCGTGTCGCGAGTCAACAGTAAGAGGTCGTTCAATGCTTCGTCTCGCCTGTCCCTGTATTCGTTACTTTGACTTTCCATAAACATGGAAATCATCTATAACTTCTATGAAGTCCGTCAAAAACGATGGGTTCATAAATTGAGCACTATCACCACAATTAGCCATTGTCTAGCAACGCAACCGACACAAAAATGAGTCTCTCCTGTGTACTGACAAAAATCAAACTGATGAACAACGCTTCCCCTCCTCCACACACAGACGAACTTGGTGCGCCCTGCCGGCGAACCGAACAAATGTTTTCCAACCCGATGGAAGACCAAGTTCGTGAGAAATTGTGGCGATCATAGTTCGTTAAACACCACACACAGGGGAACATATGACGAACATGGTTCGTGCGAACCAAGTTCGGCGAACCAGGTCCCATGTGTGTAGGCCGCTATAGGGACAGACAGCGGAAAGCGACTTTGTTTTATACTATGCAGTGATGTAGCTAGCACTAGTCAGAGAGACTTCCCTTCGCAATATAATCTTCTTGATTAAATTTTAATTTCTAATTCTACTAGAAATGTTGACATTATGATTTGAATTGGTGTCAATAATTGAAATACTTCAAAATTTTGAAATAGGTGATGCTTTTAAAGTTTTTCTAGACGATATTCGAAGATTTTGCATGAAGAGGCCGATTATACCTCTTTGTATATTTTGAAAAGTCTACGAGTATGTGAGATTCCTAACACATTGATTCATCAATGATGATCACTTATGCATATTTATTTGCACTACAAATTCACAATTGAAAATGTACGAACCGAAATTCGAAAGGATGAATTGAAAAGGGTTTATTTTTAAAAGAGATTAATTTTTAGAATTCCTTTTTCTCTTTGGAAGATTCCTAGAAATAATCTTATTGTATGAAGATGGAGAAGAAGGAAGTCAAAACCTTCCTTTTGGAAAATATACCCTCAGTTTCAACGAGCCTTGAATAACTACACTTCAGTACTAGCTAAATTGACCAAAAACAGGAATGCAGTCATTTGGGTTTCGTCAACTAAAAATAAAGATCATATCGTATTTGATATAGTGGTATTGTCGTAAAAGTTCCGTGTATTTACTGGAATATTGATATTTTTCGAGTTGCTCTGGTCTTTCTGATAATTATTAAACTTAAACATTTTCGTTTGTCTTATTTGAAGTTACTATTTCTTTTTTATGAAAGATCATTGTGAGGAGAACAACTGTCCATTATATTGTAGAAAACGCTGTTGAAAGAACTCTGAATTCTGAACGGTATATATTTGCCTTGAGTACGTCATAACCTTTCCAGTTTCACAAAATTTCATAAAAAGTAGACATCGCAAAAAAAAACGCAAAATAAACTGTATTGACGGTGAAAAAGAAAATTCAAATATAATACCGCAGGATAAACGGGAAGATTGAATGAAATAAATGATCAAATATCATATCACATCACATAGATCTTTATTTTATTGATGAAGATATTACAATTTCATATAAGCAAATATAGTTTATGAATTACTTGTCGAACTGGAGTTCATCTGTTTTCATAGCTACTACTGAAAACCATCCCATTTCACCCTAGGAAAAAATATAATAGGCTGTGACGTTCATAAATAATGACTAAATTCCTAAATAACGAAGGCATTCATTACATCAATTGCTCTTTATATGAATCAAAGTGAATTTTATATTCGTTGTAAAATGACAAAATTTACTCAAGAAACACTCTGCTGCTCGTGTAGACTGAATTGAATGATCCTTTCTGTAGAGTTCACCATTCGTTAACAATTATAAGCCATCTATCTTATCCAAAACCAGGTGGTAGTCTGTTATTTGAATTCTCTTTCTTATTAATATATTAACACCACAATTTATATACCCACCATCTGTTTCTAAGATTTCAAATCTGTTATGACAATAAAATGAAGACGGGAGTGAATATGGCCAGTTTTTATAATTCATAAACCATCTTCCAAAGAGGTTTTTCACCCAGCGTTGGTGGAGTCTGGGGGATTATTTCGGAATATATTACATTTTATAGCTTCCAATACGGAGAGCAAGAAAGTTTATGGCATGGGATATTCGAAAATTATAATTTAACGTGTGTGGATTAGGATTATGAGTTCGTTCTGCTTGAGGGTATAGTGTTTTTGTTGGGTTTCTGCGTTTAACAGGTCATCAGATATGAGAAAGAGAGAGAGAGAGAGAGAATATACTTTGTCATAAGAGTAATCTTGTGGACAAAGTTTCACTTAATCTATAATATATACTAATATAATATGTAAAAACAAAGTGCATTTGAATTGATCAATTTCCACTCAATACATATTATCAGTTTGTATATATAAAATCATATAAGTCATACAGGATACTGGGAAATAAAAAATGAGTTAAAATTTTTGTTTGTTTGTATATATAAAAACATAAGTCGTACAGGATGCTGGTAAATAATAAACAAATATGATATTTTTTTTTGATTATCATTATATATAGTATTATAGTATGGTATATCATTTAAAAAAGCTTTCACAGACTTTACTTCTGTTACATTCTTTGGAAAGTGGTTGAAGATATTACAACTATTATAGACAATGGAATCCTTGTCAAATAATGGGTAGATGAGGATTGAAATGTGTTCGAATATTTCTTAATTAAACACATCGTTTCCATTATAAAGAGAGAAATCACTAATATAATTCTACGAGTGGTAAAGAGTAATATACAAGAGTCTGTACTTTTCGATTTGCACATATATCTTACGACTCGTTTTTGCAAAATTGAAATATTTTGTAGCAGATAACCACTACATACGCCCCAAAATGGAATTCCATATCTCAGGTGAGATTTTACCAGAGAAAAATAAACAGTCTCAGTTGCTCTTAAACCAAGTTCATTTGTGACTACTTTGACTGCATAAAAACTAGACGACAGTTCATTACACAAGGCATAAATATGGTCTTCAAAATTTAGTTTTCTATCAATATAAACTCCTAAAAATTTTAAGGTACTTTTGTTCCCAATGATGTCATTCCCAATAGGTATATTGTGAAATTCAGATCTGACAGTTACTATGCTAGTTTTCGAATATTTAGAGACAGACGATTTGAATCACACTCTTTACTTTCATCATATCGATGGATATGATTTTAGTTAAATCATTTGCATTGTCCGATTGCCAAAAAATGGTAGTATCGTCTGCAAATAGTGTGAATTTTCCTGAGATATTTATACGTGTCAAATCGATGAGGTAGATGAGGAACACTGTTGGCCCTAGTATTGAACCTTGAGGCACACCATTACGTATTTTCACAATTTCTAAGCGTTGGGTTGTTTCCACTATCTGGCTGCGATCAGACAAATATGAGCTGAACCAGCTCAGTATCACTCCTCTGAAGCCGTAGTAGGAAAGCTTCCGCAACAGTATTTCGTGATCCACACAGTCGAAAGCCTTCGAAAAATCATAAAATACTGCAGCAGCAACATCGCCACTATTGATTTCAGTATGAACTTTTTCCATGAGTGAGAAAATTGCATCATTAGTGCCTTTGTCACTTTGAAAGCCAAACTTTAATAATGATTTTATGTTTCGACAGAAATACAGTTACCCTTATCTTCGACCAGATTTTCTAGAAGTGTTAAATGTTATCAGTAGCACGTTATTACTTTTTCCAGCTTGGGAAGATGTTCATTAAATTCAACATAAGCCCCATCAAATTCGATCAGAGTATCAAGATTAATTGTCCCATTATTAATGAACAACAATATTTAAAAAAGCTGAAAAATATCAAAGTTGAGTTATTCAGATGTTTTGCAAAGAAGTGTATTTATGTTACATAATACGGTGATTATTATAAATGATCAACTCTATCTTCGAATGGAACTTTACACATTTTGTACCGAGAATGATTTCAATTTCATAATTTTCATCGAAAAAGAATTGTTTTCATGCATAAAACGTTAAAAGTATGCAGAAGCGTTAACAAAATCTGGAATTCAATAAATAATTGTTTGTTGACAGGAAGAATTACAACCCTTGTGCATATAACAAAACTGTGAAACGTTTTAAACGTGCGTAACGTTTATATGCCTTAACATTACCTCATAATAGTATTTATATCTGACACAAAAATGTTTCACGTTCACAGTCGAACATCTATAATTTAGAAGAAATAGTTCATTAGAGAGTGCATAACCTGAGACTAGTCACATAGTATTTGTGACATACTTTGCTATTTCCAAGTATTCGTTTTCCAAAGTATATTGAGCGAGCCTGTTTTATGTCACAATCCTAGTAGCTCATTAAACATATCGAAGATTTCTCAATTTCAATTCAGGTTAGCTAACATTTGCTGAAGTGAACAAGCAACTTTTAAAACATCTTTATATTCATTTTTCAAAATTACGTTAGTAAATTGAAGCACTGAAACTTTGATAACTGTCAGAGTTTTAGTGCTTGAGAAAAAAATTTTCGTTGAAATACGATAAAAATCTTCAATTCAAACTGACTATCCCTAACTAGAAAAGAAAAACCATTTTTTTGAAAAAATAGAAGTTCATGAACAAAACGTCAGCATCCAAAATGTCAAATTGGCAATGAAGATGGTCGAAACCCATCAATCAAATCACACATTACAAAAAAATTGATATATGCTTGAAATTAATTTATTTGCTCACTCTATAGTTTGATAACCAATTGATAAATGAAGCCCATTAACGACGTTTTACTGTTTCTTTCCGTCTACCGTCTCAGAAGGAATCTATCAGAATGAGCCACTAAAATGAATTATGTGTTCCTTTTGAAACATAACGTAAGTTTAAGATTACGAGACGGTAAACAAATCCGAAGTTAAGCTGATGTTTGATATTTGATCACTTCTTGGAAGGAAAGCGATCTATTTTTGATTTTAAAGCGTTGCCTAAAATATCTCAAAAGGGTTGTTATTTTATCAAATGATGTGAAAGCATATGCGGAAGGAATTTTTATGTAAGCTTTTACTTTTTGTTACGTGTGGAGGGAATATTTTCCATATCCAAACCAGATTATAAAAAAAACTTAAGACCTAGTATATTGGGAAGAACATGGTTGATCAGGATTTGGTGTTGATTCACTGGACATTGGTCACTGGTCTTAGTGAAGTGTTCAGCTGAAAATAAAGAAAAATCATGAAGGTGGAATAAATCAACGATAACCATAATGTACATCATCGACCATATACAGATTTATTTCTGAAAACTTTTCGATTTTAATGCCTGAGTGTATAATATACATTATACAATAAATACTGGAAGTGAGTATGAAAATATATCAAAATGATATCATTGACAATCAGAATAAAAAACTAGAGATCATTCTTTATTGGCCCTATGACTTTAGTTTTTATTTTCTTTACCAGTGAGCTTTTGGACAATGTGCCGTAATTGTTTTCGTTTGGTTGTATATATTAAATTCGTTAATTTATTTTCAAAATTAGTATAATTAATTTTAAGCGAAATGTTTTGTGGTTCTTTAAAGTTTTTTCAAATATTTAATTTTTTCAATCTACCAGTTTCAATAGCGAACATGTCATCCATTGTTACGTTTCAATTCAGCACTAGATCAAAACTGCTCCTATGTGACCTTTCAAAACACTACCTTACCTTTTAAGATCTTTATTCAAAGGATATTAACAATGTAATTCAGTTACAAGTTGATTTTATTCATTTAACATCATAGTAATGGGAATCTTCCGTTTCATAGAAAACTATACCTGAAATGTACAAGAATATATGTATGCTCCCTGACTAACTGCTTTGACCAGTACTTACACATTCTCCTATTGCCAATCGACGTTGGAGATCCGAAAATTCCTCGCTAGGTTGAAATAGTTGTTATTGTTTGTTTCTCAGTTTACTTCGCCTATCATTTTTCAGCCGTTGTCTGCCTTATTCTTTATACCTTCCCAAGAATATTTCTTGCATAGATTGTTATTCATCACTTCCAAAAGGATTACTTACATATTAGAGCCATATCGCCTGAAAAACAATACTAGTTAGCTCTGGTTTCTGAATACTGTTTGATATTTTTGGTAAATATTCTGTACAATATGAATGCTCAAATATTCGTACTGAATGGGAAATTGGTGGCGACTTACCTTATGTGTTTCTATTCCATGGCATGAATAAGGATCGGTAAATAGTTGAAAATAGGTTGGAGTCAATATTTTTGTAAACATTCAATTACAAGGTTAAGAGACAGCTGTTGGTTGACATCCGCCGAACTTTCGTAGTGTCGTTCCGACGACCTACACCGAACTAGTTCTACAGTGGTTCACGGGTGAGGGATTGATCGGTTACTCAAATTGTCAAGGGTTGTTTAGGGTTGCATTTCTTTGAGAAGGAGTTTTGATGGGTAATGGACTTGTTGATATTGTCTCCAGTGGCTGTGGAGGAATTGATAGATTTATGATGTTGTGCACAGCGCCCCCTTGGTGCTTGTAGTGTAGGTTGGACGCACTGTGGCAACAACTGGTTAGCTGTCAGATGTGGCAGTCTCTTGGAATTCGGAAGTTGGCCTTCGATGAGCTTGGTTCGGAGTTCAAGCGTACCATCAGACTGATTGTAGGATATATATGGTTGTATTTGTGCCATCCTTCACGGGGATTATTTCTACAAGTCAGGATTGTATAGTGGAAGACTGATTGGTCATTTTGGTGTGGATATTTGCAGTCTGAAACTTGATCTCTTTTGAGGATTTGTCGTGGTTACCGAACTCGTGCCAGGTGGAAGGATTTCCGAAATTAGGTATGTCTGAATCACTGTCGCATCTCTCATGTGGTCTTAGCTATGACATCATCTCTTCAATTCTACAACCTTCGTTTCTCATCTCTAGATTCATAAGAAACAGAAGGCCCTTAGTCACTCATCAAGTCCCAGTAGGACTTCCGTGCAGAGCACCGCACAGGAAGAAACGTATAGAAAACCCCTTGGCCAGGGTAAGAGTTTTACCATTAAATGTGTTTTTGATGATTTTAGTAATTTTTTATTCCATCGTTATATCTCAACTGAATTTCAGTTTTGAAGAGAGGTTTCAACACTCATTCGATTTGCTTGATTTTTACGGGTTATATGGTTATACAGGGCTACTTGCTACTTTGCTTAATGAAAATATACCAGGGGTATCGATTAGTCAACTAGTCCCTATTGAATGGGGGTTGAATCTCACCTTGTTTTTATCTGATTCTGATTGAAAATTTTCTTTCGTAGGGTTTTAGGTTTTTTTTTCCTATTTTCTTTTTGGGTCTTATTTGGTGATCCATTATTGGTCCAGCTTGTTGCGCCCTACAGGGTGATCTATCTTGGTGGTGCTACAGGGTGATCCATCTCCGCCGTACTACAGGGTGATCCACCTTCGTCGAACTACGGGGTAGCCTAACACCATATAACGGGTGGCCCAAAAGGAGCGCGCAAGTTACAATTGATTTATTTGAATATTTGTGCTATACTGAGTTATTTAAATGATTGTTTGCCCTTCTGTTTATTGATACCTGTTTGATATAGTGTTTGTTTATTTATACCTGATTGATATAGTGATGCATTTGTGAAAGGAAATTGAGGTATTTTCTTCCTTTCACGATTGCTTGTTGACACCGATGCGCCTACGCCTGAGCTCACGCGACGCAAACGAGTTTGTCTTAACCTTCCAATACTAGTATTTACGATTTCACCTACTCAATTTTCGTGGTAGTTTTACTCGACGTATTGTAGTTTTCTTTTGAGCGTCGTTACTACCGTAATTTATGGCTGATTGAATTCGTGGTTATATACACCGCGCTCTTGTATTGACATTTGAACATCGCGTAGTAGTGTGAATATCGCATTGTTGTCTTAGAAGCGTTGTTGGTTAATCCATGTAAGTTAGGATTACTGAATAAATCATATTGGGGATCTTTATCTTTTATTTCCAATATTAATTGGTAAGTTATTGATATTGTGAGTTACTTAGGGTATCTGGAGGATTAAATTTACCTGGCGCCCATTAAGATCTATTTGAAATTTGCTAAGTTGTTTAACCCACTCCCGTCTCCACTGTTTAGCTTAGCCGCGGATACCCATCTGTCTTATTTGTTACCGACAGATGATTTAGTCTCCTCTTGTGGTTTGTGAGGTGACACCATGGTTCAATTTTTGCGTTTTTTCTGAATACTTTTTGTGTCTGTGCTCGATTTTATAATTCCTTCGAGGGTATGAGTGAATATATAATTGCAACAATATTAGGATTCACTTGTTCATAAATATTATCCCAAGTTATGCTTTCTAAGATGGTATAGAGTTTATTGTAATAATGATTTGTCTCTAGTTGGTTTATTAACTGTCGAGATATATCCATATTCATATAAGGTGTTCATATATCCTATTGTGTTTATGTTACCCTGCAATATATTTCACTAGTTCGGACTTCCATTGTCTACTATATAAAATGATTTGAAATCACTGAAACAACTGAAAAAGAAGAATTAAAAATGAATAGCTCAAAATAACAATTATATTAAGCAAAATAAACCTGAAATGAAATAATAGTGAAATAAACTACAAGTAAAAATAGAACAATTGAATAGATAAAAACAAAGGAATGAAAAAAGAAAATAAAAATAAAAAGTGGAGAGATTCCAAGTCACGTTAGTTCACGACGTTTCGATTGTTAGTATCTATTTGAATTTTTAAATGGTAAACAAATAATAAGACAAAAAGTTACATGGGAAATTAATTTTAGGGGTTTCGTTTTCCACCTCTTAGAACCATGGGGTAAACCAAATAAATTACTGGCTAAGTGTCTTTTTGGTAGTACAAAACGTCTGGTTGATTTCAATATTGTAACTTTTTCAGTGCTTGTGAAAACAATTGTTATACAAATTTTATGTACACCCTTTAAGGCGCTGTATCTTAACAAGGTATTCCAAGAAGTTTCTTTATATGAAAGATATTATCTTTTTCATCGATGAGGAATCACCTCCTTGAATGTTTTACACTTATTCAGTTACACCCTGTATATTGCAGTCTAATCAAAACGGGCAACCATGAATGAGTCATTTGAAATTGAGATTTGAAAAAATCGTTGAACACATCAACTTAAGTCATCCAAGGGACACATTTTCAGCCACCCCCTCCCCACACCAACCCTCATCTTAAAAATTTCAAATGGAAATTATAGTTTAGTGACACCTTATTCGAAAGATCTTCAACCTGTAACATTTTATACATTTTAACGATAAGCAATGTCAAATGATACTTTTTCGAATTTTCATCATCCGGAATATGAGTATTATTGAAGTACTTACTATTGAATGAAACTGATGAAAATTACAGAAATTTTATATTATAATAAAAAAACTGCCTTAATATAAGGTCAGATATTAACCACCTCTGTGAAATACATGCCTTTTTGCTGGATATTGATGAAAATATACCCAAATTTCAAAGTGAAATTTCACTGGAATAAATTTATAACTTTTACAATTTTGCCCTTCTATAAGGTATCACTTTCAGATCATATTATCATTCATCAGTTAATATTTGCCTTGAGAAAATAATATGTTTCTTGTTTAAATTGAAAGTGTTATATTTTTAGGAGTCACTAATTTTTGGGAAAGAAAGTTTTTGGCTTTCTACTACACGATGTAGTAGTAGAAAGTCAAAAACTTTCTTTCTCAAAAAATTAGTCACCCTTGAAAATATAACACTTTCAATTTAAACAAATTATTTTTGGCTGGAATCTAATCAAATACGTGGATGAATGTCATTACGATGTCATCGATAACAGGAGTAGATCAAACTTATTCCGTGACATAAAAATCGTAATTTTTTAATGAATTGTGTGTTTTTTTTTCTTATGATATCATCCAGATTGGTACTGAAGCGCCCTAAGGCAAGTATCTTACGGCGTTTCATCGATATCTACCAGTGAGGATGACAGTGTTCCATGTAAGTAAAATTTTTACCTTTCATTTAGTATAATGTATAGAACTCCCGTGATTGATATCTGACTGTGTTCATATAAAAGTATTTGTTTCAGAAGAATTTTTCTTTCGTATAATTCAATGTTTATATGAAAGTAGCTGTTTCAGGAGGACTTTTTCTTCAAGTTTGTTTCTGAAAGTTACTTCTTTGCATGATCTATACATCTATGTATAGAGTTACTTCTTCTAAAATGTGATTGCTTTCTTCTTTCTTCAGAGGATCACACATTTTTTTGTATCAAGATGGAGTAGTAGAAATCCAAAAACTTTCTTTCCCAACAAGTTTCTCTTCACACACATATAATAATTGTGTATTTCCATCAATTACATTTGATACAGTTCGATACAGTTGACATTAGGATTTTCTCATTGTTATGCTCAAATTAACAGCAGCTGAAAATTGCTTAGTTTCTGTATTCACGTTTAGGTAAGGTAATCGACAAATGTATTTTTTATCATCAAGTAGATAAATAAAGATGCATTTTCTATTTATATATCTTCCCATACTGTTCGAAATAAGCATAGTCACTTTCATTCGAATTGTTAATGCCAGCGACACCCGTCCATTCAGATTCTGTTCTCATAATTCGAAACATTTCGAAGTTATCACAATCTTCTGAAATTCCACCCCATTAAACGTCGGTATTAACTCATTCCAAGTAGTGCATACTCCCATAATGCTAATGTTTCGAATACATTTGCTCTTATCTGAAGCAAGGGCCACTTTTTCTTGTTTATCACATCTCAATGGACGTGATAGAAGTGGAACGCCAGTCTTATGTTAAATACCTTGTAAAGTGGTCTTTTATTAGATTCGTTCATCAAGTTTGGTGACGAATTCAGGAACGGTGACCTTGAAAATACATTACCATAATGTTGTCACAGACAAAGTAGTTCTGTTCAGTCGCAATAACTTCTGCACTGCTATCAGTTTCCTGACGACTTAGCATTGACATAGGAAGCTAAAATCGAATTACAGTGGATTGAAATCGATGATTCTATGGAAGTGGATTGACGAAGCGTCAGGTTCCATATAATTCTCAAAATTCAATTGTAGTTTCCATTCTCTATATGTATTGATTACTGGAGGCGATCTAAACAACGATGAATAGGACATCAAAAGAGTAGTTGGGGAGAGGATAAAAATTTGAAACTGAAGGCAGGCAAAAAAGTAGATGTTATTCGTAGTGATACGGAGAACGACTTTATGCGAAAAAATATTGAAAAACTATTATAGAAATATGAAAAAAATATTGATTGAAAAAAGACGCTTGCTAACAAAATTTATTCCCTCTGAAAGTGAAATCGATAATTAGGTTTTCTCACATATTCAGGTTGAAAAAGTTTCAAACAAACCTGTGTATAAACAACGTTCTGAAATTATGTAAAGCCAATTAACTAGTAGACTTTACATTTCATTTTTACAAAAGGGGCAACTATTGGATATTTGAGAAATACAGGAACTCTATACTGCATCTCCAAAGATGAAACTAGGTTTTTGATGATTATACGTTGATATTCGTGAATGTCACAAAAATACAAATTTCAATTCCCATACAGTCCATTGATTTCTTATTTGCCTCTAGGTCTTCAAACAATAAAATGAATGTGTGCTCAGCAATTTCTTGGCAAATGGAAATTGAACTGAAAGATTATACACATTATTCAATCTCTAGAACTTTCAAGGTCGACGACATCTTCCCTTACGAACCCGTCATCTATGGGATTCACAGAGAAATCAATCCTCGGATATCAAAGTTGGATGAGGCTCCCCAAAGCGATCATTTGCAAACCCAAGCTTCAACCGTCGACGAGATTTGTTCTCTGTCTCTCACTGCGAGGCAACTAGTTGAAAACTAGGACCTAAACACAACGCATTTATAATTTAACACAAGACAGGAAGACAGCGCTGTTTCGAATTTCGAACTGCCATAGGTCTCATCAGTGGTGCTAGGCTGAATAACAAATGCTGGACTCAACTGTCCGAATCTCGTTAGCGGTCGATGTCAAGGCTTGGCTTTGCAACTGATCGGCTTGGAGGGTATGGATTATCTTTGCTATCCGACCATTGAATTGTTTGTCAGATGGGGCATTCCATGTGAAGAGGGCTGATAAAAATATTTGATGTTTCTGATTTAAGTAATTCCATATTTGGGTCCATTGTGAAACTTGGTATGAGTTACCTGTATATTAAGACCTATTTGAGAAAGGAAAATCAATTTGAAAAATAAAAAACAATTTATTTCAGATTTTTTTTCCAAAAATGCTTTTGTGTTCATTGAGTCATTCATAAGTTTATTTGATTATTAAATTTTTTAACTAGTCCTTGCGTTCGAAATAATGCTCACTTATAAATTAGTCAAAATTTCAATGTCCTATTATTCAGTAATTTTGAATCATATTTCAAAAAAATTGTTTATCTAGGTTGAAATTACATATATTTATAACATATTCAAAAATGTCACTTCCTTAGGCTTGTCCTCCGAGGACAGTTGAGTCCAGCAAAGCATTTGTGGTTCAGCCTAGCACCACTGATGACACCTATGACGGGTCGGAATAGCGCTGTCCGATGTTGAATTATAAATGCGTTTTATTTGTGTCTGTGTGTTAGTTTCCAACTCTGAAACTTTTTTTAATATTCAATACTTTTGAGTATATATACATACATATAAGAGGAAGAATTACTAAAACAAATCTGAAAAAATAGAAAATGAAAACGTATGAATAATAAATCTTCTCTACAGTCAAACAAGTTCTATTTTACTACATGACGAAAATTAAATATATTTTTTTAATTTGAAAAAACTACGAATAACTATAGGTAATTCGATCCATTTCAATGTTAACACATATTCTGAGTGAGTGTGAACAAAGATCATAACGAGGTTGTATCATTAGGGAATGATAAACGAGCATTGCTGAAATTTTTCATGTCATCTTTGTCGAACAAATGTCTTCGAAAATTAACAGTCAGATGATCGACTAATGTCATCATAACTTCACCAGAGAATATTTGGAAGGAATGTTTCAAATAGGGTTCGAGTAAAAATTCATTTATGAATACAGTTCGAATTGCATATCTTGAAAAAGTTTTGAAATCAAAGAAATTTCATTCGAATTGACTGATGTGATAGGAAATTGTAAGTCTTTAATGAAAGTAGGTATTCTACTTTAATATTATCAAATTATTTCGGATTTTGTGAACAAATATGATTTTTCACAATAGAATTTAGGATCATGAAAAATGAGAAATAAAATTTTCTAAGTATTCTTACCACTTTTATTTTTAACTAACGTTACTGCAGTTTAGACCTATAAGGACATTCTCAAATTAATACTATAAAAAGTTTATTATATTAGTTTGAAAATGACCTTATAGGATAAAACTGCAGTAACATTTGTTACAAATTCAAATGAAAAAAAACATAGTTTCATTTCTCATTTTCAAACTAAAACAGTTTGTCCTTATATGACAGATCTGTAGTAGTTAGATAAAAATATAAGTGGTTATAAAAAGAAAGTTTTATTTATCATTTTTCATGATGGTCTGCTACCACGTAGTAACTAACGGTTACATCCATCAATTTATTTTATAATCCATGACCAGAATATTTTGCTGGCATATTCATTACTGTCCAGAATGAATGAAATCAATATTTCCAAAAATATACGTTTGAAGTATCACTCTTTCATATTATGCCAAATAAAATCGATATTTGTAACACATATCAACCCAGAATCCTTGTCGATTCTGCATAATGACTATAACGTATAATTCTGAGCTGCAACTTGATACAACCACAGACATTAGAGACATGAGAAAGATTACTTGTACTAACTAATAGACTCGACTTCACGTATGAAGTCATTTGACAATTTCAGCTCGGAAAGATATATTAACTGATCAAGGATGACATATTTGGAGTTTGGTATTATTTTAAAGTTCGAGAAATAGATAGTTTCGTCACAATAGATCCACAAAATTCAATTTATATAAAGGTGGATTCCGAAAAAGTGAACCGTTTAATCTTATTGCGTTCTTCTCACAATGCCATTGTAGAAATCAAGCAAATTCTATAATTTATCATCAAAAAACATATTCTGATATTTTCATGGTTGTTTCTGGTAACCCTTTTTTAATATCCATATTAGTGAAAAGTTCTAAGTTGGGTGTATAGGTTTTTGGCTTTGAATGGTCTAACCGCACACAGGCTGGTTCACATTTAGTGAACTTTGTGTATAGCACATTTTGATTCGCAACTTTACCAAACTTTCAGCATGTCGCAGTGAATAATGCATTCATGCAGGTTGCCATATACTGGGTAATCAATTGGTTGGAGTCAACCATCTAGATAACGAGTCAAAATTCCAGCGGCGTATCGGACCCTTCTGGTTTAAGGCATGGTTTCTACCCGGTGGTTCTTGTAACGAACTTCCACAGTAGACAGGTAATCCCTTCTTCTTTGTACAATAATTTTGAAACACAGTCAGTCACTGACCACTGTACAAATTATTTTCCGCAAATGATCATTAAAAAAAAGACTCCACTTCGTGCATGTATTACATGCTTTTTTCAATAGATCTGTTTTTACGTTTACCAGCTGATACCCCCATTCAAACGATAATTCTCAAAAGTCGAAACTTGTACGAGCTAAGGACTTACGAGATGTTACATTTTAATGTGTGATTTCCAGCACCGGTTGGATGTTAGGAAGTGAAAATCGATCGTCCGGCCTCGCAGCTTGAACCACCGCTTTACACAGCGGTCGATTGAGTGAGTGGAGCAAACCACACACGTCAATTCGAACAGCTACCGTAACGTTCTTCTAGAGAATGGAAACGTTCATTCAAATACATTTCTGGGCATTTTTATGTATCTCTATAAATTCGCTTCCAGAATTCAATGCTGAAAATTTCAAATCAATAGCTATTACCGATATCGATATACGCGACTGTGAGGTTCCCAAAAGCCAGTGTAACTTCACAAGATATGTGCAATTGTTATGTGTTCAGTGAAGAAGAATTTTATTGGAATAAACTCAAGTAATTGATCACAGGTGAACTTATTGATCTTTATGGAATATTTCAATGAGAATGAGGACTCATTTAGTAATGAAATGAGAGTGGTCAAAGTAATAAGGTGAATATGTAGATACAATATAAATATAAATTTATAATGATTTGCTTTTATGAAGTGCAAAAAATTGACCTTCCTTTGATTATACAAAACCTTTTTTTAAAATAAAGGTCTAGCTTTGCCGCTTTGTAAATGAGTGCGACTTCCATAAAAAATCTAAAATGTACGACATCACACCTGATTCAAGTCTTTTATAATGCAATTTTTCATTACTTTGAAGTATATGAAATTCTCAATATCTTCTGGTGGCTGAATTTATTTGCTGGTCAGGAAATTTTCCAGACACTTCGGCAGCGCATTAAAAATGCACCTATTTTTTACTCCTGATGCCGTGAGGTGAGTTATCATTGGGTCCAGGAATAATCATTACTCAGCAGTACTCAGCAGACAAAAACATATTCCAAGCCAAAATGAAGAGATTATACCAAATTTAAACTATACTTGAATATTCTTGGTACATTGAATGGAATAAAAATATGTTTCATACTGTTCCCAAGTTTTAATTGAATTCAATAAATAAAAGCGTTTCTGATCACTCTGAAATAAATGTAATTTATCTGCATTAAAACCATTCTCCCAACAACAAATTCATCTGAAGAACTCTCTTCTTCGCATTGATGCGTAAGACTTCAGAAAACCAAAGAAAAATTGAACTTCCGCACTGCTTACACAGAAACATGTGAAACAGATGGTGATTCCTAATCGGTTCTGCATATTGTATATCTGGTGACATCACACCACCTCTCATGGAACCGCTTCTTCTAGGCTATTTTCTTCTAGCTATTTAACTCGCATAATTCTTCTCGGCAATATTCTCTGAATTACGAACCGGTTTCGTTTTTAGAATGAAAATTAATTGAAAATAAGCATTATATACGGAAAAAGTGAAAAATCATGAACGACTCTCTGAAATGTTTTGGAGAAACTAACTTACGCATTATTATAGTACTAGCGGTTTTTCGCTTTCTCTATAGTTCTTAATATTGAGCAGTGAAACAAGTGGTTTGTCCTTTTGTGTATCTATATCTAAACATTTATTAAAAAACTAATCAATACAGTTTATTGTATGATTTTCACTACTTATAAAAGGGTTTTACAAAAACTGCGACATGTGTTTCGCTATACAATAGCTTCCTCAAGCATGAACTGAGAGTTACTTCTAAATTACAACCATATTATACTCTAACCTAGTACCTACTCGTCTACCTAAATAATCTTTTATTTAGGTTGAAGTATAAAATGGTTGTAATTTAGAAGTAACTCTCAGTTTATGCTTTAGGAAGCTATTGTATAGCGAAACACGTGTCGTGGTTTTTGTAAAACCCTGTTATAGTGAAAATCATACAATAAAATGTATTGATTAGTTTTCAAATATAGATTTTCATCAAGTATCGGCCAGTTCTATTCAATTATTAAACATTTATTGACGACTAGATTTCTTTTCAAATTGGTTCTTATGAAAGTAAATCTGTTTTACCCTTGAAGTCTACTGATTTATGAAATCAAAATAATTTTTGCTTTATCTGTCGCTGATATTATTGAAGCGTAACTGAGTTTTTTTAATTGCAATGAAATCCGTAAATTTAATCGAAACAATTCACTGGAGTTTTTCACACCCAAAAACCAGTGTAATGAACAGTACAACAATCGTTTCATATCAAAATAGCTTCTTTGGATAGGGTAGACTATTTTAGGGGTGATATCACGATATACGAGAATTTTATGATTGTTTCTTTAGAATACAATATATATTATGAGAATATTTTCCGTCAAGCATTTCACTCACAGTACAACCTTGTCAAATAAGTTACCAACTCTTGATTGTTAACCATGTATTACCCTGTGACTACCTACAAATAGACCACTTTCGTTTGATTTGAATGTGTCACGTTATATTTCATATATGCTCCTTTGATGGTAATAATATATGTGTCAAAATGAAACGTTCAGGTGATAATGATTTGATGTTAGTAAAAGCAACGAATGAGGTTGAAAGTATACACAAACAATAATCTAATGGACTCGTAATTGTTTTTCAGTTCAGAAAATGCATATTCAAGAATGCTGTGAATATATTGCAATCCGTTCTGGATATAACTTCAAATTTAGTTTCTGTGTTTCTGAATAGTATTAATTTTTATACCAAGTGAATTTGATTCACTAGAAGAAACAACTGAAATGTTTTGATGTAAGGATGAAAGGACAAAACAGAAGCACTACAGGAAAATCCTTAAGGCGCTCTCAGAGCGATGCGTGTACGATTCATATCAGATTTGAATCGCTGGAGATAAATCCTTTTGGAAAAACGTTTTCAGGAAGTTCATTCCACATGAACGCAGTTCTCCAGATGGGAAAGTTCTCAACAGTGAAGTTCGAGGTGTATTGAGTTGAACTTCAAAACGATGAGCAGCCACAGTCCGTCGCGTATTTCTGATATGTATCGCTCTTGGTGGAATCGAATGTGTCAAGTCACTTTCCGTGAAAAGAAAGACAAATCCAACCTTTCTTCGATGTTTCAGGCTATCAAGGTTGCACGTGATGTTCGCGTCTCCAATCAGGCGGATGGCTCTTTTCTGTATGGAATCTAGCAACTTCAGGGTATTTTTGAGAGCACATCTCCATACATGAGAACACTACTTCAAAGAAGGTCTGATCTGAGCTTTATAAAGCATCAAAAAATGCTGAGGCGTGTACAGTTTTCTGGTTCTGAACAGTGTTCCAAGCTTTTGAGAAGCAGCCTTTGCAATCTCAGCGACATTATTGTGCCAAGACATATTGGTGTCCATTTTAACCCCCAACAAACTTACCGAAGCAGAAAGCGAAATTGCCTGACCTGACATTATTATATCTGATTCGGAGACATCTTCTTGGAGAAAACCGATGCCTGAGTTTTTGTGAGTCAAATTTCAGCTCAGTCAGCTAACTGTCTCAAATTTCCGTTACGAATTTTGACCCGTATACATACAAACTTTCATACATACAAACTTTGCAAGTTAAATACAAGTTTGTGATGTATATTAACAAAATGAGGATATTTGTGATACTAATAACAAATCACAATATACTTCATTTCCAATACGCGTTTCACTACATAGTAACATCTTCAGGTGATCTGGCGACTCTATACTCTGAAAATTTGTGATTATTATCATGGATATTGTTATTGATGTATTCAAAATATCAAAATATACAAAGGATTTGGCCTAATCAGTTTACCCCATCAAATGTTATTATATAAAATTATTTGATGTATAATTTTGAACTAATCAAACCGAGCCAATACGAATAGGTAATGAAAAATTGAATTAAAGACGGAGTAACTGAGCTGAGCTAAGTTGAAAATATCAATTACACCACTAGAAGAACTGCGAGGCTTCCAAAGCCAAGCTTTGATATCTATCGCAGACCGAGATTCATTACCCTGTTACCCTCTAGCTTTCACTGCAAGCCAAATTTTCGAAGTGAGAGCCCAAAACCAATGCATTCGTGATACAACATCGAACACTACTATTTTGACCAGCCATTGGTCTCATCCGTAGTGCTGGGCTGAACCGCGAATGTTTAGTTGAACGAAATTGCCCTCAAAGGACAAGCATGAAGAAAAATTGTTATGACGTCTTCCTTACCAGAAAAACATCTATAGTATCGACAAAATGCTCAATTCTCTTTGAATCCCCTAAAAAAATTCTGGAAGAATTCACTGAAACTGTGAAAACTAGGTTTTTTATTTATGCAATTTTCAGCCAATATCATGTCATTCCCAAAAGTGTAAACAAGTGAAAATAGTTATTTATTTTATTATAGTGAGCTGCTGGATTTTATCCAAAAAAGAGTCATTCCCATGAGTGAAGACACTTGCAACCTTGATAGTCTGGAACATCGAAGGAAGGTTGGAAATTTGTCTCTTCTTCATAGATACTTTCACGGGAGGTGTTCAAGTGACTTGGCAAATTTGATTCCACCAAGAGCGGACTGTAACTGCTCATCGTTCTGAGGTTCAACTCAGTACACGTCGAACTTTACTGTTCAAGAACTGCGTTTATGCGGAATAAACTCCAGCGATTCAAATCCAGTGTGAATCACTACTTTTGCACAGGCACTTAGACTACCTTATGGGTTTGTGTTTTGTGCTTGTGTCGAAGTAGGTAGAGGCAGTCTGAAATCGTAAGTCTGAGGAGTGAAATAGTTAGAGGAGACCATAGGAAATTCATATCTATGTTTGTTTATCAAACAAACCGTTCCTAATATGAAAATGGCATTAACTGTCAAAATATTATTTGTAATGAATATAGATTTACAGGAGTCTTGTTTCTTTTTGAAGACATAACGTATCGCTCTTTTTTGAAGTACAAACACAGAATTCACATGAGTTCTAGTATTTTTGGCAGTATTTTGCAAATATTCAACTCTCGAAGATCAATAGCTATCACATTAACAAACTCCTGAAGTCAGATTCTAGCAATTCCCTGAAATTATTATGGTGATTCGGTCTCTGAAACCCCTTAGGAACGTCAATATTCGGAATTGAAACATAAATATCCAGCACTTAAAGATACTTGATATTTCCTTAGGCCAAAAAAACTTACCCTTCGTCGTCTGAACGTCAAAATATATCTACTAGATATTTTTCTGGGCTGATACGTCAAACAGTTGAAGGATTTCGTTTGATGCAGAGAAGGGTGTTTGAAAAGGGAAAGGTATTTCATAGAGTGAATTCGGTAAGGGGTGCATTATTATATTAAAACTCACCACATTGCAGACGCTCGATGTTAAACTATTAATGAATTCCATATTCATAAATGGAAGGGCGGATATTTATGCGTTTGAGTGTATTATTTGAAAGAAAACTTCAGGTATTTTTAAATTATGGATATTCATGTTTCATTTCTGAATATTGACGTTACTATGGGGTTCCAAGGATAGAATATGTGAAATATGTTCTAGGACTATTAATTTTTCAGAAAAGGGTTACCAAATTGCACAATCCACATGTCCAGGTAAAAAGACGTAGCTTGTTTTATTTCGTGTTTATTTCGATGAATGTATTCAGGAGGTTCAGTCCAGGGTGAATTTCCATTTTTGATTCCCTCCTACTCACATAAAATCAATAATTAAGAGACATCAGTTCATTGTAAAAAATCCATTTGGAGTGTGAGTATTGCTATCGTGTATAGAAATTCACTTAGAGAAATCAAATGGCATTGTTTTGGGAATTATTCAGATTTTTCGCAGAAACGGCGTCATTCTGTTCATTACAGTTCCGAAAATAATCAGAAGGAAGAGATAAAGAAAGTTCCTAAAGAATTGTGGTGTTCCACAATGTTCAATTCAGTTCAGTTCAGTTCAATATGTTTTATTTCTCATAGAAAGGAACAAATTATATACTTTTGTTTATAACAAAGACGAAGTTAAACCAACAACTGAAATTCCATGTTCAAATGTTGACGAACTATTAAAAAAAGAATATTTATGAAAAAATATATCTCCACTGCGTTTGACTTATTTCAGTACGATTAGTTCAAAATTCCAATATTTGGAATTACTAATATTTCAATAATGAATACCTCAAATTGCAATCATCTGAAAGAACAATTCATTCAGGCCAATGACAACACCGTACACTGAAGGTTAATGTACTGACAATCTATCAGAAAACAACTACTCCCCTGACTAATATCACGAAGGGCGTTGGATTATATCCGACAGATGTCAGTGCAGGATTCTTCACTAAAGTTATTCCTGCATATGTTGTTGGCAATGCAACTGCCGCAATAGATTTTCAATTATGGGAACACACTTGCAGACCGATTTCGGGCTGTTTTGCCACTCGTCAGTGCAAGTATCTATCATCAACATATGTCGATGATTTCCGATGACATTCGAATTCCTTCAGAGTATCATTCCTCGAACTAGGCTGAAGCGGACAACAAACGACAGGTTCGTCATCGCCCCATCTGCCTGTGAACAAGGTAACCAACCGCATATCTGAAATTTGCCCAATTCCTTGTATAAGGAAAGGAAACTTTTCACATATAGTTAGTGAGCATACTTGAAGACTGGCTGTAAATCAAATAATTCAAAAGAACAATTCATGAGGCGATGAGAAACCTGTCGTTTGTTGTCCGCTTCAACCTAGTTCGAGGAAGGAATTCGATTTTCAATTATCGGAGATCATCGACTTCTTATTGATGATAGACACTACCTTGCACTGGCAGTTGTATCGCCAACAGCATATGCAGGAATAACTTCAGTAAAGAATCCAACGCCCTTCGTGGTATCAGCCAGGGGTGTAGTTGTTTTATGTATGCTAATAATATTTGGTAATTCAATTTTGAGTGATATCATCTGCTACAGTAGTTTCAGTGATCTCTTGGTGATGCTACCTTGATAAGCGAAACCTGCATCGAGTGACAGCATATTTACTTTCACTGAATGTTTTCCTCGTGACATTCTGCCTTCCCTGTGCAATTTTTTTCACTTATATCTCTTAAAAATTTCTTTTTTAGTTTCTCGTCATGAAATGCCTTTCATTGCAGTGAAGCTACTGCTAGAGGTGCCTTCTTCGTTTCTCAGCGTGTTGTGTTCTTTCACATACCATTAAGATCTGCCTTTACATGCAATTCAGTATTGTTAGTTCAGAGCTTTTGATAGGTTCAATTGGACTTTGAATAAGAACAATTTATTAACTTAGGGTGTAGTCATTTTTTTAACTCATTATGCCACCTGGTGATTCATTATTGACAATTTCATTATAATACAGTGATTATCACAAAAAATAAAACATGGAATAGCAGAGCGTACAAGAGACATTCAGTTGTTATGTGAATTTTTATAGAGAATTTGAAAATTTTGTGACGTATTCAAAAAACACTTTATTGTGAGATTTTCACTAAACGATTTTACAAGAACGCAACACGTGTTACATGTTTTTGTGGAATAAACTTCCTGAGAACGTTTTTCCAAAGGGATTTAATATCCAGCGATTCAAATCCAATGTGAATCGCTACTTTCGCACAGGAACCCCTTTGAGAACGCCTTAAGGATTTTCCTGTAGTGCTTGTGTTTTGTCCTAAAAAAATTCGAGAGTATTCCACAACATTACATATCCCAAAACATTATGGAGTATTCAGGAACATCCCAGATCGACGTGGAATGATGAAAATATACTGAATAGTAGCCCTCTATTTCCCATCCAAAAAGTACTCTTTTTTCCTTAAAGGCGGTCTTTAGATAAATGAGGGCAGGAAACTTCGCTCTCTTGAATAGTCCAGAACTTTCGACAGTATTCGATAACATTCTAGAGGATTCTACAATATTTCCGGATATATCGGGACATTCTGGAATATTCAGGCATAGCCTGGAACGGTAAGGAACATTCCGGAGCATCCTCGGTTATTGTGAAATATTCTAAAACAGTTTGGAATGCTGTGGAATATTCTAGAATATTATAGACGATTGAAATCCACCATAACATTGAAGTATCAACGTAGGATACGAACCACAATATACATTGTTTTTGTAAATTAATTTATCGCATGAAATCCGCCTGATGATGAATAATACCAAAATATTGTCGCCCGAAATATTTATCTCTGATGATCAAGGGGGAATTATAAACGAAACAATATGCGTCTTCTAAATTATTCAACCAAAATAATAAAAACTATATTTATGTATTTATGCACCCCCTTTTAATTACTACCATAATATCAGAGCAATATTTTTGAGTACATTTCACTTGACAATAATACTTTTTATAAGTCTGTTTCACAAAATATAGGGGCTTGCTAACGTGCGGAGGGTAGAAATGAATGCATTAGACTGTATCTTTTGTAATTAATGTTCTGCTTGACGCGAAAATTTATATAGGTAAGTATTATTCCGCGAGTGTTCTCATCATTAACCTATTTTTCATAGGGTCAGCCAGCGGTCGTTCATTTGTGGGTTGGTAGCACGATCAAAAAGGAGGTGAGTGGTAGACATTTCGTTGGGCTATTGATTTGACGAATGTATCGGTTAATTTTCCAACTGTAATGCCAATACGATACATCACAATTTTCTTCGACATTTTAAAACTTATGATACACTGTTTGGAACCTTTGATGGAAGGATCGATTGCAGCTTGAGAAATGGTTCTTATGCAGATTCTGTGAAACATGTTCTTCCTTACGAATCAGTAGAGAGTTGTCCTGAAAAACTTGAGAATTGGATTAGATAATTTAGGAAACATTTGCTACATGAATATCATTTTACAAGTGTTGTTCATGACGGAGAATTTCAAGAACGAGGTTTTAATGATGACCAAAACTCAAACACTTGCTCATACAGCTGCAGTTTCGTAAGAATGTAACATCTTTTTCTCCATCCGATTTCCTGGAGTCTTTGAACTCCACTAGATACTCGTTAGGACAAGAAAAAGATTGTTCCGTATCTCGACTGGTGTTTGTTAAAATCTTTTGCTGGAGAAATCCTCACTTGTTTACATTGTAGTAAATATTCAAGAGGTAGCGAAAACGTATGTGAATTTCTGGAACTTCAACTATCGTTTATCTGGTCTTATTACGCCTTGACCAAAGACAAAACGGACTGGTTTAAGTTTAACGATAGTCATGTCACTAAGTGTTGTAGCGATGTATTGAATTTATTGGAGCCTCTCGAGACACGCAACATTTTGTTTTATGAGAGAGAGGACATTGACAAGATCTTCTGCTTTTTCAGCTCCAGATCAAGATCTGCAGCTGAAAAAGCAAATGCGCCACTGGAATCAATGAAGTCGCCTCGGAGCGCCAATTAGTATTTGTTGTTGTTTTATAATTTCATGATTTGTATTCTGTAGTAATAAATATTACTGAAGTTTTTTCCCAACACCAAACTGTTATTTCAATACCTCGACAGGTGCTTTGATCATCAAGTGACCATCTTCAAGAAGAAGATTGAATTAGTTTGATCTTCCTCTTGAAGATGATCACTTGGTGATTGGAACACGTGTCGAGGTGTTGAAATAACAGTTTGGTGTTGGAAAACGAACTGTAGTAGTATTTATTCTATGACTTAGTTGATCTGAATTGAGAAAAATCAAACATCTATAAGTTAGTCGCTTTTACTGCTGACTTATGCTGACAATGATAATAATTGCAATGATAGTTGAATATGGAAAAGCAAGTATTTGGCTATATTTATATGTACGTCAGATGAAGTTGGTGTATTCAAGAAAATATGCATAAATTAAGTAAAAAAAATCCTATCGCTTCTCTCACCAGTCCAATTTTGAAAAAAATTTCCAATACAATACTGGATCTAAATATCTGGGCTATTGACTACCCAACCAGCAAAGTTGTTTTATAATTCCATGGTGTTGCAACAGTTTTATTTTATTATTATTTTATAATTACTCCCAAAATGCTAATTGATTGTATTAGATGATCGGTGAACACAATACAGTTGTAGGCAATAAAAGTGTTTTATAAATTTGTCATAGAAACGTTTATGAAATAAAATTAAAAAACCATTATAAAATAGTCAGGAAATTATCATAGAAACGTTTTTACAACTAACTTATAAAACTTATTTTCCTATAAAAGTGAATTGTTATATAGCAGTTTTATAACACTTTTCTGTGAGATTTTTATGATAGTTATAAAAGTATTTCAAGCTCATTTTATAACTGTTTCCTGTAGCTTTAATGAAATTATTTTATTAAAATGCTTTCAGACACAATTTTATTTTCATTACCGTATTGTCACTTCAATGATAATTTCCCAACTATTTTATAGCATGGTATATTTACTACAATTCAAAAACACTAATATAACTGATATGAAATCAAATTGCTTTTGCTAATATATATTTGCTGCCACCAAGAATAAAATGCAGCATTTAAGAACAACCAGCTGACATCGATTCCTAATTACAGCTTTGGAAAATTCTTCAAAATTTAAGTTGTATTTAGTAAGAATATTTTTGTTAAGTTATTCAAGTAGGGCACCATCGATGTCGTGGTGGAAATTAGTTCTTCAGCAACTTCTAAATATTTGATTTTTATTGAATATAGGTACCCATAAGTAAATTCAATATTTTCAAGGCATTGGGTTTAATAACTTAACCTTATTATTCACAATTTGGAAGACTGTAAAAAACAAAGCGTTTGCATTTTCAAGTTTCAGTTTTTAGTTATCTATTTAGGAAACCTGGATATTTTGTTCTGAGTGAAGCAGTTTCGTGTTAACTCTTTAAATGATGACAAATTCAAGTACAGCAAGGTATGCTTCACAGACAGTATTCAGAAGTAACTCCTCGAATAGCTAATAACTACTGTCATATAGACGGTGTCTCATAAAAGATACATAACTCTGGCTTTTTTGCACTTTTTATGACAACTTGTTTGGATGAAAATAACCCTGCTTGCTTTTTGGGTTGCATAGAATTGATAATTTTTTCTTGTTCTGTATCGTAATTCTGCAACATTCGTTCTAATAGTTCTTCTTCAGCAATTTGGTAGGTCATCAAATGACTTTGTTTTAGTTTAAACATCATTGTAAACCAACTGGGTTCGGGCATAGAATTGTAGTTTCGTATTAGCTTATCAGCATCAATTTTTGGCCATGAGGGTTGGTTATTATTTACCCATGACGACGGAACTATGGTGAACATATATACCTGAAACTTAGATGAAATGAGTCACATCCAGCTTGACAAACTATCAACTGAAAATATGGGCCTGAATTATCAAATATTTGGTCAATTATTGAAGCTAATTAAAAGATATATTCTGACATCAAACACTTATCCGTCATTTCCACTAAACGCACGACAAATTAAATATCAACAATATTTAATCCGCGTTCATATAGGTTATGTCTAATATAACATGTATTTAGCATTAGACAACGAATATTTATCATAAAAAAGGTAATATGTGATGAATATAAGTAATTTATATTATAAGGGTCACCAAAGTGTTATTTATTAGCAAAAATGTTGCCAACTAACTTATAAACAATCACAATAGTTGTGTACCGACAGCAGAGCCACAGCGGAGCAGAAAGGCAAACAAATATTAATAGGGCCGTATTCTTAGGATTCTGTTTAAAAAAAAATCAAAATAACGGGATGCTTAGTTGTGTTTCGAAAAAATATTTCATATAGAAATGAGTTGTTAGGGTTGGATGGGAGTTCAGTTTTAGAAGCTAAACCATACAAGGTGATTTAGTTCATTTCGGAGTATCTAGGTTCCCGATAATTTTGTGATTTGAGTGTATGCGTTCGCGTTCAAATTCAATTGTATAGGTTCGCTACCCGCTTTCTATGATTAATTCGTGACAGTGTTCGTATCCATAGGTATTCGTTAGTGTAAATGGCTTTAATGTTGGGATGTTGACTAATTGACGTATGATTAATTTTTGTGGTGGGTTCGAATACTTTATTTGTAACAAATATTTTTTTATAATTTTTTGTTTAGTGAAAGAAGGGATAATGGTTGGTTTGGGTTAGTTTGGTTTTGTTTCAGTTATTTCAGAAAATCCATCTATTGAAAAATATACGGTCGGAAATCTTAATAGTGGGTCCAGTAATATGAGGTAACACTCTTGCAAAATACTTCCATATTTTTAATACATTGTAGCTTACGGCCAAAAAAATATTGAGAACTCATTTTTATAACATATAATTGATTTATACATTTTGTCAATAACTAATAATCAGTTTCTATTGTTACTGTATTCAATTCTAATTCATCCTTAATTTCAGACACTATGATAATGCATATCATAGTGTCTGAAATTATTTAGTGTATTAGTGTATTAATTTATACTTTCAATTTGATTATAATTCCATTGTGTAGTAGTGGACTGTAGTGGACTTTTCAGTTTGTATCCCGAATATATAAATAAAAATAAATAATAACTCAATGGCGGCCATTTTGAACATTTATTGGGAGGTATATAATAGTTTTAGATTCAGTTCAAGGTGCTTCGATTTTTTCTCGCGAAAATCAGGAAAAGGTTATGATAATGGGGAAAACCCGTCGTTTAGCCTTTATAATCGATGAAAGAAACTTTTTAGCCAAAACATCAAAGACAGATAATATTTATCCAAAGTATATGTGAGAAATCTTTCATTCATACTAGCACTTTTCTAGAAACCTAAGGCTTTAAAAGTAGTCCGACTCTGCCGCAATACCATCACTCCCAGAACTAAGTGTTTCTTAACAGTTTTATAGGGGTAACATAGTAGCTAAAATACGTTGAAATGCTTGCTACTGATACCAATTCATTTTATAGAACAACGCCATTTGTAATGATAGCGATCCGGGATACTGAAATAAGATGGGTTGAAAATATGAAATACCGCATATGTAGTGATATTTACAGCTGAAAAGTACATAAATATTGTAATATAGTGTAGAATATAGTGAGTTAAGTGTGCGACTAGAAAATTAATACGTCGACAGAGTGAATTTTTGTATAATTAATAATTTTACCGAAAACATTTATAAATGAGTGGCGCGCTTAAATTTTGCTAATAATCGGCTATATATTTGTCAATAAAATTTCATTTGCAGTAAAAATATCAATCTTCGAAACATAAACAATGTCTTCAACAGTTTTATGAGTGCAGAAGTGAAATTTTAAAATGGCTTCAACCTTTCTATTTGTTAGTTTTCAGTTGGTGACATATCTATTATATTTTCCTAGTGTCCAATACAAAATTACTTCTTGCGTCATCGAGAAGACATTTTTAACACTTTTTTATTTTATTGCTATCGTTTTCGGCTGTATTATATTTTATAACGCCTACTTGGAACTACTAAAAAACTCTTATAAAATTGTCTTCTAATTATTTTATAAGTATGGCTTGAATATGTTGCAAAAGTGCAGTAAGGGAAGTCTTTACAAAACTACTTTATAAGAGCGTTAGACAAATTTTATATTAACTGCCAAAATGTTTATAAAACTGTTTTGTAGTGTTTGTAAAAGGCTTTACAAAATATTGATAATAACTATAATGTTTTATAAAACGGTGCCAATTTCCTATTTATAGCAGTTTTATAAACATATTGAAAACATTTCTGATAGTAATGCGGTTTTATAATTTGTTTCTCCGAAAAGTTTCCGCAACTATTATAAAATACAAAATTGCTAGTTGGGTATTATTTGAAATTGTATTTAAGTTACTAGTTTGATGAGGAAATAGGCAGATCTCACAGGTTGATTGCAATATTATTACCATATTTTGCTACCCAAGAGCAGCATAACTATAATTATACCCCTTTTGAAAATGAATTTTTGTTCATTATGACTATAACGTACACTCTCTAGTTTGATTGGAATAAACTAATCAGTCTTGTGGCTATCATTTGGCATGTCAACGACAAAATATGATTACTTGGAATAAAATCTGCAATGTTGATGTTGATAATCAATGTACGACAGCTGTTTATCGGAAAAACAGATTTCAAACAGATTTCAAGTGTAGCCTGTGTTTGCTTTGATATTCATTTGAATGTTGTCCTTTTGCTTTTTGAATAGGGGAGGCAAATATTTTGAAATGGAAAGAAGTGTGCTCACCTTGAGAATATTAGCGACTTATTTTGGATCATGCAGGTTTTCCAGCTTCAAATCCCGGTGGCCAATATTTTTACTCTGGAAACATTTATCGACAACACCCATCTTATGCATCTCTTGGGCCGCTTGTTCAGCATTCGAGCGACTCCTTCCTTCTATCGCACTCCCGACCGTTTTTGACGGAATATCATATACGGGGGGGTACATGATATAGTCACAAACGGGGGCAAGTAAAGTAATATCGCGGTCTGAATGGTAAAAAATTGAATACAAAAAAATTCTTTCAGGAAACACCAGGGTGAGATGAATGATAATGGTAAGAAATGGTATGGTAAGAAAATCCTGAAATTCAATTCAAAATAGAAGTGAATACGGAAAACTGGATCTATCGGGCATCTCTCTGGGATCATTCAACAATAACAAAGCCAATGATGTCATATCTACAATTCCTATATTTGACTGTAGCCCCATTTTTTTTTCATTTCCTATTCATATGAATCGATCTTATTTCCGGTCGGTAGCCAGTTGGTTCGACATGGATGGCTTGCTTACTCAATCAATTGAACGCCGTGTTAGTCAGTGGTTCAAGCCGCGAGCTGATCAATCGATATGCACAATTCCGTGTTAGGAATCACATGTTGAAAGGTAAGACCTCGTCGGATCTTAGCTTGTACAAGTTTCGATTCCTAGGGGTTGTAGTTCGTAGGAGTGCGACAGCTGGTTAACGGAAAACATATTTTAAACATTTTTTAATTATACAATTTTTTCGGCACTATTGTGCTTCTGAATAAAATAATCAAATTTCATCTTCGGGTAATGATATCCCAAACTACGTCCCTGAATGCACGAGTTTGAAGGATGGCAAACCGCAGTGGTGCAGTTCTTGTATTCCTAAGACTGTTTCTCAGATGGTGTATTCTCTTCCGAAATGAGTGAAGTCCAGTTTTTACACCAAATACCTGAACCTTTCACCAAATGTCGGTTGTTTTTTGAGATAATTCTGAAGCAAATCAGTTGAAAATACAAAATATATAATTCATATGCACTAGTATTGCATTTTTCTTTGGTAATGGACATCTTGACTCCTTTGGGCTACCAGCTCATGTATCGAAATATGAACTGTTCCTTTTTGCACTGATCATGTTTTTACAGCATGTTTTTCAAATGGGGAAGATCCCTATGACAACAAGACTCATAT
Organism: Leptinotarsa decemlineata; assembly: GCF_025532065.1. Classification (NCBI taxonomy): domain Eukaryota; kingdom Metazoa; phylum Arthropoda; class Insecta; order Coleoptera; family Chrysomelidae; genus Leptinotarsa; species Leptinotarsa decemlineata. The sequence goes on along the minus strand of NW_027412549.1, from coordinate 4,010,208 downwards.
AGCTGTATCATCCAAATACTGCGACATTCATATAGTTTTTGAATGAACCAAATGAAGCTTCCGAATTATCTTTGAAAGAAAAAACTGGAACCTCTGGCGTAGAATGGACCCATAATTAGCAATGTTTCCAAAACCAGAACTGCTACACTAGACAAACCAATTGTTTCCAGTTTCACTAAATTAATTATGTTGCTGAGTTGTTTCTAAATCAGACAATCTAAAGAAAGTTGTTTCTGCGTAAAACATTATTATTATTCATGCTAGAAACCACGACCAGCAGTGCTATGATGAGGAATGTGCCCAAAGCAACATAATAAACACTGGGTTTCCTTCTCTGTATCAACATTTTTCATCCATCATCTGGTTCAACTCATTTTGAAATACTGCTCAGCATGTAAACAGTCGAAAGTAATACCCAGACAATAGAGAAATTGAATATTTTTGTTTGTTTCTGATCTGTCATCTATATTGAGCCTAACTGATATTCAGCGTCCATATATTTCAAATAGACTCTCATGATCGTCCACTACAGTCATCTTCTATTTTTATTGAAAGCAGAACTGCTGCATTAATTTTCTATGTATGGGAAGAGATTTTTTCACACTGACCAAAATGTGGAATCTTTGTGTTGTAATTTATCCATCAAATTATGCACCTTCTGTCCTTCACTGAATAGGGTACCGAAGAATAGGCAATTTGGGAAATCTATCTCCGTTAATGCACTGGGTTTATGGGTTTTTGAGTTGACTTGGTAGACATTCCGCAGATATTGCAGATATGAGAAAGTAGCAGGTTGAATAGTGAATTTTACTTAAGAAACAAACACTAATATGGAAATTGATTCGGTTTCAACTCTAGTGCTAGGTAGATCCTAGCACTAAGTACATAGCACCTACCCCACATTAGCTAGTTGTAAATAAGTGGAATTAGCTGGAATTCATGAAAATCCATAACGTATTTGAGAGACAGTTATTGTCACATTTCCACTGAACGGTTTACAAAACACGTTTCACTATACAATAGCTGCCTCAGGCTTGTTCATACTAGGCGTAATGTGTAAATTGAGAAAATATCTCACATTGAAGTGTTATGTGAATACTGGGGATTGTTTGTTCGTGAAGGGATGAGTTGCATTCAACCCAACAGCTGTATTACAAAAGAAGCTTGCTTTGCCATTACCATTTCCCTTCAAGAATTGTTGTCTTCTAATGATGTCAACTAGCTAGCGAATCTTGCATCGAAAAAATTTTAACAACTGTTATTTTCAACTTATTCAACCGTCTCTTCCCCCAAGTCAAATTTCTGCCACAAAATAATACCCTCACTTTTTTCACTAAAACACTTTCGCATATGCTCGTTATTTTGATAACATTTTGTTATAACAATAGCCCCGCGTGCCACCTCAGTCCGACCTCATATATTGAAAAAGTCACTCACTCATATCATTCTCTCAGTGTCTATGAATCAGAATGACAATAACACAATGGGACTTTGCTGATGGCAAACACATAAGGCTCTACAAAGCTGGGATATGCCACCCACGAAATATCATCGGAAGCAGTCAACTATATTTGCAAATATGGCCCTTATCGGAGAGAGTCGCACGACTCCGTATTGTGTCCGGAATAGTTCGGAAGCGTAACATAGTGGTTGATACGACTGTCGCTTGCATTCACCATTGAAAACAGGCAGAAAAGAACAACTGTTTGACATTTGCCGGAGGATTGCAATCTTTTGTATTTCGGCGTGTGCCGTTACACGGTGACGAACTATGTTCTTTTGTTTTGATACCGAACAGTCATTAATTCTTCAGATGAGGCGCAGGTGGTCTGTGATGAAACTAGGGTGTAGCGTAATGCGGTGGCTCAATTGAGAGCCGATGCCACGAGTACAGAGTACATTTTCCAATTAAAACATTAGATATTATTACGACCTTTGATTTTTCGTAGAGTACCTAAAATTTTTCAGTGGCAGATTTTGTTATGTTATAACAGTAAGTCCTTGAGATTCTGGAAAAGTTAAAATATTACATACAGTTTGAGTGTATAGGTCTGTTTACTCAAACAAATGTATACAATTAGTATCGATATGGGAAAAAAGTTGACACAGTAAGTAACTTATGCGTGATATGAAACTACAAATATATGTCACACATTGAAATTTGAGAGTTAGAAATTTCAAACGATTGCATAATAATTAAACAAAAAGCGATAGTGGTATAAGAGAACATTTTATATTCCACAATTCCTTTTATTATTTCTATCAGGTGAAGGAATAATAACTTTTAATAATGTCTATCAATTCTTTTCTGGATATTTGAAGAGTAAATCCTTTCACCAGTTTCTCTTATTGAGTCTGGTAGAATATTGAAGGTTTTTAGAGCTCCGTGACGCTGGAACCCGCTTTGAAAAAAATCTATCTTTTTTTTAGCCTACTTTACCAACAAAAGATACTGATAAATGAAGTAATGTTAATTTTTCTGTAGTCTTATCGGTTACTGAGAAAGCATTATTTATATTATTCTAACTACGAAGGACGACTAATAATGTGCCAAAAAGTTCTGAAATAGGTTCTAAATGGATTGTAGTTTATTGTAGTAACAAAAACTACAAAAGATGGAGTTGATTGTAGCTGAACTGAGATGTTTGTAGTTACCATTAAAGACATCAAAAATGAATTAAATGAATGAAATATTTCTCTTACAATTTATTGTCCCAGGTCATTGTGTAACATTTCAAAACAGTCTCAAATGATGTGGAATATTTTGAGATATTGAAGACCATTCGAAGCTTTTTTTTGTATGAGTGGAACTACTCATTGGTAGAATTATATAAGTAATAACTGTCATTTTTTTTTAATTTCAAAATTATTTTTTCATTCCAAGTACCTCACAATCTCAAATATGGGTTTTGATTCTAAAAAAGTACCTATCTACCTGAAGACGATACTGAACAAAAGTTTGATCTTGTCGCATCGGTTTGGCAGGCCGCTTGAAGTTATTTTCATACGCGATAGTTTTAATTTTACGATCATTCTTAAAATATCAGTTTGAATTATGGTGAAAAAAGCAATTAATTGGTTAAGGTAACAAGCTGTTTCAATTTGTTTGGTCGTAGTGAAACCAATACAACGGCACACTAGGTTGTACTAGTTCAGGATATTTGCGATTGCTACAGTGGAGAAGGGGTGGGTCGATAAGTAAACACCCAAATAGAAGTGGAGTCTTCAATAGGCGCCAGGTAAATTATTTTACCCACAAGTATCCCGCTACTGAGATTCCCAACCCCCATTCTACCAAAGGGTTGGAATAAAATGCCCGTATAAGTTTAAGTTTGAACAGTTGAATACATTTTAAATTAACATCAATCAACTGAACTGAATTCTTCACACTTCCAGGAAGTTAAGCCTTACTAAACTTATGATATTATAAAAAAAAAAGCAAACGTAATGACAGGTCAAGCACCAGTATCTGTAAGTTGCAAGTAAAACAAATTACCCATCTCGAGTTGAATAACAAACAAAAGTAAAATAATCAAGCATAAACAAGCATTCAGCAATATTTTCTTACTTGTCCGAAGGTTGGAGGTAATGAGTATGAATAAAAACAACAACAAAACAAAAAAAAACAACAACACTGTTACCGCATCAATTGTCAACAACAACATTTAACACTCGGAATTTGGGAGATCTCAGTCAAAAAGCAATTTCGCGACCGCGTGAGCTCACGTGTTGCGCATGCGTTAATGAGGCAGGCCAAATGGCCGATATGACGTACTCCAGCACCCTAATATCCGCTCAGTCACGATTACAATAAATATAAGTAGTACACTGAACGACCTACACAATTATTACAGCTCCTTAACAATATTTCCAGTCAAGTGACAGTTACAACTGAGCAAAGTAAGCAAGGGCAATAAAAACAATAAAATTAATCGATATATACACACAAATACATATATGCGCGGGCAGCCGACCAAAATTCGTGCCGCAAGCTTATTATTCAGGTAAGCAATCAGCTATCGAGGTATTACTAATAAACGAATTATAGGAAAATAGATATATGATCAAGATCAAGAACTTGCGTGTCCTAGCGTCGATAGATTTGGATTCCTGTCCTAGTAGAGTTGTCGTCTGAGGAGGAGTAGATCACCCCGTGCTCATCCTGACACCTGGGTAACTTCAGTCCACTGGGATCACCCTGTAGAAGATGATGGTTGCACCACCCTGTAGAAGGCAAAGGTTAGACCACCCTGTAGAAGGTTGCACCACCCTGTAGCCTAGGTCAGAAACCAACTAGTCTAGCACTCAAAGTCCACCCTGTAAGTACTGCACACCTCCAGTAACTTTTAGAACCAATGAAAATGGGAAAGGAGGAAAAACCCTATGAAAGAAAGATCTAATCAGGAGTTTTACCTCTCATAAAAGGAATAAAAGGAAAACAAGCTTTCCATTCATTTCAAAATAAACCACAATTACTTGTGTCTGTCCTGCGAGACGATTTTCAGCCTTATTGCACCATTAGATGAGGAGTTAAACATTAAAATCATGTTTCGGTTGAAATATGATTTGGATCCACACAAATTTGAGAAGATGGGCAACCTACCTGATGGGACTCTATCGAATCGGCCATGAACATCACCACCATGGATGAGATCGATGTGGTGTTAAGTTTTCCAGATCCTCCGTAGAGTTCAAGTTCTGATAAATACCGAAACTACACACAAAAGCAACACCAATCTACCATGAACTTGTTGAATTAGGTTCTAAAATATATTCCCAGTAAAGGATGATTTAAGAATCATAACATTTCACGAACCAAAACCTCAACACACATCACACAACCTTTTTTCTCTCCACTCCTCCCCCGCTAGTCACCCTCTTCTTCCAGATTGTCAAAACTCAAATTTGTTGAGTTGCCCAGAGATGTCACTGACATAATCATCAACCAAATCAAAATTGATTTCAATGCTTTCCTCTAACTCAACTATTGCAAACACGATCTAATACTCCACTGATGTTGAATATCTTGCCAAATACACATTACCAGCTCAGGAAATACATTATCTTACCAGAAATCATCAAGAAACATCGCGTTCTGCTGAAATGTCTCTCGGATGCCTGGCAATGTCGCATATTTTCGACAGCCAAAACGATTGCGCATCGTCCAAGGTCCTGTTTCTGTCAACGGGCGAACACCAAAATGTAAACAACAAATCAAACTTAGAATTCAAATAGGACAACGGTAATTCTAGATCAAAGGGAAAACACATCAAGGTAAGCGATAATAAGATAACAGTATGAGTCGATTTTTGATTGAGACCCAATTGTCGTGAAATTGGAGCATACCGATTGTGTATACCCAATAATAATGTTGCATATTATTTTTCCAGGTGGAGACGTGGAAAGTCTTTCATATACCTTACGCTCGGGATCGTTAACTATTGGAATTCTACACTGGTAAAAGATGGATTGATCTGAAGTAGCGGTGATAAGCATCAGCTGCTCGGAGTTCGATATACGGGGCCAAGTAATGCAACCTCCTGACAATTTTTCTATCGGCTAGATCTATTGAAAAGGTCGTTTTGGGTTTTGGTGTGATACTGTGAATATGTTGGACTTCCACAAGATTACGACTGAAGTTTTACCTCTCTTGAGTGAATATAGTGATTTGTAAGTTATTACATCGTGAAGTGTAATTATTGTGAGTGGAATAAAGAGTCATAGAAATTTGTTATACCTTACGTATATCGACAATTCTTTATAACATGTTTAGATATCCTAAGCTGAAATTGAACGCTACAATTCATATAATAACTCTCACGTGAATAAGTAAAATAGTTTTTTCACTCATAAATTTAGATGTAGTAATTTAAAAAAACACAATTTCCCATAAAACTATTTCCACTTTCTATGGTTTGACGAAATGGACTTTCTTGTGGATCACTTGATTTATGGTATTTACTTCAGTACCAATTGAATGTTTTAGATGTGAGATCATTTAACAAACATTTGTAATTACATCTAACTTATATTACAATTTCCATTGGAGATGTGTACATTTCTCAAGACTAAAAAAACTAATTTTGTTGTTCTGGAAATTGGTAACTACCAAGCTAACTACTTGTATAACGTAATTATCATTCTGTATCGGTAGTTCTGCTAAAAAACATACCCTGTTATTATGATTCCATTCAGCAATCGATTCACCCTACTGAATTATCCATAAATGAGCATGGAACAATTTTGCCATCATCGATTATTTCTGTGATTGAAAGACAAATTGAATCTTCCATTCAGTACCACTCAATCTTTCCGCTCCACTGCACTAGACAGCTACCAGTCTTGACTCTACCAAGCAAAGCACTGTTCGTCTACAATTAAAATATTATCCAAGCTGCACGACTTTAATGCATCTTAATAACAGTCATTATGTAGAGCGCCTAATCGGAAGATCTATGCTACAGCCCATTCGGCATTACTAAGTCTTTATGCTAATACCACATCATACGCTGCGGGTGGTGAGTATATCTACACTCGCATTCAACCTTTCAATTTGGGTTTTTTTGTCGGGGAGGAATTAATTTAATAACGGCATGTGTTATCTTGGGATGATTGACTTCATTACAAGGTTTCTTTTGTAGCTATATATATTCTGTTCGTTTGTGAGAACTGTAGTATGGAACAAGCTGGAGTTACAATTCGAATAAAAAACAGTGTCTGGTATTCGCTTGAATATAGTAGGGGAAGGGGGGGGGAAGGTGGGGTATCTAAGGAAAATACCAAAAATACAGTATAATCATTACGTTTATTATTCTTATTTATTTATCACACAATGTCTTATTTATCTAACTACAATTTGGCATAGTCTTTGGGAGATGAACTTATAGCATAAAAAAAAAATAAATGATTTAATGGCAACTTGCGAAAAACCATCTTACCCCTTACCATGGGGTAAAATGGGGTAGTGAAAATGGTTCAAAATGGGGTAAGCTAATTATTATCACAATAAATACAAATATGAATTTCTTCGGTGTTATCATCATCCACACCAGCACAAGCATTGTGAGCCCAACGTCCACAAAGCAGGCAGCCTACCCAACCTTCGGATGATTTCAGAAAAGTATGATTTTCATCCTTACAATAGAGACAAATTGCATCTTCATCATCATTATTTTTCGTTTCGGCTGCAACTGTAGTCTTTTGTTTCTTCTTAGCGTTTTTTTTGAGCCGGGGATCATTAGGATTGGATACTTTCTTCAGTTTTTTTAAATTCTCCAGCTCATTTTTATAAGGAGTTGAAGTAATGACGGCTGTTTCTCCTCTCCGGTATTGCTTCCTCTTTTCAGTCCGTTGGACCGAAGGTATCGGCAAAATATCACCAGGGGATACATTTTCAAAGCTAGATGTAAGATCGCGGCACACTGCACGGATGGGAGATTTAGAAGCAAAAGAACATCCAGGTTCAGGTTCGGGAGCAGGTGTTTTACTTGTCTCAGGTGTGACTTGCTCGTTACGATCGGTGATAAAATCTATTCTTACTGGAGTGCATGATTCTGTTGTAACTTCAGCTCTTGTTGTAACTGCTCCAAGATGGGATGTTGTGGCCGTTGAAGATACAGTCGTGGCTACTGTGGTTGAAGGCACAGATGGAACTACCTTATACTGAGGCCCTCCGGCTTCTGAAACTCTCTGTTGCTCTACACTAGACGAGTTTTCAATATTTTGTATATCAGTAGTTGCAGCAGATATGAAATCGGCATCCGTAAAATTATTTTGATTATACGGCCATATGCCACACTTTCTGAATGCGTTAATTGCTGTAGACATTGTAGCTGCCTGAATGTATGCATTTCCAAATATTTCACTTATCTGAAATACAGTTACCACACGCCCTGGGTGTGATCTCAACCAGGCCGAAACAGCATGGTCATAATATGTACTTAGTGGCCTCATAAATGCAACATCTGCTGGCTGCATTTTATATGTGCAGTGAGGTGGAAAGCAAAGAATTATAACTTCATTTTTACGTGCCAGATCAATTACTTCCAAATTTTGAGTGTGACTTACATGCCCATCCAGAAGCAGCAACACATGATTAGTACGAGTAGCTCCAGAGAATCTGATGAACTTTTTGAACCAAGTCAAAAATATTTCAGTAGTTATCCAGCCTCGAGCATTGCAAACACCTTCAGTACCTGGTGGGGCGTGATCTAACAATTCTGGTTTCATTCGTTGTCTCGGGAAAATCATCAGTGGAGGCATGTAGGTTCCAGCAACGTTAAAACATATTTCTACTGATATAGTCTGGCCGCGTTCTGCAGATGATAACGAGCCTACTTGTTTTCGCCCTTTCAGGGCCAATATTTTGCTCTTGGTTTTAGATACAACAGAGATAGGTACCAGTTCCATCACAATTATATATTTTGTCAGGAGTTAACTTATACTTGTCATAAATCTCTCCAAGCAACTGGTAGAATTTACTAACGGCCATTTTATTAAATCCCATTGCTCTAGCTGCTGATGTGGCTTCGGGCTTTCGAATGGATAAATCTGGATGACGCCTTAAGAAACCTTTGAGCCAATCAACCCCTGCCATCTGCTTGTCGATATTAAAATTGTGCGCCTTACTATTTCTCACAGCCAGTTGATATGCTAGACGTCTCAAATCGAGAGTTGTAAGTCCAAAAAGACGTTCTTCCATATGTTTTAGATATGCCACCATTTCGTCTTCTTCTTTTGTTGTAAATATAGGTTGTTTAGGGCCCAAAGGTACACCAATCGTAACTTCACCACCTTCTTTCATTTTCTTAACATATCGCTCTAAAGTAGTCTGAGGCACTCCGTATTCAGAAGCGGCTTTTCTGTAGCCCATATATTTACTTAATACTTTATCTATAGCTGTTTTCATAGAAATTTTTGACCACTCTCCTCTTTTAGTTTTTTTCTTGTATGTATGTACCATTGTTTTACCTGAAAAGTAAAACCACGTTAGTCACGTACCTATTTATCAACATAGGTATCTCAACGAAGACCTACTTCCCCATGTTGCCCCTATACCCCATCTTACCCCATACCCAATGCCCCGTGTTGCCCCAAAGGCTAAATTAGTAAAAAAATATTTCTCAAAAGAAAAATAATAACTGAACATTTATCCAACTATACCACAACAAAGTATACAACCCTAACAACCATATACGAGAAAAGACGTTTGTATCTGCGTAAAATTAGATCGAGAAGACACTCAACGTGATGTTCGTTTGTCAACAAAAAACGCGTGCACTCCCACTCACTGTTTCTGTCGCACTGACGGTTGAACGAGTATGGCTTCCTATTGGCTCATTGCTTTCTATTCGCAAGAGTCTAGTTTCTTGTATGCGTGACCCCGTCATACCTCGCGTCTCCGTCATGCCCCCCCTTCCCCTATATGTTATGACTTTGAAATGTGTTGTGTCTAAAACAATGTCCAGGAAGTCGACTCCAGAGGAAACATTAGCTTAATAATTGCGAAGAAACACTGATAGAAACCCAGAATACCATATTTCCTAAAAAGTTAACACTGTCCAAATCATTTAATTTTTCATTAAGGGTGATTTTCAGTTCAAGCAAAGTACAGTAATTGTAGATTCATCAGAACATCATTCAAATTCAACCAGTCAAAATAATCCAATGATAAAAAATGACCAGCATCGACACATTAACCAGAACCAAACACAAGAATAAAGAGTTCAAAACGATACCATTGAAAATAATAGTCTTCTTGAAATAAAATTGATTATCAACTTCACTTAAATGAAAGCAAGTACTAAACTAAAATTTGTAGATTTTCATCAGTTCGGACTTCCATTATCTGATATTATATTAAATGATTTGAAATCTCTGAAAGAACTAAAAAAGGACAATCAGAAATGAAAATGAATAGCTGAAAGCAAAAAAAACCTGAAATGAAATAATAGTAAAATACAAGTGAAAATGAAACAATTGAACATAAATTATAATAAAAAGTTACTTCACGACGTTTAGATTGTTAGTATCCACAATCGTCTTCGGGTGATGACTGGACTGATTCCTCCGAGAGATAACTATTTATGGGTTATTCGAATACTTTCACTTATCTCCGCTTTCTTTTTTCCGCTTCACTGGTTTAGTGGGAGTTGATCGTTTGGTGGGAGTGGGCCATTTTTCGCTTGATTATGGGTTTCCATATGTTGCGTATCTCTACGCTAGCTTGGCTGAATACATTGATGAACAATATGTATGCGGCTTCTTTGAATTTCCTTCCAAACAAATGTTCCTCTCTGTGTATGAACTCAGCTTGGGACCACTCGATGTTTTGTTGATGGGTCCAAACATGCTCTGTTATTCCTGATCTCCTGGTTTTCCCTCGCTGTGTGTGTTTCTTGTGCTCGGCAATGCAAACATTCAATGGCTTCTTAGATTCACAGATATAGAGTTTTCCGCACTCACAGGGTATCCGGTGAATGCAATCCTTGGAATCGCAGTCCGCGTTTGGTCGCCTGGTTTTTGTGAGGCTGCTACAGATGGTGTTTCCGGATCTGAAACAGGTTCTGATGTTGTAGTTGGATCCAAGTCTTCTTATCCTTTCAGATATTCCTCTGATGTAGGAAAGTACAAGCACTAGTTGTGACGGCTCCTCTTCCTTGCGAGACTTCGGATGTCTTTAAGCCAAAGGCTATTCCACCATCGCTTTGGAGTAGCCATTTCGTTAAGATCATTTTTGATGATATCTAGTTTCTTCGTATCACAGAACCCGAAAACACGGTCTAATAGAGTCTTGAAGATTCCTCTTTTAGTCGATTGATGGTGGTTGGATTCGTGGTTCAGATACTGTCCCGTGTGAGTGGGTTCCTCTTGGTGTCGATCCTCTTCACCAGTACGTCTGAGAATAGCAATTCGTTGTGGACTTCCTTCTCCGTTGTGGAAGTGATGAAAGGTATTACGCTGTTGATGTGTTTCAGGAAGGCAATTTTTTTTTCATCATGAAGCATTGTCAATAACCTTCAAACAAACATACAATTTGTAGTCTGAGAAGCCAGGTAGTGAGAACAAAAACAAGGACACTGTTCTCTAAGAATAAGCAAAATATCAGCTGATCTTATGGGCATTTTTTGTGTCTCCACACACATACACAACAATGCAAGACCCGTACCATCCCCACCAAAAAAAAGGGATGGATCAAACTATCTAAACCATACGTTCAGTAATTGAACTCGATAAAATTGAAGACCACATTAAAACCTTTCCAAGATGAATAGATCTACAATTTCACTCGTCAAAAGGGTACCTACCGAAAAAACTTAGGAAATACAAATATATTTTGTTTCGCGAGAAGTAAACCTGATCACGATCTAGAATCTGGAATTATTCAATTTTTCACTTTTATTTCATTCTGTATATTCTGGACATTTTACTGATCATTAATGAGCAATATTTTCCTCTTTACCTCACATCATTTCTCATTTTCATTGCACCGGATTCTGAAGATCAATATATATTTATCAAAATAAAAATTAAGAGTAAAACTCACTATCCCTATATTACCTTTATGTTAGCAACTGAATTTGAATAAATCAGTTGAATCTGCTTGTTGTTATTTTTTTTTCAGAGGCAGTCAATCAATGGCTGAATTCTTGCAAAGAAGGGGATTCATGATACTATCATAGAATTTTTTTTAGAAATATTTTACTTCATTCTCTCAGAATATTTATGTATAACAATATTGATACTTATATTCTCGATCAGACTGAACAACGGTTTCGCAAACAGAAGCAGCTCAGGAAGTGTAAACAAACAACCGATGTGTGGGACTTAAATAAGTACCATCATTTTCAGATTAGAAGGTGATAGAATTATAAGATTTTACTATTTCAGTCGATGAAATTTCGGGGAAATTATTCTTTCTTCTACTGATCTTATCAGTTTTTCATTGTTTGAGGCCTTCTATATTCTATTGGAGAAGCAGAAAGTCCAGAACAGTGTTTTTCCCAAACATTTATTTCACAAAAGGAAACGTTTTTTCACAAACAATAACTACGACGAGACCTTCATATTCAAGTGGTGAACTGATCGCATGCTTCAATTCGAATTGGACTGACAAAAAGCTTTCAAACGAACATTCGGATATCTACTAAATAACCAATTGAAAGTAATTTATACCAATGATCAAACGAATGGAAATTAGAATATCTTCTAATCGGCCAACAAATTGATGGTGAAGAATTCGAAGTGATCCCTCCCATTTAGAAATTAAGAATGTATAACATTAAATAGACATTTCTTATCAGCTACGGCGAATCAATATTCATGGATCGTCGTCCAAGTCCTCTAATTAAAATCACGAAAACGGTTTTTATAGAAACGTTTACAAATGAATCAATAGTGACGCTAATGACTCCATCAATATTCAAATATGTCCTATGAAAAAGAATAATTTGGCATCCTATCCTGAGTGGCGTTTATGTGTATACGATGTATTCTGCAAACGAAGAAGAAAGATGAAAAATGAAGATTAAAACTTCCTATGTTTTCATACCACTTTTATTTGTAACTAACGTTATTGCAGTTTCGTCCTATAGGAACATTTTCAAACGAATACAATAAACCATCAATTTATCGAAGAAGAAAAAATAGGATGAAATTTATTCCAGAAAAATGTGCGACATTGAAATATCTGTTTTTTCGCGATATTTTGCTGTGTTTGTTTTTATCAGTTCGTCGTCTTGAAAGTGACGTTTTCAATTCTTTCAAAAATATTCTCTTTTTATTCAACCACTGACATTTTCATTGTTCTTTTTGAAGTGATAACTTATGGAAAGGTTAACCGCTTTGTTACATAACGCGTTACAGCGCCAGTCTGTCTGAGTCCCCTTTCTCTGACGCATACGTCAGTGGAAGGCAGGCTCCTTCTCTCTCGTCGGACAAACGCTCAGGGTTCAGTGTGCCATGGATATATATATTTTTGACAGTATATAAAAATTCAACTAGCAAGCACGTCATATTCATTTATAAAGTGAAACAATGATGACACTAATTCAGTGTGTGTACAATATCAGTGTCATTATTCAATTCTACGAAAGTAACGATTGGTTTATGGTAGCTATAATACCTATATGTACATACACAAAATAATCAATAAAATAGTGTATCAATGAATAACCTTCCCTTACATTATTTCATTATCATACATAAAATTCAAGTAATAACTTAAGCTTTTCTCGTGTTGAACAATATCAATATCAATATTACCTTAGGTAAAAACATAATTTGGGTATTGGGAGACTTGTGGCTTCATACCATTAATGTTTCAAGAACATTGAATGGTCTAACAAGTTCATTTGAAAAATTAATAAATGATATTTTCAGATCACTTAAATCTGTATATCTGAAAATATACCACATATCTTTCACATTCATAGCAATTGTACAAGATAATATACCTTCAAATCACTATTTTCTAAACCAAATATTCCCTTCTCTTCATCCTGAACTCTTGGGCTATATGAAACAACTATACTGAAGGGACTTATGTCTGTATATTAGTTTCATTTCTCAGAAAACATGAATGTTTTCATATGGATTTAACAAACATGTTTGTTTCCCAAAGTAAGGTGGAAGAGGAGAATAACTTGATTCGCGAAATCTTGAAAAACGGCGACTCAGACACAGCCCTCGAATGAACATTTTTCTTTCAGAAATTGTTATTTGGAAATCGGGAAATACTTTATTTCAGCACGTAGCGGATCTGTATTTGAACTGGTGAAATAGAAAAATATAGAAAGAAGTTATGGAATGAAACTATGACGTATATATTTAACAGTCTTTTCCTTTGATACATATTAATATTTTGTATGTAATATTTCATGTGTGATAATAGAAAAATATTTTCAAGAAATTCATCTCTGAAAGTTATATTTCTCTTTCAATAATATCGATACATGATGAATTTTCCGAAAGTTGTTTTTTTTTAATTCTTATCTCAAGCATATTGAATATTTCCTATATTGCTTTTCTGATTAATTTACTGTCCGAAATACTGTCTTCCGTATCGATAAAACAGTTACGTCAGCTATTTCAAGCAAAGTGAACCAGTGGAATAACTGAAGTAATTAGTCGAATGATATTGAACTGAGAGAACTAGTACTTCTAGTTGCGATGTATTTTGTATATTAAAATAGTTCAATTATTCAATGATATCAGGGCAGTATCAGTATTTTCACTTCGACTCCTTCATCTTACGAACATTGAAATTGACTTTTTTCGCCCTCCTCTATCAAAGTTCAAAGCTACTGAACTAGTCAAAATACCTTCCACTCAAAATACATCTTTCTGAATCAGACTTTTGGTTAGCTTCGATGAGCTGTTGTCTGACTATACTCCTCATAGTCAACCATTTTATCCTGGGAGGATTGGATACAAAGTAGCATAAATCTCAAATGCTTATTTCGAACTCATACAAAATATGTTGTGAACTTGTTCAGTAGACTATAAATTCATCAACTTTTCGAAACTTCATCTCTGTTGCATAGTGACCTTGACTTTCCTCTATCTCAGATGCCAAACTAGAATGATTGACTACTTAGTACTTTTACCCAGACTGGAGAAATTTACTGGAGATTGACACTTCTCAGTTGTCTTTTGTCATCTCTCTCAAGTTTGATTACTAATTTTTCACCTGCTGAAAATAATCGCTTGCTGTATTCTCGCCATTTCCAAAATAGTATTTCTGTAAGGTGTTATTTATTCGATAATTTTGAAAACTAACATCGTGAACGGGATAAAAAATACAACTCCTATTTCTCATCTTCATGGCTTTAGCGTAATGCAGGTTACGGGTATGATCAAAAGTAGGAGCTTCAAAATTTTTATTCAGCTTGAAAGGGTATACCTTTAAGAGAAATTATTTTTTTGGAAATTTTGGCATTCTATTTCTTCATCTTGATACAAAAAAATGTGGAAATCTTCCAAAGAAAGAAAGGAAGTAACCAATTCCGGAAATTAACTCTGAATAAACATGAGTAGACCATGCAATGATGTAAATTCCACACAAACTAGAAGAAAAAGACCAGTCGAAACAGCTATTTTCATATTAGCATCGAAAACGAGAAAAATACACGGTGAATTATACGAAAAATTATTTTGTCTATTCTGTTTGTATTATGGCTTCCCCTCTGGGAACTGAACAAGGTTTTCAGAATTCTGCAGAGCTGTACTCTTACCATCTGACCTGAAAGATTACTCACCATATGAACTAATCGGCTTCGTTAAGAAGCTGGGTTTATTTGGTCGAGTGCGAATAGGTGTGAGCCACAATAAACCCTCGCGGGTTGCGGTGGAGGTTTGAATAGACCCGCACAGTTTGGACGTAACCTAAACTAACCTAACCGTTTGTATTCCAAACATTCGTATTGATTCGAGTCAGATATCATTCACAGAATTCCTACACAATATAATTGATGGGAAAAGTAGAATTCAATTATCATAAAACACTGTCATCCTCACTGGTAAAAATCCGTAGCGATTCAGGTGAAAAAGTTCTCATATCCTTACATTTCTTCATATGATTCTGTTGACTTTCCATGTTGGCACCGTCAAATTGATTTGCAAATTCATTGTTTTCTTCGTGAAACTTCAAAACTCCTAATGGAAATTATAGATTAATTCATTGAGTTTTTCTGATTCATAAATTTATCCTTCTCCATTTTCTAGGATTTTGAAACTATGAAAACTTATTTCGGAGATATCTTTCCGAAATTATTATTGGCTATAATGCATTCATATTAGTTTTGTATCAATCTACAGACGTTTTTGGGATAGATCCAGCTTCTCCTGAGTTCATCTGAATTTCAAGAGTAGTTTTGATCAACTGATTGTGGAAAAGTAGCTAGTGGGTGGATTTCAAATGAAGTAAAGATTGATGATCGATTGATTCGAATAATGCACCGAATTCTCATGAAGAACTCAACTTGACTGCAGGAATCAAAACCGAAAATAATAAAGGACCATTCAGTGACTACATATATCAAAAACTCAAGTTCATTGATGAAATGAAAAATTATCAGCCTGGTATAACAATTATTCACTATGTTTCCATCAGTAAACTGAGCACGATACAAACAGAAGTGAATATTTGTCATATCCGTCAGAACAATTCATCAATGTGGCGGAAAGTAAACATGTCATAATATCGGACAAAATAACATAATGAATAGTTTTATTTTTACCCAATATGGACACAATTGAAAAAAATCTAGTTCCCTCATTTATGTACTCAATGTGTCACGATGAGATATTGTAGCAGATACGAGTACATCGAAAATACCTGGATAAAGTAAATGAGGCAATGAATATGAATTTAGGAGATACCTGAATTAATTTTCAGTTGATTAGTTGCTGATATTTGTCGAAAATTAAAAATTTCGTTGGTAAGAAGTGATCATCAAGTTATATTTCAACAACACAATAAATACTCATTTCATAATTGGACTTTTTATAGTAAGTTATTCATACATATGTGGCTTTCCAACAGGGATTTCCGAACTTCGACAATTGATAATATAATGGACATCTTGATGGAGCTACATCTGTCAATCTATTTGTCGTTTAGTAAGTTTGTTTTGCCAAATCACCATGGACGGATATAGCAACAATACGTGTAAATAATAAAATTGTTATATCAATATAGATTTTCTATTGGGGCAACGTACCGCTAGCTTCGCCATTTCACGGTCGCCATAATCGTCCAACGAAAAGGACTATTTGCAATGTGGTGGATGAATTTGAGACACTGATTCAGTAAACGATCGATCAACACTCGTACGTCGACGAAACGCAAGATCTGCCGAAAACATCACCGCTGTCTGTGAGAGTGTGCACGAGAATCCGAGGCAGTCGATTTTGCGTCGCTCATAAGAACTCGGCCGTTCGCAGACCATTTTGCGTCGTGACTTGGACCTGCACCAGTACAAAATTCAAACGACTCATGAACTGGTGGTAAACGACCATAGACGACGACGTGTGTTGGCTGAATGGCTCTAGAGCAGTTGCAACTGACCCTATTTTCCATTGAGAAATCATCTTCAGCGATTAAGCTCATTTCTGGATGGATGGGTGAGTTAACAAATAAAATTGTCAAATTTGGAACGAAATCAATCCACATGAGATCTATCCCGAAAAAGTCACTGTGTGGATTATAGATTGGCGAAGTCATCGGTCCATATTTCTTTGAGAACGAAGATGGCGGACATGACTGTCAACGGCGAGCAGCATAGTTGCTTGGTCTGAATTGGATGATCTAGACACCAACAACATGTGGTTTCAACAGAACGGCGGTATGTGCCACACAGCTTATATGACATTGGATATTTTGCACAAGTCATTTGAGGACATGGTCATCTCACGTGGAGGTGATGTTTAGTGGCTACCGAGATCGCGCGGTTTGACCACGTTTGACTTTTCCTTGTGGGGTTTTCTAGAGCCGCAAGTGAATGCTAATGAGCCAGAAACCACAGCGGTCCTCAAAACAAACATAACACATGCCATCGGTCAAATTCAGCTTGATTTATTAGCCAGATTCATGGAAGATGGGACTTTTCGAATGTGCTTCACCCAGAAAAGCCGTGCCAGACATTTGAACGATGTTATATTGCATACATTTCAAAAGAATAAAAAATGTCTATGATATTCTACACATACTTTATTTCATTCAAATTTAAAGATAGGAAGCGTCTAAAACATAATACCATCTTCAAATATACTGCAATTACTAGCAGTGAAGAAACCACAAGTAATATACGCTATTATGAAATTCGTGAATGATTGTACCTGAAGTTGTAGACGAGACTTGATGTGATTTCTATGTGCCCATGTTTCTATCCTAATCCTTTCTTTTCGCGTTCTACCTATTATGTGCAAAGTCACCCTGATCGGCCACTGGGTGTGAATAGTAATAACCTAAGACCCCTTTCCTTGTAGCTGAAAAAAAACCTATAGTCAATGGCTTTTATGAACTATGCGTCCAACGGCCAAAAAAAAGAGCCTAATAGAAAACCCTATAGTTGATGTACCGTGTCACTTTTTACTGATATCCAAAATGAAATATTTTAATAAAAAATGTATATATCTGGAAAGGAGAAGAAAACATCAGAGAAAAACAGTTGAAGAAGTTCTATACAGCTGAAAAATGGATGTGTTGATGACGACCTGACAGAAAAAGATAAAAATACAATATCTTGCTGGAGACTTACATATTTGTCACTTTTGAGAGAAATATGTTCAATTTGTTATTTATAAAACTTCAGTCGTAATAAAAGTTTTCGAAAAAATTTACATGTCTGAGATATATTGAATGAATAAAATTCATGACGATTTCACTATTGTTTAACTCAGTAACCAACTCGAAAGGATTCAGCCACTAACTCAATAATCCCAGATTGGTTCAGACCGAGAAGCCTCTACACTGGTGTAATGATTTGATTTCTTTTTAAACCTGTAGTAAATTCAGACAATACTCTGTTGTGAGTTTTACAACGTGACGATGTAATATATATGACTCAATTCACAGAATAACATATAATGAATTCATAACTATTCAATTTATGGGAAACTCGGAAATCTAGAAACGAAGTATCCATAAAAAACAGTTTTCAATTTTGTAACAAGCCTTCAACGTCAAACGCTAAGTCAGAACATATATTTCAAAGTATTTAACAATAATCTTATGAGGTCAAAGATTAACTATCAGTATAGGCAGTATCAAATACGCCATTAATCATCAATGAACAACTACATGTGCTCTACAAGACTTTCTGAAATAAAAACAAAATAGATCACAAATATGAATAAATTTCATAGTCTAGTTGAAACCCAAACTGATGCTGCTTTTTCCTTTTTGGGGAAAGTTACACGCTATTCATAGATCAGAAGAGGTATATTTAAAAAAAGATTAGTTTTTACAAACTGAAAGAAAAAGACGGGTAAATTTTCGTTTTGAGGGCACCCGTCGAAAATTTGAAAAAATGTTTGAGTGTACTTACGTATTTTGATTCGTAAATCACGAATCCGAAAAAAAAGCGGCGCTCTCCCTTATTTACAAGGTAACGGCCCTTCAAAGTTCAGAAAAGGGCAACTTTTCAGCCTTCTTTTTCACAAAATAAACTATTTAAAAACACGAGCATCTAGTCACTAGGTCGCCTTCACACCTTATTCCTACTTCTTTGACACTTTTCACTTTATTAATCAACATTTTTCCAATAAAAATGTTATAAAATGTACGGAGCTGCTTTTTGGTTACATATCTCTGTATTTTACGTTTTTAAGGTTAATGGCATGGTTAGTACGACTGATGCAGTCAATATTCCTAAAGTAATTCAAATGTTCTTCACCTTCATTCTTCAGATCGTAAATTGGTTTTTGGTGGTGTATTACGAATTCGAAATAGTAGGCGGCGGCAAATAACAACCGCTTTTTTCTGAAATGTCACTAGTAACTAACCTAGAAATAGAAGAATGTCACCAGGAGAAGCATTCGTTTTCAAATTAAGTTTTTCATAAGAAAAATGTTCGTTATTGAAGGGAAAAGTGTCAAAGAAGGAGGAATAAGGTATAAAGGTGACCTAATGAATAGATGCTTGTGTTTTTAAATAGTTTATTTTGTGAAAAAGAAGGCTGAAAAGTTGCCCTTTTCTGAACTTTGAAAGGCCGTAACTTTGTAAATGAGGGAGTGCACCGCTTTTTTCTTTCGGATTCGTAATCTACGCATCAAAATACGTAAGTACACTCAAAAAATTTTTCAGAATCGCCGGGTGCCCTCAAAACGAAAATTTACCAAAAGCCGAATCGTAACAACTGTCTTTATAAGAACATGGAGTTACTTGAGGGAAAAATACTTTCGAAACAACTACTTTCATATAGAAAATGAATTATACAAAAATTAATTTTTTCTATTCAGTTTGTACTCCGAGCATTCGTTATGGAATCGAATCAGATATGATTCACAGGAACACAACATAGTATATGGAAGAGTCCACATGTAATATTTATTTATACTTCAACATTTCTCAAATATAACGAAATTATTTGCACGCGAACAATTATAACGGGTGATTTTTTTGAGGTTAGGATTTTCATGCATTAGTATTTGACAGATCACGCGGGATTTCAGACATGGTGCAAAGAGAAAGATGCTCAGTATGCTTTGACATTTCATCATGAATAGACTTACTAACGAGCAACGCTTGCAAATCATTGAATTTTATTACCAAAATCAGTGTTCGGTTCGAAATGTGTTTCGCGCTTTACGCCCGATTTATGGTCTACATAATCGACCAAGTCAGCAAACAATTAAAGCGATTGTGACCAAGTTTCGCACTCAGTTTACTTTATTGGACATTAAACCAACCACACGAATGCGTACAGTGCGTACAGAAGAGAATATTGCGTCTGTTTCTGAGAGTGTTGCTGAAGACCGTGAAATGTCGATTCGTCGCCGTTCGCAGCAATTGGGTTTGTGTTATTCGACCACATGGAAGATTTTACGCAAAGATCTTGGTGTAAAACCGTATAAAATACAGCTCCTGCAAGAACTGAAGCCGAATGATTTGCCACAACGTCGAATTTTCAGTGAATGGGCCCTAGAAAAGTTGGCAGAAAATCCGCTTTTTTATCGACAAATTTTGTTCAGCGATGAGGCTCATTTCTGGTTGAATGGCTACGTAAATAAGCAAAATTGCCGCATTTGGAGTGAAGAGCAACCAGAAGCCGTTCAAGAACTGCCCATGCATCCCGAAAAATGCACTGTTTGCTGTGGTTTGTACGCTGGTGGAATCATTGGACCGTATTTTTTCAAAGATGCTGTTGGACGCAACGTTACGGTGAATGGCGATCGCTATCGTTCGATGCTAACAAACTTTTTGTTGCCAAAAATGGAAGAACTGAACTTGGTTGACAAGTGGTTTCAACAAGATGGCGCTACATGCCACACAGCTCGCGATTCTATGGCCATTTTGAGGGAAAACTTCGGAGAACAATTCATCTCAAGAAATGGACCGGTAAGTTGGCCACCAAGATCATGCGATTTGACGCCTTTAGACTATTTTTTGTGGGGCTACGTCAAGTCTAAAGTCTACAGACATAAGCCAGCAACTATTCCAGCTTTGGAAGACAACATTTCCGAAGAAATTCGGGCTATTCCGGCCGAAATGCTCGAAAAAGTTGCCCAAAATTGGACTTTCCGAATGGACCACCTAAGACGCAGCCGCGGTCAACATTTAAATGAAATTATCTTCAAAAAGTAAATGTCATGGACCAATCTAACGTTTCAAATAAAGAACCGATAAGATTTTGCAAATTTTATGCGTTTTTTTTTTTAAAAAAAGTTCACAAGCTCTTAAAAAATCACCCGTTATTACGTATGTTACCTAGGGCTGAAGTATAACTTTTCCAAATTGTTTTCAACTCCATTTCACATTCGTGTTTCATATTATTTTATATATTTCAATATTATCATATGTTTACAAAAGGGATTTGAATCATTACAGGCGAGCGCTTTCGATAGCAGGCTGTGATATCATCTTCATGGCTCTACTCAAACTGAACGTTTTATCTTCTTGTTTGTTCTTTCATACAGTTAGAACTCCTCACTGCAGGTATTTGTCCCCTCCTGTCATCCGGATGTTTCTTTCCATTTTAATGTATTAGGGTTACATCAGGTAATATTCTTTATTCATTGTTTCTAGGAATGGGTATTGTATTGTGAAGTATATTGAATGTTAGGTCTTCTTGTGGTTTCTTCTCAATATACTGCCTAATACAATACACATTCCTAGAAATAATGAACAAATGATGTAACTCAAACACAGGCAAATTCAAAGAAACATCCGGATGACAGGAGGGGACAAATACCTGCACTAAGGCTTCTAACCGCATAAAAGAACAAACGAGGAGATAAAACGTTCAGTTTGAGTAGAGCCATGAAGATGAATGATGAATGATGAAGCGCTCGCATGTAATAAGTAGAAGTTATAAAAGCTTCGAATCCTTTTTGTAAACATAGGTTAATATTAAAATACTGAAAATGAAGGAAAATTAGTTGCGTCATTAAGAAAAAATCATATATATATATATATATATATATATATATATATATATATATATATACACTTTTTTGTCATCCTTCTTGAGATATTTTTATGTTTATATTGGACTATGTAATTGAATGCAAATGAAAATTATTATTATTATTCAATTTCACTCATATGGAACCCTGCATCCGCAAAGTTGGACTTCAAAGTTTTGAAACAAGAAATTTGTTTTGATGCCTCATCTGCACTAATGTGGGTAACGTTACAATTAAAAATACTCAATTCATTCATAACATTGCGACTTTATAAAATGGATGTTTTAAATCGTCTGATGTGACGATGAAAGTACTTAATGACATTCATATGCATATTTGATTCAAACCCAGCTATAAGAGTCTTATTCAAATCGGATGGGGTATATTTTAGGAGAAACTAGTTTTTGGAAATGAAAGGTTTTTGTTTTCCATATTTTCATCTCCAATATTCCAGCTTGTATCTGAAAATAACTTGATCTACACATATCTGTAGAGAATCAACTTCAAAATCAATTGTTCTCTTCCTTCCTTTGAAAACTCACACATTTTTTGTTATAAAGATGGAGAAGTAGAAACCATCTACCAGGTCTCAAAATGTTATTTCACAAACTGCATTTTGAGGAAAAATTCATTGTGAAACTGCAGTGATTTCATTCGTGCTTCGAGATATTTCAATATTGGGCATTTTTTGCGTTTTACCTAGAAGTTTCAATGTTATGAAAATAACTGGTGAATTGAATTTCATGGATAAATAATTTCAATATTTAGATTCAAGACAATACAGAAGCTTCTGGAACCTCTATCAGAAATTCAAAGTCAACAAGCAAACTCACATTAACCTCAAGTGAACTTTCCCTAATACACATGTGCCAATGCCGCAACAAGTTTTCATCCCAGTGTTACTTCCTTCCATCACATGAAAACAATGAACTTGAAGGTTTCGGCAAACATTAATGAGTTTCTCATGAAGGAATTTTGCGATTGGATGTTATTTATTCTAGAACACACTTGAACTGGTTTTTTACTTCGATTTTCTTGCAGATATCATATCTATCTATTGTAAATTACATTCATGCACGTCTAGTTACAGTATTTTTCAGTTATAATTCTGGCAGGTGGTAGGTGATTTAATACAGAATGAGTTACGGATGAGGCCCAAACCCCGGAATCTAAACGACCTTTGTAATAACTGGCATGTGTCGTAAGATACTTCATTCAATTATGTTCACGAGTACCAATTTTATGCAAAATATATAGAAATATATGTATAATTTGTTCTACGGTTTTCTAATATTTTTCATTTACTGAAGTTGATATACTTTACAAGGAAAAATACCTAAAAATAATCAATTGGTTGAATAAAATGAATATTACCAGTTTCAGTAAGGCTTTTTTTATAAATTATGATGGGAGTCAATTCTATACTTTTCAAATATTTTTCATATACGAGGGTTGGTGTGGAGCACAATATGTATTTTTTTTTGTTGACTTTGACTTTGAATTATGTCAGTTACTTCTATGATAATTGTATATAGATATTATTATAATCCTAATTTTC
Source organism: Leptinotarsa decemlineata (assembly GCF_025532065.1). Lineage (NCBI taxonomy): Eukaryota > Metazoa > Arthropoda > Insecta > Coleoptera > Chrysomelidae > Leptinotarsa > Leptinotarsa decemlineata. The sequence goes on along the minus strand of NW_027412549.1, from coordinate 3,986,522 downwards.
GTCAATATGACAAAAACATGTGTACATAGTTCGTATATTTTGTTCAAATTTTAGTGAAATTTTTAATTACCATTTTTGAGTGAGAACTGATCAATAGCCGAAACAAATTACAGTATGTCTGATTTATCGGTCGCAAATGAGTTAAGTGATGATTCTCTCGACATAATGAAATGAATGATATGATGTTGTTGATTTCGATAATGTCATTTGAATCTCTCTATAGGTTTGAATAACTTATCAGTTCAAAACTCGATTCTGAAGTCGATTGAAAAAATAAGAATTGACAAATGTTCTTTCTGAAAGAGACTAGGTTAGGTTAGGTCCAAAGTGAGTGGGTCTACTAGACTCTCACCGCAACCCGCAAGAGTTTATTGTGGCTCACACCTATTCACACTTGACCAAATAAACCCAGCTTCTTAACTCATCCGATTAGTGTGTATGGTGAGTGATCTTTCAGGTCATATTGTAAGAGTATGACTCTGCCGAACTCTAAAAACCTGATTCGGTCCCCAGCGGGGCAGGCAGAAAGTATGTACTCTGCTGAGTACAGCGGCGACACAAACTATCTTCCGATAGTCCGAGTCTCTGCATACGATGATTCAAATGACAGTGAACTGTAAGAAGGCCTGTTGGACATCGTAGTTCATTCCTACTGTGGTCCAAAAACTGTTTGGTATCAAGCTCCGAAGGGTAAATGAACGCTTTGGAGTGAGCCAATCCTGGAAGCTTCTGCCAGAAGTCCATACTTTTTTTTACCATCCAGGTGTTCAATCTTTGTTTGGCAAAGCATAAAGCGATGCCAATGACAGGTTCTGGTCCGATGAAGCTGCTTGCAGCGCCCTCTTTTGCAAAGGAGCCTCATTGCCTTCCAGGCCGGTATGGCCAGGAATCCAGACCAGAGACAATCTGTTAAGTCTTCCTATAGAGGAGAGTCGTTTTCGACAATTGGCTAGCTACCAATTTAGACGTTGTTCGAAAGGAGCCAAGAGCTTCCAACGCCACTTGACTGTCCGAGAATATTTTTATCGACTTGTGCATGGAGTTGGATCATTTCAATATCTCCGCACACAATTCAATAGGGTAAATTTCTGCTTGAAAAACAGTCGCGTAGCTTCCTGGTCAGGTTGATATCTCTGTCCTGAGTCTGCAACAGAAAACACCTGCACCAGACCGGAAGGTGTTATTGATACCTCTGTGAACCAACAACTATCTGCCCTTAATATTATCTTCTCCCGGAGGATCCAGACCTCTCTACTCGGAAACAGAACTTCATAAGACAGTTCGTAGTTGACAGTTGGAGTCACAAAGTCAGAGGTATTTTCCAGAATGCTGTAACTTCCAGTGTCAACCAACAGTCTATTGCACTCTGCAATTGACAATGTGTACAAATCTATGTGCAGTCCATCTAACCTCTCTCTCCAGAAAAATGTGGAGAGGAAGTTGATCTAGAAGGATCTCCATGGCCGCTGACGGTACTGTGGTACTGATAGCAGCACAGATGACCAGACAAGCTCTGTGAGCCAGAGAGCTTCGCATGGGCCGGTTTTTGTAAAGCCTTTGACTACCAGGCAATTGCACCATAAGTGATCAATGGTCTGAAAATCATCGCATAAACCTAATGGATTTGTTTGGGACCTAAACCATAAGTTTTACCACAAATCCTTTGGCATGTCCATAAGGCAGACACTCTGGCTTTTTATGAAACTTTTTCCAAGTGAGCGTTCTAGGTGAGCTTTTTATCAAGGACATTTCCAAGATATCGCACCTCCGTTCCAAATGGAATGACCTCACTATTGAGGGAAAGTGGCGTTAGATCGTCCAATTTTCTCCTCCTGGTGAAGGGAAATATCACAGTTCTGCTGAGGTTGACTGACATCTGCTCCCTCAAGCACCAAGTGTGAACAACGTCCATCCTGCTTTGGTGGATATTACAAGCTACCCATCCAGACGTGGACCTTGTCAAGATGAAAAGGTCATCTGCTCAAGCTTACAGATCTACTTGTCTTCTGTCGAGGGCATCAAACAGAGTACATATCAGGAGCGACCACAGAATGGGAGATAGTACCCCACCTTGAGGGCAGCCTCTTAGACCTAATGGCCTCGCCTTGAAGGGTGGTGTGCAGTTCTGTTTACCAGCATGGCATAGATCCAGCCAGTTATGGTCGATTCTATACCATTCCAAGCCAGAGAGCCAGAAATATACAATCCTCTCCAGGAGATTTGAAAAGCTGAAAATACTACAGAAATTTAACAATAATCAGCATTACTCAAAATAACGATGTTAACAAAATCTTCAGTGAGACAAAAGTATTCTTTGAAAAAGTGTTACCTATAACGTTTCACTTTCAGAAAATTTTAAGACGGTGAAAATGTAACCAACTAATCATTTCAAATGATTTTTTTCTTCAAGTATCATACATTGATTCTTTATGAATAGTAAAATTAATAAGTTGACGAAGACCAAAGCGAGTTCGATATCGAACTCAATTTGAAACTTGCGAAGTTTATACCAATTATGGCCAATATCTAACGAATTTACCAAAGTGTCGATGTATATTTGCCAATTCAGTTAACTAGCCTTTGACGTGCTTCAAAGCTTAAAGTTAGGGGTATTCTAGCGCCTCTCACTACATGGCAAGCGTTTTTCGACAACATTAAAGAATATATTGTAGGAAATATTATTGATCTATATTAAATGCACAATGTGTTTAAGTTACCTAATTGGATAAGAATCAATGCTGAAAATCGCTCCGTGAATTAGCCATTATTTCTCGAGAATAAAAAAATGGTTATTGTGGTTTGTCCATCGCGGACTTTTTTGTAGATCTTTTTAAGGTGTACAATACCGTGGTACATTTTTATCTATTTCGTAGAATGAACGAAATTTTGACTTTCAAAAACTACAAAAACCAAGATGAATATACGAATTTACGAAATTGAATTTAAGGACTGCGATGCAAAATATTAGGGACAGACAAAAGGATCTATTGAAATAAGATATAAGGAACACTTAAAATATGGAAGACCTGAAAAATCAATAGTCGCCAATCATATTTTGCAACAAAATCATTCCTTAGACTTCAGTTCATTAATATTAGTTAGAGAAGTTAACAAAAACAGACATCTAGATGTCTATGAGAGTGTAGAAATAAGTGAACATAATAATATTATGAATAACGGTGGTGGACCAATACCAATAGCTATATAGCTTGTTGAAATGATATTTTGATAATTAGATTCACCTGACTGTTACATAAGGACACATTGTAAAATTAATTTAAGACTAGTAGATAAGGCAATATTGTGAAATTGATATAAGACACTTAAGACGCAGGAACATAGAAGAGGTATCTATAGTACAAATAAGGATAACTTTGTTAGTATGATTAGTTTCATCTTATATTAGACGTATTGTAAAATTAATAGATAAGACAAATTGTGAAATTAATTTGAGACACCAATGCTGTGGTATACCTGTATGTGTGGTACACCTGTATGGTGTACCTGTATAGTTTAAATAGGGTTAGCTTTGCAAACGTTTTTCCAGTTTAATCTTCCTCTTGAAGATGATCCACTTGGTGATCGAAATACTTATTGAGGTGTTGAAATAACGATTTGGTGTTGGAATAAACTCAATGAAGAATCTATCAACATTTTTCTCAAAATGTTATAAATATTTTTTTTATTTCAACAAATTTGAGTAGTTTTGAAGATTCAAGCATACATAAGAACAGACAGCGGGAAGCGACTCTGTTTTATATTATGTAGTAATGGTCGAAATAGGTTGAGTGCCGACATGAAATTTGAAACATCGTTGTATTAGCAGAGGAAGATGTTGTTTCTCAGGAGACATTTGTCAGGTTTTATTTTCTAGGAACGTTGAAAGACGTCAAATAACACATGGTGAATTTTTGGTATATTTTGGTTTCATGTATATTGTGTATATTTCATACCTGATTAAACTTTCTGTAGAATAAATAGAGGAAAGTTTGAAAGTTATTCATGATTTTCTACCACATCTACCAGATATTATTACAAAATTTAAAAAAAATCCACTGTCCAAAGTCCTGAATTCCAATTTTCAAAATATGCTCTGAATCATTTTTGTTATTCTCTAGGTATGTGGTATTTCATTGAAATATTTCACTAAAGAAATATCTCCTACATTACTGACTACCTAGTTTTTCATATTACATACGGGCTGAAAAGTCCAGGGCCTGAGAAAGAGCCACAAATTCATTCTGTCGTCGCTCTAACATTTCAGTAGCACTTTTGTAGAACGATTTATCTTTTGCCACAAAATAGGTCAGTTTCAGCAATAACTTCTCGATTCAAACGTAATTTTTTACCGGTGGACATTTTTGAAATCTGCCGATAGCCTGTAGTCGCTGGAAGCCAAATCTGACGAATACGGTGGATGTGAGTGCAACTCGAAATTCAATTCATTTAGTTTTGCCATTGTTTTGATCGACTTGTCACACGTTGCGTTGTCTTGATGAAACAACATTTTTGTCTTCGACATATGCCGTCGTTTTTTTGCAATTTCAGCCTTCAAACACTCCAATAACGCTATATGATATTTACTGTTGATGGTATTTCCCTTCTGAAGTTATTCGATGAATATTACACCACGCACATTCCAAAATACCGTGGCCAATACCTTTCCAGCCAATTGTTCTGCTTTCGGGCGCTTCGAACAAGGTTCACCAGTTGCTCTCCACTCAGATGAAGATCGTTTTGATTCCGGAGTGAAGTGATGGATCCATGTTTCATTCATTGTCACATATCGATGCAAAAATTCTGGTTTTTAATACTTGAACATGGCCAAACATTGCTAGGAACTATCAAGAAGATCTTGTTTTTGGTCAACAGTGAGTTTGCGCGGCATCAACTTAGAACAGAGCTTTCTCATAGTAAAATGCTCTTGCAATATAAATCCAACACGTTTCTTATGATATCTTTACAATGTCAGCTAACTTACGCAACTTCACGATCACGATCATTCTGAACGATTTTGTCAGCAAAGTCAGTAAACAAAAGTTTAATAATTGTTATTTCTGATGAAGCGGAGTCCTTATGACACTTTTCAAGCCATTGCTTCCCTTGAACGGTATGTTTTCCCATCAAGAAGCAGTGAAAAAGAAATTGTTTTTGATCCATTGTTTTGAAAATAACAAAAGTTGTGTCACTCCTACCACAATAACACACAAACTTATGAGTAGAGTATCATGAAATTACAACAGCTTCCCATTGAAAATTCTCTTACTAACCGAAAAAGCGGTGAATGCAATAAGACTAGCGCCATCTATGTGCTAGGTCCAAGACTTTTCAGGCCAGGTAGTATTTATTTATCTAAAAACATTTCATTGTATGTTCAGAAATAGGACAGTCGATTGATATACGCTTATTCCAAATGAACGTTGGCATCTTTTCCAGATCCTGTGCACGCTTGTCTTGTTTCGGGAAAGTTTCCAAAATGTTTCTGCATTCAATCCAGCAGCTCTTCCCATTATCATTACTCCATTTTCCGTAATTACATTGTAAAATGGAATTGCCAAACCTACGAAACTTGTTAGAAATGGGTATCACGCGCAAACTTTGCTTACGTTTTCAATAAACTTAATGTTCAAACTTTAATTACAAAAGAAATATTGCCGAAAGTTTCTATTAACTTTGCCATTAACACGAGTGGATTTAGCGAATTGTAATTTGCGACAGTTTTATAAATCCAATTAAATTAAAGTTGTTCGAGAGGTGTTAATGTACAAAATGTTCTCTTTCACAGGATCAAAACAAGCAATTATGATATGGATTATTCGATGAGATTTCAGAGTGATTATGAGAAAGTTTATTCTCCATGAGGAGTTTCATTCTGCATCGATCAAGTTGACAATGAAATAAATTGACATCAGATTCACATTATCTGTCGAAACAATTTCAAAAGTGGATTCATTTCTCAAAATATCCAAAAAAAAGGTTATTTAAAAATATATTTGTTAATTGCACCACTGTAAAATAAGACAACTTACGTAATCCTCCTCAATTTCCACAACGTTTCATTTCAGAAGTATTTTTCAAGTAGCGCTATACAAAACGTGTGTTTTTCTACAAAGTTCAAGTGATTTTTTTGCAACTATGATGAAATATACAGTGAAAGAACTAGAAGAAAGACAAAATTCATGAATAACCCCCACTTTTAGAATTTTTTTAAGTATCAATATAATAAATTAATAACTAATAAAAAGTTCAATAAAAAAGTGTATCAGTTGCTCTTCATATATTTACATGTTCACGATGGTTTATTTTTCAGGATGTACATAATATATATAGATGAACTTATGGTGTACATATAGATAGACCTTTGAACGACGAATCAGCAAAAATTTGGAGTACAAGAAATATAAAAATCACAAAACGACGAAAAAATAAAACATTGAATAACATTTATTCCCACAAAAACCTCGAAAGTTGATGATGAATAGTATTTATGCTTCTGGTGCTCCAAATGGCATATAAAAAGTGTATATAGTTTATGGAATGTAGCGTGAGGCGTGAAGAAGGTGTGTAATTATAATGTTTGTCACGGCTGTCTTACCGATAAAGTTGTTCTATTTGTGTCTCATAATTGTTTGAAAAAAGTAACAATTGTGTTTTTCAGTTAGCTACTCTTTATGAATACAAAAATGAAATGAATGTGAATATTGACTATTTGTGTAGAAATAAAATCAATGTAATAAATTAATAAGCTACTTACTTTTTTGTTGTCGCATAACATTCATTATAGTCATATTTACTATTATACTGTTATGTGAATGTTTGTGAGGATGTATGTATATATGTATTTTGGTGGCTCTTTAATACTAATAATAATAGTAATCATCTTTATTGTTTTCCAGCTGTAGTTACAAACAAATATTTAGATAAATTACAGAGCTATTTGTTGATGTAACAAAAGGCGAAGTTCAACTCAGCACAAGTGCTACTGATTTGTTCTTCAACACAACCTCAAAAAGATTCTACCTAAGCTGAAACAAAAAGAAAGTAATAATGAAAAAAAATTAGGATTGTTCAAATATCTATTAAGATGATGAAGAAGACGTCCATTACTGAGACTTATTATGGTCTAATAATGATGACAAATGTACAGGGTTGGGCAACTTATACTTGGTTTTCGAACAGAAGGAGTTTGAATCTTTTGCGTAAAACAGAAAGTTCGAAATTTCTTTTGGTAATAGGTTGATCACTTGGCATATATTATAGCTAAAAGATCGCTTGAAAAATTCAATTTCGAAACTAGGTGGGGTAAGAGTACCACCCTTAAATCTGATGTTCAGATTGTGAACATCAGTACGAAAAGTGATTTTACTGTACAGACAAGGCGGCGTTTTGGTTTGTATAATTTTTTTATATGAATTAGCAGTATTCAATATCCGTCTATTTTCTATTGTGATCCACCTCGCATCCCGTAACTTATGGGATATTCTTTGATATTTCATAATTGCGTGAATGAGCCGTAGACACGAGTTTTGTACTTTCTGTATTTTTTGTGCATACTGTTTGGTTAAACATGGACCATATCAGAATAACATGAAGGCTACAAATTACAGAGGTTTTGTGTAATTTTGGTCATAATATAACGATAAGTATCAAGTATGCCGAAAATATTCTTGCTCTCTGAGAGCTATCTTGGTGTGCGGTGCCTATACCGTTGGAGTTGAAGTTGGAACATGTACCGAAGATTAATCATCTTAAATAGATCTGAATAGAAGTCTACGATAGCATGTATCTACCTTTTATCGTTTAAAAGTCAACATGACAAGATCAACTTTACGCAACGCAGTAAGCCGTTACGGGTCGCGTCTACTGTAAGACTACGGAAGACGATGCGCGGGGGTAGAGGGGCGGTCTAAGCAATGAAGCTTCATCGCCGAGAACGCTACCTGAACGCGGGCAGACGCATGAGAACAGACGTCGTTGACGGTTGTGTTGGTTTTGCGAATTTCTTTATAGGTAACATGATTCGATTCCCAGAGCTTTTCATGACTTAGTGCAGTTGGCATATTTTTTCAGTTACTGTTGCTCGCTCTTATATGTGCAGCCGAAGCTACTGAACCTAGAAACTTGAAATATGCAGATTGGTTCTTTGTATAGCGTGAATAAGCATCAAGGAATAGAATCAGGAATTTTCACCTCCAAGGGGAAAAATAGGGGTTTGAAGACTAAATTGAATTTCGTCAGTTCTGAAGTTGGAAACCTGAAGTTTTGGATTATTGAAAAAATATTGTCACTATTTGTTTGAAATGGTCAGTTACGATATTCAATGTGACAAACCAAATTCTTCGCGAGCGAAGCCGTGGGAAACAACTAGTTCTTTCATATGCATAGAAATATAAACAATTGAAACATTTTCCATCAGCATAACTTGATTTTATCAATTTTATCACATGTTCCAACTCATCTCGTTGATAGTTGAAATGGTTGTTTATTAATCTACTATAGTCTATTTCAAAAGAGTGTAGAGTAATAAATCATGAAGTGTCATAAAATTTGCCTGAATTTCGTTGTCGTCCATGGGCGTAGGCAAATCTTAGGATTATTAAACTCAATAATTAAAGTAAATTAAAAATTACAGACATAGATAATAATAAAAGGCCATTTTTGGGAAGTAATTTGGTCTAAAACTAAGTACCTACATGTATTTAGGTAAGTAAAATTTCTTAAAAAAAGATTAAGATTAATTTTAGTGGTTCTTGTAAACTTATTTAATATGCAATTTGGGTTCATATACTTGAGCATGATTTCTCAAAAAAGGGTTAACACTTAGTTCCGAGGTGCCATGTCATTATAATAATCCCTTTTTGACCCTGCCCACCAATCATGCAATACCTATTAAACCCAGGTAATTAAGAAAAAGGGTTTAAATATATTGTAATGGTGTCTTAAACATTCGAGTTATAATAGTAATTGTTACTACACCAATTAAACGTACAGTGATATTGTGATATAGAAATAGTGAAAAAGTTATAAAATGGGGACATTTACTCCAAAGAAAAGAAGTGTAAAAAATTCTCCGCTATCTGTTTGCGAAAAAGTTATAATTTTAAATGTATATGATTGCATAAAACACGATCACCCTAGTTTGTCTGTGCAAGAAAGTGTTGAGCGATGTGCCCGAATGACTGGAATTGGACAGTCCACGATTTTTAAATTATTGCGAGAAAGAAAGATATCAGGCCAGGTAAGTCCATGCAAGAGAAAATCAGGAAGACCAATAAAAATCTTAGATGAAGACACCAAATGTGACATTCGAAGAAAAGTTCATTCGTTTTATTTTAAAAAGGAAATACCCACTCTTGAAAAAATATTTATCGAGATAAGCCAAGATAACGATATTCCTTTGATATCCAGAAAACTTTTATGGAAAACTTTAAAAAGTATGAATTTTGCCTGGGAAAAGCACAATCGAAAGGCACTATTACTGGAAAGTGATGAAATTGTTTGCTGGAGACGAAAATATTTGACAACTATGAAGCAGTACCGCAGAGAGCAAAAGAAAATTTTTTATCTTGATGAGACGTGGATAAACGAAGGTTATATAGTCAAAAAAATGTGGCAAGATAAAAATATAACAAGTTCTCGCCAAGCTTTCAAAGAAGGCCTTTCGACGGGTATTAAAGTGCCTTCGGGAAAAGGGAAGAGGCTTATAATTGCTCACATTGGAAGCGAAGACGGATTTTTAAAAGAAGGTTTGTTAAGCTTTGAGTCGTGCCGGACGGGAGATTATCATGAGGACATGAATTCGGATGTCTTCGAAGACTACTTCGGGGAAATGTTAAAATTCCTTTCAGCTGATTCGGTCGTGGTTATGGATAATGCAAGCTACCATTCAAGGCGCTTAGAGAAGGTACCAACTTCAGCTTGGAGAAAGCAAGAAATTATTAACTGGCTGTCAAATAAAGGTATTCAGTTTGAGACGAATTCAGTAAAGAAGGAACTACTAGCCATAGTAAAACAACATAAATCTCGCTTCATGAAATATGCCGTAGAAGATGTAGCAGAAAAGTATAAAGTAACTGTGCTGCGCCTACCGCCATATCATTGCGAATTAAATCCTATAGAACTTATATGGGCACAAGTTAAAGGATATGTTGCAAGGCACAATACCACATTTAAAATGAAAGATGTCAAGGTATTGTTTGATCAAGCCATTATGGAAATCACATCAGAAAACTGGCAAAAAGCAATCCAGCATGTTTTAAAAGAGGAAGATGAAATGTGGGAACTGGACAACTTGGTCGATCAGGTGGTTGACCCTATAATTATAACACCAGGGGATGATGACAGTTCTTCGGATGAAGACTATACTGATGTAGAATAATTTAATTGAATTGTAAATATACTGTAGCGGGATAAGCAATCTGGACAGAGACCAGTGTATCAGTGACAGTGACACTTTTGCTTAGGTTAGGGTTCAGAATTAAGGGTAGTCTGAATAATTATTTTCTCGGAAGGTTCTCGAAAATTGTACCTAGTAATCTCTAGAACATTCAATTAGGGTATAAATAGAGTGTTGTTAAACGTTAAGGGAAGTTCACAGTTTTAGTATTGTTCAAGTGTCAAATTGTAATAACGTATCCAGTAAAGTTCTTGTCGTTTTTGTGAATAAATTGATTTAAAGTCCCCACAAGTGTTTCAATACGTAAAGTTCGTTCGTGTGTGTGAGTATTTCCCGATTTCGGTTCGTATATATTTTATTGTTACATTTTATATTTTTTTAATAACACTGTTCTGCTGTATTAAATTTTTATTTCCTTTAATATAATTTTTATGAATGCATATTCTTTTGGCAATTATCCCACTAGCGCGCCTCTGGCTCAGTATTTATCCGTCGATAACAATGGACAAATCCCTTAAAACAGGGTGATACCTACCTGGTCTTTATGAAACGACATAATTTTGCAATGCGGACTAGGGAAGTGACAGAATTTATTGACGGATCACCCTGTAGCGCTTTTGAATACTTAATGAGATTTTATTACTCTACACTCTTTTGAAATAGACTATAACTCGTTGAAAAAAACTAATACCAAAAAATCGAGTAGAAAACGAAAACAAAATTTTACCATTTTATCAATATGTGAAATTTAATTTTCGAATGAGCGAACCCTTTAACTAATTTTTTTTCAGATTTTCAGGTAGAACCAAGAAAAAGGAATATCGCCTGAAAATGAAACACTCCAATAAATGTATATTGATTTTCTACAAATACCTAAATTTATAATGGGTTTTCATTTCTGAATTAGAATATTTGAATAATTTTTTTTTCAATTTATTATTTTCATCATTTTTATTATGGGAATTCAGTATTTACTGTGGTTGATGGTGAGACCAAGACAATAAGGCTTATGATATAAGAAATAAGATACATATGTTTTTGAATAAAAAATAGAAAGATGTCTTGAGAAAACTGCATCCATTGTTGTTCCATGTTCTGTGGTAGGTCAATTTCGGTTATTATTCATTTGTAAATATATTTTATCTTATAGAAAGTTCACCAAGAGTTGCTAAAATTACTGGCAACGTATGATAGTTTTCTCTTTATTCTTCAGAGCCCACTTCTCGACCGTAAATGTATTCTCGCACACCTCTCACCTGCTCCTACCATAATATGCAAAACGTAACTATCTCTTTCAACCATCACTGTCTTATACCTCCCTCTCAACTTCCGTTCGACTCGCCCGATCACACTTCGTAACGCTCTCGTCATGCACACACCAGGTTACTCCCGAATTCAAGCGCGCATGAAAAAAACTTTAGTCAATAATGATGGAAATATTTTTGTGAAAGATTATAAATTCACATTGAAAAATATTCCTCTTTATGAATATACATTTCACCTATACACCCACTTTGTATATTGTTCATTTGATTACTACCTATGTAGACAATGTACAATATCCATTCAGGTAATAAAAAAAAGAACTATTATGAACATGAAAATGTATCCTGAGAATTTGATACTCCACTGAAAACAGTTTTGATCTATAGTTTGTATCACTTTCTTTTCATATATCTGCAATCTTGTTTTTCGACTTTTTATTCACATCCGTATATTTGAACATAAAACATATTATCAATATCCTTATCTGTCAATAAATAACCTCATGTACTTCTATTGAGACGAAGTGAAATCTGTGAAATTAAATCGTGAATTGTTTTTTTCTGAATTTTTCAGACAGTACTCCCGAAGAGAAATGTGATATCCTTTCTATCTTAATTTGAAATCGCTCCAATACCATAACTCAATTCTTTGCACCCTGCTAGGCCAATTCAACATAATTTATGCCAAGTTACCCCTTGATTGTTCCTTCCACTATCGATAGAGTAGTTTTCGTTGTAAGCCCTTTATCCCCCACAATTTTATTGGTTTTTGTTTTCGGAGCTGTTGAATTATTGTCGCCAAGTTGGCAAATCCATTGCTATAAAAAATGAACTGTTACCGGTACAGTTGTGCGGAAAATTATAGATGAAGGAAGTGAATGGGTGATTCAGTGAAACTGAATTGATTTGATAACTATTTCTGAATCAGTTTTATTGTAACTATACTATACCCTTGGTAGCAGAAGTTGCGAATTAGAAACGAATTTCACCTATCTCTTTAATCGACGAGAAGAATTTTATATGGTATTTTGTTTGAAATAAATTGCCAGTGGAAGCTAGCCAGACATTATTCAAGCTATAATAATTCAAGAATGACTTTTTATAAAAATCGTGGAAAAGCAAAATTGGAAATTCACAAACTTGCTGCTATATTGCTATGGTCTATCTACCAGTGAATTGGGACGTTAAAAATACCAGCCTGATTCGTTGAAGAAAAATCAAATGCCTAAGAAAATATGCTTCAATTTATATAGTTCATGGTTCCAAAGCTTTCAGTTAGGTTAGGTTTTTCCCTGCACACTAAATGCCACGACAGCCACAGTTTACGTATAATTATGAATAACAAAATTTTATCAAGAAAACGGTGGGGAAGCCATTATTTGGATGATAATTGGACTCGACGTAAAGTAATTAATAACTAAGAAAACATCAGACATAGCAAAATGAACTGAAAAGATAACAACCAAATTTTCTGTAGATGGTATTTCGATAGTTAATACTAATATATTTACAGATCAAGATTTTGTTTCGAATCAAATTACTGATTGTCACTTGACCGGTCCAGTAATTATGGTGGAAAATGGAAAATCACCGTGAATAAGAAAACATTTACATCGCTCCAAGGTTTCTCCAAAGAAGAAACAGCAATAAATGGAGGTGTCGAAAATATGAAGAATACGAGAAGAGGAGTGTTCAGTGATAAAAATAAATAACTGCGAAGAGTAAACGTTAGTCGAAATCCATTCCAATCCCAGCTGTGATTTCCGATTTAGACGTAACTCTGGAATATGTGCTTTGGATTATGTTATGTGGTTCAAAGAAGATAACTAAATTTATATGCTGCGTTATCAACGATACACAATATAGGGCTCTATTCTCTTCACTTTTGAACACCATTGGCAAATCATTACAAATCAATCATCCCAGTAACGAAATTTCCATATTTGGTGACTTCAATGTACCCAATATCGAATGCCTCAAATCTTCGAATATCAACGATGAACAAGGTCGCGAAGCTGAAGCTTTTGCAATAAGCAGTGGACATACTCAGATTATAAATGATCCAACCAGGATGCCTGACCGTGATGGAGAATATTCTAGTCTTCTGGATCTATATCTATCAAACAATCCAGAAATTTGCACCGTCACCTTAAGGTCGTCATTGGGATCTTCTGATCACAAACTCATTTCATTGTTGAGTCAATTGCCGATAAATGTAGGGGAACAATCTAAGCCGCGCATAGTTTGGCATTACGAGATGACAAGATGTTTGTTTCAGCCATGAAAATCCATTTATTTTTACGTCTGAAGGTACGGAAGTTATACTATTCATGGTAACATATAATCCCTTTTCAATGAAATGAACTTCCAACGGCAAACCTTGGTTCAAAAAAAAAGATGCGAGCCAGATATCGCCTGCCTACCGGCAGTGACGCAAAAATCCCAGTGCAGACAACCGACTAGGTTTGTTAATGCTCGCAACAGCTGCAAACTTAGGATAAATGTGCGCAGTTCAAACTATTCTTCAAAGTGTAATAATAAGTACAGAATATGAGGAGTTATTTCGCAGCTAAATATAAATTATGACACTACATTCCAGTTTGCGCAATAAATGAATATCTTTATATACAAGAACTATCTGCAAAATCCTTTCTTCTTACTTTCTCCGATAATTTCAATCTGTCTGAGAATACTTTGGTGAAATAACTGTAGGTTTGAAAATCCGAAGCAATTAAGTTTTCTTCTGAATAGTCACCATACGAGTACAATGTGTCCGACGACCAAACCTTAGAATAAAAATACATTTTTCAACCTATTTATACGAGTATTGTTTGTATCACATCAAAAGATACGATCCCTATCAAAAAAATTGTTTCTCGAAAATATATGCGTTTGTATGTCTATCACAAGACCGATGATGGGTTCTAAAAAGTTGGACTATTACAGGACTATTTAAGTTAGTGATAGAAAGGTGGTTAGATTTGGCAGAGTTGTTTATTTTATGTTATACTATTGAACAATTGAATTGACTTCAATATTGTTGGTTCAGCTGATATACGAAACATCTGCTCATACTCCACGAAAGAACTTTCAATGGGTTATATCGAAAAAATATTTCCAGTATTACTTTAATTTGATAATCAACAGTTGATTATATTTCATTGCGACCCTAACAATTGCTTGAAGGAGAGCAATACTTACTACACCTTTTTATGCACTTGGATTCTAAGAAACATTTTTTACACTACACCATATGCTGATATTCCCGTTATCCATTTCAAGTGATATTTTTGCACATTATAGAATCTCAGACAGTTAAGAATACTGGAATTTTCATGCCTGATTCCTTTTTTGGCTCTTCTGATATTCAGTGAGACTGAAGCCTATGACTTTCCATAAAACATCCATAGACCAATACAGAATAATTATGAAGGAATATACCTAAGTCAATGTTTAAGGAGTATGAATAAATTTTGCCTTCATCTTGTAAATGGAACTATTGAAAATATTTTTCCCACATTATAACAAACAATTTCAACAATTATTTGGAAATATCCCTATAGGACGAAACTGCAGTAACATTAGTCACAAATAGAAGTGGACAAAACATAGGAAGTTTCATTTATCATTATTATTAAATTTCTAGTAAATTTCGAAATATACAACATTTTTTTCCAGTTGATAAAGAAAATAAACATTTCGGAATCTGTTTGTTGACTTCAAATTTGAGAAATACATCAGCAGAATATGATCGTGTGAGCAAATAATTTAGTCTTTGTTCAATTATGCAGTTGGTTTATATGGCCAAATTCTGGCAATTGAGTAACAGGAGAAATTCCAAAAATTTTTAATTTTTGTCTGATATTTTTATGATATGATATGTCGAATGGAATGACGCCATTGTATCTTTCATAAGTTGATAGATACAAATGAGTTGAATATGAAAGCAAGCGATTGCATCATACCTCTAGTTGTGGAATTGGCCGCGGTGGTAGTGCGCCCGACTCACGATCGGAAGACCGTGGGTTCGATTCCTGCCTCGACCAGATATTTTTCTCGAGAGAATTTATCTAGTTGAGGCTGGGATGATTCTGCAACCGTGTTAGGAATCACAACGTTAATAGGTAAGACCTCGTTAGTCCTTAGCTCGCACAAGTTTCTCAACTTCTGAGAGTTGTCGTTCGTATGGGGGCGACGGCTGATTTGCGGAAAAACAGATATTTTTTTTAAAGTATACTGTCACCACCTCCATTTCATATTGAATAACCCAAGTAATCAAAGTATCAGATATAGAATTCTATACCCAGGGACATAAAAAATATTACCTCTGAACGAATTCAAAGCTCTGAACAAAAGAAAACTACTCAATCGCCCCTCAAATCTAGAAGTTGTATTATGAAATAGTTACATCCTTGTGAAAAATCGTGATCCATTGTGAAACTGGAGATTAGGAAAACGCTTTTAGACGTTAAGTGGAAAAGTAAGCGTTGTCAGGCTCCCTGACAATTGGTGAACTTTTCCTTTGACATCACTATGCATATTATGTTAATTGACCTAATTATGTTACCACATACAAATTGAGGTCACTAAAGACGTTTATTATTGTTTTGACCCACGATTGTTTTCTCGTAAGTATGAATGCTCAATGCACAAAAGAATTACAATGACTCTCATGAAAATATAGGATGAGAAAAATAACTAGCTAGATATATGATGGAATCGGCCGATACTTGATGAAAATCCATAACTAACGTATTCTAAAAACACTTTATTGTGTGATTTTCACTAGATAGTTTTACAAAAACGCAACACGTGTTTCGCCATACAATGGCTTCCTCGGGCGTGTCTTAACGTTTTAATTAATGTCTTGTCTTAATTAAGACACGCCTGAGGAAGCCATTGTATGGCGAAACACGTGTTGCGTTTTTGTAAAACTATCTAGTGAAAATCACACAATAAAGTGTTTTTAGAATACGTTAACTAGCTAGATGTACTGTAGACATCTGTGGAATTTTACACAAAATGCAAATATTCACATCGGTAGGTATTTTAGAGTAGTGGTTTGTCTTTGGAAGGATAAACGAAGGTTTGGATTAACACAGGTAGGCGAGATCATAATAGCGGGTGATTCCCAAGATAAGGGATACAAGGAATAATTAAATGATTAAAAATGTACAGGTTGCTTGAGAAAAGGTATTTGAGAATATTAAATGTTATGAGCATCAGTGTATTAGAAAGGCCCGTAAATTTGAGACCAACTGGAAAACCCCGATTATAAATAATGAAAAATTAAATAATTTAAACAAGATCAGTTAACAATTTGTTGTACAAATTTTAGAGCTGGCAACTCTCGGCTAAATATTAAAAAATTAAGATTCATTTGAAAAACATAATAACCTCGACAGTAAGATATTGAGACCGAACAATTATTGTTATTACTATTTTTTTACCGAAGTATGCACTGGTCAGGCCCTATCCCTCGAAGCCCTGATACATTCGGAAGGGGGCGCCAGCATTATCAACCAACGACCACTCCCTACACCGTGGGATAACTGATCCTTGGGTCCGAGAATCATGTGTCGTGAGCAAGCGCAGTGAGCCAAGAACGACAGCCTTCTGCATCCGTCCGGCTAAGATTTCTGCCTTATGCAGCAGGACGGTATGATTTTGAGATTCAAGAGTAGAGAGGATATCATTCCACCAAGGACTCCAATAATAAGAACAACCATTTCGACAGAGTGGTCTGGATAGAGTCTGCGGAGTTCAAAGAGGAAATCCCGATATTTTATCCGTTTCTCCAACTCTTTTCGGACGATATTCGTCTCGCCAGGAGCTGAAAACTCCACGACAAATATCGTCTTGCTCTGGTGGTCCAGAAGGACTACATCAGGCTTATTAGCTTGTATGAGCTGAAGGGTGGGAAACGAATAGTTTCAATAAATTTGGCGCTCCTCGTTCCCCACAACAGATTTAATATCCCTTGGAGCGTAGGGCAACACCGATGTCTCATCAATACCGTAAAAGAGTGCCGTATATGATAATATAGCACTATACGGGCTGCTGAACATGCTGATAGCGAGTGCATTAGGGTCTCGAGCGACTCGCGGCAAGCCCTGCACCTTGTGTCAGGAATCTCTATACCCGCGACTGCTGTAGAATAAGGTGTTGAAGACAACATCCTGGCAAGCCATGATGAACCTTCAGTTTCCGACTTCAGTCCACTCGACCTGAGGAAAGCAAAAGTCAGGCGCTTTATTTATAACTATTCTGTGAATCTACACGTTGAAAGGTAAGACCTCGTTAATTCTTAGCTCGCACAAGTGTCGACTTCTGGTTAACGGAAAAACAGATTTTAAAAACAGATTTAAAAACCTAACCTTCTATGTCCATCCCTAAAAAATACAAAAATGGCCTATTCAAAAGTTTTGAAGTGAATGAAAACTGAAGTTGATGTTGCTACTGTTTCCAGGAAAATGTTACTTTCTGACCTTAATGCTACATTCACGTTCTCCTTGGATAATATTGTCAAATCTCCATTATTTGAAAAATACCACGAACATTTGATTTGAATGATAAATGAAGTATTTTTTGTTGAATAATCTATAACATTCATTTCCACATATACAGTAATCACATATTCACATCTACCGCAATCCGCCATGAAAATTACTAGAAAAGACGTCAAGGAATTGTTCTTAATGATTATATAATGGCACAAATCATTGGTTCAACTGGACAGCAAATGACACATATTTCCTGACAGGGTATATTTTCATCAGTACATCTTAGTTTATTATTCAATACAGTTTTATTGCAGCCCTGGGGCCTGTAATCAAGCAATCCAATAGGGTCTGTCCTTTGTTTTTCTATGATCATATCGTCCCAATGTCGGTTTTCTTTGTGAAAGTTCGGGGTGGGAAATATAAAAACAAAACATAATTATAGAAGTCTATTGGCACAACAAGCTTCGTTACTGTTATTAGCAGTTATCGTGAAGATCAGAATGTAAATGAAAGGATCTGTTTGCAAAATTGATATAATTCTAAATTCATGTCCAATCTTCCTCAGGTTGAGAGATCACATCACTACAACACATGCCATTGGGAAGCAGTCTTCACCCAATTTAATTTTAGATAATTAGAAATGAGGGATATTTTGAATTGTAGTTTTGTTTTGAATGTGTATTTTATTTTATTTTATATTCGGACAATCGACTCTCCGGTCGATTGTCCGAAATGGAGAGATTGATATAATTTTTTCAAACCTATCTGCTGCTGTGTGTATGTGATAGTAAACTACAGAGATCTTTACTGTGGCAACATATTTTTTTGGATATCACGTATTGATACCTACTGTCATCATTTTCATCGAATGGCTTCAAATGAAAAAATGTTTCTGTATTCACTGGCAATAGGAATCAAACGTTAAAAGGTAAGACTTCGTTAATCCTCAGCTCGCACAAGTTTCGACCTCTGAGGGTTGTCGTTTGTAGGGGTGCGACAGCTGGTTAACGCAAAAACAGATTTTAAACAGACAGAACAGACAGAATATCTAAAATTGTTAATTTTTCTTTGAGTTCAAAACAAGCTTTTCCTCAAGCACCTGAACAGCAATACTATATTCGACGTGCGATTCATCAACCAAGTTATTGTGTTCGGAAAATGGAGTGAACTGATGAGATATATGAAAAATTATAAAACTTTCCCTATGAACTTTTCAATTTCAATGTGCTGATGAGTCAAACATCTCAGAGGTTTATTTGCTCATGAAATATATCTGAAGACTCATTGAATACTTAAGGAGAAACAGCACACTTTTGATTAATTTGAATGAAAAAAATCGATTTCGATTTCCATTGATGAACTGAAAATAAATATTTCATCTTCTTTGGTTTTGACTTGTATGAATACTGCAAACATTTCAGGAAATCTATGATATTGTTATGAAACCGTTTCATTGTTTCAACAGATCTTTTTTGAGTTTAATTTCTTTATCATTTAAAACTATGTAGGGTTACTGCAGTAATTTTATTTTCACTTCCAGATATTGGCATAATAATTGAAAAAAAAACTGTAATAAAGGTGAAATTTCAGATTTACTTATTCAGAAATATCGAATGCAGTCAAGCTGCTGGAAAATAATTCCATGTAAATAAAAAAATGAAAAGATAAGTACTATTCTTATCATTCCCACATTGATTTCAATTTGAGAGGCACCGGTAGACAGCTATTTCAGCCTATTGGGCATCGTCAGTACCGGGCAGACAGTCCTCGATTGAGGACAAAATGTGAATAACCAAAAAAACAAATGTGTAAACGCAAGCGAGAGATAAGTGGAACGACCTATTGGTGTGACACCCAGGTCAAATCGCCAAGTTTTTATGTCAGTGTTGGTAGTTTGACCAATCAACCGACAACTGCGGTAACAGAAATTTTGGAAGGTAGCCTGAAATGCCATCATTTCTGGAAACATGTGGATTCGTTTTCCGTGGATTGGTTTTTCGTGGTCTGATTATCTATCAGACACCAACTGTGTTTTCATATTTAAATAGTTCCTTTTATTCAGAAATATTCCATAGTTTTTTATCGACCTTTTTTGAGTATTTTTACCTTTCACAATCTAAAAAATATGAAAATTATGTAGGAGAACTTTGAACAAGAGTAAGAAGAAGTTGAGAAATGAATAATCAGCAAAGGAAAAACTGCAAATATCTTTGAATTATTTGTTCATATCTGACGACGGAGGCAGATTTTAGCATCCGAAACGTTAAGATAAGTAATGTTTTATTTCTTAGCAAATTTTTTTTGATAGGAAAAATTGTTAAATACGACAAGTTACTGACGAATAGAACAGTTTTCTTTGTGAAAAATACTTTAATTTTACGCAGGAACTCATCGGGGAAAACAAAAAATTTGCCCTCTCAACACTTCTATAAAGTTCTCTTCTATAATTTCCATATTTTTCAGATTGTGGAAGGTGAAAATACCCAAAAAAGGTCGATAAAAACAGATTTTTCTACACAAAAAATGACTTTCCTTGAATATTTCATAGCTATTTTCCATGCAGAATTCAGTTCATAAATGAATCAAAACAGAAAGTTTCACCACATTCCAATTTTGTATTCTTAGAAAAGAGAAATTATTTCAATATAATACTCACAAAGTAAAGTGAGTAGTTTTCCAGAAAATTACACGTTGCTCGTCGGAATTACCACATCAAAGGGTTATTACTTACAAATAGTAAACAACACGCAAGAAGCCCGCATTATGGCCAACATTTGCTACTTTATTACCTTTTGCATCTAGTCTGTTATAATGTTATAATGCTGATACGTGAGACAACAGTAACCACTCACAATGAATCAAGTTATTCAATAATTCCATTTGAGATTCATTGGAAAAAAGCGTTTGGCTTTCTTCTCTTTTATCGCTATATAAAGAGCGGACAAATTCAGAAAAAGAAAGAAAAACGATAAATACATCAATAAAAACACTTCTAGGACCCCTAATATTCCATTTTGAATGAATTCACACAATGAAATTCCAATGGTTGGGAATAAATTAACTTCACATATATTCAGTGGGTATACATACATGGTGTATACGAGGAATTGGCCAAATTTTGGATACGCGGTTGGTTAATACCTTATTTACCAAATGGCGTGATGACAAACTTGTTGTTTGTCGTTCGCTTCAGATTGGTTAAAGGAATGATACTCTGGAAAGAATTCGATTTTTAATTATGGAATATCATCAACTCCAGGTTTATGATGGCCACTACCTTGCACTGACGAGAGGCCAAATAGCTCAAAACCGGTCTGCAAGTTTGCCCTTTCCTATAACTCGAAATTGATTGCAGCAGTTGTGTCGCCAAGAGCATATGCAGGAAATACATCTGTGAAGATTCCTGCACTGACACCTGTTGGATATAGTCCAACGCCCTCCATGGTATCAGTCAGTTGTTTTCTGATAGGTGTCAGTCTATTACTACAGAGTGGGTAAGTCGAGACTGCTATGAACAATTTTTTTTTCGGTCAATTTGTTTAAATCAACTAGCCGTATGAATAGTTTTGATGAACTGTCATTGGGGCAGTCATTTATTGATGTTGCGATCTTAGCAATTCGTGAGTCGAGAGGCAGCATTTGATTACACAACACAACAAAGTTTTTGTTTCGGGGTTGAAATTAGATGATTTTAATGTATTTCCACGTGTTAAAACCGAAAGTGACCATAAAAATTATATATTAGCTCTTGTTTTCAAGATATAGTATCATTATATTATATATATGTATATTGAGTTTTTAACAAATGAAATATTTCATCACCAACAGTTGGTACACATGTTTGTTTACATAACACCCCTCTCATCAGCTGTTCTTAAGTAGTAAACATAACCTATGTGAGTTTGTCAATTGTACGGAGGAAGGTGATGAAGACTGTTTAGAAGGAGCAACCCATCCTTCTACATCCTATGACCCTGATTTTGAGGTAAGCGATAGGTCTAGTGATCCGCACAGAATTAGTCAAGCAGAGTTGAGTGACCTTATAAGAGATCTTCGCTTGTCTAAGGAAAAGGCTGAGCTGTTAGGGTCAAGACTACAACAGTGGAATCTTCTAAAACATGATGTGAAAATATCTCAGTACAGACAGCGTCAAAAAGATTTGCTTCCTTTTTTTGAGAAAAAAGAAAACCTCGTAGTTTGTTCTGATGTTAATGGTTTGATGGACTGCTTGAATTTGGATCACACTCCATCTGAATGGAGACTGTTTATAGACTCTTCAAAACTAAGCTTAAAAGCTGTACTTCTGCATAATGGAAATCAGCTACCCTCTATTCCTATAGGTCATGCAGTTCACATGAAGGAAACGTATATAAATATGAAAACACTTCTCCAATCAATCAAATATGAACAACACAAGTGGCACATCTGTGGTGATCTGAAAGTCATTGCTATACTCCTAGGAATGCAATTAGGGTTCACCAAGTACTGTTGTTTTTTGTGTCTGTGGGACAGTCGGGATAGAAAATCTCACTATAAAAAAATGAACTGGCCTACACGAGACCTAAACCCTAATGAGAAAAATGTAGTTTACGAGCCTCTTGTAGATCCTAAGGATGTTCTCCTTCCCCCATTACATATTAAGTTGGGACTAATGAAAAACTTTGTGAAGGCCACGGACCAGGAAGGACAAGCTTTTAAGTACTTGAGAGCAAAGTTTTCCAGGTTGAGTGATGCTAAAGTCAAGGAAGGCATCTTTATTGGGCCTCAAATCCGTGAAATCGTAAATGATCCTGCTTTTGACATGATTTTAACAGGAAATGAAAAAAGAGCCTGGGAAGCCTTTAAGGGGGTTGTACATGGGTTTTTAGGTAACAAAAGAGATGATAACTTCACAGCATTGGTTAAAGAGCTTCTTCAAGCTTACCACCAACTTGGATGCAACATGTCCTTAAAAATTCATTTTCTTCACTCTCATCTTAATTTCTTCCCACAAAACTGTGGAGCTGTGAGTGACGAACATGGAGAAAGATTCCATCAAGACATTGCCTTAATGGCACAGAGATATCAGGGCCGTTGGAATGAAGCAATGCTTGCAGACTACTGCTGGTCTGTGTGTAGGGATGCTCCAGAAGTGTTTTATAAAAGACAAGCTAAACGACAGCGACCTTACAATGAATCGGATGGACTTAATTGAAATTTGGTGGTACAAACTTCTTTTATTTGTCAACACACTAAGAATAATGTTTTTTTTTATTAATTTTGTACTTAAAATATTCTAAAAGAAACATAACAATATTGTTTTATGTACTTTCACTTTTCACGTATAGTATAACTACTCTTCAAGATTAAGTACTGTGTATCTCAAAAAACAGAGCTAATAAAAATTTTTCATTGTTATTTTCGTTTTTATCACCCCAAAATTAGTAGAAATTGACTAATTTAGTGTAGGAAACATTCAAAAAATATTTTTTGTTGTGTTGTGTTATTTGTACACCACCTGATATAATTGAAATAGCAAGTAGAGCTGTAACAGATTTGTCACCTGACAAATCTAAAAAATTATATGAAACTTGTTATGTATAGTTTATAAACTGATGTGCAACATAGTCTATTACTAAAAACGATATACTAGCATATTTAAAACAAAAATCAGAGAAACTCATGCTGTCGTCATTACGGTCGAAATATTCAAGGCAAGAAAACTCTTCTTCCAAATAACTAAAGACCAGTCGCTTTGCTATAAGTGATATCAAAAATTATGGAGAATTGAACATCTTGAGCGATCATCAGTATGGGTTTCGGAAACAAAGATCAACAGGCGACCTTCATGTATATCACCCATATTTGGAATAACGCAATCGAGAAAAATGGAGGGTAAAAAGCTGTTGTGATTGATATTTCTATGGCCTTTGACCATGTGTAGCATGAGGGTTTGCTGGCCAAATTTCTATGCCATGACTTGTCGAATCAGTTTTTTTATGGCAGTCCAGCTTCTTGAAAAAACGTTTCCTGCAACTGGATGGATATCTCTCGAATATTTTTAACATCAAGGCTGGTGTTCTCCTGGGATCAATATGGTCTACAACCCTCTTTTCATTGTATATCAACGACTTATTGGGGAAATCAAGAATTCAATATGTTGCTTTGCTGACGACAGCATACTTGTCTTCCATTTGGAATCCGGGATATCAGATGCGGATGCACATCTTCACCAGCAGCAGGAGTTTGCATATCTTGATGAGGATCTAGAGGTGATTTCGAATTGGAGTGAATGTAACTAGGTTCAATTCACTGCCACAAAAACCTAGGCATCATTTTTCTCAAAAAAGATGAATGTCTCCGAACCAGATATATTATTTTCAGGACAGAAAATTATGCTTTTCACTTCGATGACACCAATATCTTATTGCAACATCGTATCGCTGAAATTGAAGGGCTGTTTCTCAAAAGCTTGGAACACTGTTCTGAAACAGAAAACTGTATACAGCTCAGTAACTTTTGATGCTTCATGAAGCTCAGATCATACCTTCTTTGGGGTATTGTTCTCATGTATGGAGCATATCTGAAGCTGCTGGATTCCATCTAGAAATGGGTCATCGGCATGATTGGAAACACGAACATCACTTGCAACTGGGACATTGAAGAAAGGTTGGAAATTGGTCTCTCTTTCATAGATACTGTCACGGGGGATGTTCCAAGTGACTTGAAACATTCCATTCCACATATCAGAAGGCGCGACGGACTGTGGCTGCTCATCGTTCTGAGGTTCAACCCAGTAAACCTCGAACTTCACTGCTTAACAACTCTTTCATTTAGAGAACTGCGTTTATGTGGAATAAACTTCCTGAGAACGTTTTTTCAGCGATTTAAATCAAAAGTGAATAGCTACTTTCCCACAGGCACCGCTCTAAGAGCGCCCTAAGGATTTTCCTGTAGTGCTTGTATTTTGTTCTTGAAAAAAAGTTGAAAGCTACACTTTTGATCAATGATAATATGGGTATTTGACATTTTATTAATTTAATTTCATTCTTGAATATAAGGCCTATAGAATTCCTTCCCAAGAGACCACAATACCTGTATACCTGTGTGTACTGTGTATATAATTATATTTTGTTATAGATAGTTGCAGTGTTTAACATTGCAGGAGCATGCCACAGAGACGAGTTACAGAAACTAACATAAGGTAATATTATCATAACTGTTGAAATACCATATAGTTAAACATATAATTCTAGATCATTCGTTGAAGCAAAAAAAATTAGAATTTTCAATTTTGTTGAAGCCTACTAATAACAATAGACATTTTGTGATATATTACAACGAAATATATTATAACAGGAGACTGTTTACTTGTAAAATCGGGTGCAGTCACATTAACGTTAAAACGTAATGGAGGATGAAAATCTTCAACTAGAGCCGAAGGCTATATTGAATATTCAATATTTGAAAAAACTGAAATAGCATTTAGCAGTACTGGAAACTTGATCGCAATTCAAAAAAGACTTCGTCTCAAGCTACAAACTTCATGAAGATGCATCAAAGATCTACTTTTTCACTGGTTACATGAATAACAATTATTATTATAATCATTTTTGGCATCCTACACCAAGATATTCCTCACTTTTTTGATAATGTTGCAGAAATAGAACCTAAAATCTTATCTCTCCTATGACAATTCAGCTACAGTTATTGTCATTTTCTAAAATAATATCCGGACACTGTGAGTATGGCGATAATCTAAATGTGAATGAATTCTAGAGGTGAGACATTTTCGCTCCTTTATAGTATCAATATTTTACTCTCACAAAATATGTTTCATGTTGAGCCATTTTTCAGAATTTTTTGACTGGATATCCAAAGCTCCACAATAATACTCGAGCAAAACAACAATCTCATTTCAAATTAAATTGTCAACTTACAGAAAATCCCAAACAGATAGCTTGAATAAAAAATATGCTTTTTCTGTTAGATTTATGGCTTCAAGGCTTATTTACTTCGAGCCTGTTACGCATTCTGGTAGAAAAACTACCCTCAATTTATTATTTCCAGTTACAAGGCAGAATCTACCCCTACTTGATTGTATTGTGAGACCGCATGTCTGTTGTAATTATTTTGATTTTGTTCAATGCGTATGATGCAGTTACATTATGCGGAATAGATTGGGAGGGTTGGAAATAAGTTGGATTCAGTCCAGGGGCTGTAGCGTCTATTTTTTTAAATTACCAGTCAACTGAACATCTATACTGAGGGCATCATAGATCCTTCAAAAACAGTGTTTTCTTAATAAAAACTCGCTCACATCACGTATTCTATAATAATTGCCTAATCATATTTTTGCAAACGGGGTGTTTTCCGTCAGTTTCATATCGTATCATTCAATCCAATAATGACATCATGTAGAAGAAAAGAGAAGAAAACTATCTGAGCTGAAGGAGGCAGGAAAATATTATCCAAGAGTAGGTACTCTAAATGATGCCAAGATGGTGAGTTTATCACGGGAATTAGAATTGAAGACGAATCGAATAGATATTATTAGAACTCATTAGTATGGCCATTCACAAATTCAAGAAATTCAGAAAGAGAAACACTCAGAAAGAAAGAATGAATCTGCCAGAAAAATGAGTGGAACAGGTGCTACGTTTTGAAAGGTAAATTAACAGAAGACTGTTTTATGGATATGACATGGGAAAGCATATATACACGTAATAGCGAAAGCTAAAAATACAGTGATCACAGCCAGATACATTTTGTTCTACAGGTTTTTCATCATTTCCGAGAATGTCCCGCTCCACATTTTGGATCTTCTGCGACACGGGAAAGAAAAAACATTTTAATCTAAGAACTATGCCTTAGCCTCATGGCCCTTCTCTTTAGCCTAAGAATATGCCAATACTCCAAGTGGGTAGCAATTATGTTCAGAAATTCACAGACTTCAGATTGCTACACGGTTTTGAGTTCACCAGCACACCAAGTTCCAGGTTCAACCTCACAAGGTAAAAAGTGGCCGTTTGGAATTTAATAAATATGTGGTTATCGAAACGTTGACAGAAGATCTACAACAGACATATAAATACGTTGTCTTCACTACATGAGTAGCATTAAAACAATTTTCGTGTTCTGAAAAATACTTTCGTCAATTGTAGGTGGGGATGTATTGGTGCAAAAAGTTGGACTCATGATATGCGAAACTATGATTTTTTCATAGTCATTTGTATCGTGCATTTGTCTTATGACAGTTGTTGTCTTCACCACATGAGAAGCATTGGAAAATATTTTCAGGTGTTGAAAAATAATCTGATTAATTGTAGGTGAGTATATATATACAGGGCTTTTCATGATGAGCGTTAATTAGCCGTTTCTGGCAAACTATTCAACGGATCGATCTGAAAATTTCACAGTATGCATAAGTCAATATGACCTACATGCCTAAAATATTTTAGATGAAGCGGCGTTGTCGCTTCTACTGTAAAGTAGCGGCTTCTTTGATTTTTCAAATGGAACACCCCGTATATAATACTATATTATGATTCATTATCATTTTGTCAACAAATTCATATACTATTTTTCTATACCTATCTATTACCGTTTAGAAGATATAAATTAATTTCGATATTTTTTTTGCCAAACATGAACTTTTAAAAATGCTGATAATCTTGAACTCTCTTGCACTGAAACGATCAAATTTGAAATGTGGTGGAGTGATACTATGAGGATCTTCACTCCGAGTAATATTTTCATTTGCCTCATACAGGGTCTTCAAAAAATGCAGATACTTGGATCTCATGAAAAAATGAGTGGAACTCAATTTTTTCAAATGGAACACCCAACATTTTTGAGCTCTACATCCAATTTTAGATTAACTTTCTTCAGATAATACTATTTCTATTTTGAACCGTTTTCGAGATGAACTGTTTCAAACGGAAATTGACATGGTTTCTTTGTTCATCACTCATTTTTGTGAAACAGATTTCGTTTGATGTTTCTCAATTAGTCACAGATAATACAATGAAAAGATAATTATTAAAATACTCCTCAAGCATCGAATGAAACTTCTCTTCAAACAATAGTTTTATTAACGCTGAAACACGAACTGAAAATAATAAACCCATAAATCAATGAGTTAATTTAATCGTCAGTGTATTTCAGAATATGTTCAAACACATCTCCACCTCTACTTAAACAAACATGTAATCTCTTCAAGACTGGAGTCAAACTATTGAAAGCAGTTGTAACTCTCGATTTCATATCTTCCATTGTTGTTATTGGAGTAGAGTAAACCATATTTTTGATGAAACCCCACACGAAATAATCTAATGGATTGCCATCTGGTGTTCTAGGAGCCCAACGAATAGGTCCATTATTACCAATCCATCTGTCTTCGAAGATTTCGGTTAAAGCTTCGCTGACTGAATGAGAATTATGGGGTAGAGCACCATCCATTTGGTACCATACACGTTCTCTTCCTGGTCTATTATTTAAAATCATTTGAATTCCATTCCTCAGTAAATCTTCATATTTTGATGCATTCAAATTATCATCATAAAACTCGATATAAAAAATTGACTCGTTCTTTATGGCACAAAATACATTGAATTGCCATCCTTCTTGAAAACCCCTTTGGCGGACAACATAGGGATTTTCTGTCGCCCAATAATGACTGATGTGTCTATTGAAAACTTCATTTTTTGTGAACTTGGCCTCATCTGTCCATATGATGTTGTCAAGGAAATGTTCATCCTCTTAAGTCTTGACAGGTAACCATTCAAAGAATTCCACTCTACGAAGTAAATCAGTCACTTTCAAATGTTGGACACAGTAGAACTTATAGGGATGCCATTTATGCTTATTAGGAATTCGACAAATTGTCACGTAGGGTATACCTATCTCCCTTTCAGCCTCGTGCAGAGAAGCATTTGGAAATGTATAAAAGTATCCCAAAACTGTTATACCATTGTCATCATCATCCACTTTAGTCTTCATACGAATGATTTTTGGACGGAAGGTTCCATTCAACCTACAGTTTTTTAGTAGTCGATTTATCACATTATTATTCGGCTTCGGAAGTTGTGGATATCTTTCATGAAATACTCGGCATGTTCTACTTGCAATTCTATTGCACCATAAATTACTAATAGATTCAAGAAATCTTCATTACTGTAACCTAACCTTGACATTATTCTATTATAATTGGTAGCTATCACAATAAGTCAAAACCACCAACGAAAGTCTGACGTTAAATAATTGGTTTATTTATTTTTCCAAAGCACACTATTAAAAAATATTAATGTGTACTATTGTACGTTAGAGACCAATACCTCAATGTATACAAATTGTAACTTTTTCTAAGGTAGGTACATACCAATTTCGAATTGACTGATCTGAGACAGTTGAAAAACTGGATCAAAAAGAAATTATTACTAAGTATAAAAAAAAATGTTGAATATCCAAAATAAGTGATGAATTCAAAAATACGAGCAAGAAAATCACGTCAGTTTCCGTTTGAAACAGTTTATCTCGAAAACGTTTCAAAATAGAAATAGTATTATCTGAACAAAGTTAATCTAAAATTGTATCTGCATATTTTGAAGACCCTGTATGAGGCTAATGAAAATGTGACTCGGAGTGAACATCCTCATAGTATCACTCCACTCCATTTCAAATTTGATCGTTTTAGTGCAAGAGAGTTCAAGAGATCAGCATTTATAAAAGTTCATGTTTGTTAAAAAAAATATCGAAATTAATTTATATCTTCTAAACGGTAATAGATAGGTATAGGAAAATAGTATATGAATTTGTTGACAAATTGATAATGAATCATAATATGATATTATATACGGGGTGTTCCGTTTGAAAAATCAAAGAAGCTACTTTATAGTAGAAGCGACAACGCCGCTTCGTCTGAAATATTTTAGGTTGATCCGTTAAATAGTTTGTCAGAAACGGCTAATTACCGCTCATCATGAAGTGCCCGGTAGATGCAAACAGTCGAACTTATCATATGTAGTATGTGGTATTCAACATACTGTATCAAAAACGAGTTTTGACTTAACGATGGTTTATTCGGATACTTGAAAGCATGCTCCTTCACGTGAACTTTGTCAAACTTACAAAAAAAAATGTTTCATACCTTTATTTGATAATTATGTGTTTGGAACTGAAAAACGGTACTGGTACAGTTAAGACAGGTTCTTCAGTTCTACGATCCTGATGAGAGAACTATTCAGTTATGTATCACTCAGATTCTCCTCAAACTCAGCATACTCCGTTTCACAATTTTCTGATGTAATATTTAAACCAGAACTTGCAAAGATTCATCTTCATTACATACCGCATAGTGAATCTAATAGATAAGCAGGTAGCAATAAAAAACATTCTTCCATATCACCTATCTTTTGAAATGATCTAATCAAGGAACATATGCTACCGGACTGAGTCATGGCCAGTGGGGGAAATCGTATTTGCGAAAAGTTTTGGGTCGGTGTATGACAAAGAAAGTATTAGAAAAAAAGGAATAGAAATTTTTGTTTGCAATTTTATGTAGTACGGATTGAGGGGTAAACAATAAATTGAAATGCCATTTGGGTTCTTGTAGATATATAAAAAGCAGATTATGTAGATGCAAATTTGGATAATTGTAATATTTTGCAAATGGTTTAATAATTAAAAAAAACAGTGATTATATTTTGTTGTGAACAATAAACGAATATTATTTCATTTGGGTTCTTGTAAATATAGTCAAAGTAGATAATGAAGGAATACATTCGGGTTATCTGAGTATTCTAAGAAATTCTGAGAAAAAACAACAAACATTTTATTGTGAATAATGAATAAATTTCAAAATATAATATTGTGACAAATGAGTTAATAATGATGATTTCACACAATGAATAATTATTTTATTTTATCAACAAAAAATAAATATTAGTTGCACAAGAAATTATTCAGAGTCACAATCACTATTTTCTTCATTTCTTTCTTTTTTTGCGTGATCACAGCGTTTCTTCCACTCTTCAGCACTAAATTTGTCGAAAAAAGTTGCACATGGATATTGGACATCCCTAAAATGAAAAGACAAATTTTTTCCACGTATTGCCCATACTAATTCGATGGAATTTTGGATCATGGAGTTTAATAAGGTTGTATGAATCAGGTTCTAACATATTTGTGTCAAAATGAATATGAAACTTGACCATTCTATTATATCTAGTTTTCTACTTTTAGAAGTTGATGCTTTATCTTTCTGATCAATGTGATAAGGCGAATTGTCAAGAACCACGACTGAAATTGGAGGTAGGATAGAAATTTATTTTTCCACCAACCATTTTTATTATTGGTAAAATTCATGTCGTGATGGTAGTCTCCGGTATTTGAATTTGATTTAAAAATCAGTTGAGCATTGGAAATGAAGCCCTCCTCGCTGCAGACATGAACAATTAATAATCGTTGTCCTTTTGAAATGGGCCTAGCTAGTCCTTCATTGGGATTGTTCCAAGTAGCAACGGTATGCGAAGCATGAATGTATGTTTCATCCATATATACAATAGTGTTGTTCAATCGTCTGTACGATTTCATGACACGTAAAAAAGCTATCCTTAATTGACGAATATCATGTCTCTCCATTAGTGTTTTTCTATTCGTTTTCGTTTTTCTCCAGCGGAATTCCATCGATTTCACTACTTTATGAAGAGAATCTTCTCCTCTTGTGTAACCTGTTACCTACTTTAAATTCTATTAAAATTAAAATATTCGGCATTGTGGGCACAATTTTTATTTATAATAATTCTACGTAACAAACATTTATATGCGAATTTGACTATTCAAAATATGAATATTAATGGAGTTTTTTCCTAACACCAAACCGTTATTTGAACACCTCGACACGTGTTTCGATCACCAAGTGAACATCTTCAATAGTAAGTACGTGTTTCGATCACCAAGTGATCATCTTCAAGAGGAAGATCAGTTTGATCATCCTCTTGAAAATCAAACGGATCTTCTTCTTGAAGATGATCACTTGGTGATCGAAACACGTGTCGAGATGTTAAAATAATGTTTTGGTGTTGTGAAAAAACAGTAATATTCATTACTACACCAAAAGTTCCAAACAGTGCATCACAATTATTTAAAATATTTTTATGCAATACGGTCCTGAATTTCGATGTAGACGACTCGAATGATCTGACGGACTGATAACAGATTTCTACACATCTACTGCACATCTTGAGAGAAGGGTTTCTCACCGGCCATGACTCTGTTCGGTAGGTGTAAGAGTTGTTGCCCTTCACATTTTGAATGCACATGACCGTCTTTTACATATGATCGTGTTTTACAGATGGGTTAATTCAATTAAATTTATTTTAGATCTCATCGATGTTTTTATTTATGATTCTCCAGTTTTCCTACTGATGGTTCTTTAAAAGTGGCCATTGATGTATCTATAACTAGTATACATCAACGACCACCAATTGCATAGAACAAATAGTCTTATATATTTCTATGCTGACGTCGAAAACAGGTGTTCAAGCATAAACTAAATCAAATTTTTCAATTAATAAAGAGTTTTTCAACGCAAAAAAAAATATAAGCATAGGTATCATCAACCAAGTAATTTCAGGTTGCGAATACTCAAACTCAATTTTTAGTAAGGATGTTAATTTGATAGTGTCCTCGATATTCATGGTGAACACAGGGTTCGAGGTGAACACGAATTTGAAAAGATTTTTGTATCAATCAAATCTCATAAGGAAGCAAATCAACGAAGATACCAACCAATAACATCTTCGAAAACGTTACCTTTGATTTTTGTTAACCGTTAGTAGCTCAAAAATGTCTTCGAAAACAAATACGGTTATCTCTGAACTATCTCGCTGAGATATCATATGAAAAACCGACCCAGATCCTCGACTAACCAGCGTGCGTTTCTGTCATTTGTTATGTATTTAGGGAATTACTTGCACTTTTTCCCCTCACGTTTGATTAGTCCCATCAGATAGAGCGATTAAACATGACTGGTACATTAACCCAAGTAACTTTTGCAATCTCATGCATGTTTATAATTTTGAATGAATAATGTTTCTTGTCATACGAACAGGAACTTTCTAGAGATCCGTTCAGATAGTAAATGAGATATTCACGAAAATTCAATTCGCCTTAGGTCGCTGGAATCATTAATGTACCCTGAGAGTGAATATTTGTTTATTCATTGGAGTTTTAGGTTTAATGGAAAATTGATTATTCGATTACGAAAGAACACAAGTTGTTGATTCAAATATGCTCGCTGTTTTAATATTATTTTCTTAGGTTATGAAGTTGTCTCTGCAGATAGTTCAAGAACGTTTCAAACGATTCCGTTCGTGATAAAATGATCAAAGAAATACTTCATAAATTTTAAACAGATTTTAAACAGATTTTTTTGTGTATGTATTATCGACATATAACTGACGTTTGTTATGAACTATGATACACACATTGTGCCATGAATGAATTATTTGGTGGAATATACTTATACATGAATATGTTTCATATCTCATTTTCTCTCAGCTGATGAAAATGCGTATATTTTCCATCAACAAAAATCTGAATTCATGCTGATGCATTATAAACGTTATTAACATATTAATTATTACTAATTGATGTTAAAACTCCATTATGAAGAATTCATGTAAGTAATGAAAAAAGACCAATTATTTTGGTGCTTCATGACACAACTTAGAAATCATCTATTCGTAACCGTCATCTGAAATACGTATCTGTATCTGTAAAGTAGGGAGGGTGAGTGTAGGCCCACAGCACTCAGGCCACATGTGACCCATTGTATATCCTCCCGAGGAGTTGTCCTCCTAGGTCATCGTCCATCCTGTCCTTTCCAGGAAAGTGGACAGGTCACTAGAAGACATCTCCTTCATATTGGCAGGTGTAGGCCAAGACTCGCCGAACACACACTCTCTTTGGCAACCTTGAGGTGTCTCACGATGGCTTCCGTGAAGGTTCTGGAAGGTGCAGCGACAATACTGCCAGCCACCGCCTTGAATTGAGGTGAGCACTTTTGTCCAGCCTCGGGATTGGTTTTTGTTTTTGTTGTTTCTGTTTTTTTGTTTCTTTGATTAATGTGTGTTCCCACGAGTAGCAAGGAAAGAGTTGGTCACCTCTGGCAGAGCCCCGCATTACCAGAGGTAGGCTGATTACAATGAGGTTTCGTCCATTTCCCCAAGGGGATCGTTCGTAACCGCATATCACCCTGCGGCCTTTCAGCTTTCGGCACGATTCCTCACACCTTAGCTTGGGTAGGCTGGTTCACGGTGGAATGTTTTGCAAAGGCTTTTGGCGGGTTTCAGTTCCCCTCACCCTACTTATTTCTGCCACTGACCAGGAGTCCAGCGACCCCGTCCGTAAGGCCACATTGGCTTCTGAAAGACGTTTTTTATTATATAAAGATGAATAGATGGCTATAGTCCATACGAAGTTAATCAGAACAGCTAAATAAAATACTGATATTCGGGTCTTATAAATTTACTAGTTGATAGCATATGAAAGGCCTTACATGAAAATAATGATCACACCTCGTATGTATACCAAGCCGCCCATGCCATACAAAGAAACTACCGACGTTCGGTAACTATTTAGATTTTATGCCATTTGAATTCAATTCGTATATACTATAATTTCCTGATCATATTTCGATTTCAATTCAAGAACCATAAGTAGGCAGCTGTTTCGGCCTGTTGGCCATAATCAGTACCGGGCAGGCGGCTTTCGATTAAAGATGAACTGTGAAACCTCAATACAAGTAATTGATGAAAATAATTACGAGAAAGCAAGCGAGACACGAGTAGAACCACCTAGTCTTCAATCGAGAACCGCCTAGCCGATACTGAAACAGCTGTCTATTGGTGGCTCCAGAATTGAAATAAAGTTGTGAATGATCAAAGAACTACTCATCCATTTATCTTTCCAACTTCATGGAATTATTTTTCATGAGCTTGACTGCATTATCACTACCTATCACTAAATATTATAAAACAAAATCGCTTTCCACTGTCTGTCCCTATGTATGTTTAGATATTCAAAACTACGTAACGGATTTTCATGCGATGTTTTTAATAGATGAAGTGATTCAAGAGGAAGGTTTGTACGTATATGACATGCATAATATAGTAGAGAAACACTGTTAATTTCAGAGGTTCTAATGTGATGTCGTATATAAGTACATTGCACGTACATTGCAAACGCTAGCCGAACCCTACAGATGAATCAAAAAATGTACCACAGTATGGTACACCTTAACCCTCCAGTGCTCGCGTGGATCACAATAGTGATCCACGTTACTTTGATACTTTGATTCGATGCTGCGCTCTGAAATCGTCGCGCATATAGGTGAGGATTTTTATAGCTTCCTGTAATTGACCCGGGTAAAAAATTCGCATATTTGAATTTCATTAGCTCGGACTACAATTGTCTGATATTTTATAAAATCATTTTAAAATCCCTGAAAAACCAATATGGATGAAAAATTAAAGAGAATAGCTCAAAAAACAATTATATTAGGCAAAAAAGCAAAAAAACCTTGAAATAAAATTACAGTGAAATAAAATGCAAGTAAAAATAGAAGAAAAAATAAAAATTAACGTCGTGAAGTAACTTGACTTGGAATCTCTTAATTTTCATTTTCCATTTTTTTTGTTCAATTGACCTACTTTTACTTGTATTTTATTTCACTGCAATTTCATTTCAGGGTTTTCTTGTTTTTTTGATTAATATAATTGTTTTGTTTGAGATATACTTTTTGATTTTTCATTTGTATTGGTCTTTCAGGGATTTCAAATCATTTCACATAATATTAGACAATAGAAGTCCCAACTAATGAAATTCATCATGAAATACTGTCTATCACCTTCAATTCGCATGTTTGTTGCAATTTTCTCGTTCTTCACATGACAATCATTTAATTTTCAACCTCAGCAGATGGCAAAAATAGTGAGAGTAGGGGATATCGACCCTGTAGTAACGATTTTCTATTACAATGGTTTGAGTCCTACCAAGAAGATGATCCTGCAACTATGCAAAATGATGATCAATTCCTGATCGAATCTATATAAAAGACCTTTTTATTTGGGAAAAAATAGGAAAGCCAAATGGGGAAAACATAAACTGAACACTGCGGTGCGTACTCGCTCCACCTGTCTTCCAGAACCGAAAGGAACTGCAAGACAAGCTGATATGATTAGCTGAATATGATTGCCTGAAGGTATTTTTAGATAATGAAATAATCCGCATTATAACTACATAACTACATAACTTCTACACTACGAACACCTACATCTGAATTCAGAAATCAATGTTCACCAGATATAGATATTCACGACAAACGGACGAAATGAAAATCAGAGCACTCATTGAAATACTCTTCTTGATTGGAGCCCTCAGGTGCAGCAGACAGAATGTATGCCAACTTCGGGATAATTCTAATGGTTGTGGTATTGAAGCCTGCTACTTTTCCGTGAACGTTGAAAGATTTCGATTACTCATGCGTGCCATAAAAATGGATGATATTCGTGATGGATAAAATCGAAAAATAACTGATAAACTGTCCCCAATAGGGGATGTTCTAAAAAAATTCATTATCAACTTCAAGAAACACTATTCTTTAGGTGAATATTTGCTGTGGACGAACAACTTCTATCTTTCCGTGGAAATTGTCAGTTTTGACAATATTTACCAAGCAAGCCTGCAAAATATGGAATCAAAATATTTGCTCTCGTTGACGCAAGACCTACTTACTCATATAATTTGGAAGTGTACTGTGGAAAGCAACCTGATGAACCATACTGTGTTGAGAATTCCGCCGGAGAATCGTCTTGAGATTAGTCAAGCCATTAGAAGGAATATGCCGTAATATCACTGGCGATAACTGGTTTTCCAGTATTGATCTTGTTCATGCATTGTTTAAAAAAATAACTTATGTACGAACACTCAGAAAAAATAAAACCGATATTCCAAAAGAGTTCCTACCCTGCAAAGAGAAAGCTGAACACCTCCATTTTTGGACTCCAGAAAAACATGACTCTTTTCTCTTACTGTCCAAAAAAAAAACAAAATAGTTTGGGTAGTGTCATCTTTTTATAGGGGTAGCCATATCGATGAAACGACTGGTGAGCAGCAAAATTCTGACATGATAACGTTCGATAACCGAACAAAAGTAGGAGTTGATTTGTTAGATCAGTTGTGTGCAAAGTACATCAGCCGCAACTGCAGACACTGACTTTTAGTGTTTTTTTACGACTTGCTGAATATTGCAGTAATTAATGCAGCTTGTATTCATTCTGCAACTAAAGAATATCAAAAAAATCCTCAAATAAAACGAAGAACCCTTACCAAAGGAGCTGAGAAGACGAGGACGTGTCCTTCTTGGAATTGAAGAACTCAAACTATCACTTCCAAAACCATCAGGTACAATGAAAATATGCTAGTTTTGTGGAAGAGCCCGAAACAAAAATTCAAAACGCAGCTGCTCGTTATGTCATAACTGGATGTGCCCTCAACATAGCCATGATGTTTGCCCTAATTGCCGGCATGAATAAAATTTGATTATAAATGTAAGTGCAATATATTTATGTTTTCTACAAGAAGTTCTGAATGCCTGAAGTAATGTTCACAAAGTATGAATTACGAAGTTTATTAACATATATTATTTGCCGCGAATAAATAAAATAAATGAACACAAAATTATAGTTTTTCAATGGGGATGCATGAAAGTGTTCATAAAAAAAACAATGAAGTTACAACACATGACGAAGAGTCAAAAATACGTAATATTTTGATTGGATCACTATTGTAATCCGCGTGACTGCTCCCCGTTATTCGCAACCACGCGCCCACTGTAGGGTTGAAATTATTGTGGGATAACTCACAATAATTTTCCTTCCTCCAGAAATAATGGCTTATTTACGAAGCGATTTTGAGCAATACAGTATTATTCCTTATCCAATTAAGTACCTTAAATACATTGTGCATTCAAAATAAATCAATATGGCCCTGTTCAACATGTGATTTGAATGATTCTTTTTGGAGATACTACATGGACATGGCGATTGCGGCGGTACCGGCCGCCATTTATAGGCGCGTGCCTATAAATGGCGCGTCTATGGTCGCGCTTTGCCCTATATCACTTTTTGTTGAGTGGCGATCTTACGCATTCATATCTATATTCAGTATCAGCATTGCACTCGTGCGGAGCCAGGTGCGGTTCGATGGTTATTTTACAGTAAGTAATATATACAGGGTGGTATATCCCGTACGATTCGGTCCTTGTAAACAAAACCTATAACTTTTTAGGGAGTTTCCCCATTTCATTATATGCATGTTGATTTGTCAGATTGATCAGGAATACGAGTATAATATATTGGTAAGTATTCGAAAGGATTATTTCAATTTCTATACACAGTAGAGCATGTTGGGAAGATTCTCATAGCACTCAACCCCGGAGAAAGGGCATGGTGGTGGTGGACCCTAAAGTTGAAAATTGCTAAGCTGCTCTTCTGCCATGAATAAATGGAAATGGTCATGGCGACCGACTTTATGAAGACCCCATCTATGGGATCTAATTACCTGCAGTGAAAGCTGCTGGCACAGAACCACCATTTGGCCCCGTGTTCTTGGTATGAATAGTTTTATAATACGACTCATTTCTTTGAAATTGTATAGTTGGGTTAGGTCAGGTCTGAAGTGAGTGGGTCCATTCGACCCTCCACCGCAACCTACAAGGGCTTATTGTGTCTCACACCTATTCACACTCGACAAAATAAACCCAGCTTCTGAACGAAGCCGATAAGTTTGTATGGTGAGTGGTCTTTCAGATCAGATGGTAAGAGTACGGCTCTGCAGAACTCTAAAAACCTGATACGGTACCCAGCGGAGCAGGCACAAAGTGCAACTAGCGTAAGACATCGTAGTTCATCCCTACTGTAGTCCAACAACTGTTTGGTATCAAGCTTCGAAGTGTATAGTTGGGACTCACATCGTCAAAAACATATCACATAGATACTAATGTCACAAAAAACTAATGAACGTGACTCAATCTGTGTACTAAGTGAATGGCGGAAAAATTCTTATTTTAGTAAAATACATTCAGCAACTCTGTCCTAAGGAGTATTGATATTTAAATCGGTCTGACACAAAGTGGAATCGATATCAGTTGAAACAGTTTTGAAACCCATTCTCAAATATACAGGGTAATTCCTAATTGCGACGGAAAAATGTAAGAGCGTGTTCAGGAGCCAATTTTATGAAAAGCGACTTTAGATAATTATATGTCCTGAAATAGGTAGTTTCGAATTTACACGGAGTTGAAATTTTCTACAAAACTCTTCATTTGTTTCAATAATACTAACGTCTGTTGTCACAACAATAAATGAAACATAAATAAATGGCAATAGTTGAACATCGCAAAAAACAATTTTTTGTTTTTTCAATGAACAACAAACTAGACATTTTTATCCGCTTCCCGTTACTCTTTTAAAAAACAAACTACGAAAACAAATCAATAGATAAAAATCTTCGATGTTTCACTCAACATAAAATTGGTACGGAAAATGCTAGTGTGGTAAATTTTTGGTCATGAATACCTCTTATTACCGAAAATGATATTACCAAATTTCACCAACATCGGGAAAAAGAAATTTACGATATTAATACAAAAAAGGAATTTTCAAGAATATATGACATTCTGTATCTAGGGAACAATGCATTTCCTATGAACTTTTTTTCATAAGCGGCTCTTGAACGAGCCCTTCTTGACCGCAAATGTGAAACACAGCAATGTAAGTATATATTATCAAAATTCCACTCGGAAAACTTCCGAGTTTATCTGATAAAACATTACGAACGTATTCGAATAATATAAATTCCAAATACTGGTGGTCTCGAACAGGTAGTATTGATATCAAGATATCATCTAAATGTTCACTTTTAAAACCATGAAGGAATTTCTTTGTTGGCCCGAAACAAATGGTTATGATCCGAAACAAAATAGCTACCAGAATATTTGGATTCCACCACCATAAATTGGTATAATTTTCAGGATAACACTGAATTCTTCACATGTTCATAGATTGTTAAAGTTGATTTTGGGCATAAAATGCTCGAAATATTTGAATTTATTTATCGTAATTCTCATACTTTGAAGGAGGCGGAAAACAAAACTTTCAAGACCTCTGAGACAGTGTAGTATTCCTGAATGTACACTAATCATGAATTTTGTAGTTCGAAATTGAAGCACAAACAATGAAAATGAATTTTTGGATCACTTGGGATAATAAGTAGAAAATCGATTTTCTTGTCTTCCCTTGACTAGCAAAAATCTCCTGAACTTCTGACTTTTTTTATAGGAGAGCAGTTGATTAGCAAAAATAACAATTTTTTAACAATTTTAAAAAGCCTCGAAAAAATTGGGTGACATTGAAAAAGTTGAAAATAACTTTGAACCTCTATAAAAAATCCTTTGGAGAAGTTATTGTTTAAAAACCGTTTTGGTTTCCAAATTTTTGTTGTATCTCTCCATGAAAATATTGAGAACAACTACTTACATTTGACCCAGGTACAAGCTTTCATCTGAAAACTCAAGCAAGTCACTCAACGGATATTGGGTAACATTATTTTTCCTCCCAATGTATAATATATATATTAAACATTCCGTCTATTTAATAGAGAGTAAAAAACAAATACGTTTCAATATGTTTAAAATATGTTTTTCCGTTAACCAGCTATCGTACCCCTGCGAACGACAACCCTCAGAAGTCGAAACTTGTGTGAGCTAAGGACTAACGGGGTCTTAACTTTTAACGTGTGATTCCTAACACGTGTCGGACGATAGCAAGTGAAAATCGAGCGTTCAGTCTGCGGCTTGAACCACCGATTCACAAATCGGCCGATTCACTGACTGAACAAAGCACCCACGTCAAATCGCCCGGCTACCCATATGCAAACATATCAAGGAATAAATAATGTGCGTATACATGAATACTGCAACTGAAAATTGATGATCCAAATGCTCAATATTTCTTACGACAAATCCATCCTAAATGAATGATTTTTGCGAGCCAACAAGGTGTCACCTTTTGATGTGCGACTTCTACTTTTGACTACTACCTTTAGCAAGCTGTCGCCTCCAAAACTCTCGCCTGCCGGCAGTGTCACAAAAATCCCAGTGCAACAGGTGAAATTCGATCATATGTCACCCATATTTAGAATAACGCAATCGAGAAACATGGAGAGACAAGAGCTGTTGGTCTTTATATTTCTAAGGCTTTTGACCGTGTGTGGCTTAAGGGTTTGCTGGTGTTCCCCAGGAATCCATATTGTCTCAGACCCTCTTTTATTGTATACCAACGACTTATTGATAAAAACGAAGAATTCGAGATATTGCTTTGCTGATGACAACACACTTGTTTCGTAATACCATTTGGATTCCGTAATATAGGCTGCGGATGCACATCTTCACCGGCAGCAGGAGATTTCATACCTTAATGAGGATCTAGAAGTTATTTCGAATTGAGGTGAAACTAACCAGGTTCGATTCAATGCCACAAAAACCGAGGCATCGATTTTCTTCAAAAATATAAATGTCTCCGAACCAGATATATCAATGACAGGACAGACAATTCCGCTTTCTTCTTCGATAAGTTTGTTGAGGGTTGAAATGGACACCAATGTGTCTTGGCACAATCATGTCGCTG
The DNA here is from genome assembly GCF_025532065.1 of Leptinotarsa decemlineata. Lineage (NCBI taxonomy): Eukaryota > Metazoa > Arthropoda > Insecta > Coleoptera > Chrysomelidae > Leptinotarsa > Leptinotarsa decemlineata. The sequence continues at coordinate 3,944,629 of NW_027412549.1, read as the reverse complement.
GAATTGCAAAGGCTGCTTCTCAAAATCTTAGAACACTGTTTCGAACCAGGAAACTGTAAAAACCTCATCAACTGTTTTGCTTTATAAAGCTCAGATCAGACCTTCTTTGGAGTATTGTATTCATGTATGGAGCTACGCCACTAAGCATACCCTTAAGCTGCCGGATTCCATCCGGAAAAGAGCTACCTGCCTGATTTGAAACGCGAAAATCATTTGCAACTTTGTTAGTGTGGAACATCGAAGAAAGGTTGGGGATTTGTCTCTTTTCTATAGATACTTTCACGGGAAGTGTTCCAAGTGATTTGGCACATTTGACTAAATCAAGAATGGTATATATTTTGAGGTTCAATTCAGTACACCACGAACTTCATTGTGAAAGAACTCTTCCATTTGAAGAACTGTGTTTATGTGGAATGAACTTCCTGAGAAACTTTTTCCAACTGGATTTAATCTCCAGCGATTCAAATCCAATATGAAGCGTTACTTTCGCACATGCACCGATTAGAGATTTTTCTGTAATGCTTGTGTTTTGTCCTTGAAGAAAAATAGAAAAGCGATTCAAAACTGAAGCTTCATTTGTTTCATAGAACAATAAGTGACATTTGGATGAAAATGAATGATATAAGCCCTTCAGCACTCTTTGGAACAGGCATTACACACAAGTTTCCTTCAAAGTTTCAGCTTTAAATTTTTTAAATTTTCCGAAGTGTCAATAATATCGGTTCGTTGAAATTTCTAGTGAATATTCAGGGAAGTTTTTTATCTTGTTACGGATTGTTAAAGATGTTTATATTATTAATATAGTGTATAAAAGTTTTCACTTTAATTCTCATGAAGGAGATACTTTTCAAATCGTCACATACAATACCTTGAAAAGGAAAATTATATTTTGAAGTTATATACTGAATTCATTGAAATACTGAAACAAAGCAGGCCAGAAAGTATTTCATCATTAAATTTTCTCTAATTGCAGTTTGAATATTGTTGGGATATACTTCATTTTACATTTCTTTTCTATGTTCACCAAGAGTTTTTATTAAAATTTTAATTTCGTCCAATCAAAATCTAATTTAACTTCAAGTGTTACTGCCATGAATGATTCAAGGTAGGTATATTAAATATTGAAACATTCCTGATTTCACAATTGAGTAGGATGTAATTGAAATTGCATGGGAACGAGTATTTGGTTTCAATTCACGGGAACAATTTGTGCTCTTGACTCGTGATCATTCCAGATGGCTGAGATAACTTTTCAAAATTTCTATTATACCAGTATAATAACAGAGTTTTAAATTCTAATTTGATATATATATATATATATATATATATATATATATATATATATATATATATATATATATATATATATATATATATATATATATATATATATATATATATATATATATATATAGAGGTTGATGGTTAGCACGACTGGCTAAGTTAAGAAATAGCACGGAGATTGAAACGGGTGTGCAGTCGGAGACAGAGAAAAATGAGAACACTTTTTACTTTATTGACTCTTCTTCAGGAACTCTAGATGATAAGATGAAAATTAACAATTGTCAAAATTTGTTGTACATTACTTACGAAAGTTGAGGTTATGTATATGAAGCAAGCATGAGAAGAATTGTTTTCTTAAAACACTTCGAAAATGTGATGATTTATGAACACTCATGATACTGGATAACTGGTTAAAACTGAGAACATTATAATAAAATGTGGATGGCACAATTAAAACAACACAAATACAACAATCTAATGTTATTAGTGCCATCCACATTTTATTATAATGTTCTCAGTTTTAACCAGTTATCCAGTATCATGAGTGTTCATAAATCATCACATTTTCAAAGTGTTTTAAGAAAACAATTCTTCTCATGCTTGCTTCATATACATAACCTCAACTTTCGTAAGTGATGTACAACAAATTTTGACAATTGTTGATTTTCATCTTATCATCTAGCTAGAGTTCCTGAAGAAGAGTCAATAAAGTCTCGAAAGCTTGAACAGAAAAAAGAGTTCTCATTTTTCTCTGTCTCCGACTGCACACACGTTTCAATCCCCGTGCTATTTCTATATATATATATATATATATATATATATATATATATATATATATATATATATATACTCGTTTATTTCTGCAGAATGAGTTAGATGTTCCTTCAGTAAATTAATATTCAAAATTTCAGGATCGTACTATGAATTTTAGTGAAATAACTGCAACTGATTTGTTTGTGATTCTCTTCTCAATTTTTATTTTCGAAATATCGATGGTCTATGAAGCGCAGAATATACAAGGATGTCACACTTTTTTTGAATCCATTTTCATATCTCAGTTGTTGAAACCGATTCAAACCAACAGATCTAACAAAGTGATAATAATGTTAATTCATTAATCATTATTGAAATGATCAGAAAGTATACATGATTTCACAAGTTAATCAACAATGTTCACAACAGAAGCTCAAGATTCAGTGAAACTATCGCTTGTATGTGACGTGCTATCCACATACACAGCAGTAGATAGTGCATTTCTCTAATGTCCCCACCCTTTTATATTTTGAACGGGTCAACTCCAAAATTTGAAATTTGAGATAATGAAATTAATGAATGAACACTTTATTTTGAAGTAGAATTGACAGATATGGCAACTGTGCGGCATCTGGGAAAACATTAAATGGAAAGGGTGATCTTGTCAATAACTACTACAAAATGGCGTAACTTTTAATAATTGACTGAATACATTGACATTTAACTGTATAATATAAGGTTATAAGTTTGAGGTCAGTTCAAAAGATGCTCGAAATGGTTGCCTTGAACGTGGTGACATATGAATATCTCATCCGATAGTCCACGTCGAACATTTTCGAACATAGTAACGTCAATATTTCTACATATAATATTCTCTGACGTATATCCAATATTGAAGCAGGTTCAGTCTCGTACACGTTTTTTTTTCAAATAGCCCCATAAAAAAAGTCCAAATGTGTTAAATCTGGCGAGCGGGCTGGCCATTCTGCATGATCTCGGCGTCCAATCCAACGACCGAGAAAAGTATTATCCAAATAGTTTCTTACTTGTTTGGATTAATGGGGAATACAATATCCACATCAAATTCATCAGGATTCGCTTCGACGATTTCGGTATGAGATGGTCAACAGTAGTTTCCGGCATATTCAAATACAGTTCCCCTGTTGAATTTTGATCAATAAATAGAGGTCCTACAATATGGTTTCCGTATATTCCTGCCCAAACGTTTTTTTTTCTGGATATTGGGTATGAATTTCCCTGAAAACGTGAGTGTTGGTGCCCCCTCCAATAACGGCAATTTTATCTGTGAATATTGCCGTTCAAAAAAAATGTACATTCGTCACCGAAACAAATATTGGGAAGATAGGTAGGATGCTTTGCAATGGTTTCAGTCATGATTTCGCAGAATTCTGTTCTTTGATAAGCGTCATCTTCAGTTGATTGGTGTACCATTTTAATTTTGCATGGATGATACCGATTCCTGTTCAAAAGTTACCTGTACGCTTAACGAATTATATTTATTTCTGGTAACTATTATGTCGATGCGCCACAAATATGGACGGTATTTTATTTTTCTTCATATTGAGAATTATAGCTGAGTTTTGTAAATTTTCGAAAATTTTATTTGGGAGATCAAGACAGAGGTAGTTCTACAAATGTCATCCGAAGAGAGTATATTTTGATTTGATAAAGCAAACTTTTCCATGAGAAATATTTTTGACATATTGGATGAATCCCTATTTGATTTTCTTCAAATGCATGAATATTCTTCGAAAAACCAACCAGCTACAAATTCTATGATGAATGATATTCTTATTCATTTCTATTATACTGATAAAAGAAGTAAATGTTTTATTATCATAGGTGTTTCACAAAGAATGATGTTAGTAGTCTACATAAATGAAAATTGACTTCAAATGCAAATTCACTATCTCTAAATACCTCTGTGCTATGGAAAAAACTCAAGAGAAAAAATTATGTCATTCAAGTACACATAATAGTTCTTATAACACCAAAGTCTGAAAAAAGTCAAGTCTTATTTCTGTTTTAAAATCACCTCATCACTGTTGGTGAAAAATGATTTTACAAATAATAGAGTTAACTACTTCAAATACTAGTTTTTTCTACGTATCACTTCGAATTATTCAATATTATTGAATAGATGACATACTTTCGAGGATAAAAAATGTAGTTAAGTTTGATGTTGATACTTCGCAGAAAAACATGTATGATCCTCTTCAGATTATTGAATGAGGGTTGTATTCTGCAATTGTCAATTTCTTCCGGAAAACATCATAGCCTCAAGGACTTGTTTTTTTTTCATATCTTTTGACGACACCTATGATTGAAAATCTTTTTTTCTGAATAAGTGTGTACATATCCTCTACTGGGTGTGAAATGAGATCTTGATTGTCTTCCTATGATTTGGGGGCTCTTCTTTGATGATATATGATAAGCTGCTTTTGGTTGCATTGGCTACAGTGGAAAACTTTGTTACTATTTTGAACCGAAAAGTTGTCTGTAGATGTTTTTCGATTCTTTTCTCAGAATTTCTTGTCATCGATTGACCCTGATCTGGTTTCGTATATGTAATTTTGGTACCCAGCTGATGTCAGATCCTTTCATGAAGTCGATATTCCGTGTCTTGCTCAATCTTGAGCTTCATAATTTCATAGGAATTTTTATTTTCCTTTGCACCGAGTCTAAAGAAGTATTCGTGAAAAACGAAAATATAATGTGTATAAATGTTTTTTCAAAACCAGAAGATAAACTTACCTACATTACTTCAAGGCATAGATTTTCATAGTCCTAATATAGATATAAGTATAAGACGAATAAAAATAATGATAGTTATCCAATATTTGAAAAATATATGCATTTTTTTTTCAGTGAGTTTTTCAGGATGTTATGGAATGTTAACAAAGCCTCATAGATATTTTTTCAAGGGCTCCATTTGGGATTATCCCATCTATTGAGATATGATAAAAGGGCTCTCAAAGCAAAATTATAATGTTATGTAAATACGATTACTGTCACTGAAAACACTGATTTCTCGATGAAAAACAAGTCGATGATTTGTTGGATTAAAACGAAAATTGTGAATGCTATTCAAATTAATTCACTTATAGGGATACCTGATGAAATGTTATTGCATTTTGAGTGAATTATATATATATATATATATTTATATATATATATATATATTAATATATATATATATATATATATATATATATATATATATATATATATATATATATATATATAGATTCCTTCATATATTTTTAGTCAACTCGTTTTCAAATGCTAATATTGATAATGATAATATTGACCTTTCGTCCAACACCGTTCTCTCTTTGGAATTCAGAAAACATAACTTCTTATCGGATACGATACGATTTGGCTGTATCATCATAACTTCCGAGATAGTATTTCCAGAAATACAAAAAATTTAAAATAAATATAAATATATATATATATATATATATATATATATATATATATATATATATATATATATATATATATATATATATATACATATATTCGGTTTGAGTAGGTTCTTGAATCCTGTTTGGTATAATTGTTTCGTTGTTCTTGGGTTTTGGATTCTCTTGGAAAATGGAAAAGTTTTTTCAATTATGTGTCAAGATGTTCCGCTCCTGGCTGGAGGCTTTTTCAATTGTTTATTTGAAAATTTTTTTTATAACACATTGGATATTTGACTGGTTTTCTTGCTTAAAATGATTGGTAACTTTTCAAAATGTAAATAATGTTGGAGTGCTGTTGTCCTTCTTATTTGATAGTGATTGTTAGTGAAGGTTCTGGTCATGTTTTCCTATGTTTTTGATGTTCATTTTTTGACAATCGGACTGAACGTCGTGTCGTTGCTGCCAACTGCCATTTTTAAGACATATACAGTCGAACCAATTGGCTACCGACGAGTAATAATAACACATTAAAAATAGTCACTATCCCTTATTCTACAAGTATATAATCACATACTCATACTCAATACATTCACTTGTGAAGAACAGATAATATAAGCGTTAATGTCAGAAGAAAAATACTTCTGGGTATAAAAACAAAAAAAAAATAAAAACATTGTGGGGTCCTCCACACAACAACATCGCCCGGGAAACGACGTGGCACTGATTTCGTGTTTGGACTTGTTCGTTTTGTTTTCCCCTTGCACCCCTCAATTATAGTACTTTTAATTTTTTTTCAATGTAAGCGATTCAAGGATAGTGGTCAATCTTATGACTCTCATTTGTAAATTAACATTTATACTGGGTTTCAAAATCATTCTTCCTGATTCTGATTCGGTTGATTGACATGTTGCAATATTCAGGCCTCAGCGTGCGTTTCTCAGAGAACGCAAATCTTTTTTTTAGTGTGTAGGGAGTTAGCATAATCTCAAGTTCAAGTTTACGAGATTCAGCGCGAAAATCTTTTGAACCCCTTTTTCCAAGGCAGATAGCAGCCATGGGACAAGGGTAGCGACCGCACAAACTTGAACATTAAACATTAAAATAATGAAATTGTCTCCTCTGATAAACGCAACCCCAATTGAAACTTTTCAATGGACTAGTTGTCAGTAAATTTTCAAATTTCTTCAAAAAAAGTATCTTCAATGATTCACAGTAGGTACTATTGTAGTGATGCAAATGAATAATTATAATCATAAACCTCTAATAGTGAACCCAGATAATTATTATGAGCCCCTGAAAATCATCTCGAAACGTGCCATTATTAAAGAGTTTCTGATAGGATTTACTTCCCTCTCTTGACTCGTTTAAATAGATATGTCTGTTGTACTGTTTAATAATTGTATATTGAATTACTAAACAAGTAAGAAAATTGGAACCTTTGCCGTAAAATGATTCCAACAAAATACACCAGACGTAACACGCTTACCAACGCATTTTTTACTAAGAAATTTGGTCTCATCAGAATATTATTTATACAATTCTGGCCGTAGCCAGAAAACAATTTCGGGGGGGTTTGGTTTGGTGGAGCAGTAGAAAAACATGAAATGAAAAAATAACAAAAGAAAGAAAATTGTTTTTCATGATCATTTATATATATATATATATATATATACAGAGTGACCCATTTGAAAGCGGGCCACCTCTCTAAAACTGTTATTTATTATCCGATTCAGAAGTTTTTTTTTTCAATAGATAGAGCGTCAATAGTTCTATTAGAGTGCTGTGAAGTCGAAATATAAATAAAATTTTCAAGGCCTACTTCGAATTTTTTTCAAGGTCAAAAATCCAAAAAACATACTAGCGATTTTTTTATATGAAATTTGACGACGCCACTGGATTTGTGATGCTTTCAAATGGTTGTGACTGAAATTTCAAGATAAAATAATGTTTTTTAACAGAAATATGGCATAAGTAAAATATACCAATCACTGTCAAAATAATTCAAATAGTTGTATATTAAATAACAATTTTGTAAATAATATGGTTTGAAATACTTCTTCAGAACATAACAACTTTATGTGCGATATAGTTATCTTTATTAGCACACTGCAGTTTGTTGTCAAAGAATAGAAATACACATCTTTATATCATAATATAATTATCAATATTAAAACCATAAATGAACCACTACAAAAGAATGTATTAACATGACAATGCCCACACATTAAATTTTGGACTGTTCCACCAAATCTCCATTCAATTCGATACATTTATCATATCGTTTTCTAATGTTAACCAAAACATTCAATAATTGATTTGGGGTGATATCTCTGCAAGCCTGTCTTATTCTTTCACGCAGTTCCTCTTTGCTCGTTGGGCGAGTTTTGTATACTTTTTCCTTAACGGTGCCCCATAAAAAAAAATCAAGTGGAGTCAAGTCCGGGGATCTGGGGGGAAACTCAATCAGTGAACTATTTCGCCCTATCCACCGATTAGGAAAATTTTCTTCCAGCCAATCTCTAACAATCCTGCTATTGTGGATGGAACAGCCATCTAATTGAAATAGAATATGGGCCTCTTCTGCTAGTGGAAGTTCATCCATAGCGTTGGAAAACTCGTTTTTCAAAAAATTCAAAAAAATTTGACCATTCAAATTGTTTTCAAAAAAAAAGGGCCAATTATTCTGGTATGTAATATTCCGCACCAAACATTTATTTTTTGGGAGTACTGTCTTCTGCAATTTATTATCCAATGTGGATTTTCTTCCGTCCAGTACCTTGAATTTTGAGAATTAACTGTTCCATTGGTTGTGAATGTTGCCTCGTCACTGAACAAAATTTTTTTCAGAAAATTCCTGTTATTTAGATATTCTCCTTGAGCCCATAAACTATACTCCATCCTCTTTTCATTATCGCCTTCTTCTAAGGTGTGAAGAAACTTTGGTTTAAAGGGCTTCATATTATTATATTTCCTAAGATTTCTCCTTATTGTTTCACGCGGTAAGTTGATGTCCAAACTTGCAATTCTCACACTTGTTTTCGGATTATTATTAAAATAATTTCGAATTCGTTCAGAATTATTTCGTCTCTGCCTTTGTACAGTATTAATATTCTTCAGGATATGTTTACTAACAGCTCCATACTGATTGAAAATTTTGTTTACTCTTCCAACTGTAGCTCTGCTAATATTTCGACGCTCCGGATGCATGTTATTGAAAATTCTACATACTTCCCTTTCGGATCTGTCGTTGTTACCACGAAGTTTTACTATTTCAATTTTCTCCTGCAAAGTCAAATTATCTGCCATACTTCTTTATTAGTGTAGGTACTTGAAGAGTTATAAACTTCACTATTAATACTGACAAATTTGTGTCTTTTCGTCTTTTATTTTAATGACTTGTCATCTCCACGGCAACTTAACTTTCAAAGCCTTCTAATAAAAATAATATTTTCGAAATGTGGCATCCCAAACATGTTTGAATGAAACCAAGATATGTAGATATTCGGAATAACTGACAACCACCAAAGAGGAACTGCGTGAAAGAATAAGACCAGGCTTGCATAAATGTTACCCCAAACCAATGATCGAATTTTGATCGAATCTTATGATTAGTTAGCATTAGAAAATGGTAGAATAAACGTATCGAATTAAATCGGAAATTAGTTACAAAGTACGGAAATTAATGTCTGGGCACTCTCATCTCAATCCATTTTTTTGTTGTAGTTCATTTATTTCATCAGTATTGGTTATTATTGATTATTGAATATTGATTACTATTTGATGTAAAGATGTATATTTCATTTCTCTGATGACAAAAAAACTGCAGTGTTTTGATGGACATAACTATCTTCTATACTTTATGGAGTTCTGTTTGAAAGAAACATAATTTGACACCATTTTGAATAACTGCTGTTTACAAGCTCGACTGCTAACGACGTGAAAGAGCATTTTAAACGATATTATTAATAATATTGTGATTTAATATGACGACAATTCGAAATATTTAGATAAAGTGATAAAAATTTTACTTATGCTATATTTCTGTTAAAAAAACATATTTCATCTTGAAATTTCAGTCACAACCATTTGAAAGCATCACAAATCCAGTGGCGTCGTTAAATTTCATATAAAAAAATCGCTAGTATGTTTTTTGGATTTTTGACCTTGAAAAAAATTCGAAGTAGGCCTTGAAAATTTTATTTATATTTCGACTTCACAGCACTCTAATAGAACTATTGACGCTCTATCTATTGAAAAAAAAAAACTTCTGAATCGGATAATAAATAACAGTTTTAGAGAGGTGGCCCGCTTTCAAATGGGTCACTCTGTATATATATATATATATATATATATATATATATATATATATATATATATATATATATATATATATATTTGAAAACTATCACAGAAATATTAACATTTATTTACAAAATCACATTTAGTTTTCTAGCTTTCTTTGCAGAAAACAAATAAATTACCTCCTTGGTGTCGATGTCAATTCTACGGTGGATTGACATTAACGTCAAACCGTTTAATCGTTCCTGGAGTGGAGTTTTGAGGCGTTTCAGAGAAGAGAAAGTCCTCTCAGGGGTACATGTGGAAACAGGTTGTGTTGCCAAGATCTTTGAAAGTTTGTTTGCACATTGCCGTAAAGTTTTTCTATTGTGTTTCGGGGAAGATTTTTTCAATATTCTCTTTCAAACACTCGGTTCATTTTGCGAAGTACTTGCTAGAATTTCTAACGGATTCTATAATACTAATAGTATCTGTATCTGTATAGTGGGGAGGGTGAGTGTAGGCCCACATGCGACCCATTGTACATCCTACTAAGGAGTTGTCCCCCTAGGTCATCGTCGATCCTGTCCTTTCCAGGAAGGCGAGCAGGTCCCTCGTTTGTGTCATCATGGCTTGAAACAGAATGGAGCCTGGCTCCTTCACCTTTCGACTGATATACGTCAAGGAGACAAACGAGTCAAGACTGATTTATGGGATGGCGGCATGAATGTCCTCAGACATCAGTACTGCCCTTCACATGGACCCCTACCTGGCTGGGGTGTTCGGATGAAGATATCGTTCATCTTTTAACGGAGGACATTGAGGCCTCACTCAACAGAGTGTCTGGGCCCTCTATTTCGGAAGAGGTCGTCTACAGCATAATCCATAGCTTCCCTAACTAATGGATCATCGTGGGTTTCTGCGCAATCAAAGACTTGCCAATTCCTCGACTGAATGGACTACTTGATGAAAGGCAGCTGCAAATCTCTGCGTATGGCTTCATTCCGTACGAACCACGGAGCATTCACTATCACCCGTATTATTTTTATTTTGCAATCTCTCCGGAATGTAGATATTAGACGGAGCCGCTTATCCCCAGACGCCTGAAGCATACATAATGACAGGCTTGAACATCGTTTTATAGAACGTAATCTTGTTCTTTAGGTTTCATTTAGAACGGCTGTTGATCAGAGGGTACAGACTTTTGATCCGATCATCGATCGTAGCCTTCATGATTGTGATATGCGGATTCCAGGTGAGCCTACGGTTTATTAGAAGGCCGAGTAACTTTACCCGCGCTTGCCAGTCGATCTCCCTTCCAGAGATCCTCACTTTTCTGGTCTGAGAAGATTTCAATATTTTCATGGTTATCTCCTGAGTCTTGTCCGGGTTCACTCGGATCTTCCATTCGAGGTACCAACGCTCGAAGTCGTCCAATGCACGTTGCATGTAGACAACACCGAGCTTTCGATCCATGGAAGATGAGAGAAGAGCCGTGTCATCGGCGTACAGAGATATCTTCACACGCTCAGACCTCGGGAGGTAACTGGTGTAAAGTGAGTACAGCGTAGGGGAGAGCACGGCCCCCTGCGGCACTCCAGCGAGGATCTCTCTGTTGTCTGACAGAGAGTCCTTTACTCTAACCTGAAATGTTCTGTCATTCCTGAGAGACCCAATCCACCAGATCAGGCCCCGAGGCAGATCGAACGCGATTAGTTTATTCAGAAGGCCTTCATGCCATACACTGGACAGGTCACTAAGAGATATCAGCAGGTGTAGACCGAAACTCGCCGAACACACACTCTCTCATTGACGATAACTCCTGACACTCGCATAGGACATGCCTGACAGTTTCATCTTCCTGTTCTCACATCCTGCATAGAGGTGTGTCCACTAGCCCCATATTATGGAGGTGTTTCCTTAGTTGACAGGGGCCAGTCAGAAATCCTACTGTTAAGCGTAGATTTTTCCTGGTCATCGTTAGATATTTCTTCGGCGTCAGCTTCCCAGGGTCGCCCAGGGTGATCCCGGCAAGATTGCATCCTTTGATTTCATCCCATCTCATTAGGGATTGAGCGTGGGTATAACATTTGGCTAATTCCGCAATTGTCGAAGTGGCCGTAGGTGCCACAGGGTCCTAAAATTCTCAGTCCAGCCGGCGATTACCTTTACTCTTGTCGTACTCTCTAATCCACACCAGGATAATGTTATTATCTACCGAGGCTTTGGCTAAATCTTGGTGGCACTCTAGTACTAGGCCTGAGGTAACACGTCTGTTCTAGGCTAATAGGGCTTGTCTGCTATCAGTGCAGATTTTTATTTTTATGCCAGAAATTCTTTTCCTGGTTATTTTTTTGTGGCAATTTAGATACCACCCAGTTCTATTTGAACCACGCTGGTATTTTCCCATTCCCCATTTAATCCTTAGGCTTAGTGGTCTGGAGTACACTCCATATCCTGAGCCTTCTTTGGTTTTTAAGCCATCTATATTATTAAACACAAACCTGGGTACAATTGTATCACTGGTTGCCTAGAGCAGAGGTTGCTCAGTAAGCACTTCTTGCCATAGACTCAGCCTTAATTGACCCATTCCTACTTTAAGGTTTCCACCAGCCATGTTCAATCGTAACATGGCCATTAACGCAACCTCCTTAACATACAGGTCCAGAGGAGACAACCAGTAATCAATTCCATTGCCGCGGTTGCTGTTATTCTCATGCTCCTGCGATGTTCAAACAAGCCAAACGTTGTATTTGATATAATTTTTGGATGGCCGTTGCTTGTAGAACTTCGGGGGGATCAATCCCCCTTGATCCCCCTAGCTACGGCCTTGATATCGAAAATTTCTCAAGTAAAAATCAGCAAACAATTCGTTACGAAGTGTCACAATTTGTGACATTTCGTAACGCCCCTTCAAACTAATCTTGGAATAAAACGCGATAAAAACCGCAGAACATAAAATGTCGTTGACAAAAGATTCGAAATTCATGAAAACTGATAGATTTTTTTTTATTTCGCGAATATAAATAGCCAGTAAGCAACACGGGAATAACTGTCGATTTGCCACGTAGATATTGACAAAAAAAAACCGCTATTATTTCAATATGCACCTAACATCTGCCCCGCCTCGAGCTCCTTCACGGATAAAAAAATTAAGAAATAACTTGCACCACATGCAGTCTTCCAATAGTCATAATACTCCACCCATTCTCACTGTGAGGCTATTAAATTCGATGCCCGGCCCGGATGTGGCTCTTATTCCGGAAGTGACACAACAGTGCTGGGCGGTCATAGGCGGTCCTTCTACAACTATTGTTTGTTTACGTTTCTATTACGACCCGATTGAATTATTTGAATCGGTAACAATGGCCGGTTGCGCCGTTGTTCCAAAGAAAATGAATTATGCGGAGGTCAAAGGTTCTTGTTGTTTGCTGAAGGTAGGATGGTAACTATGTAAGTTCACGGGTCAGCGTTATGGGAGTAATGTTGGGACGGGCTCCGGATCTTTGGAATGATAGGATTATGAAATAACGGGTGTTTTCAGAAGAAAAGGAAGGTTTCATTTAGATTAGTTATCATTCGATTGAGTTTAAGGAATTCAGCTATTTATATATTCCAAACACATATCTTTAAACAGCAGAATCTACAATGTGCAAAAGCTAAATGGAAGAAATTCATTATTTCGGTTACGGTACATATTTCAACAAAATCCTGGAACACGTCAAATTTAAATTATAATTTGACTTACTTCAACGGAAAAATGCTACCCCTACCTTCAATCCCCGTCGAATGACAGGTACAACCCCCAATTTTTTATAAGGGAGATATAGGCTTGAGATACGTTTGAAACGTCTCTTCATTCTCTATACAAAACTGTAGTTACTGAAATTCGATAAAATACACTCAAAACTTATTTCATGTTGAGGTATTGATAATAAGAAAGTAAGCAAAAACCATAGCAATGTTCCTTTTAGATGGTATCCTTTGAAAAACTGTAAATCATATTCATGTCAACTTACTTTCTATGTTACAACATTATTTGTCAGTATTTTAATTTTACCTCAAAGTTCGTTAACTTCAAGTCTGACAAATGGTTAGATTAACGGAAATGCAAATAATAACACTTTTACAAATGATTGGTTACGGAGATGAAACCCGAACACAACAGAAAATAGCTCGCCTATTTCATGGGAACATTCCTAATTTACTGCCCATATGTCAAAAAACAATAAGCAAAATAAAGGATCAGTTTCGCGAGCTTGGTCAGCTTGGCGAGCTTGGCAGATAAAAAAAGCAGCTGCCAATGCAATGAGTGATGAACTCAAATTAGATGTGATGCTTGAGTTTGAGGAAAACCCATATACATCGAGTAGACATGGATCCACTACATTCAATGTTAGCCAATCATCGAAAGTAAACATATTAAAAAAAATAAAATGCATACCTGATGAGTGTACTTCATCTCTTAAAGGGCATGCTAATCGGCAAAATTGCCGCTACTGATCAACGGAAAATCCTCACTGGATAAGTGAAGAACACACGCAATACCCTCAAAAGGTTAATGTTCATGCAGGGATAGTAGGAAACCATATCATTAGTCCCTTTTCCATAGAGAGCAACTTGAATTGCGATAATTATTTGACACTACTTCAAAATGATGTCATTCCAAGTTTAGCAAATTCATATCCTGATCCAGGAAGCCCACAAGTTTCAGTGAGTCCGATATGGTTATAGCAGGATGGAGCACCACCTTATTACCAAGTTATTGTCCGACAATATCTCCATACAATATTTTCCATTTTTCATCGTTATATTTTTTTATGGGGATATGTAAAGAGCAATGTGTACAAAGCTGAACCATCAGATTTGAATGATTAGGCCGGTCCCTGAAATGTTAAATAATGTTAGAAGCCAGTTTTATTTGAGATTAGGATGTTGCCAAGACGATCGCGATGAACATTTTGAACATCTGCTTCGTTAGCATCTACAGTTCTTTTTCGTATTCTACATTTCATTACGTTTTGCATTACATTTTAGTTTTTGAGTGTATTTTATCAAATTTTGGTAACCACATGATTTTAATTTATTTTATCCTCATTGTTGCAATAAACTCGAAAGCGATAATATTTTTGAATAGAGAATGAAGATACCTTTCAAACGATGAATCACAAGCCTATACTTCTCATTTAAAAAATTGAGGGTTGTACCTGTCATTCGAAGGGTGTTGAAGGTAGGCGTAGCATTTTTAATTTGAAGAATGTCAAATTATAATTTACATTTGACGTGTTTCGGATTTTTTTCAATATGTACAGTAATTGAAATAATGAATTTATTCCATTTGGCTTTTACACACTGTCTAATATTTTAAAATTATGATAATTAATGAATTGATGGATATAGTCGTTAGTACGTGGTAGGAGATCATAATGAAGAAAATATAAGTGAACCAAATCGAGAAAACTCCTCTTCGGCTCAACATAATAACACCACTGTCACAAGTGTGAAATCTGTGGTCTATCTAATGACACATCAGGTCAGTTGGTTCATTTCAAATATATTTTAGTTTTTAAGGCAGAGCTGACTTAATTGTTCACTATCGATGTCGGTTAATGACTCATTCAGTCATTTTGCTGTTTCGATGTTATATGTGCGCATTTGGGAATCAGAAACATGGTGGAGTTCAAGTCAAGAATATTTCCAAATTGTTATTGAATCTTTCGACGAACTAGTTTACCCAAATTGAGTATTTGATTGAACTATTGAATTTCACTCAGAAGCAATCGGTTTGGGTATGTTTTTTTGTTATCTGGAGGTTTTTTTGATGACATTAATTTGGTTGAGAATTTTGGACTGTTTGACCAACAAAAGCTTGTTTTACACTGATAGAGCAGCTGAAACATAGTTGATTTATGTTAGAAAATGCAAATAATAAGAGCTGGTTATGCATCTGAATGCATATTGGTTGCGAATGAAAGAAATATTTCAGCTGATTTCCCGAAACGAAAGAGTCGAGAACCCGGTGTCAAACATTAACACATTTTCATTTGAACTTGTACATTTGAAAACGATAAAAGCTAAATTGTTTCAACCGTACCAAATATACTCTACTCTACTTAGAAATGCATACTTATTATTCAAGGATCTTATCAGTTCATCTTTTGTTCTAGCATTCACTAGAACAAACTAAATATTAAATCTTGTTTCAAGAAGTGAAAGTCACTTGTTCGATTTCATAGACATGGAAGTTTAAGTGAGAAAAATTGTTGAAACCAGTGTATATGTCCCGATTTCTTCATATCGATGATAAAAAAGTTCCATTCAATACAGTCCACTGTTCATTTTTACTATAACGCAATAACCATTTCAATAAAATCAAGTCCATTTTCACCGTTATATTTATGAAGATTCCGAGTTCTTCTACTGTTGGTCTCAACTGACACCTGCAACATATACCTACTACTACGAAAAGGTTGTGTCACAGTTCTGACGTCTAGGAAAGTAATTGGGATGGGTCTGGGATTGAAAATAGAAAAAATAGAAAAATTGAATCTTTCTCAGAAATAATCGATGAAGCTTGTTCTGTTTATTCTAATCGATAGAATTGTATGAAGAAGTGTTTGAAGGAAAAACGGTTGAAATAAAAAAATATTTATAACATTTCAAGAAAAATGATAATTTTTTCATTGAACATTTCTGGAGTTTTCTCCAACACCGAACCGTCATTTTAACACCTCGACACTCCAGTAATATTCATTATTACACCAAAGGTTCCAAACAGAGCATCGCAAGTACAATTTCTTCATTCATATAATATAATAATATAATATGAGTATTTTCAAGTGATGAAATGATGAACCAAAATCTGAAAACGTATCAAACTATCACCCAGCTTTCTCCTATAAACAATCCTCACAATTTTGAAGTCTTCTGTGAGTCGCTATGTTTTGCGTTTAGGGATGTTTTCGTGAGATTTTTCGTTCTGATTTATTTTATACGGTAGTTGTATACCTATACTAAGCGAATATTTAGATTTATCAGCAGGTGAGTAGGTGAAAGAGGTATTTAAACATACGTATAAAAAGTTGTAGTTGATGGCGTAGATTATGCGAGTTGAATGGAAAAATTGCGAGGAAGATCCTCAACTGCTTTAGTAAGTTAGTTAGTAGTAGTTAGTAGTTAAGTCGAGATCTAACTACTACGTTTGCAGAAAGCGTAACTGGTATATATCAATGGTAAGGATAGCAGTGAACGGTACAATATAACGAAAAAGATAGATTTTTGATATTTTATCAGGTTGATACCGCTCCAACCAACGGTTTTCTGCATACTATGATATTGATATTTTTCATTTATATCTAGATTTCATGTATATAAAATTGATATCAATTTTAATATTCAAATAAACTACTCATGAAACTGCATAATCTCAAACAGTAGAAGTTGACAGCCTACTTCATCTCCTAAAGACGTCAATTTGTTTGGTGAAATGTGCGTCGAGTATTGCAGTTCTCGTTTTTGGAATTTGTTTCACGCCAGAGATTCCAGTTTCACCTTTCAGGTCTTATATGTCTGTGAAATTTCATAAAACAAACCGCTGTGAAACCTATTTTAACTGTACTGTATTATTCATAAAATGAGTGATGATAATACATCGACTAGACTGAAAGCGAAGCGCGTGCGATTCCCTGATGCAGATCGGCCATTAAAAGCGTTTCTGAGTAGTAAAGTGTAACTAGATAACACACATAGGAGAAAATTAGCGCAAGTTTAATGTACAGGTGAGTGGTGACGTCGCTTTTTGGCGTAAAGCTCGCGAAGTAATGAAAATTGCTGTTTTATCGCGATCTTGGGTTATTTATTAAGCTCGACGATTTCACACCATTCACATGTATGTTGCATGAGTTTACCTAGTTATTACTTCCAATAAAACAACCTACTTTTTTGTAGGCGATAGTTATTTCAGTATGGTATGATTACTGGCAGTTTGAATTAAATGCGATGGGAGGGGTTAATATACCAACTGTTGGTTGTTTATGGCAGTTTATTCACGGCAGATATAGATTGTCATATCGTATTTTATTATGTCGCCATATATGGAAGTGATTTTTTCAGATCAGGAACGAGTGAACATTTTTTTTTCATATACATCAATTAACTTTTTTCTCCTCTGAAAAAACATAACCATTTTATATGTTAGAAAGATATATAGATAGACAAAGGAGTGGAAGAAAGCCTAATTTCTATGATAGCGTTCTATCCATCAGATTGAGAAATTTTACTGGTAGTCATCGATGACACAAAAACTGTCAGTATAAATAGCGGTATCCCACTGGGATCAGTCCTAGAACCTATGTTGTGGAACATCCTGTATGTTGACCTTTTTTTAATAGAATTACTCGATGTAGTTGATTTGGTAAGGTTTGCAGACGACGTTGCAGTAGTGGTGGCAACCAGAAGCGACGATCTCTTAATGTATGTAGCCAATAGAGCAATACTATGAGTATTGAAGTGGATGAAAAGTAGGCGCCTAAAACAAGCCACAGGAAAAATCGAAGTCGTGCTCCTGACAACGCGTAAAAAATAGGAGTAATGGAATTTGATATCGAAGCGAAACAGATTGGACTAAGCAAGGGGTAAGGGCAAGGGGTAAGGGGTACGTCGAAGTATGGCTCGACAGTGCGCTGACCTTTACAGTGCATATATGAAACAAAGTGTATTCAAGGCGGAGAAAACAACTACAGTGCTAGCAAACATGATGCCCAACATCGGAGGTTTCCGAGGCCCAAAGAGACGAATCATGTCTAATATAGTTCATTCATAAATTCTGTATATCTCGCCATCCTAGTATACCGCAATGTAAGAAACTCGTCCAGAAATCAAAAGCACTGCAGAGAAAAATGAATATTCAAACGTGCAGCTCAAATAGAACGATATCCGACAGTATGCATTATAGCGGGGATTTCAATGATAAAAATTCAAGCAATGGAGAGAATACAACCTTACAGTGGTTTGAGAAGAACTGCAGCCGGGGAAAACATCATGCATAGGTTGCAACTGAAACTAGACAGTGGTCTCTATGGGAGATGGACGCACCGACTCATTCCCAACGTAGAGAGCTGGGATAACCGACCCTTGGAGAAGTAGATTACTACCTTACAACCACTTTTTTTGGACACGGCTGCTTCGGTAAATATCTTCACGACAGAAGAAAATCGGACTCTGCATCCTGCACTCAATGTAATGTAAATGATAATGTGGAGGACACGCTTTGTGTAAGATGGACAAAAATGCGTGCGAAATACCACCGAGAAACCTGAAAAATATTTAGCCTTGAACATATGATGGAAAATCTCAAAGGACTTGCTATCGTCCAACCCGTGTTAGGAATCATATATTAAATGGTAAGACCTCGTTAGTCATAAGCTCGCATAAGTTTCGACTTTTGAGAGTTGTTATATATATATATATATAAACAGCTGTCTCACCCCTACGAACGACAACTCTCAAAAGTCGAAACTTATGCGAGCTTATAACTAACGAGGTCTTACCTTTTAATATATGATTCCTAACACGGGTTGGACGATAGCATGTCCTTTGAGATTTCCCATCATATGTTCAAGGTTAAATATTTTTCAGGTTTCTCGATGGTATTTCGCTCGCATTTCTGTCCATCTCACACAATGCGTGTCCTCCACATTATCATCTACATTACATTGAGTGCAGGAGGCAGAGTCCGATTTTCTTCTGTCGTGAAGATATTTACCGAAGCAGCCGTATCCAAAAAGTGAATGTAAGGTAGTAATCTACTCCTCCAAGGCTCGGTTATCCCAGCTCTCTACGTTGGGAATGAGTCGGTGCGTCAATCTCCCATAGAGACCACTGTCTAGTTTTAGTTGCAACCTATGCATGAGGTTTTCCCGGCTGCAGTTCTTCCCAAACCACTGTAAGGTTGTATTCTCTCCATTGCTTGAATTTTTATCATTGAAATCCCCGCTATAATGCATGCTGTCCCAGCGGTTATCGTTCTTTATGAGCTGCACGTTTGAATATTCATTTTTCTCTGCAGTGCTTTTGATCTCTGGACGAGTTTCTTATGTTACATTGCGGTATACTAGGATGGCGAGGTATACAGAATTTGTAAATGAACTATATTAGACATGATTCGTCTCTTTGGGCCTCGGAAACCTCCGATGTTGGGCATCATGTTTGCTAGCATTGTAGTTGTTTTCTCCGCCTTGAATACACTTTGTTTCATATATGCACTGCAAAGGTCAGCTTACTGTCGAGCCATACTTGGACGTACTTCACCCCTTGCTTAGTCCAATCTGTTTCCCTTCGATATCAAATTCCATTACTCCTATTCTTCTACGCGTTGTCAGGAGCACGATTTCGATTTTTCCTGTGGCTTGTTTTAGGCGCCTACTTTTCATCCACTTCAATACTCGTAGTATTGCTCTATTTGCTACATACATCAAGAGATCCTCGCTTCTGGCTGCCACCACTACTGCAACGTCGTCTGCAAACCTCACCAAATCAACTCCATCGAGTAATTCTATTAAAAAAAGGTCAACATACAGGATGTTCCACAACATAGGTCCTAGGACTGATCCCAGTGGGATACCGCTATTTATACTGACAGTTTTTGTGTCATCGATGGCTACCAGTAAAATTTCTCAATCTGATGGATAGACCGCTATCATAGAAATTAGACTTTCTTCCACTCCTTTGTCTATCTATATATCTTTCTAACATATAAAATGATTATGTTTTTTCAGAGGAAAAAAAAGTGAATTGATGTATATGAAAAAAAAATGTTCACTCGTTCCTGATCTGAAAAAATCACTTCCATATATGGCGACATAATAAAATACGATATGACGATCTATATCTGCCATGAATAAAATGCCATAAACAACCAACAGCTGGTATATTAACCCCTCCCATCGCATTTAATTCAAACTGCCAGTAATCATAACATACTGAAATAACTATCGCCTACAAAAAAGTAGGTTGTTTTATTGGAAGTAATAACTAGGTAAACACATGCAACATACATGTGAAAGGTGTGAAATTGTCGAGCTTAATAAATAACCCAAGATCGCGATAAAACAGCAATTTTCATTACTTCGCGAGCTTTACGCCTAAAAGCGATGTCACCACTCACCTGTGCATTAAACTTGCGCTAATTTTCTCCTATGTGTGTTATCTAGTTACACTTTACTCGACGCACATTTCAACAAACAAATTGACGTCTTTAGGAGATGAAGTAGGCTGTCAACTTCTACTGATTGAGATTATGCAGTTTCATGAGTAGTTTATTTGAATATTAAAATTTTCTTATTGATATCAATTTTATATACATGAAATCTAGATATAACTGAAAAATATCAATATCATAGTATGCAGAAAACCGTTGGTTGGAGCGGTATCAACCTGATAAAATATCAAAAATCTATCTTTTTCGTTATATTGTACCGTTCACTGCTATTCTTACCATTAATATATACCAGTTACGCTTTCTGCAAACGTAGTAGTCAAAGGACTTGCTATGGTCTAACCCGTGTGGGGAATCATATATTAAATGGTAAGACCTCGTTAGTCATAAGCTCGCATAAGTTTCGACTTTTGAGAGTTGTCGTTCGTAGGGGTGAGACAGCTGGTTAACGAAAAAACAGATTTCCAATGGATTTTTCCAAACAGAAAATATCTAATGGAATCGTACATACAAAGCAATGCAGACGAGACAGGAGAGGGAAAGTGGAAATTGAAGTATCTAGTTTATATATATATATATATATATATATATATATATATATATATATATATATATATATATATATATATATATATATATATATATATATTTTGTTTTTGTCCGATCTTTGGATATGTCACGGGTCAAGTACTGGAGTGACGTGAGAGCGTCACTCCAGTACTTGACGTGCTACGATGCACTATAAATGCCTTCAATAGTGCATCGTGGCAGGTGATACTGGAGTTACTTAGGAGTAGGGGAATTAATGATAGCATAATTATCATAATGGCATCCTATCTACCAGAAAGAGAGAATATTCTGGAAAAAATAAGGGACAAAACTTGAGCTCAGTTTTTGGCCCTACTTGAATATATTATAAGATGGTCTATTTTTGATAAAAATGCCCGTAGGGATCAAATTAGTCGACTTTGCTAATGATGTGGCGATGATCGTTGCAGAAATAAAAAGAGAAAAACTTTTAATGAACACTGCAAACAGGGCTCTGTTGCTAGTGGCAGACTGGATGGAAAGTAGACTTCTCAGTTTTCCTCCAGAAAAAACCGAAGCAGTATTGCCCACTGAAAGGATAAAACTGGGACTAATGACTTTTGATCTGCAAGGCACATAAAACTGAGCAAAGCTGTTAAGTATCTTGGGGTATGGCTTAACACGAAGCTCACCTTTGCCGAATACGTAACCCGAAGTATCCTCAAGGCAGAAAGAACAGTTTTTGCGCTAGCCAATCTGATGTCCAATGTTGGGGGTCCTAGGTCCTCCAAGAGAAAGATTTTGTCTGGAGTACACTCCTAGTTTTTGTACGGTTCACCATCATGGCACACGGTAACATAAAATAAAAAATTAGTCCAAAAACTCACCGGCCTACAAAAGAAATTAACAATTAGAACATGTAGTGCATATAGAACTATATCTGCAGAAGCAGCATGTTTTATCATTGGATTTCCACCAATCTCCAAGTAATCGAGTGTAATATGCAGGCATTTGCAAGGGAATCGCTAAATAAAATTTGATGAATAACTGGCAACGAAAATGGGATAGCGGTCAAAACGGTAGATGGACACACCGGTTAAAACCTGCATTAGAGAGTTGGTTGAATCGAACCTACGTAGAGGTTGACTATTACCTCACCCAGGTACTGTCGGGGTATGATTGTTTCCGTAGGTACCTATATAATCGTAGAAGAGCAGAATCTCCAGATTGTCTTTGCTACAATGCAGACGACGACGTAGAACACATTTTTTTTCTGTATAAGATGGGAAAGTGCGAGACTTCTGTATGTACGTGAAACAAACACCATATTTAATGCCGAAAATATGATGGAAAGTCTTTTAAGTGGCGAAGAGACCTGGAACAAAACCTATAGGATGATAAGAGAAATCATCAAAATTAAGGAAAGAGAGAGCAGGTGACGAGAAACTCGAGTAATAAGTTCAAAAAAACTTGAGATCAGTCGTAGCCCATATCGATGACCAAATGTAATAGTTAGCTGCCAAAAGTTCGTGATAATAACTGTGATATTTTCTTTAAATATATATGTAAACGTCCTATAGTTCTTAAATTTACTTTCAGTGTTTCACAGAAACACTGCCTAGGGCATACGTATCGAAGTAATGCGAGAGCCGTTTCCGGTACGTATTGCTGAGCAAAGGGGGAGGGGTTTTAGTCGGTAGAAATCCGGCACAGAGTCTATGAAGCCTCCCCCTCCTCCTTCAAAAAAAAAGACAGTGGTAGAATGCTGAAACATTTGCGATGATTCTCATTGCAGAACTGGAATTACCCCATGAAATAATGCCATAGGAAATTCTATGAATCAGAGAATAGAAAATGTTAAGTTGAACATATTCATTACAATCCCGGATATATAAAATTAAAAATCTGGAAGTGAGGCAATGACTGTCATATCAGTTGTTAGGAGTATCCAAATCGTTGATATGATGACAGTGGAATTAATGATGCTACGGAATGGTTCAAAACTCACCCACGGAAGTGGAAATAACTGATGACAAGATATTAGCGTTGCGTCGGTGGGAAAAAGCACTTCCATAGCTATTTTTCAACTACAAAACTATAAATATCTCAACAATGCCCTTACTTGGGTATAACTATGGTCATTGTGTATATGATTCACGGTTGTGGGTTCACATATGCAGCCTACTTGTTATTTTCTGCCATGTCGTACGCACCCTAGCCTTAAGAATATTATTTTTTATCACCGAAAGAATTTTCTACATACCACCATTGAACCCACATATTGTTTATTCTTCCATTGTTACATTAACAATGGCTAGAGAGCAAAGCTTCGACGAGGGTCTCTAATTAATTTTTAAAAAAGGCCGAACTGGAACATATTAATATTTATCACTTCACTCAGTTCTTGAATATTCATTTGTACACAGTTTGTTATGAATGCTTTTTGAATCCAGCAAACAAGAATACTCAGCCAAGTGTGACAAAAATTTTAAAATATCAGTCGAATATTTTAAATTCTGTCATATTTCACTCATTTATGTCACCTATAATACCGCATGCCGCGCGGCTGATTATTTTGAAAAGAATAGGCCGTCATTTAAAAAAATCAAGTAATTCTCATATAAAAATTCTAGAAAAAATTCAAGAATTGAATCTGAAAATAATCACAAATAAAAAAAGGACTTACCCCACAGAAGTGATATATAAGGAAACATTGACTTTAGACATAAGGCAACTTTACTTCTTCAAAACTGTTAAAAGGAAACACGAAAATAAACATGAACTCGAAAAAATTTAACACCATCATGCAACTCGCTAGAAAATGAATTTAACTTATTTAACAAAATCACAGAAAAATACTTTACAAAAGTGTTATACTTACTCAGCTCCTCGGCTGTATAATCTTATTCCAGCACATATCAAAACTATCGTTGGCATTAATATGTTCAAAAATAAGCTTGAAGCTTGGATCTCAGGTTTGACTAGAGCACAGATACACCAATATGTAGATGTGAAAAATACATAATTACTACAATGTATAAATGTCTGTAGAAGATGTATGTGTAATCTGTAGGTCAACTTCTTCATGATTTATTTGTTTGTTTCATTTAAAAAAATAGGGTGTTTGTTTGATTGATGTGTGGGTGATGTTCGATGTAATGTACCTATTGCGATTGTTTCATTATATAACCTCAATGTTTTTTATTTATATTAAGTATATGTAATTCCAATGTGACATCTGTATACAATTTTTCGAGTACATATTTTTGTTCATAATAAATGTTTCTATTTGTATTGACTATATGTGATTTTAATGTATTAGCTGTATACAATTTTTCTAGTGCTTTTTTTGTTCATACTGAAGGAAACTCTATTTTTATATTTCATTCATTATAATCTATTGTATATTGAAATGATATAACCCACGCACAGGTTTATCTTTCTGTGGGAACTATATTTATACTTCGTTAACTAAGATTATTGTGTATTTCAAATTGAAAGGCAAATAAATATATTAAATAAATGAATAAATAAATAAAAAAAGAAATTGAATCAAGTGTCATCAAAAGAAAGTAGAGAACGAAAGCACAGGCAGAAACAATAAATAACATTTAATAAAAAATCCTGATTTTCTTACACAAAGTTTATACAGACTGGCAGATTACAATTGAGAAAATATAAGGTAGGAATTTAAAATTTGAATGAACTTACAAACTGCTAAAGTCCTTCATTTGATTTAGCTATATCGTTGCTGTATATAAAGTTGTGCATCACTCTACATTCACTGAAAATTGAATCAACTATTGAATGAATTTCATTAGTTTGGACTTCCATTGTCTAATATTATATAAAATGATTTGAAATCCCTGGAAAAACTAATAAAAAAGAAGAATTGAAAACGAATAGCTGACAATAACAATTATATTCAGCAAAAAAATCTAAAATGAAATGATAGTGAAATAAAATACAAGTAAAAATAGAACAATTGAACAAAAAATAAAAATTAAAAATAAAAAAGTTTAGAGTCATCACCCGAAGACGATTGTGGATACCAACAATCGAAACGTCATGAAGTAACTTGGCTTGGAATTTCTGAACTTTGAATTTGCAATTTTCATTTTTTCAATTTGAATTTTTTGTTCATCTGTTTTATTTTTTGTTGGAATTGGCCGCGGTGGTAGTGCGCCCGACTCACGATCGGAAGACCGTGGGTTCGATTCCCGCCTCGACCACATATTTTTCTCGAGATAATTTATTTGGTTGAAGCTGGGATGACTCTGCAACCGTGTTAGGAATAACACGTTAAGACCTCGTTAGTCCTTAGCTCGTACAAGTTTCTCAACTTCTGAGAGATGTCGTTCGAATGGGGCGACAGCTGATTACCGGAAAAACAGATTTTTAACAGATTCAAACAGACATATTTTTGCTTGTATTTCATGCCACTATCATTTCATTTTAGGTTTTTTTGCTTAATATAATTGGTATTTTCAGCTATTCAATTTTAATTCTTCTTTTTGATTAATTCTTTCAGGGATTTCAAATCATTTTATATATTATCGAACAATGGAAGTCGGAACTAATGAAATTCATCATGAAACATTGTCAATCACCTTCAAACTAACTACTGTTTAATCTACCATAATGAGCGTGGTTTCGATTAGTGCTGCGTCTTGTCGAGACGAAATAAGAAGATGTATAAGTCGACAAAACATTCCTCTCTCTTGGTAAGGGTACCGTTCCTCTCAACGTCGTTGGTATTCAGAATTTTCAGTAACAGTTAAGCGTAGCGTGTTACAAAGACATACCTAGTTTGATGGGTAGAATAAGAATCTCTGGCATAAAATTAATATGTTGAAAACTCTTTTCCCTCACAAAAACAAAAATACTGTCTCTCGACGCGAGTATCGGTAAACAAATCAGCATCAAGAGATGACTAAAACTGTCGCTCCTAATGATACCAACTTGTGTTGTGCTTACAAGTTGGGCAACGGAAGCTATCGCCAAACTAGAGGAACCAACATCCTATATTATAAAATTGGTTCATCAATCGTTCGTTCCTTATGTTCAATTGTTAATTTTTTTATAATTATAGTGAAACGCAATGCTTCATTGAATAATTCATAAACTGCAAACGAATAATGATATCGAATTCAATGAAGAAACGAATAAAGAATGAACGAACGAATAAAAAATTAACCAACTTTTTGCATAAGATTCTGCATAAATTCATTTTACCTCGTATAATGTACATGAATCGGTTTTTTTCATTAAACTTGTTGGGTGATTATCAATCATTTTTCGAAAGTACCGTAAATATACCTAACTATTTTTACCTGGAAAACAATAGATTCAATTATGGCTATTTATTCAATTCAGTTTAATCGTTCATAAGATACTTGTGATGCACTGTTTGGAACCTATGGTGTAGTAATGGAGTTTTTTTCCTAACACCAAACAAACAGTTTGATCTTCCTCTTAAAGATGATCACTTGGTGATCGAAACACGTGTCGAGGTGTTAAAATAACGGTTTAGTGATGGGGAAAACTTCAATAATATTCGTTCAGAAGATATTGAGAGTTTTTGAATCTGTTCATTTCCATACTATCCAACAGGTTAAGTTTCAAACCTTCATTTTGAAAATGGAGGAGCTCTATTCATGGTTGAACTCATGTCCCTCTGTAATTAGGTGCGTGGCGTATGTGGAATTTATTTTTCTATTCAGGAAACCATATTTGGGTTCCTCTATGCGGGCTTTGAACGTTCTTCCAGTTTGACCTATATAAAACATTGAACATGACCCACATGATAATTTAAACACTGCCGATTTTTCTGAATCCTTTATCTTTATTATTCTTAATGTGTATGCCTAAGTTGTTGTTGGTTTTGAAAGCAATATTTACACCTTTGCTGTGCGGAAAATCTGAAATATTTGTAGTGGGTTGGCCTAAGTAGGTTGAGGTTCTATAACTTTTATTCTCTTCTCTTCGAATTAGGTAAACTTCTTTCAAAGCTTGACTGTATAACTATTTTGATAATAAAGAAAGTATTAGACTACTATCGTAATCATTGTTGACGGCTTTTTATTGTATTATGTTCATTTCTTTATTGAAATTGGCCTCTGACAAGAGCACAGTTATCAGTCTTTGGATCATACTGTTGAAAGCTGCTACTTTGTGCTGATACGGGTGGGTGGTTAGAAATTTCGTGTATTGGTATAGATATGTGGATGATTTTCTGGTATGTTTCACAGGAATGAACAGACAGTTGACTAACTATGAATTTCATCAATTCTCTCCACCCTTCTATCACATCCACAATGGAGATGGAAAAGGAAAACTCTATAGAATTTTTTGGATATGACAATAACAAAAGTTGACAAAAAACATGAATTTTCAATTTATCGTAAACACCAAAAAATCGAGAGTGTATGAATTATCATGTGGGTTATGTCCCATGCTTTATATAGGTCAAATTGGAAGACGTTCGAAGCCCGCATAAAGGAACACAAATATAATTTCCAGATTGGAAAAATAAATTCCACATATGCCATTCACTTAATCATAGAGGGACATGTGTTCAACCATGAATACAAGCCCCTCCATTTCCAGTTTGAAACTCAACCAGTTGGAGGTATGGAAATAAACAAATTCAAAAACTTTCAATATCTTATAAACGACAAACTGAATTGAATTATTCGCCATTATTCCATTATGGAATCTGTTTCATTTCCAGATACTTTTTAAAAATTTATGATATAGTTAATGAATGCATACCTGACCTTTTCAGGTAGATTAATTCATTAGAAATTAGGCATACGCGTAGGCAATAGGTCAGAGTATAAACTGGTTGTAATTTAGAAGTAACTTTTAGTTTTGGTTTGTGCTTGAGAAAGCAAAACCGCGACACGTGTCGCGGTTTTGGTAAAACACTTTATAGTGAAAATCATACAATAAACTGTATTAAGCAGATACTCATAAGGTAGTGAGTTATTGTGCTGAGAGTGACACTACTTTTGTTATTTTCAAAACAATGTATCATGTTTTAATTATACACTGCTTCATGATGGACAAAAATACAATTCAAGCGAAGCAATGGCTCGAAACATCAGGAACAACAAAAAAACGTTGGTTTGCTGACTTCAAACATGATCGTAGGAACACCGATGATGCAGAACGCAATGGACGTCCAAATGAGGCAGTAACACTAGAAAATATAAAAAATGCACAAAATCATTTTGAATAATCGAAAACTGAAGTTTCGTGAGTTAGCTGACATTGAAAAGATATCAAAAGAACGTGTTGGCCTCATACTGCGTGAGCATTTGACTATGAGAAAACTCTGTTCAAAGTGAGTGCCGCGCAAGCTCTCTGTTCACCAAAAACAATACCGTCTTGATGATTCTGAGCAGTGTTTGGCCATGTTTAATGTTAACAAACCGGAAAATTTTCGTCGATATGTAACAACGAATTAAACATGGATCCATCACTTCACTACGGAATCAAAACGATCGTCATCTTGGTGGAGAGCAAATGGTGAACCTAGTCCAAGCGCTCGAAAGCACAACATTCGGCTGGAAAGGTTATGGCCTCGGTATTTTGACATGCGCAAGACAATGCACAGTGTCACAAATCGAAGAAAACGATGGCAAACGTGTATGAAATGGGCTTTGAATTGCTTCTACATATACTATATTCGACAGATTTGGCTCCCAGCGACAACTGGCGGTTCGCAGACCTCAAAAAAATGGTCACCTGTAAAAAAGTTCGCTCGAATGAATAGGTTATTGCTGAAACTGAGGCATATTTCGAGGCAAAAGATGAATCGTTCT
Source organism: Leptinotarsa decemlineata (assembly GCF_025532065.1). Taxonomy (NCBI): domain Eukaryota; kingdom Metazoa; phylum Arthropoda; class Insecta; order Coleoptera; family Chrysomelidae; genus Leptinotarsa; species Leptinotarsa decemlineata. The sequence continues at coordinate 3,915,311 of NW_027412549.1, read as the reverse complement.
ACAAAAATGGTATTGAAATGCGGCGCTAGAAATATTGTGTGGCTCTTGAAGGAGATTACTTTGATAAATGAAGCCAATTTTGAACAAAATAAAGCATTTCTTAGGCCCGGAACGGCCCAGGTAACATTTTGAAAAAGTTACTGTCTGATTTTTTTGCCTATCTTATTACTTTTTATGAACAGTTAACTTAAATGAAGAGCAACATCTACGATATGATTTTTTCCAAAACAATTGTGCTCAGTTATTTTCTGTGAGAGATGTATCCAATAGCAAGTTGACTACCATAAAAAGAAATGTTTATTTGTTACTCAAAACACGAACTGTTGTGGGTTATGTAAAGGTTATGGCTTCAGTATTTTGGGATGTGCTTGTTGTAATATTTGTCGACTATCTTGAGAAGGAAAATAACATCAACGGTGAATATTATAAAGCGTTATTGTCAAGGCCGCATATGACAAAGAAAACATTTTTACCGTATCACAAGTCAATCAAAACAATGGCAAAATTGCATGAATTTTCATCTAGACAGTTATTTACATCATTTTAAAATGGATCGATAGAGGTGATCTGCATGCATATTTGCAGCTATCTCCGATTCCTATTCATCACCATTATTCAATAACTTTTCCTTGTTGTAAAGCAATTCTTCGTGTGTCTTGGTAGAAAACTCAAAATTAGGACCTTCTACAATCGCATCTTCTGGACAATCCTCCTGGCAAAAACCACAATATATGCATTCAGTCATATCAATGTCATACCAGGTAGCACGTTCTTCTGCTTCAATTGTGATTGCTTGTGCGGGGCATATTGCTTCACGTAGTTTACAAGCAATACAACTATCTCCTCCACATGGGTATAGCCTCAGAGCATGTTCTTCCCTGAATCGACGTCTCAAAAGGATAGTTGATTGTTGTAGGTTCCTGAAGTCACTCCAAATCTTCGGAATTGGGCTTCAAATCGCTTCCGCATCTACCGTATTCTCTATGTCTGGCGACTTTTTTCTATTCGCAGACCTCAAAAATGCCACCGGTAAAAAATTTCGCTCGAATGAAGAGGTTATTGCCGAAAATGAGACCTATTTCGAGGCAAAAGGTGAATCGTTCTACAAAAGTGGTATTGAAATGTTAGAGTGGCGCTGAAATGATTGTATTGCTCTTGATGGAGATTACGTTGATGATAGAAGTCAATTTTGAGTAAAAAAAACGCGTTTTCTTTCTCAGGTCCGGGGCTTTTCAGCCCGGGTTATGTGTTTCTGTTTAACTGACACGTCCAAAGCGTATCTTCATAGGTTACGTAAATACACGTTATATTTGCTATATAGACTGTGACCACTTGCGAAAGTCAAATAACAAAAAATGCCTTCGATGCACAAAAAACTAAGATTTCATATTAGGTCATGTTTTGAAACTAGACATTTCGACTAGAATTGGAAATTATTCTTGAGACTTCTCGATGTCTCCACTTACGGTATCTACAGGTCTTAATGAGACATCGTTTAAAACTGCCAAAATTCAACACTAGATTATTGTTACAATTCGGAGCAGAGGGGTGGAAACATCTGCTTACAATATAATCCTGAATGAAGGGTTCCTTGTGAAGGGGCATCGTTTTTTACCTGTCACATCTCTTTATTAAAACACAGCAATGATTCGGGTTAGGGTTGATGGTCTTATAATCAAGTGTGAATTTCTGTTAAGAAAAAATTGAATAACTCAAGATTATGCGGTTCGTTTTTGTACCTGCCATTTTAATTTATTGATATTGGATGGGTTGGAAACATTTCATCAACAGAAAAAAATATGTATGGCATGTGGTCGATGACATACCAAATTTTGAGCTATTAAAAATAGCTTTTCGGTAAATGCGGTAAAAATTGACGACAGATGGAACATGAGATTTGATTTTTCCGATTATGCGGTTTTTTGGTGAAAATATCGAATCAGAAATGTGATTTAAAAGTTTGGAAGCCGTAGAAAGGCTATTATTTTTCACCTAGACTTTTTAACGAGCTTACAACTTTATTGTATTGCTTCCTAAAGAGTTGAATTGATTGAAAGTATCATTAATAATTTTGATAGAACATGTTTCCACTAAAAAAATATTAAAATTAACTATTGAGCTTCCACAATCTGAAAAATAGAAATAAAAATTTGTAATAGAGAATTTCAGGTGCGTGTAAAAAAAAGAAAACTATTTAGTTCCTTATCTGTATTTTTATTCATTGAGAGATACATATTAATTGAAACACTGAAAATACCATATTACATTGAATCTATTACAGTATGTTTTGAAAGAGATGTGAAATGTTGATAATAATAATAATAATATATGATATGATATGATAATTCTGATTACCTTAATGAAGCGATTAGCACCTAAGTGATTGAACACTTGTATTGTGTAACTCTATTATGTACGCAGATTTCAAATTAATCTTATCTCAAATAATATAATGGCTTAGGATTATTATTAATACATTTTGATAACTTCATATGCATGTTTCTGTGAAGAACGTAAATGTTGCAATAATTTATTCATTCATTATTGGTGGGAAAGTGTGATAATTATGGAAAATATATTTTTTTGATAGAATACTGAATTTCTTGAAAGTTTTTATCTCTTTTATACTGGAAGGGAGAAGGTTGAATGCTTTTGGTAAAGTGAAGTATATTTTTGTTCCAGTTGGGAATTCTTAAGTAATAATTTGTTGCACTTCTAGTTCCATGGTCATGTGAAGGATGATTCTGATGTTGCTTGCATTAGTAGGTGTGTATACATTCACTATAAAAATATAGAGATCTTATGTCACCAACATCTTCCTTACAAAGCAGTCTTGTGTGGTAACGGTTCGTTTTCCTATATATTATTTTTAGGATATAATTTTGAATGACATTTAGTTTTTGTAATGCATTTTTGTACATCCCACCCCATACTAGAATACCATAACGAAAAATTGATTCAGTCAGTGATTTGTAAATTATTGAAAGGAGAGTTTTAGAACGGATTTCTCGTGATTGATTAAATTTATGTATAAACTTTCTCACTTAATCGTTAGATAATCAATATGGTTATATTACAACTCCTGAGTACTTGATTTCTCTCACCTCTGTAATTTCCTCGTTGATGTAATGAATTATTATACCACTGCAGGCTGGTCTATTAACTTCTTTTGTATAGAATGCAATGTACTGTGTTTTCCTGATATTCAGGGTTGATTGGTACCTATCCAGCTAGCTTTGGGTAATTTCCATAACTATTTGCAGATAGTTTGTACCACTCCACGTATTTTCATTGAACAGCATGACTGTTACACCCACATATGATATTACTTTAGCTTTCGTTGATGAGGATGAGAATGCGTTATTGTATGTTTAAAAGAGTATAGGTCTAAGTACAGTGCCCTGAGGTACTCCTAATTTTCTCGTTCTTTAATCACTTATGGTGTTATTCAGTTCAACTATTTGTATCCTATTTGAGAGATAAATGCGAAAGACATTCAATACTTTTCCTCGTACACTGTAATATTCCAGTATAGCTTTTCATCATTCACAGTATCTCCTTTAAATATTTTCTGGATTGTGAAAGGCGGAAAGTTTCAGAAAAAGGTAAAAAATCTACACAAACTACGAAAAAAATAAAATATTCTGCCTTCAACAACAAATCTCACAATATAATGTGAACTTCAACAACATTAGTCGACAACGAATGAATCAAAAATTAATATATCAAAGTTCTATCAGTCACAACATCTTTCTTGCTGCTTGTGAAATATCTGACTTGATCATCGCTTCCAATGTTCTGTAAAACACTTTGTTATGCTTTTCTTCTATATTTTCATGATACTAATTGCAACAAACATATACTAGTTGATACATGTCATATGTTGGTTATTGGTATATTTTTCTGGATATCTAGAAAATTGTAATCGTCCTTTTAACCATATTGACTTGAGATTTAAAACTTTTCGTCATTACATTATGAGATTTGATGTTCCAACCAATGTTTGATGTAACCCCATCATAACTCAAACATTCTGTGATGAATGAATGCAGGTTACTCAAAAGCATCTTCTCCCTGAAAGGATTTCTGATTCTCAAGCCACATATTTTTGTTGCTAACTTACCTGTGTCAAAGGTAGTCACAGACTGGCCGCCAATCAGGTGATCACTAGATTGATAAAAATATACCATTGTCTGTCAACCTTTGAGTGAATTATTCTATACAAGTGAATTCAAAACATAATAGCAGCATGCCCCGCTTCAGACCGGCCCCACTCCTACCAATTGACCTGAAATATCATTCACCATAAAAAAATAATCGATTTCGTTGAAAAGCTGGGTTTATTCAGTATATTTAGAATATATTTTCGCCTGAATAAAGTTAAGGATCGAATTGGCCCATTCACTTACCTCCTTGTCTGGCATACTCATCGGTGTCTTTGTCTATGATCCTTGGGTGGATAGACTCTGGCTACCAGGGGGTAGCCATTCCATGGGGCTATCAGATTAGTAACAATATCACTCTTGATTTCATCATGATAGGAATCCTGTCACTTTTGAGATAGGCCCAAAAGTCTTTACATTCAAATATTTCAGTTTCTGAATTCTCCTAATACATTGAAGACAAACGATAAATAAGTTGAAAAAATTCTTCAAAGATGCATCATTATTGAGGAACCATACCTATAGGTAGAGGAACATAATATGTACTGCAATTCTTGATTCTACCAAAATGAATTTGTTTTGAATATAAGACAAAAAGGTTTTTATGAAGCAGGACTTTCCTATTATTCTTCGTATTCTCACGCAATGCTTGCTTATAACACTGCTTCAAAGAAGTACATTATTATTTAAGAGGTTTACATTTTCAAACATAATCAAACCACAAAACGACAAAAAATGGACGAACATTCCATTACAACAGAACTAAAACACATTCCACTAGAAATCTGCACGAGATATATCTACAAACATTCTTGTCGATCCCCGACGTACAAACTTATTGAAAGATTCGAACAGCATGTCTAAGCATTATTTGTTCGGGATATCCAAGCATAAACCGTTCGGTATCCTAGGAAAATTGAGATGCAAGCTGGGATGTTGTTGAGATTTACCTAAAAGCAACGCCTTAGGTAGGTAGTAACTCTAACGTCCGAAGGTAATTTAGATTCTGTGCACAATGCTTCCTCGTATGTTTATGTGCAATGTTATCAACTTCCGGTGAGAGGAGTTTGATTATATTCTTCGGGAGGAGCGTGACTGTTCGTTATGGAGTGAGGCTGTGTGAGAGTACAGGTGTAAAATGAATATTACTTTCACCAAGATGGGTAGAAGCTTAGTATCACTGCAGTTTCCAGAACAATTACGAAATCGTTATTCTAAGGAAAATTGAACGAAGTTGTGAGTGTGAATGCCACACAATTTTCTTCTGTGTAGGGTATTCAAATACAGTACACGCCGTGGCTGATGGCGAGCCATCGCCCAGGTATAGACTCTCCCAACTGAATTACTATAAAATTACGATAAGCCCCTTTGCCGGCCAGTGTCGTACCTATAATTAGTTTTGATTTGGGTAGCAAATGGAACATGACTCCTTTTCAGTTTCTTTTCATATTTTATTTTGTATTATAGGTAGTAGTACAGTTATATAGTAATACTTCCATCCAAAAATAAACTTTCGTTTGGCGATGACAGTTTTTCAGAAACAGCACATATTATTCAAACAATGCCAAACACCAACAGCATTCGAGAACAAGTAATGATACGCCTCTGTACAGAGCATTTGTATATCTTGCAAGAGCTGTATAGGTGTATCTTTTTTTTCTGAAAGATTTCATGATGAATAAAATAATTATCTTTGATAGTTCCGAAGATATATCGAATATTAAATATCTCTTTTATCATTTAAACGCCTATTATTTCAAAAATTGATTTATCAAACAGATAAAAGCGAATCTACTTCATGAAGTATTTCATGATAGCAGCAGGTGATCATTAATTTTATTGTACTTGATGGTTTTCAATTCTGTAGGGAAATTTGTAATAATAAAGAAAATATTCACATTGAGAGTATAGATTATGCAAATAGATTTTTACCAAAAATCTAATATATAAAAATGAATTGCTGTTAGTTTGTCTCGCTTAAACTCGAGAACGACTGGACTGATTTGGCAAATTTTGGTTTTGAATTATTTGTCAAAATCTAGGGAAGGTTTAAAAGGTGAGTGAATATGAAAAAGAAAAATGAAAATAATAGAAGAACTCAAGAACGGCTGGACCAAATTTACAATTTTTGTGTTTGTCTTTGTCGGGAATATGATAATATGTATCAATATAATATATTTCATCAATAAAATAATACTGATGATAATAAAAATGAAAAAACTCAAAAACGGCAGGACTAATTTTTATGATTTTTCTATTTTTGGATTTGTCTTCATCGGAAATTGGATAATAAGTATTGAAATATATATAAAATCAAAACACGATATGAAATCTTATGGATTGTAGGATGACCATTCTGAATGCAACATTAAATGAATTTTCCATAACCCTATGAGCATCTTCATATCAAATTATATGTATAGTACATTTCCATAATAGTAGGCACTGAATTCTCAAAAATGTTATTACATTAAAACGAAAACATTTGTCAAGGTTGTGATTCTACATATTTCAAAATCATTTTTCTTAATTTATCTAGTATAATTTCCGTACGCCACTGCAAGAGACAAATTGAGGCAAAAACGTCAGTAATTTCTGAGAATTGAGTGCCTACTATTTTGGAATTATAGTATAGAAATAAATTGGTTGCGCGTCAACATTTTAGTATATTGCACTATATTGGTAACCAAACAGTGTCTTTAAAGGTGTAAAATCATCGAATAATTTCTAATTGTACCAGCCAAGAAACATTTTTAAATGTATGCTTCTGTTGTTTCTCTGTTGGACAACTTGCCTCAGTTATTCCCATTGTACATTTCAAATGAGGTCACATACTTTTCTAGTTGGTATCATTTTAGATATTTAAGCAAGACTCTTCTGTTTTTCCAAAGATAACAAAGAACGAAAATGAAACCAATGAAGCATATATTCTCTGAAAGATTTCTAATAACAAACTACTAGCTACTTTTTTAGTTTCCAATGAAAATCTACATACAGGAAACTTGGAAAATATATATGAAACTTGAGAAATTCCAATAAAAACAACTGAAAAATTATCATCTATATTACTTGTCAAAAATTTGATTCGAAAAAATACATCACGTAAAATATTTGAAGGATAGTTAATGATTCTATCAATGTACGACTCACTATTGATATAAAAAAATGTCGTAAACAAAGCTAGTCTGAATTTCAAATTTCAATAACGAACCCTCATGAAAAATCTGTTTTTGAGCCTACCCAAATATTCATTTAATTATTCACTGGAATAACGATACCAGTATAAGTAGGTACCGTTTAGGATTACCTTGAGTGTGGAGAAGCATATGAAATTTATTTTCCATATATCAAGCTAGACTTTTGCGATCTAACGTTTGTGTGCTTTACAAGAACTCGAAAGTCAAATGCGATAAAATTTTATTGACCATCAAATCCTAATCACTACAAGCAAAGTTTAGAGGTATTCATTTGAATTGCATTAAGTGGATACTATTCCAATCGTTTCGTTTAAATGAGATTTCATTTGTGAGGATATTGTAAGAAATGCATAATTCGACTGTGAAACTACCCAATTATATTAATTTCAAAAACTACACCTCACGATTTGATATCCACAAACTTTATTCAAAAAATATAATCACAACATGTTTCGCTAGCACAGTAGCTTTCTCAAGTGTATGAATACTTCAAATTGTTCTTACATTAATATTTATATGCTACAGGTAATCATAATTGAGACTACCTCCAAAAAATTACCTGAATCTCTACCTGAGATACCTGTTGAATTATGATCACCCAAAGCATATTACCTCACATCTACATCAATAATAATTCTGTCTCGGATTTTAAGAAAACAAATTCAATAATGGTAATCTATTCAAATCTAGATGGTCATTAATTAGAATGTTTGAATTTTCAAGTTTATTAATTTCAATTGCTTCCAAATGATTCAGTTTCAAACCTTTATTTTCTATGTGCAAAATTTCGAACTCTTTGTTAAAGATATGTTTTTTTTCTAGAAGATGATTTGAATATGTTGAATTCGTTCTTTTATTTACATAGCTCGTATGATGTTCCTGGATTCGATTCCTAAATGTCCTGCCAGTTTGACCAATATATACTTTAGGGCACGTTCCACACTTTAATTTATATACTCCTGATTTTTCGAATTTAAATGTATTGTATTCATTATTTTTAACTAACTTTCCCAACGTATTACTTGTTCTATATGCAATTTTAATATCTCGTTTCCTCAAAAATGAAGCCACTTTTTCTGTTGCTTGTCCAAAATACATTGAAGCTCTATAATTTTGATCATCTACCTTATCAATAGAAAAAACGTCTCGAATCGGTTTTGCGTAGACTTTCTTGGCAAGTATTTTGTTAATTAATTCGGCTTTAAGCCCATTGTTAACCGCAATTTGCTTGATGATATAGAGTTCTTTATTGAAATTATCTATTGAAAGAGGAACATTGATTAATCGGTGAATCATACTTATGTCGAGTATTTTGCTCAATGAAAAAAATTAATCACAGTAAAAGGTGTTTTTTTATTCTGGGTGATGCTCAAAACCCATCATTGTGAAACATTAACTTTTTCTAGGTGACCTTCAAGAATACCTTCCCAACCTAGGATACCACAAGATAAGGGAGACGGCATTAATGAAAAATGAACTGTTTTCAAGTGACGAATATTCAGAAAGTTCGCTGAATACCTGAGCCTACTAATCAGTCCCCAAATTTTTTTGTCATAGGATTATCATGAAGGTGCCACCGTAAATGCCAGCATAGTAATGCGAAGATACTTAACGGAGTCCGTTTCTGCTATTTTAGTATTTTCATCAATTTTTAGATTTCGTTGTTGAGGCAAATCATTTTTATATGAAGGGAATGTCATAAAGTAAGTTTTATCAATATTCAGTGTGAGTTTTTTGTATTGAAGTCATTTTGTAATTGTCCTGAAATCAGTCTATGCCTTATGTTGTAGATCTTCCCAGTTATCTGCAGTATAAAACATTGCTGTATCATCAGCAAAACTGAAAACTGTTCCTTTTTGATTTGAGAAGTAGTAGGCTATTCAGGTATACTGTGAACAATAACGGGCCTAACAGCGTGCCTTGTGGTATGTCAAAGGTGACGGTACCTATTAAGAAGATCATGAACCTTTTCTCTGATACCGTATGTGTATAATTTTTTCAAAAATATACCATGAGAAGAAACAGAAATATATATATATATATATATATATATATATATATATATATATATATATATATATATATATATAACAAAAGAATAAGTGACCGCATTAACTATAAATCGGTTCAATTTGTGAGGTTGCAGTCAATAGCTGGGCTGTTACAAAGAAAACTCTTTGTTATATGTCAAGCTTTCGGTATATTTCACACCTTCGTCAGGACTACAATAATGAGATTATATATCTTGTAAAAAATATATAAATATGGAGAACGTATTAACGTGAGAATGAAATATAAAATTGTTCAAAAACACATAGAAAAAACATGAAATGATGACAGTTGTTCAAAATTTGACTGATAATGTCAAGTGGGAAAATTCTGAATAATATTCGAATGACTAGATCTTTTATTTTCTTTATCATATTTCAGTAGGTGTGTGTAAATTTTGCTGAGAATAGCAATATCAGTTCTTTCATTCATTGAATGTACTTCGTTATTGATATGTATCATTTCCAAAAATATTCTTTTAGTTGTATTAATTTCTTTGTCTAAAATATTTGGGTTTTCAAATTTCATTTTATGATCCTTCAAATTAACATGTTCTGTTAATGTACAAGAATTAACATTTCGTCTACAGTCGTTTTTATGGGAAGTTAAAAAGTAAGACCGTTAGTCCTTAGCTCGGACAAGTTTCTCAACTTCTGAGAGTTGTCGTTCGTATGGAGGCGACAGCTGATTAACGGAAAAATAGATTTTAAACAGATAGATTTGAATAGATTAATTCGTAAATGAACTTCATCATTGTCAAGAAGTGAACGGTGAATATTTGGTGGCGACTCTCGACGACGCGTGATTAAACATGATTGTCTTTGTCATCAAAAAGTACTGAAAATGAAGCCTTTTTTATATAACTTTACGGAACTCTTCACGTCCGCAATGTATACGTTATTCTATGATACTAATTGTTAACTCGAATCGATAAAGGGTAGTTTCAGGGAATAAACCCCTAATTTTTATTATTTCACAATTCCAGAAATATTATTTATTGTTATAATCTGAACGAAATATGCGATACTTCCATACAGGTGGAATTGTTGTCAATTGCATAGAAATTATTCCTAGTGATGAATATTTTGAATCCAAATAAAAAATACCTCTGTGAAGATTTCGATATATTCATTATTTAGACATATTCACATATCTACTTCTTTTGTTACTTTCATCACTGCAATAAAAATATAATTAATATCCGTTTGGAAATATCAGTTAATTCTCTATTAATAATTCAAGTATAAAAATTATTACAGAAACCGTATATTCATAGATGAATTTATCACATTCCTTTGTGACAGAATAAATCCATAAATCAAATACCTAGAAATTTATATTATTATTTCAGGAAATGTGAAATTTGGAAATACTCCTCATTTCTGAAAAAAAATTTATAGTTGTCGGAGTGACGAAAGTTGATATTTACGACTACATGTTGAATTTCTTGAAGAATATAGTGAGAGATTGAAATAATAAAACCCGAAAGTGATTTATGTCAGTTATGAACACAATTTTGACAGAATGAATGAACATCAAATCTCATAGTGGGTGGTTAGAGAATATTATTTTTTCATTTGCTCTGTTATTCTGATTACAAATCAGTGCAAGGATTTATTTTGATAGAGTCTAGGTGTAGAGTATTTTAAAATTCAAGTCAATTTCCACTGATTTGATAATATTGAAGTTGAAAGTATATTTTCTACTGTGCCGAACATTTAGAAGTATCCAGAAGTCCTTTTCAGAAGTGCGGAAAAGAAATTTATGAAATTGCATTAGATTTCTCCGAACCGGATATTATAATGTCAGGTCAGACAATTCCGCTTTCTGTTTCGATAAGTTTGTTGAAGGTTAAAATAGACACCAATATGTCTTGGCACAATCACGTCGCTGGAATTACAAAGGCTGCTTCTCAAAAGCTTGGAACACTGTTTTGAACTAGAAAACTGTATGCACCTCAGCAACTTTTGATGCTTTATAAAGATCAGATCAGACCTTCTTTGCAGTATTGTTCTCATATATGGAGCTCCGCCCTCAAACATACCCTGAAGTTGCTGGATTCTATTCTGAAACGAGCCATCCGCCTGATTGGAGACGCCATCCGCTGATTAACGTCACGTGCAACCTTGATAGCTTGGAACATCAAAGAAAGGTTGGGAAGTGTTCAAGTGTCTTGACAAATTTGATTCCACCAAAAGCGGTACATAACAGAAATACGCGACTGACTGTTACTGCTGATCGTTTTGAGGTTCAACTCATCAGGAGAACTACGTTTATGTGGAATAAACTTCCTGAGAACGTTTTTCCACCGCTCTAAGAGCGCCTAAAGGATTATTCTGTAGTGCTTGTGTTTTGTTCTTGAAAAAAACTCAACGTCTTACTCCCATTATTCCGAATGGAATTATTAATAGAATTATGAATTTCTCCAATGCCTGTAATCTGTTCAATGATTTCCAACACGGTTTTCTCAAAAGAAAATTCACAGAAACAGAATTGTTTGATTTCATACATGAAATTCATTCTTTAATAGAACAAGACTCTACAACTTGTGGTGTTTTTCTGGACCTGAGTAAAGCTTTTGAATGTGTAGACCATTCTGTTTTATTACAAAAGTTGTGTCATCATGGTATCAGGGGTAAAGCTTTAGATCTCATGAAATCGTATCTTAGCAACAGAAAACAAAAAGTTTGCATTAATCATCAAACGGAAGTTTTTTACTCTGACATAGCTAATATTCATAAAGTTGTTCCACAAGGAAGTGTGCTAGGTCCTTTGTTGTTTATCATTTATATAAACGATTTCTTGGAAATTTAAAAAAATACTAGCACCAAACTTGTCAGTTATGCTGATGATTCCAATCTTGTTATACCTCTTGACTGCCATATGAATTTGGAAAGTGATGTATTGAATGTTGTTTCTACATCCTCAACATATTTCATTCAAAATGAACTTTTTTTGAATACAGCCATAACTAATTGTATAGTTTTCAGAATAGTTGATACTTCCATCATTATTCCAGAGTATTTGAACATGGGCCCTGAAAAGAAGAATTTTTCATCATGCACAAAAATGTTAGGGGTCTATCTAGATGACGAATTAAACTTTGACGTACATATCGAGCATCTTGCAAAAAAAACTGGCTAGCAAATGTTATGCAATTAGAATATTGAGAAGTCACTTGAATACTTCTGCACTAAAAACAGCATACTATGGAACCGTATATCCTTTCCTCAAATACGGAGTTGTGTTCTGGGGTGGAAGCACTTACTTGGAACGCATTTTCATTATACAAAAACGCATAGTAAAGAATATGCTCAACATGAACTCAACAGACTTTTGTCGCGGAATTTTTAAAAGTAATAGATTACTTACTTTATATGGGATCTATATTTATGTTTGTGATATTTTCGTTATAACAACAAAGAAAAATGTATTATTCATAAAAACATCCACGAGTACTATACTAGGAACAATTCGAACCTCGTACTTCCTAAACATAGACTAAGAAATACAGAAAGAGGTCCATGTTATATGGTCATCAAACTATACAATCATTCACCACTGACAAAATCAGAGGAGAAGGTAGACGGCATACTTTCAAAATTCTAGTTTTCGATTTGTTGTGTAACATGGAACCATATTCGATGCAAGAATTTTTTATGGCAACTTTATGACGATTGCAGAAAACAGAAGTAGGATAGATATCAGTATCAGCCATCAACATTTTTATAATCCTAACAAATATAGACATGACATATGCGAGAGTATATTTTCATTTTATTTTGATATCTATATATTTTAGACAAATGCGTTTATATCTGTGACACTCATCTTATTTTTTTTTATCAATATTGAGTTATACTAAAATGTACTCCCACGAATTTATAAAACTGATAGTAAGGCTCTGATAGTAAGGTGAAAGAATCCTGTTCAATTATTAATGATATTAGGGGAAAAGCAAAGAAAAAAATCAAGGATATAGGGCTAAATCCCAATACAATAAATGATTTCTACTGTTCCATTGCACAAAACTCAAGTAACAAAATAACACCCACACATGATCCCTTAAAAAACTTCGAACAATACACAATTAGTGAAAGCCTTATCTTGTATGACACAAACATTCACGAACTGATAGAAATCTTAAAATATATCAAAAACAAGAAAACAGCAGGCTATGATGAAATTTCAATCAATATAATACAAAACCTTCCCTTATGTGCCCTCAATATACTAGTTTCACTAATAAATATCTCCCTCCGTAGAGGCGAATTTCCCTCCTTTTTGAAAACCTCTATTGTTATCCCCCTGCATAAAGGTGGAGATCTGGATAATCCCTCAAATCTTCGGCCTATTTCTCTTATTCCAACTATTGCCAAAATTATCGAAAAAATAGTCAAGAAGCGTCTGTTAGAATTTTTGAACTTACATAAAATAATTAGTGAAAATCAGTTCGGTTTTCAGAATAAAAAAAATACGAATGATGCAATCTTCTCACTCCTCTATGAAGTCTATTCTGAGATAAATGCTGGAGAGACAACAGCAGCAGTGTTTTGTGATCTAACAAAGGCATTTGACTGTGTTGATCACCAGATACTGCTAAGAAAACTTCAACTGTATGGATGCCGAGGTGTGTCTCTCACATGGTTCGATTCATATCTCTCAGGACGTTATCAGATTGTTAAAACAACAGAACTATCGAATAGGCGGGAAATAACGTCCGGAGTCCCCCAAGGATCTGTGCTCGGCCCCATTCTTTTCCTATTATATATCAACGACCTCACTAAAGTCAAGATATCTGGTAAATTCACTATATTTGCAGATGATACCACTATACTATGGAAAGGCAAGGAGACCAGGGAATTACATGATATAATATCTTCAGACTTGAACATTGTAAAAGAGTGGTGCGATGCGAACAAATTATCCTTCAACACAGATAAGACTCACCTATTATCCTTCAGATGCTCGATTAATGAACCTGCGTTTGGCAAATATGTAATACGAAATAAAGATTGTACTAAATTCCTAGGTGTGCTCATAGACAAAAATCTTAAATTTGATGAACATGTGAAACAACTTAAAAGCAAGATCTCTTCTGGTTGCTATGCAGTGAGAGTTATTTCTAATGAACTGGGACCAGCTAGTGCCAAAATGGCATATTACGCTCTTATAGATTCTCACCTTCGTTATGGAGTACCTTTTTGGGGAATGTGTAACTCAACACTTCTCAATGAATTGCTCATTTTACAAAAAAGGGCCATAAGGTTTATATATAAAATCAAACCCCGTGAGTCATGCAGGGAAACTTTCACAAGTAACAAAATACTCACGGTCATAGCATTATTGATTCTGGAGTCGGTCTGCCTGGTAAATAAACATAGATCAAAATTTGTCTCAACTCCTAATCATTATGCTACCCGCAACAATAGGCACATACTGAAACTCCCATTACCCTCCAAAAATCTCACCAGGAACTCTATCTTCTATATTGCTGGCAAGATGTTTAATCGCTTACCAGTTGATATTAGGACGGCGGTGAAAGTCAGTTCAGAAAAACTGTAAAAACATTTCTTTCTGAGAGAGCCTACTACACGCTGCAGGAATTCTTCCAGTAATTTTATTACTGTGCATAACCATGTATTATATTTCTAGTATGTTATTACCGTATATACTTTTTGTTTTTTTATTCTCCAGACTGTCTCACTAGGTGACGTACCATTAGATATATCTATTTATTTGTTTATTTATTTTATGTGTTTAGTAGTTATGACATATGTTTTATTTATAGCCAAGCTTTGTCAATGAGTTAGTATGACTTCAGACAATAAAGTATATTTATTATTATTATTATTAATATTTTGTTGTATTTAAGTTATATATTCATAGCTTACTGACTTAAGTTTTCATATGTTCCATTCGAAAACTTCAATAAATCTATCTATCTATCTACCCACCAATGAGTTTACTTCAATTTCAGCTGCTTCATCGTGATGAAAAATTTTGGCTAACTACAAGATCATCTTTTGGTAAAACCAGAGATTTGAATTAAATATCTTCGAATGAATACTTCAACAGAAGGGTTTTTCAGATAGATTAATTGCTTCGCAGTGGTTTATTACTGAATCTTCAATCGAATCTAAACTGCAAAGTGATGTTTTATGAATTTTTTTTTTTTGGTTTCTCAGATGTGCACATCAATTGTAACTTACGAACAGACAAAACTCAATTTTATCGTACTACTGTTACTGGAAAGTAACAAAAAGTAACCTCTTGGTACTCAAATTTGACAATTTGACAATTTTAGTTAATATGTCTTCCAAAAATGGAGCGTGTCCACAACGAATTAACACAGGAAAATGAAACTTCTCAAGGAGAAAGATCGTAATCTGTTAGAGGATTATCACCTAGTAACTGTGCTGTCTAGTAACTGTCTCGCAAAATTTTTGAATATTGATTTTTAGATAGACTTTCCTCATTTTTTGATGAATACGAAGTCATTAGTTAGAATCAACAAGGTTTTCGCCGTAACATGTCTACATGTGTTCGTTTCATAAACGAATTACCTAGTTCATCGAATCGAATGAATGCCCTATTGCAATTTTCTGATACTTGAGTAGGGCCTTGGATTATGTGAACCATCAGAAATTGATAAAGATATTAGAGAGTTAAGGAATAAGAGGGATACCATTGAACTGGATTTCACCCTTTTTATCAAAGGGGAAACAAATTATAACGCTCCAGTCTCAACACGATAGCCAAATTTAAACCATACGCTTGGATAATAGGGAAATCGAAATAGGCATTCCACAGGGATCGATCTTAGGTCCAATTCTATCCATTTTTTATATAAACTATCTTGATGCGAATATTGGTACTGCTGAATATACTGCGTATGCAGACGACTTTTCATTGTTTCTGTCCTCTACGGATAATGAATACCTACAATCGAAATTTATTTTAACAATTCATGCAGTTTCATCTTTTTTCAATAGCAGAAACCCATTTTTCAATATTCAAAAAACTCCGATGTTGAGAATTCACTCATTGATGGTACCGAAGTTGAAATTGGTGATATTACTATGCAGAATACACATGCAGAGGTTAAATTTTTGGGAGTATGTCTGGATGAACATCTCTCTTGGAAATTCCATTGCCAACAATTATCTTCCAAACTGAATTCTTTGAAATTTCTCTTCATCAATTTACGGTCTGTTCTTGAAGTGTAAATTTTTGGGATGAACTTTTCAGTTTGCCCTTCATTATACTTCAGCAGATTCTGTATTGATTAGCTTTTGTTTCCTGGAGAGCAGCGAAGAACATTCTTCATTAAAAAAGATATTCGTAAAACCATCCATCCGCGCAATGACTGGGTACATGCATTTTTTAAATGATACTTCCTTGCATATATCCTGATGGAGAGTTTCATTATTTTTCATTCACATCAACAACAGTTCATGCGAAAGCAGGGATATTCTTATCAATTTAACATCAAATAATTTCATCTGATATGGAAAAAAATAATCTTGTATATGAAAAAGTGGCAAAATCATGTTGGTTATATCTCTCACGTCTCAAGAACGGCTGAACTGATTTTAATTCATATGATACAAAAAAAACGTCCATGAGGTCCATAAATGCGAAAGTCACTCACGTAACACTCACTCATTCATCTATTTTTCTCCGTACTGGTAAGTCCTAGGAAGCTGAAATTTAGTACATTGGTGCTTCTTAGGTCTTGGATGTGCACTAATAAAGAATTTTCAAATATTCCTACTTGGGCCTAGCCGCGGGAAAAAAGTTGCGTTCATTAAATATAGTTACCTTTTCATCACTGTCTCTCCGTACACCTATACTTTGGAGTCTGAAAATTTGTATGTGGTTTCGTTTTATGTTGTACCTTAAGGAAGGATTTTTAAATATTCCAATTGGGGCGCCAGTCACCAAAAAACAAAATTATCTTTTCAGCACTGTTTCTCCGTACCGGTATATTTTCGGAGGCAGAAATTTTGTATGTAAGTTCGTTATACAGGGTGGGGCACCGAAAAAGAAACAAATCGAATATCTTCAAAACAGATCTGTTCTGAAAAAAATTCAAAAACACTTCGATTTTTAATCCAAAAGGGACATCTTCCTATCATAACCTCAACTGTCATACCACTTCCCCCACCCCTCGGTGACTATCGGTGTCGGGTTAAATCGAATTATAATTACAAATTTTGTCCGCCATTTTGGAGCCACCATCTTGATTTTTTGCACTGAAAAACAATTCATAATTTTCGACCCTGAAAACCATCACTTTTGAATCAAATCCGACCATAATTGCAAATCTGGCATTGTGAAGCCGCCATCTTGTTTTCACCCTAGAAAAATTCTATAATGCATTGTCACCGAATTCATGTCAAATTAGCTTGCGAATGAAGTATCATAATTTGGAATACGGAACAGTTTTTTTCCGCAAGAAGGCGCCAAAATCGAAAGTTAGGTAGCTAAAATTGACATGGCTGAATTCCTTATGAAAATATCCTTTTAACGATGTGTCACACTTACTACTTTCACTATTCAAATTGTTTGGGTGATAGTCACCGAGGGGTGGGGGAAGAGGTATGACAGTTGAGATGTCCCCCTTGGATTATAAATCGACGTGTTTTTGCATTTTTTTTCAGAACACATGTGTTCTGAAGATATTCGACCTGTTTCGTTTTCGATGCCCCACCCTGTATATTCCAGATGTGCAATTAAAAATAATTTTCAAGTATTCCAAATAAGACGCCAGCCGTGGGGAAAAAGTCGCGTTCATAAAATCATCTTAAATATTTTCATATCCATAATGTGACCAATTTGGCCCCTTACAACATGTAATTTGAATGGATATTTTCGAATTATATGTCGCTCTTTCAAGAGCAACCTCTGAAGAGACCATACTTGTATTATAAACTGACAAAGAAGATATGAACTTTGTACATGAAGACATTCTGTAGTATATTTAGTATCAGCATTGCACGCGTGCGGAGCCGGGGCTGAACGCAAATAGCGAAATTTCGATCAGTCAAGTCCTCATCAGTGATCTAGGCTGAAACACTCAACTCTCTAAAGCCTCACTCGATGTCAAAACTTGGCTGTGCATCTGACTGCCTTGGGGAGCCTCGTTAAACCTTGATATTCGTGGAGTGAGTATACTGATGGCATCATAAATATCATATTCGTAAGAGGAGATGTCACCGCAATGTGAAAAATTTGTTATAACTCAGTCAATAACTTGAAAGTTTTATTGATTCAAAAACTGTACGAATTTTGCCGCATCAGCTAGTACTCAACAAATACAACAAATAATTAAAACAGTTTATTGTATGATTATCACTATGAAGGGTTTTACAAAAATCGCGTATAGCGAAACACATGTGTCGGTTTTATAAAACCCTTTATATTGAAAATCATACAATAAACTGTATCAATTAGTTTTTAATATGGATTTTCATCAAGTTTGCCTGTTTTAATGTCATGACTTTTTGTAGCTCCATATCTCAAAAATTTATATATACTGTGTCGTGGTGTATACTGAACGATAGAGAATTTTGTACTCTACATTGATGCCGTCCAGTTTTTCCAAATTTAAATTTTTTGTCACTTTTCAAGTTATTATACTGTATAATGTCAGCTACGTCTTCTCTACGAATTCAAGTTAAACCAACGCACTACCAAACAGACAGAAAAATTAATCAGGCATTGGATTTGCAAAATGAAGACACCGTTTGACGTTTGCAGAATTTCATTTCAAATATATCAACATCTAAGTGGTTGATCTTCAGAAATCCTGAACAAGGATTTGAAGACCCTGATGAAGACTGGTCCTTCAAGGACAGTGCATGGAGTATCGTAAGAACTGGATGTCAGCCCTCTTAACATTTTGGAAAGGTCAAAAAACTCGAAAAGTGTGTGCTCCACAATTTGAATGGTCGACAAAAATTGCCTGTTCTATTTTGCTTTTGCGCAACCAAAACGATACCATGTATGGTGGTCAGCGGCTGGTGTGATTCAATATATCATTCTGCAACCGGGCCAAACCATCACAGCAGAGTCCTATTATGGAGAAAAATGTACCGAAAACTGCGCCAGCAGCAGCCGGCAAAGCTCAATAAAACAAGTCCGATCCTGCTCTACAACAATGCCTGTCCGTACGTTTCACGAAACACCGTCCGAAAATTGAATAAATTCAGTGTCGAAGTTCTGCCACCCTCACCATATTCCCCAGACCTCTTGCTAACCGAATACCATATTTTCAAGCATTACAATAATTTTCTCGCCGGGACTAGACAAAAAAGGCCTTTGTCGACCTCTTCGAGCACACCATTTTTAATCTGGCAAAATTATTCAAATTCGGTTAAGATTTCGATTAAATTGAATGAATGTCCACTGATATATTATTACAATTGGAAGTAGACTCATATGAATGGATAACACTTTTCTCACTTCAGGTGTGGCATACTGAACTGGAGCACAAGCTCCCCTGTGGATCGAGTGTTCATGATACAGAAGTATGCTGTAAGGACCATTGCTGAGTTAGGATATAGGGATTCTTATAGTGGAGCATTTCTGATGGTAAAATATTGCAGTTGCAGGAATATGCATTCTTGAGACCATCACATACCCATTTGACACGAAATGCCCACTTACTCCTACCCATTCAACATTAAATTGAACTCTACTAAAAAGTTCAGAATATCAGGGATGCAAACTGTACAAGAAACTTCCAGACAACATTAAAGTTTCAGAAAATGTACATATTTTCAAGACAAAAGTTAAGCAACTGTTATTATCAAAAAACTGCTACGCTGTTGAGGAGTTTCAGCCGTAACTTTATTTTCCATGTGAAGTGTACGTTTTATTTTATACAGTGCGCATCATAAGTGTTACTCCCCCTATCTAAAACGTTACTGGATTTTTATCAGGAAAATCGCTTAGACACGTCGGTTTTTGATTTCTACAATGTACATTCGAGTATGAACAGTTCACCCCTAGTTTCACCCCTTACTGAAGGGGAGCAACCCTTTCGAAAAATCTAAATAGCATAGGGTAGTGAGTGATAGCTCAGTTGATACGGGGTTTTATTATCAATTCAGCCATGCGAAGAAATTGAAATTTTCTACATTATTTCAAGAGTTATGATTGTTCAAGAATAACGACAATTAACGTGGCGCAAACACTCTTAGAACCAAAAATTCGGCCCTGTATGATATCAGTTTAGGTTTAGACGTCTAGTGTGACGTATTTGACATTCGTATAGATATTAACTGCACGATTATGTAGGTATTTTTGTATGTTTGAGGATAATTGGTCAATACAAGAAACTGATATCACGGAGAGTGCGAGTCAGTAGGTTTGTTCTGGTTCTAACATCCGAAACTGATTGGAAACTGCGCAAGACATGATGCGTACAAACAAAAAATCTCAAACAGTTCGAAATAGTCCCTGTCTGTTTTCTGTTTAAAATCTGTATTTTTATATTAATCAGCTGTCGCACCCTTACGAACGACAACCTTCAGAAGTCAAAACTTGTGCGAGCTAAGGATTAACAAGGTCTTACCTTTAAACGTGTGATTCCTAACACGGGTTAGACGATAGCAAGTGAAAATCGATCGTTCAGAATAGGGCTTGAACCACCGACCAACACGGCAGTCAATTCGAGTGATTGAACAAAGCACCCACGTCGAACCGCCTGGCTACCGACACGGACACTTGGTTAAACCAGAACGCACTTTGAGGAGACCATTGTACCACCTATCGTATATATAAAGAGATGAAGACGAGAAAATACTGTTAATCATGTCAATTTTGTTATATAACGTATCCTTGTAGTCAGTTCAAATGTTATCTAACCTCAATCATCAATTATTCAAACCATATAAATAAAAAAACATCCTAGTAAATTGCCCAAACAAATTTCCACATGAATGCGTATGAGCAACGGGAACAGTTCTCAACAGTTCAGCCTCGAGAGCAAGAACGATTCGAGACGGTTCAAAACAGTTTAAGATCATTTCACAGTCGAAACCAGAACAGAGGATTCATCAGTCCGAAATTATCCCCAATAAACCAGAACGCTCTATATCAACTGCGCATGATCCTGACATCCTAGAACCTGCATTTCGTAGAACCAGAACAAACCTAGTGTGTTCTAGCTGTGAGTTGTACTTGCTATTCATTTTTAAACAATGGTTACACCACGTGCGTTTAATGAGAAATGCGGAGCGATTGTAATTTTTGGGGAGACTCATCGCAAGTATCATGAGGCTGTACGAATGTTCAATAAACGTTTTCCAGTTCGCCCTATTGATAGACATCATTTCAAAAAATCAGTGGACAATTTTTTTGATAACGGCAGTGTGCAAAATATAACACGTTCTGGGCGATTAACTACAGGGAAAGATAAACAAGTGACACTATGAGCTAGTTTGTGAATGATCCGTCCTCATCAAGTGAGGTTTCGCAGATGACGGCATTGAGTTTTAAAAAAATTAATTTCATCCCTACAAAATAAAAATGGTGCATGAACTGACGGACGATGATCCAGACCACCGTCTAGAGTATTGTGAAATTGTCTCCAACAATATTTTCCAAAACGTCAGCTATCTGAAACATATTTGTTACAGTGATGAAGTTTCTTTTCAAACGGTCACGTGCATAGACAAAATGTGAGGCACTGGTCTGATGAAAATACTCGACTTTTTCGCGAAACTCATGCTCAGTTTTCCCAAAAAGTTAATGTCTGGACAGGAATACCGGGTAACCACATTAAAGGTCCGTTATTCATTGAGGAAAATCTGACTGGTGCCCTGTATTTGAAAATAATGAAAACAGTGATAGATCCACTGATAGTGGCAACTGTCGGAAATAATTCAGACGAATTTGACATGGGCATTATTCTGCAATAAAATGGAGTTCCTCCTCATTTTACAGTTGCTGTGAGGACTCATTTGAATACTTTTTTGTCAGGACGATAGATTGGGCGTCGAGTATCTGTGGAATGGCCTCCAAGATCACTAGATCTAACTCCATTAGACTTCTTCCTATGGAGTTACCTAAAATCTGAAGTATACGAGACTCAGTGTCAATATTTCAGGAGTTGCGTGCGCGGATTACGGAAGTGTGTGTGCAACAATTACTTGCGATACTTTGCAAAGCATTAGAACTGAAATTGAAAATAGTCTCTCTTTTTGCCATGAGGTCCATGACAAACATTTTAAATATTAACTGTAATAATAGAAAAAGTTAGTGTTAATTTAGTTGCCTTCCTGGCAACTAAATTAACACTAACTACTGGAGGGTTGCTCCCCTCCAGTAAGATAATAAATCAGAGGTGAACTATTCATACAGAAATGTGCACTGTAGAAATCGAAAATCCTAACAAGAGTCCAGTAACGAGTTATATGGGGGGTAACACTTATGGGCGTAAAGTAGCACTTTAGCGCCGGACTACTTTATCGCTCGGCGGGCGATAAAATCGTTGAGTAGCCGCTAAAGTGAATTTCAATCTCATATCGATAGATATTAATATATATATATATATATATATATATATATATATATATATATATATATATATATATATATATATATATATATATATATATTAAGAGAGTCATAGTTACGACTGAACCGGGGGGCCTGGGGGGCCGGTTAGGCCCCCCAGACGTACCCTGGCGTTGGATGCGATCGGGCGTGGAGGGGTGGATTTTCGGGAAATCCTTGCGGGTACCGCCCCTCACCCCACACCAACAGGATTTCGCAGGGCTTCCTCCCGCTCACCGAACCCGGAATTGCTTCCTTACATCTACTTAGTGTGGCTAACCAAGAGACAGGACCATCGGCAGCGTTCGACAGAACGTTCGTACAAGTTAACTAAGCTCTTCTTTCGCCAGAGAGTGCTCGCGTCGCACACCTGCCCCCGCCAGCCATGCCAAATCAATTGGGAATATGGTCCCGGAAGTGGCCGGCCGGGGTCCTAAGCTCGGATACTAGTAGCTCCGTCCATCCGGGTTCCGACACCTCAAGCGTCTGCCTTGGTGCCCTCCAAGGCTAGACTCGGATACTAGAGCCCGGAAGGACCGCAAGCCCCGACACCTCGAACGCTTGGATCCGTACAGAAGCAGGCGAGGATCACGGAACAGCATAAGCCGTCCAGTGCCTCATAATGGGGCTGCAATGCACCCATGAATGGATTACCGCAGCCCTGTATCCCTTTACCCGCTAGCGGAGCCGCTGCCCCTAAGAGGCCAACGCCAGTTGGAGATGAGGCTCACTAGCCTCCAGCCGCGAGCGGGCACTCACTTCCCCCCTAGAACTCATGTTAGGAAAGTTCCCTTTCCAACGTTTGATGAGTAACCGTCGAGGACTCTCACGAGCATCCTCTACCACACATCATATGTCGAAGATGTCGCGCCCATTACCCGTATAGGTGCGGGATAGGGCGGTTCATCAACAACTTTTGGGTGTACGCCGTGTGGTCTGCACCGCATACCCTTACGTTACCCCAAGGGGCACTCATGTTAGGAAAGCTACCTTTCCAGCGTTGGATGAGTAACCGCCGAGGGCTCTTGCGAGACACCTCTCTCACACATCTAGCTTGAAACCGGCCAACGCCTGTTGCCCGCAGATGCGGGATAGGGTAGTTGACCGATAACTTCACTGGGTGAGTGCCGTGTGGTCTGCACCGGAGGACTGTCAAACACCCATAAGAGAGAGACAGTGATCCCCCGCCACTCACCCCGTGAGTGGCGAGGGATCACTGTCTCCCATTTCACCACCTCACGAATTCTTCATAAACTTGCTTGAATCCATTTCAAAATCACTAATGAATTATCTGTGATCACAAAAATTGACAGCAAATATGGCTACTAGCCTATAGGTATGATCTCATTTCAGAAAGTTGACTGAGTTGCCTTAGTAATATTCATTCAATCACTTTTTGATTTCTTCTGTTTTCGATATGATATGAATATATAGCCTCACGGCAGCCTTGGTATATTTATATCGTATTCTAGATATAAAGAGGTTCAATCCAATTTGTGACAATTAAGAAATTATGATTATATTTTTTTTCACCCTAGAGTGCGCTGGTCAGGCCCAATCCCCCGAAGCCCCGATACATTCGGGAGAGCGCGCCAGCATTATCAATCATTGACCACTCATCTGTGTGACTACGATTTCTGTCTTAGTGCGGCAAGCCGGTATGGTTTTAAGATTCGAGAGTAGAGAGCATCATTCCACCAAGGACTCCAATAATCAGAGTGGTCTGGATAGAGTCTACGGAATTTGAAGAGAATATCTCGATATTTAATCCGTTTTTCCTCCTATTTTCGGACGATATTCATCTCGCCAGGAGCTGAAAACTCCATGACAAATATCGTCTTGCTCTGGTGGTCGAGAAGGACTACATCAGGCTTATTAGCTTGAATGAGCCTGAGGGTGGGGAACGAATAGTTCCAATAGATTCGTCACGTCTCATTTTCCACAACGGATTCAATATCCCCCGGAGCATAGGGCAACACCGGTGTCTCGTCAATACCGTAAGAGTTTCGTAGATGGTAATATAGCACTCTTAGGGCCGCGTTATGTCGATGGATATAGGCCAAGACCGCACATGCTGGACATGCTGATAGCAAGTGCATTAAGTTTTCGGGCGAGACCCAATAATTTTGATTTTGATGAATTTTAATATCAATTGGACAAGTATTCATTATATTCCATAAAGTTTTTCCCGATGAAGAACACGAATAAAACACTTATCACATGCGCATGAAACTTCCAAATACATTTGGAAATATTTAGCTGTGTAATATGTGGAACAAACAAACTAAAATTCTGTAACTTCCCAACTGTTTCCAGGCCGTTTCTGAATATATGACCTATAATGAAGTGTTAACGTTAATTAAATATGAGTAAAATATGAGTAGAATTACTCCGCTGAAAGATATATGGCCTCATTCTAATTTAAAGTGGGAGGGTTTTATTTTCCGCTATATTTATGAATATAACTGTCTCCAGACTTCCTGTATTCATCTTACACTTTTTAATAACGTGTTTTCATAAACGTTTCTTTTGGTGTCAGATATTTCGGTGAGGAAGACATTTTTATTAGTTCCTTGCTGTACTCATGTTTTAGGAAGAATGAATCAATACTTTTTCTATGATGTAATACATTTTCACAAGTTAGTACACCGATTCGCATTAGAAAATGAAACTGAAATTGAAAATGATGATAATATGTCATCAGTAATATGTAGTATAAAAAAGCGAATAGAAATGAAAACAGGAAAAATTTTATGAGCTTCCGAAAACAAATATTGAAATTATATCACTGAAAAATTTGATTTTTCTCAAATAAATTCAAAATATTCATTTCTCCCAACAACCCTACACAGTAAGCAATTGACTGCAGGAAAACGATAACTTCCCTGGCTAAAACCGCGATGGACATCGAATTATATCCGACAGATATCTATGCTCATCATATTCCTCAATACTTCTGTTTCTCTTCTCGATAGCATTTTCAAAGTTATCTTAAACTCATAATGAATAGTAATGTTTTTGGATAATGATTTCTCTACAGTAAATGAATATGCGCATGATCTTGAAAAAACCCTTTTCCCTACATCAAGAGGGGTCACCAAATTGATTATTGCAGATCTGAGTTGGATAAAATCTATTTAAAAAATATATACTCATATGGAATTTATATGAAATATCGAAATATATCCAAGTCATGAAAGGGTTGATAAAGAAAGCAATGCTCAATATTCCTTCGCATTCAAATTTATAAAATGTGTATAGTAAGAGAAACTGTTGCAA
Organism: Leptinotarsa decemlineata; assembly: GCF_025532065.1. Classification (NCBI taxonomy): domain Eukaryota; kingdom Metazoa; phylum Arthropoda; class Insecta; order Coleoptera; family Chrysomelidae; genus Leptinotarsa; species Leptinotarsa decemlineata. Next base: position 3,889,054 of record NW_027412549.1, on the reverse strand, counting down.
ATTTAATAGATCCAGCAGACTACTGGGATGAACTGACGATGTGACAGTGTGTCTCAGTGGTGTGGTGTGGTCATACTGGTAGTGCTCGAGTTACACCATCAGTGGTCGTGAGTTGGAAGTCCCATTCGACTCGATATTTTTCCTGCAACGATTCATCTGGTTACAGGTGGATGGATTCTGATACATGACATAATAAATTAAATCACAAAAGATTCATCTCTCCCAACTATCCACACAGTAGTTTCTGGTAAATGCCTGCCGGAAAGCAACTACTTCCACGGCTAATATTGAAATATATCCGACAAACATTTATGCAAGATACCTCCCGAATTTTATCCTGGCAAATGTTTCTAGTTTATCCAGCAGCAGCAGCACCATTCTGAAATTATTGTAGTATATCGCCTACAGACCGATTTCGCGGTATTACCTCTCATAAACAGGGTGTTAACTAAATACCGTACGAAACTTCAGAGGATGATTCGTTTGGTCGTTTGAAAAAAAAGTTCCTATAGATGGTTCATATGAGGACTGCGAGCTGGCCAATTTCAAGGTCCTGCACGTCTAATCCAGCGATTACAGTAGGTAATGTCGAGATGCTGACTGGCAAGTTCATTAAAATGACCTAAAGCTCCATCGTTCATAAACCACATGTTACCTTATACAAGTACCGGTATTTGTTTCAACAAAATGGGTGACTGATCTCGGAAAAAGTCCAGGATTCACCTGGTAATCTTGCTGGGAGGAAAAAATGGGTGAATCAGGTAGTCACCAATCATTCCTACACAAACGTTCAGCGACAATTGTTGTTAATAACGTAGAGATTTTCGTCGGCCCAAAAATGGCCAATGTGAAAGTTCATTATAGCATCTCGTGAAAAGTTTGCTCCGTCCGAAAATAGAATATTTAGTAAAGAATCATTATTTCGTGCCATCGTATGAATGAACCACAAGCAAAACATTAATCTTGGGTGAAAATCCCGAAGCAGTAGAGCTCGAACCCGCTGTCCATATGGTTTTTGGGCTAACTTTCAGCTGCAGTGCAATCTTCCTGGTACTATTTGAATTATAGCTTCTTCTAATTCTTATTAGAACTCCCAGTTTCGCAAAATCTTCCATGTAGCGTTCTGAATGTTTCGGCACATGGAATTACTCTGTTAAGATATTTGTCCTGGGTAATTCTCCGTGCTTCTTTCGTATTCCCATTTGCTAATTCATTAATGAAGTGCATGTCTGCCATTTCAGCATTAATAAAATTATTCATGATGGAATCAATGTTAATTGACAACTCTGATTTTCACTATCGATGTCAGCTGATTTCCAAAGCAAGTGTTCATGATAAGCAAAGTGCTTCAATTAGATGCGAAGAAAACACCGAAAAAAAGTTGTATTTTCAGTTGAATAAGCTGAAAAAATAGAAAACTACAGTAACAATCGGTGGCGTACTTTTTTTCCAATATGTTGTCTCTGGTGCCCACTGAGACTCCACTGGACCTGATAATTTCAATCTAGTCAGGGCTAAACAAGCGCCTTATTACTTCGAATAACTATAGCAAATTTCAACCAAAACGGTGTGAGGATTGATTGAATTCGACGTTCATTAATTTGTGGATTGACAGTATAAGTTACACAGGTATTATAATATAAAGGGGGAGCCCTGTTATAGGCTTAAGCCTCTTCAGGGCTGGGTTCCTTTACAAATTATTCAAATCAAAATTATCAGAGTTTGTAGTTGCGTTATTGGTTGGAGAGTCCGGGTACATAGCTGTGGTCGTTCTTGAGGATTCGGGTTTTTGTTGGACTGGGAGAAGTATGCCTGAGACTCCAGGGTGTTCCAGACAATACGCTGTCCTCTATCTGATCGCCAGTGGGTGCTTTTCAAGGATGTCTTGGATTTGTTTCGTCGGGTCTTGCACTGCTCCCAGGAGTCTGGCTGGGGCGAACGGGAGCTTCTTCCTTGGTATCCTTCTAGGTCCTCCACATGGTGTGCAAGGGATGATGAGGGTGCTGATGGCAGCGTTGTTGTTGCTTCTCATGGTTTTCGCAGCGTATCATCCAAGTAGTTCCTGAAATCTCAAGTTGATTGGGGTAATATTCATTTGGTTATATAAATCTTAAGAGGGGTATCGGATTGTGAGGTTATGGATGTTTCGTGGGAGAGTGTGCAGTAGATCGTGGCTTTAAAAACCAAGATCGGTCTTATGAACATTTTATACGTGTGTGAAAAAGTCCTACTGTCACATCTACCGAGCTTGCCTCTCAGACCCTTTAGGAAATGGGCTCTTTCCAGAGTTTTTCCAAGGTAGGTCTCCCAGTTGAGGATACTCGTGAACTGGGAGACCGACCTTAGAGTGAGGATGTTTTGTAAATACCGTTTTTTTAAAACTTCATCGTATCTCAGAAACGAAGCAACTCCGGACATATATTCATAAGAACTTTTTTCTTTAAATAACTGTAGCAGATTTCATCCATATCGGTAAACTTATTATATTTTTATATCACTTACAAAATGGAATGAAAACATAAGAAGTTTCATGGTACGTTTTTATTAATATCATGTTATCTAATGTGTTTGGAATATTTTATCATGACAATACAATACAACTTGAATACAATAATTGGTCATAGTACAAATTAATTTTCGATTTTCCATATTATATCAAAATCCCATTAATTGAAACGGAATAGGCATATATTTTCAAATCTCATCCACCTCTTTCTTGAAGTATATTATGAATGTTTGAATGTGGTTGACAATGTGTCATGGTGCATTTCATCAGTTTGGACTTCCATTGTCTATTATAATATAAATTGATTTGAAATCCCCAAAAGAATCTGTGAAAAAAATAAAAAAATTTAAAAGTTACCTGAAAAAATTACAATTATATCAATCAAAAAACTGAAATTACAATGAAATAATATACGAGTAACAACCTAAAAATGAAAAAATGAAATATTAACACGAAATGAAAATTTAAAAAAATCACCCGAAGACGATTGTGGATACTAACAATCGAAACGTCTTGAATTAACTTGGTTGAGAATCATTTGATTTGTAATTTCATTTCTTGTTAAAAATTTTTTCATTTTTCATTTCGTGTGAATATTTCATTTTTTTTTTTTTACTTTTTGGTTGTTACTTGTATTTTATTTCATTGTAATTTCAGTTTTTTCTTGATATAATTGTCAGCTAACCTTTTATTTATTTTTTATAGATTCTTTCAGGGATTTCAAATCAATTTACATCATACTAGACAATGCAAGTTCGAACTATTTAAATATACAGGGTGTCCCTGGACTTCCTCTTTTCCTCTCATTATTATTTCTGCTTTGATAATTATTCATTTCAAATAATGGTGGACGAGCGGGTTTGATGTCGTCGAGTGAAACTACATTTTTATCAAGACTCGTTGCTCCGATCGACTTTCCACACGAGTACTTTTATTCATAAAATTGTCCAAGTAACCTTAATTTGTTGAAAAATATTGAAAAATATCTGTCATTTCAAAGTTTTGGGGTGTGGACCATCGGGGGTAGTCCGTTCCTGACTTTGTAGCAAAACAACTGACTCCTGCATGAAAGCTCATCGAAGGAATTCATTTGTTTAGTCAATTACCAAAATTTGGATGATTTTGAATATTCACTTGAAAAGTTATCAAAGAAAAACATTTTTCATTTTGTAACTTCGAGGGCCCGTTACTTGGTAACGAAGGATTTTAGGAAAAAAAGTTATATGAAGTACTGGTGATATTTTGACCCCATCTATACATTCCCGAGAGGGTGTCCAGGGACACCCTGTATATTATGAATGTTCGAATATAGGCTGAAAGAAGAATCACTACCTTCATTTGATAAAAAACATGTTGAACTATAGAAAGGAATATTTCACTCAGTGTCAAATCCCATTACCTTTACTTTTCATTTGAATGTAAATTTCATTTTGGACTGGGGACCAACGCTGATACTAAAAAAACAAAAGTCAAATAGAATGAACTCGTCAGTCGACAAACTGAAAGCAGCAGGAAAAATTATGCAAATATAATTTCATTTCGCGTCTCTCCATGATTTCTTTTATTAATATTTTTCTTTTCATCCCGCTTCGTTTCCGTCTTTCAATATTATGAGAAATATCCAGGAAATTGAATAGACTTTTTTCATGTTTATAATTTCATTAAAAGAGTTTCGATTTCCATTCATGATTCTGAAGAAAGGTATCATACGAAAAAGGAAAAGATATCCATAACTTTCAGATTCAACTTGAAAAGGGTTTTTTTATTTTTGAGCAGATACGACGTGTAATTTGGACATTTCTAGATGTCAGAAAGTTTTTTGAGATGATAAAACAAAAGTGTAATGAGTTCTTACCTTGATGTCGAGTAAAGTAAAAACTTTCTTTGACAAGAGTCCCTGAAAAACATAAACTTTCAAATGAGTATGACTTTAAGAGGATTGATTTCAGAGTTTCAGGAAAAAAATTATTGGAAATAGGCCAGTATATTCTATTCGAAACTATGGCATAAACTATGAAAATTGTCTTTCATAATACAACTAGTTGTTGCCCGCGGCTTGGCCTGTGTAGAAATTGGTTTGTCACATTCAAGTTTCGTGACAGACCATTTTAAACAGATAGTTTCAATATTTTTTTATGAACCCAAAACTTCAGGTTTCCAACTTCAAAACTAGGTTCAATAGCTTCTGATGTACGTTAATATAAAAGCGGCGACGGCTAGTTATTTGTATTTTCATTTAAAAAATACAGCAACTGAAAAAATATTCACTAATTAATGAATAGCTTCGAGAATCTAATTATGTTAACTATGAAGAAATTTGCAAAACTAACACTGCTCGCACGCGTCTGCCCACGTTCGAATCGCGTTCTGGGCGATGACGCTTTATTGCTCAGACCGTTCCTCTACCCCCGCGCATTGTCCCTTGTCGTCTTACAGTAGACGCGACACGTAATGGCTTACTGCGTTGCGTCAAGTTAATCTTATCGTGATCACTTTTGAACAATGCATCCAAATTAGTTAGTGTAAGAGAAGAAGTTTATCTATATTAAATACTCAGAACAATTTTATAAGAATTTGACAGATATTCATGCAGATATGCATTGTAAGAAAAATATACAATTTAATTGTATTTATAGCTCAGTATTTTGAATATAGTGACCACCACATAAGAGGTAGATATGTACTATCCAAACTTTTATTTAGAACTATTCAAGATGAACAATCTTACCGTTCATTAGCTGCATGTATCTCCAACTGTATAGGCAGCGCACGCCGAGATAGCTCTCAGGAAGCAAGAATTTTTTTGACTTACTCAATACTTATCGTTATATTATGACCAAAATTACACAAAACTTTGTAAATTGTAGCCTATATATTATTCTAATGTATAATCTGTATTTATGAAAAGTTTCATCTAGATTCTTTCAGTCGTTTAGGCGTGGAAGAGCCACAAAGATACATACATACAAACATCCACCCTCACAAATTGTCACATTATAATAGTATAGAATATAGATATTTTAGATAAAGATAGACAGATAGATAGTATAGATAGATGCTCGAGAGCATCAACGGAGAACTGGAACGAACCGGGGGACTATCAGCGAATCAATATAGTTTCCGAAAGCAACGGCAAACCACGGACGCAGTTAATGAAGTGATAATACTCTGTGCAAGGGAAGCCATGGCCCAAGGACTTCTCTGCGTTGTTATAACGCTGGACATCAGGAATTCCTTCAATAATGCATCGTGGCAGTTGATTCTGAACAAACTGAGAGACAGAGGGATATCGGAGGTATTACCTTCTCATACTTGTCGGAAAGGGAGGTAATACTGGAGAGTGAAAGAAGTGTCAAATCTATTAAAATAAGTAGTGGTATTACCCCAGGGATCGGTGCTGGGCCCCACTCTATGGAACATTCTATATGACGACTTTCTGAAATCGGAAATTCCTGACGAAATAAAACTTATCGGTTTTGCGGATGATGTTGCTGCGATAGTCACAGCAAAAACAGAAGACCTTCTGATGAACTTGACGAACAGGGGACTGGTCCGTATCTCTGAAAAAATCCACCGGCTGCGCTTGGAATTTGCTCCCGAGAAGACAGAAGCTGTCCTTCTCTCCAAGAGAAGGAAACTGAAACCAATAAGTTTTGATATCCAAGGAACAACGATTGGACTCAGCAAAGCTATGAAATATCTGGGTATATGGCTAGACACACAGCTGACACATTCGCTGAACATATAAACCAAATTGTAGTCACAGCCGACAGAACCGTGGCTGCACTAGCAAAATTAATACCGAATAAGTGGCCCCAGGGCATTGAAACGATTAATCATATCCCGCGTGGTACACTCCCAGATGCTGTATGGTTCACCTTGCTGATACACACCCCTCACCAAAAAGCTACTTCTAAAACCCACCCGAATACAGAGAAAACTGGCGATAAGGATATGCAGCGCATACCGAACGATATTTGCAGAGGCGGCTGGCGTCATAGCGGCAATTCCTCCAATAAAACTGCAAGCTAGCGAGAGAAAAGACCGATATTCAGGCGTACCGAAATCGAATGCAAGAAGTAACCTAATGCACAGCTGGCAACAAAAATGGGAAGGAGAAACTCATGGAAGATGGACGTACTCCTTAATACCTGATTTACAGGTCTGAATCAATATATTTTTCGGTGAAGTGGTTTATTTCCTTTCCCAGGCACTTTCGGGACATGGTTGTTTCCGCAAATACCTCTATGTTCGCAGGAGAGCTGAATCGCCAAATTACCCATACTGTCAAGCAGAGGACGACATAGAGCATACACTTTTCATCTGTACAAGATGGCAAGACGCAAGAACTGCATTTTTACGCAAAACGGGAAGAATTTTCTGCGCAGAGAACATGATGCAAAGTCTTCAGGGTGGAGAAAAACCATGGAATTATGCCTATAATACAGTACGATCTATCATCGAAACCAAAGAAGTGGAGGATAGGTGATAAAAAAAAATATATATACATATGTCAAGAGAAGACACATGGATGGTTATATGAAGCATTGATAGTGAGACAGCAGCCCAAGTACCGAAGTAATGCGAAAGCGGTTCCAGTACTTGGAGCTCAGTGAGGAGAGGTTTTGGGTGGTAAAAATCCACCACTACGGAACGACCATAGTCTTTTTGAAGATTTCCTCTCCTCTGACAAAAAAAAGATGTAAAAATAGCGTATTCATACTGCTCTCTTATTCGTTTCACATTCACATTCAATGTCTCACATTTTCTTGTGTTCTTGTGAGGCATCGACTCATTCTTATGAAGAACGCTGTGAATTATCAATGGCTAATCCAGTTGTCCAGGTAAAAAGAAGAGCTGGCTACTTTCAAATTCAAATGAAAAACTTACTAACAATACTGAAAAATTTTCTACAGCACACAAATTTTGGTTTTTGATGACTTACTTACTGGTTGGCATTGAATTTTTGTTTGACTTGAGTAATAGTTGAGCATTGAAATCACAATTTCAACTGTTCTCTATTCAGTTCCAAATATTTGTATTTTTCAATAAACATTGTATCTGATTGAAAGTTTCCAGATATTTCCTGAATCTTTTTCCAAATTATTATTTTTTGAATCACTAGTTCAATCATTTCGAGTCAAAAACGAAATAATTCGGGCTACTTGCCACTGTATAAACACTAAAGCATCTGCAGTTTCCACTGAGATTTGAGATACTTAGTCTGAATATCATTTTATAATGCATCAAATATATCAACCGTTTTAGGCAATCTGTTGATAGCAACAAAAGAAAATATAACTGGAACGAATCTATCCTTCAAGGATTTTTTTCGAAAATAACAATGGGATGTACTTTATGAAGGTTATTTTCGAAATTCAGACGTGACCCGCTAGCTAAATAGCACAAGTTTGGTTCAACTGAGTATTTTAGAAGATCTTTTCTACCTACAGAGCCAGTATTTCTATTTGTTGTTAAGAATTTTCTGATTAGTGAACTACAATACATTTTTCAAGTTGTATGGTTAGTATTGTTGCTTCAATGGAATATCTAGAAGAATGTATTGTTTTTGTAGAGATGCACGATATTGAGTTTGGTTCTGAATTTGACATAACATTCAAATTTTTGTTTTATCATTCCCATAAGCTATTCATAAGCTGCATAAAGACATAATGTTTCATCAAAAATAATATCACATTGCAAGTGTTTTGGAGCTGTACATCCTAAAGTAAAGAAGCAATATGCCACTGTGGTCATCAAAGTATTCGATATTATTTGGTAATTTTTTTTCAAACTCAAAGACAAAAATACCAATTGAAATATATACGAGGCCCATAATGTAGGTATTCTTGATTCAGATTTAAATAAACACAAAAAATTCAATATATTCAATTAACCTATGAACATGAATATGATGTTATTTAAATCTCGTAATTGTTTAACTGAAACCAAAAATAGATTCGGTTGTTTGTAAATATCGAAAAAATCCTGGAAAAAATCGAAAAAGTCAGAAATATATACAATATATCTAAAAAAACAAAATGTGTTCGAACCGATACAATATTGATGAATCTCAGATCTCAAAAATGAAAATTAGTCGACGACACTAGGTTCTTTAACTGGAATGTCAAACTCTAAGAAAACATTTATCGTAGCCTTAAAAGTCACTGTCACAAACAAAAATGAACTTTTCATCAGTGAGTCAAAGAGATTTTCCTCAAATGGACAGTATGATAATTACACATCCAAAACATTCCTCAAGATCAGAAAATGGCAAAGAAGGTTTAACTGCTTCAATAGTCACATCATTCGATGGGAATATCAAAGGTGATCTTTCTCAGGAGAGGATTCCAACGAAAAATTCTGTATGCAAATAGTAAATACTTCTCTCTTCGTCAATCCTTTTAGCTCGCACAAATATCATGACTGAGTTACACTTCACTATTTTTCTGAGATTTTGCAACACTATCTTGGGACAGTAGTTACTTGCAATATCAAAGGCAAACAAGAGTCCATTGCGAAGCCAAAATCCAATTGGTTATCTTGTTTTATCTTTCGTTTTTTGATCCTTCGTACATATCTAAATGGGTGACAAGCACTTAAGAACCATGATTTATTCAAAGGTTTTACTGTAGATTTCTCTAAAACAACCTGGAGTTTAATGGTCTTAACTCAGCAAAACATCAATCTATGGGACTTCATTATGTCTGGCTGATGATAATGTTCAACTGCAATCCTAAATCGAAAACATGTTGTTCTATTCATTTTCACTATCTTTCATTTATACATTTTATGATTCTCTGAACAGTTCAGAGACGCTTCAGATCATCATTCATTTCTTTACACCATGCAATACAATAAATTCATTCTTGAATTACATATGGCTAATCATTTAGGGTATGACTATAACTGAAAAACATCTGCATAATTATTGACAGTTATACATTCAATAGTGAAGTTTTTCAGAAAGCAATAATATCATATTGTTTATACAAATATTAAACCTTTTTCACCCTGTATCTATATCAATATATCCTTTCATCGATTTGACTAATTGCAGAAAACAGAATATATTCTTGTAAAAAAATTCACAAATGAATTGGTTCAACTAGCCTTTCCTAGTCAAATGCTAATCCACACAGCTGGGTGTAAATAATCATTCTCTAAACTTATCTAATTAGATACAAAGTCTTGAAGGTAATATAATGAAAACTTTAGTTCACGGTCCCAGTAACAACGTGTACACGCTATATGCATGTTTTTACTGGCTTTTAATTAATATAGGGAGTGTTAATTACTGACTCTGATAGTTACTTTGAAATATTAGTCCCCAGATGTCGGTGTTTTTTGAATAAATCATTTTCGTGTGTATCAAAGGATGCTTTGGAATTAGATGGGAGCGTGACGAATTAGGGTAATATGTCATTGAGATTAATACATAGAGAAATATTTTAATTTCATCTGACAATGCATTTCTTATCAATGGAATGTATGATGCAGAGTAAATCACTATGTTATTTAACAAATCAGTTTTCAAACATGGATATAAAATTCATTTGAGTATGGAGGATACCCTGTTTATCAGGTAACTGGTATCAATATACTTGATCGTAAAAAAGGAGAATTGAAATTTTCTATGTTTTTTACAACTTTTATTTGTAACTAACGTTACTGCAGTTTCATCCTATAAGGACATTTCCATGTGTATAGATTAAATAATGTACACATGTACATAATTTATACAGAAAGTTTCAATTCTCCTACCACGTAGTAACGGCTACATCCGGCTTTATCGTTTCACAAAGAAGCTTCAATTAATAAATATTAATTGATGGTTTCATATTTATTTTTTTAATATTTCTTCTTTCACATGGAATTCAAATTTCTGTCGTCATATATCAAATGATTCCTGAATAATAACTGAAATTATGTCATTCAATAACAATTCGTTTCGATGACGATGATATTTTCCTGCCCTGCTTAACAACAGTGTCTCCTTAAATACTAGTTCACTGGTTCACGTATCCAAAAAACACTTTGTTATAGATTTTCATTGAAGTTTTACAAAAACGCAACACGTGTTTCGCCAAGCAATGGCTTTCTCAAGCGTGTCTTCACTAACTATATTCTACAATTTGAAGTACCTACATTTCAAGCACCTGACTTGTACCTGGTCATTTAATGTTTTATATATACCTCAGTTTGTAGTGAATCAAATTACCTGAGCTAATGTACCTACCAGTTTCCACATTCGAAAAAATATTTAGTAACGGGAATTATTTCATTCTAATTGGCCATTCAGTAAATTACTTGAATTGTTGAATCTATTGATTCCTAAAAATTCTAGAAAATTGAGTTTCAAACTTTTCTGAATGTAACACATCGTATTCATGAATGAAATCATGTGTTTCTGCTAAAATGTGGTTTGCAAATGTGGAATTGGTCTTTCTATTCATAAAACTACTTCTATGCTCTTTAATTCTTTGGGAAAACAGTTTTCCTGTTTGGCCAGTATACAGTTCAAGGCAAGAGCCACAAGTCAGACTCCTGTGTCCCATAGACTCCAGATCTATGGCGAAACACGTGTTGCGTTTTTGTAAAACTTTTGAGTTCAGTAGAAATTTCACAATAAAGTGTTTTTTGATTACGTTAGTTACAGATCTTCATCAAGTATCGGCTAAAACAATCATATATCACTAGTTTACTCCACTTGTTATTGCTGTTGTGCAGTGGACTAAATTGATTCTTCGATGTGCTTTCAGAACCTTATATATTCAGAATGAATTTTCTAGAGTTGACCTCATTGACACTTCTTCGTGCTGTTCGATACACCACTCTAAAATAATTTATCATCACTGCCAGTAGACTCTGAAAATATGACAAACAAATCCATTTTGATGGTTTCGCAGTATTTCCCCCTTTTCAAGTAACATTAGCGGGGGTTGGTAAAGAATTCGTTGTTGTGCCTCTTGCAGAACAAAACTAGAATAGAAGGATAAGAAAATGAGTTTTCGGGAAATATTCAAACATTAAACGGAAATACAAAGAATATGCCAATAGAAGGACAAAAAAGTACGAGATCTTTTCCAATATTAAGCTGAATTTGCAGTTTCCTCAAAAAATATTCATTTATTCATCAATTTCTATTTTTTCTCCTTCAAAGTAGTCTCCCTCAGATATGATACACTTGTGCCAGCGTTTCTTCCAATCCTCGAAGCGGTTCTGATATGCAATTATTAGTATATCCTTGAGCTCTCTCGGAACCAATACTTGCTCGCGACTAAAAAGACACTCGTCTCCGGTTAGTTTTTGGGGACCCCATGCAATAATTCAGTTATGAAAGTCATGATTAAACAATTCAACTGATCAGAAAGTAAAAACACCTAGAGGCTGACTTTCGACTAAAGAAGGTCAGATGTCAATCTTTCTGAAGTGCCCATCAGTAAGTTTAGGACCACTCTGGAGGAGCGGGGGTGGAGGGACAAGATGGGATATTCTGCACACATTAACCGTGTGGAGAAGATTTATACTTAGGGCACTCAACCCGGCAGGGGGCATGGGGAGATTTCTCTCAGCGATTCGGTTTTATATTTTCAATCGTTGCAGAACACCATCTTTTCATGAGTGTTTTCAATCTTGGGAACAGGAAAAAGTCGCAAGGGGGCAAATCTGGTGAATACAGAGGCTGAGGTATGATTAGGGTGTTGCTTTTGGCCAAAAAAATAGTAAGAAGCAATGACGAGTGAGTAGGTGCATTATCGTGATGCGGAAGCCATTAATTGTTTTTCCACAATAGTGGTCGTTTTTGTCGTATTGCTTCTCGTAATACTTCAAAAAAATACTTCTTATTAAACGTACGACCAAGTATCAAGAACTCTTTATGCACTGTGGTATTTAAAGAAAACAGTCAGCCAAACCTGAACATTTGCCTTTTTGGTCTTGGCTCTCCTGGGTTCTTCCACTGGAACGATGGGATGATTGAACTTTGGTTTCGATGTCATAAACATATACCCATGATTCGCCACAATTCCTGAGTTTTATCCCAACACCGTCATTTTCAACTCCTCGAAGAAGAAGATTGAACAGTCCAATCTTCCTCTCGAAGAAGATCACTTGGTGATTGAAACACGTGTCGAAGTGTTAAAAATAATGGTTCGGAGATTTAAAGAAAGTTTTGACACCGTTAGCCATCATAAACCGCTGAAAAATTTATATAGTTATGGAATAAGAGGCCCAGGACATGACCTCAAAAAAATTATCTTAACGATCGTACCCATTGAACTAGGGTGAACGGAGAGATGAGTGGATACAAAACTGTTACCTATGAAGTTACCCAAGGTACGGTTAAGGGTCCCATTTTATTCGTTATCTATGTGAATGATATGTTATCTTCAGATATTCAGGAAAATTTCACTGCTTATGCCGATGATACATCGATTATTTTCGCCCAAAGTTATCAACCGAACAAACCAAAATCTCTTGTCTGTCAGCAAATAGCTGAATAATAATTTACTCACTTTGAATATTGACAAAACAATAGCAATTCTCTCCAAAAACAATAGTAATAATAACCTACAAAACATTAATATCCACAAACAAAATGTAAGCTATGTCGAGAACTTCAAGTATCTAGGAATAACAATTGACCATAAACTAACCTGGAAAGTGCGTATATCTAATCTTCTTCCAAAAATAAGAAAAACCATCTATAAATTTCACTCACTAAGAAATATACTGAATACTATAACACTTAAAACAGTGTACTATGCTATCACACAGAGCTTACTGCAGTACTGCATAATAGCATGGGGATCTGCATATAAAACAATTATGGAATCACTGGTTACAGCACAGAAGATATCCCTCTGGTTACAGCACCTAGAAGATATCCATCTAATCTACTCTTCAAAGAATTCAGAATTCTAGCAGTCACAGAACTGTACCTCAAAAACGTATTGATATTTCACAAACATCGAAGTCCGTCTGATGCATTATATTACGATGGTGTTACAACTAGAGCTGTGTCTAATAGAAATATACAAGTTCCATCCTTCAACTATAAGTTGACGAGATACAGTTTTAATTATCTTCAATTCAATTCAGTTCAATTCAATTTATTCCTTGATTTTACAAATTACAGTAAAAGTAATACAAAACAAGTCACACCTCTTGGTAAAAAATTGTACAATTTTGTAGATGAATCATTTAGGGATATTAAGTTTCTCAATTCCTTCAAATCAAAAATAACTCCGTGGATCGTTGAGATTTCCAACCAGTTGTTTCAATTTTTATATCATCCAATACAATAAAACGTATTCACATTTTCAAACTCACACCCTTTATATTCAACTACTATCTACCGACATATTTTGTTCTTTTTTCTTAAATTCGGTCGCAAATAATTATGTCTGAGTTCATGGTATATATTATGCGTCACATAACACTCATAAACGTTGCACTAGAGACATATTTAAAACTACGTTGTTACTGTTTGCTACACACGAGCTTGCTCTGTAATAATTTGTATTATTGTTTTGTTATATTTGTTTGTTCAGATTGTATTATTACACAAATCGTGATGCGTTGTATTTACTATACACAGAAATTATATCTATATATGTATATTAGACTATATCATATATATCCTTATTCTGTTATATCATAACGTACAGTGTCATCCCCAAAGTATGCACCATACACTGTGTCCGTGTGTGATGTTTTGATGTTAATTTACCGTATTTTAAAATGATAATCTAATATACAGGGTGAATTACGTTCGAGTAATGACGACACCGTCATTTTTTTTAAAGGAACACCCCCATTTCGTCTCAATTTTCGGATTACTCTAGCTGAGCTGATTCTAAAAATGTATCACATGTTGATTCCAATTGGTACAGGGTGGACAAAAATACAGTAGTTGTGTGTGTGCTAATAAAGTAACGCGTAACATTCTTTATTAGGTAAATTAACAATATTATCAAAAATACTTATTGTCTCGCGGCAATTGGTTTAAATGTAACACCCCGTAGTTTGCTACATGTTTAGGGTAATAAAAATGAGCTGTTTCCAAACATGTTTGGTACTTGTGGTCTAGCAGACAGAATATGAAAGAAATTATTTCTTATCTACATTTATGAAAAATATAGTCGTCTAGTTTTTTGTGAAATATCATTATTTGTTCAGTAATTTATTGATGTTCAGTGACAGTTTAGTACTACAATATTTTTGGTATTCGTGAATATTCGAATGATTGCTTAGATTTAATTGGAAGTAGAAATGGAGTTAAGTGTAAAACAAAGAATTGAAATACTTATGATGATTGGGTATGGAGACAGATCGCGAACTCAGATGGAAGTGTGCAATTTGTTTAATGATAAATATCCAGAAAGACCTATAACGCGTTCAACAGTCAGTAAGCTGGAAACGAAATTTCGAGAAACTGGTATGGTTGCAAATGTACGCAAATCAGGTCGTCCCCCTGCAAATGCTGATACAGCATTAGATGTATTACTGAGTTTTGAAGAAGATGCGCACAATTCTGTTCGTAAAGTTAGTCGCGAAATCGGTGTTGGCAAAACAACGGTACACAAACTATTGAGGCTTGAAAAATGGCATCCTTATAAAATCAAACTTGTGCAAGAATTAAACGAAGATGATCCCAATAGACGGCTCCAATTTTGCGAAGAAATGATGGATAAATGTCATCGAGACCCTATCTTGATACAAAACATTATTTTTTCTGATGAGTCCACTTTCACGTTAAATGGTGAGGTTAACCGTCAGAATTGTAGATACTGGGCAAGAGAAAACCCCCACTGGATGCGTGAGCATCATATACAATACCCTCAAAAGGTAAATGTATGGGCTGGAATTGTACGAAATCGAATCATTGGACCCTACTTTATCGAAGGTAATTTAAACGGGGCAAAGTACCTTGAGTTTTTAAGGGGGTATCTCGTACCTACTTTACGTAATTTATTTCCGAGCAGACGTAATCCTGGAGGTTTTGATGAAAGTTTATGGTTTCAACAGTATGGTGCACCTCCACATTATGCTGTAGATGTTAGTAGGTACGTAGATGAAATTTTTCCGAATAGGTGGATTGGTAGACGGTGACCCACTGAATGGCCAGCGAGGTCACCAGATTTAAATCCTTTGTATTATTTTCTGTGGGGCCATCTGAAGAATGTTATTTATAAAACGAAACCAGCAAATATTGAAGATGTACAAGTGAAAATTCGAACAGAAATAAACAATATTACGCAAGAAACCATACACAAGGTTCAACAAGAATTTGTACACCGTTTGGGTTACTGTCAAATACAGCAAGGGCTGCAGTTCGAACAGTTAATATAAAGTCATGTATTCCAGCATATTCTGTCCGCTAGACAATGAGTATTTTTGATAATACTGTTAATTTACCTAATGAAGAATGTTACGCGTTACTTTATTAGCACATACACAACTACTGTATTTTTGTCCACCCTGTACCAATTGGAATAAACATGTGATACATTTTTGGAATCAGCTCAGCTAGAGTAATCCGAAAATTGAGACAAAATGGGGGTGTTCCATTTAAAAAAAATGACGGTGACGTCATTACTCGAACGTAATTCACCCTGTATATTAGATTATTATTTTGAAATACGGTAAATTAACATCAAAAATCGACCTGTTTCAGGATTATTTCTTAAAATGACCTGTTTAGCTAAAAATGAATTTGTTCCATACTTTACAGACACAGTGTATAAGAAACTTATTTATTAAGGGTTTTTCGACAAAAAGTTATTTTTGATAAAAGTTTGTGCATCTCCTAAAACTGAACATGCACCAACAAAATACAGTATAACACACGTAATATACGAGGAGCCTTCAAATATTTGATTTTGCAACAGGAGTAAAGTACTCTCATTTTGAAAAATCTCGGAAAATGTCAATCAGAAAAGTTGTTCAGCATTGAAGAATACATCTAGATTTGAATTCATGGCCATCCGAATGGAGTTTCATTTTTCACCAATTTTTTTCAAATGGGGACTACGAAAAAAACATTTTTGCTACAACGATAAATAGACAGCATCCTGTATACGACGGTTTATTTTGGAAGCCTGTAATATTTCAAATCACACAAATGTCGTTAATCACGGTCAAGGTTTTTGGATAATAAGTTAATTTTTAAAGTTTTTGGTGCAAAGTTATTTTTATTTTTTGTTATCACCAAAAATTACTCAGAATTATACAGTATTGTAACAAAAACTCAATATTCAATAATATCAAATAACAAAACATCAAAATAAAATATGTATTTCTGAACAAACTCATTGATTTCCTGGAGATTTCCTTGTACAAAATGAGTGTTTTGAATTGAATCTCCAGAAAATCAATGAGTTTGTTCCGAAATACCTATATTTTCTTGATGTTTTGTGATTTGATATTATTAAATATTGAGTTCATGTTACAATGCTGTATAATATTGAGTAATTTTCGGTGTTAACAAAAAATAAAAATAACTGCACCAAAAACTTCGAAAATTAATTTACTTTTCAAAACAATTGACCATGGTTAACGCCATAGTTGGGTAATTTGTAATATTACAGGCTTTTGAAATGAACACAGGATGCTGTCTATTTATCGTCTCAGCAAATTTATTTTTCCTAGTCCCCATTTAAAAAAATGGGTATGTACGTGGCCCGCGAATTTGAATATTTGCCTTAGTTTTAAACAGACCTCGTATATAGTGCTTGCAGCAAAGCCAATATAAAGAAGAGAGAGTATCTGAGAGAACTTGGACAGAACATTGCGATAAACCGCGAAAAAAATATTTCATGGGATTCGATTCCATAGTTGTCATGAAACAGGAAAATATGGAATAATATTTGTTTTGAATGATTTTGTAAATAGTCTATATAAATTATTATCAGTTATCTCCATCACTTCTCTCACGAAGTAAGGTAAATAAAACTCACAAACTAGGTCTCACAGTTGTTATTAAATTTGCTATTCCAGGATTCAAATCAATGTCAAAGTGTACCCCAAGATTTTATGAATCGGCATGTGTTAAGAGAAATCCAAATGATGAAATGTTAAGTAAGCTTTCAGTAAATATTCAAAACTACTTCTTTAAATACAAATTGTTTCGTTAAAAAAATATATGTTTGATGTATATGATTTTGTCGTATATTTTCAATTTGTCATCGTTAAGCAATCGTATAAATTGAATAAATCCAGAAGTCTTACAGTAAATCGTCAGAAATTATTCAGTTTTCGATTTCTGACAGATGATTAAAACCTGCTCTCCGAATTCCTTCGATCAACTGGGAGAAGTTTCTGGTTTTCTTCGTGCCGTTCATTTGAAAACTTCACGCATAAATTTCGCAAATAGGAGCAATAAAAAACGGTGGCTTTTCAACTTTATTTATCACCTCGTCTCCTTCAGCGTATCTGATATTAGAATATTATTTTCTAGAAGTGAACGCTGAACGCAAGGGTTTCCATAACAATAGAAAATGAAGTAATATATTTTGCTCTGCAAGAAACTCAGACTAGCTACTTTGGTTTTTCCTATTTTCCCGCGATAAATTGCGATCATAATGGCAGGAAAATACATTATGTAACACGTGGTGGAAAGGAATTGCAAGCACTGGAAGCAGCGATATTGGAAATCTCAATAAATTTTTCCTGGGTTACTGGTTTTTCTTTCAATGTACCCGAAAAATCTATCAATGAAGTCTGGTATTTGAAGTATGATCAGACTACTAGTAACCTTCATATACTAACTACTACTGACTATGAATAAACATACAATAAGCTCTACTTTGATATGAAATAAGTTCAACAAGTTCATTGAAAAAACTAGATATTTGATAAAGAAGATTCAGGTCAAATTACATCAACATGGATCATTTCAAATTGTTCTGGAAATGACATGAAACAAAAATATCAAGTATGAAAAGGTTTTCAATTATTCATCATAATGAAAAATGCCTCAATAAATAAAATTGAATGGTTATATTTCACTCAGAACAAATATAACAAATTCGTCAAATACACTTTGTGGTGATCATCTGTTCAAGTAAATACATTTCTTAGGAGAGAAATTTCCACACCGATGAAAATATAGCATTATTTCAATATCAATAATCAATATTTGAGTTTCAGACATGAAATAGTACAGAAAAACAAAAAATGTTATGGCTATTTATCTAAAAAACGTGACTATCTGCAAGGCTGTATGAGAATTATTATCGATGCAGATGAGTATCAAAAATCGTTTTCAGGAAATGTATTTCATAAAAAAGATATGTAGTCCTAGTGTGTTCAAATGAACTTCGCGAAAAAAAAAGTTCTCGAAGCTAATCAATCTGCAGGGCTAACTCAGTTGAAAATTTGAACCTGCCTATAGAAATCTTCATATTTCTACGTGTTCCAGTTAGTCAAGTTTGTTTGTGACATAATTCAAAGACTTCAGTTCAGAAGCATACCTTCATATATTCATATATATTTAGGTAATATTGCAAAGAATATCTGACTCAACTTGTACTTTAACAAACTTTGAAAAATGATCAAGTGTCTAAGGGTTTCTGATATGGAATAAGTTTCAAGGCTTCTGATAAGCTAACTTTTCTGATCCATTCATATGAATAGGTTGTGATATCAAATTTAGAACTAGATAGCCGAGTTCAGTGCTTTTACATATCAGTTTGGAATCTGTTACATTTACTTCCTTGAAGAGAACTCTGACATCTATATAGGTACGAGTATACAGGTTCAAAAATTCTGTCGGTGAACTCTTCAGAAATGAGCGATGAGAATACGGTGTTAGGCCGTTGACATACTTCGAAAAAAGGATTGTGAATAAATGAATCCCTTAGGAATACTAACTAGCCTAGACGGGAAGGTATCAAAGAAATAAATGTAATCAGAGTTAATGGTTATTTGTCATTGGATATAGGATAAAATTGAAATTGTACTAGTTCTGTTCTTCGAAGAAATAATTATTAACAAATACTTGTACTAAATACATGGTACTGAAATGTTAAATTGTCTACACCAAATAAAGGCGTTTATGAAAGTTAATACTATGAGTAGACTTATGACAAATTCGAAATTTGATTGAAAATAGCGAGACATGCAAGATTTATATATTTTTTTATAATGTTCCTTCATTCTCTGGAAAATTTTGACTGAAAAAGTATAGTTGGAATGCATTGTCCCGTTACTTGGTGAAAATCAATACCATAATTCAAATCAGTATTACAAATCTCCAGTATATTGTAGTTTTCTCAGTGTGACTGAATGACTGAGGTCACTACTATGTAGTGAAACGCATATTGGAAATGAAGTATTGAAAATTAAGTCTATATTGTGAAAATTTGTAATTATAATAATCAATAGAAAAAAGTATATTATCATTCTGTAACTTAAAAAACAAATACATTCAATTTTCAGACAACGATTGAATTTCTGAGTCCAAAATCTTGATTTCATTTTGTGAGAAATGGATATACAAAAAAAAATTACAATATTTTTTTTGATTAACTCGACCGTTTTTTAGATTAGTTTAGATTTTTTATTGGTCAAGTTATTACACCTTAGTGCTATGACAAGCCAATAATGTATAAAATAAATATAATTTACAATTAAAATTACCGAAAAGGAGTAAGTGGTACATAAAAATTGTAAATGATACAAGCACAAAATGAAGTAAATAAATATATTAATGTAAAAATAAAAATGTGAAAATGAAGATACATAGAGACAGTATCTACATTGACAATAGTCACAAGCTGAAGTCAGACGCATCATAGTAAGCATTCTATGAGAGATGTTTTTTCAGTTTCCGATCGAAATTAGCGAGGGTTGCGTTTTTTATTGATCGGGGCAGTGAGTTGTACAATTATATGTATGTGTTACATCTCCTTGTTATTTCTAGTTTGGTGCTCTAATATTATCCTTGTTCCTAGTATTATACGAATGGTTGTTACCGTTTGTAGTAAACTTTTGTGAAATTTCTTGAGTGTGTATCAAATTGCAGTATATTAGACATGATGGCAGAGTTAATATATTGAATTTAATGAACCAATTCTTACAGCTCTCCATTTGACCTACTCCAGCTAATGCTCTGATTGTTCTTTTTTGAATTTTAAATATTCTCGAGATATGAACAGATGTGCCCAAGTTTATTAATCCATAAATCAAGGAACTTTGAAACATTGCATGATAAGCGGTATAGGCAGCTTCATTACCGATTTTATTTTTTATCTGCCTGATTGCATAGACCTTGCATGATAGCTTTTTTGCTAGTTTGTCAATATGGGGTATCCAAGTTAACTTTGATTCAATGGTTATACCAAGACATTTCACATTATTTGAGTGATTATGGGACAGCGAGAACATAACTGTTTGTGAATTGAAGGGGTTATATTTTTAGGAGTGATTAATTTTTTTTGGGGGAAAAAAGTTTTTGGCTTTCTACTACTCCATCTGATACAAAAAAAGGGATGAGAGAATCTTCCAAAGAAAGGAAGGAAGTAATCAATTTGAAACTCTATACATGAATGTGTAGATCATGCAAATAAGTAACTTTCAGACACAAACTGAATGAAAGTCCTCCTGAAACAGCTACTTTCATATAAACATTGAATTACTTCCTTCCTTTCTTTGGAAGATTCTCTCATCCCTTTTTTTTGTATCAGATGGAGTAGTAGAAAGCCAAAAACTTTCTTTCCCAAAAAAAATTAATCACTCCTAAAAATATAACCCCTTCAATTCAAATAAGATTCCTCTTGGCTGGGATTAAATCAAATAGGTGAATGAATGACATTACGATGTCATTGATGACACAAGCAGATCAAGCTTATTCCGTGACATTCAAAATCGTAATTCATGAATGAAGTGTGTGTATTTTCTATAATATTATCCAATTTGGTACTGAAGAGTCTTGGGGCAAGTGTCTTAAGGCGAAATATTGCTGTATACCAGTGAGGGTGACAGTGTTC
Source organism: Leptinotarsa decemlineata (assembly GCF_025532065.1). Lineage (NCBI taxonomy): Eukaryota > Metazoa > Arthropoda > Insecta > Coleoptera > Chrysomelidae > Leptinotarsa > Leptinotarsa decemlineata. The sequence continues at coordinate 3,867,553 of NW_027412549.1, read as the reverse complement.
TATGTGAGTACAATTTATTACCATTCATTCAAAGTAGAACTCATGTGAATGATATCTGATTCTTATTCCACAACAAATGTTTGAAATACAAACTGGAAGAGAAAAGTATCTTTTGTATAATTCAGTGTTCATATAGAAGTATTTGTTTTGAAAGAATTATTTTCTTTCATGTAATTCAATGTTTATATGAAAGTAGCTGTTTCAGGAGGACTTTCTTTCAGTTTGTGTCTGAAAGTTACTTCTTTGCATGATCTACACATTCATGTATAGGGTTTCAAATTGATTACTTCCTTCCTTCCTTTGGAAGATTCTCTCATCCCTTTTTTTGTATCAGATGGAGTACAAGAAAGCCAAAAACTTTCTTTCCCAAAAAAAATAACTGTTTGTGTCTTACTTTTATTCACACATAGACTATTCGCATTAAACCAGTCCGTAGCTTCTTGAATAACTCGCTATTTTAATTCTGATGACTCTTCAATATTTTTTTTTGCGAATGGCGAAGGAAGTGCCATCGGCGAATAGCATTGTAAACATTGTCATTGAATTTGGCAGGTCAATAATATAAATCAAGGAAAGTAGTGGCCCAAGCGCACTACCTTATGGAACACCATTCAATATCGTTTGTAAGCTACTGAGTTCTTCATTATATGATACAAATTGCTTTATCTCATTTTGATATGATGCTAGCAGATTGTGTGCTATGCCTACAAATCAATAGTATCTCAGTTTTTCTAATAAAATGTCAGTAGAGACGCAGTCGAACGCCTTGATCAGATCGAGGAATATGCCAAGTGTCGATTCTTTGTTTTCAGTTATGAAGTCGACTAATTCGAGCACTGCTTTCGACGTGCTTTTTCCTTTCCTGAATCCAAACTGTATATCTGTCAAGATATTTGTGTACTCTAAATAATTTATCATTCTTATTGCCATTCTTTTTTCTACAATTTTTGCAATTACTGGTAGTAGTAGTGCAATTGGTCTGTAATTTGAAGGAACATGATATCACCACTTTTAAAGACCGGAATTACCCTTGCAATTTTAATTTTCATGGAAATGCACCAGATTTCAGAATCAAGTTGACAATACATGTAATTGGTCGTAGTAGCGCAGATAGATTTTTCTTGTACTTAACCACTGAGTGATTGTAAATATCAAGCGAACCCGAGCGTTACTTGATGAAGATCCATAGTAATTTCATAAACTACACCTTACGATTTGATATCCACAAACTTTATTCAAAGAAATATATCACGACATTACAAACTACTGTGTTAGCGAAACATGTGATATATTTCTTTGAATGGCGTTATGAAGTTTGTGAAGATCAAATCGTAAGGTTTATAAGTGAAAAAATGAAATATGTAATAATTTATATAAACTGGGGTTGATAAGTTTGTTGGGAGTTAAAGTGGACACCAATATATCTTGGCAAGGCTGGTTCTCAAAAGCTTGGAACACTGTTCAGAACCAGGAAACTGTACACTCACCAGCATTTTTTGATGCTTCATGAAGCTCAGATGGAGTATTGTTCTCATGTATAGAGCTGCGCCCCCAAACGTACCCTGAAGCTGCTATATTCCATCAGTAAAGAGCCATTCGCCTGATTGAAAACGCGAAAACGTTTTTCCAAATGAATTTGATCTTAAGCGACTCAAATCCAATGTGAATCACTACTTTCACACAGGTACCGCTCCAAGAGCGCCCTAAGGATTTTTCTGTAGTGTTTGTGTTTTGTCTTTAAAAAAACATTTAAAAAAATAACTCCATCTCAATACGAGAGAAAAAGAAAGGCAGTATAATTTCTAACGTATTTCTTTTTCAGAATGTTTATTTCTATATGAACATAAAAGAAATCTGAAATAAAGCAACTACATCGACGAATATACATTTTTCATGTCATACACATACATCATATTCAATGTGCTTCTTATAAATCATGATTAATAGAGAAATATGTTTTTCCTCGGAATAGATCTTATTTACATTTGTTGATCCTTTTTTAAAGTTGGGGATGAGCAAAACACCAGACTCGAAGAAGTTCCCACATCATTTCTCTCCCTCCAATCCTTGAGAAATCATCCGAAACCGCCATCGTAAATAACCCGAAAAAACCGTCAAAAAACTCCGCCAGTCGTCTAAACATCACACGCCCAATTAAATATGCCTCCGTCACTTCCAAAGAATAGCAAATACCTCTGCCTTTGTTCTGGAACTATTTTCGTTTGTTTTTTCTGGACCGATTCTTCGAGCATTCAAACTCGACTGAAATACCTGCATTGTTTTTCAATGAGGCGGAATTGTCGAAAATGCGTTATAAACGACCCAGTTCGAATAAGAAGATGTGTGAACATTTAAGAACATCAAAGACAGATTTTTTTGGTTTGAGTAGCGAAAGAAGGTTCTCATCACAAATGTGAGTCGGTGTAGTCTCTCGGGACCGTCATTCATCATTCAATGTCCGATCTGTTTCTAACGCTTTTTTTAGGCTCGAGTGGAGAAAGAAGCGTGAGCAAATGAGGATTGGTGTCGAATTCGGAGGCTCGAGTAAACGTTGCTGAGGATTGCTATCCATAATTTCATTTCGAATCGAAATTTTACGAATTATGTGCAATATTACAGGCTGAGTCAACAACATTCCCTCGGTCCATTGCTTACGAGTAAATAACTTTTCGAACTGCTCAATTTTTTTGCAGTCAAATCGATGAATACTATCTTTAAAAATTATATCATCGCATACTGGGTGTTTCAGCCGAGCGTGGCCAACCAAAGTTATATTTTTTTAAATTGAACACCCAGTATATGAATATGTCATTCGATTCAATATTTCTTCAGCTCTTCAGCTCAGGAATTTTTGTTTTCTGATTTCCATTGCGGCATTGACCAGTAATTCCATAAAACCTATTTTGCAAACAATTATTTTTTAATTCATCAACCTACACCAATTAAGTGGATTTTTTTTAGATTAGTTAGTCAACATCACTATGATAATTTCTGGAATCTCAACTTTCGGAAACAATATATAGGGTGCTCGGTAAAACCGGTCAAGTTCCATTCATTTTCAAACAGATATAATTCAAATTTTTCAAATGTTGTATTTTTTTCATTTGTATACTACATATACATAGATATACTACGAAAAACTGATATTTTACAAATAATCCCTAGTTTTAGTAATTGTTGTAACCATAAAAAAATGTATTTTCATACGTTCAAATTTGGTTTTCGAATATTCGAACTAATCGATACTTTTTTCTTTAAAAACCCACACAGTATAAATAAAATTCTCAAAGTGAGAATTTTAGCCTTTGGAGCTAGGATTCTATAACAGTTTTGACCAATTGATTTGGATGCGAAGGGTATTGAGAAGTTACCAATTTGCCTCGTTGTATAAGCATTAGATAGTTTCTGGAGTTCATTTTTATTTAAGAACTGCGATGTAGTTATGAAAAATAATTGTCTCAGATCAAACATATTAGACTCTTCATAAAGAGCGTCGCTTGAATATCTATTATTTCTGTTTAGAATCTTTCTCAGAAAACGTTTTTGTGCCACTTCAAGATGTTTGAGGTGACTTTAAGAGATTCCTCCCCATCCTATAATCCCATAGTTCAAATAAGATTCTACTAAACTTATATATATATATATATATATATATATATATATATATATATATATATTTTCAAGTTGTTTTGTATCGAATATCCCTGAAAGTTTTTTGAATCTGTACAATATACATCGGAGTTTTTTTACCAGATATTCTACCTGTGAGTTCCATTTCAAATGTCTATCAATTATGATTCCAAGGTATTTGATTTTATCTGCTGAGACCTATGGTGAAGTTATCATCCAATGTAATTTGATTGAAATGTGTAAGACCTGTTTTGTTGCTGCAAAAAGGTAAGTAAACGGTTTTGTTTAGGTTTATCGAAAGCAGTCTATGATTCAGCCATTTTATAATGTGAGGAAAGTTATTTTCAATTTTTTTCTTCAGTTTTTGCCAGGTTTCGTCTTTGTATATAATGACAGTATCATCTGCGAAACTTATTATTTCACAGTCTCCTTTTGTGAAGAAGAGGTTGTTCATATATATTATGAAGAGAATTGGCCCCAACACCGTACCTTGAGGTACACCACATGTAACTGATTTTTCTTCACTGATGTGGTTTCGTACTTTAACTCGCTCTGTTCTGCCAGTCAAGTATGACGTCATTAGACTATGCGCTGTACCACGTACACCCAGGTCTTCCAAGACTTCTAGGAGAACTGAGTGATCGACAGTGTCGAAGGCTTTTGCCAAGTCTTTAAAAACTCCTATTGTTGGTTTCTTTGTATCAATTGCACAGTAAATTTTTGTTGTTAATGCCCTAATAGCGATTTCTTTGTTGAAAAAAGTGTGATTTTCTGGTGGAACATGGCGATGTTGGCATAAAGTAATAGTTTTTCCAATAGAGATAAAAATTTCAAAGCAACCTATGATCTTCTTTTAAAGAAATACTTTTTACTGTGCAAATATCCATGACTGACATATAAAAATTAATCTCGGAATTTGTAGATTGAATCATTTTTATTATGAATTATGTATTGGAAGATATGGTGCTAATGATCTATGCTTTGGGGGACATTAACGGAGACTGCCTCCTTGCATCTAAGATTTACAAAGAAAAGTTTCACGAAAGAAGACAACCAGAATGAAGGGCATTTCTTGCTCTAAAAACAAGATTTGAAATAACTTGTAATGTCACTCAAGAGAAGCTCGAACGTGTCTGCCCTATAACAAATGAAGAGAATACATTTCAAATTGCTCTTCACCTTGTTGAAAATCGCCATTTGAGTACCCCAGACCTGAGCAGGGAATTAGGATTTTCTCAAACCAGCGTGTCTTGAATGATACAAGCAAGTGAATTACATCCTTACCACATGCAATTGAAGCAAGAGTTAAGAGGAAGAGATTTCGATAAACGTGTTCAATTTTACCGACGGAGCTTAGAAAAGATTAATCAGGAAAATGATTTTTTCGATTTCGTGCTATTTTCTGATGAAGCGACTTTTCATAAAAATAAAACTGTGAATTGGCATAACATGCTGTATTATGTAACGGAAAACCCCCATTTTGTTCGTTGCCTGAACCATTAACAACGGTGGTCTCTGAATGTTTGGGGTGGAATTCTAGGAAAAAAAGTTATCGGTCCGTATTTTTTGGATGGGCATCTCACTGAAAGAAAATATGTGATATTTCTTCCGCATGAGTTTTAGAATTTATTGGACAGGATTCCATATGAAACAAGACTTAGAATGTGACTAAAACAAGACGGTGCACCACCATATTTCAAAACTGAGGTACGAGAATACTTCAACGATCATTTCAATCAATAATGGATAGGTAGGGATGGGCCTGTGGCGTTGCCGCCCAGTTCACCTGACTGACTAAAACTCATTTTTTTTTATGGGGGGTATATCAAACTCCTCCAAAATCTATAGAAGACATGAAACGAAGAATCACTAGAGCTTCCAAGGAAATGCCAGAGGATATGCTGGAACGTGTAGAGAATTCGTTTAAAACAAGACTGACATTATGTGTTGAAGGAAATGGTCACCATTTTCAACATCTTTTGGACTCCTCTATTCAGTAAAAAATTCAGGCATTATTATTCATATGGAAAAAAAATTTGAATAAGTGAACGTATATAAATTAATTTTTGTGATTACGACAATTAATAAAACTGGATATAATTTGTAAAATATATGTTTTTCGTATAGTATGTTTCTAATAGAAAATGTAGAGAAACGTTGACACATTTCATACAAATGAAAAAATACAGGGTGTTCCATTTGAAAAAATTTAATTATGTCTGTTTGAAAATGAATGAAACTTGACCGGTTTCACCGAGCACACTATATATTGTTTCCGAAAGTCGAGATTCCCGAAATTATCATGGTGATGTTAACTAACTATTCCTAAAAAAATTCCAAAATAGGTTTTTCTGGAATAACTTGGTAATGCCGCAATGGAAATTTGATAACAAAAATTCATTGGAGAGTAAAAAAATATGGAATCGAATGACGTATTCATATACTGGGTATTCTATCGAAAAAAATGTAACTTCGGTTGGCCAAGCTTGGCTGAATCACCCAGTATGCGAGAAACTAATTTTGAAAGATAGTATTTAATGCAATGGACCGAGGGATTCTTGTCGACTCACCCTGTATATCACGTTATGAATAATTTGAACCAGAAATTGGCTTTTATCAACAAAATACAATATGACAAATAATATGACAAATTTTACCAACTATGAGTTTTAGAATAAGTATTGATACAGGATAGAATGGATTCAGGATTTTTCAATGAGCGCTTTCTATCTTTAAGTTTAAATAAAACAAGGTGTGTGTGAGATATCATAGAAATTTTTTATTCGTTTGAAAGACACATTGATACCATAATTTGTGAAATACAGTGCATAAATACAGTGCATTTCTTTAATGTCCCCTCCCTTTTACTTTTTGAACAGGTCAACTCAAAAAATTGAAATTTGGGATAATGAAATTATTGTATGAATACTTTATTTTGAAGTGAAATTGATAGATGAAATTTTCAAGATGGCGACTGGGCACCATCTGTGAAAAAAAATTAAACAGAAAGAGGGGTCTTGTGACAAATCCTTTTGACGCTTCTGACGAATAATTCACAGCCCTAGAATATGAAGTCAATATCTTCACCAACTACGAAATGGTGGAACTTTGAATAATTGCCTGAATACATATGGATAATATGAGGTAATGCTTGAGGTCAGTTCAGAAGATGCTCGAAATAGTTGCCTTGAACTTCTTGACATATGAACAGCCTATCCGATATTTCACGCCGAACATTTTCTAACACAGTAACGTCAATATCTCTACAAAAATTTATTATTCTCTGCCGCATTTCCAATATTGGAGCAGGTTCAGTTTCGTATACCTTTTGCTTCAAATAGCCCCATAAAAAAAGTCCAAAGGTGTCAAATCTGGCGAGCGGGCTGGTCATTCTGTAGGACCTCGATGGCCAATCCAACGACCGGGAAAAGTAGTGTCCAAATAAATTCTTACTTGTCTGGAGTCATTTGGTGGTGCTCCATCTTGTTGGAATACAATATCCATATCGAATTCATTAGGATTCGCTTCGACGAATTCAGTGATGAGAGGGTCAACAGTAGTTAATAGTTCTTCTTATGATGCACTGCTTGGAACTTTTGGTGTAGTAATGAATATTACTGGAGTTTTTTCCCAACACCTAATCGTTATTTTTAACACCTCGACACGTGTTTCGATCACCAAGTGATCATCTTCAAAGAGGAAGATCAAAACTAGAAACAGTTTCTAGTTATTTTTTCTGGCATTTTTTCTCTATTTCACTATTAAATCAATGTTTCTCTATTTCAAATATTCAAATTTCATTTTCTATAAATGAATTCAATCTTTTTCATGAGATGATTAGTATTATCAATTAATGTATTTGTGATGCACTGTTTGGAACATAGGGTGTAGTAATGAATATTACTGGCGTTTTTTTCCAACACTAAAGCATTATTTTGACACTTTGATATGTATTTCGATCACCGAGAGATCATCCTAAAGGGAAAGATCAAATGAATGAATGTATTGTCGAAGATTGTATAGTTGAATACTTCAGTAACTAAGAGGCAATGCTGATATGATTTAAAGAAAATTTACCTCATCAAATACGGATAACCTAATATAATGTTTACTATATACAATGTACACCAATACACATATCGATGGAACCTCAAACTATTCATTTACGGAAAATGTGACCAAATTCAATCAAATTCATTTGGATAACTCGTACGTTGGCTGCATTGTTTTATTGGTGAACGGTACAATTGGTCAAATAAATGAACACAGAAATTGATTAGCACTAATCGACTGAATTATTTATGGTGTGCTAATTATCCAACTTGGTCTTACGGTATTTACACAATACCACAACATGTCAAAACTGGAATTATGGAATTATTACAATATTGAAACATGATACTCAATATTACATAAATCGTACCTCAAACTGGAAGTCCTCATTGAGCCTTAACTCACATAAGTTCCGACTTCCGAGGATTGTCATTTGTACGAGGTGTTGAATGAAAAAACAGCTGTTTTTAACACCTAACAATAGAATAATGAAGAAGAAACTAAAAAATTCACCTCAAAATGTTACTGTGTAATGAAAACCTCTGAAGAGTCGAATTATTCAATAACTAACAGCAGTATTCATAAATTTCGTCAAGTAATAAAATGAATAATTGAAAAAATAAAAATTAGTCTGTTGAGAACACGATTAACTACCGTCTCCAGACGCATGTTTCGCTAACTAACTTAACATCAACAAACTAATTGGAAATGGATTAGAACTTTTTACAAAACAAACAATACACTGGGATATAAACTCATATGCAAACCCCCACCACACGGAAAAAAATGCATTTTTACTTTTATTATACCTTGCTCTCATTGTAAGAGTTATATTGGCGAAACTTCAAAACCATTAAATGCGTGTGAAAATGAAAAATCAGTTTGATGTTCCTCTTGAAGATCTGATCTGATCTTTCTCTTGAAGATGATCACTTGGTGAACGAAACACGTGTCGAGATGTTAAAATAACGATTTGGTGTTGGAAAAAACTCCAGTAATATTCATTATCAAACAGTGCATCACAAGTAATCAATATAGACAACAACAATCATAATGAAAATATGGATAACTAGGATAATTACTATAAATGAATATTGAAGCTAATATGAATTCGAATTGGTGAAATTTGAACATAAGCATTGACGTCTTTCTCCGCCATATCAGTTATCTTTATCTCCAGATGTCACCTAATTTGTATCATCATGTATATGGGGTATTTATATTGAACGAAAGTCATTTTTGTGATGAAAATAAAAGTTTTTATTAATTTTTTTGGGTATCTTTCTTATTCTTTCTCATTCAGTAATACTTTTATCAATAAAAAACTAAGAAAGCATATATATACTTATTTAAATATTTCGGAAACTGAAATCTACCTCCGTCTTCAGAATTGGAAAAATCGTATGATATTTGCTTTTTTTCTTCGCTGATTTCCTTTTCACAATATATGATAACTGGAACAGCTATATTTCAAATAGGAATATGATGTGTACAGTTTTCTGGCTCGAAACAGTATTCCAAGCTTTTGAGAAGCAGCCTTTGTGATTCCAGCGACATGATAGTGCCCAGACATATTGGTGTCTATTTTAACCCCCAACAAACTTATCGAACCAGAAAGTGAAATTGTTTGTCCTTACATCATTATATCCGGTTCGGAGACATTTATAGTTTTGTAGAAAACCGATGCCTGGGTTTTCGTAGCATTGAATTGAACCTGGTTACTTTCACCCCAATTCGAAATCACTTCCAGATCCTCATTAAAATATGCAACTTCCTGCTGCCGTTGAAGATTTGCATTTGCAGCCGATGTCATGCAATCCAAGTGGAATAACGAGACAAGTTTGCTGTCGTCAGCATTTCAATAAGTCGTTGATATAAAATAAAAGAGGGTTGGAGAAAATATTTATCCCTGGGGAACATTAGCGTTGATGGTGAAAGTTTTTGAGAGATATCCATCGACGGGCACTTGCAGAAATCGTTCTGTCAGGACGCTGGAGAGCCATACACAAAAATGTTCCGACAAGCCATAGCATTGAAAATTTGCCAGCAAACACTCATGCCACAACAAAAGTCTCAGAAATATCAAGCACAACAGCTCTTAACTCTCCATGTTTCGCGATTGCATTATTCCAAATTTGGGTAACAAAAGATAGAGGGTCGCCTATTGATCTTTGCTTTCGAAACTCATATTGATGATCGCTCAAGATGTTAAAGCCTTCCAAATATGCAAAGATATGACAGTTAACGGTTTTCTTCATGATTATTGATAACACTGATGGCAAAGCGACTGGTCTATATTCATTTGGATTTTTTTGCCATTTTCGGAAAAGAGCTGAACGCAAGCAATCTTCCAACAAGAAGAAAAACCCCCTTTCTCATAAGACAGGTTGAAAAGTACGAAAAATTGATACGAGTTCATTTGCGACCTTTATGAGTACATTGCAACGTTTATAATATACAAATATCCAAAATTGGGCCACTACGATTTTCAAATTGAAAATTTGACTATGAATTGCATGTTGTTATAATTCCTAGAGCAGTTGACTAAAAGTCTATATACAAAATTATTTATTTGTTTTCTCATTTGATGAAAAGGCAGAAAGGAAAAGGCAGTAGTATTGAAGATGAAACCAAATGAAGATATAAAAATTGCTGAATTTCATTAGTTCGGACTTCCATTTATTAATATGATAGAAAATCATTCGAAATTCCTGGAAGAATAAAATCATAATTGAGTTGAAAATTCAAAATTGTATTGCTAATATTAATTTTTGAAACTCTTCGTGGAATACAAAATATAAATTATCGACTGAACCAGTAGAGTTCCATAATTTATGCAAATTTAGAAATAAAAATTAGTAAATTCTAAGATTGGAAAACTGATTCTGATAGTAGCAGTTGAGATACTGAAATCAAGAAATAATGTGAGGTTCCAAGATACAGAAATATTGGATTTTATTTCAAAATATCATTGACTTGATATTTTGTATCTGGTCAGCAATTGTGTGAATCAAGAAATAATTTTGATGTTCATTCATTGTCATTCATTGTCAAGTTTTTCATTATCTATACTCATCAAATTTTCTCATCAGTATTCACTGAGCATTATTCAATACACAAGTTTGCTAAGCGTCAATGATGACACATTAATTAATATTTAAATGTGAAAGAATTGAATATGTGCAAAGCCATTGGGCGATGCTTCTGTACACAAATTAATTGGACTCGATAAAATTTATTCTGTTCGGAATGATGATTCACTTTCTTAATTATATTTGAACGGTATTTATAATGGAATCGGTCAGGCGAGTTCGGTTAGTCATCAGACTGAATGAAGATAATAAATTATTTGATCCAATTTTCTGTATGCAAAATTGGTTACCAACAACAGTCATTGTCAATAAAATTATTGGGGTTCGACTACTAGTTTTTCATTCTAGAACTAACGTCAATCATCAAAGTAGATTGGGGTGACAATGGATATTACCAAAACCACAGTAGGTCAGGTCAGAAGTATTTGTTAATTAAACATTGTTAATATTCAAAGACAAGCCCATGATGAACTTTCAGGGGGTTATTTAATAACTCCGTAAACAGTGTAATTTTTGGAACATAAAATGAGTTTCAGCTTAATGTTGTCAATTAAGTGATGTACGTCAAAATATTACAAAAGTGAAAACACGACTAAGGGGAGGGGATGAATCAGTCAAAAATTCTTGTGCGGCTTTTATGAATTGAGATGCTGATTACGGCAAACCTTTACTGAATAAACATCGTATGAAAAAAGGTGGGCAGCTCTCACGAAAATCGTTGTTTTCATATAAATAAGTGTCCTTTATTTCATTATGTCGTACAAATTGATTGAAGTATATGTTGGTAAACGTGGAATCAACTCTCTATCCTGGACCTTCAAAAGCGTGGTGATTTAAATACTCAAAAAACTGATATTTTATTGCTTTTTCATAAAATAGTAGCTATTTTCAACCTACTGTACATTTCAGGTAGTGCAGATAAAGGAAACATAAAATTGGATGACTTACTAATAAAATTTATTTTGGTTTTCACAAAATCGTGACATGCTTTCTCAAACAGGATCTTATTAACTACTTCGAATTGAAACATTTTATATTCTGAAAAACATTATTATGATCTACAGTCCAATCAGATAATTAATTCTAGTCTATAGTCTATTTCAAAAGAGTGTAGAGTAATAAATCATGAAGTGTCATAAAATTTGCCTGAATTTCGTTGTCGTCCATGGGCGTAGGCAAATCTTAGGATTATTAAACTTAATAATTAAAGTAAATTAAAAATTACAGACATAGATAATAATAAAAGGTCATTTTTGGGAAGTAATTTGGTCTAAAACTAAGTACCTACATGTATTTAGGTAAGTAAAATTTCTTAAAAAAAGATTAAGATTAATTTTAGTGGTTCTTGTAAACTTATTTAATATGCAATTTGGGTTCTTATACTTGAGCATGATTTCTCAAAAAAGGGTTAACACTTAGTTCCGAGGTGCCATGTCATTATAATAATCCCTTTTTGACCCTGCCCACCAATCATGCAATACCTATTAAACCCAGGTAATTAAGAAAAAGGGTTTAAATATATTGTAATGGTGTCTTAAACATTCGAGTTATAATAGTAATTGTTACTACACCAATTAAACGTACAGTGATATTGTGATATAGAAATAGTGAAAAAGTTATAAAATGGGGACATTTACTCCAAAGAAAAGAAGTGTAAAAAATTCTCCGCTATCTGTTTGCGAAAAAGTTATAATTTTAAATGTATATGATTGCATAAAACACGATCACCCTAGTTTGTCTGTGCAAGAAAGTGTTGAGCGATGTGCCCGAATGACTGGAATTGGACAGTCCACGATTTTTAAATTATTGCGAGAAAGAAAGATATCAGGCCAGGTAAGTCCATGCAAGAGAAAATCAGGAAGACCAATAAAAATCTTAGATGAAGACACCAAATGTGACATTCGAAGAAAAGTTCATTCGTTTTATTTTAAAAAGGAAATAAAAAGGAAATAAAAAGGAAATAGCCAAGATAACGATATTCCTTTGATATCCAGAAAACTTTTATGGAAAACTTTAAAAAGTATGAATTTTGCCTGGGAAAAGCACAATCGAAAGGCACTATTACTGGAAAGTGATGAAATTGTTTGCTGGAGACGAAAATACTTGACAACTATAAAGCAGTACCGCAGAGAGCAAAAGAAAATTTTTTATCTTGATGAGACGTGGATAAACGAAGGTTATATAGTCAAAAAAATGTGGCAAGATAAAAATATAACAAGTTCTCGCCAAGCTTTCATAGAAGGCCTTTCGACGGGTATTAAAGTGCCTTCGGGAAAAGGGAAGAGGCTTATAATTGCTCACATTGGAAGCGAAGACGGATTTTTAAACGAAAGTTTGTTAAGCTTTGAGTCGTGCCGGACGGGAGATTATCATGAGGACATGAATTCGGATGTCTTCGAAGACTACTTCGGGGAAATGTTAAAATTTCTTTCAGCTGATTCGGTCGTGGTTATGGATAATGCAAGCTACCATTCAAGGCGCTTAGAGAAGGTACCAACTTCAGCTTGGAGAAAGCAAGAAATTATTAACTGGCTGTCAAATAAAGGTATTCAGTTTGAGACGAATTCAGTAAAGAAGGAACTACTAGCCATAGTAAAACAACATAAATCTCGCTTCATGAAATATGCCGTAGAAGATGTAGCAGAAAAGTATAAAGTAACTGTGCTGCGCCTACCGCCATATCATTGCGAAATAAATCCTATAGAACTTATATGGGCACAAGTTAAAGGATATGTTGCAAGGCACAATACCACATTTAAAATGAAAGATGTCAAGGTATTGTTTGATCAAGCCATTATGGAAATCACATCAGAAAACTGGCAAAAAGCAATCCAGCATGTTTTGAAAGAGGAAGATAAAATGTGGGAACTGGACAACTTGGTCGATCAGGTGGTTGACCCTATAATTATAACACCAGGGGATGATGACAGTTCTTCGGATGAAGACTATACTGATGTAGAATAATTTCATTGAATTGTAAATATACTGTAGCGGGATAAGCAATCTGGACAGAGACCAGTGTATCAGTGACAGTGACACTTTTGCTTAGGTTAGGGTTTAGAATTAAGGGTAGTCTGAATAATTATTTTCTCGGAAGGTTCTCGAAAATTGTACCTAGTAATCTCTAGAACATTCAATTAGGGTATAAATAGAGTGTTGTTAAACGTTAAGGGAAGTTCACAGTTTTAGTATTGTTCAAGTGTCAAATTGTAATAGCGTATCCAGTAAAGTTCTTGTCGTTTTTGTGAATAAATTGATTTAAAGTCCCCACAAGTGTTTCAATACGTAAAGTTCGTTCGTGTGTGTTTGTGAGTATTTCCCGATTTCGGTTCGTATATATTTTATTGTTACATTTTATATTTTTTTAATAACACTGTTCTGCTGTATTAAATTTTTATTTCCTTTAATATAATTTTTATGAATGCATATTCTTTTGGCAATTATCCCACTAGCGCGCCTCTGGCTCAGTATTTATCCGTCGATAACAATGGACAAATCCCTTAAAACAGGGTGATACCTACCTGCTCTTTATGAAACGACATAATTTTGCAATGCGGACTAGGGAAGTGACAGAATTTATTGACGGATCACCCTGTAGCGCTTTTGAATACTTAATGAGATTTTATTACTCTACACTCTTTTGAAATAGACTATAGAAGTAAAAAATGTTTATGAGAATTGTTAGTTATTATCATGAATAGTCCATTTTTATTGAAGATTTCTGATGTCAAAATTTTACAAAATGAAAAAAAAAACAAAATTCCCCAATATTTATTTCAAAAACTTGGATTTAGGACTGATCTGCATTATTTAAACTTGCGACGGAGGAATACGCTTATTATACCCAAGCATGAAAATGAAGTGTTTAAGCGATATTTTTCCTATAATATAGCAATGTCCTAGTCGATATACTGCAAGTACCCAGCTTTTAAATTTATCTATAAACGATAGTCAACAATAGTAAGTTGCATGTACCATTTGATTATGATAATGAAATTTTTCTTATCAACCATAGATGGAGAAAACAATATTTCATTAGAGTTCATAAATTCATATTCTACTTTTCTTTCCGTGCGTGTATGAATATATTGGCTTTTCAAGGGGACATTATTATCAATATTTTGTAGATGACCCCATACAAAAATGAATGATCTTCAAATCTAACTCTAGGGCGCATAGGGGTTGATCTAATTTGTACGGGATCACAAAATAAATGGCCCTCGTTGATAATAAAAATCAATTTCATGGACGCCGTACCGGAATTCATTCACTTTTTAGAAAACTGAAATTTTTCCTGTTTTCCTACCCCACTTTTTGTACAGTGTTTGGTTGGGAAAGCTCTCAGTCCTAACTAAAATCCAAACTTATAAAATCAATTTTTGACATTATGTTTTCATTTTCGAACTGACTGCATTAGGCTGAAACTTATTTTATACTTTGTTACTATTAAAATCACACATTTTTACGAGGTATCAAATGACATCATGAAAATTCAGATTTGACTTGCGGATTATCTGGCTTCTTTCTGTATTTTACGTTGTTTGTACATATGCATATGTACTCAAAGGAAAAGTAAACATCGATGCTGGACACACTATGATCTATTGGTACGTTACATCAATACTTGAAAGCAAATTTGAGTATCAGTAATAAAAAAAATAGAAACAGTCAAATCGAAACCAAAGCGTTGATGAGAAGTTGTGTATTCTATACGATCCAAACAGTCCAGGCGGAATGAAATGATATCCACAAATTTTGAAATGTGAATAACATTGGAGGGTATTTGCCTCGCAGGACAAACTCTAAAATTAAACTGCCATCAAAACTGTCAATAAATTATTTCCTCATTTCATTAAAAAATAAGTATGAAAATTGTGAAATAGGTCATGCAATGACGATACTGATTATAAGAATTATTCCTGTTTGATAAATAAATAAGGATTTTTAATGGTGAAAGATTTTTTTCAGATTTTATTTAAAAGAAACCACTTTCACAATGCGAAATGAACTGATTACGCATCAGTAACCTAGCTATGAACTCAAACCAGCTCAAATATTATTTTAAGTTAAACCATAGAAGTTAAATCACAGAAGAAGGAAATCACAGCGTGGTTGAGGGGTAAAAGATCTAGTTGGAAGTTGCAAATAGCGGAAAAAGACCCATCTAGAATTTAGAAGAGTAGAATGAACTTGCCAACCGAGTAAACTTTACAAATTTGCCAACCTAAATACTACAAAAACACTACTCATTACAGTTCAGCTATTTATAAAAAGTATACGTGCAATTTGTAGTCTAAGAGCAACTAAAATAAATCAGCAGTTCGACAAAATCACAAAAAATGTGGCCTATATTCAACTGTACGAATTTTACAATGAATTATCAATTTAACAAGATTGACTGATGACTTTGTTATTAGTAAGTGGGCTATGCTTGAAGACTGGCAGTAAAAAAATCTAAAGAAATGAACTTTAAACGTTCAAGCCAGTCTCGAATATACCTACACAGTAGGTTGAATAGACTGACGCCTATCAGAAAACAACTACTCCCCTGACTAATACCACGAACACCGTTGGATTATATCCGACAGGCGTCAGTGCAGGAATCTTCACATAAAATTTTCTGCATATGCAATTGGCATTACAACTGAAAGAGTTGACCTTCAATTTTGGAACGGGCACACTTGCAGATCGGTTTCGGGTTTATTAGCCACTCATCAGTGTCTAATGAAATGATCTTTAAACGTTCAAGCCAGTCTCGAATATACCTAAACATTAGGTAGTAGCGTTGATGAGTGGCTAATGAGCCCGAAACCGGTCTGCAAGTGTGCCCGTTCCAAAATTGAAGGTCGACTCTTTCAGTTGTATTGCCAAATGCATGTGCAGGAAATTTTCTGTGAAGATTCCTGCACTGACGCCTGTCGAATATATATGATGGAATCGGCCGATACTTGATGAAAATCCATAACTAACGTATTCTAAAAACACTTCATTGTGTGATTTTCACTAGACAGTTTTACAAAAACGCAACACGTGTTTCGCCATACGATGCCTTCCTCAGGTGTGTCTCAATAACTAATTCTGCACATTCAATGCTATATATATATACCTCATTCTACAATTTGAAGTACTTGAATTTCAAATACCTGATTTTCTACCTAAGTTTTTAATGAATTGAATTACCTGTGCTTATGTTCCATTTTCCACATTTGAAAACATATTTAGTAACGGAAAGTTATTCTATTCTAATTGATCATTCAGTAAATTACCTGAATTCCTGAATCTATTGATTTCTAGAAGATTGAGTTTCAAACTCTTCTCTTCTAAATGTAACACATCGTATTCATGATTGAACTCATGTCCTTCTGCTGAAAGGTGGTTCGCAAATGTAGAATTGGTCGTTCTATTTACAAAACTACTTCTATTCTCTTTAATTCTTTGGGAAAATGTTCTTCCTGTTAGGCCAATATACAGTTTTGGACAAGAGCCACAAGTCAGCTCATATACTCCTGATCTATCCGACACCGAAGTTTTGTCTTTATTGTTTTTAATAAATTTACTTAGATTATTATTCGTTCTGTAAGCTACGTTTACGCCTTCTTTCATCAAAAAAACGGGCAATATTCCTGGTTGGTTCATCCAAATATGCCAATGTCCTATAAATGACGTTATGGCATCTTGAATATGGGTAGATCAGGTCCATGGCTTGCTTTTGTAATTTTTTGAAAAGAATGGCGTTTATAATATCTACCTTATAACCATCATTAACCGCGATTTGTTTGATCAAATTCAGCTCTTTCTGGAAATCCCTATCAGATAGTGGAATATTCAATAATCTGTGAAGCATACTATTGAATGCAGCAACTTTATGCTGGTAAGGGTGTGTGGAAGAATTATGTATGATAATGTCAGTGTACGACGGTTTGTGGAAAATTGCAAATTCATGTTTATTGTTATTTTTCATAATGGTTAAGTCAAGGTAATTTATTAAATTATTTGCCTCCCTCTCAGTGGTGAATTTTATTGACGGGTGGATGGAATTGGCATATTCAATGAACTTGCCTAATTGCCTATCTGTACCAGCGAAACATACTGAGATATCAACTACGTATCTGTACCAGTACAAAAAACTGTTAGCTAGCTGATTATTATGGATTTCATACTCTGTTATCCATGAAAATTTCCGCCAGCAGGGGACTCAAAGGGTTCCCCATTATTAGTTCTTCACTGCATGAATATAATTTTCCGTCAAACTGGAAATGATTTTGAGATAGACAAATGATAAGTAACTCTACAATTTCCTGTTTTATCAGTGGATTCACGTGGTTTTTGTCTAAGAGACACTCAACTAGTCCAATTGTTTCAGTTGGCGAAATACTGGGAAATAAATTTTGGATATCGAACGATATTAATTTTGCTTATCCGGAAGAATTACGTTCTTGATGTTATCCACTAATTGATAAGAATTATTTATACTAAATTTTGGCTTGAAATAGGTATAGGTTTGAATCAATTTAATCAGGATATCTGAGATGTTTACGGTAGGTGCCGTTACAAACGACACCACTGGTCTAATTGGTAAATTGGTTTTATGTAATGTCGGATATAATCCAACGCCCTTCGTGGTATCAGCCAGGGGGGTAGTTATTTTCTGATAGGCGTCCATTAGATTGGCTGATGAGTTTAGGTGCATATCAAGTTTTCCTCATCAATCCTCATCTCCATAGTTTCATTCAAGTACCAAATCATTATGCTGCCGACCAATTACAAATGAGCGTAGATATATTTCGCAAAATACATAAGATAAAACTGTTCCTTGATACTAGACACGCGCGAAAGCTTATCGATAAATGGAAAATATAACATGTATCCACTCAATCAAATCCAAAAAGTGTTTCCTTGTTTCGGGATAACATTATTCAAGAACGAAATGAAAGGCCTGCATGACGTTTTCAAGGAAATTCCGGCTGCGCGAATATTTTCCAACGAAATATAAGGACACAAAGAGTGGCTCTTGAATCTGAATGGGATATACACATCCCCGACTGAAGATAGGAATATAGAAGGTAAAGAAAAATATAATGTATCGTTTCAGGAAGTTTTATGATTGACAAACGAGTTCTCACTCAAGAACTTTCTTCGAAATGCTTTACGAAATCAAATTTCTCGGAAGGGGCTTTCAATAATGACACCATTGTTAGAAGTTTCAATTTGTTTATTTGTAAGGTTTTTGAGTTCGAAAAACTGAAGGGAAAATTCGAAGATGGCGAAATATGAAATATGAATTCCCAGATTTGAGGCAGTAGTGACAATCGACTTTCATTTCGCATGCGAAATAAGCTGCATTGGTTGCAACAAGGAACTAACTGAAAAGTTCAATAGTTTATTTGTATTGTATCAAAAAAAAAACTACACCTAAAGAATAAGAAATAACTGATGATGAAAAGGACAATGAACCCTGTTAGTCATGAGTTCCACATAAAAACAGACAAATTGGTAGACTATTCCATTTAGAAGCAGTTAAGTTTCAAATGAGATATGCTTTTAAAATATGAGCATGACAACTTCTCACACAGTTGGGACGTTAAGAGAATGCACATGCATTATCAATAAAATACGCGATAAAACATATACTTTTATAAAGAAACCTTTGTTTACGAGTGAAAAACAAAAATTAAACAGTGATCCTTAGCGTTTAATCAAAGAAGGCTCTCGTTTGAAAGATAACTTGCACTCAGTAAACCGGAGAAAGACAGAAGAACAAACTCGAGTCTTTGGCAAATTAGTTATTTTACCGACTGTTCAACAGTTCACATTGTTCATGTTTTTATGATCTTTGAAAAAGTTTTCACAGTTTGAATTCTTGTAGACTACACCCACATTTTACCAGGAGGTAAATTTTATATCCTAATTATAATTTTCAACCTCGAAGTAGAAATGGTTCTGTCCAATGATCCAGTTACCTGAAGATTCAAATTGCCAGATATTGAAGTTGAAAAATCAAATATAATAATAAATAGAATAATTCATGAACTTCATGAAATCGACCCAGAATCATAACATGGAAATTTTACTATTGGTAAATTTCAAAAATCAAAGCAATTCAGTTTCTATCAGTTTGTAGACTCATATCTGATACACGAATTGATGGCGTATGCGCATTCTAACGTCAAACTAATTGGAAAAAGGAATAGAAAGTTTCAATTGAAAATAATATGAGATTGTGTTATACTTTTCATAGGATGAATCAAAATATTTTTTAGATGCGTGTTTAAGGTTGCTGCCACTTATATTTATTACTCTGATGCAGGTACTGTCGTTGTAAATAGATCTACTTTTGCGTAACAAAGGGTGTATCAATTCACTGCAAATTCAATAATTTTTGTGTCTTTCTATTTTAATAACGGACAAATATTTATCTTTCTTTCATAATTCCACATTAGCTTCTCACCCAATTTTTTTTTCAATACCTAGTTGATTAGTGACTTTTTCCAAACCATAGTTAGTTAGTGAAACATTTTTTAAAACAATATTGCAAAATATCTAATTTAAATTTCATTAAGGACAAATCGATAACTGAATCAAGTTATCACATAAATCAAGAAGAGTAATAAGAGGTCAAAAGGATCCTTAAGTTCATGGGATAAATTAACCCATGATCTCTTTTTTTACAGACCGATAAAATATGAAATGCTGCGATTAGGGCATTCCGCTTGAGACTTTATGGAGGATTTTTGAATAACCCTTAGGATTCTTCATCCACATGACACATACCGTCAAGGAATGGTAAGTCACAAATTCCGCAGACATTAGAAATAACATCTTTCTCAGGCAAATAATTTACAATTTGATATTTTTTTATTGATAAAGTATCCCTAGAAGTACTAATATCAATAAAAAAACGAATATATTTCAAGGTCAAAATCGGATCTTTTACAAAAAACAGTGAGTATTTTTTCCAGAAATATATTTTTCTTTTACTCTTCCTAACCTTACTGATGATTTTATTAATTTCAGTTTAAAAAGAACTCACACAATTGAACGTAGTTATTCGGAAATATGGGCGACATTATTAGTTAAAATAAATATGTGGGGTACCGCAAGGATTAATACTTGGATCTGTTATATTCATTATTGACCACAGAAAATTCATTTGGTAAAATACAAATGTTCGCTGATGACACCACTTTAACTTACAATGGAAATAGTGAACAAGAAATTTGAATCAATATTTAAAAAACCTTCATCAAATATGTTCATGGCTTCATATATGTTTCAATCAAAAAGATCTATATAAATTGATTCAAAAGATCAAATTGAATTTTATAATGAAGATATCTAATATTCTTCTACTGGTAAATTTCTTGGTTTCATTCTAGATGAAAATATATCATGGAGACAACATATTGAAACAATAAGAAGAAAAATAGCTCCCATGATTGCAACTTTATTTAAAATAAGAAATGTTGTACCTTAAATTAATTCATTTTTCAATAGTGTATTCCAAAATTCAATATCTAATATCAGTATGGTGAACGGCAATGAAATCCTCATTGAAACCAATTGAAAAACTTCAGAAAAAATTATAACGTGTATAAAAATATTAGATTTGTCATCCCTACATGAATTCAAATTGTACCTCCGGTCATTTAGCCAAAAATAAGTTGAAACATTCAAATCTGACTACTAAAATCAATGGTGACCAACACAACAATTCGACAAGATATTTTGGCGATCTAAAATTCTGATTCATCTTTTTTTTAATGCCCTGTACGAACTCAGTTATAACAGTTAGTTTTGGAATTATGGTTTTTTTTCGGCTATTAACATTCTGTTTCTTGGGAAAATAAATCGTTACTAATAATAGGTTTACTAATTCATAAAGCAAACTCTAGGAAAATATTGATGATTGCCTAAGGAATCGTAGTCACGATCATTCAAGTATTCGTTGTAATATTGATCTATTATAATATTTCTTCAAGAAAAACTGAAGTTAGCACTCCATAATGACAAGTAGTCTGAAAGGTACTGTTCAGGTAATGTGACAATTATCTATCAGAAAAAGAGTCAGGACACAGCTTTCTGTTAGTTACAAAACTACAGAAAATGCAAATATTCAGAATCAATAGGTGAATCTATCAACAAATTTTTTCAATATGAATATTTGGACAAAGATGATTTTACTCTATGTATCAGTAATTCTAGATACCAGAAGAAAGGAATTGAGAAGTTTGAAAAGAAGATTTATTCCATTTCGAAAAATCTCCAAATTTTCATCCATCTTCTCTTGAGTGAATACGGAAAACTAATTTTGATGATATATTGAAGAAATCATACTGAAATCCTTCACAACTACACACATGAGACCATATTAGTCATAATATTCGTTGAAGATGCCGAAGTTGATCTCACTTCGT
Source organism: Leptinotarsa decemlineata (assembly GCF_025532065.1). NCBI lineage: Eukaryota > Metazoa > Arthropoda > Insecta > Coleoptera > Chrysomelidae > Leptinotarsa > Leptinotarsa decemlineata. The sequence goes on along the minus strand of NW_027412549.1, from coordinate 3,845,364 downwards.
AAGAAGACAACTTCAACGAAAACCTTCGTGAGACAAATACAATATTATCTACCTCACTCAACATCACATGGTTAAACATGTAATCTGCTCTGCCTTTCACTATGTTTCTAGTGCAGTTTCTTATTTATTTATTTATTTTTCAAGGAAATACACACCGGATAACAAAACTCTTATTACATGACTTTCTCACGCAAAAAAGAAACAAGCCATGCCAAAACATGAAACCAATAATTTTTTTCTTCATTTTGAGGCTTGATAAAATAATCTTATTTCCGCTAAAACTTCCACAACAGGCAATCTCAATGAATTTTTATGATATTCCCCAGCAATTTCAATCGAAAATGTCATTTTGCTATTTTTTTACTTATTCTAGAGTTTTGCACCATTACTTTGCGAAAATTATCCCAGAGTATAACAACAGGGGCGGTTCTTTCAAACTTGTTCTTTCTTTCCGTCAGTCTATTGGTGATGGCGAACATCCTTGGGTTTGATTTTACAGTTACGCCGTATAATGGCAGAAACAGGAGTCCACTTCTCTGTCTGTATAAAAACAGCTCCAACAAGTAACACCCACGATGGCTTTATCGTTGTCTCTCATTGTGCAAAACAATTTCCCTCAAAGCTTCAAATACACAAGAATTCTTCCTGTGCAACAAGGTCGTAGCATCACTGACTAATTTATCTTTTATAGACGCATTTTCTATTGATTCCGTTGTTACGAATGCATTTACCACGATGCTAGTATTTGACTCTGATTTTATATTGTTATCAGTGAGTGTGGCTTGGCTCCTCTTCATTGGATTACCTGATTTTTTTGTGTAACTCTCAGGACAGGTAGCCCGACTTCATTAATGTTCATTGTCGCCTCTTTTATATTAAAATTATCCCGGAAAAATAGCATTTCCTATTGCCCCACTGTACCAGACGGGACAATCTCAGTACGAAAGTAAATTTTCATTCAAAAGGATTCATTTTCCATCTACTTCACCGACATTTTATGCATCTTCTCCAATGTATCATTTTCCCTCTTCAACACTTCATTAATCATAAAGTACATTAGCTTGTCACCCAATAATTTGGAACTTCAAGTATCGTTTTCTACTATGACAAATAACCAGTCCGTGCAAAGCTTATTGTTAAATCATCTGAAAATGGAACTTTTAACAGGTGATGATCAACTTTATCGTCAAACATGCGACAAACAACTGACTGTTATAAGAAAACAAGTGTAGATGAGGCACCAGTCAATCTAATAATAACACTGTTGATCTTCAAACATGACTCAACCTCTGACGGAAGCACCAACACGAAGGTTCGAAATAGATGAACACTTCAATCTAGCAGACCACTATTATTATCTTCATGCATGGTTGGTGAAACATTTTTCAAAACAATTTTGCAAAATATCTAATTTCAATTTCATTAAGGACAAATCGATAACTGGCTGAGTTCATGGGTTAAGTTATCACATAAATCAAGAAGAGTAATTAGAGCTCTAAAGGATCCTAAAGTTTGTGAGATAGATTAGCCCATAAATTCTTTTTTTTTTTTTTCGAACTTATAAAATTTGAAATGATAGTGTTGCTGCGATTATGTCATTCCAATTGAAACCAACCAAAACATTGACGCCAGCCTCGCAAACCTACATTCCCATGTTTTTTGTTCTCAATATAATCCTAAATAACGACAGAAACCGGCATTGGCGAATTTGTGTTCGATCCGAATATCTCCGGAACTAATTAGAATTTCTCAAATTTGAAAACGTAATTTCAGTAAATCCCAAAAGGGTGACTTCTTCACAATTCTACCTACTCTGTATCTATTACGGCTTCCTATATTCTCAACTTGGCACTCCTCATTTTGGACAGACAGTATGCAATATATACTTGTGATGAACCTTTGTTGTAGTAATGAATATTACTGGAGTATTTTCGCAACACCAAACCGTTATTTTAACACCTCCACACGTGTTTCGATTACCAAGTGATCATCTTCAAGAGAAAAATCAAACCCAGTTTGTTCTCTAGTAATATTTACTATACAATATATTTTGTATTTTTTGGAAGTGACTATCTACTCAGAATTGCACCAATGGTTGTTTTCAAAAAAAGAGTCCTTCGAAATATTAATTTTGAGTTTTGTAGAATTCCGTCTATCGCTTGGATCCGTTTTGGGATTATTCATTAAAAAAACGAGATATCGACTTCAAACTCAGAGCTGTTTCAACCATTCCATTCCTTTTTTGGAAGGAATCGCGAAATCACAAAGACAATGATTTTGAAATGTTTGAGAGGATCCAGAGCCAAATATATATCTTTTACTATATTCATCCGGACAGCATACATATACTCACAACGAGAATGGAAAGTATAATTGTCTTTCTTCGATGTATGAATTGAACGATGTTAGAAATAGTTTCAATACACTAATCAATGAGATCGTAGCTGTCATTGATTATTCTTATCGGAATCACCCAATTTTACTAATCATGAAACATTCAATTGAAATGTTACTCTGAATACATTTCGTCAACTTCCGAATGAGCTCATTACCTAATCATAAAATATGGCTCAAATGAGATTTGTGGGCTTACTTTTTCTGAAAAAATTCCTGAGACTGAGAAAAATAATAGGCTATTATACCATAGTTTTATTCACAACAAGTTTTCTCCACATTCGTCATACTGAGTTAAATGAAAATCCAATAAACGTGTATTTATTGATGAAATTTAATAACCTTGTTTTCTAAATGAAGTTTCGCTCAGAAGCAAAGTCCTAGTCGGATAATATATTTTATTCAGGTTTCTGGTCACTCTCTAACTTTATCGCTACTGGCTTCCTATAAAACGTAAAAAATGACTATCAACTCTGATGCCTTTCCATAATTCATCAAAAACGTTCGAGGCAAACTTCCATCCCATAACTCGTATAAAACAGTCTCCAGTTAGCAAGTTGGCTATGCAATGAATTAGACTCCAAAACCAACATAACTAAATTTAGCAGAGAGCTTGTAACGTTTGCGTTATAAACGATTATGTCTCTTGTTCCACTTGTACAAGTTGGGCCGTTATTATTGGACAGTTTGTTACGTCTAATGAGGATTCTATTGATTTGGTATTCAGCTGAATCACATCATTATTGGGGCATTTGTAGAACGTGGTCGGATTTATTAGGGAAATGATGGCGAAACTTGAAACTTCGCTAGAAACTGATTGCAGGGAATCCATTCCATTCAAAGTTGGAGATGAATCCAGAGGATTTTCTGAAAAATTTGATTTCTTTTAAGAAATCAGTTATGAAAAACTTTACTCATTCAACTGTATTATCTCTGGAGTAAAGTGAGGTGTAAAGTAAGACGTTCAGTGAAATTCATGAGCAGAGCATGTGAAACAATAAAAATAATTTCAACCGGTATTATGACATATTAATTCGGATTCACTTTTCTGTATGGCCTATAAGATTCATTCACATGAAAAACCTTGAACTTTTCAGTTTAGAGTGTTCACCTGGGGAAATGGTATTGGCTGGAATCTGAAAAGTCATCAGGAGTTCGGATCCACTTTTCTGTATGTATACAATATTTGATACTGTCCTGAGAGTACCGGGGATAATATAGAAGTAATTCTTTCCAACGACAACGAACACAAACCACACCCCACGAGTTACCAGAGGAACAGACAACAAAAGCTTTTCTCCCCTACATCCAAGGAGTTACTGACAAAGTGAGCCGAATTCTGAAGAGACATAATGTAAAGACAGTATTCACAGCTAAAAACCAAATCTTCACTCTTTTAAGAATACCCAAGGACACGATACGCAATGAAGCACCATGTTCTAACTGTCCCAGAGCGTACATCGGCCGGACCAATGGAAGAATTTCCAACAGAGCCTATGAACATGAACTAGCTGTTGGCAAATCAGATCCAGCATCATCTATCTTCAAACACCACCAGGGAATAGGCCGCACAATAAGTTTCGAAAACACCAAGACCATCACTACGGAGAAAAATCTTCAGGCCAAGATAATTAGTGAAGCAATCGAAATTGAAAAACGTCCCAACTGCCTCAACAAGCGAAATGATTCGCAGAGACTACCACAAGCACAAGCATTGTTGTCATAAGATACCTGAAAATAACACAGGTACCCGGTCCGGCATACCGGATACCTGCTACAACAATATAAATATTAGCCCCGAACAGCAAAGTGACCAGTGCGAACTTAGAGCTGAACACAGCAAGCATATTACTAGTGACGATATTTGGGGGCAAGGGAGATTATATCCTCGTTCTCGAGTCATGTAAGTACAGTTCCAAGTGATTCTTGTAAATGGCTCCAAAGCAGAAGCCGAAACGTCAAAAAGATGAAAATTACAGAATTGATATGAAATAATAAAATGGAAAGTGAATGCATATGCAGTGGAATCACGTATGGAATATTAGGCTGGGAATCAGCATCTAATTCACATATACTTCACCTCGATGTAATCCAAACAAGATTTTTGAAAATAATAACATCCAAACCAATCAGGTGTTGGTCCAGCTTAATATTTGCAGAAACGAAATTATTAGAAATACGACAAATTTATTTCTATAAAAATGTCATGCGACAATACAAGAAACGTTGGAACTTTCCTATTATCAGTCATAAATATGAAACTTGTCTAAAAACAAATAAATCACTGAAAACACCCATATAAAAAAATTGGTCAAAGGACAATACTCTTCAACAATCAAAGACACCCCCAATATGACCATGAAGTTTTATACATAGTCAGGTGTTAACCTTTAAATGAATAATTGGATTTCGATAACTCATCCTGTTCCTCAAGACAATCAGGACATTTTTGCATAGCTACTTTAAAGCACGCTTTTTTCCAAAATATATTCATAAAATTTGAAGGAAAGTCATTGGTGATATGTTATGAGTTGACATGAGTTACTTGATGTTTAATATCAAAGACAAATACTAACACTTTTTTTTCAAAGAAGTTTCTCCTCCGCACTCGTGATAAAGATTGAATAATGATCAGTTTATGAAAAATACGAGATATGATAAAGCCAAGGTACCAAACAGTTCCGAGTCATACAGAATTTCAGTTTATGAAAATAAATATATCGTGAAGCTCATCTAAGGGATATTTCAGTACTTACACTTCATTCTGTAACCATTAAAAAAATTAATACATCTGACATGAAATCGTTTTCTACTGAACAAAACTTTTTCAATAAATATGCAAAATATCATAATAACGCCTTTAAAAACTCATGAATAAAATACATTTCGAAGCAGACTTGACGATGTATAATTTTCATTAAACATTCCGTAGGGCTTTTTACGTTGTGGCGGCCAGTACTTCTTTCGAAATCACCTCCACCCAGATAATTCTTCTCTTCCATTACATTCACACCTTCAGGGTGCACCAATAATTTTAATATATGTATGGAAAAGATGACTGAATGTATCCTGAGGACAGGAGACGAATCTGAAAACAGGATCGGGTCAACAAATTTGAACTAAAGACGGCCCAATAAAGTAGGTTAGAAAATGTTACTTGCTGTTAGGTCTCAAAATATTGCTGTCGAAATTATTATTTTTTCAAATGAATTGTGAATATTAAATTTTTAGTATTTAGCCTAGAGTTGCCAGCTCTATAATTTCTATAACAAATCAGATTGTTTTATGTCATTATTTTCATTTTAGATATTGCTAAGTTATTTAGTTTTTCATTATTCTCAAGAGTCTCCCAATCGGGGTTTTCCTGTTGGTCTTCTAATGTAAGTATCTTTTCTAATCCACTTATCCTCATAAAATTCAATATTAACAAGGCTATTTAGGCCTTCTTCCACGAAAATATTGTAAGCCACAAATAGCTAGATTTTCAATTTTCAGAATAAATCTTGTCTTATCTACAGTATATCTTGCCAGTTATTTTTCTTATCCTATCTTTCCACAAGAGTTAACGTTATTCTTGTGTACATTAACCATTCATACTCACGATAAAATAATAGTGGGTTAAAACACTTGCATTGTCTTGAAATTTATGGGAGGGTTTGGATGGTTTTTCCACACCATTCAAACAAAAACTGTCTTGGATTAAACAGAAGAGAAGGGAAATATACCAGAAAATGTTTTTTATTAGGTCAGTTATTGCTGACGCATGCGCAATGATTCGTTGCCTTAAGAGTAATATGACATTATTCTTGTATTTTAATTCATCAGCACATTCATATATTCATCAAAGATGTATTTTGTGAGGGAATTTGGCATTCACATTCTGTGCTTTCTTTTTCCCCAAGAGTCAATATAGGTAACCGATTTCATTTTACATTTACATTTTACCAGGATAAACACTCCTGGTGAAGAAAGTAAAATGAAATCGGTTACCTATATTGACTCTTGGGGAAAAAGAAAGCACAGAATGTGAATGCCAAATTCCCTCACAAAATACATCTTTGATGAATATATGAATGTGCTGATGAATTAAAATACAAGAATAATGTCATATTACTCTTAAGGCAACGAATCATTGCGCATGCGTCAGCAATAACTGACCTGATAAAAAACCTTTTCTGATATATCTCCCTTCTCTTCTGTTTAATCCAAGACAGTTTTTGTTTAGATGGTGTGGAAAAACTGTTCAAAATAGATTCATTTCACACTGAAAGTTCGAATCATATCAACATTCAAAATAAGTTATGGGTCCCAATTACTTTTCCATTTCGCGACAGTTATAACTCCGTTTCATTTTGACGACTTTGTCGACTCATTCCGGATGCACTGATGCACTGTAACTAATTATATGACTCCTACAAATATCGTATTTACCTCAAAAGCATCACTTTATAAATGAGGCAGAAACAATTCGAATAACCAATTCAATATTTGAAGTCAAATGATTTTTCAGTTATGAAAAAATTAATTTCAATATTCAATAGTGACCAAATCGAGACGTTAATCTATGAGTTCGAAAAGAAACTGAAACCACGAATACCAAAATAAACACAAGTTTCAAGAAAATTCCGCTCGGAGGCGTTCAAGATCTCATTAGTGGAACTAGATGGAACATTTCAACTCTTCTGCTCCTACCATATATCCGAGTAATGAGAAGCAATTTCGATAGTCTTGAGACGAAATAATTCATCTATGATAGTCGCGGTTTTCTATCGATCCCACACATGAAATTTCATTCAGGGGAACTTTATCACCACCACACATTCAAGATTGTTTTTGATAAGAAAAATATCTAGCACCTTGGGGAGATAGATCTATGCTAGATAAAAACGATCCTACCTGGTGTTGTATCATTGATTCAACACTGTACACATCTCAGCAACTTTTGATGCTTTATGAAGCTCAGATCAGACCTTCTTTGGAGTATCGTTCTCATGTATGGAGCTCCGCCCCTGAGCAAGCCCTGAAGCTACTGGATTCCATCCAGAAAAGAGATCCACCTGACTGAAGACACGAACATTACTGGCAATCTTGATTGTCCGGAACATCGAAGAAAGGTTGAAGATTTATCTCTCTTTTATAGATACTTTTCCAAGAGGTGTTCAAGTGACTTAGCACATTAAATTCCGCCAAGAGCAGTACATATCAGAAATACGCGATAGACTGTGGCTGCTCATCGTTATGAGGTTCAACTCAGTACACCTTGAACTTCACTGTTCAAGAACTCTTTCATTTGGGGAACTGCGTTTATGTGAAGTAAACTTGCTGAGAACGTTTTTCCAAATGAATTTTATCTCCAGCGATTCAAATCAAACATGAATGGCTACTTTCACACAGACACCGCTCTTAGAGCGCCTTGAGGATTTTCCTGTAGTGCTTGTGTTATTTTCTTAAAGAAAACTCTTGAGCTCAGGTATCCATATTTCATCACAAGCTTCTTGCACTTACAAATTGTTCTTTATGAGAACTAATTTTGACAAGAGAGTTCAAAAACAGTATCACGTGGGTGGGTTTGCCAGTTTGGACACATAGAAAAAATCGACCACTGAGGGCGTTTCAGTTTGTGGCAATTGAAACTGGGAAAAAAATGTATTTTCATTAACTATAGTAAACGTTCGTAGGTTGAGACTGGGGGAGCTTGGAATATTGGAGGATATTGGAATATTTCACGAGCACAGTCGCTATTATATCAAGTGTTTACTATTTTGATACAACGTTAAATATTATTTCAACTATTCAATTGAGAATTCTTGAACTCTAGTACGGTCCTGATACTTATATTCAGTGAAGCTTTAGGTGAGTTCGAACACCTGGATTGTAATCACAATAATTGAACGTGGACGATTTTGGCATTACTTTATGAATTAAAGATGTCCGCTTGGGGTGGAGAATGAAGGAATTCGGTGCGAGGTGATGGCAGTATATTAATTTCGATTGAAACTTCGAAGATCAAGTGTGATGATAATCGGCATGAGCTATGGTATAAAAATATCGATTGTTCATCGGTCAAGATTTTAGATACCATGAAGTGGCTAGAAAATACGAAGATGTAAACATGTCAATAAAATTGTACTACTGTAAATAGAACTTTGAATCAATAGTATTTCTCGATTACTCATTACTTCATTATAATTCCTTATTCAGGTTGAATGGTGCCTTTCCAAGTGTTCAACCGTTGTGTGTTCCTCAAAAGTCGATTTTTATTCTCAAATTGACCATTTACAGTATGGAAATATGATCCCCTTCCAGCACCCCTTCCGAATTATAAGCACCCCCTCGAAAATTTTAAATAGCAAAGGGGGTCGTGTGGCACTTTGCTGGAAAGAGATTTCAGTCCTCTGTTCAGCAATATAAAGTTTTCTGAGTTTGGTGCAGTCATAACTGAGAAAATTGATTTTTAGGATATAAAATTTTGATAATGTCTCTAGGTATCACAAAACTTTACGTAGAATGAAGATAATAATGCCACATAATATTTAGAATGTATTTTTCAATGTACTTTACAAATATATTAAATGTTCAAAATGACCACCATTAACTTCTTGACAATAACCGAGGCGATTTTGGAATTCTCGTACAACATTTTGTATGACCTCTGTGGTCATTTTGTTGATTTCTTCCGTTATCCCAACTTTTAAATCAGCAATATTGCTTGGTCTATTGAAATATACTTTAGATTTTAAATAACCACACAAGAAGTAATCGAGAGGAGTCGAATCGGAGGATCTAGCCGGCCATTCGATCGTTCCACGTCTTCCAATCCACCTATTGGGAAAAACCTCGTTCAAATCATTTCTAACTGTACGTGCAAAATGCGGTGGAGCTCCATCTTGTTGGTAGTAAATAGTTCAATCTATGTCATTTGGATGATTTACGTCATTACATTTGTAATGTAGGCACTAAAAAGTTAATCAAAAAATCTAGATAAACCTCACCATTAACAGTGCCCTCAAAAAAATAAGGGCCAATAATTTTATTGTAAATGATACCAGCCCCAACTTAACTTTTTAGAATATTGAGTGTGAGTCGCATACATCCAGTGAGGATTTTCTCTACTCCAATATCTACAGTTCTGTCTATTAACTGCCTCGTTTAAATGAAACGTCGCTTCATCAGAAAACACTATTTTGTTGAACTGCAAATCTTTGTTCATTCTGTCCATCATCAATTCACAGAATTCTTGCCTTTTATCAGGATCATCTTTATTTAACTCCTGAACCAACTGAACTTTGTGAGGGTGGTATTTTTTTTTATGCAAAACTCTCAAAATAGATGATTTACTTACATCATTGTCGGCGGCAAGTTCTCGAGTTGTCTTATGCGGATTCTCCTCAATCTCTAGAAGCACATCTAACTTTTTTTCATCAGTAAATTGAACATTTCTACCTGGTTTTCCAATATTTTTTACATGTCCAGATTCACGAAACTTTTTTTCAATTTTGCTAACTGTAGACTGCGACACGTTGACCAGGGTATTTATTATCAAAAATTTCACAAACCTCCTTTTGAGTTCTTGTTTTATTACCACAACCAATAATATTTGAAATGTCTATTCTTTGAGTCTCGGACAAATGAGCCATAATTAAATTTAATACGGCCACAAATATTATACTGACGTCTTTTAGTAACTTCAAATACCTAAATGACAGCAGCCTACTAGATTCATATCAATTGCTTATTTGGCTTTTTGTCTAATATTTTAGTTCCTTCAAAGATTTTTTCCAGGATTCAAGGTTGGCGAGGAGCGTGTTACAGGGATGGTATGTTTAATAGATCAGGTTATTGTCAAGAAGTGAATAATGGTGGTCATTTTAAACATTTAATTCAATTGTAAAAATTAATTTTCTCAGTTATGATTGCACCTAACTTAAAAAACTTCATATTTCTGAACAGAGTACTAAAATCCCTTTCCAACAAGGTGTCACACGAACCCCTTTGCTATTTAAAATTTTCGAGGGGGTGCTTATAATTCATAAGGGGTGCTGGAGGGGGATAATATTTTCATACTGTAAATTGTCAATTTAAGAATAAAAATCGACCTGTTTCAGGTTTTTTTCACATAGTACATAATAACGCTAAAAATGAATTTATTCCATACATATGGACCGCACTGTATAAGCAAACAGGTCAATGGTATGATAATAACGATTCACGCAAAGTCACTAAAATTTCTATTGAGTGGGTAGGCGTATATTCTTTTATATAAAAAGTACGGAAGTATATAGAGTAGCTTTGAAAAGGTACAGTTGTTTATTGCATTCAAATTTTCATTTCAGTGTTTCAACACGTTATTTTCAGCTATTACTGAAATTGTACTCATTTTTACTGTTATTCATGTCACCTTTGTTTTAGTCACTATATTCACAAATTTTTGATTTTTGATTGAGATTTTGATGAGCCTTATGATTTACTTCAGATTGATTAAAGGACTTTCCGTCAAACAGATCTGAGAACCGACTGTCTGCCTATTACGATGTGTCAACATTAGCGGGGATTGTTCTTGGCTGACGCTAACTAGATGCTAATAGCAGTGAGCACTTGGGTTCTGTGCAATTCGGCTTTTATTGACATTTCCATTTGTAATGGCTGATGAAGCAGCTATATGGGTGCAAATATTTGTTTTCCATAAATCCAAATTCTATTGTAAATTGAAACAACATGCGCTGTTGTTGCTAATCACCAAGTCATATGAAGTTCGGTGAAATTGGAACATTTATTTGTCATGAATCAGTTAGCGCTTTATGAATTTTCGATTAGTGTCTGTTTTGTTAAAATCATTGGTATGCGTCCTTCTGCATTCTTTGTAATTCCTCTGGTCACTTGAAGACTGTTATTTCACTTCTATTATCTGTCCTAACTCATTTCATAATCTCCATTAATATATATCTGACATTAAGATTTGATTTCATGCTCTACTAACTGACACGTCGAAATTGGTACTAAGTACAATAAAAATAATATGTGTGATTGATGACTTGTCTACTTTATAGTAATTCATGATCACTTAAATGAAATGAATATAAAACACTTTTGTCTAAATACCACTGGTAGATTTTATTTATACGGCCGGTTTCGGGTTTGATCCCATTATTAAGTATAAAACTGAAATCTGAAGTTTGAAATATCGTTTATATTAGACTTTCCAGGTATGCTGTAAGGACAGGTATTTGAAAGACAGGCTTGATTCTTGAAGAATCAAAACACAAGATAAATAAAGATAACCTCAAAATCCTACACATATGTAATAAAGGGAGAAAAATTAATTTGTTGGAGGCCATGGAAATCAACTGTAATATATGTTCTTACATTTTTATGACAGACTGTACAAGGTAGCATACTTGTACGGATTCGAGGTCATTTTTTATATTTCAAACTGTTTTTGTGTTAGTTGAAAATAAAGGCTTGTGTTAGACACTTCGTGTATCATTTTTATTGTTGTCATTTCCTTCAAATTAAGGACAATATATCACACAATATATAACAAATCAATTAAAAACCAGAAACATATACCCCTAAACCAGCAACTCGATTAATGTAGGTCTCCTCTCTTGAATTTATGACTCATCGGGTGATGAGTCATCACCCGAAGACGATTGTAGATACCAACAATCGAAACGTCGTGAACTAACGTGACTTGGAATCTCTACACTTTTTTATTTTTATTATTTTCTTTTTGCATTCCTTTAATTTTTATTTATTCAATTATTATATTTTTACTTGTAGGTTATTTTACTATCATTTCATTTCAGGTTTATTGTTGCTTAATATAATTGTTATTTTCAACTATTCTTTTTTAATTATTCTTTTTTACTTGTTTCAGGGATTTCAAATCATTTTATATAATAGACAATGGAAGTCCGAACTAGTGAAATTTAACATTTGTTAGCTTAATAACTAACTTTACAACTGAATTTCATGTATTCGAAGATTAATTTCCTCTTTTTTTCTGGAATCGCCCAAATGTAAGAGCATCATCAGAATTTTATAACGTGAATTCCAATACATGAAATGAATCGAATTTAGCGTCTGTAATATAAGTGCGCAAGTTCAGATTTGAGGTATGCAGACATGAAAAAAACTGAGTTGAAAAAACTGAACCAGAATCCAGATTATAAAATTTTCATGATGTCAGCAAATCTATTATAAAATATCAAATTATTCTCCTAATGCATGAAGTGTAATTATTGAGTTAATTACAGTTAGAATCAATTAATCATCTGAGCACTCCAATCGCATCATCCATTTGAATTAGAGATGTGATTCGGCTGCCATTCGCTTGGTAGCGTAGTTGATAAATCTAGAGAATAGGAGCCACATTTTTTCAATTAATTTTTTTTCCATATATCTGCATATGCAAATATAATATTTCCTGTTGCTGATTATTTTGTATGGAACGCTTTAAAAATATCAAGTGTAATATACCTCTGTATTGTGATTTTATCGCTTTATCAATATTTCTAATAAAAAAAGTTGATGATGGCTGTGTTGACCCTAGATTTACTGTTATTAGTGTTATCGTACATTTTTTTAATACCATAAGATTATAATATATATATATATATATATATATATATATATATATATATATATATATATATATATATATATATATATATATATATATATATATATATATATATATATATATATACAGCCTTGACCGGAAACAAGTACATAAGAGTGGGAAATTCAAATATTAAGATTTCTACATCAAAATGAATTTAAATACGAAAAACTATATATAGGTTAGAAAAAAATGTCAGATAAAATTAATTTGATATCTGTGATGAAAAAACGAAAAAGGCATAATAAACTAATTGTTATTATTTAGGAATGATGTAAAATTCAAAATTTATTATTGTGAACCATTTCCTTAGAAACTGACATCAAGTGATGCTTTTGGAAAATATTTATATTTACATAAAAGTGAGGTTAACAATTTTTGTATAAAATTATCAAATGAAAATGTATCTAAATTTAAGAGCTAATGTTAAATTCGTAGAATAGATAATTTTCTTAATGAAGACGTTGAAAATTTGTATATGTGAAAATTGATAGATGGTAACTAGGGGGAAGAAATAGATTTTCAACTATTTTGTCAACAAACGGGATTCTTCTTGAGGCGACAAGGGAAACGCCACGCTAAATTTTTCTCTTCTTAAAATTAAAAAAAATATTGTATGCAAATTAGGAAGTGAACATAATTGTATTCAATACTGAATATTAATAGTAAATTCAGTGAAAAAACCTACCTGTCCAGCCAATTCCAGTGAGATATCCATGAGTTCCAGCTTCGTAGAAAAATCACATCACACACACACCAGCGCTGGAGGAAAGTAAATTTACCTATACCATTTGACACAATTGATATTAGAAAATGTAGAACATTTTCAATAGTTCGTTGTAAATTTAGGACATTCTTAGATTTAAGGAATTTTCTCTTTTGGCAATTGATATATATAGTGTCACCATTAAAGTGGGCACCATATGGGAAACTTTTTTTTCGAAAAGTTTCAATGAAGTTTAACCTCGGCACTTGTTTGTGCTTTGAATTTAACTTAAAATGATGCGGCCAACTGCGACCCACTGACGTTCAATGTTTGTCAAATTCAACTTTTTTTTTGAAAAAAATTGGAAAAGTGTATTTCTAGATCTAATTTAACAAAAAGTTACTTGAAAAAGTTGTGTCTACGGCAATTTTATATCCATATGCCAAATTTTATACAACTAGGATAAAGTTAACGTTTTGCTTATTTTTGACAGATATCCCCTTTATTTTAATTAATTGTTAATTGTCATCAATTCATTTATACATAACAAACCCATCATGGAGTTTAACTCTTCTCATAAATTTTTACTTATACGGACATTTTTAGAGAGAAGTTAAAAATGTGCTATAAAAATTTCAACATGACTGGTGCAAAGTTAGATACTAACAATCGAAAATTCGTGAACTAACATGACTTGGAATCTCTCCACTTTTTATTTTTATTTTCTTTTTTCATTTCTTTATTTTTATTTATTCAATTGTTCTATTTTTACTTGTATTTTATTTCACTATTATTTAATTTCAGGTTTATTTTGGTTAATATAATTGTTATTTTCAGCTGTTCATTTTCAATTCTTCTTTTTTAGTTGTTTCAGAGATTTCAAATCATTTTATATAGTAGACAATGGAAGTCCAAATGAGTGAAAATCGATTAGAAATTCTCGGACATTTGAAAAATGTAAAAGTATGCTTTTACATCTGATTTCTCCCTCAATCAGCTGACACTCCCATATGATATGATAATTAACGAGGTCTTACCGTTTTTCGTCCCCCCACATTGAATAAGTTTCACCTGATCATAGGTAATAATAATTATTTTATTTTGTGGTCCAACCTAAATAATATTTGAAAAATGTCACATTTTGAAAAAGTTACAGTCTAATTTTCCTGCCTATCTTGTTATTATTTATGAACGGTACCTATACTTATATGGTGAGCAACATTTACGATATAATTTTTTCCCAAAACAAATAAGCTAAGTTATTTTCCTATTTTTCGTGAAAGATGTACCTAATAGCAAGTTGACTTGCCATAAAAAGAAATATTTATTTGTTACATAAAACACAAACTGTTGTGGGTTAATTTATTGTGAGAAGTAAGTATATGAACCAAACTCTAAAAGGCATCAACATTGCTACCTCGAATTAGATCTAGCGTGCTTATTGGACATTTTCCCTTACATATCATTTGTGTTACATTAGGAGTTCCACCGGAGTAATTTGAGGGATAAACCCCGGAGGTGAATGTGTAGAATAATAGACTATAAAGTTCTTAATCACATGGGGGCCCACACGTAAAGGTAGTTACTGAAAGGTGATTAGGGAATTTTTATATGCTCGTGTTGTGGGTAAGGTTATTCATAGACATTATGTTTAGATTATGTAAATTGTTTTTTTAATGAAAAATGATTCCTAGTTTCAACGACATCTAAAATTGATAGGGCTCCCATTTCAATAGAAAGTAACAATTCTATTTCAACTTGATATTTCTGTTTGGTAAATTTCTGTTTTCAGTCCGTACTGGAATTATCAGTACATTCTTTGTTTTGAGTCAAGTGTTAATATCATATGCATTGCTAATTCTTTTCATCTATTCAGATAGATGCAGTGGTGAAAGATAAGAAAAAGAGCGTGTATACAGGCCTTCTTACAGGTCACTGTCATCTGAATCGTCATATAATATAATAATAATAATAATAATAAATGAATTTATTGACAGCTGAAATAACATGATGAAATATGGGGAAAAACAAAATACAAATTTGTCAATAGGATACAAAATTGAACAGAGTTCATTCTTCCTCTTGCACCTTACAAAAAAAAATGAAAAAGATGAGAAACAAAAAAAAATATCAAAGGACCTAAAATAAAATTGGAGTTGTGATAGCGGGTACAACATTTAATTCATGAGGCGGATATCGATACAAACTTAAGGATACTACAAATATTTTAGCTATGGCCTACAAGAGCCAATGTGTCATAGAATATATTCGGGTATTATTGATTTTTGAGAAGGTGTTTTTTCAGGCAGTACCTGAAACTGGAAACAGATTTCGACTGAAAGGAAGGTGGTAGGTTGTTATAGAATTCAGCTATCGTATATGTGAATGACCTTTTGAATAGTTCTATGGAGTGTCTTACAACATGGATTATTTTTTGCCTGATGTTCACATTATGAACATCAGTTCGATAAGTTATTTTGTTATAGAGGTAGGGAGGTGTTCTATTGACAATAACTTTATGAAATAATGTTGAAGAATGAAGAGTCCGCCTATCGTACATTTTCAGCCACCTAGCTTTTTTGAGTGTATGAGAAATCGGTTCTCTTTTCTTGATACCGTATGAAAATCTCAAACAAGAGTTTTGAACTCTTTGAATTCGTTGTTGCTCATTTTTATTCAGAAAATAATGATACACTACGTCACAATGATTGAAAATAGATAATATCAACGAATCACAAATGAGTAATGCTTTTTAGGCTCAAGACATGCCTATGAGGGTGTAATACTTTCATTTTTCCAAATGCTCTTCAAATAAATGTTGAAGTATGTTTTTTGAATTTGAGTTCATCACCGATACAAACTCCTAGATTTTTAACCTGATTTACAACCGGTAAAACAGTGTCATCAATTTTTATGATCAAATCTCTAAGTTTCGACCTTGCGACTTTCCTTCCGAATACAATCATAGATCATTTGGAATTATTAACTTCCAGGGCATGTTTCTTCGATACATTAACGAATTGATTCAAATCGTCATTAATGATATTTTCGCTTTGCTGTACAGAGTCAGGAGTAAAAGAATAATACAACTGTGTATCATCGGCATACATATGATATTTGAGTTTTTTCAAACAGGTTGTCAAATGGGAGGTGTAAATTATGTAGAGGATAGGTCCAAGGATTGACCCCTGTGGGACACCTGAAGAAGTATTTTTGGAATCTGACATGTGGTTCTCCACTCTAACAATTTGTTGTCTATGTGAAAGATATGAATCGAAAAATTTCAAAGTGCTTTGACAAAGTCAATTATAATGTATAATAGATCGAAGTAGTTGATGACTCAATGTATCAAAAGCTTTGCTAAAGTCGATCAATAGAAGGACAGTGATTTCGTCTCTATCCGATGCTGCGACGATATCATCTAATATGTTCAATAAAGCTGTAGCACAGCTATAGTTTGGTCTGAAACCAGATTGCATAATTGGAAGTACATTGTTGTTGTGAAGGTGGTTTCTCAACAGTTGAGCAATAGCCTTTTCCAAAATTTTAGAAAGAAATGGAAGAAGACTTATAGGACGCAAGTCTTTGAATTCCTCAGGTTCTTTAATTTTGGGTATTGGTACCACGATAGACTGTTTCCACGTACTTGGGAACACTTTCTTCCCAAGCAAAAGTTTATAATATGTAAAATAACGGGCACTATAGGTGGACAACAGAGATTTAAGGGAGAATTATCGAGATCATCTATTCCTATTGATCTACTTTTTATTTGTGACATGAAGGTTAACAGTTCATTTTCGGTGATCAATGTCAATTCAAGAAATGATGTGATAGAATCATTCACATTATTACTGTAAAATTGTTCCAGATTTGGGTCAACTTCATTGCACCGTTGTTGCGAAGCAATAAAAAAAACCAATCATGTTGTTAGGATCACATAAATGGAAGGGAAGATTCAACATATTTTTTTTATTGTGAATATCGAGTTTTTTTAGTTTCAACCCTAGATCTCTAGAGTTATTATGGTTAGTATTAGAGGCAATGTATTCTAGATAAGCCTTCTTTTCTCGCTCAGTAGAAGATTTAGTGTAGTTTCTAAGAGTTTTGTAATAATTCCAATCTTCAGCTTTACCGGTTGTTTTGAATTTGTTTCTGGCTTTATCTCTTATTTTCATTATAAACTTCACATTGTCTGTAATCCATGGTGTATAAGGTTTGGTAAAAATTCTTGTGACATATGGTGCATGATTATTGAACAACGTGTGTATTTGAAAACAAAAAAAAAACTGATTTTTTCATCAATGTTTTCTGAAAGATACAAGGAATTCCAGCAGATTGATTCTAACTCATTTGTGAAATGAACATAGTTGAAATTTTTAAAATTTCGGAAAGCTCGCGTAACAGGGTTGTGTTTTACAATGATTTCAGGAGCATAACAATAAACTAGAAAATGATCTGAAACATGATGTAAGTCCATTGTGCCACAATCAGACCATTTGAAATTAACGTGAACGATAATGTAGTCCAACAGAGAACATGATGATTGTGTTACTCTTGTTGGCGAATTTATAATTTGTTTCAATTCGTAAGTATGTAAGATGTCTGTGAGATGGATATAATTCCTATTTGTGATGTCAAACCCGTTAATATTGAAGTCTCCCATGCAAATTATATTGTCAGAATGCGGCGCGACTATGGTTAGGCTCTCTTCAAGGTCATTTATGAAGTCAGAAATATTCGTGTTTGGAGGCCTATATATAACACCAATAATATAAACACATGAGTTGTATTTAATTTCGACCCACAATTGTTCAATATTATCATGTATTTCGCTAATTAAGATTTTAAAACGAAATGATTTCTTAAGGAGAAGTCCTACCCCTCCACCTCTAGTACCTCTAGCTACATGAATAAATTTGTAAGAAGGTATTAGGAATATAGACACATCACAATTAGTTCTCAGCCATGTTTCAGATACTGCTAGAATATCAAAATCATTATTATTTAACGTATTCCGGAGCAAATCGAATCCAGTGTATATTGAACGTAAATTCATGTGACCAAATTTCATTTTAATTACAAAATATCACCAAATTGAAACAAAAAATCAGTGAATGCAAACACGGAAGTCGAATATAATATATATCTACACACACTATTTCCATGAAATGATTGAATTCTAATATTTGGACGTTGGGATAACGACCGAGTGGTTATTTTTCGGGGGTGATCCGAATTCCCAGGAGAAGACTGGATTTTTCTCTTTTTATTTTCTTCGTTGACTAACTCGGAATCCGAATTTGAGAGACAAAGTGTAAGAATTCTTCCGTCTTCCGCAGTACGTTGCAATTCTTCATATGTGTATTCTATTCCAATCGTAGTGAGTACTCTTCTTCTCAAATCGACTTTAGATGTTGTATCATAGACTTTCACTTGTCTTAAGTATTTTAATAGAAATTTATTAGCATTATAATCCTCAGATCCCAGGGATCACATATGCTATGAGATTATGCTCTGAATTTTCTCTCGTAAACGTGTGTTTTCGACTACAAGTTCGGAGTTCTTACGAATTGAATTTTCAATTTCAGCAGAGAAATGATCTTGTAAGGCCCTAATTTCCTGCTTTATTTCTGCATTTGCTTTCTGAATCAACTTGTATAAATCATCATTACTGGTGGTCATCACGAACAATTTGGATTCACTAAAAAACACGAATCAACTGATAAGTTCTTTGGTCCCAGCAAAAATAGGCAAATATTTAGATTTCGGTTTTCTTATCAATCGTGTCACTTTCAAGCAAAATTGGCTTTTGGGTACTCATAGTTTACTGTCTATAAAATAAATCCGTTCCAAAATGCACTTTACAACGACTATTTTAATAAATATTTATTGTAGCTATCATATTGTCACTGCCACTCAATATCACTCAGCAAAAATACTTTATTTTGTACTGCAATCTAATGAATTAACTATGTTGATTAAGGAGACAACTATCACCGGACACCGCCGTCCTATGTGGTGAGACAATGTGCAGAAAGTCGGACTGTCGGAAGACAGTGTGTGTCGCTTCTGTTTGGAAAATTATGAAACAGCAGAGCACATACTTTGTGCCTGCCCCGCTGGGAACCGAATCAAGTTTTCAGAGTTTGGCAGAGGCGTAGTCTTACCATCTGACCTGAAAGACCACTCACCATAGAAACTAATCGGATTTGTTAAGAAGTTGGGTTTATTTGGACGAGTGTAAATAGGTGTGAGCCACAATAAACCCTTGCGGTGAAGGGTCGAATAGACCCACTCAGTTTTGACCTAACCTAAACTATTTGAAAAAAGTGACTGATTTGGGAAATTAATATAATGAAGAATGTACTTAATATGTTGAGGGGAATACGTTAAATAACAAATGATTCTTTGGAATCATTATATAATGATAGATATATTGAAGTTCAATTCCATAATACTATATACTGAATTCTCAAAATAAAAACACTGTTGTCAAGGTTGTGATACTATATATTTTATCATCATTTTTCCACATATGTTGAGTATAATTTCCCCACGCTACTACAAGAGACACATTATAGCAATAACGTCAGTTATTTGGAATTATAGTATACATTATTTGATTTGTAAAAAAAAATGACTGGAATAATAAAATTTGAACATTGATTAAATTTTTCAATCCAATAGTTTATCAAAAAAATATTGAAAAAAATATGCATCTATGGTTTTTTCAATAATGGATAACCGTAGTTTTTCACTACTACTTTAGAGTATTTTCGTTGGGCGAATAAGCCAACTAGTATACGATTTTTGCAACTTTCTGTAACATTATTTGTGAGATGTTCATTTCCAACCTAAAATGTATTTCTAAGTGCACGTCAATACTAGTGCCATTGAAAAAGAGATATAGTGTTCATTCTCAAAACTAGTCAGCTGACTATTTTTACCAGCTAACCTAACTGTTGATTATTATTTAGGTTTCATACTTTCTATTGATATTAACATTTTTCATCAAACAAGTCTGTTGAAATCTGTTTTTCTTCAAGTAGTTGTCACTTTCCTACGAACGACAACCCTTAAAAGTAGAAACTTGTGCGAGCTGAGGATTGAAGAGGTCTTACCTTATAACATGGGATTCCTAGCACTGCTTGGACGACAGGCAGTAAAAATAGATCGTCCAGCCTCTCGGCTCGAACCACTGTTTCACTTGACGGTCCATTGAATAGGTGGAACGAACGACTGACACTGACCCAACAGGCTACCTTCTTGGTGGGGTTGGCGTGAAATATCAAAATCAATGAAGGAAACGTTAAAAAATACTCATTTCAGAATAATCAGTTGATCTTACATATGCAATATTTTTCATCTAATTAAACAGATTGGTGAATAATAGAATAATGATGGTGTCAGCAGATTTGACTATTTGCTTCATTTTCATGTTACTGGCATTTCAATCATAGGTGAAATTTTAGGTTTAAGGGTGCGGCTAACGCAAATAATCAACTATGGAGTGATATTTATTTCGAATATGAACGAAGCTTTTGTTCTTTGCAGCGAAATAGCTGCAAGATATTGTGATGAAATGATGCAATGAGACTTAAAATGAGTCAGAAAAAACAGTATAGGAACTTCGAGTTGGTGACTTAAGGATTCGTGTTATTGTCTGCATATCAATTTGGTTATTATGTGACTGTTATATTACTTATTTATCTCACCTTCAGATGCTCAGAACTAGCATCATTCTAAACATGTAAGGAAATCAAAAAATGTAAGTTCGACTGATTAAAATAATGAAGTATTAAATGAAAATATGTTTGAAATTTCAACCACTAGCTTTTACTCATTGCAGCAAAATATTTAAACATCATATGAGTTATAAATAATAATAATCGAAAGACTTTTTGACAAAGTGATTCAGTCAAAGACATAAAGAGTCACAAAGAACACTATAAGAATTTCTTTGAGTGGATAATTGATGGATTGATCTTAGTATCTGCATATCCATTTGTTTATAAGGTGTCTTTAATATATGTACTTTTCATTTGTTTCACCTTTATATGTTCAGGATTATATTGGGATAATCTATTAGCATTCTAATAATGAGTGGAAATCAAGGTAAGGAAGTACGGTTTACCCAAATGTCATGAAATGAAATATATTTTTTGTACAACTGTCATTAAAACTTACATTTTTAATGATTGTCAAGAGTATTGAAAGATGACGTTTACATAGTAGCGTGTTGAAAATATTTTTAACACTAGTATTAAAAGTATTTTTAACACGATTTTTTTCGACCAAATAGTAATAAACAAAACACAATGATTCATTTTTAAAAATGTTTTATTATGAATAATAGATATAGACACAATTACATTTTGTTACAAATGTATTATATACATTATTACTTAAATTATTATTAATGAACATCAATATGAAAAGTACAATTAGAACAACTGCTGATATTGATACCTTGCGATGTTGAGAAGCCTAGTAATTAATTTGAATTAGCTGAGTAGACAATTTCATGGGCATTACCATTTAATTCTTGAAGTGAGGATGCTGTAACGCTGGAGCTAGCTGTTGGGATTATTCTTTCAGCAATAGCCTTTTTATAGGAAATAGATTGATCAATGTAACCCTTAGCTACTGTTGTAGACTTCCATCCTCCGTGATTCTCAATATCCGTTATATTTGCTCCTGATTCTGCTAGCAAAGAAACAAAAAACCTTCTGAAACAGTGACATGTATATTCCGGAAGGTTCAGAAACTCAGCAATGGTAGAATTTTCCCAAACATGTTTATACCAACTGGATTGGCACTGCATTTATAATTTAAGTATTTCAGAAAAAAACGTTGATGATTAATAACAAAAGGGCGTAATGCAACGTAATCACTAAAATAGTCAATGTTTTCTCCAACAATGCAAAAAGAACGACCTACTTTCGTTTTTGTATTTGTATTTTAAATAATCAATGATTTATGCAATAATTTACAGTCTTCTATTAATTAATGGCACAGCTATTCACGCCTGCAGGCTCCATATATTCAGAAAATAGTAGCAACTTTTATCATCAAATATTTTTCATCTTACGTCTCATTTATAAACCTCTGGACTTGTTCAAACGTAAGAGTTTTTGAAGTTTTTGATTTTTTTGTCCTAGAACTTTCATTTTTCCGTTTAAAGAATGCTATTCCCTTGAAATATTTACTTGTATTAACACCATTTTTAACGAGCGCACTCGACTTATCATTGAAAACTTGCTCCACTAAGTTGACAGGATCCAAATTTTTTGTTTCTCTTCTAGATAGGCTAAGATGACGGTTTCGCTGAAATTTCCTTCTTTCAAGTCTACACCAGCTAAGAAAATTAGAATATGCAATGTCGTACTGCTGAGCCGATTTTCAATTGAATCTCCTTTTGCAGCCTCGTTAATATCATCAGGAACACACAATTCCTCACTATTGTTCTTCATTATGCAAGACATTAAACATCAGCAAGAAATTCGAATGTGACTTTGAATGAAACGCGTAACCAGGTGATTTGGCGTCGTCTGACACGGCCACTTCACAGCAAATGCTATAACATGATATTAGTGACTGACAAGAAATGTCAAAATGTGTTTTTATAGAAATAATAAGTTTATCTATTTTATTATGGAAACGGGAGAGTTGTACAAAAAACTTTGTATGATATTTGTGTTTATTTTGTTCGTGAAAAACTTTTTCACTCACAAAATAAAACTTTACTTTTATCACTCATATCATATAAAGCTATCATGTATGAACATTTTTAACAACTTTTGAGCTATACGATAATCTTTTTCAACGCCAAGTGTCAAGAATTGAGTTTAATACAGTATAAATTACAGAATAAATTCCAGGATGTCCATGTTATTACTGAGTACTAGCACTGAGAGGTGACACATAAAATCGGCATTTATAACCTGCCATTAAACAGGGATTTCACACTGAGTTGCTTAGAAGGACAAAGAAAATGTATATTCATGAATTGGTACTAGGGGACGTAAAAAAGTTTATAGTGGAAAATGTGAATGTCGGGGTCCTCGGCAAGCTTTATTATTGTCAGTGGAATAAAATACCGAATAATATATCAGTTTTATTTCAATCTACATGCCACGAGTTTTATTATGAAGGAGTTGACACTTCATGAATTTCATAAATGTAAATGTTTTAAACCACGTTAACAAATACTGGGAAAATGAAAAGTTATTACTGCCAGACATTCTGGTATATAAATATATATATATATATATATATATATATATATATATATATATATATATATATATTGTTAGTTTTCAAAATAATATATCAGTTTCATTTCAATCGGCACGCCACGAGTATCATTATGAAGGAGATGACACTTTATGAATTTCAAAAATGTATGTTTAAAAGTACGTTCACAAATACTGAGGTGAATAAAAAGTTATTGATGATAGACATTCTGTTATATGAATAAATATATTGTTAGTATTCTGAAGTTTTGAGTATTCCGAAATAGAGCCGAGATAACCAACATAACATAACCATCAAATGTTATTTCCCAGTATCATTTGTATAATATGTACATGTTAAGTACTTAGTTATGGCAGTCATCAGCCGAAGACGATTGTGGATACTAACAGTCGAAACGTCGTGAAGTAACTTGGCTTAGAATCTCTTAACTTTTTGATTTTTTCTTCGATTGTTCTATTTTTAATTGTATTTTATGTCACTATTATTTCATTTCAGGTTTTTTTGCTCAATATAATTGTTTTCAGCTATTCATTGTTAATTCTTCCTTTTCAGTTCTTTCAGGGATTTTAAATCATTTTATAAAATACCAGACAATGGAAGTCCGAACAATATGTCATTTTAAATCCGTCAGGTATATAATTTGTTATATTAAAATATTCTCCGTGGTTGGTTTCAAATAGAAGTATATTGATTTTTTGAAGTTTTTTATCTTAGCTGAAATACATTAAAAAAGGAAGTGATACAAATTATGAAACAACAACAAACATGTATTGGCACTCCGGGGCGACTTGATTGATTCCAGTGGCGCATTTGCTTTTTCAACTGCAGAAAAACCCCGAAAACCTGCAGCACCACATCATCTGAAGATCTTGATCTGCCTAAGTCCTCTCTTGAATAAAATAAAATGTAGAGTGTCTCCAAATATTCCCAGAATATTTAGGAACAGGACTATCATCCAACTTAAACCAGTCCGTTTCGTCTTCGACCAATGCGAAATGATTACCAGATTCAATGCCAGATTGACTGGTGTCTCAGCTATACTTGTTGTCTTATAATGGTGAGTTAGTTTGGCGCATATTTGGCAATATAGTTGATCATCACCCGTTTAGATATCACAGGTTAAAAGGTAAGACCTCGATAATCCTTAGCTCGCACAAGTTTCGACTTCTGTCGTTCGTAGGGTTGCGACAGCTGGTTAACGAAAAAACCAGATTTTAAACAGAGTTTCAGATGATTCAACAATGAGCTTTGCACGGACTGATTACACAACACAACAAAGTTTTTGTTTCGGGGTTGAAATTAGATGATTTTAATGTATTTCCACGTGTTAAAACCGAAAGTGACCATAAAAATTATATATTAGCTCTTGTTTTCAAGATATAGTATCATTATATTATATATATGTATATTGAGTTTTCAACAAATGAAATATTTCATCACCAACAGTTGGTACACATGTTTGTTTACATAACACCCCTCTCATCAGCTGTTCTTAAGTAGTAAACATAACCTATGTGAGTTTGTCAATTGTACGCACGTGGTTGCTATTGAAATTGAAATTGAAATTATCGTGTGAAGTTGATTTTTAAATTAATTTAAGTGCTGATCTGAAATGCCTCGAAAGTGTGTGAATTCTGTCGATAGCTTTTGCTATATATGTGGTTAAATAAGATTTAAGGCTCAGAAACGTAAAATGACACCTATCGTTAAGACAGCCTATGAACATTATTTTGGTGTGAAAGTTGGGGACCAAGATAAATCATGGGCTCCTCATATATGTTGTAATTCTTGTTCCGTCATATTGCGAGAGTGGCTGGAAAATAAAAACCGGGCAATGGCTTTTGCAGTACCTATGGTTTGGCGTGAGCCTACCAATCATACAGACGACTGTTATTTCTGCTTAACTCCTCCCATTAAGCAAGGTTTATCTATGAAGAAAAGAGGAACGGTTAAATACCCTAATCTCCCATCTGCTCTTCGGCCTGTACCACACTCAGACAATTTGCCAGTCCCTTCTCCACCCCAAAACTATGAAATTTTAGAGGAAGGTGATGAAGACTGTTTAGAAGGAGCAACCCATCCTTCTACATCCTATGACCCTGATTTTGAGGTGAGCGATAGGTCTACTGATCCGCACAGAATTAGTCAAGCAGAGTTGAGTGACCTTATAAGAGATCTTCGCTTGTCTAAGGAAAAGGCTGAGCTGTTAGGGTCAAGACTACAACAGTGG
The DNA here is from genome assembly GCF_025532065.1 of Leptinotarsa decemlineata. Classification (NCBI taxonomy): domain Eukaryota; kingdom Metazoa; phylum Arthropoda; class Insecta; order Coleoptera; family Chrysomelidae; genus Leptinotarsa; species Leptinotarsa decemlineata. The sequence continues at coordinate 3,819,156 of NW_027412549.1, read as the reverse complement.
AATCTTCTAAAACATGATGTGAAAATATCACATTAGGTATTAGGTAACAAAAGAGATGATAACTTCACAGCATTGGTTAAAGAGCTTCTTCAAGCTTACCACCAACTTGGATGCAACATGTCCTTAAAAATTCATTTTCTTCACTCTCATCTTAATTTCTTCCCACAAAACTGTGGAGCTGTGAGTGACGAACATGGAGAAAGATTCCATCAAGACATTGCCTTAATGGAACAGAGATATCAGGGCCGTTGGAATGAAGCAATGCTTGCAGACTACTGCTGGTCTGTGTGTAGGGATGCTCCAGAAGTGTTTTATAAAAGACAAGCTAAACGACAGCGATCTTACAATGAATCGGATGGACTTAATTGACATTTGGTGGTACAAACTTCTTTTATTTGTCAAAACACTAAGAATAATTTTTTTTTATTAATTTTGTACTTAAAATATTTCAAAAGAAACATAACAATATTGTTTTATGTACTTTCACTTTTCATGTATAGTATAACTACTCTTTAAGATTAAGTAATGTGTATCCCAAAAACCAGAGCTAATAAAAATTTTTCATTGTTATTTTCGTTTTTATCACCCCAAAATTAGTAGAAATTGACTAGTTTAGTGTAGGAAACATTCAAAAAATATTTTTTTGTTGTGTTGTGTTATCATTCATAAAGGAAATGCTAGTTGAGGTTACAGAAAGTCACATACGGTCTTGCTTCCTCTTGAACATGTACTACAAAGTAAACAAGTGAGAAATTTTTCGGCAAAAGATCTACAAACACAAGACGAAGTAGACTGAAGAGAATAATTCAATCTAGAGCGGTCAGGAGTATTGATTCTGGTATATTTCTGCTCACGAAGAGTATTCATCAAGAATCCTAAGAATTCGAAACAATTCTCTTGTCCTAACGAGTATCTAGTGGACTTCAAAGACTCTGGGAAATCGATTGATGGAAAAGATGATACATTCTCATGAAACTGCGGCTGCATGAACAATTGTTCAAGTTTGGTGAATAAGTAGGAAACTTTCTGGTTCTCAGTCATCGTTAAAACCTCGCTCTTCAAATTTTCCATCATGAACAACACCTGTAAAATGCTATTGATGTAGCGAGTATTTTCTAAACCATTTATTCCAATTTTTCCCGCAAAATTCTCAGGGCAACTGTCTACTGATTCGTAAGGAAGAACATGTTACACAGAATCTGCATCAGGACCATTTCTCAAGCTGCAATGGATCCTTTCAAGGAAGGAAAGGATTTCCCCAAAAGATCGATTTGGCTCTTGCACCATGAATTTCTTCCACTGAGAGGAAACCAAAACCACGAGGACTGCAAATCATATTTGGGGGGCAAGAATAACCTATGTTCATTGACCGCACTGAAAATGAAGAAGGTTGATCAATCACTTGCGAATTACCCTTGATAGGAGACTCATAAATTTACATATATCTTGGCGTCTTTCAGACGAGTCTTATCGTATACCCTTGTAGATGTCGGAAGTTTATCATTTGTGATGTTCAGAAGAGGTCGACCCCATGCCCTTTGTATTTTTTATCTGTAGAAGCAATACTGATTCTTTCTATCACAAAAGAGGTAGAATGGTAATCTTTCGCTTGGCCTAATCCCGAGTTCATGAACGAATAACAGCGACTCGGGTATAAACACCAAAAGTTTCAACCACTACTGGATGGAACAGATAGTTGTTACCAAGATTTTGGTATTTTATTCATTTAATTTTCCGCCAGACAATGCTGCTATTCCAGCAGACTTAGAACTTTCGACTAGTGGAGTCACATACCACAGGTTTACCGTATTTCCATGGTATAAGAGACATACCATCGGGTCATTTACCGTCATCTCGACTGGTACCCAAGGGTTCCAGAATTGCAGGAACATCCGTTGACACCACAGACCGTTTTAATATGTCGTTCACCTGGTGATATCGAGATGTACGCCCTCCTGCAACTCAAACTATGTGTACCTTTCTCATCAACTACACTACCACAAACACAAATATGAGGCACCCAAATAGATAAACCCATCCTAAGTTCTACCGTTATTCTGTAGGACTTAGGATGTCTGTTCCAAGAGAGGCAACAGGTAAAGCATTCAACCAAGCACCCGATTCCTAGATCACTGCTGCTTTCAGACGAGCCTTATCGTATACACTTGTAGATTTCAGAAGTTTATCATTTGTGGTGTTCAGAAGAGGTCGGCCCCATGCCCTTTGTATTTTTTTTTTTCTGTAGGAGGACCCATATTAGTTGCGGCATGCCAAAATGATTCACCCACAGCATAAAAAACGTCTTTGATATTGATAAATATAGAAAGAAGGATGGAATCAATAAGATCAGAAACACTATTGACTGATGACAGAAAATCTGGTTATGCTAAGGAAGAAGCCGAACGTAGACCTCTTATCGACAGATCAAGTGTTGTCTAGAGGTTATACGAATCTAATGAATTAACAGACTCCTGGCTTCATAATTTTCAATGAAGGCGAGTCATTTCTATTCCTGAAAATATAAAAAATTGCCTATGACCAATTATAGCCTCCAAATAAATGACCAACCTTGTTTTAACTGGAGCTTAAAGTTTACTGTATCTAGTCACCTGTTACATAACAAATAATTCAATGGAATTGTATCCGGCACCCTCAGTTCGAAACCAAGCCGGTAATGATTGAATCAGTGAAATTGTTTGCTATGGCTTCATTTCCTGCACGTCTATGATATAAATCGTTAATTTAGAGTGAGGTAACGGACAATGAAGCGCTCCTGAATATGCATAATCTGTGACAGCACCTGATGAAAATGTAATATAATGTGTCATCAGACGTGATATGGGGTGGATGACTTGATGATTCTCTATGAATATACGATAGGATGGAAGTACTTGAAAAGAAAATGGATTTGAAGGGATATTTGAGAATTGTTTTTTTATATTGTGATAAAAATACAAAACTTGGGAAGAATCATTCTGTCTTCTCATGGAATCGTATTATTGAATTCATGAGCAAATCGCGTTGATCAATTTCAGCACATTCATTATGGTATGAATTATACGCCTTCATATGGATTCATCAATTGAATTGAGTCAATATTGTGAATTGTTTTCCAGGGGTTTCTTCAATGCCTTGCTTTCTGCGAAGCTAGAACTTTTCGATGAAATAGAATAACAAAGTTATTTCGCAACCAGTCACTTTGTCATGAAAAGCTACAGTGATTGAATTATGAAAATTTTATTATGAAAATATGTACAGAAATGAAAAATGCAATAAAGAATATTACTAAAGTAGCAGTGAAAATATGAAATTCTCAAATTGTTTAGTTACAAACTAATATATGAATCTACTTTGGGGATTGTCCAACAAAATTTAAATATTTATAGAAATCAAAATCTAGAACGGTAAATATAAGACGAAAGTGAGAAGATTATAGTTATGAATTATCTAAATATAATTTCCAGATATGGAAATAGCAAGTAATAGGAAATTTTGATTCGTTGCCAGGTAAACGAAATATTGATGCGTCCTTTTTACGTTTAAAGGAGAAGCCAGGCCAAAATTTTGTTTCGTTTCGAGTTCAAAAACTTAAAACATTAATAAATAGATGGATGTAGCTGTTACTACGTGGTAGGAAATCATAATAAAGAAAAGAGAAATGAAACTTTCTATGTTTTTTACCACTTTTATTCGTAACTAACGTTACTGCGGTTTCGTCCTATACGGACATTTTCAAACTTATACAATAAACTCTTCATTTTGTATAAGTTTGAAAATGTCCGTGTAGGACGAAACTACAGTAACGTTAGTTACAAATAAGAGTGGTAAAAATCATAGAAAGTTTCATTTCTCTTTTCTTTATTAAAAAATTAAGTCTTTTTCTTGTACAAATTAAGTATCTGTGAACAGCGACCAGAAACAGAAACCAGTTGTTTTGAAATTAAACCTACCATCACATATATAAAAATAGTAACTAATCGATCAATTGATGACAATAACATTCGAAAATGTAAGAAAAATAAATTTCAATAAAGAATTTTGGATGAACAAACTCATAAGTCAGGGAGGTTATAAATGACTAAAATCTATCAACTCCTAATATATATCTATTGAAAACACTTTATCAACAGTAGAACATGAGCGTCCTCAGGAAATCATCATGATCTATCTGTCATAATGATCACATTGATCTTTCATTCATAATGATCTCCTGAGGACGCTAACATGGTTAGTGAAACGTACGTCAAGAGACCGTAATTTTTGTTCAGGTGTTAAGAAATTGTTTTCATCAGACTCATTTTACGTCAGATGTTTCAGTACGAACTATCAAGTTCCAAATATCTAGAGAGATGACTAAAGCCCTTATTACGCCCTTAAAGGAGGAATGAAAAATACCATAAAATAATTTTAATATTATTTGCAAATATTATTTGTTATTCCACATTTTCATTGCATACTTCGAATTCATATATAAAAAGTCCATTAATCTGAAATTCAGATGAAAAAATGGTATTTATGTTTATTTTCGAATTATTTGTTTATTTAATACAAGGATTGTTTATATTCACTCACAAATGTCAAGATTCAGAAAACAATTTTTGTCAAAACATATTTTAAAGAGAAGTGAGGTGGAAGAACATATTTAAATTCAATACCAATTCCACTCTTTCTCTATTTGTTTGTTCATCAAATTGAAGGATTTTTCAACAATATTAATTGAAATCGAAATTATATCACAATTATAATTATTTTTGACACCCAATATAAGTGGCAAGAAATAAAAATAATTTTAAAATAACAATAGATATATTATCAAATGGAAAATAATCTAACAAATCCTCACTTAGTGCAGTTCTTACATATTCGTTACCCTATTATATGTAGGTACGCTTTCAATACAATACATACATTTACAATAAATTCACCGTATTTACAGTACCTACTGTACTTGAAGGAAAAATATAATATGAAAAAATTCATCAATGATTGTATCATGAATCACCTCTACTGACAAACATTTACATCAGTTTCGTTTTTGAATTCTGTTTGAAAAATCTCTCTTGGATTGCACTGTATAAATTTGTTAGTTATACCCCATTTCCATGTGAGTTTCGAAATTTCAAATAGGTGAAATTAATAATGAAATGTGTTCCTGGTGTTTATTACAAATTGTTTTCGAAGCGAATTTTCCATTCATATAGCATGTAACTTACTAATTAATAATTCAGACGTTACCAATTGATGGACATAAATGAACCACATTTTTAATTGCTCAAGTTACAATTATCCATTTGAGTAATAATGCATTCAGTTCATGCGTGACTTGGTCTATTTCCCTTGCCAAGAAAAACTCAAAACTTTGAAAACTGGCTGAATTGATTCAAATATTTCGTTACTATTCACAACAATGCAGTTTTTAATTATTTCAGTTACAGGTCCTGAGAGTATGAGATGGATTCTTGCCAAACCAACGTTTTCAATTTGAATATAGATGAAACTCACTTCGATGAATAATTCGGATTCTGAATAATAAGTCTTCAAAGGTCGTTTGCTTTGTATATGCACTGAAGAAAAACATTTTCGATGACAGAAACGGGTTATGTCAAGAAGTCTTGACACTGTTATGAAACATCCCAATACATATTTGTTAGTGATGAAACTATACTACAAAGCTAATAACAATATTAAAATAATAGGGTAGGTACAAAGTAGTCAAACATATTATTATTGTGAACAATAAGAAAACAATTAGGAAAATGTATTTTTTCAAAATAGAGAAAAATTGTCCATTTGCCATGAGTAACTATACCATCAATTCTCAACAATGTTTTATAATAATTCAAAACAACTGAAACAACATTGAATCTGAAATTACAGTTATGATTAATGAGTAGAACTGTTGAATGTCAGTCAATCAGTCTTTAGAAAATATTTCAATCTACTATAGGAAAGAAAGGTAATGACTTTCTACTTCTCCAACTTGATACAAAAAAGTATGGGAAACTTCCAAAAAGAGAAAGAAAGCAATCAATTCCAAAAATTATTCATATACAAAGATGTGTACATCATGCAAAGATAAATTGGAAGAAAAACCCCTTTCGAAACAGCTATTTTCATATAAACATTGAATTACACGAAATAAAAATACTTTCCAAATAAATACTTTTATATGAACGCTGAATTATATGAAAAACACCTTTGTCTATTCCGTACGTATTCCAAACATAAGTAATGGAATCGAATCAGATATCATTCATTAATTACATTGTGTAGGAATACTATGAATGCTATCTGATTCGATTCTATTAGTGAATAGAGAAAACTGTTTTTTGTATGATTCAGGGTTCATATAAAAGTAATTGTTTCGAATGAATTTTTTTTTGTGTAATTCAATGTTTATATGAAAATAACTTTTTCGAGAGGGCTTTATCTTTCAGTTTTTGTCTGAAAATGACTTCTTTGAATGATCTACATCTACATGAATATGTATAGAGTTGATTTTTCAAATTGATTGCTCCCTTCCATTCTTTGGAAGATTCCCACATTTTTTTGTCTCAAGATGGAGAAGTAGAAAGTCAAAATCTCTCTTTCCCAAAAAAATTTGTCTGTTCTAAAAATATGACATGACATGAATTTATAATTTGAAAATATAAATAAATTTTGACTGTATTTAGAGCTGTTAACTCAGAGAATAGAAATCCGATAATAACAAATGGATTGGATATGATTTACCGATAAATGTGTTGTCGATTTTCTCAAAAATTTGCATTTAGTTCATATAAATGGAAGTGATAAAGAAAGTTTTACTATGCTATACTAAACAAACCACAATATCACAAGCACTTGAAGGCACAATGCTGAAATATCCATTGACAATGCATATTTGCGTCAAGTCTGGAGAATAATTTCATTTAAAACTTAGGACGTAAAATTGGTTAAGTGAACATAATATCAACACCATGGATCTTAAAACAACTGCATTGAAAACTGAAATAAAAAGCTTCGCTATTTATTGAACGAGTAAAAAACGAAAATTTATAATGCAAACTCTAACTACCACCTGAAAAACATTCAAATATATCAAGACACATGTAGATGTGGGTTGATAAGGAAAACATGCATTTACTCTAAATATCTGAAATAATATGCACGCACCTAATTGAAGAATATTGGAAGAAATGATATCAATTACCAAAGTAGCAATAGTGACTGATAGGCATTTATGTATTCTCTTCACAGATAGTAATAAAAATAGTGTTTTTTTCAACTGCCAGAAAGTTTATAATAGTGACAAGTAGTGAACTGATTCCTGGAATGAACTTTACCAAATGTTTGGTAATTTTGCAAGTGATAGGATGAACATCGCAGTCTACAGTAAGAAAGTAGACGAACTAATCAGAAGACTGATCGAAAACACCTATAGTCCGTTCATAATTTGTTGATAGCTCACTGCAAGTTTGACCCTCATTAGAGAACTGAAATACAGAGAGGACAGCTAATATGATATAATAACAAAAACCAAACTAAAACTGGCAATTTAAGATGTTTTCGACTAACCTACCTTGTATCTGAAGAAATACAATACAGCTATAAAACTTTTAATCCGATTATGTAGGTATTTTGAGTGGAAATGAGTGACCAGTGTCGTAGAGTATATGATTAAAACATTAGTTACTTTAAATAAATAAATATATTAATATTCTTAAACTGTAGGTACTGTAAACTGTATTTTTATTTTAAAAAAAATTCTTTATTTTACTAAAAAATAATAAGTTACTTGCAATTTGTAAAAGATTTATTTATTTAATACCTATTTTTAAATGATATAAACTACGATTACTTACAAAACTATTCAAATTCAAAATAAACAGGATCATCTTCGGAATCCGAGTCGTCTTGCAGGTTAATAATTAGTGGTTGTGTCTCTACAGTCGCATCAATTATATTGTCAAGATCCCACATTTTTTGTTCTTCATCTATTGCATGTCTTACTGCATCTTGCCAATTTTGTTCTGTAATATGTTGTAAAGACTCATATAACAATTCACGTATTTTTTCTATATGACGTATTTTTTCTAGCCACATAGCTTTTCATTTGTGCCCAAATGAGTTCAATTGGATTTAATTCGCAGTGGTAGGGTGGAAGTCTAAGGACTGTGATGTTTCGTCTTTCCGCCATTTTGTCAACTACGTATTTCTTGAACTTAGATTTGTGTTGCCGGGCAATTTTTAAAAGTTCTGCTTTAACCATTCCATCTTCGTAAGGCAGGGACTTATTCCGCAGCCAGTCATTGATATCCTGTTTCTTCCACGCAATCGTTGGAAGTCTTTCAACTAGTCGTGAATGATAAGGTGCATTATCTAATACTATAATTGAGTTTGGTGGTATATCTTCAATCATCTGCTCAAAATACTCTTCGAAAACATCAGCTGTCATCTCCTCGTGATAGTCTTTTGTGCTTTTGGATTCAAATTCCAACAAACCATGCTTAGCAAATCCTTTTTCACTGCCAATGTGAGAAACTATTAATCTACTGCCTTTACCAGAGGGTGGGGAAATACAAGTAGACCAACCTTCCATAAAGGCTTGCCTTGAGCTTGATATATTTTTATCTGTCCAAATTTTTGTGAGAGTATGACCTGCGTTTACCCACGTTTCGTCCTGATAGTAAATTGGCCTTCCTTCAGCCCGTAATTTTCGTATAGATCTTAGATACTTTCTTCTCCAACATATTATCTCTTTCCGGTCAATCAAAAGTGATTTTCGGTCTGATTTCTCCCACCGGAAATTTAATTCTTTTAAAACTTGCCACAATTTGGTTCGTCCGACATGAGGCAAATCCGGGTCGTCTCTAACTTCTTGTAAAATTTTGTTTAAGTTGGGTATTTCTTTTTTGTAAAAAAATTCGTGAATTTTCCTTCGAATACCATTTTTGGCAAATTCATCAATTTCAATAGGTTTTCTCCCCCTCTTTAAGTATTCGTTTGTATTTGGGTTAGCTATACTTTTTTTTTTTTCTGATAGGAACCTATATATTGTTGACTCCCCTACGCCCGTCATGTTGGCACAACTCTTGATTATGTTCTGAACAGTTTTTGTGGGATTCTGAGAAACCAGAGCATCGTGAACGTTCAAAACAATAGTCTTCTCTATTGGTGAATAGACAGACTTACTGACTGTACGCAACAGTACAGGTGTAAAACTTGATGATGTTGATGATGATGACGAAGCCATCGCAAGCAATCAAACAAAACAAGCAGGAACGAAAGGTACGTATATGTTTGTAGGAATATGAAAAAAAGTTACTCACGAACTGCACAAAATTCGCAAAATAAATATTAGAGACGTTAATTACTGCCGTAGACGCCGAATCACCAACGAGCCGTAAACTAAATGCGATTAAAAAATGTACTAAACCAAAAATTATTTTCGTTCGTAACAACTTCACCCTTTCAAGGCAAGTTTCGAATATAAACTGAAGCTTTATATTTAATGAATAAACACCTCAGGAACCTCCGCCTATGATTTTACGAGTTTTACGACCTTTTTATGACTTGGGCCCTCATTTTGTGCTATCGACAAATTATGAACGGACTCTAGAACTGATGCCAAAGCACTCGATAACCAAAAGAGTCTTAGACAGGCACTTCAAGAATATTCAAAAGAAAGATTCAGCCAAAACAGAAGTTTTCAAATTAAATCTATATTACTTTGTAAGTTTGGAATATTTACTTTCCACAATGTGAAAAATGTTGTATGAGAGTTTCTTTTCCCTAGTTTTCGTGAGAGGAAGAAATGATTTCTTTTTCTTTCGAAATAAAGAAAAATATCCTGAAAAAGAGTATGTGTAACACATCCTCCAATGTATGAACTATTAGTCCATATAAAAAGAATAGTATTTTTTCCTGAGGAATAAAAGAGTATGTTGGAAAAATTACCCACTCTGAAGAGCTACTATGAAAATAGTAAAGATGTAAGTCCATATCAAAAATTCAGTTACATTGAATAGGATGTAATATTTGGAAAATATTGAAACATAGTAAGTTGTATTCACAGTTAACAAACAAACCTAATACATTTTGTTGGAAACCCCATAGAGAGTTTTGAAAGATGAAAGACTATTAAAATATATTGTGAAATATATTATATATTGTGAAAGTGTGATATCTCTGAATTTGCAGAAAAATCTTAACACCGTCTATTTTGCTTCCTTCATTCTTCACCAACTTATCAGTGATTTAATTCGTAACTCAAAAATCATGAAAAGGAAATAATTTCGGAAAAATGAAACTTGGCCGAAAATTTTGTCCGTTTATTTTTTTAGAAACAAGAACTACTAATGAAAATAGATAATTGATTTTTCTCTTGTTGGTAGTAACGTTCATTAAAATTCCACGTGATATTCGCTATGAACGAGTTACTGAACCACATCTTTACACAAATTTATACTGATCGAGATTAGAGCATTTAGTAAACTTCAGAGCCCTGCATTCTCTTGAGTAAACACAGTCTACCTGCATAATGAATGAACAAAGATCGTTTCGAGGAAACTTCAACCAAAACTGCCAAGTCGCCATATTATCCTAATTGGTCGAAAGTTGAGAAATTCTGCACAATCTCATTTATGAACTTTTAACTTAATAGTTTCAGTTTTAATTAGGGGAATATTCCATGTTTTTAAGGTCGAACATATTCTCAATTGCCAGTGACTTTAATTAGAACCTTTTTCCTCTTTAACTGAAAAGCGAGTTATGTGCTCTATATTTTAATTACCACTATTGTGAATACGGGTTCTATCCCTGCCCTGGAACTCGATGATGACTTGTTTGGCATACTCCAAGAAAGTGAGTTATGTTGTTTAAGAATCGCAAGTTGAAACTTTGACTTCGGAAATATAATAATAATGATAATATTAATAAATTTTCAGCCGGTAAGTAGTCCTCACCGTCAGTATTCATTATCAAACTGCATATTAGCATAAAGTCCTTATGAATTCAATTCTTCAAATAACCGTGTATGTGAAAGTTAAGAAGGTGAGGTGAGAAGAATTGGCAGGCTATCAAATGAATAGATCTATGCCTGCCTATGCATTTTTCCTTTGAACAACGTACCGCAAAACCAAGTATTGTCGAAAATATTTTCTTTTGAACAGTGATGCCAGTTTTTTTTATTGCAAATTCCAGAGTGAAACAATTAGATTTAACGAAATATGAAAAATTGAGGAAATTATTATGTGTTGGCAAAACACAAACACTACAGAAAGTGCTCTTAGAGCGGTGCCTGTGCAATTCACAATGAATTTGACTCGCTGGATATTGAATCCATTTGGAAAAACCTTCTAAGTAAGTTTATTCCACATAAACTCAGTTCTCCGAATGAAATGTGGCAAGTCAATTGAACACTTCCCGTGAAAGTATCTATAGAAGAGAGACAAATCCCTAACCTTTCTTCGATGTTCCAGACTATCAAGGTAGCAAGTGATGTTCGCGTCTAGAATAAGGCGGATGGCTCTTTTCTGGATGGAATTCAGTAGCTTTAGGGTATGCCTGGGCCGGAGCTCCATACATGAGAACAATACTCCAAAGAAGATCTGATCTGAGCTCTATGAAGCATCAACATTTTTTGAGGTGTGTACAGTTTTCTGGTTTGGAGCAGTGTTTCAAACTTTTGAGAACAGCCTTTGCAGTTCCAACGACATGATTTTGGCAAGACATACTGGTGTCAATTTCAACCCCCAACAAACTTATCAAAGCATAAAGTGGAATTGTTCTGACATTATTGTATCCGGTTCGGAGACGTTTATTTTTTTGGAGAAAACCGATGCCTGGGTTTTTGTGGCATCGAATTGAACCTGGTCAGTTTCACCCCAAATCGAAATCACTTCTAGTCGTGATGATTTCATATATCCATCAATGAGAATACACTGACAAATTTTATCTTATTTCTACATCTCCCAGCACTATACATTGAACTGATCGATATTTATAAGGTACAAAGTTTTGTTCAGTTCTAGCGAAAACATTATTAATCCGTCAGAACTTTCATCTGAACAGCACAGCACTCAAGCAAAACAGAACAGATATGCCTCTCTCAGCGCGTTACGGCATAATTTTGGCACCGGGAGCGTTAAATTTTTGCTTGGCACTCTGTTTATTGATGGAAAGTGGCAACGAAGAGGATTAAATGCTTCGTTATATGCTTCTTTCAGCAGTCCTATTTGCGATTCATCTATGTATTCAGTAAAAAAAACAATGAATTTCTATTTCATCATGAATACATTGTTTTGATTCACAACTCAATGCTTTTATCACCAGCAAACAACATTACATGAATACCAGGTTTTCTACTAGAAAAAATATTCCGTTACTCGATTTTTTGTTTGTTACATTTGCGAGACAAAAATAATTTCATATCTCCAATAATGAAGTTTCGACCCTTCTACCGGATATTTCTCTCTCTCTCTCTCTTGGAGGCGAGGTTGAGGGTGAATTGATTCTCTTACCTTAAACTGGGGAATAATGATGTTCTTTATGTGGCTTGTAGACTTATGAACATCACATATTCATGATACGAAACCAATGACCAGAGTAGTCTATGCAGTTGACACTAAAAAATAAAAGGTACCGATAGTTCATAACAACCTGTATATTTCATAAAAAAAGGAATGTTCTCACGCACAATTTTCCCTCGGAGAGGGCATTACACTTCATTCGGAGCTCGTGAGAAGTGTTCAAAATCAAGTTATTTCGAAAGCAAGTAACGGACAATGCTAAGAATTCAATTCTCGTATTTCTCCCATACTCGCATGGTACTAATTAGAACACATCCATCGAATGATAATCATGGAATCAACACACTATTTCCCTTCGATCTCGTGTCAGATAGATAGGGCGATGCCAGCGACCTCTTAAATAATTCATGAACTCACGCATGTTCTGTGATTGCAAATAAAAGCGCGTTTCTTTTGAGCAACACCCTGGTATGCTCGCCTGACTGCGGCTCATTTCTCAATATATAGCATAAATGCATAATGTACGATTGCGATCCACTGACATTCTGTTGTAATTATGAAGGAATCGCTATGTGTGTATTGTATTCTCAAAAAAAAAGGTTGAATGACTTATTGTCTTCAGGCCCAGGGCTAAAATAATAATTGATTACAGTACTTCTGAGACTTTAACTGTCTCAAAATATAATACGTTCACTATGTTCTCAGGAAGTTGGACATTTTCAGTAGCGGGGTGTTTTTTCCTGAAAGCGCTTCAAACTTGTGGATTTTGTTCCAAAAAAATGCACGACTTCAGCAAAGTTTTTCGTTCCGACTTCTAGTGAAGGCGAGTGTTATTAGTCATCAGAGCGGGAAGAATAGTATATGTTTCTGTGGCATATCAGGAATATTTCAAAATAAAATTCATTTGTGAAAGATATCCCGAATGAGTTTAATAATATCAATCAATTCGATAACAAATAGCAATCTAAGGAAAGTTTCCAAAACCAATTATTATTTTTGTTATCGTATTCAATCTGAAATGAAATAAAATGATTTGAAAATCGTGTGTATTGAAAAATATAAAACTGCAGTCTCTGGAAATTGAAACCTCGACCATCAGTGTACAAGCTCAGAGTTACACCGCTACTCCATGAATATCCTTCATGTCCTTACGTGACATGAAAATTGGGTTTCTTACTATTTTCATTTTGTTGTCAAGTCATGAATTCTTAAAAAATATATCAGTTTTTTCGTCATATTGCAAATTTCTGGTGAGATGCACTATTTTCACTTCCCGTGTCCACATTTGATTCTTGTTTTCTTTATAATTTATGTATTTCAAAGCGAACTGTCAGTTAAATGACTAACTTGGTCATTCGAGAACATATCAGTAGGTAAACTCTAAATTATTTTTCAAATCTGCCATATTATCCACGATCTGTATGTCAACTTTAAATGGTGAAAACAGAATATCGATATCTGTCATCGTTTCTAAATTACAGCATGTTATTCGAAAATTTGCATTTTCGAAACTTTTTTCCTGTCAAAATATTAATTTTTTCAAATGGTATAGCAATATTCATTGATGGAAAGCCTATTTTTCAATGAGACATCCTGTATCTTCCTGCATATTTCAATAGAGCCTAAAATTATCTTTACAAAAATATAGCACACTTGCTAGAGTCATCTTTGAAATACAGAGCTTTTAGGTTTCTTCATGTAGAGTTTGAAACGCACACTTTGGTCAATTAGCTTTCAACGACGCGACGCGGCTATAAAATAGAAAGAAATTATTCAGTAGTAGCTATCACATGTTGAGAAAGCTTTTCACAGCATTAATTAAGACGCACAGTTCCAATGAAACTATTAACAATTTTTACTATATTCATTACTGATAAATGAAACTTCGACAATCAGCTTCACCTACACACAGGCGATACATTTTCTGAACGTTTTTTGCCCAATTAATTAGTTCAATAGGAGTGAGAGCAAAACTATGCATCACTGCCGCTTCTAACTTCAATCTAGAATTGGTTGGCATTATAAAAATGAGATCTCCCTCGTAACTCTCGGTATTCCATAAGGCTCTATTTTAGGCCCACTACTATTTTTAATTTATATTATTGATTTACCAAATCATATTCAATATGGTACCACCACTTTGTATGCTGACGATACCACTGTTACTGTGTCGGGTGTTACTGAGGAGGAACTTCACCACAAAACTCGGGTAACGCTTGACGAAGTATATGCGTGGTGTCAAAGAAACAAACTCATTTTAAACCATGGGAAAACGGTTTTTATGAATTTTAACCTTAGGAGACCATTAACAACCGGCTGTAATTTTGTTTTATCTGAAACAACTAAGTTCCTTGGCACCTTTATAGATAGCAAGTTAACATGGGAACCACACATTGACCACATCTGCAAGCTGCTTAATAAAGTTTATTTTGCCATTTTACAGCTTATAGACACAATTGCCAAACAGGGTCTTTTAAGTGTGTACTATGCTTTAGCTTATTCACATATTTCATTGAATATAATAACCTGGGGACGATTTAATCATTTACAGCGCGTCTTTGTTGCTCAGAAAAGATTACTGAGACTAATTTTCAATATAAATCGCTTAGATAGCTGTAAAAAAAATTTTATAAATAATAATATTTTTACGGTACTTAGTATTTACATCTATAAATGTCTAGTGTATGCGAAAACCAATATACTTTCTTTTAATACCTCTGCGGAAAGGCACATGTACGATACACGACATAAAAAATTATTGTCGATACCTGGACATAAAACACCTGCATTAAAAAGTTCTCTATACTATAACTGTACCATTTTATTCAATTGTGTTCTTTTGCCTATCAAAGAAATGAAGTTATCTTCATTTGAAAATGAAATAAAAAAATATTTGATGTTGAATGCTTTTAATAGTATAGATGAATTTATAAGTAGAAACAAATGACCTGTCAAAGTGAAAATTGGAGGAATGAGGAATCTAAGTTATTTCCTCATTGTGTAAACTTTTTGTGCATTGTAAATATTTTGTTTTGTCCTATATACACCTGTTTTTTGTGAATTTGACAAGTATAAGTTATATTATGCAATCATATTTTTAAAATATTTTCATGTGTAAAAATGTGATGAATCAGTTTTTAATCTGTCTTTATTTATTTTGTTACATGACTATAGTATTTAAGTGACATGCCAAATGTACACTATTGTATCAAATATTGGTAAACAAATATTCTATTCTATTCTATTCTTTCAACCTTCTCCAGAGGTAAAAGTCCATAGGCGTTAAGTCCGGTGACTTGGCCGGCCAACGGTTGGGTACTTGGCTGGCTATCCAATTATTTCCAAAATTTGCAGGAAAAACAGGTGACAATTGTAGTGTTGTTAAGCGAAGCCCATTTTGTTGGAAATATATTTTTCAGAGCTACATTAGTGGCCATTTATCAACAAGGGTTTCAATATTTTGCCTTAAAATTCCTAGACACCTCTGAGGTGTGAGAGTGCTATTATAAATGAACGGGACGTTAATTTTACTCCAGAAAACACTTGCCCATACACCAAACGCAAATCTTCTTTGATTTCTCTACTCCACAATAGAGTGAGTATTTTGTTGTACCCAAATATGAGAATTGTAGCGGTTGAAAATGCCGGCACTGCTCACATAAGCTTCATTTGTCCAAATACAATTTAAAGAAAAATCACGCACTTGGTTACAACTTTCCAGAAGCCATTGGCAAAAAAGGCCATCCGGCGTTCAAAATCTCCTGGTCTGAGTTGATGAACTCTTCTGGACTTGTGTGGCTTTAATTTGTGTTTTTTAAAAATCCTCCTAACTTTAGTTCTTGGTAAGTCTGTTGGAACTTTCTGTTGGAACTTTAAAATTTTATTTTTTCGTTCTGGGATTATTTTCAACAGCTCCTAAAACGACTATTTCTTCCAAGTCCTTATCCCTATTTGATTCATTAAAGTTTGGTCTTTTTTACTTCAAAAAATGCATTTTTTCAGGTATCGAACGAAACTCGACTGCATATTTTCGAAATGCTGTATATGAATCAGAAGGAAACCGAAAGAATATTGACGGTTTAATGTCAATAATTGAATTTCACCTATTGTCACCTCATCGAAGATGTATTTTCTATGTAACCTGTCTCTTTTCTGATAACAATAACGACGTTCATTATCATCATTTTTTTTAGTATCATCGACATCGAATGTTATGGTCATTAAAGTCGTGTCCTGGGTAGGCAATGCTAATAACTCCAAGAGCCACCTAGGGAGCATCATGGCTATTCACAGTCCGTCAGCCATGTTACGTTGCAGACTCAGCGGAACTTCTACTAAATGAATTCTCTGCAAAAAAAGATCTGGTTGAAGTTGGGATCGAACTCACTACCTTCCGGTCGTCAGTCGGGCGCGCTACCACTGCGTGATTTCACTTCTACGATGTTCATTATTATTATCATTTTGCCAATAATATCAGTTATGATGTACCTATTCTACTTGATCTGCAATTCGTCAATCGAATACATGAATTCAATAGGAAGGATACACTTTCACCAATATACTTTCAAGTCTGTAATATTCATCTTGAATATACTTGAAGATATGAAGTTGAAATATTGAACTACTTTACAGAAATTTATTTTCTCGTATACGTTCGCATTAAAATTGAATATGATCAAAAAGGTTTCCAGCAACCCATTCACTCATGCTTTCCAAGGTTTCCTACCAATTTCATTATTAATAACTATTTATCTATTTCTTATTCATGAGTGTTTGAAAATCGTGAATTTTGAGGATTTATCAACTAGAGTCTGTATAGTTTATGTACGGATGTGCGGATTTGCTAGAGTTTAGTGAGTTATTTACTGGGTAATTTAGTGGGAAACATTGAAGTAAAAATAGTGTGTGAACGATCTCACTCTAGAAAGTGAGTGCTGAAGTAGAAAACAGTAGTAGGTATTAATAATAATAATAATAATAATTTATTCGCTCAAATGGTTCATTTCAAAAGAGGACGATGCTGGGACTACGGAGAGGATGTGCAGCTCGTAGATGGAAGCATTCTACACCATCTGGATGCTAGAGAGATGTATACTTACCTCGGGGTGGAACAACGCCACTCACAAGAGGTAACAGCAGTGAAAAACTCTCTCCGCGGCAAGTATCAGCACAAACTTCGACAGATCTGGTCATCGGAACTGTCGGGGAAGAACAAAGTTGCTGCAACAATATGTTTGCCATTCCAATCTTACTCTACTCGTTTGGAGTAGTGAAGTGGACTCGGGAGGAGCTGTATCAACTCGACATAAAAACCCGAAAAATGATGAATCTCGGTTGTACTTCCCCCGACAACAGGCAGGCCGTGGACTTTTAAGTTTGGAGTGTCTACATGACAGAATGGTACTGGATACAGTCTGTAAAGTCGTCAGGAGTTCGAATCTCCTTCTCTGTATAGTCCGTGAGCATGAGAAAGCAGGAATTGGAGCATTCCTCCTTAGGGCAGCTACTGGAGCAGCTGACGAACTCGGTATAGTTTTCGACTCTGAAAGAGTTGACCAAAACTCTGTCACTGAGTTGGAACCCGTTCAGCAAAAAGCTCAGATAAAAGCCGCAGAGATTACCTTACTTCTGCGGAGACACAAGGATGAGCCAATGCATTGGGTCTTCTTCAATAACATTGGAGACCTTGGCATATCAAAGCGCCTGACGTTCGCTTTTCTCAGGTCGAGTGGGCTGAAGTCGTAAACTGAGGGGTTCATCATGGCTTGCCAGGATGGTGTCTTCAACACCTTACTCTACCGCAGTCACGTGACGGGTATAGAGGTTACTGACACAAGGTGCAGGGCCTGCCGCGAGGCGCCCGAGACCACAATGCACTTGCTATCAGCATGTCCAACATATGCGATATCGGCCTATATCCATCGACATAACAGAGTGCTATAAGAGTGCCCTAAGAGTGCTATATCACCATCTGCGGCACTCTTACGGTATTGACGAGACACCGGTGTTGCCCTACGCTCCGGGGGATATTGAATCCGTTGTGGGGAACGAGAAATGCTGAATTTATTGGTTCCCCACCCCCAGGCTCATACAAGCTAATAAGCCTGATGTAGTCCTTCTCGACCACCAGAGCAAAACAATATTTGTCGTGGTGTTTTCAGCTCCTGGCTAGACGAATATCGTCAGAAAAGAGGAGAAAAAACGGATAAAATATCAAGATTTTCTCTTCGAACTCCGCAGACTATTCAGATCACTCTGTCAAGACGGTTGTTCTGATTATTGGAGTCCTTGGAGGAATCATGCCCTCTCTATTCTCGAATCTTAAAATCATACCGGTTTGCCGCACTAAGGCAGAAACCTTAGTAGCACAGATGCAGAAGGCTGTCATTCTTGGCTCACTGCACTTGCTCAGGACACATGCTTCTCGGACCCAATGATCACTTACCCCACGGTGTGGGGAGTGGTCATTGGTTGATAATGTTGGCACGCCATCTCGAATGTATCGGGGCTTCGGGGATTAGGTTAGGTCATCGAAAAACCTATCCACATTCCAGGTTAGCTTCCCAAATGTCTGCCACCGCAGTTGTCGGTTGATTGGTCAAACCACCAACACTGACATAAAAACTTGACAAGTTGACTTGGGTGTCACACCAATAGGTGGTTCCACATAAGTGGAAGTGTGTCTATGTGTTATTAGAGTCCAATTTTCATTAAACTTGTTTCTAAATTTCTCTTTGAAATGCTTCAAGAATTAGTTCGGGGGTGCTGGTTTAAAATCCACAATTTCAACTTCTTTTGCATACTCCACTCAAAAGTATATTATTTGCTGAATGAATGTTAATATAGTAGCTTCATTTGTTTTTTTCAAGTTTTCATATCCTCAGGAGTTGATAGTGAGAAATATTTATTATCAGTGATACATATGTATATTATCACAATTTCCAAGTATATTCTGAAATATTTCAGTTATAGAGAAGCAATCATTGATTTCAGTATCATGATCGTTACTATCGAGTTTTGATTCATGTAAGACTACTGGATGGAAATGGTTGAATATGTAGTGGAAAATTATCTAATCCAAGTTTGATAATCCATCTCTATCTGTGATATAATTATATTTGTTTTCCAAGGGTTCGAGAAATGGGACAGAGGTAGTTTCGGAAATGTTTTGGAAAATTCTGCAGTTCTATACTGAGATCATAAAGAACCTACTCTTGCTCGTCTGAGCAATTTGTCAATGAGTTACTAATAATTTACAGTGAGTTACAAGGCCTACTCTTGCTCGTCTGAGCAATTTGTCAATGAGTTACTAATAATTTACAGTGAGTTACAAGGGATGTATTATGGTACATCAAATGTAGCAAAGAATCAAAATAATGAAAATACTCTCATTACTAAAATACCTTACGCCGTGCTCACATACATATAATGACTACGCCTAATTGACAGAAAATACCTTATCAACGATTTATAGTCTTGTTTCTGCCCAAAAAGTACTTTCAACTCGAAGTATATAAACTAAAAATGGACTAATAACTCAGAATATATTATCATGATTTATGAAAAATTATTGATCACACGTTTTCAAGAATAACCCTTGAAATAAATCTATTCCTTCAAATTAGAGAAATTCCACCCATATAAAGCGAATGTGTGTTTATTTGTATAAATAGGTTATACTTTCATGTCTCGCTTTATCAGAGTTCAGAATTGAATTGAGATGTTGGATTGCTTTAAAAATCAAACTTTGATTACTGATTCCAAACTGTCAATAGGTTCCATGTGTCATGTATTAAGTCAACCACAGCAATAATTGAAATTCACCCCTAGTCACATTCAACGTGTTTGATTTACATGGACACTGGCCTGGTGTAAGTTAAATATTTACAAGTTTGCACAAACACGTGTGTATATGGTTATGCAATGATTAAGATTGTGTCGAATTCCCGATTGGAAACGATGAATCTATTCATGAATCAATGGTATACATGAAGTAATTTGCATGCCACGAGGAACTTAGTAGTATAAATTAATTTATTTCTTTTGATAATTGATCATATATCCAAATAGTAATTTTGTGAATGGAAATTCTTGATTTCTTGATTCTATTCTATCGCACAAGATGACACTCAGAAACTACTATTTATGACAAATAAGTCAGAAAACAATAAAATGGCTTTCAATGTATATAAAAACTTTTAATTAATGCTAGTAATGCTGTATATGTATACCTTATTCTTATCTTTGAGAAAAATTGGTTACTATTGGAAAAAAATTTTCAATCATGAAATAGGAAGAATCTATGGAAAATATGACTATCAACAACAGTTATTTCATTCATCAACATTGAAGGTGTTTTTTTCTTAAATAATTGGTTATCCTTCATATATTTTGATTCCCTGCTTTTCATCTTCTTAAATAAATTGTGGAAAACTTCCAACGCAAGGAAGAAACCAGTTAAGTTCAAAGAACCTCTTTACGAAGATGTGCAGATCATACTAATTATAGAAGTTATTTTCAGATACAAACGAAGAAAAAGCACTCTGGAAACAACTACTTCCACTCGAACGTTACATTAATCTAAAATCAATTTTTCCACTTGAGTTTCTACTCCAAACATTTGTTATGAAATTAGATCACCACATATCATTCATAGAAACGCTACACAATATGGTACATGATAGAGTTAGAATATAAAACATCACTTACTTGAACCAATATCATTTTCAGTGGCGGAAGTTCCGTAATAATACACTTACCTTACTTACCTTATTTCCCTATTACTACCTTTCTGGATAATATTACAAGATGAAGTACTTATTTAACCGACAGCCATCTTGGTTTAGACAGGTTGGAGCCTGGCTCCCTTACCCTTTCGGCTGGTGTTTGTCAAAAGGACAAACGGTTCAAGACTGATCATGGGATGGCGGTATGAATGTCCTCAGACATCAGTACCGCCCTTCACGTGGACCCCTACCTAGCTGGTGTGTTTGGATGAAGATATTGTTCACCTTTTACCGGGGGACATGAGGGTCTCACTCGACGGAGGGTCTGGGCCCTCTATATCGGGAGGGGTCTTCTATCATCTATTAGAAGACCAAGGTACTTCACCCGCGCTTGCCAGTCGATCTCCTTTCCAGAGACCCTCACTTTTCTGACCGGAGTCAGAGTCTTTTCCGGGTTCACTCGGATCTCCCATTCGAGGTACCAGCGCTCGAGGCCGTCCAATGCACGTTGCATGTAGACGACGCCGAGCTCCCCACCCATGGAAGATGAGAGGAGAGCAGTGTCACACGCTCAGACCTCGGAAGGTCGCAGATGTAAAGGGAGTACAGCGTGGGAAAGAGCACGGCCCCTTGTCGCACTCCAGTGAGGATTTCTTTGTTGTCAGACAAAGATCCCTCTATTCTAATCTGAAATGTTGTCTTTCAGGAAAGACCCAATCCACCGGATCAGGCCACGAGGCAGGTCGAACGCGATTAGTTTATGGAGAAAGCCTTCGTGTCATACATGGACTTTTTGTTTTGGTTCAGTTCCGCGATGGTGTTTTCAACCAGTCTCAGAGCCTGTAACTCAGTGGAGTATTCTCTCCTGATGTCGAACTGTTCGTCAGGCAGAACATTTCGGTCCTCGACTTCTTTGCAGAACAACTTTTTCAGCCAGCTTAGCCGCCGAGAGCAGACTAGTTGGACGACATTTCTGTGGGAACAGCTGGTTCTGACACTGTTTTGGGATCATGACAACGATCGCATACTTCCATCTTCTGGGGAACTATCTGAGGGCCAACGAACTGTTTATAATTAGTAGTAGGCTTTCAACGCGGTTTTCCGGGAGCTCTTCAACAACTCATTGGATATTGAATTGACCCTCGGAACTTTCTAGGCCTTTGCGGCCCTGATGTGACCCTTCAGCTCTTCTATAGAAGCCTGGCGGATGTTATCTCGTCATCTTTCCTGAGGATATGGTGAACCCGATCTTCCAACAGAATATCGTGGTCGATGTCGTCGTCGTCAACGTTAAGTTGAAACTTACGTTCCATCGTGTCGACAAAGGCCAACGCTTTGTCGTCCTCCAAGCTCTCCGTGATTGGGTGAGGGAGCAGTCTTCTTTCCTCTGAGCCTGCGGGTCTCCAGGGAAAAGGCTTCGCTGATAGAGCCTTCTCAGGTGATTTCTTTCCCGTATCAAGGTTTTGATACGAGGGGGAAACTCATAATAGCTCTTCAGCGGACACTCCTCCCTGGAGATGGCCGCTCAAAACGCATCATTCACAGAAAGCTCGAAACGCTCAACTGCCGCGTCGAGTTCGTCGGGAGAGCGAACTGCCTCAGAAGATCGTCGCTCAATACCAGGATTACTGGATTATACTGATTTAATTCATGGCATAACGGCTTTATGTCACGAAAAAGAGAAATCTAGTCATGCTACGATGACAGTACTTCCATACGTTTATTCCATTCAATTCCAGCCATTAAAATCCTGTTTTAAATGAAAGGGGTGAATTTTTAGGGCGAATTAGTTTTTGTAAAAAAACTGCCCCTTTCAATTCAAACAAGATTTATATGGCTCATAATAAATCAAATACGCATATGAATATCTTTACGTACTGTCATCATGACATGAGTAGGTTTAACGTTTGTTTGAAGGTTATTGACATTGTTTCATGATGAATTTCATAAGTTTGGACTTCCATTGTCTGATATTATTTAAAATGATTTGAAATCCCTGAAAGAACTGATAAAAAAAAAAGAATTGAAAAGAATTGCTGAAAACAACAAAAATATTAAGCAAAAAACCTAGAAATGAAAAAACAGTGAAATGAAATACAAGTAAAATTGATACAATTGAGAAAAAAAAGATAAATAAAAATTATGAGATTCTAAGCCAAGTTTGTTCACGACGTTTCGATTGTTGGTATCCACAATCGTCTTCGGATGATGACTGGACTGATTTTTCCGAGAGATTACTATTTATGTGTCATTCAAGTTCTGTCACTTATCTCCGCTTTCCTTTTTCCGCCTCACTGGTTTAGCGGGAGATGATAATTTGTCGGGAATTGGCCTTTCTTCGCTTGATTATGGGTTTCCATTTGTTGCGTATCTCTACGCTAGCTTGACTGAATGCATTGTTGGACAACAACTATGCGGCTTCTTTGAATTTCCTCCTGACCCAATGTCCCTCCCTGTGTATGATCTCAGTTTGGGACCACTCGATGTTATGTTGATAGGTCCAAACATCATGTTATTCATGATTTGCTGGTTTTCCCTCATAAAGACCTGTTGTTATGAATGAAATGGAGCATTCATTTCATTGAAATATTATCTCAAAAGGTAGGTAGGGTGATAAGGTGGTAATACGAGTGTCTTATTTAGAAACTTCGAAGTTTGCCATTGAGGATGTGTGTTCCATGTAAGTGAAATTTTATTTTATAACTATTTCAAAAATTATATTGTGTATTGTTTCTGTGAATGATATGTGAAATAATTCCATAAAAAATGTTTAGAGAACAAACTGAATTGAAAAAGCAATTTTCGTATAATTCAATGTTCATATGAAATTAGTTGCTTTGGGAGGGATTTTTCTTCCGATTTGTATTTGAAAGTAACTTCTATGTATGATCTGAACATTTTTGTAGGGATTTCATTTTGAACTCAGTTGCTTCTTTTTTCCCTTTGGAAGATTTCCACAATTTAATGTATGAAGATGGAGAAGTAGAAAGCCAGGAAGTTTTTTTCTCAAAAACTCATCTCTCCTAAAAAATGTATTCCTTTCAAATTGAAATATCTTCTCCATATTTCACCATCACACTTGCTAGACATATTTCATAGGAAAATATTGAAAATAATGTTCTTCAAACTTTTTACTTACCCTAGTGTACAATTATTCCGTGGTGAAAATATATAAAGTATTAAAAAATTGTGTGTATATAGTATCATCGCATATCTCTACAAAACTAGACAAACACGATCAAAAATTGATCATAACTATGACACAAGAACAAAATTTAACGAATGTACCCAAATAAACAAAATCAAAAAATTACTGGGCCATAGATGTTTCACATATATATCACTCAGAATTTTCAATTTTTTGCCAGAGATGTACAAAATATACATTACCCCCATAAATTCTTACCGTCACCTCAAAAACCGTTTCAAAACCTTTTTATTGAACACAGATTTTCAAGTAATAAATGATCATTTTTGATGTATCACATTGAAATTGTTGATTACCTGGTATATCAGATTCAACAAATATCTGAATGTATAGTATATTGTGTATATGTAACGGCCATGATTCAGAAACTTGGGGTATGTCACCCTTATTTGGAGAAACGCAATCGAGAAACATGGAGAGTCAAGAGCTGTTGCGCTTAGTATTTCTAAGGCCCTTGACCGTGTGTGACATGAGGGTTTGCTGGCCAAACTTTGATGGTATGGCTTGTCGGATCATGTTTGTGTATGACTCTTCAGCTTCCTGAAAGAACGTTCCCTGCAAGTTGTCGTCGATGGATATCTCTCGAATACTTTCCCCAGGGATCCATAATGTCTCTAATCTTTTTTTATTGCATATCAACGACTTATTGGAAAAAAACAAGAATTCAATATATTGTTTTGCTGACGGCAGCACACTAGCACACTACATTTGGATTCAAAGACATCGGATGCACATCTTCACCGGCAGCAGGAGGTTGAATATCTCAATGAGGATCTAGAAGTAATTTAGAACCAGGTTGAAAGTGACCAGGTTCATAAACCCAGGCATCGGTTTTCTCCAAAAAGATAAATGATTCCGAACCGGTTATAATAATGTCAGGTCAGACAATTCCGATTTCTGCTTCGATATTTGTTAGGAGTTGAAATGAACACCAATATGTCTTGGCACAATCATGTCGTTGGAATTGCAAAGGCTGCTTTTCAAAAGTTCCGAACACTGTTCCAAACTAGAAAACTGTACACACCTCAGCAACTTTTGATGCTTTATAAAGCTCAGATCAGACCATCTTTGGAGTACTGTTCTGCTGGATTCCATACAGGAAAGAGTCATCCGCGTGATTGGATACGCGAGCTTCACTTGCAACCTTGATAGTCTGAAGAAAGTTTGGAGATTTGCCTCTCTTCTATAGATACTTTCACGAAAAGTGTTCAACTGACTTGGTAGTTGATTTCACCAAGAGCGAGCGGTACATATCAGAAATACGCGACGGACTGTGTCTGCTCATCGTTTTGAGGTTCAACTCAGTACATCTCGAACTCCACTGTTTAAGAACTCTTCCATTTGGAGAACGGCGTTTTTGTGGAATAAACTTTCTGAGAACGTTATTTTAAATGGATTTAATCTCCAGCGATTCAAATCCAATGCGAATCACTACTTTCACATAGGCACCGCTCTAAGGGTGCCTGAATGATTTTCCTGTAGTGCTTGTATTTTTTCTCTACACAGTAAAAAGTATATCTTTCAAAGAAGATCATAGGTTGGTTGACATTTTTATCTCTATTGAAGAAATTATTACTTCATGCCAACAGCGCCATGTTCCACAAGAGAAACACAATTTTTTTTAAAGAAGAAATCAAATTCCTTGGCCTTTCAACGACATCATTCGTATGATTATATTATTGCGAAGATGAACTATTTTGAATCAATAAAATATAATATCATCTCAAAATATACCGCCTACTTAAAGAGGAAAATAAACTGTTTCAAATGAAGAGCAATATCAACTTGAGCTGAAAACATATTGTTTGTTTGAATTCAAAACTGTATATCTTCAAATAACTCAATTCGTTTGTAACAAGAGTTTTGTGAATCTATATACAAAACTATATTATGGTCGACTGAACATAACAGGAATATTGAATAGAATGAATATGAACAGGACTTCTTTTAAAGAAGCATTTCATTAATTTCAGTTTAAAAAAGCTGTTTTATTTGAACATAGATGTTATTGAAAGGAATTCAAATTCAGTATTATGAGAAACTAACAATGTAGAACAGTGTTCGCGTACGCACCAGTATGGTTTAGAAAGTGACGGTGGTGTGCTGTGATTTTAAGGAGGAAGTGTTTTTATATGTCACTAGGTAGTGCAAGTATTATAATTGGGTGTTTGGGTTACTTGAGAAAAAAACTTTGCTATATTAGTAAGTACTGCGTTGTATACCTAGTATCGAAGAGAAAGTGGTAAACTTTGACTGCAACTCTTTATTTTGTCCTCATTTTCCGAAAATTATATCAATGCTTCACACATGTATTATTACATTTGCCGAGCTCTGCAGGTGTATATTAATTTGAACTGTAAAATTCTCCACGTTGATTCAAATTCGCCAATCTCTTGAACATATCTTTCATCTTGTTTTAAATAAGTGCATTTTCTCTAAATGAAATTTGATTTTCTCTTAGACCGAATTCATTTTTTATTGAATGAGAGAGTTACTTATAGTTTCGACAATAAATTATAATACAAAAAATACCAAAATAGGGACCAGAAAGTATTACGAAAAGCACCTACATATGACAGCCACTTTCTGATTTCAACATATGAATGTTTGTTGAATTCCGAAATGTCTTTACTTTCTGTAATTACTTCAGAAAAGTGTTTATTCATTGGGAACAAATTGAATATACCCTACTCAGTTTGAAATTATTTAATATATTTCCTTTAGGAATGTAAATTCAAATACGGAATCACATACCTTCGAGTATGTTTGTATCATCATGTGTTGAACTTTTTAAATGAAACATTTTATATTTTCCATTGATTCTCTAATGATACTCACACAACACTAAATTCCTATAACAGTTCCAAAATGATTATTTTGAAAGGCAATCTTTCTGTAAAGATTTCTGTCCACTTCAAAGGGATTTGAGGAGGTCTTTCGAATTGATTATTCATTTCTGATAAATACAAGTTTAAGCACCTTTTAACTTGATAGGAATCGTATGTTAAACAACAAGACCTCAGACAAGTTTGAAATTTTGAGGGTTGTCGTTCGTATGCGGACAACAATTGGGTTGGTTAACGAATTAACCCATTCATTAGGTTTTTTTATAAAAAAAAAAGATAGTGGTTAACGATGATATGCTGATTTCTTCTTTCGTTTCAGAATCCAAGTAACGTTCCGGCAATTGTGGATAAACAAAAGCAGAGTGCAGAACTTGATAGACGATAGTGATTTTTTCAATGTTATTTACCAGAATGGCAACTAGTTTTAAAAACTTCATTTGTGTAAAATTACTAATAAATTAATTCATTTTCTTGTCTGAGTTGTGATGTTTATAGGCTTTGATTTAATTTTATTTTGTTAATTTGCAATTTGTCAAGAGTATGACACTTTTTTTGTATGTTTTCGGATTGAATATTTATTTCTGTTATTTGTATAAATAAATGATCTCTCAATAGTGTGCGGATGGAATATGACATTTAAGCAAAGATTAGCAAAGAAAATTTAGTTGTCTATTACGATTTGTTTTTCATCATATGCTTTTTCAGAATAATATTTATGATTTGCAATTGCTTCAAATAAACCAATCATAATATATAATGTATTATTTAATTTCTTTCCTTAGCACTTACAGCTGTTCATATTACAGATGAGATACTTTGCATTAAAGTAACTAAAGACATCCATATGAGAGAGACAGTTTATAAACAGAAGCAGAAGTTTATCTTTGATGGAGTAAATGAGTTTATTTGATTTATACAAATAAAAGCGTTTGAATGAAAAATACTTCTCTTCAAAGGAAAACAATTTATTTCTCCTACGGAGAAATTCAAATAGTGTTCATTCTTTCAAAACCAAAAAAAGTTTTGCTTCGCGATTAATTTTGCTCAGACTAAAGAATGCATACTTACTTCTCTTGAGCTAATGTGATAATTTCTATTAAAATGTATGCACACTCTTGATGGAATATTTTTTTTAATTAAAACAAGCGTTTATTCAGTCCATTTGAATTAATGATTCAATTTCAACTTGAGAGAATATATTTTTCAGTTTATGAAAATATTTCTTCATGAGTATAGGAGAGCAAGATTTCTTTAAATCGAGATAATGTTCTTTACTTTGAGATTTTAATTTTTACTGTGTAAAAAAACACCAAAATCTTTAATTTACATCCCCTCATATTAAAACAAAATGTGAAAACTGGCATTATTGCTACTCTTCGTTTTCTTATCAACATATATGATAAGCAAAATTATTTCCTATATCTCAAAATTTTACATACAATTTTGTACATTTCTCACGTCAAAATTCATCTCCTGCATACTCTCTAGATGGATTCAAATTTATGACAAAAAGAAAACAAACCTGTATTGATTCTGCATACAGAGCACATCCTTGGTATAATCGTTCAATATAGGTAGGTATCCATTAGGCAGAATGATATTAATGAGAATCGGAATGCAAATCGCCTCACGATGTTACAGTCTATGTAAATGTCTGCTCTGCAAACATTGCTTGAGGTGAAACTGAGGCATCTTCGGTTTCAATTATGGATCGGACTAACTTTGTCAAAGAAATAGTACTGAAATTACTAGTATTGAATAATCGATCCCATGAATTTATGTCCATTTGAATGTGGTTGTTCGACTTTTCAATTGAAAGAGAATAATTTGGAATTTTGCCAATTAAAGAATTTAGGACTTTTTCGAGTTCAATTGAAAAAAATTAAAAAAATGTGCTTCTAAAACGAAGTTTGAAGGAGAATCTGCTATATTTCTTGTAATACAAGTCGTGTAAAACATTGACCCCACACGACCACTAAACTAACCTAAACACATTGACATGGAAAATGTCATCAATAAATAAGTTGAAGGGGTACTCATCCTATACAAAATCAGAATCATGGATCAAATGTTCTGATTCATGAGACCCAGAGAAGGCATGCATTATCACATTTTCTTTGAAGGATTCTCAAAAAATATAGAGGAAATGGATCTAAATATATTGTTCAAATGGATGATGGTTTGAAAAACAAGTTAGTGAATAGAAACAATGACAAAGGATATGAACTGTATCCAAAAGGTCGATAATAACCAAGATTTGCAAACACAAGAAAAACCATAACGATACATGTGATTCTACAAATACAAAACAACTAATAATCAAAATAAACAGTAAGATCAGAAAGTACATCAAGACAAGATGCGTCAGGCTGGGGTGAAGTGACCATTCGAGTTAAAATGGTCATCGTCTTGTACTCACTGAATATCGAGTCATGAAGTTCTGGTCCATTCAAGACAGACAAGGAAGCAAAGAAGTTAGTATCTGGAACTGAATAACCTTGGAAATAGTATTGCGTATATGGGTTCCAAGCAGAATATATTAATTCATCAGCCGTTGTATTCAGGAATATTTCTTGAGTTCATGAAAATTTTTAAAGAAATACAGGTTACCAGGTTGCAATCGCAAACAACTTTGGTTACAATTTCTAACTTACTGGATCATACAATAAGTTATGCAATGTCAATTTAATAAATTATTGTTTTGTCAGTTTGCATATGAATACATGTTTTATTTCAGAATATTTCTTAAGTTCATGAAACTTTTTAAAGAAATACAGGTTACAGGTTACAAGGTTACAGTTTCTGACTTACTGGATCATACAGTGTCAATTTAATAAATTATTGTTCCGTCAGTTTCTATATGAGTGCATATTTTCGCGAGTTATGTTCAATGAATGATTTAACCTGCTACACGGGAAGGTTCTGAAGATTACTCAATTGGGAGAATGAAAACTATGGGACTCATTTTATTGTTGATAGGAATGAAAGAGGCTGATCCTCAGGTCCTAGAACTGAAGGTTAGTTGAGTACCACGTAGATTTTTCAATCGAATAATAGGAGGCTAGGGTTAATGAAATCGGCTGATTTTCACTTTGGATCAAGTATATCGGAAATTGCATGAATTATACGAAAACTGGAGCTTTTCATATTTATAATTAAAAGATTACTTTAACAAGTTTATCGAAATTCAACACCTACAAATAACAATCTCTCACGTAATTCATCATAATATCTTTAATTATTTGTAGAACACATAATGGTTATTTATCTTTCAAAACTTTGAAAGTACATATCGCGTTTCTGCATTGAATTGTTTCCAAGATACGTATGAAGAGAGGCGTAATTATAGTTAAATAAACAGTTTAATTCTCCTCCATTCCAGAATGAAATTAAATCTGTTACAACTCTCAATGATTAATTCTCTAATCTAACTTTCTATTCATATCAGCTGGATTATACGAATATAGTTACGCAGAGAGTAAGGAAAAACATTTCAATGAATTGAATTAGATCAATTCAAAGAATATATTTTTCTACGGATGCTATTCAATGTGTCACTTCTCTCATCGCATTCATACGTTCAAAACGAAAGATTTCTCACGCAGTGAGAAATATCCGCCATTAGAGTGAGAAATAATTTCTCACTGTTATCACGATAACCCAAGTCAGTCATGAATTGTTACATGTCAGATTGATATGATATGATTCGTGTGCAATATCCAAGTATCCCATAGTCGGTGTTTCCGTAACAACAAAACCGAAGCACTGCATAATTATTGATGTCAACTTACACATTGAAAATAGTTTTATTGCTGCTTGTTATAGTATAAACAGTTCAGATTAATTAAATATTGAATATAATGGAATACGAAAATTCAGAGTTGCAAAATACACCTCCAGAAAAGATGTTCAAAATAATTTGCTACCAAGCATATCAAGAGAAAAATATGAAGGTAGATTCCTGTTTCGAAAATACCGTGTTAGTTCATTTTGAAGAGTTGTCAAAAAGATTGAAATCATCAACATTATGGTCTCAGTATTCTATGCTGAGGAGTACCTTAATTATAAAAAACTGTGTTGATATATCAAAATATGTAAAACTACGTGCATTTTTAAAACGCAAATCTAAAAAAATATACTCCAAAACAATAACTTCTGAAGAAATTAAACAATTTTTAAAAGATGCACCTGATGAAAAGTATTTGCTGATAAAAGTATGAATTGAACATTTTTAAATTGTTATCGAAAAATGAATGTTTGGTTTTGATTTCAGGCTGCTTCAGCTATTGGACTTACAGAGGCATGCCGTTGTGATGAACTTTGAAAATTAAAAAATGATGACATGGAAGATCTTAATTTGGCTCTTTCAATAAAATTACTGAAACCAATATTCCTAGAAAATTCATAGTCACAAGAGAATTCTACCAAATTTACAAAAAATATGTGAAGCTTCGACCATGCACAAATAAAATATGTTTTATTTTTTTATTACAAAAATAGCAAATGTACGTAACAGACGTAACCCTGAATTATATACTGGTCATTGTTTCCGAAGATCATCTGCGACTATTTTAGTTAATGCAGGGACATATCTTATAACTTTAAAACGCCATGGGGTTGAAAATCCAGCAATGTTGCTGGATCGACAACTAAATAGCTAACAGAATGAAAATTTCAGATACTGTCCCGTATGAGTGGGTTTTCGGTATACAGATGTTTCCCACTTAGTGTCGGTCCTCTTCACCAAAACGTCTAAGAATGGCAATTCACTGTGGATTTCCTTCTCCATTGTGAAAGTGATGGAAGGTCTCACGCTGTTGATGTGTTTCAGAAAGGCGTCTAGTTCAGTATTCCCATGGTTCCATATTATGAAGGTGTCGTCAACATATAACCTCGAGTCTGGTTGAGAACCACGAATCCAACCACCATCAATCGACAAAAAGAGGAATCATCAAGACTCTATTAGACCGTGCTTTTGGGCTCTGTAATACAAAGGAAGGTCTGGACAAGGAACTAGACATCATCAAAAATGATCTTCAGCGGAATGGATACTCCAAAGCGATGGTAGAAAAGACTTTGGCTAAAAGACAGCAGGAGCCTTGCAAGAAAGAGAAGCCGTCACAACCAGTGCTTGCACTTCCCTACATCAGAGGATTATCGGAGAGGATAAGAAGAATTGATTCCAAGTACAACATTAGAACCTGTTTCAGATCCGGTAACACTATCCGTAGCAGCCTCACGAAAACCAGGCCCCCAAACGCGGACTGCGATTCCAAGAATTGCATTTACCGGATACCCTGTGAGTGCGGAAAATCCTATATTGGTGAAACTAAGAGGCCGTTGAATGTTCGCATTGCCGAGCACAAGAAGCACACACAGCGAGGAGAAACCAGCAAATCAGGAATAGCAGACCATGTTTGGACCCATCAACACAACATCGAGTGGTCCCAAGCTGAGATCTTGCACAGAGAGGAACATTGGTTCAGAAGAAAATTCAAGGAAGCCGCATACATGTTGTCCAACAACGTATTCAGCCAGGCCAGCGTAGATATACGAAACATATGGAAACCCATCATCAAACGAAAAATGACCAACTCCCGCCAAAACGGTCATCTCTCACGGAATCAGTGAAGCGGAAAATGGAAAGTAGAGAAAGTGAAAGTATTTCAACGACCTATAAAATAGTCATCTCCCGGAGGAATCAGTCCAGTCATCACCCGAAGACGATTGTAGATACCAACAATCGAAACGTCGTGAACTAACGTGACTTGGAATCTCTACACTTTTTTATTTTTATTTTTATTATTTTCTTTTTTCATTCCTTTAATTTTTATTTATTCAATTATTGTATTTTTACTTGTAGGTTATTTCACTATCATTTCATTTCAGGTTTATTGTTGCTTAATATAATTGTTATTTTCAACTATTCTTTTTTTAATTATTCTCTTTTACTTGTTTCAGGGATTTCAAATCATTTTATATAGTAGACAATGGAAGTCCGAACTAGTGAAACTCACTTTACAAAATTGTTCAAATATAACTGTTAATTACTATTTTAAATAAAATATAAAAATGAGTTAATGACATACAAGTATTATTATGTATGTATTTCAACTTTCAATACTTGAAAACAACGCATCCTTAGAAAATGTATAATGTACAATGCGTGAGAAAATGACATATTTCTCACTCGCTTGATTTGCGTCACTCGCCTTCGGCTCGTGGCAACAAACTTCTCACTTGTTGTGCAATATATTATTTATTTCAACAATTTCTTTTTCACACATTTCTCGCAAACTTCTGAAACTACAATCTACAAATTTTTGGTGAAAAAATATTTTTTGGTAATTAATGATCTATAGCAAGGTTGATGATAATACATTTCAATTATGATTTCCAGTGTTCGAGCGAAAAATGAAATTGTTTCATGAATTGACATACCATATAAAAATGGAATGAACCCATAAGTTAGCTTGTGTCCTAAAGTCTGTCCTCTTTCATCAATTTACAATTCATTTAACATATTTCACGGAAAAAATATCAATTTTTTACTTTGCCATAATGATAAACTCAATTGCTTAAAATTCAAATTATGAATGAATACGCTGACTTGTTACTGACCCGAAAATATTAACACGTTTCATGGTAATTATTATAGAAATTTCACAATAAATTTTGTCAAAGATGCGTTTCGTTACACGGTAGCTTCATCAATTGTTGTAATGTACAATGTATTTCATTCAGGAAATTTTGAAAAAAAATATATTCAGCACTCGTCTACACAATAAGAATAAATAATACAGACATACGTCAGAAGTATTCAGCAAAGCCAACTACTGATCCACTATGTTCCTAAACTAATTTTTGGAAGTTTCACAGAGTTCCAAACTCGTGTCCAATTTATGTACTTTACTGTTAACAAGATTGCAAAAGTTGAATGCACAAAAGCGTGCCTGTAAGAAGAAATCGACGGTTTTTTAATGGCATTTTGAAAGTAAACCTATTTGTGCTTTGGATTTTGTGCTAGTAAAAGATCGTATTCGATTCGCATCAACTGCTATGATCTGGAGATTTTATGAACGGAAAAATCTGGAAGTTTCGAATTACTTTGATATTGGTAGGTTTTTCATTGCGTCGACTTCAGTTCCTACGAGTTAGTTGCACCTTCTTGAATCTTGCTGCTGTCGATATCGATAAGTACCTGAAGAATGTTTATGGGAAAGACTCTACGTAAGCAAATGTTGAACGTATTCGAAAGAGTGAAAGATTTATTTCTATTCAAGAATCAAATGACTCAGTTTCCAATCATAATCAGATAAGTAATAAGTAGTACACTAAAGAATTGTCGAACCTCTAATCAATTTGAAAAGTATTATCGGGAGATACAGCTCAAGTTAAATTATACTCGATCTTTTTTTCTGTTCTGATAATTACTTCAACCGCCGCCGTTATAATAATAAATAATGTGTCATTTCAACACCATCAAAACTTTTCGCAATTTTCATTGAACTATTTTTTCAGGAATTCATGATCAATTTCCTGTATAATCATTTCTTAATTATTGTCTATGCCTCACTCATAACATTTTTATTCACATATGTTTTAATCTTTTCTAAAATCATATGAAATATTGTTAGTTATGTAAGTATTCTTCATTGAAACAACGATAAAAATTAAAACAACAATAAAAATTAATTGGCGTTCCGGGGCGACTTCATTGATTCCGGTGGCGCATTTGCTTTTTCAGCTGCAGGAAAACCCGGAAAATCCTGCAGCACCACATCATCTGAAGATCTTGATCTATGTAAGTTAAAATATATTCAACAAACAATTCATTATGAAATTATAATTATGATGAATGAACAAGCCTAAGATAGTCATTGTAAGTGAAACAATTGTAGAAAACAACTGTGAAAACAACTGAAACAACTGTTTGATGAGAATATCCCAATAAAGGGTTATTTGAATACGTAATGAATCCTCGTCAAGTAACCACCAATTCCATCACATAGCAAATATACAAACAACTGAAACCAAATGCTAACAAAAAAGCAACCAGGATTCAACACCGAACAGTGCTATTTTGCCGCCATAGATCTATCTTCTCAGGGAAGTTAGATCACGGATATATTATACTTCGTTGAACTAGACAAACTCCAGTAATATAAGGCGACAACACCTCTCCTCACGAGTACTCTATCTACGGGACCAACAGAATACATGAATATCGAGGCTCCTAAAAATGGTCCTTCACAAATCCTAGCTTCAACATTGACCGCCAAATGAAATTTGTTTTTCCTTGTAGCTTTCCCTGAAAGGCAAATAGTGGAAACCACAACCTGAGAACAAAATATTCGTAATCAAATATATACCCTTGAATGCTATTCAAATCTGCTATTGGCTTCATTTAGGATGCTAGACAGACCATGAAGGAATTGATCAACTCAACTGTTTTCAGAGAAAAAAAACCTAAGTAGGAATAGTCGGAATATACAAACCTTCGAAACCAAAGCTTAACAGAGAAGCACGCAGGATTCAACACCGAACAGTGCTATTTTGCCGACATAGATCTATCTCTTCAGGGAAAATGGATCACGGATATAATATACTTCGTTCAACTAGTCAAACTCCAGTAATAAAAGACGGCAATACCTTTCCTCACGAATAGTCCATCTATGGGACCAACAGAATACATGAATATCGAGGCTCCTAAAAATGGTCTTTCACAAATTCAACATTGACCGGCAAATGAAATTTGTTTTGCCTTGTAGCTTTCCCTGCAAGGTAAATAGTCGAAATCACAACCTGAGAACAAAATATTCGTGATCAAATACCAATGAATGCTATTAAAATCTGCAATTGGCTTCATAAAGGGTGTTAGATAGACCATGAAGGAATTCCTCAACTCAACTGTTTTTAGAGAAAAAATCTAAGTAATTGAAGATGACGACTTAGTTGGAGTTTTCGAACAAATGTTTTGATTGGAATAAAATATAGTATTTTTAACAAAAATACTAGTTAACTCGAGTAAAACGCATTCAAACTATTGCAACTTTTGAAAGAACAGAAATGTAAGAAAAAAAATCGAACAAAATTTCTGAAAGTCTTGAAATTTTTACAGACATACTGACTAGTTACAGACTAGTTTATAAAAACGCAAGGTAACGAGGTAAGGTAAGGTCAGAAAGTTGAAGCATTGAGAAAACACACTTGCGTTCTAGATAAAAAGTAAAGTAAGGTGACGTCGGTAAGGCAAGGTAACGCAAGGTAATAAGTTGGCTATTTTTAACTTTCTTTGTTGCGCTCTTACCTCCGACCAATCAGAAAGCGCCATACTACGAACTTTGAAGGATTTATCCGAATCGTGTAAAAATGTCACCAGATAAACTTATTGTTCTATTAATGATATAAAATATGCGTCTTCCATAATATTATAGAAATGAAAGTTATTATTTATTTCATATGAATGATTGCTGCTGTCAAGATTATGACGAGTCAATATTTGATTATGCATTCCTGCCAACTCAAAAATTACCAGAACCTAGGTATACCTAATCACTACTGTGAACGTTAAAAAATGGATACCTCACTTTACCTCTCTGCATTACATTACCTTACCTTACCTTGCATTATTATAAACAAGGGGTTACTTCTGACAAATGATCAGAAGTTACCTTGTGTTTTTTCAATATATTATCGTAAGTAAAAGTTATCGTGAAAATCTCGGAAAAAAGCTCATTCTTATTTCCCTTTACTGTGTGAAGTAAACACGCTTCATTGAATCAATAATACAAATACTCGTGGGTAACCGGAACTTGTTTTTCCACGATCAAAATCGATATCATGAAAATTTTAACACAATGCACGACAATACGGCATTCTTGTCATACTAACAGGGATTGCTTCACTGAGTCGAAGGAAATATGTCTTTGGTTGACTAACTGATGTGTATGACACAATAT
This sequence comes from Leptinotarsa decemlineata, assembly GCF_025532065.1. Taxonomy (NCBI): domain Eukaryota; kingdom Metazoa; phylum Arthropoda; class Insecta; order Coleoptera; family Chrysomelidae; genus Leptinotarsa; species Leptinotarsa decemlineata. Next base: position 3,781,902 of record NW_027412549.1, on the reverse strand, counting down.
GATGAAAAATTAATTCAGTTTACTCACACTGGTGATGGTTTGATATCAATAAAGGAATATTTTGTTGTCAAGTCTATACGCAGAGGTTGACTTTCGTTATCTTCATTTGTGTAAGGTTGACCTGAAGAGTTGAATTTTTGTATTTGGAAACCGAGTGAAAATAAATAAATGATTCAAAAACTTTCGATTTTACTGTATTGATTGTTCAACAGTAGTATGTGCATACATATTATTGGTCACAAGATAATACTGCAAATATTCAATCAAACTGGAATTGGTATTTTTTGTAGATTAGACGTTCATGTCGAATACGCTGATTTTCCAGTATCACCTGAACTTTTCTTCAAACACGAGATTATTTAAACTCTGGTTTGCTACACATTCTCACGTTTACTCGCCATGTCTCCCTCAGATACTTCTCTCGAAGATGGAAGCACGCCGTAGTCGTCATGATTCCGAAACAGGGCCAGAACCCGTTGTTTCCCCAGAATCACCGTCCAATTAGTCTGCTTTGCTCAGCGGCTAAGCTGGCTGAACGTGTTGTGCTGCAAAGGCTAACTGAAGAAGTTGAAGACCGAAATGTTCTGCCTGACGAACAATTCGGTTTCAGGAGGGCACACTCCACCGAGTTGCAGGCCCTGAGACTGGTCGAAAACTCCATCTCAGAGCTAAATAACAGGAAGACAGTCCATCTTGTCCTCCTGGATATTTCAAAAGCCTTCGACCGAGTATGGCACGAAGGCTTACTTCATAAAATGCTCGATTTCGACCTGCCTCGGGGCCTGATCCGGTGGATTAGGTCCTTTCTGAAAGGCAGATCATTTCAGGTCCGAGTTGAAGGAGCCCTGTCTCCGGTCAGGGAAATCCAAGCTGGAGTGCCTCAAGGAGCTGTACTATCTCCACTATTATACAGCCTTTACGTGAGCGACCTTCCGAGGTTCGATCACGTGAAGACTTCCCTATACGCCGATGATACGGCTCTCCCCGCTTCTTCCATGGGTCGAGGGTTGGCGGTCGTCTACATGCAACGTGCATTGGACGACCTCGAACGCTGGTACCTACAGTGGAAGATTCGGGTGAACCCAGATAAAACTCAGGCGATAGATTTGGGGAGGCGAAACGTTTCTCCAGACACAAGAGTCACGATCTCAGGCAGGGAGATCGAATGGCAAACGCGAGTCAAATACCTAGGTCTTTGGGTAGACCGCCGACTCACCTGGGTAAATCACGTTGATTACATCAAGGACAAAGTACAAATGAGGATAGCCAAACTCTATCCTCTGATAAACCGCAAGTCAAAATTAAATCTTAAGAACAAGATTTTAATATACAATACGATGTTCAAGCCTGTCATTATGTATGCTTCAGGCGCTTGGGGACAAACCGCTCCGACAAATCTCTCCATTCTGGAGAGATTGCAAAACAAACTCATTAGGATGCTGGTGAATGCTCCATGGTTCGTGCGGAATGAAGCCATCCGCAGAGATTTGAAGCTGTTAACAATACAGCAATCCATTCATTTGAGGAATCAGAGAGTTTTCGAGTCAGCGGAAACTCATGATAACCCACTAGTTAGGGAAGCTGTAGATTACACTATAGACGACCCCACTCGATTCAGAAGGCCCCGTCGCTCAGTTGAGTGAAGGCCCCACGACGTCCGCTAAAACGAACAGTTTGTTCATCAATACCCCAGTCAGGAAGGGGTACACAAGGCCAGAGCGGCATAGATGTCATTGACCTCTATGCCGTTAGCAAACAACACCGCTTAGTTATGAACCACTCGTCCTCATGACGAGAGACAGTTAAAAGGGTACGGGAAGAGATTTTCAACCTGATCAAAATCAAGATGGATTTAGTCGCCATGTCTCGGTGTCAATCCTAAACTACAGTTACATGTTTGCATTTACGAAACCCGAATTCTGTACCTATTCGAAAAAAACAACGAGTAAGATCTGATAGTTTCACAATGAATTCAGTCGAAATACAACAGCAATTTCCGAAACTTTATTACAAATCGTGATGCAAATTTATACAAATTTTCGAAGGATAGTTATCTAGAATGAAGCCGAGTTTACACGATGCCAGTTGCGGAGATAATTGTCAGGGCGAGTTGTCCTGGGCCAGTTACGTGAACGTGTGAGGCCAGTCCAATTGAATGGGAACTTGTTCACACTGCGAAACTATTGCCACTGCAGTTTGGATGAAAAATGGCGGAGTCCTCATCATCTGTTGTGTCTCACACATGTAGACGTCTTGACTGACAAGTCGAGACGTCTACGGCAAGTCGATTGGCTTCCAGGTTTTGCCGTGGTCTTCTTTGGTTATAATCTTTAAACGTTTCAACTGCAACTGCGGTAGTTATCTTCAGTGGCGTGGTCAAAGTACACTTCTTGAGTGTCAACTGACTCTTCTGACGTGTCAACAGTTTCAGCTGACACGTCAAGAAGAGTCCTTCGACCACGCCACTGAAGATGATTGCTGCAGTTGCAGTTGGAACGTTTGGAGATTATCGCCTATCCTGCAAATTGGCTTCCGGCAAAACCTGGAAGCCAATCAAAACATTGACGCCAACCGTGAAAGCCTACATTCCTATATGACTCGATATGGTGTCATGATTCAAAAGTAGAGATGATATTTCAAATAATCCTATGATCGGAACCACCATACCAGTATAATGATCTGATTCTTGCTTCGTAGGACAACATTATCACCTGGATCCGTTATCAGAAACTTCTGTCTCTTTGAAGGCTTTGAAATGATATAATATGTATCTGTAAAACATATAATGGAAAATATTATTGAAGGGATCATAATCCAGACTGGTAGGCCTTGGTTGGATGGAACCAAACGTTTCGTCTGCTACTGTGACAGAAATCATCAGTGGTATGTGCGGTGACTACGAGGACGAAGGTTATACGTACCTACCTTTAGACTTTGAGATATAGCTCACCAGCTCAGATTGTGTTATCTTTATTCGTGACTCTGGCTGTGTATACCTACGTTCTTATACTTCTTATATACAAAATAGTGTCTTACTTTGATGAAAAATGAACTGGTCTTTGCTTTCTTTCATTTCGTATATTTATATTTATTCTGTATATTAATATGGTTATGTTGAAGATATGTAGGAAATTCAATTTGTCGGAAAGTCAAATTCTTGTTCCGCTATTTCAATCAGTCATTCGAATACTGGATGTACATTTATTCAAAAAAGATCGCTCAGATTCTTCATTTACGAAATGTGTGAGGAATTTTCATATAAACAGACACGAATGTCAACAGAAAACATATTTCCACTGAGAAAGTCCCCTAATAATATGCACGTTATTCAAATAATGTAAAACATTTCTTTGTCTTTTTTTGTAACAATTTCAAATAACTTGAAATGTAAAGTGACGGTTCATTTTACGAAAAGTGAATATTCAGGTTGAATTTGAAAATTAATACCAAATATGAATGATGAAGAAAAGTAGAACCAGACCCTCTGGTGTTGAATAAATCCAAAACAAGTACTTTTCCCGAACACAAATACATTTCCCAAAATGTCAACTTGCTTGATCGTACGTGCATCGACAAGAGTATTGCCTTTCTGGTTCTTGGGAACAGTGCTTATTTTGGGTAATTGATGAACTAATTGTATTCTGAATAGTCAGACTATAATAAAAGGGCATCTTCTCAATGAAACTTCAACGAAAAATCGTTTACACGTTTAGGAAACCGAATTGAAATTCAAATATATTGCAAATATAGATATTGCAAATCATGATGCAAAATTTCTTACCGAATTCTTTGAAAGCAAAATTCATCAGTTTGATATGCTTCATTTCAGCAAGTCAACCTGTGAGTTGCTTCAATTCCAATTATTGCGATTTCCCTTTTTTTTCAATATAACCGTTCAATTGTTTATGCCTTTTTATTCACGATTGCTATACATATGTATTTACGTATTTTGTATTGAATTCAAGTGTTTTCTACAATTTGAGACAACTAATATGATACTGGATTCGGAATACTGGTACTTCTCAGTCTTCTTGGATAATTTCTCATTCTGATAGTGCATGACAAAAAAGTGCAACAAAAGCAAAAACTATTGAAATCCTCACAATACATAAAAAGACAATTTTTATCAAAGATTTCACAGATATTATGAGGTTAGTTTGGAAAACACTGTGTATTTATTCCATAATGAACATCTTCAGGATGGAAATCTTGTGTTTCACACAAATAATTGTTAATTGATTTCATAAAATAACAAGTCAACAACTCTTGGCTTTCTTTAGATCAGGAGTCGACAAGTAGTTTTAGGTGGGGTCCGGTAACTGTGGGAAAATATTTACGAGGTACAGAAAAAAACAACTGATAAGAATCAAGTGCTACCTATGTATTATTTTGGTTTCAAATCAAATTCTGAATTGTAAAACTCAAAATTTTAAATTAATGCTAGAAATTACACCAACGATCTTGGGCCAGTTTTTTATAGTTTGGGTCTCGAGAGGAACAGCAAATTCGAAGGGGGTGTTCTAGGTGGGCGTTTTGAGAAATATGTTTCAGATACATATGTCGAGCAAAACATAGTGGCAAAATTAATAGCTTGTTTATTGCAATCTTCATATTTTTCTGGAACATGTTTGGTCCAAAATTATGCGTTTTATATATTTGCAAACACACATCTTCTTGCAAATCAATTATCTCCATTTGAAGTGATGCCTTTGACAGCCCTATCTGTCCATTCTGCTCCTACATCAACTTCAAATGACAATTTTAGAAACGGAGATAACTTGCCCATCTCTGCAAAGTCTTGGAATCTTGTAGCAAATTCGTTATCAAGATCAGCAAGAAAGTTCTTTCCATATCAAAGAATTGTCGAAATATGAATAAATTCTTGTCTTGCAATATATTTTTCAAAGATATCCAGCTTGCGACGAAAAGCAGACACGTTTTGTATCTCATCACATATTAATTTTCCATTTCCTTGTGATTCTATGTTGAGCGCATTTGAATATTTCAAAATATCTTTCAAAAAAGCCACGACCAGCATGTCACGCTTATTTGTGCTTTCTGGCTCCCTCTTTATCTGAGTTTTGCAAAAAGGAGGTTACTTCTTCCTTTATCAGCCAGAAATTTTCAATAACTTAACCTTTACTTAGCCAACGAACATTTTGTCGTGTTGCAGTTAAGTCAGAACACGCTGACAGAAAAAAAATCTTTGAAATGTCGGTACCGAAGAGAAGAATGATATATCATAAAATCAATCAACTTGATCAAGCTGTCGTCACTTCTTTTAGTGTAGCACTAAGTTTTCCACAAAGGGCTGCCTGGTGAATTATGTACTGATAGTATATTAGATCTGAGCTTTTATACATAATTCTCTTTACTACACCTATTTCTTTGTCACTTATTGCTGGGGCCCCGTCAGTTGAAAGCGACACCATTTTATATCAACTAATGTTAGATTTAGTGATAAACTCATCAATGACCTTGAATACATCTTCTCCTCGAGTGTAACTTTTCAACGGCAATATTGTTAGCAACTCTTCCCTAAAAATCTGACACTCAGTATTAAGAAATCTTACGAAAATACACATTTGTTTTGTCATCAACAATGCCACATGATTCATTAAGTGATATGGCGTAGCAAGGTGCCTTTTACAGAAGTTCACGAAGATTGTTTTTAATGTCAGCAGCAAAAATTTCCGTTTTTCCTGTATTAGGTACTTTTCGCTAACTTTGAAATGCAGCGACAAGATCTTTTTTTCTTCAAAAAGTGCCGTGACTACTTCTAATATACATTTTTTCACCATCTCAGAATCGGAAAATGGTTTCTGCTATTTATTAAGCGTTCAGCACACACGTAGCGCTGCTTCTGTGGATTTTTCCTGCTCGCTCATGCAACGAACTAGTAATTTTGTGTTTTTTTTTTGTGAGAATTGAGATATGCATGAAGTTTTCTTTTACGAGCCTTACTGCCAAGAGGAAAGTTTTTGTTAAATTGCTGCTGCGTATGAGTTGTTCCGTAGTGTCGATTAAAATTACCACTTTTAACAATAGCGACAGTTTTATTGCATATAAGGCACACTGGAACCGCTTGAGGCCTATTAGGCAGCGTAAAACAATATTGTTCAGTCAATTCTGCCAGAAACCTCCTAGTTTCACTGTCCACTTCACGATTTTTAGAATACATATTAGCATAGGTACGAAAATATTATGAAAACGCGAAAAATCACAAAAAAATGAATGGTTGCTTGGTGGTTTGCGCTACGACTGACAGTCTACTTCCCCCGCCCACACGCCTCGACCCCGATTTTGATACTCGCTCGCGCTTGTTTAAACAAAACAAACTATAGTCTATTTCAAAAGAGTGTAGAGTAATAAATCATGAAGTGTCATAAAATTTGCCTGAATTTCGTTGTCGTCCATGGGCGTAGGCAAATCTTAGGATTATTAAACTTAATAATTAAAGTAAATTAAAAATTACAGACATAGATAATAATAAAAGGCCATTTTTGGGAAGTAATTTGGTCTAAAACTAAGTACCTACATGTATTTAGGTAAGTAAAATTTCTTAAAAAAAGATTAAGATTAATTTTAGTGGTTCTTGTAAACTTATTTAATATGCAATTTGGGTTCATATACTTGAGCATGATTTCTCAAAAAAGGGTTAACACTTAGTTCCGAGGTGCCATGTCATTATAATAATCCCTTTTTGACCCTGCCCACCAATCATGCAATACCTATTAAACCCAGGTAATTAAGAAAAAGGGTTTAAATATATTGTAATGGTGTCTTAAACATTCGAGTTATAATAGTAATTGTTACTACACCAATTAAACGTACAGTGATATTGTGATATAGAAATAGTGAAAAAGTTATAAAATGGGGACATTTACTCCAAAGAAAAGAAGTGTAAAAAATTCTCCGCTATCTGTTTGCGAAAAAGTTATAATTTTAAATGTATATGATTGCATAAAACACGATCACCCTAGTTTGTCTGTGCAAGAAAGTGTTGAGCGATGTGCCCGAATGACTGGAATTGGACAGTCCACGATTTTTAAATTATTGCGAGAAAGAAAGATATCAGGCCAGGTAAGTCCATGCAAGAGAAAATCAGGAAGACCAATAAAAATCTTAGATGAAGACACCAAATGTGACATTCGAAGAAAAGTTCATTCGTTTTATTTTAAAAAGGAAATACCCACTCTTGAAAAAATATTTATCGAGATAAGCCTAGATAACGATATTCCTTTGATATCCAGAAAACTTTTATGGAAAACTTTAAAAAGTATGAATTTTGCCTGGGAAAAGCACAATCGAAAGGCACTATTACTGGAAAGTGATGAAATTGTTTGCTGGAGACGAAAATATTTGACAACTATAAAGCAGTACCGCAGAGAGCAAAAGAAATTTTTTTATCTTGATGAGACGTGGATAAACGAAGGTTATATAGTCAAAAAAATGTGGCAAGATAAAAATATAACAAGTTCTCGCCAAGCTTTCATAGAAGGCCTTTCGACGGGTATTAAAGTGCCTTCGGGAAAAGGGAAGAGGCTTATAATTGCTCACATTGGAAGCGAAGACGGATTTTTAAAAGAAGGTTTGTTAAGCTTTGAGTCGTGCCGGACGGGAGATTATCATGAGGACATGAATTCGGATGTCTTCGAAGACTACTTCGGGGAAATGTTAAAATTTCTTTCAGCTGATTCGGTCGTGGTTATGGATAATGCAAGCTACCATTCAAGGCGCTTAGAGAAGGTACCAACTTCAGCTTGGAGAAAGCAAGAAATTATTAACTGGCTGTCAAAAAAAGGTATTCAGTTTGAGACGAATTCAGTAAAGAAGGAACTACTAGCCATAGTAAAACAACATAAATCTCGCTTCATGAAATATGCCGTAGAAGATGTAGCAGAAAAGTATAAAGTAACTGTGCTGCGCCTACCGCCATATCATTGCGAATTAAATCCTATAGAACTTATATGGGCACAAGTTAAAGGATATGTTGCAAGGCACAATACCACATTTAAAATGAAAGATGTCAAGGTATTGTTTGATCAAGCCATTATGGAAATCACATCAGAAAACTGGCAAAAAGCAATCCAGCATGTTTTAAAAGAGGAAGATAAAATGTGGGAACTGGACAACTTGGTCGATCAGGTGGTTGACCCTATAATTATAACACCAGGGGATGATGACAGTTCTTCGGATGAAGACTATACTGATGTAGAATAATTTAATTGAATTGTAAATATACTGTAGCGGGATAAGCAATCTGGACAGAGACCAGTGTATCAGTGACAGTGACACTTTTGCTTAGGTTAGGGTTTAGAATTAAGGGTAGTCTGAATAATTATTTTCTCGGAAGGTTCTCGAAAATTGTACCTAGTAATCTCTAGAACATTCAATTAGGGTATAAATAGAGTGTTGTTAAACGTTAAGGGAAGTTCACAGTTTTAGTATTGTTCAAGTGTCAAATTGTAATAACGTATCCAGTAAAGTTCTTGTCGTTTTTGTGAATAAATTGATTTAAAGTCCCCACAAGTGTTTCAATACGTAAAGTTCGTTCGTGTGTGTTTGTGAGTATTTCCCGATTTCGGTTCGTATATATTTTATTGTTACATTTTATATTTTTTTAATAACACTGTTCTGCTGTATTAAATTTTTATTTCCTTTAATATAATTTTTATGAATGCATATTCTTTTGGCAATTATCCCACTAGCGCGCCTCTGGCTCAGTATTTATCCGTCGATAACAATGGACAAATCCCTTAAAACAGGGTGATACCTACCTGCTCTTTATGAAACGACATAATTTTGCAATGCGGACTAGGGAAGTGACAGAATTTATTGACGGATCACCCTGTAGCGCTTTTGAATACTTAATGAGATTTTATTACTCTACACTCTTTTGAAATAGACTATAGTGGAAAGCGCGCACAAACACACATATACACACAGGGTATATAAGAAACTAATAAAACCATATCAGTTGTAGGTACTTGTGAAATAGGTTGATTAGCCAACTTGAAATAAAATATGTACATACCTAAGTGAATTCTATGTGGTTTAAAAATATGACTCCAATTAATAAAGGTCTAATATACCTTATCTACGTATTAAATTTGATACTTGATATATAACACATTAAAATATTTGGCGGTTCGATATTCGACTTTTCGTGGTCCGTAGACCGTTGCTCTAGATTGTGCAGGCTTGAAAATTTAGTACGAAAATTAGCTTTCCCCCAATAATTATCTTTCAAGTTACAATTCTATTATTATGTGTTTTTGATCAGGAAAATATTTCATAAAAATGATGTTTGGAATTATTCAACAGGACAAAAAATACTTTATATGTATTCTTTCTCTACCTCTATATTCCTACCCCTTTCTCTCCTGTTGATATACTCGTGCTCGAGTGTAATTAATCACCTTTTATAAAAATGCTGGATATTTCCGTTACAATATACATCCACGAATGCATTGGAGCTTCCATACAGTAACGTAAAATCAGAAAAGTTAAACGGGAATAAAGAAGATTAATATGCGAAAAATATTATTTTTCCCGCTTTGATGATGTATTTCGAATGACCAACTGAATAATGGATTTGTCTTGTGTTGTTGGCTCCAACCATCCATTTATTATGCTGAGTTCATACACTGTATCAAAATGTGTTTATCAACTGAATTTTGTTGGCAGTTTTTAATGGTTACTGTTGGGCCTCAATGAACAATTTCCAATAAACACTAACGAAATAAACCCGCTCCAATTATTTCGATACGTTCACGCTGATATCCGCAGTTTCGGGAGTGTTTCACAAAATTCCATTTGATGTAATGATATATACCTAGGTGAATGGTATACTGTTGGAGTGATTAAAAAACATTCACAGATGATATTGATTCGGAGAAATATTCGCAGGAAGTTCATTTCACGGAGAAAATGTTTTCGGAATGAAATAGTTAGCCTTGATGAAATACAGCGGCTAAATCGAGGTATCCACAAAAGAATGATAAGTACTCAACCTTTTTTTTATGTTCAGAGGTTGCTTCTGGTATTGATGTCTTCAATCAGAAGAATAACTCCTATATATGAGTAATATTCCAAATAAAGTGTAATTCGAATTTTGTGAAGTTGCTGACGGGTAAACCTTCCGGATAACTGATGTTTCCGAATAAGTAATCGATATGAGTCATCGATATGCACTTATCACCAGAATCAATGGTAAAGGTATCCGATATAACCTGATTACTTTTCTCTTCACATAATAGGACTTAGACACAACTCTGGAATGTTTCTTCGCATCCACAATGACATCTGAATAAACAGTGACACCTTGAAATTTTGATTCTTTGTAGTTTGAAATAATATCACATAAAATCACATAATCACCAAGTGACATGTAATGCAGTGACGTTATTTTTATATTTGAAGATTCCAACGACCACAATATCAAATTCTCTGAAATTCCAAATATCAATGATGAACAAAGTGGGATACTGTAATAAACAGCGGGTTCACGCAAATTGAGGGTATAAACAAAATGGATAATTTGCTATTCTCCTATATCTATTCCCAACAAACAATTTTCAGCATCACATAATAAGTGTTGAAGAATAACCTAAGCCGGCAAAGTTTGGAGGTTCAGAGTATATCTGCTATATAAGATTCTCAAGATCATTTCCGAACTTCAGCTGAAGTTTCATTTCGACTCTGATAATCCACCAAGTGCTGTGAAGTAACTGAGGTTATCCAGACATTAATTCGCTTAAATTAAGTGACCTCCAGAACGTTGTTGAACCAAAAGTTGTAGGCTAGCTGTTATCTCTAAAACCGTCGTTAATTGACAGTGATGAAGAAGTCCACAGTTAGTAGAGACACGCATGATGAAGCCGTTGTATGGCGAAACACGTGTTGCGTTTTTGTGAAACTGTTCAGTGAAAATCTCACATTTTTTTTTAATCCAAAGTTAAGTTTCAAGGAGAAATCACCACCAACTATCCTTACTGTACAGTTGTGGGCGTACCAGTCTTTGGTATAGGATCAATACTCAAAATGGGTAGATAGGAAATATGAAGTGTTGTGAATGAATACACCTAAGAAAGTACACGGAAAAATTCCTTAGATAAATCATCTGGAAAAATAAAAAATTAAACAGCTGGATTCAAATGTATTACAAAGAAATATTGAAATGATTCACAGTTCCAAATTAGTAAACGAAACCCGTTTTATGCTGACGTATAATACGTGATTGTTGGGAACGCTCTCATAATTTCAAGATGAAACGATGACAGGGAGTTTCTCAACTTTCATCATAAATCTGCTACTTCGTTCAAAAGTTATGCAAATTTCAGATCGCATTATCTCGCCGCGCCACTGAAAATAAATATCATTGACTCCATTTCAAGTAGCCATAATTTTCCCTCGAAGCAAAATATTTTCATCTACGAATATTCATACGGAAAGGAAATTTCAAAAGTTTGCCAATAATCATAAAAGCCATGCGTTTGAAAATGATAGTCCCTAGCAGTGTCGTAGAAAATTAGAGGAACAGAAGGAAGGATATTTCTTCAGAAGGCTCTATACTGAAGTGAGATAGTGTTCATACTCAGTAACACCTGTGGCCTAAATGATTGTTAATCGCTTGCCACAACATAACAATACTCTCCCTGAGTATGTAACAGGTGTACAGTAGAGCCTAATAGGTTATCTAGATGAACGCTGATAGCCTGAGAGATAAAAAATTTCACATCTTCTTTATACATAACTGAACTGGGAGAAAAGTCTAGTGGTTGCATAGTCACTGTATGCCACTAAAACACTGGGAGGGAAAGCTACAAGACATCAAGTGCTAAACTGACAGCACCAATATATATATATGCTTCTCGTACAACCGTTAATATAGAATGCGAGTGTCTATTCTTGTATGTAGTACGTACTTATCTTGGCTTCACTGTTTATGCACCCCAGAATGTAAGCAGATCCAGGATGAGTACATGAAAGTCATCCCACAGTGTGTAACATTCCGACGCACAATAGAGCCTAGCAGATTATCTAGATGACCGCTGATAGCCTGAGATTACACAACTTTCTTTTACATATCTGAATTGAGATGACAACGTAGTGGTTGCATAGTCATTGTATGCCACTAAAACACTGCGAGGGGAAGCTACACACAGTGTGCTACATTTCGGCGCACAGTAAAACCCAGAGAGAGGGCCTGCGAAGGAGCTAAAAACCGAAACAATTGCTAACTCAAACCTTCACATAGATTTGAGCCTTGTGGACTGCTTTAGGCAGTCACTTTAGTCATCACTATGCCTGTCACTGTCTGCCACCAGCGTTGTACATAAAAACTAACGTTTTGTTAGCGACTGAGTAAAGGTAATGATATCTCTCCTAACGATAATATGGAATCAACAGAAAACTCAATCCACGAATATAAATAAGAGGTTTTTCATCTAGATTATACCAGAGCACAAAAAACAAAGCATTCTCGATCCAATACCAGAAAACACTGTTTCGACCCGCCGAAGGTCTTTTCAATGGTATCAGGCTGAACGACCAATACATTGCCGGACTCAACTGTTTTTGAAAAATAAGCTCAAGTAAGTGAAAGCGATGTCAAGTTCCCCACAACGGTCTCTATGGGATCGAATGAAAACTCAATCTACGAATATTAAAGATTAACGAGCCTTCCCAAGGCGATCCATTAGAAAGTAAAGCTTCAATATCGATTACGAACGTGATCTATATTCTATATTCCATTGCAGCTTTCACTGCAAAGCATTTAGATGAAACCGGAGGTTGAACTATTATTGTCAAGTATGGCGAGTTGAGATGTGTGTCTGGTGTTGAGCATGAATGCTTTGTTTTTGATATCTCGTTTTATCTAGATGCCTTGTAGTGGATCGACGACAATATCGTGTCACAACCATTTTGATGAGGAAGTCTCTATTTCCCAAGGTACTCTATCTAGCGTAAAAGAAATACGATTCAGCGTAAAAGAAATACGATACTGATATTGTGAAATATTATACGATATCACTTTATTATTGTACAATGATAAAGTGGACTAATAACTCTGGAGATGATTCACGATGACACTATACCATCTTTTCATAAGTAATCAGAGTGAATTCAAATAAGATATTCATAATTGAAACTATGCTTATCGCTCGGTCTCAGGGAAGACTCGATATATTATGTAATTCACCAAACATAATGGTGACAACTTCTCAGAGATTTATATTCATATTTGGCAGACCTGTATTGATATACGACTGGCAGATGAACTATCAAGGTCTCAGAAAAGTAAAGAAACAATTCTTCTGGAGAATATTAATAGCCGAATTCCTTGAAGTAATCTTCTTCGAATATATTTCGAAAATACATGATGGAGACTTTAGACAGTTTCAACAGTAACAGATCAAAGATATAATTCTTCAGTGATAACGACAGATTTGATAGTTCCCCTGAAATGTATATGCAGGTGAAATTCCATGAAGAAAATTTACAGTTTTTGCGATGTTGAAACTTCAATTATATCTGAGTTGGATCTCCTTGAGAACCAACGGATTCCCTAAATTTCAAGAAATGTATTTGTAAGAGAGTATATGAAATGTGAATCCTGACAAATATAACTGATGAGATATGTAGTTGATCAAAAGATTCAAAAATCAGTTTTACGAGTCCTGCATACTAACAGTTCTGAGGAACATATTATGAAGCTATGTTTATCCAAACTAATCGGTTTATCAGGTTCATGTATCATGTAACGTTACTTTGTTTTTTTGTCACCTGACCAATCAACCGAGGACGTTCATCAGCAGATGTCCTCAAAATTCTTAGTCAACCTAACTGAAAAAGTTATACCAAGGCAGCTTTGATATATTCGTTCCATTTGTAGCAAACCCAAACTGGAGTTTCTTCCCAACACCAAACCATTATTTTAACACTTCGACACGTATTTCAATCACCAAGTGATCATCTTCAATGTTATTCTTATTTATCCTTCTAGATACCTGCGTCTCAAGTATCTTGAATTAATTTAACAATATTGCCTTTATTACTACACCAAAGGTTCCAAACAGTTTATCACAAGTACTAGTGCCTTCACAATTTCCTTTGACTGTCGAGAGTAGGTTGAAGCACGTAAGGAGGAAAATTTCGAATGAAACAACTTCAGTCTACGACACAAGGGATCGAATATACATGGTATTTTCATCAGGGTCCAAACTCCAAATCAACGTTATGAAATCCTGCACACCTGCCAATTGACTCGCTTAACCAAAACATCACTCAATCATAATATTGTGTATTTTTCACTTACCCCTGATTTTGTCTTTTGCTATTTGTCTGAAAAATTCATGTATCCTCCGGGATTTTTCGGTACGCCTGTGGCCGGCAGTGACATCTAGGGGTGATAACTCTGTCGGAAGCGCAAGTAACTAGTCTTGTTTCTGCAATATATAACATCAGAAATAGCAAGTTGGAGTGTACTTCTCATCTCCAGGATTAATACTTCTTTCCAGTTCGAGTGTCTGAAGTTGTTGAAGTTTTGGGATAAGATGCATTTTTAGAAGGTATATGTCTGTAGTGGGAATAGAGTGTTTGGGTTTATGCATATCTGAGGTTTCATATGAGTTTTGCAAATTATAGGTAAACAGCTGGCGTGTTGAAACTTCAGCAATTGCTTGAGGAAACGATTTGAAGTTATATATCATATATCATATTATCTTGAAATGCAAAGAGTTGCATAGTGACAAAAATATTTCGAAAATCAAAATAATGATGATTTTAAAACAAATATCCACGTTATACGTGAATATACTGAAAAAAACCAAGATAAAGCGGTGTCTGATTGACAACTGCTAGGACAGAAGACCTAGTTTCTGATTGATACGATACTATTATTTATCTAGATCCTGAGTAAGAAAGTTCGCAAATGATGAAAATTTCGTGTAATTGGCTTTCTTTCCGAAGCACCGGAAAGAAAGCCAATTACACATATCTAGTATGACAAATACAATGCTCCAATACAACTTTGTTGAGGAATTCTTGTCAGTGGTATAACTTGTTCAATCACGTCACGAAAAATGACAGTTCAGTTTGAAATGGTGGTCAAGTTGGATCTGGAAGAAAATGTTGGGTAGGAATATACTCAGAAAACAAAATATTCAAAGATCTTGGTTCATACACTGCTTCTGCATTGGATTTGTATTGACTCCTGGAAAGTGGATATATTTGAGCTGATTTTGATGACGCTTATTGACGGCTGGACATTGATAAAAATTGTTCAAGACTTCGAAAAAAGTAGGTAAACAGTTTCTTACTTCAGTTGGGCAGAGCTGCCAAACCTGCTGCTTCCATAGAGAGGAAGTTTTTATCACTTTCCTTATTCAGTTATACTCCATACATTTGTGATAGAATTTGAATAAGAACGCTACACAACATAATATATGAAAAAGTATTGATATAAATTTTCACTTACATGGACAACAAAGTCATGTGTACTACGAAATTCGGAGACAAGATTCTTATGATGCACTGTTTGGATCCTTTGGTGTAGTAATGAATATTACTGGAGTTTTTTCCCAACACCATTCATTTTATATCCTTGCGATTACATCACCTGAAGAGACAATTGTGCTCTTATCACAATGACAGTTTGTACTAACGGTTAGCTAATTCAGTTCTAGAAAAATGTTGTTAATCTGATGTTGGTCTGAAATTGGTACCTTAAAATAAGAGGGTTCAACTGTAGTTGAGAAAAAAAAGAATATTGTAAAAGATATGTAACTTCAATTAGTTTCTGATTTTCGAAGAAATGTTGTAGATAGAAGATCATGATGATTGTTTTTTCAGAAGTTTTCTATATTTCTTTAAAGAAGCGTATAACTATTGTCACTATGTTGTTTCAAAATCAATTTCATGATCCAAATATATCCAGATATATTCTCATGATTTGTTTGGAGAAAGACTCATACAAAAAGTAATCGTTTTCTCAAGAAACTGAGGCGCTTAATAGAAATATATTATATTGGTGTATATACTGTTCAATTACGTTCATACCGTATCAAAATGTTTTGTACACGAACACACGACAAGTGCATTTTCCTCTGCATCGGGTAAAATCGATCAGTGGATAACTTTGTTAGTTCGTACTCAACTGAATCGACTAAGTCAACATTTCGAACGATGATTCAAGTGGACAATGCTCTATTTCATCTTGATATCAACTGAATACATTCGCTGATTGATCTTCAAAGAATATTGCTTCCAGGTGAAACATCAGGTTGCAGACGTGAAAATACACTGGAACTGAATGTATCATAGAACGTATTTGTCCAATTAAATTCTCAGGTGATACGTGTTCCGAAAACCAGACCCGGCCATCAACAGCTTTCTTGTGGAAATACAATATTTACAGTCCTCTTCCCAGATGAAAAATTACTCAGCTTGAGGAAAAAGTGCTTATGTGTTTCGGGAGATATAGTATACATAAATATTTATTAAAAAATGGAGGCCGTTTCCGCCTGACCCAGGAAATGGTCAAATAAAACAGACCATAACTCAACGACTCTCCGCGATCTAGAATTATTCGTTTAGGTGCGGATTCTTGAATTCAGAAGGTGGTTTGGGACATTTCAGTTTATACCCTTATGCGAATGTTGCTATATTGAATTCAAAAATATATGTATTCGATATCTGAGGGAAAAATGAACTGGATCGATCATTGTTTTGTCCCATAGAAAAAAAAATATGGAAAACGAACTGTGGCTATAACTATATTTTTTCGTGATTTTGGAATGAATGAAATTGATAACTTATGATTTCGAATGTGATAGTTACACATTCCATGAACTTGAAACTCATCAGTTCGGCTACCAAGCAGAGCACATGAATATGGCAACACTGGAAAAAATGAAATTTACATTGAAATGTTCATTCTAAAAGATGAAAATTACTTTGAAAAATACTCTCTGTAATGAATTATTCACATTCGCAGGTGTAATTTTAATAAGCAATGTACTTTTTATTGAGAATTCAATATTCGTCCAGTGTGTGAAATCAAAACGTTTTATCACATGGAAAAAAACTTCTAACTGAAAGATGGATTATCCCGCGGCAGAAATATTAATTTTCGGCATGTGTTAATCGAAAGTACAATTACGCTTGTATTTGTGGGCGACCTTTTTCCTGTTAGTTACTGAATAAAGACGAGTAGTTAAATGTTCAACATGTGTTTCAATATATTTCTAGGTGTTTGTATGAAATATGTGAAGGTGAGTACATTTAATGTAAAATTTCAATAATAAGGTTGCCGAAAGACGATTCAATTCATAGAGTTTTCTTATGACAAATCATAGACTGTTTTTGAATGATTAGTATATTCTAACCTCACAACACTAATTATTTTATTTGTATCGTATAATTGGTATACGAGTATAACGTGTCGATTGATTTTTCAATAATTACAGAAAACGTTTTGGAATACTGTTGTGATGATAATTTATTGTTAATCATAATGTAGTTCAAATATATTTGGAAATAGATTCCAAACAGATATAGTTCAGTGGCAGTGGCGCGGCATAGAACGTGTTTTTATAATGTGAAAAAATAATGTCGGCAGCCGCTGGTCGATTGTGACTTAGCCAAGATCGCGTTCAACTCGACTTGCGCTTCGCGATTGTCCTAGCCTAGAAGTTGTGACGCTTCGAAAAATTTCTAGTAACTTTCCTTTCGGCTTCTAGAAACTTTCATTACTATGTATGAACACTACCAATAGGCAGATCGTGAAGTTTGGTTGAAAGGGCGGTACGAAGTGATCCAATGAGGCGATATACATTTGAGTATTACTCCGAAGTTCCACTTGAAGTGTTTGTGTTGTTTGTGTAGCTGTGAAATAAAGTTGAGTTCAATTATACAGTATAGTTAATTATTGTCGAACCCATAGGGAAAACTCAACAGTATGTACCTACGTCTTAAAAATGTGCTATTCAACTTAATTTTGATTCAATCGTTATTGAAGTTATTCCGTAGAAGTAGAATCCGTTGACCCGGGCTCACCGAACCTTTCTGAAATAATATATTCAACTTAGATTTTTCTTATTGACAACAAATTTTTGATTTCACATTCATTTTCTGTTTCATGAAACTCCACAGTTAAATGGAAAACGTTCATTAATCTACTCATCTCTTTGAGGCAAATGTATACATAAAGACAAATTCACGCCTGAAGTAATTTTGTAGTCGCATACTATGTCGAGCTTTTCTCCAAAGGAATGAAACAATCTCCAAAGCCTACTTATCATTCCCTCATAGCAATGCCACGCTTTCTACAAAAGTTCAACGTTACAACTGCTGATAGTTCACGTAGTTGTAATAAAATTGGAGAATAAGAAAAGGAACTCCTTTGGAATAACGAAGGCGTAACGGAGCAGCCAATTTGAAATTTAACTTCGAGACAAAAGGCAAATTTTAACTAAAAGGAGACGAATTTTCTCTTGCATGTGAATAGTCGTAATGAGGACCCATTCCTTCATACTACCCATGATAATAATTACAAATCTTCATAACATAAACTTCATTCCCAATACGCGCTTATACCGTGACGATTTGTAATTATAAAAAATGAAAAAATAAACTTCCTTCGTTATTACACCACTTTTATCTGTAACCGACGTTACTGCAGTTTGATCCTATAGTGAAATTTTCAAACGAATAATAAACAAACAATAAACTGAAATAATTAACAATGTACACACTTATATACCTATACAACTACAGCAGGTAATAACAGACGGTCCTCAATGACTGGGGAGTATACCAGGTCATTTTGGTCATTTAATAGGTTACATTCGCAATGCTTATGCTTATGAATTTCCAAGGATTCCAAATAATTGAGTTTCCAACCCTGCAAAATTTCTGTATCCTTCAGATTCAGGAACTTGTGGTTGCATTCCAAGGAACGGTTTGAAAACGTCGATTCATTTTTGCCTAGTCTGAAGGACCTTCCATGTTCAGCATACCGTCATTGTCCAACAAAAACATTCCAGACACATGAGATATCTCCATAGTTCACTTTATCTTTGGCACCAAAAAGGAAATTAAATAACCTAGCAGGTGGTCTGAACGCAAAAAAAAACAATAAAACTTCTGCTTTGTTTTTTCTGAAGATTCCCGCAATTGTCTCTGATCTTTTATCAAAATATGCTAAAGTTACAAATTTCTTGATTTCTGATTGAATGATCTGGGGGTATATGAATCTATTCGTCAATTTGAGACTCTATTTCCTGAGTACCTAAGAGTAACATCCGGATTGTGTCTGCATTGAAAACATCATCCTGTAATATCTGCATAATTGTTTTAATTTTCCAATCCAGATTGTTAGCGGACAAAGGTAATGAGAAAGCTCTGTGTAACATTGAATTGCAGGCTGCTAATATATGACTGTCCAGATGGAAAGAATCACTTGGGATTGTAATGTATGTCTAGCTTGGTTTTCTGAATATATCCAACTCGAATTTATTATGATAATTACTTATAGTCAGGTCTAATAAATTAATCTGTATGTTTTTTCTATTAAGATTATTCATAAATGTCATAAATTGGTTCAGCTGTTGTGTAGTAACTCTGTAACAGGCGAGAATATCATCAACATATCTGTACCAAAAAAGAATATGTTTTTACTTATGTCGAAATTTACTATAGTGGTCTTCAAGCTGTTCATAAATATGTTTGCTAAAAGTGGACTACGAGGTAAGCCCATTGGTATACCTGATCGTGTGCTGGTCAAAATAGCGCTGAAAGGAAGCTGTGATCATTAATCGATTGAAAGAAAAAAATCTGTTGAAAAATCTGCTTGGCCGGTTTAGCGGCAGGTGACCGTTTTCTCGCTTGATTGCAGGTTTCCATAAGTTGTATATCTATACGCTTGCTTGAATGCATCATTAGACAACATAAATGCTGCCTCTTTGAACTTCTTCTCAAACCAGTGTTCCTCCATGTGGATGATCTCAGCTGCTGCTGAGATCATCCACATGGATGCTCTGCTCTGTCGATTTTGCTGGTTTCTCGCCGCTATATGTATCTGTTGTGTCCGGTAATGCGGGCTCTTATTGGCCTCTTAGTTTCACCGATTTGAGATTTGCCGCACTCACAGGGTATTCAGTAAATGCAATTCTTGGAATCGCAGCCCGCGTTTGGTGCCCTGGTTTTCGTGACGCTGCTACGGATGGTGTTTCCTGATCTCAAGCAGGTTTTGATGTTCTACTTGGACCCAGTTCTTGTTATATTTTACGACAATCCTCTGACGTAGGGAATTGGATTCGTGATTCATATACAGTCCGGTATGAAACAATTTTCGGAATATAGTTGTTTCTCACTTAGGTCAGGTAGGTCCTCTTCACCAATACCTCTGAGAATGGCAATTGAGTGTGGACTTTCTTCCCCATTATGATGGTGATGAAAGGTCAAACGCTGTGCTTCAGAAAAGTGTGTAGCTCCATACTATGAAAATGTCATCAGCGTATCTCAACCAAGAAACCCCGAGTCAAGTGGTATTAAGCTGAGATCATACACATACACAAGGAGGAACACTGGTTTGAGAGGATATATGTATTATTTCCTAAATGTCAAGGGTATATGTAGGATTAACTAAGGTAAGGTTTCTTCGAAAGATTTGCCTTATGGTTGTTTTTTCGCTCAATGAAAGTATTTGATCAACACTACCTCGTACTTTCTTCTGCTTCTTATCTATGCTTTCATAATGCATATTTGGAGTCCAATACCGAGTGAATCAGTGAATCGTCTTTTACGATGTTGCATGAACATCTTCCATTAAACTGATGCAAGACCTACAGAATACTCCTGAAGTAATAATTTCAAAGTATCTCTTCACTACATACAAGATGTTGCGTGTGAGCTCAGACTGATAGTTTCCTCTTCTCGTTAAAATCTGGAATACTTCCCTAGCTCTGACAGCCAAAATAAAACAGGGCATATCTCATGTGTGGCTGTGTATTAGTTCCAGTCTATAATTTCCAACATTTTCGCTCGGTTCATGAGCTCTACTTTTCACGTAATATCAATAATTCTCTTGTGTGGCGGTGAGCGAACAAAGTGCATAGCCGGGAGTAGCGCTAAAATCGATATTCGACTGTCGGCTCAAACTCCCTTCGGCTGCTTCACTGTCTTCGCCGAATGCGGTTCTCCATTCTCTCCAATAGTCCAGTCAACAATAGCTATCTCGCAACTTTTGAGTTGACCTTCACCGAAACTTCTAACTAAAGGGTCAGTATAGTATGAGAGTCAGTAGAAATGTATAGTATGAGAGTCAGTACAAATGAGAGAGCAAGACATTTTCCAACAAATGAGTATTTAGTTGAAGGTGCTTGAGGAAACATTGTTTTTTGAAGGCGGTATGAATTATACCGTCAAGAGACACACTGCAACCATCAATATAATGACATGACTTTTAGTAGGAACAAAATATTATATTACTTTCTGTTCGGAGTTTAAAGGTTGTGGTAGAAGGGTTAGTTTTAGTCTTAGTCTTAATGATCTACTTCAGTTTACTTCGAGAGCGCGTTGAATAAAAAGCAACATGGAATTGTTCGGGAACCGTGAAGCGTCCAAAACTGTCAGTATTGAATATAAATGAAGAAACAATTGTTATGAATGTTTATAATTATTTAAGAATACATTATCCGCCTGAAATAAAAACTGAGAAGGAAGTAGTGCATAAATGCGCGAGTATGACCGGTATCAATAGATCAGCAATTCTCAGAATTGTTAAGGAACGAAAACAACAGCTTCTTGGAGCCGAAAGTATACACTGGCAGAAAGTGTTTAGTTATCGACGAAGAAGTCAAGAATTCTATTGAGAGAACAGTACACTCTTTTTGCATAAAAACCGTAATACCTACATTGAATAAAATTTTGTCAGTTATTTGTGAAGACAGTTCTTTTTCTCTGATATAAGAAGATCTAGATTATGGAAGATATATAACAAGAGCTGAACTTTTCGAGATAGAAAGAGCATGATAATTGAAAAATTCCAGATTATAGAGTGAGTAAGAAACTATTTAAGAAAAATGAACGAAGCCAGAACACTGGGTGAATCTATTTTTTAATTGGATGGAACATAGGGCAATGAGGATCATTCCGCCTCGAAGGTTTGGCAAGACCAGAATATCAGAAACCTAAACTGTGTCTCTCAGTACAGCCACACTTTTATAATTCTTGAAAATGGCTTCAAAGTCGAAGCCGAAACGCCGAATCGCGAGCGCGCTTCAACCAGAAATTCAGAATATCAAATCGAGAAAACCCATTCTATTTGTATATCCAATGACATCATTATCAAACCTACGATCAATTTGCTATCATCAGTGTCAATAATTATGATATATAATTGATTTACATCAAAAGACGAATTATAACTACAAATTATAATGTTTTGATTCAAATAGATTGTATAAACAAAATGGATAGTCATTAAAACGTCACCAAATGATACATATTTATGTTTATATGCAAAATTTCATAAATTCAAGTGAGTAACTGTCATATTGATTTTTTTTTATGCTAATATATGAAATGCAATGATATTTTGCCCTTTCTACATGTATTCATTTTTAAATTGAATATTCTGATTATTTTATAGATCTATAGAAGGTAACAATTATTATTATAAATTGTCCTTTTCGAAATCAAATATTTGAACAAAAATTGTTTTGATTTTTTAATTATCTTCGCATCATACAGAATATATCATTGGAAAATTTATGTTGATACTCCCAGTCCGACGCCTATAATTACATTTTTAAGGCACTATGATAAACAGCATCGGCCGCCTCTTTTGAAGTTCCTTGTCGCAAGTTACTATTTTAATGCCTCCTTAGGGGAGTCCTCAAAGGGCATAGAGGGTAGAAATATCGCAGTGACTTTGTGGATGGATTGCAGTGCCATTTGCTTGAGACGACTATGTTGCTTTCTTTGAATTTTTGAAATTCTTCCACTCTCAGACAATACCCAATGTACTATAGTTTGATAATTTCACTCAGAGAAAAGTCACGCATGCAAATAGTTGAGAAGAATGGGTTCGTTTCTCGACTAACTTAAAAACTAATGCATATATTCAAAAATTGGGAAAAACATTTTCAACGTGCGAAAAATTTGTTGAATGAAAGATCTACAGTCCGGAACGGTATGAGCTGATCAACAATATACTTTTAATTGAGCGCAAAAAAATATTGAAAAAAAAAGAGATTTTTACTAGATAGTTGAATAAACAATAATCCGCTCGCAAAAATTACTATCACAATCAATCTTTAAATTATGTTTTATTAATTATTTCAAATTGATTCATTTAATATCATCATCATGAAATCATTTCCTTTTCTCATTATTTCCATATTATTCGTATTTATTTCACATCTATAGCCGCACGTAAAACCGATTACTGGCATGGCGCATTGGGACACGACGTGTCCCAATGCGCAAGCGACTGTGCGATTCTCTTCTCACTGGTTCGGTGTTACGCTACCTATTTCGCCACACTGAGCTTGGATTCTTAGAGTGTATACAGTTTTGTTTACTACAGTATACATAACCTGTGTTCAACTTAATGATTTTTTTTTAATGAATAAAAATAAAATATGTCTGACAGTGATAATTTGGAAAGTGGAAGTGAGCAATCTCCTGCAAAGACACACTATCAGGTAATCAGTTAGTTAATTATATTTTATTATTATATATTTGGTCTGTCTCAGGAGTCAGTAAATGTAAAATCTTTCCTCTTGCTAGATTGAAATTTACACAATTTTCATAGTAGTACTTTCAACTTAATTATTAATTCATTTTAATTTCATGCTTGTGAAATGCAATAGTGAAATAATTGTATTTCAAAATCAGCTAATATAGCGAGTAGCGCACGAATGTTTGTCTTATTTGTTATTAACAGGAACATCCGAAAATAGATGAATGAATAATTTTATAATGATAGTGGTATGTATATGACATTTATAATTGACATTCATAGTTTTTGATCTTTAATAATATATTGCAATAAGTAGCTGAGATTCTTGAGTTTACTATTACTAGTTTACTAGGCACATTGAATTTTTTTCCATGTACATTTCAATTGAATATTCTTTATGAATATTTCAGTACCCAACAATCATCACATATAATATTATTGATGCTATCTCCGTATCTGTGAGACATCCAGTGATGTCTTACAATTCCATTCATTATAAACATAAAACCATCCATTATAAACAAATAATGTTTTTTATTTTAGTGAATAGTAAAAGAGTAATTGAATATATTTAGGTCATTTCATGAAAAAATATTTTCTTCATATATCAATTCATTATAAATATTTACCCGTCTTCCAGTATATCATTTTTTCTCTTGTTCGTTGTAATTTATTTATTATAACTTTTGAACAATTATAGATACGACCAAAACACTTCAAACCTTCAATGTTCACCATTAAAAATTAAAAAAATTGAACTCTCATTCAAAATATTGAGAATAAAATGAAAAATTGTTTACTGAATCAACAAATAATGTGTTTTCGAAATGTATTATTTTTTCTGAACGCGAAACACCGCAGAATATTCATTTGAAAAATGGTTTCTTAATATTGATATTCACGGGCGAATATTCATGTAACGTTTATCAATAAAATAACAAAACAATCCGGGCATTTAAAAAGTTCTTTTTCTCCTTGCTTTCAATGTTTTTTATTTTCAACATATGCAGGGCGTTTCAACGAAAACTTGATCCTCCTGTATGTCAGAAACGGACGGGTTATCGAAAATTTCAAAGAACACGTCAATTTTTTTCATTGACTACACCTTACGATTTGATCTCCACAAACTTTATTTGAGAACTCTTTTTTGGTAGAACTTGGGTGGAATTGTAAATTACTCTGGATGAAATTTCAAATCGAGTAACACCTTGATCATAATATTCGATGGAAGCGTACTCAATTTGATAAAAAAGAGATATCTGATGCTGAGGAAATTTGGATACAGTGTGCACAACAAGAGGGTTTCCCCTCAGATATATGCTGCCTCAAGAATGGAAAACCTTTGAGTGGAAGTAGTAAGCTTTCCAGTTTATGTCCTGAACTAAAAGATGGAATTATGGTTCTCTCTGGCCGAACAAATATGTCACAAAATTGCTCATCCAGCATTATCATGAGAAATTTCTTCACAGAGGAATGGAACTGGTACTGAACGAACTCCGACAAAAATATTGGGTGATTCATGGCCGAGCAGCAGTTAGAACAGCATTCTCCAGATGTCTGAAATGCAGAATTGTAATGAGTAAACCACTACCGCCCATGATGGGACAAATACCAGAAGAACGATTGAAAAGAGAAATCAGACCATTTGTCAATATAGGAATGGACTACTTTGGACCAATTTTCGTGAAAATTGGTAGAAAAACAGAAAAAAGATGTGGAGTTTTGTTCACCTGCTTTGCAGTGAGAGCCATCCACCTTGAAATAGCCCATAGCCTCAATACCGACTCGACCATTCAAGCAATATTGAGAATGGCCGCAAGAAGAGGACAACCTCATGTTATTTTCTGCGATAATGGGACGAAATACATCAAGTCATCGAAGAAATGGACCATTCCAGTTTAATTGATTGTATGCCTGGAAGAAGAATCACTTTCAAGTTCATCCCTCCTTCTTCACCTCACATGGGAGGAGCTTAGGAGAGATTGATTGGAACAGGGAAAAGGATTATTAGCAAATTTCTCCATAATCAAAGTTTTCGAGAGGAAACACTGCAAACTTTTTTTGCCGATACGGAAAAGATCGTTAACTCTCGACCTTTGACTAGAGTATCGTCTGACACTACCGACGCAGAGTCACTTACTCCGAACCACTTCTTGATTGGTTCTTCCAGTGGTGATGGTGACTTAGTACCATTGAATCCAAATTCAGACAATCTGAGGAGAGAATGGAAAATATCTGGCATGTTATCAGATTCTTTCTGGAATCGCTGGACCAGAGAGTACCTACCTACCTTATCAATGCAAAGTAAATGGACAAGAGATAATAAACCCATAACATTGAATGATATCGTCATATTGATTAATGATCAAGCCCCTAGATATAACTGGAAGTTGGGCAGAATAACCGGCATATATCCTGGAGCTGACGGGAGAATCCGGGTAGTTGATGTTAAAACATCAACTTCGGAATTCAAACGATCAGTAACGAACATTGTCAACCACCTTCGAACACACAGTTTATTGTATTGTTTTTACTATAAAGAGTTTTACAAAAACCGTGACACGTGTTTTGCTGTACAATAGCTTCCTCAAGCGTAAACGATCGTTTCGTCATATAATAAGTTTTGCCACCTGCTTACAAATCTCATATGCATGTGTAATATTTCTCTTCATTTCAATTAACATTCAATACATGAAACTCCGAAAGTCTGTTATTCAGTGCATTCTTTTTTTTAGGCATTAATCATCATTATTAATAAGACTCCTGATTTCCATTAAGGCGTGCCTAGGGTCACATCTGTTTACAAAAACACTGCACAGAAAATCTGGTATAGATGCACCATGACGATATTCAATATTTCAAGAAGAGGAATTCAAATGAACTGGAAAGGTTTTAGCGTTCTCAGAATACTGTGTAATCACAGTATCTTTCGATTCAATCTCTCCGGATCCTTTCAAACTACACGAAAATACCTGGCAAGGGTGTATTTAAATTTGAAATATGGTATAAATATGCTCGTGTTCTATTTGGATCATTAAGGTTGAATACATGAGAGAGTGGGTATCAATTTGAATATTTACCTGATTTGTATCGATGAAATGCCGAGGAAAGCAGACACGAATAAATATAAATGCTCTGCACATACGAATACATTAGATCAGAGAAAAGGACAAATGGAGATGGATTTATTGATTATATGTTTGTCTGATCAAAGAATGTGAACCTTAACGGCCGGAGATTAAATTAATGAAAGTTTTTTTTACTGTGGTCTGCAGGATTTTATGTCTGGCATTGGTGGTGGTGTGGTATAGGTCGCAGTGCCCGAAATGGTACTCGAGTTGAGGTTCTCGTTGTTCCGAACCCTCTTACTACGATGGTGGTATTTGACTATAGTTTAATATCATTTCTCAAGTGGATTACCCTGTATATAATAATAATTTTGGAATCTACAACAATTACCCGACAACTTTTCTTAATATTTTCCTATACCTATCTGTTACCGTTTTCGAAATATGAATCAATTTCAATTTATATCATTTTTTTGAGGACAAAACACATTGGATTTGAATCGCTGAAGTTTAGAACCATTTGGAAAAACGTTCTCAGGAAGTTTATTCCACATAAACGCAATTCTCCAGATGAAAGAGTTATAAAACAGTGAAGTTCGCGGTTTACTGAGTTGAACCTCAAAACTATGAGCAGCCACAGTCTGTCGCGTATTTCTGATATGTACCGCACTTGGTGGAATCAAACGTACTAAGTCATACTCGACCACTTTCCGTGAAAGTATCTGTAGAAGAGAGACAAATCTCCAAGCTGTCTCTGATGTCCAAGGGTATCATGGTGTGATCTGAGCTCCATAAAGCATCAAAATTTGCTGAGGTGTGAACAGTTTTTCGGTTTGGAATAGTGTACAAAGCTTTTGGGAAGCAGCCTTTGCAATTCCAGCGACATGATTGTGCCAAGACATATTGGTGTCCATTTCAACCCCCAACAATATTATCGAAGCAGAAAGCAGATTTGTCGTGGAGAAAACCGATGCCTAAGTTTTTGTGTTATTGAATTGAACCTGTTTTTTTTCGAAATCACTTCTAGATCCTCATTAAAATATGCAACCTCCTGCTACCGGTGAAGATGTGCCTCCGTAGCCTATGTCCTGGAATCTGACTGGGATGACGAGATAAGTGTGCTGGCGTCAGCAAAGCAATATATTGTATTCTTGTTTTTTTTCCAATAAGTCATTGATATTCAATAAAATGAGGGTTAGAGACAATATGGAAAGTATTCGAGAGATACTGAAGCTGGAGAGCCATACACAAAAATGGTCCGACAAAACATAGCATCGAAGTTTGGCCAACAAACTCTCATGCCACATACGGTCAAAGGCCTTAGAAATATCAACAGCAACAGCTCTTGATTCAGAAACCATGACCTCTAGAAATATTGGTATCCTTGAGTTAAGAAATACTATGGAATCGAAATTTGGTTTGGAGTTAGGTGATACTTGCAGGCTTCCCACACTTCAGCATAACCTCTGTTACTTTAATACAAGGTGGTAAAAAATACATTATTTTCGTGTCAAAAGAAACACCATGTGTATTAATACAAATTCAGAAAGCTGTTAAAATTTCTATGTACATCATGCGTATACCTAACTAGTTTCGGACTTACGAGCAGTAGTTTGTGGAAATGTCCCTTCAGAATGGTATTCCCATTCGGTATTTTGTGAGCAGGCCATTATTGCTATTTGACACTAACTGTGACATTCTCCTAATAATATTGACTTTTTTGTCACTGCAGAAATCTCAAATACCTTCAAAATGAAGGGAAAAAACTATTCAAACGAAGTTCTTACGAATTTTTTTATTATTTTTGGACAGTGTGATGAAATCGTCAGCAGAAAGGTATCCGAATCTACCGCTAATGAACCTCAAATAATGTATGCGAATGTAGAACAATTTCAATGCACTTAGAAGCAAATTAAGAGAAACCAATCTACGCCCGCTAATTATAATATTAAACCAGAGTCGAATACCAGATACTTACAATGTTTCAGTATACAAATATTTGTTTAAAGAAGCAGGTGAACATATATCTTTGTAGTGATGAATGAAAGGATTTTATTGACATTTGAGCGAAACTAAGGAGAAATGCAAGTAGTTCATTATTTTACATGCATCGCTAGCACTTGCTAACTTTTTCGAAATTTTCTAAACCAAATCAGCCTTATTCCAGAAAGTTCGAAGAATCTGGAGTATGTTTAAAAATATCATCTAGGCAAGGATGACTAGTCGTCGACTATTCGACACGTACTATTCATCTAGAACAACGGTCGGCAACAGGCGGACCGCGAAAAGTCGAACATCGGGCCGGCAAATATTGTAATTTGTTAGTATAAAAATTATAATGCAGATAAGGTATACCATACCTTTATTAATTGAAGTAATATTTTTAAACCACCTAGAATTCAACTAAGTATGTACTTTATTTCAAGTTGCCTAGTCAACTTGTTTTACAAGTACCTAAAACTGATATGGTAGTAGGCAGGGAGTAGCAGACTGTCAGTAGTAGCGCAAACCGCGGAGCAACCATTGATTTGTTTTGTGATTTTTCGCGTTTTCATAATATTTTCGTACCTATGGATTATAAAAAGCGTGGAGTGGAACTAGGAGGTTTCTGGCAGAATTGACTGAACAATATTGTTTTACGCTGCCTAATAGGCCTCAACCGGTTCCATTGTGCCTTACATGCAATTAAACTGTCGCGATTGTTAAAAGTGGAAATTTGAAGCGACACTACGAAACTACTCATCAGCAATTCCACAAAAACTTTCCTCTTGGCAGTCAGGCTCGTAAAGAAAAAATCAGACATATTTCAGTTCTTACGAAAAGAGTACAAAATTACTAGTTCGTTGCATAAGCGAGCACGAAAAATACACAGAAGCAGCGCTACATGTGCTGGACGCTTAATAAACAGCAGAAACCATTTGTAGATTCTGAGATGGTAAAAAAATGTATGTTAGAGATAGTCACGGCACTTTTTGAAGAAAAAAAGATGTCGCTGCGTTACAAAGTATTTCATTATCAGCGAGAGGTAATACACGAAAAACGGGAATTTTTGCTGATGATATTAAAGACACTCTTCTTGAACTCCTGTAAAAGGCACCTCGCTACACCATAGTACTTAATGAATCATGCAACATGGTTGATGATGAATAAATGTCTATTTTCGTAAGATTTCTTGATTTCGAGTGTCAGATTTTTAGGGAAGAGTTGCTAGCAATATTGCCGTTGAAAAGTTACACTCGAGGAGAAGATTTATTCAAGGTCATTGATGAATTTATTACTAAATCTAACATAAGTTATGATAAAATGGTGTCGCTTTCAACTAACTGGGCCCCAGCAATGACTGGCAAAGAAATAGGTGTAGTAAAGAGAATCAGGGATAAAAACTCAGGCCTAATAAGGTATCAGTGCGTAATACACCAGGCAGCCTTTTGTGGAATACTCAGTGCTATATTGTGTGATGTAGAACTTGGTCAAGTTGATTTTGACTGCAACACGACAAAATGTTCGTTGGCTAAGTGAAGGTTAAGTTATTGACAGTTTCTGGCTGACAAAAGAAGAAGTAACCTCCTTCTCGCAAAACTTAGATGAGGAGGGAGCCAGAAAGCACAAACACGTAATATACTTGTCGTAGCTTTTGAAAAAGATATTTTGAAATATTGAAATGCGCTAAAAACAGAATCACAAGGAAATGGAAAAATTAATATGTGATCTGATACAAAACGTGTCTACTTTACGTCGCAAGCTGGATATCTTTGCAAAATATATTGCAAGATAGGAATTTATTCGTATTCCGACTACTCATTATTATAAAAAAAACTCTGAAGAAGACATTGCAGTGTTTGTAAAACTTCTGACCGATCTTAGGAAAGACTTTGCTACAAGATTCCAAGACTTGGCAGAGATGGGCAAGCTATCTCCGTTTCTTAAATCGTCATTTGGAGTTGATGTAGCAGCAGAATGAACAGATGTGGCTGCTAAAGGCATCACTTCAAATAGAGATAATTGATTTGCAAGATGTGTCTTTGCAAATATATAAAACGGTGTCCACTGAAGAATTTTGGATCAAACATGTTCCAGAAAAATATTTAAATTGCAAGAAATCGGCTATAAATTTGGCCACTATGTTTAGCTCGACATATGTATGTGAAACATCTTTTCTGAAGAATAATTTTTTTTTAAGTAAATATCGTTATACATTAACAGACGCCCACCTAGAAGACACACTATGAATTTGCTGTTCCTCTCGAGAACCAAACAATTAAAAATTGGCTCAAGACGTCGGTGTAATTTCTCACATTATTTTTAGGTCTTATGTTTAATAATTTGATTTGAAACTAAAATAATAAATAGGTAGCAATTGATTTTTATCAGTTGTTTTTTTCTGGACTTCGTAAAGATTTTCCCACAGTTATCTGACCCCACCTAAAACTATTTGCCGATCCCTGGTCTAGAATATTTGTGAAGTGTTCGTTGAGTTCTTAGGCGATGACTCATCACTTGTTCATACGTTCCTGGTTTTGGAAAGAGAAAGCAACCGTTTATAAATGGGCGGTTTGTGTTCACTTGCCGCATTTACAACGATATATCAGTATATTTATGCGAAATCTATGCGATATTTTCAAATAAACATGTGCCAATATTTTATGGGTAGATGATGTTCAAATTCTCAACCAATCGATCATTTTCCTCCAATAAAACAATATATCCAAGAACAAATATTCTTCACAATCACCACAACTTCAACACTCTTCTTGAAGTGCGTTTCAACAATCATACGTTTTCAGGAAATTATTAAATCAGTGATCTTGAAGATGATAACTTGGTGATCGAAACACGTATCAAGGTGTTGAAATAACGGTTTGGTGTTGGTGAAAAACTCCAGTAAGCCTCATTACTACACCACCACTACACTATCATAGACAGTGTTATTAATTTACATCAAGTAACGGGTCAGTCCATTCATAACTCTGCGATATACTGGGTGACGGGAATTCTGACAGGATAGGTCGACATTCTTCAACTTTCAATGTCCAGGTAGCGGATTGTCGAGGAATAAGAAGCCAGAAGTGAATATTATTGCTAGATATTTATTCATTCGTTATGGAGATTTATTTATAAAATATATTACACAGGATATCTACACTGTACAAGAATTTTCTTTCCCTAACGAATAAACGATATTGATAATAAATTAAATACAATACATTTACAAAGGATAAAACTATATATAGCACCAGTCAAACTACAAATATACAAGAAAATCTTTTAGAATTTACATATAAATACAAAACATACCCAATAATGAAGGAGGTAATACTTGATGAAAACATTTGGTTCAGGAGGGCTTTTTGAAGAATAAAAAATATCAGTGTTTCAATTTTAATCTTATGATGTTCTGTATTATATATCTGTCTCACTATCAATGAAAGAAAGTTTTAATGAAGAACAGTTGAATAATTCATATCTCTGATAACTCGGATAACACTTTGTAGAAATCAAATAAAAAATTATTGACATTTTATGGAGTTTGTGTATTTTGCCTTCCCAAACCACATGAATATAAGTTTTTTCATCATGTGATCTTATAAACAATGAGGGAGAGGGTGGGTATAATAATAACAACAGTAGAAACTACGTGGAGTAGTAGAAGAAACAGAATATCAAAAAGTGCTTATATCTACTTGCATCACAGACCATAACGCGGCGGCAATTTGAAACTTTGTCTTTTTCAGCATCAGTTTTCCGCTACACATTTTTTACTTAATTTATGCCTAAACATTCGAGAGTATTGGTGTATAGTTTTCAAACACCAGTATGATTGATTGTTCTTGAACTATCACAGAAAATTGTTTCTACGTGACATCACATAATGTGTAAATATTAGATTTCATCGAATTCATCTGTCGATAGAAGTATTTTGAAACTAATAAAATATTTTAAAATCTATAAAAAGGTCTTCAAATTCAAATCTCTGCATGTCAGTTGAATTGGGAAAGTTTCTTGTTTAAAAATGTTTATTGAATTATAGCAAATGATCAACTATAGTTTTTTTTTCAGGAAAAAATTATTCCCAGAGATATTCGCCCCTAATAGTTTCAGTGGGTTATTAATATGTTCAGCACACTTTACATCTGTATTTTTTTAAAGTACCTATTATATGGGATATTTTGTTGTAAAACGGTCATTGAATACACCAACCTTCGAAAAATTTGTAAGTATTGAACTAGATACTAAACTTTCAAAAGGGAGAAAATGTAGCATGACAACTATGAACATCTAGAGGTGCCGTTCTAAATGCTCATAATTAACCCATTTATCAACTGCCATCTTCAAATTAGATATGATCTAGATTATGGCTTCTTCATATTTTGAATTGAAAATTTTATTAATATTTTATAATCTGATAACAATCTATTAACTCACATGAGAATGTTTAGATAGGTACAACCAGTTTATAATTTTTCCTGTATGTCCCTATAACGAAATGAACTAGATTAAATATTTTGCCATCATTATCTTTCACTATTTACAGAGTTCCCACGAATAGACTCATATTTGAATAGGCTTGTATATGGAAGTTACACAATAAAGCCAAGGGAACATGACATGTTTATCCACGACCAAATTACGGTTTTCTATATAATACACAAGTTACTGGATCCAGTTACCGTCGCATTTCCAATTTCTCTATTATTCCAGGTTCAAGCTAATAAATAATAAACCAACACTTCAGGCTACCCGGGAATAGAATAACAGAAATATGCGTCGGATGCAGGAATGAACAATTAAACTCTCGAACGTTTCAGCAAAACAGTCGTACTTGTTTAAACGTAACACATATCTTTCAGTTCGTTTCAACAGTGTTCGAACCTCTGGCCAGTCGGACTAGTAAAAACATGACTCGAAAACAAATCACGGAAAATCGTCACTCAGAAATAAAACTGTTCTGTGCACGAGACTACGACTCAGCGGTTGAACCACATCAACAACACTGATAACACAATGACGATTCCACTTGAAGAATATGTTGCAGCAGAGTTGAACCTGCTCAGACTCAAAGATTCTTCTACTGCAGGACTGCTGCTTCTGGAGACTTTGCTTCTCGCAGCGCCCTCTATGTGATTGCCGTCCAGTTCTATGATTGGTGTACCGCCGGGCCAACCTTCGGTGCTGTACTTCCTATAGTTGCATTGATCGATGACATGCTTCACGTATGGTTTTGATATGTTTGGGTAGTGTGACTCTTTATCGGTACCCTGAAACAAAGAAAAAAAAACAGTTGAATTCGTGTTCTATAATGAAAATTCAAGTCATATTATTTGGATATGGTTTGATCAAATAGTACACTAACGAGGCAATGGAAATATGGTCGAATTATATGTGTAATGTTCCAAAAACTATTCTTGACATCTACCTCTTGGTGCCCAAGAAACGGATGTAGGTTATATCCAAAGTGAGTGGGTCTATTCGACTCTCCACCGCAACCCGCAAGGGATTTTTGTCACTCACACCTATTCACACTCGACCAAATAAACCCAGCTTCTTGACGGAGCCGATTTGTTTGTATGGTGAGGGGTCTTTCAGGTCAGATGCTAAGAGTACGGCTCTGCCGAACTCTAAAACCCTGATTCGGTCCCCAGTGGGGCGGGCCTGAGGTATGTGCTCTGCTGTTTCATTCAGGCCTGTAGTCCAACAACTGTGTGGAATCAAGCTTCGAAGGGCGAATAAATGCCTTGGAGTGAGCCAATCCTGGAAGATTCTACTAGAAGTCCATAAATCTTCTTGCCACCCAGGTATTCAGTCTTTGTTTAGCAAAGCCTAAACCGACGCTAATGACAGGTTTTGGTCCGATGAAGCTGCTTGCAGCACCTTCCTTTGTAAGGGAGTCAGCAGCCTCATTGCTTTCCAGGCCAGTATGTCCAGTATAGTTAGTCTTTGACTGTTCTGATGTTTATTGGTTTTTCAAGTGAAATATCAATGAATATATATATATATATATATATATATATATATATATATATATATATATATATATATATATATATATATATCTCGATGATTCAGAGTATGTATACCAAAAAATATTTTTCAGAAATAGAAATCCAATTAAATTAGTTATAATCAGATTAGCATCATGAACCAAATGAATTGCAATAATGTTCCTGAATACAAGTTGCTTTTATTTGGACACTGACCAGTTGAACACTTGAACCACACAACAGTGGTGCTAATCTGGTTCAGATTAGCACCACTGATGAGACCTATGGCGGGACGAAATAGCGCTGTCTAGTGTTGAATCGAAAATGTCTTGCTTTGCAGTGAAAGAGAGAGGACTAATCTTATCGGCGGTCGAAGTAAAAGTTTGGCTTTGCCTTGGGGAGCCTCTCTTATCTTGATATAAGGATTAAGTTCTATGTCGATCCCCTTTGTAAGGAAAGATTTCGATCCTTCTTACTCAGGGTTGTGCTTTGAATATAGTAGAGTCCTACAACGCATTCATGGCTCAGCCTAGCACCACTGATGAGACCTATGGCGGATCGAAATAGCGCTGATGTCGCTGATGTAGTTTACGACAAATAAGACGTTTTGTACATGAATCGTGTTCTATTACGAATGCAATATTCATATTCATCTTTTTTAATACATTACGTGTGTGAATTATGATCACCGAATACTATAGCCTCAAAATGAAAACTCCTTCAGGTAAAGTGTTTACATTTTGATTAGCTGAATGATCAACAAATAAAATATTTGTGAAATTTAATTCGCTGTTTCATAATGAAATGAAAACATCAACTTTTCAATTACATTGAGCAGAACTGAAACGCATTTGTTCTTGGGAAATAATATGTCAGTCAGGGCTTGAAGTTTTTTTTTAAATCATGTTCTAAAATCAATTGTGATAGTTGCCGATAACATCTCAGATGAAAAACTGAGGATCTACAATTACCCCATTGTAAAATGATCAGCTGGAATGAAATAACGCAATGATTTTGATTATGTGCGATCAGCAACTGAAAGCAAATCTCTGTTGTCATATTGGTTGAAGAATACATCAGGAAATAAAAATAATTTGACAATTCATAATGAAAATTTTTGAAGTAATCGTGCGTCAGCAAATAAAAATCAATAATTTAATACGTCGATTTCTATCAGATATCTTTTTCAGTACTTTCTATAAGATATACAGCTCTGCATTTGTTCTATACATTAGAATATGAATAAAAATGCCTTGGAAGCTGGGTCGTCATGTTGGTGAACAAGAGATGAGTCTAAGCCTGGTGAAAAACACCAGGAAGGCAAAAAAAAAATTTTTTTCATTCATACCGTATGGAAATTAATTTTTTGGATGTGTTTGTGAAGTGCTGTGATTTTAATGTTTCATGATAGTAATGAAAATAACTTGATAAAGATTATTATTGAATTAGAATTCACTGATGCACACACGTATTGGCGAAGAAAGTCTCACAAACTATTGTTGATGCTACATTTACTACATTCCCTGAAAATTCTGGTCTAGGAAATACATCAAATATTTATGATAGTAACTCTTTCATTGTGCAGACGTTTACTTATTCTATCAAAATAAACACTATAGAATTTTACTGTGGATTCATTTGCAAATGAGTTCTCCACTTCAAATGAATTGAATGAATGCACTGAGCGGCAAGAGAATTACGAATAACTGAAAGTTACGCTGATCTACTACAAAACATATTGAAATTAAACATAACCTGGTAATTAAATTGATGGTAAATTAGTACGGAGTAATGAAGTGTATGACTTCCCATAAAAATCTAACGTGTATATCTTCAAATTATTCACTATACTACTATACTATATTCACCAATTTCTTTAAAAGTTCTTTTAGAGATGCATATTGTTGAGCAGACAATATACTCGCACATACTTAAAATCAACATCTCGAAGTGGAATTTCGAAAAATTCACCTCTCCTAATGTTCCTGTACAGTAAAACAATGACTTCGCTGGATAATACCATGATGGACATTGGTTTATATCCGACAAACATTTATGCATTTATACAGAGGCTAGTCTTGCAGATGATTCTCCTTCATCCAGCAGCAGGACCATGTTGCAAGTATTCAAGTAGCTCACTTGCAGACCGCGGTTTCGAGCTATTACCCCTCCTCAGTACAGGAAAGATTCGAGTCAAACAACAGTGTGTCTGGAACTCGACCAATTTCGAACGTGACTCGACTCCATGTATGAAATCTTCGTTTGAGAGAAACATTTTCTTACCAGAAATAGTTCCATGTTGTGAACAAAGCCTCAAAAGCGATGAACCGTTTACATTCGAGTCTCAGGTATTGGATGGTTCTTTCTTGCAGTGATGACGGGCCATCCCCCAAAAACGGATCTGTTGGTGACATACTTGATTGAGTGAGGTAACTTGTAAGTATCTGTCTGATATAATTCAATGTCCATTTCGGTATTAGCCAAAGAAGTAGTTGTGTTTCAGCAGATGTTACTTGTTAATGAACGTCGAAAGAGGTGAATGTTCAGAAATTTCATTCCAAAAAATTCATTTTCTCGATTTATTAATGAGTTCAAAAAATTAAGGTGTTGGTTTACGACGTCCACACAATGATGTTGAAATTTATTTCTCACATAAAAATACTATAAAAAGAGTACGCTGAATTACCCGTTAAATTCCTGCATTTGGAAATTCAATTTCAACACGAAACTCTCATCCGCGATTATTGCATAAAAAATTACTTCCAGGATACCCCGTGTCGCCCGAAAAACACTAGAATATTTCATTCCTTTCCGGCATGTAATTTCAAACGGCCATTTCATATCTTTCTTTCAAAATTTCTGAAGCGGAAAGACCCATTGAAAATGTTCTACACAGAGTATGATTACCAACTCGACTCATAAAATATTCGAAAAACAGTTGACAACCTCCGAGTATCATCCTCTAATTATTCACAAAGCGTGTGACATTCCACTCCCAAAAATAGAACGACACGCACAAAGGACAGCCTGGAAGTTGAAGCGGACAACTTTTAATACTTCCCTCGTGACGACAACTTGATGAACTTTGACCCAGATAGGGTTTAGGGATTCATACCTCCACTTGAATGTATGTAATTAACAGCAAGCATTTGAGCAAGTGCCATTTACATTATTTAATATCCCATTAGTGGGGAAAATAACTCAGAACGGTTTCATTGACATGTTGAATCATTTCGGGTTTACTTCTAGTCATCCGAATCAAATAATAAATGAACTCACATAATCTATAGAATAACTTTCTGCACACTAGAAAAATATTGTCATTTGACGCCCGTTTTGCTAACCAAGTTATCATCAGGAGATGACTATCAACGCCAGAGGTTTCAATTCTACTCATCACCTCAAATTTGAAATATTGTTGATTAGTATCAATTGACGTTCACTGTATTCATTGAAATAAAAAATGTTAATTAAAATTTGTGTGATAATTCATTATATTGTTACATACTATAGTGTCCACTTTTAAAATGTGAATAATAGATAATTTTAGGTTCCCATATTGCCATCGAGAGAAAGAGGAATCATATGCATAATAGAGGAGACTGACCAAATATGGAATAGTATCCCTAATATGGAATACAGGCATTTCTATCAAACGGAAAGTGACACACGCAGTAAACAGTGTTTGTCTCTTTCTAGCCACGTTCGCGCGTACAGGTCACAACATGTCAGTCGAGCAAGCCCTTTCGTCACAGTAGCAGTGTTATGTTTTGCCGCTGCCGCATAACTTTCTAAGGTATGTAAAAAACACGTATTTTTCGCATCAAAAATTGCACACAGTATTGTTGTTATACCTTCTAGACTTTGTTTAGATGTTCTTTTGTGGGTGTTAGAGGTAGGTTTTTGATTATATTTACTTATTAAATATAAAAATACAAAAGTCAGTTTTAAGTCTTTGGAAAATCCAAATATGGACAAATCATAGTATCCAATTATGGAATATTCCATAATTGGTTCTTCTAAGTATCAGCAGATTAGATGATTGTGTTAATTATAAATTGAAAGTATTTTTCAATTTTTCATCAAAGTGGCTGGCGTCATCCTAAACACGAAACGAAAAGATTGGAATGCAGAGGACATGACGCAAGCTATTAAATTAGTAAGAGAGAAAAAAATAGGTTGTTTTAGAGCTGCAAAACACTTTGGTGTGCCGAGGTTTACCTTGTTTCGATTATGCCATCAAAACGAACTACCGCCAGAAGAACCCGCAGCTACTACACTTGGGAGGACAACTGTTTTAGGGACAACTCTTGAAATTATTTTGGGAGACTAAATTTTGACAATGGAGAGCAAATGTAACGGCTTGACGAGACGCGATGTTCGAAGAATGGCGTACATGTTGGCAAGACGTAATCAGTTGAGAAATCCATTTGATGACACGGAATTGGCTGGAAAGAAATGGCTTATGCTATTTCATAAGCGCCATAACGACAAACTATCACTGAGAAGACTAACTGGCACATCTTTTGCTAGAGCATTTCGATTCAGCAAAGAAAAAGTGGACACATTCTTTGATCTTCTTGAAGGCCTTTATGCTCAAGAGAAATATGGTCCAAACCGCATAAATAATGTTGACGAATCTGGGCTTACCGTAGTACAAAGCAAGATACCCCAAGTGGTTGGCTATAAAGGGAAACGGTAGATAGCTTCACTAACCTCAGGTGAAAGGGGTTCATTAATGACAATTGTTGTTCCTATGAACGCTACTGGTCATTTTGTACCTCCCTTTATTATATTCCCTCGCAAAAATATGAGTGATCAGCTAATGAGTGGCAGTCCCTCAGGCGCTGTTGGCATTGCACATCCGTCAGAATGGATCCAAATGAACATATTTACAGAGTGGTTCAAATATTTTATCAAACATACCAAACCTACTCCAGAATCGAGAGTATTACTGATTTTAGATAATCCTAACATCGATAGTGATAGAACTTGCTAGGGAACATATTCTAGACATTGTGTCCTTACCTCCTCACACAATCCACAAGCTCCAGCCACTAGACAAAACGTTTATAGGACCTCTCAAAACGTATTACAGTGAAGAAATACGAATGTGGATCAGAAACAACTATAGACCACTGAGCCCTTATGATATTGTGGAGCTATTTGGTAGGACTTATTTAAAAATACAAATGGGTGAGATAGCAGCCAACGGATTTCGGGTTACAGGCCTATGGCCGTTGAATTAAATTTTTTTTACTGCGGTCGACTATCTTGCTGCGCAACAAGATGCAGTTAAAGATGGTTGCACAGTCGACGTTACACCAATGACAAGTTCCCAAACTTTAGAAGAATCGATGGCTAATCTTAGAACATATGATGATGGTGAGCCTTCAACTGAAGTTTCTACATCCAGACAATATACAAATGTTGAACCTGTGCCCTCAAATTCCGGATTTTCTCGCAGTAGTTTAAGAACTTGTTTCTCCATATGACATCAGTCCAGTACCAAACAAGAAAAGGAAACCTGATATAGGAAGAAAAACATCTGTTGCCGGAGTCATCACGTCTTCACCTTACAAGAACGACCTCATAGAAAATATTAACAAGAAAGAAGAAAAATAAAATAAATGTCAAAAAAAAAATCAAAAACTGAAAGAGGATAAAGCAAAAGGAAAAAAGCTAAGAGAAAAGATTAAGCCTAAGTCAGATTCAAATGATGATGAGGAGATGATGCTGTCTGATACAGACAGTGAGCCCGATGCCTCCATACAGCTCCAGACTCTGATTCGGAATGTATTTTCTGTGTTATGCTGTTTTCAAATGATACCCATGGGGAAACATGGGCCAAGTGCCTCATGTGTGGGCTCTGGGCGCATAATGATTGCGCAGGACCAGAGTCTGATGCCTGGATTTGTGATTTTTGCAAATAATTTGTGCTCTTTTCTATATTATACCAATGTTTCCAAAGAATATCATTTAAGTTAAAGTTAAAATTTCATAGTGTTTATAGTATTCCATATATGGGGTACTTATTCCATATTTAGATACCTTCATCATTATTTAATTTTTTATTTAAATTTTATTTGAAATTAGTCAATGTAACCAAAACTTGTTGGAAAATAAAGCGTATATATATGATTATTATTAATGACAAAATGTTTTCTATTTGTAATGTTTGGGCAAATTATGTGTAATAAACAAAATGGTATTCCATATTTGGTCACTCTCCTCTGAACTAATTATTTTATACTTGAGTTAAAGAATCAGAAACTTCACTATAAAAGAAAAGCATTACAAACTGAAACAGCATCACAGAATCAACAACCAACGAGACCTTTCACAACTACGTTATACCTTATATTCCAGGCCCACCTAAAAAGATAAAACGAATTGGCAATGGATATAAAATTAGAACTCTATAGACATAAAAAAAAATACTAAGAGCTATAATTCCATATACAAAGGCCGGTAACACGGAACAAAAAAACAAAAAATTACATTTGTAATGTATTTTGTTCTTGTGGAAAAAAACATATTTGTGAGTCACCAAGATGATTGAAAGTGTACGAGAATGAAAATCAGGAGTAGACAATTATCAGGATCAGAATTGTTAGCACACGTTTTGGTTGATCATCAATAAATCACATAATGAGAGGCATAAGCTCAAAGAATCAATGATCATTCTTATATCTGGTGGAAAATGTACCTGTATCAAACAACTCTTTATAAAAAGGATCGTTCGATCTGACAACAAACTTCTAATATATCGAATGTGTCAAAAGTCATTCTTCCATTTTGACATATTTCATAACCCTTTTGGTATCTGTGAAAATTTTGAAATGAGATACGAATTTTGAGAAAATATTTGCAAGATTATTCACCTTCCACAATTTGATGAAATAAAAACTAA
This sequence comes from Leptinotarsa decemlineata, assembly GCF_025532065.1. Classification (NCBI taxonomy): domain Eukaryota; kingdom Metazoa; phylum Arthropoda; class Insecta; order Coleoptera; family Chrysomelidae; genus Leptinotarsa; species Leptinotarsa decemlineata. The sequence continues at coordinate 3,740,187 of NW_027412549.1, read as the reverse complement.
TAATGGAGAACTACATTCTGGTGTAGAGAGGTCAAAATTCTAGTTTACCCCAAAAAGTTACGTTTAAAATTCTCATCTCTGAGCCACAATTATAAATTAGCATAAGTTACTGACAAATACGAGTATCACATTTCTTCCTTTCAAAAATATAAAGATTAGAAGTTTGTTCATCATACACCTCTATAAAGTTTTCTAATACAATTATTTAATTTTTCATTTAATCACTCCTAAAAAATATAACCCCTTCAATTTAATTTTTCATATTGTGGAAAATATTGTGGGCAGTAAATCTATCTATCAATTAGTCGCGTTCATTCACATTCGAATTGGTTATTTGTTCAAACAGAAATTGTTAGGTACATCATACGGAAAAGAAAATTCTGAGAAGGTGAACTGAAGAGACTGAGATTAAAAGATATATAATCATATTGAGACACAAAAGAACACAAGTTATTTAAAATAGATCAAAACCAACTTACCGGTAATATAGTGGACTGCGCAGTCCAACATATGGGCTTGAAGGATCCTTTCATTGTCGCGTCTTGGAAAACTTGAAATTGTCTGTCCCAGTCGTATGAAACGAGCCTTGATTCAAGGGTCATCCCAGCAAGCTCTGGTGGAGCTGTTATTCGGATTGGATTTGAACCCCTGGAAACAAATAGAAAATTATGATAGTAACGAATTGATTGATAAAATTTTAATTTGTTTTGTGAGTACATTAAATGAATAAGGAATTGACTATGGTGATGAAGAATGAAGTTGAAGTGAAATATTGTAATGAAAATCGGGATTGACATTTTTGAGTTCATTTGGAACGACTATAACTATTATGAAGGAAACATTACTTACGGACTAAGTTCTTGAATTCCCAACGAATGCAAAACTGTTGGCAAACTGGGCAAACTGTGGCAAGCGGCCAGGTTTTTCTGCTTTGGATAGTAGAGTCCCATCACCAGACAAGTTTCTTCTCGACTAGTCAAACCACCGAGAGTAATTGCAGATCTTCCAGAACTGTTGTAAGTACACTGCGTTATCAAATGATCACCGGGAGCAATTCGCACTGGGACACCTAACTTTCGGTACTCCTGATAATCAGAGTCAAGATTATCATCACTAGCAATTGGAGGAAGTTCGACACTACCACGAATATGTTTGAGCGCCACTTGCTTGCCAATCTTATGCGTTTTCATCACTACGGCGAACATATTGATACCGGATTCCGGAAAAGCCTGACTAGTGCACGCTGACACACAATGTCCGGAGGAAACAACCCTGTCTTGGCCGGGCGGGATGATGTGCCTCCAGTTCGGATCCATACCTATGGAGATTACTCCGGCATCATGTCTTCTGAGCTCTGGCGTGTAATATAGCCTCAGTCCAGAGCCATCTAATGTGCTGATGCTTCCATCTAGAGGACTAGTGTAGTGGGTCTCCATCAAATAAAATCGGGAGTTCTGTGCGTCTAAGGGGTAGCCAGCTTCGGGAGGGAAGCTAAAACCTTCGGAACCTCTGGCCCAACTGGCGACTACAGTATTGCAGGAGAGAGGCGGGGCATGTGACTCGTAACACTGACGACCGGGTTCATCGGCCAATTTTTCAACGGCTGCATTGTCTTGGCATTCGTACAAGACGACGTGTTGAAGGCCATTACCGCCGTTGATGCTTTGGAGAGGTTCGTACTGAAACAAATGAGAAATTTATGAGTGTATTTTGCCATGATGAAGTTAGGAATGTTCATAAAATGGAGGGAATAAAAATAATAATTTTAAAAATCAAATAAAACACAATTGAGACATCAACATGAAAGAACTTTTTTAAACTGTTTCGGACCTATTGATATTAGTGAATCCAAACATTCTCCATCAATATCTGAAGTACCACGTTGTCCGTTCTTCTATTTTTTTTAATATATTTCGATAATGGATATTATAATTTTCAAGAAAGAAGAGTGTTGTTGAGATTGGTTCGCAATCGCTCCATGGAAATTCCCATGGAAATTTTACTCCATGTTTGTCTTCTGATTTCTGAACACCTTTTTGCGAACCAATTTCTTCCAAAAAAAGTTCAGCTTTCATATATATATGAGCTAAATATCAAACACTCCATAAATCGGGAAAGGATTAGGTTCGAAGTGGTACCAACGCTAAAATACAAAACCCGACCACCACTTAATCCTTATCGAATATGGTCAATTGCTGCTAATAAATGTCTTAATTGGTATTTTTTTAACTGATGTAAAGCATTGTATCAAGTTGCTCATTTGCTTTTGAACTTTTTGAATAATCCAAACTTGTTCAATATCACAATTTTATATTTGCGAATGTCCTGCAGGTATCAAATATTCAATAATTCTTCTTATTAATTTCGTTATTCAGTCCTTGAGGACCCATTTTCTGCAGAATTTTTTGTCATATTTTTTGCCATTATTTTTGCATATGACACAGTGTTTATATTTCATATTTGTCTCATTCACTGAAAATCCATTGTTTGTATATTTTTCATTCATTGTATGAACTAATCTACACGGTCTACACGATCTAATCTACACTGTTTATATTACCTCTCATAATGAATAATTTTGATTACTTCGCCCTTTTACTTGCATTTTTCAATCCTTTGGTTTCCAAAGTTTTCGCGAATATTTCAATACTCGTTGCCATCAATTTTTTCTACGATATTTTTTCTTATGTTATGATTTTGAAATTCGCTGTATTTGACCGGATAGTTATAGATGTTCATGTGTGGCTGTATCCACTATATACCCATTGCTATTTTCTAATATTGGACATCTCGGTGTCTTCTATTACCTTGTGATTTTGAATGTGTCATGAATTGAAATAAATTCGTCGTTGTTATCTATCCTGTCGTCTTTGAATTTAATATTTTCATTCAACCCAACAATTGCTGAGGAATGGATAGTCGGTCACCCTCGCCCGTCAACTTCAAAGCCGCCTATAATTGGACCCCCTTGAATGAAAAAGAAAACACAATTCCGCAATGACTGAGAATTTAAATAACAAAGCGGCATAAAATGTCGCCCGGAGTTGCATCTGGGGGCTTTATCCTACCCATAACGATATTCCCAAATTTCGTGAATCGAGTTCAAAACTAAGCAATTTACATGTCATCTTCCGAGATTCAACCAAGAGACATGTGAAAACGTTGGAGGAAATCTAGGGGGAATTTGAATCAGATGGAACATTGCATTAGTCGTAGTCTTGAATTCATACGCGTCTGGTGATAGAATGGAATTAGGTTATCCTGCTCTGAAATGCATTGTGGAAGTTCTAGGCAGTGTTAGTGATTATTCCGTTTATTGCAATTTCCTTGCCTTACATTGTACTTAGTCTGGTAAATTCTCGGAATTTTCAGTAGATCAAAAGTTTAGAATTGATGTTCCTTTACATATTTTCTAATTTTCATGTCTTTCACGTCAGCTGCATATTTTTCTGACTTTATTTGTGCTCTTTACTTTTCATAAAATTTATATCGTGAATTATGATTGAGACTGTCACATCAGATGAAATACACTTCGAGTAAAATAATGAAGGGATCAAATAATTCCAACACATATATTTCTGACAATTATCTCACTGTTCATTACACTTTAGTTGTACCTTTAATGAAGGCTAGAAGTTCTCTAAAACAACAACAAAAGAGCTAGATTCAATTTCTGGAAAAGGAAAGAAACATGCAACTTTTTATGACATGGGGACTTTACTGAGATACTATAACCTCAGGAATAGGTCTGTTTTTTTTAGTTGTCAATACTGACATCCAGTAGGATTCAATCACTGCACCCACACTGTTTCAGGCTCAAGTACACTATCTGATCGATACGACAACCTGCCCATTTCAAATCATTTCAGAGGAAAATACGCCTTATCATTCGAACCTGCAGCTTCAGTCATAGTTAGCAAGGGAAGGTGATGTATTCCAATAAACTGTATCAACCGAGTATCTAGCGAAATATCTATTCTTGCTGCTATCCCAGCAGTATTTATATTACAAATCTCTATCAGTAATAGAAAGCTGCTTCATAAAACTTGAATTTCCTTTCCGCGCTAGAAGCTATTTGTCTCTCAAGCTTTTGTCTGATTATTACAAATCACAAGTTCGATTCGTGCTAAAAACTGCACAAATATGAAGGGCTCAACACCCAAACACTCTTTATAGTCTCTGCAAATAGTGAAGTGTAGGTAAATCTATGCAGAACTAGAAGTATTAACCGTTACTTTCTTTATTTACAGGAAAGAGAATGTGCACAATGGTACAGTACTTTTTTAAAACTACTTGCTTGAAGCGAAAGAAACATATGAAGTTGTATTTCATGTCTCCACTCTCATTTCATTTTTCACGATGTTAACAGATAAGATGAAATACCAACTTCAATAAATATGAAACGATTCTACATCAATATCATCAATAAATCATTTTCAACATATAACTTACTCTAATCAAGTGATGTTTCCTGGTGATGGTTGGTATTCTGAATACCCTACACCAGTATATTGTTTCCCCAGGTGAAGGAGGTTCGGCTGCGTTATTGCGTAGTTCCCAAATTCTCGCTGTTTCTTCTGGACCAGGAGCATCTTGGTCTGCTCTCTGAACCAGATAGAGCGACTGGCTCCCTCTTGAAGTCATATCATGTTGCGGGAGTGAATTAGGGGCCACAGCTCCTCCCATTGGTTCGGATTCGTGAAAAGCCCAAATAATTCTCATCGTATCGTTCTGTAACAAAACATATTTGTTAGAGGTGAATTTGAGTTGGATAGGGAGATTTGATTCTTCAAAAACAGTACACTGAACTTCATATTCATAATTTCGAAGACTGTTAAAAAGTGTTCTACACGAAAGTTTTCTACGAAAACTCATATAACCTGGGGTCAAATCAGCGGTCGCTTTGTGCGACTTTACTAAAGCATTTGATTGTGTGTTGAATAACCAATAGTAGCTAAAACAGACAACTATAAATAAACGACCTCTCTTATACATTATTAATTATTCGCCACAAAATTGGAAAAAGAAATAAAGAAAGCCCAAGGAAACGCAGAAATTTAGTTTAGGAGAACGATAATCAGATGGTGAATACGAATAAAATGAAATAAATTAGATTTTCCTCAAATATTACTATAATATCAACAGGAGACAGCGTCAAGTTTATGATTTTTGGATCCCATATATAGGTACTGTATATTGCTTCACATAAACTAACTTTGTTAAGAAATCCACATACTTATTCCTTTCCGTTCTTATTATTCTGTATTATTTAAGAAGAAAACAACATTGAAAATCATTTTTCTCAGTGTATCTTCGAACACATATGGCTCCTTTGACTACCTCTGCACGAAATAAGGCTTAGGCGAAAGCAGCTCTACCCAATTACTCTTGTTTACAGAGAATAGAAAAGGGACAGCATCTATCAAACGTGAGCGAGAATTACGTTATGGGCTCGAATACTAAACAAATATTTGTGGAATTTCTTAGGGACTTTAGCGTTTTCCGTTCTCGAATGCCGACGGCTTCCTGCTCAGTTATTGATGATTGATGATCGATGGGTCTGGCCGGGAACTAGTAGTGTTAACGAGAGGATGCGAAGGATGGATGTGAATGTGCTAAAGGAATTTTGTAGATTTGAAACATGGTGGTCAAACCTTTCCATAAATTCACGTTTTCGTTGGTCATTTTGGTAATAATAGATGATCATTATTTCTCCATTCATTAATCATTCAAATTGAACAAAACGTATAGTCATATTTTCATTTACATAATGGTAGGGGACTTTTGACAAAATCATAGATGATAGTACTGAATTTTCGTTGAGTTTGTAAAAAATATGATTTTGAAAAGTCATAGAATTTGTTACAATTCTCAACAGAGAGATCTGTTAATGAGTAATGAGGGGCAAACTGAGAATAAAAACTATATATTTACAATCAGCCTTGATTTTTTACAGAGAATTTTGGGTATTACAAACGGAAAGAAACTGTTTTTCATAACATCATACCTTTGTTGAGGAAGCTAAGTTTATAAATAATGTTTTGAACTAATTTATCTCATTTGATAGACAAAATTCATGAATACGACAACTAACTATAGCTTTCAGTGTTTAAACAAGAACTTCTGGGAAAAGTACTTCTGGGGGAAAAGTGCCTTTGAAAGAACATCATATCAAGTATTTGACAGGCTTTTTTTCTCTTAAACTGTTTCATTTATTTCCTTCTATAACGGCTTATTGACGTCAACTACTTGCAATTGATTAATTTTTCGTTCGCTATGTTGAAACAAAGTTGGGATGAAATTCCTCTCTAGGGTGTCTGTTATTTCAAGAAATGAAATGAGATTTAAACTTACGAATAAAAACGCCTAATAGAGTTTTACCTGATTTCCTGCGGTTTCACGATAAGCATCGACAGCATTTCCGTATCAAGACTTGCCATTTACCTAATCTTAATATACCACAAAAGCTTTTATCTGTCGGAAGTTTCATTTCAGTCCCGAACACTTTTCGAAACAATTAACAAACCACTTAGTGAAATTCTTATATTTCCATAAATAACAGAAAACGCATCTCCACTATAATTAGTGTAATCTAAAATGTTCGGCTTCCGTGTAAAACAAAATTGATAGGTCGTAACTCAAAAACGCTTGCCTTATTAAAATTTTAACGCTCAACGTTTCGCCTTGTTCATAGATGAAGTCAATACCATTGAAGACAAGCAATTCCATTAGCAACATCATCTGAAAATCCCCAAACGCTGATGAGGTGGAGGATGGTAGTTTTGTTTCTCAAAAGATATCGCCTGTAATTTGATTTCTTAGGTATAATTTACTTACATATAACTAAAATATAGAAGGTGTCCCACAATATCTTTCACATGCAGTATATCTGTTATTTGAAAAGATATAAAGATATTTAAAAAATTATTGTGAAGTAGATCAAAAGGTTTATTTGAAAATATCGAGATGAAGCTGATAGTCGCCAAATGGGACTTTACGATTAAATTATTTAAGTAATAAACGATACTTGACTTCATTCTGAATTTGCCACTAGTTATTCGATTTACTATATTTACTTAATGTTGCTGATCGACTTTTTTCATCAATTTAGGGATTGCTTTCCAACAACAATTCGTCTCAGGTGCATAATACAACCCTCCGCCTTCCCTAGATCATTCTATATGATTTTAACAGGAAACAATGGTTCCACCCGCAGAAAAAGTAAATTGGCAATGGAAGTTGTTAAAATGTATTAGCGAAGTACCGGTACAGTAGTTGTTATAGAAGAGATTTTGTTTCATTTGCTGGAGGTTGAAAAAAATATAAGAAGATATATTATTTCGTTCACAACTAACAAATATGTTGACATGCTTTTGATTTATGAAAATTATCATAAAAATTTTCGTCAGGTAGATAGAAAACCCCTAAGTCACGAACCTTTATCTGAGTAGATCAAAAGTTACGAACTAGTAAATATCCATCTGAAAACCATCAGCATCATACTACAGCTAGTTAAACAGAAGAAACAGTACTCTAGCTCAAGTTGCTTTCAGATGGGATTGGAATCAGTAAAAGAACTGTCTGTAGTACGATACTCAGATACAATACTATACAACCATCCTATGTTAAAAAAATAGTTTATGGTCAGATGTACCTATATCGTTTTCAGAAAATCGGAGTAGTGAGTAATGATACGCATTACCAGCCAGTAAAACAGCCACACTGGCGCCTCAAAACACACTTCCAAGGAATTTGAGATATACATTTGTGACGTGTGCTATTTAATGGTCGCATAATTGAACCACATTATTTAGAGGATATTTCGTTAGATACCCGTTATTTCTTGGTGTTTCAACAGCAGACCTGAGCTGCTAAGATATATTCCATTGGATGAAAAGATAATCATGTTGTGGTAGAGCGATAATGCTTTCCACATAATTCTTAATTCATCACGAGGTATTTAAACGCTACCTACGAACGCTAACGGATTGATGGAACAGGTCCGATCCAATGGTCCACGCGCTCAGCGGATTTAACCCCTGTAGATTTCATTTTTGTAATATTCAAAAAGTGTGGTTTATGATATTTGCCCTAATATTATAAACGTTCTGTAAAACAAAGTAAATACCTGTAGCCGAATTACACTGGTAGTTCTTTGAGCTGTCTGGAAAATAATAGTTTTGTACCGCTATGAGACATGCGCGGCTTGTGAAAGACAACATATAACGAACATATATTCTAATACTATCATGTAGTTTCATTTATTACTGCAAAATCGTGTATTATTAAAACCTTTCTTCATAATATTCATACCAAAAATCTTTGCATACACATAATATTTTGAAATTGATAGCGTTCTCTCTTTCTTTGAAGATTCCCATATTTTTTATATGGAGCTGTATAAAGCCAAAACCTTCATTTCCCGAAAACCAATCTATCTTAAAAATATACCACTTTTAATTTATTGAAATATTATTCAATGATTATTCTACAGAACCTCAAGATAAACATAACTGAAAAAGTTCTTTGGCTTTCCACCTCTCAATCTTTATAGAAAAATTGTGGAAAACTTTCGGAGAAAGGAAGAAACTAATCAACAAAAATGCACATAAGTTATTTTCAGTTGCAAAGCGGTAGCCCATCACAAACAACTACTTTCAAACATTTGAACATTGAGTTTTCTTATTCGGTTTGTTACTCCAAACATTCATTATCAAATTTGAAGAGATGTCATTCATAGTGTATCTCTAGAAATTTCTAGGATTGAAAACGCTCGTTGATTACTTTCTTCTTTCTTTGGAAATTTTCACAATATTTCTAAAAAAAGACTAAGAGATTTTTGCTCAAAAACCAATCTTTTCAGAAATATAAGGTTTTTAATAACTCAGTATCCATTGCTAGGAGAACGCCACTGAATTATTACTCCAAAACGTCGAAATTAATGAGTTCGACATTTGTTTGACATAGTTCACCCTCTTTTGCCAACTAATGGCAGTAATAGCTGGCAAATTCATCACCATGACTTGCACATACTTATTCAAGGCTGAAGGAGCTTAAGCAAACGTCAGGGCGGAAAAAACTGACAGTTTAATGGGCATTTAGAAGCGGGAAACATATGTAGGGGTTTTGGTAAAATCTGCCATATGTGTTGTGCAAAGTGATTTTTTCAAAATTTTGTTGATCTTTTCAATGATAAAGATAATTTCAGTAAGATGATCATCTGATAATTTCCATGGTTTACAAAAGGTATATTTAGCCAACTAATTAATTTTCTGAAAGATTTCAACTCTCTCTCTTCAACAAGACTCTTCTTCTTATTCTAAAAAAAAGACAACTTTCACGACTGGCCTCAATGTTTTGATTGGTTTCCGGTTCTGCCGGAAAAATCCGAATACCAACCAAAACAAAATTAATTGATTTTTAATGAACTAACTAACATGCAGGCTCTATGAATTGAGTATAAATTGTAATTTCATATAGTGTATGTACCGTGATTAAAGAGTAAAACTATAAGAAAGTTCAATTTCAGAAAAAACATTAATTTTATAAAGCAATATATACTACATGGCAGTATTAGTATTTACAATTTTTGTCGTATGTGATAAAACATCCACAAATTTAAAGTAGAAGAATTTGTGCTAAAAATTCGGACTTATTCGATGCGTTATTTTTCCTCGTTTATGGTACTTTTTCACTTACTTATATTCCTCAGGTATTTATGTGTATACGTGTCAGGAAAAAAGAGTAATAGTGCTCGTTGAATGTACAAGTGTTCAGAATTTAGACTGATTAAGATGAATATCAACTTTAGCCAATTACGAAAAATTCATTTTGTAGATTTCTTTACATATCGCAACATATCATAGTCTTTAATTGGACTTATGTTATTTGTGATTGTGCGAGCAAAGTTAGCAATATCCATCATAGTGTAATTTAAAACGTCGTAGGCGAGAAGATCGAAACTTTCACATGAAAGCTATGATGCAAGTAGACTGGGGAATATTTCGAATCAATCCACGCCACATAAAGAAGATATAGCAAGAGAAAAGAACCGTTTTTCATGTTTGCAGTGAGATTTATCTTGGACTTCAGAACTCATCAACTTCATCTCGCACTATAAAATAATTCTTTGTCAAACGTAACAACTGATTCTTCAACTTTTGTCAACACAGTTATAAAATGCAAACGAAATTTTTTTAAATAATTATCATAGTGTTATCGTTGTCTACTTCTTTTTCTTCTTTTTACATAGTTTCTTTATTGACCTGATTTGAAGTGACACAATCCTATTCTGTTTCACGAGAAAGGTATAACTCCCTTGAAACTGTACCAAACTACAAATATTACATAAACAAGTCATAAAACATAACTTATGGGTGCAGCAAACTTTATTATATTTCAAAGTACTTTGCATGTGGTGACATAAATAACCGACCACTTATGTAAATACGGTTCAAACCCGGCTCGAAAACCTCAACTTTTAATCTGATTACGGACTTTAAAAGGATCAGTCCATTGTTTCAAGATTTAAAGCTCTTTACATACGATTGAATAAAAACAGTGAGATCCTTGACAGGGGCTGTTCTCTCGAGCAGACATAGTATCAATCTTGTTGACACTTTAAGAGACTTTTTAAAATAGAAATATAAACAAAGTCCCGCTTTGCTGCGCTGGATCTTATTCAGTTGTTTTGTCTCTGTAGTCAAGATGCAAGAGTGCTTGATTATGTCTTTTATACAGCGGAGCCACGGTTGAAAATTTGCATTTTCTCCGGTTTACGTAACTTTGAATGGAATGAGGTTTCTCTAAATTAGGTGGAGAAAATGGTTACTGAAGGAGTTTGATAGTGGCGTGAATGTTCATAAATTTTTCTACCGTTACTTATTATTTTTTAAGAAAGGTATACGGATTCTAATATAAGTTCCATTTCAGTGCAATGAAAATTACTCGATTCACCGGAGAGAACTGATTAAATATCGAGTTACTTCTAAAAACACCGACTTTATTGTATTATGCAGATCACGCCTAGGAGAAGGAATTAGTCTGTATAATTCAATATTACAGAAACAGCTGAATTGGTAAATCTCGTAGAACTAGTTGTATATACTATCTTCAACAATAAAAAATTATGTCGTTACCATGCTTAAAGTGAACTATAAATAGCTTCCAAAAAATTTTAAAAATACTTTTTAATATCACAGCAATTTTATTCAGTGAACAAGTTCATGAAAGCAAATATTTGATTATTTCCAATTATTTGTCTTTTGTTGTATTTTCAATCTTGCAATAAAGGTTAAGAATCCGAATAGCTATAACAAATTTCAGATGTCAGAAAAATTTATCATTATTATTATCAACTCAAAACGAAAATTTCTAACCTAGCTCTTGTCTACTTTTGGAAGTACTCAATTGGAAAATTTAACGACGGTAATATTGAAATTGAAAATGACTCATTTCACGAGGAAAAAGTATGAAACAGCTATCGCCTATAAATCTCAAATAAAAATAAGGCGGATTCATTAATATTTTTGTTTCGTTAATTAGTTCGCAATTTGGATTCTTGATTAAAAAGCTTCCCAGGTAGAAATATCATCCGGGTCTGTCAGATTAGGCCTTAAAGCTAGGCCATATTAACAAATATATTGATTCTTTCCCAGTACAACACAAACGATAAACCGACTGGTAATAAATCACTTTTGAAAGCGAAAGTTACGATTCGTTACCAATTTTAATGAGGGACGGTATTTTTAATTAGAACATGTTCTAGTTTAGGAATATAATTTTGAAATAAATTTTCAATATATTATGTAAGAATTGAGTTTGAAATATGAATAATGAAGAATTTCACACTCAGTACACTTTTTCACTAAAATTTCATCGCCCACTTTTCATTCGAGTGTACCTAGTTCGTATTAAACCAAGATATCCTATCTGTTATTTCATTACTATTGAATCGTTTCAGAGAAAGTGAAGTTTACAGAGCACACATCTCTAATGAATATACATTGTAAATAAGGACAAAAAAGTGGAATTGGTGCCTTGAACAATTCTGTTACAAAAACCTCGTTCACCAGAAACCTTTGTAGGATCAGAAAAAATATGTCAGATGATGAACTGAACAGATACTCAAAATTATATATCAATTTATTGTTTGGGTGCTTCAAAGGCCAGGATGGCTCTGAGAATCTGCAGAAGAATGTACGGGAAAAACTGGGGGCTGAACCAAAAAATGACACTCTGGTTATATACAAGGGTAGTGACACCCTTGATAACATATATGGTGTAGTGACTTGGTGGACAAGAACAAGGCCATTACACGGCATACAAAGTCTGCAGCACTTGAGATCCTACTTGGACTTCCATCACTGCACATCTACAAAGAGAAGCTCGACTGGTGACACACAGGCTAATGCAGGAGCAAACCCCAACCAACCAGTCACACGGTGCAGAATACACGGTGGGAAATAAACAGGCAAATAGTCACAAATAATATTTGTTGTATGTTGTGTATTGAATATCTCTGAAAAATCTTTTTGTTCTCAGATGGATTTTCGGTGACATACTGTCTGCCATGTTTGAAATTGTGAAGATATTTGGGTGAGCTGCAAGAAAGTAGCTCATCCAAATTCTATCCGACTCGTAGAGAAAAGGTTGCCAGTGTAACTAATCTTTCTCTTGAAGATGATCACTTGGTGATTGAAATAGGTATCGAGGTAATAAAAACAACGGTTTGGTGATGGGACAGAACTTCAGTAATACTCAGTAAAACTATTATTTGGATCTATTACTTCATTAAACATATTATTGGTAAATTTCCGAAACGCTCTACATAAAAAGTTTTTTTTTTTTTAATTTGACATTGAAATCATATATTTATAAATGAAATACATATAACATTAAAAATTGAACAATACCTATCACTAATGAAAGAATAAAATAATTCATTAAAACCAAAAAAAATATCAAATTCAATAAAAACTAAAAAGAGAAATTCCATAAGATTCCAGACGCTGAACTCTACGTAAAAGTAGCAACCTTATTTATATAGGATCATATCGCTTTTCCTGTAGAACAGCAAATAAGGAACTCGCGTTCCCTGGGGTTTTAATACGACTTCATTTTGCACGGTCTTGACCGAAGAATCGTCGTACCTAATCCAGCAATTGTAGCCGACGTGGAAGGCATCGGTCACGTAGTGTCCAATGTTGGCATTTTTGCCTTCGTGGTAAACGACGGCGAATAGCTTGTATTGTCTCTCTGTTGGAGACTGTGTTTCTGACGATATCAAAGTCGAATCAAACTTCAAGTCAAATTCAAAATCAAAAGCCATGATAATCTTCGTGCAACGGTAGTTGCTGTATTTGAAAAACTTCAGATGCAAACTAAGGATAACGGGAAGTTTGCAGAGCGTAATTTGCTCCCAAGCTTCGACCTTCTCGTTTGTTTTCGTCGAAGTCACTCCCTCTGAAATGTTTTTGGAGACACGTACCTTAAGCGCTTCTCTGACGGTCTTCACTTTCTCAATGTTGAGTGGCAGGGTGAGAAAGGGTGGGTATTCTCAGTAATGTGGTCCACGTTGCGATGAATGCTCGACTTTAGTTTTTACATCATATTTCGGGCTGTAACTTATCACATATTCTACCATCAAAATTGTATCGATCCACAACTATATATTACATATTTTTTAATGGATTTAAGTTCAGAGATAGAAAACTAGATATTTTTCACGATTAATATCATAGTGGTTTAATTAGGCTTGATACATCAATTCACTAGCATTTGTGTCTGGTCAATTCATTTGTAAATTTTTTGAAGTAATCTCCCGAACACAGGTATTTGGAGATGCACTTTTCTTCGAACTTCGAAAGCTTTTTTTGGGGTTTTTGAAAAAAACATCGATTATTACAATTAATTTCCAATATACATTCAGATTTGGGATCTGGAAACCTTACTGCTTTCCAGTTTTGTTGCATTGAACGGTCACCTGAATTCCGAAATTGTTAATTCCATAGTTACTTATCAGTAAAGCTACACACGTTTCTTTTGTGGCTGAAATTTTCGTTCTAAAAACTTTTTCTTTTCCGTTCGTACCTACACCTACATATTTGTAGTTCGGTGCTGCTTCTCGAAAACTTCACACGAACTTAAATTCCGGCCTGTTTATAAATTCCATACGAGCTTTCCTTACACTATTTTTCTCGTTGGCAACCATAACATTTTTTTTTACAAATGGAAATGTTGAGAAACTCGGGAAACTCCCGAAGTCAGTCAGGCGGAGCACAGCCCCGCTCGATAAACTCGTTAAGCGAAAGGCACGATTCATAGATGGTTTTCCCGTATGTGTATTTTCAGTATTTTTCACGAAGTAGCAACTACGTGATACGCCCCAGTTCCGGATTTTTACCGGAAAATGAGACATGTTGACAGAATTCCTAAGACAGAGAATTATTCGGATCGCAGTATCCGATTGTTTTTAAGGAATTATTGGAATGGAAATCCATCAATCAGATTTTTATCTATTATCAAAAATAGAACAGTTTTTGAGAAAGATGAATTTTGGACCTTTCTCTCTATGCGATACTAATAGATAACAAGTTATTGGTTAGAAAAAATGGCTCCATGAATGGAACATCTCAAATAAATTAAAATTTGATACTAACAAATGTAGCATCATCACAATAACTCGTTTGAAGGTTCCTGTTATTTTTGATTATATGATGGATGAGGAAGTCCTCCACAGATATTCTGAGGTTAGAGATCTTGGAGTAAATCACAATAGTTCCTCATCGTTTGCCAAACATATTTAAAATATTGTTGAATCGTCCAATCGAATGTTAGGATTCGTTACTGGACAAACTCGGGACTATAAAATTATATACTACTCACTTGTGAGACCTAAATTGGAATTTGCAAATATAATATGGTCAGGTGAATATTGGTCCACAATCAATGCAGTCGAGAAAATACAAAATAAATAAATATTACAAACAGAATCGTGTTAGGGCTGACTATGAAGTTATCAGATCTAATCAGCTTAGACATGACTTCAAAGTTCTCTCTTCAGAAACTAGGAGATCCCTCACCATGATGTTTTTTTTCATAATGTAATAAACAGTAAGATAAATGCACCAGGAATCCTATCATTACTGAGATTCAATGTCCCTTCCCGTATTACTCATCCATTCCGTTGGTGGTTACAACGAACAGATCCCCTCTCGTGACTATACTAAGACTGACCAATACATGTAGTGTGCTTGTAGATTTAAATTGAACTCTACCTGAAGGATAATATCGTAGAGCAATATTAGATCCTTTCTTGAATACATCTGTTCGACACGGTATACAAATGTATTAGATTTAGAATTTTCATCTGTTCAAGAATAAGTTTTTCTATCCCTAAGCAAATTTACATATATTATTATCAATTTCACAACCATATTCAATGAAAGAGTACATATAGTTCATTGCTATTCAACTTCAAAGTATGTGAGTACGTACACAATCGACTCTCATGATTATAATTATTGATATGTGATGATTATTTTATATTCATTACCCGTGTAATTAGACCTTTGATCTGTTTGGATACAAATAAATAAATAAATATAGTAATCTGCGGCGAATTTTTTACTAACAAAATTAAAATAATTTTTTTCACAAATGCTAATTTCACCTCAATATATCAAAAGTCGAAAATATATACCAATAAATATTTGTTGTTCGCTTATGAAGACTTCTCGAATATTCTTTTTATAGTCGTTTTTTCTACCATTGTTTGAAATAGACTTTACAGCGTGAAACTGACACACATCGAGAATCATCCTGTATAACGATTTGTTTTGCATATAAATATTTCACACTGTTCTACTTCCATACAGTTATTCCGACATTATGATTGGTAAAAAAGCAGTCTCTCTTTAGAATATTCAATACTATGAAATTATCATAAGTGAAAATAAAACTGTATTCAATAAAAATACTCAATTCTAACCACAGCCAATTTCATTTCCGATCGTTTATTTTTATTTGGCCAGTCGTCCTAGTAATCTGAATATGGAATTGGTGTTGAGAAAAGGTTTTTGGTTTCACTAATATTAAATTTAATGATTTCTCGAGAAGATTCCACTTCGTTCACTACTTTTTTAATGATTCAACCGCAAAGAAGCTAACTGAAGTTTGTTGGAACATAAAGCTTTTTTATCAATTCGACGAAGGATTACGTATTTTACCTATTATGTTTCATCAAAATATGAATAAAATGAAGACAACCAATGTAACTGTATTAGTCAAAAAGAAAGTAATTTGTGAGATCTGGTGACGTGTCTCTGAGGTTAACGCATAATCTAAACTCATATACTTGTATTACAAAGAAAAAAGACTTGGTTTTTTGTATGTTTGTTTTTGATGGATGAATTTAAAAAATTACTCAGCCAATTTCAGAAAGTATTCCAACAAACCTCGATATAGATAACTATAGCATTTTCAGCTAACAACTTGGATTATAATATATTTTCAAAAAAATAGGCATCTAGTTGTCAGTTGTTGTTAACTTGTCTAACTAATCTTAATGAACTGAAGTCTATGGAATGGTTTTGTTGCAAAATATGATGAGCTACTGCTGATTTTTCAGGTCTTGGATTATAATATATTTTCAAAAAAATGGGACGTTCCTACGGATGTTGACTATGAACATGTGAATTTCTCTTTGAGTTATCTGAATTATCCGTTTATGAATTACATTGCCAATAAAAATGCTGAAAGTCTATTACTTTATTGATAACCTACACATTATCCACTATCAATGCCACAGAGGCCACTTTTTATCCCTACATTTTCACTGGATTGGAATCTACACGGGTTAGTTAATGCGTTGATTTCCATGTGAACTGACCTATAGCTCCAACAACTAGTTTACCATCAAACCTCCTTACTTCTCCTACGGCTATCATCACTCAATATGGAGTGCACTATGTACCTACTTGCATTTATTTAATTGCCCATACGCACTTCATACATATGATATGGAGGACCAGAAGTTACGGGTGTTCAATTCTTTTCGTTGAATGAACATTCTTTTTATATACAGCATGAGTCTCATTCATTTTACACTTCTGTGTTTCTGAAAAACATTGAAAAGAAGAGAATGAAACCTACTGAAAATTAGTCAAATAAAAATTTTGGAGTAGTGTTTTTTCTGCACTTTTCCGAAAAATTTTATTTTGAAATTCCAGTGAACAGATGTAAAACGAATGAATCACGATATATTTCAAATATCCAATACATCTTCTGCGTGTTTAAGTGTATATCATTTGTGACTTGATTTTGACCCACGTGACTCAAACACACCACAGATCTCTTGAGTCTAACACCGCGTCTAAAGTTCAAACTGTTTTCATGGAAAAAATAAGTACCATCTAATTTTCGTGACTAGTTGTAAGAAAATTGGATCACTACAAATTAACATTTTGGAAAAATGCATGGGCTTGACTGGCAAAACAATCGTTCTATTTTCAAATTTGAGACTATGTTCCCAATGAAATTGCATCCGTGTGAAGCCGGGGTGGCAAGTAACGTACGGAATACTTTTTCGAAAGAATTCGTTTTTAAAAAAAATTGATATAATTAAAATCAAAGTTAATCGAGTGTAAAAATCTGTACGTTCTTTTCGTACAAAATCACCAATAGTGAAGGGTTATTACTAGAACGAATTTCTTCTATATGCATGCAATGAGGAAAATAACCCTGCTTTAGCTATAAAAACGAGACATTTATGAAATGTAATTATCCCTCTAACCACTTCCCAGAGATGATGGTATTGAAGTTTTTTCTGTAAAAATAAATGTCTTCTTTGCTTTGCTCTCGTATAGCAACGACGTTTAATAAGTTAATTGACATTTAACTAAATAACATGCAAATACGTAATATTGAAGCAATTAATTTTCCCATGGTTGTTTGTTTGCATTCCCACATAAGCTGCAGACTAGTTCAGCGACCTGTGAATGACAACAAAATATGAAGTGACCTAACCTAATGAACTCAGTTCTGTTTGAAATTGTATTTGAAGGGTTGGATGAATACTTCAACTGCAATTCCAACCCACTTTGATATGAGAAAATTGAGTTGTTGCCAAAATTTTTTCAAATATCTTATCATATCTATAGCTTCTAGAAATATTCAAATTTATTATGGGTTTACATTGATAAATTAACATTTTTGAATAGATTTTTCATTTTTATTAATTGTTTTCAATATCGGATACATCAATAATTATGACGATTGATTGTAAGACCGAGACAATAGGCTTGAACTATGAGAAATAAGATACATATGTTTTCGAATGAAAATTAGAAAGATATCTAAAGAAAATTGCATTGATTGCTGTTCCATGCCTTGTGGTAGACTCATTTTGATTTTTATTCATTTGAAGTTCTAATTTATCTTGAAAAAAGTTCATCAAGAAATGTTCATCTATCGATGCGAAATTAACATCGAAATTTCCTGCTAAAATCAGTGGCAACGTATAATAGTTTTCTCCTAATTCCTCAGAGCCTACTCGATCGTGAATGTATGCTCGCACATCTCTCTCTCTCTCTCTCTTGCGCCTACAGTGATAAACGAAACAAACCTCTTTCTCTTTCTATCCTGACTAATTTATACCACTTCCGTTCGCCTCACCCGATCACACTTTTTGTAACGCCCAAGGGTGCGTAAGGAAGTTTTACTTCAAAAAAATCTATAACTATAATTGTTATAATGGATGCAAAGTTTCTTCCAATTTGTATTCGAATGAAATGTATGTGATTAATATACGCATTCTTGTGATGAATTTTTATTAATTAAAACTATTTATTTTATAACTTCATAAATTCAGGCTAGTGAAGTTGAAAGGCCAAACGATATTCTATCATTAAAGTAGGACAATTTTAATTGTGTTCTTCACAGAAAGATTACCCTTTCTTGTGCGACTGTAAATTTTGGAATGTCCCTACTCTTTGTGAGTTGATGGGAAAATAGTGAGCCAAAAAGCTTTCTAGAAAAAACTCAGAATTTCATGTTCAATAAAGAAAAAGTCACTTTTCACAACCATGAAAATGAACTAAATTATGCATTTTTCAATTGAATTACTTTTTCGACATTTTTTGAATATTTTTGGGATATTGCTGGGGGGGGTGAATATTTATATTTTGTTGTTGGTTATCATGACTATCGTCATAACGGTGGTCATACGACAAAAGTATTTCTATATTTGACATAATATATGAACTCTTCATTGATAAAGACCTCCTACCAAAACATAAAAACCTACCATCCCCTAATTCTTATCGAATATCACCAATTTTGAACTAAATCACCAAGATCACCTTTAACGCTAGCTGACGAGGAAAATGGAAAGGAAGAACTGACAACTCAGAGGTCACAATAAAATGTAAAATCCTGTCAATTCAGATAAGAACAACAAAAGTATCTTCAGCTATCTATATTTGAGCAAACTATTTATTTTTCAGTGGAAGTTCATTCACATCCAACATGCAAATGAATCATACCGGGGCAATTAATTCTCGTATGCCCGTTGGCGTTCCCACATAGCTTGACGACTTTTATTTGTCTTTTCGAACTGAAAATATAGATATTATAGTCCTATGAACTATGTTCAATGTCTGCTTTCTCATCGTGTTTATTATGAGGTTATAATTATCACAGTCAGATCACGAAGTGAGAAAATTAGTATTTATTTCAAGTGGACTGTATAATTTCGTGAAATTTTCTTCTACGTATTTAGTTCTATAAACATACTGTGTTCATAGGAATAATAGAAATGAATAACATCGCGGATGAGGTGAGAAAGACCATGAAAAAGTTTCCCAATTTATTTTGTTAGCCAGAATACTTAGAACAATTTTACTATTTTGATAACTTTGTTCATCAAGCGGTAAAATGTTTACCAAACATAAAGTTACAAAAACTTCAAACACATTGTTCCGTCAGTTCGATATTACGATGGTGGTATTTCCGATAAAAATGAACTGCAAAGTAGTGAGCAAATTTGGGCTGGAAGTCTGCCACACGAAGATGATTAAAGGAGTTGAGGAACTTCTTTATTTATCCAACTCCGATAAGCCAAAACCTGAAGCCAAGTAATTTTGATTAATATCTGTTCAAAAGTTCCTACAAGAAATTTTCTAATTTCAAGTTTGTTATTGCCTGTGTGGATATTCAGGGATCAAAGAACATCAAAGAGCTCTTATAACTTTTTTCGTTACGATGTAAGTTCACGAAGTCAATTGATACATTTTATGCTAATGTATGAATCCGGAGAAAATTGTTTTTATTCCTGAGGGATTGTTGGAATACAAATAGAATTCGTGGCCGGATATTATGATAATCGATAAACCGATTCGTTAAAAAAGTTGAATGAACCTTCTTATGTTCACTTCCGTGTTCACTTATATGTTCACTTATATGACCCAAAAAATGTAATACAGTTTCTAGCCAGTGAACAATTTTCGTATATTTTCTGCAAGTAGAACAAAATTACTACAAAAATCAACTCTATATACTTACAGTAATTGGAATATCATGGTGATCGCACGTATCCAACCTCCTCCTGAATCTCAGCACAGTGTGAGTGTTGTTCTCGTATCCCAATAAAAGTTGGTAATCCTGGCTGGGATCTACTTCCGGCTCTCTGTCTATTGCACTTCCGGCTGAGTCCTTGACATGGCGGTCCTGTAACAAAAAGAAACAAACTCTATAAAGAGAAATTCGTTGTTGAAGTATTTTTGTAACTGTAGTTGGGAAAAGACGGGAAATTCCTATTATTGCGTTAGGTGAAAAGTTCTCTCGAATATGAAGAAAATTGTACTTTATCGGGGGTGGAATTCATTGGGAGAATTGGAAAAGCTGGTTAGTTTGCGGTGCAATATTTCCACAATGTACTGAAAATATTGGTTTATTATGAAAATGTATGTCTTATCTGATGAACTAGGAGCAATATAAGAATGAATATAACTTCCATATTTGATTTGGAAAAAGGGAGAGCACTAAGTAAGCAGGAAATGTTCGAAACACGTTTTACTCAATAAAGGGTGTTCGTATTTTGGGTTATATTTTAAAATAGTGAGAAAAAAATTAGTAGATAATAATACATTGACCACAATTTTTTTTCCAATTAGTTTTCCTGAAAGCAAAGGGGGAATTATTTGAAAATCGATGAATCCAGACATTTGTTATTGTTTAATATGAAAATAATTGAGCTGCCAATATTATAATAATGCTATCTGAAACTGTTTAGTCTCCAAAAAACACTGTAGCCTCATGGACTTTAATTTTTTTTTCTAGATTTTCAGGAAAGTCATTTCAACAGATATCTTTTCTGTACTACATTTTATAGTCCCTCGTTAGATGTTTGTCATATTATTCTAGATTGATTTTGGTTGTCAAAAAGTTGCTTGCCTTTGTTCATCTGTAGTATTGTCTATAGCTAAAGCCTTCATTTGGTTCAGTTGTCCAAAGAGTAGCCCTATATATGTTTATGTGGATAAATGAACAATTTAAAAATATTTTATCATGACTATAGATACGTTCGGTAGACTTGAGAAGGAATCAAATTACATCAATTGATTTTTTTCAGAAAACAATCAGTAAGACAATAAATGAAGGAGGTGCACCAACATACAAAAAATAATGCGTCACGAAGTGGAAATTAATTACAACTTGCGGCGTCTTCCACATGGTGTAGATGAAGCGAGAATGTTGTTTTTTGCCCTTCACAGTTGGCATACTTCTCACTAACTCGTATTTCAAGACATGGGTCTTTATTGCGCCCGCTGCTTTTTCGGGATAAGCCCAATGGAAAAGCAGGTCGAGTTGGACTATCGCCTTTATCACCGACTTCATTAGGTCGAGAATATCTTATCGAAGGACTCTTTTCTCGTCATCTAACGTTAAAGGGGATTTCTGGGGCACATGTACCGCCCTTTGCCATCCGTGAAACCTCGACTTGCTGAAAACGTAATTAGTGAGTTTGTAATGATAATATGTGAAGGATTAAGGAGGCGCTAGAAACTAGACGACGAAGATTAAAATGTTGTAAAGGGACGATGTCGCGACTGTAGTTGTAACGTGGCTTTTGTAACGACTTAACTGTAATGAAATTAACAAATTTTTTGAAAGTGTGAATAAGTAGTCTTTTTCAATGATTTACTATACAAAACGTTCGATTTGAGAAATCTGAGAATCCTTTGGAAAAAAAGACCTCCACCGTAACCCGCAAGGGTTTATTGTGGCTCACACCTATTCACCCAAATAAACCCAGCTTCTTAACGATGCCGATTAATTTATAAGGTGAAAGATCTCTTAGATCAGATGGAGAGAGTACGGCTCTGCCGAACCCTTACAAACTTGATTCAGTCCCCAGCGGGACAGGCACAAAGTATGTGCTCTGTTGTTTCATTATTTTCCAAACCGACCGAGTCTTTGCATATTATGATGATTCAAATGACAGTGACCTGTAAGAAGGCCTGTTAGACATCGTAGTTCATCCCTACTGTAGTCCAACAACTGTTTGGTACCAATCTTCGAAAGGTGAATAAACGCCTTGGAGTGAGCCAACGACAGGTTCTGGTCCGATGAAGCTGCTTGCACCGCCATTCATTTTTGTCAATTTGCTACCAATTTAGACGTTGCTCGGTAGGAGCCAAAAGCTTCCAACGCCACTTGACTGCCCGAGAATATTTTTATTGACTTGTGGTTGGATTCTTGTGGATATGACGTTGGATTCTTCCAATCTCTCCGCACACAATTCAATACCGTAAATTTTCGCTTGAAATACAGTTGCATAGGTTCCTAAGCAGGTTGATATATCTGTTCTGGGTCTGCGACACAATATGTGGGACTCAATAATTCTGTCACAATATCTAACATTGAATGCTTCTAATTGCCATTCGCCATGATGGAGCGAACATCATCGACAATGAAAATGCGGGAGATATACATATGTGTCTGAATCATAATTTGAAAATTTGCTCGAAAATGAGAAGAATGTTAGTCATAATATCCTGAAAAAACATTCCGATCCTTAAGTACCAAACTGTGACTGTTTGTCCTCAGCTTTTGCCAAAGCTGAACTCAAAATTGAATCTGCATAATGCTAGAAATTGTAAATTGAATTATATTATTATTCATTAGTTTGGGTTGCCGAACCATGAGAATTTTGGATTCAATATACTTTTACTCTTTCTGGAAAATTGTTCCTAGCACATGCGGAAACAGTCTTTTCCGGCTTGAGGTGAGCAGTCGTTTTATGCGCATTTGTAAATAACTATTTCCTAGGATGCGAAATTGGAAAAAATTACTCGAAGGATAATAAAAAAATACGAGCAATGCTTCAAGTTAGTTGGTGAACAAATCATTATTGAGAATTATTGGACATTGGAGAGAAGAAACAAAAATATTATATATAAACCTATTACGCGACATAAGTAGATATTTATTCAACACCAGGTGCTAATTGCTAATTTAACATAATCCATGGAATTTTTAGACGTTTTCATTCACGCATTAAAACTTCATTACCATTTTATAATGGTACATAATTACAATGTGGCATGCAAATGTCGAGACGGTAATAAATTAAAAATAAATTAGTGATGCGAAAAAATAGCAATGGCGGGCTATTTTTAAAATATTACTTAATCCTTCAGAAACACCAAAAAAAAATAATCAGATATAAATGTGAGACAAATGTTGCTGCCAGACTTGGTTGAAATATTTTAGTCATAACGAAAGTTAATGTATAGCGGAATACGAGTCAAAATGAATCTATCAGTAAGTTTTGATATGGATTTTCATTGAACACCAAAATTAACAGATGTATGGAAGTGGAGAAAGATCACGACAAAATTTTTTTTTCTCAGAATCAACTTTAGGTGACAATGGCCAAGTGACATTTTTTCATATGATACAGATGGACCGTGCTACATATAGTTTGGGAGAGAAAGATTATTTCGATGGAGATTTCCGCCTTCTTAATCAGATTGAAAAATTGAATCATCACTGAAAACTCAACAGGCAACAATTTGAATTTCAGCTTTTTTTCTTACGTTATGTGATGGTTGCCTGCATTTTCTGGTTATGCTTCATTGACATTGTTGTTTAAAAATTTAGTAGTTAAAAAGGATCGATAAAATTTATCAATATGGAATTTGGTTGTTTTTTATTATATCAGCTTTTTACGGTTTCTGAAAGTGAAGATTTCCTGCAGATTCACTCTGATCAGTGTAACGATTTTTTGATTTTGAATAATCAAAAACATTTTCTTGATATTATTCGATAAGTTACATATGTTACCAATTATATGGGTTTTCAGTAAACTAGCATTTCTTAATGATACAACTTTCGAAGTTTTCATAAATTTGAAAAAGGTAATAGAAGTGATTTTTATGTGCATTTTATATAAATAATGAAGTATGTTATATCCATATTTGATTTATTTCAGTAGCAGCTTCAAAAATATCCGTCATGAATTATTAGTGTATTATCACCTATTCATTCATCTTTATAAGTGCAACAGTTGAATATTCACATTAGACTAAGAAAATAGCAAAAAAGGTAGATAGAACAAACATGTTACTAAAAAATTTCTAAGTCAGCATGGCAATGAGATTCACTTTTTTTTTTTGAAAATGATTGAATAGTTATATATTCTTATACATTTCCAACCGACAATATAGTATGTAGCCTCTGGAGACACCATACATTTTATTCTATGAAAGAGAGGACATTGGCAGATCAAGATCTTCAGATGATGTGGTGCTGTAAGTTTTTCCGAGTTTTCCTGCAGCTGAAAAAGCAAATGCGCCACCGGAATCAATCAAGTCGCCCCGGAGCGCCAATTAATATTTGTTGCTGTTTTACAATTTCATAATTTGTATTACTTTCTTTTTTTATATATTATATTTTGTAGTTACATTGAAACTAATATTCAAAACCTTTTTTTCCAAAAATCGATACAAACTGAAACACAAGATCTATTTGGCCACCCTGACATCATTTCTGTATTCTATTTTAAGGATACTTTTGGACCGACTCTTATCCTCTATAAAATTACATTGAATGAAATAGTCATAACCATCTCTTGTTAGAGTCGGTATGAAAACGAAGATCTGAAATTGAAACTGATATCCCAAACAGCATTGCTGTAACAAAATTTATTCTGACAGGGGTTGTATTAAACAAAGTACATAAAATATATTACATTGATGCTATCAGTCAATCGTATACGTATCTTTTCGTAATCTATCGGTATCTATCTCGTTCTTTGTTGAAACTATCGCAGTGTTTCCAAGCTTTGAGAATATATTCTTTCTTCATTCATCTTTGTTATTCCTTCCGTGCGCTTGAAATTTTTCCCATAAAAATAAAGCATTATTGTAATTTCTGCTAGTTCAGGCTTCCAAACTGCAAATTGGCTATACCTTGTCCAGCTTTATGACACGTGACCAATGCTCTCGATGTCCTATTTGATAGGTGAAATTCGACACAAGGGTTTTTATAGTAACGTTAACAAAGAATGGTTCATAAAATATATCCAATTGCATGCCTTTTCAGCGCATGGTGGTAATTGATTTTTTATAGTATTGAAAGGTGCTTGAATAAAAGGAAAAACTTTACAGTTCTGACGAAAATCAAGTGTAGAATACTTTAGCACCATATTTTTTTTTATCCAATTGGGAGGTTGGGGTTTCAAGAGTATTAGCTTCAGTTGAGCCGACGCCGTCGATTTTACTCTATTTTTCTATACCGAGATATATTTTGATCCAACAACAATATTGGATAAATCAAAAATTTTATGAGAAAGAGTTAAAAAAGGGGCGACGACTCCTGTTGAATTGATATAATCGACCTTTCTTTAACTTGAAATAACACAAATTAAATAGTAGAATACTGTTGAGAAATATTTGGCTCTATGATTTGAGTAGATGAATTCCTAAATACTTTCAAATTGTGGCATATTAAAAAACAACAAACATACGGAATCAAAATATCTTTGACTCACCTTCAGTATTGACTTCTTATTCATTAGATTGAAGAATTAGGATGACTAGCTCCGCACGGGTTAGGTAATAATGACCTTTGTTTGTCTCGAAATAAGTTTGTTTACAACTAAGGATTTCTGAAAATATGTTAATACCTTTGTAGTTACAGACAACATTAAACAAAAATGCGACCATAACCTTCAAAGTGATTCACTACGTACAACGAAATCAAAACAATTGCAACGTTTCTTCACAGCGCGTGTCACATTGGTGTGTAAGGCCGCTTGAATTTATTTTCTTGCCCGATAATTATAATTTTGCGATAACTCTCTATGAATTAATTTCATTTGAATCGTGTGAATAGATATTATGATCTGTCCAAATAGCTTTCTAATTACCAAATCATAAATGACCATTGTTTTGAACATTGAAATAGGTATAGGAGAAGCTATTATTGACAAATAGACTCACGTGTATGACATCACAGACGTTTTTGAAGACCTACAAAACAGCAGTTTGTAGTGAATTGTTTTATTGTATCTTGAAAATATAAGGCAACGTTGTGGGTGAAAGGTTCACCGCCCCGATTTCTCACGGATATTCACTATTCAACATAAAACATTGATAACTTTCACACGTAACCGTCATTTTGAATCACTCTTTCCAGTGGCGAAACTCCGTTCAGTGATGGAACTCCTTTCGGAAGTTTGGGATTTTGTTGCATTCAGCTAGACAGACATACATATAGATGAGGCAGGGCTCATTGTTTTATAATATGTAGTGATAGTTATTATCAAATGTAGTCCATCAAATGGTAGGATTCAACTACTGCCTACGAATAGACTATCAAATGTAGACACATATCTATCATCTACAAATTTATATATATCAAAGAAATCTTCCCGACACAAAAAAAAATATTTTTTCTTCAAATTATCAGTTTCTTCACCTCTGCGGCGTTCATTCGTATTAAAATAGAATACGGAGATTACTGAATATTTTATAGTCACATCTGTTAACACTGTCATCATTATTAATTGAATCATACACCTTAATGAATCCAATAACCGTATAAACACCCAATTGTGTTTTTATTTTATAAGGCCTATGATTATATTCAAAACCTCATAATTCATTTAATGTGCTACTGTATCTCTTCTGAGCTCTCCTGAAAATAAACCGAAGCAATAAGTAATGATCTGATAGTCAAACTTGGTAATTGCCTATTCTGTAGATTGGATTAAAGATGTAGTGAGAAATGTTGTGGTCACTAGAGGAACTTGATTACAACCATGAATAAAAGATAACTGGATAGAGCTGAAAACTGAACATTAACATTTTATGAATTATTGAATTACTGTATGTAATATGATATCAAATCTCAAGATCGTGAATAGTAATGAAAAATATGAATTTATATTGAAAATAAAATATGTTGATATCTTTGAAAATATACAATTTTTCAGATGTTCACATATGACATTTCAGATGTTCACAATGGTTTTATGACTACCTATATGAATTTAATTTGATTAGATACCTACCATCAAGCAGAATCATTACAGTATTTGCCTTGAGATCAGGAACAGAAAATGTTGAAAAACTCGCTATATTTAACAATGAATGTTGTTTGGAATTGTTCAAGAGCTTCAAAATATCCATAAAGATTAATAATTGATGTATGTAGCCGTTACTACCACGTAGTAACGGCACCAATTTATGACATTCATGAATAATCTCAATAACAACATTCAGTTCATACTCGAAACAGAGTCAGAGAAACAGATAAATTTCTTAGACCTGGCCATTACACACAATCAGAATAAATTTGAGTTCAATGTTTTCAGAAAACCTAGTAGCTATACAGATATCACCATCCCAAGCGAATATTTCCATCCAGACAGTCATAAATTAGCAGCCTACAATTCAATGTTGCACAGAGCATTCTCACTGCCTTTGTCTGCTAACAATCTAGCTATGGAAATTGATATAATTACACAGATAGGTCATAATAATGGTTTCAACGCAGATACTATCCAGAAGTTAGTCAGGAAACAAAGCCGGAAATTCACTTACAGATAAATATACCCTCAGGTTAAACAACCTGAAATCAAAAAATGGATAACGCTATCATATTTTGGAAAAAAACAGAGATAATTGGGGGTTTCTTCAAAAAAACAATGTGGAAGTGGCATTTATACCACATGCCAGGTTATCTCATTTCCTTTTCCATGCCAAAGATAAGGTGGAAAAGTTGGAGAAATCTGGAGTTTATGAGCTTAAGTGTCCGGAGTGTCGAACAATGTGGCCTAAATTTCCAAAAACGGTATGCGGAACATGAAAGGTTCTTTAGACTAGGAAAAAATGATTCCTTGGCAAACCATTCCTTGGTGTGCAACCACAAGTTTCCGAATCTAGACGATACGGAAATTTTGCACTATGCAAGGTTACAAACTCAATTATTTAGAATCCTTGGAATTTCACAAGCATAAACATTGCGGGTGCAACCTGTTAAATGATCAAATCGATTTAGTTTACTCGCTGGTTTTTAAATTGGCAGATCCGGATTGTAAACTGTAAATTAATTTACTCAATCAAGCCAAGTACCTCTATTAGTACCTACAGGGATGGTAAATAATGGCTAATGTAATGAATCATTGTCAGTTTATTGTATAAGTTTGAAAATGTCCGCATAGGACGAAACTGCAGTAACGTTAGTCACAAATGAAAGCGGTAAAAGTTTCATTTCTCTTTTCTCCATAAAGATTTATTATGAAAAAGAAGTTGCAAATATATAATGTAAATAAGATAAGAAATTGCCCATTTCATAGTCTGTACAAAAGTCAATTGAAAATTTACTAACTGAATGATTATGGTGATGATTCAGGTTTTCGTTAGACAATTATTCTTTCATCTGTTCTATTTATATTTGCCTTATTTTTGTGGAAAAAAATTTGTAAATATCATTTTGCGAAAAGATGTAATGAGAAAATATTTTTGTTTTTCAATATTTTCTTGAGTAACATCAAAAACAATTTAAACGATATCAACTAATTTCGGTTTTTTCCGAATATCCTCGAAGCTAATCGAAATTTTGTAGATTTCAAGTTATTTGCATACGCTCTGAAATGGGCAACTTTGATTAAATCCACTTTGTATCTCTCAAGCTTTTCAGTTTTCCCATGCGCTTTCCTTATTTTAAAACACACCTTCATCAAGAAATACCTATTTCAGACACAGTTTGTGAGAATTTATAGTCATGTATCGAATATTTGTGGTGCAATAATAGGGCAGTAAATATAAGTAAATTAACAAAACTGCAAAACATGTTTTGATGGAAAAAAAATGTATTGATATGAATTTTTGGTGTTTTGGCAGTTTTGGACGTTGAGGTCCATTCGAATTAGGAGGCCAGTCATCTATACTCTTTATCTATCATATATTCAATAATATTTTGTGGCGAGAGAATATTTAAATAAATAACGTCTTTAATTGTTCAAATGTTCTACGACGAAGTTTTCAACATATATTTCTGAGAAACATAAAAGTTATTTCACTTTTGATCCATTGTGACTGACATTTTTTTGAAAAAATCGAATGAACAAAACCTCGATAGCTGAATTACGAATGAATTACGCTGATATAATCGTATAATTCAGCTGAACAATGAAAAAATCTAGCCGTAATGGATTTCCACGAGACCGCATTATGACCTGAAAAGACTCTATGAACATAAACATCGCATGTCCTCTGCCATTATGACATCCTTAATTGGCCGTTTCATGAAAAGTCGGATTGCTCGTCGGTCTCGCGTAAACCTTTCTAATAGAGCCATAAATCCAGCTATAACAAAACAGGTCTTGTAGGACAGTGAATTTCTCAGAAGTATTTGTCTGATGGTTTAGATTCAAAACAGGCGGAGTTGGAGCACAGGAACAAAATATTCCTCAAATTACATTATATTTTGATATTGACAGAATGTAATAAACACAAATAGTATACTGAAAGGTAGAAAAATGCGGACTTACTTCGCGACTTACAATACTGATTCATTCTCACAGGTCTCCCAATGAATCAAATGGAGGGCGATACATTTCGTTTTTTGTTCCGCAAAAATATGAAAGAATTAATTCTTGTGACCGAGTGGGCTACTCAGTTTCACCCCCTCGTCCTATTCAATAACCTGAAAACATGCCGTTTGTATAATTGAGTACATTCATGTAGCCTAGAAGCAAAAGAGGTGAAGCTCATCCTGAAAATTTTCCAAAAGCTCAGAAAAACGTTTGAACTACAAATTATACAACTATTTTTCAGCTTCTTATGTCGTTATAGATTTGAGAAGATATATTGCATGTTTTTGAGCAATCCCTCTACTCAATAACTAATTCAAAATAATATTAATGATATTTGCAAGCGAAAAAGTAATTCAAACCTTTTTTTTGCTACTGGTACAACTTCATCTTTTTTGAATCGGACAAATTAACAAAAACTCAATTTACAAAGATACCCAATCTTTACTAATTGATTATTTCTTACTTTTTATAAAATTAAAATGAAACCTGCAGTTCTGTAGCTTCATCTGCGAGCTGATATCATTTTCACCTTATTAGGCAAGATATCGTAAATTCTGAGGATTATAGCGTTCAGAGACGTCATTGTAATATCCCAATTGGGTGTTTTCTTTCCAGTTTTTTTCATAACTGATTTACCAACAACCTCAATATGTCGTTTAGTTTGCTAGTATTTACAAGACGACGTCGAGACGTTGAGATCCCATTCTCATGGGATCTTTCATTTTCTCACGCCTCTGGCAAGTAATTTCCTTGCGTTTCGAATAGATTTTTTATAATGCACCTTTTCATAGGCTTGAGTCAGGAATGCCACGATGTTGTTGTCTTGAAGATCTTCAGGGCGTAGTCTCTTCCCAATTGCAAATCTCTAGGTCAACTCCTACAAGGTGATTTTTTGAAAAAATCCGTATAATGTTCATGTATTGGTCTGGAATTTCTATTGCCACTCGTTGCCTCAATGTTTTTCCTATTAGACCCAAAACTTCAATCAGCTTTTCCCAGAGGCCTGACAGCCAACGTAAAAGTATCATTAGATCAAGACACGCAATGTTGAATGTTTACATGAAACTTGAATGCGATTGGGCGGTTAGAATTTCACCCTTTCTGCAACTCAGATCTCAGCTACTTCAATTCCTTGTTTCTCAGGACCATTATCAAAGCATTACAGCCTGACTATAATTTGTTTCGTTTTTTAATGTTTTAGGTAATTGTAGAGGTAATTGCACGAAATGCATCATGACTTCACACTGATATTACCGAAGAGTTGAAATTTTCTAAGCTACTCATTTTGTGAAACAATTAGGGAAGCACATTTTTGTTGAAACGCCCTTCCTTCTTCAATGTAGGCAGGATCATCCTCTATGGAACTAGTGAAGCTGAGTAGCATTTTGAAGTAATTCCAGATACACAGGGACCAGAAGGAATTTACAGGAAAACTACCCCTTACGTTCACGAAGTGTTTGTGTCGATAAATTGCTATTGGAAAATAAAATCTTTTGAGATGAATAACTCCACCGTCAAAAATAAATTGAATTCGTGAAAAAATCACAGAATAATACACGCTCGTCGCAATCGCCAAATTTCTTAAGTTAAACGTAGTATTCAATGAAATTCATCTTAATAGGTACTGCTAAGTCTATAGCTTCATTAATTACCCAATATTCACCATACCACTTTCAGATTCCAGCTTATCCAATCCCGCGAAATTGTGATGCC
Source organism: Leptinotarsa decemlineata (assembly GCF_025532065.1). Lineage (NCBI taxonomy): Eukaryota > Metazoa > Arthropoda > Insecta > Coleoptera > Chrysomelidae > Leptinotarsa > Leptinotarsa decemlineata. The sequence goes on along the minus strand of NW_027412549.1, from coordinate 3,708,365 downwards.
AAATGTTCAGCAATTCGATTTCCAAATGGAGTTCAATATTTCTTGATTTGGGTACCCCACCAAAATTGGCAAGACAGTCTACGCCTATCTGCATCATTTAATGAGCTGAACTTCAAATTTCCTCGAAAGAATGAATTTGTCTTCACTACGGAAGGGTTTTTTATTTTGAATCAATGAAATTTAGTATTTAGTGATATTTCTGACATTTCAACGCTCCTTGTCCTGTAAGCAAGTGAACCGATTTCAGGAAGCAAAACAGTAATGATATGGGGAATTGAATGATCAAAACAGTCTGATAATTTTTTCAAAAAAAGCCCCGCCTAGATACTTGAGTGTAATGTTCAAACAAAAATAGTAATATGGCGATTGCACAGTATTTATTGTTTAGATATTTGCTTCAACAATATTATTTTTTTTTTCATAATTAAAGTTATTGATGAATATTATTTACCGGTTTGGAATGTTTAGTGTTTTGATATCAGATTGTTTTGAAATGGAGAAAATAAACAAATGAACAAATGCACCACTAGAATTTATATGGTTTACCAGCTACTCGCCACTCAATAATGCATTTCGGGCATTACAGTTCGAGTGTGTAAATAAATTGGAAAACAGCCGACTCGCAAACAGAAATTGGTTCACGCTTTATGCAATAACGACACCCCAAATCAAATGCCTTTGCATGTATGAAGGGACAGTCTCTGGGGAATGATAGAATGGAATATGAAATTGGAGAAGTTATGGTGAAATCTTTGGGGAAATGTTAACAATTCAGGTCAAAATATATGCGCCACCCTCATGGCCACCCAATAAAATTGTTCGAAGATTCAATTGACGAATTCAGATTATTTCTTGTCAGGTTTAGAACGTTTCTGATATTGAGGTGATTTCAAAGCTGAGACTTGTTCCATGGAACTGCAACCCCGGGAAAATACTTATTAAAACTCTTAAGTTTTGGAGGTTTGGATTTTGGCTTGGTAGCATTTGAGAGCAAATCAAAATCCAAACAACTGATGTTACTCTGTTATCAAAATATCATAAATTGGTTGTTACAAAATAAAGTTTTCTCAGTTACATCTCAATAAAAAATTATATAACAAGTTATATAACTATAACAAAACCGTTGTAGTGAAAATAACAATTTTCCAATTTTTATATAGGTATACAAACTATCAGGTATTGTAATTATCGTAGTTTTCTCTATGAATCTCATAAACGTTTTCCAATTAAAAAAACTGATATCAATCAAATTTGATAACTCACACCAAGAGTAAAGTGGATAAACTTTGAAATGATACCACAATTTGATGGATCTGGCCCTTGATAAAAATTGGGTAGAAAGATTTCTCGATTTCCAATATAAGTTAAGTTGAAATAAAATAATGCTACAGTTCGAAAAGAAAAATCAGTTGATAAAACATTATATCTTTCCATTGGTGTTTAGTATAGCTGAGAATTGATTGCCCTATTATGGATGTATTCGATATTTCGCACGCCGATAAATCTACTACAAATATTGAATAATACCCTAACAGGTCTCAAGTATCTGATTCACTGATTGGTTTTGGTAGAATTCGAAAATATTCATTAATCGCTAGTGAACGACTCTAATATTATTTTATTGAAGTGAAATTTTTTTTCCTTCCAAAGGTAAATCGTCCACCTTTACCTAACCAATTATTCATTGCACAAATCTGTATAATCTGTTGAAATTCAGAATCTGGTTCGGGAATACTAATAATATTGATGCCCTTTTGAAAGAGCGAGATATAAATAAGAGAATGTAATAATTTGTTCAACTAATTTCACTTTTGCAGTAATTTCCAGAAAGAGTTATGTATGATACAATAAACATGAATTGGTTCATTTTACAACATGGAATAAATGTACACCTTTTCTATGAGAACAAATTAATGACTCTAGATATCGAGATGAAAACAACCGAACAAGTAGAAATATTAACTCGCTGATTACATACTTATTAAATGCTCATTGTGGAACTTTGACGTTAACAGTTGACAAAACCGCAACATATGTTTTGCTGTATAGGTAATAACTTCTCAGTCAACTTTGCCACAGGCACTATATAAGAAAATAGAACGGTGATTGCACTTGTCAGTGACGGATTTGAAGGGGGCTGCAGCCCAAGGCAGAAGCGAGGGGCGGTAAATTTCCTTTTTTTTTCTTTTTCTATTATGAACTTTTCTGACAGTACGTTACACTGTCGTGTATCCTTGAGTCAGTCATGCTCCATGTTACGTAGTGAATAAGTCATGAGAACATAATTCTCACGGCGATAGTGTTGCAGGCGACGAATTTGCTCTAGATTCATTTTCAAAACGCCATTCGCAAGGTTGATGCTCCTAGTGTTTATGTTGTAGGTGAATGAGTGTGAAAAATAATGATGTGTTTTCTTGACTAATCGAATAATCTTCGATCTAATAATAATAAAGTAAATTATTTTTCCAATACTGCAAGGAAATGAAAATTGATATGAAAAACTCAATAAGCTTTGCAAATTTCATGAAAAACATCCTCCAAGGCCAGAGGAACTTGACAGTGGAGTAATACATTTTTCGGATTTAAAAACAAATATAACGAAAAGAAAAAACCAAAAACATGTCCTTCATTGTATAAGATCTTGCATTAATACCTAATCTAACCTCCAAAACGTGAACCGTTCAGGAATAGCTAATAACGAGGGCATTAATGTTGCAGTTCTAAGCGAGGTTACCTTGATGAAAAATATCCAGTCTTCCGGTAACCATATTATAGAACCACCCTTTTTGGAAGCTAAGTAAATGGTGAAGGATATTTCAATTTGCTGAATAGTCAAATTATGCCTAGCATTAACAATTCAATCCAGTTAGATCCACTAATGCGAAATGGGGTAGATTTCAATAAGATGGGGCTTCTTCTAATATCGTGGTTGCAACAGTTTCTTGATAATAACTTTAGGGGCTATATGGATCGAAAGAAAGAAGTTTCTGCAGAATGAGCAATCAGATCCCTCGATTTGACTCCACTGGACTTTTTTCTAGGGAAATAGTTGAAATCAAAAGTTTCCGAGATACAGACAACTAGTGTAGATAATTTATGGAGAAAAATCATCAATTGATTAGGCTATTAACACCTGGTACCCTTCAGATCGTAAGGGAGAAAACAGAAAATCGCATATGCACGTTGACGATGCTCAGTTCGAACAATTGATGAAGTTAATTTTTCTGTTCAGTTCCACTTTCCAGATCGAAATTAAATTAAAATTTGAAATATTTAATTTATCTCTGACATTGCTTATTATTCTAAAGTCAAAAATGTTATAGGGGGTTGTGTACAGATTTGAAAGACCTGTTAAATAAAGTCACTTGACTAATATGAGAGTTGTTGTGGGGAGGGGATGACAAGCGAAAGAAATGTGTCATGCTAAAGACTAAAATCGTTTCATAAATGTTTTATAGACCCAATATCAAATGACTCATTCATGGTGGCTTGTTTTTACTGTAATGCACCTTATATTGATCGAAACTTTTCTAATAGTTTCACTTGTACCCATGCCATCAATAATGTATGCTCCCCAGAATTCAACAGGGAGCGGCAATGCTGTGAAGAAAAAATTGTATATCATCAATTCCAGTTGTGTACCTCCATGATGCAATTTGCATGTCTATCGCAATACATCGCCATCCACGACCACAACTTAGTCATAACCTCAAATCACTTAACATAACTGTCCTATTAGAGAATAATCTACAGTTATGACTAAACTTCTCTTAAAATTCTGGGAAAATGGCGTTCATAAACTCAGTACTTACCTTTGCGTGGGTGATACCAAGTATCCAGCCTTCTTCATAGTGATTATGTTTATGTTAGAACCAGTAATAAACGTAATTTAATGTCTATTGTCTTGGACGGAGTATAGAAGATAGCGTGAAATTGGGGTTACTTTATTACGGTTTGGAAAAACGTATTGCGGAACATTTATTGTTCATTCTTTGTATGTGTTATTAATTTGATTGTTTGAAGGCATTGTTCCTGAGAGTTACGATAATGTGACAGAAAAATGGTGGAATATATAATCATTCGAGAAATAACAATGTTACATAACTTTTCGTTTGTTAAGGAACAAAGCTGTAGATGATCATTGAGGAAGAGATAATAATCGGTTTTTTGAGTGATTGGATCATGGGGGATAATTATTCATAAATATTACATTACATTAATATAAGTGTAGCAACCTTCCAAATATATCAAAATGAAATCAATTAATAAATTTTTTGTCGATCTGTGGTGAATTGGATTTTTCTGAACTGAGCGAATTACAGTTGTCAAATTTCATAGATTATTTCAGTAACTGAGCATATTATTTCAAGGAAACCAAAACTGTAGGAGAAAACTACTTTGAAATATTCAAGGAAAAAAGCAGTCACGTCTGACCCGAGATAAAAACCTATTGTAGTGGGATATCATGCTAATCAACTGGCTTTGAATCCTAATGAGTGACAGCATTCAATGTCAGACTGCATGATTCATGTCCACTAGTGATGGATATCGTTCTCTTTCGCGGTAAACCCCATGAGAACTGGGCTTGCAATTGAAATAACTTTCCAAAGCGGCATTTACCTGCATGCGTGACTGTTGGCACAGTTGCCAACTTGTGAGACAAATCTCAGAATAACAAAAAAATGTTTTGTTTCTCAAACACTAGAAAAAGTGAAAACATTCACTGTATTTGAATTGAATTAAATTAAAAATGTTTGATTATCACTTCCACAATAAATTGTTGAGCTTAATCGACGTACCAAATATGCTAGTAGTAAGACCTCCAAGGTAGATGAGACATATTCGTTAGATAAACAAATGACTTTGATTCTGTGAACCTGATTGTTATTGACAGTCATTAGGAGAATTAAACCTGTGATGTGATGAGGTTTGATTAGATTTTTTCTATTGTATATACATACTTTGCGATTCTTGAATTCAGACCCCTCTGTTAGTTCTGAGATTCAATAAGGCATTCCTGCAGTAACAAATTGTTACTTTTCGAAATTCCGTTCTCACACGAAAGTTTATGTGATTTGAAGGAGGTTTTTTGGTGATAATGCACTTGGCAGTTACCAAGATGGTTGACAGTTTCAGGTTCAATTATCACATGTTTTCTCTCCGGGGCTATTTCTCCTCTGTAGGTGGACTAAATGTCCTGAATTTCTAGTCGATAGCCTTTCCGAAGTTTCCTCTGAACAGCTGATGGTCCAAACAACTAACATCTTCAACAAGTTCATTTTCGAGTTGATTTTTTCAACCAAAGTGGCAACACCGCTGATCAGACTGTGTCAGAGTAGATCAGAGGTCAAGCTTGTAACACATTGTGGCATGATTTTAGGCTGAGCAAGATCTTTCTTTGATGGAAGAGAGCGCGTGAGGCGAAGTAACGCCTTCGGTCATTATTAATAGTTGAGCTGTCAAGAAAATGAAGGCAAGCCGACGGAAACACGGTGGCCGCAAGAAGTTTATATATTATGGAACTCACATGACTTGTCAAAGTCACAGATTGTAATCGACAGGTCCTTAGGTTGGAGTATTGCTTTTAAGGTGGAAATGTGTGCTATTGGAAATACCAGCTCGAGAACCCAACAGGAATATACCACAACAGAAAATTTTTAGTTTTCATTCCGTTAAAAATAATATCCATTGCTTTATAACTGCCGTTCTAAGAGTCAGTTATTATAATAGTTTGCCACTTTAAACATGTGTTTTCATTCATTTCATTAAAGTGATCACGAATTTCCACAAAATAAACACGTCATCAATTACACAAATTAAGTAAAATACAACGATAAGGAATTAGTGTTGCCGTTTGATTCGTTGGGCATATTAATCAATCAGATAAGTAACCAGTTCTCAGGAGAACTTTAAATGCAATATTTACAGCCATGATGCTCTGATCGCCATTGAAAAGATGCGACAATCATTTTACCTTGATTTGCACAAGAACACGGAGTAACTAACTAATAGTCTAAATCTTTGAAAAAACCCCACCAAACACGTTCTTGAAAATTCAGCTTTTTATTTATAGGAAGCAGAAATTAGTTGAAATGCATATCATCCAAAATATATTTTTTAAAGACTTGCAGTCCTAATCTCAATGAAGCAATAATTAAACAATAGGTATACTCACTACTATACTACGATTAAGGTTTTTGAAATCCCTCATCATGTTTTCCATACCTGTAGAATTTTTATTTTGCTTAGTGTTGTTCCTAATAATGAAATGCCTAGATTATTTGTTCTCCCAGTATTTGTATAACTGTTTAAAAAATCTGTTTTCCGTTAATCAGCTGTCGTCCCCATTCGAACGACAACTCTCAGAAGTTGAGAAACTGTTGCAAGCTAAGGACTAACGAGGTCTTACTTTTCAACGTGTGATTCCTTACTCTTTCTATTTTACTTATATCACAATAATAGCTTTTATAGCTGAACGTCACCCATTCATATTAAGAAGAACATAATTATTATTATTATTATTTTATCATTCACTATTCGAAAATGAGACAAATTTTTAAAATAAATTGGCCAAATTAACACAATTCTGCAAACAAATTTCAGTGCAACTTGTAGAGTTTTCTGCAATGATTTGAGAAAGGTGACAGAGAAAGTTTCCAAAGGAATATAGAAGCAAAATTCATTACATGAAAAATAGCTGACAAAGTAGACCATTCTCTTGACGAATTTTATTCAAACGCAGTAACATTTCTACCCTCTGTGACACCGTATGCCTTTTTTTAGAATTTTATATAATTTTTGTCTTCATAAGTTATAAGAAATTTAATTCAATATGAATTATGATAATATTATAAGAATTCAAATTACGTTTCAATTAACTGAAGTGTCATGCCACGCTAAATCAACATTAAAGATTCATAACATGTTTACACTGATCGTCCAAGGTTATGAGTAATAAGAGAAGGATAATCTGCTGACTAAAAATTTCAACGATCGATCATATAATTGCATATTAACAATGGATGAAGGTGTCAGAATACACTGAAGAAGTCATCAAAAGATTATATTTTTCAGATTGAAATAACCAATATTTTTAAAGAAACATCATTTTATTTTTTTGTTTCCATTCATTTGTTTTTATAATGGTCAGACGATGTATATATGTGTTGTGAATTTTTTATATTAAGCCAAGTGACTAAGCATTTTTTTATTACCTGAGAGTCCATTTCTTCCAAGTCTATGGAAAACAATATACAACCTCATTGGATTTTTTAATTTTTCTCCCAACTTTTCCATGACACCAACAATCTTGTTGGCTGTACTAGTTTGTACAGGTCCTTTGCTGGATGTACAGCTTGTAGGCAGCTTTCTGAATTCCGTAATGGTCTCGCCCACTAGAAGTGCGTTCGTTAGAAGACTATGAGAGAGACTATGAGAGTCTCTTCCTAGATTTGACAAGCTGTATGTTAAATATTGTTATATTCTCTTATCTTACTTGTGTACATTTATTTTACGTTTCCGAACCACACTTCACTTCTATCCACATTATTGCTGCACTGCAGATTATCTATTGCTTTCTTCTTCCACTTTTGTGGCTATGAAAAATTATCTCAAATGTGAAGAAATATATTTCCACCTCTTTCACTTCTAATAACCACTCTGTACGTCCTCTTACTGTAAAAGTGAGTAATATTTAAAGGTATTGTGTAAGGTGTCTGTTTTAATAGACCCGAAGCGCGCACTAATAGCCGTGTCTAAGGTTGGTAACAATGGAAATTTTAAAAGATCCCCCCGATTATTACACACTTCGTCCGGAGTATGAAAGAAGGTTCCTTTATAGCCTTCCTTTGTGTTCGAACGTGTACGTGATGTCAGGAATTGATGACGAGATATGGGTGGATATGAAATTTTGTGTCGCCGGAAATATGAATCACAGTGTTCAAGCTGTATCTGAAATTACTAGACTGTTTTTGGCGAGTTGTTCATATTTTTTCTGCAGTTTTAAAATGAACTTAACAATCTATGGAACTTTTATAAATAATGGAAGAGTGGAAGGAATAACTCAACTCTACTTTGAAAGTAGTTCTGATGAAAAATCGTTCTTATATGTTTCCAATTTCATGAAAAACTCTAAGAAGTAGCGAATAGAAACAGACTGACTCGTTACTGTGTGCTTAGACACTCAGTAATCTCAGAAAACGAAAAAGCTGATGAGTGTGCCGGAAGAAGTATGTAGCTTCCAAAAATATTGGTTCAGAACCAGATTAGGTCAAAAACAAAGAAAAAACTACCATGAAGTTATATTTGAAAACACACAAGAAAAAACTTTCATTAGGATTTTGCTTAGAATATCGTGATGGATATCATAAAGAGATGGAAGAAAAAAACAATAACCTACAATTAGACTGCAGTGTTCTTGGAAATTTGAAATATCAAAGTCGGACAAGTCCCAATTTGCATAAGAAACTCTTCTGTTTTCAAAATTATTAGAGATAATGAAATATAAACAATAGTTTTATAGTATATTGGAGTGATTGATGGAATTCAGGAAATCCTCAGTCCTAATAAGGACGACAACTCTTCACAACACGTGAACACAGTTTTTCAAAGATTGTAGCATCTGATAACTAGTTGCTGTCTGTACCAAAATTCGATCCTACACGAGAATAATATGGTGAGTGAATAAATGAGTAAGACTTTTCAACCTCATTTTACATACTGGGTAGTAATTCGTGTAAATATTATGAACATTTACAATACATGATCAGATAATGAAAATCAAATGTACGGAAGCTAGAAAGTAAAATTAATGTTCAATTCAATATTTTGACGGATATACTCAAAACAAACCTCATATCAGGAGATTGATATAATGAAATTCGATGTCAGTAAAATATGTAGTGTTTGTACAGAAAACGTTGTGGACTGAATATTGATTATATCAATACTATGACTGAAATAATTATATGTGCTTCCGGAATGTTCAATGACCTATTTTCACTATCAACTTGAGATATGGTAAAACATATTTCTTATGTTTCACTTTTAAATATGGAAACATTTTGATAAGTATTGCCAATGCATTTTCAAATATAAACAAACATTCGATCACATTAACCTTGCTCGAATTATCGAAACGAAAAGTTGAAACACACATTCACCTCTCTCAAAAATTCAGGGTCCTTCCTAAGGCCTACATTTACAAGGCAGGTACTTCATTCCGAAGCAAAGTAGGTGTGAAGATGAAGATAAAGCCAAATGTATATTCGACATTCATTAGCAGACTCCCCTGAACCTTGCAAAACACTGAAAACACTCATCTACATAAAGTCAGCCATCCAAGGTGGCCACTACTAAAGACCGAAGAGTGTCAATTATTTTCCTCGGAGACGCAAGACGGTCATAAATTAAGGAGTGTCTTTTCTTGGTTCTGAGGACCGCACACGCTTTCTCGCGAGATGCGATTGAGATACGCATGCGCGCTCAACTGTCAACCTTAATTGGATTGCAATTGTTTTATACAGTGCACGGCCTCCTGCGTTGTCCCTATATGGAGTAATTAATATGGCCGGTAGTTGGTCTGGATTTACGGTTTTCGTCTATGGCTTAATTACGAGCACGATTCCGGTTGGTTTTTATGAGAGCTGCGGGCAGTGGTGTCCACACAAGGGCAAGAGTCGTACAGTGGGATGTACATATAGTGTACACGATTGTATTCCAAATGCGACCGTCGCGTCGTCACACACTTTCATCATTTTTGTTGAAAATAACCAAATACAGTACATGGGTCAAAAATGTAGGTCAGGCTATAACACGCTGAGTACAGACTCCCTAGGTATTTGTTGAAATTAGATACTGGCAAACTGGTCATATTCCGCGAGCGGGTATCAATATTGAAAGTGAAGATTTTCTCTGTTTAGCAATGATGTAATAGTTTTGAGTGCTTGGTCAATATGTCCAAGTGTCCTTCGAGTGTTTATAAAATCATTATGAATATTTTTAACTATTGTGGTCCTCTTAGGCCGTTACTGCAATTTTACCAGCGGCTACTGAACGTCTGTATACTTTATTTGAAGGGGTTATACTTTTAGGTATGACAAATTTTTGGGAAAGATAGTTATTGGCTTTCTACTACTCTATCTTGATACAAAAAATGGAAATCTTCCAAAGAAAGGAAGGAAGTAATTAATTTCAAAAGAAATGTATTGTAGATCATGCAAAGACGTAACTTTCAGACACAAATTGGAAGAAAAAGCCTTCCTGAAACAGCTACTTTCATATAAACATTGATATATTGAAAATATAAGATATTAATACAATGAGGAAGATAACAGAAAGGCTTTGTGTGAATAAAGTACTGCTGTAGCATAAGAAAATGATGTTTTAAAGAAAATAAAATTAGTTCAAACACATATTCTTTTATATCTATGAATTAAACTCGGGCATTTTCGAAAGATGGCTTAAAAATAATCGTTCAATTGTTTAAGTAAATTAACAATCATAATAGCATTTGGTTTGCATACCTACTAAAATAGCAGAACACGTAGGTGCATGACCATTTTGTACCTGTCCGTCATATTCGATGAATAAGCGCGTCCAGTTTTATTGAAAAAGAAACGGGTACACACTGTTATGAAGTACTGAAGAGTAACTGAAGTATCGAAAAAGAGATATATAGAAAGATGATGATAACTTGGTGTTATAACGGTTTGGTGTTGGGATAGAACTATCTTACAAGAACATTTGACTCACCTTTCACCGTCCACTTTCCATGGATTATAGACAAAGAAATAAAAGATGGATTATGGCAAATCCAAGCTCTGACCTTTCATGGCTTAGAGATGTACTTTCGAAGAGTCTGAAATATTTAGGTCTTTAGTTTTCTAAAAAAGGATGTAGGTTTTACCTTCAAACGAACTTTAAGCACGGACTAGCGAACAGTTGGGACAATGAAAGAATACACATGCGTCATTGATATTTGCATCTGTATTATCTAATGAAATAATGGCGTTTATTTCATGAATTTACTGAAAAGTAACCTTTTGCTATGACTTTGGTTCAGTTTCATATAATTCATCAGTACTTTATACGTAACTCTGTAAAAATATTATATTTTATTTTCTATGTTTGAACCAGTATGCGGAACATCAGACACAGACATTTCCAATTTGGAGTTGAAAATATTCGCTCACTTTGAAATATGAAATTCTTGTAGTTTATTAGGTGTGAAAACGGTTATTTATATAGTACTAGTATTATGTTGCTGTATCGCTGCTGTTCCAATGTTTGACAGTATCAGAATCAACGAATATAGGCGTGCGCAGCGTTATAGAACATTGCTTTCAAAAAATTGTTCTACAGCGCCATCTAGTGGCGAGTTACAGAAAAACTGATAGCCTAAAAACCTTCTCTATAAGATAAGAGAATTAAAACCGTTTATATTTATCGAAACGTGAACTGCCAGACGATAGAATTACATCATCGATTCGTTTCAAAATCTGAGAAATAGCCAACGACTGAACGTTTGTATGGCTATATTTATTCGACATATTGAGTGCAAGCTATCACACAAACAAGTGCTCTCGCTGATTGAATGCAAACGTAAACTATTTTGTCTTCGTTTTTCACTTGTAGAAGGAGAGGATGCGATATAAAAGTATGTCTTTTATTGCGTACATGCTCCCTACGAGTACAATGCTGATACCAAATATACATGTGACCGCGGTCTTCGACGCGCTATTTATGGCCCCCTAGCCCTTACCGCCGCAACCGCTATGTCCTTGAATTTTAAGTATTCATTTAATTACATGCTGTGAAGGGTCACATTGATCTACGTTAAATGTACAATGTATTTAAGGTACACAAATGGATAAGGAATAATGCTGGTACTGCTTAAAATTGCTATCCCTAAGAGATAGACATATAGACCTTTTTCAAGGTGTACTATACTTGTAGTACATTATTTTGATCTATCTCGTAGGGTTCAACAAGCGTTTGCAATGTAAGCGCTGGAACATGTCTTTATTTACATCACATTAGAAACCTCTAAAATTATTACTGTTTCAATACTATATTATGCATTTTATCCCTACTTCCTTACTAATATTATAGATGCGAATGTGAGTTTTGTTTTTATTTTGAAAAAATATTTTTTATGTAAAATAAAAAAATTGTTTGTCAAAAATTGACTATAGTTTCAGCTGTTTGGAATTTTTTTCTGTCATTTTTATTTCTAGGTTAGGTTATGTTAGGTTAGGTTAGGTTATTTTTGTTACAGTGAAATATATTTTAACATTTGTTGTTGCAATTCAATAAAGCATATTTTAAATTTTCGAAACTTCATCTTATGTAATAATTTTTAAAAATTGATAATCTCAGCCAAGCATTAAAATATAGTTCTCATATTGATTCTCTTTTGTACTGATACTTATTTAATGGCATAAATGCGAGCGAAGCCGCGAGTAAAAGCTAGTATGCTCATAAACCTTCATCTTGAATCACTCTGTCTATTGAAAATACACGCATCAAAATCCGCTGTGTAGTTTTAAAGATGTAAGCATTCATAGCGACAGATAGCAGAAAGCGACTTTGTTTTATACCATGTAATGGCTTTATCAATGTTTGTATTCTTTCATTGTATCAACTGTATTGCACCCACAGTCCGTCCACGAACTACTCTCTCCCATCCTGATGTTAACTATGCTGGAGTTTCTTCAATCAGATAACGATGGAGACTCTACTCTAGCCAATTGCCATCTTCTCGAGGATTATTCAAAACATTAGATTTCACCACCGATTAACTCAGAGTACTTTGCAATTAACATCAAAATGAAGCATGGAAAAAAGTACCCAAAATGTTTTTTAAGATCATGTCAAAAACTATCTCGACGACGCTGGTTTCTTATTATCTTTCCGATCTTAGTCGGTACATGCAATTTTTATATAAAATTCAGATAAAATCTGCCAACGTATGTATGTGACGCCATACAATGTCCTTAATAACCACAGCCAACTATGCTGTTACTTCAAATTACCCAATGAAAGTCGTATTATGGTTAATATACGTTTATAAGCGGATTGCAATTTAAATCCAGGGGAATATAAGGATTTATCACCTTTAAAACATGAGGGTAAAATAACACTCGATACAGAAGATTTTTGCAGCATTCAGTTGACGCTAAAAAAATTGAAAACTTTTCGGTGTGAAGTAATTCACTTATTGATAGAAAAAGAACTTCGGAACAATTCTTTCAAATAACTTATTTTGGTGAAGTTACAAACATTTTTATATTTCATATTTTTTTCAATATTATCTTGGTGATTATATGTGAACTGTGAATTAGAGTGAAGTACCAGTTGTGAAGTAGCGTTTGACCTGTCAATATGTACTTCAATATGGCGATGACGCTTTGAACCGACGTATAGAGAAGTCATCAGTCTTTTATTGAAGAGTGTGAAATCAGTAAGTGAGATTTCTCAATTTTCCTAATTTGTCCAGTACTCACGTAAAGTAAGTTATACACTTCTTTTGTCGTTAATTTGTTTTTTATCAACAATCCAACTTTTATGGTGACATACATGGAAGCTCATCTCAATTAGCCTGAAGTTGATATAACATATGATGAAGTGGAATGTTACCCTATAAAACATTTTTAGATTTTAAAAAATGGCACTTTGACCCATTTTGATGTTAGATAAATGAAAAGATTTCAAATGCTATTCAAGATATAATTTATTAGTTGATGACTGATGATTTTACAACACCTTTTACAAACAAAATTTGGTAATAGAATTTTTTTAGCTTTCAAGAAAGACTTTCAAGAAAGTCTTTTTGAAACAGCTACTTTCATATAAACATTGAATTACACGAAAGAAAAAAATTCTTTCGAAACAAATGCTTCTATATGAACACTGAATTATACAGAAGATATTTTTCTCTACTCAGTTTGTATTTCGAACATTCGTTGTGGAATAAAAATCAGATATCATTCACATGAGTTCTACTTTAAATGAATGGTAACAAATTGCTCTTACATGGAACACTGTCATCCTCACTGGTATACATCGATGTTTCGCCTTAGGACACTTGCCCTAAAGCTCTTCAGTACCAAATTGGATAACATTATAGAAAATACACACAATTCATTCATGAATAACGATTTTGAATGTCACGGAATAAGCGTGATCTGCTATGTCATCGATGACATCGTAATGACATTCATTCACCTATTTGATTTAATCCCAGCCAAGAGGAATTGAAGGGTTATATTTATATGAGATTATATATAATGTATATATATATATATATATATATATATATATATATATATATATATATATATATATATATATACAAATATGAAAGTTATTGAGTGTCTTGATATAGAAACAGAAGTTAATATCGGACATAGCACTCATGAAAGTGGCAAACCATAGACACGTGTTTCGGGCTTTTGGCCCATCATCAGTATGGTGCAGCCAAGTGTAAGGATGGGCAACACTTGGTTACCAAAAGATAGAAATACAAATGCACGGAGCCACCAACAGGAGCCAACCGCACATTTGTGGTTTCAGTTGATAGATCTCGTGTTCACAAGAAAACTATCAAAATCACCACGGAGGCAGCTATAGCTACCTGCGTGACATCAGGGTCCAGGAAATTATACAAATATGAAAGTTATTGAGTGTCTTGATATAGAAACAGAAGTTAATATCGGACATAGCACTCATGAAAGTGGCAAACCATAGACACGTGTTTCGGGCTTTTGGCCCATCATCAGTATGGTGCAGCCAAGTGTAAGGATGGGCAACACTTGGTTACCACCTGTTGGTGGCTCCGTGCATTTGTATTTCTATCTTTTGGTAACCAAATGTTGCCCATCCTTACACTTGGCTGCACCATACTGATGATGGGCCAAAAGCCCGAAACACGTGTCTATGGTTTGCCACTTTCATGAGTGCTATGTCCGATATTAACTTCTGTTTCTATATCAAGACACTCAATAACTTTCATATTTGTATAATTTCCTGGACCCGGATGTCACGCAGGTAGCTATAGCTGCCTCCGTGGTGATTTTGATAGTTTTCTTGTGAACACGAGATCTATCAACTGAAACCACAAATGTGCGGTTGGCTCCTGTTGGTGGCTCCGTGCATTTGTATTTCTATCTTTTGGTAACCAAGTGTTGCCCATCCTTACACTTGGCTGCACCATACTGATGATGGGCCAAAAGCCCGAAACACGTGTCTATGGTTTGCCACTTTCATGAGTGCTATGTCCGATATTAACTTCTGTTTCTATATATATATATATATATATATATATATATTAGTGGACACAACACTCCAAAAGTGGGGAAAACCGCGGACACGTGTTTCTGGCTATTGGCCTCATCAGCGCGGTGCAGCCAAGTGTAAAGATGGGCAACACTTCTTTGCCGAAAGCAGGAAACAACACATATGCACGGAGTCAACAACAGGAGCCAACCGCACCGCTCATCCTTTTTTTGTATAAAGATTGAGTAGCAGAAAGCTAAAAACTTTCTTTCCCAAAAATTAGAAGACTTATTAACTACATTTTTCAACAGTTTTCATTTGTGTTGGATTCAGCAAATAAAATGATTTGTCTATTCAGTCTTGAAGATCTCACGTTATTTTTGACGTTGTAATTTTGTCGTGGACGAGTATGAAGCAAAAAAAGACAAAAATCTCAAATATTGTTCAATTATCTCGATAAGAGTCCAGTAGAAACCATGATGAAAACTCGAGACTCGGATTCAGGGAACAAAAAAATTTGTCTGGTTTAGGAATCCATGACGACAAAGATAATAGTTGTTGGTATTCTGTAATTCCAATGGAAAAATTAAATCCATTAACAAATTAAAGAAAGAGGCCAAAAAACTTTAAATTGTTATTGGAAATAAAACAAATTACATTTGAAAGCCGGATCAAGCCGCGGTCGATCTAAATCTCAAAGCAGCTCCCACACAAGCGTATATCATTCGGTAGGCGATATCCCGGGTCCAGAATCGATGGAGGAAGTGAAATATCTTCCAGGAAAAGGTCCGGACCGTACAATGGGAAAGATAAATCGCTAGTTGGGAGTTACGCACACGCTGGTGCCTCTCCTAACGAGAGAAAATGAGAAAAAAGAGGATTATTGCTTCAGTTCCTGTTAGAAATAGCTATTTATTCAAAGGGAAAATGCTTTATATGTGTAGAATTTTGGTAACGTGGGTTGCCAGAGTATTTGGCATATGATGGATATTATTTATGTGTTATTTCAACAATTCATATGGCATCCATCTTCATGTTTCATACTATATATTTATTTAAAAGATTGGAGGTTCCAATGCCAATGAAAATTCGAACATTTTCGTAAACTAACGTTTCAAATGGAAAAAGTAGAATATTACTCTTCCTAATTGTCCTGAAAAAATATATTACAGAAGTAATAACAACCAATGCAATAAAGACATATTGTACCACAAGGTACCGTTTTGGGTCTTATTCTTTTTTTCGTTCATACGGACGTTGAATATATTTACAGAAAGAGAGAGAGAGCAATATTATATCGAGAATAGTTCGACAATTGATAACGGACATCTTGTTGGAGCTAAAGCTGTCATTTATTCAGTCTGTTTTGTCAAATCACCATGGACGGATATATCATTCAACATCACGTGCAAATAATAAACTTGTTCAATAAAAATAGGTGTTCTGTTCTGGAAACGTACCATGCGCTTCGCCCACTTTACAGTCGCCATAATCGTCCTATCGAAAGAACTATTCGCAATGTAGTGGATAAATTTGAGTCCACTGGTTCAATAAACTATAGACCAACACCCATACGTCGACGGAAAGCAAGGTCTGCCGAAAACATCGCTGCTGTCTTTGAGAGTGTACAGGAGAATCCGAGGCAGTTGATGTTGCGTCGCTCACAAGAAATCAGCCTTTCACAGACCACAAATTGGCGAATTTTTCATCGTGACTTGGGCCTACACTCGTACAGAGTTCAACTAATCCAGGAACTGAAGATAAACGACCGTAGACAACCTCGTGTATTCGCTGAATGGGCTCTGGAGCAGTTGGCACCAGCCCCTGATTTTCATCGAAAAATAATCTTGTCGAATTTGGGACGAACCAATCTACATGAGATACAAAAGAGTGTCCTATGCATCCCAAAAAAGTAACTGCGGTGCGGTGTCATCGGTCCATATTTCTTTGAATCGACGTTGGCCGGATCATCACTGTGAACGGCGATGATTTAGCTTGAATTGGGTGACGTGGACACCAATGACACATCTCATGCTACATTGGATATTCTGCACGAGCCATTTGAAGGCATAGTCATCTCACGTGGAGGTTATGAGAACTGGCCACCAAGATCGTGCGACTTGACCCCGTTAGACTTTTTCTTGTGGGATTTTCTTAAGTCACAGGTATATATGAATAGATCATGAATCTCAGCGGTCCTCAATGTCAACATGACTTATTCCATCGGTCATAATGGCATCAATAGGTCTTTGAACACACACTTTGTTTTATTTCAAATGTTATATCATTATTTTTTGAAACACATATAATGAATTCATTATCACTGTTTTTAGAATATCCTGATATATATATACCTCTAGTCTATATACTTTGAAATGATAATGGAGAACTATTTTGGAAAGTATAGTGAATCAAAATACTGAAGGTATTTTTTTTCAAATTAGGCTTTATATTAGTATTGAAAAAATCTATTAAACAAATTAGTACTAATAGTTTACTGCTTTGTGGAATAATAATTTATTTTTAACTTTCAATGTATCATAATTCAAATACTACATATTGATTGAATTGTGAAAAAAGTGTAAATATCAAATTATAAAACCACTTTTGACTGCCACCCAAGTATTCAATATCTTTTTCAAAATTCCATATCTGGAACCGTTTAATAGGCGATAAAACTGCCCAAGACAACATTTCTTTCTTTCCAGGTAATAATCAATCGAAAACTCGTTTTATTTTGAATTGTACTCAGTCAGGTAATAAGAATCGATTATTAATTGTTCAAAACTATTCTGAATGTGAACAAAATCCCCTATAATTGTCACTGAACATACAGTTATAATGATTATTTACAACAGCGGTGCCACTTAAACCATTCACGGAATTAGTAACATCGGCCTTTGAATATTAAATAATCTTTTATTAGTAACAGGATGTTCACAACACGTATCTACTTGGTACAACAGAGACGTGGAATCAGTAACATATTGAATGGCTAATTATGTGATGAATGGGTATAATTACACGACACAAATAGTAGGTACTGAGTCGTGATGAAACAGAATCGACTAGAAAGGGATTAAAATTTGTGCGGTTGTGGCAAAACAGTGAGTTGGGAGATACTAGTCAAATTCTACATCACGATTTCTTTGATGATATGAGAGTTACTCAATTATAAAAGTCCTTTCCCTCTAACTGTTTGTGAGATATGTTCTTATTTTTGAGTTTTCATTCTGTAACATACACTTGAATTTTCACAAAGTCGAATCAATGAAGTGTTTCCTTCAGGGATTCTAAGCAGCATACCTGATTCTGATGATTTTGTTCCAATTTTTCCTTGTCATTTGAAATCAGAAACCTTTCAAAGCAGGAACAAAACTATTTATATTATTCAAGTCATTGTATATTTATATAAATAATTATTATCAATAATTATCCAAACAAAAAGTTCGGATAATTATTGATATAACAACAGTACGTTAGATATCCACATAATAACTATAATGGCACCCAAATCATGAGGGGAACCGTATATATGTAAATATATACTTGGTTATTTATTTTAAAACTGTAACAAAAGAAAACTTTTTGGGAAAAACAAAAACAAATGATCAGTTTATTAGTTTCTTCTGCAAACAACTCGTGGAAAATAGTATTTATTAGAGTCAAATGGAGAAAATAATGTGGATTGCACAATTGCCTCTTGATGAAGTTGTAGCAGAAGACATTGATGTGTTAGTGGTACTCAATATTTCAAAGTAATGTCAATGAAATATTCTAATATTATAACAAATTATCTCTTCTATTCATGCATTCACTGGATGTGACATTTAACCTGCATCCTCGCAGACTACGCACATACCACTGATGATGTCTACGGCAACAGCAGATGAAACGTTTGGTACCACAAATTTCATGCAACGGCCTTTTATCAAGACTCCGGCCCTGTCATTATATCAGTTGGATAAACTCGAAATACTAGTGTTTTTAAAATTCAAAAATGTTCTGTACTAACTTCTGCATACGATTAGTTTTTCGGTAAATTACTACCTAGATTATTTTGACTATGTTATTGAAATTTTTTATATATTCACTTGTTCACATTCACATTTGATGGATTACTCAACACAAAATAACATGATGATTAAACATAATAATGAAATAACGTAAAATGTTTAATTCCCGGAATTAAACTTGAAAATTTGGTAAGAAAACCTTGATTTGGTTTTCTCTCCAAATGCGATAAAAGTAATTGAAATGTAAGTCACTTCAAAATATAACAAAATTGTTCGATTATTTTACTTTCATTAACAAAGGTTTTCTAATAACTCTATTTCAATAATGCTCGCAAAAATATGTATTTATATTAGAAAATTTATCAAAAATACAAATGTCGCTCCAAAAATTCAGACATACGTACCGCCTTTACAAATATTCATTCCCATTTTTTAAAACCAGTCTTATGGACCAGCGTTTCCCTCCAATATCATCAGAAAACGATCCTGCTTTCATTTTTGAAGAGCCTCCTTGTGGTTTACTGCTGACTCCCACTTTTTTTATGTCTAGGCAATAATTTCAAATAGCCTGACCATACATACACCGAAGTCACCACTAACCGCTATCTTCGATCTTCAAATAC
The DNA here is from genome assembly GCF_025532065.1 of Leptinotarsa decemlineata. Classification (NCBI taxonomy): domain Eukaryota; kingdom Metazoa; phylum Arthropoda; class Insecta; order Coleoptera; family Chrysomelidae; genus Leptinotarsa; species Leptinotarsa decemlineata. The sequence continues at coordinate 3,688,450 of NW_027412549.1, read as the reverse complement.
ATACTATAAACGTACTATTAAATTTTATTTCTGACACATGAGTCTGCGAGCTGCCCAATTACTACTAATGTTTGGCTTCAGCCAAGAAAATGGTCCAATAAAAGCCCCAGATACTATCTTTCTTATTTATATTCCCACCAAGATCGAGCAATTTAAATTCAAATTCAAATAAAAAGTCGAATTTAAAATTTTATTACTTCATTTGAACCTCTAACTCCTATCGCATTGTTACAGAATTCAACCCTTGCTTTATCCACGGTGGATAACCTACTTTGGGATATATCTCCATTTTCTCCCAGAATGGTAATATATTCAGCCCTAATGACAAGTTGTTTATCAAAGGTTCGTTTTGGAAAGGAGAACGAGTAAATGCACGCACAGGTTAGGTTATTTATTAGGGACTAAGACCTAGAATCTGATAACATGCTTGTGGGTTTGTTAATTACTTTAATCTGAAGTTTGGAAAATAAAAAATTTAAATTAAATCCATGTCGACAACGGAAGCTTCTAGGGAAACTTATTAATTATCTCTTGATGATTACAGTCGTTGCTTTTTTCTTATCTGCTCAGGTATCGAATTTATCATTTGGGATTTCATCAAAGAACATTCAACTTGGATACAGAGCCGGCTTTTTGAAGCTTTTACCAAAAGGATTAATTCGTTTATATGAAAAAGGCTGGAATTATAGGCGGGAAACATTATTTTGTAATAGAAATAGAAAAAAACCATCAACAATTAGAAAAGACATATTTCATAATATAATGTTACTTAAAAAGGTACAAAAACTGAATGTGAATCAGATATTTGAGTTTTGCATATTCATGACTATTACAAAAAAGTATGAGCCAATAATTTCTCAATGTATTATTCTGGACATTTTCTAAATTCAAGTGCAGTGTATCGAAGAGACGTATACCAGTATTCACTGGCGCTGTTTTGCATGGTTTGATAAACTTTATTCAGTAAAATATTTATTTTATTGCTGGTGTCATACATACATTCAAAGACCTATTAAGTTGCATATCTGCTTTGAATAATCCACATTTTATCTCTAAGATAGGAATGGCGGTTATTCATTCGATACCGTTTAGTAGCTTAGAGTATTTGAATGCAACTGTTTAAAATCTAAAATCTGTTTTTAAAATCTGTTTTTCCGTTAACCAGCTGTCGCACCCCTACGAACGACAACCCTCAGAAGTCGAAACTTGTGCGAGCTAAGGATTAACGAGGTCTTACCTTTTAACGTGTGATTCCTAACACGGGTTGGACGGTAGCAAGTGAAGATCGATTGTTCAGACTAGGGCTTGAACCACCGACCAACACGGCAGTCAATTCGAGTGAGTGAACAAAGCACCCACGCCGAACCGCTTGGCTACCGGCTGAATAAAATAATAAGTGATTAAAAAGTAGTTGAGTTATCTTAACACTGCTGTGAGGACCAGTTCCGTTTAAACTTGAATCTAACCTGATTTCATGACAATCCAAAATAGCAATAGTTCTGTAATACATCTCACTGGGCTACGAGGTACGATCAACATATCCTAATTATGAAATAAGGGAACTTTTGAATAGTATGAATTCACAACACCTCTTCAAATATTCAATTTTTGAAAATATATCATTCTAGCTTTGAAATGAAGAAAAGAGTACAGTGAGTCAACTGCTTTTTATTGAGTTTGATCTTCCTCATGAAGATGATCACTCGGTGATCGAAACACGTATCGAGGTGTTGAAATGACGGTTTGTTGTTGGGAAAAACACCAGTAATATTCATTACTACACCAAAAGTTCCAAACAGTGTATCACAAGGGCTTTTTATTATAATGGTAACATAGAAGTTTGCAATGCACTCAACATAAAAACTCGAGAGTTTTTTTTTCTCGGTTCATGCCTCGACTATCATACATTCAAGCTCTATCGAAACCGACTCTGCTTTCATATGTTCCGAATAACAGACGACAACTAATTATTTCAGATCACGGCTGAGATCTACAGTAAATGCGTGCTTGGCTTTCAATTCGAATCAGGAAGTTGTATTTCATAGTAACAAATTTAGAAATCAGTCAGTTCGTTGAAGCAGACCGAGTGATGATGAATTACTTGGAGCGAATTCGAGATATTCTCATAACAACTTTTATTGTAGTAGTATGTCCGTGTCCCGCTCTGTGTCTTTATAGGTATATGCAAAATGACGAATATATTGGCATTGATATTCATATATGCAACACAGATATGAATACATTTCCTGTATAGAAAACTTGGGAGACTTTATTTCATTTACTTCCTTATTTTATCTTTCAACTGCTCAGTGATTCGTATTAACCAAAATGAAGTGAAAATCAGTAAAAGAACTGTAAAACCTGTTTAATAAATGAGAGTGAAACTACTTCCGAAATTTTTCATGAAAAATATTACTCAAATGGATAATTAATTTATATGATCTAAATTGAGAGCAATGAAAGTGATATTAACCATATTTTTCTTAAATGGGACAAACTCGTAAAACACCAATTATAGGAAACATTTATTGATTCTAGTTTGTCTTTTCGTGAATTTATTTATAGTTCAGTGATTTTTTTAATACGTATGCCAAGGTATTACATTCATTTGCAATAGTTTATTATTATTCATGCACAATTCAAGAGTAATTTCTTTAATTATTGTTACATACCTTTTATACGAATAATTTTTTCATCACCATTCATGAATCTGTATAACGGAACTCACCTGAAAATAAAATAAAAATGTTGTAATGGATATTACTCACCAACAATCGTTCATTCAAATTATGTTATTTTTTATATGTGTGTGCGAGTTCCTCACAGATGAATATCAATATAATTGTGTTCTGAAACTGATTTATTTTTCCGGTAACTTGTTAACCAGAAGTAGAGATGAAATAAATGGGAACAGTTTTAGTTAAAAATGAAAGGTGACATTCAGAAACAATCTTGAATAATTAAAATGAAGAGAAAATTTCTCAAAATGAATGAGGTTGTTTAATGAGTTTCTGTTGCCAATTTTTTTTCAAATGCCACCTAATGTAACAGTAACAACGAAGTTCGCAGTGCCTGCTTATATAAAAATCTTTCGAAACACATAGAAGTTACACAAGTCCGGTCAACTTCCCAAATTACCATTTACCTCTGAAAGGCAATAGGATAAATTATTCCATTCTAGAAACTTTCATTCGTCCAGAGAGGGATATTTGCCATATCGGCGTACCTGAATTATTCATACACAATTCTCATCGATATTTTAAAGAGCCTTTGCAGAGTTTTCACCGGGAATTGGCTATTAAACTGAACGGCTCTTTGGCGTTACCCACTGAAAAATCAATTTTATTTAGGATTGATACGTACTCGTAGGTGGTGTATTTAATCTAATCTAATATTAGTGTTAGTAGATAATTCAACGTAAAATGTAGTTCATTCTAACAGTTCAAATAACGAATACATGATCACATAAGCCAATTTGGGTCAGGTCGGGTCCAGAGAAACAAATAGTTTGAATGAAATTATAGAACCTCACTCATCGAACTACTGATTGTTCTGTGCCTTAAACAGTGTTCAGATTTGTTTTCGGAAGACTCCTATCGAAGGTGTGACTACATCTGGGAGTATCTACGCCTACTGAAACCTGGTGGCTCTAATGCGTGAGGTCCACAGGGACTGTTTTCAGTGTATTAGGTTAGGTGCCTTTTCTAGGCCAGATAACTTCGTAGAGTTTCTCTCTCATGAGACAGCGAACATATGGACTCTTCAAGTCCAATTTAGGCCATCATGGAAGCTCAACAAACTTATGCGTCGCATTTATTTTAATTTGTATCTCAACGTTCAAAATTTCACTATTAGAATTCCGCACTTCGACATTGGAAATGCTCAAATCCAGACTGCTCAAATAAGATTATCTAGCAGCACCCATACACCAAGCTCAACCGAGAGCTAGCGGCTCAACACCCGTTGAAAAAGTTATTGAGTAATAATATACCGAAAATTTCAATATCAAGGATCATTGTAAAAACTACTTACGTTGAAATATTTTTCAGGAACTCAATGGGGTAAAATGCAATAAAGACACAAAAACCAACAATCCTCAAAAATACACCCAATTAGTTACAGTCCAGTGGGTCTGTCGTTCCACTCATAATGACATTTGAATAACTTCCTGCCTGTTTCAGCTTGGAAAAACGACAAAACCCGTAAAAACATCTGTCTTTTCATTGTCATAATTACCAATTATGGCAATAACAACGTTCAGAAATGCGGTAGAATAAAGATACATTAATGAAGTATGTTTTTTCGAATGATGTGCAAATTATGTTGTGGCACCCCTAACAAAACCTATTACGATAGATTGTTTGGGAGAATTAATTGGTAATAAAACATGAAGTGGAAAGTCCTAAGCACCCAAGTGGGCAAACCTCAGATATCTATTTCAAATTAATTGGCACCTATCAGTACCGTGGTTCCAATGGTAACGATACTGGAATAGTAGCACGTGACAGAAAAATGAAAACATTGACATAATGTTCACACATTCATACTCAGAGAACTCTCCTCTTTGATCATGTTATTCTCATCAAAATTACTGGAAAAGTTACAGTTAAAATATCAAATATATCAATATATGATGAAAAATATCTCTCTACGGTTGAAAAAGTATTTACCCATTTCAATTCAAACTAAACCCTTTCAAATAATTTAGATATTAGTGATTCAGTTGAAATGAAAACAAAGTACTGAAAAAATAAAGTGATATGTGTTTTGCAAGAGCAAATGAACAAATGAGGATGTTTTTACATTTGCATAAACCTTTGATAAGGGTTTAACATTCATGTGAATAAGAGTCTCCTCAAATCATAAAAATATCATGTATTCCGTTCTCCAAATATTCAGGTTTTGAATATTTGATGCACTAAAATACCACTCACGAACTTTTCGTGAAAAAAATTTTCAAGTGAAAGACTACCTTCAGAAAGTTATTTAAAGTTAGTTGATTTGAAGAAAACTCAACGTAAAAGATGAACTGTATCATTAGAGTTATTTGACAACATCTACGTCATTCATTTGTGAAACTCATTCATCTTAGTTACAACTCAACTGGAATTTTCATTCGATTCGAAACAAACCGTCACAGAAATCCGAAGTTCTCAGAGAAACAAAACAAATGAATGTTGACAGTAATATCCCGAAATTAGTAATACTCCTTACGTCGTCTTTCCTTTCCGCGTCTTGGAACAAAAGCTCTGCAGGATATCAGATAATTATAAATTGTTACAGAACTCATGGGTATTTCTCGCGCAAGCTAGTTGAAATTTTCTTTGGAAAAGCCATGGAGCAAGAATAAAACAATTTCTTGATTTCATTCAGACCCGGAGTTCCTTTGATGTATTTCAACATTTACTTAAATGTAGTTGCTACAATTGTGATGAAAGGGAGTTTGGAGAGTTGGGTACTCTGCTATTTGCTAATTAATTTTAATTGTGTTATTGTTACGGAATTCAGGTTGAGGCGAGTTTTATGACATTTATGATTCTGTACTTTGTTTCTTAAAGTCGACGACTTGATTCCTTTGAAGGATCTTGCAACATGATTTAATGACATTTTCACTAATTACTTCTATTTAAGAGGTTCAAGCTGGGAGCCTTTGAAGGACTTCATATAGGTCTCTAGAGTTGAAATCGCAATCGTAAATAAACAAACAATATTTCATTTGATATTTCCGTAAGTGTGCCACGTTAATCCTCCTATACAGGGTGTTTCCTTACTCGGTAGGAAATTTCAGAGGATGATTCGTTACGCCGTTTTAAGAAAAAAGTTTCTATGAACATATAACCGGAGTTGCTTCATTCCTGAGATACAGAGCGTTGAATATTTAAAAACGGTATTTAAAAAATAACATAAAATATCTTTACACCGATTTGTTTGAAATTTGTTGCAGTTATTTGAAGTAATAAACCGCTTATTATTTAACCCAAACTAGATTGAGATTATTAGATCCAGTGGCGTCTCAGTGGGCATCACAGCCAACAATTTTGAGGAAAAAAAAGCCACCAAATGTTTTTACAGTTTTTTTTTGGCCAAAACACAAGCACCACAGTAAAATCCTTAAGGCGCTCCACGAGCGGTGCCTGTGCGAAAGTAACGATTCACATTGGATTTGAATCGATGGAGATTATATCCATTTGGAAAAACGTTTTCAGGAAGTTGATTACACCAAAATGCAGTTTCAGCAATTGAAAAAGTCACTTCTAGAAACTATCCAAAAATAAAATAACCAAAAGTTAATCATAAACAATTTCGACCTTAAAGTAAATGAGCAAAACGTCCACCTTCTGATAAAATACATGACTGCAATCGATTTGTGATTGATTGTCTGACACGTTAAAAATGCCTGGAGTGTTCCTTATGACATTGCAATCGTCAATTTATTCGATTCCTCAAATCATTCACGTCTAGCACAGGAGTTTTATAAACAATAGCCTTCAGATGACCACATAAATAGAAATCTAGAGTATTCATACTGCATTCAGTACTGCGAGCTGGCCAATTTTCAGGTCCTGCACGTCCAATCCTGCGATTAGGGTAGGTGATGTTGAAATGCTAACGAGCAAGAACACTGGACCTTATAATTTCAATCTAGTTGGGGTTGAGTAAGTGCCTTATTGATTTAAATAACTGTAGCAAATTTCAACCAAATCAGAGTAAGAATATTTATGATACTTTATAAACACCGTCTTTTAAACTTCAACGCCCTGTATCTCAGAAACGGAGCAACTCCTGACATATGTTTATAAAAACTTTTTATCTTAAAACGACCTAACGAATCACTTTTTTAAGTTTCGTACCGTAGTTAGAAAACATCCTGTACATTGGAATCATTGTAGGTCTTTTGAGGTAACGTAATTCAACCTGTAATAGTTGATGCAGCTTCCTTTTAGTTGAATTGAAAAAAATCAATAGTTTCAATTATATTTGACAGTACAGAATTTTTCAATATAGATTCCTTCCAAATGGTGAATATTGCAAAGGTGGGTTGAAACGAGTTTAAAAATATTCATTCATTCCATCTATTCCCTATAAATTATGCTGTACCTATACAAGATACCATATTCACAAATATTATATTCATTCAAGCTAGAACATATATGGCCTAAATTTACGGTATTTCAGTAATGTTACGTTGGTTCCAATTCTACAATTGCAAATAACATTGAAGCTAAACTATTTCCACCCAACAAACAAAGTAACCCAAACAAAGATAGATGCGTGATAAAGGCATGATCATCACGCACGTTTTTATCTATTTGGTGAAATGAGCAAGCTTCCTTTACTCTGGCCAATCAGATTCAACTGAAATCGACTGGCGGTATATGTACACACCATGTGTGTCGTGTGTACATATACGGTATTTTGAAGTTTTTAGTTTTCAAAATGTCAAATACTCATACGGTTAAAGGAACTGCTAATTTGTGTCCTTACACTCCACTTGAGGAATTTTTCTATACCCAGCCGCATATTATTGAAAAAAAAATCGGTCGTTCCCTAGTGCGACTCTGTACAAGCAGCCTTGTCTGGGAGATCACGTGTACTATGCTTGATAATGTTTTGGAGCATTCTGTTGCTTAGATGGACAGAGTTTAGTAGTTATATATCATATTGATTGTATTTAAATATCGTCCCTTGACTTCCTTGATCTCTTTCCTTTACTTGAATATTTTACTAAAAGATAACAAAGTAGGTGCTGCCTTCTGTGCAATTTTCTGTAAAACCGATAGAATGGATAAAATTAAAAAACCATTGGAATTAAAATTTATGAATTGAATTCATAAACAAATTATCTTTTTCCGGAAAAGTTATGGCTGTGAACATATTAAACTGAAATAAATGTACTATTTACTTGACGTAATAAAAGTCATCACGAAAAGCTCATCAAAATGGCAATCTCTTGTTAATGTTTGTCTTGAACAATTACTTTGGGATCGTGATCTGTTCAAGACTGACGAAAAGCGAACGCATAAAACGACAGTTAGGAAGTTTATGGCCGCATGATATAAGCCCGCGTCGAATTAACAGTAAATAAACAGATGAATTTACATATTTTTTTCACAGCAACCTTTCTTTTGAGCAATACAAAGCTTGTTAAATGTTTTAAGAAGACTAATGAATACTGCAGATGGCATCTTGTAGAAATTTATTGTAAAGCTTAAATAACAATTTTAGGTGTGGAATGTTGTTGCTCGGATGTAGGAAGTCAAAATTAGCAAAACATTGGCTAACTAGCGGTGTCTCTACAACCAGTAAACCAACGTTTGATTGTTGTTTTTGATGGAGCGGAGTCCTTATAACACTTTTCAAGCCATAGCTTCTCTTGAACGATATTTTTTTCCATCAATAAGCAGTGCAAAATTAAAACACAAAATTGTTTTTGATCCATTGTTTTGAAAATGAGAAAAGCAGGGTCACTATTAGAACAATAACTAACAAATTTATGAGTAGAATATCATGAAGAAGGCGGTGAATGTAACATTACTAGCGCCATCTATATGTTAGGCCCGAGAATTTTCAGCCCAGGTGGTTATATGTCAAGTTTTCAACGATACCGTTGGATAACTGACATATAACTGTAGACTGGATAGACTGGACAGACAGACTGGACTGGATAACTGTAGACTTGGAAATAATTCCTCATTCTGTGTAGGAATTGGTACTTTGTGGTTTGTTTCAAAGGTTCACTATTTATTTTTGACTATTTGACTGGTATACTGAATGAAAAAGAATCAGTGACAAACCCGTACTTGTACCACTTTTTTAGAAAAGCTTCATTTGTTCTATCAGTTTAGATTTCACATCGTAATAATAACAAAGTGGGTAAGATTTGTGAACGTAATATTATAGAATATCATATTGAAACATATTCGCAGATATTTCATTCACGAACAAATAACAGATGAAGATAAATAGTTCTCCAAGGATGCATGCTGCATCGGCATAAATATTTAAAAAAACTACCATCATATTTTATTATCCTTGAAATCGTCAGCTCGCTGGAAGTGTTTGATGACTCTTTGTTCCTTTCATCTGTTATATCGTTCGTTTTCCGAAGAATCTCTGACCTGATTGTAGTAATTAAATTTTGTAGATGCGGACTTTCTTTCACCTTTGCTTTATCCGTTTCGTGACTCAGCGAGAAAAAGCGTTGTTGCCAAATCAAAAGTTTCAAGGTGATAATGAAAAATGATCGAATAGATTTCATTTGGTTGTTGAACGATATTGATTAATTGCTACAATGAAAAACCAATGTTTTGGCATCCACTCAATATCCCTCTGAAACCCAACCATGGAACACTGCTCTATCACCCCTGGATGGCACCATAAAAAATTTGGAGGAACAGAATTATTCAAGGAATCTAGCATTCGTAAGCAATTCCATGTAAAAGAAACTCAATACTAGGTCTTTCGTTTTACGTTCTACAAAAACCGTCCCAGAAACAAATTTATTTTAATATCTGACCAAAAAACACATGTTACGGGAGAACTGCCTACATTGCTACCGTTTCAGTGGAAATATCCACACAAAAACCAACCCGAGCTGCATATTAAAAATATCTGAAACCGGAATGACCAGAAGCCGCAAAGAGAAGAGATAAAAGACAGAGGCGGGGTCGGAAGAGTTATAAGGGTCAAGACGTATAGTCGTGAAAAAGTTTAGCGCTACCAGAAATATCGATTGTATGTGAGGGGGAAAGAGAAAACTGAGATTTGAAAGCAACCAGATGACCTGAACTGGAGAAAGTTGAGGGCATTTATCGGATTTTTTATTAGACGGTTCCAGGTTTATACTAGTTATAAGAGCGGATTAAATCGTATTTTCGATATGGGAACCTAAAATCATGATTTAGCAAAAGATTAGGACAAAACGTTTTAGTCTGCGTATCGATTTTCGTTGTCGAAAAGGATCCACTTTTCATCACACGTGACGATCTGATTAAAAAAAAACGATCGTTTTGATTGCGCAAAAGCAAAAAGAATAGACCTCGAAACGTGAAAACTTTTGACGATCAGCCTAATTGTGAGGCACCCACTTTTCAATTTTTTTGACCTTTCCAATATGTTTTGATTCACCAAAAATCTCAAAGGAGCAGATGTCCAGTTCTTGAAAACATAAACAAATTCCAAAGTGAAATTGAAGAACTTGTATATTCTATACATTGGTGATTCTCCGATAATAAAAATTACACTGGTTGTGACATATAATTTTTTCTTTCACGTTTCACTATTTATTTTCGTAGTGTCATAAAGTATGCTATTTTTGTATGAGTAGTACGGTAGTAGTTCTAGTGTGGAAGAAATGTTTTTAATTGGTTAATTTTATGCCAGATATATCAATTTCATTAATGAAAACAATAATTGGCTAGATTTGTGCCTTTATATATTTTTTGTGAAGAAAATAGAATTGAAGCTCCCCATGTTTTTTCTACTTTTATTTGTAACTAACTCAGTGCAGTTTCGTCCTTTAACGACATTTTCAAATTTATTCATTAATCTATAAGTTTGAAAATGTCTTTATACGACAAACATAGAAAGTTTCGATTCTTTTTTCTTCATTATGATCTCCTACCACGTAGTAAAAACTATATCCATCAATTTCTATTTTTGTCTCAAGTTACCTTAATCTAATGTCGATAATATGTTTCATATATTATATTCCGTTATAGATATAATATTTTTTTTGTAACTGCTACAAATATAAAGAAACGTGAGAATATCATATAGCAGATTTTTTTTCTGAAAATTATTCATCTTTTTATAATAGTCGATTCAGGCTAGATTATCGAATATCACGTTTCTTCGAAATTAACCGCATCCTTGATATACTTTTACTGGTCTGTCACACAATTCACCATCATTTCCGTTCCGCTACTGAAAGGAATCCAGTTACCACAGCGGGACTGGGCTCTCAGTCTGATGAATAATTGAATGTTAACATTAAAAACGCTTACTTGAGTAATGAGTAGTTGAAGTCGCATTAAAGTAGACTTTCCACTTGATTTGAATGAGGTCTCGACTGAATTATGGGTCGAAAACGGCTTGGAACAACTGACGTTTCTTCCTGACATACCACGGCAGAAATACCCGAAACCGCATTCAATTTTTTTAGGACAAAACACAAGCACAATAGAAAAAACCTTAAGGCACTCTAAGATCGGTAGAGATTCACGTTGGATTTGATCCGCTGGAGATTAAATTCATTTGGAAAAACGTTCTAAGGAAGTTCATTCCTCATGAACGCAATTCTCCAAATGGAAGAGTTCTTCAACAGTGAAGTTCGAGGTGTACTGAGTTGAACCTCAAAAAGGTGAATAGCCAATCCGTGACGTATTTCTGATATGTACCGCTTTTGGTGGAATCAAATGTGCCAAGTCACTTGAACACCTCACGTAAAAGTATTGATGAAAGAGAGACAAATCTCCAACCTTTCTTCGATGTTACAGACCATGAAGGTTGCAAGTGATGTTCGTCTCTACAGTCAGGCGAGTGGCGCTTTTCTGGATGGAATCCAGCAGCTTCAGCGTGTGCTTAGGGGCGGAGCTCCATACATGTGAACAACACACCAAAGAATGTCTAATCTGAGCTTTATGAAGCATCAACAGTTGCGGGCGTGTGAAGTATTCTGGTTTGGAGAATTGTTCCAAGCTTTTAAAAAGCAGCCTTTGCAATTCCAGCGACATGATTGTTCCAAGACACATTGGTGTCCATTTTAACCCCGAACAAACTTACTGAAACAGAAAGCGGAATTGTCTGTCCTGATATTATTACATCCGGTCCGGAGACATTTATCCTTTAGGAGAAAATCGATGTCTGGGTTTTGAATTGAACCTGGTTACTTTCATCCCAGTTGGAAATCACCACTAGATCCTCATTAAGATATGCAACCTCCTACTGGCGTTAAACCCCGAATTTCTACAATTTTAACAAGTTAGATTCATTATTTTTGACTTTCTACTTCTCCATTCGTTGAAAACTCATGTGAAAAGTATATATCAATCATATACATTTTTTAAGATAGAAACAAGAAGAAAGAATCTACCTTGAACAACTACTTGAATTACAATGAAAACACTACAGACCGACTAGGGTCTACAACTGGTAAAACAAAACCCACATGATGCATAAATAAATATTTGTTGATATTAATTAGACATTGTAGATGTTGAATTTTTTCATGGTTTCAATAATCAATAATTCAAGTCTCAGTTACTCACTACGTCAATCCGCAGTTTTTGTTATGAATTCAAAAACTATTATTATTATTATTAAAGATGTCTATATAAATTCTAGATATTGTTGGCGTATTGGTGTAGGTGTTTTTATGCCAAATAATGTTTTTCCATGAATTTTTACTTACCCCTAAAATTCCATTGCATACTGATGTCTTGTTCATGAACAGTGTTCCATTCAATTTCTAATTAATGCAAATCAGTGTTAACGAGTATGTATGCAAGTGAAAGTATAAATTCCACTCTAATAGAATGTGAAATTCAATTATTAAAAACTGTATACAATATGTGACGCGATTTTGTGAATTATCTACATTCTGAATGAATAATAATGCCTTTTACTAACAATACTATTATTTACAATTGTAACATTTTTTACGCAAAGAATTATGAAGGCGCCTGTGGATCAATCAATAGCTTCCAATTAAGAGAACCAACATATTTTTTAGGATTCCACTGAAGCAGGTTGGAGCTGAACTGGTTTTTCAACTGATATTATTTGCAAAAAATTTGAATCAAAAGTTACCAGCTCGTTTGTTAAAGACGTATGCTGGTATCAATGAAAAGGATGGTCAATAATGGACAGCTAATTGTCAGAAACGATCAGATATCGAGAGTTGATATTTTACCTTACATCGACCGTTTCATATCATCAAGAAAATATCAATTTTACTTATATTTTCAGATCTGAAATAACCAATATCGTTTGAAGAAAATAAATAAGACATATCCATGAATGACCAGATGGCAAATATTATTTTTGTACTGATAGCTATTGATAATAAATGTTAAAGAGAGGCGACAACACTGTAGACCTTCATTTTCGAAGTTTCTATCTCTTCTCTGAAGAGCATTCGCACTACAGAACAATTTTCTCCAATTAGACGAGTGTAACTGATAATTAAATTATTCCGGGAAGTTAAAAGGGCCGCCAATTCTAATTTGGAAGGTATCAGTTGGTATTATTGGAAAATTTCCATTTCTCAGGCGTTCTTGAAAAATAGATGAACTTCAATAAAATAGAAATTAATTTATTATATACTCGAACTGGCATAAAGATATTATATGTAGTACGTTTCAAAATAATTCGTCTGTCAGCCATGACACTAAAATGTTTATATTATTATAATAAAGACAATATAATTGATTTGATTTGATTGAGAATATATCATGAAATATTCTTTACGAATACCACACTAGTGATGCACTGTTTGGAATCTTTGGTCTAGTAATGAATATTACTGGAGTTTCTCCCAACAACAAACAAATCTTTTAACACCTCGACACGTGTTTCGATCACCAAGTGATCGTTTTCAAGAGGAAGATCAAATTGACCAAACTACCCAAAATGTCTCTTTCTCAAACTCGAACTTATTTTTGAGCAATGCCAATCGAGCAACCAGTAATACATAAAACCACTGGTTCTAAGGACTCGTGGTTTCATTATACTGCTTTCTCTCATAGTATTGATAAATAACAAAGTTATCGTTAAAATGGCAATTCTACAGTCTCATGGTATTACTTTTGACGATATGGTACCCATTATAAAAATACTCTCCGATGGAAAATAAAAAGCCTAACTAATTTCCCTTTTACAAAAGTTGGTAGGTCAAGAGCAGCCAAAAAATTAAAGAGCGTATTTGGACCGTTGGAATGGACCTAACTATATTTTTACGCTTAATTCTCTCCAATAAAACGCCTCTGAACGGGACGATCCAACAACGTATGTTGAAGTCACATCGAACAAACGAGAACCTCGTTTCACCTGATTGCGAATATACTAGAGCGTTCGATCGTAGAGTATATACGAGAGCATCGAGCTGCAGATATTAGATCAGTTCTGAGATTGATTCAACACATGGAATCATTCAAAGACAAGCAACGCGGTCAAAAACGACACCAAATAAGTGAAATGAATGCGATAATTATAAAGAGTACCTAAACTGTTCGGTTTTTTATTTTTGAATTTGAATTATTGAATTTGGGTAAGTGTATCAGGTAAGATTCAACATGTAAGTTGCTATTCCAAATTCAGTAGAATGCAATCACAAAAATGTCAGCCTCAAACTTCAAACTTTGTTTCTCTTCGACTGGAGCGAAAACTGATAAAAAATACTCAGGAATAAAACCAAGTAGAGTAAACCAAACTAGTGCATTCCATTAAAACTTCTTTTCTGTCGTGGAATCGCTTTAATGCATTACTTTTCATTTCTCAGCTCTGGTTGAACTATGGATTCCACTCTTCCATGATTAGTTTCACGTATATCAAGCTAAGTTCAATAAAGTGAATTGAATTTTCATTTCGATTTCACACATGAAAATTAGACAGGATATGGTGAAGTGTTGATTATCATCGGCAACTGAAATTCATTACTTGAAGTTACAGAATTACCTTGGATGTTCAAGTGGTCTTATTTTGCTCTTTTTTTTTTTCATAAATAGGCTAGTGCACTGGTTACTTTTTATATAAGAAATTAATAGATAAAATTATTATTGCATTCATCAATGTGTGTCCAATTTAATGAATTATTTATCAACAGTGTTGGTGTAATTTCTAAAAAAAATATAATTCGCTTCACAATGAGGTTGTCTGGCGAAATTATGCAAATTTCCTATTTGAAAGTCATAATATAATGGCTTATTGGTGCATAAAGAAGTGATAAACCTCGTGATGAGATTTATAAATTTATTCTGTTAAACAACTTTTATACTGGTATAACTATATTTGAAATTGCTGTGAGAAATTATCGATTTCATATTTTTGTAGCTTGACGATCCTATGCTGCTTATTTTTATCAAGACATATCTATAAGTGTATGATGGTTCAGAGTAATTGTTTTTCAATGTGTTTAATATTTTTTAGTGCATTGATTAATCGGAATAACTTTGAAAGAAATGCATTGAAAATACCAAATTGTAATCAGTAGCGTTTTTGTAGCCGTCTGAACTGTGTATTTCTCTCAAGTTTCAAGAAATTTGACACAATTATTTTGTTTCCTATACTTAATTGTGAAGGTTCTGTGTAGCATATTTGTCTTACTTTTGTAAAAACAGTTGATAGAATGACTAACTTCTGTGAACCATTGCCTGACATTTCCATGTTTTTATTCTGATCTGGTTCCGTATCATAGATTTTGGCACCCTCATAGATGGCGAGTTGGCTGTCTTTGTTCATCTCTCACTGCCTTAACCACTGTGCATTCTGTTTTTGGCGAGTGCTTGGTATGTGGGGGTTGAGCAAACCCCCACATGCCTGCTTCCACGTAGCCCCGCTGGATACGGAAATGACAGAATCACTTGTGGTTCTATTATTCCCTAACTGATTGGCATCCCAACGATGGCTTAACCCTAAGGTGTGTGTATCCGTGCCGAGAGGATAAATGACACAGAGCTGTCTCTATGGAACCTTCGAGACACCGAGCGCCCTCTCGTCATAGCATCGCCTTATCACGGTAATGCGGGGCTCTGCCGTGATTGACCTTCTTTCCCTAGCTACTCGTGGCACTTTTATGGACAGAGTAAACTTAAAAATGCTATCTGACGCTGGGTCTATAGAGGAGATGGATGTCGAGCTTATGACTCCAACTGACCTCCCTGTAAATTTAGATCAGGAGCAAGTCCACAGAGGAGATTGATGTCGAGTTTACGACTGCAACGGACCTCCCTGCAAATTCGGTTCAGGAGCGAGAGCTTCTCAACTCCCCATCTCCTGATCCAATAACTGAACCGAAAAAAAGCTTTGGTGATGCAGACAGGAAACGACTGAGTCGTCTCCTCAAGAGCGGGGTACCTTATAAAACCGCCTTGCACCAAATTCTTGAGCGGCGTACATGAGGATGTTAGCAAACGTTTGCTCTCAAGTGATGATATACCAAAACCAGTGGCGAAAAATCCCTGCACGGTTGAATTTAAGACGTCGTCAGGTGTAGCTGATGTGCAAAAACCCTCATATGGGAAGGTTGTCACGGGTATCAATGTGGGAATCTTGCGCCTTGACTATCCGGCTACCACATTAACTATGAAACAGCAGTGCATATACTTTGTGTCTACCCCGCTGGGGACCGAATCAGGTTTTTAGAGTTTGGCAGAGCCTTACTCTTACCATCTGACCTGAAAAACCACTCACCATACAAACTAATGGGCTTCGTTAAGAAGCTCGGTTTATTTGGTCGAGTGTGAATAGGTGTGAACTACAATAAACCCTTGCGGGTTGCGGTGGAAGGTCGAATAAACCCACTCACTTTGGACCTAACCTAACCTAACCCTGATAGATGATTCAGTGCTGATAATGAGCTGATGAGTTGTGTTTAGAACAGCCACCGGATTTTTCGTTGTCAGGGATCTTCGAGTCTCCTACAGTCAGTCTATTCCTGTCAGCTAGTTTCTTCAAACCTGGGCTATGAAATATTCATCTATTTATTTCATTGAGACCTCAATTCAGTATTCTTCGCGCACTGCAAGTGGTGCAGAAGATGACGTACTCACTTTGACAAGGAACCAATAGAACAATCATGAGTTTGTGTTTCTCATTATCTCACACACTAATTATAATCACAAATCTACATCTAGGTGGAAGAGCAATTCAACGTGGTATAATATTAACTAAAGTAATTTCTTTTCAGTATTGTTGTTGGTTCTGAAACGAATTACCATGAACTACAGATTACTGAGTGTGGTGATTGAATTTACGTTCTCCAATAATTCCGCGTTAAACAATTACCAGAATTCCTGCTGTTTTCAAGTAATAGCATGACAATAGTATGTGCTCGAGAATC
This sequence comes from Leptinotarsa decemlineata, assembly GCF_025532065.1. Classification (NCBI taxonomy): domain Eukaryota; kingdom Metazoa; phylum Arthropoda; class Insecta; order Coleoptera; family Chrysomelidae; genus Leptinotarsa; species Leptinotarsa decemlineata. The sequence goes on along the minus strand of NW_027412549.1, from coordinate 3,671,391 downwards.
TACAAAGAGATAATTGGAGACCAGTCAATTATTTATACTGATGGCATATACTTGCTATAGAGCTTAAAGCGAAATTTCTGGTCGTGAATTCATTGTTTAGTCACACTCTGAGTTCTCTTTCAGATACTATAACTGTCTCTCAAGACCGAATATTTGAAATACAAATGAAAAATTTGTCACAATAATTTTTAGTATTGACATATGCATTTTCGAATAAAGAAATCCTCATATGGATGATCATCAATCATCGATCAATATTTATGGAAAGTACTTTATTTTCCTTGCTTTTTATTATTGAACGGTAAAAAAGCAATAGCCAAAAATATTTTGCATTTTACAGATACATTTTTAATAAGAGAAAAATCAACATTTATTGTCGTTTTATTAATAGACACAATATGAATACTTCTGAATCGAATTCATTTACATAAAAACAGACCTGAGGTATGGATTGTACTGCTGGCATATTACCATAGTCAATTCAAAACATTAATGTTACTTCAAGAATGACACACAAGAATGAATAGAATTATTTGATTAATGCAGAGAATATTTTGGAACAATTTATAAACTTTTTAGTCCATGAATCTGAATCAAATTGATTGTTATCTTTGGAACAGAGCCGTAATGTTGACAAAAGTTTCAAGACGTTGTCCTCTAATTCATTTTGAATCTAATGAAAGCTTTGGAATAGTAAAAAATATACAAAAATCCTAATATTTAAAAAAAAAACATCGATCGACGATGCTCCCAACGACAAAACATAATTAATTTTCCATAAAATGATGATTGTGATGTAATTCAGGAAATGAACATGCGTGAAAATTACTATTTCAACTTTTACTTTCGAATTATTTTTTTGTATATAACATCATCTTCCTAAAATATTTCTGATACGAACAAATACATGTTAGAAACATTTAATTTTTTTTTATACATGTAATCAGTATCACACCATACTGATTCACTTTCATTCAAAAGGGCTGTTGACTCACAGGTACATTTTTTTGATTTATCTATGTTCTATTGCCCATAAATATACGTATCTTTTACTACCAAGTCAACTCAACATTTAACTACCTACTACTGAAACTCCGAGAAATTTCAATTTTAATTAAAAACGAATTAGGTGAGTTGTAGAATTTTAGTGGTTCTACTTCCAACGTTCAATTTAGGAAAAACTATCAACGTTATACCTAGGAGAACCTATTCAAAAGATTATATGTATGTACTTAAAAATGTTGTAATTAATCCAATCAACAGAATGTATTATAATAAACTGAAGGTCGATTCTATTTTTATAGTAGTAGTAGTAGTAGATTGATTTTTTAATCTTTCGATTTCATGATCGCAGTTAAACAAATAATGAAACTGACGTGAGAAATTAATTTTTGTTATTACAGTCTGCAACTAAATTCAACATCCATTTTTTCGATGATTAAATCTGTCTGTCTGTTTAAAATCTGTTTTTTCGTTGATCAGCTGTCGCCCCCATACGAACGACAACTCTCAGAAGTTGAGAAACTTGTGCGACCTAAGGACTAACGAGGTCTTACCTTTTAACGTGTGATTCCTAACATGGTTGCAGAATCATTCCAGCTCAAACCTGATAAATTATCTCGTGAAAAATATCTGGTCGAGACGGGAATCGAATCCACGGTCTTCCGATCGTGAGTCGGGCGCACTACCACCGCGGCAAATTCCACAATGATATGACAACGTTATTTATAGGTGAGTGGGAGAGTAGCCCACGCTAAACCACATTAAATACAGTCACTTTATTATTATTATTATTCAATTTATGTATTGGAAAACATTCCATAAACAACAATATTATGTTCTGAAACAGTTTTCAAAGAATGCGATATTTGCAAGAATATTGTTATTGGTATTAGTCAGATCTGGAAGTTCTAGGAAGATCATTGTCTTGCTATTTGCAAGATAAACAAAAAAAGGATATGACTGTGAAACAAAATTTCTTATCATGATTTGATGACTCACGCATTCTTTATTTGAATATTTCAACAAGAAACTGATGCTTTAATACAATACAGGTAAGGCCAATGACATCAATATTTGAAAAGAGACATTTATTATTTGGGAAAGACTTAGTAACATCTGTTTTTCCAAAGTTTCCTTATAATTCAAATACATAATGACAATAAAATACTGAAGAAGAAAACTAAATTATCCAAACAAAATGATCCATGCACATTCTTGTTTTATTCGGCTCAACTTTCATCAGTGAAACACCACAAAAAGTATACCATCGAAACCGAGACTTCTAATCTGTTCATCTAGACAGACAAAAATAATTGCCACAAATTTAGTACCTAACACGTAAATTATAGTAATTTCCCTTCTTTCATAATACGAAACACACAATTCATTAAATTAGGTGACTCAAACTGAAATTTCTTTGAAGGATGTGAATAAATATAGTCATTTGCAGCATGAGTTGATTCTAACAAGGGTGAAATTCTGCCTCATACGCTAGCAAAGGTTATGCTATGATTATAATCCCTCCGTTTGAGGTTTAGTAACCATAATTATCTTTGCGACAAAGGTAGGAATTTGTATGATGAAATATATGTTAAGAGACAGGGTGCGTCTATTTCTTTAATTAACTGAAGTTCAATAAATTGATGGATGTTGCCGTTACTACATGGTAGAAAATCATAATGAAGAAAAGAGAAATGACATTTTCTATGGTTTTTACCACTTGTTCATTTGGAAATATATTTTTATTGATTTATTGTTTCATCAATGTTATATTTCAGCTTCATGTAACATCACTAACACTTATCGATATCATATTATATTTTGTCGAACTGATCAACTGTCACGTCATCACTATAAAGTTATCACATCTTAGTTTATGTTTTTGAATTCAAGATCATTCGATGGTATATTCCAATAGGTCATTTTTTGAACTTACATATATATCGCTATTTCATAATAAAAGTATGATAATAAAATGATTTATCAAGCACAGAATGGAAATTGGAAGGATTCCAGTATTAAATGTGGCATTTTTCAGTTGTGTCAAAAAAAACATGAAACACATTCGATAATGAATCATGGTATGAAAATATAATACAAATGTTATTAGTGAATACAACATATATTTAACAGCTTTGGCAAATGAATAACACGCATTTTTCGCGTTTCACTAACCAAGTTAGCATCATCAGCATTTTCGTTTTAGTGACAGAAAAATTTGTTCAATGCCGCCAAATACCACCAAAAGTTTGTTTTCACTAGATAATTTATTATTTTTTTTCCTATTGAGTTCATCCACTCACAAAATTTCTATTCAGAAATAGTGTTTTCGAATGAATGCCATAAAAGTTGAGTTCTGTTCAGACAAATACGTGATTGATCATACCGAATGTCTTACTGAAATCTAAAGAAGGGAATCAGGTAACTTTTGTCTCATCTATATTTCGAGATAAATCAATGATGATTGTTTTCACCGCTATAGGGTACTATGATATTTTGTTGGTTGGTGAATAATCAAAAGTCATGTTATAAGTAATTTTCATCTCGAAAATTTCAGACATAGTTCAACTTTCAACAAAGGGTATACAATGAATTTTTTGTTTAAGGACTAAACACAAGCACTACGGGAAAATCCTTGAGGCGCTCTCAGAGTCATGCCTGTGCGAATGCTGCGATTCACCTTGGATTTGAATGGCTGGAGATTAAATCCTTTTGAAAAAAACGTTCTCAGGCAGTTTATTCCACATAAACGCAGTTCTCCAGATGAAAGAGTTCTTGAACAGTGAAATTCGAGGTGTACTGAGTTGAACCTCCAAACGATTAGCAGCCACAGTTCGTCGCCTATTTCTAATATGTACCGCTCTTGGTGGAATCAAATGTGCCAAGTCACTTGAACACTCCCCGTGAAAGTATCTATAGAAGAGAGACAAATCTCCAACCTTTCTTTGATGTTCCAGGCTATCAAGGTTGCACGTGAGGTTCGCGTCTCCAATCAGACGGATGGCTCTTTTCTGGGTGGAATACAGCAACTTCAGAGTATGTTTGGGAGCAGAGCTCCACACATGAGAACAACACTCCAAATAAAGTCTGATCTGGGCTTTATAACGCATCAAAAGTTGCTGAGGTGTGTAAAGTTTTCTGGTTCGGAACAGTGTTCCAAGATTTTGAGAAGCAGCTTTTGCATTTACAGTGACATGATTGTGCCAAGACATATTGGTGTCCATTTCAACCCCCAACAAACTTATCAAAGCGGGAAGCGGAATTCATGGAGAAAACCAATGCCTGGATTTTTGTGGCATTAAATTGAACCTGGTTAATTTCACCCCAATTCTAAATCACTTCAAGGTCCTCATTAAGATATGCAACCTGCTGCTGCCAGTGAAGATGTGCCTCCGTAGCGGATGTCCTGGAATCCACAAAAGGAATGACGAGACAAGTGTGATGTCGTCAGCAAAGCAATATACGAGTTTTGGATTCTTGGTTCTTTCCAATGAGTCCCTCCAATAAAAAGAGGGTTGTGTTTATGAACACAACCCTCATAAACTTCATAAACTGGAAATCGCTCTCATTATAATAAATATATGTTCAACACTTCATGCAAATTTACAAATACTTCATGGTGAACCAAGGTCAAAAGTTCTTATGACATCATTACTGGTATTCAAAATTTAATCGCACGTTGACCTCGCAATCACAAAGGAATCCCCTATTAACGCTCATGATGTCGATAAAAGTGTCTGATAGGGGATTAAACCTCAGAAAAGTTCAGATAATCTCCACAAACAAAAGCGTTTTCAATTATGGGGGTCTGGTAGAGAGGCAGAGCCACCGGATTATGAAAAATAAAAATGCTAGTGGGACTGTTAAGATATTTATTAATTCTTGATAATGCTGGATGTTACGACGGTTGCGTTTTTTGAATAATTCATGTGTCTCGTATCGACTTTAAAGATGTATAAATAAGGATGTATGGACATACTTAGCTGGACGGATGTATATACATGAAAATACAAGTCATCGGATTTTTATTTCATTATGTAAATGAGGATTAAACCGAAAGGATGTGTGGATTTATGTTTAGATTTCGCGATAAACTGAATGTAGATTCTTTAAAAGCTTTGAACAGAAATGATAAGTGTGCGATTCAATTTTAACAATACACTGTCCTTCATGCTTGAACACCATTTAGATGAATAAATAAACGCTTCTGCCATTCATCAATAAAAGGCAGAAACGTTTTCTATGTGACTCTGAAATTCAAATTTCCTGTACACATACATTTTTTCATCTGCATGAGTGACAATTACACTTTGAGTTTTGCAATTTCTGAATTTTTGAATGGAAAGTGGGGAGTTTTAACAATTCACTTAAAAGACATCTTTATTGTTTGTTCAACAATTTTTTCTTTCCGAATTCGACTTTGAATTTAACTTTCGAATTATGAAATAATCTGACGAAGTTCGCTAGAGCACATTGACTATTCAGTTTTAGACGAAGTTGAAAACAAAAAAAGAACATTAATCTTTATGTGGTAGATTTTCAAAATTTATAATACTTGCATGAAATACGCTTATTCAATTTGATGAGGCCTAATATCATATCCAACTAAATATAATTTCAATCACCACATTACATTGTGATCATTATTTCAAATATCTGTGTATCTGAACAAGATATCCTAAAAAGATAGACATTTCATCGCAGACTATTTTGTAGTTCTACGAAACAAACTGTTAAAATCAGTTTTTCCGTAAACTAGCTGTCGCCCCTCTACGAACGACAAGCCTCAGAAATCGAAACTTGTGCGAGCTAAGGATTAACGACGTTTTACTTTTCAACTTGTCGGTTGAACTTGTCATATTCCAAACGATTTGCACAAAAAAACTTCCACTTTCCAAAGAAACAGACAAATGGGTGGGCAGAATATATTATGTAGTGATTTGGTAGACTTGTGAGACAGAAATGTTCATTCATTTGTGGTTTAAACAGTACATGTTATAGGCCCTGTTATAGGATTATGCCTCTTTTGGGTTTGATTATAGCAGACTGACTAATCCATGTGTAAATTATCCTGAACCATGTCTATTAATTCGAAAAATTATGTAACACGAATACAGATAATTCTCGTGAACCTCTGTACCACTCCTAAAGTTTTTTTTCAGGAATGCAAATACATGTCTATGTTGAATTCTTTTAAATCTTTCTGTCGTGGTACTGGCCCATTACACGTTATTTCTCACCGGCACATAAAACAAGAAAACAGCATTAGAGTAGATTGCAGAGTTTGAAAAACTTGAAAGAGATGCCGACCGTATCACGAAAACACCTAGCCATAACATAAATTTCCACCCTCCCAGTATCCGTCAACCCTTGTTTTATCGCGGAACAGGGATCTTTCCAATATATCGAAGTGCTAGCGACACAGTCTATAGCAAGCAGCGTCTATTAGGGCGACTTAATATGAAACAGCGATGCAGATTCGGCTAACATTTGTTCCCGTCAAAATAAATATACTGCAGCACTCTGTTCTGATAGATCCGAATGAAATATTGGAGATGTAATTCCTCCAAATCGGTTTACGTAACGCCGCAATAAGTCTCCCGGGGAATCACGAACAGCTGTTCTTTTTTGACGATCGTGGGCGTTCGTCGATTATTATGAGATAATAGCGGATACCCAAAGAATATTGGGCGTATTATATGGTTCACATTCGAAAAACATTTATGCTAAGTTGTGGAGTTCGGACCAGGTTTAATTTACATATCATTATGTGTCGAGCAGCAGGCCTGATGAATTGTGAGGAGTCGACATTCCACAGGCTTTGTTCGTCTGATTGAATTTGTCCCAAATGAGGTTATGTAGGAGTCGATTAGTTGTTAGGAAGTAATTCATCAACACCAAGACGCCTACTCCATGTTACATTATGCCAAGGACGAATATTTTGTTTGAGCGAAATGTCATATACAAACAGTGCGCAAGCTTGTCGTCTATTTTTGACTGATACTGTGGTCAACAATATACCGAATGGAGATATTTCACTACATGTGAGTTCTATCTCACGTCGCCTGGTAGTTTTCTATTATCTTTCATCTCTATTATATGTATTTTCTTAGTTATAAAGTGTCGACTAAGAGGTCATTGGCCTTTTATTATTATTCTGCTATATTCTATTTATATTCTCATCCTATTTGAATTTTCGTTCATTTGGGTCGAAAGCGGTCCGTCCTTCAACAAATCATTCCAGGTCAGGCTGCTCACCCTCTAACTGTTGAAAACTCCAGATGGTGATGAGTATATCTGAGTTTTTTCCACCAAGATCTTCCAACCCACCAGGGCACTTCAAACGTCATCTCGGGTTATAGGGTTGCGCACTTCACAGTGCTCAGGCTGTCGAGGACTATAGAGAAAGCTTCAAACTGCCATATGGCTGGACTGTCTAGGTTGAGTGGCTGCGATTGTTAATGAATATCCTACCAGAAAGATTTCAGTTGATTGGCGGTCAGCGGATCGTTTGGAGGCTCTTGGAATATTCTATGATGTTTCAGATGTTTCTCTAGGTTGATGGTATTTCCAAGCGCTACGCCCTGTCTGGATTCGTCGATGGAGAACTGAAGACGACAACGTTAGATGGCAACCTTGAAATACAAAATGAAACATCAGATGAACGAACGGTTTCATCTTCCATACCGATTCTCAAAGGAGACATGAACGGTTTAGTTTCCAAATGTCAAAGGAAACTTATTCATTCCCTTCCATAAGCGGTTTCAGTCTACCCGGAGCTAGATTACCGCCTAACATTTTTCGGCGAAAATCCGAAAAAATCCGAAAGGCATTCGTAATTCCCATTCTGTCCCCAGACTGTGACCGCCGGAGCGGTCTGTGCCCGAACTCAAAGTAGCAGCGGCAAGATTCCGATCTAAATGTTTCACATTAACATACTGCCGCTATAAAATACTCAGTTGGCCAAGATAGTGAACCGGAGCACACAGATATATCATCACGTTCTCGTCGGAGCCGGGAAAATTACACTTTATCGTACCCGCCGGCCAGAACGCCTTTACCTTTGTTATGTAACAGTTTTTATTTATTGGCAAACTAAATTTCAATACTCGGTATGATGAAATATTGGTCTGGACCGAGGCGCGATCTCTCCACGCTTCGGAGGATGTGGGAAAATTGAAAACAATTAGAGAAGTTTTATGGTGGTCGATTGACCAGCACTGGGGCAATTTTCAACTCGCTAGATATAAATAGCCAGAGTTGGGGATAATGGCGTTCATATTCATTTATGTTTTATTTATCATCAGATGTTTTTGACAATTGTCCAAATGAGTTCAATGGGATTCAAATCCGGATGGTAGGGTGGAAGTCGCACAACGTTGTCTGTTTTTAAGCAGAACTAATATGATGCTTTTTATTTAGCTTGATAAACTTGCATAATTCGGGTTTGGGCATGTTATGGGTGCAGCCACTTCACTATGTGTTGGGGGCTGGATGGATTTGAATATTATGGTATGGAGCATTATTGGTCACGAATACCGAATTCACAGATAAATTTGGGATTCACTTTTCTTGTAACCATTTACCATAATTTTCAGAATTCATTTCCGAATGATCTCCTGATCATTCGGATGTTGTGCCTGATTTGAATATAAGCCGACAATTAGGTATGAATCCCATGTCACCTCCTGCATCAGTTACTGGTGCTCTTCTAGGCCGCTTCTTTTTGGAGTGGAAAATTTTACCTCTCAGTTATTTGCAGAAATTGATTACACACCTTCTTTAACTACTCTCTCTATGATTCTTATTGAAATACCTAGTACAAAATGAAGATTTGTGTTGAAATAGTTATTTTTTGAGTTTATTCAATGTAACCTGTAAACTTTAATAAACGAAGAAATATTTTCTAAAAATTTATATGAAAAATACCACCTTTAGATGAAATTGATATAATACTTGCGATACTATACTATAATACTTCCGATTTTCTTCTCTCTCACAATAAAAGTAACTTTTTCCATTCCCAGTTCAAACTGGATTGAAGAAATAAGTCGGTTAAACCTCTGCATGCCAGCCTCAAATGCCAGACGCATTTGAAATGTTGAAAAATGAAGATTATCATAAGAAACTCGAGAGAAGCATTTCAGAAAAAGCCGTCTCGAATTCTCAGAAGCTGTATGCGTTTAATTGGCTCATTTCTGGGGATTATATGGTATTAATTGTTATGAATGTGTAGTGGTCAGACATTTCATGCCGTTAAGTTCAGCTATAATTACTGTCGGTAGTAATGAGAACTGGTGTCGTTTGTCTGGGTGATATTGCCAGATTTGTCACTGCCTAGGAGTTTTCACTAGTAAAATTCCAGATTACTATTGAACTACAAGATTTTAATATAATTCAAGTTACGTATTCAAGAAACAGTTCATTGTGAGATTTTCACAAAGGATTTTACAAAAACGCAACACGTGTATCGTCATAGAATGGCTACTTCGGGCGTGTCTTTACTCGACTCTACTTGAATAAACACACGCCCGAAGAAGCCATTGTATGGCTAAACACGTGTTGCGTTTTGTAATATTGAAAAGTGTGCAGTAAGTACTAAATGTATTGATAAATTCAAGTTTAAATAATAGTTTGAGAAACTGAAAAAGCCAGTTTGATAGCAACAAAAACTACAAAATGAAAAATAATTCGAAACTAATTTCAGATTTTCTTCAACATTTTTTTTCTGATTAGATTTATTCTGATGTCAGACTTAAAACTCAAAGGAGTTTTGACATCTGTCGAAGAAGTTGAGCAATAAATAATCAGCAAAGGAATAACTGCAGATATCTTTGAATTTTTTGTCCATTCCTGAAGACGGAGGCAGATTTTAGCCTTCGCAACGTTAAGATAAGTATTGTATTATTTCTTAGCTATTTTTTTTTGATAAGCAAATTTGTTGAACACGATAAGTTACTGATGCTTTGTGTAGAATACTTACAGTAACTTACAGTACAGTAATACAGTAACTTATAGGGGTGAACTAAAAAGTTTGCCTTTTCTACACTTCTATAAAGTTCTCCATTATAATTTTCATATTTTTCAGATTGTGAAAGATAAAAATGACCAAAAAAGATTGAAAACTGATTTTCCTCCACAAAAAATGATATGTATATAATATGTATATATATATATATATAATATATATATATATATATATATATATATATATATATATATATATATATATATATATATATATATATATATATATATATATATATATATATAGCGAAGGCGCCTGAAGTGGATTCCAGGTAATTTTGGATACGAGATATAGCTTTTCTGTTGATTTTTGTTAGCTAACATTAGCTTAGCATTCAATAATATAGTAGGTTTCACGGTATATGGTATTGGCTAAACAGTTATAATAAAACCAATTAGACCCTTAAGTTGTGGAATGCGAATCAAATGAAGGGCAATTGACACGTTACAGTTTTCTCACCTATCTGACAAGGTGAAGTCCATTTTCAATGAAAAATAATTATTTTAGAAATTTTCATTCCAATAAATTATCAATTCTTTTATTAAATGGGTTTCCAGTTTCACTTACGATTGGTACCTTTCGAAAAGTTAGTATTCAACTCTAGATGTTCAATGCTTCCAAACATCAGCCTATCAATCAGTCACTTTTCCACATGCGTACCAGCATTCCACTGGAATAAGCAATATCCCCCAGGTCCGATCGCTATCTCGAAACGTCCTCCGTCCGACAGTTTTTACGAATTCGGTTCACAACAGCGAATCTTTTTTCAGTTCCTTTCATTTAATATCTCTGGTATCGTCATAATCTCTGTGGGTGTCTTTTCTCGTTCTTTGACGATGTGAACTCTGCAGCAGGCTCTCTTGAAGATTGTAGAAGATAATTTCCATCCGAATATCGCATAAATAACCATAAACTTCTGCCTCCCAGGTCCGGCGGTCATAACTGGCCTCTATATTAACATAACTCGTTCTCTTCGGTATATATCATCGGACTGTCATCTAAAAGTGTATGCTAATAATTTCATTCCATTGCAAATGCAGCTTTGTTCAAACTATCTCGTTTTGTATCTGCAGTAATAAATGACCGCCAGGTAATGATATAATGGGAGCTCTGCGTAATGTTGTAGCTGCTGCCCGGCTAACTCTTTATTGGGAGGAGACGTAATATGAATTGAATAGGGACGCAGACGAGGGCCTATTAGGAGAAACTGGCCTTAGAGCTGTCTGGGTTTAAATAGTGCCTGCAAGCTGCGTAATGCGAAAGTTCACACATGTTCCTTTGCGGCGGGTATTTTGATTCAGAATGTTTATGTGTGATAGTTTCCATGGATCTTGATATACGTATGCTGGAGAGAATGTATTCAGTAGCAGCAATGTCAGCCAGTTGAAAAGATTCATGCTTGACCATTTATTCCAACAAAAGAATGTTGATTGTTCGAGTGGTTCACAGAATGCTTTTGTCGTTCTTAAGCGATTGTTTTTCTGAAGATAATAGACACTGAATGTTTATGCCAATTTCAATTTGATAAGAACTATTCAAAGATACAATGAAAATTTCTATATATGGTAATTGCCTTATTATTCATCTTGTCATCGGTGTAATTGATTGATTATTTTCGTAAAACCAATTTCAAATTACTGAAGAATTTCAATTGACTAAACAATATTATTTTCAAAAATACATACAAAAAGATACTGAATTGATATTTTAAAACTATCATTGTTCAGTATGTTCGTTCAAACACTATGCGAATGAATATTTCGAAACCATAAACAACAAATATTATGTGAAAGATATCTGATTCTTATTCCTCAACAAATGTTCGATATACAAACCGAATAGAGAAAAGTATCTTCTGTATAATTCAGTGTTCATATAGAAGTATTTGTTTCGAAAGAATTTTTTTCTTTCGTGTAATTCAATGTTCATATGAAAGTAGCTGTTTCAGGAGGACTTTCTTTCAGTTTGTGTCTGAAAGTTACTTCTTTGCATGATCTACACATCCGTGTATACAGTTACTTATTTTCAAATTGATTACTTCCTTTCTTTCTTTGGAAGATTCTCTCATCCATTTTTTTTGTATCAGATGGAGTAGTAGAAAGCCAAAAACTTTCTTTCCCAAAAATATTATGACTTTCAAATGTTCACTTCAGAATTTATCTGTAGCGAGCGGTATCATTGAGAATAGAGAGTGTACTAAATTTCTGGGACTGTATATAGACGGCGGACTGAAATTTGACGCTCACAAGAGAAAAATGAAGAGTAAAATTTCCACTGTCTGTTATGCTGTGAGAGTTATTGCTAGAGAACTGTAAGTTTATACTACAAAAACAGCATATCACGCTTTGGTAGAGTCTCACTTAAGGTACAGTATACCTTTTTGGGGTGTGTGTAGCCTTAATTTGCTGGAGTCTGTATTTGTATTACAGAAGAGAGTTATACGATACTTGTGCAAAGCTAAACTTCGTGACTCATGCAGGCAACTGTTTATAGATAAAAAAAATTGACGGTTGTAGCTCATTTCATTCTGGAGACAGTGTGTTTAATTAAGAAACATCTTGTGAAACTTGAGGTTACCACCAATCACTATACAACTCGTCAAAGCACGCAAAAAAATTTAATATTATCTATTCCTTTCAACTCTCTTGTCAAGGGCTCCTTATTTTACAATGGTGTGAAGATGTATAACCATTTGCCGAGTTACACTAAAGAGATGAATATTGATAGCAATCAGTAGTGATAGCAATCAGTATTTTATTGTGATAAACTTTTTTATCCCTGTATAAAGTTCTCTATTGATCTCTTAGTAATTTTCAGTTTTCCATATAGTGAAACTAAGAGTGCCAGTTCTGATTGACTATTCCTAAACATTTCATGTCAAAATAAATGAAATAAAAAGTATTCTATGTACAAATAATAGTATAAAATAGATGATTGAACTCGCTGATATAAACTCTTTTATTAGTTCACTCATTATTGCCGTTAGGTTTTTGTCAAGAAAGGAAACACAAGTTGTTGTCTTCTGTATTTTTCCACTTCACATAACACAATTTTGTTTCCGAATCCAAAAGAAGTACACCTCTGCGCGGTATCAATCTCAGTTAAACCCCATGAAATAATATCGACTAGTGATAAATCTTTATTTACAAACTCAAACGTTACGGTGAGTTTAAGTGAATTAGGTCAGCCCGATTCGTATAATCGATCTCTGGAATCCTTCGAGCATTATACATTCAGAAGAAGGACTTTTAACGGAGACAGGAATGTTTTGGTTCGCAAACAAAACAGGATCGGAGTAGGTCGAGAGTTCAGAGAACTGAAGTGAAACGGAAGATGACGGTCGCGTTGGTGAAATCTGGCCTGAAGTAGGGTTTGATTGGAGTTCTCAAATTCAGTGGCCTCTTCATTTCGGATCAGTGCGGATTGAGAATAGAGTTTAGGAAATTATGCTCAAGTTTACGGTGTATATGTATTATAGTGACATTACTCCTCATTCTTTTTTTTCCAAAAAATGAATCGATTTTTCATATATGGCTTACCTTATCATTATGGAAAGGTCGGTGAAAAAGTTGGGTTGTGCATGCTTTGAAATAAATTGTGAAATTTGAATGAAATCGCTTTGTACTTTGCACATTTACATAATGTCGAATGTAATAAAACTTCTAAACAAGGGCTAGAATCTAACAAAAATGGTAAGAAATCATTAACTGTCGCAGTTGAAAGGATATTTAGTGTTTCCTGTAGAATTCTGTAAAATATCTATATATTTACGATTACTGAAAACTCTCCCCAGATGATTTTATATTACCACATATGAGACTATTCACATGTAACAATAATCTACAGAAGCTCTCTATATTTTTGTTTTACTCGGGTGATAGTTGAATTGAACTTGTATTTTGAAAACTGACAATTGGGTATAATTTTTGTAAACTTTTAACCATGAGCGTCAAAAAATAAATTCATTGATCAGTTTCAGATTGGAAAACATAAAATGTTACTACATTCTACAGTTGTAATAGGATAATTTTCTTAAGATGAATTGGAGAAAGGTTAACTTGATTAATCGAGACAATATTTTGCATCCCATAAAAATATATTACAAGTAGTTATTGGAAATGACAGAACATTACCATTTCTTGAACAAGATTGTACAGGTGAATATTTTTTTTTATTTGAAGGAAAGTAATTGTATCATTCAATATCCTGGCTCCTATGGCACAAACAGGAATTTTGTTACATTATTTCCAACAAATCTCATCTTATCCACTAATATAAGCTATTTCCATTGATGATTACAGAAATGCCAAAGGGGTCATTCAAGTATTACGTAACGTAATTCGGGGGAAGGGGGTCTTGTAAACCGTTACAATGCGTTACAGGAGCGGGAGAAGGTTCTAACAACGTGGCACGTAACATTGTATTCTCTTAATTCAAATATAGAACAAGAAAATTGAAGTTCCCCCAAGTTGGCTACGCTTTTCGTTTTATGTTTCACGGGGAATACCTCGACTATATTATATGTCATTTTTATTTTGTTCTCCCAATTGACAACCTTTTCGTTCACATCTTACGGGAAATTCCTCGATCGTATTGTGTGTTATTCTTATTTTGTTTAAGTTGCCAGTATTCGTAATTATCATAAATGCGTAATACGGAGAAGCATATTGGAGTGATACAACAATATATATTTTTCAAGCCTATTTCATTCATTGCCAACGAATCACGTTTTTTCAATTAAGTCACTTTAGTATGAAAACTACATTATTTGAATTATGGATGATTTTTTTCATTTTATTTAAGAATAGGAACGATATTACTTCATTTCATTGCATTGCCAAACGTTAAATCAAGTATATGTTTATCAGTCAAAATAAATCTGAAATAGGAGGAAGCATGAAAAGAACAATAGATGATGAAGCCCAAAATGTATTTAAGGACAAGGTCAAATCAATGAAACGGTGTAAATGTAAGATTAGTAACAAAAGTGTATTATATTAGTTGAGCCTATTTCAACATAGGCGTAACATAAATGTTATTTTATTTCTGATTTTTAAATAATTATGAATAAAATGAACATTATAGGCATTGCGTATAGTTATAAATCTTTTGTTTAATTCATTATGCGATTAAAACAATAACAAAGGTATTTTAGCGATTTGTCAGTACTTTGATCAATATAACTGTGATTTTCAGGTAAAAATGGTCACTTGGGTGTTACGTAACGTTTACATAATGTTGCGTTACGTAATACTCGAATGGCCCCTAACTTCACAGTATGATATTGAAATTTCACGTTATCGACATCTTGAGATACTCAGCTGTGAATGAACTCTCAATAATGTTGCTTCTGGAAAGAGTTGAAATGTTTTGAATGAGAAAAATTTTCACATTTGTACATAATCAGTTCTGCTCGTTTATATACATGCAGAGCAGGGTTGATTCAAGGCTCAAGGTAATGGTAATCCTATATTGTATAACCAAACACTATTATATTATAGAAAATTGGATTTTGAGTACAAAAATTTGGGGAAACGTTGCGAGTTACTGCCTTAGCCCAAACATCACAATTAATTTCTGTAAATAAGTGGAAACTCAACGTTCTCCATATTCTATTGAATCTTCTCGTGATTTCAATGCAGTAGTTCTTCGAAATTATGAGAAATTCATTATTCCAAGTATTGATGGAACGAAAGATTCTGTGAAATAAACCAATGAACTCGATTTGCTCAGATGGTCGTAAAAACTAGACAATAACAGAACAGTATCCATCAAGGCAAACGGTGTGAAAAACGCAGTCCAACTCTGATGAAAGAAGTATGACATAAGAAGTTACCAGCTTGACGATGTGAATCTGTCGGCGTCTTTTGTTTTCTGTATCTAAGATCGCGGTTGACATAGCACAACGTTCCGCTAAAAATTCCGCACCAAAAAGCCGGATTCGCTTTCTGCGATTTCCGCGATGAAATAAATGGGCTGTTCGAGAGAAATGATGATCGCTGTTCAGTGATTGATAAGAAGGATTAAGGAGTTGGTTATAAATGTAACGGTTTGGAGAGAAAGAAAATGGATTGTTTTGGGAAAATTGATCGCTTTTGTAGAGTTATAGGTCTCTGTTTCACGGTTATTCTGACGAATCACAGAAAATTGAGAGAAAATGACATGAAGACGAAGAAGAAATATATCATTTACAGAATCTTTAGTTTATATATCTTCATATACTTTCATGTTGCTGTATGTGTAATATTTAATATAGTTTAGTTTATTGAAATATACATCGATATATTCCTACGATCCAAAGTTTTTAGTAGACCTACATTTAGGGCAATGATTAACTTAAATGAGTTGTCAGTAACTGACGTAATAGAACACATACTTTTATATAACATCCTTCTCTTCTACAAGTGAGAAATAAAGACAAAATAGTTGATCATTAGGTATAGTCAGCGAGAGTTTTTGTTTGGATAAACTTACAAACGTGATTCGTCTTATTAATATAGTTTGACAGTTTGAAATTATTGTGATGGTTTGAAGTCTTTTACACAACACAATTATTTGTTTTCTCAAGTAATAAACTGATGGCATCTCATATTTCATACTAAATACTAAATAAATTTTATATCGTAATTGTAACTTTTAATCTCAAATTGGGAATTGCTCTGTTTTGTTTAACGTTAATGAGTTGCCAAATATAGTGGTGAGTATTTATTCTATGGCATATAAAATGATATCATGAATGCACAGAATGCTGAGAAATCTTATGGATTTACCGGTGGAGTTACTTCTCGGTAAAGTCCATAAATAAAAGCAAATATATGGAAAATGGTTAGATACTTCGGAACAGTAACACACGTGGTTTTTTTTTTCGTTATTTTGTCGACCTATTTCAGTTTCAATTTTTTTTAATTAGTACAAAATGTATCAAAATAATAGGTATCCAATACTTTCTTCAAAATATATTTCATTATTTCAAATACCTACACGGGATAATTTTTGATTACAGAGTTGCTTGAGAAAGGCAATGGAGGTACTCGTTTCGAAACACAACATTTTCTAATGACATATTCAGAAAACGTTTGGAAGATCGTAACCTGTATCGAAACTTCTTTTTTGTAGGTACCAATTCCAAAGCTTCCATCAACATTCGAAATGTCGAAAGGACATTTCAACAACTAATAATTCAAAGGAATGGAATATAAAAATACACTGTGAAATAAATTGAAAGTTATGATAAAAAATGAGACACGTTATTGGGTAGTAAAATATTACTATGTAGTATTGTCAAATGAAAAGCAGACACTTTCGAAACAGAAATAATAGTAATTAATGTTTACAAAAAATCACTTATAATCATATTTTTTGATAAAAATTACCCAGGTCAGAAAAAATTAGAAAAACAATCCCTAGAAATAAATTGAGCACGCTTCGGTTACACTATCTATGTAGGTACCTTCATGTAATACATCATTTGAAGTACCCGTATGCGAAGCTACTTCCTCCATTTTCGTGTGATTTCCATAATAGGAGTTCTCTTCCGTTCATTGCCATCTGCCATTGGCCTATCAGAATAGGTGGAGCCAAATATTCAAAATACCGGTGTAATTAACTTCTTAATGTCTGTGGGAAGTTTCAGCAATTTCATCGTTGTTAATGGTTTTGAATGCTACTTAGTTCTGATACGTACCAAAGAAATAATTCGTTAGTCTGATACCACGATAGAAATTGTGTGATACGGATTAGGAACGCCAATTTTTTGCTTGAGGCTGTGTGGGAATGTTTCCATGGGAAATATTTGATTCTTGACAATAATGATTCGTATATTCGGACATTTAAGTAATGTTATCCTGCGAAAATTTTTGTACCTGCACATATTTCTCACACCTTGTTGACCAGTCCGTCGTTGAAATGCCAGCCACTATTGACTTCTCGATGAAAACTTTGTTTTTATTTTCAACTGAGGTCAAATTGAATTAAAACTGTGTGAATAATCTACCACGAGGTTCAATGAAAAAGAAATTATTCATCTTTTGATCCCAGCCATTTCACGTCAGGAATAAAGAATAGGAAACAGTTGAATAAAAGGCTAGATTATCCAATAATGAATTGATGGATTCAGCCGTTGCTACGTGATAGGAGATTATAATGAAAAATGGGAATTAAAACTTCTCATGTTTTTATACCACTTGTATTTGTAACTAACGTTTCTGCAATTTCGTTCTACAAATACAATGAACTCGTATGCGATTGACAATGTCTTTGTAGGACGAAACTGCAGTAACGTTAGTTACAAATACAAGTGGAATAAATACATAGGAAGCTTAGATTATCATTATAAATTCCAAAATAGTGATTAACGTTCATTTGCCATCATTTTTGTCAGTATGCTCATTTTAAAAGAACTTCCTTTGTAATAATGCTTGAGGAAATGCGATTTTGATGGTTGATATATGATTTTCTGTAATCAATAGATTGTTGGGAAATTTTAGATAAAAGTGAAAATTTAAGAATATGCTCAAGTTGATAGTCAGTTCTCCTCCTCTTCATTATTTTTTTTCAGTTGATGGTTTTCGATAATGAATGAAATGAATTTATTCAAAAAAAAGGTGGACAATGAGAAAAAAGCGAGGGTTCTTCAGACCACACGACTGAGGTGAAACTTCTTTAGCTCCATCTATCTGTATGTGTATATATTAATATACACATGTGAAGCTTGAGGAGACTGTTTGTGTGTGTCTGTGTGTGTGTGTGAAAGAGAGAAAAAGTAAGATAGAATTCTCAAGTCACTTCCTAGTTTTGACAAGCTGTATAAAGATATATTAGTTTTCTAGAAATATTTGATTTTATTATTGGTTTTCGTTGATCAATTAACATTAAAAAAATCATTTTAATTTATTATTTTCATTATCTTATACATAAGTGATTACTGTGGTTGATTGTAAGACTGAGATGATATGCTTATCGTATGGTATACGGTATTTACCAAGCGTTGTCCATCTTCATACGCGACATCAACATTGAAATCTCCTGCTGAAATTGGTGGCACCGTATATCTTTCTGCTAATTCATCAGAGCCTAGTCGACCGTAAATGTATACTCACACATATATCTGTTGCCCTCACAGTAATATACTACACGTAACTCTCTCTTTTTATCTTCACTAACTTATATATCCCTCTCAACTTACGTTTGCCTGGTCCGATCACACTTTTCGTAACGCTCTGGGTCACGCATTCACCAGCTTACTCCCCGAGTCAAGCGCGCGTAAAGAAGTTTTACTTCAAAAAACTAAATATAAACAGAATTACCCGTAAATGCAAAGCAGTAATTTTCACATGTAAATTTTAAATGTAATACAGAAATATAAATAAAATAGTCTGGGTGACTTTGTCCTCTGGGGTAGCTTTGCCCAGTTTCGCGCCTCCACAGTAAATAGCTGAAAGGTAGTTTGAGGCGCTGCAGCAGTCAATGAAACATACCTCCCCAATCATAACGAGACATTCTATACTTTATAGGTCGTTCCAGATAAGTGCTATCACCAATTAACTGTTTTATTTGTAACGTGTGTTATCCATGAAAATTTGAGCTCTTCAAAATTACATATACACAGCTTCAACGAAAACAAGGTGAGTTTCATCACTTATTATTATTATTAGTAAATGTAATGAAGAATTTATTCCACTTGCAATTTCGTTCCTGCACCCAACCTGTTGATTGTTATTCGAGTGGGCAATATTACCCCACGTATTACACAAAAATTGGGGTCGCTTTGCCCACCTTTTATTTAAAGTGTTACATTGTAATTTAAGTTTTTTCCTTTTTCCTCCTTCAGATAGAGAAAGCATTGAAATCGCCAAAAAATACGACTTATTTTGCCCACAAAATTTTAAAAACTTTTATGTCGTTCATAATACTTCTGTCGACAGTCCTGGCAACTGTACTATTAATTTTCGATTTTTTGAGCAATTTTTGTCTTTACTGTGGCTCTTGTAACACCCTGTGGAGGTGGCTTTCTCCATCTTTTATGTATAGCTTTGTTATGCAAAGAAAACATCTGTTGGGTGAACATCTTCAAGAGGTGACTTTGCCCACCGATATTTTATTTTTTATTTAAGAGGCGAAATGATATACAAATAAAATAACTACATAAATTACATCTACAAACCACCGTCTGAAGGTATAAATTTTATCCAGGATATCAAAAAATGGGTTATGTGAAAATTATCAACTTAAATTTTAAAATTGGGCAATGTCACCCCAATTGACCGGTATAAACTTCAGTATGAAACTAAAACCGCAGCTAAAACCGAGCTTCAGTGATAGAGAAACGCGTCTAGAAATAAAAATGTTTGTGAAAATTGTGTAATTAATTATTAACCAAAACTTTCTATTCCATTTGTATAATACAAATCATGAAATTATAAAACAACAATAAAAATTAATTGGCGCTCCGGGGCGACTTCATTGATTCCAGTGGTGCATTTGCTTTTTCATCACAAACGACGCATCACAAATTTAACTTTCCTATCAAGGTCATCCGGTGTATTCTCATAACGTCAATATTCACTAATACATGGACTTATGTAATTTTCATTCATACATCCTTTGCATAGACTCGCTGAGTTCTATTCAAGCAATTGAAAACTCTTTCAGTAAACATCCGCTGGTTCAAAGAATCTTAACACTGATGAGTTGTCTCCAGTCCAAAGGAAAATCGATCGTATTTGTTTGGGTTCCTAGTCATATAGGAATTGACGGTAATGAGAAAGCTGACAATGCAGCAAGAGCTGCAACTGAGAATAATGTCGATCTGAATACACCTGTTGCTCCAAATGACACAAGAAAATTCATAAAAAACTCAATACTCAACACATGGCAACACGAATGGACAAACAATGATTCAAAATTGAAAGATATCAAACCTGATATTGCATGAGACTTCCACAAGGGCTAACGAGAAGAGAACAAGTCATAATAACACGACTTAGGATAGGACATACGAACTTAACATCCTCTTATATACTGAGAAGACAAAGACAACCATCCTGCGAAAATTGCCAAACTTTGATGACGGCTAAACACCTTCTCTTAGAATGCCACCAGTATGAAGCCGATCGACAACGATATAACTTACCGGATAATATCAGAACTTGCCTCGGTACCAAAGCTATAAGAAATGTTTTGAACTTCCTGAAAGCAACAGACCTTTTTAACAAAATATAAACAGATATCGTATACTACAAAATGGCTAATGACCTCAGCAGTCGATGCCAGAATAATAATTAAAAAAAAAAAGTTCATAATTATTTGTATTTTTTGTAACTATTTCATATATTTTGCTTTTCTTATTTACTGAAGCGATCAGGCCATCTGAGATCCAATAATTTCTTTAGCTTTTTTTTCGTTATTTCAATTCTCACATGTATTTATGCTTCAAGATTGTAATAATTTCCTGTTTTGGAGAAATTTACCTGAAAATAGACTTGTCCATGATCAACCCATCCGACAACCATATCCGCTCCGGCCATCCTACCGTCCTTTGAAAATCCGAACCCTACATATCCCAGCGTCCTCACTTGTAACTCGAACGTGATATCTTGCGGTCCCGGACCCAAAGACCACAACAGACGATAATCCGGACTGAGATAGGCTGAATGGGCCCATCTCGCGCAATCGGAGATGTTCACTATAATACACAACACACAGAACACTGAAATCAACTTCGAAAGAGGCTCCATCGTTGTAGGACGGTTGTTAGGCAGAGAAAAGCATTATCTGGAAAGGAAAATAAAACTGTTAGTAAGGTGGGTATATTTAAGAAACTTCACTCATGCTTAAGCATGAGTCTGAAACACTAGGTTGAACCAATTCAATTTCACAGCTACCTGATTGTAGTTTAAAAATATTCGGAATTAAACGATTCCATCAAGAGTATTAATGGTTGTTGTCGATGCCGATTTTTTAAACTCACCATGAAATTATTGCCAGAAATTCAATGGCGATGAAAGTACGAGTAAATGGGTTTTGTGAATGTATTTTGAGAATAATAGAATGGCTTATCATAAAGTATATCTCAATTCAGATAAAAGCCTACATTTCTATAAAAGCAGTTCATTGACAATGTCTGTTCGCTTTACACGGTAACATTTCAATTTATTATAATACTGACACTCTCCAATCTTTCCTAATGATACTTGATGAATGGGTATCAATTCACAAAATTACTCAACAACGGCTGATAGGTTAATGGAATCTGAACCATCCAATTTCTTGAATTGGATAATATCACATATGACGATGCAGGAAGTTGAAACATGCCGTGGTTATTCTTTATTTGGGTATAAGAAAAGAAGGTTCCTGCTATCTATATTCTCCCTCCAGTTAAACTATCTTTGAAAAAGCAAATATTCCATACAGGTGAAAATGTACACACATTTGAGTGAACTCAGAGAGCTTTCAACTCCTTAGATCGCAATAAGTCCTACAGAAAAAATTACATAAACCTAGCTATTAATGTGATTGAAAGTCGTTATCAAAATGTGATTATGGTTGGATGTATTTCCAGGGCTTTTCAGGTGTACCTCTAACAGAATTTCAAGTGTCTTCTTTAATTCGTTCAAATTATGTCAAACCTTGAAATACCCATTGAAGATGCATAAGAAAATATAGGTAGTATTGACTTTGATGTACAAAGTTCAATGACGTCGATATTGTTCATTTTGAAGAAGCTTATAATAATTTCTGATAGAATTCAATACATTTTTGAAGTAAGAGAAAAATAATTGTCAACGTTATGTGTATTGTCTTGGATGGGGAGGATTCATTTTTGATCATGCAAAACAATAATAATGGGTAGTCGAAAATTCCATTTGAGGTGATTCATGATAAACTGTTATATAAATATATCTGCAGACTAGAAGAGTTGTGAGACTCACAGCTTCAGAAGTTTTGGAATATTTCATTTCGATTCTTGCCATTCATAGCTTCACTAGTTATTTAATTTCATTCCAATCGCGATAGAACGATGAAAAATTGTCTGGCTTGTATTTTAGAAACAATTTCTCTGATTGAATTCCATCCCATAGGAATATTCGCGTACGTTAGCCATCGTTCTCTTCGAAATCCAGGAATACATCAAATCATCTGCCTGTCTAGAATTCAGTTATCCAAACTTTGCCTTCTGCATCGTAATTGACAGTTTGTGAATCCCTAACTGTGAAATTATTTCCCAATACCCAGCTTTGCTATGCTGTCAGCGTGCCGTCAGAATCGATAGTTATTCCACTACGTTTTATACTCCAAATAAATGCTGACACAACTCCAACATAACTCCAGCACAATTGCCGATATCGAAGCTGTTATGCAGTTTATTCGATTCATGCAAACCGTTTCTATTTTGGTAGGATGATCAACGGAAAAATTGACGGTAATAACGAGCAGCTTGTTACGAATTTTTGAATGGAAACATAATTAACTAGCAGCATGTGTCGTGGTTACTGATACATGCAATTATTTCTGATGCGAGTTCGACATTAGTTGATATAATTAGTAGCAATTCATTATTCCTTTCCTTGGATAGAGCTGGCATTAGAATTGTTCTATTTCCCACAATTTTGTAACACACTGGGGTCTATTAATTCAGAAATTATTGAGGTCGGTACATGACTCAGGTTTTCCGATGCCTTCGAAACTTTAGAAACCAAAAAAATGTAAAATGAACAGCCGGAAAAGAACCATTTCTAACAGCCCGTTGTTACGGCTGTACGTAATAATTACAGGTAGGTATAGAAAATTGGTAAGAGAAGTTTCATACCAGGTAATGATTAACATCAGGAACAATATCAATATAACATACTAAGTTATTCTAGGAATTAATTCAATTGGGTTGAGGTGATGGTCGTTTCAGATGTACATAATAACATTGAGGCAGCCCTAAAATTTAGTTCTAGTCATATCCTGATAATACATGCTAACTTGGTTAGCGAAATGCGCGTCGAATGACTATATTTTGTTCTGGTGTAGAAAAAGTGTTTTCATTTTACGCCTGAGGTTTCATTTCTACACGTCGTCGTCGATTTTCTTTATTGACTTATTTTTTTGTTTCAGAAACATTCAAATATCGTGGTATGGACTATTTACTAAAATTTTTTTATGCCAATTTACTTATCCAAAAAATACTTAAATGTGAGATTTCCACATGACAATTCACAAAACCGCGACACTGATTTGAATTATGTGAAATTAATTCAATTTAGAAATAGTCAACTATGTAAAATTTTTTATACGGATCATGACTAACCTGAACAATATTATTAATCATTTCGGAGTAACATCAAGATAAAATAGGGCATGTGGGTGATTCAGACACAATAGTTTCGAATTCAATAGAGATTATTATATCGAATCATTGGTGTCATTAGGAAATAATTGATTTTAAAAGAAATGAAAGTGTTTCACCTTCGCTAGTTCGTCAGTTGCATAGGTACAGTTGTGGGCAACAAAAAGCTTCAATCGTCTCTTTCGATAGTAATTTAAGGTGAATCGAATCAGTGAGAAGCGATGATCTTTGAGAATTTAATGGCCTACCAGAGGTATATAATTGATTACTTTTCGTTTCAACCGATTCAATCATTACCGCAATTCATTTGACAGGCAAATGATTTCTTTGTTCTCGAACAAAATTCGTTGAATTTGATGAAATGAATGAGTAGGTATTCAGTTTACACGGTATATGTACAATTCACGAAAGAAAAAACTGGAATTCACCGGATGATTGTCTGACGTTGAAAAATGTTCGTCGTTAAGCAAATGTTTGCCGCTATTTTTAAATGTAAGTTTAGCACCTAAGTAATGTAGGTACGTTTCCATAATTAATGGTGTGGGATAATCTTTTGTTTTCTTTTACCCTTCATTTAGGTATGTCAGCGTACATTCAGAATAATGGAAAAAGTTATTTGCTGAATTTTTCATTGCTTGGGCATGCTTATATATGACTCACAGTCACATATTGTCATAATTTCCCAATTCGGGTTGAAACCTATTGTGAATATTGAATATTTGACACAGCATAAATAATAAAGTTCTATTTGTACAACTTGTACAAATAAAATTGTTTTGAATGAAAATGAATTTGTTAATGAATACGTAACAAATACTAAAGAGTATGACGAGAATGAAATCATTCACAGTTTTGAAAAATTAATTTATGAATTTTTATCACAATATCGAATACGAAAAATTAATATTCACCACAGAATATGAAATTTTCTTTAAATTGAAAGTGGTTAATTTTCAGGAGCGATTAATTTTTTGGGAAAGATAGGTTTCTACTTTCTACTTCTCAATTTTTACACAAAAAAGTTGAATTTTCCAAGACCTATAAGAATGGAGACCTAGAAAGCCCCCCCTTTTTTCTCATAAAAAATTGTGTAGTTCACGATAACAATTTAATCGGTAAAGATTAAGAACTTCAAAAAATCCAATCCAAATAACAGCCACACTTAGATATCTATCTGTCAATTGAACATTGTCGATGAACATAATTATAAATGTTTCATTCAGGACTGTATTTCATGATGCATTCGAGGCTTCCAATGCTTGTAAACTTAAAATTCGTTTTTATGATTACAATTTATTGAAGTGGGTAACAAGATAAGTACACCTATCTTTTACATGAAGGGATTATGAATCCTTAAAGTTGGCAACGCGAATCCTTACTCAAATTGGATTTACGACAATACAAGCTTTTCTACAAATGCACTTATTATTTCTAATAATATTATTGCTATCAACGAAGTCGTACAAAAATATTCGATTAGGATTTCTTGAAAAACGTGATTCGTGTCTCCTTGACCGTAAATATCTGGCAATTATTTTACTTATAACATGAGTCGTGTAACTCTACTGACAGGATAGATAAAACTGAATTTTCTGTTTGGAAGGTCACTTCAATCAATATCATCGGAAAAATAATATAAATGACAGATATTAGTTAAATGTTGACGAATGGTATAGTGAATGAAATCGTTGAAGAAAAACGTTTTTTTTTTTGGAAAAAAACTTTCGGATTCCTACTTGTCTATAATCTAATGACGATTGGAAAACCTATAAAGCAAGTTAAAAAAGTTGAAGATATCAGTGAAAACTCTTTAAAAATGTGATTTCTGTGTTCAATATGTATTAGATAGAAACCATCTATATCTGATCTACATAGACTTGTTTCATGTCAAAATGGATACCTACTCGTATATTTCTTGGTAGAGTTTCTGAAATAGCAATGACAGTTTCCAAGAAAATTGAACCATTTCGAACTGAAAGGAACTATATTTCTGACGATGCTAAATTCCATCCAGAAAAAATCCAATCGTCTGATTGGAAACCCAAACACAGCCTGGATTATTGAAATAATGTGGGGGACTCATCTTTTTCCACATATACTTTCACTAGAAATGTCCCACTGACAAACCACTTCAGTTCACCGAGGGCGTTTTACTGTAGGTGTTAATTGCTTCGAGGTTCAACTCCATACACTTCGAACAAAGAAATCCATATATGTTTCCAAATGCTTTCCATTGATTTTTTCAATACCTTTTTTGTGCAAAATAGTCTTCATTTATATTATTAACGAAGGAAAATAAATCCAAAAGGTTTATTGTCATAAATGTGGAGAATTTCAATTGGTTATTTTGATTTAAGAATACATTAAAACAATGTTTCTAATTATATTATTGTAGATGTATTGTAGTTATGAGATCATTAATCAATGCAACTTTGTCTTTCTCATCATTGTCTATAGGAAAATTTAGGTTCATCGCTATTTCGTGGAAATTATTCCCATCCAACTATACTCGTATATCTTAAACTTTGTCTGGAGATACTCGACAAACTATTCAAACCGAATTGAAACGAATGTTTCGGCAGCTAAGTTCTGCTGATTTGGAACTCAATTTACGAATGCTATTATTTATTCAAGTTGCGCTCCTCTTTTAATTTTTTCAAATCACTCATCATTTGAATTGAATGAGGGTGAATTTTCAAAAACTGATCAAGTTCAACATTTTGATTACCATTTCTGACACAGTCACTTGATCATCAACATTTTTCTTGTCATTTTCACGATTATTAACCAACAAATCCTAGACATAGCCTAATCAATATCTCCAATTTCGAAGACTTATCGGATGCGTAAAGTTTTGTCGGTCAATTTTTTTAAAGAAAAATGTCACTTGCCCAGCTAAATCATGATGCTACGCTCCTGTCTGGGAAAGCATCTCTATCAACCCCAAATTCAAGATATAATCCTCTTTTCTGCAATGTCTCAGCTAGGAGAGCGCTCTGCCGGGCTTGAGTGACAGTCAGAGACCCTCAACATATCTCTTCAAACCCTCCAGCGGTTATTTGGAGAGACGTTACTGCAAGAATCTCGAGAAAATTAATTAACAGACGTAACAAACAGCGAACAATTCTTGTCTCTTCATATAATTGAATACTTATAAAATGAAAATAGACAAATAACCTGGACGGGTATTGTTTCCTTCATCCGGTTCCGGTGACTTCTTGACGTACGATGGTGTATTGATGCATATTGTAATGAAGTTTGACTTATCGTAAACAAGGAGTTTGATGCTGATATTACGTGATAGTGAATAAATATGCGTTATTCAAAATCGAAAATAAATGGTCTAAGTTTACTTCAGATGTTGCATTTTCATAACAAGATCTCTTCACAGCAGCAGTGGTGTACCGGGTGTTCCATTAGAGTATTTTCAATCTTACTAAGCTGTTTCTCAATACGCAGTATTATTGATTATCCCCAGTTAATTTAATCACAACCATTTACAACTTACTGTATATCAAAGATACCAGCAATATCCTTTGAGAACTAGAATTTTTAGAAAAAAAATGTTTGTTTCATCTATCTGAACCTATGTTTGAGTAGAAATTTCACTAATAGTAATTCTATAAGAAAGGTAGAGAGTACTATTGCAAATTCCCACCGTCGCAATCTTACAAGACGTCCAGAAAGCCTTTGACCAGTAAACTTATCCAAATTCGATTTCCACCTCATTTTATCAGACTCCTTCCTTGCAAACCGACAAATTCTCGTCAGAGTCGGAAATACCCTATTCTCCCCCCTCACACCCAAATCCGGAATCGCCCAGAGCTCAGTCCTAGCCTTTTCTATTCCTAATCTACGTCCACGACTCGCCTTTCACCCAAAAAATCCTCCAATACGCAGATGACACAATCCTTCACTCCTCCGCTCCTAACTCCCGAAGCCTACAAATATAATCCCAAATAATGAACCACTTCGAGCAATATTGAAATGAGTGGCGCAACGAAATAAACCATTCCAAAACCCAAACCATCCAATTCAGAAACCTTGAAACCACTACTCGCCCCACACTAAACACCGACCATATGAACCTCAAACTCCAAGACTCGGTATCCTACTTAGGGGTTACTCTCACAAGTACCTTCAACTGTGAGACCAACCTTAGAGAAACTCTGGACAGAGTCCAAAAAAGAGCTAATCTCCTAAAAGCGCCGAGAGACAAGCTCGGGAGATGCGACAGTAAGACTCTTTCACATCCATACAAAATATTCATAAGACCGATCCTGGATTATAGAGCCACGATCTACTCACTCTCTCCCTTAGACGATCCTAACGACCGAAATAAGAATCCTACGGAACATCCATAACCTCCCATTCCGATACCCCTCCCAAGATTTATATAACATAATTAATATTACCCGAATCGACCTTAAATTTCAGAAACTACAAGGTTATTATGCCGTTAGAACCATGAATAGCATCAATACCACAGCAATGAACACGCTGACCACCCCGGGACGCCTCGTGGAGGTCCAGAAGAATACCAAGAGAGAAGAAAGAAGATCGCGTTTCTCCCCGCCAGACTCCTGGGAGCAGTAAAAGACCCGATGGAGATCCAGGACATCTTCGAAAAGTATACACTGGCGATCAAACAGTCGACAGCTCGCGTTCTGAAATACCCTAGCCATACCACCCCCGGCCTAACACAACCCGATCCCGCAAAAAACCGACCATCGCAATGGACCCGGATACCCGAACTGTTAAAGGAATCAAAACGTAGAAGAAAATAAACAAAAATATACTAATATTAGATATATTACATGAAAATAAAATACTTCGTAAAGTAACCCTAACCCTGAAGAGACATGAGCTCATAGTACCCCCCCCCCTATACCAACTATGTAACCAAAAATCAACAAAATCTAAAATGAATAAACATCTTTGACTTCGAACTTCATTGAAAATTTATCTGAATGAAGTGGTTATTATTGCAGTTTTCAGTTAGGAATAATACGGAGTCTATGATAAACTGTGACCAATTTTACACAATACCATTAGCGAATGATTATTATAATAGTTATTTGTCTAAGTGAATAAGGACAATAAGGGCGTTCTGAAAACCCGTACAGTATTAGGTTGAGCATTAAATAAAATAGCTCCGTATCCTATTACCACCTCATAAATACTGAAATGGTTACTGCGTAACTGAGGTGTTGGTTATTCCATTGAGTTGGCTCACGTGTAAACTTGACCGGTCGTGGGGATATGATTAAAAAATAATAATTTATAGGAAATTTATTCAGGAGTTGAAACGCGCGTAAGCTGCCATTCACCTCTAGTGCTGGAATATCTTCGAAATCGGCATGCAATTAGAAGGCAATGTGAAGAGTTGCATACACGACATACGTATAATTAAGTACTGAATTGCGTGCACACATAGAAACTATGTTAAATAGCGATCGAAACGAACTCACTATTTGCATTTTAGCCATATCTGAAGATACTGAATTGCATATCATCTTTTCAATTGAATGTAGGCTGGCACTATTTGTTTAGAAAAAGACTCGACGAAAGTTCACATATGTTTTGTTTGTTTTTTAAAGATCGCAATGAAAAAAAACTCTTATTGAATATTCAGTTCACTATATAGTGTTGTAACTTCTACAGGAACAAATTCCGTATAAACAAAATTAATTTTTTGATCTATTTCCGATTTTGAACTGAAATGCTCACAATATATTCAATACTAGTTGTTGCCAACGGCTTGGCCCTTGTAGAATTTGGTTTGTCACATTAAGTTTCATGACAGACCATTTTCAACAAATACTTACAATATATTTTTGTTAACCCAAAACTTCAGGTTCCCAACTTCAAAACTGACGAAATTCAATACAACATACATAAATCCTAACGAACAGTCACATTTATAATATTAGTATAGATAGTACAGCATATTGTAATTATGTAGTAATGGTTACCTTCTCAATAAACAGGACATTTCATTTGCATTTAGAGATGTTGAGAAATAATTTATTATTTTGCCACAATACAGCAACATGACGTGAATTTCAGACCAACTGTTCACAAACCATGGAACGTGTAAACTGGTAAAGTTTGAAGTCATCTGCATGTAGGAGAAAAATATCAAACCGATCCATTACAATAATACCACAGCTCTCGTGTTTCATTTTGAAATCTCGTGTTTGGAAAGAAGAACTAAGAAGGTGGATGGACGAGTTAAAATTACTTACAATGTCCATGCCGGAGATAATCAATGTAATAGCATACTAAGTATGGTCGATGTTCAGACATCGGGTAGGTGGTATAACACTAACACAAACACAAATTTGAAAACAACAAAAAAAATTGCAAACATTTTCGTCCTGCCCTCAGGTAGGTACGCAGAATGTAATTTGGTTTCTATTATTATCCATCGCATGTACAATGTCTGAATGAATGCTTCGCTCGTAAATTAATATAATGACCCCCCAATTGCTCATTCGTTGGATTGGCAGGGTCATTTTTGAACCCGAATAAGTACCAGGTTGGGAATGCTTGTCTGTCTGTGGAATTTGTCACGAAACACAAATGACTTGGCACCCTAGGTTAGCATTTATCTTCACGCCATAGTTTGTTTCGAAAAGCTATTTCCTAAATGGGTACGCACATGGCGCAGTTCTGCTTTGAATATAGAACTGTTGTCATGTAAATAAAGATTGTTTTTATCGCAGTCACAGTTCTTGTTTATACAGTATGTTATTGTATCAGATGGATAGTGTTATCGAGTAGTTGACATGATATGACTCGCCATTTGTCGTGGGATACTCACCATCAGTATATACGGTGAGTCATAATAACAAATCACTCTTGCCAAGACAATCCTGAATGAAAGAGTCATTGAACTAAATCAAAAATAATAGCTTACGTTATTTCTAACACACTTTTCCAAAAAATGTTTTCGTTATATATTTTTACTTGAATTGAATATTATAAGTGTTATTGATTATTTGAGGTATCGTTCAATTTTATTTTACAGTAACAGTAATATATAGATTTCTGATATCAATTTTTGAAAATGCCACATACTTGCTTGCATCCAACAAATGTAGTCGCAACTCCAGATGTCACCGCCGATACAATCCATTCTCAAAACTGATCAATTGTGAGTCAGAATACATGCTGTGATTGTGTTTGACTAGAAAAGCAAAAAAATCGCGCGATATTCTCTACTGGGAGTCAAATATAGTATAGAACCATGCTTTTGAAATAGTTATTTAGATTTAAAGAAGTCCTTATTGGAGTGAAACTTCAATAATGTAGTAATTTCAACAGATCAAGATACTCTTTCTATTATTAACATACGAGTATATGATTTTAGGAATAAAACGAGAGAGTGATGTCTTTTAAATAAAATGACTACAAAATGTTTTTCAAAATTATCTAAACATTTATTCATACGTCTCAACTTTTTTTGAATAATGTCGAATAGTGAAATCAGGTAACCTGGACAAAAACTGGCAAACTGATAATATTCTACAGAAGAATTAGTTGAGAATTGAATTGAATTTCATTAATTGAAACTATCATTATTCCTTCGAAATTCTGGCGTCTGTTATTCTGATGATGTTATAGTTTATTGGGAACGATAATGCGAGTGGTCAAGAGTAGATTTCTTGATATCTGAAAAAGATGCCTGTTTTTAAAAGACCAAGAATAATATACTCTCAACTCTATACCACCCTACCAATTCTAAAAATATTAGCCTTGCTCAAATGACTTAGTTCTATCGGTCTTGACATCTTGGACTAATGAAATTGTCTACTTTTGTCGAGGTTTTTATGTGCAGAGGAAGTATTACAATCATGGATATGATTCTTTCAAAACCTTGAAACCAACCTCAATTGAGACTCCTCTCATCTGACGTTAATGCAAATCTGAAAGGTGTAAATTTAACATCATCACTTTTTCCGCTCATATGGTACCTCTATATAAGGTGCCGGGAGGAACCAAGCCGTCATCAATTCTCTTCAAAATTAATGTATGCCGTCATTCGAAATATGCATGTCATCAGGATGATTTGATAGTGATGAAAGGCGGTGCGACGATTCTATAGAAGTTTCAATCAAGTTCGTCTTCGGCCGGTTCATTTCTTTTATGCAAGCGAATGCACTGAATTTTTATTAGATCTGACGTGTTGCCTTGGAGACTGACAGGTTCTAATATTGTTCGCAATTATTTTCTGAAGGGGAACTTCTTTGTGTGACGTAGAATTTAATTTACTAGGAATTTTTATTGCAGGCGATGGAAGGGTGGGTTATGGTCGGAGATGACAATGTTTTTGCCGGCGCCGCATCGTTAAAGACAAATAGATGCTAATGAAGTAATTCGAATATTTTTCCAATCTTCTTGCGTCACATCGCCCACAAAATGGTATCGTTATATCCAAGGAAATGAGGTTATTTCAACTATATCATTTCGGATTTTGAAATTATTCAACTCTTTATTTATTGTGTTCTCTGTTTGCATCCATTTGGTTATTATAATATAATAATGATTATATAACATTTACTATAGTACAACAATACAAAAATTCATTCATTTTTCTCCGGAAGGCAAAATAGGATAATTCACTTCAATAAGGAAATCATCATTATCCCAGTTACCTTTTCTCAATGTAGAGATATTTAGTAGTGTAGCAACTGATCTTGGGTTAATGACTGATATCAACCAGTATGATAACAGAAAATATGATACACTTAACGACTGCGAATTGCATATCCGTATTTGGTACTGAAGAGCCAATGAGGCATTGAGGCGAAACATCAAGATGTCTACCAGTGAAAATCTCACTCACATGAAGAGTGAGATTTGCTTCTTTCATTAATAATATTGTGTAGGAATCCTATGAATGATATCTGATTCGATTCCATTACGAATGTTTGGAATACAAACGGAATAGAAAAAATATTTTTCGTATAATTCAGCGTTCATGTATTTGTTTCGAATGTATTTTTCTTTTAGGTAATTTGACTTCATATGAAAATAGCTGTTTCGAGAGGGTTTTTTCTTCCAGTATGTGTCTGAAAGTTACTTCTTTAAATTCACATCTTTTTATAGAATTGATTTTTGAAATGGATTGCTTTCTTCCTTCCTTTGGAAGATTCCCACATTTTTTGTATGAAGATGGAGAAGTAGAAGCCAAAACCTTTTTTTCCCAAAAAAAATCTCTCCGAAAAATATACCTTTTCAATTTAAATTTCACTCACTGTTCCATCATCACTTTCTATTTCAAATGTTTCAATTTAATTTTCTTATGTGATCAAATGCCTGTAAAGTATTTCCTACTTGGTATTACTATCAAATATAAAGTTTTCAGTTTCCTGTAAAAAAAGTTCAACTTTCCATTTCATTTTTCTGGTACACTTTTCTATATATTCGCCTTTGATAAATTTATCCTGACACCAACAGACTGTGTTTCTGCAAAAGACATTCAAACAGAGAACTCTTTCCGCAGACAATCGAATGCAACATCGGAGAGAGAACAATGTCGACAAAAATTTCACACTTTTCTTTGTTCCCAACATTGACACGGCACATCAGGGTCTATTATAAAAAGTTTATTTTCTCATACTCCTCCACGGTGTTACGCAATCGAATAAAAGAATCGAAGGAATTGAAACCATTAGTGGTGAAAGAACAAAGTAAAGATATGAATGCGATGCCGTTACGCTTCTAAAGTATCATGGCGATTCGATTCCTTTAGATGACTTTCAATTTCGTTTTGATTCCATTTATAAAAATCCACTTGCTATGAATCAGTTTAGTGAAAACACGAAACACGGGAATCTGTTAGTCTGTAGAATTATTTATCAATGGGATGCGGAATGATATATGAATTTTTTCGATGAACTGAAAACGCGCTTGTCGTAAATGAAAATTTGTTGATTTGATATATAATATATAAAATATATTATATAATATATTACTTTACATACGAAACAATAAAATGACCTTGAAATTGTATGTTAAAGTTTGAACTGTTATAGGTTTTCATTTCCTGAAATCATAAATACTTCTTAAATTAAATTAATTATGAAAAGCAAATCAATAGTTTTGTCCAAATATGTAGGCTCGAATGAAATTTAAATATATTCAAATTGTCAGTAACACCAATATTACAGTCATCAACAAATTTCTTAGATATAATTATTTCATGTTTGAAGCTGATTGACAACGTTTCATGATGAATTTCATTAGTTCGGACTTCCATTGTCTGATATAAGATGATTTGAAATCCCTGAAAGAACTAATTAAAAGAATAATTGAAAAAAAATAGGTGAAAATAACAATTATATTAAACAAAATAAACCCTGAAATGGAATAACAGAGAAATAAAATACAAGTAAAAATAGAATAATTGAACAAAAAATAAATAAAATAAAAAATTAAGAGATTCCAAGCCAAGTTACTTCACGACTTATTGATTGTTACTATCCACAATCGTCTTTTGGTGATGACTAGACTAATTTCTCCGAGAGATGACTATTTATGGGTTATTCGAGTACTTTCACTTATCTCCACTTTCCTTTTACCGCTTAGTCGGTTCAGCGGGAGATGACCGTTTAGCTGAATACATTGTTGGACAACATGTATGCGGCTTCTTTGAATTTCCTCCTGAACCAATGTTCCTGTGTATGATATCAGCTTGGGACCACTCGATGTTATGTTGATGGGTCCTAACAGGCTCTGGTATTCCTGATTTGCTGGTTTTCCCTCGCAGTATGTGTTTCTTGTGTTCGACAATGCGAACTTTCAATGGCCAATTTTCCGCACTCACAGGGTATCCGCACTCACAGGGAATCGCAGTCCACGTTTGGTCGCTTGGTTTTCATGTGGCAGCTACAGGTAGTATTTCCGTATCTGAAGCAGGTTCTGATGTTGTACTCGGACCGAATTCTTCTTATACTTTCCGATAATCCTCTGATGTAGGGAAGCGCAAGCACTGGTTGTGACGGCTTTTCTTCCTTGTGCTGTTTTTTAGCCAGTCTGTTCCACGATCGCTTTGGAGTAGCCATTCCGTTGAATGATTACTTGATAACAAATCATGTAATATCCTCAATAATTCAAACAAAACAAAAAAGGTTTGGTTCCAAGACCTATCAGAACAAGAAAATCTGCAAACAAGGATAATAATATAAGAAACAGAGGTAAAAGAATATATAAATTAACATCGCTTATTTCATCAGTTCGGACCACCTTTAAACAAACATCGCTTATTTTCACACGAGATGGTTCGAATGATGATTTGGGAAAACGCTAAAACGAAATAAAAAAATTGAAGCAGTTTGTATAAAGTTGAATAGAAATGGGAAAATTACACCATGCTCAATCGATTATAGGCTGAGTGAAAGAACAAAGCTGCACTGCTTGGCATATTATTATTATTCTCCTTATTATACGAAGTACAATTCTCTTCATCCAGGGTAATGTGTGTATAAAACTTGACATTTGAGAAAGATATTGAGGACATAGATATTATATAATTGTGTGCATTTTAGCAGATTTCTGTAGAGTTTCGAGAAAGGAAACAGAGGTAGTTCCCAAAACGTCATTTTCATTTAAATTAATTTTTTTTCTTGTCATTTATAGGACAGTTCGATAAATACAGTGACATTTCTAAGTAAATGTGCTAATTTACCCTTGATGTTTGATTTTTTTTATTTCACTGGCGTGAAAACGCATAACTGTGACATGAACAAATTAATTTCCAAATAGTAAAATTCCATTGAAAAAAATGGATCAATAACATTTATTTTTGCCCTTATTAAAAGTGAGATTATGAGCAGATGTATCAGAGTTACGTAAAGATTATAAATTCATTCCAAATCAGAAAGTCAAAATATTTTCAACGTTACGTACGACGCCATATTTTGTCCCCAAAACTGAACCGGCGGTAATTCTCAGACCATTGACTCGAAATGGGCTATTGGAAAGAATCATTTTCATCTCTTGCTATAAGACAGTTCATAAAAAGCATTCATCTGAGACGAAACATAAACTTTTCGCCGGATTTTTTTCGCTACACCTCACTGTTTTCAGTAGACGCATAAAAATTCGGTTCTGTGCCAACTTTTTACAATTTAATTTAATAGTTATTGGAGACATAAAAATGCGGAACGGAATAAAAAGGCATTAATTTAATGAAGTGTTCAGAACAGTATATTGCAAGGTATTGAAAGTTTCTGAAAGGTATACGAATTATCTCAATTAAGTGTCTTGTTATTGGGTAATACCTACTACTAAGAAACTGAATATTTACACTACAAAATACTGCTGCACACCTCAATAGGACAAAGGAATGGTAGAAGAATCAAGTATTTGGGAACTCCGTAGTTAGTCGAATACTTTTTACTTTCAAGGTTGGAAAAATTGGTCCCATCCACGTAAATAATACCTGTACATCGTCTCAAACTAATATACCACCCCCTTCTGAAAAGGCTTCATTAATTCTTAACCAATAAATTTCTGCTCGTTATCTAATTTGGTAAAATTGTTTGAAAGTGTCTCCAACATTTCGTTAATAATCCAGTAGGCCTTCGTACTTTCCGAATATAACTCTGTTCTTCGCAATTAATAAGGAGTTATGGAGTGGCTTAACGTTCCACGTTCGGGGAATTTTGGAATTTGTATCCCGAGAAAACAACAATGGTGGTTTCGGCAAACTTGTTTTGGATTGTGTTCTGCGAAGAAGTTCTGTAAGTTGGGTGGTTTCGAACAATTTCGTTGAGGTTTTCCGTAATGGAAGTGAAATTGTGTGATTCGTGATTTGACGAGATTTCTCTATATGAGGGTGGAGTGACTGAGTACACCAGAATAGTTTATTAATCATAATATTATAGCAGGTAAGCAAAGTTTCTTGGTTCTGGTATCATCCAAAGTTTGTGAGTTGCTTATTAACATGGAGCTACTTTTCCATAAAGAAAATTTCTCTGACTAGAAAATATATTTTCCGTTCAGCAAACACTAACAGAATGAGATAAAATCTATAATTTGATATACCAGAAGATACTTTTTTAACTTAATTTCACAAAGGGGTGTAATTTAAAGTTGTGATTTCATAGTGAAATACAATCTCGAGTTTTCGAATCAAAAATTGAATAATTTTTGGTATTTTCTCTTGTCATTGTTGGAGTTTTAGAATCACTTCAGTTGTTACAGAATCATTTATATACACGACTACAGAATAGAACAGACTCACCCGCATAGATAGCGATCCCGTGGGGACATCGGGATAAAAAATAACCTATATTACTTACGGTAAATGTAGCTTTCCAATAATGAAATATTGAATCAAATACCATACATTATTTGTAGTTATTATATATAACCAGTGCCTCCGTTAACCGTTTTTTCCGTTAACCAGCTATCGTACCCCTACAAACGACAAACCTCAGAAGTCGAAACTTGTGCGAGCTATGGACTAACGAGGTCTTACCTTTTAACGTGTGATTCCTAACACGGGTTGGACTATAGCAAGTGAAAATCGAGCATTCAGCCTGGCGCTTGAACCATCGACTCACACATCGGCCGATTTACTGAGTGAACGAAGCACCCACGTCGAACCGCCCGGCTACCGACCGACCATATTTTTACATTTTCCCTAATCTGGATATGCTCACTCATTTCTGACATATAGAGTAAATAAAATACATGTGTCTAATTTCTACTTAGTTTATTATTTGTTACGACCGGTTTCGGTTTATTAGACCATTCTCAGGTCACTTGAGAATCTGAAGAAACGTTGGTTGTGTAACAGAATACATTTTTTTTTCAAATAACCGATTTCTTGCCGACGTTTCGATTTTAATTGAATTCTTTTTCAGGGCTCGAAAAGTAGTTTCTTTTTTTTTCCGAGTCCCGAAGACGAATTGAATTGAATGTTGTTGAACGATTGTTTTTTGCAAGAAAAAATTGATCCTGTTAACTAATCAACCTTTCTCCAGAAAAATTATTGGATCACTAAACTAGTTAACTCACTTGACAATGGTCTAACAAACCGAAACCTGTTCTTACAAATAAAAACTTAGTAGGAATTAAACAAAAATATTTTCTTTATCCTTTATTCAATATATCAATTCAGTTCTGAAATACTTTATATCAATTCAGTTCTGAAATACTTTATATCAGGAAAAGATAGCAAAAAAATATATACATAGAGTCGTCATGAGTTTCAGCAAAGGGATACTATCCGCATAGCTGCTGGTTATACTCTTAGGCAAAATTATACTCAGATAGTTCCTGTACACAAATTAACATCTGTATCAAACGGACCTCATGTTATGTCTATAAAAATATTCAATTAACTTCCAACATTCATTAAGAAAATTTCAAATCCCATTAATTTCAAAAATAGCGTTAAAAATATTCTCTACAAAAATGCCTTTTATTCACTTGATGAATATTTTCAAACTGATCTGGTTGCTTGACATCACAATTGTTTGCTTGTCAATATTCTACTGTTTATACTATGTATTTTTATAATTATTTAACTATCTCCTACATCTACTATTGATGTAATTTTTTTTATGTATGTTCCATATTTTATCACTTGATATTTTTCAACTCCAATCTTTACTGTGTATATGACGATTTCCATGCTTGTAAAAAAGTCCCAGGAAAAATAAAGTATTGTATTGTATTGTATTGTCATATTTATTATTAATGCCACCAATAATTTACAGAGACCACCTTCTGAAGAGTTCCTTCAAATATTAATTTATATCGAAATTCAAATTAAATATATCTCTGAGAGATATGCAAATTTGGTGGATCGCTCTAAATCAGTATACAGTTAACTGACTGCCGCGGGATCAAATAATTATTAATGAACTCCCAACTTCATTAGGAAGCTAAAAAATTACTGAATCAATTTGCATCTCAATTTTCAATAGATACTGACCTCCATGTTTCCTAAAATGGTACAGACAAATTTAATTTCTTGGAATGTTAATGAAAAGAGAAACAATTAAGACGGATTTATTGAGTCGTGGTTACTTATAGTTCAATTAAACATTTGAATAGAAATTCCACAAAATTCCGTATGACTTGAAAAC
Organism: Leptinotarsa decemlineata; assembly: GCF_025532065.1. NCBI lineage: Eukaryota > Metazoa > Arthropoda > Insecta > Coleoptera > Chrysomelidae > Leptinotarsa > Leptinotarsa decemlineata. Next base: position 3,631,916 of record NW_027412549.1, on the reverse strand, counting down.
GAATTATAACATCTGTCAAATAGTTTCATATTCTTTGAAGGTCTTTGATTGATTCTCGTTTCAAATCTGCAGAGAAACATACAATAAAATACTAATTAGAACTAACATAAACATCAAGAATGGTTTGAAATCTGAAAAAAGTATTAACGAACAAGCCGAATGTATTAACATCGAAGTTCATCTGAAAATTAGGAAAAACAATAACTCTACGTGACCAAGCAGAGTTTTATATCGTTGAGGCCATCAATGGAAATACTACCAACTTTGTGAAGTTATAAAATTTCAAAATGAACATTTCATGTATCGATTTTATTTTTCGAACTCATTCAATCGTTTCTGAAATTCATATTACTTTATTCCATTAACACTTTACTAAATTGTAACACGTGTTTTACTAAATAATATCTTCCTCAGGTATATTCATACTGTATAAATTCGCCTGAGGTATAGTAAAACAAGCGCGTAATAATAATAATAATTTATTGGATCCTTTACGATCATAAAGTGATAAACGGCGAAACATCGTATAAGCCCCTCAGTGAAAATCTCTCATATTTCCAATCAGTTTATAAAAATGTAATTGTCAAGGTTCACAATACCATATGACGAGTTCACGAATAAATATAAGGGAAATAATTGCACAGTAACATCGCTTTTGTAGAAAGCAGCAATGATTCCCGAGTTTTTGATGTTGAGAACTCTAAATGTATCTCAACCCATTTTATACGAATGTTTCAAACTTAAATCGTCGCTGACAAACTTTACCTCATTACTGCCTGCATTGTACAACCAATCCACAACCATTATTTCTCAGACTCAAAGGATAGGTATTGTAGAATATTCCAGACTATTAAGGATGCAATCCAAGAGCACAATGGTTAACGAAACTAAAAAATACGTCTCATTTCACGGTTATTATACGCAGTGAAAGAATCGTTTTAGTCTGGAGATGTTCCTTGAAATTTATTTTTACTTTTTAATTGGGCACATTTTTCAGTTTACTGCATATTGAGTACTGTTGTTGAGAGGATTATGATATTGTTATATTAATAGACTATTGAAATGAATCGAGTGTTTTTGTAGTATCATAATCTGAAAATTCCAGCAGCTAATGAACTGTTGGATCATAACCAAAATATGATCAATAAACAAAGTTTTTCAAATTCAACTATGATTTATATTTCACTGTTTACTCTTACTAGAAAGCTCGCAAAATACAGCAGTGAAAAGCAAAAGTTTTCTTTACTGAACGAATCTCAATGGAATTTTTTCCTTAGCTTCGTGATCGAAGCATTGAGTAGATCAAAATATCTGAATGAAATTATTCTGTAGTATCATGAACGAAGCTGAATTTCACGATTCCCCAAAGCAAAATTCCTTTTCATTCTTCAATCAAGTCCCACGTATTTTTTGTATTAACCGCTTGTTTTCATTAATAGAAAATCGGATCAGTCAATCGTGAACCAATTCAGTGAGCAACTACGTTCGTCACACTTCGATAATAAACCGACAATATTCTTGAGTCATTCCAACGGAAATATTAGCTACTCGTATTTGTATAACTCAGTTTTCTTGTTTTGTTCGAAGAGTAGTTGGAAAAAAACAATCCGAAGTTGAAATGGAATAATCTCGAGCATATTCAGTTGCATGAAAACTTCGGAAAGTTCGTCCAGGTTCAGAAGTTATTCGGTTGACTTTTTCATGAAGTTCGGAGAGAAATATTTATACGAAATTTACATTATGTAACAGTTACGTACCGAGAGTTTCTTAAGGATGTCTACTCTGGGGAATATTGCACAAAATTTGGATGGATATAGTACTATAATATAATTCCAAAATTGTAGGTACTAAATTCTCTAACTGTAACTTTTTTGCCTCAATTCGTGTAAGGAATCAAACGTTAAAAGGTAAGTCCTCGTTAGTCCTTAGCTCGCACAAGTTTCGATTTTTGAGAGTTGTCGTCCGTAGGGGAGCAACAGCTGGTTGACGAAAAAACAGATTTCAACAGAATAGACAGACAATTGGGTTTCAGTTGACACGTCAAGAACAGTACTTCAACCACGCCACTGAAGATGGAGATTATAATCCGCAAAACCCGAAAGCCAATCAAAACAATTTGTCAGAAACTCACAACACTTTATAATCAAATGAAGCGGCCATGGAAGTTCAAAACAACGGTTGGGATCACCATGAATTTTTAACAAAAAAAAAAAAGCAAACTCTACACTTTTTATCCATCAATTCTCACGTCACAATATCTATGCCCAGATATCGGATAACACACGGACACAAAACAAAATAAAATCGAGTTATATCGCAGGTCATTAAAAATTTCGAGCATGTGGTGGATATTCGACACTTCCTAATCACTGAAATGTGATATTTTTCTAGAAAGGGCGTTGACGAATATAAAATGTCACACCTAGCCTGTCTGCGTTGTCACTTAATTCAACAGTCACATTGGATTATTCACTGGTTAATAATAAACAAACGGCTGAATGGAGCGTGAATTTTATAGAGTTCCACGCTCAGTCTATTAACGCCAAGAGTAAATAATCTGTGTAAATATTTGATTCTTTTTATCTTATAACGAACAGGTGTATGCACTTAGCTTAAATTGAAAATGATATTACGAACCGGGCGTAATTCAGTTTCTGTGTATTTTGTTAACTCTTTTCTAAAATTGGTTTGTTTTTTATTTCCTTCAATGAAAGCATATATGATATCACTACTAATATTTAATGAAATCTGGTGAAGAAGATATGAAGTTACTATGATCACTCCTGTGACGCCATCTGTGGGATTGGTCTATCTGTTTAAGGTTCCAATATAGTTTATGCCTCTCTGCAGCTTTCACTGCAACGTTTCAACCAGAAGAAACTAATTAAACCAGAGGTAAAAGCGTTCATTCGTCATCTAGTTCTGGACATCGGATAATGTGATACTAAGTTTAACAAAAAATAGCACTGAGATGAAATTGGCATATTGACTCCCCATACAAACACCCCGCCTATGGGATTGGAGGAATCCCAAGATATGATATTTAAAGTGAAAAAGAACTGTTTATTTTGCTCACAATAATTGGAAAATCCAAAAGAATAAATGGAACTTTTGGAGGTATAAGTAATGCATTTCTTCTAACCTAGGAGAACCACTTACTTTACAGAATCTTGGGTCATCGCTTTTGTACTCTGATCATCTTAATCCACAGTTTTTGTGATATTTTCGATTTCACATACCTACTAAGATATGTTTTTCACATGTGATAATCATCACATAAGTGTTAGAGGAGTGTTTGCAACTGATACCATTCATAACAAGGGTAACAATCTCAACGTGAATGATATTTTTTCCTAATATATGAGCCCAAAATGAGATTTTTCATAAATATTGCCATTCTATAGATTCTTTTCAAAGCATTCAATTTCCACTGAATTCAATAGTCCTAGTACAAGAATAGGACGTTTTGATATTGGTGACAATTTTGAAAAGTATCGATTTATATGACAAAATAATAATAAGTGTTCTGCGAAGAAATTGCTCAGAAATGGTTGAAGATTAAATATTATCGAGGATTAGTTTAACAAGTCCGATTACGTAGTCACCTCAGGCAACCAGATTCCGTGATTTAACGAAAATAATGCCAGGTTTACCGAAAATAAAGAGAAGAGAACAAGATCATATGAAACAATAATTATGACATAATTGATTTGAATAAACGAAATATGTAAAGAACCACCTACTGGCCTCATAGCAAAATTATTTGGCTACTCAATCAAAAAATCCAATAACTAAGAAAATGAATGAAAGATCAGGTATTGCAACAGAAATTCAAACCATGATGAAGCGACAACTGTTCCTGACCCACGCCACCTCGATACAGGTAAGGTATTCGCTAGCCTCATGAAAGAAAACATGCATCGAATATCTCAATAACAATAAAACACCGCAATCCTACCACGGAAACAAAATGCCTAATAAGTCGAAAACAGCCTCGAAACACTCGTCTACATGACTACAAAATTCCAAGCACAGACTCCTCGACACTTGTGAATTAAATATCTGAATGCCGGCTTCGAACATGTACCGCCATCTGTTGTGATTGCAACATACTACTGACGGCATCCACACATGATTCATCATTCATCCGGCTCAGTTAGAGTTGAATGTTTGGATAAATGACCGATAGTGAGGAAGATTTTTTTGTCTGATATCGTACAGATAAGGCAATAAAATTGCTGTGTAAGGAATTTTCTGTTTGCAGAAGGATGGTGTAGCGGATGAAAACAAGTTGAATTTTAGTGTAGAATGATTTGTTAACGTCTTGTTAACTTGTTACTTTAATATTCTTATTTTTTTGTGCATTCCCAAATAGATACTGTTTAAAATCTGTTTAAAATCTGTTTTTCCGTTAACCAGCTGTCGCACCCCTACGAACGACAACCTCAGAAGTCGAAACTTGTGCGAGCTAAGAATTAACGAGGTCTTACCTTTTAACGTGTGATTCCTACTTGATAACACTTGCTTTTTTTGGTATTATTAAAGTTTTGTCTACAAATCTACATTGGTAGAATCTTCGATATTTTCAGTCAAATGTGGTATTGTCATTTTTGACCATTACCAACTTTCAAGACCTCTAAACGATTTCGTACGATACGAAGTATTTCCAAGGACTCTATCGATCAACTTCGCGAAAGGTCTCATCAAGAAGTTATTATGAGACTTGGAAGCCTTTTCAAAAGCCTGCGGTATATGAAGCTCTAGGAAATGCATATTACATCGGTCATAATTATTATCTCATGAAATAAATGAAAACTACATTTGAAATTCTACACATGCAAACATGCGATTATTGAATTAATTATACTCTCTTTTCTTCCCAAACGTGATCAAATATTCGAAGTAAATTGCAATCTGGTATTAAACCAAATCCATCATCTAATGATCATAGAACACGAACCAACTCTATTATAAAGAAGAAAAAAAAGTCTAGCCGTAGAGAAGTAAATATTTACTGATAAAGTGCATGGAAAATTTTATTATAAATAAGATTTATTTCGTATATTTGAAAGGAATTATACCACAGTCGACCTGATCGAATGTATAGATCATACAGAAATTATTTCAGTTTGAAGAATTTCAGAACCTCTTCCAGAGTATTTCAGACCCGGTAAAATTATAAGATTTTTTATGTGTAGAGTTTATGTTTTTAGGAAGAGAGTTTATGTATGCGAAACCCTGCACAGATTATATTATTCATATTTATCTGAGAACTATTTTCAAAGATATATTCAACCATAAATCCAAAACCGCTTGTTTCGTGAAGTGTCCACTGAAAATCTCGTAATGAACTTATGAGAATCCTTTTGGTACTTCTTTAGTTTATCACTTTCACACAGATAGACAAACATGGACCTTCATTACATGTAGTGATAGAGATGTATAAATTAATAATTCTGCTTGAACATATTTTAATTCGTAAAAGAAGTCCAAATTTTTTTATTCATCGCACACGATAAGTCGTTCAAACTCATATATATCTCCTCTATTTTCGTTAAAAACAACTTACTAGATATCCACTTTCATGTGGTACGATGTATACAGTTCGTCATCAAACTTGCCACAATATTGAACGAATGATAAAACACCAACGTCGTTGGAGAAATAAACCAAGTGGAAAAAGTCATTTCGGAGTAAACAAACGAAAAATCGCGAGCTAACGAACGATTTATTAAAATTTTGCTCTTGAGAACGGCCATAGAAGGAAAGAAAGAATTAGAGAATCAAGTCGGCTCTGCCCTGTCGAAAAATCGGTCTACAAAATCTGTGTGTCTCGAAAATTTATGGGCCAGTCAAGTGCAGCACTGCTGAACTGAAGTGTGTTTTATTTCTGGGAACATGTTCGGCCCTTTAAAAACGTTTGCTACCCCTTCTGCAATAAACTGCTTGTTATGGAGATTTGGCTTGAGCGAGCGATTTTGGGTTACTTCCCTACCTGCTTCCGCCCTGGTTTCTAACGTAATGTTAGCTGATTTTTCATGCGGCGAGGATACAGATAGGTACTCTAAAAAAAGCCTAATCATCACAATATTTTCATTTCTCTGAGGATTTTTCATCAATATAAAACTTAGTATGTACTGTTTTTGAAATCCATTTCTATTACTAACTAGAATTATGCCGAATAATTATTAATCCGTTTTTCATTGCCCTTTTTGAGGTCTTTTTTTACCTTCCACAATTTGAAAAATATAAAAATTATAATGGAGAACTTTATACAGGTATAGAAAGGGCTAACTTTCTAGTTTACCCCGATAAGTTACTGCGTAAAATGAAAGTATTTTTCACAAAGAAAGAGTTTCTGTTTATCAGTAACTTGTCGTATTTAACAATTTTGCCTATCATAAAAATGCTAAGAAATAATACAATACTTACCTTCGACAGATGTCAAAGAAGTTAACGTAACGAAAAGATAGGTATTGTATTATTTCTTAGTATTTTTTTTGATAGGCAAAATTGTTAAATACGACAAGTTACTGATAAATAGAACATTTTTGTTTGTGAAAAATATTTTCATTTTACGCAGTAACTTATCGGGGTGAACTAAAAAGTTTGCCGTTTCTGCACTTGTATAAAGTTCTCCATTATAAATTTTATATTTTTCAGCTAATGGAAGGTAAAAAATACCCAAAAAAGGTCGATGAAAAACTGACTCTCCTCCACAAAAAATGACTTTCGTTGAATTATTAATCCATATTTGAAAAACGTCGGATGAACTCTTGAGCTACTTTATAAATAATAAAATGGATCATACTTTCCAATATTTTGGTTTCTTTCTAATCAGCTATACTCAGTCAGAAATCTTATGGTAATTCAATAAATTGATGGATGTAGCCGTTATTATGTGGTATAAAATCATCATGAAAAATGAGAATTGAAACTTTCCATGTTTTTTACCACTTTTATTTGTAATCATAGTTACTGCAGTTTCGCCCTATAGGGACATTTTTAAACGTAGGTGTACATTAAATTTCCTTAAATGTCCTTATAGGACGAAACTGCAGTAACGTTAGTTACAAATAAAAGTGGTAAAAATATAGAAAGTTTCAATTGTCATTTTTGCTCATGGTGATTATTTTGGAAATTTTGGAATATCAATAATGAAGAGTCCAAATGACAAAGGAACAATATGTGATGTATTTGATACTCCTCATCCATCATTCGTGACTGCAGTTGCAGTACTCTCATCTTTGATTGTGAAAAAAAATTGATTAGGTATTTATCGAGTTTGTAGTGTCTTGTGGTCATATTATTAGGCACTGTATTGTTATATTTCATAATAGTTGATTTTCATTCATTTAAGGTTCTCAGGGATGCATTATTTGTACTCTTAATGGTGTCAGTCACTCGGTGAAACATTTAAAATTTGTTATATGAGAATTATGAGCATGAATAGATTTGATTACTTCTTGAGGAATGGTTGTCATCTTCTGGTGGCTTCGTCGATTTGTTTGACTGAGAGAATGAGTATCTTTTATTCTATTACAGCTGACTGTATAACTTACCACATTTCTCTCTTCAGTGTCTGGCGGGATTTCTCTATGCCATCTCACTTAATATTTTTATCTAAGTGTGGGATTCCCTTTTGCCCTAACTTTCACTGGTATCCATCTGAAGATTTTTCTCAACAGTGAGTCGTGATTTATTCTGGATTTCCAGCTCTCTGTCTTCTATTTCATTTTTCATTACCATCAGGACCTCAAGTGAGTAGCTAGTTATTAACCAACTATGAGATAGATTAGCTTTGAAACTTACAGTTTTTTATTGGAGCTAAAAAATGGACCGTGAAGTATCTTCGACTTTTCTATGGTACAAGAAGTACACTTATTGAATGTTCAAGCATAAAAAATACCACTTCCAATTGACAATTTCGAAAAAGATTATATGAAATTACCATTTAAAAAAAAATGGAAAAGTGTGAGTGGGTAAAAAATTCAATTCAATTTTTTTTCTGAAAAACTGAGCAATCTTTGTCTTTTCTTTCTCAATACATCAAGTTTTTTGAAAACTTCCTTATGAATGACGTCATAGTGCTTTTATTTCAATTAAAAATGTACACTTGTGTTATATCCTTGAAAAGAGGATTTGGTATTCTATCAAACGTTTTTAAAACATATACAGGTTTCTACTTGAAAGTCCTGATATGGGTTCATTTAGTGCAACTGGATTATATTGTCAATTTTTTAATGTCAGAAACACCGACTTCAATGAACTATTTATACTTTTGTGTTATACTTTCCAATTTGAATTGTCTTGTCCCACAAACAACCGAATTTGGCCATGTACAATGATTTCGTTGGCACCCGGTACTCCTTAAAAGAAAGAAATGTAACTAGTTGATCGTAGTAACTGATAAAATTCCTACTTCGATTTCCAAATATGTGGATACCTTCGGAGCATTCTAATGCAAAACTCCTTCCAGATTTGACACAAATCCTCTCCATCATTCACCTCTCTAACCCACAATCCTACCGCTTGAATTTCTCATGGCTCGAAAGTAAACCACAGTTAGACGAGCGCCCTTCCAGAACCTACTTGATTCGATTAGTCCGCACGATGTTCCGATGTTTCTGTCACGACAGTTCAAAACTCATTACGACCCCCTGTCATAAAAACAATAAGATCTCGCCGAGAGCCGGTAACAAAGCGTCTAGGAAAACAAATGTATTTGCTTCCCGTTGGAATTATCGGCATTTTGCTCTTCTCTGCGAAATTTCATTTATGAGAACGGCAATAACCCAGATAAGGCAGATAATGCTCTCTCGGGTATTGATCTTCTTTTTTATGGACAAGAGAGCGGTTTGTCATAAAATATTGTATCTGGCTCAGAGCTTTTCTTGATGTGCCCAAGCCGATATTTTTATTACTTGGGATGAAATAAATCAAATCCGAAATTATAGATTTTTTGGATTTCACTTTGAATTTCACGCACAGTAAATTCTGAAATATTTGGATGGGATTTATAGCCAACATCAATGCCACTTGATTTCATTGGATCAAATTCGAACAGTCCACTTTGATTAGGAAGTATAATTTCAATTTCATAACCAATATGTGTTCTTTCCCTCACTTCATAACTCCAAGAAATAGAGCTATTCCTGCTGAAACTGTTGTAACCAGCTGAATGTAATACTAGAGCTGTAATTTATTTTGAAGACCAACCCCAAGAAAGTCAGAAAACCAATAAATGTTGAGTCAATATGAATTATTATCGTTTTATTCATTATTATCATTTTCTTTTGAATATAATTTTTTGAAATTATTGGATCGAAAAGCCAATTCCTTCAACTGATCTTGTAACTACTGCCATGGTCAATGATCTTATCATCTTAATCCATAACGAAGAGACTACTGCAAAAAATATCGATGAAATTCTGAACCCTGTGAACTTTTTGAGATAATGAGCTACCTTATTATCCAAATAAAAACCCGACAAAACTTTTGTTTCCGAATTGAAACATTATGAACAGAGAGTCAAATTTTCAGAAATGGGTAACTTCTGTAAACGATAACGGTGATGACTCATTTCATTGTAGCTTGAATAATTCAATTCTTATAGTAAAAAAACATTATGATTTGGAATACATATTTTTGAAAACCTGTACCTACTCTCTAGGACAAACAAGTATGGATCATACTTAGAGATCTGTTTAAATCTGTTTAAAATCTGTTTTTCCGTTAATCAGATCTAATGAAAAACGAAGACAACAGTCTGCCGTTGACTGTTCTGATTATTGGAAATTTTATTTTGCATCTTTAGTGTCGATAAAAATGAAATGAAGGTCAAGGAAAAAGTTCAGCCACCTTTCAGCAGGGAAATTGGATTTGTTATATTATCTGTAATATAAGTGAATGATAGTCTTATCAGTTTTTTATCCAACACGGTTGAATTCTCATATATTCTGTCAATGAGACCATGAAGTTTACTCTGTTAAACCAAAAGGTTTAGCAACTCGATTAGCATATTTTTGAACAGACAATGGAATATTTATACCTGCCAAGTAATGTTTACCTTTCAATTACTTGAAATATTGTAAATAAACCAGTTTACACATAATGTTCCCACATCTACCAAGTCACACGTATGTCTTATAGCATTTATTATATCAAAAAAAGTTCCTGTGGTGAAAAAAAGGAATATAGAATGTCACTATGAAAATGACCCGAGATAAACCTAATGGTTTCTGAACACTTTAGATTGTGATGTAGCAATTAAAGCGTTGTGTATAATCCCTAAATCCCCCGTTTTAAAAGAGCTCCTGGTGAAAATTCATTACACTGAACACTGACAATAGGGAAATACTCCACACGTGTGCAACCTCATCTCTAAGCATTGGCACCCTCATAATATTGCTCATTCATCATTTTTATTTCGGTCGATATAAAATGTTATATCCGACGTTATATGGCCTTTGTGTGCACTGTCATTCCACTTCATGAAATTAAAATTTTTCCCTGCAGCACATTGTGACGAATAATAAGTACTAGACAAGTAGAGTTGAAGTTATTTGAAACACATTCAGATAAATAGATCGTGAAAAATAATTCTGTTTTCAAGCCCGTCGCCCTTCTCGGAAGTACATTCATGGACCAATTGTCTCATTTTTCCCACTGCAAAACTTCTCTTTCAAAGCAGAAATCCTCGAAGCAATATTTTTCCTACAAAGTTCTGAATAACTCACATATTTTCAATTACATCTTTTAAAGTATTCATAATTCTGCAGGAAACAGAAGAAAATGAAAAGTTTCAATCTGGTTTGGGATCCGCTGAATGTTTCTCGTATTTTACGGTCGCAATATATAAAATCTTCTGGGACGGTCTCTCGATATATTCAGATGCTATTGCTTGAATATGACAAGTTTATTTCCATATTAAAGATGGATAGATCTTTCTTGAAAGTTTACAACTTTGATAGCAGCTTCTACGTATTGTCTGTAAGATTCGAAGAAAATTATATATTTCCACAACAGTGCAATTCAGTGAGTAATAATATAATTTTTTGCAAAGTGTTGATTCGGATAAGAACAACATGTTTACAGTAAGTGAGATATTATCGATACAGGCAAATTTATTTTAAAAGTATTTTTCCAGAGTGAGAGACATTGTCTTTCAAAAAAGTATGTTATTATTCCAAAATCCTTTCAAAATATGGATTCTGCATTATAGTGGCGGATCAGGTTCTTTTTTATGTGAAGCATAAACATGAGATTTTTTCTGTTTGATTTTCAATTCAATTTTGTCTGCTGTAAGCAAACCCAGTGTATCCCCATGGACCCAAAATAAATTCTTGCTGTACCAACCTTTAGATCTTTTCCATTGATTACCTATTTCTGTAAGACGAAACCAAACAGAAGAGGTTAAAAGTAGCATGTCAAAAAGCAGTATCAGTTCTTATTTGAGTGACAAAAATGAAATTGAATGGGATTTGTCTTTTGCAATGCTCTAACAACATTATCTATATTATCAATTATCCAAGTTTTTATCCCAAGTACTATAGAAAAATTGATATTTTTCAGGTATATGAACTATGTAGAAAAACACAATAGGTACTTATTTGTCAAAACCATAATACATCGATAGAAATCCAGGTTGATGTTATATAAGATTTTCTCCAGATTTTACTCAACATTTCTTATTTCTATTTTTTCCGATTGCTCATATACTCTCCTTACACCAATACGCCCACTCCCTTTAGACTTTCAAGATCAAATCTGTTGAATCTGAATTCCTTTCAAAGAAGTAATTTTCAAGCGAACTGGAAATATTTTTTGCGTTAACTAAACTACGGATTGATCGTGATTAATGTATTTGAATGAGAGAGACAAACTCCTACTAAAAATATCTAATATCGTGACTGACTGAAATTCTGTAGTTGAAACGAGAATAATCGGTGTAATGCACGAAATATTCCAAATTAGTCTCCGAGAATACATTCGGTTCTCGATTATCGGAAAACACATCAAAATTTCATTTCGGAAAACTTTTAGAGCAATGACCGTATACAAGTTACTAACTGGTAATTCCTCGTGACTGTTAAAATGCGTCAAGGTATAGCAAAACATGAACATCAATCATTTCTTCGGAAGACATGTGAGAAACGAAGCAATAGGTATAGGATTTTAACGCACCCCCAGTAATGGAAAATATGGTCAAGCATCATTAATCAAACTTATGAAAGAAATATTATAATTGTCATTAGATTTATGTTTCGCATTTATTAGTATTTAATGAAAACACTTTAGTCACTTTCTCTCTCAGTTTCAGAATGCATGTTCTATTTTATCAAATTCAATTGGAAATAATGAATTCAAATGTGATGCTAACGTTTGTCTTTCTCAATTACTCTTACGAAATGGTATATCAAATCAAGGTTATTTCTTATGAATCATTGAATAACAATTCTTATACTTGAATTTCAAATATCTCAACTGTATCGTTTGCATTCATTCATTAGTACATCTTTTAATGACTTGAAGATGGATCATCTGAAAATCAATGGGTTGAACGAAATTCAATTTAAAAGAGTTTGTTATGTATGTGGATCAAATCATGCATTATGTCCTTTGAAGTGTTTCAGAGATATACCGAATTGACAATTCAAATGTGAACATTAAAACCAGGAGAAGGTATCTGACATGAATAAAAGTAAATTGTTGTTGAACCATTTCCAAAAACAAAACAGAAGCCAGTAACTAGCAATACTGGGAACTTTCGATATTCAGAATTCTTACAGTTACAATTTAGCTGCAAAACAGGGACTGAGACAAAGATTGTATTTTCATTGTAAAATTATTACTTTGGCACGAATTTAAATGATGAATATGCTTCAAAAGTGAACATCCAAACTCGTGTACAATTACACAATGATTATTTCAATGAAAGAAGAACCAGCTAATATCACAAAAACAGATGGAAAAATTCAGTAATGAACGTTATCAAGTTGAAAATTCAAATAATCATTTTGCTACCATTCTTGACCCAATAATGATCAATGTGATTCAGATTCTGCTATAAATATTTAAGTAGTCGGTCTGTAAAGTTGTACTTGTCGATAATTCCTAAGAGACCTTGCACCCTGTTGTGTTTTACAATGTTTAGCCTGAATATCAATTCGGCATTTCTCTGAAAATACTTTTTTATGTATTCTGGAAAAGATGCATTCTTTTGAAATACATCGTTTTCAGATGATCAGCGTTTCTGAAAACTAGAACATACATTCTTGTATGAAACTATTGTCCATCAGTATATTGTAATTGGAAGTAGAGTAAATGCAAAATATAAAAAATTTCAATTTATTCCTTGTTCCTTCTACTTTACTACCGCATTCGCCAAATTATTCAAATTATTTCAATGAGCTGAACGGTGGAACCTCCAATATTGAATTATCATCTTCTACAAAATGGATGATATGAAATATTCAATTGATTGATACTTCCTATTTTTTGTCACATTATATACTGTTTGCTGGGCCGGATTGAAGAAAAATTTTTCGATGAATCGCCGATGTACAAAAAGTTGCTTGTCTCTTTGGCAATCCCTCATCGAAAACATTAATCCATTTAAAATCACTCACCTATATAACAACAACACAAAAAATATCCAGTTAGGAAGAAGCAGTCAATGCATGAACGAACATAACAGTTACTCAGAAGCACAAAACACAAGTTTCACACGGCGTTTAAACTCACTGTCACAGTGTATCTGCCTTTCTTCACAACTCCAACAGTTGTCAGCCCAGAATCAGATCTTCATCGGACGACAGTCTTGGTGCCCTCTGAGAGTGATGGGACTTGTATTGTTATATACCACGTAACGGCCAACCGTAAAGAGCGTGCGTCGCGCGCGTTTCACGACCAACTTGGATCTGAACTGAACTCGGTTCAACTGTTCTGTTCCACTCGCAGCTTGCCAGGATGCGTTGCAATCCCCACCACTCGATTCGGAGCTTGAATTATGTCCCTTACCTGTGTTCTGTGTTACTGGAATAGTATTCTTATTGGTTCAGAATAGAGGAGGACGAGCAACAATAGGTGAACAGGAAGTGAAAAAGAACTGTCGAATTCGGTTTGAACGTTATAATTATTTCGATTTCGGTGACAGATCTTTGTAAATAAACCAGGTGTAATGTGAGATGATGCTGTAACTTGAGTCTTTGTTGAATTGTTGATGGAAATTAGATAGATATCCCGTCGGGGTTCGGAGGAAGTTATGGTTGCGATTCGGCAGGATTTCGCAGTTGTGAAGACTGAATAGTGGTGATGGATTGATTTCATGGAATTATTTGATATTTCCATTCATGTAGGAAGATTCAGTCCGGATGTGACTGTTTTATGTTTTGACAAGAATCAAAGAAGACAGGAAATGGAGATTTCCTGAAATGCTTTGATTGAGTATAATTGTTTCAAAATGAATCCACTCATAAAAAATAATATCATTACAAGCCACACGGTTATTGAAAAAAGTAACCAAACATATTCAACTATAATATATTTTCAACAAAATAGAGCGATAAAAGAAATAGACATTCGATTAACTAATTTACAAAAAATAAATGAGTAAATGAAAAATGGGTATATTTCAAAGATTTTATGGAAGATAAATCTCCCCAAAAATCTTTTGAAATAGTTAATCAGCTGATGCTCCCCTAAAAGCTAAAAGTTAATTCCAGTTTTCTTTTTTGAAAGGGAAAATATACTATCCTTTTGCATGTATTTATATTATTTCGATTATTATACTCTAAACACATGCATTATGAACCATTTCATGTGGAGCTTTTTAAAATTATTCAACAACACAAATTCTAGTCTTATATTTTCTTACATATTATTCCACAACTCCACTAGAATATTAATGTCGAATATAAATAATCATCAATTAATTGAAGGTAGCAGATATCCATAATATTTCAATTAACAAGAATAATGGTAGTTTTGTATTTATTTGTTTCATTTTTTGAACACAAATCTACATTTGCGAAATATTTGTCTGTGATGATTGAAAGCGCCTCATTGCTTATGGATATGATGATCCATTACGCCCAATAAAGATCATCACTTGAGAAATTTAGAGGTTTGACAACAATTTTAAGTGGAAAATGAGAAATGGAAACGAAGGAAGTTTTATTTCATGCTAAGCAAGTCATAAAATTCAGCAAGCGATGAACTGTAATATCTCAGTGAACACATTTTCACCTAATTTTCCTGTAGTGCTTGTATTTTGCCATTGAAAAAATCAAAACTAGCACCATTTGACACAGCACTCTTTCGCAAACGTAATACAAGTCGATTGATTCCGTCAGCATAAAAATTGGGTGTTCAGAATTCGATGAAATCAACGAAAGTTGTTTTTCCCGGGTCCTGATCGGCGAAGGTTCTGCCGGTGAAAAAGTTATCGAAGTGCTTGAAAAGATGATAGTCGGTTGGTGAGAAGTTTGAAAGTATGCTGGGTGAGGCAGAACTTCGACGCTCAATTCTGACCTCTTCTGTTGACCAGTGCCGGCTGCTGCTGACGTAATTTTCAGTACATTTCGTCGATTTTTTCAAGATGGGATGGTTTGATGGTTTTGCCCGGTTGCAGAAAGTTGAAGTGAATAACACCAGCCGCTAACCACCATACGGCAACCATATTTTTTGGTCAGTTTTTGCTCTTTTGGAAGTGCGTGGGTGGCTCAACGGTGTCCAACTATTGCCCTGTTATCGTAGAGTATCCACTTTTCATCACACGTGACGATCAGATTTAAAAAAGGATCGTTTTGGTTGTGCAAAAGCAAAAAAGAATAGACCTCGAAACGTGAACATTTTCTGTCGATCATCCAAATCATTGAGCGCCCACTTTTGGAGCATATTTACCTTTCCAATACGTTTTAAATTATCTAAAACGGCATGAGAGCTGACGCCCAGTTCTTCCACTATGCCATGCATCGTTTGTGGGTCAGTCTCTCTAACTAGGGTCCTCTAATCTTGGGAACGAAATTTCCCAAATCATTGTTGAACAGTGCGTTCAGTGCCACCATCAGTATCAAATACCTTGTAGGGCTTTTTCTACAACTATTTAGTTTAGATGATTTTAATTTTGTATCATAATATTTTATCACAAAATTCACTTTTCATAACTCTTTTATCGCGCAGGCGTTCAAAATATCTATCTGCTTGGGTTTTTATGTTGATTATTTCATTTTCATTTATCATTTTCGTATTTTTTTCATCGCATATCATTGAAATGCTCTCTTCGAAAAACAGATGAATATTTAGAACGAAACCATTTGGGATGTTTCGAGTAGGTACTAATCGTTAACACTCTTATCCAGTTAGACAGATAATTCGGGCTTGACCCTTCTCGACTATATTTATGACCCCGACCATATTGTTTGTGATGATTATTCGAAAGTGACTTCGAACTTTTTTTTAGCCGATGCATCCATTCTGTTCTGAGATTTCGGCCGGGAACTAATCCTAATTCTGACTCTCCTCGCCAAGAGGTTACATTGTTATTTTTTCTGTTTGTTATGTTGTTAGTGTTATTAATGAATTTTATTATTTGTAAACGCTGTGTTCGACTGATTAATAAATCACCTATCACCAGTCCCAACAATCTGGTTAATTTTTTGGTCTGTTTTGGCAGTGCTTCAGTTCAATTTGATTTCGTTGAGAAAAATTGGCCGGAAATCGCTTCACGACTTCATATAGTAATGAACTGTGAAAAGGAAATAATGAACAGCATTCATGCATATACCACGACACAGTAGAATATATATTTATTGAGACATGGAGCTGAAAAAACACATGACTTGGAGACGGACAAAACTTTTGAAACAACTTAATATATCGGGAGGCTAAAATAACGATCATACGACAAATGTTTACTCTCACTTTGAGTTTACACCAAAGTAGGAATCTGACAAAAACTTGAACCACCAACCACATTCATATTACTCGGTATAGACTGAATTTTATGAAAATGCACACAATTATACGGCGAAGCTGTATGCTATATATGGTGTCATCCTCTGCTTTTTTAAACTTCTCAACTTTATTTCTTTATTGACTCTAGAAATAAAAATTTGATATAATCAAATCACAGAGTAGAAATTCATCAGTTAATTGATTAGAGAAATTATATATGTTTACTAGCGACCGCCCCGGCTCCACTAAATTTACATATAAACGCGTGCGATAGCTGCTAATCATAAAGTACTAAAATCGCTTTATAAATAAGCTTTTTTTCGAGGATAAAAAATTAATATTGTGGTTTATCCCTAAAAGATAGACATATACCATCGCGAATTTTTTTATAGACATTTGTACAATACTGTGGTACACTTTTTATCCTTTTCGTAGGGCTCAGCCAACCTTTTCAATGTAAGCGCAAGAAAATGAGTTTATTCACGACATCAATACATGTTGATTTATGAATAGTACATTTACTACATCATATATGTGAATTTTATTGTTAAAAAAAAACAATGATAACAATTATAATTGAGTAATTTTGATTGTGGGCTATGATTACTTTCTTGAAGGAAAAAAAGCATTTCAAACAAACGTCTTGTCAAAACCTATTTGGAAAAGGGTAAACCTCAATCAAACACAAAATAATCACTATTTTGACATCCGCTTTCTCAAAACCAACAGAAGACGTGTTTAATAAAGAAATTCTACACCATTCACTGAAATAATAATAGTATTAGTTATCCATCCCACCCCCTTGCCACCCTTTCTGGTGTGAATTTCCCAATCCCAATATTTTAGTTCCAAAGACACATCACGTGCATGTTCTTTTGTTGTCTGGGAGTAAACAAACCCTGCCTGAAGACAATTCTCATAATAGACTGGAGGGTAGAAGTAAAAGGTGCAAATCTTTTCATGTCATATCGAATTCTTCATTTGACATGAGTGGAAGAATGTTGGGAACTGTTTCTTAAAATTGAATCACTAGAAAATCGACAGTTATTCAGTCGAGTCCAATTTAGTTTCAATTTGTATCAGGAATTTAAGTCCCTTTGTCCAATTATGAATTCAGAAAATATTTTTATACGTTTATTTGAAACACAACTTATACTTATTGAAAATATATGTTTTTTTTTTTCTTAAATTTCTTAAGGACTTTCAATTTCTTTGTGCTTGATACAAGAAAGACCTGTAAATGTGACGAATAAAATTACCAACGCCTAGTTTTTCATCAGAGTACATTTACAATTCAATATGAGATTCATTGAAGATTTCAAATTTACACGTTGCAGTAAAAGCACTTAAATTGACAAACCTACTATTCAGAATGCAGTACAGTTTTATTCATACTTGGAAACGTAACATAAAGACATTGTTACACTTAATTCTGGAAACTGAAATCACCTCTAAGAAACACTCGAAACATGTACAAACTATTAAATGAAAAAAGTTGTAGGTACCATCATATCCATACCAATTAAACACATTTTCTTTCAGGAAATCACCATAACAATAGTTTACAACTTCAGTGCCAATAAATCTTTTCTTACTTAAAATAATAGTCTTTCGAAGAAATATAAATAAGGCACTAGAAATAACATAACACTTTTATTTTATGTTCTTGCCTGTCATAAAATTATTAGGCTTATTGTACCTGTAATGTTAATGGTATTATTATGAGACGTAGAAAATGAGTAGTTTGTCCGCATATAATTTTGAAATCTATTGGAGATGATGATGAATTCTAGTTTTTCTCTTATGTTTTTCTCTAGGAAGCAGGAAAAAATATAAAAAAGGAAAATGTTTCGTAATTTTTTTTTGGTGTTCAACTTCTCACAATCCTAAAAATAAACTAAGCTTAGTCAATAGGAAATTTGCTGTAAATTCCGTTTACAATTTCTCGCCTTAGCAATGGCAACAAGGTATGATCCATTTCCACAGAGCTATTTGGAATTTATTGTTATCTGCTGAAGAAATATATGCGGTTTCTTTCAATTTACTAATTTTATCATGAACTTTCTTGGTGGCATATTTGGTTTCACCAAATTTCATTGCATGATCACCAGTTTATTTCAGAATTTGCTCCGCTATCCACGATCCTGTTATTTGTCTTCTTTAAAAAAATCACGATGTTCATTTCTTCTTACGTCTATATCACTTTTTCCACAGGAACAAGGTATATTGTAAATACACGCATTCAATCGCATTCTCGTTTTTAGTTTTTGTCATAAGAGAGCGCTATCATACAGAGGTATATCTGTTAAAATCTGTTGAAATATATTTTTCCGTTAACCAGCTGTTGCCTCCCCCCTACAAACGACAACTCTCAGAAGTTGAAACTTGTGGCGAGCTAAGGATTAATGAAGTCTCACCTTTTAACGTCCGATTTCGATCACGGAATATTGCTGTAAATTGAAGTGAATTCTATTCTGGCTAATCTCAGTACCTCATTATTGTATAGCCAGTTGTCAGTTGAACTGATTTTTGAATTGAGTTTTCCTATGAATTTGAAGTTTTTAATTGTTTCATTTTTACCTTTGTAAGTATTCATTTTTGAATTTTTGTAAAATGAATATATCTACATTCGACACTAAATACATAAATTGTAAGTTTTACAGAGACAACATTCGACTCAATATAACTTCACTACTGAATTTCTGTCGAATCCAATAATGACGGCCATTATAAAACTGATAATTTATAACCCAAAATCTACCACCTTGTGATTGTTAGACTATGGTCAGTTGCATCATAAGAAAGAAGCACTGTGTGGTCGAGCCCTCCCCTATTTACCAACAATGGGCATAGAAATTCAAAATCTTGACGGCTCGATGGGGTGAATACAAAGTGGGTCGTCCTTTTTCCAAGAAAAATTGTTTACTCTGGGTCACAGCTATACTTAAAGAGGCACTTTTGTTGAGGGAATATTTCTTGAAATTTCACTTAAATGACCCACTTTTGAATAAGATGTGGCGACAGTTCAGTTATGGATATGTTTCAATAGGTTTGGACGGTGAATGTCAATTATATGGATATTAGAGAGAAACATCAAGGGTAGATTATTTATTGGTTTCGTACATAATGGCCATAATAAATATCTTCAGACTTACGCAGATGGACTATTCATTGAAAAACTTCAAAGGTGTGGAAGATTTGAAACACAAAGGAGCTGAAAGAGTTGAAAAAGTCATAAAAAATTGTTTGAGATATTTTAGAAGTATTTAGGTATGAATAATTATATTTTCAGAAGAGAATAGTTTTTTTGGGAAAAAAAACTGTTCAGGTTCGTACTTCTTTATAATCAAACATTGAATGTAGAAAATTAACGAAGAAATAAAATAATTACAAGAAAAACTATTTTGGAAGATGTGACCTTCAAAGTCCCTCTTTTCTTTGAAAGATTTCCACATTTTTATTAAATCATGGAGAAGTAGGAAGCAAAAAAATCTTTTGTTTCCAATAAATAATTATTTTCATGTTTTGTAGAACTTTCAAGCACTAAAAAAAAGACATGTCGAAAATGTTGAATTACAAGAGTTCGAAGAGTTTTGCAATTAAGAATAGTAACAATTATGAAGGTTTTATGATCTATGTGATCATGCAATCTAAACGAAGGATACAATGATAAATAGTGGTAGACATTCTTTACACGAATTATAATGTTCCTGAAGCGGATATGATTCTATAGTTTCCGAAATTGAGTAACAATATGATAAATTGCCATATTAATTCAAAATTTTGTATGATAGGTGACAATTAGTAAAGTAAATGACAATGAAATAGGCATAAATAAAATTATAAAGTGAATAGTCCCTAGGATCTGTGAGATTTGACTCAAGAATTATTGGAACAAAAACGTTTTGAAGTACTGTGTGAAAAAACATCGTGGAAATGAGAAAACTCGAGAAAATTGGGACACTTCCATTTTTTACGAGAGAGACGATGTAGATCACTTCTCAAAAATGAAGTTGCTGATGATAGCTAGGTTTCTCTGAGCTGGGATGGTAAGTAGGATAACCAATTGTTTGTAGATTCGTTGCACTTATAGTAATTTGTGGATTTCGGCGCGATCATGAGTACCTGTTTATATTTTCAATTGGTATCCAATATACAAAATGTAACTCAGGTGACAATTTCAAAGAAAACGTCATTGTCATAAAAAGATCATATAGACGTATGTTTCATTTCTCAGTTTTCATTTTTTTTTGTTTCGATTCATTATTTGCGTTTTTGAGTAGAAACTTCGTGTATATGATTTCTTGATGTAATTTAATTTTCAATAATGATTCTAACGGTGTCGTTGAATTTTTGTTGGGTAATATTTGTGAAAAAAATGTTCGTGAACTAGTGGATTTTCATTAATTTGATACATTTTTGTTTCGGTTTTACGTGCTGAATATTTGACAAAAAACTGAAAATGATTCTTCGCAGTACCACAATCTTTAAAAAAAATCACTATTTGAAATCTGAAACGAATTTAATTTGAAAATTCAATTGAAATGCAAAAACTTCGAAGCAATAAGATAAAAAGGAAAGTTGGCATTGATACGATATTTTCAACCTTATTACTGCTTTGACAGAATTTGGGAGAATTCAATGCAATATGTCTGGAAGACTAAATGCCGAAAAACCCCAAAGATGCATGTTTGAAAATAATTCCTAGTGAAGATTTCAATCTGAGAATTTTCGATTACATTCCAATTTACTTTTCCTTCTACCTCGTAATGTCTTGAAATTGTTGTGGTTGTGCATTGTGAATTGGAGCCAATCTGTCTCAATCAAATTGTGACTCTTCATTTCGATAAAATTTTCAGAATGTTGATTTTAAAATCGTAGAAAAGCTCAAACACAGTTCTGAACTCAAAATTATGTAGGTATGATTGATGACTTGTTTATTTTGTGATAATTGATAATCACTTCAATGAAATGAATAAAAACACTTTTGTCTGATTACCACTAGTTGATTTCATGTATACAACCGGTTTCAGGTTCAACCCCATTATCAAGTGTATAACTACACTTGATAATGGGGTTTCACACTTGATAATGGGGTTGAACCTGGAACCGGTTGTATAAATAAAATCAACTAGTGGTAATTAGACAAAAGTGTTTTCATTAATTTCATCATGGTGATCAAAATTATGTAAACTTCCAAGAAACAAACTAGCTTTTCATCGGGAAATAAAAGTTTTGTGCCACATTTTTTTTTATAAAGATGGAGAAATAGAAATCCAAAACTTTTTATTTCAAAAAAACTTAATGTCTCCTAAAAATATTTCCCTTTCAATTTGAACTAGATTTTTATTGTAAACTGAATAACTAATAGCCTGCTTTCTATTTGATTATGAATATTCAGCACTCTCAGCAATTTCCAATTTGTAGATATTTTGAAACAGGAAATTATCAATATTTTCTGCGTTCCCCAAATGGCATATTAAAATTATAAGTGACGAAAGAATGTACTTCATTCCATTTAGACTTAGTGTATGTTGCAATAGGCCTTATTTTAAGTAGAAATTCATTTCATAAAGTCAAAACTGTTTGTCTATCATCAACTCGTTTGACAAGTTCCGAGGAATTGATGCTACCATTGATTATTTTATGAATCAGTGTAAGATCTGCTTCTAATCTTCTATGAGCCAGAGATTCAAGTTAAGAATGTCCAATATAATTTCATAGCCATATTCACCAATATGATATCCCAGTTTATATGCAGAGTACCTTAAAAACTTATTTTGAATTTAAATGACATGTTTGGGTCGAGAGTGATTCCTAAATCACTCTAAAGAATAACATTTTTCAAGTCATTTACAAATAGGTTGAAAAGCTATGGCCCTAAATGAGAACCCTGTGGTATACCCGATGAAAGTATGATTGAGGAAGATACTGAGTTACCATATTTTACACATTGTACTCTGCAGGCTAGATAATTTTCAATTATTGTGAAGTTTACAAAATCTGTTTGGTGAAAACCTCACAATGAAGTGTTTCTTAAATAAATCAACTCACGAATGGAGTATATTGTTCTGAAATACTTTCTACTTGATAAAGAAATTCATAATGAATCTATTGGTAGGTACTTGTGAATATAAAAGTATAATTTGTCAATCTCTGTTCAATTTCTTTGAAACCGTCACTTCAAAAATACTTTTTTGTATTACCTTATTGTATTTTCACCTAATCAGTATTCAAAAACTTGTCACTTGTCAGCACAATGCAACTGCGAAGGTAAATTAACCTGTCAACCGACAGCTAAACGAATTAGAAAGTGCATACTTACTAATTTCAAGGAGCAAAATGGCCCAATAAAACGACAAAACTTTACGGCTTTACTTCTTCGCCATCAACAATAATGACATTATCTCCGAAAATTACTCGGAAAGTTGGTGTAAAACGTCCAGCGACGCAGGGGTGCCAATTGCAGTCTGAACGGTAGTAAATCAGTGGCCAGAGTATTATCGGTAGATGGAACACTTGTTCCTGTTAGAAAATAGGTCAAAGTAGTTTCTCAGAATGTCTTCCGATAGCTCCGGCACAATAAAAGTGTCATTTGGAATGAAGAACAATGCAACACAATGTACATGAAGAAGTCAGTAGAGGCTACTAAATCTATTGTATTCGAAAGCACGAAGCAACTGTGAAATTTCCTCATAGATACAGAGAATAATGATATGCCACAGAAAAATTCGTTTCAAGACTCAAAAAATTGAAATTTCGGATAATGAAATCATTACGTGAATACTTTATTTTGAAGTAAAATTGACAGATGAAACTTTAAAGATGACTACTGGGCGCCATCTGGGAAGAATTTCAAATAGACAGGAGGGTCTTGTGACACATATTGTTTAAGCTCCTGACAAATGCTTCACAACTCTAGAATATAATGTCAATATCTTCAACTACTACAAAATGGCGGAACTTTTGATAATTGCCCGGATACATTGACATTTAACTACATAATATGAGGTATGCTCGAAATGATTGTCTTGACATATGAACAGCCTATCCGATATTTCACGCCGAACATTTTCGAACACAGTAACGTTAATATCTCTACAAATATCAATTATTCTCTGCCGTATTACTAATATTGAAGCAGGTTCAGTTTCGTACACCTTTTGCTTCAAATAGCCTCATTAAAAAAGTCCTAGGGTGTCAAATCTGTACAACCTCGACGGCCAATCCAACGACCGGGAAAAGTAGTATCCAAATAGTTTCTTACTGGTCTGGAGTAATGTGGTGGTGCCCTATCTTGTTAGAATACAATATCCATATTGAATTCATTAGGATTCGCTAGGACGATTTCAGTGATGGGAGGGTTAACTTCAAATAGAGTTCCCCTGTTAAATTTTGATCAATAAATAGAGGTCCTACAATATGGTTTCCCAATATTTCTGCCCAAACGTTAATTTTTTCTCGATATTGGGTATGAGTTTCACAGAAAACATTGGTGTCACTCCAATAACGGCAATTTTGTGTGTGAACATTGCCGTTCAAAAAAAATTTACATTCGTCACCAAATCAAATATTGTGGAGATAAGTAGGATGCCTTGCAATGGATATGGTATGGATGATACCTATTCCTCTTCAAAAGTCTCCACACAGTAGAGGGAGACACCTCACAAACATTCGCGACGAAATAGGTAGGCTGTTCAGGATTTACTACCATCTCACCAATTATTTGCACTTGCTGTTCTTCCGGAATAGAAGGATGACCTGGGGCTTTTTGTTATGTACACTACCGGCAGTTGTGAATTTGGATACAAGTTTCCTCAAATATTTCCTACAAATGGTACGATTCGTAAAACGTTCATTGAAAATCCTTTCGGTCTCGTGAAAGTTACGCGTCGCACCGTTAATAAAAATCGCTTCAATTTTTTCTTCCAATGGACGATAATTGACCATTTCAGAGATTGTTAACGCGGTACCTTTCTACTAGTAAAACCGAAAACTAAATGAGAATATTCTAACTGAACAATGATATTCACTGTCGTACTGACATTTTTTGACGTTTTTATAAAGAGAAAATAACTTAACAATCCTTATCCGGCTGTTGGAATTGCCATATGGCAGATGAAAAGGAATATTTCTATAAATATCGAAATTATTGTGATTGTCTTCAGGAAATTATTGAATGTTCCGCCATTTTGTAGAAGGTGAAGATATTAATTTCATATTCTAGGGTTGTGAAGTATTCGTCAGGAGCTTCAAAATGAAGTGTAACAAGAGCTCCCTTTTCATTTAATTTTTTTTACCAGATGGCGCCCAGTCGCCATCTTGAAAGTTTCATCTGTCAGTTTCACTTCAAAATAAAGTATTCATGCAATAATTTCATTATCCCAAATTTGAATTTTTTGAGTTGACTCATTCGAAAAATTAAAGGGGGGGACATTAAAGAAATGCACTGTATAATGTAGGGTGCTGGTATCATAGACAGCTGTTGATATTTATTTTTTTTTTATTCTTGAATAGAGGTACTAAAAAGGATACTGAAATTTCTCAGAAATCCTAATCATGTCATTTGGCAACGGAAATGCTACATTTGTCTTTCCTAAGATGTCTTCCAAATTACAATGGGACAAAACCGTCAATCTTGGGATTATTACAATATTTCATATATCTCATGGATATTCTCTGTTTATAATAAAGTATAAAACGTCACATAACGTCTGTGAGTAGTGGTATCGGGATGAAAGTGAGTATTTGTTTGTTTCAAAATATTTTTCAATGTCTGAAAGCTCCTGAACGATTTCTTTTTCTTAATATGAATATAAATGTGGTTGTGAAGCATTTTTTGTTCCAGTGAGTTGTGGTTGATATTATTCTCTAGCATAGTACAAAGATGTTGTTGTCAGTGTTCAATGGCCTCTAGATTTCTGACAGTCGAATTCAATCAAATCGAAAACGTAAATTCTTTCAAAGTAATTGTAGAAAGTCATACAGATGTCTGGCATACATCTTTAGGGTCATTTGAAATTTTTAGTTAGTAATATTGTCAATAATTATGTGTTTTTTCAAAATAGCGTTGTCAGAGTTATCGAATAATTTTTCATGTATAAAAGATTATGTAAGAAAAAATTGTTTTTATTCTTTTAGAAAACGGATTCATTTTGGTTTTTTCATTTTGGTTTAGTGAAGTAGAGTATTCTTGGAGAATGAGAATAGAAGAATTAAACACAAATTATCTGTTGTCAAAAAATAATTATTCAACAATTAATTCTGTTCCTTTATTTGTTTTCGACTATTCGGTTATTTGAATGAACAATTATAATTGATTTTTTGATAACTCCTACATCTTTCTGAATTAGAATGTACATTTATTCACACTATATTTTGAATTTCATCCAAAATTTAAATACACATTAATATCAATGACTAGAGTTCTGAAAATAGAAGTAGGTGACAATATCATTGTCAACCTTGATATGATTTTCTTCGTGAAACTTAACATTTTTATAATACTGTAATATATTTTTCGCACATAAAAAAATATGACTATGCGTTGATGCGTACATGGAATATATACCTACACAATATGAATTAATATTGTACATCGTAAGATTAATTACCCCAACGAATATTCTTATGTTTCTTGATAATGACATAGTCATTCGTTATTTTCGATGATTTATATGCACATGAACTTGAAATATTGTAAATATTTTAACGCATGTTATTTTGAAGAAGAACGTTTGAACCATGATAGACAATTGCTTGTTTTACGACAGATTGCATTATCTACTGCACAATATATAATTTAGGCATATTCGTCGATTTTACTGCTACGACCAGCTTTAATAATAATCCCCACAGTGAGGCTGAAGAATGCATCACAATTCTCAAGCACCTCGGAACGTAAATCATTTATATCGTTTCAATTATATTAGCTATGAATATGGAATGAGAAAGAATAACGTAGATATTTTGTCATACACAATAAATTTTGTAACTGTTTCGTCCTTGAATGCCTTTATTAAATACTCTTATAGCAAATCATTTTCTCAGTTGTATAACAAAAAAAAAAAAGGAAATATTAATGAACTTTGGAAAGAAATTATGACAGCCACTGCCGTTTCAACAAGTTTCATGAAAATATTTCTCATTTTCTTTTGATTGTCTTCTACGGAGAATAAAATAAACTACAAAAACTAGTCAATAAATGGAAAACGACAGACCTGCCAAAACCATAAAAAGATGACAGTTTTTCTTCATCACTAAAAACCTTCTTATCTGAGAGCAAAGAAAGGTGGGTCTGCTAAGATAAATGTAGGATATGAGTCGTAGAGTTACATTTCTTTGACAACATTTCCGAAATTTCCAATCAAATATTTGTAGAAAGCAGTAACAACATTTTCAAAGTGGACGGTCAACCGTTTTATCAAAACTGAAGTCCAGTACCACATGGTATCAAGTTCTCTTTCCGATGTCGTGAAATTTCACTTATTTTAGGTTATGAACTTCAAAAGTTGAGATAAACTTCATTAAACAGTAGGAGGCGATATGCAATAACTACATCAATTAGTTAGGGAAACAAATATATATATATATATATATATATATATATATATATATATATATATATATATATATATATATATATATATATATGACACCTGTGGGAATTACCTAAGAAAATGGATTCTGAAAGGAAATTCACTTTATAACTAATAATTATAAATGGATATTGTACAATATGATAATGATGTGAAACTTACAAGCATATCTGACACCATGATTGTCATTTTCAAGGTACCTGTGTGACATGAAAAGTAAAAGGATTTCATCAAGAAACAGTATTTTTTGTTCTGGAGTATGTATATATGTATGTATATAGTAGGAAGGGTGAGTGTATATCCACAGCACTTAGGCCACATGTGACCAATTGCACATCCTCCCAAGGAGTTGTCCTCCTAGGTCATCGTCCATCCGGTCCTTCCAGAAAGGTGGACAGGTCACTTGAAAACATCTCCTTTATATCGAAAGGTGTAGGCCAAGACTCGTCAAACATACACTTTCTTTGTCAACCTTGAGGTATCTCACGGCGGCCTCCGCGAAGGTTTTGGAAGGTGCAGCGACATTACTGTCGTTGCGCGGCTTTTTCAACCTTCCTGGGGTTCCCCTAATAGATGTGTTCAAGTGAGGGCGCTTTCCTGCAAGAGCAGCCGGTTCCTTGCAGGTTTTCATGCGGAGACCTTGCGTCCGCCGCAGGAAGTGCCCTTGCTGTTGGAGGTGGAGTGGGGGGAGGAGGAGGGTGCACTTTTAGTTGCTGTCACTCCTACCTCTTTCTCTCTCTTTCTCCTTCTGGCCTCGGCGCCGCAAATGCGCCGCCTTTGTATTATATCACGAGGTGATCTGCTATGTCCAGCCTCATCCCGAGCGGTAGATTGGGGTGGACATTTCTGTTTATCCCCAGCCACCGCCATAGATTTGGGTGAGCACTTCTGTCCAGCTTCGGGCTTGTTTTTTGTTGTGTCTGTTTGTTTGTTTCATATATGTGTTCACACGAGTAGCAAGGGAAGAGTTGGTCACCTCTGGCAGAGCCCCGCATTACCAGAGGAAGGCTATTACAATGAGGTTTCGGCCGGTTCCCTAAGGAACCGGGCGAAACCTCAAGGAACGATCCCTAAGGGGATCGTTCGTAACTGCATATCACTCGGCGGCCAATCAGCTGTCGGCACCATTCCTTACACTTAGCTTGGGTAGGCTGGTCTACGGTAGCATGTTTCGCAAAGGCTCTTGGGGAGTTTTAGTTCCTCTCACCCTATTTATTTCTGCCACTGACCAGGAGTTCAGCGATCCCGTCCGTAAGGCCACATATTGGCTTCTCGGACAGGGCATCCAGTCCCCTGGCCGTTACCCTATCCGCCACCTGGGGACGCGCCCGATAGATAGCCCAACCCAAGGGCTTTTTCTGGAGTAAAGGGAGTTACGCCAGAGGTTTCACAATCTACCTGTTAACTGTAATACGTTTGTTTGATGTATGAAAATAATAGTCTATCAGAATAACCATTTTTGTTCTCACCAATGTTGCTTATTGAAAACTCTGTTCCTTGAATCAATTCATGTAGCAAAAATCTCACTTGAATATGTTTGAATTCATTCAATTACTTCAGAGTTCAATTACTGATGTATTGTTACCTTTCATGTACTCTGTTCAGGAGTACCAATTATTGATATTTCATAGTGTATTCATCATACAAATCAAAAATCAAATTTATCGCGAAACATGAAACATCTCTCAACAACGGTTGAATGTAACAAACTTTATTATGCAAGATAAATAATATGGCTTGCAAGAAACGTTTAGTACCGTAATGTGGTACTAAATGATTAGTATGAGAAAATGTATGTGAACCAAGTGGTAATTCTCAAAGATGAACAAATTGTAAATTCTACCTCACACGGAACGAACAATAATTATTACCTTGCATCTATTATAATATACCACGCATTAGTCATCCTATCCAAAGTTATTTCGATGTATGAATAAACGAGAAATCATTAACAAAAAAGTCACTTGATTATCGTTCCTCGAATTAACATGAAATTGCCAATAATTGAAGTTGATGTGGTTATATTTATGTTTTGTTATTATTTGTAGTTTCTGAAATATGATTCTATATTTATTTTTCTCCTAAGATTTTCAGTATTCTTCTTATGATTTTTTTTCGTTAAAAAATCAGTGCCCGAAATCAGCCAAAATTTTTAAAGATGTGAAAACTTTACGGTGGAGCAAGGGAGAGTTGAATTTGCAACTAACTGCATTCAGTTCGAATTTAAAATAAAAAAAATTCTTGATTCAAAGTGTTACTCTGTTATTTTTGTAACTGACTGTTAGATTCTTGGTTTGGAATCACGAATATACCGTGTGTCTCACTTCTCATGGAAACACTTCCGTATCTTCCCTGATTATTGAAGAAGAACTGTAAATTCCAGGATCGGGTCCAAATTTCATCTAGGGTTGATCTGAGTGACATACACTGCCAGCCAGAGGCGATTAAATCACCCAGTTTCACGAAAAATAGTATAAGCGCATAATATAAGCTCGATTGGAATCAAGACATTAATTTTGGCCTTTGGCCTCCGAACTCTTTCAAAAACACCAGTATCGTTTCTGATTGCGTTACACCCAGCAATTATCCGATTTCTCAAATCTTCCACATCTTCCACTGGAGTAGTATGAACGAAAGATTTCAGGTGCCCCCATAGGAAATAATCAATGGAGTTTAAGACCGATGATTGAGCAGGCCGTAAATGAGGTCCACCTCGACCAATCCAGCGATCTCCATATGTTACTGTTGAAAACTCACGAGCCAATACGATAAATTACGCTGATGCACCATAGTGCATAAGCCACATTGAGTTTTTTGTAACTAATGGTACATCCTCCAGAAACTGAGGTAGAGTTTGTTCCAAAAAGTTGCGGTATACCTCGTCGGTAAGTCTTCCTGGCAGAAATACCGGTCCAGTTAGATTAGTGTGAAGTTACCCACAACTTTTCATCTACAGTTCATGACGAGGGACAATCGAACAGGGTTTAGAATGAGATTTGCCAACAGTGTTACCAGATTGCAAATATTAAGAATGTTACCTGTATTTCGATGTGATCATTTTAAAAATACGATATATTATTGAAACCTGTCGAATAAATGAGTCAGCATTATACATAAACTCATTCTATCAGCCAACTGTCCGTATACAAGCATTAATACCGAAAAACATGTAGAATAAGAATATAATATTATTCAGGAAAAATTCATTTGTACCGGAACAGGTAGCGTATGGGAACTGGGAAATTGCTTTCTCATTAAAAATTTTATGACTTGTAAAATGTATGTCATTTGAAATATCCTGCGTCAAACAATACCGAACGCCCAGGAAAGACTCATCTACAAAATATCAAATTTCTCACTTATCAAAAATAGTTTGTTAATGAAAATTTCAGAATATATTCTTCGAAAGTATATCTATCGACGTGTTTGAACAGATTTGAGTACCATACGTTCCTTCGGTACGACAAAAAATAGTTCCATATATTCGGAACTGAATTACTCAAAAAAGCCAAATTACTCACTTGTCAGAAATAGTTTGTTGATGAAAATTCCAGAGTACATTCTTCGAAAGTATGTCTATTGACGTATCTTAACAGATTTGCGTACCATACGTTCCTTCGGTGTGAAAAACAAATAGTTCCGTATATTTGAAACTGATTTACTCAAAAAGTCAAATTTCTCACCTATCAAAAATAGTTTGTTAATAAAAATTCAGAATATATTTTTTGAAAGTATATCTATCGACGTGCTCGAACAGATTTGCTATCAACAAACTATTTTTGATAAGTGAGAAATTTGACTTAGTGTAATTCAGTTCCGAATATACGGAACTATGTTTTTTCGCACCGAAGGAACGTATGATACTTAAATCTGTTTGAGCACGTCGAATGGTATACTTTCGAAGAATATATTCTGAAATTTTCATCGACACCCTATTTTTGATAAGTCAGAAATTTGACTTTTTTGAGTAATTCAGTTTCGAATATAAGGAACTATTTTTTTTGCACCGAAGGAACATATGGTACGCAAATCTGATAAAATACGTCGATAGATATACTTTGAAAGAATATATTCTGAAATGTTCATGAACAAACTATTTTTGATAAGTGAGAAATTTCACTTTTTGGAATAATTCAGTTTAGAATATAAGGAACAATTTTTTTTTTGCACCAAAGGAACGTATGGTACGCAAATCTGATCAAACACGTCGATAGATATACTTTCAAAAAATATAATCTGAAATTTTCATCGACAAACTATTTTTCATAATTGAGAAATTTGACTTTTTTTATTAATACAGTTTCGAATATACGGAACTATTTTTTTCGCACCGAAGGAACGTATGGTACGCAAATCTGTTTTAACACGACGATAGATATACTTTCAAAAAATATATTCTGAAATTTTCATCAACAAACTTTTTTTGATAAGTGAGAGATTTGACTTTTTTGAATAATTCAGTTTCAAATATACGGAACTATTTTTTTTCGCACCGAAAGAACACGTATAGTACGCAAAATTTGTTCAAATATGTCGATAGATATACTTTCGAAGAATATATTCTGAAATTTCAATTAACAAACTATTTTTAATAAGTAAGAAATTTGATATTTTGTGTATGAATTTTTCCTGGACATTCGGTATTGTGCAACGTATATTTTTATAATGCTTTCTGTCCATGAATTTTCCATGTTTTTGACTTATCTGAAATACATTCACTTTCCGTGTGATGAAATGTTCAATCTATAAATTTAATTGTTCCGGAAAAACTTCTGTACATGCTCCACACATATTTGCAAACAATTTTTTTCTTTCCTTATTCAGCAGTTTCACATTCTTTTTGAATAATAATGAAACAATAGAAAGCCAAAAACTTTTTCCCAAAAACTAATCTCCAATGAAAATATTTCCTTTTCAATTTAAATGTTCATACCTAAGTAGAATTTCATAACGAAAAAGGAAAAGTCAAATAGTGGAGTTATTTTTTTGATATTGAAGTGAAGACCTTATGTAAATGCATTCGACTGTAATTTCAATCAGCTGTAAAATTCCACTCGTTTCAGATTGTGATGATTTCCAAAATCCTCAGTGGGAATTGAAAAGTCAAATCTAGTTGTTTCAATTGTTCGGCACATTATAAAGCTTGCCCATTGACTACAACCGCAAAACAGACCTACTGTAGCCTTGTGAATATCGTTGGGACTCAAATTATTCTGGTGGTTGATATATTGACCAGGGCCTAATAAACCTTTGTTCGAGTTTATCGTTTTCTGACCAAAAGGGACCGAACTCAAACTGGATTTATTGTATTTATTCTAGGCGAAGATATAGTTCAATGCCACCAGATAGTTGGTTTATTATTACATTGTGGTAATATTATAGTGACAGATTATGGTTCGGTATGATTTATTGATTTATGAGAAGAGTGTTTATTTAAAATATACTTTGTGGAACATATGTTTCCAAGTTTTCGGTAGCCGATTGGATAAATTACCTTCTCATAATTTCAATGTGAATATTCCCACATGGTTGGATAAAACTCGTGGTTATTTATGTTCGTTATCGTATATTTTTTCTACGGGTCTTTTATCCTTGCCTCAAAAATTTCATGTTGAATGAGATAAGTACAGTAAAGCAATGATATTTCTCAAAACATAAAATGTAATTCTATTTTCCCCTCAACATAATTACTAAATGTGTGTGTAGCATACAGTGTTTATTCGAAAATTTATTCGAATGG
The DNA here is from genome assembly GCF_025532065.1 of Leptinotarsa decemlineata. NCBI lineage: Eukaryota > Metazoa > Arthropoda > Insecta > Coleoptera > Chrysomelidae > Leptinotarsa > Leptinotarsa decemlineata. Next base: position 3,598,619 of record NW_027412549.1, on the reverse strand, counting down.
AACCTGAAGTACCAAACGTTTTGTCTGCTACTGTGGCAGACATCATCAGTGTTATGCAAGTTTATATCTCGAAGTCTCAGTAACGAAAGTTCGTAACGAACGTTAGCATCATTAGAAGATTACTAGAAGCCAAAGGTTCCATTTCTGCCCATCAAATTATAAAAATTCTGTTCAATTGATTTGACTGAAACATATCTTTCAGTTGAGCTTCAGAGTTTGTAGATTGATTCTCTTATGAATCGAAGGTAGACAAGTACATGAAAATATATTGCTGTAAGAAAATTTGGTAGGGCCAAAGGGTTGCTGTTGGCAGCGACTTCAGTTTTTTGACGATGAAGCACTCGACTTGGCAATACTTAGATACGTATTGCGAGCTAGTTGACTCTCATCCATATAGCCAAGTAAATTCTATAGAAGTCTATGTGAACAGCTAAATGAAAGACTCATGTACCGACTATGATAAATTTACTAGTTAGTACCATATAAAAATAATGGTTAGACAAAAAAATTATATCACGCTGCCTATACCATACAAAGAAACTGCCGACGTTCGGTAACTATTTAGTTTTAATGCCATTCGAATTTACTTCGTATATTCAATACAAAAATGAGATGCAACAAGAAATAAATGCCTATATACGGTTTGCCCGGTTGAGTATTTTGTCTAATCACTTTACCTTATGATTGATAATAGTTATAATTACATTTTGTTATTCAGTTTTAAGCAGGAGCAGCATCTTGATGATGCCATTTGAGATAACGAAAAAATGTCTACCTTCGCAGAACTCTCAATTGATGAACAAACCAGCGTATTCCATCAACCGTGTTGAACTTCTACTACACACTACAAACTTCAATGTCATTTTATTGTATTATTTAGTTGTGAAAATAATGAATCTAGTATGAATCTAAAAATAGTTACCATAACCACAATCAATGGAGTCAAAAAATAAATAGGTAGATTTACTAACATCATATGGAAAAGTAATGAAACCATCAGAAACACAACTCATTTCAAATGTAAATAAAAAATCATTCTCAGAGAAATGAGTTGTTAAGCCGCAAATAATTCGATAATTATATGTTATCGCTTGGTGGTAATTCCTAAATATGTCATTTTGTTCGTTAGGCAGCGTAAAAAATTCGAAGATAATGATGCGGTTATTCTGGTAATAGTTGATAAATTATATATTTGTGTGTTTGTATGATATGACAAAGTAATGAGGCGATTAAGGTAACGAGGTAGTGCACAGTGCATTCTCGAATTCAGAGATAGTATGAGTTGATGACATTGCTATGAATGTAAGCGTTAATAACAGCTCTGACTTTATAGATTATATCATGATGTTTCTACGATTAGGTGTAAATGAAGTTTTTATCGTTATAGAAAAATTTTGAATATTATTTAGTGACCAGATAATGGTATATAGTAAAATGTTTTCTACATTATGTTTCCCTTGTGATTATGTATGAAAACAACTGAGATAATAATTTCGGAAATTGAACCTACAAAATCTCAAGAAGACTCATCAATTAAACATTTAAATAGATGATTTCACAATTCTGAAATGTCTATGAGGTTAAATCCAAGAGCTGACTTACATATAACATCCTAATCTATGACTTTGAAAGTAAACACCTTTTGATAATAACATCTTAATAGTCTTGACGAATTATTGACCTTTACTATTGAAATGAAAAATAATGTATTCTCTGCACAGTAGAGTCAATACTGAAAAATGAATATTACGCTTTCATCACTTCCAAAAACTTATGGAACACTATTCAGTATTGTTTTCCTTATTTCTTTACATCACAACATGGGACAACAAATTTTATGTTTGCAATAAATAATATATGAACGCAGTGATTTGGTGATTCTTGACATTGACACCGATACACACTCTTGAACATAGTAACCGTTACAAAAAGAATAAGATGCCATTTCAACAAGATTGAATACCATCTTCTCGTCAGTATTTGAATAAGATCTTTCTAGTTAGAGATGGCTAAGGAGAACTAGTGGAGTGGTCTGTAAGGTCACCCGATGTAAGTTCTTCAGTTATTTGTGGGGTTACTAGAAATACAATTCATGGAATCATCAGTATCTCTAACTGACTGATGACAAAGTATTAATATTGAATGTCGGAAATGCTCAATAGTGCACGAAACTGTTTTTAATAAAATATCTCTAATACTGTATAGAAGCTGAAGGATACCATTTTGTTGAAGTGAAGCCATTTAAATGCGTATTTTTCTATAAAAGTGGAATAAGGCTATTAAAAATTGGAAACAGGTGATTCAAAGTTCATTTATTTTTGAACCTGTATAAGGTTATTCAATGAAAAATCTATGTCTGCAAAAGAAGTTTGTATTTTGAAGTAATACACAACAATATGAAGAAAATAGTTCTGATTAGAGTCAAAACACTGAGTTGTAGATTTCGTTTGACACGTCAAGAAGAGTACTTAGACCATGCCACTGAAGATGACTGCCGCAGTTGCAGTTGAAACGTTTGGAGAAAACCAAAGGAGACGGTGGCAAAACCCAGAAGCCAATCAAAATATTGACATCAGCCGTGAAAGCCTACATTCCTATGTTACCTGTCCAAAAATAGATATTTCATGAAATTCTCTCATATATGGTCAAAAAGAATCAATTTTGCATTACCTGTGACCAATTTTCATCCCTGCAGTAAACGGGTGAAATATGTAATTCAACGGGACGGGTTGGGTAAAAAATACACTCACGAGTAATTGGCAATTTTTTCAACTGAATATATACTTTCCAATCAAGAATATGACATCAACAAGAAGAGTAATTCTTATGAACGCTGATAAAACAAAAAAATATATAAAAACTAAGATACTCCGATAGTATACCTATCGGTATACAAGATACAATCAAACATAAATAAATTCAAAAATTTATTTGTTTACACAATCAGGACAAGTAGTTGTGAAGTGTTCCATAGAAATCATTTTTTTATATATGACAGAAAACCCGGGTTTTTTCCATTTTCACAAAAGGCGCATCTCCGATAAGTTGTAGCAGCTGTTGTTCAGTTTCCATTTCGCCACTATACTTGGCAGCTTTCAATCTGGTATCTCGTGAAAAGTGCTCGCCTTTTCAGTTATTCTGATATCAAAGTAATCCCTAATTCTTTCAAATTGTTCTTTGAAATCTTTCGAACTGTAGACATTATTATTTTTGAATATAACGCACCCATTAATTGCACTCACATTTAATAAGTCATGAAAAATAGTCATCGGCCATCTTCTGGTGTTTCTGGAAACATTATATAGAGATGATAATTGGTCAACACAGTCAACTCCAGTCTTTGTTTCATCATAAAAAGTAACTATGACTTGTTTATTAGCATCTCCAGTAGATTTATCTATTTTATCATGAAGATGCAAGGTAGAAAGTATAAATACGGTTTTGCCGGCTTTTACTTTATGATTAAAAGCAAACACGCTAGTGTTTATAGGTCTGCGTGAAGTTAGCAGTTTTGTTGGAATTTCTGTTTGATTTTTTGGTACCCACTAAAGTCAAATTTAGTTAGCAAGTAATAATTGGGCCAATGTAATTGAATTGAACCAATTATCAACTGTAACGTTTCTGCCTGAATGATTAATTGGATTTGTGAGCTTTGTTACAACGTCTATAAAGGCATTGCTCCAGGTTTTGATCTGTGCTCTGTGCTTCTATCCTCAATGGGATTGATTTCACGACTTTTTGACAAAGTCTCATTTGTCATCTTCTGGCGATTTCTGTTGAGTGTTCAAAAGTCCACCGACCTTACTCAATCCGCTCCCTACTATACAGGTTAAATGATGTTTGTTACGTGTTCGGATCGAGTAAGGTCGGTAGACTTCCGAACACTCAACAGAAATCGCCAGAAGAAGACAAATGAGACTTTGTCGGAACGTCTTGAAATCAATTCCATTGAGGATAGTAGCACAGAACACGGATCAAAACCCGGAAATCAGTTCAGCATATTCCTATCCGTGAGAACCTTAGATTTAACATCTCATATACCAAAAGTTCATTATAAATAATTATCAAACTTTCTTTCCTCACACTTATTCATCGACTGAATTCAGAAGAATACTGTCTCAGCCGTCAACAGCTGAGCGTCGAGAAATGGATGTATTGGTGTATTTCATACCCACCCGTGCACTACAGGGTTGATAGACCGATTTCGAATATGTAGAAAAACACAAATTAAATATGGCTTTACTTCAAAAAAAACTTTTATGGAATGAGACACTGACAAAACTAATGGATTTTGTGTATATTGCCTGGGGTTTCATTTTTCAACAGTAGTGTTATTCGAAAAATCATAATCATTCCATGCAACTGAAATTTTGGGAATGTACAAAAAATTGTATCAAGAAAAACTGTTTAAAATTTCTTTCATCGATATTCTAAGGAATAACCCCACATTTGGAAAGAAGGAAAATTTGATAGATAATTTGAATCAAACGGCTACATTTTTATGGCTTATATTTCATTCCGATCGAAGCAGAGATTGATGCCGAAGTCAAATTCGAACAAAACTATTATTGATGAGAACTTACGACACTTTCTGAGCCAACTCATGTTAATTAATATTATAAAAAAAGATTTTAATGGATACACTCAAAAACTACTAAACCGATTTTAAAAATTCTTCCAACTATAGAAAATTTCATTGTCTGCGAGTAACATAGCTGTATTTTATTTTTGAAAAAATGTTCCGAAAATTATAACTATGTAATCCCCCAGTATAAAAATTTGCCTTCAGAAGTCGCTAATTTGAAGGCGTTCGCTATTCAAAATATCAGCGCATGATTTGACTCCTTTCAGCAATCATGACATATATAGTATAACAATTTTCAATTGAAAGTAACTCATATACAAATTGAACTGAGAGCTAACAGCAACAATGTGAAATGTTAGAACACATTCTTACCGCGGTCATTTTTATTGTGTATGCATCTCTCCATAGTAAATAATTGAGAAGTAAGATGATTCCATAAAATTTGCCCCCCGTAACAAAATAGCTTCTGCATATCGATAGGATGTACGAGCGAATAGGTGAACCAGTTCGTTAAATACTTTGAAACATCGGTAAACTGATCAACACTTCGCAGGTCTATTATATTTGCGTCATTAAAATGTCATAACTAGTAATTTGCTTTCTTCATTATCAAGCGTCCTTATCTGCATAGGCGTAGTGTGTTCTGTTTCTTGTGAAAGTGACTTTGTTTTGTATTTATTAAATATATTCTATTATATTTATTAAAGAGACTGTTGTATTTATTATCTTTGAAATATTAGATAGAGTTGGCCAATACTTGTTTTTCAAAATACATTATCATAGATTTTCATCACATTCACACTTGATTGTGGTATAATTAGTTGACCTAGTCATTAAACTCAGGTATAAATGTTCGTTAAGCTCAGGTATAACTGTCATTAACTAGTTCCTAGAATATTATTAGTTTCTAGGTAGATAGTAATATTTCAAAAAGTATATATAAATCACAATGTATGTAGAATTCATTGTTGCGGATTTGTTAATTTGTTCTGGTCAAAATCTCACAATAAAGTATTTTTCAAAATACATTAACTTCAAAATAGTTTTTGAGGTAAGTAAACAACTGACAAATAGCTGAATAATATGATTGAATTTTATTATTTTTATAGTATTAAGATGGATGCCGTAGCAGGTCCAAGTAATGTACAAAGAAAGCGGAAGTTTATGTCGCTAGAAGAAAAACAGATTGTCTGTAGAGTGTACAAAAATTTTAAAAATACACTACGTACACTTGAAGCTGTAGCCCAGTGTTCATTTTTAACGGGGATATCCGTGTCGATAATTGAAAGCATTGTACGTGAAAAAAAGGTGACTAGGATTGTGCAAGCTTCAAAAGTACATTGTCATGGTGAAAAAAATTGAATTGGACGAGTACCAGAAACATTTTGTTCGCTATACCATTCATTCTTTCTTTTTTGAGAATAAAGCGCCAACCCTCAAATCCATTAGAACAAAGGTGATGGATAATGATCTCATTCCAAAAATAAGCTAAGAGAAGTTAAGGAAAATAATAAAAGAAGATTTGAAATTTATATATGCCAAACGATCCCGTAAAAATGTCTTAATAGAAAGAGAAGATATAGTCTCATGGCGACGGAGATATCTTCGCTCTATTAGAGAAATGCGTTCTGCTTACAGAAATATTTATTATCTGGATGAAACGTAGGTGAATGCTGGCCACACAGTATCTAAGATCTGGCAAGTTACTAGTTATGCTTAAGCATTTGTGGACGGTTTATCAACAGGGTTACACGGACCAACGGGTAAAGGGCAACGACTAATTGTCGCCCATATAGGTAGCGAGAGTGGCTTTTTAGACGATAGTGCACTAATTTTTTTAACAAAAAAAAACGGGGGATTATCACGAAGACATGGACTCCCAATGCTTTGAAGGATGGTTTGAATCCCTTCTTTCACTAGTCGAGCCAAATTCGGTGATAGTAATGGATAACGCTTCTTATCACAGCCGATTAGTAGAACAGCTGCCAACTATGACTACCAGAAAAGCAGACATGCAGAGTTGGTTAGAACAAAAAGGAATTCCATTTTCCGAGAATTGGTTAAGGCCGAGCTTATGAGTGTCATTAAACAGCATCGTGACAGATATCACCAGCAAGTGGTGGATACGATAGCTCGTGCTGAAGACATCACCATTTTGAGACTTCCTCCCTATCATTGCGAGTTAAACCCGATAGAACTATTCTGGTCAAATTAAAGGTTACGTAGGTCGTGAAAACGTGACATAAAATTTCTGATGTCCAACGTTCATTAGAACTCGCAATGGAACGGATACGGAAAGAAGATTGGGCTAATGCTGTAGTCCATGTGATCAAGGAAGAAGAGAAAATGTGGAGATTAGAGACGGGATGGTAGACACTATTTTCGACCAAATAATAATAGATTTAAGTGTGACTGGAGATTCCTCTTCGGACGAGTCAATGGATTCTGAAACTTCACAAGCATAACGTAGGTAATTATTTCTCTGTTTTGTAGTTCTCTTTCTATATAAAAGGAACATAATAATTATTTTGCAAATTTTTCTGTTTTTTTGAAGTACTGTATTAGGCATAATAAGAAAAGTTTTACCATTGACATCAGGTAGCGCCACCTACTATAACAATTTTAACGTAATTACTTATGTGTTTAAATAAATAAAAATATTATTTTGGTACGCCTATGCAGAGTTGGTAGGAGGATTATCCGTTGGTCACTTCAAGTGCGACGTTGGTAATGAATCACCTTCAATTGAAAATTGTTAAAGTATAGTGGCTTGCACGGTTCTAAGATAGAAATCAATGAACGTACTTCAACACTTCACTTCAACACAACACGTATCTGAATCTCCGGTGTCTATCATATATTTAGAGAACGGCAGTAGTGGGAGCCACTCCCGAATCAAATAAATCGCATGCAGAGATCCTGGCAGAGTTAAAAGAAGGTCGATGATGGTTCTCGCAGCCCGGGGCGGCAATAACTCTGATCCACCACCGAAAATTTTATGTATTTGCCGACCCACTCGTATGATATATGATCCTCAATTACACTGCCGATATGGAATCGTAAATTATTTCTATGGTGCTTCAGTTTCAAGTGCGGTAATTTCAGGCGAAAGCCGTAATTACTTAAAATTAATTACCAATTATTCAGAATGTCTCAATTATCGGGGGAAAATAAATTTGCTAACGCTTGTAACAAGGGTTTCTTCGGGAAATTTCATAGTGGATACATAGCAGCGACCGTAGTTTCGGTTATATTTAATATCTTCGAGAATATCTATGTTTCAATAACCCTCGTAAAGGTATCCATTGAGGGTGCAGAATACGAAATCATCTTACTGATTTGATTTCAATTTTGTTTATTTCTAGAATGGATATTACTTCTCTCCTTCTTCATCCACTTCATTTATTGGATCTACTAAAATTTTGTAATTGCTCATCTCCAAGAATGTCTTTATTATGACCTTTCCAGATATATCAGTATTCCACGACATGATACTGAACAGGAATCATTTTTTGTAAAGGAAATAAAATTTGTATCAATTTTTTTAGAGTATTTGCACCTTCCACTATCTGAAAAAAAATACCATGAAGATTATAGTAGAGAACTTTATATAGGTGTAGAGGGCAAACTTTTGGGTTTGTTTCGACAAGTTACTGCGAAAACCAGTAGTAACTAGTAAACCAGTAACTAGTCGTATCCAATAATTTTGCCAATCAAAACAGAGCTGATGAATTATACAGCTAACTGTGGCTAAAGTCTGTCTCCATCTCCAGAATTTGAAAAAAATCTGAAGATTCTTGAAGTTTTTTCTCTGGTTCGGAATACAAATGATAATATTGCAATGTTAGTTGGGTCGAATAGTTTTCGTTTTTGTTGAAAATGAAAAATTTTACGAGCCTATTTACCAGATGTTGATGAAATTTCAAATGCAGTTTTTTTTTAAGATCCATCACGAAGTCATTTATTTTCATGATTCTAAAATAGAGAAGGCTTTCGTGTCCATAACAAAAATATGTTTCCCACTAATCGGTAACAACCATTTTTTGAAAGCTCAAATATCCATTTCGAATCACAAGAGCACTGATGAAGAATATATACAGCAGCAGAAACAAAGGTATATAAATTGAAAATTCAGTAGATACTACAAAGACAACCCGCCTGGAAGAACTAAATACCGAAGTCACATCTGCATGGAGAATGTGAAAACATCTTAGGAAGGGACCTCGAAAGCCATGCCCACCAAAACACGGCGAGCAAGAAATCGTCTACACGGACCAAGAGAAAGCGGAAGCATTCGCGGACAATTTCGAAAGGCAGTGTAGAGAGAACGACGTCTCGTTCACGGACGAAGTAGAAGAAATAGAGACACAGGTGGAAATGACGGTACGTAAACTCAGCAGACAAAGAAGGGACAACGCGCAACCCCTGGCACCAACATCTTTCGAGGAAGTGAAAAATATCGTAAGACGTCTAGCTTCTCGGAAAGCCCCAGGCCCAGACCAAATAACAAACCGGGCTCCTACCACGAAAGGGTATAGCAGCTATAACAAACATCATAAATACCCAGACTGCAGCACTTTCCGTACCCGTTTAAGGAGGCGACGGTTATCCATGTCCCGAAGCCAAAGAAGAACCACTTATTCCCGCATAACCACAGGCCAATCAACTTAACCCCTTCCTTAAGCAAAATGGCAGAACGTATCATCCTGAAAAGATTAGAGGATCAAACTAACGAACTAGGAATACTACCACACGAACAGTTCGGTTTCAAATCAGAACACTCGACAGAGTTGCAAGTCCTGAGGGTAGTAGACTTTGACACGGAAGGTTTCAACCTTGGCGAAGGATACAAAACCGGAACGATTTTCATAGACGTCCCCAAGGTGTTTGACAGAGTCTGGCACGATGGACTTTTGGCCAGAATGAACAATTTTGGCTACACGAAACCAATGGTGAGTCTTTTTTGCTGACAGGCGATGCCGATTACTGGAAGCAGGGGTCCCACAAGGTGCAGTCCTTTCGCCACACACACAGTCAGTACTGTTCACCCGAAGGATGGTACACCCGGAAGGAAACGTCGTCTTCAACGGACAAGATATTCCGTTGACCAACGAAGCTAAATACTTGGGGGTCAACATAGACGAAAGATTTACGTTCAGGTCTCACATACGGCAAAGAATAGGAATGGCGAGATCTGCCTGACAAAACATATTACCAATAATAGGTCGAAGAAGCAACATGGGATTGAAAGTGGAGCTGCTGATGATAAAGACCGTGATACTACCGATAAAATCCAGTATGCCTGGACTGCCTGGGGCCAGTGCGCAGCGACATACAGAAAACAAATCCAGTCATTTATGAACGCGAGCGTGAGGGCCGCCGTAAACGCCCCAAGATATGTACCGAATAGGTACATATCCCGAGATCTAGACTTGAACATACTTTACGTAGACGCATACATGAGGTAACACACAGAGGACACATTTGACAGAATTCAAGCGCACGACAATCCAGCGCTAAGCGACCTGCACTAAACAGGGATTACCCCAAGATTCCGAGAAAGGGACAAACATAGGAGGCCAACGAAGCAGAACCAAAGACCACCCCCGAGAGTCGCTGTCAGGCGGTTCCGGTAAATATAAAAATTTCTTTATCAGACTTCAAATTGATCTCAGATACACTGAGAACCAACACTTGCTCGCGACTAAAAAGACACTCGTCTCCGGTTAGTTTTTGGCGACCCCATGCAATAATTCAGTTAGGAAAGTCATGATAAAACAGTTCAACAGACCAGAAAGTGAAAGCACCTAGAGGCTGACTTTCGACCAAAAGCAGGTCAGATATCAATCTTGCTGAAGTGCCCATCAGTAAGTGGAGGACCGGGGGAGGGGTGGATGGACGAGATGGAATGTTCTATACACATCAATCGTGTAGAGAAGATTTCAACACAGAGCACTCAACCCGGGAGGGGGCATGGGGGGAATACAAAGGGCTTATACCACAGAGTAGATTAGATAAGTAATAGTTATAAAGTGATCCTGGAGTTCCCAGTCAATATTAATCCTACTGTCCTAATTTTATTTTGAAAATTCAGTTTGTTGTGTAGTTTGTTTCAGTTTCTTCATTCCTGATTCATTTTGTTCAATATTATTGAAAGCGAGGGAAAATCTATAGAATTCTTACAAAAGCAAATCTAACAATTTCTCGTTAAAGTAAAAAACATAAAGGTCACAGTTATTTCAATTCTGATCAGAGAAAATAAACTTTTACAACACGAGATAACTGTGTTGAACATATTTTCCAAGTTTGTGGGTCGTGGTCTTCAGGTTTTTCTGCCTGACGTTTCGTCTACGTCCCCATAATATTAACCCTAGTCCTAGACGAAACATCAGACATGGAAACCACAGCCAATACTCCCGTAGAATAGCTTTAACGCATTTTAATTCACCCGCGAATGCAGTCATCGATCAGTGATGAGAAAACGACTTGTTTGATAATTTTGAAGATTTTTTTTCTCAGTTCGGGACTGATCTTATTCAGTTCTCCAGTTCGTAATATTTGTATGGACAACAAATTTATTTTCTACTAGAATTCAATTCTATATTGATAAATACTTTTCTGTGGAATGTAAGAATCTGATTCTTTCATAATAACACAACTTCCAATTCTTCATGAGACAATTTGGAAAAACATTCCGTAAAAGCATTTCACCAAAGTTTCCTAATGTTTGTGAAATGATATTTTCCATCTCTGAAAAATTGTTCAGTTGAATGTTCACGTCTTTTGAAATAGAAAAAACTCAGATTGCCATTTTTAACGGTAACCATTGTGTTTTTCCGGAAAGGCGGAAACATCACGACTCTAGTTTTCCACCATTAACCCGAAGCCCTCAGTTGTAATGAGCCGTTTCTCCTGCATAATTACCAAACTTCGAGATTCATTCCTCCATAATACAAGAAGTGAAACGAGCTTGTAAAACGTGGAAGAGCCACAAAAGCAAAAATTGGGCCATAAACGCAATACGGGGCACACCAGCCTTGTTAATAAATCAAAATGATGTTTTTATTACTAGAAAACCCAACGCCATAAAACAATTTCAGAGTTGGATAGACCATAAGAATTCTTTTCTAGGGGTGTAACCGTAAAGTATTCCGACCAATCAATCAAATTTGAAAATAAAACAAATAGACTAAAATTGCTAATTCACACTGGGGTGCTGGACATTTTTGTAATTGAATTTCGGTTAGAAGACTGCTTTCTGGAATTGGGATGAATTAAATTATGATAAATTTCATGAGGTACGACTCTTGTTTCCATATTCAAGTAATAGTCCGTGGGGCAGTGCTGCCGCTTGGTAATCTTGAAGAATGTGTTTTTCGCAACTAACGCTTGTTCATTCTAATCAACAAATTTGCCGTCTGAAGATTTTGAAAAAATTACATATCATGTTAAAATTTGAATCGTATTTCAAAAACATTTTATAATAATGATAATGATAATTTGATCACAGCATTGTCACCGAGTTGAAACACGTTCAGTAAAACGCTCATATAAAAGCCGAAGAGACCACCTATTGGGGTCTTGTTCAACAACATTGAAGACCTTGTGGCTTATCAAAGCGCCTTACTTTCGCATTGCTTAGGTCGTGTGGGCTTAAGTCGGAAACTGAGGGGTTCATCATGGTCACGCTGGTGTCTTCAACACCTTGGTCTACCGCAGTCACGTGATGGGTATAGAGGTTCCTGACACAAGGTGCAGGGCCTGTCGCGAGGCTTTTGAGGCCCTAATGCACTTGCTGACAGCATGGCCAGCGTATGCGGTTTCGGCCTATATACATCAACATAATGCGGCCTTAAGAGTGTTTTATTACCACCTACGGCACTCTAACGGTGTTGACGAGACACCAGTGGTGCCTACGCTGCGGGGAATATTGAATCCGTTGTAGCGAATGAGAAGTGCCGAATTTATTGAAACTATTCGTTCCCCACCCTCAGGCTCCGGCAAGCTAATAAGCGTGATGTAGTTTTTCCCGGCCATCAGAGCAAGACGATATTTGTTGTGGAGTTTTCAGCTTCTGGCGAGACAATTGTCGTTAGAAAAAAGGAGGAAAATGGAATGAAATATCGAGATTTTTTTCGAACTCGACAGACTGTATCCAGTCTACACTGTCAAGATGGTTGCTCTGATTATTGAAGTCCTTGGTGAAATGATCCCTCTTCACTATCGAATCTCAAAGTCATGCCGGTTTGACACACTAAGACGGAAATCTCAGCCGGACAAATATAGAGGTTTTGCCATTCTTGGTTTACTGCGCTTTCATAAGGCACATGATTTTTGGACCAAATGATCAGTTAACCCACGGTGTGAGTAGTGGTCAATAATGGTCAAAGTTTATCTTATGTGAATACTTTTGAAAAAATTGTCATCGACTGGCTCATTTTTGTAAAATCGCCGGAGTAAAATGATCTCCACGGTTTTGGTATAGGTTCAGAGTTGAGACTCAATGCAATGAATCCTTCATTTCCTGCTCTCTTTTGGATACGAATCAAGTAAAAAGGATCTACTTCTCTGCTCTTGATGACTATACAGGTTACATCAAGTGCAATTTTGTTATGTAGATACATTAAACGACAAGTGCATGACTCTCTGTTGTCGAAGGAAATATTAAAATGGAATGGATGTTTTTAAAAAAGTACAGACTAGCACTGTCCATATTCACTATTCCACAGGGACAAGAAAGATCTGAACTCAGGTATATTTGTAGTGGAAGCAAAGTTGTTCTTCACTGGATATTACCTTTTACGAGTAACATTGTTACACCGACGTAAGTATATGTTTCCACGGCAGTCAGATCTTATAGGATGGTTCCTCTACTGTATATCTGAATTGTTCCATACCTATTTCATACCATACCAATTCAATACCAATAACATGAGGTTATTTCCATTAGAAAAGACATTTATGGCATTTATGCTATTCTCAAATGTCACATTGAAAGGAACAGAATCAAGATTATCAAGTCTTTAGGAAAAGTATTCACAATGATATCAGGGAAATTTATACTAATAATAATTCGCATCATCGGTTCATGAACCGATTTATTGATTCAACAATATACTGACATCAACTAAAAAAGTGTAGGTAATCTGTAAACATTATTGTTGAGGCATGAGGAATATCATTTGGTGATTCTTTGATATGAAGCAGAAATAGCAATAGGCCTAAAGTGGAATCTTGAGGGACTCATGTGCTTATGTTACCGCAGTAAGAGGCTTCTGTAATATTTTTTCATACAGAATAATTTTTGGAAAAATAACTGCAAAATTATTTGAGGATTGTTCCTGTTATACTATAATGAGAAAGTTTGAGTAAAAAAAGTTTCAAAGGAAACATTATCAATTAATTAATAAATTTTCTGGAATCTAATTTTACGTTAACCTTATTAGTTATTATATTAATAAACTCATGTTGATTGAGAGATATTATGTAATGGGCGTTGTAAAATGGCCGTTGTAATTAAATCTTTTCTGGAAATATATACACCAAAAAAGCAGATGAAGTTGTATATTCATTTCTGAGAAAAAAAATTACCAGTCATTAATTTCGTCTTGATTACCTGTCAATATTCAGAGAGATTCGGGAGAAAAAACACATTTTGAACCGTCCTACTTCAATTTGAATATTTTTAGACATTAATGTACTCAGCACAGTAATTGCAATAAAATCCGTGTCTGTTCTTGACAAAGTTGTCACGTTGTGGGGATGAACAAAAAAATAATTGAAATTTTGATTATATCGCTGATATCAAAAGCCACCTGCGGACTACAAAATTCAAATGCTATCCTGCAAAAGGGTTTTGGCTACATCAAAAGCATTGTACGACAGTGCCCGGATGTAAAATGTTGAATAGTAATCGAATAGGGCATTGTCTATTGTTTCGGGAAGTTTTTAAACAATATGGCCAGACTATAATGGTTTACATGATTTACGTGATTTTTCGGCAGATGATTTTTTTATTGTTCGGTATGTTTGTGTTTAACGAGTTTCAGAATTGAATAATGAGCAGGCATTGAACCGAAATGACATATTTGGGAGTCCTGTTTTGTGAAAGACCTGAATAAATGCTTTGGTTAATGAGCGTTTCAAACCGCCCAGGTAGAATTTGATTTTTTGAGAAAAATTATTGTATTGACTATTTACCAAACTGTGCTTTAGTTAATTTTTGACTAATAACCTGGTACCCACTACTCTTTTTTGAAATATCAAATGAGAATCGTGCTTGTTACACAGAAAATATATTTGTGTAACTGGTTGTTAATATAGCTAATGAGTCAGGTACTGAAATGTATTTAGAAAGTGGATTACTTCAATCATTTTCGATGTTATGTTTGGTATGTTCTTTAAATTATTTCATTTGGTTTTTACCGCAGATTAATCAACAATTCAGGTTTCAGGATTCTTTCGTAATTATGAGATTCTCTCCTATTTTTATTTCTCTCCTATTATTTCCTCATTCATCAATTTATAATTTTCTGAGCTCACATTTTCCAAATCCAGGACATACAATTGAAGTGGCAATAATTATTTTATGAACAATTCGAACTTCCATGAGATTCCATATTTTCATTTGTGAAGAAAACTATAACATCAAATGCAGAAAACATTCAAATTCAGATGAAAATTATTCATTCATGTAACTGCTGATGACTCTATTTTGAGAAACACCCATGATGCTGTTAAATTCTTAGACATTCAAATGGATGAGAGTCTTTCTTGGAATGAGCACTGTGATCAACTAGTTTCAAAATTGAGCTCTATACCCTATCTTTTTATTAACTTGAGAAATATTCTCAACATCTCTTATGGATGTTTATCATGCCCAGATCGAATTCAGGTTGCGCTATGGTGTATGTCTGAGGGGCAACTCTGCAAAGAGTAAAAATGTATTCATTCAACAATAAGCTATCCTACGCTGTTTGTACCTCGACAGTATTCATGCAGAAATATTTTCGTTACACACGGAATTTTAAGTCTGGTTGGATTATATATTTATGAGTTGTCAGTTTATGTTTTCACTAACAGGATGACTTCATTCTCAATAGCGATATTCATGATAAAAACACCCGGCAGAAGCAAATGATAAACGTTAGATCGGCTGAGTATAAGATAACTCAAAGTGCACCAAAACGTACCTATAGGATCTAGAATTTACAACTTTTTACCAAATAAATTGAAGTTAATATGCAGCCTTTCGTTGTTTGAAAAAAAATTGAAATCATTTCTGTAAGCATTATGTTTTTTAACTCTTGACGAGTATGAAAAAATGTGATTTGCTACTCTGTGTATTTTCCTTGTTCATTCTTGTATATGTATATTTTTTGTTTTGTCCTTTTATGAATATAAGGACTATATCCTATCCATTTTTTTGTCAATCTAAGAAAATAAATAATTTGAAATAACTACTTTCATATGAAGATTAGATTATATAAAAAACACGTTTTCTATTCAGTTTGTACTCCTTATTTTACAATGGTGTGAAGATGTATAACCATCTGCCGAGTTACTCTGAAGAGCCAAATATTAACCCCTATCAATACAGAAAAATAATCAATGGAATTTTGAGTAGCAATTATTACAGTTCGACTAAGTTCCATACCGATCATTTTTAACCTAGCATGTCTTATGTGTGCATTTTTTTCAACCATTGTTTGTTATTTTCATTCAGTATTTTTTGTACTTTAGTTTAGTGTACACTATATTTAATTTATATTTTTGTATTGATAGGACATTCATGTATTTTATTTTATATTTACTTACTAGCTTTGTTAACAATATTCTTTCTTCGGGCAATAAAGTCTTATTATTATTACTGTGTGAAACAGGTGAAATTTCACTTATATATCATCCTCACTGATGGACATACGATGTTTCAGAATAAGATACTTGAAGCACTCAATTCATTCATAAAATTATGACTTTATGTCAAGAATGAGTTGAATCTGCTCATGTCATTCTGTGAATAATGAATGTTTGAAATACGAAGTGAATAGAGAAAAGTGTTTTTTGTATCATTTATTGTTTATATGAAAGTAACTTTTTCTAGACAGCTTTTTCTTTCAGTTTATGACTGAAAATTACTTCTTTGCATGATCTACAGACCCCTGTACAGAAGTAATTTTTTGAAATTGATTGCATTCCTTGGAAGATTTTCACATTTTTTTGTATAGAGATGGCGAAGTAGGAAGCCAAAACCTTTCCCAAAAAATTAATATCTCCTAAAAATATACCACTTTTCATAAAAGTTGACCTGCAGGAATCATTCCACTTTAAGTCGGAAATCTAATGTATCACTCGCCTTTCTAAATGAAAATTTGATTAATATCACTAATATTTTACACAAAGGCATAATATATGTCAATTATGGTCTATCTGAAGTTCCTTCAAATTGTAGCATAGCATAAAAGTTTGTTGTGATATTTTTACATTATATGCTCAATGTAATCGTTTCAGTTGAGATTATAATGTACAACAAAAACAAGCACTTTTTTCAATCACCAGGAATGCAATACACTTCTCAACCCGTGCTTCAGCAAGATTAAGAAAACGCGCGTCGAGAAAAGTATTGCGCTTCTGGTGATTAAGAAACGTGCCTGTTCAGAATTAATTCTAAGCCAGAGATTCCGGTTTTACCTTTTATCAACTTTTTGTGTTTCGAAAAAAACCAATTTTTTATATCGTCTAATGTTGCTGACTTGTTTCTATAAATATCAGCTGTATTTCTTATTTCCACATTATGTCACCCTTTATCTTTCATTTCATTCTGAAATATTGATTAAAGTTATACTAATAAAATGTTTGTAATAAGAGCCAAGTCAGTCTCTAGGGTGAGGGTGAGTATTTATCAGGAAGATCCGTACAATGTTTGATCTCGCAGATAGATGGCAAATTATTGTCGGTGAGTAAATAAAGAGGAAGGTTAAATGAGTTGTAATCACAATCTTCAATGTGTTTGTTCGGCAACCTTCCTAGGGGGTTTTGATTCTGCTATTACTATTACGTTGTTCCAATACTTCTGTCCTTTTCAATGTCATGTGATTTTGTACCTCCATATCTTAATGAATATTTTTTCCACTGTGTCGTGGTGAACAATGATCGATAGAGAATTTTGTATTCTATACATTGATGCTATTAATTTTTTTTTTTAGAATTTAATTTTTTTTTCCTCTTTTCGGCTCATTACTATATGATGTCGTCGAGCGATTTCCGGCCAATTTTTCTCTACGAATCCAAATTGAACTAAAGCGCTGCCAAAACAGTCTTCGTCGACTCCATCGAATCCCGAGTACACAATCTTAATGCTGACGAAATTAATCGACTTGTGCTACGTTGACAAAAGTGCACTGGTTGAAATGGAACTCAATTCGATTGAAATGAATGAGTATTCAGTGATATATTACCGTTTGAAGCAGACTCATGAAAACAGGCAAAACTCTCGAAACAACCTTGTAGAGTCCCTTCTTACTCCTGATTTCACTTTTGTCGATAGTTAAATCATCAATCATCGAGTTCAAATGAAAATATTTTATAGATATTATGAATCGATGATAATAATGCTCTGGGTCTGATAATAAATAAATGTTCTTCTAAGTCAAACCGATTTTTTTGCCCATAAAACTTTCGGAACGCTATTGGCTGCTTATATCCACTCCAATAGAGAATGAGGCGTTCTTAAATAAAATTTCCTGAACGAAAAACAATAACCCGCTGGTGAACTCTAAGCGGCTTTTCCGGGACTGTGGATGGAGAATCCAAGAAAACTTATTTTTTAACAAGCCAAGTCGGTATATTTACGTTTTTCATTTTCCACAATAAATTTTTCAGTGACAGCATGTGTTGTATAAAACAGGGTGTAACTGAATCGTTCAGTAATTGATGAAATCACCCCAAGGTTGATCCATGATTTCGAAAGAAATAGTTAAAGAAAACAGTCGATTTTAAAATAAGTATTCGCCTTTCACAAAAAAAGTTTGTAGTCATATGACTAATTGGGCATAGGAAGATGATTCATAAACTGAAATGTGCCAATGTTTAGGAGTGAAGTATTCAGGAAAGAATGTGTGAATTTTATACAAAAGTCATGCAGTTATGTTTCTTCATATGTACTTTGAAACGTTTGGACATTTGGAAACTCTTATTGAATTTACTTAACTCAAAATCCACTAAAGTTCATTTGTCTATGAATTATGCCGGACAAAAGTTTCTGGATCAACTTCAATTTGATAGCATGGATTGTATTATTACTTGTTTTCGTCGGTGAATATACAGTGCAGATGTAAATATTTTTCTTTCTCCTCTTATCTTTTGAACTGGGTAAGATATTAGAGTCCGAAAAATTTTGTTTGAAAATGAGTCATCTTTAGAACTTTCTGATGGAAAAGCCAATGGTGTGACTCCATCTGCCGTAGAGGTGGCGCTATCACCTTTCTTTCGAATAGAAAAGAAGGTCCTGTGACCCTTCACTCAAAAGGTACTTCAATTCTCTACACAACAACCTTATTTTGGAATTGGATAACCGATTGCGTAGTCACTGGTATATGAATTGGAAGCTATACAATAAGTCCATAATATTAGGCACTGAAATCTCAGAAATATCTGACGTTTTTGCCCTAACCTGTCTCTTCCAGTGGCGTACGGAAATTATACTGAACACGGTTGGTAGCCAGGCGGTTTGACGTGGGTGCTTTGTTCACTCACTCGAATTGACTGACGTGTTGGTCGGTGGTTCAAGCCCTAGTCTAAACGATCGATTTCCACTTGCTGTCGTCCAACCCGTGTTAGGAATCCAACCTTGACAACAATATGTTCGTTTTGATGCAATAATATTTCTGGAAATTTAGTGCTGACTATTATGAAATTGTACTATAGAAAGAATGATTATTCGTAACTTTGCAAACCAAAAGGGGATTGAAACAGCTCCAGAATTAGTTATCACAGGTAACACAAAGTTTGTAATGGGTAAGAGAGAGTCATTTTTTACGGAAATAAAAATAGAATGAAATGTTACTGAAGTATTCAATAGAAAAGAGCATTTCAAATGAGCATTCAAATGAGAATACATACCATGTCAACCTAGTAACAGGGAGTAATGTGTCAACTTGACAACTGTTACCATTTTTACTGGAAATATACACTTCATTTCATTTCGTTCAAATTTCAAAGAAATAAACAGAAGCACTCATGAGGCAGAAAGGATATTCAATGCAAGATTTCTTGGTATTCCTATATGCCGAAAATATTTCAGGAAAGTGTAGCTATAGCTATAGGAGAACGAGATACATCAGATACCATCATTTGACAACCGAAGTTTCTCTACCAGTCAATATGAAGTGCCGACTTCATCACAAAGTTCCGAAATTTGTAGTTTCTGTACCAAGATGAATGAATCACAATGTTTCACTAAAGCTGCAATTGAGAAACGGCACAATATTAATATCTGTACAGCGGGTTTGAGAGCCTTTAAATTCAACGGAAGTTGTTATTGATGGCCACCAGTTCTGGCCTTTGATTGATACTGGAGCTGATTCATCTCTGATTTCTGATACATTTTTTAATTTCTTTGAAAGTAAAGTTATTTTATGTAGCATAATCTTAAAAAAACCTCTCAAATGTCACCATTGAGGCTACTAAAAAATTCACAGGTTAAAAAATATTTCTGATATTGATTGATTCTGGTGAGTTATGATTGTCTTGAGTTCCACAGTGATCTACAAGTGATTCTTCGGGATTTCACCGGTATGATTCTAACAAGTCTGAAAATACGCTTAGAGAAAGACTTCATTGTCAAGCGTACTCCCTATCGCCTGACTATCAATAAAAGGGAGGCAGTTCGAGAAATAACAGGAGATTTGCTGGGGAATAACATTAGAAGATCAAGTGAATCACCATTTACCAGTTTTGTACTTTCGAATGTGCGTAGATTTTTGCAAACTCAATCGCTTCACAATTAAGTTATTCATATTTTCGTATTTTATATACTACTACTCCATCGAATATAATATTTTCAAATTATTTATCAATTAACACTCAAAACAATTGCTTGAAGAATAAATTTCATAGGGACTGACAAAATTGTATTTCAAAGTTAACACGCCATTCATGCTATACAAATAAACTTCCGACGTTCGGTAACTATTCTATACATATTCTATACAACAACTGTAGGAAAATCCTCAAAGCGCCCCGACAATATATAGCGATTTGCGTTGGATTTGAAACACTATAGATTATATTCATTTGGCACAAAGAGTGCTTATGGCATGCAGTGATTTGGGTGGAATCAAACGAGTTCAATTACTCGAAACTTTCTTCAAAATTCCAGGCTTTCAAGTTTGCTTCTCCTTCAGGGTATACTTCAGCAACATTCACCTTCTTAGAGAAAACTGATGCCATTAAATTCTATTTGATTATTGTCACTCAAGATGAAAAGTTTTTTCCGATCTTCATTAGCTCTGCCCCCAAACATACCTTGAAATTGCTGGATCCCATCCAGAAAAGAGCCATCCGCCTGATTGGAGACGCGAATGTCATTTGCATCCTGATGGCCTGGAACATCGAAGAAATGTTGAAGATTTGTCTCTCTTCTGTAGATACTTCCACGGAAAGTGTTCAAGTGACTTGGCACATTTGATTCTACCAAGAGTGGTACATATCAGATATCGCCACGGACTGAGGCTGCTCATCGTTTTGAGGTTCAACTCAGTAAACCTCGAACTTCACTGTTCAGGAACTCTTTCATTTAGAGAACTGCGTTTATGTGGAATAAACTTCCTGAGAACGTTTTTCCAAATGGATTCAATCTCCAACTATTCAAATCCAATGAGAATCGCCACTTTCTTACAGGCACCGCTTTGAGAGCGCTTTGAGGATTATCCTGTAGTGCTTGTGTTTTTTCTTAAAAAAAAGGTCATAAAATTGTTTCTTTTCACCGTCGATGAGAATTGGCTTCCAAAATAAAATATTGGATTTGTGATCTTTTCCAATAGATCTTTTATCAATAAAAGAAAAAGTTTGGAGACAATATGGATTCCTGAGAAACACCAGCATTGGTGAAAAATATATCAGATAGAGAACTATCGATGAGTACTTTCAAGGAGCGGATTTTGAGAAAGCTGTTGAGTCACAAACGATGACGATCTAACAAATCATAATATAAAAGTTTAACGAGTAGGCATGGGCAACAGTCCAAGACTTTTCGTGTTTCTCGATTGCATTGTTCCAAGTGTGGATACATATTTATCTTTGCTTACATGGATGTGTAGATCATACAAAGAAGCAACTTTCACACACAGCTACTTTCATATAAACATTGAATTACATGAAAGAAAAAGAATTCTTTCGAAACAAATACTTTTATATGAACACTGAATTATACAGAAGATACTTTTCTCTACTCAGTTTGTATTCCAGACTTTCGTTATGGAATAAAATCAGACATCATTCACAGGAGTTCTACTTTAAGTGAATTGTAACAAACTGCACTTACATGGAACACTGTTATCCTCACTGGTAGACATCGATGTTTCGCCGTAAGACACTTGCCTTCAGTAACAATCTGGATAACAGTATAGAGAATACACACTCATTCATGTAGTAAGTAGTAGAAAGCCAAAAACTTTGTTTCCCAAAAATTAATCACTCCTAAAAATATAACTCCTTCAATTCATATTTGATAATGCATTGTTTTACAGCTTCTTTCATAATTTCCGATATAACTTACAGTAAGTCAACTGGTTCATAGTTTTTTGGGTATATGTTAACGTTGAACATTTTCCAACAAGAAAAAATCTTTATGTTAGGTTTTTATATATATAACTATTTAATTTAATTCACTAGGATTTGTGTGAGTATTTTTGTTCACCTTATTAATAAAAATTATTTCATCCACGTTACGCAGGATGGAACATAACTACATATACTAAATTCTTGCATATAATTTTCCCACACGGGTTTATCATGTGATTAATTATTTCCCGCTTTCAGTTCAATTTCAATACTAACGAACATCATAAGTCGCCTCATAATATTATCTTTGTGCCAAAGCTGGTTGTCATTTATTACCGTTAATTAGATACAGTACCTAATTGGGTCGAACGGTGCAATAAACTGCAAATGATTTTAATATATGAGGATTTATTCATGCATCTCTTTGGACGTAAGTCGTATTTTCGTTCACATTTGACGTGAAAAATTTTGATCGAGTTTCTGATAAGCTTTTGATTTATTCTGGTAACTAGTGTTTCGTTTCAAAAACAATTAATATTGAATACTCATTTCTGTCATTCTCAGATAGATGAGTTGAAAAAGTTTTATCTATCAGGTGAATACCAAGGCGTCACTCCCAAATTAGAAAAATGTTGTTGATGTGTTAGAAAATCTATTAGTAGAAAAAACAAATACATACTGTACTTATTGTTACCATTGATCCAAACCAATACTGTACCCAAACATCCGAACTGCATCAAGCAAGTTAACATAGTTGGCCTCTTCAGGAGATAGACTTCACAATTTCAGCACACATCAAGGATATGAATTACATCCGTGTTAGGAATCACACGTTAAAAGGTAAGACCTCCTTAGTATTTAGCTCGCACAAGTTTCTCAACTTCTGAGAGTTGTCGTTCGTATAGGGGCGACAGCTGATTAACGGAAAAACAGATTTTAAACTGATTTTCAAACATGTTTTTCGAACGAGTTTGAAACAGTCTGACCGATATATTTTTTTCACAGTCCTCATAGCTCATTCCATATATTCCTAAATTTTCATTTTGCTTAACTCAATGGAAACGTTCTGTCATTTTGTGATGTGGACAATGGTGTGAGCTATCAGGAATATGTCTATAAGTACTGGTGGATACCAAATTCTAGACCCTGGTTGTATTCCTTTGATTGCTGTGCCTTCATGCTGTCTGTAGAAACAATTGTTGAACTGAAAGCAGTTCCGTTCCATTCATTTTTGTTGGTTGCATTGGCTTGAGAAGTGTTATAATGACTCCACTCCATCAGAAACAACAATTGAATGTTGCATGAGCATTTGACTATGAGAAAGATCTGTTGAATGTGGGTGCCGCGCGAACTCACTGTTGACCAAAAACAAGAACGTCTTGATGATTCTGAGCGGTGTTTTGCCATTTCTAGATATAACAAACCGGAATTTTTGCGTCAATATGTGCCAATGGATGAAACATGGTTCCATTACTTCACTCCGGAATCAGAACAAGCGTTATCCGAATGGAGAGCAACATAGTCCAAAACGCCCGAAATCACAACAATCGGCTGGAAATATTAGAGACTTGGTATTTTGGGATCTGAAGTGGTGTAATATTCATCGACAATCTTGAGAAGGAAGACACCATCAACAGTAAATATTAGATAGCGTTATTGGAGCGTTTGAAAGCCGAACTTGCAAAGAAACGTAAAAAAAAAATTTCATTTCATCAAGACAACACACCGTGTCACGAGTCAATTGAAACAATGGCAAAATTGCATGAATTGGTTTTCGAATTGATTCTGCATCCACTGTATTCTCTAGGTCATATATTTGATTAAATCCCAGCCACGGGGAATCTTGTTTTAAGTGAAAGGGTTATATTTTTAGGACTGACTACTCAATGGTATTCCTGAATGCAAGAAAATATTTTTGCTCTGCAAACCAAATTTGGACAAAGGAATATATATTTGTCCAAACTTTCCAATTTTCGATGACCTCTTTAATCAAACTTTGTTTCCTCACCGGAAAAGATGCCACTCAAACGGTAGTTCTATTGTGGCAATAATAATTCGAAATGTTAGGTATATCATATCATACCACGTAATTATTCAAAGTCACCATATAATCTAGCACTAATAAAATTGAATGGGGGATTGATGGGGATTGAACAAATTATTCACCTCGATATGTTGAATTTGCCCTCTCTTAGCCAAGTTAATAAACAACTACCCAGCTTGTGAGATATAGTTTTAGTCACTTCCTGATGATGTTAACATGATTATCGAGACGCGAGTCGAAAGACAACATTTTATTCCTGGTGAGAAAAAAGTGTTTTCAATGACTCTTAATGAAAGTGATATCAAGAAAAATATTTCACTTCCACTCTATTCACATCACCCGAGTTTCGACTTGAAAATTAAATATTCATCAACGATGAATTAAACATACATCAAATATAGCAAATTCGTAAGCAAATGTATTGTCAACTTCTTCAGAGTTTGTGACACCTGATTTAACTTTAAATTGACAAAGTTATCTAGTGAAACTTTCACAGGCACATGTAAAACGGCCATTCATCATTGCCGTTAATGATTTGCCGAGTAATTACGAAAGCAAAGAGGTATATTTAACTGGAAAATGTTTGAATGTTATGCGCTTTCATTATTCATCGGATGAAAAGCACTGCGATGGAGATTATAAAGATATTTCACTTTGTGAAGAAGTTCTGACTTTCAGATGAGCAGTTTATTTTGGAGCTTCTACTGAATTAATATGAGGAATTGCGAATTATTCGTTATTCCACTATACAGTTGATTTTCCTTTGAAGTTGAGTTCGTCCTGAGCCAAGAGCTGCTGAAGAATTCAAATCAACTATGCAATAAGTCAAAATAAATATTTCAAAACTTTCAATAACAACAAATATTTCATATTCCCTTTGGAATAATGAAGTCTCTTTAGAATTGGAGCTTCATTCTTCTTCATTCCATGGAAAATAAACAATGACACTTGATTCTCAAAGTTTCAAATATTATACTGCACCACAGCATTTTTGGTGCAAGGAATTTTTTTAGGAATCCAGCTGCCTTTTTACCCTGATTCCAAATCTGAACTCTGATTTTTGCTAGCAGCTGTACTTTTTGAGATATGAAGGGTAGCTATTTTTATCAAAATAACATGGTTTTCCGTAATATAACAAACTATTCAACTATCTATAGCCATCATAATGTCACTCCAATAGTACTAGTAGCGCTCTTCCATGGTGCGAATATCCCGATGAAAGCATTCTCCTTGCTCCTCGATCAAATCTTCAACATTTTGAGGAAATCGATAGAGGTGGCTATGAAGAAAACGTTATCAAAATGCTCATGTTACTGAAAGTACAATAGTAAATGCTTGTTGTTTGTTTCCAATGGCCGTTAAAATTATTCCATGTAGGCATTTTTTACGATGTCCGACACATTTAAACAGAATTTTTTGAATGTATATTTGCCACAAATGTGATGAAATCTATTTTGATTTTTACACAGGTTCTTCTAGATGGAGCCATACAAAAAAAGAAACAGAAACTAGTGAGACGTTGATGATAGCGATATCAACACTCAAATAAAGAATACATTTTATGGGAGTACCTGTATCTCCTAAACTAGAGCTGCTGGAAAAAAATCTGAGAGTAGATTCAAAATGAACGTACCTTAAGCAGTAAACAATAGGTGAAAAATAACATGCAACAAAAAACAAGTTCGATTTTGTTGTGCAGTGTTATTAAAATAAGCAATTATGAGACGAAGGGGTCATTTGTAGTCATGAACTGTTCACTTTGTAGTTTATTTGATATATATTGCGGTAATACTCATTTTGAGACATATTCAGGTGAGTCATCAAATTTGACCATTTTTGGAATTAGATGTGGGATCCCAAAAAGTCAATAAAAATCCTGATTTTTTTTTAAAAATGGGGCCTTTATTTGAATTTTACGTATCAATGAATTAATCGGCCAGTAACTTTGTATCACATAACTTTCAAGATTGTATTTGTACTTAATATTTTTATGAAAGTGAACCAAAATATTATCGAACTCATAGTGAATATTACATTATAATTTTTTCATATACAATATAAATTGAATATTTTGAAAAGTATGTGTTACTGAGATATATATTTTTAAAATCATAAATCATTCGGAAACCTCTCAAAGTTTTCTATATTATTTCAATGATTTGCCAAAATAACCAGTTTTCAGTAACAAATATTATTGCTCTTTTCACACCACGGATTAGATTCATCAGCTTTCAGACGTAACAAGTCTCGTCAATGCAGAAAATACGTGACTTTGCCTCAAATGCAAATGGCAAATGTTTTGTCATTCATCTCACTTTTAGAGTTTTAAGTGAATGTAGATTGAAGTGACGTGAAATGGCTATGTCTAGTTGACGAGCTCATTTTTTGAATTTACCAAGTATAGAGTTAACTAATATTTGTTTTCATTTTGTTGTATATTGAAATTTTCAATGAATGATATTACTTCATTTTTCAATCATGAGTATGTGGGAGTAAGTGTTTCAGATATGTTCTCTTTATTTAGCCATGAAACGTAGTCAGAAGGTTATTTTTAATATATAATCGATTTCTTAATTTCTTCAGAAGTTCACTGTTCACTTAGAACTGAGAAAAAATGTGGATGAATATGTTCTGACTGTTATTCTCACTACACACTGTTCAAAGAGATTTCAAGCTTTGTTCAACCAATACAAAATATCTAGAATCACTTCCAAAGATACTGGTCTATTCGACCCTCCACCGCAACCCGCAAGGTTTTATAGTGGCTAATATCTAGAGTAATGCTTCATTGAACATACATGTTTTCCCATGAATATATATGGTACATCGATAAAGTTGTTTTTGGAATACTAGACAGAGCAACACTCGGGGAACACTGGATTCCTTGCAGCTGCGGGTCGGTCTACATTGGAACCACGAAACAAATGTAGCTACCCGTCTCTCTGAACACAAGAGAAATTGTTGACTCGAACAAACTGACAAATCAGCTGTAGCGGAACATACATTCAACAAAGAAAACACTTACATTATTTCGACTGAGTCGTCTCCTCAAGAGCGGGGTACCTTAAGAAACCGCCTTGCACCGAATTGTTCTGTTTTTGTTTTTCTGTCGCCCCCATACGAACGACAACTCTCAGAAGTTGAGAAACTTGTGCGAGCTAAGGACTAACGAGGTCTCACCTTTAAACGTGTGATTCCTAACATGGTTGCAGAATCATCCCAGCTTCAACAAGATGAATTCTCTCGAGAAAAATATCTGGTCGAGGCGGGAATCAATCCCATGGCCTTCCGGCGTACGCAGAAACTGTCTCAGGTGGAGGAACAAACCCCGCATGAGCAGGTTGGCCAACGTTTACGCTCAAGTGATGATTCACCAAAAAAGCCCTGCACGGTTGCATCTATGGCATCGTCAGGTGTCATACCTAGTAACAGAAATATAAAACCAGAGTCAAATATCACCATCTTAGTTGATGCGTTCGGAACGGAAACAACAACTCGGACACTGCGACCGTTACCACATCACCTTTGATAAGGTCTACCGTAGTAGAGACGAAACGTCAGGAATAAAAATAATAAAAATCTTGCAGACCACGGCTAAAAAACCCCAAAAATTGCTTTCATCGGTCGTGAAGGTTTACATGTGATAATAATGTACAATTTTTCTCCGTGAAGTTTTTAGCGAAACACAAAAGATGATAATAATTCTTATATTATTATGATGAACTGCTCAAATTATGATCCTCAGAGAATGGGAACTAAATATGCAATCCAAAATCAACTGTATTAGAAAACACTGAAATTGTGCCTTCACAGAATTTGTTTTTTGAAACAAATAAAACTTTCGTATATAAAAATAAACACAACTCTAAAGAGGCAAAGAAATGATACTCGCAATATATTCAGCATTGTCCATAATATATTTCTGGAGCGATTTGTTTGCAAAAATTCTGAATTAATTATCATCTATCCTTCCTTGTCAAAGTTGATGAATTAAACTTTTCGGGTTTCCTTCCTCATGTCCGCCTTTCGACCATATGAAAGAAAAATATGTGTCACGTGTTCGATAATCAATTCCTTCACATATCATTTCCGGTGGGTATTCTTCAGAATTGAGCTTTTGAAAGAGCTGAATTAATAATTTCTTCTTCGTCAACTCACATTCTCTTCACAGCTGAAAAACCTATGGTAATAAGAAATGACAAAGTTCAAGAAATCCCAACTAATGTATCTTTCAGATGATTCCATCCATGTGTTCAAATATTTTTCTCCTCAACACATTAATCTTCTTCATGTGAGAAATTTCTTACGAGATCACTTTTACGTATTGACTTAAGATAATAATATCGATGAATGTTTGGCTTGTAGCAAATGGAATGTAATGTGTCAGATGTTGAACGGAATTTGTTGTTTTGAGTTGTTTCGAAGTGGAGATGTATGTTATCGGTTATTGAACATTGTCGGTGCAATTATATTAATGAATAAATAATCGTTATATGTTGCGGGTCAAACGGTTCAATACTTTTGATAACATTGATTGGTTTTTTTCTGGAAGTGAGCCATTGAATATATGAGTCTGAGAAATAAGTAGAACGACAAACAATACAATGAAATCATTTTTTCTATATACTAATTGAATATTCAAGTCTTTCTGTCCCAAAATAACGCATCTTTCATTATATTCCTTCAGCTTGTATATTTATATTTGTTTTTCCTTGAAACTACTTGTGTTACATTAAATGTGTGTATGTGCCTTTTTGACGATTCCTATACGAAATACAAATGTTCGTCATTATTGAGGATATGAAAAATATGAAACTGAGTAACACACTAAAATTAAAGAAATGTTGTTCTTTTTTTTTCTTTCTAATATTAGGAATCGTGCTAGGAATTGCACGTTAAAAGGTAAGACCTCGTTGATGCTTTCAGCTCGACTATCGACGTTCGTAGGGAGCGATAACTGGTTGAAGAAAAAACAGAATAATGTTTTCCGTTTGCTAATGTATACTAGCCTGGTGAATTCTCATAAGAAGTTAGATGAGTTGCAAATGTTGTCTGTAAATTCGAAAAAGGTGTTATGGAACGAAATTATCTTGAAATGAATAGTGAGTATTCAACTTGAAATAATTACCGATGCTGGTTTTTGTACAAATATAGTTTTTTTTTCGATTAGGCATTATGCCTCTCTCTTCGATTTCAAATAGTTCGCTGAGAAATTGGATATTGACAACTATATTACCAGGTACGTCGAAATGATCGGAATCGATTATCGATTCTGCATAATTTTTCAGAGTCATGACGTTTCTCTTTGAGAATTATTTTCATTCATTGAATAGATGGCCTGGAAATGAAAAGTTTTGGAATTCATATACACTTTTTGTTCTCCAATAGGTTTTCACCTGTTATGCCTCCCCTCCCCTCCCCTCCCCTCCCCTCCCCTCCCCTCCCCTCCCCTCCCCTCCCCTCCCCTCCCCTCCCCTCCCCTCCCCTCCCCTCCCCTCCCCTCCCCTCCCCTCCCCTCCCCTCCCCTCCCCTCCCCTCCCCTCCCCTCCCCTCCCCTCCCCTCCCCTCCCCTCCCCTCCCCTCTCCCCTCCCCTCCCCTCCCCTCCCCTCCCCTCCCTCCCCTCCCCTCCCCTCCCCCCCTCCCCTCCCCTCCCCTCCCCTCCCCTCCCCCCTCCAATCCCCCCTCCCCTCCCCTCCCCTCCCCCTTGTTGTGAGTTTAAAATCCCGTGCTAGGAATTGCTGGTTAGAAAATAATACCTCGTTAATCCTTGGGTCACACAAGTTTCGACTTCTGAGAATTGCCATTCGCAGGCCGGCGACAGCTGGTTGACGTAGAACCAGATATCAACTGACAAAAATATTCACTACACGTTACCAAAAGAAGTCATGTTAGCCATGTTAGCATCATACCCGAGTATACATTTTTCATTTTCAACATCATGACACTTTTCAGCTCAATAAGCTGCCAAGGCCAGTTGAAATATTATGAAATATTGATTATGCAAACAACTCCATGCAAAATAACAAACATAAAGCTTTATTTTCATATTCTTGATAACATTTTCATCATCAAAAATTTGACCATGAACGATCCCACTTCATTTATCATTTTCCAGAATATTTGATTTCAACGAACCGCTCCATTTCCATTATGTCTCCAATAATTGACTGAACGGCAATATTGAATATTTATTTCATTACCAAATTTCAGCGTACATAGCCTAAACTGCATTAATTCGTCATATGAAATGGTTCATTTATAGAATACAATAATTAATCCATCCAATAACATTCGAACAGTTCGAATGTTCACTTCAATAACACTGAAATACAAACATATCAATAGATTTTTTTTTGATTTTATATTTATTTCGAAATATCTATTTATTTCAAACACTCCAGCTCTGCTTTTCATTTGAATTATTATGTCAGCAGTATTAGGTAACAAAATCTATACAATCCTCACTCGAATGAAAGCTGCAAGTTGATAGCTGTTTTGATTTTTTAATTCGTATAATCATTTTCAGATTTATTTCTGTTGAAGGAACATTTTAAATACGCTTAAAATGTTTACAATATTTTCTCCATTAAACTGAAACTACAAAATAATTGTCTCAATGAGAAACGATTCAGAAAATATTGAAGACATCAAAATCCGGGCTAGCAGGCCATGGTCGAATGGAACATTAATAAGTACCAAACGTTTCATTTGCTGCTGCGGCAGACATCATCGGTGGTATGTGCGTTGACTGTGAAGACAAAGTGATGGTGCTGAGACTTTGAGATATTATTTTCTTACTCGTAGTCAACGCATCTACATTCGAAGTAATCGATATAGTAATCTTCAAGCTATCGGCGAACTCAAAAGCCAAAAAACCAATACAAAGGATTGATGCCGCTACGAATTAGTCCACGTGGACTGAAGAATTGGCGGTTCGTATTGGATAATTTTTACTAACCGAGTTTTATGATTGGCTGAAGAGTCATAAAATTAAATTTGAAGTCATGTCACGGTGACCAATAGAATGTGAGAATGGTTAGAAGAGTCGTGTTGTCAATGTTCAGTTTAGGAACTGATCGCGATTTGAGTGTTGAAATTCGATATTGGTGAAGTTATAATTACTCAAAATTTTTATTATTTGTTTGAAATGTGGCGTCCTTTGACAAGTACGTAATAACGTAATAACAAGTGTGATAACAACGCAGACTTTTTCCTGTGTAGTGATTCCAAAAGCGATGGTGAATAATGCGAAAAAGAGATATCAGTGAATAAGATTCGGATGCATTTGAATATTGAAACACAGAGTATGTTTCAATGTATATAAGAATCTACATATCAAGTTTTATTTCGAGAGAAAAAACTATCACAAGCAACATCAGATTTGACCGAAATTCTTTTCTCAACTGTACGTAAAATAGTCAAAAACAAACCTTATGAACGCAAGACGCGATTTGATGTGGGATTACCAAAACCTTTAGATGTTCATCTAATAAAAATATGAAAAAAAAACAATATACGACTGTTACAAAAGCAATTGAAATCATAAGAAAGAAATTGAATACTTCCGGCCATAACGTTAGCTGCTGTGACAAAACACTTCAGAATTGGAAAAAGAAACTACGATTTAGATATAAATTATGAACAAATGTCAAGCAGTTATGGAAAGCAGAAGAATAGTGGAATTGCGTAACAAATACTTAGAAAAAATAACTAAATATAGACATAAACAACGGCAAATTTTCTATTTGAACGAAACTTGGTATGACACTCACGATACAGTTATGAAAGGGTGGACTGATGGTTCAAGAATGTGTACGCCTAACATGTCTGCAAATAAAGGAACCCGACTAATTGTGCATAGCGGAGGAAGTAAAGAATGGGTTCCGAATTCTTTGATATTATGTGGAAAAAAACTTGAGGACTGCAATGTTGACTATCATAAGAACATGGAAGCTAATATTTTTGAGGAATGGTTTGAATACACATTGATCCCAAATTCAGATGCGAATAGTGTAATAGTTCTTGACAACGCTCTCCATAATTCGCGACAGCTCATCAAAGTACCGAATAAAAATTCGAGGAAAGATGAAATACAAAGTTTTGTAATGGATAACAATTTGTATTTTGAAGATGACTATACCAAAAACCAACTACTTATAGTTTTACATACAAAAATATTTGAAAAAGTGTATTGCTGAAAAGTATGGACACACCATATTGAGACTTCCCCCAATTTTGGTGTTTTCAATCCCATTGAGTTGATTTGAGGAAAATTGAAAAAAGGATCAGGCGTAAAAATAATTTTTCAAAATTTGGTAAGGAGGTGATAGAGCTAGTTAAAGAAGAAGTATCTAATATTGCCAAAGAAGACTGGCAGAAAATGATTGAAAAAGTAATTTTAGTTGAAAAAGTTAAATGACGACAGTGATAGTGAAACGGAGAATATGGATGAGGAATTATCAGAAGCTTTCGAAGAAAAAAGACTCGAATTCAACAGTATATGGGGATTTTCGAAACATCACGGAGGAATTCGGATACAGAAATACAGCAAGGACACCCTGTACATGTATTGAAACCCACAGCCTTGACAGGAAACAAGTACAAAAGAGTGGGAAATTTAAATATCAAGATTTGTGCATAAAAATTCAATGAATTTGAAAAAAAGACAACCAATATAGGTTAGAACCAAGTGAAGCTTTTGGAAAATATTTATATTTACACATAAGTGAGGTTAACTATTCTTGTACAAAATTGTAAAATGAAAATGTATCTAAATTTAAGAACCAATGTTAAATTCGTAGAATATATAATTTTCCTGATAAAGAAGTTGAAAATTTGTATATATGAAAATTGATAGATGGTAACTAGGGGAAGAAATAGATTTTCAACTATTTTGTCAACAAACAAGATTCTTCTTGAGGCGACGAAGGAAAACGCCACGCCAAATTGTTCTCTCCATAAATTTAAAAAATATTGTATGAACACATAAGAATTGAATATAATTATATTATATACTGATTATTAAAAGTAAATTCAGTGAAAAGCCTACCTGTCTCGCCACTTCTAATGAGATATCCACAAGTTCCAGCTCCGTAGAAAAATCACACCACACACACCAGCGTTGAAGGAAAATAAGGTATTTACCTATTCCATTTCACAACAATATATGCATATATTAATGAAATTATCCAAGAAAATAATAGGAAAATCACATTAAAAATCAAAAACTCGAGTCTGCAAGAATTAAAGAGACCTTCAATAATAAACTGACATTTGCCGAGTGCGTTCGGATATTCACTTTGAATAGTTCGTTGTAGATTTAGGATATTTTTAGATTTAAGGAATAATCTCTTTTGGCAATTGATATATTTTTGAATCCAACATATTTTTACTTTTATAATTAAAACTGTTCTACATTTTCTAAGATCAATTGTGTTTTTTTTCCAAATAGACAAATATAATGATTTCATTCTTCACTATATAGATGACATCTTGATATATTCCACAGAGTGGGAAAGTCACCTGAAACACATAGAATTATTAATTCATGAATTAGATAACGCAGGACTTAAAATTAATATTGAAAAATAAAAATTTTTTCAAACAAAAGTGACTTTCCTAGGATACAAATTGGACACAAAAGAAATAAGCATGAATGAGGAAGGAATTAGAGCTATAATGGAATATAAAAGACCTGTGAATTCAAAAACATTTAGGGGATTTTTGGGAATAATAAATTATTTGAAAAAACTAATGCCGGACATAAGTAACAAAACATTAAGTCTAATTGAATTATTGAAAAAGAACAATAAATGGAAATGGGGACAAGAACAAGAAAATGCATTTAATAATATCAAAGTGGAATTTGCAAACAATCTAAAAATTTACCATCCCAATTACAATTTACCATTTATATTAAGAACTGATGCATCTATATTTAAACTTGCTGGAGTTTTATTACAAGAACAAGAAGGAAATGAGGTACCTATATGTTTTGTGTCGAGAGTGACCAAAACATATGAGCAGCATTACAGCATAACAGAACTAGAATTTGCAAGCATAATCTTTTATATAACCAAATTGTCACAAAGTCAGTTTGATCCTGATGAAATGCCCGCTATCGTACTTAAAAAGTGCGCAAATAAACTCGCACCAGTGTTTTGCAGACTTTATAACCTTTTTACAACAAAGGAGTTTTTCCTTCTTGTTGAAAGATTCAACTTGTTCCCAAAAAGAGCAAGAAAACTCTTTCTCACTAGAGTATTTTGCTCTCAGTTATATCAAAAATCATGGAGAAAGCCGTAAACCACCATATTCCTAAATATTTGGCTTGAACATCTTGAGCGATCATCAATATGGCTCTACCTTCTATCGTATGTCACCCATATTTGGAATAACGCAATTAAGAAACGTGGAGAGTTGTGTTTGATATTTCTAAGGCATTTGACCGTGTGTGGCATGACGGTTTGCTGGCCAAACGTCGATGCTATGACTTGTTGGATCATTTTTGAATATGGCTCTTCAGCTTCCTGAAAGAACGTTTCCTGTAAGTGGCCGTCGATGGATATATCTCGAATAGTTTCAACATCAACGTTGGTGGTCCCCAGAGATCAATTCTGTCTCCAACCCTCTTTTTATCATATATCAACGACTTATTGGAGGAAACGAAGAATCTACCTAATGTATTGTTTTGCTGACGACAGCACACTTGTCCCATTATTTCATTTGCAGAAGATTCAGTCACAATTTTGTGGAATTTTTAAAAGAAATACAAGTAATTACTGTTAATGTGTTCAATACAAATATAAATATAATATCATACTTAGAGTTCTTCATTATTTTTCGGGTGTAGAAAATATAGTGTATGCAACTCTCATGAAATGGTTATTATGACACTCGCATTAACCATCCATGATAATGGTCGTGTATTAATAACCATTATTACATTATCGTTGCATGAAATATTAATATATGTAACCCATTGTGTAGTGTTTAGCCCATTTCTCAACCATTGCGTACAATGTTCTAAAAATTTTATTATCCAACTAATTTTCACTTTCCAATTGTCGTAAATCCCAACAAAATATGGGTTGTATGATTTGCAACCTGAGAATTAAAATAAATTGAAAAATACTATTCAGGTCTTCTGTATGTGAAATGAACGGATAGACTTTTTATTTTTGATGAAACACAACTCCTGATGTACGTTAATAGTTGCAATGAGGCCATACATCAAAAACATCAACTTCAGCAACAACGCTGGTGAAACTTTTAAAGTTGGCTTAATTGCCGTATTCGATTAAAAATATTTATGAGATTTCATTTCCACTCCTAACTACTGTGAAAAAAGTTCTGAATTGGGCCTGAATAAAAACGTACACTTCTTTGCAATAATCTAAATTTCAGCTACAATTCCAGAATTGGACTAGATGCAAAGCTTAGAACTAATATAACTTCGTTTATAAAGATATAACGAAATTATTTAATTTTCTTTCGAATGTGGAGACTCTATCCTTATGATATCTGGGTGAGTTGAACATTATTTTTCTGTCCCTGTAAATCAGTATTTTGTGAACATGCTAAAAAACAATTTATGTAGTCTCAAGTCAAGTCCCAACTATCTGTTGCTGTACAGTTTCATTACAGATGCTTAGCTACCATACAGAGTATCCAATTTCTTTGTACAAATACTGGCACTCCTAATAACTATCTTGTTAGTTTCAAGACGCCCCCGGCCGTGAAAGCACTCAAAGGGGGATAGACGAGTTGTTTTCTTTTCCGGGAGTGTCCCATGATATGAATAGGAGTGTAATATGAACTTCCATTTATTGAACTTGGAACATTATACTTTTACAGTTTGGAAGAAATCGATACTTTGATTCAAAAACGTTATAAAATGATTTTGTAACAAAGAGAAATCAATTTTTAACGCTTTTGTTGAGCTGT
Source organism: Leptinotarsa decemlineata (assembly GCF_025532065.1). Classification (NCBI taxonomy): domain Eukaryota; kingdom Metazoa; phylum Arthropoda; class Insecta; order Coleoptera; family Chrysomelidae; genus Leptinotarsa; species Leptinotarsa decemlineata. The sequence continues at coordinate 3,562,262 of NW_027412549.1, read as the reverse complement.
GAATATTATCAATAAATTCGAATTCTGATCCAATTTAATTTTGAGAAGTTAGACTGAGAAACAGTGTTGCGAAAGGAAAAGTAAGACCCCTCTCGACTTTTTGAGAATATTCAAAGATATTCGTCATTTATTATTATCGAAGTGTTTTCTAGAATATTCTATACCATTCTCATGTTTCCTATGTTTCCTATACCAACTGTGGATACTTCGCTTAGACTACATAAAGAAGATTGTTGAAGTTGAATCTTCAAATCATCCGTTGTTCAATTTTGTAAGCCGTATACCTGGAGCAGTGTCATAAACTAACAAACGGTTTCAGTAAGGAATAACCACCCTTTTTGTTTTTGATTTCGTGGGATTCAACTTTGTGTATCATTCAGAACTTAATTATGGAGGTTCGGAGTTTAGACATGAAACTTTTGAAATAAGTCTACCAAAATTAGTCCAGGATTCCAAGTAAACCCCAGTTGTGAGCCTTCATAAACTGATTGAGCTATACTGAAATGCATCGAATTCTTCAATTAGAGCGATATTCAACACTCATATCCCTCCAGAAGTTAACATTGTTTTTTATACGGCGACCAACTCAGTGACAATCAGTTCCTCCTCAAAATCCTTAAGACTTTCTCAAAGTGATCTTCGAGAAGGTTACACGGAGATATGTTCAGTGGGGTCCAATGACAGAGGGACAAAATTGCAAAAAAACTTGTTATGACTTATTTGCCAAACCATATCTAACACAACTGATAATAATAATATCAACGTTACATCGTGATACAATATTACATATTAGGCGAAGTTAACCTGCAGCTACTATTACACTTAACCTTAAATGCATCAAAAATGAAATCTGGACTTACGGAAATAACTTATAATTAGACAAGGAAGTGAAGAGTATGTAGGTTTTGAATAATGTAGTGAATCTGTCATTATGACATTATGGCAATATATAGTTTTGTACGACTTTTAGAAAAAGCTGATGAATGACTAGTGATGTGTGAATTACTACTGGATCTCAAGTTCAAATAAAGGAGTTCTATCTTCTTTTGTCAATTCATTGAACAGCAATAGCTTTTTCTATATATGAATTGAATGTTTTTAAAGTATAACAAGATTTTTTCAAGTGAATTTGAGATCCCCATTGAATGTAACATAAGTTTATTATTACATAAACCGGTTCAAAAATAGCATCTTCTATATGCTACATTGGTATTGTGCTTTTTGATTCCAATATGAGATTTTTTTGTGTCCAGCTTGTGGTTATGCTTGGTGAATATAGAATATATAGATTTGAAAGGGTTATATTTTTAGGAGTGATTAATTTTTTGGGAAAGAAAGTTTTTGGCTTTCTACTACTCCATCTGATACAAAAAAATGGATGAGAGAATCTTCCAAAGAAAGGAAGGATTAATCAATTTGAAAATAAGTAACTCTATACATGGATGTGTAGATCATGCAAAGAAGTAACTTTCAGACACAAACTGAAAGAAAGTCCTCCTGAAACAGCTACTTTCATATAAACATTGAATTACACGAAAGAAAAAATTCTTTCGAAACAAATACTTCTATATGAACACTGAATTATACAAAAGATACTTTTCTCTATTCAGTTTGAATATCGAACATTCGTGGAGGAATAAGAATCAGATATCATTCACATGAGTTCTACTTTGAATGAATGGTAATGAATTGTACTCACATGGAACACTGTCACCCTAACTGGTATACACGTGTTTCGCCTTAAGACACTTGCCCTAAGGCTCTTCAGTACCAAATAAGATAATTGGCAAAAACTTTTATATATATATATTTTAATATATAATTATCTAAAATACATTCACGCTCTTGAGGTCTCTCAGTCACAACCAGATCATTCCTGTAAGGGATGATAGCACAAAGGTCCTTATTGTGCAACTGAGACATTGTTGTTAGACACACAAATAGAGGAACAGCGAGGATAGATGTTATATCAACGTTGAGAAGTGGTCAGATTATTGTCTGGGTGAACAGAGAGCGTGCCTGGAATAACCCTGCTTTGTACGTTTGAATTCGGAATGACATGCTTTCCCAGGACACGACTGGCCAATTCCGATTTCGCAAGTTTTCTTCGTGCAATTGGATCGGGTCACGGGAATGGAAATGCTCGTCCTATGTTGTTGGGGCGCTGAAATGGATTTACGTGCCCAACTTGACACTTCTTCGATGAGGAAGAACATTTTTATAATATAATATAGCATATAATATATAATATAACAATTTGACCTTCTACCTACCCATGACTCATAATTTTACCATAGTTTAACTATAAACCAATCGAAAATCTAGACATTTTCCCCCATGCTCCCTCCCGGGTTGAGTGCCCTGGGATAAAAACTTCGCCACACAAAATATATTTTGTGAGGAAAACTTGATATCCTATGCCTTCCACCCCCGTTCTTACATGAACGGTCCTCAATCCTTGCTGATAGGCACTTCTGCAAGATTGATATCTGACATCCTTTTCAATCTTTCTTTCTTTTACTTTCTAATCTAATGTTTTGTTTTATTTTGGCTTCCTAACTGAATTTTTGCATGGGGTCCCCAAAAACAAACCGATGACTATTGTTTAAAAAGAGATCGCGGTCGAGTGTTCCTCGTTGAACCTGAAAAGGAAGTATTTGTTATCTGTTATCATTACTGAAGCCGCTTGACAGCGACTCTCAGAGGTGGACGTTGGTTCTGCTTGGTTGGCCTTCTATGTTTGTCTCTCTCGGAATCTGGGGTCATCCCTGTTTAATGCATTGTGTAAAACGCGTATAGCTGGACTATCGTGCGCTTGAACTCTGTCAATCGCGTCTTCTGTGTGTTGTCTCATATATGCGTCTACATAGTGTATGTTCAGGTCTAGATCCCAGAATATGTACCTATTCGGTATATATCTTGGAGCGGCGGCCTTTATGCACACGTTCATAAACGATTGGTAGCAGTACGGTTTTTATCATCAGCAGCTTCACTTTCAGTCCCATGTTGCTTCTTCGACCTATTATCGGTAATAGGTTTTGCCAGGCAGATCTTGCTATTCCTATTCTCCGCCGTACGTGAGACCTGAATGTTATTCTTTTGTCTAGGGTGACTTCCAGGTGTCTATCTTCATTGGTCCACGGAATCTCTTGTCCGTTAAAGGTGACGTTTCCTCCGGGTGTGCTCGCCTCCAAGTGAACAGTATCGCCTGACTCTTGTCAGGGTTTATACTGATCTTCCACAGGTTGGCTCATTCCTCTAATCTATCTGCATGTTGTTGCAAATATCTAGTGACGTGCCCTTGGCTTGTTGATCTCGCCAGCAAAGCTGTGTCGTCCGCATATAGCACCAACTTGTTAAAATTGTTCTCAATCTTGAGCACGTCTGCTGTGTATACCGAGAAGAGGTATGATGAAAGGACTGCACCTTGTGGGACCCCTGCTTCTAGTAGTCGCATGGTTGAAAGTTCTAGTCCTACTCTGCAGCAGCATCGCTTGCCAGCTAGAAAAAACTCGATCAATCAATTGCTCATGTTGACCAGAAGTCCGTCAGGCCAAACTGTGTCGAACGCCTTGGAGGCGTCTGAGGAAATCGCTCCAGTGTTGTATCCTTTGCCGAGGTTGTAGCCTTCCGTTGCAAAGTCTACTACCCTAAGGACTTGCAGCTCTGTCGAGTATTCTGATCTGAAACCGAACTGTTAATCTGGTAGGTTTCCTAGTTCACTGGTTTGTTCCTCTATTCTTCTCAGGATGACTCGTTCCGCCACTTTGCTTAAGGAAGGGGTTGAGCTTATTGGCCTATGGTTATCCGAAAATATGTGGTTCTTCTTTGGCTTCGGGATGTGAATGACCGTTGAACGTGTACGGGAAATGCTGTAGTTTGAGTATAGCGTTGATGATATTCGTCATTGCCGCTATACCCTTCTTTGGTAGGGCTTTAAGTGCCCGGTTTGGTATCTGGTCCGGGCCTGGGGCTTTCCGAATGGCTAGGCTTCTCACAATACCTTCTACTTCCTCTTATGATGTCGGTGTTTGGGGTTGCCCGTTGTCTCTTCGTTGCCGTCGTATCCTTCGTACCGTCTCTTCGACCTGGTTTTCGATTTCCTCTACTCCATTCGTGAACGAGATATCATTTTCTCTAAACTGCCTGTCAAAGTTGTCAGCAAATGCTTCCGCTTTTTCTTGGCCCGTGTGGACGATTCTACTCGCCATGTATAGGCAGACATGGTTTTCGTTGTCCCTTCCTGAAAATTTACTGCATTCTCCATGCAGATTGGCCTTCGATGTTGAGTTCTTCCAGGCGGGTTGTCCATTGAAGGTCTTGAATTTCACGCAGCTCTTGCCGCAGGATTCTGCCGGTTCTGTGCATAATCTTTTTGTCCATTGGGGCGCGTGTCCGTTGGTATCTTCTCTTCAGGCGTCTTCTGATTCTGATGAGTTCCATTACTTCCGGTGTAATGTGGTCCTGTAAATTGAAGCGCGCGGCTCGGACTTTCCGCGCGCTTCTCTCCATAGTTTGGATAATTGCCTGTTGTAGCTGCGTTATGGCGTTCTCCAGATCAGAATCTGGACATTACAAAAAAAGTACCAATTCAATAATTGAATATGTGATAAACTATTTACGAATTTTCACGTGATATTATGGATGCGGCAAGTTGTTTTGATTACATCAGTATGATATAAAATGATTTCAGTTTTAGAGGGATATAGATATTACATACCACAAATTGTAGAAGCACTTAGATCGAACAAAATATCCAGTTCATGTTTCAACTTTAAAATGGAAGACAAGAGAGCAAAAAAATCAACTGAGGACGAATTAGAGACCATCCTTACGCTAGTTGCACACACACCGATTTTGGACGGCCAGTCCGATGATCGTCGCCGGTAAAATACCGGTGAGCAGCCGTCCATTGCCACTGTATCGCCGGCAGTACGGGAAGTAGGGGCGTACATGACTAAATACACTCTTGCATGCTCACCGGTTTTTTACCGACCATTCCAGTCTCGAATGCTCGGTGAAATTGTAGTTACTACGTATTAACTTCGTTTGGTAGTGCGTGCTAATTACGACAACAAAGCAACTGATTGTTTGACCGATAAAAATCCGGTGAATGTGCAAGCACCCGCTACCAATAAAATACCGGCCGATTTTATACTGGCCGTCCAAAATCGGTGTGTGTGCAACTAGCGTTAGATATTTTTGACAACTCTGGTGGTGATATTCATATTTCAATTAGGAAAGAAGATACGTAAATCTTATTTTAAGAAAGGGTAAATTTTATATATATATATATATATATATATATATATATATATATATATATATATATATATATATATTTTTTATTGAAGTTGGTTGGAATAATTCTGCTACTTCACAAATTATACGGATCTGGGAATATTCATGATGCTCTCTAGGTAGCTAGGGGAGTTATGATCATAGTTTATTAAAATGTCTTTCATTTTGTTCAATTTCATTTTCCTAAATCTTTTCATGACGTTTTTTCTCACGCGACTCTGAAAAATAGGCGTAACTCTTTTGTAATACCCGAAATCCTATTTTCATGTTGATACATTTGATTTTACTGTTCCTCAGAGATGAAAAACCGTTGATGTTAGATTCAGTGATCTCGACGGCTAAAGAATTGATTCTTCTCGCCCTATCCACCTATACAACTCCTATCATGTATTCCTGAAAATGAGTGGGTACCTCATTTAGCCCAAACCACGTGTCATTTTTCAGTTGTTCAGGTTAGTGTGCGATATATCTGGAAAAACACTCTTCGAGAAATGGCTAAAACTTAGTAATAGTAGGCATTGATTTCTCAGAAATATTATTGTATTATGAATAATGAGAAATGAAACTTTTTATGTTTTTTACCACTCTCATTTCTATCTCACGTTACTATTCATTAATATTTCTGTATAAGTTTGAAAATGTCTTTATAGGACGAAACTACAATAACATTAGTTACAAATAAAAGTGGTAAGAAACATAGAAAGTTTCATTTCTCATTTTTCATGATGATTTCCTACCACGTTGTATCGGCAACAGCCATCAATTTATTATTACATTAAAACGAAAAATTGTTGTCAGGTTGTGAATCTTTATATTTCATCATCTGATAAAATTTATAGAATGATGAACTCTAGAGAATCACAACCTGACAACAATGTTTCCGTTTTAATGCAATAACGTTTCTGAAAATTCGGTGCCTAGTATCATGGGAATTCGGCATATATTTGTGGCTATTAACGAATCCGTTTCTGTAGGGGTACTTTCGTCGGCGAGAATAATAATCCTCAAAAATCAATTCATTTTCATCAAAAATATGAAAACATGTTATATGTTTTTGCTAACGGTTATTTGACTACGAAATGTCAATCGAAATATAGAAGTAATTTTGTATTCCAATCCATAATCCATTTGAATTATCAATCTGTGTTATTTTCTTAGCTCCCAAGTTATTGAAATGCAAAAAAAATCAAACCTTCCATCCTTCCATAGACATCGACACTGAATCAAATTGGGAAAACCAACTCGGTTTCCGTCAACGACGCCCAGTAAAAAAATAATGATTTATTGCCACCAGACGTCTGAGGATACGCTGCTGAATCCTCGAATTCCGGAGAGAACTCGCAATCCGGAAACAGAATGGTCCAGAAAAGATTCCCTCTAGACGGCTTCGAAACGACAGAAAGACGTCGATTAAGTTGAAACTACTCTATATGTGTGATAAGTTCGGGGAAATTTTCTTGAATCATTCATTTATACGACGAGGCGGTGATAAGAGGCTGGAAGGATAGATAAGAAGGGATTTCGGAATGAGATCTGTAATTTTCGATTTCTTTGAATGTTTTTTGTACGATCGAGAGGCACGGGAAAATAATCAAAAAACATTCTTATCATGGCCACATAACAACTCGGAGGGAATTTTTATTGAGTAAGGCTTGTGGATTCATTCTTACTTTTCTATCTTTATTCGAACAGAAAATGTCTTGAAATAGTCCGAAGGAAGTTGATATACATCGAATTATTCCCTAGCTGTCACATTTTGATTTGACGTCTATACTGTCTTCGTATTCCAGATTAGCTTTGTAAGTGATTCCTTGTTAACTTAAAATATCAGTGAAATTTGTCACTTGTCAAGTTATGAATAACTTGTTTTTCGTAGTAGGACCGAGATGAAAGATATTTTGATAGATAAACATTGTCATTATTATTATTGTTTCCGAAAGTTGAACTGGTCGGACCCTGTCCCCAAAGCCCTGATATATTCGGGAAGGCATCAATAGTCAATGGCCACACTCCACGCCATGAGGTGAGTGATCCTTAGGTCTGAGAATCATTTGACCTAAGTAGACGCAATGAGCCAAGAATTACAGCATGTTGCATTTGTCCCGCCGAAACTTCTGCATTGATGCGGCAAGCCGGTATAAACTCGAGATCCGAGGGTAGAGAGGCACGATTCTACCAAATACTACAATAATCAAAACCACCATCTCGACAGAGTGGTTTTGATGGAGTCTGTTCGAAAAGAAAATGACGATATTTCGTCTTTTCCACCTATTATTCTCATTTCTCGACAAGATTCAGTATCTCCAGGAGCATATGGCAAAACCAGTTTTTCGACAAAACCGTAAAGATAATAAAATATTTTTTTTCTCTGAATGTATCATGCGGTATGGAAGATTCAGCTGTCGACGGCATCGTCCTGGCAGGCCATGATGAACCCCTCAGTTCTGACTTCAGTCAGACTGGCAAAGGTCAAATGCTTTAATAAGCCAAAGCCGTCAAAGTTGTTGAAGAAGAATCCATGCATATTCTTATTATTGTGTAGCCGCAGACGTGAAGTTATTTCTACAGCTTTTCTGTTAGCCTTTTGCTGAATGGGTTTCAACCAAATGCCACTAAGACAGTTGCCTTAAGAAGAAAGGTTCCAATTTCTGTTCACTCGTCTGCTCTCTCTATCGTGATGGCGGATCATACGGAGGAGGGGAGACGAAATCCAGATCACTTTATACGCTATTCTGTCATGTAGATACTCCAAACTCAAAATTCCAGGGTCTCCCTCTTGTCGGAGCACGTATAAATGTGAAACAGATGATTTGGGATGAAGCAAAGCCTACTCCACTATACCAAAGGAATTGAGTTATATCGGAATGAAAAGCATATTTGTAGCAACAACTGTGTTCTTCCCCGAAAGTTCCTGTGACTAGACCTGGCGGAGTTTGTGGTGATACTTGTCAAGGAGAGAATTTTACAACGAGGTTACCTCTTGTAAGTGGCGTTGTTCCACCCCGAACTAAGTATACGACACTCCAGCAAGATGCCTATGTCTATGAGTTGTTCATACTCTCCGTAATTCCCTCTTCATCATGTTTCACAATGTACCGTGATCGTTGGGTCCGAGAATCTTGTACTACAATCAGATGCAATGGGCTACTTTCAGAAGAATTAGTAGCACGTAGCACGTTATATAAAAATAAACGATCAGAGCAACACTCAATGATTATTACCATGTAATAATTACATAGTAATAGTAGTTATAGTAGTAGAGGAATCGAGGCTGGAGTAGATCATCGGATGAGCCTGTAGGTAGAAGATAATATACGACTATAATATGTTATAAATTGAGAAATCACATGTGATGGAGTTGGTCTAGACTTGATGGAAAGTCATAACGTTCCCAAGTTTCTCTATAGTCTATAGCTTCTTCGGGTGTGTTAACATTGCTTTAAGAAGCTATTATATAGTGAAACATATTAAGATCTCACAGTAAACTATATTAGTAAGTGTTGATATGGAGTTTCATCAAATATCTGCCAATTCCAGTCAATTTTTAAAATTTTGTTGGGTAGAAAATCACTTATTTGGGTAAGTAAGAGTATTCCAAGCTTACAATGCCAATAATTAATTTTATTAGGACAAGGTCAGTTAAACATCAAGAGAAAGTACGAAAAAATGTAACCATATACATTAATAAAATTGATGTGAATACTATTTCTAGGTCTTATATAGAAACAAATATCAGTATACAGCTGCATCTAACAGCTTCAAACGCTGCACAATCACTCTCCATCTCATTTGAACTATACTCCAGACTCTGATAACCGCAAACTAGGCTATATCAGTATCGCTCACCGAACAAAGTTAATACCTCTTGTTTACGGTAACATACGTGATTTTGGCACAGCTGGTTAGACCCTTGACGGCCAGGGTACCGTAGTCTGCAAATTTGGACGCGTTCGAATATACACTTTGAATAATTTGGTTTCGTAATGGGTGATTAATACAATTCGAATTTTAATGTAGTAAAAGTATATATGAAATTGAAGGATGTACGGAAAATACACTTACGGAGTAATTATATAATTTTATATTCAGATATATGGTTTCAACTTCATTATTATCCAACTCAGGATCATTATTCTAAGTGCAAAATGCCTTGATAGAGTGTTATTTACTAGAAAAAGATAGTCAAAGCCCAATTGTTCGCATGGTATCATTTCAAGGTGAATATTCACGTATACCTGACTATGTATAAAAGTTCATGATCAACGAATTAAAATGTTGTTGAAAAGGTCTAAGACATTCAATTATCAACTTATTTGCACACCATGATATGGATTATTTTGAACATTTTTTTCACCTATATAGAATCTTTTAATGTACCATGAAGGAGTTATTACAAAGGTTTTCGGTTTATATGAAAAAATGTTCACAAAGCAGTCTGAATTATCCAAAGTGAAATCCTTAAGATCAATCTATCCTTAATAAGAATTTGATGACTATTCCGAAGAGATGGCCAGGAAGTTACCTACAAAAAATTCCATTTGATTCTGAATTACAGGTCACCTTAAATTTTCTCAATTTATTTCTGGAAAAGAATTTGACAATGAAATGTCAACTGGAAGTAAAATGACAATAAAGAAAGATCATAGGAAGGCGATCAGTTATTATAGATAGACATATGAAATGGGTGTGAATGAAGTATATTCTTTTGAAACTATATTATCGAATACATCCAGAAGTTGGTTGCAACTTTCAGTTTAACTTCTGCGACAATTTTGAGAAAAATAATCATTTCATAACACTCGAAAATCGAATCAAAATCACAGTATTTCATAACTATATCAAAAGTGACAATATTTGAATCATTGATATCCTGAAAAATAACAAATTATTGACAGATGATAGATATCTAATTTTCCCTCACCCGTTATTAGTTCTGCACCAGAATTTTCTCAAGATCATTCCTTATTGGGAAGTTTTGGGTAGCTACTTTCTTTAGAGAAGAGTCTGAGGAGAAATTATGAGTCGTTTTGAAGGAGTTGGTTTTTTCGCTAGAGTAAATGAGCTAGTTTCTGATATTAGAATAAGAATAATCCTCTTTATAATGAACTCATTTCGAAAACGAATACCTTTTCTCGAACAGCTCAAGTAGTAGGTTCAAATTATTTTTCTATTCTGAAAATATATCTCAAGGGCCTGAAACAAGATTGAGTCAATTCATTTGTACGACTACGTAGTGGAATGCATAAACGTGAGCTGATGCTTTCAAACTCTTTCTTTTTCAGCTGAAACATGTGTCGGCTTCAAAAAAGTCGAGTGAAACATTTTTTCACGTTTATGCATTCCATATTGAGTGACATATTCATGAATTTTTGAATTTTGTCTATAAAAAGTAATTGAAAAATAGAATGTATGAAAAACTAGACACTTACGATGTTTATATTACGCAGTAACTTTCGTAGTGCCTAAGTGTCGCGGGCGCCATGAGAACGACCCCAACTGCAGCACCTGGGATCCTACTCGGACTTCCACCATTGCATATACAAAGAGAAGCTCGACTGGTGACACACAGGCTAATGTAGGGGCAAACCCCAATCAGCCAGTCACATGGTGCAGAATACTTGAAACTGTGCAATGAACTGAAGGCGGGTCCATTACTAGGAATGCCCGTGGATAACACAGTTCCGCAGTACAACTCTTAAAAAGATTTCAAAATCATCATTGCCAGAGGACTGGCAAAACGGCCCACCGGTAAAAGCGGAAGAAACTTGGTATACAGATGCTTCAAAAACCCGAAAAGGAGTGGGAGCCGGTATATACGGAGGCAGAGGAAAGACGACAATCGCGCTCACCCTCGAACATAATGCAACTGTGTTCCAGGTAGAAGTAGCGGCCATCGAACACTGTATAGAGGAAATAAACAGGCAAAAGGTCACAAATAAAACCTCTGCCATTTTCTCCAACAGCCGGGCGGCAAATAAGGCGCTCAGTTCATTTCAAGTCTTCTCAAGACTGGTGAAAGGCTGTCTGAGCGCACTCAAGAAGTTAAGTACCCAAAATAGGGTCACTTTAGCTTGGGTACCCGGATATGAGGGTCTCAAGGACAATGAGGAGGCCGATGTTCTAGCCCGTAAAGGCGCATCCAAGACTATGATCGGCCCAGAACCCTTCTGCGGGGTAGCGAAAGCATGTATCCATAAATTCATGGATGCAAGTCGAATCGATAGACTGATGGAATAAGCATCCAGCAATGAGGCAGGCGAAAGAGTACATAAAGAAATCATTGCCCAGATTCACGGAAGACCTGCTAAACCACAACCGTAAGGTTATAAGGGTATATGAGCAACATGAGTCTGACAGGAGAAACCCAATGCAGGTTCTGTAAAGGAGAGGAAGAAACCGCCCTACATGTGCTCTGTGAGTGAGAAGGCAGCAAGGCTTAGACACGCAAGATGCGGGGAAGAGAAACCATGGGCTACCAGGGGTCAGTGTCAGGGCTATGGAGTCTCAGCAAATAGATCAAGTTAGACAATGAGCTCTAACAATCAAGGAGCATCACAATAGATCTGGAAAAGTCGCACTGAATCAGGCCATGAGCTAGCTCCCCGACAATCTAATCTAACTTTCGATGTATACTTTTCGGTTTGACTTTTGTCATCCTTGACTATATTCTCTGTTCAACTCGTTTTTTCCAGATTATGCAAGGTCGAGATTCCAAAAAAACATCAAGAAATAGTGACTACTTCACAAAAAACGTTATTTTAAAGAGATATTCTGCATCATCAATATAAAAATCGAATTAAATGTGACTTAAAAATGAGTAAACAATATGGCAGCACATTCGTCTCTGTATTGAGTTTCTTTCCCTAAGTCTGTTACTAGTGAACAATTTGGTTTGACAAAATCTATACAAAATTATGATCTGCATTTAACGTAGGCTCCTGCTATATTTTCAACATATCTTTCCTGTACTTATTTTCGTTTCCAATCAAGTTATGTTCATCTATTCCGTATCAATATCGTTTTAATTCAAAAGAACATATGTCCTGTTAACTACAAAAATATTCACATGGAACATGGCGTTTGAATTGAATTTAATGACACTTTTGACTTATTGAGTCGTTAATTTGAGTGAAGCTTTTCAAAAACCTAGTCATCACAATCCACTTCTTATTTCTCTCATGTCACGATAGGTACTATCCTTGTATATTTTCGAACGTATCTGCTGCGAACTGTATGCAAGTTGCACCCACCTGACTTGACACCGCGAGGGGTGATTTCGGTAGGATGAACGACGACATTGGATTCAAACCACTGGAAAATGTGATCGGGATCATTTTCCAATGTAAATGTGGGTTTGTTTAGGTATGGAAGAATAGTAAGCGGAGGTTAGAGAAAACCATTATTCGGTATGCTGATGTGACTGAGTGAATACATTTTAAAAGTAGTTGTTTATTTAGGGACTGGCACTGTTTTGAAGCATACGTACCTTTATTCTCCCAAGCCATGGTGGGACAATTGGCAACACAGCATAGTCATGAATCCGGGGTCCTAGATTGTCAAATGAAGAGTCAGCAATTGGTGTGTATTTTTCAGATAAATTCGTAAAAAAAAAGAAATATAATGTACTTTATCAAACGTGTTTACTAATCAACTGGATGAAAAAATCATAATTTCTCTGACATTCGGCAAGTTACTTCTTCTAACACAGCTCTTCCCTTCTCAAATTTCCTATAACAGAGTTTTTTCATTTCTGGTCATGGAATAACATGTGTAGATGATCTCTGAACTCTTTTTGAGCTCTCAATTTCACGTTTCAGTGGTGAAAAAAATCATGTGCATAGTGAATTATATCAAAGTGATTTCTTCAGATATCCCTTTATTTAGTTGAATACAGTAAAGAATGCTACATATGCGAATACCAAAATAGAAATTGATTCAATTATTGAGTAACTCATACAAGTGAATGAGTTTATGAATTTACATGATCCAGTTTGATGGTACTACAACACCCATGGGATACAACCATAAAGCTTTACTTTTTATTTCTTTGTGTGGAGAAAGACGAAACTTCCTACTCGATCGAGTTAAAAAAATTTTTTTTTTCCGTTAATCAGTGTATCTATATAATGAGCGAATATGAATTGACCATGCTCAACGGAGAAAGAACAAAATGAGATGAGAGAAAGACATGTTTGTGGAGGAGTCAATGTTACTTGATTTTTGAAGTGATAACTTCTTATGGGAGGGTAAACGCTTTGTAACGTAACGCAACAGTATGTCTGGCTATACTTTCTTCCCCTTTCGCGACAGAAAAGAATCTCGCGTAGGAACGAAACTTCGGTAGGTCAGTCGTGCTGCTGTAGTGTTGATGTAAGCATTGTGTTACGTCATCGTAACACATCGAAATATTGGAGCCAAGTCTACTAATGAGAACGGAGTTATCCTATCATGCACGCAGCACTATTATGCTGATGATACCCAATTATATTTGTTATTCAAACTTGAAGAATACTCTCAGGCTATCAATGCTTTGAATTTTGATCTATATAATATTGAGCAACTGCCTGAAACTGTCAATCGTTTTTGGTAGAAAGAATGCAAGAAAAGAATTTATGGCAAACTTCTTTGATAGCATTCAGATTGGAGGGGGTCCTTTTATACTTTCTAATAAAGTTAAAAACCTGGGTTTGTGGATTGACGAAGATATGAGATTTTCTTATCATATCAGTACAAGTATACAAAAAGCATACTGTAATCTCAAATTGATTCATTAAAATATACAGTTATTTAATAAAAGAATTGAAAGTTTACTATGTGACTCTTTACTGTTATTTAGGTTGAATCACTGCGATGTTCTTTACGCCTCTTGTATAAACTCCAATGATATCAAACGAATTCAAAAGCTCCAAAATAGTTGTTTGAGGTCAATTTATGGCATCAAGACATACGATAGGATTTCATACACATTGAAAACAAACAAATGGCTCAATATGAGTGATCGAAGGTTCCTTCATTCTGCCTACTTCTTTTACAAAGTTTTGAAATACCAAAATCTCCTCCCCCCCTATTTGTACAATAAGATAACATTTTGCTCTGATGTACATAATATCAACATTAGACAAAAAAGTTCGCTTACTCCCCCAATATTTCACACAGAATTTTACAGACGTTCATTTTCCTATCACATATCACAAATGTATGTATGTATAAAATACCACCAAAGTTGAAAGAACTCTCGTTATCGACTTTCCGGAAGCGTATCATCAGATTTCTCGATATATAGTAAGTTCTATTTTTATTTTTTTAATGCGGTCAATTTTTCCTACTTTTCATCTACAGTTCGATTTGAGAATTATTGATCAGTTCGATCTGAGAATTACTAATTTACCACTTAGGTACAATGTTTAAAAAAAAATGTATGTTTCTTTGACTAATCTTCATCTTGAAATCGAACTGAGATTTCTTAATTTTGTGATGGCATTGTTTATATTCCTTGTAATGTAGGTGCATTTGAAAGTAATCAATGTTTTTTTGTGTTTGTTTTGATGTGCCATTTTGTAGTCTGTTTTGGATTAGATGGAAGAACAGATGTCAGTCTGCACCTTTTGGTGCCGATTGCCATACCAAATCTCGCCCATTTACTTTTTATTAGTTCACATAAAGAAAGACCTTCATTATTATTATTACCTAGATATCGTGTTCATTCAATAAATGAAGTAGTTTTGGCGATTTTTCTACCCTTCATTACGAGCTAAAGTGCCATCTAAAAAAAATATACAACTATTCAAGAATGAGTTTACACATTTGATTATATTTTAGAGAGTATAAGAAGAAATCTGGCACCTGTTACTTTTGAAAATCGTTTACTTACACCTGAAAAACTGTTTTTAACGCCGAAATAAGTCGGTGAATGAAAGTAAACTCTCTCCCCCTCGCTGTCTATATATACAGAGTATTTATGATTATTATAAAAATCTAACCAGCGAGCACGTAATATTTTTTTATTATGTGAAACGTTGCTTAAAAATGATGATACTTATTTTGTGTATGTACATTATTAGTATCATTATTTAATCCTACAAAAGTACCAATTGGCATAAGGTAGCTATGATATATGTGCATACACATAATAGTCAATAAAATATTCCATTAATAAATAACTTTTTTTCACATTATCATATTATAATACATGAATTTTCAAGTAATTACCTTAGTTTTTCTCAAGTTAAACAGTTTCAATATGAAATAATTCAACTTAGATTTTTTTAAGTTATCACTTCTGTCGGGAGTCCCGAGACCCTTCTTTTTTTTAAAATCTTTCACAGTCTGAAAAATAAACACCTGAGTCAATGAAAAATCAGCTGAAAGTAATGAAGGGCAACCTAAAATCATATTCCGGAAAGTTACTGTGTAATATAAACCACTTGTTAAGCTTTTGAATATTTCCCCTTAATTTCAGTTATTATCAGTTATTATTTATTATTAGTAGCAAGCATATTTCAAAATGTATTCCACATTCCACGGGTATACGGTTTTATTCATGCATATCGTCAAAGGTAGTTTTTAGACAAAAAATGCCATCCGCGATAGAAGGACACCAAGTTCAGCTTGCATGATAGTGGAAAAAGATGTGAGCTGGTGGTGCTAACGAGAACCAACTGATTAGGAAGGGGCCGATTCACGTGTTCTTCCTTATACCCACATAAGAATCAACCCCTCACAGTCCACAAATCTCTGATAATTGGGTGGATGGTTAAAAAGTAAGCTGCAGAGTGACAGAAGGTTATGTGAAAACCTTTAAAGATTTTATCCGACATTTGTTGAAAATATTTGAAGAAGCTATTAAGTAATGGCTGTTGTTATTTACGTTCAACCAAGACTAGGAAATTTAAAGAAACTTCGATCTATTTGATGTAATGAACTTTTTCAATGAGTATTTCCACTGAGGTATTTCATGTTAACCACTTAAATACATTTTCATATATTCAATTTTACCTTTTTCCCTACAAAATGACGCCTATTTACTTTGATGTGTTTCTATGAAACTCAGTACATATTGTAAGTGATGAAAAATATTTTATATTTATATATCCAAATAAATGGGGAATAAATCATGTTTTGCTAGTGACTAATATATTCAAGAGTTTCATCAACACTTCACCTACTATATTTGATAAGGAAATGAATCGTATTTGGTCTCACAAACAAAGTAAATAACAGTGCATCACCAATTCAACTGAATTGGATCACACCTTGTTTACTTTTCGAAACTTATCTTCTATGTTGAAGTTTACACAAAAACCATTGGGCACGTACATATCATGTTCAAATAATTAGAGATAACTGAAGCGTATACATAACCATCCTTTGACATCCTCAATATTTAACGAAATTAATGTTGAATTGTGAATTTGTTAATAACAATATAAATGTATATTACTATGGGAATTTTGAGTACGAAGAAATAATAAAAGTGGAAAAGTAGAATCTCATGATAATACCAATACCTATTAAACAACAGGATTGCTTGTGTTGACAAAGTTTTTCCGAATGTCATTAGATCTAATACTGAGCCTGAGAACTTCGCGTTTCAATTTCATTTTGTGAATTGAATCTCCAATATGTCTCCGAAGAATCATATGTAATTTATCAGTAATTCAGTAGCATTCAGTTCAAATGATAAGTGTCTGATTGCTGTAAGATATCTGAGAATGGATTTTATTACATTTAATAACGCAATGGGAGTTTTCAAAACTTTGGGACGTGAATTTGGAAAGCTAAATCTCAATAACAGATCAAAAGATTTGGTGCGATATTGTCCAATGTATTGTAGTAAGCTTGATTTAACATTTAGCGTTGATTTTTTTACACTTGGTTCATCAATAAAAATATATATACAACACCGCTACCAGCCATAGAGGCTTCGGCATGTATATTCTTGATATTTCTCCACTTCTTTCAGTTATTTGCTTGTTCTCTCCAAACAACTACTTCCAAGGCGACGTCTATCCATTTCATTCTTGGATGTCTCCTTCTTTTCGTTCCTGTGTCTCCTGTTTGTAGTACTTTTAGAATATTTCTATTCCTTGGTATTCGCAGAATATGGCCCAGCCACCTGACTCTGCGTGCTCTGATTTCCTGTGTTATTTGGGGTCTTCCATTTATCTTCATCAAATCTTGATCCGTTCGTCTTATCCATTCTTCATCCGTCTCTTCTATACCTCCGATAGTTTTTCCAATCTCAGATCTCAATCAATCTTTCATTCTTCTGATTCATGGTATAAAACTGTTTCATATGCTAGTATTTTGGCTGACCTTGATACAGTTTTCAGCTGCAGCAATGTGTTAAATGATCCCAGTGATTTGCTAACTTTCAAAAGTCTACACAGTAAATATTAAAATCTCAAAGTGAAGAACATTATCTCGATTTAAAGAAATCTTTCTCCCCTATGTTCATGAAGAAATATTTTTATAAACTGAAAAATATATTCTCTCGAATTGAATTTGAATCATTAATTCAAATGGACTGAATAAACGCTTCTTTCGAGTAAAAAAAATATTCCACCAAGATTGTGCATACATTTCAATAGAAATCATCACATTAGCTCAAGAGAAGTAAGTATGCATTCTTTAGTGTGAGCAAAATCAATCTCGAAGCAAAACTTTTTTGGGTTTTTAAAGAATGATATGCTAACTTGGAACACTATTTAAATATCTCCTTAGGAGAAATTAATTGTTTTCCTTTAAAGAGAAGCATTTTTAATTCAAACGCTTCCATTTGAATAACTCAAATAAACTCATTTTCTTCATCAAAGATGAACTTTTGCTCTGTTTATAAACTATCCCTCTCATACGGATGTCTTTAGTTACTTGAAGCTAAAAAGTATCTCATCTATAATATAAACAGCTATAAGTGTTAAGGAAAGAAATTAAATAATACATTATATATTATGATTGGTTTATTCAAAGAAATTGCAAATCATAAATATTATACTGAAAACGCATATGATGAAAAACAAAACGTAATCGAGAACTAAATTTTCTTTGCTAATCTTTGCTTAAATGTCATATTTCATCCGCACATATTGAGAGATCATACAGTTATACAAAGAACAGAAATAAATATTCAATCCGAAAACATAATATATAAAAAGTGTCATATTCTTGACAAATTGCAAATCAACAAATAAAATAAAGTCGAAGCCTATAAACAACATCACAACTCTGACAAGAAAATGAATTGATTTATTAGTAATTTTACACAAATAAAGTTTTAAAAACTAGATGCCATTCTGGTAAAAAACAATAAAAAATCACTATCGTCTATCAAGTTCTGCATTCTGCTTTTGTTTATCCACAATTGCCGGAACATCACTTGGATTCTGAAACGAAAGAAGAAATCAGCTCATCATCGTTAGCCACTATTTCAAATTTCTAGAAACTTAAAACTATGGAAATAACTGCCACTTAATCAAAAAAATTATTTTTTTTAACTGTTTGAGTGGGTTTATTCCGTTAACTAACCCAAATGTTGTCCGCATACGAACGACAACCCTGAAAATTTTGAACTTGTCTGAGATCTTATTCCTATCCAGTTTAAAGGTGCTTGAACATTTCTTTATCAGAAATAAATAATCAATTTAAAACACGTACGTCAAATCCCTTTGAAGTGGACAGAATTCTTTACAGAAAAATTGCCTTTCAAAATAATTATTTTGGAACCGTTATATGAATTCAAATTGTTGTGTGAGTATTATTAGAGGATCAATAGAAAATATAATATGTTTTATGCAAAAAATTTTACTCATGATCATACAAACATACTTAAAGGTATGTGATTCGCTATTTAAATAAAAACATTCACTGTTTTCACGTTTTTGGAAATTCTGATTTCTCCTCTAGTGAATTTGGTAATATTTCTACCTATTTCTTACTTTCCTAAAGGAAATATATTAAATAATTTCAAGCTGAGTATGATATATTCAATTTGTTCCCCATGAATAACATAAAAACATTTCTGAAGTAATTACAGAAAGCAAAGACATTTCGGAATTCAACCAACATTTACATGTTTACAAGTTTAATCTTCCTCTTGAAGATGATCACTTGGTTATCGAAACGCGTGTCGAGGTGTTGAAAATAACGATTTGGTGTTGGGAAAAAACTCCAGTAATATTTAAACATTTACATGTTGAAATCAGAAAGTGGCTTTTTATACCTACTGGTGCCTATTTTGGTATTTTTTGTAATATAATTTATTGTCAAAACTATAAGTACCTCTCTCGTTCAATAAAAAATGAATTCGGTGTAAGAGAAAATCAAATGTTATTTAGGGAAAATGCAATTATTTGAAACAAGATAAAAAATATGTTCAAAACAAGAGATTGGCGAATTTGAATCAACGTGGAGGATTTTTCAGTTCAAATTTATATACTCTTGCAGAGCTCGGCAAATGTAATAATGCATGTGTGAAAAATTACGAAGCAAAATGAGGGCAAAATTAAGAGTTGCTGTCAAAGTTTACCACTTTCTCTTCGGTACTAGGTATACAACGCAGTACTTACTGATATAGCGAAGTTTATTCCTCAAGTAACCCAAATACCTCAATTTTATTCAATTATAATACTTACCCATGAAAATATCTTCCAACTGTGTAAGACCCCAGTTTTGTAAAATCTGTTCCATTATGGTAGATACAAAATAATCGGAAAAGAATTGCACTACCTACAGACACATAAAACACTTCATCTTTAAAATCACAACACACCAACGTCACTAGCGCGTACGCGAACACTATTCTACATTGTTAGTTTCTCATAATAATAAATTTAAATTTTTTTCAATAATATGTTCAAATAAAACAGTTTTTTTCAAACTGAAATGAATGAAATACTTCTTTAAAAGAAATCCTGTTCTTTCTATACAAAATTCCTGTTATCTTTAGTCGATCGTAATATAGTTTTGTATATAGATTCACAATACTCTTGTTATGAACGAATTGAGCTATTTGAAGGGATACAGTTTTGAATTCAAACAAACAATATATTTTCAGATCAAGTTGATATTGCTCTCCTTTTGAAACAGTTTATTTTTCTCTTTAAATAGGCGGTAGATTTTGAGATGATATTATATTTTCTTGATTCCAAATAGTTCATCTTCGCAATAATGTAATCAAACAAATGATGTCGTTGAAACGCCAAGAAATTTGATTTCTTCGTTGAAAAAATTGTGATTCTCTTGTGGAACATGGCGCTATTGGCATGAAGTAATAGTTTTTCCAATAGAGATGAACATTTCAAAGCAACCTATGATCTTCTTCAAAAGAAATACTTTTTACTATGTAACAAATTTAGTTACTTCTTCAAAATTATATTTCTTCTCATCTGTTCGTAGTGTTATTCATTCATTTCCATCTAAATTTTTTTGGAAAATTTTTGAGTTGTTTCCTTTAACGCGTTCAGAATTTCAAAATCGTCAGCAAATCCTATGAATTGCCGTCTGTTGTGAACAAGTTAGTTGATAGTGGATCCCTCTATTCTAATCCCCTGTTGATGAAAATCTAAATTGAAAAACTTCAGTCTTTCATTACTCTGTTAACTGTTTTGGTTAATGTCATTCTAATTGATCATAACAGTTTCTCTACCACTCTTAACCCTCCCAAAGATTTGAACAACCTGTTTCGTTGGATGGAGTTGTAGATCTGTTCAAAATCGATATCATCATTTTGTTTATATCTATTTTTACAACAATTTCAAAATGAGGTTGTGAGTCTCTGTTTCATATACTTTCAATGTCTTTATTGAAATTTGTGCTAGTATTTTATACTTTACCCAAAACTGTGACGGTCCTATAATTTTCACAAATTTTTCTTCTTCTTTTTCACGTATTGAGTATATGAGTGCTTTCTGCCATACTCATAAAATAATTCGAGTTATCTTTTGTAGTGCTCTTCTCCTGCTTTCAGTGTGTCTGCTGGTATTCCACTTCCTTCAGCGCTTTTACTATTTTTCAAATTTTTTGTTTCTTCTATCATACCTTCCACTGTCGGATCTTATAATTGTTCTTATACTCCTTGTTCATATTGGTACCTCATCGTTTAACAAATCGTCGAAATAATGTACCCAGTTATTTGACATATCCGTTGTATCCATCGGAGTTACCCTTATTCATTTCTAGAAAGAATTGTGCAGTTTTTGTAAAACCTCGTCTTTTTTTAACTCACAATAAAAGTTTTCAACTTTCCGCCTTCAATTATTTCGAGCAATTTTTCTAGTACTTTCTTCTGTATTATTTTTGATTTTTTCTATTTTTGCATCGTTCTTCCATGAGCTCATTCGTAAACTTGCCTTCTCTCTTTCTAATTTCTTTTTTTATGATTAGGTTTATAGCTTCTGCAATGTCTGTGAAAATCTTGGAAAACCCAAAAACTGAAGTCCACGTGAATGAACTCACAGAAAACAGTTAGAATATTTTATGAGCACAGTAAAACAATACATTATCAACTTGCATGTCGTAGATGAAAACTTTCATCAAAATTTGAAAAAAATTTCATTTTCATCTTCTATTTTCCATTTCAATATTCTGAAAGAGTATTTTGAAAATAGATATGGAACTATCAAAACTCTGAATAGAGTTTGCCTTTGAAGTTTCATTCTGAACAGTTTATTTCATTTGCGATGCTTCAAAAGGAATCAATTGAAATATTTCCAAAGGAAGTTTGGAATCTTCAAAATCTAGACTATCAACGAACTAACTGTGGTCAGATCAAAACTGAAATCAATTCAAATGGCAAGCGGACATTTCAGTCAGCTAATCAATTAATTACAAGTGGTTAGTTTAATTATCAAATGATTTGTAATCGGTCATAGATTAGTTTCTGGGCCATTAACTTTTGTTATCGGACCATTTCTACGGTAGTCTAGTTATTTTACCGATTTCGATAAATCATACCAGACTGCCTCGGATATAAATTGATAAAATCTAATTGAGATATACACTTCGGTGCAGTGGGATATTGTCCAGAGACATTTCGTTCATATCGGAATTGAGGCTGATTCACGATACAAGTTTTAATTGGAAGATATAAAAAACATAAAATATTGCTGAACATGAATAAAAATACATAGATAAGGTATCGATTGGCCGCAACTGGTTGAAAGAAATTTCAATCGTGGACAGAAGAAGTGAGACAATAAATAGTCTCTAACAAAAATAGGACACAATTATTTTTTGAATCCATTTCGTTGGTGATTACAATCAAACATTTCAAGTGGTTGATGAATTTTTCACGATTTTTTTTTCATATAGTTTTGGTGACGTTGAAAATCTAAAACTCCATATAGTTTTTGTTTAGTCTGATTTTTGTTGTTTGGGGAATTATAATATATTTAATCCTTTTTGATACACAAAATGATTTTTTCGAGTACAAAACAAATAAATATTGAACCTGAGACTCTCGTCATTCTTACATCAAAACTTTGTTGACAGAAGTTTTCTTGTACAAAATAACTTCATGAGGCCTTCAAAACTCGGGTTTTCAACTTCCTGTTTTAGATCTGCACGTGTTGAGCCTGTACCCAAAAGGCCAACCAGAATTCTCGGAACAAGTAATGTCACAGAAACGAATTAACACATTCTTGAATAGCATCATTAAAAACAAAGGATTCGTGATTCAATGCCAGATAGCAAATCTCATCATTGGTGCTAGGCATATTCACTACCGCATTGGAGTCTATTTGAAGGACAGCCCTGGGGGAAAGTGAAGGTGATGACATCTCCACTTACGAAGTCGTCATCTGTGAGTTCGACAGAAGACTCAATCCACAAATACCAAAACAAACGAAGTTCTTTTAGGTTCTAGATGGTGTCTTGCAAAGACAATCTTCAACATCTACAGCAGAATGAAAATCGTCTTCTATTCACATTCCAACTAGTCCAACCAGATACCAAAAAGAAGTATTCGTGGTCCAAATGGAAGCTGCCGAAAAAAGCAGATAGCGAATCTTTTTTGATATCGAACCTTTACTCCACAACGGATATCACAACGAATATTCCTGATGAGTTTCGTCCATCTTATTCGTGAAGTCTTCTATCCTACTGAGGATGTATTTTTGTGGAGAAATGTCATCGCCTTCACATTCTCAGGTTTGTTTTTTGAGGACGGTTGGGTCCAGCAAAGCTGGCCTCGCAGTGGCAAACCGAAGACAAATTTTGGTCAGTAGTCGATGTTGAAGCTTGGCTTTGTAACGGTCCGACTTGGGAAGCTTTGTTTATATTTGAAATTCATGAATTCAGTCTTTTGTGAATATCATAGACTGCGTGTTTGAAGGTGATTGACAATGTTTCGTGATGAATTTCACTAGTTCGGACTTCCATTGTCTACTATATAAAATGATTTGAAATCCCTGAAACAAGTAAAAAAGAATAGTTGAAAATTATATAATTATATTATATATAAAACAATTATATTAAGCAACAATAAACCTGAAATGAAATGATAGTGAAATAACCTACAAGTAAAAATATAATAATTGAATAAAAAAAAATTAAAGGAATGAAAAAAGAAAATGATAAAAAATAAAAAAGTGTAGAGATTCCAAGTCACGTTAGTTCACGACGTTTCGATTGTTGGTATCTACAATCGTCTTCGGGTGATGACACACTTTTTATTTTTTATCATTTTCTTTTTTCATTCCTTTAATTTTTTTTTTTTATTCAATTATTATATTTTTACTTGTAGGTTATTTCACTATCATTTCATTTCAGGTTTATTGTTGCTTAATATAATTGTTATTTTCAACTATTCTTTTTCAATTATTCTTTTTTACTTGTTTCAGGGATTTCAAATCATTTTATATAGTAGACAATGGAAGTCCGAACTAGTGAAATTCATAGACTGCGTATTTGTGTGATCAACAAGAGGACCCTGGTGACTAGATGAAACTCAAGATTTTATAACTTTTTGCATATTGTAGCACGTGCATTTTCGCTACCTCATTTTGTAAATAAATAAAAAAGTTTTAGATCAATATAGATTTCACTCCGTGGTGACCTACCCTCAGCGAACGCGAAAATAACAAACATTGATATGTAAAGTTGGTTGTCTAACCTCATCCATAGAAACCTTAAAAAATCCATTGCTAATCTCGAATGTTTCGGTTATGGATAAGTTTCACAAGAAGTGTCTTCGAGTTGAAATTTTCTGTTGGTATTTTTTTGTTTAATTTTAATTGTCAGCTGTTTGATGATATTTCGACTGTCAACTGTTTCATTTTTCGTCAGTGTAGCCAATTTAGCTTCAGGGGGTGTCTGACCAGATACAACCAAACATACCATTACTTTATTCTGTTCAGATTGGTTCTTTATGCATGGAACATGCATATATTGATAGGTCAAAACGCTAGTACCCTATCTTCCGAAGAAGATATATCCGAAGAAGAAAAGGAATTCTTTTCTGATCAGTTAGGATGGTAGATTTCGCAGAAAACGACAGGTGTCTGCCCTACAGGTGTTTTTGGTTTTATTCGGCTGACAGATCCTGAATTTGTTAAATGATCCTTAGTGGATATATCGTTTCACCCATCTTATTATCAACCACTACGTCCTGGCTTTTGATATAGGCCTATATTGAACATTTACGACAATTTGCTGTTTGAATACTTTGTACCACGCCAACGCCTTTTTGCTAAAAGATAAAACCCTTCACGGAAGTGTTGTTGTACACGGAGGATTTTCACTCAGGGAATTGTCACGGTTTCTGTTCTGGTTGGTTATCTCCCAAGCGTTGGTTTAACCTCTCCTCTACATTTCAAGGATATTTTTGGTATTATGGTTCCAATAGGGTTCACTTGCCCGAAGAGTACACTCCATGGTTCAGCCCGATGAACATTTGATTGCACTCAGAGAGAATGAAGCTATCGTAGTATCGCTCCATTCATCACTCCAGTCCTGGTTGGCCTGGGATTCCGTTATCAGTTTTCAAAGTGCTGTCGCCAGAGGAACAGGTTTTACTTATATATTTTTTATACAGGATAAAATCCTACCATAATTTTTTAATTATTAATTTACATTCAATCTAGATACACTCAGGTGAAAGTATATGTTTTTCAACGAATATATGTAAACCACCACATAGTACTATGCGCTGGGAAATTAATTTCCTAAAACATCTTCTACCTAATCAAATAACATCTTGAAGTATCTAATATTGAATATCATTATTAGAATTGCAAGTCTTATTTCTGGGAACTTTTGCTCTGAATCATTAAAGAGTAATTATTATTAAAGGTTTGTATGTTTTACTATGTTTTATTTATTTGTTGATTAACACTCATCAATTTGATAACATCATATGGTAAAGTCTCTTATAGTTTTGGGTATAACAACTATTTAGTCATTACTCGGTTGCTCAACTTTCCAAGTACTTGAGTACTCTTTGACATAGACATTTTAAAAGTTGCAGTGCCGCCCCTCCTATTTTTTGACCAGTCAATTACTGTACAATGATATACTTTTGTTTGTAAACGAACCCATAGTGCCAATCGACGAAGAGCTGCCGTCTGCATTTGCTCCTTTTCAATAAATAGAAAAAGTGCTACAATATATAGGTATGAAGTAAAGGTTTTGGGTTACGTATTCTTATTGATTTGATCTTTTATGTTAGTAGCGTTGAACTGTCAGTTCCCAATAATCTAGTTGAACACAGGATTCGTTTCAAAATTTTCAATCAGCTTCAGATAAATCAAATATTTTCATTATTATTGAGAAACTTCAGAATATTTTGATTTGCAAATAATCAAATTCGATAATCAAAGGTGTTTCATTCAGTCTCAATTGACCTGAATTAGAGTAGTAGCGTTATAGTATAATTTTCAGCTCATAGTAATCTAGTTGGATAATAGGTCGTCAATGAGACTGGGTAATTTTCCAAAATCAATTAAAAACTGTATATTTATCAAGATGAAATGCAATTTAGTCCAGCTTGACCAACAAAAATGTGATTTTCACCCCACACATTCTGCTGGTCACTGTATCTCGACTCTTGAAATTCTATACCTCAACAGTCTTGGACGTGCTCAAATTTCAACAGCTATCGAAACTATCAAAAAGCTGTTTATACAAGGCCACACGGTATCCGTTGCATTCGAAGAAATGAAAGACAAACCTTTTGTTATCTCACCTAAGTAATGTTGGTTTAAAAAGAGCCGTGTTATTTTAGGATTAGGCGGACGTTCGTATTTATAGTTATCGATAGGAATAATATTTGGAATTGAAAGATGAACTTCGCTTTTCGTCACTGAAAGAAATTCTTTGAATAATTTTATTGAAGAGGAATGATTAACTCATGTCAGGTGTAGTTTAACCGAAAGTCGAGTATATTCTGAGGCCTGATACTTAGATAATTTCATTTCCCTTTACATTTTTATTCGATTTCACACGACTTCAGTAATTCTTCACTCATTATCAGAATAATTCAATACTACAAAAAGGATTCTGAATAGATCCGTATTTTGATAGGTTGATTGGGTTCAAAAACTCTATTTGTTTTTCAGCCCCTTGATTTGTTGCATTTTCCGTTAATCAGAAGGGCGTGAAATAAGTTAATGAAACTTCAATATTCACCACGAAAATAGATATTCCCTCCAAATGTTTGGATTTTCATTTGTTCTGATTCAATATGAATGCCAAAATATTTTTAAAGAAAGAATGAATTGAGTTCAATGAATATTAGATGCAATAGGAAAGTGAACAAAAAAAGATACTTCTTTGGCTGAACTGCGACAGATTACATAACATTCATGAACATTTTTCAATGGATAACATCAATTGATAATACTTACAGATAACGAAATATGGTTTTGTGTCAAAAAATATTCATTCAGTCCTGTTCATCGAAATTTCAACCATAACTCATGAATTTTTATATAATTTGTATTGAATTTTACAGATATTTAGGTTAAAATGCGAAATATTATGGAATTGGCCGATACTTGATGAAAATCTATAACTGATGTATTCAAAAAACACTTTATTGTGAGATTTTCACTGAACTATTTTACAAAAACGCAACACGTCTTTTGCCATACAATGGCTTCTTCGGGTGTGTCTTTACTAGCTAATGTTACATATTCAATGCTAGGTGTACCTTATTCTACAATTTGAAGTACCTACATTTCATGTAGTTTGTAATGAAATAAATTACCTGAGGTTATGTCCCAGTTTCCACATTTGCAAAAATATTTAGTAACGGGCTCTTGCCCGAAACTATATATTGGCCAAACAGGGAGAACATTTTCCCAAATAATTAAAGAGCATTGAAGTAGTTTTGTGAATAGAAAGATCAATTCCACATACACAAAACACCTTTCAGCAGAAGTACATGAGTTCAATCATGAATACGATGTGTTACATTTAGAAGAGCAGAGTTTGAAACTCAATCTTCTAGAATGTTTAGAAATCAATAGACTCAGGAATTCGGGTAATTTACTGAATCTGTTTTGAATCTGTGATCAATTAGAATTGAATAAATCCCAGTTTTAAAATATTATTTCAAACGTGGAAACTGGTACATGAGCTTAAGTAATTTAATTCATTACAAAGAAAGGTAAAAATCAGGTACTTGAAATGTAGGAACTTCAAACTGTAAAATGAGGTATATTAAGCATTGAATGTGTAGAATCAGTTAGTAAACACACGCCTGAAGAAGCCATTGTATGGCGAAACACGTGTTGCGTTTTTGTGCATGAAAATCTCACAATTAAGTGTTTTTTGAATACGTTAAGGAAAGATTTTCGAATATCTCAACTGGGGCTTCCGTGGGGCTAAAAGTGGCGAGTTTACATATGAAAGTTACCTTTTCATCACTGTTTCTTCGTATTGCTATATTTTCGGGGGCTGAATTTTGTATGAAGGTTTGATTCATATTGTAGATGTGCAATAAGAAGGGATATTCGAATATTCCAACTGCGGCGTCCCCCGTGGGGGTAAAAAGGGCGCGTTACATTTGAAAATTACATTTTCATCACTGTTTCTCCGTTCCGCTATATTTTCGGAGGCTGAAATTTGGTATATTGGTTCCTTTTATATTATAAATGTGCAATAAAAAAGGATTTTTAAATTGTCCAACTGGGGCGCCATCCTCGGGGGAAAAAGGCGCGTACATACAACAAAATTATCACTGTTTCTCCATGCCCTTGAAGTTGCGATGGGTGAATTTATATTTAGTATCAACATTGCATACGTTCACTAGTTGAAAGATGCAATTGAAACCTCTTGTGTAAAATGGATCTGTTGAGAATACTTTTCCCACGCCAGAACCAAAGTCTTTCGACGCGCGTTTTGCTAACTTACTTAGCATCAGGAGATGACTAGGTCAACTTATGAATGCAGATAAATGACTATAACAGAAAACATTAAAAAGGACTAAAAATTAGATTCAGTTACTTCTTGATTTATTGCCTCCAGATTCTTGTTACACGTCATGAATCTCAAGATTATGATAATATAGCCCAAATTTCAGTAATTTCTCTGTTAGCAAGTTAGGCAAATTATTTTTCAAGATTTCGTTATTGCATCTTGTATCTATTGAACCAATTGAGTTGAAAGGCTATGGAAATAATTTCATCAACTACTTACTTTTCTGTATCAGTGTGAGTTGAGCAGGTTAAAAAACTAATTGTAAATCATTAGTACAACTCGTTCATACTTAAATCATATAGCTAGACATTATAATTGATTCATTCATTTTCAAATTTGAATTATCAAATATTCCTGTCTAATCTAAAGATCTATTACTATTCTCTGATCAAAGATTGCAACTGTTTCTTGAATACTGCTATTCTATTCCTCTATGAGATTATCACTCGAAGCCGAAATATTTTGGGAAACAATTGAGTAGGTAGGTCCAAAGTGAGTGGGTTTATTTGACCTTTATTGTGGCTCACACTTGAGTAACCGTAGTTGTTTGCTGGTTTCCTAACTCCAAAGTTTGCTTAGTTCATTCCTTTGGGAAACTCCTATTCAACCTGTTTGGATATACTTGTTTGTTGATTCATTGAAAAAAAGTCTGGGGTAAATCATGGACAGACATTTACTAAATAACCCTTTGAACCAATTGAAATAGAGATATGTTTCGAAACACTAACATTGAAAATAATTCCATTTGAGTTGATGTTGAATTGAGATTCACTTGTGTACAAAAAATTTCACAAACTTGAACAAGTCTATGATTTCCCAAATTTCAATACTCCATTCGAAACACGTTCGAAACGAATAAGAAATCGATATTGAATTCCCTGTGGATGTATTGGACTTCAACTATCAATTTACGGCACATTGAAAATATTATATTATATATAATATATGACCAGATAAGATATGGTTGAAATACATTATACATATAATAAAAAAATAACACATACGAAATACCCATTTCCACAGAAAAATCACCAGAACAAATGGAAAGAGTGTTAACTGAACAGAAAAATATTATACCATATGAATGGCAATTCCTGAGGTAGACATACAAAGAAGAATAAATGAAACATTGATGATAATAACAAATCAGGTATATACAAGCTATCATGTGAAATACACCCAAAAGTTTCAATAGAGAACAAATTTCAGAACATAAAGGGAGTTTTTATGGGAAGTAAAACCAATTCTTCCTATGTATACCTACCACTTTTTACAGAACAACAACGATTTCGACATGAAGTTTGACAAATTGAATATAGAAAACAAAGGACACTTTAAAACTGCTGGTATCCCTGGAAATCACTGACGAGAAGTAATCAAATTCCTAAACGACCAAAAAATTAACGAATTCCTCTTATTAAATTTTCTTTCACAAACATTTTTCAGAATTGATTGTTAACAATTATTTATTGTTCCTAAAATTCATGTACTGACCTAGGATTGAAATTTATTGACCAATTATTATAATGAATGTATTAAGTGTTTTTCTTCATAATGTTATCCGTATTTGGTTCTGAAGAGCCGATAAGGGAAGTGTCTTAAAGCGAAGCAGGATGATAGTGTTCCATGTAAGTGAAATTTAACTTTTTTCATTAGTTATATTGTGTAGAAATCCTGTAAATGATATCTGATTCCATTACGAATATTTGCAATACAAACGGAATAAAGAAAAGTGTTTTTCGTATAATTCAGCGTTCATATACGAGTAAAAGTATTTGTTTCGAAATTATTTTTCTCTTGTGTAATTCAATGTTCATAAGACAATAACTGCTTCGAAAGGACTTATCTCAGTTCGTGCCTGAAACTTACTTCTTTGCATGATCTACACCTCTTTGTAAAGAGTTAATTTTTTGAAATTGATTGCTTCATGCTTTTCTTTGGAAGATTCCCACATTTTTTGTATCAAGATGTAGAAGTAGAAATTCAAAATCCTTCTTGCCACCCAGGTGTTCAATCCTTGTTTGGCAAAGCATAAGGCGATGCCAATGACAGGTTCTGGTCCGATGAAGCTGCTTGCAGCAACCTCCTTTGCAAGGGAGTCAGCAGTCTCATTGCCTTCCAGGCCAGTATCCCCAGCAATCCAGATACATTCTATTAAGTTTTCTTATCGAGAAAAGTCGTTTTTGGCAATTTGCTACTTATTTAGATGTTGCTCGGTAGGAGCCAAGAGCTTCCAACGCCGCGCCGCTTAACTGTCCGAGAATATTTTCATTGACTTGTGTATGAGGTTGGATTCTTCCAGTCTCTCTGCACAAAATTCAATGGCGTAAATTTCCGCTTGAAATACAGTCGCATAGGTTCCTAGGCAGGTTGATATCTCTCTCTCGACCGGGTAGCGATCTACCGTGATTAGTAAATTCATTAAAAACGTACAAATTTTGTTGACATATTTACCCACATAAAGTTGGCATCAGGCATCAGGCTGAAAGCCGTTTTCTAATTCGGAACTTTCAGTGTGAAATTTAATTCGTCTCATGATAAGTGTTATTAATTTTTCGTAATCCCATAATATTATTTTGATTTAACGGTATTCAGGTTCAATTGCGTTAAAATATTTTAACGGCTGGTGGCCGTTACAAAATGTTCATTTTTTTTATATCGCTCATTAGTTATTTTCGGCAGTAAATCAACACTCGCTGTACACGATTCTTCCCCCCTCCCCGACGGGTTGGCTGTCCTTGTTCATCTGAACCACTGTCCATGCTGTTTTTGGCGAGTGCATTGGCTTGGGATGTGAATCACTTGTGGTTCTGTTATTCCCTAACTGAAAGGCATCCCAGCGATGACTTTATCCTAAGGTGCGTGTATTCGTGCCGAGAAGATGAATGAAACTGAGCCTAACAGCTGTCTCTACGGAACCTGCGAGATACCGGGCGCTCTCTCGTCGTAGCATCGCTTTGTCACGGTAATGCGGGGCTCTGACGTGATTGACCTTCTTTCCCTAGCTACTCGTGGGACCTTTATAGACAGAGTAAACGTAATAAACCTTTCTGACGCCGAGTCTACTGAGGAGATGGATGTCGAGCTTACGACTCCAACTGACCTCC
Organism: Leptinotarsa decemlineata; assembly: GCF_025532065.1. Classification (NCBI taxonomy): domain Eukaryota; kingdom Metazoa; phylum Arthropoda; class Insecta; order Coleoptera; family Chrysomelidae; genus Leptinotarsa; species Leptinotarsa decemlineata. Next base: position 3,530,439 of record NW_027412549.1, on the reverse strand, counting down.
CTGTAAATTTAGATCAGGAGCGAGAGCTTCCCAACTCTCCAGCTGATCCCATAACTGAACCTAAAAGAAAGGTTTGGTGGTGCAGCCAGGAAAAGACTAAGTCGTCTCCTCAAGAGCAGGGTACCTTATGAAATCGTCTTGCACCATATTCTTGAGCGGCATACGCAGAATCTGTCTCAGGTGGAGAAACAAAGCCCCATGGGCAGGTTAGCAAACGGTTGCGCTCAAGTGATGATTCACCAAGACCAGAAGCGAAAAATCCCTGCACGGTTGAATCGAAGGCATCGTCAGGTGTAGCAGACGTGCATAAACACTCATAAGGGAATTTTGTCGCGGGTATCAAGGTGGGAATCTTGCACCTTGACTATCCGACTACCCCATTGACTATGAAACAGCAGAGCATATAGTTTGTGCCTGCCCTGCTGGGACCCGAATCAGGTTTCGGTAGAGCCGTACTCTCACCATCTGACCTGAAAGACCACTCACCATATAAACTAATCGGTTTCGTTGAGGAGCTGGGTTTATTTGGTCGAGTGTGAATATATGTGATCCACAATAAACCCTTGCATGTTGCGGTGGAGGATCGAATAGACCCACTCACTTTGGACCTAACCTAACATGTTTCTCCCAATATTTCTGAAAAAAAATGGATTTTGTTCCTCAACTTCCTCAATCTCCTCCATGGTCGTTGTTAAAACGACCATGTAGCTGTTCCATGACAATACGATGTTGAAAATTTTCTGTAGAATTACGAGGTACGTGGTTTGTTCTTTCCTCGGAATCAAAATGTAATCTTTCAGTGGGATTACGAAAAGTCTTGAACGACACACGGCTAATACGCAAATAACGGATTCGGTTGTTATAATCAGAGGCTGTGCCTCGGATTACAATATTCAACACATTCCGTTATTTCCTACATATCGGCCTTGTAACGTTCATAACTATTAATCAAGCGACAGGTCAGTTGATAATAAATATGATAAGTCATTATTTCAAACGAAATAAATAATTATGAAGGTTTATTAAATATTTTAAATTTTAAATGTAAGTAATAATAAAAGTAACAATACTTTCTCATGCTTGGCTCCCGACCGTATGATGTTCAAAAGTGATGATATTCTTCCCTTCAGTCTTTCAAAAAGCACTTTTCTGAAAAGTTCAAACCCTCGACTACTGAACCGAGCCTCTTCTCATTCTATTCAAATGTGTCGGATCCCCTTTCAAGTACAAAACGAAGGTGCAACGCAAAGGCATTTCCCTAATCGAAGAATATATGCTTCTTGCATTCAGTGACGATATGCAGCTGGGGTCTTGAGGATTAACTCCGCATTTATACGTGCTTAGACATATCATTAGAAGATCGATAACGGAGAAGAGAAAGGTCTCCAAGTAGGGCTTAGATTTATCTATGGCATGGTTTCACTCTTACGACACATTTCAGATTTCCGTAGGATTAAATGATGTGTGATTTATTTTGTGCGGTGTGGAAGCTGTTACCGAAAAATGGATTTTATTGAGAAACCGAAGATTATATATTTTCGTAAAGAAATTTTTCTGTATTCGTATCCTTATGCTCCGCATACAATGTCAAGAAATACCTTTTTTATAATACTTTCGAAACGAAATAAGTTTTTTGGCATACATGACCTTTTTTTTTCAAATGAGTCGATAGATTTTTTTAATGAATTTCACTAGTTCGGATTTCCATTGTCTAATATGTAAAATGAATTGAAATCCCCGAAACAACTGAAAAAGAAGAATTGAAAATAAATAGCTGAAAATAACAATTATATTAAGCAAAAATAACCTGAAATGAAATAATAGTGAAATAAAATACAGGTAAAATTGAAACGATTGAACAAAAAATAAAGATATACAAATAAATATAAATGAAAAAAAGTTAAGAGATTCCAAGCCACGTTAGTTCACGACGTTTCGATTTTTAGTATCTACAGTCGTCTTCGGGTGATAACTGGACTGATTCCTCCGAGAGAAGGCTATTTATGGGTCGTTCGAGTACTTTTACTTATCCCCACTTTCCACTTTTCCGCTCCACTGGTTCAGTGGGAAATGACCGTTTGGCGGGAGTTAGCCATTTTTCGCTTGATGATGGGTTTCCATATGTTGCGTATCTCTACGATAGCTTGGCTGAATACGTTGTTGGACAGCATGTATGCGGCTTCCTTGAATTTTCTCTTAAACCAATGTTCCTCTCTGTGTATGATCTCAGCTTGGGACCACTCGATGTTGTGTTTATGGGTCCAAACATGGTCTGCTATTCCTGATTTGCTGGTTTCTCCTCGCTGAGTGTGTTTCTTTTGCTCGGCAATGCGAACATTTAATGGCCTCTTAGTTTCACCAATATAGGATTTTCCGCACTCACAGGGTATTCGGTAAATGCAATTCTTGGAATCGCAGTCCGCGTTTGGTGGCCTGGTTTTCGTGAGGCTGCTACGGATAGTGTTACCAGATCTGAAGCAGGTTCTGATGTTGTACTTGGAACCAATTCTTCTTATACTCTCCGATAATCCTCTGTGGATTTTGGGTAATCAATACAAGTGGAGGGGCTTACTGTGGTGCGGTGTTAGCCGTGATCTTTCCTTGTCCAAAAAATAGACTTTTTTTTCAAAATCTGGTACAACTTCATTTAAATTGATGCAGTAGGGTCCCATATGATCTTTGTGTATCGTCCCTTCTGAAGAACCACTTTGATCTTCTGTTCGAAGAGAACAGTATTGTGTTGTCTCTACGTAGGCCGTTCAGAGCTCTACGTTCTTCATTGCTGATGTTAGATGTTGGAACTGGTTCTCGATCTAGCTGTTCTCTGATTTTCCATCTGAATTCTTCTGCCTCGGTCTGGTCAATAAGGGAACTGAGATTTTTTAAACTGGAATTCATTTTGAGTAATTTATAGAGTAATTTTCATGTTTATAGAGGAATTTCCACGTCGGCAATATTTAAAAAGCCTGTTTTCTAGATCAACATATGAGATATGACTACATACATCATTCAAAATACGGACTAATGAACGAAGCTACTGAACAAAATTTATACTCTGAGAAATACCATGTCAAATAATTTATAAATACATTGTATAACTCTTTAGCTGAATCTGTCTCGAGCTATTGCTATCAGGATGGGAAAGTGCTTTAGATGATATTATTCATTAACTACAAATCTAACAGAAGAAACGATTTTTTTCAACAAGGCCATTTTGTGATAGCGTAGGTGTTATGAATCTAAATGGTTCGTTTACTAAGCAACATCCCACATGGATTTTGATAAATAAAAATAAATTTGAAGAGCAAGTAATTGATATAACCAGATCTTATGAATATCCGTCACTACAAATTCATCTTTTTGCAAAAATGCACATACATAGATCTTCATTTATTTATTTGACACAATTAGTAGTGAAAAACTTTTTAAATTCACTTGAAATAACCATACTTACAAAATCTAAAATTTTTTTTTTGGTATGATATCTTTCACAAACGCTAATATTCTCCATCCTTGTATAGTCGAAGTAAATGGCATTGTCACACTTAAAGTTGGCGGCACTCTCAAAGGCCCAAAAAACCAATACATAGAAATGAACCTGTAGTAAACTAGTTCACGTGAACTGTAGACTTGGAGGTTCGTATTGGATAATTTTTACTAACCGACTTTTATGATTGGCTGAAGAGTCATAAAATTAAATTTGACGAATGTTACAGTGACAAATAGAAATCGGGAATGCAGGGATGGTTATCGCCGTCGTGTTCAGTTCAGAAACTGATCGCGATTTGAGTGTTGAAATTCGATATTGAAGCAGTTATAATTAATATTCAAAAATTTTGTTATCTGTTTAAAATGAGGCGTCCTTGAACAATTACTAGTATTATTAACGAATGTGATAACAACGCAGACTTTTTCCAGTGTAGTGATTCCAATAGTGATGGTGAACAATGCGAAAACAAGATAACAGTGAATAAGATTCGGATGCATTTGAATACTTGAACACAGATATTATGTTCCATTGTATATAAGAATCTACATCTCAAGTTTCGTTACGAAGCAGATGGCAAATTTTTTATTTAGACGAATCTTGGTATGACACTCACGACACACTAACGAAAGGGTGAACTGATGGTTCGGTAATGTGTACGCCTAAAATGCCTGCAAACAAAGGATCACGACTTATCATTGTGCATTTGTTCAATAACGAAATTAGTTAGCTCCCTCACTATATTATTTAAGGGGAGCTGTAGGAAGGTAGGTTTCACTATATCGTTTACATTAACTAAACTACTTTTTTTTGGTCCCTCCATTTCACTCAAATATAAAAAAGGAGTGTGCTTTATTATATTATATATCGTATATTATATATATATATATATATATATATATATATATATATATATATATATATATGATATATCGATGGTTTAGCGCACACATGTGTTAAGTTACGATTTGGATTTTCCAGAATTTGAATTTAACCAAATTCAATAACAAAAGTCGGCTACTGCACACACTTTTCTATCGTTAATGGAATTGATTTTTTTTAGCTGAGTTTTCGATTAAGTTACCAATCAGATAACAACTTTCTTTCAGATATTCAGTGGGCAAGTAATTAGAAAAATAACAATTAAATAATTACTTAACACTTTTGGAAACTAACACCGGGTACTTACCTCATTTGTGTGATTACTTGAAAGTAATGACCTACTTAATACTTATCTATTCAAACTGAATGATATAATCTTGCTGGAAGACAGAAATATTTATTCACAACCAAAGTGGCATTTCTTAAAAAAATAGTTCAAGATTCTAGAGCATTATATTGTTTCAACATCGTCGTCAGATTCTGAGACAACGTTCATTATTCGGTTGGCCGTCGGTATTTCTTCTATAAAATTCCTATAATCTTCAGAAATTACCTTCAATTTCAAGAGCTCTAAGAGATCGGTTTTCTTAGCTTTCGTTACCGGCTGCTTGGGTGTATACATCTGTTCCAAATTAAGAGATGACCAATCCAAAGTCGTTTTTTGCTTCATTCTTGTCGTAATCTTTCCATTTGGTAGTTCTTGTGTGTTAATTTCTGAGAAAGATTTTTCGGATAAATCGTACTTATACTGAATAATCGTTGGCTTGCTCTTCTGGATTCGAATCCATTTAATATGCAGCCAGTTACTTTTTTTCTTTTGGATATTGACTTTAACTTTGAATACATTTACTGAAATATTTCCTTCAATATCAACAAAATCTGTGTATGTCATCGTCGTCACTTTATATGGTGACGGTTTGATCCTTGCTCCTGCTATCAACAGGGCCCATTCTCTTGTAGTATACACTTTCATGTGTTTTCTCTTCCGTTCAATCGTCGCATGCATAGAATCGCATTCTAAATAAGAATGACCACCACAGGTGTCAAGTGCACTTACCACTATTGTGAGTCTATTTATCGTTCTTAACACATTTAATCAACTCGACTCTGATGACTTTGACTTCGTGAACAATTAGCATATTTGGGCGCAACAAAGATACATCAACTATATACTCAAAGATGCACTTAACTTAATTGTACTTAAAACATATGTGCGCTAAACCATTGATATTATGTTTTTATATGTATAATATGGAAATGACTTTACATATACATTGGGGTATTTTATTTCTCGGCTCTACCTGAGAAGTGACAATTTATAGAAAAAAAAATTACCGTTAGCATTTTTTTAGGTCAATTAGAGGCTTAGCTCCTTCAAATATTCGATTTCCCATATGAATAATATAGAAACATTTTTTTTCGGTTTCAACTCGACTTTTCGGTATAAAAATTTCTACTCACAAAAAATTAGTATGAAGCTTTCATAGGAAATTGAATTTGCTACAAAAAATTTTTTATTGAGCAAACACTTCGATGGACAGTTTTTGAGCTGTAGAGTTAAAAAGGTGGATATTAATAATCAGTGATACCAAATTTTCTTTGAATTGAAACTTCTGATCCTACATTGAATATTATTTATAATAAATTTTACAGAGTTTTTGTATTGTTGATTCTAGAAACGGCATTTTGTATAGATACATTTTAATCCTTAGTCACTATGAAATTATGATATTAATGAACTAAAATTCAAGTTTTCGCGCATATTTCAAATTTCAAACTTCTAGTTTTACTCGAAGTGGTATTTGGAAAACCGTTTCACAGAAAATACTACTTTCAAAGATCCTGAACCGACACACCATGCACGATGGCTTTCGAAAGCCTATTGCTTGAAGATTTTGCTGTTCCAGAAACAATTTTCCCTTAGAAGAGTAGAAAGCCAAGGACTTCGTCATATTTGTATTTTTATATAACATTATTGTATGTATAAGCATGGTATTGTGCGCCTTTGTCAATTCAAGCTTCACGACAAGATTTAGAATTTGTTGAAAATTTATTGGAATATAAAACGGTCACTAAGAAAATTTCAGAAGCAGCGTCAAAAAAATTCAGCACTCAATCTGGTATTTGTCTGAAGAACTCATTTGTTTATGTCTTTTCGATGATATTGAAATTGAAATTATCGATTCATAGAAATTTGAAACGTGTTAATATCATAAAAGTTAAGATTCATTCCTTCATGACTGAAAATTTGTACGATTTGAGCGATTTCAACTTCATACTGAATTTTTAAATTACATTCAGATCAATGGAAATCTGATAAAGATTATAATACACGATTAACAATTTTAAAAAATTTATAATGTTTACCAAGAGTTATCCATCATCAGACGCGAAATTAACATTGAAATCTCCTGGCTAAAATTAGCCTACTCGATCGTAAATGTGTGCTCGCACCTCTCTCTCTCTCTCTCTCTCTCTCTCTCTCGCACCTACAGTAATATACGAAACATAACTCTCTCTTTCTATATTCACTAACTTATACCTCCCTCTTAACTTCCGTTTGCTTCTTCCGATCACACTTCGTAACGCTCTCTCGCGCATTCATCAGCTTACTCCCCGAGTTAAGCGCGCTATTAAAGATGAAGATGAAGAAATAGTGAGCCAGTAGCAGTACCAGCACAATATGTATACACATACATTCGAACATAATCTAACAATATGGAAAATTAGGTTGCTTCAAAAGTTTTGTCCGTTTTCATTAGTGTATTTTGAACTGTAGTATCTAAGTCGATACTGAGCGCCATTTGAGTCAGTGCACTTTTGCAGTCGAATAATTCCTCCAGCGTAAGAATTGTGTGCTCAGGATTCGACGAAGTCGACGAAGGCCGTTTTTGCCGGGTCCTGACTGAAAAGGTTCTACCGGTAAGAAAGGTTTCGAAGTGATTGAAAAAATGTTAGTCGATTTGCGAGAGGTCTGGGGAGTATGGTAGATGAGGCAGAACTTTGACGCCCAATTCGTATAATTTCCAAACGGTGATTCGTGTAACGTACGGATGGGTGTTGTCGTGGAGCAGGATCGGACGTCCTCTGTTGACCAGTGCCAGCAGCTGCCGACACAACTTTCGGTACATTTTGTCAGTTTTCTCACAATAGGAGTCTGCTGTCATGTTTTGACACGTTGCAGAAAGTACATCTTTTTTTTGGTGGGGATGTACCTGGGTGGCTCAGCGGTGTCCAACCACTGTCCTGAATGTTTCCAAACACGTGCTATACAATAGCTTCTTCAGGAGAACCTATTGTATAGCGAATCACGTGATATGTTTTTGTAAAACTTTGAAGTTGAAATCCCACAGTGAAGTGTTTCTTAAATATACTGCATTTCTGGTGTTTACTGCTTGTTATGAATTTAAGTTGTTAATGGCAACACATGTATAATTGTCCTGATTCAGAAACTTGTCTGAAGTATCTTTCTCTTGAAGATGATCACTTGGTGACCGAAAACGGTTTGGTGTTGGAATAAAACTCCAGTATTGGGCAAGACAATGCAAAGTTATTGGAATACGTTTTCTCATATCTGTAGTTATAGTCCATGAAGGACGTCATAGAATGTCTAAGTTTCAGAAATATTGAATATGCTCAAATGTGCAAGAATGATCAACATAGAACATAATATTTTTGAGAGTAAACTTATTTACAGCTGTCTCTTTCTGAAAAGAATTGAAGAATTGATTTATAAGAAATATGAGTATATCAATTTCGAAAGAAATGTAACGTTTATTCAAGAGGAAAACAATGAGCTTGATGTTTTCAGTTATATTATAGCTGTTCAACATGGAGCAAGAGGAATTTTAATGATTTATTTTCAGTGTTGAGTAAAATATATGACTGAAACATTTTTATCGAGGATTATTAATCATTCAATAACTTTTTTCAGAGAATATTCAACAGACAAATAAGTTGTATCAACATCTTTTTATTAGAATGCTATTTCCAAAGTGATGTTCAAATCATAAAGTATTTCATTTAGTCGTCATAAACTTTTACTCTCTCTCCGTGACTTCCATTAATCCAGAAGTTATTGTGCAGCAGTAAATAGAATATATCACAACTGAACTAATATATTATATTAATTCCAATTCCGAGTGTACTTTTGTGTTCTTTGACGTTGAACGCTATTTATTTTGTACACGCAGAACTGAATTGATCTGAGTTGGCATGATATTGTCTGCATTTAATTTATATATTTAATACAGTTATTTGAGTAAGTATGTTTCTTTATATTTTTATTTTAACTTTTTTCACCTATTCCTGTACACATACGGTTGATTGGTTCTGAACTAATATGACAGAGTCTTCATTTTCTCCTTTATTAATAGATATCCCTTAAAAAAATTATTGATTGCGTTTATTGCGTTCATAAATACAAATCCTGCTCTCACACACCAGAACCTCAATATTCATTTCGAAAGGTATTTTCACACATCTGACAGAATGAACATCCAAAACGAACTCTCAGCAAATTGGAATTAAATCAATAAAATATGTTCATGAAAGTCTGAATATTTTTTGAATGTGACCTATGTCACTGTTTGTAGCTGTCAAAACAAACTTTGCTATTCACAAACTTTCGGAACCAGTCAAAAATCTAATGTCATGTATGGTCTCAACAATTTTGAAGCAATGTTCGATTATTCCACAGAGGTTTTAAGGGGGTTCCAATAGCTTGTTAAAACTGACCCATATTCAAAAAATTATTTCTCCTACTCAGCATGGTTTCCTATGACAAATCTTGCATTTTCAATTCAATATCTTTGTACGTACCTGGACAAGCAAAAACAAGTCGATGTTGTTTATTTAGACTTTCAACAAGCCTTTGATCAAATAGACCATTATGTTCTCCTCAGCAAATTGACAAAATTGGGACTCTCTAACCAACTGCTTACTCTAATTGAATCATATCTAGTTAACAAAAAGCAATTCGTCGAATATGAATCTTTCAAATGGGCTCAGTACGTAGTTATGTCTGGGGTATCACAAGGTTCTAATCAAATCCAATCTAATTAATGATCTTTTTGAATATTCCTAGCCAACTCTTTGCAGACGATCTGAAACTATATTATAAAATCGACGACATTACTGACTGCCAACGTGTACAACATGAATTAGATATAATCAAACTTTGGTGTAACGATAATCGCCCACAACTGAACGTATCCAAATGTAAAATAATATCATTTACAACAAAAAAGCGAACATTAATATATGACTATTCAATCAACCGCGTATATGAGATAAAATATTTTGTTATAACATATGAAAGTAAAGTAACATTTACAACACATATAAGGAATATGACTGCTGATGCAAATAGAATGCTTGATTTCATTTACAGAATTGGCAAAAACTTCAAAAGTATTGCCACCTTAAAATTGATATATTTTGCGTATGCCAGATCTAAGTTATTGTATGGCTCTGTTATGTATGTTATGAATTCCAATTTACGACTACCAAAAAACATCACTTGAGAGCGTGCAGAGGAAGTTCCTGAAATACCTATGTCTAAAAGTTGATTGACAATACCCCACGAGAGGCATCGATCATAATATTTTGTTGACACGATTTGATATGACATCTTTGGAAAATGGGAGAGTTATCCTTGGTATAAAATTCCTGCATAAATTACTTAACAACAATATTGACAGTACGGTTCTTTTACCCGAGATCAATTTCTTAGTAGCAAGAAGTGAAGGTCGACAAAATCTGAATTTTTTTGCATCACGCACAAATGTTATGCTACGATCACCATTGAATTTTATGTGTAGTAGCTTCAATAAAATCTGTGAACATTGTGATATTCATTTCGACTCTCTGAACGCCTTGGTATCATGAATTCACAATCAATTTTGATAATACTATAAATACTCTTCGTGTCAGTCCTACTACACTTCATGATTTGTAACTTTTTGAGTTCTACGTATATGAATATTATATATATATATATATATATATATATATATATATATATATATATATATATATATATATATATATATATATATATATATATATATACTCTGCTTTAGCATTTTATTTTATATATTTCTATATTCCATTATTTTTAATATTTATTTCATATATACTCTGTAATGAGAGTATTTCCAGTAATTGGGTACTCCTGTTGGAAATAAATCGCTTTTTTCTATTAGTCTCATCAAATCGTATTTTTACAACCGTATGCAGTATGTCCCACTCAATGGCCTCAAGTCTGTCGAATATGTAGCAACATCTGGCGTTCCACAAGGATCAAACCTAGAACCCTTACTGTTCAATCAATTGAGATTGATGTTAATTTCCTTTAATAAGCAGATGGCTTGAAACTCCTTCACAATATACCATGTTCTAATAATTGCGAACGTCTCGGCATGAATTTAAATCGTGTTGCTAGATGGTGTCAAAATAATAATCTATCTCTTAACATATTCAAATTCAATGTAATGTCATACTCACTGAAAACGAATCTGACAGCTACTTATCGCATGTATGGATTCTTAGTTAGAAATATAAAATACTTCGAAAAAGCTTCAACGTTGAAATTACTTCATTTCACATTTGTTCGATCTAGGCTGGAATATGCATCTGTTGTGTGGAGTCTCTACTATCAGGTTTATAAAAGTCAACTAGATGCCCTACAGAGGCGCTTCCTGAAATATATGTCTTTTGAATTTGAAGGCACGTATCCTACTATACGAATTATGAATTGCTTGAAACTCACAAAGCTTTTAGCCTGGAGGTGAGGCGTAAATATTATTCATTTCTTTTTCATTCCATATCATTACCTGCTCTCAATCGTTACATATGTTGAATTGTTGGGTTCCTAGACATTCATCTAGGAATAGTGTCACGTTCTATCTCAACACTCAGCGATCAAATATAATGAAAAAATCCCCAATTTATACAATGTGCGATACCTGCAATTCTGTTGTTCGTGTTCTAGATATATTCAACTGCTAACTGATAGTTCTGTTTCTCATTTAATTTTTTTTTATATAGATTCACAAATTATATTATATAAGTAAATATTTGTGAATGCCATTGTTTCTCCGTATTCTGTAATTGGGTTCATACTGTAGAAAAGTGTATGGCCCAACCCTTGAAGTGCAAGAGCAGTTCTAAAATCTACTTTCTCGTTTGACTTTTTCTGAAATTCGGATCAATCCATTGATGTATTTTGGTTCATATGGAAGAATCATGAAATTAAAATCGTTATCAAAAGTCAAGGACAGGTATAAGTTCGAAACTGAGAGGATGGCCAATGATTTCCGATATATTTCTATTATAAAATATATTGTTTTTGTTTCTTCATCATTGTAACTCTAGTGCACTTGATCAATTCGTAAAAACGTTAGATGACCTTTATGGATTCTGTCCAAGATAGAGATATCTTCCCGCCTGAGATGCGGGAGATGCAAATTTTGAGATGATTTACAGATTCGTGGAAGACTTGTTTATTTCGGGCACAATCACTCATATCTTTTCTCAAATTAATACAAGCAATTACGAACTTGAACTACAAAATATACAAATAACTCAGTTTCACTTGATTTTATATTACAGTTCTATCTCATTGTGTGTGGGTGTTGTTCAACAAAACGCGCTTATCTGTTTCCAGCAATCTCCATTTCATTTCCACAAATGAAAACCCTAAAAATAAAAATTCCTAACGACAAACATCTTCGAGACGAGAGATTACAGACAGATAGAAAACAGGATATGATACACGTTACGAGTAAAGCCAGCTTACATTATACACGTACTTAAAAAGTATTTAGTAATCATACATAAGATGCATATTGAATGAGGCACAAGCTGAAAAATCTGCATAACATGGATGTGGGTACGCTTTAAAAAGAGATATTTCTTTTATCTACATCTTAATGTGCGTCTTTGGCTTCACAGATGGAATGATCGATTAGGCATTGTGAATGTTTCAGCCAAGCTTTGACAAGCAGTTGTTTTGTATTTCAGGCGTTATAATATGTGGAGAGAATTGATTTAAATGTATGATTTGTTTTTATGAGATGGTGCTTTATGTTAGAACTTATTTTGCCCTAATATTTTATTGGTTTCAACAGAAATTTTGATATGTTCAATATAACACATATTGTTAGATTATATGTTTAACAATGTTACGTCTGAGCTAGGTACAATCATCAATCATATTCAATAGCGCAAAATCGTCACTGATATGATTTCAATTATATTTTTTCCTCGTCAATGCGCTGGTCCGAATATTTATATTTGCAAAGACGCCATGAAGTATTCTATATAAGTATGACCAGTTTCCAATACCGTCTATTTGTATAAAGATCCTTGATATGTCATTTCACACATATGTTGCACAAGTTTCGACTTCTGAGGGTTGTCGTTCATAGGGGTGCGATAGTTGGTTAACGGAAAAACATAAACAATATTTATGTTTTGTATAAGTGGTCTACTAACTCATATAACATTATCGACTGATAATTAGTTGAATCCAAATGAGAATAGGAGAGTTCAAACTTTTCTCGCTTGTTATTTGGAAAAACGCTTTTTGACTTCTGCTTTTCTATTTTTACGTAGCGTTCCTATGAATGATATCGAACTTCAATTTCATAACGAATGTTGAAACTGAATAGGAACAATTAATTTTCGTATAATACAATGTTCGTATAAAAGTAGTTGTATCGAAAAATTTTTGCCAAAAAAATTATCCTACCAAATTTGTCTATTTCTAGTCATGTGTGTCGAAATAACCAATGAAACCATCATTACACTGATAACTACCCATGGATAGTTTTCACGGGAAGTTATCACTTATGTCATGACATTGCTAAGCAACCAACACAATAAAGTTGTTTGACATTTCAGTAATTCAATTTATTTCGAAAATGTCACTTCCTCGCTTTGGTGTTCAAAGCAGTAACCGAGGCAAATACAGCAAGATCAACGGAATATCATTATACGAATTGTTCTTTTAATAACTGTGTGTTCAATAAATAATTTTGTTCGAATTGCAAAAAATTTTCTCACCGAATATCCCTCGAACATTGATAAATAACTCATAATTTTATCACAACTTCCTCAAGCACGTTATTTTAGGTAACATCCCTCCGCCTTCGGCGTCGGGATGTTACCAAATAACGTGCTTTCGAAAACTGTGATAAAATTATTTCGTTAGTTATCAATGTCCTTGGGATATTATAGCTGAAAGTATCCTTCATTTTTTGTAATTAAATGTTCTTGTGGAAGTAGTTGTTTCTGGAAGGTGTTTCTTCAATTTTTTTCTGAAAGTAACATATATGCATAACCTGTACATATTCGTCACAATTCTTCTGGTTCTTGTGACAATGATCAGATGCCTTTACTACTCACTCAACGAAATATCGTTGTTTATATTCAAGTTTGGTTAGATTAGCATTGGTTGCATATGAAACTACATCAAATTATATATCTCGATTTCGGAACAAAATGTTGAATATTATCAGTTTTCGGTGTGTTTTCAATTCTTCATCATTTCATTCCATATAATGCTTGATGAAAATGGTTATTATGAAACTCATATTGGTAATACTTCTGAAACTCCGTCATTATCGCTTCAATCCAGTGTTGGAAACTAATTGAAATTCCTTTGTATTCTATTATTAATTTCAACCCAGCTAGGTCATATTAAAATATGGAACTGTCGGCTACTGAACTTTTTGAAAACAAAGTTGAAATGAAATATGCCAAAGCCAGCAAAATTGTTCGTTATATGACGTTCATGATTGTAATTTAATAGTGTATGTGAGTGTAATATTATAGTCTGAGATAGAAACTCTGTATTTGTCGAAGGAAAAAAAAACAAATATCAGGATTCCGTAGATGATTATTGAACTGATATGTTCCAATGTTTTTGGAATATGGAAATCATCAATTAATTCAATTCATTGTTTGATGAAATTCTAAGAATTTGAAAATTGTTACGTACAGGAATATATAACGGAAATAATTTAAAAAAAGGTTTTTAGGGAAGATTAAAAAAAAATACGTCGAATCTCATCAGAATGGACTAGAACTATGGTAAAAATATATTGACGATGTATAGGCATCTGAAACCATAACAAACCCACTTGAATACTGAAGGATAATGAAAACAATTGGCGAGTGATTCAGAACAGCATAAACGATTTCTTCTTCTCAATGTTATGATGAAACAATTATTATGATTATGATCACAACTGATACTACTAGAGATCACTATAAATCTCATCAATATGTCCTTATGAAAAAGACATTCACATATGACAATGCTTAATATATATGTCCAACATGTAGTTGTTCCTAAATGGACCGAAAAGTAAATAGCAATTGGCTACAGGTATTATGTCAGGATAACTTTCGAAATAACTAAATCATTCAGATTATGTTGTGAAGGCTTTCACGACCGGCATGTAATAAATCATTTGTTGATGTTTTAGTAGGTTTTCGAGTTTTGCTGTAGTTTTCTTTGGTTACAATCTCCAAACGTTTCAACTGAAACTGCGGCAGTCATCTTCAGTGGCGTGGTTGAAGTAATCTTCTTGACGTATCAACTAAAACTGAAAAATCATTTTTTGATGCTTTATAAAGCTCAAAACTTCTTTGGAGTATTGTTCTCATGTATGGAGGTCCGCTCCTAAGCATACCCCGAAGCTGCTGGATTCCATCCAGAAGAGAGCCATCCACCTGAATAGAGACACAAACATCACTTGCAATCTTGATACTCTGGACATCGAAGAGAGGTTAGAGATTTGCCTCTCTTTTATAGACACTTTAACAGGAGGTGTTCAAGTGACTTAGCACATATGAAGAGCGGTAAATATCAGAAATACGCAACGGACTGTGGCTGCTTATCGTTTCGAGATTCGATTCAGAACACCTCGAACTTCACTGTTTATGGACTCATCCATTTAAAGAACTGGGTTCATGTATAATGAACTTCCTGAGAACGTTTTTTCAAATGAATTGAATCTCCAGCAATTCAAATCTAACGTAAATCGCCACTTTCGCACAGGCACTGATCTTGGGGCCCCTCAAGGATTTTCCTGTAGTGCTTGTGTCTTGCCTTTGAGAAAAATTTTTAAGCCTGAAGTTTTGTGTTTATCATTGAACAGCAAACATTATCAAAGGCCATGCGGTCACAGATCTACCTTGCTGTGATACAGAAATTGAAAGTGGTTGTAGATGCGTCCGAATTTATAGTACCTATTTTGTGCCTGCTCTGTCTGACTCTTCTTGAATAATTGGGAGGATCTGTGTATTCTGAAGTGCCAGAATCAATGTTTCATCAATTTTAATAGTATTTAGCTTTATCTAGAACTTACGTTCAAAGGCTTTGTCATGAATGTATTCTGACCAAGTGCCGTTGGTCATAGCGGCATGTCAAGCACGTTTTAATGCTTCTCTTCGATTCCGATATAGAAAGGACCACAACTACAAAGTATTCGGTGTACTCCTGATGGCTCTTGGGGGTCTTCAGCTGACATGAGACTACTTTCCTTCGTTATTGTGGGATAAAAAATTGTTCTAACTGGCTCGAAGATCCTTCCACTATATTCTATTTTACAGCTTGTGAATAGCAGAAAAGTTTTTTCGTTGGCCGTTTCGATACCAGAGTGAAATGTTTTCGATTATCTCAAGGCTCAGTTGATTTCGACCTCGTTAAGACCAGAAATGCTTTCTTGTATCTATTCAGGCTCAGAAAAACGTCCTGCTCCTCTGACAGACTCCTAATGACTCTTTTTTTCTGTCGCAGACGATGTTAATATTTATTCAAATCTCTTCTACTATGAAGAACCACCGGCAAAATTTGAAAACTCAAAGGATTCGCATCACTTAATCCTTTTATATCTTCGTTAACATTCGGAAAATGAAAACATTCCAGGAGAAAAAAGGAAGAATTGAATGCATCAAGGAAGAATTCTCACAAATATCTGTTGTCATGCACAGAAGTTTCTTTTAGATGAAAATTGGAACAGAAAGTCTATCTGAAACAACCACTTTTGATTACGAACATTCCATTTCATGGAAATTATGTTTGCATTTAATATGTGGACCAAAAATTCGTTAAGATTTCAAAACGTCATATACATCAGTAATGCCACGCTTCTTTCAATTTTTAGATGGACTTCAAGGAGTTTCAAGTGAAAACACTATCTTTTAACTCATCCTCAAAATGGAAGATGATTCTCTCAATTCTTGTTCAAACTTTCAGTAGGAAAGATAAATTTGCTGCATAACAATGACAGTTCGAAAGAAATTAAGCAGACACAGGATTTTCTGAAAAGGTAACTTTGGATAATTGTAACCTCACCTTTGTAAGATTTCGTATTTCTGAAAGCCAATGGAAAATCTTGAAGCCCACAACTTTGCTCCGCGCACAATTTATTTTGTCAGGTGACACATTCACCTCTAATACACAACACAACAAAAAAATATTTTTTGAATGTTTCCTACACTAAATTAGTCAATTTCTACTAATTTTGGGGTGATAAAAACGAAAATAACAATGAAAAATTTTTATTAGCTCTGGTTTTTGAGATACACAGTACTTAATCTTAAAGAGTAGTTATACTATACGTGAAAAGTGAAAGTACATAAAACAATATTGTTATGTTTCTTTTAGAATATTTTAAGTACAAAATTAATAAAAAAAACATTCTTAGTGTTTTGACAAATAAAAGAAGTTTGTACCACCAAATTTCAATTAAGTCCATCCGATTCATTGTAAGATCGCTGTCGTTTAGCTTGTCTTTTATAAAACACTTCTGGAGCATCCCTACACACAGACCAGCAGTAGTCTGCAAGCATTGCTTCATTCCAACGGCCCTGATATCTCTGTTCCATTAAGGCAATGTCTTGATGGAATCTTTCTCCATGTTCGTCACTCACAGCTCCACAGTTTTGTGGGAAGAAATTAAGATGAGAGTGAAAAAAATGAATTTTTAAGGACATGTTGCATTCAAGTTGGTGGTAAGCTTGAAGAAGCTCTTTAACCAATGCTGTGAAGTTATCATCTCTTTTGTTACCTAATACCTAATGTGATATTTTCACATCATGTTTTAGAAGATTCCACTGTTGTAGTCTTGACCCTAACAGCTCAGCCTTTTCCTTAGACAAGCGAAGATCTCTTATAAGGTCACTCAACTCTGCTTGACTAATTCTGTGCGGATCACTAGACCTATCGCTTACCTCAAAATCAGGGTCATAGGATGTAGAAGGATGGGTTGCTCCTTCTAAACAGTCTTCATCACCTTCCTCTAAAATTTCATAGTTTTGGGGTGGAGAAGGGACTGGCAAATTGTCTGAGTGTGGTACAGGCCGAAGAGCAGATGGGAGATTAGGGTATTTAACCGTTCCTCTTTTCTTCATAGATAAACCTTGCTTAATCGGAGGAGTTAAGCAGAAATAACAGTCGTCTGTATGATTGGTAGGCTCACGCCAAACCATAGGTACTGCAAAAGCCATTGCCCGGTTTTTATTTTTCAGCCACTCTCGCAATATGACGGAACAAGAATTACAACATATATGAGGAGCCCATGATTCATCTTGGTCCCCAACTTTCACACCAAAATAATGTTCATAGGCTGTCTTAACGATAGGTGTCATTTTACGTTTCTGAGCCTTAAATGTTATTTCACCACATATATAGCAAAAGCTATCGACAGAATTCACACACTTTCGAGGCATTTCAGATCAGCACTTAAATTAATTTAAAAATCAACTTCACACGATAATTTCAATAGCAACCACGTGCGTACAATTGACAAACTCACATAGGTTATGTTTACTACTTAAGAACAGCTGATGAGAGGGGTGTTATGTAAACAAACATGTGTACCAACTGTTGGTGATGAAATATTTCATTTGTTGAAAACTCAATATACATATATATAATATAATGATACTATATCTTGAAAACAAGAGCTAATATATAATTTTTATGGTCACTTTCGGTTTTAACACGTGGAAATACATTAAAATCATCTAATTTCAACCCCGAAACAAAAACTTTGTTGTGTTGTGTAATTCTTTCTGCCACTAAAGCTAGATACATACAATTCATCTCTTGTCAGAGTTAAGTGTAGGAATTGAATTTTTTGATAAATTGATGGATGTAGCCGTGGTAGGAAATCATAATGAAGAATAGAGAAATGAAATTTTCTATGTTTTTTAACAATTTTATGTGTAAATAACGTTACTGCAGTTTCGTCCTATACGGACATTTTCAATCTTGAAGTTTGAAAATGTCCGTATAGGATGAAACTGCAGTAACGTTAGTTACGAATAAAAGTGGTAAAAACATAGAAAGTTTCATTTCTCTTTTCTTCATTGAATTTTTTATTATTTTCGTGATGACAAAAAATCATGGATAGAGTAGTTACTAACTAATGGAACCTTCTCTTCAGAAGTTTATGTACCGCAGAAATAATTCTGATTGAGTAAGCTGTTGTAGATCATAGTAAAAATCTCACAGTTAATTGTATTAATAAATAATATCTTCAATCAACAGAGGATTTTTGAAAATATGTTTTTGAAATTTCCATTCGAACCTCTTTATTCCTTCAAGTTGAAGCGAATGAGATTGATGCATTTTACACCAAAGTTGAAAATACCTCTTTCTGTTCAAGCTTGTTTGGACAAGTCGAAAACGGTTTTTCTCAATGATTGAGCTGGTTGGTCTCTCAAAAACTGAAGTTAATTTCTGAAAACTCTAACTATTATGCGACGTAAGTACTTTTTTTGAAGAATGGAGAATTGAAATTGACTTGATGTGAAAACAAAAAAAGTTAATCATAAATAAATCTTTCAATAAAAGAATGAAACGAGTATAGCTAGTATTACCTCAAGACTAATATTTTCAAAGGAAACACTTTTTCAGTTTTTAGTCTCCATTCACCTGCTTTTGGTATTCAACGACATCTGTAAGGAGACAATTTATACAAGTACATTTCCTGAAACGGTTATTGTTATCGTTCAGAGTTTTATTCGATTCCCAATTGAAAGATCAAAATTCAATAGCTGCTAGATAGAAACTGCAAAGAGCATTAAGATTATTGAGTAATTTTCAAGGAAAATATCGGTTTCACTTCGATATGGTCTTCACGGAATCAATTTAAAAATGAGCTGTTAGATGGACGTGTTTGGTATTTCGCTGTTCATCTTTGTGTGTATCGTCTGAAAGTATTTCATACATGGAATGGCTGAACAGAAAATTATTTTGATATTCATTGATATGATCGGGTCAATGATTATTATAGTGATATAACGAATGGATATATTTCGAAGAGGTGCATACGATATGTCCAAGTTTTGGAAAAATGTTCAAACTCGTGCCATGTGAGATCCCTGATTATGTATGTAGGTGTGACAGATATTCAACGTTAAAAAACTAACCCAGCTGATGCGTCACAGAAAGTTGAAGTGAACGTGTTGCCATGGCTGGCAGATCTACAGAGGACGCTATCCTAATAATGACGAAGATGATATATGAATCGTTAGTATCATTAGTATCAGTAAAGTTTAGAGTGGGTACCTCAGGGAACTGTCCTCGGACCTGTTCTTTTCAGTATCTTCATAAACAGATTGTTTTTTTTATTCAAATTCAAATATTTGAAGGATTTCTTGAACATTACCCAGTTGAAAACTGGGTAACAGTCTTCCTTGATAGAGTCCTATCCTATGGGATTTTGGGCTGGGGTGGGGTCAATGATTGCTTCTTGAACCAAGTACAGGTTTTGCAGAGATGGGTTCTCATAATCATGTATGGGACGTTTTCTTCTGACGGACTTTACACTGAACCTCAATGTAGAGATAAAATACAAATATTTGTTGAACAGATTTTACTTTATGCTGAAGCTAATACAAGTCAAGTCACCTCTCATGAACATTCTTTCATTACCAGAAGATCTGAATAAATGTTTATTCCCAGAAGTGAAAAGTGTATAGGGGGGCCGTCCATTAATCACGTGAGGCTTGAAAGGGGTGAAGGTGTTTAGCAAAAATCACGAAATATCCCAAAGGGTTGGAGGGGGTAGTAGGATATCACGTGTATTTATTTTTTCGTGGAACGCGCGATTCGAAAACCAAAAAGTGGCGTGTAATGTGACTTTGACTCGCCTTTGCCAGGCAACGAACGAAGTCACCATGACGACCGCCCGGCTAGACTTGCCAGTTATATTCTGTGTGAAAGTCCTATTCGCAGAGTATAAATAAGTAGTTTAAAATATGTTTTTCCGTTAAACAACTATCGCAACCCTACGAACGCCAACCCTCAGAAATAAAAACTTGTGCGAGCTAAAGACTAACGAGGTCTCACCTTTTAACGTGTGATTCCTAACTCGGGTTGGACGATAGCAAGTGAAAATCGAGCGTTCACCCTGGGGCTTGAACCATCGACTCACACATCGGCCGACTGGCTGAGTGAACAAGCACCCACGTCGAACCGCCCGGCTACCGAAGAAAACATTTAAGGATTCTTTGTAGGTACTGAGAAATACACGTGATTTTGGGTGTGGGAGAAGGGTTAGTCTTAAACCTCACCATGTATCACCAAGGGGGGTTAATAAATGCTAAAAAGACATCACGTGATTAATGCACGGCCCCATAGGTCAACGAATTGTGATTTACCTTACTCCAAGAAAATATAGTTTGGTACCAAATGAGATAAAAAATATGCCTGATTAACTATAAGTTATTCAAAAAGAAAATAAAAAAGTGAATTGTGAGTAATATACCAATAATCCATACTATTTTCAAGCAAAAACCATAATAAAAGTAAATAACACCAATTACAGTTGTTTAGGATGAATTTACAAGGATATGTGTCAATATGTCGTGTTATCCAGTATTAAAGGACGTTACGCCGAAAATGTAAAATTAACCGGATTGTGACTTGAATATAACTGTTTTGAGAAAATACCTTAAAATCAGAATATGAGAGATAGTATCATGGTTGTTTTGATATAAAGATACTTAGGTGTTGAATATTAAATTTTATATATCGATTGTCAAACTCAAAATTCCACCATAATTATGATTTCGACTTTATATTGCATTCTTATATTAAACTCATTTTCTTACTGCCTTCATATACACATATAGCTTTTACAGCTAATCCTGTGTTGATTCCGTGTTTATTCACCTCGCCTCCTAATTTTAATGAATGCCTACGACTTTTTTTAAAGGAGTTATATGTTGTTTACTGTGTATAAACCTTTTTTATTTATTATTTATTGTATTATTGAGATGAAGTTATTTTACCAATGCTTATATATGGAAATTTGGTATCGAAAAACTGAATTGATATCTTAGGAACTGTAGGTATAGGTAGCCATCTCTATAGGTACTGAAAAATAGTAAGGATTTATGCTTCTTCAGCTTCGTCACATATTGAAGTAATATTCAGTGAGTATAAGCCAATGGTCACTTTTTCTCGTGTCACTTTGACCCAGTCTCACATAATTGTGAATTACATTACAAATAAGAGTCTGAGAAGAATGCACAGCGACTTCGCAGTAAACTGATGAGTAATACATTCATCAACCAACTATTCATCTGAAATTATTGCATAACTGAAATCAGAATAAAAGCAAGGAGCGTGAAGTATGGTCAGAATTTATTAGAATTTGCGATGAATAGGTACGAAATATTGCATTACCCTTACCATAGTTGGTACTGTGGACTCATATCTACTTTACCGTACCATATAAGTTAAAGTTATTTTGAGTATTTCAAGATTAATAAATGTCAAGTAAATGAAGACATTCGTATATTCTTGACATAAAGACCGACATTTGTTACAAAATAGGTAGATGGGATAACAATATTTTAGTAAAGAAGAAACAAGTGGAAAGTATAAAGAATAAACAGTGGAAAAATAATGTATACAGCTGATAGAGCTTTATTAGCCAAACACATGCTACATAAAACCTTCATGTTCCCCAAAAATATTTATCACTTCAGATAATTGAAGATATTTTGATTCAAGTCATGCAATATTATCAATCGTGAAAGTTATTTGTTTTAGTTATCAATTCTTCATTCGAATATAATAATTTGGTTTCCTTTACCATTGTAGAAACATGTTTCAAAGTCGGTCTCTCTCGGTTGACAGATATTCTGTCCTCAATATATGATCTCTCATAATGAGAAATCTACACATTATTTTGGGTCAAAAAATCATTTTTTTTGAACTTCTGTCCAAGGACACCGAAAATTATTATATAGGGCTCGTTCGATTCGGATTGACTTCTAGCAACTTTTTGAAAAAGGGGCTCAACAAAATTGCAAAAGTTATAAACAATTTAGTATAAAAGGGGGTTTGGTTTTTTGCAAACATCTCGGAAAATATTGAAGATATCCGAAATTTGAAAAAAGATCCTCAAAGAGAAGGAAGTTTTCTAAAAAACAAAAAAGAAACACCAGGAAGTGTGTCACCAATATTTATAATTTCAGCTCGTGCGGGCAATGCGCGTCCCTCACGCGCTGACCGATATGTACGTTATGGATAATAATTGGTTTTATTGATAAGTTCATACATAAGTAATCAGTACATACATAGCTCTTATCAAATGGTTATTATGGAAAATTATTTTAATCCTTTGAATATCAATAAAAAATCAAAAAATTCGTATACCTTCTAGACACTTGAATAAACGAAAATCAATGGAAAAGAAATATTTCCGTGATTATTTTATGAGATATACTGTAGTCAATTAAGTGATTTATACAAATTTTAAATTTATATAAAAACTCTGATAATAATTATTGAACCAAACATTTCAAATTTTTTCCACTTCTTGGAGCTTTCCTTGAAAGGCTTCAAAATAAATTCACGTTGAGAAAATTAAAAAATTTTGATTTTCTACACTGTTATCAATAATCAAAGACGTTAAAAAGTGAGAAATTCAATTGAAGCAATGAAAAGTTTTTTTTTCAATATTCAAATTTATTTGTATTCTTAATATTTGAAGTTACATTAAAATGATTTTTCGAAATCTATAGCTCTATTTGTTTAAACAACTGTTATAAACAGTACACATGAAATTTGTTATAAACAAATGAAACAAACTTTCATTATGGAAATCATAATATTCGTCACTTAAAAACGCATTTGTTGATTAACAATTTTTTGGCTATTAAATATGAATATCAAGAAACGATTTCGTTTCAAATCATTATTTATATTTCTCTTTAATATTCTAAAAAAAAACTTTTTTTAATTTATTTTTTCTTTATTCATTTAATAAACGAATTGTTTTAAATAAATTAATTTTCACGATATATTTTTTCAAATACTACATTTTTTTCTCTATTTTTCACAAATGTTTTAATATTTTTCTATTTTTGCGTTTGACAATTTCTCATGGTTCTCAATCATTGTTATTCTATCTAATTTTGTAATGTAAAGTACTTTAGTAACAACAAGTAATTAAAAGATAAAGTATCATTTTTATAATTTTATTAATTCAATACATATTTTAAATTGGCAATTTTTGATTGCTTTCTCTGAACAATCTCTTTGTGATCTCTTTTGCGGTGGTGACTCGCAATCTTAAGTATTTTTTTCAATTTATCTTTCTTCTACTTCTTTCTCTTGTATTCCGGTTGCAATTTCTTCGTCTTGTAAATCCTCCAGTAATGTTTCGACGTACTTCTCAACCAAAAATGTATTTCAAGTTGAACTACATCAATCATCATTGTCTTTATCAGCTTCAAATGGACTCGTAGGAAGATCATCATCATTAAAATCTTCACTATCATCTTCAGTCGTATTCTTTTCATCATTTGAACAACTATGATTATCATTATGAAGAACTAAAATTTCCAACTGAAATTAGGTTCCTTTAATATCTTTTCAAATAATTGTCAAAAAAATTGAAAAATAATAGAGTTAGAGCATTTGTTTGAAATGTTATTTGTTTATTATTGAAACAATAACAAAAAAGTCTTGAAGTGTCTTTGTCCTATCTCCATTAGTTTATGAGTTATTTCAATAACAATGAGGAATTGCCAAAAGCTAAAATAGAAAAGTATTTAAAAATTTGTAAAAAACAGAGAAAAATTTGTTTGCACAAAAAGTGACACCTGGTTGTTTTTGTTTTTTTTGGTAGTATTTGAAAAAATATATTGTAAAAATTAATTTCATCTAAACAAATTGTTTACTAGATAAATAAAGAAAATATAAATTTTCAGAATATCAAAGGAAATAAAAATTATGATTTAAAAAAATCGTTTCTCAATACTTATATTCAGTAGCAAAAAAAATTGTTAATCAACAATTGCCTTCTCAAGCAATACATTTTTGAAAACAATTTTTTTTTCAGAAATCATAAATTTTCCCAACGAAAATCCTTTTTGAAGGCTTTCAAGAAAAGCTCCAAGAAGTGGAAAAAATTGAGGATTTTAGTTTGAAAATTATCAGGGTTTTTATGTAAATTTTAAACTTGTGAAAATTATTTGATTAACTGAAGTATATCTAATAAAATAATCAAGAGAAAAAAATTTTTTTTCATGGATTTTCGTTTATTCAAGTGTCTAGAAGGTAAATGAATTTTTTAATTTTTTTAATTGATATTTAATGGGTTAAAATAATTTTTATTGTTCAAAGGTCCGTATCGGTCAGCGCGTGCGGAAAGCGCATCGCCCGCTTTTAGCGCTATTTTCGCCTCTAAATTAAAATTAAAATATTGGTGATAGAGTTCCGAAAGGTGGGACATTTTTTAGTAAATTTCCTTTTCTTTAAGGATCTTTTTTTCATATTTCGGATATCTTCAATATTCTCCGAGATATTTGCAGGAAGCTAAACCCTCCTTTTTTGTACTAAATTGTTTATAACTTTTGCAATTTTTTCGAGCCCCTCTTGAAATTTTTCAAAAAGTTGCTGGAAGTCATTCCGAATCGAATGAGTCCTAGATCATACTTTTTGATGCCTTTGGATAGAAGTTCCAAAAAAAGAATCTTGTGACCCTGACTAATAATCTGAAATTTACTAACATAAAGTTGTAAGTATTACATGTAATACTTACAACTTTATACGTGAATTCGCCTCAGCAGACCCTGTCTCATCGTAATTCGAAAACAAATAAGAATGCTTCGGAATGATGCTCTATTCAGTTAAACGCACAAATATAATGGCAAACAGAAATAAAAACATAAAACTATTTGTACATTTTTATATCGAAACAATATAGGAAATTACCATTGAATCGTGTATATACAGCGCTAAATACACTTCTTCGTTTGGAATTGAAGTTTATACCACTATGATTGTTTTACTGGTATTCTTAGGTACTGAATAAGGCTTCAGCCAGTTTTTTCAAGCCACACGCATTTTCGGAATTTCATTTGAAGATGGTTCATGTGCAAATGGTCATAGCAAAGGTGGAATGAAGATTATTTTTCTGTGAAGCAGTTAGCAGTAAATGGGATATAAACTGTAATTGTCTATAGAATTTTGAGTTCAATGCTGGTTAAAAGTTGTATTCCCACGAGTAATGTGATCAATAATATATGCGAAAAATTCTAGTTCTTATATAAACAAATGCAGTTTGTTAATACATGAACATGAACTTTTCATATTGAATTTCAATATTTGAAACCATCACCTGAAATAATCCGATCATTTATTGGAATCGCACGTTAAAAAATAATACTTTGGTATACACAATACTCGCACAAGTTTCAACATTTGAGGGTTGTCGTTCGTAGGGGGCGACAGCTGGTGAATGGGAAAACATATTAGAAAATATATTTTTAACAAAGCACAACCCCACAAAATATTCACTAGGTAAAAATATTGATAAATGAATTTAGCGTATCTATAACAACAGATATAGCAGCTAATTTTTCCTTCATATGATTCTAGGTGATTTCAATTGTAGTTTGCTTTTCATCGCAATATACTTTGAAATAGCGAAAGTTATCTTAAGTTTTTTGATACAAAAAGAAGGATGAGGGAGTCTTCCAAAGAAAGGAAGGAAGTAACTCTTTCTTTGGAAGACTCCCTCATCCTTTTTTTTGTATCAAGATGGAGTAGTAGAAAGCCAAAAACTTTCTTTCCCAAAAATTAATCTCTCCTAAAAAATATAACCCTTTCAATTGTCTTGAGTTATTGTATGAGTTACAATATTTTTCTTCTATTAGATTGTGTGTCAACAGTAAATTGATTTAAAAATCAGTAAAGAATACACTTTACAAATACATATTATTTACATGGTTGTTTCTACTACTTACAATCATTTAATGATTTTGATGATCAAGAACTATCTCGTCAATAGACTTCACTTTGAGTAATACACAGGAAACTGTTATATAAGTCCCTCAAGGCACAGTTCTGGAGCCAATTTTATCCAACATATATGTTAATGGACTATATTGCATCATGAGCAGTGCTAAAATATTTGGCTTTGCAGATGCTACAGCCATTTTTTACGAGGAAAATAGCTGAGAGCAACTGAAACAGGTAGTCAAATATCTGGTTTTGAATAAAAATTGGCAGTTGCAATAATTTCAGCACAACTGAAAATTGATCAACATGTAAAACTTCACGAATCTGAAGTGAAATATCTAGGTGTATCAATAGATTCACATCTAAAATGGGATGCTCATAATCAGTATATTTGTAATAAGTTGCGCTCTATACTTTTTGAATTAAAATTTTTGGTAAAATATTAACGAACTCCATACACTTGTAGCGAGTCACCTGTATTATGTTTTGATGGAAAATCTTCAATTTTTGGGAGAAAATGACCTTGACTTTTATTCAACTCGAATACTTTTATTTGACAACAACATTTCATTCTTTATGGTGGTGATATAAATTATACAGTAAAGGGAAAATTTAACCAAACCCGAAAACCTGAGCTATGGAATCGCTTGTTGGGGATACGCACCTTCGCCCATTATAATATTATCATTCATTACCATAAGAACAGAAATTTTTAGCCTGCGACTCACTTATACAACACCCGCATAAAAAATGGTCACCCAGACACAAAAATCAATTTCCCAACCTTCATATACTAACCTGGCTCCGAAACTGTATAATAATTTTCCTGAGGAGATTTGTACTCTCCAAAATATTCACTTGATCAAAAAAAATTAAAACCATTCATTTTTTCCCAACCTTGAATAGTAGTTTCCGATTTTGTTGACAAGAAACCAGAATACAATGTATATGATTCTATTATTTCAATCAGGAAGCCACACACTATAACGTTTTATTTATATTATATATTTCTATTGTTCCAATTATTGTGCCATTTTTTTGCTAGTACCTATATAAGTATGTATTAATCTTTTCATGTTTTTAAAAGTTTTGCTTTCATTTACATTGTATTTTACGTTTTGTAACTGAAATTGCCACCAATAATAGTTATCTCTTAAACTCTTATATATCCTCTTTTCTAACTTTAATTTTATTGGTTAAATTTTATGTCTGTATATTTTATCTATGTTTTACCAAATTCTTGAAATTGTATTGTTCCTGTTATGGCGATAAGTGCTTTTGCACTTATCGCAATTTTTCTTTATTCACCTATTATTATTATAATAATTTGTGAAACCTTTCAAATGAACGCATAAAGTTATTATTATTATTATTATTATTATCATTATATAAATCGAACTGTGTTAGAAGTAGATCATAACTCTCAAACAGTAGAACAGTAGCTCTAGAGCTAAAACAAGAAATTCACTGTGAAAATAATGGAACTGGCAATACTGGGACACTTCATTTGCAGTGGATATATTCGCAACATTCCGCTGTCCAATTGCATTACGGCTTTGTTGTGAAATATTCGGTATTCTCGCTCGCTGTATTGTGAATAATACTGTGATGGATATTGCTGACTTTGTTTCTATTGGAAGTATTGTTTCTATTGGAATTATTAAATTACGTCAATGACGATTCAGATTCGTTGAAAAGGCTCATAGCTGGTGGCAAATAATGGGTATATGCTTACGACATCCAAACCAAACTCCAATCGTCCCAATGGAAGTCCAAGAGTCCAGAAGAGCCATGACAAAAAAAATATTCATTGTTTTCTTTGATTACCGTGTCGTAGCGCATCGGAAGTGTTTACCACATGATCATACAGTCAATAAGAAGTATCATCTTGAAGTTATGTGTCGCTTGCTAAAAGCAATACGAATAAAACATTCGGTATTATGGAAAAAACAATTAATGGCTTTCGTATCACGATAATGCACCTGCCCACTCATCATTGCTTGTCGGTAATTTGACCACTATAATAGTCATGCGTCAGTCACCGTATTCACCAGGTTTTACCCCCTGCAACTTTTTTCTGTTCCCAAGGTTGAAGAGACCCATAGAAGGAGGGCGAAAATAAAAACCGTATCGTTGAGAGAGCTCAAGCATACCAAAAAGTGCATATCAGAACTGCTTCGAGAATTGAAAAAATCGCTGGCACAAGTGTATTATATTTGAGGGGGACTACTTTGGAGTGGACAAAATAGAAATTGATGAATAAATAAATATTTCTTATACAAATGAAAAATCACCTTATTTCTTGAACAGACAGCGTAAAATTGAAACACATCATCGTCGGTTCACGTTTGGTTGTATTATTCATACGTTTAGACTTCATGATTCGCGATATATTCAAAATATTCACCTGTGTCTGTTTTATTGTGATTTCAACCAAAGTTTGTATTTATGAAATGCAAATTTTTTTGAACAGGTCACAAGATCGTCCGAATCAACTTTCTGCTACCGTATTATTTTGCTTTTCTGCCACTTAATTGTATATATTTAATGAATCATGATTTTCATAGTTTCCATTATACAGTGTGTAAAAGCCAAATGGAATAAATTCATTATTTTGGTTCCGGTACATATTTTAACAAAATTCCGAAACACATCAAACTTAAATTATAATTTGACATACTTCAACGGAACCTCCGTCGAATGGTAGGTACAACCCCCAATTTTTCAAAAAGGAAATATAGGTTTATGATATATCGTTTGAAACACCTTTTCATTCTCCATTCAAAAATGTTATCGCTTTCAAGTTTATTGCAACAATCAAGATAAAGTAAATTAGAACCACATGGTACCTAAATTCGATGAAATACACTCAAAACTCATTGCAATATACTCAAAACCTATTTAATGTTGAGGTATTGAGAATGAGAAAGTAAGCAAAAACCATACCAATATTCTTTTTAGGTGGTATCCTTTGTAATACTGTAAATATTTCCGTTAGTTTGAAACTTGTTTTCTCTGTTACAACATTAGTTGTCAGAATTTCAATTTAAGTTTAACATTCGTTAACTTCAAGTCTGACAAATGGTTAGATTAACGGATATGCATAAAATAATAGTTATACAAATGATTGGTAACGGAGATTAAACCTGAACACAACAGGAAGTAGCCCGCCTATTTCATGAGAAATTTCCTAATTTTCCGACCATATTTCAAGGAACAATAAGCAAAATAGAGAGGCAGTTTCGCGAGCTTGGTGATATGGGATAGATAAAAAAGCAGCTGCCAATGCAATGAGTGATGAACTCATACTAGATGTGATGCTTGAGTTTAAGAAAACCCCACCTACAGGCATCTACTACATTCAATGTTAGCCATACATTGATAGTAAAGATATTATAAGAAAATAAAATGCATCCATATGAAATGATACCTACTCATGAGCTCATGGAAGATGATTTTGATAGAAGAACTTATTTTTATGAGAAAATGATGGCAAAACTGCCGCTACTGGTCAACGGAAAATCCTCATTGGATGAGAGAACACACGCAATACCCTCAAAAAGTTAATGTTTGGGCAATGATTGTAGGAAACCATATCATTGGTCTATTTTTAATTCAGAGCAATTATTATTTGGCACTAATTCAAAATGATGTCATTCCAAGTTCAGCATATTTATATTCTGATCCAGGACACCCTCAAGTTCCAGCGAATACGATATGGTTTCAGCAGAATGGAGAACCACCACATTACCAAGTTAATGTTCGGCAATATCACGATTCAACATTTTCTAATCGGTGAATAGGGAGGTGAGGATCGATTGAATGGCCCATGCGATCACCGAATCTTTCATCATTAGATTTTTTTATGCGGACATGTTAGGAGCAATGTGTACAAAACTATACTTTCAGATTTGATTGATTAGATCGGTCACGCCTGATATGTTGAATACTGTTAGAAGACAGTTTTATTTGAGATTAGGATGTTGCCAAGACGTCCGTGGTGAATATTTTGAACATCTATTTCGTTAACATCCATAGTTCTTTTCCGTTTTCTACATTTCATTACGTTTTGCATTACATTTTAGTTTTTAAGTGCATTTTAGCGAATTTCTCTAAACACATGACTTTAATTTATTTTATCTTAATTGTTGCAATAAACTTGAGGGTGGTAACATTTTTGAATAGAAAATGTAGAGACCTTTTAAACGATAATCACAAACATATACTTCTCATTCAAAAAATTGGGGGTTGTACCTGTCACTCGAAGAGGGTTGAAGGTAGAGGTGACATTTTTAAGTTGAAAAATGTCAAATTATAATTTACATTTGACGTGTTTCAGGATATTTTTCAAATATGTACAGTAACCGAAATAATGAATTTATTTCATTTGGCTTTTACACACTTTATACAAGTAGTGAGTAGTGGTTTTACACATACTTGAGAGAAACGGAAGTGAATTCTCTAAAATAAATTTTGCAACAATTCATTGAAGTTCATGAATATGTAACTGACAGTAATGTTTCATGAGATTGTAAAAGCTTTATTTGAACGAAATAGTGTAATTCTATATTCATAAATGGAAAATGGTGAGATGATAATCATGATAAAAGAAATCACCATTTCTGAAACAAATAATATTTACTTTTCATTCACGTTTATTCTTTAGCTTATATATTACAGAACAATAGCACATTTCGGACTCGTTCTTAACTAAACCCTGAGATGAAATTTTGAGTCATATAATATAATTCAATTCAATATTAATAAAATGTCAGAGGATATGGAGTTTTCAATTATCGCTGGAGTGGCTTCTCCCTGGCAACCACCAGTTCGATTTATTAGTTTTACAATATTGAGGAATTTTCAAGACAAGCAGGAGAAACTTCCTTCAAATTGATGCACAAATCTTGAAAATTTTATCAGAACTTTGGAAAGAGCGACAAGTTCTGTGAAACAAAGGCAATAGGGTGAAATTAAATAACTGAACCCTCTCCGGATGGAGACATATGTTCGAATTGCGAAATGAAATGAAATTTGAAATTCTATTGTTGGTTGAATCGAATATGTCTTTGTACATCGTTTTTCACGAATATATTCTATAATTTATTACTTAGTTGTGAAATGCATTTACCACTTTGAGTAATTTCTATAATTACAAAATATATTCTCATTTGACACACCATCGCATATAAATATTTTCATTTTTTCAGGGCAGAAACAAGCACTACAGAAAAATCCTCAAAGCAATTTAAGAGCGGCAGTTTATCAGGCAGTTTATTCCACATACACGCAGTATCTCCAAATGAAATAGTTCTTAAGGAGTGAAGTTCGAGGTGTACTGACATGAACCTCAAAACGATGAGAAGCCACAGTTCGTCGCCTATTTCTGATATGTACCGCTCTTAATGGAATTAAATGTGCCATGAACACCTCCCGTGAAGTATTTATGGAAGAGAGACCAATCTTCAACCTGTCTTCGATGTTCCAGACTATCCAAGTTGCAAGGCTCGAGTCTATAAGGCGAAGACTTTTTTCTGGATGGAATCCAGCAGCTTCAGGATATTCCTACGGGTAGAGTTCCATACATAAAAACAATACTACAAAGAGAGTCTGATTTGAGCTTTATAAAGCATCAAAAATTGTTGAGGTGTGCAAAGTTTTCTGATTCGGAACAGTGTTTCAAGCTTTCAAGAAGTAGCCTTCACAATTCCAACGACATGATTGTACCAAGACACATTGGTGTCCATTTTAACCCCAACAAACTCATCGAAGCAGAAAGCGGAATTGTCTGTCCTGGCATTACTGAATCATGTTCGGAGACATTACTCTTTTTGGTAAAAACCGATGCCTGCGTTTTCGTGGCATTGAATTGTACCTAATTACTTTCACCCCAATTCTAAATCACCTCTACATTTGCATTCCAGGGCTTCTGCTGCATCCGCAGCAGATGCCCTGGAATGCAAATGGAATGACGAGACAAGTGTGCTGTCCTCATCAAAGTAATATATTGAATTCTTCGAATGTTTCAATAATTCGTTGATTTACTATTAAAAGAGGGTTGGAGACAACTTAAAACCCTGTGAAACACCAGCGTTGATGGTAAAAGTATTTGAGAGATATACATCTACGGTCACTTACAGGGAACATTTTTTCAGGAAGCTGAAGAGCCATACACAAATATGATCCGACAAGCCATAGCATCGAAGTGTGACGAGCAAACCCCACACACGGTAAAGAGCCTTAGAAATATCAAGCGAAGCAGCTCGAGACTCTCCATATTTCTCGATTACGTTGTAGAAGGTCGCCTGTTGATCTTCGTTTCCGAAATCCACATCGATGATCGCTCAGGATATTGAAGTCTTCCAAATATATTCGCAACTGAAATCCACTTGAAACAGTGTCGCATAACATGATGAATAGTAATTAATAATGAGAAAAATTAAACAGAATGATTACAATGATTAAATATGGCTGATATTTATGTGTTCGTGAACTTCCAGAATTAATAATATTCGGAGATGTTCGAGATAATTGACAATATTGAGATATATGGTGGTAAGCAATTATCCCGCATGTCAAAGATGAATGAACCAGAGCACAGTACAGTATTCGCATTTCTATTTGAGTTATAAAATTCTGAGCGAAATTTCGATTTTACAGATAATCCTCTTGTTGTGCCTAATAATTCTTTGACATGTAATTGCCATCTATATAAAATGTATTCAAATAAATGATCTATGAAATGAAAAAACTGATATTCTTGGATGCAGTTTTCAAAAAATAGATGAATGGTGGAAGAACAACCGATATTCGTGATAATAATATATCCCTGTTAACTAAAAATGTACAAACATTTTTCCAATTACTCGTAATTTTCTGTGATGTCTATATTTATATTTCATACTTGTGTTTTCTTCATATCTAGCTACGTTTTCGTGAAAAATAAATCACTTCCAAAAACTATACATGGACAACATAAAATGAAAACCAACAGTAAATAATGAACAATTTCAACCTTGTAGTAAATGGGCAAAATGTCCACCACACAAAAATGAGAGACAGTCTCTTGGCCAAGAATGAATAACCCAATGTTTCCACAGACAATATTTATACAATATTTATTTATACTGCAATATTTTTAAAATGAAAATAAAAATTATTTCCATGCGAACAATTATATTTATAATGTTTATATAAACTGGGGTTGAACTAGAACTTTTTCAAATTGTTTCCAACTGTATATATATATATATATATATATATATATGGCTGATATATATATATATATATATATATATATATATATATATATATATATGTATATATACTTCCTTCCTTTCTGAAATATGTTTTAAGTTTATATTGAACCATGTAATTGAACTGAATGCAAATAAAAATTATTATTATTATTATTATTATCTGATAAAATACGACTGCAATCGATCTGTCATTGATTGTCTGACACGTTCAATAACGTCTGGAGTATTCCTTATGATATTGCAATTGTCAATTATTCGATTCCTCAAGTCATTCATATCTAGTACAGGAGTTTTTAAACAAGAGCCTTCAGGTGACCTCATAAATAGAAATCTAGTGGTCAATTTTTAAGTTACTGCACGTCCAATCCAGTGATAAGGGTTAGGTGATGTCAAGATGCTGACGAGCAAGAACACTAAAATGAGCTGGAGACCCGTCGAACATAAACCACCTGGTTATTATCCGTACTTCTTCCGCATTTAATTTTGCTAATCCATAAATAAAGTGTATGCCAGCCATTTCAGCGTTAGAAAAATTATTCATGATGGAATCGATGCTAATTGACAACTCTGACTTTCACTGATATGACAACACTATCACTGTCAGCTGGTCTCTAAAGCAAGTGTTTATGATATGCAAAGTGGCTTAAATTTTTGTCTCGAAAACGAAGCTAGTTATGAAGAAAACACAAACGATAAAAAAGTAGTATTTTTAGTAGATTAATATAAAAAAATTTAAAACTACAACAACAAGTGAGCGTCGTACTTTTTTTCCAGTATTGTTGGCTATAGTGTCCACAGAAACTCCACTGGAACTAATAATTTCAATCTAGTTAGGGCTAATTAAGTGCTTTATTTCGTCAAATAACTGTAGCAAATTTCAACCAAATCGGTGAAGGGTTATTTATGATATTTGATGAATACCATTTTTTTTAACTTCAATGCCCTGTATCTCAGAAATGGAGCAACTTCGGATATATATATTCATGAGCAATATTTTCCTTAAAACGACCTATTAAATCACCATAAGAAGTTTTGTGCCGTAGTTGGGAGACACCGTGTATATCTTGGATAATACGCTGCCAAAGCGTGAAGTTTAAGATACATTAAAATTCCGAGATAGAATTAAAAATTTTTCATAATTTCAATATAGAAGAAGATATGAAACAAGTACCTACCTAATGTCATATGCAGAAGAAAATTCATATTTTTTTATGAATCTTCATGTCAAAACTTACTTCGTATTTAATTTTTTTCTCGTTTTCTTCAGATATTGTATTTTACTTTTACATTACTTTCCACAGGATTGAATACTTGCGATGCACTGTTTGGAACCTTTGGTGTAGTAATGAATGTTACTGGAGTTTTATTCCAACATAAAACAGTCATTTTCAACACCTCGATACCTATTTCGATTACCAAGTGATCATCTTCAAGAGAACTTTTCCTCTTGAACATGACCGAAACATGTGTCGAGGTGCTAAAAATAACGGATTGAAACTCCAGAATTGGATAGATAAATGAAAGATAGAAATAACGATATTTAAAAATAACAATAATTATAATTGTTTGGATTATTCCTACATTCATTTCAACAAAAACAGAGATTAAATATCTCCAGTTCCTTAGAAACAATTTTAAATGGATACCAATTCTCAACATCATCCCGGTTATGGCAGAAATACATTTTTCAAACCCTAAGAAAATTCAATTCAGCTGTATGTCCCAACCGCCATTGATAATGTGTTGTATCTACTCTATAATTTGGGAAAATATTTCAAATGTTGCGTGTACTTGTCAACTAATGCATTTCTGAAATAAAATATAATCACACTCCGGAAAAATAATATCATCTGGAAAAACGCGACGAAATGTATAGTAAACATGAACTGCGTGACAATGATAAAAAAGTGATAATCCATTGATTTTTTCTAAATTGTATAGGGTCCACATAATAAATTACCAGAGTTTTTTCATTTAAATTTACTGAACTTTAATAATTGCAAGCTGTAACTTTTTCAAATTGAATCAAATTGCAAATCACAGAATGAAGTAAAATATTCTAACATAAACTTATACGTACAATAATTCTTGCAGAAAATTGAGTGGACATTGTGTCTCACATTCACTTACTATTCACCATTTCACTTACTTATTTCAATATTAGGAACATTCTAACGTTTGCTGCTTCATTAACTCAGAACAGACCTTTTTTGGAGTATTGTTCTCATGTATAGAGCTCTGCCCCCAAACATACCCTGAAGTTGCTGGAGTCCGTCCAGAATAGAGTCATCCGCCTGATTGGAGACGCGAACATCATGTGCAACCTTTTCAGCTTGGAAGATAGAAGATAGGTTGGATATTTGTCACTATCTTATAGATACTTTCACGGGAGATCTTCAAGTGACTTGGCACATTTGATTCCACAAACAGCGGTACATATCAGAAACACGTGACGGACTGTGGCTGCTCATAGTTTGAAGGTTCAACTCAGTACACCCCGAACTTCACTGTTCGAGAACTCTTTCATCTGGAGAACTGCCTTTATGTGGAATTAACTTCCTGAGAATGTTTTTCCAAATGGATTTAATCGCCAACGATTGTAATCCAATTTGAATCGCTATTGTCGCACAGGCACCGCTCTGAGAGCGCCTTAAAGGTTTTGGTGTAGAGTTCGTGTTTTGTCCATAAAAAAAAGGTCTGGTCACAGTAACTTTTTTCAATAATTATTATACATATCAAACGAAAACATTGTTATCAAGGTTGTGATTCTATATATTTTATCATTGTGAATGAAAAGATAGCTAGGCAAATACTGGTTTATTTCACTTCCTCTAAAACATTCAAAGTATATTCATTTCAAATAAATATACCGGGTGATCCTCTACATTTTCCCCTTTTTCAAAATTATACACCAATAATAATTTACAACAAATTAACATGTACTATTGTGAAACTGAAACTATACCAAATGGTTTTTCTTTTGCCGAACACAAAATACTAAAACAACTTCCTTCATTGACATTTTTGAATACATCATGAGGTTATATCTATGAACTGGTTTTATTATTCTTCCTCTACTACTCTGATTTTCTAACATCATCAAATATAACATCATCTTTGCTATCTTCCAAAACTTTCGATTCCTGAACTACAGAATTATCATTTGTTTTTTCTTCTGGAATGATAGCTAGAAACCTCCTGTTTCTTTCTATAACTGATCCATTATCCAACTTAACTTTATATGACCTATGTCTATCCTATTACTTCTCCCGGTTGCCATCTAGAATTAGTACCCTAAATTATTATTTTTGTATCCTTTTTCAACTCTCGTAAATTGTTTTGGGTTGTTTTATCATAATAGTACCTTTGTGCTTCCTGACGGTTTTTTAATTTTTCTTCTAGTTTGTTCTGTGTTTTTTGGTTTTAACATATCTTCCATAGGAATTGTGCCTCTTAATCTTCTCCACATCTTCTGTTAATCTTCTACCTAGGTCACCTCATAACAAGAGATTGCATCAAATCTAATAGTTCGAAAGTAAAAGCTATAAAATTAATGCCCAATCCAAAAGATAAAAAAGGCGTACCAAGATTTTTAGGTTTTGTGAATTATCTTGGCAAATTCATTCCAAATTTATCATCTCTTACGGCACCGTTTCGATCTGTGTTGAAAAACGATAATGTTTTTATTTGGGATAAAAGTTTACAAGAAGCGTTTGAAAAAATCAAAAACATAATATGTGAAAATGCAGTTTTAAAATATTTTGATGTTCACAAAACCTCCACGATCCCCACTGATGCATCTAAAGATGGAATAGAAGCAGTATTGTTGTAGGATAATATGCCGTGTGCTTATGCTTCCCGTGCGTTAACAGACGCAGGAAAAAGATATGCTGTGATAGAAAAAGATATACTTGGTGTTGCCTTTGGTTGTGAGAGGTTTCATCAACAATTGTTTCTATTTAAAAAAATCCTACCAACTGCGCCATGTGAATGAAACATTTGAAGTATATTCATTCCAAATAAATATACCGTGTAATCCTCTACATTCATCAATGATCTGAGTTTTATCTTTCAGAAGAAATTATACACCCTGTATAAAATATAATTTCTCACATTCTGAACTTGACAAAATATTTACGTTGAATTTCATCCTAGAATCATACCTGCAACAAGAGAAATATATCCTACCTCCAAACGTCAAGATGTACTATCTCGCTGATGCTCAGTTTCACAAAGCGACCGAAAATGTGAAATGCATTGTCGTTTGACCGCTTCAATGGAAAGGATAATCCCCTCACAATATGCTCGGCTCAATTTCAAAATCAGTTTTTATGAAAATATTCGTCGCGTCGTTGCACACTATTTTTCGAAGCACGGGATTAAAAAGAGGCTAGTTAGAAATGGGTATTACAGTTTTTTAAATCCGGTGTTTTGTGACTGTGTGCGATTTTGCGAAACAAATGCGATTTTGAGGGTACACATGGGTGATGGTTGAAAAAAGCAATAGAGAAAACTACTGAGTCAATGTTTTATTTTCAAATCGAATATGGTCGAGTGGAATAAGCTAGAAGCAGGAATTCGCATGGAACACTGTGTATTTCAAAAAAATTCGTAAAAAGTTTTCCATCAAAAGATATGTTGTTAAATTTTTCGATTCGAAGACAAAATACAAGCACTACAGTAAAATCCTTAAGGCGCTTTAAGAGCGGTGCCTGTGCAAAAGGAGCGATTCACTTTGGATTTGCATAGCTGTAGATTAAATTCGTTCTCAGGAGGTTCATTCCACATAAACACAGTTCTATAAATGGAAGATTTCTCAGAACTTCGAGGTGTACTGAGTTGAACTTCACAGTCCGTCGCGAATTTCTGATATGTATCGCTCTTTTCACCTCTCGTGAAATTATCTATCGTAAAGAGACAAATCTCCAACCTTCTTCTGATGTTCCAGACTATCAAGGTTGAGAGTGATGTTCGCGTCTCTAATCAGGCGGATGGTTATTTTCTGGATGGAATCCAGCAACTTCAAAGCATGTTTAGGGGCGGAGCTCCATACATGAGAAAAATACTCCAAAGCAGGTCTTATCTGAGCTGTATAAAGCATCAAAAGTTGCTGAGGTGTGTATAGTTTTTTGATTCGGAATAGCGTTTCAAACTCAACAAACTACCTACCTAGATCCTATTTGTATTCCACATTATTTGTTCTTCGTGTAGTCTTTCTAAGATTCCGAAGAAGGACGGTTTGTATGGAAATAACTGTTATACATGGGATACCAATTAATCAGAGTTGAGACATTTTCTTTTACCCCATAGACTGGTGAAATTTTACAATAACTTTTGTTATAAAATCATGCATTTCTGTAAATTCAACTGAACACGTTTCATTGTTGAAAAATAGCACCGTAGGTGACACCAATTGAGTAAATTATTATGAACATTTGTATAATATCAAAAATGTGTACTTTCACGTTTTTATTTATGATCGAAATGTTCATGAATATTTCATAATATTCTTCATTTGTTTCCCTAGGAAGAGACCTTTATGACGTATATTTGTCAAGACATGGTATAATTCCATTATATATCGCTTGTATCCATTATAATCATTTGGTTGGATGCAAGTTTTTTTGAAACTGAAACTGATCCAAAAATGGAGAGAAAGTATTTGCACAGTTATAAAAAAAATCCTTTTTAATTATTATTTTTGTCGAGGATATTTGATATACTGTATTGTAACACATTTTTTTAATCGGTATATTGTTGTGCGTTTCCCTGTCATGGACTTTGTAATTTCTGTTTGAATTGTACTGACGTACGTCCCAATATTTCAATAAATTTCATTCACAGATTTTCTTTTACTACGCATATGTGAATATTTAAGCCGTTTTTTGCATGACCATTCTGACAATTGGTCAGTTATCATATTTCACTTTTCTATGAGTATTTTACTCTTGTCATGTATGACTAGTGATAAATTTCCTTCATATAAAATTATAGTGAAATTCTAATATTGTATTCAAATTTAATGATGAATGGCATGTTTTTGTTTCCAGACACAAAATGTCTAACATGAAGAAGAAAAGTAATGTTTTCAGTGTTCAAAAGAGTTAATTTTGAAGCGCTCTCGATAAATCCCTGAAATCAGTGAAATCAAAATTCAAGTCAGATTTCATATGTAGATGTATAGCAGTCTATAAAGGGGAGAATCAAATCTAGAAAAGTTTATTGGCAAATACAAAACAAAAACTATCCATACAAACCTACGTAGCACGTAAGCCAATACAATGGATGATGTTCTTATTTCATTGAAACAATTAACATTGAATGTAAAAGATATTAAAAATCAAAATGAAATATTAGTTCGTCACATGAATGAATTAAAAAAAAAATCAAAGAATTTAAAACTGAAGGACGACAATAATAACTTTCAATTAATATTCCAAACACTTAAGACAAAATTGAAAAAGTTCAACCTGATAGTTTATGGGTAGAAAGGAGACGAAAATAATATAAAAAAAATGTTCAAAATCTGAATATATACATGTAACACTTATATAATTGTTCATTAACACACCTAAAATCAGTATAGATGATTCCGATATAAGTGAAGAAAATTCAAAAAGACCTATTGTTGTTGAATTTTTGACAAATAAATTTAAAATAGAAATACTTAGTAGGGCGAAGGAATTGAAGGGAAGTGGAATATTTATATCCTTTCCGGTAGGACCGTATCCTGGTGGATTGACCTGGGTGGTTAGCTCGACAGTCTCAATCAACTGCTGTGTGAACCGGTGATTCAAACCGCAAGGCTGGACGATCCATTTTTACTTCCTATCGTCCAGCCCGTATTAGGAATCAAACGTTACAAGGTAAGATCTGTTATGCCTTAGCTCGCACAAGTTTCGACTTTCAACAGATTCTCAACAGAATTCCAGAAGACTACCAGAAAAATGAATTTCTGCTATTACAGTTGAAACTAGCCCAAAACAATGGCCATTCTGCTAGCATCAACGGAAATGAACTCATTATTGGTGGCATTTATTATGTTATGAAGATCTGAAGAATAGGTCTTCTGTCGAAGTTCAAATTGAGTCAGACCACGAGTCCAAACCAGCAAGAAGTTCATCCAGAATCGTCAGCAAAGTTTAAATATCGTAAATACTCACTTTTTATAAATATTGTATTGTAATTTATTTCTTTATGAAATATTAAAATACTCAGCTGATTATTGTTTTACTCATGTGTGGGTTTTTATGTGATTATATAGTTTTGAGTAGATTCAGAAGTTAATTAGTGCGCTTTCAAAATCTAATGTAATTATTAGTTATTTTCCTCGCTTGAGAATAATAACAGTGGTCAATGTACTTTGCATAAAATACATTGATCTCCTAATTTTCTGATCAACGGCGTTTTCTCGTAATTATCATATAATAAGTTAAGCTAATGATGTAATTTTTATAAAAACATGACTAATTATGAGAAATAAAGACCTATTATTATTTTTTTTTAACCGAAGTATGCGCTGGTCAGGCCCTATCCCCCGAAGCCCCGATATATTCGGAATGGCGCGCTAGCATTATCAATCAACTACCTACTACTCCCCTCACCGTGGGGTATGTGTTCATTGGGTGAGAGAATCATGTGTCCTGAGCAAGCGCAGTCAGCCAAGAATGACAACCTTCTGCAACTGTCCGGCTAAGATTTCTGCCTTAGTGCGGCAGGTCGTTATAACTTTAAGATTCGAGGGTAGAGAGGGCATCATTCCACCAATGACTCCAAATATCAGAACAACCATCTTGATAGAGTTCAGAGAGAAAATCTCTGTATTTTATTCGTTTTTCCTCCTCTTTTCGGACGATATTCGTCTCGCCAGGAGCTGAAAACTCCACGAGAAATATCGTTTTGCTCTGGTGGTCGAGAAGGACATCAGGCTTATCAGCTTCTATGAGCCTGAGGGTGGAAACAAATACCTCCTATTATTTTTATTATTATTTTAATTATTGTGGTAGACGCTGGTCAGGCCCTATCCCCCGAAGCCCCGATACGACCACTCCCCACACCGGGGGTAAGTGATCATTGGATGCGAGAATTATGTGTCCTGAGCAAACGCAGTGAGCCAAGAATGACAACCTGCATCTGTCCGGCTAAGATTTCTGCATTATTATTATTATTTTTATTTTTTTTCACCGTAGTGTGCGCTGGTCAGGCCCTATCCCCCGTAGCCCCGATACATTCGGGAGGGCGCACCAGCATAATCAACCAGTGACCACTCCCCACACCGTGGGGTAAGTGATCATTGGGTCCGAGAATCATGTGCCCTGAGCAAACGCAGTGAGCCAAGAATGACAGCCTTCTGCATCTGTGCGGCTAAGATTTCTGCCTTAGTGCGGCAAGCCGGTATGATTTTCAGATTCGAGAGTAGAGAGGACATCATTCCACCACGGACTCCAATAATCAGATGTATATAGGCCGAGACCGCCTATATACATCGAGAATCATGTGCCCTGAGCAAACGCAGTGAGCCAAGAATGACAGCCTTCTGCATCTGTGCGGCTAAGATTTCTGCCTTCGTGCGGCAAGCCGGTATGATTTTGAGATTCGAGAGTAGGTTATTATTTTTTACCTATATGAATATGCGCTGGTTAGACTCTATCTCTCGAAGCCCTTATATATTCAGGAGGGCGCGCCAACATTATCAACCAACGACCACTCTCCACACGTGGGGTAAGTGATCATTGGATCCGAGAATCATGTGCTCTGAGTGGACGCAGTTAGCCAATCATGACAGCCTTCTATATTTGTCTGGCATTTCTGCCTTGGAGTGGCAAGCCGGCATAATTTTGAGAATCGAGAGTGGAGAGGGAATCATTTCACCAGGGACTCCAATGATCAGATAAACCATCTTGACATAATAATAATCAAATCATCTAAGATAATAATTCGTTCAGGCCAGTCTCAACACCCTACACAGTAGGTTAATGGACTGACACCTATCAGAAAACAACTACTCCCCTGGCTAATACCACGAAGGGCGTCGGATTATATTCGACAGGTGTCAGTGCAGGAATAATAATAATAATTGTTATTATTATCATGACTCACTTAAAC
Source organism: Leptinotarsa decemlineata (assembly GCF_025532065.1). Classification (NCBI taxonomy): domain Eukaryota; kingdom Metazoa; phylum Arthropoda; class Insecta; order Coleoptera; family Chrysomelidae; genus Leptinotarsa; species Leptinotarsa decemlineata. The sequence goes on along the minus strand of NW_027412549.1, from coordinate 3,487,418 downwards.
TTTGAACTCAAATTGAGTACCAATTTGTACCAGTTTTTAGTATACTACTGCCGTCAAGTAGTCCAATAAACCGCTGTCTGAACCTTATATTCGAACATAAATCCATCGCAATTTGGATAATTCATAGTTTCTCCGAAGAGTACTAATTTTATTATTATAATCATTATTATTATATTACTATAAGATCATCTAAAGTAGTCATTTCATCGAAGCAAATAAGTCTAACATGTGCTCCACTATTTCATTATTTTGTTGTTCAGAAAAAATTTGTTTGAAATTGGTATTCCTGGATGTTTTTAGCACTGAATGGTTATTTTTCCGTAGCAAAGTATTCCTTTCAAGAATTCTAAAACTAACCTGAGATTTCGTTTCAGTTTACCATTTTCAATAGTTTTCGCGTCTCCCCTACTCCACTTCTATAGCCAACTATTAGTCGAATAAATTTATTGTCAAACCAACCTTTGCTTCGTACCGTAAAAGATACGTCTCCAGATAATCTTCGTTACCTTTTATCCCGTCTTTCACAATGTATGTCTACAACGGAGTGGAAATAAAAAGAAAACTCAATCAGTAAGGCAACCGTTTATTTCAATTGACATTTTAATCCAGTCGGTGCTTTAGCCCTTCACAGGGCCGGTGTCACAAGAAAGGTCCATTCAATTCCGTATAAGCATGGAAAACAAAAAGACGACAACTGACTTTGGAGGCAGACAATTTCTATTGTAACTCCTTGAAAGGATGAATTGATATGACAGGTAGTCAAAAAGGAAAGTGGATCTCTGGGCCTTAAGATTGATGAGAGTCGAAAGCTTTTGAAATTTTTGAAAAGAGGCATTAATTGTTATGAAGCTTGGTTTATCTCTAAACGTTTTCATCTCGGCGGGATGTTCAGATCTTCCGGAGTGTTGGTGAATACCAGATCTATTCCCATTCAAATAAACGTAAAATGTCATAAGATATAAAAAGGAATTACTGAAATTCATGACTCATGCTAATGGAGATTGTTCCTTTATAATATTATATAAATATTTGATAGTTGATGGAAATTATGTGAATCAGGCATACGGTTCTCCTCCAATTTTGTTAGTTCAGAATATTCAGAGGTATATGAAGTTGAGAACTAAATCAATATACTTAGGTCCAGGGTCGTCGTCATGGGGGGGAGCCTCTCTCCCTTCTTTTTCGACTTGGGAAAAAGTTGGGAAATTTTGGGCCGTGAAGATAGAAAAAAATAATAGTAAGGAAATGAATGAAAATTAAAAAAATAAAAATGAGAGAAAAGAAAGGGAGAGGTAATAAGAAAAGGGAAAAAACCGGGAGAAGGTTGGGATTTTCCAACATGAATAATTTGGAGATCACATACTTTGACATTCTGAGTTGTTTGAAAACTTCAAAGAAGTTTAATTTCTCACAAGTAAGCGAACAGTCCTGAACAGTCCACACATTTTGAAGAGGCAATTTTACAAAATTCCCAACTTTTCGCTGTTTTCGACTTGGAAAAGTTGTGAAATTTCGGGCCGTGAAAATAGAAAAAATAATAGTAGAAAACAACAAGCACAATATTATTCAAATGTTGTTTCCTTTCATTTGTATTGAATATTCCTATACATGGTGGATATGGGGGAAGACCAAGGACCTTGGTCCAAAGTAGAATAATTCCCATTATTATTTTTATGATTACCAATATTAATTTTTGTTTGTGCATACCCTAACAGACATAAGCATTCAGCCAATCCTTGGATAGCTAGGTAAAAAAATCAATATATTATAGTAGTAACTAATCCCTCGGCTTTCAATTTTTCGAAAGTTGGGAAATTTTGCTGGTGGGGTTGGAAAAATTTGGATTCATTCCCCCCTGGTAATTTTTTTCGCTGCGGTCCTGCTTAGGTCATTTTATTTTTCATTTCGGGACGGGCGTAATACTAGTATACATAAATCTGCGCCAAAAATCAATTATAAATACTCTTAAAGGTGATAATTGTTTGAATATATCCAATTATATTTATTTTCGAATGATAGGGGTGAATATTGGAAAAAAATATACAGGGTGTTTTCTAACTACGGCACGAAACTTCAGAGGGTGAGTCGTTAGGTAGTTTTAAGGTAAGACGTTCTTATGAACATATGTCTGAAGTTGCATCTTTTCTGAGATACAGAGCGTTGAAGTTTAAAAAAACGGTATTTATAAAATATCATATATATCCTTACACCGATTCGGTTGAAATCTACTATAGTCATTTGAAGTAATGAGGCGCCTATTTACCCTGTCTAGACTGAAATTATTAGGTCCAATGGCGTCTCATTGGGCACCACAGCTGAAAATATTGAGAGAAAAAAGAATAACACTGACTTTTTTGTAGTGTATTAATTTATTAGATAAAGCAACTGAAAATACATATTTTTTCGTCGCTTGTGGTTTCTTCATATCAAGCTACGTTTTCGAAGAAAAAAAAACACATCTGGAAACTATCCGTGGACAACATAAAATAAAAACCATGAGTAAATAATGAACAATTTCGGCCTTAAATTCAAAAATACCTGGAGTATTCCTTATGACATTGCAATTGTCAATTATTCGATTCCTCAAGTCATTCACATCTAGTACAGAACTTTTATTAACACCAGATGACCCCAAAAATATAAATCTTATAGGTTTCATGTCAGGACTGTAAGCTGGCTAATTTTGAGGTTTTGCATGTCCAATCCAGCGGTTAGGGTAGGTGATATCGAGATGCTGACGAGCAACAATACTACAATGAGTTGGAACCCCGTCGTGCATGAACCACATGCTGCCTCTTACAAGTACCGGCACTCCTTTTAACAAAATGGCTGAATGATCTCGTAAAAATTCCGTGTAGGATTCACCTGTTGATGTTACTGGTGGAAAAAATGGGCCAATTAGGTAGTCACCAATAATTCCTACGCAAACGATGAACGGAAATTGTGGCTGAAAATTACTTTCTCTAATAACTTGGGGATTTTCGTCGGCCCAAAAATGGTCATTGTGAAAGTTCATAATAGCTTCTCGTGAAAAATTTGCTTTTTCTTAGAACCAACCTTACGGTTTTTGGATTGACTTCTGGCTGCAGTGCAATCTTCCTGGTACTATATGAAGGATCTTTATTTATCGAATCAAGTATAGCTTCTTCTAGTTCAGGTGTTGTTACAGTTTCTGGTCTTCTATCACCTAAATGTTTCAGCACATGAAATTACTCTATTCAGATATCTATTCTGGTGAATTACCCGTGCTAAATATGAAGAAAACTAGAGCGACGAAAAAGTTATATTTTTATTTGATTTATTTTAATAAAATGAAGTTTTATCATCGGCAGAGCTTTGATGTGTTCCTTCTTGGGGAACCTAATATAGATCCTCATAATTATTAATCATATAAAGCTTTCACCCTCACAGTTTTCATAAAATATTGTCTGTTTTTCAAATAATTTTGATATCCTCAATAAGTTTGTGCCCAATGATCTGAAAGGACTAAACTGAGTGAGCAAAACATTTTTTTTAACCATCATATATTTTCTGCTAAATATCTGTAATGTTTTAAGAACAGCCACATTTGTATTTCCAGTTCGACGAAACTCATACTGACATTTGTATCACAATATTTGTGAATCACTCTACTATAATTTTCTCAATATTTTAAAAAGATCTGTTCTATAGAAAATGACATGTCACTATTCAAGGAGATATTACTGCTATCTTTGAAGATATTTAAATGAATTTTCATTCGAATTGACTATCTTTACAATATTTTATCAGTTCTGATTGTATTAAAAATTTTACTTTTAATAGGACTGGATCATTCACCAACAAAATATACTTTCGCGTATATCAAACCATTCGACCATCTGTCTTTTCTATATAAAAGCTCCTAAGAATGATAAATAACTTTTTCTTTCTCCAAACAATGAAACATGCTGGGTTATAATTTCAAATTCGTTGGTCTCCTCAAAGAAAGACCTCACCCATATGAGATCATAATTTACTCCCAGTTTAATATATCCTGTCAATCTTAGTTATGACCATTGACGGTCCCTACGAATTCTTTTGTTCGTCCGCTTAATTCAGAGAACTAGATCAATTAATAAAATCAAAGGGAGATATTTATATCTACCGCAACATCTCGGAGATAAAGCCCAATAAAAATAGCTGAATGCGCTCAACAAGATCGCCATCTTCACGCAAAAAATATTTAATTCCTCAAACATTCAGACTGATATTTCGACAATTTTCAGCCATTCTTGAGAATGAAACGAGTCCCGAGAGTTGGACAAAAAAGGAAGTGGGATAATAGGTCGCGGTTTATGCTGACCAGTGGAGTGTCACCGATTGATATAGAAGGACCAAAGTTTTCGTTATTGATTTTTATCCTTATTTATTTTGTTTACTATGTATGTATCTCACCTATCATTGTTTTTTACATTTAAATCAGCCAATATACATTCGACTGATTTCCACATTTTGGATTTGGATATTTCTATTTTATGAAAATTTCACAATGTAATTCTAAATATCTGCTGTTATAGGTTTCATTCATTTCATATACTATTTATTTTGAAATATCTATAATATTTGTATATCATAAAAAATCTGGCATGTTATTTCACAGGGGGTGCAAACAATTACAGAGGTAAGTTTAGCTTTTATTTCTACGTTCTAAGTGGAATTCACCTCAGATATGATACAATTGAGAAAACTAGAAATATTATAATTTGATCCGACTTCTGAGCCATAACACAAAGTCTATTTATTCCCTAACTTTTCGAATATCTGATTGGACGTACGAGTACTGCCAAGTTTTAATGAAGATATAAAGCACAATTTATAATTATTTTTTGTAATTTCTGGTAGATATGTAAATCCTAATTTTTTTATACTAATTATGTATATCCTCTCAGTATCTACAAGGGTAATGTACCTAACACTTTTCATAATTATTATAGGATAAAATGTTGTAAAATCAAAATCAACAAAATCGGACATATAATCGAATAGCTGTCTATATAGGAGTATTAAAAGGTGATATAATTGGAATTCACTCTGTGAAAGAAATCAAATATTCAGGTTTATATATCGATAGACATTTCAAATGGAACGCTCATATAAAAAAACCTATTGAGAAGCTCCAATCAATACTGTATAGATTTCGACCACTCCAAACATGTTTACCAACGAAGGAAGTAGAAAAACTATATTCCGTTATCGTGGAAAAATCAATACCATTCTTTTACTGCTACAAAACTTTATAATACAATACTGGAAGCGATAAGAAATATATTTCATAATTCATTGTTTAAAAAATTTTAAAAATTCATATTGGAATTGGCAGAAATTTCGTAATAAATCTACTAGATTGAAGTTTATAAAACACAAATATTCAATTATCTTGGTTTCTATCAATCCGTTTTCAGTACTTGATCATGTTATTTCTCGTGCAATATAATATCATTATACCAATATCTATATTGTTAATCTCAACCATTTTATTTCCACTTTTTCATTATATTATTATCATATTATTCCAAATATTTTATTATATTTCAATCATATTTTTTGTGATACAATATTATGTCTTTCATTGTTTGTATTTTGTATTATTTCTATTGCATTATACCCATTAATTGTTTGCGAAACAAGTGCTATTTATCGCTTAGGAACTTTATTCAACTTGTTTCTTCAAAAAATGTACTCTTACTTTTGTGAATAAAGTTATTATCATTATTATTATTTTAACCTTCTTCCACAATGAGCATTTGTTTCCAATTAGCAAATCAGAGAACATTATTATCCGTCTCGATTCCATTGTGTAACTCATATAGAACTAACACTTCCATCACATTCCATTTCACTAACTTAGATGTCTGGTATTTAATTACCTAAGACTGTATTCTCCTGAAGAAGAATACATTGTTTAATAAATTGATGTTCTACTAAATTCGAATTCAAATGAAAAATACTTCTCTTTGATCAATTTCTGTGGATGGGATTGATTAACAACTAATAATTTGAATAATTTTTGAACATACATTGTGAATGAACAAATTTACTGCCTCTAACGGAGATAATAATTATCAGATTTCAGTATTATTCAGTACAGTGAATGAACTCGGGTGCTTGGATGTGTGACATTTCTCAAATTCAACAAACAAATTAGAGAAAGGTTTCAATTGGAAGCAGGATATTTCTAGGAGAGATTGATTTTTGGAAAAAAAAAGGTTTTGGCTCCCTACTCATTCATCTTAATATAAGAAAATGTGTGATATACTGTTTGGAACCTTTGGTGTAGTAATGAATATTACTGGAGTTTTTTCCCAACACCAAATCGTTATTTTTACACCTCGACACGTGTTTCGATCACCAAGTGATCATCTTCAAGAGGAAGATGAAACTGATAACTACTCAAAACTAAAGCTACTTATACTAATCAGGTACACGATACAGGTAGGTAATCAGTAATACCACCCATACAAGTGTACCACCCTGAATTAATTTTACAATTGGCCTTTCTATTATTTACAATATGTCCTTATGTATGTTTAAATGTAACAGCTATATGTAGAACAATTTTCAGCTATATAAAATCAGTTTCACAATATTGCCTATCTAAATATATTTACAATGTGTCTTTTTGTAGTAATCAGTAAACCCAACAATATTATTTCAACAAACTATATAGTATGCTATTTGGTATTGGTCCGTTGTCGTTATTCATAATATTATTATGTTTACTTATTTTCACACTCTCATAGGCATCTAGTTGCCTGTTGTTATTAACTTGTCTAACTAATCCTAAAGAACTAAAGTCTATGGAATGGTTTTGTTGCAAAATATGATGGGCGACTGCTGATTTTTCAAATCTTCCATATTTTAAGTGTGCTATGTGTTCCTTATATCTCACTTTAATAGATCTTTTTGTCTGTCCATAATATTTTGCATCGCAGTCCTTACATTTAATTTTGTAAATTCCAGACTTTTCCGAATTCTCGACTTTGTCTTTTGGACTTCCCAAAAGGTTCTGCAGTGTATGACTTGTTCTAGGTATGAAGGTGGTTTTTAAAACAAGTCATACACTGCAGAACCTTTTGGGAAGTCCAAAAGACAAAGTCGAGAATTCGGAAAAGTCTGGAATTTACGAAATTGAATGTAAGGACTGCGATGCAAAATATTATGGACAGACAAAAAGATCTATTAAAGTGAGATATAAGGAACACATAGCACACTTAAAATATGGAAGATTTGAAAAATCAGCAGTCGCCCAACATATTTTGCAACAAAACCATTCCATAGACTTTAGTTCTTTAAGATTAGTTAGACAAGTTAATAACAACAGGCAACTAGATGCCTATGAGAGTGTGGAAATAAGTAAACATAATAATATTATGAATAACGACAACGGAACAATACCAAATAGCATACTATATAGCTTGTTGAAATAATATTGTTGGGTTTACTGATTACTACAAAAAGACACATTGTAAATATATTTAGCTGTTATATAGCTGTTACATTCAAACATACATAAGGACATATTGTAAATAATAGAAAGGCCAATTGTAAAATTAATTTAGGGTGGTACACTTGTATGGGTGGTATTACTGATTACCTACCTGTATGATGTACCTGATTAGTATAAGTAGCTTTAGTTTTGGGTAGTTATTAGTTTTATCTTCCTCTTGAAGATGATCACTTGGTGATCGAAACACGTGTCGAGGTGTAAAAATAACGATTTGGTGTTGGGAAAAAACTCCAGTAATATTCATAAGAAAATGTGAGAATCTGCCAAAGAAATGAACTGGAAAAAGTCCTTTGGAAACAGCTAATTTCATATAACCATTGAATTTCACAAAAAAATACTTTGGAAACAAATACTTTTGTATGAACATTGAATCATACAAAAATCACTTTTCTCTATTCAGTTTGTATTCCAGAAATTCATTATGGAAATGAATCAGATATCATTAACTGTATTGCTACACAATATGGTAAATGGAAGAGGTAAACTTTCACTTAAATGAAAGACTGTCATTCTCACTCAATTCAATCATTTAATTACGACGTTATGTTGGTTATTTGATTGAATTCCATATTATTTGAATTGAAAGTGGTATATTTCAAGGAGAGATTAATTTTTGAAGAGAAAGGTTTTTTGGTTTTCTACTTCTCCATCTCTATACAAAAAAAATGAAAATCTTCCAAAGGAAGAAATGAAGCAATAAATTAAAAAAAACTCTATACGCGTGTAGATCAATTAAAGAAGTAATTTTCAGACGCAAACTTGAAATATTCATAGGATTGCCACAGTATATCAAATGAAAGGGGTTAAATTACCCTTAAATCACTTTCATCCATGACATGAGTATATTAAACTAATTCGTGGCATGAAGTCGTAATTTTATGAATTTATTGAGTGCTCCATCTTATAGTGTCATTCAGATTTGGTGCTGAAGAGGCAATAAGGCAAGTGTCTCATGCTGAAACAACAACTAGTGAGGATGCCAGTGTTGCATGCTCTATATTGATTTGGAGTTGTTTTTATGATTTTGGTACTCTATGTGATAGATAAATACTTACACAGATACTACACAGGTACTTTACAGGTATCATATTTCCCTAACATGCAAAACAATTTTTCACAAGTAGTTTGCAAATATGTTCATTGTATTTTTAAACACGTTTTTGAATCAATCAATTCAGAAAATTTTCACGGTTGAATAGTGAAATTGAAAATTTCTTTAAAAACAAATGTGATTGAAAGTTGAATTATAAAAATTTGGGTTGAATATTATTCCTCTAATTGAGCACTAATATTGTTTCCAGAGATACTGTTCTTCACATCTACATTCGTTTCAGCTATTTATCGAATTGTCTTGGACTCATCCAAAGTTTACAGCGAGTTTAAAAATGACCACTTCTACAGTATTTCATTGATGAATATCCCCACCTATTGAAGTTTCAATTTTTTTTCGAAAAGTCATTCATTCGAGAACTTGGAAATATTCATACTTAGTATTTCTTATTTTATTTATTCTATAGGCACATCTTTCGACAATCAACAAATACCAGAATAAAACAATTGAAAATTAGATTTTTTGGGATAAACTATGAGTACATTAAACAAAAAATGTGGGATACTGAAAATATTCCCTTATCAATTTGAATAAAAATTGAATCTTTGGTTCACATTTATTGTCAAAATGAATTTTTTTTCTACATGAATAGATGTGAGATTGATTTTCTGACATATTTGCTATTATTTGATATTATGTATAAGACGTAAGTATGTAAAATAAATTATAAATTTCAGGAAATGATTAAAAACTGATCTGTTTCCGACAACCAGAAACACCAGAAACATTTATTACTTTTTCAATTTAGTACTGACTGCGTTTCTGTGGAAATTTAGAAACTGAATAACACAGTATTTTTTTTGTTTCAGTATGAAATGAAGCTTTCCATAAAATTTTTTTTTCACGATTTCTCAACCATATTTTGAAATCATTCATGTATACATAATTCTCTCATTTATTGTTTTGTACTTATTTTCTCTCCAGCGTATTCAAAAATTAATTTTTCTGAAATAGTATATTCGGTTACTGAACTATTCGACAAACAATATTTTCAAATATATACACTTGCATCTCCAGAGTATAATGATAAAACCCTATCCACTTCATGTTTTTGTCGTTAAAAGGACTACCCAATATACAGCGTGGCTCACGGTCGATGTTAGGTTAGACGTTTATGGTAAACGCAACAAAGAAAACATTTCCTTATGTTCTATCGATCTAAAATATTTTCAGCATTGCGTTGCCACTTCAAAATGTCCTAGCAACTTCATTTTTAAATAGAACACCCCATATATTAACACATTTTTGGAATTGCTTTTTTATTGTAATTCTTTTTATCGATAATGTTCTATACCTATTCCTATCGGTTTTCGAGATGAAAAATGAATTGTGCTAAATATGGTCCAAAACATAGCCCTAGTTAAACTTGAGTATATCAGTAATCAAACAAACTTTCTCTCATTTATTGGTGTTAATTCAGGATATTTGGTTGAATTTTCAGCAAGTTCTAACAATAATTTGATCACACTGCCCGTGTATAATAAATAATTTCATGATTGAATTATCAAAAGGTTCATTCATTTTGAAAGGTTTTTTGAAACACCGTCAATAATTATTCATAAATTACTTATGAAAGTAACCAAACTGTTATAAGCTTGATAATTCCACTGCTACCTAAAACCAAATTTAAAAAAAAACTATGTTTCCAGAAGACGTGATTTTATTAAGAAAACTCAATGATTCAGATATAGGGATATGATATATCATCTTGAAGCATGTTCCATCATCTTCTAATGTATCGACTAATATACAGCTTTTGACCACTTTTATGGAAATAATAGTAATTTTAGCACGCCCTGTATTATATGGAGTCGTTTTCGTGATGTTATTTGAATATTTCGCCCATATCACCCCAAACTATCATCAAAATATTAACTTTTCAGGAATCAATTAGGGCTATGTTTTGGAACATAAAATGCAACAATTATTTTCTATCTCGACAACCGATAAAGAGTGGTATAGTACATTATATACAAAAAAGTATGATAATGAAAGAGCAATTTCAAAATTGTGTTGATATACGGGGTGTTCTATTTAAAAAATAGAGTTGCTGAGAGTTTTTTATGAAAGTGGCAACGCCGCAATTCTGAAAATATTTTAGATCGATAGAACAGGTAAGGAAATGTAAGATGTGCAAATTTCAGAAAAATCCTGCGTTGCGTTTTCCAAAAACGTCTAACCTACCACCGACCGTGAGTCACGCTGTATATCTCTCAGAATGACCCGCTCTTCAAACGATTATACGCCACTGGAGATAATGTTCCGCGAAATTATGCCACGAATATTCCAAACAAACGAGTCGTATCCATCATCCGATATTTTTTACTTTATCCTTTCCCTCCAATTATCTTCCTGTTGACATATTTTTTGCTACTGCTGATTTAATAGGGCAAAAGTAAAAGGATATGTTGGGAATTCAACGTGTGACTGATTCTTTCGGAGTCTCAAATTGTTCGTTCTTTTCAAAGAGCCCTGAACATGGGTGAGACTGGAAAAAACGGTAAAGTGAATTTTTTTAAATAAGGAGGAAGTCTAAATCGAATCTCAGAAAGTTTCTACTAAATCAATTGTCATAGAAATGTAAATAGATATTGTTTGAGGTCAAATATTCTTAATTCAGAAAATAATATTAGAATGGAAAAAACATTTTTTGAATTTCCACTTCTGCATCTTTATATTTATGACATTGTTTGAAATATATCTCTAGCGTTATAGGCATATTACTTTATGAGGACTGTGTGAGAATACTGTGCTTATCGCAGTAGGCAGTTTAGAGTTCAGTTATCTGACATATGGCCCCATATTTTGAAAATCTCGATCAAAGAAAATGTAATTTGGGTACTTCCAGTACCCCAAATGGTCAGGAGAGTTTTAAAATTTCGTGACGATTATGGTGCACTTCCATGTAATATTTCCAATATCAAAAATCAACCGTTGACGATATATTTCAGTTTTCCTTACTAGAATAAAACATGTATATCAAGTTGACGACACATTTTTTCGAAATTGGCAAAACGAATTATTTCACAATTTGCCGCTATCTATTCGCTAATTAGTTGCGAGAGAAAATATTTTTTCGTTCCTTTTTTCAAAAAATATTTTCTTTCCCAACTAATCTGCGAATAAATAGCGGCAAATTATGAAATCATTCGTTTTGCAAATTTCGAAATGTGTCTGGTCAACTTGATATACGTGAATAAAACACATATCCACCATGAAACTAACAGGGTAAAAAATATTTTCTAATCTTTTCAGAAAGTTTGCTTGAGAAAATGATTTATCAACATGTTTTTTTTCGAAGATATGAAATCAGATGGGAAAATTGATTAAATTCATGCAATGAAATAACAAATTATAAAAAACCATTCAAATTATGCAATGTAGACGTGCGGCAAATGAGAATTTGACGAAAAAAATCGTATGTGTACTTATTTACGCACGTAGAGAGTTATAATTTGTTTTTTTTAAAATTATTTCCTTAAGTTATTATTCGTTTGATTTTATATATATACATAATCCAAATATTCATTAAATTGTATTTTGAAAACCTGACCATGAATTTTATTATTTTGAATTTTAAGATTACCTACTTCAAGAAAGAAACATTTTTCCGGACTTCAGTAATTATCATTTGTATCTATTAATAATTCACTAGATTATTTGTATACCTATTACATATTGAATAATAATGTAAAAAAGGAATTTTAGTTTATGAAGTAAATAAATAATACATACCGTCAACTTACCTCAAATTCTACAAATGTACTCAAGGTAATATGTAAAAAGTTATATTTTTGAATTGTGTTCATTTATCCCGCTTACGTTTGGTCCGTTTCAAGGGTCAGTAAATGCAGAATCCACTCTCTTGGTAGATTATTGAAATTTACACAATTTTCATAGCATGTAATATTTTTGAATGAATCATTAGTTAGTGTTCATTTCATTCTTATGAGAAATAATGCACTAAAACACTTACTTGAAGAATAAATTTCATGAAAACTGACAACATTCTATTTCAAAACAAGCTGATGGTATGTTTTCTTATTCAGTATCAACAGGAACATCAAAAAATCAATTGATTCAATAATTCTCCATGACGATGGAATTTATATTGAAACATTTATTAATAATATTCAATAACCCAAGATCTTTAGTAATATATTGCAGTAACTAGTTAAGATTCCTGAGTTTACTAGTATATTGAAGCCACACTTTTTTTATGAATATTTCAGTACCTAACAATCATCACAAGGATCACAAAATAGTATTATTGTAACAAGACAACACCAAGATAAGTTTAAGACAAGACATACTATTAATGTCATGTAATTTTTTTTTAATCTTATAGTATCAGAATATACTATTTTCGTTTTGATTTCTATTAACACATTCCATCTTACACGAACACTATTGAACATAACTCCTCCACACACCCTTACCAGCATAAAGTTGCTGCACTCAATAGTATATACTTCACAGACTATTGAATATTACACTTGGTATGAGAGTAATTTCCAGAGAGAACTGAGTTTGATCGAACAAATCGCGGTCAACAACGGTTATAAGGTAAATATTATAGACTCCATTCTTTCCAAAAAACTAGAAAAGCAAGCCATGGAGCAAGTCCACCAAAATTCAAGCTGCGATAACGTCAGTAATGGGACATTGTCATATTTGGATAAGGCAACCAATAATATTGCCCGTTTTTTAAAGGAACAATGCGTAAACGTAGTTTTCAGAACGTATAATAGTCTATGTGAATTCATTGAAAACAATAAAGACAAAACTTCGGTGTCGGATAGATCAGAAGTATATAAGCAGACTTGTGGCTCTTGATCAAAACTGTGTATTGGCCAAACAAGGAAGACATTTTCCCAAAGGATTAGAGAGCATACAAGTAGTTTCGTAAATAAAAGGACGAATTTCACGTTTGCAAACCACCTTTTAGCAAAAAGATATGAGTTTAATCATGAATACGATGCATTACATTTGTAAGAGAAAAGTATGAACCTCAATCTTATAGAATGTTTAGAAATCAATAGATTCAAGAACTGAACTGATTTACTGAATGATCAATAAGAATTGAATAACCCTCATTACTAAATATTTTTTCAAATGTGGAAACTGGGACATAAGCTCAGGTAATTTAATTAATTACAAACTTAGGTAAAAATAAGGTACTTGATATGTGGGTACTTCAAAATGTAAAATTAGGTACATTAAGCATTGAATAGGTAGAATATAGTGAAGACATAATATTATAGTAAAGACTCGTCCGAAGAAGACATTGTATGGCGAAACACGTGTTGCGTTTTTGTGAAACGTGATATATATATATATATATATATATATATATATATATATATATATATATATATATATATATGATGGATGCATATTATAAAAAATATTTTTTATGTTTCACATCTACCAGGCGTCCCGTGACGTCTCATAGTTTTTTCATGATGTGGAATTGGCCGCGGTGGTAGTGCGCCCGACTCACGATCGGAAGGCCGTGGGTTCGTTTCCTGCCTCGATCAGATATTATTCCCGATATTTATCTGGTTGGAGCTGGGATGATTCTGCAACCGTGTTAGGAATCACACGTTAAAAGGTAAGACCTCGTTAGTCTTTAGCTCGCACAAGTTTCTCAACTTCTGAGAGTTGAGAGACAGCTGATTAACGGAAAAACAGATTTTAAACCGTTTTTTTTTAACAGATGTCATTGCCCTGTAAGATACTAGTTTAATAAATAGGGCAGATAAGACAGTGAGAGTTCTGGCCATACTGCAAAACTTTCATTTAGACGTACGCTTCAAAATTCCAAAGTATGGTGTTCATTCAGCTCAAAATCCTTCAAAATATAGTATCTTAGAAGTCATCGTACTGAAGACCTGAAAGCCTTACCACTCAATACACTGTCGTTAATTTGAAAATGGTGATCAGTTAAACAAAATAACTCTGGTATTATTCCCTTTAAATTTTTCAAATGAATCATATCTACGAGAAAATTATATTACTAGTACAAACATAGTGAGTTGCCGTACCGTCTACATCATTTAGTAAATAAAACTTTCTTTTGGTAATGAATCCATTCGAAACAGTTGAAAAGCTTTCGCAGTTCGTATTAACGTCGACTCAGTTTTTCGAATAATTTACGTCTCTATAGAGATAATTCGGGTTTTTCGTTTGGCAAAAAGCCAGATGAAATAGCGTACATCCCAGTAATATGTTGCTTCAAGTTCTATTATAGAATTTGGATGCAATTAGTTAAGTGCATGTTTTCCAATAATAATTTGATATTGTTTGCAAAATCGGACAAAAAAACTTCTTAGAGTCGCTATCTCGATGATGCAGCATATGGATGTCATGTGATTACTTTCACATCAAAATCGACACTATATGCGAAAAACAAATATTAAAAGCTATTTTTTGTGGAAGAAATCAGAAATATTATCGACTTTTCTGAAGATTTTTATATTACACGATCTGTAGAATATAAAAATGTAAAGGTAATTTTATACAGGTGTAGAAAGAGCAAACATTTTATTTCAGCCCGATAAGCATATCCAAAGAATATTGGACCATTTTGCAGTAACTTACTATATATAATAATATTACCCAAAATCTGCTCCCGTCTTCAAAATTGAAAAAATAAGTATTCTCTTATATAAGCCTGTTGAAGTTTGTCTATTCGGCTAACCAAATATAACCAATACATTTCTTTCCAAATATGTTGCTTCTTTAACTTAAGCAGTGTGTGGTTCATTGGCAATCATTGTCATATCTTGTTCCATTCCATTCGAAGTTTTTCATCTGATAATTTTGATCCTGCTAATTGTCTACTTCTGATGTTATGACACTGAAAATAAGTAAGTATTTTGTTTCTTCGATGTGTTATTCAGTTATAATATGAAAATGAAAGAAGTGAAAATATATTTCATGTTAAAGGTTTTATAAAAAAAAAGATGATGATGATGTGGATAAGGAAGCAATCTTCTCATTCTGTTTAGTTCATTTAGTGCCTCAGTATCACCAGGTAATATGTAATCCGCCATTTGCACCCGCGGTCATCTTGAATTTGCATCTTTTTAAAGTTTACTACTATTCTATCAAGCCTGTCATTTGATATCCATATTGAGGTAGTTGTGACACAATATGTAATCCGTCATTCTGTAGCTGCGCCCATCTTGGATTAACAATGATCAGAATTCATCAAATTGTATTGACCCATACAAACAAACAGGACAAGCGTAATAAAACCGTTTGATATGTCTCTTTTTAAGAACTTGTCATTTTATTCAGAAAAAAGTACTCCAAAAAAAAACAAAAAATCTTTGATGTCTTGCATAAATAATGATTCATTCAATATTTATAATCTACAGTTAAAAACACAATTCAAATTAATGTTCACATGTTTCGATCATTCGTTTCATTTTCAATTGCAACATTACATTTTGCCAAAATTCTGAATTGTACAAGGTGTCAATTTTATAATTTTTTTCATCCACCATCTTTTTTTTAGAATATGGAAAATCTGAATGACATCCCAATTTTGAAGAATATTTTTGACCCTCTTAAAATGAATGAATTTAAATTTTACTCGGAATTTCGAATATAAAGAGTGTTAAATGATATATCATTTCAAAAAGTGTTCACTTTACAATTGTAATTATTTTCTGACCAGACAAAAATTATTGTATTGCGTTTTTCTTCTTTAGAATTGTTGAAAAATTTGGTGGCAAGGGTCCTTTGAGTTTTTTTCTTGTTTTTTCAGTTGTAAAAAAAACTTGTACAGAAAATCTCTTAATTTGCGAAAAAAAAAATATTTGCACATATCTTTATTTTTATGACCGCTTTCGGGTTTTACCCCAGCTTTCTCACAGGCCGATCACAGAGGGTCAAACTGGATGATTACTCATGGTCATCCCTAAAAGAAACAATCTCAGGTGTACTGCAGGAAAGTATTTTAGGACCCTTGATGTTTTCTGTGTTCATTTTTGATTACCCCACTTTCTTATCAGATTGTCAAGTACATCTATACGCAGATGATATACAGTTATATTTGTCTTCTCATAACACCGATACAGAAAGTTGCGTGGCCAATATAAACATTTCTTTACTCGGAGAATCATGGACTGAAAATCAATCCAAATAAAACTTTGGCCTTATGCATAGGGTCTCAAAGACGAATAGTAGAAACTCAGTGTAACTTTCGGCTCACTATCGATAATGCAGACATTGACTGGGTAGACAGAGCTAAAAATCTTGACGTTACCATAGATGATAGCTCTTTGTCTTTCCACGAACACGTGACAAAAATTTCCCAAGTATCATTCTTCAAACTCAAATCGCTATACAAATTCAAGTATTAGTTATCAGAAGAAATAAAACTCAGGTTAGTTGAAACTCTTATTTACCCCCATATCGAGTATTGTTGTTCGGTGAATTACAATTTTTTGCCGCAATATAACAAGCAATTCAGGAAGCTGAATGTGAGGTACAGAGTCTAATATTTGATTTTTTCCTTGTTTAAGTTGCTTCAAACTGAAACACCTAGTTATTTATATAGTTTATTAGGCAGGCATTCTGACATACATATGGTCAATTTGAGAATTGCCCCTTCTTATCTGAATGAAATTTTACCACTTTCAAATCATAATATTCATCAATTTGAGAAAAAAATAAAATCACAGATGGTTACTGCTCAGTGCTAATTTAAAAAATTTAAAATTCAATGTATGGTTGTGCAATAAAATTGTTAAATTGACTAAAATAATGTTAAGAATATTGAGAGTTACTAGCAACTATATGTTCTATTATTTTTTTTCTTCTCTATCATTGTTATGATAGTAAAAAAGTATTTTTATAATTATTTTTCACTCACTGCATAATTTTCCAGGGGTGAAAGATAGCCTTTGGCTAACCCTTTTCGTTTTATTTACAAATTCATTTTTCATGCATAATAAACGATATTATTTTATTTTTTTTTACCGTAGTGTGCACTGGTCAGGCCCTATCCCCCGAAGCCTCGATACATTCGGGAGAGCGCGCCAGCATAATCAACCAATGACCACTCCCCACACCGTGGGGTAAGTGATCATTGAGTCCAAGAATCATGTGCCCTGAGCAAACGCAGTGAGCCAAGAATGACAGCCTTCTGCATCTGTGCGGCTAAGATTTCTGCCTTAGTGCGGCAAGCCGGTATGATTTTTAGATTCGAGAGTAGAGAAGACATCATTCCACCAAGGACTCCTACAATCAGAACGACCATCTTGACAAAGTGATCTGGATAGAGTCTGCGGAATTCGAAGAGAAAATCTCGATATTTTATCCGTTTTTACTCCTCTTTTCTGACGATATTCGTCTCGCCAGGAGCTGAAAACTCCACGACAAATATCGTTTTGGTCTGGTGGTCGAGAAGGACTACATCATGCTTATTAGCTTTTATGAGCCTGAGGGTGGGGAACGAATAGTTCCAATAAATTCGGCACTTCTCGTTCCCCACAACGGATTCAATATCCCCGGAGCGTAGGGCAACACCGGTGTCTCGTCAATACCGTAAGAGTGTCGTAGATGGTAATATAGCACTCTTAGGGCCGCGTTATGTCGATGGATATAGGCCGAGACCGCATATGGTGGACATGCTGATAGCAAGTGCATTAGGGTCTCAGGCGCTTCGCGGCAGGCCCTGCACCTTGTGTCTGGAACCTCTATACCCATCACGCGACTGCGGTAGACTAAGAAGAAAAGCGAACGTCAGGCGCTTTGATAAGCCAAGGTCTTCAATGTTATTGAAGAAGACCCCATGCATTGGCTTATCCCTGTGTCTCCGCAGAAGTAAGGTGATCTCTGCGGCTTTTATCTGAGCTTTTTGCTGAACGGGTTCCAACTCGGTGACAGAGTTGTAGTCACCTCGTTCAGAGTCGCAAACTATACCGAGTTCATCAGCTGCTCGAGCAGCTGCCCTAAGGAGAAATGCTCCAATTCCTGCTCTCTCATGGTCACGGACCATGCAGAGAAGGGGATCCGAACTCCTGACGACTTTACAGGCTGTATCCAGTACCATTCTGTCATGTAGACACTCCAAACTCAAAAGTCCACGACCTCCCTGTTGTCGGGAGAAGTACAACCGTGGAACGGACGATTTGGGATGCAAACTCCTATAGAGATGCATCATTTTTCGAGTCCTTACGTCGAGTTGATACAGCTCCTCCCGAGTCCACTTCACAACTCCAAACGAGTAGAGTAAGATTGGAACGGCAAGCATATTTGTTGCAGCTACTTTGTTCTTCCCCGACAGTTCCGATGACCAGATCTGTCGAAGTTTGTGCTGATACTTGCCGCGGAGAGAGTTTTTCACTGCAGTTACCTCTTGTGAGTGGCGTTGTTTCACCCCGAGGTAAGTATACGTCTCTCCGGCATCCAGATGGTGTAGGATGCTTCCATCTACGAGCTGCACATCCTCTCCGTAGTCCCCTCATCGTCCTCTTTTGAGATGAACCATTGCACATTTGTCTATCCCGAATTTCATACCGATAGCATGCGTGTACTCTTCCACCACCCTCAAGGACTGATGGAGATCCTTCTCTCCAGAGGCATAAAGTTTAAGATCATTCATATAAAACAGATGGGTGACCTTGTACCTCCGGTTTCCGGGGGTGCCACAGTTATACCCTCGAGTCATTCTGAGCGCAACGGATAATGGCTATAGTGAGATGCAGAATAGAAGGGGGCTGAGGGAATCACCCTGAAATACACCCCTTCTGAAAGTGACCCACCCTGTTTGAACTCTCGCTTGACCAGATGTTATGGTGAAGCGAGTTCGCCAAAGTGGTGTCACTTGTTCAATGCATCTCACTATGTTGTCGGGTACCGCAAGGCATCTGAGCAAATGCAAGATGAGCTCATGCGAAATTGTATCAAATGCCTTACGGTAATCGATCCAGGCCATAGAGAGGTTACGCTTATATTGTATCGAGTCCTGCGTTACACATCTATCGATGAGCAGGTTCTCTTTATATCCAGCGACTCCTCTCTTCGACCCTCTCTGCTCATATATCCGTTCGAACACTCAGTCAACTGCGTTGAGTATTCGTGTGTATAAGATGCTTGTAAACAACTTATAACACGAATTCAAGTATGTTATCGGTCTGTAATTCTTAGGAATCGACAAATCTCCGCTTTTGGGGATAAGAACGGTCCGCCCCTCGACAAACCAATCCGGAATCGACTGCTCTCCATCGAGCCATGAGTTGAAAACTCTGGCCAGATGGCGGTGGGTACTTGGTAGTTTTTTCCACCAATAAGTGTTCAGCCCATCTGGGCCTGGAGCAGCAAAGTTCTTGGAACCAACGAGGGCCCTTCGAACGTCATCTGGGGTTATCGGGTTGCGCAGTTCATTGGGCTCAGGCTGTCGAAGCTCTCTGTTGAAAGCTTCGAACTGCGCTAGGGCTGGAGTGTCTGAGTTGAATGGCTGCGGGTGTTCATAGATATCCTTCCAGAAGGATTCCACCTGATCAGCGGTCGGCGGATTATCCACAACACGTGGAGGCTCTTGGAATAAGCGAGAAGGTTTCTCGCGGAACCTAAGGTTTTTCGCGATACTTCTCGCTCGCCTCACTAGTGACTTCTTATCAGCCACTAGCATTCGTATCCTATCAAGGCAGTGCTGTTTGGTGGTCAGCAGCACGCCTTGGATTAAAGTGTGATGGATACGTCGTACATTGGCGGCTATTCGCCGCACTGCGGGCGTGAAATGCCTGTTGGCTGCCCTGTAATCCATCACACATTGGATACGAGACGCGTGTTGTCTCGCCGACGTGATTTTAGCCTTCATCTTGTGTACACGCCGTTCAATCTTCCGAACCGCAAGGCCGGGATTTCGTCCTTCCGATTCGGAAAGCGATTGGACGACGTTATACAAGGCGGTGTTGATTTGCCAGATGTCAGCCTCTTCTGTTAGAACACTATGAACCTCCGCATCCAAACGAGCCATTTCTTGTGGCTTCAGGGGCTTAATTCTGTGGAGCGCCCTGCGTGTTCTGATTGTCGTCTCCATTGGTGGCATGGCGCGAGTCTCCTCTCCAGCCGTGCCAACGGGTGGTAGAACTGCCACTTCTACCACTTCGTTAGCAGGCTGGGAAGGAGCTATATAGCCCTGCCGCCGAAGATAGGATACGTAATCCCTAAGGTTTTGGGCGGAAAAGGCGGCATGCTCCGGATGTGTTTCACACCACAGAGCATGCAATCTCGCCATGTACCCTCTTCGCGCGGGCTCACTACTCTCGTAGCAATGCATAAGGCTATCTCTTAGCTCATGCGTCCACTCAAAACGTCCGTTTTCATTGCCAGGGTTGTCATCAGTAGGCAAATCAGCGTTTTGGGCCCCACCACCTTACCTCTGACCCCGCCGAGCGGGTCGATTGTGGGGGCCCCTTCCTTGATTATTGGGAACCAAGTGTTGGGTCCACCGGGTGGTTAGCCCTGTGGACACACGGCCGGCACCGGAGGGAGAATAGAGTTCTCTTTCCTGGGTGCGCCTGGGCTGCCGGTCCGGTTTTGCACCAGTTGCTCGGGTAAGTGGTGTCGCAACTCACCAAAGGCCAAGGGTGTTAGTGGCCATCCCTGCTCATTATTATTATTATTATTATTATTATTATTATCATCATCAAGTATGAAACTGACATGTGAAATCTGGAAACTATGTTATATAGGAAGTTTTTAGGTAGGCTAGAAGGCGAGGTAGTTAAATGAAGATGGATGCAAACTAGAAAATTCAACACTGACGATTATGGGGGTTGTCAAACTTATACATTCAAGAGTGAAGACATACATAAATCGAGTTGCTCGTTTAGGGGTATATATCAGGGGTTTTTAATCAAATTATTAATTTCCATGGCTTCCAACAAATTCATTTTCTTCCATTTATTACATATGTGTAGGATTTTGAGGTTATCTTTACTCATCTTGTGTTTTGATTCTTCTAGATGATCATTCATACATTATCGATTTTTTGTTCAAACAGACGTATTCACGGAGCCCTACGTCAAAATTTCGATCTTGATTGCAGTATTGTAAAAATATTTTGGGAGACCCTATATACTTAATCCGATTCGTATTATCTTTCGGAAATGATAATGTCCGTCACGCACCGACCGAAATAGTTTAATGCAAGATAAATACCATAGCTTTCCGTCTTTGCTAGTAAATTAACCCATCAAAATGAAGTGAAGTGAACCGTTCCGTCTCCAGTCATAGCCCACTAAGATCACTTCGTATGTCTACTTAGATCAAAGCATGCTTCAGAGAGCAGAGACGTCTTGAGGACATCTCAAACGGTCGTTTTGCTTTTGTTTATTACCACACACATATGCACAGCTGTTTTCGGGGATGTTTTAGTAGACATTTCGCTTGTTTTTTGTGAATAGTCGTAGTCAAAATACACTTTCGCTCGAATAACGGTTTGTTTATTAATTTACTGTTAAGCATCTATTGCATTCACCCATCTGAGACCGAGATGACAGATTTGTAGCATCAGTAGTTTTTATCAACATCAAACTTATAGTTATTGGTTACTCCGCCGCGTCAGTAAAAAGCGAAACCAATCATATTTTATGAATTACGAAACACTGAAAAGAACTGATAGATATTTTGAAAATTTGCTTTCATGAATTCTGTACATACATAATTTACATTTTGTAAGAATTTTTCCTATTTATAGCAAACCAGTGACTCAAACCGGTTCCGCATAGGTAGCAGAACACACAGTGCATTTTTTTAATGTCCCCTCCCCTTTTATTTTTTGAACGGGTCAACTCAAAAAATTGAAATTTGGAATAATTAAATCAATGCATGAATACTTAATTTTGAAGTGAAATTGACAGATGAAACTTACAAGATGGGGACTGGGCGCCATCTGGGAAAAAAATTAATGGAAAGGAGGTCCTGTCACACATCTTTTTGAAGCTCCTGGCAAATGCTTCACAACCCCAGAATATAACGTCAATATCTTCAACTACTACAAAATGGCGGAACTTTCAATAATTGCCTGAATACATTGACATATAACTACATAATATGAAGTAATAAGCTTGGAGTCAGTTCAGAAGTTGTTTGAAATGGTTGCCTTGAACTTCTTTACATATGAAGAGCCTATCCGATATTTCACGCCGAACATTTTCGAACACAGTAACGTCAATATCTCTACAAAAATTTATTATT
Source organism: Leptinotarsa decemlineata (assembly GCF_025532065.1). Classification (NCBI taxonomy): domain Eukaryota; kingdom Metazoa; phylum Arthropoda; class Insecta; order Coleoptera; family Chrysomelidae; genus Leptinotarsa; species Leptinotarsa decemlineata. The sequence goes on along the minus strand of NW_027412549.1, from coordinate 3,464,556 downwards.
CTCTGCCGTATATCCAATATTGAAGCAGGTTCAGTTTCGTACAGCTTTTGATTCAAATAGTACCATAAAAAGAAGTCCATAGGTGTCAAATGTGGCGAGCGGGCTGGCCATTCTGTAAGACCGCGACGGCCAATCCAATGATCGGGAGAAGTAGTATCCAAATAGTTTATTACTTCTCTGGAGTGATGTGCTGGTGCTCCATCTTGTTGGAATACAATATCCATATCGAATTCATTAGGATTCGCTTCAACTATTCCAGTGATGAGAGGGTCAACAGTAGTTTCCAGCATATCCAAATACGGTTCCCCTATCAAATTTTGATCAATAAATAGAGTTCCTACAATATGGTTTTCAAATATTCCTGCCCGAAAATTATTTTTCTCTGGATATTGGGTATGTGTTTTCGGGAAAACGTGAGGGTTGGTGTCACTCCAATAACGGCATTGCCGTTTTAAAAAAATGTAAATTCGTCACTGAAACAATTATTGTGGAGATAGGTAGGATGCGCCTTGCAATGGTTTCTGTCATGATTTCGCAGAATCCTGTTCTTCGATCAGGGTCATCTTCAGTTAATTGGTGTACCATTTTAATTTTGTATGGATAATACCTATTCCTCTTTAAAAGTTTCCACACAGTGAAGGGAGACACCTCACAAACATTCGCGACGGAATAAGTGGATTGTTCAGGATTTACTACCATCTCACCAATTATTTATTGCACTTGCAGTTCTTCCGGAATGGACGGATGACCTGAGGACTTTTTGTTATGTACACTACCAGTAGTTTTGAATTTGGATACAAGTTTCCTCAAATATGTTCTACAGATAGGACGATTCGGAAAACTTTCATTGAAAATACTTTCAGTCTCGTGACAGTTACGCGTCGCACCGTAAATAGACGAGAATTGACCATTTTAAAGATTGTTGACGTGGTATTTTCCTACTAGTAAAATCGAAAACTAAATGAGAGTATTCTAACTGAATAAAGCTGTGCATTGTCATACTGACATTTTTTGTCTTTTTTATAAACAGAAAATAACTTAACAAACCTTATCGAGTTGTTGGAATTGCCATGAGGCAGATAAAAAGGAATATTTCTAGAAATATCAATGATAATGTGTTTGTCATCAGGAAATTATTAAATGTTTCGCCATTTTGTAGTAGGTGAAAATGTTAACTTCATATTCTATTATTGTCAAGTATTCGTCAGGAGCTTCAAAATGATGTATCACAAGACCCCCCTTTTCATTTGATTTTTTTCCTCAAATATAGCCCAGCCGCCATCTTAAAAGTTTCATCTGTCAATTTCATTTCAAAATTAGGTATTCATGCATTAATTCCATTATTCCAAATTTCAATTTTTTTAGTTAACCTGTTCAAAAAATTAAAGGGGGGGACATTAAAGAAATGCACTGTTTATGCATATTTTTTTATTACTGAAACAAAAGTGTGTTCACAAACAGGAATCAATTTCGAAATAAGTCGATACATTTGTGCTTTAAAGCGACACAAAACAAAAATATGACTTCAACCTTCCAAATGACCCATACGTAAAACTGAACTAACGCAATCGCGTACAACCTTTCTTCATCACGCATTCATGTCGGTTTGTGTGGCCGCTTGAATTTATTTGGTAGCTCGATAGATTTGATTTTGCGATAACTTCTAAGATATCATTTCAAATTGCATGGTATATTTAAGGTAAATAACTATTCAATTTGATGAGTAATGATTTCATATTAGTCTAAGTAGCCTTTCAGTTGTCAAATAAAACTATCCAGTAAAAAAGTCGAGTACCAATATGGCGGTTATATAGGTTAATACCAAGTGTTTCGGAAGATATAACCATATCTTCCGAAACACTACAGTGTAAACTATGAAAAGTAAATTTCAGAATGAAATGAATTTGAGAAGTCGAAATTGAAAACTAGCACATCAATCAAGTTGGCGTCTTCAGAATAAGATATAGAGTTTTTTCTTATGGTGATTGGAAAAATGCTTGTTTTGGATTCGTTCCAGAAATTTCAGTTCCACCATTTATTCGACACAAATTATTATATCTTCAAATGATCAACACGTTCCGTAATGTGAAAATGTAATTTAGTAATGACACTTTGATGACTTCAACGTAACGTACGTGTGATTGGACGTACAGAATAACATAAACATCATAGATTCTCAATCTGCAAAAGTTTCTACATCGTCAGCTGTGTATATTTGGGATCGATAGTACACGGAAAAAAAAGATTTGTTACTTCAAAGAAATTTATTAAGTCTAATTTATTTCATCACTTTGATTAAATATCATTCATTCCAAACGACGTGTGTATTGTATAGATTAGATGATAATTTTGCGGAGACAAAATGAAATTCTCATTTTAATTTCTCTAATATTTCAATTCGAAAGGTCTTTTACTTAGTCAAATGAATTGTGGATCATTTCAAGAATAACATTTATTGAGTTCTCAAAATAATTCGGTTGAGTCAAACAATATAATTTCATCAAATCAAAAGTACGTCTGTTGAATGAAAACTTTCCAATTCAGTTTAACACTATGTGGTGCTGTTTTGCCACTAATATATAATTGAATCAACTGAATATTTATTTTCACTTCAACAATACATATCAATACCTTTAACTAATTCTGGAAATAATTTCAAGATTATGAATAATTTCATTTCGAAATTTTTATTATTTGTTGGTTTGAAAAATTGAATTGTTTCCTTTAAAGAAATGATATAGTTGAAATACTTCTAAGGAATAGAGTGCTGGTCGACACCATTTGCATTTTCGCAAGAACCATGAACTAATCACGAATGAAATAAGGATTAACAATGTGTTTTGTGTTTTTCAAGGAAATGACGAAAAGGTTTACAGTTTCTTTTTGATTATACGTGGATTGAAGTTTTTCAGTGTTTTCACAGGTATGTTGATAATATACTTTCTTTCATTCTATATTTTAAAATAATTATGAATAGCATGTATTGGATAAACCGACATCATTTTTTTCAAGCACGTGCCCATACATTTTTCTCGACAGCTTGAAGTTCTTATGTAATGACTGAAAGAAAGCTTCCATGTTTTCAATTCTGTTTTTAAGAAAGTAGAAGTTGTCGAGTGAAATGATTATCATTGAGAGGTAGGTAGGTATGCATACACAGGGTACCTAGTTGACCTTTGATCTTTGGATACGAAGGAATTGGACATTTTCAGAGTGAATACAATTACCACAGAAATAGGTATAGGTATACAATGTCGGCGAAGAGCTGTACCTTTATTTCGAATTGTAAATTTCTTACATCATAAATAATTGAATGGTGCCATAAACAATGATTTCATTTTCATCATGATAGTATATACTGAATCCTTAAAGAAACCTCTTTTTAAGATTTTTCTTTCAAAGAACATTGTGAAATAGTCAGTTTTCTCTTGTATTACTTTATTAAAATCAGTAATACCGAAAAAGGAAAGTTATTTGTAACATATTTACAGAAATGATGACATCCAACAAAACCGCACGAACTCAAAACATGCAATATAATCTCTTATTTTTAGACATGAAGGAATTTCTTAATAACTTGGGATTAAATGACCTAATTGGCATTTTCAAAGGTAAAAAAATACATATATTATTTATCTCCTAATAATATACTTAAAACACATACTTTTCAGACAGAAAATGATGGAACCTTAGACATAGCTAAAAGGCTCACTGATGAAGAAATGAAAGAAATGACTCCCCCAATTGGCAAAAGAAAAATATTCAATCAAGAAAGCAATTGATGGAATAAATTAATAATCATATATAACAGAGGTATGTCTTTCATTCATAACTTTAATAATAAATATGTATACCATTACAATTAAAAACATATTCAGTTTTCTCAAATAACTATATATTTTTGCGATTTGCTGTAGATATTTATTATTATTCAGGTCTATACCTAAGTAATTAAATGCTAGAATTCTTATATTTAATAGATTTGAAGGCCTGAAAGTTATGATTGGAGACCTAGGTAAATTTTGTCATCACAGTCATATTTCTAATCAAATTTTTCTGTGATGAAGTACGTCATTGTTTTTTTCCTATTATCAAAAAATAAGGGTATCTCCTTTTGTTGAATTGGATGTGTACAAAAAAAAATAATTATATTTTTATATTTCTATTGGATAATATCTAAGCTAGTTAGTAGAAATTGATTCAATATTATTATTGCGAAAATGTAGACTATCACTAATCTCTGTTCTCTTTCATTTTAGATCATTACTTCAGTGAAAGGTTTCGAAATCAACTCTAATTGTTTTTTAGTAGATATCACCAATAATAATAATAAATAATGAAATATGTTAATGTTTTATATTAGGATTAACCATTTGTGAAAAATTTATATTTTCATTTAAATATTTGTAGAAGTCTATTATAATTTATTATTTGCTTGAATAAATTTGGTACTAAAATTTCTCGATTTTTATTTATATTTTGCTCATTCTCACGTTGAACAATTTTCCATGGCATTTACATAATCAGTGTTGAATATGAAATATGAAATATGAATATGAAATATATCTACGTAAGTAGATCAATAATCCAGTTAAGAAAATGATACAAAGTGTATTTAATGTATTGAGAAATCGGGTTGTTGAACAAACTATAATATATTCTCAGAATTATTCAATAACTTGATCTATTTTGATTGGAGATTCATGTAAATTCAATCACTAACTCTGTATTTATGATTCTGCCGAAAAGTAATTTTCTCAATATACTAAAAGTATACGTAATGCTTTTTATCTACAAACTTAAAAAACATATTGAAGTTTTGGAGAAGAGAAAATTAATTTTCAGTAGAACTGAAAATTACTACCAACGAGATGCTGGTACTCAGCTTAGTATAATAATTGGTTAATTGAATCCAATAACCAAATTCAAACAAGTGGGAAGGATTTTGATTTGTAACTTTATTTCATTTGGTATATCATTATTCATACTTATTTTGAACTTTCGAAATGCTTTACTCTATCAGAAAGATACTCACAATGAGGTATAAACATTGTTCGTTCAACTACTATTCATTATTTGTTCAACAAAATCATTACTTTAGTGGAAATTTTCCCATTATCAAAACAAGCAAAGTTCTCCATAATCCTGCAGATATATTATGTTTCTTCAACATAACTTTTACTCAAATAGAAAATACATTTGATTATTTCAATCAGATCCACTATTTCACCCATCTTTAAATTTTGTTTGTTCAATAGAATATTCGAATAATTCTAAATCATTCTCGATATCAATTAGACAAAATATTACTTGAATTCAATTCTTCTTTGAATTGAAATAACTAATGGATGCGATTGTTTCAATGAATATTTGTTTGATACAGTGAACATATGCTTGAAGAAATAGTTAGGAGTCAAGAATTCTTTTTACTTGCATCAACAAAATATTTTGTCGTGCATATATGACACTTTTATTTCTTTGAATGAATTGAATTTTATTTCATTCAACAAATCTTTTTTTTTCCGTGTACCGTTATAACATCACACCATGTAATCTGTAAAATAACATAACTATTCATTTGAAAGAATGAGAGTGAAATATTTCTGAATATTGAAACCTCTCGTATCTCAGTCAGGGTACTTTTCAAAAATAAAAAACGTAATCATAGAAAATCTTTTTCTAGGAAGAATAAGTAGGTATATTTTCATGCAAATCTAAATTTTTGAAAAGAGATCTTCACGGGGATATCGAATGTAAAATGTAATATAGATTATTTGTCCGTTGGAAAAATCAAATGATTTTTTTTGTATAAACTTGGAGAAGTAGAAAGTCAAATCCTTTCTTTTTCAAAATTGATATGCCCCCTCTCAATTTGAACGAGCGATTAAATCAAATGAGCGAATGAATGTCATTACGTACTGTCATTAGAGACATGAGTGAATTAAATTCATTCGTAGCATAAGATCTTAATTTCATGAATGAAATGAGTTCTTCATCTTGAAATGTTATGCAAATTGGTGCTGAAGAGGCAATGAGGCCAAAATATCGATGTCCAATATTGAGGATGACAGCGAAATATGTTTCTTCCATATTCTATATTGTGTAGCAATTTTGTGAATGATATCTGATTCAATTCCAAGGTTTTGAAAAGCAGCCTTTGCAATTCTAGCGACAAGATTGTGCCAAGACATATTGGTGTCCATTTAACCCCCAACAAACTTATCGAAGCGGAAAGTGGAATCGTCTGTCCAGACATTATTATATTCGGTTCGGAGACATTCATCTTTCTGGAGAAAACCGATGCTTATATTTTCGTAGCATTGGGTTATTTACACCCCAATTCGAAATCACTTCTAGATAATGTATTCCAAAAACACTTTATTGTGAGATTTTCACTAAATTGGTGAAAATCTCACAATAAAGTGTTTTTGGAATACATTAGTTATGGATTTTCATCAAGTATCGGCCGATTCCATCATATAACTTCTAGATAAAGCATTAATTCACCCAGTATTACAACAGAATTGGTCAAATTATAATTCGATAATGGAAAACACAGACTTTTTTAATGAGTATGAAATGAAAATTGGGACGGTTGAGCAGATCCATTTTTTTGGCAGTATTTCTGAAATGAATTCTGAACAATTCGGCATACACCCATAAAATCTTATATTCTACAAGGGTAGTTTTCTGACAGAATATGAATAAGGAAAACAATTCATGTAATTTTATTAAAAAACCTACACTTCTATTAGTTTTTCTGTTATTGGGGAATATTTTGAGAAATCCCAATGTACTGATTTTCAAAACTTTCATAGGAAAAATATTTTAAGTAGATTTTGAGTCCATCACGGGCAACAGACATATAGAAAGATAGATACGAACATGATGGAAGGATTAATGCATACATTTATAATAGTGAATTGTTAACATTTTCTTCATATCCTGACTAAATACCTGGGTTTTTATAATTCACACAAGTAATTCAGTATTTCAGGAAATTCAACTCATTATCTGACAACTTTCACGATATGAATCGTATTATTTTAATTCCAAAAACGAATCACTCAATTTTTTTCTAATGCGTTTGATGTCCACGCCATGTATGTCTCAACCAGCACGAATATTCAGCCCAACATTCATTTCCCTAACGAGAATTCCGATTCCGCTTTTATCATTCCGACCGTACCGCTGTTCTGCTTTGTGATCAATGAAAACGTTTTCGTGTAACAACGATCACGTTTGTGACCTACTTTTCAGCCAAATTCAGCAGTGTTGTTGAAGAATAATTCGGTAATAATCAACCGCAGAAGAAGAAAAAGATAAGTCACATTACTGCTTTCGAGTCAGTATCCAGGGAAATTTATCGAGCACGAAGAGTACGTAAATCACAGGTTATCACAAAGTGTTTTAGCCTTCAAGAGCACTGTAGCTAAGGGTAAATTTTGTGTGATTCAAGGTCCTAATACTGGTCTCTTTCCAAAACCAGTATTGTATAAATGGCGCTAACCCGAACACTGTTATTATCATAAATGGTTTGAAGGCCGGCTCGATTTTTTATTAGTTTGAATTGTTGCCGACCTCTGAAGAATAGGATATAGAGGTGAATGGACGAATATGTTGGGTATGCAAACCGGTGAACGTAATTCTGGGTGGCCATTTTATCAGGGGTTTTGCATAACTATTTGACCCAGTTTAGCATCAGATACGGAGATGTTTATATACTACCCTATAATGTGGTAATACATTTTTTTATTCAATAGGCCAACGGAAATCACGAAATGAATTGAAATGCTCACAAGAGAGAAGAAGTTCTAATGGCAAGACAAGTTGCAACTGTTCAGAAGAAGATTGTATATATCGTTACGTTTTTCCCGTGTGTTCAAGAATAATTGACTACACTGTACAATAATCAAACCCAACTTTATTTAACTATTGATACAACCAAACACTAACAGTTTCCGCTAAATTTGACTTGACTTTTCCTGATATACGAGTAGGTAGAGTTTATATATGTTAATTGAAGTAACTAGAAGCCGATACGGAATACGCTGGAAGTCTATCGAAAGGACGCAAAAACTGAGAACAACCGCAAAACGCCAGTCGATCTTGGCCATGTCACAATTTATTTACGATGGCCAGCGGCAGTCGGCGTTATTTTTATTAGGAGATGTCTCACAACGATATTGTCAAAAGCCAAATTGTTAAAAAACACTAATTTCTGAAATTCGTAGCTTCAGTGTACCGCACTGTAATGGACGATCTAGTAAAAGTTTCACTAGTTCGGACTTTCATTGTCTAATATATAAAATGATTTGAAATCCCTGAAACAACTAAAAAAGAAGAATTAAACATAAGTAGCTGTAAATAACAATTATATTAAACCAAAAAACCTGAAATGAAATAATAGTCAAATAAAATACAAGTAGAAATGAAACAATTGAACAAAAAAATAAAAATGAAGAAAAACAAAATGAAGATAAAAATAAAAAAGAGATTTCAAGCCAAGTTAGTTTACGACGTTTTGATTGTTAGCATCCACAATCGTCTTCGGGTGATGACTGGACTGATTCCTTCGAGAGATGACTATTTATGGGTCGTTCGAGTACTTTCACTTATCCCCACTTTCCATGTTTTCCGCATCACTGGTTCAGTGTGAGATGAACGTTTGGCGGGAGTTGGCAATCTTTTGCTTGATGATGGGTTTCCATATGGTGTGTATTTCTACGCTGGCTTGGCTGAATACGTTGTTGGACAACATGTATGCGGCTTCTTTGAATTTTATCCTGAACCAATGTTCCTCTCTGTGTAAGATCTCAGCTTGGGACCACTCGATGTTGTGTTGATGGGTCCAAACATTGTTTGCTATTCCTGATATTCTGGTTTCATCTCGCTGTCTGTGTTTCTTGTGCTCGGCAACGCGAACATTCAAAGACCTCTTGGTTACACCAATATAGGATTTTCCGTACTCACAGGGTATCCGGTAAATGCAATTCTTGGAATCGAAGTTCGCGTTTGGTGGCCCGATTTTCGTGAGGCTGCTACGGATAGTGTTACCGGATCTGAAGCAGGTTCTGATGTTGTACTTTGAACCAATTCTGCTTAGCCTCTTCAATAATCCTCTGATGTACGGAAGTGCAAGCACTGGTTGTGACGGCTTCTCTTCCTTGCTAGGCTCCTGCTGTCTTTTAGCCAAAATCTTTTCTACCATCGCTTTGGAGTAGCCATTCCATTAAAGGTCATTTTTGATGATGTCTAGTTCCTTCTCGAGACCTTCCTTCGTGTTACAGAGCCCGAAAGCACGGTCTAATAGAGTCTTGATAATTTCTCTTTTAGTTGATTGATGGTGGTTGGATTCGTTGTGGATTTGATGTTGATGTGTTTCAGGAAGGCGTCTAGTTCAGTATTCCCATGGTTCCATATTATGAAGCTGTCGTCAACATATCTCAACCAGACTCGAGGTTTCTTGTGGGCTTCTTCAATGGCCAGAGTTTCAAACCACTTGGCTATGACTGGTGAAACTGGCGATTCTATTGGCAGTACCTCATCTTGTGTAAAGAATTCGTCCTTCAATTGGAAATAACAGTTTAGTACACATTATCCTAGTAATTCCATAATTACTTCTATAGGTAGATTCGTTCTCTCTTTCAGGTGCCCGTCTTCGGATAGCTTTCTCTGTATGATTTGGAGTGCTTCTTTGACCAGAACGTTGGTGTAAAGGCTTTCCATGTCGAAACTAATTAGTTGATCTTCCTAGTAGTTCAAAAAAATGCCTTGAATTCTTCACCTTGATGTTTTTCCTTGTAATGGTTGTATTATAAGAAGTGAAAATCTAGACAAGTTTTGAGTAGCCGAATCTCTGGAGCCTATGATCGGTCTAAGCGGAACGTCCTTCTTGTGGACTTTGGGTAGTCCATACAAGTGAGGAGGCTCACTGTGGTGCGGTGTTAGCGATGACCTTTCCTTGTCGAAAAATAGACATGGTATTTTTTCAAAATTTGGTACAACTTCCTTTCTATTGATGCAGTAGGGTCACGTACGATCTTTGTTTATCGTCTCTTCTGAAGAACCGCTTCGATCTTCTGTTCGTAGAGAACATTATTCATCACCAAGGTAGCGTTTCCATTATCTGCAAGTAGGATCTTGATGGTGTTTTATCCACGTAGGTCTTTCAGAGCTCTTCGTTCTTCAATGCTAATGTTAAGATGTTGGAATTGGTTCTCGATCCAGCTGTTCTCTGATTTTCCATCTGAATTCTTCTGCCTCGGTCTGGTCAACAAGGGAACTGGTGGATTCCACTTTTTTGCTCAATATAATTGTTATTTATAGCTACTTATTTTCAATTCTTCTTTTTTAGTAGTTTCGGGGATTTCAAATCATTTCATATATTAGACAATGGAAGTCCGAACTAGTGAAATTATGAAACATTGTCAATCACCTAAGTTGAAGTTCATTTACCTAAAAATAGTTATAATATTCGGCAATTAGCAATAATGCAATACTGCTGATTGGCAATATTAGACTTCGACCTAAAATCGGGAAAAAGAACAGATCCATCACCCCTGAAAATGTACCTTCAGTAAGTGTTTCTTTTGATTTGTATTATTGGCTTGTTAGATTATATTTTTGAAAAATACGTAACATTGTTGAGGGATATGTTGTACCTTCATTTCAATAAACTTTGGTATTTTCTATCTATGATTACCATTTCTGAATAAATCTTACCATCTGAGTTAACCCCCAACTCGCGAGCCATTTGCGCCGCGACATTATAATCATTATGGAAAAAGTGTAGTGGCACAGGGAGGGTTCTATCCTTATTTCCAGAGAACTTTGTAATGAACAAATAACTTTATCTTCTGGATCATAATATTTATAAATCACTGAGGCATCACATGCAACATACCCCAGCAATAAGTGTTGAATCGTGGAAGAAGGGATAAACATGAATTCATCCAAAACCACAGTAACAATCACAAAAAGGTTGCGAAGATAGATGAGTAAATTCTCAAATGATGTGGGACGTTGCAAATCTTCGATTGATACTAGATTCCAGGCTTACCTAGAACCAAAATTGGACAAGATGAGAAAGGTAGAGGTAGCACTAATGTTGACACCTAAGAAAAGGTATGGTACACAAAACCAGACATAGCTATATAAAATGGTGGTAAAACCCATAATTACATATTATGTATCTCAATTTTTGGGGCTAATGATGAAACAAGCTACGGCTATTGACAAACTAGGTAACAACAATCGGTCGTTAGCCGGTCGGTTCAACGTGGGTGATTTGTTAACTCACTCAGTCGACCCCGTGTTGGTCGGTGGTTCAAGCCGCAGGCTGAACGATCGATTTTCACTTGCTTTCATCCAACACGTGTTAGAAATCATACGTTGGAAGGTAATACTTCGTTATTCCTCAACTCGCACAAGTACATGTACAAACTGTTACTGGAAAGGATTGTGGAAGTGAATATTGAAAACTAGGAGCAACAAAGCAAAGAGCTCAAGAAAAATTAGCATATTCCGGAGAAGAAATAAATGAATAAGTCTGATTCCAATCCACAAAAAATAGTTTTGTGCCATCAATATTTCACTAACACTTCATTCAATTGAAATAGAATGATGTCATCTTCAATTCCAGGCCGTGATTCCGACATGTACACTATCTCAACTCAATTGTAACTGTTGCCCACGGATCCTTGGGTAATTGAATATCCTTCAATCGATCTTCGTTCGTGGCGCGCCACTGTCAAGGATACGATTAATATTTTCATTCGCGAAGTCAGGATGGCACATCCTTTGTTGTACTGAAATTGATAAAGTACTTTTTGTCTCCCTTGAATTATGATTAATGGAGGTTTGCTCCGCGGTCGATTAATTCTCGATTTTGCATTTAACTAAATTGCTAAAAAATAAAAATGAAAAAGATTAACGTCTTCTACCTCAATTTCCTCAGTTGATGAATCAATGCGGAAGTGATTTAATGACAAGTCTAACCTTGAATAACGGTTATACGTGTAAAATCTCTGTGGGGCAGTTCAAAGCAAGTCAAAGGTATTTGTGATCCATTTCACTTCATCATTTCCGAAACGATTATGTTAACACGAGAGAGTTTTGAATTAAAATAATTTTGATTTCTATATTTCACTAGAAAATGAGATTTGAAAGTGAGATAAGAAAAAAGTTACCAACTTTGAATCAGTAGTATGAGTCTCAAATGTATGTGCCAAAAATTATATATCTGTTTGAAAAATCTGTTTAAAATCTGTTTTTCCGTTAATCAGCTGTCGCCCCCATACGAACGACAACTCTCAGAAGTTGAGAAACTTGTGCAAGCTAAGGACTAACGAGGTCTTACTTTTTAACGTGTGATTCCTAACACGGTTGCAGAATCATTCCAGCTTCAACCAGATAAATTCTCTCGAGAAAAATATCTGGTCGAGGCGGGAATCGAACCCACGGTCTTCCGATCGTGAGTCGGAATTCAGTAAATCAAAATAAAAAAGATTCCTGTATGGAAAAAATGTTGCTTGAACAACTTGCAAAATATCTTCGGCAAGTTTTCATACCTCAGTTTGGAAAATAAATACAGAAAATGTGAAAAACTTCCGAAGCAGAAAAGGATACGAGTAATCAGAAGAAAATGAACTCTCCACAAAGTTGTGAAGATCATACTCAGGAGTTACTTTCAAAAAAAAAACTGGAAGAAAAAGCCCTATCAAAACAGCCACTTTCATATAAACATTGAATTACATGAAAGAAAAAGTATTTCTGTACAACTGTCATTGAAAGTGACAATTTGAATGGTTGTCAAGAGTATTCAAAGAAGTGTATTGAAAATATTTTCAACACCAGTGTTAAAAGTATTTTTTACACGATTTTTTTCCAAATTGCAATAAACAATACATAATTATTCAATTTTCAAGAAAGTTTTATTATGAACAATAGATATAGATACGATAAAATTCTGTTACAAAAATGTATTATATACAATAAACATCAGCAAGAACTTTAAATGTGACTTTAAATAAGACCCGTGAGCTGTTTGTTGGTAACCAGGTGTTTCGGCGTTAACCGATAAGAAACGTCAAAATGTGTTTTTATAGAAATATCGAATTTATCTAACCTATTATGGAAATAGGACAGTTGTACAAAAATGTTTGTATGATATTTGTGTTAAAATTAAGTTTTATTTTGTGCATGAAATTGCTCAACTCACTACGCTCATTTCGAAAACTTTTTCACTCACAAAATAAAACCTTACTTTTAACACTCATATCATAAATAACCATTTTATACAACTGTCATTAAAAGTTACATTTTTTATGGTTGTCAAGAGTATTGGAAGATGATGTTTACAAAGTAGCGTGTTGAAAATATTTCAACACTAGTGTTAAAAGTATTTTCAAACGATTTTTTTCGACCATATAGCATTAAACAAAACATTATTATTCAATTTCACTAGTTCGGACTTCCATTGTCTACTATATAAAATAATTTGAAATCCCTGAAACAACTAAAAAAGAAGAATTAAAAATGAGATAGCTGAAAATAATAATTATATTAACCAAAATAAACCTGAAATGAAATAATAGTGAAATAAAATACAAGTAAAAATAGAAAGAAAGTTTTTGGCTTTCTACTACTCCATCTGATACAAAAAATTAATCACTCCTAAAAATATAACCCCTTCAATTCAAATAAAAATAGAACAATTGAATAAATAAAAATAAAGAAATGAAAAAAGAAAGAAAATAAAAAGTGAAGAGATTCCAAGTCACGTTAATTCACGACGTTTCGATTGTTAGTATCTACAATCGTCTTCGGGTGATGACTGGACTGATTCCTCCGAGAGATGAGTATTTATAGGTCGTTCGAGTACTTTCACTTATCTCCGCTTTCCATTTTCCGCTTCACTGGTTCCGTGGGAGATGACCGTTTTGGCGGGAGTTGGCCATTTTTCGCTTGACGATGGGTTTCCATATGTTGCGTATTTCTACGCTGGCTTGGCTGAATACGTTGTTGGACAACATGTATGCGGCTTCCTTGAATTTTCGTATTCGAAAACGTTTGCTATTGATGGCTGCAAAACAAATATTGAACAACGCAGTGTCTTCAAACTTTTTTTTTGTTTCCCTTCCCCCTGGCTTCAATCCGGAGTTTATTTTGCCACATAATTTTTGAATCAATCGAGTTTTTACTTTTGACATTGATATTTTAGATTTGATTATAAATTTTAGAATCATGTTGTATATTTTTTCATTGAGTGTAGCTAAAAGCACCGTTAAGTTGGTTGGAAACGAAACATTCGAGGAAAGCAAATTATTTAAGAAATCAGTCCGGTACAGTTCGAAGTTGGGACATTTGAATAGGATGTGACTTATATCCGCTAAAGAAAAATTGTCACAAGAGCATAATGGATTCACATCAATGCCTATTTTTGCCAGATGTGCAGGGAACTTACCATGGTTCATTTTCATTCGTGTGATGGTAGTGGGTCTTCAAACTTGAAACATATGAAACATATAGATTGTGTACTTTCTAATATAGTGATTTTTTTCGAACAACTACCGCCATCTCTCTGTCCGGCTGGGTACTTCTGGGACCACTCTCGTATATGTAATCCTGTCATCTTTAAGGGCAGACTTGGAAGTTTTGGAATGAGACATCTTTAGCATCATTTTGGATAACGATACAAAATGGAGCAGTCAATTCATTCAAGCATTACGACTTTATGTCACGGATAAATTGTAAATACTCATGACAGCTTATAATGACATTCATACGCTCATTTGATTCAATTCTAGCCATGATGATCTTGTTTAAATCAAAAAGGAGTAGTTTTAGGAAGGATTAGTTTGTGAGAAAGAAAATTTTCTTTTCTGCTTCTCCATCTCCATACGAGTAGTGTGGCAAACATCCAAAAGAAGACAACATTTTCCAGTCTGAAGAGAAATTTTATTAATAGGAATTTGGAATGGCTTGGGGTTCTTATTCGTCACCGAGTAATGTTATTTATCTGTTACTATTAAGAAAAACATCAATTGTGTGAGTTTTCTGTTGTATAACTGGAAAAAATTACAGTACGTTTCAAAATATATAGTATTCGACGAAAAATAAGATAAAACAAAAACTCGAAAAGTAAAATGAGTGAGGACATTTATAATATGGGGACAAAATTGATATTTTTCAAAAATTCGTAATTGGTCACTTGCGGTTATAAAATCATATAGTTTCATGTCACACTGAATCATTAACATCTTCAAGGAGTTGCGGTAGAACTGTGAACTCTTACACCATAAGTCGTGGGTTCAAATCTCACCGAATGGAATGAAAGCAAAAGTAGGAAATATTTTCAACGCTTTTTTAGATTTCTTTTTTTATGGCCTTCATTGAAATTACTTCCACTCGGGATTCCATTTACAAATTAATTCATTTTTGAAATATCCCTAATAAGTCGTAGAAAAATTATTGTAGTCTATTCGCGAGAAATTTCTATTAGTCGCTCGAATGATTTGCGACGCGAGCGGAAAGCGACAAACTTCATTCTCGCGAGTAATGGTCTCATTTCTCTCTCATTAAATACTTGAGGAACTATTTCTCAATCCGCCTACAGTAGGTTTTGGAGAAATTTTTAATACATAAAATTTACCGAAAACTATTATTTTTCGAGTATATTTTGACAGGTTGTGCAGTTGTTTTTTCTGGCGAATTCGCGGTAGCACATGCATTGTATTGTTCAGAACACGGGGGTCTTTCGATACTGTTGTAAAAGAAATTGAAATATATATTCCACAGTCAAGTCTACATGACAATTATGAAAATACCTTTGAACTGTCTCCAGAATTTCCACTAAAAATGTGTTTTCCAATTTTTGTCAGCAGTAGTTTGGATAGTTACAATAACGATTCACTGATTCCTTGTATTGATTCTCCAAATGATGAATCTGTAAATAGTCTATAAAATATATTGAAACTATTCATAATTGATCAACTTATTGGTGATGAATTTATGTAAATAACAATTTTGAATACTGGGTAGGTAGTTGAGTACAAAGAGAGTGGCTATATTCGACCTTTCCCTGCAAACCGCGAGGGTTTATTGTGGCTTGAACCTCTCTAGTTCGGCAAAATTAATTTTTGTTTGTCAACAAATACGAAAAATGTATCCAGTGAGTAATCGTTCAGGTCAGCTGGCGAGAGAATATCCGTTCTGCGGCGGGGTAGACCGAAAATATATTTTCTGCTACTGGACTTGAATTTTTCTGTAAAGTATAATCCACTCCGAGGTTAAAAACCATGGTATATTTTCCTCTGAGTCGTGAGGACCTTATTGACGGTCAATTTGCGACTACCTTTGTTAGGTATGTTAGCAAGACAAACTTGTAGTTAAAATAATCTGTCTAAAAATGTATTCCGTTCAACAGCTGCCCTTTTCCTGCGAACGACAACCCTCAGAAGTCGAAACTTATTCAAGCTAAGGATTACCGAGGTCTCACCTTTCAACATGCGATTCCTAGCAAGGGTTGGACGATAGGCAGTGAAAATCTACCGTCTGGGCTCGCGTTTCGAATCTACATTTTATGTGATGGAGTGAAACAAACCACTCACGCCAACCCAACCGTCCACTTTGGAAGTAGATCTCCTGTGATGAATTACAGGAGAGCCCTAGCTGCAACCACCTACCAGGAGAGATATTCTTCTGGTGAACTCGGGCCAGAATGTGCAGCTCTGCATACCATCTCTTGCAGTGTCCTCTATAGCAGTGAAGATGCCATATTGAAGAAATTTCACTTTTCCATATGGGAGCATCTGTGAATCAGTTTCACCAGACGAAACATCAGATATATTATTGCATATCTTTTCACCTCTGGTTTGTGTGAATTATCGTTTGAGCATTGAAGTTTGCAGATCTGCTAAGGGTGAGTTTGTTTTCTCTACTGATGTAGATTTTGCTTCTGCTGATCAAGAGTTTAATGCACTGCAGAGGATAAAAAAGACATTTGGCGCTCGAAAAGCTTACCATGACAAGACAAGACGGAAGCGCCCCATTCATCGAATGTTTGGTTGGTGACAATGAGTGTTCCCATCGTCATACACTTGTTCTGTAGGGATACGCCATATTAGGTAGGGGCAATGCAATGCCTCCGCTGTATATACAGCAATTTTTAAAAATTTTGGAAAGTTTCAGAACATAGATTTTCACGGCCGAAATCACGATTAGAGAAAACAAAATTGAAGCTTGTAGTACCAGACGTTTCGTCTGCTACTGCGGCAGACATCATTAGCGATATATGCGTTAACCTCTAGAATTAAGGGTATGTCTCAAAGTCTCATCACCGACTGACTGCATAGTTTCCTTTTCCGAAAGTTGAAAAACTCACATTTCCCTAAAGAATTTTGAAATATGGGTATTCATTGATTTTATTGAAGGGACCAAAAAATAATAAAGAACATGACTCTCATTATGAATTAATTATCATGAGGATGACTTCAAACAGAAATGTCATGGAGACGAAGCTCAGCCAATGGCAGAAAATTACCGCGAGTTTCTTGTTTTATAATGACAACGGTAGAAATCTTCTGAAAGAGAGAAGGGAAATGAATTGATATTTTCGCTCTCGATTAACTGGGGGGCAGGTACGTAAATAACGATCTGAAGAGAAAACAAACAGCTCATTAGCAAACATGTAAGCAAGATTTTCGAATCAATAAAATGAACATTTTCAATGCAGAATTCGGCTACGAGAGAGAGTCAAGTATTCTTATCTCATTGTGTACAAATTTTCCATAGCCTAAGTATTTGTGGAATGTGAGTTATGTAACATATTTTTGTATTTAACATTTTTCCGGTTAGCTTTTTTAAATTCCCTTTCAACTCTCTTGACACAACCTACTACGTATAAAAAATAGTATTTCCGGATTTGTTTCATCAGATCATAGAGGTGCTTCATCTGATGAACGCGGCAAAATTTTAAGAGATGACGTTAGAAATTTCCTTAAAAATACAAACATACGAAAGTCATTATCCCGGCCGAGATTGCTCTAAACAGTGTTTGCCTCCTCACCTAACTATAACAATGCTTCATGAAGAATGCAGAAGGACCTCGATCCTCGAAGCGATATCTACTTCGTTTGAAATTTTTCGGCAAGAGTTTCATGGGATGAATCTCCGCTTCAAAAAACGTAACGTCGATACCTGCGCGACTTGTGACAGACTGACCCTTGACGAAAAGTCGGCTCAAGCGGAGGACAAAACGATGATACAAAAAAAACCGCATTTACATAAATCTGATGCTGACCAGCCTTATGATCGAGAGCGAAACGACAAAAATTTCGCAGTATGATGCATTAAATAAAACCTTAACATTTGACTTGCAATAATGCCTGGCAACTCCACTATCAAAAAATTCAATTTCCTTTTATAAAAGGACACTAAGGATCTTTAATTTATTCATTTTCGATTGTGACAAAAACCAAACCTACTGTTATGTGTGTGCACAAAGCCATCGCCGGCCGTGGAGCAAACGGAATTGGATCATGTTTGTATCACTATTTCAGCAACATTCTTGAGCCTACGGTAACATCTGTAACAATGTACTTCGATTCATGCCATGGCCACAACAAAAATATCCATATTGCTGTTATGTGCTGGGCAGCTCTTCAAAATTCCAGTAGCCTACAAGAGATAAACCACAAATTTCTCATTCCAGGCCATACTCATATGGAGTGCGATACCTCTCATGCTCTCATAGATTGGGCGCAATTAATGCGTGACACAGGGGAAAAATACATTTCATCGAGTTGGAGAGAACCAACTTCTATAATTTCTCGGCATTACTGAAATCTGCATTAGTTAACAGAAAAAAAATTACGATAATGATGTGATGCTTTGTGGTAAGCTTAGATGGCTAACCTACCGCAAAGGTAATTCTGGAATTCTTTTCTGTAAATTAACACTCGGCAATGAAGAATTTAAACAGTTCTTTTCAAGAAAAAAGGGAAGGTTGTAAAACTTTTGCCACCTCTTAGATATCAGGGATCACCAATGATACCAATTACAAAAAAAAGGATCTCTTGGATTTACTTTTTTATATAGGTCCAACATACAGCAATTTTTATGACGACCTCAATTCGGGCAATATATCTGATGTATACCCCGATGTCCAAGATGAAGAAGCCGATAGGGACATTTTATGATAATATTCAGGAAAGCAACAATTATTTTTACCTTTTATTACTATGTTTTTACTTCTTGTTTACTAATTGTTTTTTAAAAGTACATTTTGTATTACTTGTTATTGTTTATTTTACGATCCCAGCTACTTATGCCTTTCTTTTAATTATAGAATAAAATAGAATAGAAATTTATCTATACTGAACAACAAACAGAATGGTTTCCACATACATGATAATAATATTGTGATAAAAACATTCTAAGTACGACATATTATTATTGTTCACCCAGCTATTGTGTTTCAATGAAGAAATTTATGAAAAAAGTAAAATTTATTGTTTACATATCATTTCCTTAAGCTCTAACAGGGAAAATATTGCATAAAATTGTCGATATCTATTGTCATAATATTGCATAATAATTGTCAACAAGCTATTAAGCACTTAACACAATTTACACTCATGGAATTAGTGTAAAACGCACTGGATACAGATAATTCTAAACAATTCGTAAAAATAGATGTTATAATTAACAATAAAAAAAAGATAACATTTCTATAATTGATAAAAAATTACTGCCCAAATTTCAAAGCTTCAAAACTGGAATTTTTTCAATATGTAGGTAGATTCTGGAAAAATTATGAAATGTTCAATTGCATTTTGCAATTCGTTAAGTTATGAATAAGCTCATCTGTGATTGGCCTAGTGATAATGAGTTATGAATCTGGTCACCTATGATTAGTTCAAAGTTGTAAGATATGGGTCATCTTGACTACTTACTCAATAAAAAACGGTCACATAATCAATGCTTTTTCCAATAGTCATAGAAAAAAAACTAATTCTCCGGTGGAATAACGGATTTACAATTAACAGTAAGTTATTGTAGAGAGCCAGAAACACTAATTACTTTTTTCAAGATTGTATCGTGCGATTGGATATTGGTGCTTCTGGATCTCATTCATCATAATCAGTCCGATAATGCTCAGTTACCAATATCGCGTTATTAATGAAGACGGAGTGGTTGCCCAATTGTTGAACATTGTAAGGTGATTAACACCAACTAATATTTAATTATTGAGAAAAAGTGTAACCTCAGGCTCTTTCCAATGGATTTCATCTGCTGGTAATAAGTTTTGCCCGTCTGAAAAAGTTAATTACTGGAGAACGGCGAAGAAAGATTTTCTCAAATGTTTTCTCATGAACAGAATCGTGATGACGAAATTGTTTTGCTCCTACCCACCTTTCATTTCACGATATTGATAATAATGAAATGTATACAGATATGAATTAGTTGTTTAATATAACTCAGATAAGAAGAAATGAAATACTCCTGTTTCATTTTCGTTAAAATATTCAAATGAAAATGTAAGTAACATTCGCCAATAAACCAATTCAAACGATGCTTGAGACAAAAATATTAAACTCGAGAGTATATAACTACATGAAATATAGAACGAGAAACAAATTGGAAAAAGATGCCATTTGATACAAAATTTTTGAATGCAAAGAAATGGCAAGGTGAATATTTGGGCATAACATCAATCGGAAAGTGTACTAATATGATACTATAATCCCGTCGACAGTGAAACATATTTTGCTAAACGAACTGAGATAATTGCGGGTTTCTTAAAAAAATGTGGAAGTGGCATTTAGACCACATGCCAGGTTATCTTATTTACTTTTCAACACCAAAGCTAAAGTGGACAAGTTGAAAAATCTGGAGTTTATAAGCTTAAGTGTACGGAGTGTAATAGTGTTCATGTGAAAAAAAAAATTCAAAAACGGAATGATGAACATGAAAGGTTTTTCAGGCTAGCTAAAAATGATTCGACGTTCATTGGTTGCATTCCTTGGAATGCAACCACAAGTTTCCGAATCTGAACAATACGGAAATTTCGCACTATGCAAGGAAGGGTTGCAAACTCAATTATTTGGAATCCTTGGAAATTCACAATCATAAAAATTGCGGGTGCAATCGGATAACAAATCGATTTATTTTACTCACCAGTTTTCAAATTAGCACACCCGTATTGTAAATTCTGGTTCTCAATCAAGCGAAGTACTACTATCATTACTTACAGTGGTGTTATATAAGCGCTAATGTAATCAATCATTGTTAGTTTAATGTATAAGTTTGAAAATGTCCTTATAGGACGAAACGTTCCTTACAAATTGAAGTGGTCAAAAACATAGAAAGTTTCAAGCCTCTTTTCTTCAAATCTGATTTGATTTGACTTTTGTCGCAAAAATTTTTATTCATTGTTCATTTTGCCAATATTTTTGATATTATTTTCAGCTTTTCTAAATATCTCTTCTGAATATTTCTTCACTATATAATTCAATTCATTTTATTTATTCATCTCCTTTTGGGTTCCAAAACTTTTTCAGACAATGGAAGTCAAAAATTCCAACAATCAACAAAAAGCACATTCGAACATTTGTGGTTGGATAGTCTGTCGATCTCATATATGGTGTCTTCGATGAAGGAAGTCATCATCAGTTCTCACCCAGAATTGGGTTCTATACCCCTACACTCCGTGGAGAGGAGAGATGTCTGCTTTGAGCCCGTAGGATATTACTCAAATTAAAAAATATCCCATAGTATGAAAACTGAATATTTTTCTACCAATTTGGAATCCAATATCGAGGCAGGTTCATTGACCACTTTCATGCTAGCCACATATTTCTTTACCCAACGAATATTGTGATATTCCAAAAATCTCACGAACCTTGTTCTAAACATATTCTGATCTTTATCAAAATTATAATTCAACTACATTCTAATAGTGTCTAATTATATTAAACGCTACCCAAATTCTTCAAAGCCTTCCGGCATTTCCTGAAACTGTTACAAAACAACTCCCGCTCGAAAAATTAAAATAAATTATGCACCCCACCCCGAATCCGGTTGGCCACCTGATTAGCCCATCTTCGACATTTTCCGGCGTAATTACGTCAGAATATAATTGCATCAAAGCATCAACATGGTGAATTTGAATACCTAATTCGTTCCAATGAGTTCCTCATTACTTATGCATACGAATGAGAATAGTTTGAAATTTTAAAAATGCTCCGCCTCGATTCTTCTACCTTCTCCCCACCTACGTGCCCCCCGGTAGTTTTTAAACAAATTACTAGCTGACGTGAAAGGAAGATTTAAGTGAAAGGTTAAGTCATATCTGTATAGTCATTTGTTTCAGGAACAGTATGTGGTGCCACACGCTTTCCTGTAGTACTTAACAATTTATCAGACTGGGTGTAGGCGTAAAGCCGTTGGTACTTTTTGAAAGCAAAAAATGTACAGGTGCAAGTATTCGACTGCGTAATCATTGAACTGAACTCATTTCTCAGTCTTCATAAATTGGGCAAATGCGTCATTCATTTTATGAAGTTCCAGCAAACTGCATTCGAGAATATGCTGAAGCAATAAATTCACGTAATCTTTTATTTGTACCGAAAAACAAAAATAATCTAATATGAGTAATTGATCAAATGATGTTTCAATAATGATAGGAATGTAACGTATTAGGAATCACACGTTAAATGGTAAGACCTCGTTAGTCCTCAGCTCGTACAGGTTTTGACTTGTGACAGTTGTCTTCAATAGGGGGGCTGGTTAACGGAAAAACAGATTTTGAAATTTTTTTTTTAATTATTGACAAAATTGTTAAGACTTTCGCAGCCCAGGTAATTGGAGATTTCTACTCAGGATGTATGAACCTCTGAGAAAGCTAGCCACTCGCCCCAGTGGAACGTCAGGTAGAAATTCCAAAAATCCATGGCCTTCAGGAAAATAGTGACATAGAAATTATTTTTAACATTGTTCATGAAAGAGGCTTTTTAGGCTTCATTCATCTCTAATAATTCAATAGTACCAATAGTACCAATAGTACATTTTAATCCATTCGAATAAAAACTCCACAATTGTTTCTATTAGATACAAACTGAAAGAAATGGACCATCTGAAACTATTGCTAATTTTTACGTATACTGAATCAGAGAAACTATCAAAGAAAATCAGAGATGGCTAGATCAGTCCAGAATATTCGAAATCATTCAGTAATATTCCCGAATATCCCTAATCCTTCTGGAACATTATGGAATGTGATGAAATGTTCGGGAATAGTCTGGAACGGTCTAAGAAATCTCGGAACATTCCAGATCAATGTAGAAAGATCAATGGAGTCGGATGGTATTGTAGCTTCATGTTTTTAATTTGTGAAGGTCTCCATTCTCATTTGAAAGGTGAGCTTTCGAAAATATACGGTCTGAAATAGTATCTCTTGAAAAGTATAGAACAGACCAGATCGTTCAAGACTGTTCGAAAGTATTCGAAAACGTTCCAAAAATCCAGAAACTTTTTTACTTTACCACCCGAAGGCAGTTATGAGCTACAATAAAATAAGTAGCAGTGTTGATGCATATACAAAGTGTGAGAAAAATGCTCACTCTACAATGAAGTATTTGTTGAACTTGTTGTCAAGTCTTCCGATTTCAGAACGTGGTTTCTCAACGCTAGGGTCGAGGATGGAAGACGACAAACTTACCGGGTTTGCTCTTCTGCATGTTCAGCGAGATATTGATGTAGCAAATGGATAATGTCATAGATCGGTTCGCTAGATCAAAGAATAAAAGGTTCAGTTTATGTTGCAGCGTGAATGTATATAAACATATATATATATATATATATATATATGTTTATATATATATATATATATATATATATATATATATATATATATATATATATATATATATATATATATATATATATATATATATATGTATATATATATATATATATATATATAGAGGAGAAGGTAATCGTTGCTGACTAGTTAGGAATGGAACTAACAAATAATGGGGCTGAGCAGCAAATGAAAGAGTACTCTTTAAAGAGTACTCTTTCATTTGCTGCTCAGCCCCATTATTTGTTAGTTCCATTATATATATATATATATATATATATATATATATATATATATATATATATATATATATATATATATATATATATATATATATATATATATATATATATATAAACATTTGTGTCTTTTTACTACACTCTTTATATTAGCTTCACCTGTATGTATATATGTTTCATTTCATATCGAGACCTGTATTTGACAGAATTATCGACATTATTGCTTGATTTATTCTCGGGCAGATGGCGCTATACGTAACCTCCTCGATATATCGACATTATTGCTTGATCTATTCGCGGAGATGGCGTTGTACGTAAACTCCTTGATATATCGACATTACTGCTTTATCTATTCGCGGGCAGATGGCGCTGTACGTAACCTCCTTGATATAATTGGAACTCAATTTATATGTATTTCTTCATTTGAAAAAAGTATTTTTTACTAACACGCGCGCCTGCTGCCTTATTTGTAACCCTCCTTCGCGCGCCTGCTGCCTTGGGTTTGGTAGCTGATTTTCAGGCTTCCTCTCCGGAATCGAAAAATATCAATGGTTATTTTTCTGAACATTATACGGCTGATTGATCCCAAAGTTTAGATAAAATAAATATAAGTAGTATAAAAAGACGAAAAAACACGCTTTTATGCATACGAAACTGAAATATAAAAAATAAATATAGTTTAAAAAACTAAAAAACACGCTTTTAAAGAACATCGAACTGAAAAGTTATTTTTTTTAATAAGCTTAAAACAATAACAAACGAAAAATACCAGTATTATTGTGAAAATAGCGTGGGCGCTTTGTGCGATATTTTTTGTAAATCAAGCGCCCGTCGCTTTTTTCAAAATAATACTAGTATTTTCCGTTCGTTATTGTTTTAAGCTTATTAAAAAGAAATTATTTTTAACTTCTTAGTTTGATGTTCTTTAAAAGCGTGTTTTTTAGTTTTTTAAACTATATTTATTTATAATAAACTTGTTAAATTCACAAAGATTCAGTTTAGTTGGTAACATTTGTTTGAGTGTTTAGCCTAAAAACACAGATATAGCTTTTGTGTGCTTTTCTTATAATGTACTTGTTAAAACTCTAATAATTTAGTTCAGTTGGCAACATTTGTTTGTAAACTATCATGTTCACTATACATCTTAATTTTCATTTATTCGTAGTGAAAAATGTATCTCAAGTGCGCCCCCACTCAATAAATTCCTAGATCTGCTCCCGCCTGAAGTGCTCTTGAAGATATTAGGGCTGGTAGTTCCGCCCTCCACAATATTTTACAATAGTCCAGGACATTCAAGAATATTTAGGAGCATTCTGGAGCATTCTTGAATATTGGTAAAGAAAAAAGTCAGGTTCGTTCAAGAACATCCCGGAATAACCCATATCATCGTGAAATATTCCAGAACAATCTGGAACATTGTACACAATTCGAAAGGTTTTTGTGTGTATGGAGCTATTCATTGAAAGGGATTCCTCAACTCTTATAATATGAAGTTTATACTTCCATTCTAACTACCACACTATCTCATATCGGAAGACAACAACAAATCGGTTTGTCAATTCGCGGTCACTTGAATTTCTTTAAATTGCGATAACTTCTAGGACACTAATTTGAATTGTTTGGTGTCCAGAACAATTATGCATGGAATACTTGAAGTAAATAACGTATTCTTGGAATAATATCCTATATGTCTAAATACTAAATACATAATGGCCTACTGCGTTGCGTTCAAGTTATCATTATCGTGATAATTTTTAAAAAGATTCGTCTAAATTACCCAGTGTAAAAGACAGAGTTCAGTATATTGAATACTCAAATGGAAATTGTATCAATTTTCATATGAATTTGATAGAAATTCTAAAATGTGCATTGTAAAAAAGTATCCAATTTATCCACCTTACATGTGACTACCACACAAGAGGTAGATATATGCTATCGCGGACTTTTATTTAGAAATGTTGAGGATAAGCAATCTTACGGTACATTATCTGCATGTGACTACAACGGTATAGGCAGTGCATGCAAATTTATCTTTCAGGGAGCAAGAATTTTGCCAACTCACTTAATACTTATAGTTATATTATGATGAAAATTACTCAAAATCTTTGTGAATTGTAGCCTATGTGTTATTCTGATGTATAAGCTGTTTTTATGTGAAATTTCATCTGAATCCGTTTAGTCATTTAGGCGTGAAACAGCCACAAACATATATACATACAGACATACATACATACATACATACATACATACATACATACATCCTCACAAAGTTTCATACTTATAATAGTATATAGAATAAAGGTAGATAGATGACTCATCAAGAGAAAAATATATGCCATCACGGACTTTCAGACCTTTTACAGAATTATATGTACTGAATTATTATTTCATATTTAAAAGTGATTGGGCAGCATTTTTTATGTGAGCTGACAAGGTAGTATTACTGTCATCGATAACATCGTCATAACATTTTACACAAAATAATAATGAAACAAGAAACTACTGTTATGTTATTTTATTATTTGGGTCAATATAAAGTTTTGAGCAGGAACGTATATAGTTTTGATTTATCCGATACTGAAATTTTGACTTTATGTTCAATGAATTTGCTCAACTATTATTTTCTGTAAGTCACATCCAATCATTTTCTCCGAAGTATGTCAATGTCCAGTTAAGTTTAATGTCGTTTCTTGAAGTGGAATATACCTGTTGAATGTCTTCTTTTCGTAATTTTTGAGAATAATTGAGTAGATAATATCAACCATGTGACCCTTGTTGACAGCAATCTGTTCAATAAAACTTAGTTATTTCTGAAACTCACTTTCTGACAGTGAATAATACTGCAGAGCATACTATTTGATGTATGTTGCTACTTTGTGTTTATCGGAATGTGTCGAAGAGTTTTTTATAACAATGTTCACTTAGAAAGTTTTTCAAATGACCAGAGGAAAACTCACAATGAAGTGAAAAATGAGAAATGAAACTTTCTATGTTTTTTACACTTTCATTTGTAGGAATCACACGTTGAAAGGTGAGACCTCGTTAGTCCTTAGCTCGCACAAGTTTTCCAACTTCTGAGAGTTGTCGTTCGTATGAGGGCGACAGCTGATTAACGAAAAAACAGATTTTGAACAGATTTTTTATACAGGTATCGTTACTGCAGTTTCGTCCTATAAGGACATCTTCAAACTGCAGTAACGTTACTTACTAATAAAAGTGGTAAAACCATAGAAAGTTTCATTTCTCATTTTTCATAATGATTTCCTACCACGTAGTAACGGCTACATCCATCAATTTATCACAATAAAGTGTTACTTGATTTTATTATTTTCACTTGATAATCCATATTATCTTGAAAATTCATTTTCACAATTGAAGTGGAGCAACTTTCGATGAAAATCAGTCCACATAATCAATTACTTTGCTGAATGTGGGATTTCTGCACGGATTGAGATCGGTTTCTGCAATATTCTCCTCTGTCAAAATCACGAAGCGATCCGCGAACTAGAAGTGAAAATATAAAAATATCAACTTCCTCACCCTATAACAATAAATCTTCTACAGACGAAACTCATGGACAAAGAAAGGAGAACTGACAAAAGAATGAGACGTTAACAACAACAAATCTATTACGCTACTTTTATATCAGTCGATTCCAAAATGAATGGAAGTCGGATTCGAAGTTGATTTCTGTTTTCTTTTTCAGGCGATGCCGTTATGTCACTGCCATACGCATTCTGGAAAATGGTGAAAGTCAAGAAAATTGCTGACTTTTATTTCGAACTCGTATAGTTTACTCATTAGGACGCTGCAAATAGTATTTTGAATAATTGAAGTACCTTGAAAAATGACAATGTCAATGAAAACTACCTAATTCCTCCCAACCAGCAAAATTATTTTATAATTTCATGGTGCTGCAACAGTTTTATTTGCTCTCTAAGATTTGTAGGAAGTTGATTGAAAACCTGTTCACCTCTATAGGGTTCTGTTCAAAATGATGCGCTGTGTGCATGTATTTTCATGAGGTCTCCATTTCTATAGTTGGGTAATCATGGCACTGAGAATCTGTTTGATATATCTGAACTCCAGAAAACAATTTATAATTCATTTCGATAATATTTGCGATGATTGAACATTACTCGAAGGTCAAAATTGATGCAATCAGAAGATTAACGTGGTCTTTCTTTTCAACGTGTGATTCCTAGAATGTTTATTGTGATGAGAGACCACTTACGAAACATCACTCATGCCTATAATACCTACTGATTGAATACTCACACTTCAGTTTTCCACCAGTTGTTCAATTTCTAAGCTCCTTCGGTTCAGTTGTTACCATCAGTATATCAGGTGAAGCCTGCCATTGAAATGCTATTAATAATATATCTTCCATTCTTCGAATGATGAAAACTACATAAAGCTTGTTACTTATATGAATATTTTCATAACATTCCATTCTCATTCTCAGAAACGCCTTCTTCATCACCTGTAATCAACGAAAGATATTAAGAGCTCAAAGTAATTTCACAAATGATTAAAAACTGCGTAATTAACCCATTAAAATTCTGAACATCTAGCTTACTTAGAAAGTTCTCAAAACTCTTGCATTTTTAATTGCTCGAGCTTCGCACCTAGCAATTTGCATGGAGGTATTTCTATCATCAACTCGTGGTTAGTAAGAGACGAGTATATCAATAATGCACACTTCTATTTACCCGCTTTTCCTATAAATGGAGAAACTATCCTCCAACTTTGTTGACGTATAGTGAGTCGATTCAAAAAAAGGGTCGACTATTTGGAACGTTTACTAGTATACTTAGTTCTGCAACCACACAAATACTTTGCAAGCGATTGTTTCATAACTTTGTCTTTTTTTTATTCCGTTGTTATAGGTCATCTGTGAAAATCAGTATTTCAGTGAAACTAGATATGCTGATTCATTCATGGGCCTGACAATTGTTTAAAAATAGTAATCAAGCAAATCGTCCAGGAGCGCCAAATATTTTTTGTTCTTGTTTCATAATTTGTATTACTTTATATTTGAATATAATTTCTTGATGTTGAAATTTAACCATACATTTAGGTGTGGAAAGAAGATGCCGTTGCAAATATATTTCATTAGTGAAGAAGATTTTTACAAGAGTTGTTTTAGTCTTGTTTGAAATATAGAATTGAATTATAATGTAGAAACATTCCAACCTTTCATAATCTAAGACGATGAATCGATAGAGAATATGCTGAAGTGTAGTAAAAGGGCGAACTGAAAAGTTGACTCCGAAAAGCAAAAGCACGATCTAGTAGAGTCTTGAAGATTCCTCTCTTAGTCGATTGATGGCTTTTGGGCTCGGTAATACAAAGGAAGGTCTCGAAAAGGAACTAGGCATCGTCAAAAATGACCTTCAACGGAATGGTTACTCTAGAGTGATGGTAGAACAGGCTTTAGCTAGAACACAGCGAGAGCTCCACAAGGAAGAGAAACCGCCACAGCCAATACTTGCACTTCCCTACATCAGTGGATTATCGGAAAGGATAAGAAGAATTGGGTCCAAGTATAACATCAGGACCTGTTTCAGATCTGAGAACACTATTCGTAGCAGCCTCACGAAAACCAGGCCACCAAACGCAGACTGCAATTCCAAGAGTTGTATTTACTGGATACATCGGTGAAACTAAGAGGTCATTGAAAGTTCGCATTGCTGATCACAAAAAACACTCACAGCGAGGAGAAACCAGCAAATCCGGAATAGCAGAGCATGTTTGGACTCATCAACATAACATCAAGTGGGCTCAAGCTGAAATAATCCACAAAGAGGAACACTAGTTTGGGAGAGAATTCAAAGAAGCCCCATATATGTTGCCCAACAACGCATTCAGTCAAGCTAGCGTAGAGGTACGTAACATATGGAAACCTCTAATCAAGTGAAAAACTACCAACTCCCGCCAAACGGTCATATCCCGCTAAAACCAATGAAGCGGAGAGAGGGAAGAGGGGATAGGTGAAAGCACTCGAATGACCTATAAATAGTCAGATCTCGGAGGAATAAGTCCAGTTATCACCAGAAGACGATTGTGGATACTAACAATCGAAACGTCGTAACGTAACTTGGTTACTTTTAATTCATTTAAATTTTTAATTTTTTGTTAATAATATTTTTAAATTTTTTAATTTTCAGCTTCTATTATTATTTAAATTTTTTATTTTTTGCTTATTGCTTGTGACTTATTTTTTTGAAATTTCAGTTTTTCGTTAAATAAAATTGTTATTTTCGGTTAATCTTTTCAATTTTATTTTTCAGGAATTTCAAATCAATTTATTTATTATATTAGACAATGGAAGTCCGAACTGATGAAATACACCACGAAACATTGTCAACCACCTTCAAATAAATTTTGATATTTAGCTTTCTTAAGTGGTTAACGTTTCCGTAAAATTTGCAAGTTTTTGACAAGGAGAACCGATTGAACTGACAATTAGTCTCAGGGACGATTTTGTTTGTGTATTTTGGTGAACCATAGAAATGTGGAGGTTTACTCTAGTGGGAAATGAGTCGAGTACGTTCTGTTTTTGTGAGAATGTTTTTATGTTTGGCTAAACTTCGGTATATCTTCTGTTCTACCGATTTTGTCGGATTTTCTTTTAGTATTTTGGAAACATTCATAGTATTAATAGTGAAATCTGTATTGTGTACTTCGTATTTTGACCACTTGAATTATGTTCAGTTAGTTTTTTGATTTTTTCAATTGTTTTTTTTTCAACTTGCAGGCAAAATTTATGACTGATTACTGACTAATTGGGCTTTTTAGTAGTTTATATTACGCAGTAACTTTTCGGGGTGAACTTTTCAGTTCAGTAGATTCACTATTGAATCCAAAATAACACTATAAAATATTAAGTCCTCCACAAAAAATGTCGTTTGAAAAATATCCCAGATATAATATAGTGTCGAAGAATTATTTTATTATTTGTTCCATCTTTGACTCATATTTCACACTACCCGAAAAATGGTACATCGTGTGAAAGTTTTCATTTAACGATAGTTTCGGATACTTGAAAGCATCCTGTTTCATGTGAACTTTGTCGAACTTGCGAAAAAAAATATTCAACATCTTCATCTGATAATCGTATTTTCAGAACCACTTGCTGGAAAAATACGATAGATTTTTCAAGTTTTACGATGCTAATGCGAAAACTATTCATTTGTGTATCATTTAAATTCTCCTCAAACTCAACATACCCCGACAAAATGGTTAAGGCTTTCGGGGCCAAGATTTTCAGTGTCATCATTTTTCGGGTTTGATGATTGACGGTTTTTGGAATTTCTTCCTGACGTTTCGCTGGAGCGATTGACTAGCTTTTTCAGAGGTTTATAAGTCCTGAGTTATTTATGTTGACTAAGGTAGTTTGGTGTGCTGATATCTGTAATAGAATTAGGCAAATTGTTAATAACAATTGTCGACCCTTTTCTACCTGGCGCCATGCTGCTCGATATTCTGGAACTTCTCAGAACGGGATTCAAAAAGTGGAATAATCTTATGGAAATATTTCCTGCAAAACTTTCAGATACGCCATAAAACAGGACCATTTCCTGTACTAAAGAAATCAAATTCATGTCGGGAAAATCCAACCTAGTGTTCTTCTGGGTATTGAAATACCTCCGGAGACCCAGTAAAGTATGCAAAAGCAATAAAATTCCAATAGCCAAGTAAAACGTAATCCTAACAAAAGAGCGCGGGACTTTGCATAGTTATTGTAGTTTTAACCGAGAGAACCCCAAACGGCCATTGATTTACATAAAACTAATACAAATAAAACTGGGATGAGTCAGGTAAAAATGCAGTGATATTTACGGAATGCAAAGCATATTGATTCTGTTGTATTGGAAAATACAAGGAAAGCGATTGAACATATTATACAATATTTGAGCAACTATTTTACTAACAGAACATCAGGATTAAATATTTTTTGTGAATGAAAACCTGCTCAATCTGCGAATAATTGTACATATCAGAAGAAAAATATGAGAAATGTACAAAATGTAACAACCTTTTGGAACCGTTTGAGATAATAATTGAAAACATTACTTAGCAGAACAGAGATCGATTTAGAAAAATCACAGCGCTACTGGCTTGACACTTTTCATTTAGACTTCTGTACAGAAAAAGGGGTGTATAACAAATACATTAGCTGCAGGCAATGCAACAAAGGACAGCGACAGCTTTTTGAGTGCAAATTTGAGGCACTGGCTAAGAATTTATCGATATTCCAAATTCTACACAGAACTTGTGCAGAGAACACCATAATTGGAATAGATGAAAAGATGGAGGAAAAGAACCCAATAAGGATGCAGTAATTTTCTGATACAAGTCAGAGGGTTCTCAATCCCCAAAAAATAAGGAACTGCTGTACACAGAAACGATTTTTAGCTCAAAGGTGAATATTGCAGGTTGGAGATTCTAGCAAAAATTTCTAAAATTACATTTGGAAACTAGATGAGATTCGAAAATATGTTTGATTTTTCTCATGTCGAGTTAAGGTTGAGATTCATTTTCATTCATTTTGAAGCAATACTTTCAGTTACTAATTGAAAAATTATTTCTGTATAGCGGTATTAGTTGATTAATTTAGAAATTAGTTTACAAATGGGTCTTATTGATGCATCAACTTCTCAGTTGAAGTCAGTAGTTTGCTTTTGATGTATTACTATAATTTTTTCATATCGTGGAGTAATTGAATTACTAATAGTAACGTTCTGAAATACCGGTTTCATGTGATAAGTAATTTTTCTATAAGCAGTTTCATACATCATACAATGGAAGAGTAATCCCAAGTGGAAGATAAAAATCACGACAATGATTAACTGATTATACAATCGCTTTACTTACAGATAATCAAAAGTTTCATAGTGTTAGGAATGAACATTCATGAACTATTTATATCCCAAAAAATGTCAGTTTGGAAGTGAATGCGTCAAAAATAGTAACAACATACTCATTGAAAGTTTTAATTCACTAGAAAAAATGTAAATAATGAGGTTATTTGGTGATGGTGCTCGAAGTAGCAGACAAGTTGCTTAAAAATTCAGCATGGAACGGTAGCCTCCGTGAATATACTTTTTTCTCAAATCGGAAGTGTATTGAAGAATCATCCAGCAGTCTAGCAGCAGACAATCCACATCGAAATCGAAGGTTCCTTAATGATGATAGCTTACCAATCCCCAAGTCAGTTTCTGGAAAGGTCTGATAAATTGAATTTGAGTATGTTTGTCATCAAATTAAACCTTCCAAACCAAAGTTCTTGCACACATTGAAAGAAGGTGACAAATATAAACCATAGAAATTACCTATGAAAAATTTTGTTCACTGATGAGGCTACTTTAACTACCAATGAGATAGTATCTGCTCAAAACTGCAAATACTGGTCTAATGAAAATCCTCACTGGGTTATAAACTGTAAGGACCATTGGTGTATGGTATATGGTGTGTTATTTGGGCGATAGAATAATTGGACCATTTTTCTATTGTCTATTTCATTAGTCTATTGAACTTTTTTGAGAATGAATTATGGGAAATCATTGAAAGTCTACTTGGGTGGTTCGAAAGTGGTTAAACGTACATTTTCCATTATGTTGGGCTAGTAGAAGTAGCTTATTTGAACAATGACCTCCTCGCTCTCCTGCCATCACTCCAATGGGTTTTTACTTCTGAGAAACTGTC
Source organism: Leptinotarsa decemlineata (assembly GCF_025532065.1). NCBI lineage: Eukaryota > Metazoa > Arthropoda > Insecta > Coleoptera > Chrysomelidae > Leptinotarsa > Leptinotarsa decemlineata. The sequence goes on along the minus strand of NW_027412549.1, from coordinate 3,430,740 downwards.
AAAAATAGGATTTACCAGTCTATTCCAAGAAATCAGCAAGAACTTCGTGAGAGAATACGGCAAGCCTGCCATGAAATAAGTATTCCAGATCTTAGGAGAGTGGCCAATAAAAATAGAAAAAGAATTGAAAAAAGTATCAGAATTGAAGAGCGGGTCAATATAGAGAGGCAGTATCAGAAACTGACTTCCAATATTAGTGTTCATTCAACTTCCTATTAAATTCGCTTTATTAATTGTCATTTGATTTCGATCGTTGTCTCAATGGCTTCCAGAAACTGATATTCAAAATTTGAATAATCACCGATTTGTACTTTTTTCATAATGGATAATACATTTTTCATTCTCATTTCTACATTATCATGAATAAATTATTTTCGTACCTTCTTGTTCAGACCCATTAACTGACAATCGGACTTGAATATGAAAATTACAACAAAAAAATGAAAATCCGAATTTCGGGTTGAAATTCGGTATATAGGGTTAAAATCGATTTCTAAGCAACTTTCTCGAATAAGTTATTTTTTAATCATCGATGTGAAGCAAAATATCGAGAATTCGCCCTTTTCGCAGGAAAGTAGTATAGGCTGGGTTTAAGGACGTCACTCGGGCTGAGTGATGTGAAAAGTGCGGCCATAAAGGTCTATGTCTGTAGCAAAAACGGAATATCTTCTTTCAAAAATAACTAATATATAGAGGTGGCTTTGTCTCAAGTGCTGTATCTTCTGTTAGTATTCAACAGTCAACAGTTTTGTATCATAAATAGTTGCATAATTTCACATGTTCGTTATCGCGATCGCGAATCTACAATATCAGTGGTTCTACGAAAATCAGTCGATGATACCAGATTTGAAGATTTTATTGTGTATTTTTTGTAAAAATGACTTTATTATCGTGCGAAATCATAGCGACGGTGCGAAAACAATTCACTTATATAAGTCTACAGAATAGTCCGCGATGATATATGGCTATCTTTTGAGAATAGCTTACTGTACCCATCTGCATGTTTGAGAAAATGTTCACATAAAAACTGGTGATTGAAAAGCTATTTAGACGGATACGATCCTTGTCAAATTAAATTAATATACCATTTCATGGACATTTTCAGTTTGCACCATACAATATAAATACGCGTGATGGTTTTGAAAACCTTTGAGATTCAGGTGAAATACACTTTTCATTTCAAGCTGAAAACTTTTCGAATCCGAGCCTTTTGAAACAGCTGAACTCTTAGGGCGTATTGCAGGTTCATGGAAAAAATGAATTTTGAAGTGATTAGTAAGTGACTGTTTGAAGTGAAACTTCAAATTACACTTTCGGACGTTCATTTCACAACTGTACTATTTAGGATGCGACTCCCAAATTTTTGTCGCAAAAAATAAGGGCCGTATTTTTTTATAACTCGTTAAGTTTGATTGATGTGGAACTACAAAAAAATTGAGTTTTCTTTTAAGTACTGTAAATAATTTCAGGGAGTTTCTCTCAAAAAATGTATTATTATATTTAGATATCACACTGAAATTTTAAATTTTGGCTCTTAACAAATAAAAACCAATCTTCAATGAGCTGCTACATCGTTTTCATTGGGTCTACAAACACGTTCTTCTCTTTATCATGAGCTAATTATTCACTTAAAATAATTTTCTTGCACTATCTTTCTTTATGTTATTCACGAAAAATCGTCTGAAAACATAACTTTCTGGATTTAAAATTCAACACTCGCTGATAAGTGGAAAAGTATGAAACAGAAATGTATGTATTTGTAACTAACGTTACTGCAATTTCGTCCTATGAGGAGATTTTCAAACTAATACAGTTTAGTGTATAAGTTTGAAAATGTCCTCATAGGACGAAACTGCATTAATGTCAGTTAGAAATAAAAATGGCAAAAAAAACATAAAAAGTTTCACTTCTCATTTTTCATATTTGTCCTGAGTCGTTTTCTTCAGTACTTCTAGGACTAGCCACGTACATTTCATTTAAACTTACACTTTTACACAGAAATTTAGAAATAAACTGAAACTCAAGTTTGTGACTCTGTGATATTCCGTACATTTGATGATAATCCACGAAAACCAACACTCCTGAACCAAATATGTACCAGGCCGTACTCAGCGAAAACAAACGATCATTTTATGCTTTTATGCAAAACAATTTGGCATCAAAATGTTGCCTACAAACAAAGTTCTCTGAATGAATTACAGGAAATTTGCATGGTTTTCGGTAGGGTAGTGGACTACGCATTACGTAATTTTATCCTATCGCCGTAATGAGGTCTTCAGAAGTATACTCGTTTTCAATTAACAGCTCCCTCTTATTTTTTGAACGAGTCAACTCAAAAAATGTAAATTTTGCATAATAAAACTGATGCATGAATACTTTATTTTGAAGTAAAATTGACATTTAAAGATGGCGTCCAGTCGCCATCTTGAAATGGAAAGGGGGGTTTTGTGATACATCTTTTTCAAACTCCTGACAAATGACAGAAGATGCTCGGAATAGTTGCCTTGAACTTCTTGACATATGAACAGCCTATCCGATATTTCACGCCGAACATTCCCAAACAATATTCATTATCTTCTGCCGTATATCCAATATTGAAGCAAGTTCAGTTTCGTACACCTTTTGCTTCAGATAGTCCCATAAAAAAGTCTAAAGGTGTCAAATCTGGTGAGCGGGCTGGCCATTCTGTAGGACCTCGACGGCCAATCCAACAACCGAAAAACGTAATATACAAATAGTTTCTTACTTGTCTGGAGTAGGTAATGTGGTGGTGCTTCATCTTGTTGGAATACAATATCCATATTGAATTCATTAGGATCCGCTTTGACAATTTTTGTGATGTTAGTGTTTCCAGTAGTTTCCAGCATATTCAAATACAGTTTCCTGTTGAATATTTCTATAAATATCGATATTAATGTATTTGTCTTCAGAGAATTATTAAATGTTCCGCCATTTTGTAGTAGGTGAAGATATTGACTTGATATTCCTAGGGTGTTGTGAAGTATTAGTCAGGAGCTTCGAAAATATGTGTCACAAGAACCCCCTTTCTATTCAATTTTTTTTTTGTCAGATGGCGCCCAGTGGCCAAATTTCAATTTCAACCCGCTCAAAAAATAAAAGGGGGGTGGACATAAAAGAAATGCACTGTATATAAACGATTCGGATAATTGTTCTCAGTGGAGTCAAAAGATTGTGTGAAATAGTGTTATAAAGCAGCTAGTCTCAACACATTCTTTGAAATATTGTGAATAGATGAAAGTATTAGGCTCCAGAATTATGACCATCTGGCTGGGTTTGGGATAAGTCAATAAGCAACGATGGACCAAACCGGAACCAGAATGTAATAAATACCCGCAAAATGCATTAGATTGTGAGATTCACTACATAATAGCTTTTTTAGGTCTAAAGGAGGTGTTATACGCTGTCTGTTAAAAAAATGAGGCACATTTTCATTTATTTATTCATTTCTTTCCATTTTGTTTCCTCCGAAGTAGTCCTCTTCAGATATATACACTTACGACAGAGTTTTTTCAAATCCTCGATGCAGTTCTCATATGCACTTTTGGTATCCTTGTCCTTGAGCTCTCTCAGCGATTCGGTTTTCATCTCTTCAACCGCAGAAAAATGCCATCCTCTCATGGTCTCTCCAATAATGGGAACAGGAAAAAGTCGCAGAGGGCCAAATCTGGTGAATATGGTGGCTGAGACATGACTACGGTGTTGTTTTTGTCCAAAAAATTACCGACAAGCAATGACGAATGGGCAGGTGCATTATCGATATGTAAAATCCATGAATTGTTTTTCAACAATACCGTACATTTTCGTCGCATTGCTTTTTGCCAGCGGTGCACAACTTCATGATAATACTTCTTATTGACCGTACGACCATGTGGAAAGAACTCCTGATGCACTACGACACGGTAATCGAAGAAAACAGTGAACAAAAACCCTTGTCATCGGATCGAATTTGGCGTGTTTTTTTGTCTTGGCTCTCTTTGGCTCTTCCATTGTGAAAATTGGATTTTGTCATAACCATATATCCATAATTTGTCACCAGTTATGAACCAAAATTTACGAAAAAAGTGTATGGCATGAGCCAAACGATATGCCGATATCTTCAGCAACCCCTTCAATAGTCACTCGATAATTCTTCATAACAATTTTCTTCTCATTATCAACATTTTCATTAAGTGTTGAGTCTGAGTCAGAGTTCAACCACCGTATACCATTGTCATGATTTCAAATGTTTTTCACACAAAATTTTATGCAAATTCTTTGATCCATTTTTTTCGATGACAGAAATTCGCCGAACACGTGAAACATTTCCAACTTTTACGCCTCTCACCAACAAAGTAAACGTGCTGAACAGCTGAAACTCTGAACATATCTTCCAGAGGAGTTAACCAACTGAAAAAATAAAAAAATCGCCAATCGAATGCACGCAGCCCGCGAAATTTGAACATTCCAACATGAAGTGAAAAACAGTTTATAAAACCGTAACACGTGTTTCACTCTACAATAGATCATTCACGTCAGGAGGAGATATTGTATAATGTTTCACTGAGAGGAGTATGTGGAATAACTCCTTCAGGCCCGAAGAAGCTATTGTATAGGAGCTATTGAAGGAGCTATTTTACTCACTTCTCTGAGAGAAACACTATACAATATTTTCTACAGACATGAAGAAGTTATTGTATATTGAAACACGTGTTGTGGTTTTGTTAACTGTTTCAGTATAAACTTCAATACGTCTTGGATTTCCAAGTACCTATCGGTCAGTTCTACCATATAACAGTCTCTTCAGCCAAAATCTAAATATTCATACATGTATGTTCAATTTTATATATTCATGAAATACAAATATGTGGTAGGTGGTTTTTGATATGTGGTTGGGAACATGGGTCGTAAGAAAGACACTGCCAAATTCACAAACAAAAATAAAACAATGGCAAAAATAACCTCAATGAAAATTATGTGAGGAATCCACCATATAAAAGCAAATATGAGCCAATTGTTTATTTGACTAGGATATGAATCATCGTGGGATATTTGCACTTTATCAGTTATATAATGGATATGATTCGTGTAGCCATTTGAATCAGTTTTTGTGATATTAATTTAATTTTCACAGAAGCAGATGATGTGACCTATCAAGTGTATCTGATAAGATATACACCAGGGTCGAAACTTGGTTTTGACCCTCTTCATTTTTCGTCGAAAAAAGATATATAAACTATTCTTGCATGCTGAAAATCAATCATTTTTTCTTTTTGTCTCTCCCATTCTTCTATCACATCTTTTGCAAAGAATGGTGCTAAGAAATTTGGATTTTCAACATATACATTTTGTTGTTGTCTTTTACATTTTACATATTGTTTTGAGGAGGTTTTTTTCATTGTTTCTGAATTCACTGAATATATTTTTAAAATATATATTTTCTGAGTATACTATTCCAATATATGGAATTTCACCATGTTTTCGATCCTACTTTCCAATATACCTGTTATAGAGAATACACTTATGTCTTGACATAATTACCTGTGATTTAAATAGAAGGGGTTATATTTTTAGGAGTGACTATATTTTGGGAAAGAAAGTTTTTGGCTTTCTACTATTCCATCTTGGTACAAAAAAATGTGGGAGTCTTCCTTCTTTGCTTTGGAAGATTTTCACATTTTTTGTATCAAGATGGAGTAGTAGACAGCCAAAAACTTTCTTTCTCAAAAAATACCTGAGTTTATTGACACATTCTGAAATTATCATTCGAATTTTGCCACCAAATCTGGAAATGCACCCCTTGGAAGAAACGCCAATTTTTTTGTATCAAAATGGAGTAGTAGAAAGCCAAAATATTTCTTTTCCAAAAATACCTGAGTTTATTGTCACACTCTAAAATTATCATTCGAATTTTGCCTCCAAATCTGGAAATGCACCCCTTGGGAGAAACGCCAATGAACGTCAAGCCTACTGCGTGTACTATAACTTTTCCTAACTCAATTAGAAGTTTTAAACAGTAGCTAACTTGCGTTCAAACTTGTTGGTTTAACTACACTCATGGAGATCTCTCGATTCTCTATATTTTGCTCTCGGGGTTGATTCACCGGAAATTGGGAATTCATAAGTAGGCTGTCGATGACGGATCATCACACTGAGAAAACTGATTGTTTTTGTTCACATGTGGTATTATTCACGCTTCTCTTGCGATTATAGTGGTTCGTGAGCTTCACCTATGTGAGCTCAAAACTCGTAAAGTTCATGATTACTATCTAAGCCAACAATGTTGGTGAATAATTGGAAAACAATCTGAGTATTGGTTATGAGTTGTTTCGAGTCCTAAATAATGTTACAAAAAATACTGGCAGTCCTTGATAACTAGGCAAACAACCTCAGGAACACGGAGCTATTTGAACATGTGAAAAAATTTGTAACTCTAACTTGAAATGTGAAATATTTACTAACATAAGTATATTTCTAAATAGACATTATTATTGATATGATTATATTGGAGCATGAGTCATTTCAACTATTCCACCAAGCATTTCGTTTTTTTTGCGTTCTACAGAAAAGGCAATCTTTCCACTTTTTCCAAAGACAACTAATGATCTCTATTCACCGATAAAACGGCCTACACACATGGGAATCTGGTTTGCCAAACTTGATTCGCATGGACCAGATTCGTCATTTGTTCCCCTGTGTGTGGTGTTTATCGAACCAAAATCGCGCCAATTCCTCACGAACTTGGTCTTCCATCGGGTTGGAAAGCATTTGTTCGGTTCATCGGCAGGGCGCACCAAGTTCGTCTGTGTGTGGAGAAGGGGAACCGTTGTTCACCATTTTTGTAGTGCTTGTGGTGATATGGTGCACGAAAACGTTAAGCCCTTCAAGTTTCTTCCAGTAGCTAGGTAGCAAAGTGTAGAAACGAGGCGATGTTTGGCCGATATCGACTTTCTCTTGTGAGTTTGTTTCGATACGTAGGATATAACAAGTTCCAATAAATAATTTAATTATGTTTTGGTCATTGTTGAATAATTGGTGTTATATTTTGCACTGTTCTCCCTAATATGATATTAGAGACTGAGGTGAGACCGATTCTCCCTCACGAAGCCACTGCTTGGTCCATTGCGATATTTCCTTCTTCTCTCTTGTAAAACCCCCAAACTCACACAACAACAATAGCAGCTGCAATCTTCGAAGAATTCATACCAACTGCTGAAATGAAACTGGTGTAATGGCGAACTGTAGTTGACATATCCCTCCACTGTGTGTAGGGAGTGACGACCCAAAAACTTGGTTCGCCGAAACAAGTTCAGCGAAACAAGTTCCCATGTGTGTAGGCCGCTGACCATTTCATTTAAAGTTCATATCAGTTGATTCTTGTAGATTTTGAACATGTCATCTGCAACAATATGAACTTTACATGAAGTTGTGATTGAAAACTTGCTAGGGAAATAACTTACAATGAAACTAGAATCTTCATAAGATAGTAAAAATGCTAAACACAGTTTTCTCAGTGTATACTCCCACACCGCCGCATCCCTCAATCCACTCATCAATTCTGCTGCTACTCACGACCGGTCATCAGCTTAACAAATGGAGGTTAAGTTGGTGCCACTGAAGTTCGAAGGATGTTCCATTTCAATTTCCCTTCCCGGGTCAGGACGACTGGACGACGTACGAGGATGGATCGTCGATTATTTTTCTAATGGGCAAAAAGTTGGGATAGAGTTAGACGAAGATAGGGTACGGATGGAGTTAGTTATTGTGACTGTTGCAAAAGTTGCTGGATGGGAACATTGACTAATGGCTTGATATTAATCTCCTGATCTGAAAATACAAAAAGTTGCGGAACAGTTGAGTTCAGGTTCGACTATTGATTATTACTGATGAATTGATCACGCTATCCACATGTAGGGTTTATTTTTCATACCTGTAGGAAACTCTACTAATTCAATAATACTTCTTCGAGAGGATTTTCATATAAAAGTTTTTAAAAACACACCAAACCTGTTCAACAATAGCTTATTCAGGTCTTCTACTGATATAAACTGTGAAAAGTGTCCTCGAACATGTCAATGAAAATAATTATAGTGATTTTTAATAATTAACTGTATACTGATAATAAATAATAATTATAAGAACAAGCTCAAGCTGGAAATAGAGAAGAATGTAAACATATGACGATTGAATCCTAAACAAGCACTTTTACCAATCACCAGAAATGCAATACTTTTTCGACGCGCGTTTCACAAACCAAGTTTGCGTCTTCATCTCCTGAAGATGCCAACTTGCTTGGTGAAATGCGCGTCGAGAACAGTATTCCATTTCTAGTGATAAGTGCTCGTTTTGGATATGTTCTACACCCAAGGTTTCATTTCAACGAGTTTATTTCAAGAGGGGAATTCCTCAATTCTATCTATGCTTTAATATAGGTACATTTTTCGGCTGAGTCGATTGTAGTTATTTTCTTTCACTTCCTTTGGAAGTTTCTCAAATATTTTTGTTTAATAATAGAGAAATGTGTTGTAATTGGCTGCTACCTGATGAAAATCCATGCCGTATTCAAGTAATAGTTTATTTTTGGAAATTCTTCACTAGACATTTTTCAAAACCGCCACACATGTTTCATTATACAATAACTTCTTCAGAAATGTTCAGTATGAACGATTGTATAGTTAAACACGTGTTGTAGTGGAAATCTAACCATCTTAGGAAGTTATGTATATGGATTTCATGAAATTACTTTGTATCTTCATCAAGTAACAACCGAATCAATTAGAAAAAAAATTGTGTGAAATATCACATTTCCATTTTCGTTGATAAATAATGTTTGTCAAAAAATTATTGGAAATGGAGGATATAATGACTGAAATCCAACTGGGGGTCGACTATTAAAGTAATGAAAGGAATAATTGAAGTTGAATTTTTTGTTTCATATTAGATTGGCATTGAAAAAAATTCATTTCGATCGAAAGTGTCAGATTATATAGCATTCTTGAACACGAATTTGTTGGCAGAGTCATAAATCATATAATTATATGTAAATTTTTTTCAATAATAATAATATTAATAATGAATGTCATCATTGTTTACAAATGATGAGGTTCAACATTCAATAAAAATTCTGGACACAAACATAGATAGAACGGTTTAGCAGTGGAAGAACAGTTTAGCAGTTATTTGCATAGCTGCGAAAATTGGTCTTAGCCTTTTACTATAATTTTACGTATGTTGTTAGAACTTGATATTGTGAGTTTTTTTGTGGTTGTAGTAATAAATACGTTTATCATTACAAGATGGGAATAAAAGGCGAAGTTCATTTTTTATAGCAATAAATCGTTATTAATTGCTGTTTCCCTCAACCTCAAAAAGTCGCTGCGGTATTATAAGAGCATTATTATAAAATAATCCATTCTGCTGTAATCAAGGCATGGTACGATTGGAATATTCATAAAATAGGTCACTGAGTTTCAAATATATATTTCTTTGATTTCATTTGAAATCGCTGAAACCTATTCTTTTTTATTACTTCGGGAATATCATTATAGATTGCGTAAACTTGATAACTAAAACTGTGTCCAAAAATTCAAGTCTAAAACTGGGAGGTGTTGATAAATCTTCATTTCTAACATTGAGATTATGAACATATGTCCGATGAGTAACTTTTCTATGCAGATATGCTGGGGGTTTGGTCTCTGGAAAAGTAATGCAGAATGAAGAACACTTCCATTACTCATATTAAACCAGCCAACAGTCCATTACTCATATTCAATTAGTCAACAGTTTCATGTTTGTGTGAAATTATTCAATGTCTCCTCATGCCATAGATTAACCACAAGCAAGAATTCTGGACCTTTTGAATTACATTTACATTTACTTTATGTATAACCCTGTATGAAGTACGAAAATCAATTGAATCGCTTGAATGGTGAAGAATCAGTGGAGTATATATATGTGGCGCTATATGTGTCCGTATTAGGAATCACACGTTAAAAGGTAAAACCTCGTTAGTCCTTAGCTCGTACAAGTTTCTCAACTTCTGAGGGTTGTCGTTCGTATGGGGGCAACAGCTGATTAACGGAAAAACAGATTTATTTTAAACAGATTTTTTTTTTCAATTCATGCGATATATCAGAGCAATATGAAAGATAAGAGAAACCCTGGGGCAGATACTTCCTTCCATGCAAATGAAACATTTGTCATATATCGCCTACGCCCATGTCTATTTCCATTAAATATGAATATACCTTCCTGGCAGGTCGGCATGCTTGGCTAGCACTAAAGTAAAATGGGAAAAAATTGAGTCACTCCTAATTTGCCACATTAATAATGTAAAAGGAGGTTAAATATTAATTACAGTTAACATATCAGAAGGAAAGTAGGTTTAAGCTTGGACATCCAGAAACAAAACTAATTACGTACCTTTTAACTTTTTGGCGTAGTTACGGTGTTGCTTAGAAATATGAGGTTATTTGAATACATTCAAGATACGGTTTGATATTGTTTTGAATTTCTTATAATATATGTCATCTGAGGATACACTACAAAAACACACTTTTGTCTATTTTCCACTATATTTCTTTATTGAAATAAAGAAATATAGTGGAAAATAGACGAAAGTGTGTTTTTGTAGTGTATCCTCAGTGAACATGAATTTCCACAAAATAAACAAGTCGTCAATCGAAGAATCGAAGAAATATATGTCATACTGTGAATGTCCAAATCATTGTATTCTCTCCAGACATGATTCACAATTTTTCTCGAACCCATCAATACACAATACACCGGTAGCTAACCTATAAACCGTCTGTAAGGCATAAATGCATGAATAAGTAATCGAAACACCACACTTTTAATGAACCTATATTTGTAAACTCCACTAGAGAACAACGAGGAATCACCGCTGATATTACATTACAATAAGCCCCCTCACCTATATCTACTATCCAAGATTCACAAGAAAAATGTTCTGCTTGGATCGTGTATCGTTTCCAGAGATTCAGTCATCCGCAACTTATCCAGATTCCCACTCCCAATCATTCAGCGACTACAGGAATAAACCTCGTATTTAATGAGATATTCAGGTCACTTCTCAGAGTAATAGAGGTCATAAAACGAGACCAAATAATCAGTTTTGAACACCAACGGACCTGTCAAAGAAGCACTCCAAATCATACAGAAGAAGTTATCTGAAGTCGTTAATCTGTTAGATAAAACGAGGTTGACAATAGGAGTCGTCGTGGAATCACAAGGATGATATGTCTGTATCTGTTATTTCTAATTAAGAGACGAATTCTTCACTTATAAAGTATATGCATGTAGTAGTTTGAAACGCTGGCCAATGAAGAACATCACAAGTCTGGTTGGGGCACATTCATACTATGGAATCATGAATATACAGAACTGGACACATTTTTGCAGCACGTCTATAATAATATATCTATAATATTTACAACGGAGAAGAAAGTCCACAATGAATTGCCGTTTTGAGACATGATGGTGAAGAGTACCGATGAGTGGAAAACATGTGTACAAACAGTATGTCAATTACGAATCCAACAACTACCAAGCAACTAAGAGAGACACCGACAAAACCCATATTGATCGGGAATTCAAGCTTTATAATACATCAGATAGGTTACTCTGAAAACCGGTGGATGAAACTTTGGTCAGATATTCAAAGAGGATAGGGAAAGTTTGATCTAAGTACAGTATTAGAACCTGCCCCGAATCCGTTAGCGACAGCAACGGCAAGAATTATATTTACCTGATACCAAGCTATATATCGGTAAAACCATTAAGAGGCTCATTGAAAATACACATGCGCGAGCACAAGAAAAATATTCAAAAGCAATAAACCGGCAAGTTGGGAATAGGGAATCACGTTTGAAATTATGAAGATCACATCAAGTGATTCAAAGCTGAAATTATTCACACGGAGAATAACCAGTTTAAGTGAAAGTTCACAGAAGCTGCATACATGTTGAAAACCATCGCATTTATCCAGGCTAGTGTGGAAATACGCAACCTATGGAAACCACTAATTGAGCGGGAAATAAGTCTTCTTTGCACTGAATCGGAAATGAAGAGATGGAAGGAAAGAGTGGTAATATTTGAAAAAGCCCAAGTGACTTATAAATAGTCTCTGGCATCAGGAAAATATCAGTTATCACCCGAAGACGATTGAAAACGTCATAATTTTTCAAATATTTTAGTTTTTGCATTTTTATTATATCATCATTATTTTATTTGAATTTATTTTTTTCTAATTGTATAAATCTACATCAATGTTAGGGTAGAATCATTTGACTTCTATAAAAAACATTATGCGAGCCTCATTAATACTGAAAAAAACATTTTTTGACGAAATTATCATCACTTGATATATCTGTGAGAGTACCACAAGGTTCAATTCTGGGTCTAATACAATACATCACGAGTGATGTGGATGATGTGCGATTCACATTTTGGAAATTTCTGATCCGTCAAAGTTATAATTTCGTGAAGGAATGTTCGCAATATATCATTTTTTGTGTTGTCTATTCATGATGTGCTGGATATTATCAGACCTGATTGAGAATTCGATTTTTTCTGGACAATAACTGACAGAATAAAATGATGAGAACAAATGTTATATATGGTCACAGAGAATTTATCTATGTAATTTTCAACTTAAGTTGTCATATGTTTTCGGGATATAACTACTGAAAATTGGTTATAATAAAAATTATATTCACTGTATATACTCATCGAATTTCCTTCTTCCAGTTCTAAGAATTCCAGAAAATCAGTATGAAAGTTTGGCATCGGGACATAAACATTTTTTTACAACCGCTGCCATACTTCATACATCCTGGAAGTAACCACATGAATTATTCGTGGACGGCAATATCATTGACAATAACCGTTCGCTTTCGTACCTTATGCACCGAAAAGTCAAAGGCACTAAAAATCCTTCATAGAGTCATTCATTTATGAAACCCTTTCGGCCTTTCCTGCTCCTCGAACTCGTTCCATACATCGTAACACCGTGTTTGCCGGTATTTTTCAAGGCAATATCTCCAATGACCGCTGAGGGAATAAACCCTGCTACCTTTGGGATGTGGGTCGTTTTTTTCTTAATTCACTGCCATAAATATCGACTACCGTAAAAAATAATTTCCTTCCTTGCGTGTGGTTATTCCATGAAGCCACGTTCAAGGAGGGTTATGGTAACGGTGTAGCCGGAAATTGAAATGAAAGGTTAATCGGAGTGACATTAGAAAGGCGTTCGAATGAAGTCAAGAAAAATATTTGAAAATTGCATGTTTGTATAAGAAAAAATATGTGGATGGACAGAGAATTCCGACATTGCCGTTTCATGAACAAACAACAATATACAGGAATGTAGGCTTTCACGGCTGGCGTCAATAATTTGGTTGGTTTGCCGTGATCTTCTTTGGTAATAGTCTCCAAATGTTTCGATTGCAACTGCGGCAGTAATCTTCAGTGGCGTGTTCAAAGTACTCTTCTTGACATGTCAACTGAAGCTCTCATTTCTGCTATGTCATTTACAGTATTGATTTTTCGCATACTATCTGTAATCGCGCGGGAAGTACGCGCGAACCCGCCATTACAGAAAGTGCGCGAAAAATCAGCACTATAAATGAGAGCTTCAGTTTCAGTTGACACGTTAACTTCGACCACACCACTGAAGACGACCGCCACAGTTGCAGTTGAAACGTTTGGAGATTATAACCAAAAAAGACCACGGCAAAATCTAGAAACCATCCAAAACAAACGAAAAAATTTCTCAAAGTTTGTTAGTATTATTCAATAGTGTTTATAAATAACTGAATTGGAATAGTGTTCAATGTGTTTTTTTAAACAATCTCATTCAATTCATGAACAATTTGTTACGACTCAGTTGTATAGGGATTAAGTTATTTTTCAATCATTATATTGATACAAATGCTTCCATGGATGTTTCAACTCGCCAAGGTCTCATCACTGGTACTATCACTAACCTCATTCATAGAAGCAGTCTTCCAAAATCAGCTAGATCTGACGGCTGCGTGCAATACTGTATAGAGAGCAGGCATCATTTTTAAGCTCATGCGTGTAATACCCTGATGCAAGAAGACAGTAGACCTGATAGATAATATGCTCTCCAATAGAAATCTCCAAATACTCCTGGATAATAAATTGAGTGCTCAGAAGAAGCTCAACAATGGCTTACAACAGAGATCAGTACTTGCCCACCTACTTTTCAGCTTATATATTGTTGACATACCTGAAACGTGTTCGAGAAAGTTCGGATATGCTGACGACTGGACCCTATCTGCTAGATACAAAGATACTGAAGTCACCGAGGATATCCTAACAAACGACCTGCTGGCTATTGGGCAATACTTTCGCAAGTGGAGACTAAAACCGAGTGCTGCTAAGAGAGAGGTCTCTAGTTTCCACCTGAACAACAAAATAGCCAATAGAGAACTGCAAATATACTTTGAAGGCATGCTGATTGAACAAAACAAACAACCTAAATACCTAGGGGTTACGCTAGACAGAACGTTGAGTTTTAAAGAACATCTGTCGGAAACAGTGCCTGAGATTAAAATGCGTAATAGCATTCTCCAGAAACTATGCGGCACCACTTGGGGAGCATCAGCTCCACCCTGAGATCTTCAGCCCTGTGCTTGGTATATTCAGCAGGTGAATACTGCGCCCCGGTGAGGCTTAATAGCGGTTACGCTGGCCTGGTTGATGTCCAGCTTAACTACACAATGAGGCTTATTACAGGTACGATCAAACCAACATCTACCAACAAACCAACATCTACTTCAGCCACATAACCCCTCCTCACCTCCGTAGAGAGCACGCTTTTGTCAGGGAACTCAAGAAAATTATTAATAATCCTCAACTACCGATCCACCCTGATACCCTCGCCCTCGAAAGAAACCGACTCCATTCCAGGAATCCCCCCCTCAGAACTGCATGATGCAGGTTTTGACATAACTGCCCGCTGGCGAGAAAAATGGGAGATCACTAGCCTACCACAACATGCCTTGCATATCCAGCAAACCACATAGATTCGACCTACCCCGCAAAACATGGTCAACCCTAAATAGAATTAGAAGCAAATGCGGGAGATGCGCTGACTTACTTTTTGAATGTGGTAAAAACCTTTCTCACAGGTGCGACTGTGGGGATGATATGCAAACAATCAGCCACATCGTTGAAGACAGCCCACTGAGGGTCTACACCGGTGATTCCTCGGACTTCCGAACAGCAACTAAGGATGCAATTGGATATATACGTGACTTGGATGTTTGTGAACTCAATTTTTTTGTGTTTTTTTATGCTTTTATACCATTTTGTTTGTTTTGTTAATTTTTGTGATGTGGATAAGACATATGCTAAATAAAATAACTGGTATCAGGTTGAGGAACGAATGAATTGTTAGAATCAACTGTCTCAAAGGACACGCCTGTATGTAGAAAAGATGAAATCTTCTTTTACGAAGATGCCACGAATATTTAAAGAGGCACTGATTTCAACCTGTTGCCTTGCAGTGGAAACTATAGGGATGGACCGAGGACAAATTTCGTATATCGGTTGACATCCTAGACGCAGTATGTTGGTGGATCAAGGATGCCCTGTTTTTTGACTCTAGTTTCAATCACAAAACATTTTTATGGAAGTTAACTCATTTGCATTGATTGACTGCATCTATTAAAGTTATTTCAGAACAAAATACGAATATTTTGGATAATCTCCGAAGAACTGAAAATGTAAGGATTCGAGAATGACAGATTCAGGAAACCGAAAAATAAAATTAATTAAAAAGTTTCGAAACCAAGGAACGATGTGTTGGGATAGTCACTGAAACAACAGCTTCACTCGACTCTGCTGATCATAAAACTCTCACATATGGTATACGACTACTTCGTCAAGTAAAAATTGAAAGAAGTATACCACAAGGATCTATTTTGGAGCCTTTGCTCTCTCTCTGATTTATACTAATATGAAAGAAATGTACCACAGGGATCTGTTATCGGGCCTTTGCTCTACCTGATTTACACTAATGATACGCCCGCGAACATTATCCCTAAAACACTTTCTCAGTTTTATTTGTTGATAATACAACAATTGATGTAAGAATTCAAAAAGAGGGCAATCCCGAAACAATGAATGAAACTTAATTTCGGTTCAACAGTTAAAACTGATGTATGAACAAAACTACCAAACTATGGCTTTGTCAGATTCCTCGGAGCGTGGATAGATACTCATTTGAAGTGGTCATACTACATGAATGCTCTATGTGGTGAATTGATAAAGACCGTTTTTGATGTGAAAAAATTAAAGATGTAGTTGGCAAACAAGCAGTCTTATCTACATGTCAGTCCCTATTCCATTAACTCATATCATATGAAGTGTTATCCTGGGGTGACTCAGCTCTAATCCATCCAATGAAAGTATTCATTTCACAAAAGGCAGCAGAAAGATGCACTGAGTGTGACTCTAGTTGCAAACCAATTTTTACCACCATAAAAATAGGGTCATTATATGCAGTGATTGCGTAACAGAAATTATTGAACATCAGAAATCATGTAAAAAAATTCACGAATACAAATCGTGAGGTGTAGTTTTTGACATAATCACAACACCAAAATCGTAAATAATCTTATTGTTCCATACAGAAGATTTAAGAAATCAGCAGGACAGACATCCACCTTCCCAATATATTACGATATCATTTCTGAAACTAAGCGTTTACTTTTACCAAAAACTGTAACAACAGTATTGATGACTTCACTTCATAGAAGTGTCAAAACAAATGTTATTTTTTGTAATTGTTTCATTTACAATATGTTGCAACAATTATCTTTACAGAAACAACAGTATTCTTTCAAACTCACAGCAAAAGCATAAAAATAGTTTCGAAATTACTTACTCTGGATACTAATAAATCAAAATGTATCTTCTCGAGTAGGTTAACTGATACTTTCTAACATAGTATCTTCTAGAAAAACTCAGGATGAGCATAAAAGTGGCACTCCATATTGAAAAGATAGTTTAATTCTTTCATTCCCACCAAAACTTATTCACTATCTCTTCTCGACATATTTGGATCATGAAGAGAGAGAGAGAGCGAATAACTTTTAGCAGAACGGACAGATCTGAAGCAGATTAATGCTAACAAAACGCACCTAATATCACCAGAGAGGATCCGCAAATATGATAATTCTTATGAAATATTTTGATTGCAGAAAAGCAAACGAAAAGCATTGTAAAGCTGCCCACGTGAATTAAATCAACTGAGATATATTCATCGATAGAGTTTCATGAAAATTCTACACGTATAATTAGCTTCATCCAGTGACACGCATCTTAGTACTGTTCAATAATGAAAAAGATGGACTTATATCTGAGAACATTTTTTGACCGAGATGATTTCCTGAAATATCATCAGCCGGTTGTATCGATATAGAAACGAATTGAATAAATTTCATTAATGATACAGATGTTAACTTCACGGTTATCAGTTTGGAAGAAGCGTTTCATCATTTTGAAGAAAATAATCTCAAAGAAGATTGATTACAATTTCCAAACTTCTTGTCTCGGTTTCGATAGTTGTCAACACACTATTTATTCTTTTTTTATTCCTCTAATTCTATAAGATTAACGATAATAACTCAATACACACCATGATTTTCCATGGAGAACATACAAAGAATTCCGACTTTCATCAAACAAATCATATTTGACACTGCTGAAATGATTCTGATTCTTTCTTCTGAATGTTATGTTAGGTCTTGATCTCTACAAGTCTGTAGGAATAAAATATCAACTCAATATTTTATTGTGAAAGACTCATCATTGAAATGAAGAATTGCATAATATTTAGGTGTCTATAGACTTCTTGAAGAGCTCTAATGTGTGCGGAAATTATATAAACCATGAAGAATGTTCCTTGAAAAAAAAAATAAAATCCAATAAACCTTCGATGTGAAAAACTTCGGAACTAAATCATAATTTTCCATGAAGAACTGACAAAGAATTCCGACTTTCAAATTATTTTCAAGATTGCTGAAATGATTCTGATTCTTTATTCTGAAATTTAGGTTAGTTTGGGTTAGGTCAGGTTGGGTTTCATGAGCAAATATAAAAATTTAATAGATAAGTCCCATCAAACAAATTCTATTTGAGTGGCATGAAATGATTCTGATTCATTCTTCTGAAAGTTGAGTTAGGTTAGGTTGGGTTTTTATCTCTCCAACTCTATAAGAATAAAATTATCAACTATTTAAGTGTCTATAGACTTTTCGGAAAACTCCAATGTATGTCTACATACCCAAATTATCATATTCCGTGTTAGGAATCACACGTTAAAAGGTAAGACCTCATTAATCCTTAGCTCGCACGAGTTTCGACTTCTGAGGGTTGTCGTTCGTAGGGGTGCGATAGCTGGTTAACGGAAAAACAGATTTTAAACAGATTTTTTTTTTTTAACAGATTCTCCATGAAAACCTTATTTCATTTTAGGATTGCTGACATGATTCTGTCTTATGGTGCAACCTGGAACTTCAGTTCCAGGTAGCGCCATAATCTACAGATTGCACTTCTTATCCCGCAGTTTCATAATTCTGGCAATTCAAGAGAGTGAGATATTTATTAGATGGAAATGGAGTTGACAACATTTCCTTAGTCGTAACCTAGTATTTTTCAGTTAATTCACACCTCCTGACATATTCCAAATATTTCTGTTATGAAATATTGACAGACAAGAATTGTAAATCAAAACAAATCATTATTTACTTTTCGTCTGACCGTCAAATCGTACACTGTAATTTAACTTTCGTAAATAAAAATAATAGAGATACCGCCCAACCCTATCCGGTATGTTCAAATAAAGTTTGGGCAATATAAATATTGATAGAGATGTTTCCTACGATCATTGGCGTAGGTGGAAGTGTAAGTCAAAAGCAAAATATATAATATCAAAATTAATAATGAAATACTGGCGAACGACTCGGCTTCGCAATGGTGATAGAACATAATATCGCTATATTTTTATTTCTGTCATACTGTCACATCATCTTGTCCATGACGATGTTTTTCATTTTCGAGCAAATGGCGAACTTTTGAAGATATGAAGGATAAAAGTTAAGCTCTTTAGAAAGTTATAGAACAGTCCGAAACATTCGTGAAGATTCTAGGGTAATTCACAATATTCCAGAACACACCGAAATATTTTAGAATGTTCGGTTATAGTCTACAATGTTCGTGTAGATCCCGGAATATAAAAGATATGAGTACTGGAAGTTTTGCCATTCAAGAAGTTCAGGAACAGTCCAGAATATTTGTAAGAATTCCATAACATTCCAGAATATCCTCAAACAATCTGGAACAATAAACAAATTGAGAGTTATGACATCATTATTTTTTAAATTTATTGTACATTTGCCAAATCTTAGTTAAATCAGAAATTATGTAACAAAGTATTGATATATTTAATAAGTAATAAATAATCATCATCCTTAATTCAAAAAATTTCTGAAACCCAAACACTGAATATTCTTAAATTTTTATGCCCTTTATTTTTTTTATTAGAAATTTTTGGCAGCCTTTTTGGATGCTCTTGTGAACAGTCGTTAACCATCTTGATTTTATTCAGGTTGAAGCCTGGCCTCCTTCCCCTTTTAACTGAAGAACAGTCGTGAAGATGGTACATAGGGCTACAGAGTGTAGAGGAACCCAACACACACATAGAGGTACCTGAACAGAAACTCTAAACACCAACCGCAACAAAAGATAGACGATTGAGACGTTTTTCATTAGAACAAATCACAAACACTACAGAAAAATTCTTGAGGCGCTCTCAGAGCGGTGCCTGTGCGAAAGTAATGATTCACATTGGATTTGAATCGCTGGAGATTGAATCCATTTCTTGAAACATTCTCAGGAAGTTTATTTTAAATAACCGCAGATCTCAAGATGAAAGGATTCCTAAACAGTGAAGCTCGAGGTGTACTGAATTGAATCTCAAAACGATGAGCAGCCATAGTTCGGACACCCATATAGTGGCACGTGGCATGAATACAACGATTCACACGTGTTCCCAATTTCGCCAAAATCACATGTGAGCAATGAGGTATATGTCCTCTTTTATGAACAGGAGGGAACGGAGCAGCACCTTTGATGTTTTTTTTTTCATTTCTTTTCTTTTTTTTAAATCTTAGTTCTTTGAATTGATTTGTATTTCATGATTGTTCCAAATATAAATAAATATATAAAAAAGAAACAAATCTCCAACCTTTCTTCGATGTTCCGGGCTATCAAGGTTGCACGTGCTGTTCGCGTTTTCAATCAGGTGGATGGTTCTTTTCCGGATGGGATCCAGCAACTTCAGAATATGTTTGGGGGCAGAGCTCCATACATAAGAACAATACTCCAAAGAAGCATCAAAAGTTGCTGAGGTGTGTATACTTTTCTGATTTGGAACATTGTTCCAAGCTATTGTGAAGCAACCGTTGCAATTTCAGCGACATGATTATCCCAAGACATATTGGCGTCCATTTCAAACCCCAACAAACTTATCGAAGCAGAAAGCGACTTGTCTGACCTGACGTTATTATATCCGGTTCGGAGACATTTATCTTTTTGGAGAAAACCCATGCCTGGGTTTTTGTGGCATTGAATTGATCCTGGTTACTTTCACCCCAGATCGAAATCACTTCTAGATCCTCATTAAGATATACAACCTCCTGCTGCCGGTGAAGATGTGCCTCCGTAGCCTCCGTAGGAATGACGAGGCAAGTGAACTGTCGTCAGCAAAACAATATATTGGAGTCTTGGTTTCATCAATGAGTCGTTGACATTCAATAAAAAGAGGGTTGGAGACAATATGGATGCCTCAGGAACACCAGCGTTGATGGTGAAAGTATTCGAGAGATATCTATCAGGTTATTTAGAAGAGCACGACGCATCTGTGAACTTGGGAGTCTTTCTGAGGAACTCAACCACCTAAATTTACCTTCGATGGAAATGGGTACAGCGAACTAGAATACGTCATACGACCCAGGAGAGAGAACGACAAAGTAACCCCACCTAGGCTAAGCTTCACCATGTTTGATATGCTGCGGACTGGTTTGGCATAATTTTAGAGACATACGATGTGGAACCAATATTTGGGCCAACGAAAACAATCAGAGAATGTCCGAGGTCAGCCAGAGAGCCTCTAGCAACACTAGGGGTATACCCAATTCCTTGTAGCTGCGAAACAGTCTACATTAAAATCACGAATAGAAATACAGGTGTATATCTCTCTGAAAACAAAAGAAATTGTCAACACAGACCAACCGACGATTCAGCTGTGGCCGAACAGGCTCTCAAAGAAGGCACTCACATTTTCTCATTCGAAGAGTCAATGAACATTTTCGAAATCTGGCTACCTGTCCTCAATTGTATACAAACGAAGTCAGGTAATCCAATTAGGAGACACGAAACCACCTCACTTATAAAACAGGAGACAAATCCTAACATTGTAGTTTCTGCGTTGGGAACAACTCGAGTAGCAGTAGACGAGACGTTAGGCTTGAAAACCTGTAGTCCACGGCCAAGAAAAACAATAAATAGCTTTGAAAAATAAATTTCCGGCTGTGATAGTTAAATTTCTTTGATCAAGGATGAAATTATTGAGAACTTTCCTCTTTTCCATTTCAAGATCCTTGTAAGTCGGATGTCTTCATTCAAAAAACTCAAATTGTATCTCTAGATGATGATATGAAATTTTTGGGTCTGTTCTTGGGATGAATGATAACTTTAAGTTATTATGAATGACATGTCAAACCTGTGATTGATTTTCTCTATATTCACTTGAACATATTATTGCAAGCTCATCAAAATATTTCAATGAATTTTTCTCACATATAATAGATCGATCAGAAAGAGATTGGGAATGACTAGTGGTCATGCAATACCCCGTGTTTCATATTTTCACAATGTTACAATCTTAACAATTTCATTTTTGTGTCACAAATCATTCTTCAAGGAAAACAATCTACATTTCTGCAAAATTCAACCTACACAAAAGTTTTGTGTGACACGTTTTGATGAGTATTTTGAAGCTTTGGAAATGTTATTGACATTGAACTGTAACCCATTCAAGGGGGTTGAACTCCATTTTCAGTTCACTTTTGAAACATTATTTCCGTACACTTCATGAAAATAAGTAAGAACGCCCCTGGTCATATCACTGAAATCTCTTCCACGTTTGTTTTAATACGCTTAATAACAGGCACACGAGACATATAGTCGAGAGCAAACCGATACATGAAATATAATACCAGTTAGGCAATTTGTAATTACACAAACAGAAGCTGTTATTAAGGTTCTTATTATTTCGTAAACAGCGCAAGGCCTTGGGAGACAGATAAGTTCTGGAGAAATTCCTTCGAGCTATAAGCGAATTTCTAGAAGTAATTGCGGCAATACAATGATATATGCAGATTGTTGCTTATTAGGGTTACTTGTGAATGTCTTGGGGTTGTAATATCCTGAAGGCGATTTTATTATTTCCATTTCTATATCTAGTGTTCATATGAAAATTGTACAACAATTGGTTTATGATTGGGCTAAGGATTCTGATATAATTTTTTATTTATTAATTAATTTCTACAATGGAAACAGGTAGCACAATTTCAGATGAAATAGTACAGTTGAAAATAATGAATACATAGAAGAAGTGGCAGAGACAAAAAAGTACGGGTGATTATGATTTCAATTATTGTTGAGCTAAACTTCATTTCAGGATACAATTCAAATTATAAATCTCTTGTTAATGGAATAAGGTATATGCTTCTCAGTTTAAAAGATATTTTGGTGAAATTAGTGACATCTATGAATCATTATATTCGTGCTACGAATGTCCACAGTATGTCATATAATGTCGACTATGACAATTGATGGAGATTATAATGGCAAGGGGCTGTGTTATCTGCTATATAATTGGTGATAGATATTATAGTGACGAGTCGTTGACAAAAATTCAATTTGCCTCTGAACCTTTCTTTTGAAGGAAATATCTTCAAATATATCATGAAAATTGTGGCATTGAATTGAACCTGGTTACTTTCACTTCAATTCGAAATAACTTTTAGACCTTCATTAAGATGTGCAACCTCCTCCTGCCGGCGAAGATGTGCATTCACAGCCGATGTCCTGGAATCCAAATGGAATGACGAGACAAGTGTGCAAAGCAATATATTGGATTGTTAATTTTTTCCAATAATTCGTTGATATACATCAAAAAGAGGGTTAGAGACAGGGAACGTTAATTTAGGAAGCTGAAAAGCCATACATAAAAATGATCCGACAAGCCATAGCAAACTTGTCCAGCAAACCCACATGTCACACACGGTCAAAGGCCTTAGAAATATATAGCGTAACAGCTTTTGACTCTCCATGTTTCACGATTGCGTTATTCCAAATATGGGTGACATACGATAGAAGGTCGCCTGTTGATCTTTGTTTCTGAAAGCAGTATTGAAGATCGCTCAAGATGTTGAAGCCTTCCAAATATTTAAGAATATGGTGGTTTACGGCTTTCTTCATGATTGTTGATATCAGTGATAACGTAAGTTATTTGGAAGATTATTCTTGCCTTTTCGGGAATAGGTTGTACGCGAACAAGACAGGTTGAAAAGTCTGCAAAATACTGGTGCCAGTTCATTTGCGTTCTTTTTAAGTACGATGACACATCAGGACTAGAGGCCATGTTGATATTGATCTGTTTCAAAGTTCGGCAGACTAGACATTGTCGAAAAGTAGTTTCCGGCATTGTAGATTCTTGCGTGGGAATAGTGGGTGGTGCCTTTTCCAGAAAATCGACTGTGGATTGGGACGCAAATTGTTCAGCTAGTAGATTTGCTTTTATATGGCTGTTGTTGTGATTAAACAAGCCGCTTGTGTTAGTGGTAGATTTGTGTTTTTTTTTTAAATATTGATTAACAGCTTTAGCTATCGACCAGAAGGTTGTAGGGATTGGCAAGCAGTTCTTTGCTTTCATTTACCCTAAGTTTGCAGCTGTTGCGAGCTTTAACAAACCTAGTTCGGTTTTGGGCACTGGGATTTTTGGGCCACTGCCGATAGACGAGATTGTTGGAGGCTTGATTGCAATTTTTGTTGATAGAATAATTTCCTTTACGTCAGAAGCACAAATTAATGGATCTTTAGAGCTGAAACAAACATTTAGTCAGGGAAAATTTCGAACATGATCTTAAAGCTCCTCCCACTCAGCAGATCTGTAATGTCAATCTTTGCGCGGCTTAGATTGTTCCCCAATATTTATCGATAATTCACTCAACACTGAAATGAGTTCGTGGTCAGAAGATGCCAATGGAGACCTTATGGTGACTGTGAATTTCTGGATCGGATTGAAGACTAGCATATTCTTCATCACGGTAAGGAGGAATCCTGGTTGGCTCATTTATAATCTGAGTAAGTTCACCGCTTATTACAAAAGCCCCAGCTTCGCGACCTTGTTCGTCGTTGATATTTAAAAATATGAATGATTCGATACTGTGGACATTGAAATCACCGAATATGGAAGTTTCCGCACTGAGATGATTGATTTGCAGAGAGTCAATGGTGTTTACATGTGAAGGGAATAGAGCCCTATATTGTGTATTGCCGAGATATAAAAAATTGTTGGGGTTTACTGCATCACTGACTTTTGGTTTCTGTGAGTGCAAGAATATGAGTACTATTCATTTGCAGATGCCGGTGCATCAAGTTTATATTTCAGTTGAGTCCTCTGAAGTTGCAGAAATCGATTTTGAAGTTGCAAGTAGGCCATGGCAACTGCAGTTACCATGGTTTTTTTCCTGTGAACTGATGTCAGGAAGACCCTGTTGACTGTCAGAAATGATAGTTTTTGAATAACTTCTGCAGGATGATGTCCTAAGAGGCTTTTGAAGAACCGATACTCCCGAGAAATAAATTTTCCATTCATTAGATGTGATTTATAGTTATTAATAATTTTAATGCTTCGTTCATAGAATATTTTCCAACCAGTTCAAAAATTAGAATGAACTGGGACTTTCAAAAGTTTGTTTTCGTAACAGAAATTGAAGGCTAGGAATTGATTGTTGATTGGGTTGAAGAATTTATGTCAACAAGAAAAATACCTTTTCTTATATACTTGACATTGCAGTCGATTATACATGATTCATTCATTTATTGAATTAACAGTTTTCAGAATTCTTCAGATTCTAGTCTAGGTTTTTATGACCCTGTTTTAATTTCTGTATTGAAAACATTCACTCCAAAACTTATAATAGGTACTGGCCTACAAAATTTTCAGTCATACGGAACTGGACTACGAATGTTTCGAAATAATTACGAAGGCCCAGTAAATTCGTTCATTGTGCAGGAGAGTCAGGCGGAAAATTGATTATTAAGGCCCATAATGGACTCCTAATGATCAAGTCGTAGGTCTTTGGATTATAAGATTATGTGTAGTTGTTGTCGTTTTTCTTTTCATCGTGTAATTGGTGATTAGCGACTAGGTTCGCTGGAATAGCTTTTGGCATTTCATAGAGGAACATCAATTCATTTTTAAGTAGTCCCCTATAATATTGTAATGCGTCAGATTAACAGGGATTGAAAGCAGCTCTAGAAGTAGGCTTGTTCTAAGATTCTCCTCAATTGATTTGCCTGATGAAGAATATGCTCGAGAAGTTGTTGAAGAGGTGAAGTTGAAAATCAAATAACAATAGGAATAACAAAATATAAGTTTCTTCAAGAGAAACTATAAAAATGTATTTGAAAACTTGAATGATCCTTCATTATTCTCACTTCGTTTTCTCTGAGATAATTAATTTATGGGCACATTTCTGCTTATACAAAAAAATTATGATTTTCTGTTAACCAGCTATCATCGCCCTACGAAAGACAACTCTCAGAAGTCGGAAAATGTACGAGCTGAGCACTAACGAGGTCTTACCTTTTAACATGCGACTATTAGCATGGGTTAGATGGAAGATAGTGAAAATATATTGTCCGGCCTCGCGGTTTGAACCACCAGCTCACACAGCAGTCGATTAAGTAAGTTGACAAACCACCCACACCAATTCAAATGGTTACCATCTCATACTTTTTGTTGAAACATTCAATTCAATGAATAAAATGGTCATACGTCTCTCTATGATTTCTATATTGCATTCGGAAAGGATTTTACTCAAGTATAAGAACAATTCTTGTTTTGAAAAGAGAATATTTCAGGAGAGATCAGTTATTTGAGAGAACATTTTTGGGCTTCATACTTTCCCGTGACAAAAACTTGGGAATCCAACAAAGAAAATAAGAAAAAAATAGCTATAATAAATACCCTGTAGTGCATACACGCAAGTTTCTTTCAGATACGAACCACTACCCCCACATGGGGGGTAGTGGTTCCATATAAACATTGAATTACACGAAATTCATGCTTTTCCTCTCAACCTGTTCTGCAAACAAACTTTTCGGAACTTAAGCAGATATCATTCATAGGAACGCTACGAAATATGAGAAAGAATTGATTGAAAATGTCATTTATATAGAACACTATCATCCTGAATGGTGTACTTCAAAGTATTACCCGACTAAGCATTGATTTCTTTCGTTATATTACGACTTTATGCCACAGGAGGAGACAAATCTGCTCTTGTCACTATGACAGCACGTATACATATTTATACGGTTAGTTAATCCCAGCCTTGGGAATTTCATTTGAATTGAAAAAGGAATATTTCAAGAAATCAATTTTTTCGATCGTCATTTAACAAAAAATGTGGGAAACTTCAAATTAAATTCCTATGGCTGGTTAACCGTGTGAATGTGTATACGTAGGTAATATGACGGTGACAAGCAGATTTGTCTCTACCGGTGACATACAGTTGAAATGTTGATGATGTGAGAAGACAGATATCTTGTACCGAAACTTCGAAGTACGCCATTGAAGATATGTACTTCGAAGTGACATAAAGATATGTATTGCATACACTTTTGTGCATACACAAAAGTGAATGTATGCATACACAAAAGTGTATGTACTACATATCTTTATGAAAAGTCTTTATGGTAGTTATTCTGTTTTTGTTTCTTTAGAAACATCCCACATTTTTTCATTCAATGATGAAGGAGTAGAAAGCAAAAATTTTCTTTTCAATGGAATGAGATACGTTTAGCAATGATTCATTCTTGGAGCCACAATTCAAGAAGAGAAATCTTAAACTCTCACTAAGACATCAGTGCGGTTTCTAGAAAGAGAGCAATTGATTGTCGAAGATTTGAAAAAAATATTACCTCCCATACATTTCTGAAACTTTTCAGAATGGTAGGTTTTGCAGTGTGAGCTACAGGAACAACCATTTGTAATCATAATGGAAAAATAATTGATTTTCAGAATAGCAATGAAATGTAGGCACCTCCCACAGGATTAAACAGCAATTGAACGCCCTAGATGTAAGAGAGAAATTTTTAATTCGGCTAGGATTATGGTGACATCTATTAACAACACATCCATGACCTAAAAATAATTTTAGCGTTTATTCCTCATACACCAGGTTTAGTTGATTGCAATACGTACATAATTTTGAACATTTTGCTGACAAGCAAATATTTTTGTGTCTAATAATGTTACGTCTATGAGTGTCTTTCAAATAAATAATAATAAACCTAAGGAATTGACAATTTGAAAGCGACTGAGAATCATCTGAGTTTAACAAAGGTTAAATGGAAGTTTGTTACTTGCTGAATAGATTTATGCCAATTTCATTAGTTCGGACTTCCATTGTCTGATATTATAAAAATGATTTAAAATCCTCCAAAGAACTAATAGAAAAAAAGAATTGAAAATATATAGCTGAAAATAACAATTATATTGAGCAAAAAACCTGAAATGAAATAATAGTGAAATAAAATAGAAGTGAAAATAGAACAATTGAACTGAAAAAATAAAAAGTTGAGAGATTCCAAGCCAAATTACTTCAAGTTTTGAATGTTATTATCCACATTCTTGGAGTGAATAATTGACAAATTTTCATGATTTATGAAAAACATTTAGAAAATTGAAGTTCGACCTTGGAATTACTGGTAAAAATTATTTCAGCTAGAGAATGTCATTGGACTGATATCGACTTCTTTTTGGATTCAGTGCACCGCCTCTCTAAATCGATATAAGGAATGTATAAACACACACACACACATGCACAAATATCAAATATATATTGAACCAAAATAATTAAAACCGTCGAAGTTTTGATCCCTAATTTTTCAATATGCCCAATTAGTGTCACTCTTGATGTTTCCATATGTTCACTTTCTAGATTTTCTGGTCATTATCTTTATGACTTCTTTACCCCATTTACGACTCATAATATCAGTAGCAAACAGGATACGAATGAGTTTTATCAGAGAGCTGAACTCTCTTTAGCAAAATTCATTCATGGGAAAATCAGTAATGCCACTTCAATTCTATTCCAAAGAAAAATAATTTGAATACACGATAGATTTTCTAGGTATGAACGGTTTCAAAATAATCGAATAAGTTCTAGATACCTACGTACTGAAGAGTTGTGTCCGTGAAACCGGAAAGTCTTACGATGATGACACTGAAAAGTAGCCCTGAGTTCCAAGTAACATGCATTTCTTTGTTCAATCGTTTTCTCACAACGAGGGGCGATCACAGAATTTTTCCTATTTCTTATGTGGTAAGAGTGTTCAGCTAGGGTTACCTGGATATTTCCTTTTTGAATATTATTTAGAATACTCATGAAGAATAATTTCCTCATGTCAGGGGCCTGCGTGTCTCTGAAAACACTGTCACTTGTGTATGTTCGGCCTTTGTGAAGTATTATTTTTAAAATCCACTTTTGAATTGTATCAAGATTCACCAAATAACAATCTTCAACTCCTCTCCATCCAAGTATGCCGTACGACAATTGAGACTGAACAAGTGCAGAATATAGGGTTTTCAAATGTTTCATGTCTAGGAAGTTTCTGAGATATTGGAATATAGAAAGTGTACCTCTCATCTTTCTTAACTGTTTCCTTCATGTGTAAGTCCCAACGAAGGTGTCTATCAGTTGTTACCCCTAGATATCTTATTGAGTAACTTTCAGTTATATAGTAATTATTGTTGATATTGAGTTGTCCAATATCAGGCAATCTATTAGAGTATGACGTGAATGGTAAGTAATTCGTTTTATCGAAGTTAATTGTGAGTTTGTTCTGTCGAAACCAACTTTCGATTGCTGGAAAATCTTCTTCCACACATAACTTGAATTGTTACCAAGTAGATCCTGTGTATAGGATGGCAAGTCACTGGAATACCCCTCATGACTATCAAGTTTGCAAGTGATGTTTGTGTTTCCCATCGGGCGAATGGCTCTTTCAGGATGAAATCCAGCAACTTCAGGGTATGTTCACCGGCGGAGCTCCATGCATATGAACAATACTCCAAAGAAGTTCTGATCTGAGCTCTATAAAGCATCTAAAGTTGCTGAGGTTTGTACAGTTTTCTGGTTAGGAATAATGTTTCAAGCTTTTGGAAGCAGCCTTTGCAATTCCAGCGACATAATTGTACCAAGACATATTGGTGTCCATTTCAACCCCCCAACAAACTTATCGAAGCAGAAAGCGGAATTGTCTGTCCTGACATTATTTTATCCGGTTCTGATACATTTATCTTTTTGGAGAAAACCGATACCTGGGTTCTTGTGGCATTGAATTGAACCTGGTTACTTTCACCCCAATTCGAAATCACTTCCAGATCCTTACTAAAATATGCAACCGCTTGCTGCTGGTGAGGATGTGCATCCTCAGTCATGTCCTGGAATCCAATTGGAATAACGAGACAAATGTGCACAGCAATTGGATCCTTGTTTTTTACCAATAAGTCGTTAATATAAAATTAAAACAGGATTGGAAACAATATGAAATAGCTTCGAAACAATTATTTTCAGAAAATACTAAAAAGTTCAAAAACCATTGTGATTACTCTTCACCAGGGTCACATAAAAACAATAACTCATATTCTCGTAAATATCAAATTTTCTATATTTTTTCACTCATTCAACCAAACAAAATGTATCCTATACATTTCGAAATAATACTCCATCTCTTTTACGAATCCCCCCAGTCAGATCATATCTCTCTCAATGATCTCCGTTCACGGCAGCCTGAAATAACAACTGAAGTAGAGTATTCGTTGCAATAAACAGTAGATCTACGACAAGCAAAGCTGCCGTGAAAATAGCTCACTGGTGACTACTGATCTTTTACCGATTTCAATAACAATGACAGTCGAATGGTTGACGCACTATTTTCTTTTTACCATGTGCTTATACGAGGGGAAGGTGATAATTTTTATCATATCTGGAAATTACAAATTGGAAACTTTTTTTGAAAATTCGTCATCGACAAATAGAGTATCCAATAGTATTTCATTCCATATATGTTTATTTCAGACATACTGACTATTTTTTTTTCTGATAGATTCGGCCGTTACTTGATGAAGATCCATAGTTATTTCATAAACTACACCTCACGATTTGATCTCTACAAACTTTATTTGAAAAATATATATCACAAAATGTTTCGCTAACACAGTAGCTTTATCAAGTGATTTTAATTCTTCAAGTTGCTTCTTACACTAATATTTATATACTACAGGTAACCATAATTGAGACTTCCTTCAAAAAATTACCTAAACCTCTGCCTAAGGCACCTCTTCAATTATGATCACCTGAAGCATATTACCTCACATCTACATCAATAATAATTCTTTCACGGTTTTCAATAAAACAAGTTCAATAATGGTGATCTATTCAAATCCATTTGGTCATTCATTATAATGTATGAATTTTTAAGTTTATTATTTTTCATTGCTTACAAATGATTCAGTTTCAAACCTTTATTTTCTATATGCAAAATTCCGAACTCTTCGTTAAAGATATTACTTTTTTTGCTAGAAGATGATTTTGATATGTTGAATTTGTTTTCTAATTTACATAGCTGATATGAAGTTCCTGGATTCGATTCCTAAATGTTCTGCCTGTTTGACCAATATATACCTTAGAACACTTCAACATTTCATTTTGGATGTTTTATCTTTATTATTTTTAACTATCTTTCCCAACGTATTACTTATCCTATATGCAATTTTAATATTTCGTTTTCCCAAAAATGAAGCCACTTTTTCCGTTGTTTGTCCAAAATACATTGAAGCTCTATAATTTTGATTATCTACCTCATTAATAGGAAAAACGTCTCGAATTGCTTTTACGTAGACTTTCTTGGAAAGTATTTTGTTTATTAATTCGGATTTAAACCAATTATTAACCACAATTTGCTTGATGATATTAAGTTCTTTATTAAAATTATCTATTGAAAGAGGAACATTGACTAATCTGTGAATCATGCTATTATAAGCCGGTACTTTGTGTTGATAAGAATGGGTAGAATCGTTATGTATGGTAATATCCGTATAGGACAGTTTGTGATGAACTGAAAAATCATGTTTGTTTTTCATTCTACTAATTGTTAAGTCCAAGAAATTGATCGAGTTGTCTGCTTCTACTTTAAGAGGGAATTCAATGTTTTCATGAATTTTGTTAATATCCCTATGAAAAGTATCTAATTGTCTCTTAGTACATGTAAAACATACCAAAACGTCATCCACATATCTATGCCAATACAAGGAATTCTTAATCAAAGGATGTTTAAAAATCGACTCCACTAGATTATCCATTAAAATTTCTGCAAGTAAGGGGCCTAATGGATTTCCCATAATTAAACCTTTCAAGGAGAAATAAATATTGTTGTTGAATTGAAAATAATTTTATTTGAGACATAACAACAGAAGGTCTCGTTTTTTGACTGGCTTCACTCTATTTTTATCTAATAATTCATAATTCTATTACTTAAGTAATAGTATCATCAGGAGATTGTGCACATCAAAGGATAGTAATTTTGCGTTGTCTGGTAGAGGTAAGTTCTCTATTTTACTGATCAAGTTCTATGAATTCCGTAGACTGAATTTTGGTTGTAAGTTACAATGGTTCAATATGATACTGATAGGCCTTTCTGATAATTTCACTGATGGTGCAGTGACAAAGTAAGCCACTGGTCTAATTGGATAACTCTGTTTGTGCAGTTTTATGAGTGAGTATAATTTTGGAATTTGGGGGTTCATCAATGTTAATTTGAAATTTTCCCTTTCAGTAAAAAGTATGTTCGAATTTTTCAAAATGGAAAAAAAATAGTTGGATCACGTTTCAGTATTTCAAAATTTCCTCAATTCAAGAAATCAAGTGTTTTGTTGACATAGTCGATTCGGTCAATAGCAACCACAGTGTTGCTTTTATCTGCTCTAGTCAATATAACATCATTTTCGATAATTTTACTGCGTATTGATTTCACAAGTTTCAATTCATTCGTAAAACAACCTTCTTTCAAAAATTCTGATTTATGATATGTGACGCTTGGTATGTGTTATTAATGCTATTCAATGCTCTTAGTGCCATTTTAGTCCAGTCATTAATTTATCGATAGTTCATCAACTATATATGGCGCGTTTTCGACCGGAGGCACCGGTTGACCTGAAGTGATGCTGTGACCGCGCTCTCTCCGCCCTCTATCTCGAAAACGGTTCACCGTATAAAAAATGTTTTCAGAAAAAATTTGTAAAGAATTTTGTATTCTACAATATTGATAATGAATACGAATAGCAAAAAACCCATAGGAAATGAGATATTTCCAAAAAAAAGCGCAAAAAACCGATTTTTGTGACCTTTGACCTTGAAATTTAATAGTTGCTTACACCCTACCATATGTAGGTTTCAAGACAACTTTTAGGGTGTCAATATACAAGTATTTACAGACTTACAGCTGAGTATCTCGAATTCCGAGATTCTTACCTAATTTAAGCTTAAATGACTGGATTATTTCTGTTTCGATTCCCAAAACTTCAAAGTTGCTAGTGCTATTCTCATTTCCAATATTATATTCGAAACCTTTTTCTATCAACACATTTTCAGTGTCTGTAAACTGAACCTTCGATAACTTCATGAACCTGTCATAAAATTTATGATTCGTGAATATTCTTTTCTGATAGGTAGAGGTGGTTTCTTTTTTATTGGCGAATTTAGTTATTTCTTTTGAATGCAGTACTTTTTATAACTATACTCACTGACTATACTTACTGACTATACTCAGGTTGAACTCTAGAATTCAAAACTCATATCGAAAAATGTACAAAAAACTGGAATGATATCATTCAGCAACATAATTTGCAAATAAATGGAAGCTGAAAATGGCATTTCCAGAAAGCCAGTATACTGAAAATTCATTAACGACAAAGAGATATCATACAATCTTACGATCTCACACCTCACGATTTGATCTTCAGAAACTTTATTTTCAAAATTCAAATGTTTTCCTATCAGCCTATCAGTAGCTTTTTTATAGTAAATGACATACTGAAAGTCACTTCTATCATATACTCTAATTTTTACATATCTAAGGTAATCATAAGTGCAAAATACCGTCTCAAGTACTTATTCGATAATAATTACCTAGAGTATTAAAAAACTTTCATATACCTAACGTACCTCCTCAAATTATGATAACCTAGAGAATCTTATGTCAATTCTACATCGATAATACAATTTCGTTTTCTGAGAAAACAAATTCATTTATCAATATCATTAAGCAAATTACAGTAAACAACGGATTTGAAGCTGCATCAATAGACAAAATACTTTCCAAAAAAAAGTCTACGCAAAAGCAATTAATAATGGAAATTAAAACGCTTTAACCTATTTTAGACAAACAACAGAAAAAGTAGCTTCTTTTGGAAGAAAAAATGTATAAAATTGTTTATAGAATAGATAATACTTTGGGAAAGTTAGGCAAATATAATGAAAACATCCAAATTTGAGAAATCAGGAATATATGAATTGAATTGTGAAACTTGTCCTAAGGTGTATATTTGTCAAACTGACAGAATATTTAGGAATCGCATCTAGGAACATCATATGAGCTATGTAAATGAGAAAACAAATTAAACATATTTAAATCATCTTCACACATAGAAAATGAAGGTTTCAAGCTAAATTATTTGAAAGCAACGGAAATTAGTAAACTCAAAAATTCAAATATTTCACTGAATGACCAATTGGATTTGAATAGATCACCATGACTGAACTTGGTTTCTTATAAACTGAAATTGTATTATTGATGTAGAATTGATATAAAATGTTCTAGGCAATCATAATTTGAGGAGGTACCTTAGGTATATAAAAGTTGATAAATATTCTAGGTAATCATAATAGAAGACGTACCTACTTGAAACCTGAGTAGGTATCCTTGCACTTATGCTAATCTGGGGCATATAAAAATTAGAGTATATAATACCATTAACTTTTAGTAAATCATTTACTATGAAGAACCTACTGTGATAGGGAAACTGAAAATAAAGTTTGTGAAAATCAAATTGTGAGGTGTAGTTTATGGAATCACTATTGATCTTCATCAAGTAACGGCCGAATCAATCAGAAAATTCTGAGAAATATGAAAGTGTCTCTTGTGAAAATTCCGATGAAATAATTAATTTGTTTTTTTATCCGTTTTCACAATTCATGATTCTACTCTTCAACTTTAACTGTGATGTTCACACCCACGAAGTTGATATTGAAGAAATAATAGATATAGCACTTTCACTTTCATATAAACTGTCAACCAGTTCAGATGAAACCCCTTCACATTTGATCAAGAATTGCATTTACATTTTGGCTTTTCATTGTATCTTTCAATGTATCTTTCAACATGAATATATCTCCTAATCTGTGAATTTGGTCTGATGAAATTGATTCCCAAAATTGATTCACGAGATAAAGCTGAAAATAATAAAGGTATATCAATCTATCTGAATTTCCAAAATTACTAGAGCTGACTTGAAAGTTATTAAGGGGTTTTAAAAATGTTATAATCAATGAACAACTCGGTTTTAGTCGCAAAGAATCCACTATAAAAAACTATATGAATATCATATCATAAATGCTCTAGAAAACAAATTGCGAGTTGATTCTTATATGTACTGACTTTTTCAAAATTTTGACTACAATTTGTTATTCGTAAAACTTGAAGAATTGGAAATTGGAAAAAAAAATGTTGGAATGGGTTGAAAATTATTCTGCAGGTAGGATCCAATATATGAAATACAAAAGTTTCATTTCTGAGCCAATTGAAGTAACATCGGGTATGTCACAGGGACCTGGTATTATCCCTTATTT
Organism: Leptinotarsa decemlineata; assembly: GCF_025532065.1. Classification (NCBI taxonomy): domain Eukaryota; kingdom Metazoa; phylum Arthropoda; class Insecta; order Coleoptera; family Chrysomelidae; genus Leptinotarsa; species Leptinotarsa decemlineata. The sequence continues at coordinate 3,395,422 of NW_027412549.1, read as the reverse complement.
TTCAATTCCTTCGGAACAGATCTTGATCAAGTTATCACCAATAATTCATTTTTAATGAACGCTGATGACTCGATGATGTTTAGAATGGTTTGAACCATGAGTTTCATCTTTGTGATTTGAAAAATTTCATTTGGTAGTTTACTATCCAAGCAGCTGAACACTTTTATGTTAATTTTGATTAGTTCATATCCTGTGTTCTAGTGAGATTTTCACTCCTGAAATTATTGAACCGATTGTCCTATCCGTCAATGATAGAAAAAATGGTGATATAATCAGAAGAAAATTGATATTTTCAGAATTTAAATTTGCCAAAAAAATTATGGCCGAAACAAAACAACAAAATTTTAAATTAGCAAATACTCATAGTAATAAACTCGAAATGTTTCATTCATCTATGCATTACTTCAAGTCTTCTGTGAAAATAATTGCCTAAAGCTGAAAGTACGAATATCACAGAAGTTCTAATCGACAGTGTGTTCGAGAACTTTACGTATACGTTTGCTGGCGAAACTTCGATGCTATAGCTTGTCGGATCATTTTTGTGTATGGCTCTTCAGCTTCCTGAAAGAACATTCCCTGCAAGTGGCCGTCGATGTATATCTCTCGAATACTTTCAACTTCAACGCTGGTGTTCCCCAGGGGTCCATATTGTCCAAACCCTCTTTTTATTGTTTATCAACGACTTATTGGAAAAATCTGACAATCCCATACATTGATTGGCTAACGACAACATACTTGTCTGATCCTTCCATTTGGATTCTAGGACATCGGTTACGGAAGCACATCTTCACTGGCAGCTGGAGGTTGCATATATTAATGAGGATCTAGAAGTGATTTCGAATTGCGGTGAGAGTAACCAGGTTAAATTTAATGCCACAAAAGCCCAAGCATTGATCTTCTCCAAGAAGGTAAATGTCACCCAACCGGATATAATAATGTCAGGTCAGACAATTCCGCTTTTTGCTCAGATGAGTTCGTTAGGGGTTAAAATGGACACCAATATGTCTTGGCACAATCATGTCGCTGGAATTGCAAAGGCTGCTTCTCAAAAGCTTGGAAAACTGTTCTGAATCAGAAAACTGTGCACATCTCAGCATTTTTGATGCTTCATTAAGCCCAGATTAGACCTCCTTTGGAGTATTGGTCTCATATATGAAGCTCTGCCCCCAAAAATACTATGAAGTTGCTGGATTCCATCCAGAAGAGACATTCGCCTGATTGGAGACGCGAAAATCACTTGCAACCTTGATAGTCTGGAACATCGAAGAAAGGTTGGAGATTTGTCTCTCTTCTATGGATAATTTCACGGGAAGTGTTCAAGTGAATTGGCACATTTGATTCCACCAAGAGCGGTACATATCAGAAATACACGACGGACTGTGGCTGCTCATCTTTTGAGGTTCAACTCAGTACACCTCGAACTTCACTGTTGAAAAACTCTTCCATCCGGAGAACTGCGTTTATGTTGAATAAACTTCCTGAGAACGTTTTTCCTAATGGAAGGCCTAATGGAAGGCTCTGAGAAGGCCTTAAGGATTTTCCTGTAGTGCTTGCGTTTCGTCCTTAGAAAAAATATTGTTCGAAATACATTACACGCCGCTATATCCCTTTGGGATCACCTTCAAACACTGATTGGTTCCAACAGATCAACACCTTAAATTCTGTTGCATCTTTGCGGCTAACCTGAATTGGATAACGCTGACACGCGAATTGCGACTGAGACTGGAGGTATCATTAGTGGTATATCCAGCGTGAAATCTGCCACAAGTGCTTCATCATAATTGCTGCTGGCACCAGATGCGTGCGTGTAATTAAAAATTAATATTCACTTACCTTTTGGAGAACTCAAGTCACGCCAACGGTGTTGTGTTGTGGAAATATACGTTAATTGAGTTAGCAATGGATGCCGCAATAATATTCACTGGATGAAATTAGTATTTGAAGTGAAGTATCATGACTGTTACACTGATATTTGAATATGATAGTTGGATCTTACCATCTCAGCACCTCAGCAGTTTCCGTCACCACGAGAGGTTTTAGTGGAGAATATTGATTTTCGTCATATTCGTGGTATTTTTCATGTAAAGATAGGTCACGATAGATTGGAGTTATATAATTATTTCGGTTGAACAAAATTGAAATAGATCAATTCTTTGAAAACCGAAATAATCATGATAATAAAACTGTCTTCACCGATAACTTTACTGAGGAGACGTTTCGATATACAGTAGTTTCTTCAGTCGAACTGGTACATTTAACTATTCTATAATGCATTTTATTTAACAGAAGTAACAGAACTTGATTTGTTGAAGATGGAAATTGTAGGTTATCAAGTAGATTAAAAAAATAACCATAAAATATTGATTCTAGGTGACTAGGTAAAAATTAAAGAATATTGGTAATGGCGGATAATTATCGGATCTCTATGAAAATAAGTTCAATGATGGTGATTGATTGAGTTCTTGTAGCAGGGGAGCACACGATGCAAAATGGGGATTTACTCGAGCGTCATTGAGACATATTAGGTTGCAAAGTTTAGATGATAAGAAGAAAAAAAAGTTATATTATATATACCTTTTCATCGGTGGGGAAAGCGGCTATAGATTTTTGAATATGTAAAAAAATACTGTTGCATGGATATATTCGAGTGCGTCAGATACTGATAGCATCAATGTCCTACGTATTTTTAATAATGTTGGTATGTTAATCTGATCGTTTGCATGATGTGAGTGGTTGTACGTGAGGGTAATAAGTGAAAAGAAAAAAATGTAATCGAGTCATATTTTCTAAGGGGATGTTAAGTGCAACAGAAAAGAGCTCTCATTCAAAAATCTGACGATTTCGATCTGACGCGAACTCGCGGCCATTATTATAATGTGTATAAAAAATCGCTATTTTGAAATACTCAAGCTTGTCAGATTGAGATATATACGGATCATCTTCATGTTACAGACGTCTTGTCTCATAATCTGACGATTATCTAGAGGTATTCGCTTAATCTGACAATATTTTTTTTATTTTTTTTAATTCATCGAATTCAATTGATTGAAAAGCTCAGGAAATAGCATGTAAATAAATGAGTGTATGTTTTTTGAGAAGAATACTTGTATTTATAAGAAAATAATTTTGAAAAAATGCTCAAAAAATTTAATTTTTCATAACCAATTGATTAATCAATGGAGAAAAGAGGAAGAAAACTTTCTATATTTTTTATCACTTTTATTTGTAACTAACGTTACTACAGTTTCGTCCTATAAGGACATTTCCAAACTTATATATTGTATAAGTTTCAAAATGTTTCCAAACTTATATATTGTATAAGTTTCAAAATGTTTCCAAACTTATATATTGTATACGTTTGAAAATGTTCTTATATATTGTATAAGTTCAAAAATATCCTTATAGGATGAAACTGCACAAACGTTAGTTACAAATAAAAGTAGTAAAAAACATAGAAACTTCAATTTCTCTTTTCTTCATTATGATTTCCTACCACGTAGTAACGGCTACATCAATTAATTGATAAGTAAATCTTCATCACGAACGAGTTTCTGTGATCAGCTGTGATGGCGTCATGGCAACAGAATTCAGAGTGGGGACGGAGTGAGAGAGTAATAGATAGAGAAAAAGTGAATAGAGAATAGAGGAATCGACACTCGGAGAGGGAAATATAGGTATCCCACAGCTGCACGCATTAAACTTTATCGATGAATTTTTGTTATTTCGGCTTGCGGAAATCGTCAGATCACATATTTTTCGCTATCCTTGAATTATTTCCTTCAAAATAAAAAAAAATAGCTACGCTCGAGAATATCGACATGACGTTATTCTTTTACAAATTTGATGCCCTCCTCTTTCTTTACGTCACTCTCAAATTGTCAGATTACTGGAATATACACTTTTTAGCAGGTAATTAACTCACCCTACCTTGATCTGATGCACTCGAAAATTTCTGATGATCAATTTTCTTTACTAATCTGATCCTTTATCCCTCACAGGCGGCCTTATATATGGGGCTCATATTTGGTGGAGGTACTCAACCGGGTACAAAGTAACCCCTCTATATTAATCTGCCGCACTTTAGTAAATCCCGAAATCCCCGCTTGGGCTCCCTCCCCTATTATTGTTTGTCGTTTAATATCGAACTTGATGATTTTCGCTTATTGATTTCCAGTGATTCCAACAGCTTCAATTATTGCAGTTTATTTTTTTATGTTATATGCCACAGTTCCTTTGGAAATTGTTGTTGTTCCCTAATGGGTGACAAGCATAGGTAGAATAATCTAAAAATAAAATAGACCATGATTATTGAAACTCATTTTTGCTTTTTCCTTCTGAAACTTGGAACGATAGTAACGACTCGATGAATATAATATTGATAATATTTGTGAAGAGTTGACGTAGTGGTTGATTACACAGCTAATAATCTTAGTAGGTGATGTCATTAACGTAACATTCAATATTGAGTTAAATCATCATTAATAAGAGCAGATTTCAACATGATGAAACCTATACCTTTTTTTCCAACACTAACTTTGAATTATTCTCATTAGTGTGAAAGATTGAACATTCAAGGAGTCAGACCAAACGTCTAACGGGAATTGAGCCAAAACTGATTTAAACTGTATTAAAAAAACATACATATTGAGGAAATCACTCCTTTTTATTTTTCGAATACTGGAGTTCTTCGTATGAAACGAAGGTGTTTTTAGCAAAGCTCTTAGGTTTTCAATACCGAAACGTTTTTCTAAAGGTTTTCGGATCTCACTCCTGTAGATTTCTTTCTATGGGGTCATTTGAAGTCTAAAGTGTATGAGATAGAATCAACAATACCTATTAGAACATTTGAGAGAGAATATCATGAAGCATTGCAGAGAAATAACTCCCGAGATTCTCAACCATGTGAGGGCGGCAATGAAAGCTCGTTTGTACTATTGTTTGGAAGTTGGCGAAAATATGTTTAAACATCTACTATAGAAAATTTTATTCTTCTCATTGTCTAGTAATCAGATTTCGATTCAAGAATTATTAAAAATTTCTTTTTCTGATATATTGCTTCCATATTTGTGTCCAGAACGAATATTTCAAAATGTGGCTTCCTGTTTAATTGTTGACGTGTTCCTTTATTTTTCTGCACATCATGGTTTTAAAAGTTGTTCAGGGTGGCTCGTTTTCAAATCAAATAATTTGTAGCTCCCGAATCATAAGCTTCAGACCATATGTTTTATATGTTGTTGATAGGATATATGTTGTTGATAAGAGAAATCTTGTTTCAGAGCTGTATGTCGTTACAAGGAAAATCAGATATCTATTGCTGAACATCGATGACACATCGATCATTTCACCATGGATCATCTGATAATGCAAAACAATATAGGGTGATCCATTCAAAAAAATTGGTGACATACTCTGGGGTTGCAATAGGAAAATAAACATTGAATACGAATATGTCAAAATATTTCCCCCTGTATACTATTTTGACGTATTTGAAAATCATTGTACCAAAAGTTATTCATGGTGTTTCGTTTCAAATGGAATGCACTGTATATAATTCTATTTCTGATATATATTTCTCAAAATATAATTCATAACTACTAAAAATTTTTAAGGTTTGTCAATTCCACAGCTATGATTAATTAGATTCATATTATGAATACACTGATCCGTTACGCTATCCATGATAATAATTATACAATTCTCATAATAATTTTTATTCAGGACGCATCTCGGTTTCAGTTATGATTGAAATTTTTTTCCATTTGCTTCAGTTGATAATTTTTCTGAAAACCCCAACTTGGTTGATGAAACGAGCGTTGAGAAGAGTATTGCAGTTCTGGGTAATTGGGGAAAGTGCGTGTTCTGGATGACAATTTCCTTTTTTTTCTCTCTCAATGTTTCACTCTCATTTGTCCTGTAACTTTCAGGGTACATGTCAGTAGGTACAGATTTAGTCAGGATGGGTCATCCTTATTATTGTTGAAACATTATGTTAAGGTGTTTTATTCAATAACCCCATATTCAACATAAGAAATATAATTACTTGTTGGGCTCACTAAGAACACTGGTATTTATCTCATGAAATTGTCATAACAATATACTGATCTTACATTTGTTGGGACAAAAAAAATTATGTTCCTAATGAAAACAATATTTTTTGTAAGATTATTTCTCGTAAGCAACTTTTTCACTTTTTTCTTCTTCATTAATACATAAAGAATGATAATTTCCCAAACAAGAGGAAAAACAAAAAATATTGCCGAAATATCTTTGGATGTAGATCGTGAACAGGTGTTTTATTTGAACCAAAATACCCAAAGAAATAGCTCACATGTAACATTCAATCTCCCATGAGAACTTCAGTCATTCAAAAGTTTCTTCGCTGAATGATTTTTCGGTGAATTATCTTTAGGTGGATACACATGGATACAAATATAAAGTGTTCAATTCATGTGAGAAAAGAAGGCGATTATTATTATCAATATTATATAATATGCCGGAAAGTTGGCTGGGGTATTCGAGGAAACATGATAGCCTTCGTCTCTAACTTGTCATTCACAGTAAGAGTCAACGGAATATTATCGGAATCAAAGGTATAAGAAAACGGCATCCCTCAAGGAACATCTCTGAGTGTTACACTGTTTCTTGAAGCTATGAACAACATTCTCAAAGACATCAAAATGCCAGTGAAGGCCAACCTTCATGCAGATGACCTAGTCTAGTACGCTCAAAAAAAAAATCTGTTTTTCCGTTAACCAGCTGTCGCACCCCTACGAACGACAACCCTCAGAAGTCGAAACTTGTGCGAGCTAAGGATTAACGAGGTCTTACCTTTTAACGTGTGATTCCTAACACGATTCCATTCCACGTTAGTGGAGAAAATACCAAAACAATATGCAACCTTCTACAGCAAGCAATAAAACGCTCACAAACATGGTCTCGACACTCAGGATTCCGCTTTTCTTCGAGCAAATCTGAAGGTATGATCTTTTCAAAACAAACTGATGACAGTCCTCACTCTGAACGGGGAGCAACTGAGCTTCACTGATAGGATTAAATTTCTTGGTCTGATTTTTGATAACAAAATGAAGTAAAATCATCGAATGGATTTCCTCAGAAGGTCTTGCATGAATGGTCTCAATTTAATTAGGGTTCTAGCCAATACTTCCTGGGGGGCAGAAAATACAATTTTGTTAGAACTTTTATCGAGCCTTAGTACGATCCAAACTAGAGGGAAGAGACCTACACTTTCACGAATAATTTGAATGACATTCTGCATTCCCAAAGGATATATTTTTATTGTTTTCAATTTTACGGAAATTGATTACAGTAAGTGAATATTTTTCGTCTGGATCAACACTGGAGCTTCTAGGAAGTAATCTAACTCCATTGCAATCGAAATTTTTCATTTGACGATTCCCTTCATTTTCAACGGACCACATTGATCTTTCATAATATTTCAACATCGATTTTTCAAACTGTTATGTTTCATGCACTATTAAGTACTGGATCCACAAAAGTGATTTATGTTCTAGAGAACCGCAGAGCAAGTTCTTCAATAATATGATTGAATAAATGAAGTTCAAAGTGGACAAGAGTGCTTTTCCCGAATATAGGAATAAAACCTTTACTTTTATAAACAAAATTTTCATTTACACATCATCTGGAAAATAATATATTCTGTAAAAAATCACAGATCATTTAATTAACACAATTCAAATTCCAATACAATCAATCCATCTCAGTCCAAAGCAAACATGTTAAGCAGGTGACGGTTGTCAGAATATGTCTCGTGGTCCTTCCAGAAGATATGATCTGCATAATCAGACAAGGCAGAGCCTAAAAATCACTTGCGTGTAAAAGAGTTTGAAATGTTTTTGGTGTCCGTCCAGCGGATAAGATTAATGGACCTTTTAGTTTCAAGATCAACGAAGGTAGTGTTCATTATCAGTATAAGATGTGATCAACTCATTGCTTTCTCGCCTTGAAGTGCATTAATCATACCGGGAACGGCTGCCAAGAATTTGGATGAGGGGCTGTCTGAAATGCTTCACCTCATTATCGAAATACAGTTAATCAGAAACAAGCTTAAGGAGAGTAACCGTTTTGAATGAAGAATCAGATCTATTTTGAATTCAGGTATTGCGAAGTACTTGTATTTATGTAATAATTGATGAAATTGTTGCTATAATTAGTTTTAGATTTGAAAGAAACCGAAATCATTCATTGAGGAAAAAATTGCACAAGAATCATCCATCAATTTTTTTTCAATTCCACGAGATATTTCAAATTCGAAACAACAACATAGAAATATCGGGAGAAAGGTTCCCGCGAAGAAATTGTTTGTTGGTAGGAGAAATCTTATCTCAGACCTCGAAAATCAGATATCTGTTGCTGAACATCGATGACACATTGATCATTGATCATCTTTTTTATCAATTTTATCCATTTATGTCAAAGGTCTTCGACACAGTGAGTCATCCTCCACGTTCAGAGTCTCTAGAAGACATTGGCGTCAGAGAAAAAAACTAATTCAATCTTTTTCAAAGCTACCCATCAAAAAAACATCAAGTTCTGAGAATAAAAGATGTACTAAGCAAGCAGCAAGTGTACGAATACGATGTTCCTTAAGGTTTTGCCTCGATCCCATACTGTTTAATGTTGATGTTCACATACTATACTTTTAACTCGTATATGAACATCAACTTGCTATCCGAAAGTCAGACCCATCCTCAGCCCTGTCCAAACATCATCAAGAGACAGGACACAACATAGACTTTGAGAACACTAAGACCATCGCCATAGCGAAAGCAGTACAAGCTCGGATAATTTGCGAGGCCATCGAAACCGAAAAGCGACCTTCCTGCCCGAACAAACGTGATAACGGTCAGAGACTTCCAACTACCTGGAAACCCCTAGTTTCCAGATGCACACACCACACCAATACGTCTGGTTATAGTAATCACCCAAAGCTTCAGTTGCTTCCGCCGATATAAATACCACTGAACACCCATCGATACCTCAGGAGGAAACGTCACCTTCAACGTAAAAGAGATTCCGTGGATCAACGAAGTTAGATACTTGGGAGTCAACCTAGACAAAAGATTGACGTTCAGGTCTCATGTAAGGCAGAGAATAGGAATGGCGAGATCTGCCCGATAAAACCTAATACCAATAATACGTCGAAGAAGCAACATTGGATGCAAAGTAAGCTGCTGATGATAGAGACCTCAATGTTATCGATAATCCTGTATGCCTTCACTGCCTTGGGCCAATGCTCAGCGACATACAGAAGACAAATCCAGTCGGTCATGAACGCGTGCGTAAGGGCCGCCGTAAACGCTCCACGTGGGTCACGTGGAAAACACTCCGTTACAGAAAGGCATCATTAATCCTGAAACAAATAACATGTCACCATCATCATCGAATATTTCATCTGGATCTCTCCTCAGAAGAAAATCGACTCCAATTGATAAATACAAGTTTCCACCATTACACTCCGGCGAAAGCGATGTGGACCTAAGCGGTAGCGATCCGACGTTTATTGTGCCAGAGAAGGGGGGTTCCAAAAGTCGTAAGAGTTTAACTAATTTTGACTCCCACTCATCTCACAGTCAGATATCTCCTCCTAACAATTCACCTGCCCGTAGTTTGTTGTCAAAAAAAATCCTCCCGTCGTAGTCCATCTTCTATAAGTTCATCCAGTAGCAGTTCTTCATCTAGCAGCAGTTCGTCATTAAGTAGCAGTGGTACACCATGCAACAAAAACACCAATCAATATAGCAATTCTTTTTCCAGCAGCAGAAAAAGGAGACGGGATACCACGAAATGGAAACAGACGTCCGCTAAAATTGCAAGGAATAGTGGGCAAGCATACACTTCTATTTCTGAATCAAAACGTCAAATCAAAGCACGCTCAGTAAAACCACCGTGCTCTCAAAGATGTAGGCTGAAATTACGAGATAATATCATCGAAAATTGATTCTATTGATCTATAGCACTCCTTTATCAATTCAAGTATGGCCGAAATACCTAACATAAAAGTTCACTTTAAAGATACAGTGAGTTCTTCCAAAACAAAATACTACAAAAGTAAATATTCTAGTCCATAACACTTTAGAGTGCTATGGCCCTCAAAAATAAATTAATTGGATGAGAGTGGTTGTAATCGAATTGAAAATTGTTGAAGTAATTGCACTCTTTCCTGAGGAAAATTACCCAAACAAATGATATTTATGAATCAGTCCGAAACCAAAATAATTTTTACTGAAACTGATATACGACCTTCAAAGAGGAAATTATAGATTTCATATCCAGTTTTGGTGGCGAAATACTTAACTGAAGAACCAACGAATATCTTGAAATTGCATTCAAGAATTCTCTAATGGAAAAAAATAGAACTTCAAATTACTTTTTTCAATTCTCTCAAAAAATTATCAAATATTACCTGTTAAATTACATGATACTTGAATGTCAAATTTGTTTTGGCTGCGTTAGATATCTTAATTTTTTCTTTAGCTGGATTTGAGTGTCATTCATTTGAGATGAACTCCAATTCTGCTCTTCCTGTTGAGCGATTTCCTTTCAAGATAAAATCAATAACGCCTAAATACCTGACCGGCTATTGGGACATGTTGGACTCCAACGTAGAAGTGACTAGCAATACGTTTCAGCGTGATTATTCAAGTATTTTTCAAATCGACATTGGTAGGGAAACTATTTATTCAGGTTATTGGATACAATGAAACTACGGGAAAATTGCACGCACTATGAATATTTTTCGAAAGTGGTTAACTCAGAAGGAACAATTACGGAGATTTATTTTCAACTCTCTGAGTCAGTGAGATATCTAATTTTCATTCCTATAGAAATTCAATGATTAGGTACTCGTTCAGAATATGCTGCAATACCCAGATATCATTTAAAAAAAGAAAACATTTCGAGCAATTCAATAATATTTTTTAAATATTAATTCACAAACAAAAATTCAATGTGATATTGATTACATTATTAATGAAAAGAGACTTTCGTAGTATATTCTTGTACGGGACATAAATTAGATTTACAAGTTTTTCATTATCATTAAAATTATTAGAACTGCAAGCTGCAAGACGATAGACAATATGCTTGAAGAAAGGTTGTATGCACGGCCATTATGAAGAAAACAGTGGACCAGTATAACGTCTTATACACCGCAAGACAGATATAATGACTTGACTATGAGCAATGCATCTTTGTACTATGTATCTTTGGTTTCTCTTGGCTGACGGTTAGTATACACGACCATTATGAAAAAAATATTGTTGCAAAGGGTTGGCCTCAAGTGAGAAGTTTGGTCCCTACTCCCTACTGGACGAGTATTACGTCTTATAGACCTCAAGATAGATATAATGAATTGACTGTGGAGAATGTATCTTTTTATTATGTATCTTTAGTTTCTTGGCTAAAGATGAAATGAGTATGTAGCATAAACAAACTAGAAAAGACGTGTTCGGCGGGAAATAACGGAAAGAACACCAGAAGAAGCCATAGAGACACTATTGAACCTATACCATTCACTTTCTGTAATGATGGTAGGAAATTCATATTGAATAATTGACTTAGGTACATGGTTCATGGTGAAATCAAGAACCAGTTAGATTATACGATGATCAACTATTTCGAGAAACACGCTCGGCTCAATTGATATGAAGACGGTTCGAAAACTGATCATGAGATGAGAATTGGAAGATATGATACTGCCCTATGACTCCAAAAAAAATAACAATGAGACTTCTGTAGGAATGCCGTGAAAAACTGAGAGAATGAGTAGACAGGAATAGGTTAATTCCTGACTAGTTACTAGGACACCCAGGAATCACACGAAATGAAAATGCAGATAAGTGAAGGATACGAAATTGGAACACTTGAAAATTATACCTGGTATTACATATGGAAAATCTTTCATGGATGAACCGGCTAAAAGAGTCCCAACAAAATGGGATTGTATAATGGAGACTTCAGATGAAGAAAGTGCAACAAAGGAAACAGTCAGCTCGCGATTCGTCTGAACAACTTGTTCAGAAAACTAGATGAGGTTATTTGAGTCACCTCGGAATAAAACGACAAATAATAACTCCTTATAACACTTGATATTATAGTCCAAAATATCTTTTTTTTTCAGTAATAACAGATCAAACCTCTCGTTTCGATGTGTTATCTGCAATTATTTTTACGTCTATCGAAATTTGTTTTTTTTTCAAATAAAAAATTTCAATGTTGCTCTCATAGACACTCCCTCTACGAGTTTCTATTCAAACTGGTAGCGGTGATCAAAAGAACATTATGTTGGATTGGGTTACCTAATTAGAAAAAAGTGTCTTTATTATAAAGTTTTTTTATTGCATGAAAATTCGTGATGTGTATCTAAGTAGGCAGTCAATGTCGGAGGGCTTTAAAAAACAATTCGGAGACACTTGACAGCCTCATATCGGCCTAAATACTTAACGGAACTGACCGTTAACTGACTGAATTGATCGATCGTGGGATTAGGATATTTATGGTGAATACACTTCAGTTAAATATTTTTTGGAAAATGTTATTTTTTCGATTTATTCAATCTTGGAAAATGTTAATATCTTTCTAGGGCAGTTTGAATAATTATGAACTGAAGAACGTCCACTATTCATTCTGTTGATAATTTTGATAGTTTCAACAACAATAAAAATTAATTGGCGCTCGAGGGCGACTTCATTGATTCCAGTGGCGCATTTGCTTTTTCAGCTGCAGGAAAACCCGGAAAAACCTGCAGCACCACATCATCTGAAGATCTTGATCTACCAATGTCCTCTCTCTTATAAAACAAAATATAGGGTGTCTCCGAAAGAGATGGGATGAAATCAAAGGATGTAATCTTGCCAGGATCACCTTGGGCGACCCTGGGAAGCTGGCGCCGAAGAAATATCTGGCGATGACCAGATATCTGGTCTGGTCCAGTCCAGACCAGACCAGATATCTGGTCTGGTCTGGAAAAATCTACGCCTTACAGTAGGATTTCTGACTGGCCACTGTCAGCTAAGGAAACACCAACGTAATATGGGGCTAGTGGACACACCTCTATGCAGGATGTGTGAACAGGAAGATGAGACTGTCAGGCATGTCCTGTGCGAGTGCCCGGAGTTATCGTCAATAAGAGAGTGTGTGTTCGGCGAGTCTTGGCCTACACCTGCCGATATAAAGGAGATGTCTCCCAGCGACCTGTCCACCTTCCTGGAAAGGACAGGATGGACGACGACCTAGGAGGACAACTCCTTGGGAGGATGTACAATGGGTCACATGTGGCCTAAGTGCGTGGGCTTACACTCACCCTCCCTACCCTACAGATACAGATAGGGTGTCTCCAGAGGCTCCAATGAATGCAATACATCGCCAGAACACTTTGTGACACGACTATCGTCAAACTTAAACCAGTCCGTTTCGTCTTTGACCAAGGCGTAATAATGACCAAATTCAACGCCAGAACCACAGTGAACAATGACTGCATGGATATTATAATAGTGGTTTGCTAGATTGAACTATTTCGAACCGTCCAAAGAGTTTCTTGCTTCCGTTAGAAGTTGAGTCTTGTTTGAAGATCATCAGTGTTATTATTAGATTGACTGGTGCCTCAGCTATACTTGTTTCCTTATAACAGTCAGTTAGTTTGGCGCATGTTTGACAATACAGTTGATCATCACCTGTTGAAAATTTCATTTTCAGATGATTTAGCAATAAGCTTTGCACGGACTGGTTATTAGTCATATTAGGAAAAGCTAGATGTTTAATTAAATATGCTATACTCCAAGAACATTACTTGGAATGTGTAATCTTTCCATATTTCCAGTTGGCTTTTCAGTAATTTGAACATCGTTTTTTATGTTTTAATTCTCAATTTGTTTCGAAAGTACATACTGAAATACGACAGCGCAAATTTCAGGAGTAAGAAAAAATCGAAGGTAAGCGAAATCTGCAAAAAATTCAACGAAGAGATAATTAGGTCTCATCTAGAATTGAGAAACGCGATCAATGAATTTTTATATTTTTTTCAGATTATCATCAAATTATAAAATAGCTACAATTAGCCTCAAGATCACGTCCACGGGAAAACGTTTTGAATATTCTTAATAGGGAAAAGGGTGACAAAAGAATTAAAAACGAGTGTCACTCCTTAATTCATTGAACCCGTTTCATCGCCATCCCTGAAGAAATGAATTTAAACAAGTTGGGGGTTCATTTTTTTTGTCCAAAACAACGATCAACCATCAAAACTTTGGACACTGCTATCAGTTCTCGACTTTAGAGAGCAGATGAGTCGCTAAAGGTGTCCATGAAATTTTTTTCATAATTTTTAGCAATATTGAAAGCAGGTCCACAAATGTCAACTATGGTTCCAAATTTAGGACTCTAGAAACCAGTGTAGAACAGCATACTCCCGACCACATAAGGAATCCATCGAACAAAGTGGAAAGAATATATTCATAAAAGAATTCAGAGACATACATGGAAATGATGAAATGAATTGAAATGTATTCAAAAAGCAAACCGCGACACATGTTATGCTATAACAATAGCAAACAAAGAATAGGAAGTACCCTACAGAAAAAATGATAATTTGAGTAAATTCATTGAAAACAATAAAGACAAAACTGCACTGTCAAATAGATCGGGAGTATACAAGTGGTTCTTGTACAAACTTTCATATCTGAGAAATCGAAAAAACTTTTTGCAAAAAAATTAAAGAGCATGGAAGTATTTTTCGAATGAGAAGACGAATTCAACATTTGTGTATCATCTTTCAACAAAGAGTTACGAGTTCAATCACGATCATGACGTATTGCATTTGTGAAGGAAAAGTTCAAAACTTAAACCTTTTGGAGTGTTTAGAAATCAGTAGATGTGAAAATTAGAAATTATTGCTCGTTATAATATATATATATATATATATATATATATATATATATATATATATATATATATATATATATATATATATATATATATATATATATATATATATATAATACGTTTATTATGAAGAAATGAATAGATATATTTGAATTGTTTTCATTGAATTCAGTTTGCAACGAGAAAATTGTTAATAAGGACAGATCATTTCGTTTATGTATACTTGCTATATACATAAATGGATTGTGATGTCGTCTCAACTCGTATTAGGAAAAAAATTCAAATGAAAATATGTATGTGTTATGAAATGATACAATAAGCCCTCGTATGCAATTTTTGTATTTCACAGTAGCAGAGCCGACAAAAAATGAAATACTCACGTACATAAAAGCGACCGTTCATACATCAAAATGAGACCGACACAAAAGGCAGAAAACTACATGTTCTTTTTACGCTCTCCTGCGGGCACTATTTCCCGTTTATCAGATCAACATTACTTTGACATAATAGATACTGCAGTAGCCTATTGTTTGCACTCTCTTTTGTTTCCTCGAATGAGGTAAACGGATCCATTATATCAAAGATCAAGTGATCCCTAAACTTGATTCGAACCCCGGAGCAATGCGGCTCAAACTTACCTTTGACTTTGGAAAACAACTACTTATCATGTGAATCGTTGGATTCGCTTTCGACATTCGATTCATCAGAGATACACCGAAAAACCATTACAATTATATTTCGTTCAAAAAATATGGGTTGCGACATTTGGACGGATACCGGTGTTCTGTTCAAATTGGTAATATGCGACATAATAAGCTATAAATCATTTCTCTGTTTAAGAAAAAAATCTGTTTTTCCGTTAACCAGCTGTCGCACCCCTACGAACGACAACCCTCAGAAGTCGAAACTTGTGCGAGCTAAGGATTAACGAGGTCTTACATTTTAATGTGTGATACCTAACACGATACAATTAACTTATTATTGGAAATTAATATCGAACATATACTCTTGAAATATTCATTCTCCAGAAATACTAAACGTGTACTGTCTGGCAAAGTGAACATCTCTTTTCAAATATGGGATACCTAACACAACACAAGCACCCTTGTGCTCAGGTGAAAAGTTTTAATATATGAAGGGAGATGAGAAGTATTTATATTATTACTATAAGTAATTTCACATTATCATACCTGTAATCAGCAATATGTACATGATAACTGTTACTGCGATATTACTCTTTCTGTAACTGTTTTGTTATTAATAAATTCTATTCTATAAAAAAACTATTTATTGATAGCAGACTTCAATTGAGTACTGAGCTAATTTACTAAAAAGAATTAAATAAGTTTTGATCAGAAAATTTTTTTTTATTTTTTTTAATTATAGTTTTGTTGAAAGTTTGTTATCAAAAGTAGGTACTGGTGATTTCACTAAATTTGTCAAAGTGTGGAGTATTTGTTTTGTTACAAATTTGTACGCTATGGTTCCAGTAGAACTATGAAATACTAGTGAAAAACTAAGAAGCATTCACCAAAATGGATTTGAAATAATGCCACTAAGCATATCATATTCCGCTGACCCAACCCTTTCAGGTGATACCCTAGGGGTAACCTTAAAAACCATAAATCGTCGTTCTGAGGCATCCGCAATGTGAT
Source organism: Leptinotarsa decemlineata (assembly GCF_025532065.1). Lineage (NCBI taxonomy): Eukaryota > Metazoa > Arthropoda > Insecta > Coleoptera > Chrysomelidae > Leptinotarsa > Leptinotarsa decemlineata. The sequence continues at coordinate 3,378,848 of NW_027412549.1, read as the reverse complement.
CAATACTTTGTTTATCCTATTTCGCTCATCAAATCATTTCATTTGATACCACATCATATGGGTTACTATGGAATGCATAATGTTGTAGTGGACATATTGGATATAAAATGATGGCATTTGAAATGAAGCGAACTTGTTCAAAATCCACATTCTAGATTAGCCCTAGGATAGCTTACTAACTAACTCATATTAACAGGTCTATACCATAATTCCAAAATAGTAGGCACTAAATTCTCAGGAAGTTTCTTTCATAAATGAAACAGGTTATCCGTTATTCTATGAACGTTCAGCTGCATGTGTATGATTTGAATAGAAGATGATAAAACATATAGAATCATAACCTGACAACGTTTTCATTTCAATGCAATGACACTTCTGAGAATTTAGTGCCTACTATTATGGAATTTCAATTTAGTTGAAATATTATTAATATTCTATAATCTTGAAGCAGTACAAATCAATTTTCAAGTCATCAAAAAGGTGAGACTTTCCAAAAATTGTATCATTACTGAAGAACACTTTATCACCAAGTTTAGTTTAGACTTTGAATAGGTGAATATACTGATTGACGGAATGGGAGGAATGCTGTAATTTTGATGTGCGAGAGAAGTGTTTGTTTTGATATTAACTTCTGAAGAAAAAATTCAATTATTCATTTTTCATAAAAACATATAAGATGAAATTATTTGAAAGTTATGTATATACTCCGTATATACTCAGCTTCAACGTTCTTGAATAAACGGTTCACATTTTGGAATGCTATCACTTTCAGTTCTCAAAATGTGATTTCTTCGCAGAAATTGCCTCGGTTATAGGTTAGGTCATACCTACATCCAGAAAAAAATAAGAAACTTCTGTGAATTTCTTGAATTTTCTGTTTCGGAATCAATTTCGCAATGCCTAACCTCGTTTTCTATTTCGTCTTCTTGAATTCACAGTGTTATTTGTGTCTTCATGTTTCACCAATAGAATCCTTTTCATAGAAATGAAATTCACTTTTTATAGTTTTTTTTTTGTGCAAATTGCTGTGACATTATATCAGAGACAAAGTTTTCGTGATTTTCAAGATAGGTGAAGAAATTAGTTTTCAAATAAGTTTCAGGATTAGTTTTTTAGTAGACATAGATTTATACATATAGATTTATGGGGTTCACCGTTTGTAGAAGATTGAAATCTAAAAAAAAATTAGGAAAAATGACTTTGTGTATAAAAAACTTCTTTCAAAGAATACTTCAGAGAGATTCAACAAATCTAGAAGAATCAATAAATCCTTGTATAGTATCTAGTTCGATTTTTTTTTTCAAAATAGTAATATTTCTTCTATCGATGACCTCAGTCCCTTCATCATAGCTTGAGCGCATTATAATTCAAATTATCATTATACATCTCTTTGTTTGATATCCAACTAACTCTGAGTATTCTTCTACGAAAATTTCCCATTTGTATTTAGTTTCTCTAGGAGCAGCTGCGACATAATGTGTTAAAAAGAGTGTCATATTCACCGGTTTGGAAAAACAATTAAAATTATATTAAACTCCACTGTCATTCATAGGATATAATGATATCAATCAATCAAAACTGTGCTTTATTGTCTAACAATTAGTCCTTATTGACAAAGTCCTTATTGGTAAAATCCATAGTGACATAACAATTTAATGTAAATATGTATAGGTGAAATGTAAGTATATAATTGAAAATATAAAATGAACTTTATACAGGGACGATATTCTCTAGCATATCCAAGGCGTTCAACAACGTCTGGCACGACTGATTCGTGGCCAATATAATTAATTTTTGTTGCAATAATAATGCAGAGTGGAACAGTAAGTTGTCACCAAACTGCTGGCACAAGAAGTCTCAAACAACACAGTTCTTTCATGTCACCTTAGTATAAAGATTTTAGCTCTCTGCACACAACAATAGATCGTGGGGGGGAGTACGGTTTGGCTAACTGCCCGTAGGTATATTCTAATTTATGATAGATTATATCTGCTATTTCGCACATACACTGTCTGTTAAAAAGATAAGGTGAATTTTAATTTTTCTTAAAAACTATTCATCTGTTCATCAATTTCTATCTTGTCCCCTTCAAAGTAGTCCCCTTCAGATATAATAAACTTATGCCAGTGTTTTTCCCAATCTTCGAATCATTTCTGATATGCACTTTTCAGTATGTCTTTGAACTCTCTCAGTGATTCGGATCTCATCTTCCTAATTGCCGAAAAACACCGTTCTCTCATGGGTCTCTTCAGTCTTGTGAAAAAGTCGCAGGAGAGCAAATCTAGTGAATCTGTTTGCTGCTGAAGCATGATTTCGGTGTTGTTTTTGGCCAAAAAAATACGAACAAGATTATGCTCCTTTATGACCGTACGACCATGTCGCAAGAACTCCTGATGCATTACGCCACAGTAATCTAAGAAAACAGTGAGTGAAACCTGGAAATTTGATCAAACTTTGTGTACTTTTCGTGGTCTTGGCTCTCCTGGGCCCTTCAGTTGAGAAGATTGGACTTTGGTTTCGATGTCATATACCCATGATTCGTTATAATCTGTAACCCTCTTGAACAAATCTAGTTCGCCGTGGACGTCATTCAAAAATTCCTGGGCGATACTCATGCGACGGTTTTTTTTGTGAAAATATAGCAGTTTTGGAACGAACTTTGCTACCACACGCTTCATGTCCAAAATTTCCAAAAAAAAGTTGCAAGGATGAGCCAACCCATATGCCGACATCCTCAGCAGCTTCTCTAATAGTTATTAGACGATTCTCTGTAACACTTTTCTCCACTTTCCCAACATTTTCATCGGTTGTTGATGTGCTGGGACGTCAAGGGCGAGCGTCGTCACTCACATCTTTTCGACCTTCTGTGGAAAGCTTGTACCACTTGGAAACATTTTGTTGAGTCAGAGTACAATAACCGTATGCCACACTTTCAGTATTTCTGAACACTCAATTCCGTTTTTTACACAAAATTTTGCGACTATGAAATCCTTCATTGTTTGCCATTCCTGGATCTTACGAAAATCTCTTGAAGCCTATTCGTATCAAAAAAACGTGAGACTGTACGATTTCTATAAAATACCGAATATCAACAGAGTCACCATTTCTCTGAGCGAATAAAAAAAAAAACGAATTTCACTAGTTCGGACTTCCATTGTCTACTATATAAAATGATTTGAAATCCCTGAAACAAGTAAAAAAGAATAATTAAAAAAGAATAGTTGAAAATAACAATTATATTAAGCAACAATAAACCTGAAATGAAATGATAGGAAAGTAACCTACAAGTAAAAATATAATAATTGAATAAAGTTCCAAGTACAACATTAGAACCTGTTTCAGATCCGGTAACACTATCCGTAGCAGCCTCACGAAAACCAGGCCCCCAAACGCGGACTGCGATTCCAAGAATTGCATTTACCGGATACCCTGTGAGTGCGGAAAATCCTATATTGGTGAAACTAAGAGGCCATTGAATGTTCGCATTGCCGAGCACAAGAAACACACACAGCGAGGAGAAACCAGCAAATCAGGAATAGCAGACCATGTTTGGACCCATCAACACAACATCGAGTGGTCCCAAGCTGAGATCTTGCACAGAGAGGAACATTGGTTCAGGAGAAAATTTAAGGAAGCCGCATACATGTTGTCCAACAACGTATTCAGCCAGGCCAGCGTAGATATACGAAACATATGGAAACCCATCAGCAAACGGAAAATGACCAACTCCCGCCAAATCGGTCATCTCTCACGGAATCAGTGAAGCGGAAAATAGAAAGTAGAGAAAGTGAAAGTATTTCAACGACCTATAAAATAGTCATCTCTCGGAGGAATCAGTCCAGTCATCACCCGAAGACGATTGTAGATACCAACAATCGAAACGTCGTGAACTAACGTGACTTGGAATCTCTACACCTTTTTAATTTTTATTTTTTTTTTGCATTCCTTTAATTTTTATTTATTCAATTATTATATTTTTACTTGTAGGTTACTTCACTATCATTTTATTTCAGGTTTATTGTTGCTTAATATAATTGTTATTTTCAACTATTCTTTTTCAATTATTCTTTTTTACTTGTTTCAGGGATTTCAAATCATTTTATATGGTAGACAATGGAAGTCCGAACTAGTGAAATTCATCACGAAACATTGTCAATCACCTTCAAACAAACGAAAAAAAAAAAACGAAAACGAACCGAACCGAATGAAACCGCATATGTGTGAATATATTCAACTTGAACATTCATTTCTCGAGACGTGAAAAAGGTTGTTTTGTTAAGGTTTTTTTAGCAGCTGAGAAAATAATATGTATTCAGCAAAACGAAGTCGTGGATTTTCCCCGTTAGAAATTCAAATAACATTTTTCATCTGATCCCATACCATGCACTTACAAAGATCTAAAACAGTTAAAAATTGTGTAGTTACTCTTTATTCACATCGAAATTTGATATCGGAGAGGATATTGAGACCTATCAGATCTACTTGGAAAGACTAAAAAACCAGAATTAAATGTTATTTGTTACTCGTCAAAAGTATCCGTGTGATGAACCCGCTTTATCTTTCGGTTACTGTGTTTCCTTTCTGAAAAAAGTCGATCTGTAATCCGATATTTCAGTTCTTAAATATCAGAATTTAAAGATGAGCTCTTATTCCGAATCCTACTCGTAGCGTGTTATCTCTCAGAAAGTGCATCTATTGATGAGTAACAGTGGCTATAAGAAAAAATGTGCTTTTCATTGAAGCAAGAAAGGGGCATTGAGTTTAAGTAAAAATTCATTTCATTTACATTAAGGATATACAAATGAGAACTTGTAACTTGTGATTATGAGTCGTCACTGAAACAGTACCCTTTTTTTTCAATAGAGAATGAAAAAAACAATACATAATATAATAAAAAACGTTTCCGAACAACTTCATTGAAATAATTCTGAGAAATGGAAAATAAAGTTCGTACATGCAAAAAAAAATGTTGAAATTATTTTATTCATGATATCAATGAAATCAAAGATTTTATTGAAAATAACATATTTTCGACTTTCCATCAGTTGATGAAATTATGTTCACACAAAAACACACAAAAAATATTGTCAGTTATTTTTTGATACAGAGGAGAATAGGCCAAGCAACGACAGATCACCGTTCCACTTCTTTTTTGATACAAAGAATTAGTATTGCTATTCAACGTGGTAATGCTACTTCGGTCCTTGGAACTATTCCTCCTTCACATAATTTTGATGAGATCATGCATTGCCCTCAGTATGGAACTGAAATCTCTTCGAAACAAGCCGAGATATGTGTATATTCATCAGTCTCCTATCAAGGTTAATTCGCAAGTGATTGATCCACCTTCTTCTTTTTCAGTGCGGTCAATGGACTTAGGTCATTCTTGCCCCCAAAATATGAGCTGCAGTCCTCGTGGTTCTTCAGTGGAAGAGATTCATGAAATAGGAGCCGAATCGATTTCTCTACGAAACCGTTCATCACATGGAAGGATCGATTGCAGCCTGAGAAATGGTTGTGATAAGTTTCTGTGAAACATGTTTTTCCTTACGAATTAGTAGACAGATGTCCTAAAAATCTTGAGAAGAAAATTGGGTTAGATAATTTAGGAAATACTTGCTACATGAATAGCATTTTACAAGTGTTGTTTATGACGATACATTTCAAGAACGAGGTTTAAACGATGAACGAGAATGTTTCCTACTTATTTACCAATCTCAAAATAATTATTCATGCAGTTGCAGCTTCGAAAAAATGTATCATCTTTCCCACCAACCGATTTTCTAGAGTCTTTGAAGTTCACTAGATACTCATTAGGACAACAAGATGATTGCTCCGAATGCTTGGGGTTCTTGTTGAATACTCTTCGTGAACAACAACAAGTAGTAGAATCAGTACTTCGGACCGCTCTGGATTGAATGATTCCGTACAATCTATCTCTTCTTGTGTTTGTAGATCTTTTGTTGGAAAAATTCCTCGCTTGTTTACTTTATAGTAAATGTTCAAAAGGTAGCAAAAACGTTTGTGATTTTCTGGAACTTCAACTAACGTTTCCTAATATTACTGATAACCAGTCGATCCGAAGCTTATTGTCAAATCATCTGAAAGTGGAACTTTAAACGGGTGATGATCAACTGTATTGCCAAATATGCCCCAAACTAATTGACTATTATAAGAAAACAAGTTTAGCTGAGGCTCCAGTCAATCTAATAATGACACTGATGATCTTCAAACATGACTCAACCTGTAACGGATGCACCAAACTCTAACGAAATTTAGAAATCTACAATCTACACACACATGTACACTTCAATCTAGCAGGCCACTACTATAATTTTCATGCAGTCATTGTTCACTGTGGTTCTGGCGTTGAATCAGGTCATATTACGCATTGGTCAAAGACGAAACGAAATTTATTGGAGCCTCTGGAGACACGCTTCATTTTGTTTTATAAAAGAGAAGACATTGGCTCATCAAGATCTTCAGATGATGTGGTGCTGCAGGTATTTCCGAGTTTTCCTGCAGCTGAAAAAGCAAAAGCGCCACTGGAATCAATGAAATCGCCCCGGAGTGCCAATTAATTTTTGTTGTTTCATAATTTCGTGATTTGTATTACTTTCTTCGTTATTAATTTCACTCAAATAAATAATAATATAGTGTTCAAAAAAATACAGAGACTTTTAAATCAAAACATATAATAATTTATTTGTTATCACATGTATGTTCTTACTAGTATGAACTATATGATTCAAATTGTAACATTATATGAAGCACTAATTAAATAACAAATGATAACAAATGAACTGAAAAAACCACAAAGTCGAAGACTGTCTCTGGTGTGCGTCTAGCCTATGGTAAATAGTATCGATTAATAGTGCAAATTTGAATTTTATAGTAAATAAGCGTGTTTAATATGCTACTGAAATAGTGGTCACTTCATACAATACTAAAAATTACAGATCAAACAAGTAATTCAACATACAATTTTCCCAACATTAGTAAACAAAAAAGATAATATATATACATACATACATATACATATACATACATGCATATACACATATATACACATACATATATAACAAATAAGGGCAATAATAAACGTATGATAAGACTTCCCATACAGTAATACAAACCTCGACAAGTTCATGAATAGTGAGTCTGTTTGAATCAATCAAAAATTTTTTCAGTTTCTTCTTGAATCCTCTTTAAGAATGAGTTTCTTTTATTTCGACAGGAATATCGCTGTCCTATAGATTTTGAAGCTAGCGGTGTTCTGAAATAATTGGACTTTTTTCTTGTTTCGTAGCAATGTTTCTAGTCTTTTGAGATTAGATTTTTGTTTGAATTCAAAGCAAGATACAACAAAGAAATGATGCTGGCGGATGTCAAGGATTCTAGATTCGGAGTATAACAAATCAGATGAAAATCGAGAGGGTTTGTTTAGTAATATTTTCAGAAATGTTTTTGCAGAATTTCCAACTTTTTAATGTGCTCTTTGAGTGCACTTCCCCATCCTATTATCCCATATGTCAACCTGGATTCAACCAATGCGTGATAAATCATTCTGAGATGTTTTTCTTCAAGAAATTTGGTGATGTACTTGAATCTGTATGAGATACTTCTCAGAGTATTGCATTGTCTCAATATATGTATGTTCCATCTTAGATGCTTATCTATGGTTACTCCTAAATATTTTATAGATTCAGTCTGGTTTATTTTTAAATTATCGCTGATTTTGAGGTTACTGAATGGAGGAGTGGTGTTTTCATAACATGAGAAAGGCATATGAAATGTTTTTTCAAAATTGATCGTTAATAACTTATAATCGAACCAGTTTTTGATAAGCTTCAAATCATTCTGCATAATGGTTTTCATATTGTCCCAGTTTTCAGATTCAAATACCATGGCGGTATCATCTGCGAAACTGATGACTTCCCCAGACAGGTTAATACTGAAAAGATCATTTATGTAAAGTACAAAGAGCACTGGGCCTAGAACAGTACCTTGCGGTACGCCATAATCAACAGTGCACTCCGTACTCAGACTGCCATTGAGTGACACCTGCTGTTTTCTGTCACTCAGATAATTTTCCATTAGTTTCCTGGCTACTCCACGGAAACCCAAATCATCTAAAATATCTAATACTTGTGAGTGGGGGACCGTATCAAATGCTTTAGCAAGATCTAAAAATACACAAGCAGATTTTTTCCCATTATCTAGACTCTTTAATATCTTTGAGGTTAAATACGCAATAGCATCTTGGGTTGATTTATTTTGTTGGAAACCGTATTGGCGGGTACTTATCAGATCGAATTCCATAGTAAAAGATGTAATTCGCTTTTTTAATGCTTTTTCAAAGAGTTTCGCAACATTAGATATTACAGATATTGGTCTATAATTTTTGGTCAATTTTTTTGAGCCCGATTTATGAATTGGTTTGATTATTGCTTTTTTGAATTGCTGAGGGCAAATACCAGATATGAAGATCATATTGATTATGTATGAAATAGGTCCAGAGACATCATTTTTTATTTCTTTCAGAATCTCCGCTGTTATTTGGTCAAAGCCAGGAGATTTATTACATTTCAACTCCGCAATTAGTTCTCTGATTTCTTTTTCATCAGTAGGTGTCAGAAATAAAGATTGCTCTTTAATATTTCTATTTGACACATATTTCGTTTTTTTATCTTGCTAGCTAAATCAGCTCCAACAGAAATAAAGTATTCTGCAAACGCATTGGCCATTTCTGAATTATCATCTATAGTTGTAGTATCATTAATATCAAGTTCTTTTATGATTTCTGTTTGTTTTTACGAGTTTGTTATTTCTTTCACAATATCCCAGACCTTTTTGTTGCTATTTGTGTTTTCCAAAATTTTATTTTTATAATAATCACTCTTGCCTTTTTTAAGTGAAGAATTCAGTTTATTTCTGTATGATAAGAATTGCAATCTTAAGTGATTATTTTCAGGATTCCTCTTCCAAGCTTTGGACATTTTATCTCTATTTTTAATAGGGATATTCAGTATTCCATCTGTTATCCATATGATATAACTGATCGCTGTGTGTACCTACATGGGATACATCTGAATAAAAATATAACGCGGGTCTTTATTAACACAATACAACCAAAAACTATGATTTTTAGGATCCTTTTCCATTTGTCATTTCATTTGTGTGTGTTAGTATCAAGTATGGCTCAACCGATGTAGTAGCAGTTATTATTGATGTGGTGTGGAAAGCTTCATTCAGTTAACATTCAGCGTTGAATGAGTTCATTAATAGAATAGTTATGCCGTATAAAACAATCACTTGAATAATTTCTATCGAAAACACTTTTCCCACACCTAGTGTTGCATCTTGTCGAAACAAGACAAGAAAATGCCTTCTCTCGATTTGTCTAGACTATGTCGGGGGAAATTCCTCTGTCGTCTTGACAAGAATCCCGTTTCTTTCAGCAAGAGAAAGCATTCTTTTGTCATGACTTGTCTTGTCTCGACTTCTCTTGACGAAGAAACGGCCTTGGTATTCGGAATTTGCAGTAACAGGTAAGCGTAGCGTGATCTCAAAAAATTACAGAGTTTGATAAGTAGAATTGAAACCTCTGGCGTGAAATGAATCCCCTGAAAATACTTTCCCTACACCAGAACAAAAACATCAGCAGGTAGGTACTCGTCAGGGACTGAACTACTACCATTAATAAGCTGAATTACGTTATTCTGGTTTTGATATGGATTTTCATGACGGTTCGATAAGTTCCATTCAATCATTTGTAATTATTCAATTTGATAATCTTTCAAGGAAACACAAGCACTACAGAAAATTCCTCAAGACGCTCTAAGAGCGGTGCCTGTACGAAAGTAGTCATTCACGTTTGATTTGAATCGCTGAAGATTAAATTCATTTGGATGGCAGTTCATTCCACATAAATGCAGTGCCTGCACGAAAGTAGTCATTCACGTTTGATTTGAATCGCTGAAGATTAAATTCATTTGGATGGCAGTTCATTCCACATAAATGCAGTTCTCCAAATGAAAAAGTTCTTAAACAGTGGAGTTCGAGGTGTACTGCGTTGAACCTCAAAACGATGAGCAGCCACGGCCCGTCGCGTATTCCTGATATGTACCGCTCTTGGTGGAATCAAATATCCAACTTTTCTTCGATGTTCCAGATTATCAAGGTTGCGAGTGATGTTCATGTCTCCAATCAGGCGGATGGTTCTTTTCTGGATGGAATCCAGCAGTTTCAGGGTATGATTAGGGGCATAGCACCATACATGGGAATGAAACCTGAAAGAAGGTCTGATCTGAGCTTCATAAAGTATCAAAATTTGCTGATATGTGTACAGTTTTCTGGTTCGAAACAATGTTCCAAGTTTTTGACAAGCAGCCTTTGCAGTTCCAGCGACATGATTGTGCTGAGACATATGGTGTGCATTTCAATCTCCAACAAACGTATTGAAGCTGTAATCGGAATTGTCTACCCTGATATTGTTACACTCGGTTATCTTTTTGGAGTAAACAGATGCCTGGGTTATCGTAGCATTGAATTGAACCTGGTCATCTTTAGATCCTCATCAAGGTATACAACCTCCCGTTGCCGATGAAGATGTGAATCCACAGCCGATGTCCTGGAATCAAAATGAAATGACGAGACAAGTGTGCTGTCGTCAGCATAGCAATATATTAGTTTCTTGGTTTTTTTCCAAAAAGTCGTTGATGTACAATAAAAAGAGGTTAAAGACAATATGGATCCATCAGCGTTGATGAAAAAAAGTATTCGAGAGATATCCGTCGACGGCCACTTGCAGGGAATGTTTTTTCAGGAAGCTGGAGAGACATACAAAAAAATGATCCGACAAGCCATTTTTATCCGAATTCAATAGTTTGTGATTCATTTTGCAAATAATTTCGTGATATTACATCAATCATTTCTGTTGTGAAACGCAAATATTGATTTGCCAACAAATCAATCAATGATAAACTAAATACCTTAACCTTTTTCTTTTAACGAAATATTTATGCCGCTCTTCGACGAAATATTCAACCGGCTTTGTAGGGAGAATTGGAATTGTGGAAGTATTCATCTCCGAAATAAATCCATCTCTTCCCCTTCTGTTATTGTGAAAGTTCATGGAACTGATTACTATCTATTTCAATACGACTGCTCGAAAAAAGTCCATTCATAACAACGAATCGGTCCTATAAATCTCAAAACTGAGACTGATATGCATAATAAAGCACAACTATGCATAACGTAGCAGCAATATACACACCAGTAGATAACTCTTTGCTTTATAAATCATGTGTTTGCTGAATGTGTTAGTTTGAAACGTGATCTGAAAACGACTTCCTCAATGCCGCATAAACACAAAGAAAGGGGTTTTTTCATCTTTTTGCCAATTTTTTTTCCAACTGGTGAATTGGTAGTTGTGACATGCTGTTATAAATAGGGTCTCCGATTGAAATGAATGCACACGATTCAGTTTCATCAGAATATCTTGCCTTCTTTTTTCATTTCAGAAATTTTCTTTTAGATCCCCTCATTTTGTATGAGTTCCAATATTAATTATTTGTACTCCTTAGAACATTCTTATTTCTCTAATTGATAACTTGGACAAAACATCGAATCTTGAGTTCGATATTGATTTATCTGTAGTTTCTTTTGTAAACATTTTTCGTGAATATGTTCAATTGTTGAAAGCATAGATATTTGTATCAAGTAGAAAATTTCACCAATAATTTGATTTTTCGTTATTTTAGTAATGTTTCATTTTCAGGACTGATCCAATGAGTTTATCCAGTGACATACAAAATTCAATCAGTTAGCCATGTACATCAGCATTTTATATGAAACTTTTTTTGTTCTTTGTGTATGTGTACCGTTATCGTCTAGTTACTTATATTGCTAAACAGTTTGCAAGTGCTTCCAACATTTAATCAATGTTATCACACAAAACACATGCTAAATATTATTTTTTGATATATGTTTTAACCTAACAAAATTATCTATCAATTTTAAAGAATGAAATATTATAACCCTCGCTAATAAAGCACTGAAGTAAAAAATAACGATGGATGAAATTCTTAAAAAATGAGTTTCACTAAAAATGCATAAAATGGAAATATTTTACTGAAGTCATATTACTTGACACTTGAATGTGGCAGAGTTTTTCTAGTAACTTCATATCATTAATGTGTATTTCACGATCTGTATTGAATTGTTTGTTAAAAATCTTCTGACAATCTTTCCGCCCCGTCTATTTTGAAGGTACTTAAACAGTTATAATCCATTAATCGCCCCCGATCTTCAAATTTAAACAAAACAATGTGGGTGAGATATCATCGAATTTTTTTATTCGTTTCAAAGACATAATGATGCCATAATGTGTAAAATATAACATCGTTCAAATGTCCACCATGACTTCATTGGGTAGAGCGCATCCGAAATGTACAATTTTCCATGACAATGGCGCTGGATTTGACTGAATGCATGGGTTATGTTGGCTTTAAAAACCGTTGTGGTTCATGGCTTCTTCGTATATACCCGAGACTCAAGAAAAAGTCTAACGGGGTCAAATCGCATAATCTCGGTGGCCAATTCGCATGACCTCCACGTGAGATGATCATTTTCTCAAATCACTCGTGCAGAATGTCCTATGTGGCATGAGTTGTGTGGCATGTAGGGCCGTTTTCTTGAAAACACATGTCGTTGGTGTTAAGATCATCCAATTCAAGTAAAAAGAAGTTGGTAATCATCGATTTATAGTGCTCGCCGTTGTCAGTGATCATTTGGTCAACGTCGTTCTCAAAGAAATATGGACCGATAACACCGCCAACCCAAAATCCTCACCGAAGAGTGACTTTTTTGGAATGAATTGGATGCTTTTGGATCTAATGTGAATTCTACAATTTTGTTTCAGAAACTGGTTCAGTTGAATTTTGTAAAGGTGAAGGCCCACGTAACGATGCAAAATTCGGTCTGCGACAGGCCGAGTTCTTGTGAGTGACGCAAAATCGAATGCCTCGGATTCTTCTGCACACTCTCACAGACAGCGGCGATATTTTTGGCAGAAAGTGCCAACGTACGGATGTTGGTCGATCGTTAACTCGACCACCACATCCCCACATCTACCACATTGCCAATAGTCCTCTCGGTAGGACGATTATGGCGACCGTAAAATGGGCCAAGTGCGCGTTACGTTTCCCAAACAGAACACCCATTTCGATAAAATAATTTTTTTACCTGTCAGTATTGTTGAATGCTATATTCATCCATGGTAATTTAGCAAAACAGACTGATTTGCGAAGCATGAAAACTCAAAGTCGTCTCCCCAATTCATTATCACCCTCCGATGTTAGAACGGTAAAACCACCAATCAGTACATATTTCCAACCTGTATAGGTACATTATCAGCTGATTATTTGAAAAGGAGAAAGTTTTATAATGGGAAAAAGAAAATTGTTATCAATTAATGAATGGTCACGATGACATGTTAATAGTAATGAAAATTATATATTCAGTAAAACGACGTTAGTTTTGGGTTTAACCGTTCTAATATCTAAAGATGATAATCAGTTGTGGAGACGACTTTGAGTTTTTATATTTCGCAAATCTAGGTACTGCACTCCACGTCGTGATATAATGGACTTCTACCACAGGTTAAAACAGACTGAGTAAATGACAACTGATTTGACAGATGTAGCTTCAACTAGATGGCCGTTATGAATTGACAATTGTTGGAAATCCCTGTTGGGATTCACATCGTGAAGCCTCCGAAATCTATCCTCACGAAGACAATATCCACGGGAGTGACAGAAGACTCAATCATAGATTAGCGAGGCTCTCAAAGGCGATCCCTTGCAAAGCCAAGATTCGACATCGACTGACGGAAGGATTTGACCTTTGTTTTCCAGTGCAGCTTTCACTGCAAGGTAACTAGATAATTTCGTGATCTAACTTCGACCCTTGTAGTTCGTAACAGCATTGTCTTGACTTTGCAACAGACCGCCTTGGGAAGTCTCGTTCATCCTTTGTTTGAAGGTGGTTTACAATGTTTCGTGATGCAATTCATTAGTTCGGACTTCCATTGTCTAATATGATCTAAGTTGATTTGAAATCCCTGAAAGAATCTTCAAAAAATTAAAAAGGTTATATGAAAAATAACAATTATATTGAACAAACAAAACTTAAATTACAATGGAATGAAATACAAGCAACAACCAAAATATCAAAGAATCACACGTTAAAAGGTAAGACCTCATTAGTCCTTATCTCTCACAAGTTTCTCAACTTCTGAGAGTTGTCGTTCGTATGGGAGCGATAGCTGATTAACGGAAAAACAGATTTTGAACACATTTTTCAAACAGAAATTGAACTATCAACACGAGTTGAAAATTAAAGGAATTATTAACAAGAAATAAAAATTAAAAATTAAAAGATTCCAAACCAAGTTACTTCACAACGTTTCGATTGTTATTTCCCACAATCGTCTTCGGGTGAACCGATCATTCATAGATCATTCGAGTGATTTCACCCATCTTCTCTTCCCTCTATCCGCTTCATCGGTTTTAGCGGAAGCTGATCGTTTGGCGAGAGTTGGTCGTGTTCCTCTTGATTAGAGGTTTCCATATGTTGCGTATATCTACGCTAGCTTGGCTAAATGCGTAGATGGACGATATATATGCGGTTCTTTTGAATTTTCTTCCTTGTGTATGATTTCAGCTTGAGCCCACTTGATGTCATGTAGATGAGTCCAAACGTGCTCTGCTATTCCTGATTTGCTGGTTTCTCCTCGCTGTGTATGTTTCTTGTGCTCGGCAAAGCGAACTTTCAATGGCCTCTTAGTTACACCGATGTATGATTCTCCGCACTCGCTGGGTAAATGCAATTCTTGGAATCGCAGTCAGTATTTGGTGGCCTGGTTTTTATGAGGCTGTTACGGATAGTGTTCCTCGATCTGAAACAGGTTCTGATATTATACTTGGAACCAATCCTTCTTCGGATTCGGTTGAAGGCCATTTTTGATAATGCCTAGTTGCTTTTCGAGACCTTCCTTAATATTACAGAGCCTGAAATCCCGGTCTAGTAGAGTCTCGATCATTTCTCTCTTAGTCGATTGATGGTGGTTGGATTCCTAGTTCAGATACTGTCCTGTATGAGTGGGTAATCGATATACAGATGTTTTCCATTTAGTGTCGGTTCTGTACACTAATGCGTATAAAGATGGCAATTAATTTTGGATTTCCTTCTCTGTTTGTTTACTTAATATGATTGTTATTTTTCAGATAACATTTTAATTTTTTTACAGATTCTTTCAGGGATTTCTGATGATTCTATATTATATTAGACAATGGAAGTCCGAACTAATGAAATTGTTCATCCTTGATACTCGTGTATCGAGTCTTCTGTGGATCACATAGATGGCACCGGATATTTTTGACATATCCCACTTGTGATATGTTATTTTGAAAAATGATCTCCAAAGGAGAAAAAATGGTGTATCACAATTGAAAATGAATTCGCGCAAATTTCAGTTCCTTCTCTCATGACTTATCCGAAACTACTTCAGCATCAATTTTCAATCATTACCTTTTTTTAATAGTTGATTCATCAGCGCTTATTTAATGTTTTATCATTGGTCAGTCGACTGTGTGGATAACCAAAGGTTTCCTTGAATTTTCAAAAAGTTGTACTTAAAGTATTGACTCAATTATAGCTAGAAGTCTTCGTTTAAAATACTCTAGAGAGATATTAACGCACTAGGAAGATGAGTATTCAA
The DNA here is from genome assembly GCF_025532065.1 of Leptinotarsa decemlineata. NCBI lineage: Eukaryota > Metazoa > Arthropoda > Insecta > Coleoptera > Chrysomelidae > Leptinotarsa > Leptinotarsa decemlineata. Next base: position 3,363,064 of record NW_027412549.1, on the reverse strand, counting down.
AAATTAATTTCAACCATTCACCTACCCCAAAGTTTCTACATAGTAGAATGTGGTAAGTGCCTGGCTGACAACTACTACTACAAACTACTGGCTAATACTACGATGGACATTGTTTCCACACAGAGGCAAATCTTGCAAATGCTCCTCGTTTTTGATATTCATTTTCTTAGAACATTCGGATAGATATGTGAAAAACGACTAATTTCCCAACTGGCCATAAATGAACCCTCCATTTATTCTCTTCATCCTTTTGATTTCCGTAACAATCACTTTATATTCTCCGGAACAAAACTCCATATGGAAAATATTGGCCTGCCTCTTCTTCAGAATTTTTCAGGGCATGAGAAAATATCCAAGGCATATATATCAAGATGGAAAACTGAATGAAATATATGTGGGTGAAGTTTTCCAACTGGAAAATCTGCAGTTGATGTTTGAAGTCAGTGGAATAATTGTAAATGGAGTGGAAAATGTTTGGGAGAAAGTTGGCTCCAGTCATAGTTCGATTCCTAAGATTTTCCCGATGTTTTGCATTCAACTGTTCTGGAAGTTTCTTTCAATCAAAATAGACTTGAGGACAATATGGCATCACTTCCTTTCAAAATATTTTTCATATAGAAAAAGAAAAGATTCTCTGGGTAGATATGAAAATTTGTTAAGAAGTTAGGAATGTTGAAGGAGCATAATATATAGTATCGGATTTCAACTAAATTTCGCACTTTTTAAGTAATAAAATAATTCAAGATGAAAAATTTGGAATTGTTGTTACAAACTACGTTGGAATTTCACACGCTGAATATTATTTGACAAGTAAAACTTTTGACGTAGAATAAATGCAATCTGTTCGATATGCAGATGCCATATTTGCGTTTTTTTGACACAAGGGAATCAGATGATAAGGACTTCTTTTCAACTCCTAACAACAGATCCCAAATATCCCCATAAAATTGAAAACATCGAGGGTTTCCATTCTTGGACGTCTTACTGATTAGAAATAACCAGAGTCTAGACTTAGATGTCTTTTTAAAAAAAAATTTCAAAGATTCACGAACTGGTATTCTTATATGGTATGTAAGGTAATTAGGAAACCAACATTTGAGAAAAATCTTTATAAATATTTGATTTTTTCAAAAAGACATTCAGTCTTCCGTAAGGACTAAAATACACTTACGAATTAGGTCGTATTTTTCAAAAGTTGAACGTGAAAGTAGCCTTCAAAATATCTGCTCACTTCAACATATATGAGGTAACCATGAGGACAAAATGTTGTAAAATGAAAAGTTGGGGATATATGCGATAAACTGTGAGGGTTGTCAAAACATATTTCAGTCAGATGTAGCGAGCCATTGATACTCGTTCCAAAGAACACGGAGACCAGAAAAATCCAGTGTAGGTCAACACGCCTCGAGGAACGGCCACAAACTTGATAAAAACTGTCTGATTTTCAGATGCTTTCCAAAGTCTAGAAATAGGAAAGTGTGGCATGAGAACTATGAACAATGACAAAGGTTCAATTCCAAACCGCCCATTGTTTACCTTTCCATGGATCACTCTTTTGAAATTAGTAATTAGCGGAAAGTGAAAGTGAACCCTTTAAGATATGTATAGTTTCCTTCATCATCTGAAGACACTAACTTGGTTTGTGAAACGCATGTTGAGAAGAGTAGTGAAGTTCTGGTGATTGGTCCTAGTGCTTGTTTTGTAATTATTTTACATCATCTGCATCTTTTCATAGTATCAACCTTTTCCCCCTTCTAGAAATTTATCAAAATGAGATATGGTTATTGAGAAGTTGTGATGATGGATTACAGCCATAGGCTGCGAAGGCTCATCTGAAAGGAAGAAGTTTTCATTGAATAACCTGTAATCTCAATCGAAAGTCAGTTCAATGAATTTTACCTTCAACACCAAATTGAATAGTTTTTCTGGTGCTGGGGCCAAGCTAAAGATGAACCTGCAAGTAGACATGCAGGAGGTGGTAGCAAACTATCCCATCTGTACCAGACTAATCCGTCTAGTGAGTGAATTATGGGATAGATACAAGAATTAAAAAATAATGTTATGGAAAACTTCGTAAAGGTAGAGAAAAGGCAAACTTTTTAGTTCACCCCTACAAGTGACTTCATGAATTCAAAGAATTTGTCAAAAAGAAAAATGTTCTATTCATCAGTACGTTAGCTCTTTCAAGAAAGCTCTATTTTCGAAATGATTTCCACTTATTCATCTTGTCAGAAAGTGTATGGATCGAATTTTTCCAAGAAATCATACCAATATTAAAATACAATATCGCAATGATTAGGTAATAGCACATAGCCATGAAATATTAGCGGAACTAAGTCAGTATCGAGATGGAGTATCGAGATTGAAATATCTCTTCACTTTCTACATGGAAACGAAAATAAAAATAATAAAATAGCACTGTCAGCAAAATATGATTGAAAAAGAAAGAAAACATAGATTTCAACATTGCTACACAGTAATCGTCAAAATAAATTCAAAACATGTTGCATGAATTTTTTTCCTGAGAAAAAATCCTTCGTTCTACACCCAGTGTACATTTACAAGATCCAACCGTATTTTGGTTTAGGAGAGCTTAACTAACTACTCCGCTCTGTTCTACTCAATATTCGATTATAAATTCTCTTTGAATCTATTGGCCATCAAAAGACCTCGTGCTTTGTTCTCCATGAATTGGTTTTTGGAATAAATTATTCATCAAGTCATTCAACGAACAGAAAAAGGTTGATTTAATGTTTTTACTTTTGATAATTCAGAAGATTATTGAAACATAAAACATTAAGGAACATTGACATAAAAATTAGGTTTGATGTATTTTCATTTCTACTTTGAGTAATTATTCAATTCCAAAGGAGACAGCTCAACATACTCTCAGACTTTTGAAAATACCGTATGATATGACGATGTGCTATCTGGGATATTCTTGAATTTCACTCCTCACTAAACGTTTCATATTTCTTCTCTGGTAAAATGTTTCAATTTCAGTACAAAATGCTAACACTCACCCAAATATACGTAGATAGTTTCATTATTATCTTCATATAAGAATAAAATTTGTTCACAACTCACAAAAACTGATGTAACTGAATGATTAACACTGTTGATACGTAATACTACATTTTTAAAGAAGTAAAGTGGAAGAATCGGGGGGCAATCATTGATAGTTATTCAGGCATAACGTGAAGTAATATTTTATGTCAGAGTAATAATATTTCACATAAATACCTTTCAATTCACATCACCATCTTGTAGAATATGCAACACTGTATTATCACAGCGATTTTGAGACTATTCAACGTTATTTTGGAAAAGCTTCTAGTCCGAATTGAGCCATATTATTCGACATAATCGTTCGAAAATTCTACGTCTACATAAGTGTAGAGGCACCTTGAAGCTAATTAATAAACAAACACGTTGTTGTCGAGTTGTTATTAACTTGTCGCGCACCACACTTATGTGTAAATCTGAATTTTGTGTCATAACAGCTGCTGTCGGTTCAACTACTATTTACAATCAATGAAAAATTGAATGAAAAGTACAGTGTCCCTCATATGTTTCACTCTTTCCATGTTAACACTCAAGCCACTTCATGTCAAGAGGAATTCTGCAATAGCTCAATATCAACAAGGCGTCTGGTCCCGATGAAGTGACCATCATCGTACTTGAAAATTGCGCAAATTAACTCGTACCACTATTTTGCAGACTCTTCAAACTGTCTCACAAGAAAAGGGTTTTTTCTTTTTGTCTGAAGATTGCTCGCGTTCAACCTATTCCCAAAAAGGACAAGAAAACTCTTGCAAATAACTATGGACCAGTGGCTTTTCTGTCGGTGATATCAAAAATCATGTTGGTCATATTTGGAATAACGCTATCGAGAAACATGGAGAGTCAAGAGCTGTTGCACTTGATATTTCTAAGGCCTTTGACCGTATGCGGCATGAGCGTTTGCTGGTCAAACTTTGATGCTATGGCTTGGATCATTTTTGTGTACCTATGGATCTTCAGCTTCCTGAAAAAATGTTCCCTGCAAGTTGCCGTCGATGTATATCTCTCGAATACTTCTACCATCAACGCTGGTGTCCATTTGGGATCCAGAATATCGGCTGCGAATGCACAACTTCAGATTCAATCCAATGCCACAAAAACTAAGGCATCGGTTTTCTCTAAGAAGATAAATGTTTCCGAACGGGATATAATAATGTCAGGACAGACAAATCCGCTTTCTGTTTTGATGACTTTGTTGGAGGTTAAAATGGACACCAATATGTCTTGGCACAATCATGTCGCTGGAATTGCAAAGGATGCTTCTCGAAAGTTTGGAACACTGTTCTGAACCAGAAAACTGTACACAACTCAGTAACTTTTGATGCTTTATAAAGCTCAGATCAGACCTTCTTTGAAGTATTGTTCTCATCTATGGAGTTCCGCCCCCAAACATACCCTGAAGCTGCTGTATTCCATCCAGAAAAAATCTATCCACCTGATTGGAGACGTGAACATCACATGCAACCTTGATAGTCTTGAACATCGAAGAAAGGTTGGAGATTTGTCTCTTTTCTATAGATACTTCCACGACAGGTGTTCAAGTGACTTGGCACAATTGATTACACCAAGAGCAATGAATATCATTAATACGCGACGGACTGTGGCCACTCATCGCTTTGAGGTTTAACTGTAGTACACCTCGAACTTCAACGTTCAAGAACTCTTTCATTAGGAGAAGGGCGTTTATGTGGAATAAATTTCCTGAACACGTTTTTCCAAATGGATTCAATCTCCAGCAATTCAGATCCAATGTGAATCACTACTTTCGCATGGGCACCGCTCTGAGAGCGCCTCACGGATTTTTCTGTAGTGCTTGTGTTCTGTCCTTGAAAAAAAAGAAAACTCATAAAAAATATGAATGGGCTTTCACTTCATGATCATATTAACTAGATTTTAGAAATATTCACTTTCACTGTGAACTTCAGAGAAACTTTCATAGTTTTCTTCATCAGAAAGACAGATCTTAATGAATCATCTCGACTTTTCTTCAGGCTATTTTATTTGCAGTTGTATTGAAAAATCTAGGAACTATCCTCAATAAAAAATCACACTCAGAACATTCAGTTTTGACTAACCCTATGGACTTGTCAAAGAATATATGGAAAATTATGTGGCATGGGCTTCAAATACATTTCGGATACAGATGATTGTCAGACCAGTGGTAACGTAGAAACGTTTCACAACGAACGGTGCCGTCTAGACCACAACGCTAGTGGCCGTGGAAATTATTTCAGACCTCTCCAGATTTTTCTGGAGAGACTGGAGATGGAAGCTAAGTACTCAACAAACAGAATCTGGCACATTACCAATTTCACAAAACTTTCTTATGCGAAGCGTAGTTGAAAGTCACAGCATTCTGGAAATTACATCCTACAACCGTCAACTTAGACTTGCCATATACAATCCTTGTCCCGGACTGGATTCCCTGGGAGGGGAAAATAATAAAATTTGATAACTGTTGATTCACGGATAGATAAAAAGTCCTCCAGATTCTAGAGAAGGTCGCATATATATCATTCTGCTTATGGACCCATTCGATCATATTTACCCGTATATTTGAAGGTGGTCGACAATGTTTAGTGGTGTATTTCATCAGTTCGGACTTCCATTGTCTAATATAATATAAATTGATTTGATAACCCTGAAAAAAATCAAAAAGATTTACCGAAAATAACAATTTTATTAAACAAAAAACTGAAATTACAAAGAAATGATATAAACAAAAACCAAACAAATAAAAATTGAAATAATAATATAAGCTGAAAAAATCGAAAATATTAAAAATATTATTAACAAAAAATGAAAAAATAAAAATTAAAGAATTTCAAACCAAGTTATGTCACAACGTTTTGATTGTTAGTAGCCAGAATCGATATCACACAGAGTTATCACCCGAAGACGATTGTGGATACTGAAAATCGAAACGTTGTGACATAACTTGGTTTGAAATCTTTTAATTTTCATTCTTCAATTTTAATTTTTTAATTTTATCAGTTTTTTCAGCTTTTATTAATATTTCAATTTTTATTTGTTTGGTTGTTGTTGTATGTTATTTCTTTGTAATTTCAGTTTTTTGTTCAATAAAATTGTTATTTTTGGTTAATCTTTTTGATTTTTTTCAGGGTTATCAAATCAATTTATATTATATTAGACAATGGAAGTCCGAACTGATGAAATACATGCCTGTATATGTATGTGCCGCCGTCTCAGAAGATGACATACTTCTGCCATGTCCTGTCGTGGGCTATAGGTTTTCAGTATTTGGTGAGAAGTTTTATTTGGTCGAGTTCGAATTGGTGTGAGCCAAAATAAACCCTCATTTGTTGCTATGGAGGGTCGAACACTTTGAACCCAACCTACCTTCAGCTTCGAAAAATAAACTATATCGTCATAAATGCTACCTGCGTTTTTCAAAGAGTTTGACGCTATACTTTCTCTACAAAATAATGATCATGAAGATATTTTGTGAATAATGGAAAATGTCTTCATAATGGTGTCACAATATAATATTTTGCTGTTACGTGTTCCTAGAAACTTTTGTAATGAAAGTCTCAAAAGGCAGCATAAACACTTATAAACATTTTATAAATATGCTTGTGCTCATGCATTTGAGAGTGAAATAAGATCAACTTTACTTTTCTCGCACTGTATTTCAAATAACTAAGACGGGTTGTTTGTATTAGAGCAACTATAGTTCGTTCACTGAATAGATGCACTTTGCGTGTATACAAAGTTAACGTCCAGCATAACATCAAAAATGAATATGAAGGACAATTCAGCGGGGAAGCTCGAATATACACGACTCATGGATGCATGAATGAGTTGATTGGATAAAAAAAGATAGAATTTATTTGCCTGTGTGAAAATAGTCGAGGGCTTAAATCCGTCAACAATGGATCTGTGAAAAATCATGTGCAGATTTAAATTAATTTGTTCGGTAAACAGACTATAGTTGATGTTAGAAACGAAAAATACCATCGATGGTATAGTTCAAATATAGTTCAACCTACCTTCCAACAGTTTCCCTTAAATATAGTTAGGGAGTTTTTTGTTATTCAATAATCATTTCTGATCATAAATAAGAATATGAAAGAATATTTTCAGTCGTGTTTACACAACAGAAAATAAACTTCGCCCTTTATTTCCATATATGAACCTTGATTTCTAACATGTATTGTATTCTTTTGAACGTGGAAATAATAAACACGATTATTATATATATATATATATATATATATATATATATATATATATTCTCACGGATAAAGTATGATGAGCTGTTTTCTCGGGTTTCGCTCCGTGTTCTGTGTATTTTCTCCCCATAAGGATTATTTTCACAACGTTTCGGCAAAGTCTCATTTGCCATCTTCTGGTGATGTCTGGTTTTTTCAACTAGACTAGTTTTGACAGCTGTCGAAAGCGCTCGCATATAATTAAATAGGAGTTATTAAGCTTCAAATCCTTTTTGTGACTTATATTATCATTAATATATATATTCTCTAATATATTTTCAACTACTATTACCTTTTTAATTCTTTTCTGCAAGACTTCTTCGGTAATATTAGATACTTCTTCTTTAACTAGCTCTATTACCTTTTTATAAAATTTTGGAAAATTATTTTCACGCCTGATGCTTTGTTTCAATTTTCCCCAAATCAACTCGATGGGATTGAAAACACTAAAATAGGGGGAAAGTCTCAGTATGGTGGGTCCATACTTTCAGCAATAACTCTCAAGGGCATACACTTTTTAAATGTACATCAAAGTACCGAATTTTCATTCGGTACTTTGATGAGCTGTCGCGAACGATAGGAAGCGTTGTCAAGAACTATTACACTATTCGCATCCAAATTTGGGATCAATGTGTTTTCAAACCATTCCTCAAAAATATTAGCTTCCATGTCCTCATAATAGTCAACATTGCAGTCCTCAAGTTTTTTTCCACATAATTTCAAAGAAATCGGAACCCGTCCTTTGTTTCCTTCGCAATACACAATGATTAGTCGCGATCCTTTATTTGCAGGAATGGTAGGCGTTCACATTCTCGAACCATCAGTCCACTCATTCGTAACTGTGTCGTGAGTGTCATACCAAGTTTCGTCCAAACAGAAAATTTGCTGTTATTCTTGTTTATATTTAGTTATGTGTTTTGAGTATTTGTTACGCAATTCCACTATTCTTCTGCTTTCAATAACTTCTTGACGTTTGTTCATTATTTGAAATCTAAATCCTAATTTCTTTATCCACTTCTGAAGAGTTTTGTCACAGTAACTCATGTTATGACCGGAAGTATTCCATTTCTTCCTTATGATTTCAGTTGCAGGAATCTCATTGCTTTTGTAACAGTCGTATATTGTTTTTTTAATGATTTTATTAGATGAACATCTAAAGGTTTTGGTAATCCAGTATCAAATCGCGTCTTGCGTTCGTAAGGTTTTTTTTGACTATTTTACGTACAGTTGAGAAAGTGATTTCGGTAAAATCTGATGTTGCTTATAATAGTTTGTTTCCCTCGAAACCAAACTTGAGATGTAGGTTCTTATATAGATTGAAGCATACTCTCTGTGTTTCAATAATCAAATGCATCCGAATCTTATTAACTGAAAAAGTCTGCGTTATTATCACACTTGTTATTACTATTAGAACTTGTCTAAGGACACCACATTTTAAATAGATAAAAATTTCAAGTAATTATAACTGCATCAATACATTGAACTGAACATTGACGACACAACGGCGATACTCATCCCCACATTTTCTTCGTCACCGTAATATGTCTTCAAATTTAATTTTATGACTCCTCGGCCAATGATCAAACCCGGTTAGTAAAAATTATCCAATAAAAACCGCCAATTTTTCAGTCCACGTGGACTAGTTGGCAGCGGCATTATTTCTCTGTATTGTTCTTGTTTTGCCTTTGAGATGCCGATAGCTTCAACTATTCACAATACAGGTTACAGGTTACGACTATACATAAAAATATATGTAGCATACTGATAAACCTAGACACACATCTACGAGCTACAATACACTCGGAATCACACTTGTAAGCAGAACTATGCAAGCCACAGTCTTATCAGGCAAACCCAACAGCCTTTGTCCCCAGAATCGAATTTACGACAGACTTCTTGCGGTATCCAGATAACAAATGCCGTCCGAGCGATCGTTAGAGCGATCCAGTATCGACGATTAAAGCGTCGACACGTCGTTAGGCGCAATTATTGATGTAAGTGTGGGCGTTTTGCTGACTCGGCGGTTTTCCGTGCATCTTTGCATGCATGCCCGTGTGTGGGACGTATTAACGATTTTTTCAAATTCAACTGATCACAATGTTACCGGGGTTGTGAACTTTCAATAGTATCCATGTGACACTTCATTTCGAGATTTTTCACAGGACAAAGTACAAAACCGCAACACGTGTTTCGATATACAATACTTCCTCAGGGGTCTTGGTACTGACCGAATTTTACTTAATTAGTTCTTCATATAATACACAGTGTTTCCTAATTACCGTATCTACGAAATTTCGAAATTTCCGTAGTTGCTTCGTTACTGAAATACAGGGCATTGAAGTTAAAAAAAACGGTATTTATGAAATATCATAAATATCCTTACACCGATTTGGTTGAAATTTGCTACAGTTATTTGCAGTAATATGTCTGAGTTATTGGAACGCATTTTGAGCAAACAAATCAGGGAATATATAAGTAACTTCAATCTAATGCCTCTCTTTCAGTCTGGTTTTAGGCCTCTACATAGCTGTACAACAGCTTTGCTTAAAATAACGGATGACATATTTGCAGCAACAGATACAAGAGACATCTCGTTATTCATCTTACTGGACTACATTAATCCAAAACTCCAGAATCCAGAAATACTTATATCCAAGCTCAATTATATTGGTGATGATGATGCAAGAATACTTCACAAATAGACATCAAATGGAGAAACTCGAAGGTGAACTATCTGAATCGGTGAGATTAATGTGCGGTGTTCCGCAAGGATATATACTGGGGTCTTTGCTTTTTAGTTTATATACCTCAAATATACTGACTAAGATCAATCTCTGTAAGTATCATGCTCACGTTGATGATACCCAACTTTTGTATCGTTTAAACCAGAACTGCTGAATGAAGCTGTTGCTGACATCAACACTGAACTTTAAAACATTTATGATTCTTCTGTGAAACACGAACTGCAACTCAATCCTAAAAAAACGCAGGTCCTTATGTTTGGTCCCAAGTTATTATGCCAAAGGTATTTACCTCAAGTAAATATTTCTCTGAAGGGTATAACTCTAAATATAGTACCGGAGGCAACAAATCTTGGCTTGATAATAATTCCAGGTTCAAAAAGCAAGTTTCATTATATATCCAGAGAGCTCACGCGAACTTAAGATTAATTTACCCTCACCGAGCATACCTAAATACTCAAACCAGGACAAAAACCAATTTATGCCAGACTCACATCCTTTCACAGTTCACCTACTGTTCACCTGTATATTTTACCTGTTTGGATAGTTTAGATTTGTGCAGAATACAAAAAATCCAAAATTCCTGTTTACGCTACATCTATGGCATCCGTAAGTTTCAGCATATTTCTCATAAGCTTTCTCAGTCGCAACGGCTGTCAATGAAGAATCGTTTCTTATTGCAATCTCTAACTTCATTTCACAATATAATCATCAACAAATCACCACAGTATCTCTATGATAAGTTCGATTTCGTGAAAATGAACATGAAGTGAATATCCGACACAAAAATGCAATAACTGCCCCTCAATACAGCACAGCACTGTTTGAGAGATCGTTCAGTTTTTCTATCTACACTGATTACAATAGTCTTCCTACATACCTAAAAAAATTGAAACTGCCACTTTTCAAGCTACAGGCTCGTAATTGGCTATATGAAAGACAGCTATCGTGCAACTAAAGTCTCGTATAAAATGCAAAAACTCAAGTCATTCTGTAATCATTATGAATTACCCCTCTTTCGTCCCTTTTATTTTTTTCTCTCTCTTACTACATAGGCACTATACTTTTTTGTACATTATATGTTTGATGAAAACTTTAACTTTTGTATATTGTAAAGGAGTTGAATGCATAGGTAGGATTCAGCGTGTTGCACACGCTTGTCTCCCGAATTCCGCTCCGGGATTTTACCAAACCCATTGTATTTTCCTTTGTGTACTTTCTTTTTTACCTTGGTAAATCAAAGAAATTATTATTATTATCAATAATGCGCTTCTTTTGCCGGAACTATATTGAAATTATTAGCTCCAGTCTCAGCGTCTCAGCTGCAATGCATACTTTCTGGTACTATTTGAAGGATCTTCAATCACATCAAGTATAGCTTCTTCTAGTTCAAGCATTGTTACAGTTTCGGGTCTTCCACCACCTGCATTTTTATTGAAACTTCCAGTAGCATTCTAAATATTTTAGCTCATTGAATTACCCTGTTAAGATATCTGTCCTGGTGAATTATCCGTGATTCTTCCGCATTTCTATTCGCTAATCTATAAATGAAGTACATGTCAGTCATTTCAGCGTTAGTAAAATTATTCATGATGAAATCACTGCTAATTGACAACTCTGACTTTCACTGATATGACAACACTATCGCTGTCAGCTGGTGTTCATAGTATGCTAGGTGCCTTCAATTTGTTTTTCTTGAAAACAAAGCCAGAAATGAAGAAAAACCAGCGACGAATAAGTTGTATTTACAGTTGATTGATCAAAAAAAAAATTAAAAACTACAACAAGTCCGTGGCGTACTTTTTTTTCCAATTTTTGGCTGCGGTGCTCACTGAGACTGCACTGAACCTAATAATTCCAATCTAGTTAGGGCTAAATGAGAGCCTCATAATTTCAAATCACTGTAGCAAATTTCAACCAAATTGGTGTGACGATATTTGTGATATTTTATAAATACCGTTTCTTCAAACTTCATCGCCCTGTATGTCAGAAACGAGATACACCCTGTGTAACAACTTAAATCGTGTGACCTTCATCCTAGTAAATGACTAATAATTTTACCTGAATTCAGGTATAAACTAATTAAAAATGATAAAATAAATTTTGCCGACTGACTCAATGGACATGTAATCAACTAATTACCAATTATCACATTTGAAAACACAGAAAATAATTCAATTCCATTTGGTCATTTAGTAAGTTAACAGAATTCTCAAATCTATCCTTTTCCAAGCATTCCAAAGATTGATTTCTTCCAAATATAATACATCATAGTTGGTACCTCCTCATAATTTCTCAGCTACAAATATCTCGGCCGATAATCTAAGCAGAAAGGTCTTAAAAAACGACTCGATACAAAAATTCTCGTGACAAAATCCTCTCGCCAAATAAAATCTCATATGGAAACTTCTTCAATTTCGCAGTTTATGTATTTCCCTCGTTGATCATTGATCCTTCTTTATATTAAGCGCGAAATTGACATATGTTTCTATTGATTTTTTGGTACGAGATATGTTTGACTTGAGATGTAATTGTTTTTCACTGAAACGTTTTTGGCTGAGATATTTTCCGAAATAGTATTCCTAGGGACAGTTAAAAGTTTTGGGCAAGATCCATATGTTAACTCATATACTCCTGATCTACCTGACACTGAAATTTTGTTTTTATTATTTTAACGAATTTGCTAAAATTATAAATTATTCTTGAAGTCACGTGAAGTCTTTCTTTTTCAAAAAACGAGCAATGTTATTGTTGATTTCACCAAAGTATGTTCATGTCCTTCGATGTTTATTATCGTTTCTAGAAGTGGAATGAACCTTGTAAATGACGATCGATAATAATCGTCATAGGACAGTCACTGATATAGTTTGGGTAACCTACCAATAAAATAGCACATTTATTAAGAGAGAATTGTACGTAACTTATAGAACAAATAATAATTTAAGCAAACTTCATTAAATACAGTAAAAACCAAAGTTCAGTGAATAATTAGATGAACTATAGTTCAAACGTATCTGAATGTTCTCTTCCTTTTCAGGATGACTTTACTTCATTTGCATCTTCAGTTTAGTTATAGATTTTAATATTATTGGCTCTGCCATATAAAATATTTTCTGGGAAAGAAAGTTTTTGGCTTTCTACTACTCCATCTGATACAAAAAAAAATGGATGAGAGAATCTTCCAAAGAAAGGAAGGATTATTCAATTTGAAAATAAGTAACTCTATACATGGATGTGTAGATCATGCAAAGAAGTAACTTTCAGACACAAACTGAAAGAAAGTCCTCCTGAAACAGCTACTTTCATATATAAAGGAGGACTTTCTTTCAGTTTGTGTCTGAAAGTTACTTCTTTGCATGATCTACACATCCATGTATAGAGTTACTTATTTTCAAATTGATTAATCCTTCCTTTCTTTGGAAGATTCTCTCATCCATTTTTTTTGTATCAGATGGAGTAGTAGAAAGCCAAAAACTTTCTTTCCCAAAAATTTAATCACTCCTAAAAATATAACCCTTTCAAATAAAATATTTTCGTTATTGAAAACCATGGAAAATTTACTATTATTTTTAGAATTATTTCCAATTTGATGCAAAATTACCTTTCAATATCTTCGCGAATGATATAAATTGAAAGATTATCAAATATAACTTGAAGCCAGAAGTATATCTCAAACTAAACAAATTTCAAACATATCGAAAGATATAGAAAAATAAAATGTATCACTCTTGCAAATGCCAAATAACAATTATTCAACAGAACACAGATTCATTATTACAGAGAATCGGATTGGTATGTGTATGAAAATCCTTCAGAGAATTATTTAGTTGTATTTCACAACATGGTAGAGTAATGAACATTGATCATCAACATAATTTATCCAGTTTCAAATTGATACTCTCCAGAGACTAGCCGACTCTCTTCAATTATAGAGGATAACAAGTTCATTATACAGAACAAATAGACTGTTATTCGCATGAAATTGATTCATTAAAAAACCATAATGTGATTTTGATTTGGTTTTTCAATTGTTGTAGTATCTGTTTGGAATTTTTGTTTCTGTTTCACCAGTTTTTTGCTGAAACTCAGCGAAAATATATGTAATCGTCAATTACTTTGTACTATCCATCAGACACGGCTTCGCAAGGGTAGCAAAACATTTACGCCTATATTTTTTCTCCAGTTATAGGATCATAACCGCTTATCCATGAAAAAGGTTCCCGTTCTCCCAAGGAAGTGATTTTGAGATATAAAGTTTGAAAGTTTCGTCTTCTTGAAAGTTCTAGAACAATCAAGGGTTCGAAAGCATTCATTAACATTACAGAACATTCCCGAACAAGCGGTGAAATATTTGGTAACAATCTGAAATGTTCAAGTATATTTCGGAACATCTCTGGTCATTGTGAAATATCCCAGAATGATTTCGAATACTCTGGAATGTTCTGGAATATTATAGACTATTCAGTGTTTTTGTATGGGTTATCTACTCATTGATAAGTGTATACGAAGCGAATCTGTCGACCTTAAATATCCTCATTATTACGATATTATTCGTATACAGTCGAGACAGCAGAACTATCGATCGAAAATGCTGACTAATCTTTTTGCGATATAACAAAACAATTAATAATAATAACAATTTTTACATCATATATTTCAAATTAACATCACATTTTCATGGACATCATGTCCCCCAACATGATGACATGACATCCATCAATAAAATTCACGTGTGAGTTAGAAAATGAGGGACAACTACCATTTCTTGACATTTTGGTAATGAGAAGCCAATATGAAGGGTTAGAATACGATATATTTAGAAAAGAATCAAGCACGTACAGGTATATTCCTGACAGTTCACATCACTGTGGACAGCACAAACGTGCTGGGTTGAATTTTTTAGTGCATCGTCTTTAAACTTTCCCTGTAACACATGATAGGTTCACAAAAGAAGGACGTATAATACAGAAAATAGCAGCCACTAACGGTTTCTCGAGGGGTATTGTAGATAAAATAATAAGGAAGAAGAAGTTTAGGTTAAGAATGAACGAAATCTCGACTTTCAGAAAGGACAAAAACCAAGATAAATATATCTCAGTTCCATACCACCAATATACGAAGAACTTTGGTTCTTCGTATATTGGTGGTTCTTTTCAAGGAACTAGGTATGAAGGTGGTTTTTAGAACAAGTCATACACTATATAGCCTTTTGGGAAGTCCAAAAGACAAAGTCAAGAATTGGGAAAAGTCTGGAAATTACGAAATTGAATGTAAGAACTGCGATGCAAAATATAATGGACAGACAAAAAGATCTATTAAAGTAAGATATAAGGAACACACAACACACTTAAAATATAGAAGACCTGAAAAATCAGCAGTGGCCCATCATATATTGCATCAAAACCATTCCATAGACTTCAGTTCATTAAGATTAGTTAGATAAGTTAACAACAACAGGCAACTAGATACCTATGAGAGTGTAGAAATAAGTAAACACAATAATATTATGAATAACGATGACGGACCTATACCAAAGAGCATACTCTATAGCTTACTGATTACTACATAAGGATACATTGCAAAAATAAATTTGGATAGGCAATATTGTGAAATTGATATTTATATAGCTGAAAATTGTTTTATATAAACATATATTGTAAAATAATAGATAAGGCAAAATTGTAAAATTAATTTAGGTTGGTATACCTGTATGGGTGGTACGCCTGGATGGTTTACCTGTATGGGATACATATATAGCATAAATAGGGTTAGCTCGCATTAGTTTCTAGTTTTAATCTTCCTCTTTGAAGATGATCACTTGGTGATCGAAACCCGTGTCGAGGTGTTAAAAATAACGATTTGGTGTTGGAAAAAACTCCAGTATCATTCATTACTACACCAAAGGTTCCAAACAGTGCATCATAAGTATATTCTTTAATATTGAAACTTTTGGAACATAATACAGTTCAGTAAACGGGGTCAGTTTTATAACTTCTTTCACAATGAATGTAATAGTAGATGGTTTCAAGAGAAAAATTAAAGTTTACCGAAGAGTGAAAATACAGTTATTTTTTATTTAGAAAATTACCTTCAATTCCCGTTGAACATACTTTTTGATATAATCTAGAAAAAAACCTGAGTGTGTATTCTATCCTATTTATGAAAATTATCATGACTGCAAATGATTTCGAACAAATGTTTATGGTTTTCAAAACTCTCATTTGAGGCTTCTGTAGTCTCTCTTGTTTATATAATGAGTTTCGTACTATTCAAATTGGCCTTTGATCAATTCATACGTATTAATATTCTCCATATATAAGGAATACTCATGTTAGTAGGACTACATCAGAATTTCGTTATATTGTCTCATACTTTTTTAGTTCATATGAAAAAATTCTGATCCATCACATCAGGATAATATTGTTGTCGAAATCTAATAATAAAGAAATAATCACAATTGTAACAAAATCAAAAATTAATATTTTTTCAATTGAGTTTTGCCTAAAATGCATGAAATGTTTCAAGCTATAAAATCATTTGAAATCAAATTTGTTATCAATACTTCACGAAACTCTTTCGTGAAGTATTTCAAAATAAAAATCGACAGCTGTTACCATACTTCTGTTTAAGTAACTTTTGTCAAAGGTGTTATTATGACTATTACAGACAAAAATGTTGGTAGATGTGCTTTCCATGGTCGATATTGAATATTGGTGGGGAAGTGATTTATTTTTATTTCACAGCTGCAATAAAAAACCATCATCTTTTGATGTGAAGAAGTTATTAAGATCGTTTTACACAACAAATACAAGTCCAATAGCTGGATGAAATGTTTCATTCAGAGTTACATATTCATTAAAAAGAAAAAAACCTGTGAATCATATAAACTTGTTTTGTGACTTTAAGTGGCTGAAAATTTGAAAAAAAATATGATTTACCGGCAATAACTGACATCATGGAAATAATCTGAGGAAGTTTTGGACGTGGCTCATCAATTATAGTACAAACTATCTTCTTTACGTTTTCAAGTTTCTGTTGACGTGAATTTGCTGTTGATACGCCATTAACTTTTTGATAACAGGGTTAGATCCCTGATATCATCAAAATATTCAGGTTGAAATATCATTTCGTTCGCATAGTATTTTAATGATCCGAACATTCCTATCAATTAATATGAACTAACTAGTCGGGACTTGTGATAGGTTAGGAAAAACCCTACAAACTTGATTTTCTCTCAATTCTACTATAACTTTTCTATTCTTAAACACAATAATGCCTTTCTATCGGATTCATTCAGGCA
Source organism: Leptinotarsa decemlineata (assembly GCF_025532065.1). Taxonomy (NCBI): domain Eukaryota; kingdom Metazoa; phylum Arthropoda; class Insecta; order Coleoptera; family Chrysomelidae; genus Leptinotarsa; species Leptinotarsa decemlineata. Next base: position 3,345,728 of record NW_027412549.1, on the reverse strand, counting down.
GGGTGTTCGTTCTTGTTATCTTCCCATAATAAATATTTTCAATGTGATCGGTTGGTTAAGGTTATCTACTGATTTAGTCCATCAGCGACCCATTAGTTGTTCGTTTTTTATGCGACAAACTTGTTCGCTTCGATAACAAACACTCGACTAGAAGAGTTCTAAATTGAATTTTGACAATGTTCCCAGTATGAATCGTGTCGTCATATCTTAATTACATTTGAGAACAACTACGTCTGGATTTCTTCATGGGTGTTTCATGGCGGCTTATCGATTTTGGAAGTGTAACGCAGTGAATCAGCAGACGGTCAATTTCTTTAAAAATTACCTCCGTTTATATTTTCAGTTTCGAACCAAATATAGTCTTTCATCGAGCCTTCCAATCTTCAAAAATTCAAATGAATGTACTGTGTGTCGTGATATCAGACACACACTGATACGCACAAATCCAATGTGAATCGCTATTTTCGCACAAACACCGCTCTCAGAGCACTTGAAGATTTTCCTGTTGTACTCGTGTTTTGTCCTTAGAAAAAAAATTAAATGAATATAGTTTAAAAAACTAAAAAACACGCTTTTAAAGAACATCGAACTAAAAAGTGATTTTTTTTAATAAGCTTAAAACAAAAACGAAAAATAATACTAATATTATTGTGAAAAGAGCGACAAACGCTTGAAATACAAAAAATATGGCATGAAGCGCCCACCCTTTTTTTACAATAATACTAGTATTTTTAGATCGTTATTGTTTTAAGCTTATTCAAAAAAATATATTTTCACCTTTTCAATTCGATGTTCTTTAAAAGTGTGTTTTTTAGTTTTGTTAAACTATATTAATTTTGTAGTTTCCAAACTATATTTATTTTATCTGAACTTTGGGATCAATCAGCCGTGTATTGCTCAGAAAAATGACCATTTTGATTTTCCGATTCCGGAGAGTGAGCCTGAAAATCAGTTACCAAGCCCAAGGCAGCAGGCGCACAAAGAAGGGTTACAAATAAGGCAGCAGGCACGCGTGTTAAAAAAAAATAATTTTTTCAGATGAAGAAATACATGTAAAGTGAGCCACCTGCCGGCATCTCTAGATCAAGCAATAATGTCGATAATTCTGTCAAATACAGATCTTGAGCTTGAGAGTTACAAACAAACATACATACATACATACAGGTGACACTAATAAAAGCGTGTCAGCAAATAATAAACCAGGCTGAATTTGGAAAAACACACAAGGGGATAACTAAAGGGGTCAAATCGTACGATCTCAGTGGTCAGTTCACATCATCTCCACGTGAGATGATCATGCCCACATATCGCTCGTGCAGAATATCCAATGTGGCATGTCGTTGGTGTCCAGATCACCGAATTCAGGCCAAAAGAAGTTGGTAAGCGTCGACCTATAGTGCTCGCCGTTGACAGTGATAGCCTGACCAACATCGTTGTCAAAGAAATATGGACCCATGACGCAGCCAGCCCAAAATCTACACCAAACAGAGATTTCTTCTGGATCTCTGTTTAAAATCTGAACAATTTTGTTTGTTCACGTAACCATTCATCCAGAAATTGGCCTCATCGCTGATGATTTTTCGACTGCTCCAGAGTCCATTCAGCGAACACACGTTGTTTTTTATGGTCTTTTACCTTCAGTTCCTGGGGTAGCTGAATTTTCTACGGGTGCAGATCCAAGTCACGACGCAAATTTCGACAAGTTGTGGTCTGCGAAAATCCGAGTCCTTGTAAGTGACGAGAAATTGACTGTCTTGCACTCTCCTGCACACTCTCACAAACAGCGACGATGTTTTCGGAATATTCTGCGTTTTGCCGACTATGGGTATGGGTCAATCATTTACTGTACCAGTGGACTCAAATTCATCCACCACATTTCGAATAGTACTCTCGCTAGTTAGTAAAATGGGCGAAGCGCGCATTACGTTGCCCGAACTGCACACCCATTTTGATAAAATAATGTTATTATTCGCACGTGTTGTTGAATGATACATCCGTTCATGATGATTTGGCAAAACAGACAGAATCAATGACAACTGTAGTTGTAGACGGATGTAGCTTGAACAAGATGGCCGGTATCAATTGTCAAAGTTCGGAAGTCCCTGTTGGAAGACCCTGTAGATACCTTTGAATTGGAAAGGAAATATTTTTATGAGAAATTATTTTTTCCGATCAGTCGGAAGCTTTTGAACCCGTCTGAAACATTCTCGGACTGGCTATGTGGTTGTTCCATTTTCATCTAAACTCATTTATTTTGTATCACACTGTATATTGACACGAGTACCTTCGAGCATTGGGCGTGTGTGTGTGGTACGACGAAACGAGGGACTTACTGCCTCTCTGACCAGTGTCTAAAAATCTGCCGGCGCATTTATATAGCTCAACTCACCAAGGTATGTCATGAAAGTACAATACAGTGATATTATTTCTAATTTATAGAGTCTCAGTAACCTTATTATATACAGTCTACTGATATTGAAAAACACCACCTAGTGGTAGCATTCATCATATCTTGTAGTAATTTCTCAATCGAAGATACGTTACAAACGAACTTTTTCGTGGGTCCAATGATAAAGAAAAACATTTCGACTCAGTATTACATAAAATTAAAGTCAAAATTGAAAACCATAACCTTATATTTTCAAAAGCTGACAAAGGGAATTGTCTAGTAATTCTAAACAAACTTGACTACATACATAAAGTTGAAACATTTCTTTCTGAACATAACTTCAAATTCCTCAATTCAAATCCTTTTATAGTTTTATCAATAAAACAAAAATACACATCAAAATAAATAGTGACCTTTTCAAGGAATATAATGCTCCATACAACTTAATCTCCAGTAATCCAGTCATACGTCGTTTATATGGACTTCCTAAAATACATAAAGTCAACATTCCCATTAGACCAGTAGTAAGTTTCACTAACACTTCAGTTTCAACCATAGCAGCGTTCATTTACAATCTTACCAAAGAACTAACTAACTTCAAGCATCTTTAGATTTAGTAACTTAATTAAATAACTTGAATTCACCTTTGGTAAATTGTCTTATGATTTCCTTCGACATTAGCAATCTGTTCATGTCAATCCCAAAATCAGAAACAGTACCTCTAGTAGGTGATTTACTCAGATTAAAGTTTGTGGATGAAGACATCATAACACAAATTTTAACTTTACTCAATTTTTGTCTCTCACAAGATTTCTTCGTCTTCAACGATAAATTCTACAGACAACCTGAAGGTTTAGCAATGGGTAGTTACATATCCCCATTTTTCGCAGATTTGTTCATGAATCACTTAGAAGTTAACCATATAATGAATGACAATAACAGTGAAATCTTACATTGGTTCAGGTATGTAGATGATTGCCTTGTTTCCATAAAAGGCAACTCTGTCACAGCGAACACTCTTTTGAACAAAATCAACTCAATTCACTCCAATATCAATTTTACATATGAGCTTGAATCAGACAACAAATAAAATTTTCCAGACTTGACCATAAGTAAATCAGATAGATTGCAATATAGTATCTACAGGAAGCCCACACAAACTGATCATGTCATACCTTATTTTTCTAATCACCCTCACCAACATAAAATAGCAGCCTTCTATTGCTACATTCATATACTGCTTAATGTCCCACTTACACATAGAAATTATATTATTGAGCTGAATATCCTCAAACAGATTGCTTACAACAATGGCTATAACCCTAATATCATCACAAATTCAATTCATAAGGTCAAGAACAAAATCTCACTTATCCCATTATTGAAGAACCTTCTAAATATATTTCATTACTCTTTTAAATGAAAACATTTCCCAGAAAGTCTCTAGTATAATTAGCAATAGATTAAAAGGTGCTAAAATTTCCTTCAAAAGTTCAAATAATTTGAGTAAACATTTAGATAAAAACATAAAAATAAAATCAATAAATTGTCAAAAAGCGGAAGGACTTGTAGACCTTTGAAAGTTTGAATAAATGAACACCTGAATAAACCAGACAACATATCAAATTTAATAAACACAATTTCAGCCCCAATCGTAATTCACAAATTCTAAAACAAGTCAATTCAAAAAGTTTCAATAGGTTGGATTTTCTAGTAATTTGAAAATGGCGTGGGCGCTTTGTGCCATATTTTTTGTATATCAAGCGCCCGTCGCTTGAATATTATTAAATTTTCAGTTCGATGTTCTTCAAAATCATGTTTTTCAGTTTTTTTAAATTATATTTATATAAACCTTTTTTTCAAATTTGAAAAATGTCAAATAGTTTTTGAGATATTCAAAAAAACAAATATAATTTTTCTCAATAGATGGTTTATAACGTTTGCAATTTTTACAAGCGGCACTTGAATTTTTTTTAAAATCATCTACATGCTAGTACGACTTGAATGACATCCCGTCCATATTTTTCGGAGGAGTAGAGAAAAAACTTACTCGAACAAAAACATTTCTGAATGATATTTCCAGAATTATTAATAGTCCGGTCAAATTAGACTAAAAATAAGAGTAAAGGTACATAAATTTACAACAAGCTGCAAATGCGTGTAATTGTTCAAAACATAGTTAAAAATAAGATTTTAAAATTCCGAATGATTGCGATGCCTGGAAAAAAATTTATTCGAGGTCAAAAGTCAAAAATCTCGAAAAAAAATAGTTTTTCGCGATTTTCAGGAAAACGGTGAGTTTTATCATATAATAATCTCAGATACGACCAAGCAGCATGTTGATGCGAGTGACTCAAGAGTAAAAAAAGATGCTAAAGACATCCGAAAACTTTTTAAGTGGTTCTCAATACATGACCCTTTTCCAGAGGTAAACAAAATTATATATATTGCAAGTGGTGTCGTCGGTGATGATGAAATAAACTATTATAAAGCTCGTGCTTGTCTTCAGACAAAGAATTACACATCAACCCCCTTTGCCTGAATACGCAAGTACAATTAAATATATCATATATTCCTTCACATAGACGATTAAGTTAATCATTTCAAAAATCAACATTTCTCAAAATCCTGATCGAATGTTTCTTTGCTCACTTTGGAAAACTTCATGTACTGTGGTCACTAAATATATCATTTGTCAAACCAAATATGTCCTGTAATAGTTGAAGAATTTGTGTCAATGTCAAATTTTCACTTCCTCCTCCTCCTCGTACTCGGCACGTTGGAGATGTTTTTTTTTTAAATATTCTAACAAAAATATTCACATTTTGTGCAAATGTTTGCTTATTGTGATTTTCATTTTCATGTCCACTCAGAGTGGTTTTTACTAAAGTTGTTGTACCTTAAGACAGCAGGATCTTCTTACTTGACGAGTAAGTAATTCTACAATATTTAAGAATTTAAAATTCAATCTAAAATTAAAATAAATATCAATTAATATTATTTACTTGCAGGTATCGCACTGATGATGGCGTAACAGCCGAAAGCGCTTTGCAATTCACAAATAATTTTTTTTTTTCACGAAATACGAAGTACCTATATAGTTATTAATTTTATAGAGAAATACTTTTGTATAGACTAACCAGTTTATATGGATAGTTTTTTTCCATTTTTTTCTGCTTGATTCGGCCGTTACTTGATGAAGATCTATAGTAATAATAATTTTGCGCCTAACAGTAATCAACATCCACTCTATCCATATGATTTCATAAACTACACCTTATGATCTGATCTTCACAAACTTTATTTGAGAAATATATCACGACATGTTTTGCTGACACTTCCTCAACAGTGATTTGAATAGTACAAGTTGCTTCTTACGCTAATATCTATATATCAATTATGATTATCTGAAGCATATCACCTCACCTCTACATCAATAATAATACTTCCTCGGTATTTTGTAAGAACAAGTTCAATAGTGGTGATCTATACAAATCCAGTTGGTCATCCAATAGAATGTTTCAATTCAATTCCATTGCTTCCAAATGACACATAGAAAATAAAGGTTTGAAACTGAATCATTTGTAAGCAATGGAAATTAATAAACTTGAAAATTGAAACATTCTAATGAATGATCAACTGAATTTGAATGGATCACCACTATTGAACTTGTCCTTAAACAAACGAGAAAGTATCATTATTGATGTAGAGGTGAGGTAATCATAATTGAAGAGGTACGTACACCAGCTATATAAAACTTGCAGAGGTTTAGGTAATTTGATGGAGGAAGTCTCAATTGTACTTACCTGTGGTATATAGATATTAGCGTAAACAGCAACTTGTAGAATTCAAATCACTGTTGAAGGAGCTACTGTGTTAGCGAAATATGTCGTGATATATTTCTCAAATAAATCGTCGTGTAGTTTATGAAATCATATGGATAGAGTGGATGTTAATTAGGCACAAAATGATTCAACTACGGATGAAAGCCTGAAGAGCTGAATTGGACGTTTTTCTGCCGAACTTGAAGTAACAATGCTCGTTCAGGGTATGGTATATGCTGTGGTTCAAGCTATGTATGCTACAGACTTCGGATATGGCTTATAACATTTCCTTCTGTTTGGGATAAGTATCAGAAAGTACTCCATAAGTAATATTCTATTGAGAATCGGAATGCTCGTAGAAAAGTATTTCAAAGATTCAGGTAGTTAAAAGACATCCATTTTCTTTTATGTCAGTCCGGATATGTTATGGGCATGAACAATCTCTTCAGTGTTAGTAACAATTATCGAAACCTTTGAGAATGTTAATCACTTTCTTTCTTCTTGAGTGAGTATGTTGAGAAACTGGTAACTATAACTAACGTGTTAGGAATCACACGTTGAAAGGTAAGACCTCGTTAGTCCTTAGCTCACACAAGTTTCTCAACTTCTGAGAGTTGTCGTTCGTATGGGGGCGGCAGCTGATTAACATGATTTTTTTAAACATGTTTTGAAATCTAAAAGAAGTGATGATTTTCGATTTCAAATTCAATTCCAATCCATATGTTGTTTGTTATGTTCGTGATTGATTACTTAGATGAAAATTTGGTGGACACCCAGAGTATTTCTGGGAGGAAGATCTAAATGAATCGACTTTCTTTTCAAGGACAAAAGATAGGCACTACAGGAAAATCATGAAGGTGCTCTGAGAGCGGTGCCTGTGCGAAAATCGAATCACATTGGATTTGAATCGCTGGAGATTGAATCCATTTGAAAAAAACGTTTTCTGGAAGTTCATTTCACATAAACGCAGTTCTCCAAAAGAATGAGTTATTGAACATAGATATATTTGAATACCATGAACAGAAAAACTAGGTAGTTTTTGGAATTAGTTTTTTTGACAGAGTTTCGAATTCGTTCTACATATATGAAACAAAACATTGAAAATCCATGATTTCATTATATTTTCGATGGAATAGTGGTAATTATAAAATTGAATCACTTACAGTGGTTTGACTTCATAATAGATAATATTTGTTATTAATTATGGAATGTATTGTTTTTGTTATTGGTTCAATCCTGTCGAACAATTATTGTGATTAATTATTTTCCGTTAGCAACGAATTGTATGAAAATTCGACCTATTATCATTTCATTTCATTGTTGATACAATGAAAAAACATGTCAACGTAGGTTTCAAAATGTTCGCAAAATATTTCGATTTGAACTGAGAGACATTTTTTATATCTGAAATTTCATAACGTTGTATCAAAAACAATAGCTCACTATTAAAAAGATATACGTTTTGTTTCAAAATGAGGAAAAACTAATTTTCTTCAAAATACATTTCAGATAGGTATTGAATTACCTAAATTGATATTTCCGTACAGACTCTTACAACTTGAGGATTGTCCAGCAGTGCTTGTCATTGATATATCAACTACGTTTGAAGGAAATACGGTGCTTTCAGCTCTATCTTTCACAACAATATTTCCCAACATTGTCCAATATGATATAAATTGATTTGAAATCCGTGGAAGAACCTATACAAAATTGAAAAGATTAGCTGAAAAATAACAATTATACTAAGCGAAAAATCTGAAATTATAATGACATTTTTAATATTTAATTTTTTACATCGCTCTTTCAGCGATTTCAAATTAATGAAAGACAATGGAAGCCGGAACTAATGAAATGCACCACGAAACATCGTCAACCATCTTCAAACAAGATTCAATCAGTATTGTTTCAAAAAAATATGAAAAGAATGATTTGGCCAACCATCTCCGGTTGTAAAAGATGGCAAGGGGTCAGAAATATATTTGAGAATACTCTGAGGCTAGCCACGCAACTTGATTGTCGCTATATTGAATAATCTGGTCTAATTACTTCAAATGCCCACTGGCAACTGAAAGTTCGCTTAGCTTCAGTTAGAAAATTTATTTCGTCTAGACTGCATTCGTGTGGGCTATGTTTCAAGAAAGAAATAAAAGTACAATAAAAGTTCATTTGCACAATGCTTACTAATCATCAACAAGCAGTGATGCTCAACGGTACCTTATCAAAGTTTCAAACCATTAGGCAGGGCGTTCCGCAAGGATCTGTTTTGGCCCGCTCTTGTTTGTCATTTATGTAAATGACTTGTACGAATATATGATGCCGTTCAGATCGGTTGTCTTGGCGAACGACACCACTTTCATTCTGTCGGATAAAAATAATGATATGTTACATTCTCATCTCGACGAGATATCTTATAGTGCTAATCAGTGGTTTCTATCTAATAAGCTGAAACCAAATGGTCAGAAAACACAATACATCGAGATTTCTGCTGATAATCAAATTATCTCTAACTGTGAAACCAATAAAGTTAAATTACTGGACATTACAGTGTGAGTATCTGAACGAATTGTTCTTGTAGATGATTTTCTTTATAGCCAATCTTCAAGTATGCCCACTTACTTTATGTACAGTGCATGAAGTCATGTTGCCAAGAATTTACACATAGGCCTATACTTCACTTTTTTGCTTTAAAAATCAGCAAATACTCCAATACTTTTGTGCAAATCTTCTCATAAACAGATTAACTACGGGAAAAGACAGTAGGTTTCTTTCTGCCGTGTCCCCTCATTTTATGTGGAAACGGTTATTGAACTGAAAGCAAGTGTTTCTTGCTGATTCATAAAAGCTGGATACTCCATTACATCACTTCACATGAAATTATCGATCCGTAAAAAATTCTTCAAATACTCTACACTTGAAAATGTGATGATTATCTGAAAGGAAACACTGAAACATCCCTATCTCGCATATTTACATCGTTTTTATTGTATATGTCCCTGTTCCGGTTCGTATTCATAATTGAATTCAATTTTGTTGACATGTCTTTCATGAAAAAACTTCAGCTTTAGTGCTTACGAACTTTTTTCTCTTTACTTAAAATCGAAAGGCATTTATTTATCTGTCAAAGCAGAATCTTCCACTGCTTCGCTTTTTGCAGTCCCCTGTTTCCATCATTTGCAGAGTCTTGATTCACTTTGTTCAATTTAAAGTATTCCTCCATCATTATATTCATCTACCTTTCGCATCGGAAAATCGTTTCCGTTTCCTTGAATTAATTCCTAAATAAGCATCAAACAATCTTAGAGCCCTATCGAGTGGTATTTCTCCAATGACATAACAGGCTTATAGTATTTGCCAAATCGACTTTGATATTATTTCAAGCGAGAGCCCTTTTTCCTTACTCATTTGATTCCGTTTTCCACTAATGAAGTATAACCTCGTCAAAAGACGTTTCATAGAACTGAGCGACAAACGGAACGGGTAGAGAATTACTGCTTGAAATGGGGATTTGGAAATGTTTTCCATGTTGATTAGTTTTCTATTCAAATAGCATATACATATAAATAAGTATTGTCTCTATGGAACATCGTGATGTACATTAATTCATTAATAATACTGAATTCACTAAAGAGTGTTTCTGACATTTTGTTTTTGTGGTGAAAATGTGGAAAAATGTTTTCCTGCCTATTTACACTAATGATATTCTACAAAAAAGTAAAATATGGAAAATAATCTCAAATAATATTTGGGATAATATAATAATAATTATAATGTGTTTGGTTCTAGTTTTCAACTAGTTGCGTTGCAGAGAAAGACAAAGCATCAATCTCATCAGCGGTCGATGTCAAAGCTTGGCTTTTAACTCACCGCCTTAGGAAGCCTTGTTTATTTTTGATATTTTAGGATTGAGTTTACTACCGATCTATAGATTGCGTCTTCGTGAGGGGAAATGTCATCGCCCTTTTTCACTCAGATATGTTCTTCAATGAGAGTTGAGTCAAAAATTGTATTTGTCGTTCAGCCTAGCATCACTGATAAGACTTATGGGCGTGTCGAAACAGCGCTGTCTGAATTGGATCATAATTGCGTTTTGTTTGGGCTCTAGTTTTCAACCTCTCCGAATGATTTTGGAAAGTTAGTGAAACTCAATGGATAATTTTGAAGTAGAACCGGAAATTACGTCTTTATCTGGAATTTTGAAGCTAAAGTTGGAGCTGAAATTGTATAACATGAAGCACCATGTTTTTCTTTGGTAATGTTTTCTGAGAGTCGAAACTCGCACTTTCGCTGGAATATATGCCAGAAAAAGTCTTCAAAGAATCCTGATCAGTTTCAGGAGTGAATCAAAAACGTCTATGTAACTTGTGCTAAAAATGTCTGTAGCTGTTCGACAGATTCGGTCTATGCCGTATATTTCGGCATTATTTCTCAATATTGATATTTAAATCTGTAATATTGATCAACTGATTCAAATGTTTTTTGATATTTTGAGTGGAGTTACTCATTATACAGGGTGTTACATTGTTACGATTAGTTGTATATAGTTGAACGTTATTTATTAAATTAGGACAACTCTATTTGTGAAACACCCGATATATAGTTCCAGCCGACTCGATAAGTTTTTTTGAAAGAAAAAAAAGGAATGTTTTTTTTGGTCTGTCCGCTCTGGGGCATTCGTGAGTGAAACTAAATGATAACGTTCGGATGATTTGATTTCACGCAAATGGATTGTTTGGTAGTTTCATTTCAGGTTTAGGCTAGTCGGTGCACAAGAAACTACTTGGCGCCCTTGTTATCAATTTTTTGTACATATTTATATGTTAAAACTTATGTTAATTACATTTCTCATTACTTTTGTTACAACCGGCAACCCTGCGAGGTGCCTGCTGTGAAATGAATGATTTTTGTAGTAGTATATAAGATGTTCGATTCGAATATTAATGTATAAGCCAGTGTACAAGCAATTGTCATTCAATAAAGACGTTTATTCATCTATAGACAAAGTTTTCATGAAAAACAAATCATACAGTCCACTATATATTCAAACATTAAAAACATTATACTTATCTGTCTGATTTAACCCACGGCCCTTACGAGCAAGCATATTACTTGCCGTACACAAAAAAAGGACAGAAGTGTTATTCCTAATGTTTTAGAAATAAATGTCTCTGATAGATAATTTTTTTATTATTGAATTTAATGTAATAACATGAGTACATGAAAATATTCAAGTGACGTATTCCTGAGATAATTTTAAGAAAAAAAGTCTATATGAACTTGTGTCCGAAAATGCTCCTTTTCGGAGATACGGGGTGTTGAAATTAAATTTTTTTGTTCGCTTTTTGAAAATAACTCTTGCAAAAAATAAGTTACTTGCACGCAATTCGGTACCCGGCCTTTTCTTGACGTGGTAAATCATAATTTCGTATAAATTTTTATGTAACATCTAGAGGGCGCTGGGTACGCTGTCATTATTTATTTCAAATGGCCCTAATTTTTTTGACAGTAAACTTTTGGTACTTTTCATGAAAAAACCTAAATCACACCTTTTCCAAGTAAAAAAGGTACATCTCCTCAACAACGCTGGAGGTGATTATTTTCGAGATATTTACAATTTTCTATATCGATGCATATTACTTTATAGCCAAATTTGATTTCAATAATTTTTGTCACTCTCCGCTTGCAAATTAAGTTGATTGAATCGAGTAGGCTATGAAAGTAAGTTCGCCGTCACATTTTTAACTTTTAATTGACAAATATATAATTGACAATTATAAAGTGATTTTTTGGTACCATGCCCGACTTTACGAATGATGGCTGATATAGTTTTTGCATACGGCTTGGCTGACGGAAAATCAAGCGAGGCCAGACGCATCTATCAGGAAATGTATCCCAACGCGCGACTCCATGTGCAGCGACATTTGCTAATCTTTTCCGGCGAATTTCCAAATCTGGAAGCTTTGAAACAAATTCTGCACTAGGACGGCCACCGACTACAAGAACTGTAGAATTGGAGGAAGCGATTCTCGAAGAAATTAGTGAACATCCAGAGACAAGTACAAGAAAAATTAGACAAACTTCAAACATCTGGGCGGAAGATAACCCACATGCGGTAACGCAAACTCATTTCCAAGACAGATTCTCTTTTAATGCATGAGTAGGCATAATTTGGGATTACTCAATTGGGCCCTATTTTCTCCCCTTACGTTTGAATGGAGATGCTTACCTACATTTTTTGGAACACGAGCTTCCCCAACTTATAAAATATGTTCCTATTGGTCTCCGAAATCACTCTTGGTTTATGCACTATGGAGCTCCTGCTCATTTTAGTGTGATAGCAAGAAATTTTTTAGACGTAGCATATCCCCAACAATATATAGGAAGAGGAGGCACTGAGCATTGGCCCCCAAGGTCAACGGACCTCAATCCCGTCGATTTTTTCTTCTGAGGACACCTAAAATCACTATTTCATGCTAGCCCCATTGAAAACGAGGAAATGTTGAGGGATCGCATCATAGATTGCTGCGAAACGATAAGAAACACTCCGGGCATTTTTCAACGGGTGCGGAATTCTTTGATAAGGAGAGCAGAAGCTTGTATTACTGTTGGGAGTCGTCACTTTGAACGGTTGTTGTAATTGTTGTTTCTTTCAATTTATATATGTTTATTTTCCTAATGAATAACATAGTACTTCTCCGAATTGTTTTTTTTACAAACTCCGAAATGTAGCACATTCTAATTGAATAATTAAACCTGATAATTTTTTTTAATTTGGATTGAATAAGCAGTTCGATAATGCTCAGTTTAGAGGAAGTCTGTACAGGTATATTGCGTATAAAGTTTGATGAAAACAACTAAAATTGCAAAAAACTTATGACAAAAACCTACCGAATCATTCTTCGTCAAACATTTTATAGAAAAAAGTTGTCCACCACATACTTAGTTATTTAAATGTTCTCGGCAACTTCACTTAGCGCCCTAGGAGCTAAGTAATATGCATCGATATAGAAAATTGTAAATATCTCGAAAACGATCACCTCCAGCGTTGTTGAGGAGGTGTACCTTTTTTACTTGGAAAAGGTGTGATAATTAGTTTTTCAATGAATAGTAGCAAAAGTTCACTGTTAAAAAATTCACGGCAATTTGAAATAAATAATGCGAAATTATGATTTCCCACGTCAAAAAACCCGGGTACCGAATTTCGGGCAAATAACTTATTTTTTGCAAGAGTTATTTTCAGAAAGCGAACAAAAAAACTCAATTACAACACCCCGTATATCCGAAACGAAGCCTTTTCGGACACAAATTCATAAAGACTTTTTTTCAAAATTGTTTCAGGAATACGTCACTTGAATATTTTCACGTACTTATGATACACCCTGTACATATATGTATCATTTACCTTTACTTTGAGCTAAGAATGAAGCTCCGGTTTTTTCAAACACTTAATTCAATTATCAGAAGCATTTCTCAAGATTTGACTCTCAAAAAAAATATTTTTTTCTGTATAGATGAAAGATATATCTTCCTCAGTTATATTTCGGATCAAGACTGAATTGACGAGGCTTTCTCGGATGACAAACAATACATCTGACTTTGTTTCAACAAAATATAATTATATATTTATACGTGAATGCCTCTTGAACTATTTCGAAAATGAATTCAAATGTTTGCAGTGATGAACTATTTCCAGGTCTCTTGGTGGATAATGACGTGTAACCTTTGACTTTTCTTCAACTTTCCAACTGAATTCTTTACATCAAGTCAATTCTTTACGTCAACTACCTTCACGAATAGTTTCTTCAGAGAGAAAAATTCATAAAATTGTTTTAAAATAGTTTTATTTACCTTGCCCTGTTTGTTTGGGTCTAATATAGTAATAGAAGTTTGACCTCCTTCCAGTTGACAGATTACTCTGATATTTGGTACACACCTTCAGTTTTGATGGCAATACAACTTAATAGATTCTGTATCAGTGTGAATCCAAGATGACCGCAGCTACAAAATAACGGATTACATATTTTCTCACAACTACCTTAACATAGGTATCAAATGACAGAAATTGAGTAGTAGAATAGCAGTAAACTTTGAAAAAGATGCAAATTCAAGATGGCCACAGCTACAAAACATCCCCAATATGGGTATCGAATGGCAGCATTTGACTGGTGAAATAGTGGAATTCTTTAAAAAATATTCAAATTCAAGATGATCGCAGCTACAAAATGGCGGATTACATGTTTTTTCATAACTATCTTAGTATGAGTATCAAATGACTTGACTAGTGTTACAGTAGTACACTATGAGAAAAATGCAAATCCAATATAATCTATACAAAAAACCCTGTCAAGTAGAAAACGGACTACAAGCATGAATCTATCTCCCAAGTCAAGATTGTGCATCATGTCGAGCTGTCAAGGACTGTGTGGCGTTAGGGTACCTGAAAATTATACGTCATTAGTGATACACCGACAAAGTAAAGGTAAAAGGTTGAAACGTGTCGAGAACTGTGTGGCATTAAGGTGGTTGAAATTAGAAACTAAAAACTTGAAAATTAAAAAAGTAAAAAAAAAAATATATAAACGGTTTTATTGAGAAACTTACTGAAATCTAAAGAATAATTCGGAAGGTCCTAGCTAGCAGTCATCACACCACTCTCATCAGCAATCTACGGTATTGATCAGATATAAAAATAATAAAATCGTTGGGCGTAGTATTTACATATTCACTCAGCATTGAGTATGGGCATTGAGTATGCCCAAATTTTCAATAAAAACCGTTTGACATAAATATTTTTTCATTTTCACTAGTTCGGACTTCCATTGTCTATTATATAAAATGATTTGAAATCCCTGAAACAAGTAAAAAAGAATAATTAAAAAGAATAGTTGAAAATAACAATTATATTAAGCAACAATAAACCTGAAATGAAATGATAGTGAAATAGCCTACAAGTAAAAATATAATAATTGAATAAATAAAAATTAAAGGAATGCAAAAAGAAAATAATAAAAAATAAAAAAGTGTAGAGATTCCAAGTCACGTTAGTTCACGACGTTTCGATTGTTGGTATCTACAATCGTCTTCGGGTGATGACTGGACTGATTCCTCCGAGAGATGACTATTTTATAGGTCGTTGAAATACTTTCACTTTCTCTACTTTCCATTTTCCGCTTCACTGATTCCGTGAGAGATGACCGATTTGGCGGGAGTTGGTCATTTTTCGTTTGATGATGGGTTTCCATATGTTTCGTATATCTACGCTGGCCTGGCTGAATACGTTGTTGGACAACATGTATGCGGCTTCCTTATATTTTCTCCTGAACCAATGTTCCTCTCTGTGCAAGATCTCAGCTTGGGACCACTCGATGTTGTGTTGATGGGTCCAAACATGGTCTGCTATTCCTGATTTGCTGGTTTCTCCTCGCTGTGTGTGCTTCTTGTGCTCGGCAATGCGAACATTCAATGGCCTCTTAGTTTCACCAATATAGGATTTTCCGCACTCACAGGGTATCCGGTAAAAGCAATTCTTGGAATCGCAGTCCGCGTTTGGGGGCCTGGTTTTCGTGAGGCTGCTACGGATAGTGTTACCGGATCTGAAACAGGTTTTAATGTTGTACTTGGAACCAATTCTTCTTATCCTCTCCGATAATCCTCTGATGTAGGGAAGTGCAAGCACTGGTTGTGACGGCTTCTCTTCCTTGCGAGGCTCCTGCTGTCTTTTAGCCAAAGTCTTTTCTACCATCGCTTTGGAGTATCCATTCCGCTGAAGATCATTTTTGATGATGTCTAGTTCTGGGCTCTGTAATACAAAGGAAGGTCTCCATCGCTTTGGAGTATCCATTCCGCTGAAGATCATTTTTGATGATGTCTAGTTCTGGGCTCTGTAATACAAAGGAAGGTCTCGAGAAGGAACTAGACATCATCAAAAATGATCTTCAGCGGAATGGATACTCCAAAGCGATGGTAGAAAAGACTTTGGCTAAAAGACAGCAGGAGCCTCGCAAGGAAGAAAAGCCGTCACAACCAGTGCTTGCACTTCCCTACATCAGAGGATTATCGGAGAGGATAAGAAGAATTGGTTCCAAGTACAACATTAGAACCTGTTTCAGATCCGGTAACACTATCCGTAGCAGCCTCACGAAAACCAGGCCCCCAAACGCGGACTGCGATTCCAAGAATTGCATTTACCGGATACCCTGTGAGTGCGGAAAATCCTATATTGGTGAAACTAAGAGGCCATTGAATGTTCGCATTGCCGAGCACAAGAAGCACACACAGCGAGGAGAAACCAGCAAATCAGGAATAGCAGACCATGTTTGGACCCATCAACACAACATCGAGTGGTCCCAAGCTGAGATCTTGCACAGAGAGGAACATTGGTTCAGGAGAAAATTTAAGGAAGCCGCATACATGTTGTCCAACAACGTATTCAGCCAGGCCAGCGTAGATATACGAAACATATGGAAACCCATCATCAAACGAAAAATGACCAACTCCCGCCAAATCGGTCATCTCTCACGGAATCAGTGAAGCGGAAAATGGAAAGTAGAGAAAGTGAAAGTATTTCAACGACCTATAAAATAGTCATCTCTCGGAGGAATCAGTCCAGTCATCACCCGAAGACGATTGTAGATACCAACAATCGAAACGTCGTGAACTAACGTGACTTGGAATCTCTACACTTTTTTATTTTTTATTATTTTCTTTTTGCATTCCTTTAATTTTTATTTATTCAATTATTATATTTTTACTTGTAGGTTATTTCACTATCATTTCATTTCAGGTTTATTGTTGCTTAATATAATTGTTATTTTCAACTATTCTTTTTAATTATTCTTTTTTACTTGTTTCAGGGATTTCAAATCATTTTATATAATAGACAATGGAAGTCCGAACTAGTGAAATTCATCACGAAACATTGTCAATCACCTTCAAACAAAACATTTTTTCACTTACTTTTTTCTAATATACTCTTTGTATAGAGTCGAAAGACTCTCTCCCCTCCATACTTATGAAATTATCTCAATAAGTTTTCTGGCTCCCCCAAATGATGTGTTCTCGGATGTGAAATTCACTTCAGTCGAAACTGCCTCCACTGTGAGCTAATGAAATATTTGGGTGGTAGTTGCAAGTGACAACAAGGAAATTACCTTTTTGATCTCGTATTTCACTGCGTACGAAATATAATCTAATACTTTGTGTTTTGGTTGTACAACGATTATTTGCTGTCCGTCTAATTTCACTGAGGGAATAATCAAGGGGATATTTGTGTGTTCATGATGTACTAAAAATAACAGGTTACTTAGTTCTTTGGGCTAATATATTTCTTAGTTTCGACAATGCGATGTTGAAGGATAAAATGATTTTATTGCAGTATTGTACTATTTCTTGTCAGGAATAAGCTTAATGATTTTTCCTGATAATAAAAGTACTCAGATAGGAATGTACTGATTCATTACATTTTCAAACGTATAGTGTTTCTTTGAAATCTGTCAATGTTGCAGATTTACAAATTTTTTCAAAACAAAACAATATCAATAGTAGATGCAATGTTAAACATTCAAATCAACGAAATTTTTACGGTTGCTAAAAAGCTCTTTATCATTCGGTAGACACAGGAGAATGATAACTCGGAAACTCACGTATACAAAAAATTCATAGTCAACATAACTAGAGGGATTGAAATAGTGAAAACTGGTAATTTTTTTCGTATCCATGTAGAATGTTTCAATAAAGATTCAAAGAAATTACGAGTCCTAGCTGTTAATCCTGCATTCTCCTCTGAGGTACTTGGTCTATTATAATCTAGAAACACTTACGGTGAAATTCAATTTCATAAAAAATTGTCAAACTTAGTACATTTTAAAACTCAAGTTTCTCACCTCCATTTTCACCAGGCATATCTACTCTGTGTGATTGTGTGAACTAATAATTCTAATTTGCTAGTGTTTTGTCTGTTTTTTCAACCGAGTTAATTTATGATATGTGAACTTTTTTGGGCAACCTGTGTTTCAATTCTTGCATTTATCAATCGATATTGAAACCCAGAAATTTGGTTTCTGAAGTTTTGTTTCATGATAAAAGGAGTGAAGGTTGGTATTAACAAAATATTTTTATTGCTTGAAAAAAAAGAAGCCTAATACTGGCTGAGTATTCGTTTATACATTGTCAATATCTAATCTACTTTTGTTTGAAGGTGGTTGACAATGATTCGTGGTGAATTTCATTAGTTCGGACTTCCATTGTCTATTAATATGATATAAATTGATTCGAAATCCCTGAAAGAATCTGTAAAAAATTAAAATGATTAGCTGAAAAATAACAATTATAATAATAAAAAAAACATAAATTACAATGAAATAAAATACAAGCAACAACCAAAAAATGAAAAATAAAAAAATTATTAACAAGGAAGAGAAGCTGCCACAACAAGTACTTGAACTTCCCTACATCAGAGGATTGTCGGAAAGGATAAAAAGAATTGGGTCCAAGTATAACATCAGAAGCTGCTTCAGATCTGGGAACACTATTCGTAGCAGCCTCGCGAAAACCAGGCAATCAAACGCGGTCTGCGATTCCAAGAATTGCATTTACCGTATACCCTGCGAGTGCGGAGAATCATATATCGGTGAAACTAAGAGGCCATTGAAAGTTCGCATTGCCAAGTACAAGAAACACACACAGCGAGGAGAAACCAGCAAATCAGGAATAGCAGATCATGTTTGGAGGAACACTGGTAAAGAAGAAAATTCAAAGAAGGTTCATATATGGTGTCCAACAACGCTAGCGTATAGATACGCAACATATGGAAACCTCTAATCAAGCAGAACACGATCAACTCCCGCCGAACGGTCAGGTACTGCTAAAACCGATGAGGCGGTGAGAGGGAAGGGGGCATAGGTGAAAGCACTCGAATGACATATAAATAGTCAGATCTCGGAGAAATAAGTCCAGTTAAAATCCGAAGACGATTGTAGATACTAACGATCGAAACGTCGTGAAGTAACTTGGCTTGGAATCTTTCAAGTTTAAATATTTTTGTTAAATTTTCATCTCGTGTTAATATTTGATTTTTTAAATTTTTTGGTTGTTGCTAGTATTTTATTCCATTGTAATTTCAGTTTTTTGCTCAATTTAATTGTTATTTTTCAGCTAATCATTTCAATTTTTTACAGATTCTTTCAGGGATTTCAAATCAATTCATATCATATTAGACAATTGAAGACCAAACTAATAAAATATAATCTACTGATCTACTGATTATATATTCGACAATGTCATATCATTAGTCTTCTTGGATGATTTGTGGATAAGAAAATTACTTGAAAGGTGAAAGAAAAAAGTTGAGTGGTGTAATGTTAATGCGTTGGATAGGAGAAATTTAACTTCTCAAAGAATCTGGTTAGTGGATTCAGGAGGAATTCCACAAATGATTGGAATTTATTATCAAAACTTCAATTACTCAAAACGTCTAATAATCGTGATAATCACGTTGACGTCCTGTACGAATGAACTGCAAAATTCATATCGACGATTTTCGTAGATTTATTTTCCTGATAATGCAAGAATATCATGTTTCCCATAATATTAAGTAAACATGTGAACACGTTGAGCTCTAGGTTCAAGCAAGAAAGTAAACAGAATGGATATGATGGTTTTATTTCTCAAAAGATTGGGTGAGGATCTAGTCAGTACATCTGTTTACTCAAGAATTAGATGTTTATTGGAATTTCTATCAGAAACTACACACCTGACTAGTTTAATAAAATGATCGGATGGTATCTCATATTCAGGAAACACATTTTACCCATCAACTGGTGAGTTGAAATTGAATTTAGCCCAGCCTTAAATTCATATATTGTGATAGCACAATTATCGAAGACATTGAGAATCAATGTCATTACTCTCTCAAGAAAACAGTTCATCATGACTTTGACATTCATTTCCGACATAATTTTTTTTTCGATATTCTTCAGGATTCTTTCACTCACGAAGATGATGGAGAATGTCAGATCTCTTAAAAATATTAGATTTCTATTTTTCAGGTCTCGATGGTATTGCCAAATGAACTCATTTGGCATCTCATTCGTCGAAGAAAATACATCATGCATACATCATTTTTGTTATATCTGGATATTCAGGATGATTGATGACGTCAGTGTTGATAATTGGATGTTCGGAGTTCCATTGTAAACAGCGTACTCAGCAAGCATTACAGGGTTGAAAGTCAGTCAATGTTTTGGACTTGGATTTGCAGTGGATCGTTTCTGCGAGCTTTGTTTATCCTTGATATTCGTGCCGATTCCATAAATAGCGTCCCGTAAGGAGAGTTGGTATCACTTTTCCTCCATTCTTCAGCCCAAAACCTCTAAGGAGACCTTTTTAAGTGTCTCTACGATCTTTATGAAAAAGAGGTCTGTGTAATATGCTTCATTAAGAAGGCGGCTGCTTGAAAACAAAAATCTTCAAAGACGAAGTGTGAGTTATTTTGTTTTAGCCAGTTTACTCACAGAAATCCTTCAGTAAAAAACTTCTCCTTTTTGCCTCTTTTTTTGTCTTGCTCCTATTTCAAAAATGTCATATAACACTGAATTTCACTCTCCTTCAGTTTCTTTCATGTGTGCTGTGATTTTGCTAGGTCTTCTAATTGAAACCAGAAATGTGCGGTTAGCTCCTGTTGGTGATACCGTGCATATGTGAAGTTTTTCATTTTTGGTAACCAGTTGTTGTCCATCTTTGCAATTGGCTGCACCGCGCTGATGAGGCCAATAGCCAGAAACACGTGTCCGCGGTTTACCTCCATTTTTTGAGTGTTGTGTCCACAAATTTTCCCTTTTGATTCATATCATATACATTCAATAACATCTTTATCTCTGATACTTGCAGATGTTCCTGTGAAGAAACTTGAAAAAGACACAACTGATATCAGAAAATGTAGAATAATTTTAATAATGAATGTAAAAAATGTTGAACTTACACCGAACTATTTTAGTGTGAATATCGGAACTCACTCGTCGGTCAGTTTATCATCCAAGGTCACTGTAATTCGTTTGCAAACTTTATTTTGATTGTCCTATTATATTCTTGAACAATTTCATTAATATATGCATATATTTTTATGTGAAGTGGAATCAGTAAATACCTTGTTTTCCTCCAATGTTGGTGTGAGGTTTGATTTTTCTAAACTTCGGAGCAGAATTGTGGAAATTTCACTGGAACGGGCCTATCAGGTTGGTGAACACTGAATTGACTTTCAATTAACAGTATTTAATACATTTATGTTCAATTCTCAACTGTTCTTTTACAATATTTTACAAATTTCTGGAGAGGATAATTCGCGTGGCGTTCACCTTCGTCGCCTTGAGAAGAATCTATTTGTTGACGAAAAAGTTGAAAATCTCTTACTTTCCTTAGTTACCACCTCTCAATTTTCATAACTACAAATTTTCAACTTCAATATCAGAAAAACTATCTATTCTACGATTTTCATATTCATTCTCAAATTTAGATACATTTTCATTTAACAATTTTGTACAGAAATAGTTAACCTCACTCATGTCTAAATATAAATATTTTTCAAAAGCATCACTTGATGTCCGTTTCTAAAGAAATGGTTCACAACAATAATTTTCGAATTTTTCATCATTTCTAAATAATTACAATTAGTTTATTATGTTTTTTTCAATTTTTCATCACAGATATCAATTTGATTTCATGTGATAACCAATATCGGTTATCTGTTTTTCGAATTCAATGAATTTTGATGCACAAATCTTGAGATTTAAATTACCCACTCTCTTTTACTTATTTCCTATCAAGTCTGTGGGTTTCAATACATGTACAGGGTGTCCTCGCTGTATTCCCGTATCTGAATTTTTCTGTGATGTGAAAATCTCTACGCATTGTTGTTCTCGAGTTATTTTATAATATATATATATATATATATATATATATATATATATATATATATATATATATATATATATATATATATATATATATATAGGGCAGGTGGAAACAGTACTGTCTGGTGTTTGGTCTTTCCCTTCTCAGTCCATCTAGGTGACCTATTCTCCCTTCAGCCTACTCGTATATGTATTTTCGCTCTTTAACTGGAAAGTTAATCGGAACTGTGGCAGTTATGACTAGACTTGTGAATCACAAGTCTAGTAGAATATTGAAGTTCTGGGGTTTGAAAAAAGTGCTTGTTCCGAAAAGAATATGTGGTACTATTTCTTTGTTATTTACTGTATTCAACTAATCATTGGATGTTCAAATTCATATAATTTTTCGAACTTAACAATATTTTGTTTTTCTCAATTCGTTTACGTACAACCCTGATCTTCTTTATGATTTTTTGTAGCAAGAGAAGCCCCTGTGCCAAAATTTAGCCTGTAATATTGCAAATTAATATTTGTAGTTCTGTTGTTTTTCAATATTCCTTGACATGCGACCATTCATATTTTTGCAATTTCCTCTAAGTTCAATAAAGAAATGAAGCATATGAAAAGTTTCATGATTTATGATTCATGAAAGTTCGATCGATTGAAGGTCAAATTTTTCATAGTTTCCCCGTATTTTAGGTCATTTCCGCTAGACTAAGATCGATATCTATTTTGGATCGCGAAATATTTCTCTTTGAATTTTTTTATTTCAATATGTCATTAGATCCGAATTCTTCGTTGGTATAAGAGGCAGTAACGATTTTTTTGACTGTTTTCTATTCGTATCATGCTCAAAGAAAATCATTTCCTTTGTGAAAAAAGAATGAATTGGGATAGAATATATTATCAAAAATACTAGAATATTTGAGAAGTGAATTCTCCATGCTTCGCAAAGACAAGATTTTATCGATTCGAGATCTTATTTTGACTTTTTCAGTTTTTTAATCTGGACAGTTTGTCAGTCACATCGTTACATTCACAATCAGGTAATATGGATTTTCTGACGAAGAACTAGTTGCATATAGTGAAGATTTTCCACAGCCTTTGTTGAATCAAGACCTTTTGCTTAGAGAAGTCAACAAGTAGACTTTGCAAGTTATATCGTCGATCAACTTCGGTAAAAGTATATAATTTTTTAGGATGTTTCGTCAGCGCTTTGGTTCAATTTCAATTGGTAGAAAAAAAATTGCCGAAAATCACCTAAATACATCATTGAGTAATAATCAGAAGAGGCAAAAATCAAACTTTAAAAAAAATCAACAGCATCAGTGTGAAGGGTAGAAAATTATCTTTCGATCAATATATACCATGACACAGCAGAATAAATATTCATTGAGATATGAAGCTACGAAAACACATTACATCAAAATAGACAAAACTTTTGGAACAACCTAATATAATTTTGCAAGCATGTCTTCGAATATATCTGATATTGATTGTTGAATTTCACTATTTTTTTGTAGGAAAGATCCCCAATTCAAAAACCGAAACGAATCAGAGCTGATTGCTATGGACAAGCAAATTTGCCCAGCGAGACAATCCCAATTACTGTGTTATTGTGTTCACACCGTGTACCATTACCATATTACATTCCGCCAATAACGAGAACTATTCCTGACAGCAGCGGCTCGTGATCTGCCTGTTTGTTGTCAAGATAGGCGTTGTATATTTCACTTTTCAGAATACAAATGGCAATGTGATTAACGGGCTATGTCTATAAATTTAATTAGCAGAAACATATTCTCAGAAAAAAGTTAGATTTAAAAACAGACTAACATATAATGTTATTTGTAGTGATTGTTGTTTTGAAAACGGTCAGGTTTATAAAACGTTCATTTTTCGTATTAATTTATCGTCATTTCTAAAAAACCGTACATTATGAAGTAATATTGCATGATGGCGCTCCTAGGATCAAAATACTTCGGAGGTAAAATAGCTCCCCAATCAGATCTCCAGATGAAGGCTAATTCGAAGACATCATACTGCAGAAGTTACTCGAAAACCACTATCTCTGACAGTCATCAGGGTCTTCCTAAAATCACTCCACAGGGAAATAGCATGGTAACTGCAGTTGCTAAGAAGCCCACTAGCAACTTCAACATCGATTTCTGCAGCTTCAGCATACTGAACTCAACTATAAACTCAGTGCACCAACATCTGCAATCAAGAATCAAAATCAAATTCATTCAATTCAGATTATTATAAAATATATACCATTACAGCTTATTTCACAGAACTATAAATTACATCTATGAAGGATCGTGGCTATCTTAGCCATGCTTGTATTACAGCTACGAATCCAATATATTTGCAAACTGAGATAAACCTACTAATTAGTTCTGGGAAGTCCTAGAAGGACGACCAAAATGATGAGCAGTCTTTTAGCATAATAAGAGAAGAAGATACAGAAACAACAGTTTGTGACATTGTATTGAGTGATTGCAGTATGGTGAATTAGTCAACTATCCAGTGTTGTTTCAAATCTGTGGTAGTTGTGATTGATAATTGTTTTCAATTCTATTTTCAATTTAGTATAACTTCTGATAAACTTTAGTGACGGCGATGAATAATTGTAGAGTGTGTGTAGAGAAGTGTGCGAACGAGAATTATAGATATTCTGAACAAATGTACTCGTAACACTGGCTGTCCATAATATACATTGGAAAGTATTCAGTTTTCTTACATAATATCTCTCTATTCATATAATACTTGAGTAGTATAGCATTTATTCTTTCTGAACATAATTTTTATGAGTGAGTTTTGAATCATTTCCAAATTACGTAAGGAAGATTTGAATATTTCTCCCCATATTATTAGACAATACCGTGAAATGAACTCGGCCAGGGCATCATATACAGTAAGCAATATTTTTCTACTGACTATACTTCTGAGCTGATGAAATTTGTAAGTGAGCTCACGTAATCTTTTCATCGTATAGTCAATATAATCAATCCAACGAAGGCACTGATCCACTAGGACCCCTAAGTATTTTATTGTGTCAGTTTTTTCTATGAAGGGACTAGTGCAATTTTGGCAAGTAAGTTTATGGATTTCAATCTCTGTAATAGTGGACGTAGACACACAATAAATTATTACTTAGCCAGTGGAAAATTATATTTATACCTACCTCTGCCTTTCTATGAGCTTCTTTCCATGTGTTCCCGACAAAAGTTAATTCTGTATCATCCGCGAAAGAAGTTATATTACCTTCGAAATCCCTCACTGAAAAAATGTCATTTATGTATATTAGAAATAGGATAGGGCTGAGCACCTTTCCTTGAGGTACGCCCCTCGTTATTATTAAAGGTTCACTAATCGAATAATCTATTTTAACTCTCTGAATCCTGTTAGACAAATAATCCTTAAAGATGTTTAATGCTACTCCTCTTATACCCGAATCATGTAAACGCTGAAGAAGTATATTGTGATCCACCGTCTCAAAGGCCTTAGCTAAATCTAAAAAAACAGTCGTCTTGATTTTGGAAAGGATGAAATAGAAAATAAATAGTCTTCATATTTTTTCACTCACAGAAACCAAAATCACTGCTTCAACAAACCCGTAGAATTTCTTTACTTCGGCTATGAGTTTCCACTTCTGAAAACGTTTTTCCAAATGGATTTAATTTCCAGCTACTCAAATCCAATGTGAAGCACTACTTTCGCACAGGCACCGATGTCAGAACGACTTAAGGATTTTTCTGTGGTGCTTGTATTTTGTCTTGAGAAAAATACTTTAAAAATATACCCTTTTCTAGAACAAGTAAAAAGACATGACTCTATCACTTTTTGACTGAGTTCCACATGTGAATAAGGAGTAGATGTAATGGTGAGAGCACTATTTTCATCAACCTATTCATGAAATGTTTCTCATGAAATTGTTCAAAAGTTATCATGATAAGATTCACTTGACCCAACGCAGTAAGCCTGTACTGGTTTCTTCATAGGTAACATAATTCCATTCTCGAAGCTATTCATTACTTAGTTTAGTTGGCATATTTTTTCAGTTACTGTATTTTTGAAATAAAAAAATCAGCTGTTGCCCACTCATATATTAAAGTACAGCCGAAGCTACTGAACCTAGAATTTTGAAATATGCAGGTAGGTTTTTTGTATAGCATAAATAAGCATCAAAAAAGGAAATCAGGAAATTCCACCCCCAAAAGTGATAACAGGGGTTCAAAGATTAAATTAAACTACTCAGTTTTGAAGTTGGAAGCCTGAAGTTTTGGGTCAGTAAAAAAAATATTGTAATTATTTTCTTAAAATGGTCTGTCCCGAAACTTGTGACAAAAAAATCTACGCGGGCGAAGCCGTGGGATATATTTTTGAGATTGGAAAATTTATACTGAAATAATTCTCGGAAATTTCAAAAGTTCGATGAAACTTGATCTTCATAGTTCATTTACCATAATCATTAATCAAGTTATAGTCTTTCTCCACTTCAACAAAACCGCCACTGATTCCTAGTGTTTGGAGAATGTGAAATATTTCACATGCTGTTCGCAATGGAATTCTCGCACATTATACATTCCTGTTATTCATAAGAGATAGCAAACTATGATAGAGAATTTCCAAAATAATCCATAAGGATAAGAAAATATGTTTTGTAAAATACATATTGAGTGGAAAAGAAAAGTTTTGACTTTCTACTTCTTCATCTGTATACTGAAAATGTGAAAAACGTCCAAAGGAAGATCGATGAATACAGAGAGTCAAAACCTACATTTTCCAAAAATTATTCTTTACAAAAAAATATAATAATAATAATAATATCATCAGAAAAGAGGAGAAAAAACGGATAAAATATCGAGATTTTCTCTTCGAACTCCGCAGACTCTATCCAGATCACTCTGTCAAGATGATTGTTCTGATTATTGGAGTCCTTGGTGGAATGATGTCATCTCAACTCTTGAATCTTAAAATCATACCACACTATGGTGAAAAAAAATAATAATATAATAATAATAGTAACATTGGAGACCTTGGCTTATCAAAGCGCCTGACCTTTTCTCAGGTCGAGTGGGCTGAAGTCGGAAACTGAGGGGTTCATCATGGCTTGCCAGGATGGTGTCTTCAACACTTCAGTCTACCGCAGTCGCGTGATGGGTATAGAGGTTCCTGACACAAGGTGCAGGGCCTGCCGCGAGGCACCCGAGACCATAATGCACTTGCTATCAGCATGTCCAGCATTTGCGGTCTCGGCCTATATCCATCGACATAACGCGGCCCTAAGAGTGCTATATTACCATCTACGGCACTCTTAACGATATTGACGAGACACCGGTGTTGCCCTACGCTCCGGGGGATATTGAAAGAGGAGGAAAAACTGATAAAATATCGAGATTTTCTCTTCGAACTCCGCAGACTCTATCCAGATCACTCTGTTAAGATGGTTGTTCTAATTTATTGGAGTCCTTGGTGAAATGATGTCCTCTCTACTCTCGAATCTTAAAATCATACAGTCTTGCCGCACTAAGGCAGAAATCTTCGCCGCACAGATGCAGAAGGCTGTCATTCTTGGATCACTGCGCTTGCTCAGGGCACATGATTCTCGGACCCAATGATCACTTACCCCACGGTGTGGGGAGTGGTCATTGGTTGATAATACTGGCGCGCCCTTCCGAATGTATCGGGGCTTCGGGAGATAGGGCCTGACCAGCGCACACTATGGTGAAAAAATAAATAATAATAATATTTTTCAATTCAGTAGAACACCCCTTTCAATTTTATCATATTGAGTATATTAACATTATTTTTGTCTGCATTTAGAAAAAAATATTTTAGAATTCATTCTGTATCAGTCATTATGAATATTCAACATCGAAAAAATTTATTGTTTTTATTTTTGAATAATTCAAGCATACATATATAATAGGAAATAGTTTCTGGAGAATTATTCTGGCCAATTCAGGATACATATAGATAGACATTTGGAAAATTAATTTTAATCCTACGGCCGACATCAAAGGCAAAGTTCAAATCAATATTTGAAAAGTAATGAATTGTTCTGCCACTTAACCCCACACAAGATTAACATTATAGAATATGAGTAGAATACAAAAAATTAAAAAACAATAACCGGAACTATAAACAACCCAAGAATCTGAAAAATATTATTTGGTTCATTCCATTAGTTCGGACTTCCATTGTCTGATATGGTATATTATCTGAAACTTCTGAAATAACAAATGGATTTCAATTGAAAATAGTAGCTGAAAATAACAACTATAGTTAGCAAAAAACCCTAAAAAGAAGTTACAATTAAATAAAAGTTAAGCAAAAAATTGAAAATTGAACAATTGAAATGAAATAAAAAATTTAAAATCCAAAGGTTTCAAGCCAAGTTACTTCACGACTTCGACTGATGACAGCTTCACCTGTTTTGCGGGAAATGGTCGTTTGTCGGCAGTAGACCATTTTCCGCTTCATTATGGATTTCCATATATTGCGTATCTCTATGGTAGCTGGACTGATTTCATCGTTGGACAATATGTATGCAGCTCCTTTGAATTTTCTCCTAAACCAGTGTTCCTCCCTGTTGATGATCTCAGCTTAGGACCACTTGATGTTATATTGATGGGTCCAAACATGCTCTACTATTTTCTATTTTCTGGTTTCTTATCGTTGTTTGTGTTATGTGTACTCAGTAATGCGGACTTTCAATGGCCTCTTAGTTTCACTGATTTAGGTTTTGCCGCACTCATAGGGTATCCAGTAAATGCAATTCTTGGAATCGCAGTCCACGTTTGGTAGCCTGGCTTTCGTGAGGGTGCTACGGATGGTGTTTCCAGATCTGAAGCAGGTTCTGATGTTGTATTTGCACCCATTCCTTCTCATCCTTTCCGACAATCATCTGATATAGAGAAGTGCAAGCACTAGTTGTGACTGTTTCTCTTCCTTGCGAGGCTCGTGCTGTCTTTTAGCCAACGTTTGTTCTACCATCACTTCAGAGTAACCATTTCGTTGAGGATTTTTTTTGATGATGCCTGGTTTCTTGTCGAGACCTTCCTTCGTATTACAGAGGAGCCCGAAACCACGGTCTACTAGAGTAATGATGATTCCTCCTTTGGTGGAATGATGGTGGTTGGATTTGTGATTCAGATACCGTTCCGTGTGAGTGGGTTTTCGGTATACAGATGTTTCCCACTTAGTGTCGGTTGTTTTCACCAATACGTCTGAGAATGGTAATTCGGACTTTTTTCTTCATTGTGAGGTGATGGAAGGTCTCACGCTGTTGATATGATACAGAAAGGCGTCTAGTTCTGTATTTCCATGGTTCCATATAAGGTTCGTCAACCAGACGGGACTTCTTGTGGGCGTCTTCAATGACCAGATTTTCAAACCACTTTATGTATATGTTGGCTATAATTGGTGAAAGTGCACCCATCAACATAACATCAAGTAGTCCCAATCTGAGATCATCCACACGGAGAAAGACTGGTTTGGGAGGAAATTCAAAAAAGCTGCATACATATTGTCCAACGACGCATTCAGTCAAGCTTGCGTAGAGATACGCATCATATGGAAACCCATAATGAAGCTGAAAACGGTCAATTTCCGCCAAACGACCATCTCCAGCTAAACCGGTGAAGCGTTGAGAGGGAAGAGGGGCTAGATGAAAGCACTCATATGACATATAAATAGTCATTTCTCGAAGGAATTGTTCAATTTTCAATTTTTTCCTCAACTTTTTATTTCATTGTAATTTAGTTCCTGGGTATTTTTGATTGTTTCTTGTTGCTGTTCTTTTTAATTTTGATTTTCATTTGAAATTTCAAATCATATCATATCAGTCCGAAGTAATGAAATTCATCACAAAACCTCCAAACGTTATTGCTTCCACAAAATATTCTTATAGTAGTATTCAAAACTAATCACATTAATTTTTTCAATTTCTTCTGGTATACCATTGTACACGTAGCCAATTTGATAACTGAAGGCCCTTTGAAGATTTGATGGTAAATCGGTGGAGTTAATAGACCTACCTCTGAATCAAATATATATTTCATGAACATCTTTTCGAAATAATGATTGTTCTGTGAAATAAGCACGCTTCATGCAGCCGCCTACGCATTGCCATATTCAACCAACCCGTTACAACCAATTTCTTGGATTGACTTTCTCGCCTTCGAGCTCCATGAATAAGGAAATGAAATGAAATAAACAGGTTTTTAATGCGTTTTACACGTGGGATTCGAATCTTAAATCAGTTCCAAAAATGAGACACATACTTTTCGCTTGATCTACAATGGATAGTTCATTGTCAAGTATTTTTATTTTCAATTCGTTTTCAATTATCTTCCTGTCATTTTTTGGCCCAAAGATCAAAACATTTCACTTTCTTGGGTTTTCAACTAGATAATGATCAGTTGCAGTTTCAACAAAATTATTGATGTCTTTATAGACTTGTATAAAAGCCTCATCAGCAACTTCAGCTTTGAAAGAAATACATATCTAAGTTTCGTTTGCGTATACATGAAAATAACAATGTGCTAGGGAGCTGGCTGGTATAGATAGAAATAATTAGTGGACTTAGTGTTGAACCTTGTGGCATTTCTGTCACACTCTGATATCTCCCTCTCAAATTGTTATTGAAAAATTCAACAACATTTAGTATGTTTCAGTTCATAGTGTTAAACGCCCTACTGAAATCGAGAAGTATCAGGACTGTACATAAAACTTTTTCTGAAGCTGTGAGAATATTTTCGACTGTAGCTGTTAATCAGAACTCAACAAAATCCACAATTCCAACACTAACACAAGCGGATGGTTCAATTGCAACAACAGCCAAAATAAAAGCAAATCTACTAGCTGAACAATTAGCGTCCCACTCCACAGTCGATTGAGTCGGAAGCAAAACTGATTACTTATTCAGGTAATTCGTCAGCTGATGATCAACTATTTTTTCCAACATTTCTGACATCGTCAGTAAAATGCTTATTGCACTTAGATCCATGATACCCAATTGCATTGGTCTTTATTTGGCAAATAGTTCACAGAACGAAAAACTTACCTAATTATAATAAAAAACAACATTAGAATAATGAATTTGAACATCAATTTTCAACCGATGCTCTAAATGATTGGCATAAGGCATACTTGTTGATTGTTTAATAAAAAGCATAAATAGCTTAAGAACCACGTTCATTGTGACCATCTTCTTGAACATTG
The DNA here is from genome assembly GCF_025532065.1 of Leptinotarsa decemlineata. Classification (NCBI taxonomy): domain Eukaryota; kingdom Metazoa; phylum Arthropoda; class Insecta; order Coleoptera; family Chrysomelidae; genus Leptinotarsa; species Leptinotarsa decemlineata. The sequence continues at coordinate 3,314,403 of NW_027412549.1, read as the reverse complement.
ACTGTTGATCATAATATTAATGCTTTTTGTTCATTAACCAATTATTCAATTCCTTATAGCAACAATATAAACATCTATTTTATGACACAGAGTTCATTGTGAACTTACTGATCATCATTGGCCCAAGGTTCAAAAGAATAATTTTAATGGTTGAAGACATTGTTACGTGGTCTGAAATAATTATTCTATCATCAAGGGTACATTGATCGAACACAAGAAGGCACTAGTATTGATGTTTTCTGAACATTGATTCATCAAAATTATTCCTTATTACAAAACTTTAAACCTATATTCTATTACTAAAAATACCAACTTTTGATCACTAGTGAACATTGATTTAATATTCAAGAACATTATGATGATGCTCGTGGACATTCATTAATGGTATTATGAATGTACAGGGTGATTTCTAGCTAAGTTGCAAAAATTAAATTAGATTAGATTACTCTCAAATATTGAATAAGATTTTCCATAAGATTTTTTAAAGTAAATTGTTCAACTACGAAATAGGCTTGAAACATATTCTCATTAAATTGGTTTTTTGGACGGATTTGAAACGTTTTTCTATAAAGCTCGATTCAGGATGAATTTAAATTTACAGGACAAAATGTAATCTGAGATTTGTTTTGTACTTTATATAAATAATTCATTTTTATTCATTTATAATACATCCTGAGAATCTCAGATTTTTTGATAGGCATCTAATTTACAGAAAAAGTAACACCTTTATTACAGAAAGTGTCTTAAGATATTTTTTTATATGAAAGATGTGATGTGCTCGAGAAAATGAAAATCATCCTTTGTTAAAGTAAGCTTTAATTATTTTTCAGATATTCACATAAAATATGTATTTTAGAATACGTGTTTGTTGATTTCATTTGATAAAAAAAGATTTCTATAAATTTCCACAACATTATACTTTCTGCTGGAAAGTTTAAATTAAATATATATATATATATATATTATTTTGAAGCAGATATCCACTGCCCTCATAATATTAAAAAATTTATACTTTATTCCATCAAAGTATGTGTAAATTTCACTTATTTTTGTGATATCTTCTCCAATTGCAAAAATGAAAGGCTGAATTGAGGATTTTTTAGATTGCAGGAATTTTATCCAGTCCTCTTCTTGAATGGTTTTTCCGACATATAGAAATGATTGTTGTGAATCACGTATGGTGAATTTCGTTGTTCGTGATTTACCAGTAGAGTCTTTCTTAACTACCTTATTGGTGGGTACGAAAAAACCATGAAGGGCCCACAAAACTGCTGCATCTTTTCCATCTGAAATAATGTCAGTTTTTGTTATAATATTTCGAGTGGCATACATAGTTCAATACTAATGCATAAAATTTAAGAATATTCAATAATTTGATGATGTTTCTCTTTTAAAAATAGCAAGAAAATGAAAACATACACATAATTTGGACTTGTTTACCATTATTTTCAGATTTATTGAATATATCATCAATAGATCTATCAAAAGGATCAAATGTTTTACTATATAGAGAGTGTATCTGAAAACTTACTAGTAAAATGCAAAAGAAATCAATAAATACAGCGACATTATTTTAACTTAAAGATTCTTAACAAATTTGCTCACTCCATACTCACTTTCTTCGTTACTTGGAGGTGCCAATACGTCAATGGTATCTTTGTTTGTCAAATGTGACAATTTTTGAATTGCACTATCATTTATGTGATGACGATTTACATGCCTTTTGAAACTATTCAAATTTTGAAAAGTTTGTGTACAGTCTGAACATCTAACTAAAGAATTTGTGCCTAAATCATGTATCTTTTTGAAATGGGAAATCAACAATTTCAAATTATAGTTTTTTTTGCTACATAAAAAACACTCCATAGTTCAAAATTGGATTGTTGAAAAAATAATTTATACTTCGGTTTTCCAAATTCTAATGAAATCCTGTTGTTTATATAGAAGTTCACTAATTCGACCTGTAACATATTTTAAGAGTTACTTTCTTTCAGAATACCAGTTTTATAGAAATTTTCCAAAATAAAAAATTACTAAAGTTCATAAATGGAAAAATTCTTTTATACTGAACCAGTTATTTTGAATTTTCTAAGTTCGATATGAATATATACTTACTCTAACAGGAATTATCTAAGATATTGGAGCCGTCATTTTAATATGTCCAATTATGATTTTAAATTATTAATAAGCTACCTCTAACCGAACCTCTTAAGACATAGAGGAACAGAAAGTTGAAAAATATTTTCTACCAAAATAAACAATTATGATTGGTTTTGAAAATTATGTGAATTATGTTTAATGATTCAAGAAATTATAATTCAGTAGAATTAAATAAAATGATACCCACATCTATAATGTTGATCTATGTGATAACTAACAAACGTAATAAATCGTATATATGTTTTACATTTTTTATCTTACCTTGCCTCGACAAAATATTTGTATACGCCCTTGCGTATAAAACCGCCACGTGCCGAATCTGAGTAGGATAGGTCATTAACTTGCATCTGAAATTCGTGAAATTTGTCTATGATATCCTTATTCAGTAGTAACATACGTTTTTCAATAATTTTCGCGATTTCACAAACTATATTATTATAATATAAATTGAAAATGATAACTTACCAACAGATATATTAACTCAACTCCTCATAATAATGTAAAAGTATGCACTTTTTAAACACTGAATTACTAAAATCAGGAATCGGAGGCAAATTCTTTTAACCGTCGTAGACCTGCGTTGTAGGTGGGGGCGAAAAAGCCGCAAGGGTATTGCAACAAGGCATTAATGATTGGCCGCATGAATAAATACATTAACTTATTTTGATAGCCTTATATCAATGTCCTTGGTAATAATATTAATGAAGGAACGTTTTGGCTAATGATTCTAAGCCTAGTAATAATGATTCAACTGAAATAGGATGAGTAACATAACCTTATTACAATCACCCATTGAGCATTAAAGGATACCCTTGATGATTAAAGGTACATAATATTGATCAACCTTTGTTCATTAGCACAATACATATTTTCCTCGTTATAAAGAAAGTTTACCAAGTGACAGTGAATTTTACATAAAATTAATGATGAAAATACATTACCATAACGGATCAGGTACCATCATAATAATTATTACGTTGATTATTCAATCACGAAAAGTGATTTACATGATCACTTTTAGTCATTGTCTTGAAAAAAAATACATTGTGCCAATGATTTTCAGTTAATCACTAGTGATTATTGATATCAGGTCCAATTTTTCTTTCTGTGTTTAGGAAATCAAAGACTGGTCAACTAAAGATAGTACGCAGTATATTAATATTATATTTCATTAAAATTTTAGTTTACGATTATTAATCTTTCAAAAGGTAATTTAAATATAACAGTGAGGGAATCCTAAGAATATAATATAACTGGAATCTGTATAGTCATATACAAAATAGTAACACACATCTATTCATTAAAATAATCTTAACATTATCAATCCTTTTACTGATACACATACCCTCCACTATATTTCTACAGGATGTTACCACACACTCGAAAAAGAAACATTGAAACGAGTGTATGATTACTATTGAAAAGCTTCTATATTTCTTGATGAAGTTTTGTTTCAACTCTAGAAAGCGGTATTTCGACCCGCCGAAGTATGATCAGTGGTTCTAATCTGAACCACTGAGCTCATTAATACAATTTTATTTTGATTTTCATTGTTAAAGGTTTACAAAACCGCGACATATATTTTTAACTTCTGAACTATTGAGCTACCCTAAAGAGCAAGCGTGAAAGTACAAGTGATGATATGTTCCCCTACGAAGACGCTATTCTATAGGATCACTCTATAGGAGACTCAATTCTTGAATATCAAAAATAACCGCGACTCTTCGAAACACAATCCACGAATATGAAAGATTACAGTCGAAACAGCGCTGGAAGCTGGAATCAAAGATAGCTGACGAATCGTGTTCGGCGTGTTGTCGAAGTTGAGTTTTACAACGCCATAGATGGCGTTTTCGGAAAGGGAGATATCATCGCGTTCACTTGCTCAATCTTGTCCTTTATGAAATGTTGAGTCCAGATAATCTATCATTGTTCAGCCTAGTACCACTGATAAAACCTTTGGCGGGTCGAAACTTGCGCTGTGAAGTTTTGAATCACGAATGTTTTGTTTTGAGACTCTGGTTTCCTGCAGTGGAGGACAGTGTTAGACTAATAACGATTGGCGATCGATCTGGAAGCTTGGCTTTGCAACGGACTGCCTTGGAAAACCTCATTTATCCTTGATATTCGTCGATTGAGTCTTGTGTCGAACCTAGAAAAAGTGTTTTATAATGGAAGATGTAACCACATACTAGAGATTTATTGAATACTTTCCTACTGGATGTGGATCTATGATCAAAGTTTCAAGTCAAATACCATCATCAAAGTCAGTGACACAATTGAAATTGTAGCTTGTGGAAGTTTTCACAAATAATTTTGGTTATCTTACATTTGACGATGTAATTTATGATTTTCATAAAGCTGAATAGTAGAAATGGGTAAAAAAATAGGTGTCACAAATGAAATCAAACATGTGATTCAACAGCGGTGGATAGAAATCATTTGGTAATAGAAGAATAAATATTCGCTCACATAGAATTTTCCAGTAGAAGCTATGAAAATGATGAAAAAATATGTTGTGAATTGTATTTTAGTTTACTTCAAGAAATGATGGATCACTATTGTGGTTGGAATGATTGTCAGTACTAGTTTCTTCACTAGATGATTTAAACATGATCGAATACATTCAAATTTCTTTGATTCAATCAAAAGAAGTTGAATCCAAGTTGAAATTTTTCAGCCATGAGGAAATTATGCGTTACTATAACAAGTATAACGGGAATTTTTAAATTTCATAGGTTTAGAGAATCCAAATTTCCAAAAGTGAGGAGAACCTTAAAGGCCGTTGCTTCACAGACACGTATGAATTAAAAGCTGAAGGCTATCCCGTAGATCGAGTTTCAAGAATAATTCGAGTATTGAATAAGGCGCTGGTACAAATGCATAATATCTTATGTTGACTGCTTTAAAGCCGACAACATCAATGGACAAATAAGTGAAAGAAACATACATACTGAATATACCTTGTACATCATGAATACTACACTAAAAAGATTTGTGTCTTCGAAATTTCTGAAGTATTTCATGTATTAAAATTAACTTCTCGAATTTTCATCCCAATGACTATGCATCTGTTCCAAATTCTGTACCTTCCACCCGTCACACTCTAGTACAATCATATTCCGTCTTTCCTACTCAACAGAATTTCACTCACTGGCATCAACCTAGAGTTGGCTAATAACAATACAATAAAGCCATTGTTGCTTTGTTCAACTAACTCCAACTATAAATACGCATTTCAGCAGTTAACGTGTATAGGGAAATTTGAATGAATTTCTACCGTAGCAGGAATCTGGAAGTGCCTATTCGGTTGAATTCAACTCGGCAAAGACAAATAATGGCATTATTCATCGTTAATTGCCAAACCTAGTCTATGTGTTTATAGTAGTGAGAGAATGTTGAAAGAATCATATTCGATTATCAAATAAAGCAAGAATAACAGCGAGTAAATCGGATAAGAAATCGAACTTTAATGAGTCAACAAGTACAAAGTATGACTGGAAAAGTTTGACTGAAAATAGAAAATTCAGAAAAAAAAAATTGAAAAATTTTTGTGATTATGCTCTTTTCTTATGACTTGTTTTAATTCAATCAATAATGATTATGATTCGTGTGAACGTTCGACGGGTATTTTTATGATATTATATAATATGAATTTTTTTATGTGATACCTACCTGTTATTTCTGCTAGATACAAGGCGAATATAATGTGACCAAAAAAAAATTTTTAATATCTAACAGCGCTTTCAAGTGACATTTTCTGAATAACACATAATAATAATTGCGAAAATAAATAATATCACTTACTCTTTCCAGAATTTATAATTCAAAATTTACGAAAATGATATATTTTAGGTAAACTTGGAAATTCAATTTAACTCCTCTCACAATAGCAACAAATATACAGAGAAATGCAAAAAACATTTCAAATTTTCACAACTCACTTTGCCGTTCAAAAATTTTCACTTCGGTTTCTGAAATTTCAAAAACAGCGTGGAAAATTCAGAAGGTTCCAAAATACAATTATGAACAATTATCATTATAGATTACTAATTTTGAAAATTCATTAACAATTTTAACAAACAGATTTTAAACAGAAACAGATTTTTTATTTCCTCATCACCATTTCGTCAAAACCAAGCAATTACGATGGTTTTGTTCAGTAAAAAAAGTGAGAATACGATCATGAATCAAAAGTAACGTGTCAGAAGATTGTAGTGTAATTATACTATGCAAATCCATGTGTTTTGTTCCACAAACATAAAAATTGAAAACATAACTCTTTATGAGCAACTTGGACATTCCCTAAGAAGAGGATATAATACGATGTTAATTGAATCCACTTCTCTAGTCATATACCGATCCAGGATTGGCTCTCTCCAAGGCGTTTATGCACTCTTCGAAGCTTGATTCCAAACAGTTGTTGGACTACAGTAGGAATGAACTACGATGTCTAACAAGACTTCTTACAGGTCACTGTCATTTGAATTATCACATGCAGAGACTTGGACTGTCGTAAGACAGTGTGTGTCGCCTCTGTCTGGAAAATGATGAAACTACAGACCATATACTTTGTGCCTACCCCGCTGGGGACCAAATCAGGTTCCTTAAGTTCGGCACATCAGTACTCTCACCATTTGACCTGAAAGACCACTCACCATACAAACTGATCGGCTTCGTTAAGAAGCTGGGTTTATTTGGCCGAGTGTGAATAGGTGTGAGCCACAATAAACCCTTGTGGGTTGCGGTGGAGGGTCGAATAGACCCACTCACTTTAGACCTACCTACCTACGATAATAAGGATGGTATTATTAAGTATCCGTATCGGTAGAACTTTCGAAGAACTTTCTGAAAGTAATTCGGGTAATTATCAGTTTTATATTTTTACCAAAGAGTTTCAGATATTTCATCACTCCTAGTAGAGAAGAAATAGGCGATATGCAGATATGGTAATGGAAAATAAATATTTTTACTTGATTATTCTGTACCCAATATATTTTTCAAGTTCTCAGTCGAGTGATTCGTTGTCAGTTGAATGTCGCTGAGTACATACTGATATCTGAAAATCTGCTTACTACTCACTCAGACAAATCATGTAAAAATGTATATGAATTTCCGTTTGCCATATGCAATTCTCTCATCAGTCTAAAGGGTAGGCGAGCTAGGATCCAACCTGAATGAAATCAAGATGACGAACATTTCCAATTATGGAATATCATTGACTTTAGGTCGATGATGGCCACTATCTGGCACTGACGAGTGGCTAAGGAGCACGAAACCGGTCTGCAAGTGTGCCCGTTCCAAAATTGAAAGTCGACTCTTTCAGTTGTATTGCCAATTGCATATGCAGGAAATTTTCTGTGAAGATTCCTACACTGACGCTTGTGGGATATAATCTAACGCCCTTCGTGGTATTAGCCAGGGAAGTAGTTGTTTTCTGATAGGCGTCAGTCCATTCCACCTACCGTGTAGGTATATCCGAGACTGGCTTGAACGTTTGAAGTTCATTTCTTTAGATTTGTTTACTGCCAGTCTTCACTGACTAATAAGAAAGTGTTTCTTCCTTATTCAGAGGAATCGGGCAAATTTCAGATATGCAGTTGATTAGTACCTCGTTCAATAGATGGAGTGACATTTTGTCACTCCACACACTATCATCTAGTATCAAGCAATTTGTCGTGTGAAATGAAAATTATATATTATACATCTAGACATTACATAGAAATATTAACAAGTTGAGTGTTTATTTTGCTGTGAAAATGTTGTAAAAACAGCATGTAAGAGGGTAATCAATGAGCAGAGGAGTCATTTAATCCGCAAATATAATGTATATTCCAAATTCAACAGTGAAGTAAAAGGAGTCCACATAATTTATACCCCCGAACAGATGTTTCCTAACTTGTTAATTACCGTCAAAGTTATTTTTTTCTCGGTTCACGCAAGTTTCTTCATGAATAAGATATACGATATTCGCATATCATCTTCAAGAAATATATCGAAAAATCTTTCAAACAATACGTTCAAAATCATATATTCAGTTGCTTCATTATCATTCCAATGTACATGCTCAATTTCAAATCTTGAAACTTCGCTACACTTGAATTCATTTCAAACGATAATAATTTGCATTGAACAGCTACCTGAACGTTATCTGTTAGATGACATGTTGAAGGTATCCCAGAATCAACAGAAGTATAGTATTATTTTTTTATTAGAAATATAAAGTGAATAGAATAGGATTATTTATGGAATAACACAAAGAAGATATGTCCTCCACGACTTCGCTGGCATATACGCACCCTTTTTGTCAAAATTTTTCAGAACCTTTTTTCATAAAAAGGGTTGAATTTTGTTGATGCTTGAATTTCCTTTTCAATGCACGCGTGGATGTACGCTCATCTGAGTGCGTTGAATCATACGATCTGAAGCTAATTCTAATCACCGAAACGCGAGAGTACGCGACTTGGAAATATTTTCAAGGGCTATATGACATATAGCGTCAGCATTGGCCATTTCAATATCATCTAATTTTGGCACAAACAACTGTGTTATCATGTCTTGATATTAAGCACCACTTCGAATCACTGCTTGATCAGCCAGTCCAATGATGTATCCATCACATCAAACAAAAACATTTGTGGATGAATTTGTTTTTGGATACCCAAGTGCGACAATTTTGTTGATTGATAAAGCCATCAAGATGAAAATATGCTTTATCGCTTAGGATAATTTTACTCGAAAAATCAGCATTCACTTGTTGATGTTCAATAATCCATTCAACGAACGTTCTTCCTGTATATGGTCATTAGACTTCAATTGCTGTTGTGTTCATTTTGTAAGCATGGAGACTCAGATCTGCGGCCGATAAACTTTCATCATTTTCAAAATAATGTTCAACAAAGACACGTTGTTCTATCGTAATTGATTCTCAATTTTTGGGTGTCCCATATAAAACTTCGCAGGCAATCATCTTGAAAATAATAGAAAAGATCCATATTTCGTGACTGCAGATGATTTTGATGTCGAAGGGTCCCCTCATTTACGTAAAGATCCAGCATTAGGCGTTATACGTTAGGGCCTCGCGACACGGATGTCAATTTTGTTCAAATGTTAAGATTCTTCGATATTTTCTTGGATTCTGCTTCAAATTCTAAATTTAGCCGTATAGCACACTTGTAGTTTTCCTTGAATTCTGATGAGAAAAGACAATTTTTTTCGCTTATTATAAAGAGGGGCATGAATAAGTCAAAATTAATGCAATAATACGAGTTAAATAAAATTAATCCATCAATTTCAATTTCATTACCTGTTCAGTTTCATCTAGTTGCGTGTTTCAGTGTAATCACAGACAAAACGAACTAAAATAAATGTTTCAAATTACCAACAAATATTTTACTTTGACCATAACTCGACCATGATAATAACGAAAACAATTAATGAAAATATAAAGCATTTTACTAAGTATTCGAACTGCCTCCCTTCACGTAGAATACATATATTGCATATGTTTAGTAATTCTCGATCCGTGACAGCTGGAAGCGTCTCTCGCGATATGGAAGCACAAACATTTGTGATACAATTTTTAATAATATACATTTTGTGGACGTTGCATATGAACTGAGTCTTCAATATATCCCCACAAAAAGAAAACACAAACCATTTCTCATTGAAAGTGTCATCCAAATATTAGGTGATTATTCTATTACTGTGCGGAGGTGCCTCATCTTGTTGAAATCACATGTTCAGTCGAGTTCATATTGGCAAGTTCTCAAAGAGATTTGGCAACACATATTGGAGGAAAACCAAATAACTTTTCCTTTTGAGAATTCCTTCGGAAAAAGAAGTCCCATCAAGTAATCATCAATGATTCCGCACCAAACATTAACCCCCACACAGACTGAAATATCTTTTTTTGCATCCAACGAGGGTTCATCTCAGACCAATAGCAATAATTATTTTTGATTATTATACCGTTATTATGGAAATGAAGAAACGAGAATTGAGACTTTCTATGTTTTTACCACTTCAATTTGTAACTGACGTTACTGCAGTTTCGTTCTATAAGGACATTTTCAAACTTATACATTGAACATTCAATGTATTCAATGTTTAATGTATACATTATACGCCTGCTTTTACGAAATATGGATATTCTCTTTCATTTTCCAGATATTTTCCCGCGGAGATATTTGCCTATATCTCTCCCATACAGTCATCAGATTAATTTTGATTTAAAAAAATTTCATTGATCAGGATGCACATGAATACCAAAGAAAATATGCGAAATTATTGTTACATGGATGCATGATAGGACTAATCTGCATTACAAAGAGTTAAACCTCTGAGAGCATTCGTTATATTTATTAGTATTTATGATTATAATTCAGCCACCATGTTGTGCATAACAAACGAAGTAAGCCTAACCCCTTTGTCGTAATTACCAAAATTCATAATTAATGTATAAGAATGTGCGTTTGTTCGAAACTCACCTCGTGTAATTTCCCAAACAGGTGCGAAGTACGAATTATACTCTCTGATAATGTTTTCCACTATAACAGATGATCCGAAAATTATGTGCAAGATTCACTTGACGCTCTCTTCCCTTGAGATATTAATGACTCGATTTGAGCTCAAAATGGAATAGAATTCATCAAGAGTTAGAGAACAGAGTTAACTAAGATATCGTTAGATTTTATTGTTGAGTGCACTGGAATAGTCGTTAATATCCTGAAGGAGTATTATGACTGTGTTCGGATGCATATAGAAATTAAATTATTAGTTTTATTTACTGATGTAGAAAATTTTGATAAAAAATATCTTGGTAGATGTTTCTCTCTAACACCCATTGGAAGTTTCTCATCTTCCAAAGGCGTGTACCACATTCAGCTTCTGTTAGAACTTTGAGGTAGAGGAGTAAAGTTATTGGAAAATTCAACATATAGAAAATTCAATTGCAGCTCTTTTTTTTTGCAAAGTGCTTCAAAAAATATAGGATTCAGAGGATGTATACCTAGTGGTTCAGGAGTTATAGAAAGAGACGATAGCCTAATATTAGCTATAGTTCGTTCATAATTTGTTGATAGCTCACTGCAAGTTTGACCCTCATTAGAGAACTGAAATACAGAGAGGACAGCTAATATGATATAATAACAAAAACCAAACTAAAACTGGCAGTTTAAGATGTTTCCGACTAACCCACCTTGTATCTGAAGAAATACAATACAGCTATAAAACTTTTAATCCGATTATGTAGGTATTTTGAGTGGAAATGAGTGACCAGTGTCGTAAAGTATATGATTAAAACATTAGTTACTTTAAATAAATAAATTTATTAATATTCTTAAACTGTAGGTACTGTAAACTGTATTTTTATTTTGAAAAAATCTTTTTATTTTATTCAAAAATAATAAGTTACTTGCAATTTGTAAAAGATACATTTATTTAATTAATACCTATTTTTAAATGATATAAACTACGATTACTTACAAAACTATTCAAATTCAAAATAAACAGGATCATCTTCGGAATCCGAGTCGTCTTGCAGGTAAATAATTAGCGGTTGTGTCTCTACAGTCGCATCAATTATATTGTCAAGATCCCACATTTTTTGTTCTTCTTCTATTGCATGTCTTACTGCATCTCGCCAATTTTGTTCTGTAATATGTTCTTAAGACTCATATAACAATTCACGTACAGCTTGTATTTTATATGACGTATTTTTTCTAGCCACATAGCTTTTCATTTGTGCCCATATGAGTTCAATTGGATTTAATTCGCAGTGGTAGGGTGGAAGTCTAAGGCCTGTGATGTTTCGTCTTTCCGCCATTTTGTCAACTACGTATTTCTTGAACTTAGATTTGTGTTGCCGGGCAATTTTTAAAAGTTCTGCTTTAACCATTCCATCTTCGTAAAGCAGGGACTTATTCCGCAGCCAGTCAATGATATCCTGTTTCTTCCACGCAGTCGTTGGAGTTTGGTGGTATATGTTCAATCATCTGCTCAAAATACTCTTCGAAAACATCAGCTGTCATCTCCTCGTGATAGTCTTTTGTGCTTTTGGATTTAAATTCCAACAAACCATGCTTAGCAAATCCTTTTTCACTGCCAATTTGAGAAACTATTAATCTACTGCCTTTACCAGAGGGTGGGGAAATACCAGTAGACCAACCTTCCATAAAGGCTTGCCTGGAGCTTGATATATTTTTATCTGTCCAAATTTTTGTGAGAGTATGACCTGCGTTTACCCACGTTTCGTCCTGATAGTAAATTGGCCTTCCTTCAGCCCGAAATTTTCGTATAGATCTTAGATACTTTCTTCTCCAACATATTATCTCTTCCCGGTCAATCAAAAGTGATTTTCGGTCTGATTTCTCCCACCGGAAATTTAATTCTTTCAAAACTTGCCACAATTTGATTCGTCCGACATGAGGCAAATTCGAGTCGTCTCTAACTTCTTGTAAAATTTTGTTTAAGTTAGGTATTTCTTTTTTGTAAAAAAATTCGTGAATTTTCCTTCGAATACCATTTTTGGCAAATTCATCAATTTTAATAGGTTTTCTCCCCCTCTTTAAGTATTCGTTTGTATTTGGGTTAGCGATACCTTTTTTTTTCTTTCTGATAGGAACCTATATATTGTTGACTCCCCTACGCCCGTCATGTTGGCACAACTCTTGATTATGTTCTGAACAGTGTTTGTGGGATTCTGAGAAACCAGAGCATCGTGAACGTTCAAAACAATAGTCTTCTCTCTTGGTGAATAGACAGACTTACTGACTGTACGCAATAGTACCGGTGTAAAACTTGATGATGTTGATGATGATGACGAAGCCATCGCAAGCAATCAAACAAAACAAGCAGGAACGAAAGGTACGTATATGTTTGTAGGAATATGAAAAAAAGTTACTCACGCACTGCACAAAATTCGCAAAATAAATATTAGAGACGTTAATTACTGCCGTAGATGCCGAAACACCAACGAGCCGTAAATTAAATGCGATTAAAAAATGTACTTAACCAAAAATTATTTTCGTTCGTAACAACTTCACTCTTTCAAGGCAAGTTTCGAATATAAACTGAAGCTTTATATTTAATGAATAAACACCTCAGGAACCTCCGCCTATGATTTTACGAGTTTTACGACCGTTTTATGACTTGGGCCCTCATTTTGTGCTATCGACAAATTATGAACGGACTATAGGGTGTTTTAACATAAAATATATCAAAGATGTAGAATTTTTTACGACGATGCTGTGAGAGAGACCGGAATATCTACTTCCAAAACATCAATCTTCAGAGCAGAAACATGAAAACTATTTCAGGGACTTTGATTCCAGAACTTCATGACATTCAGCCTTTGCTGAATTGGACAGGATTCAGCAAAGACCTTGAGATCATTCAGTCTCATATCATTGGTTGAATGTATCAAAGTCTGTTTTTTTTGTTAACCAGCTGTTGGTCATTTTTGAAAATCCACTCAGCATGATTGCTAGAAGAGGCAGATGGTCTTAACATCATCTTCACTCACTTAGTTCTTCTTGACGAAAACAATAAAAATCAAAACCCTCCTTTGATATAATCAAATTTCTTTCAAAGATATAAATGAAACTTTTTCCCAATCAGCTACAAAATTGCTGTTTAGCCAATGTTATCACTGGTATAATTTGAGTTGATCTATCTAGGAAATGTTTCCAAATTTACCAGCTTCTATCAAGAATTTTCTCGACATACAAAATTTTCATTAGATATATGATGGAATCGGCCGATACTTGATGAAAATCCATAACTAACGTATTCCAAAAACACTTTATTGTGAGTTTTTCACTAAATTGTTTGAGTTGAAAGACACGCCAGATAAAGCCATTGTATGGCGAAACACGTGTTGCGTTTTTGTAAAACAATTTAGTGAAAATCTCACAATAAAGTGTTTTTGGAATACGTTTGTTAAATTTTCATTATTAATTTAATCACTAAGTATGGTTGATTATGTAGAAAATATTAGACTTGCTTACGGTTTGTTTGTCACAGAATTATTTCCAATTCAATGATATTCATTGCAAAGTTCTCATAATGAGAAACTGGAAGTGGGTCAATAGAAAATTCATTTCAGGTGAAATTTCCCTGGAAGCGAACTCAGGTAAAAATATTCATGAGAATTGAGCCAAAGAATTACTCCAACAAACAGAATATTCATACAGAGTAGTCATACATTGGACACTATCCATGTAGACACAGCTATAAAATGAGGCTATGTCATGAAGAACTTTGTTGCAGACAATGCAACAAAAAATCAAAGACATCTTGACATTTTTCATGCGTTCGTGATTCATCGAATCAGAGGAGAAAAGTAAGGATAGAAAAACTCAAGGAACTGAAGTATTTTTGGAGACTTGAAAGGAATGCAAAGGTCAGATAGCTTCTATATAAAGATTCTGTTTACCAGTATTCCTCCGAATGAAACGATATTTCTTGTAGATAATATATTGGATGAAAAGTCTCTCAATTCTGTAGTGAACCAGGAAATATTAGACTTGCTTACGGTTTGTTTGTCACAGAATTACTTCCGATCCAATGACATTTTTTCCTAATCCTGCAAAGGTCTCATTATGTGAAACCCACTTAGTCACATTCTGGCAGAAATTTTCATGGACGATTTGGAGCGAAAAATACACAGTAACCCACTGGTGAGAAGTTTTGTGTATTGGTCTATATATTTAGATGATATCATGGTATGTTTGTAAGGAACGTACCCTTCCATAACACCACCATGGAGATAGACAAGGACGACTCTATAAATATTTTTGGACTTGACAATAATGAAAATCAACGATAAATTTGATTTTTCAATTTGACGTTAAACAGCACTTACAGATATCATCATTCATAATTCATAATAGAGGAAGATAGGTTAGGTGCACAAAATGTCATATGTCACAGAATGTCTCGGAACTCGGATCATAAGTAAACAATGAATGAATTAACGTTTATTATTTCTTTTTGTTTTGGTTTACATTTTGTTTATATGTTACAATCTTTGGTGCCCTGCAGTAGGCTTATGCCTCTTCAGGGCAGTGTTAATTGATGGTTTTGGTTACATTTTATTGATTACTTATCTTAACTATCTCAAACTAAATGCTAATTCTAATTCGGATGTCCGTGTCGTTGCTGTGGTCTTGTTTCGGAGTGAAGTTGTGTATTGGGTTGTCCTTGTCCTTTGTAGTTGTCTGGTTTTTTAGCTCTCGGGGGGTGTTGGTACGTTGTTGGTGGTGGTTTCCGCTGGTTTCAGGTTCCTACGGGTCGCTTTTGTCCACTAAGTAAACAGAACAGCACGCCTCTGAAATATGTCATCTTTGTTTGTCTCATACAGGTAACAGATTCATTGTCCTTCATTAGCTATAACCGATGTTGCCAAATGGTGAAATAGAAACGATTCCCTTCAAATGTTGAATGCATTATTTCATTTCTCTTTTTTTAGTATTTGAATAATTAAAAAGAAAGGTTGAAATGAAATGTTTTATATTGATCAAATTGGAAGAACGTTGGAAACCCGCATAAAGGAACACAGAAATAGTTTCCAGAATGGAAAAATGATCTCCACCTATGCCACTCATTCAATTACAGAGGAATATGAGTTCAATCATGAATTCAAGCCCCTTCATTGCCAGAAGAAAAGTTTTAAACTTGAAGTGTTGGAGAGTATGGAAATAAACAAATTTAAAAACTCACAATATCTCATGAACGATCCAACTGAACTGAATAATTCGCCATCATTAAATCTGTTCATTTACAGGTAATCTTTGTGTAATTTAATTACACAAAGATTCCAGGTGACAAAAGTTGAGAATAATTACGGTATTTTCGGAAATTTCATTTATCCATATAGTTCATGAATTTATACCTGACCATTCCAGGTAGATTTCATTCATCAGAAAGTGGGAAAATAAGTAGGTGATTTTTTAGAGTATAAAATAGTTCTAATTCAGAAGTAACTCATCATTAACGTTTGAGAGAGCTATTGTATAGCGAAACTGATGCCACGGTTTTTGTAAACCCGTTTATAGTTAGAATCATAGAGTAAACTTAATTGAAGAGTTTTTTTTTTAATTTCACCATTCATTTTTGTTCAACGTCAAGAATAATACTTTCATCAGAATTTCTATTGTTTTGGATGGAAGCACCTACCGAAGTGACAAGGGATGAGAAAGTTTAACAGTCATAAAAAAAACTTCAGTATGCGCAAAAAACAAATAACTATGAAATACTTGAGCATACTTCTCTGTTGATTTCAAATTTTCAATGTCTCTTCAATTCCACATTCCAACGCTTCAAATTCTAAACAGTCCTAGTAACCCGAAAGGTTCCATTCCATCATGGTTTCATAAGTAATTATCTTGCTCACTTGATGTTGTTCTTTTCTAAGAATAATCGTATCTCACTGATTGATATATCACCACTCTAACTTTGAATGATTTGGAAAAATAGGTGAATTTTCCATTCTCTTTGGATTTTCTCCTACACTCGAACAATCACACCTCAAGAATTCCAATTGCAGTCCTACAATCGTGTAAAGTGATTGATTTCGAAGGCATACAACGGAACGAAGGAATTCCCAAAAGAAACAAAGCTTTGAAACGCCTTTCGAACCCATTCAATTACTTCCTCCAAATGCTCAATGTGATTTATAACAAATTCATTACCTAAAATCTTTTCGCTATGTAACAATGGATTCGACTTATTGCACTTACAGAAAGGAAGTTGAATGTTCGCAGACTAATGGGTATAGGGAGTTAAACAATACCAGTCTATTTTATCATTTGCTTAAAAGTCGTTCATTCTGGCGATTCACGTGAAGAAGTGTTCAGCAGCTACTGCAAAAAAGTTGTCCTTAATTCAGAGAAATTGGAAAAATTCATCTTGTCTGAGAGATTGGCGTGTGAAGCGATGGAAATAGTTGATTGAAATTTATCGGTCCTTCTTTTTGGAAGTTGAGACTTTCCCATTCGTTGGAAACAAAGGTAATAATGTAATTTGAAATTGATTATATCTGTTTCAGATTACATTTTAGGCATTTAGTATAAGAATTGAAGAAAAAGGCAATGCATGTGCGAGGAAATATTCCTAAGGGTAAACAATTATTTTAATGGGTCTCTTTCTCATAAATAAGTTGTTTTAGAGGAATTTTGATTGATTACTGTTGGTTTTTTATTTTGCCTATTGAAAGGTACCAATACGTCAAGATTGAGGTTTACCGTTTTAGTCGATATATAACTACTTCAAGCGTACCTCAAGGTTCAAATTTCGGACCGTTCTCATTCTTATTCCAGAGCTGAAAATTACGGCGTCTTTCAGCTGGTGGGTGGACGTCTCCTCGAAATTCGTGACACGAGACCTAATTAGAAAACCACACATTCGTGTTATTTTCCGACCTGACGAAGGAAAGTGAGACGCAGATTGACTCTCGATCTAGTCCTCACTAGACTGTGGAAATTATACCATGATCTGTCAACTCTGGAGGAGATCATTCTTCACAAGGAAACTTGGTAGAAGAGCACATACTCTGTGCCTGCCCCGCCGTAGACCGGATCGGGTTTCAGCTTTGGCAGCTGACCTGAAAGATCACTTACCAATTAAAGTAGTCGGCTTCATTGAGAAGATGAATTCATTCGGTAGAGTTTGAATATGTGTGAGTCACAATGAATCCTTGCGGGTTGCTTAGACCCATCAACATACTTGTTGGATAATCCATTATGTGCAGACTTCAATGGTCACATTACAAATCAAAGATTTTTTTGATATCATATCAAGACATTCCAGTTTTTTTTTACTCGGAGATTAATTATTTTTCTATCGGAATATTTTATTGATACAAATGGAATATCAAAGGCACATAACCTCTTGACCCAACCTCGTATTCACGCACGTACGCCTATTGTTTCTCACATAACTGTACCCTACGTCGTTGATTCTCTCGTCTTTCTACGATAGAATGGCAGAGCGCCCGGGGCCTACAGAATTATGTACAATTTGTATCTCAAAAGGCTGTCTGGAATTGTTATGTGTTTTGATATAATAATACTGCGAGGCGTGTGAATTATTTTGTAGGTTAGGTTACTTCTAATATAGATATTTTGAAGTTCATTGTCACTGGAGATGGAACGATAAAAAATGTCGATAAATGGTTTTTTCATTTGGAAAGAGGCAGTGGCGACACAAGAATCATTATTGCTTTCTAATTTAATATTCAAAATTGACTCTTTACATCATACATTCCAACTGTATAGTATTTTTAAGATAAGTTTGCACTAATGTCACATATAGTGGACAACACAAACGTTGGTTAGGCGCTTGTGATGAATTGGTAATTTTTCATGACTTAATGTTGCAGCTCTGTGCGGTACTGTCACATCAAACTCATCATTGACCTGTCTTTACTAATTTTGTATTTTGTTGCACATCTGTTAACTTACAGAAATTTCAATGTTGGAGTCTATTTGGATTTCTGATTGAAAACACACTGCGTCATTCACGTAAATTTCCGCAAGTAGTCATTTCATAACATCGGTACAAACTTGTTTAGAAAATACTTGTATCTTTGTACTGAATGTTGGGAATTTAGAGTATTCACCTGATTGAATAACATATCAATTGTAGATAGAATTTATTCAATTCATAACATTACTTCATGTCATAGGAAGAGACAAATCTACTCGTGTCAGAATGACAGTACGTAAAAACATTCACAACTGTGTGAATTGTCAACTAGAATTTGTAGTCACTATTGATAGTGTACTTTGATACATTATTTATTTTGTTTCGCTGAAATAGTTTACTCTTTGCAAGAAAGAATTGAAATTGTAGGTTTATACTACCAAAATAATAATTGTGCAAGAGCTGCTTCTAGAATATTTAACGAATTACATGACGGAAGACATGCAACTCATAAGTATGTAATTCAACTGATGGAGAAATTTACCACAACAGGGTCTGTTTGCAATAAAGTGTATAAGCGAGAGGGACTCGTAAATAACGAAGCAATCCAAGTGGCAATTTTAGGGCAAGTCAGCTTAGAGGCTCAACAACCCCAATCGTTGTCAACAATAAGTAGAGCGATCGTTGTTTCATCTTCTACAGTTTTCCGAGTTCTACATAAATTCAAGTACCACCCATACAAAGTTAAGTTGGTGCACGAGTTGAATGAAGATGATTTTGATCGTCGTCTAGAGTTTTGCGAATCAATGACGCAATTTATCAATAACAATCCACAATTGTTAAACAATATTTGCTTTTCTGATGAATGGATTAATGGCATAATTGTAGATATTGGGCTGAAAGTGATTCACATATTATGCGTGGATTCCATACACAACATCCCCGAAAGTTAAACGTTTGGTGTGGTATCCTAGGTGACCACATTGTCGGACCTTTCTTCATCAACGGAAATTTAAATGGTGAATCATATCTTGAGTTACTCAGGGAAGGGGTTGACCCACGTATTACAACAATAATAGAAAATGATGATAACCTTTCCGAAGATTTACTGGTATTTCCACAAGACGGAGCTCCCCCACAATATGCTATGCCTGTCCGACAATTTTTAAACGAAACATTCCCCGCTTGTTGGATAGGTATAAGAGGGCAAATGATGGAGTGGCCACCTAGGTCACCGGATTTAACACCCCTAGACTTCTTTTTCTGGGGGTATTTAAAAACAAAAGTTTATGCTACCCAACCAGAATCTCTGGATGATTTACGAGAGAGGATAGAAAATGAATGTCGACAATTAAATCCAGCCGTATTAAGCAATGTCAGAGAGGCATTTCAAAATAGATTATACCATTGCATGGAAGTGAATGGTACTCATTTTGAACACTTATTGTAACTTCATAATAAATAGCACAGTTGAAAAGATTAAAGAGTTTGAACTGTTGTACAACCCATTTTATTACAGGCAAATAAGGTGAACGTAAAAAATAAGTAAAATTTGTGATATTAAAAGAAAAAATGTTTATCTCATAAACTAACCACTTTAACGTACAAGTATTATACATTTTTGAAATCAGCTCAAAGAGGAGTATCCAAATTTTACATAAAAAATATGAGAAGTAATTAAAAAAAAAAGGATGATACTAGGGGTGAGGGGTGGCTTTTCCAGTAAGTTTAAATGAGCCATAATGCTTGCCCCTTCCAACATGAATTGGGGTGTTTTTGGATTTTTCCTAAATACCAGTATTACAAAAGTTATTAAAGGTGGATACTTTTATCTGAAAAGCAGTGTATAATAGTTGATACAGATGTAACTACAACTAACTTGATCACAATAAATAAACACTCAAGTACAGTTAAAATCCTAACAGTCAAAGAATAATATTCAATGGCTACTCAAACTTCGTTGAGTGTGTGTAACGTCAGTCTGTCTGTCACATGTGAGTTTTTTGTATGATGTCTTTGAATGAACTTATTGACTGTATACGAGGAAGAAACAGAATAACTATATTAAAAACTCTTTAACAAGATATGTTGTTCATACACAGAAGTGCCATTCAGATAGGAACTTGAGATAAGATAAGATATTTATTGACTTTTAAAAATTACATAAATGTGTATGAGATTAATTCACAACATAATTCTGTAGCTATGTAGAAATAGAAGTAGTGAATTCTGTAAAAATGAGATAATCCTATAAACTAGGCTTTGTGTAAGGCAGTACGTTAAATAGACAGTACTGAATATTGGGTCCTTATATAGAAGAGAACATCTTCAATATAATGAAATGGATTTACAAGAAGTGATTTTTTTAAACAGTGTTTCAATTTTTTGTAGTGAATGTCTTCCAATTCACCGGTATAAGGTTATATAATTCAATTGTCAGTCTGCTTCATTGTTTTAGTGTAGTTCACTCGTGGTAGTCTATACAATTCTTTATTGCGGGTATTGTACCTGTAAATTTCACCCCAGTTAGTGTTCGCATTTTTATTTTTGTGTATCCACAAGATGGTTTCTGTGATATATATATATATATATATATATATATATATATATATATATATATATATATATATATATATATATATATATATATATGTGTGTGTGTGTATATACATATGTTACAAAAGGAAATTGAAGCTTTATAACTATTTATTATATGCGAGCGCTTCCGACAGCTGGTTGTGCTATCATCATCAAGGCTCTACTCAAAACAGGAGTTATAAAGCTTCAAATCTTTTTTGTAACATACATCAATATTGAAATACTGAAAATGAAAGAAAATTAGTTGTATTATTCAAAAACTATATTCGGATATGTTTCCGCGGTCAGTAATTTGATATACGGTTTTCCGAGTTGGAACCTAGTTTATAGTCTTCATCTTTTCGACGTTTCGGCTCCTGCTTTGGAGCCAATTCTTGAAAATCGCTCCAAAGCAGGAACCGAAACGTCTAAAAGATGAAAACTACAAACGCGGTATACATGGAATTGTTAAAATATGCATTCTGATGAACAATAGTTTGTCATATTTCCTTGGTCCAGCCTTAACCACAGTTTTGACAATTTTTTTGATTTATATATAACTAGTGGCACGCTGAGCTTGTGCCCCATAATAAAACCCCATACATTCAGTGGCAGTGAACCATACCGTGGTATACAGTTTTCAGCACTTCAACTGATATTTCGCTGAGATTTCTAAATGAAAATTGACTTCTGACAGGTTGGCAGATCATTCATATAAATTATAAACAACTGTGGCCCCAGGACTGAACCCTATACATATATATATATATATATATATATATATATATATATATATATATATATATATATATATATATATATATATATATATATATATATATATATATAGTAAAATGGATTAACAGGGTCTCTCAGTCAAAAAATCAAAAATCAAACTCTGCTTTACTTTGCCAAGCTTTCGCTTCTAATGGGAAGCTTCTTCAGGGCAGTAAAAATGAGTGAAAAACAATAAATTGAATATAGAATTGACATAAAAGTTAGCATGTATATATATATGTATATAAAAAAAAAATCGTATACATGTTAACTTTTATGTCAATTCTATCTTCAATTTATTGTTTTTCACTCATTTTTACTGCCCTGAAGAAGCTTCCCATTAGAAGCGAAAGCTTGGCAAAGTAAAGCAGAGTTTGATTTTTGATTTTTTGACTGAGAGACCCCTGTTAATCCATTTTACCATACATTTCTCCAGTCGCTAACATTATCCAATTTATATATATATATATATATATATATATATATATATATATATATATATATATATATATATATATATTCCGTAATGAATGTTTGGAAAAATCAAAGAGCTGGTCCACGTATCCGGTATTTATGGAGCTTTCCTAATAGGATACTACGTGAGACACTGTTGAAGACGTTCGACAAGTCGCATAGGATTGCACGTGAACGTACCCCTACGTCTAGATTTTTTGCTATTGAGTGAACTATCTCAGTAACAGCTTGTGAAGTTGACCTGAGCGATCGAAATCCATATTGATGGTCATCGAGATGTTTTCCGTTTTCAAGAAAGCTCGTTATTCTATCTTTCATGGTTACTTTGATTATTTTTGATTTCATTGGGGTAATTGTTATATATCTAAAATTATCACAGTTATTTATATCACCTATTTGCATGATTGGGGTGATGGAAATTCTCCCTTCTCCATGCATGTATTAACTAGGTGTATGAGAGGTATGCCTAGAATTTCCGGTATGAGTTTGATTATTTTGAAGCTTATGCAGAAAGCATAAAAGTTTTTTTTTTTTCTAAAAAATTATTTCTATATGTTTTCACTCATCCAGTATTTCTAGAGCGCAAATAATTTATGCTTTCTCAAATACATTGTTCATATGTTACCCAGACTATAAAAGGCTTATTTTCCATTTGCGAGTTCCCGGGCATTCGACGAGACGTGCCATATGCCAAGTATGTTAATAAATTTAACTCATTATAACCCATTTCTTGGGGCGTACGTTCGAATGATACAAAAGTGCAGATGCTTCCTACAGTAATTATTTCTTGGTATCGTTTCTCGGGGAAACAATTTTGCTGATATCAAAATTATATCGCAGATTGGAACATAGAAAGTTTAAATTGCTAGGGGGTGATGGTTAATTGTTTCAATTACTCGATACTTTTTCTGTCTGCTGTAAGTTAGTGATGAAAAGACGTTGTGGCGTTTTCGGTACATTTTTCATTATGGAAAAGTTCACTGACTCAAGAAATTTCTCGTTACGCAGGAGGCAATAACGTCGATTCACCAAAAGAATTTGTCAACCATTCATTCAGTCTGGTCTTAATTTGCCTATTGGACTTCAAACATTTGATAATTTGGTGGATTCTTTTATAAATAATAGAACTGATAAATGAGTATCATTTTGTCCAAGTTTCACCGACGAATAACGAACAGGGTATTTTGATCTACAGTCTGTAATAATGAGTGATTTCTCTGTGGTTCGTTTATTTTCAAGTAGTGTGATTGCAGTAATTTGCTGACATATAAAGTTGTAAACTTCTTGAATAGCAATTCAGTAGAATGAATATATTATATGTATGATTTTTTTTAAGGACAAAACACAACGCCTGCGCGAAACCATTTCCAAAACGCATTTCTTTATTATGAAAAATGAGAAATGAAAGTAGTATCATGAAACTGAAATTTTATTGTATTTGTTTGTAAATGTCCATGCATAAATAAAAGTGGTAAAAGACATATGAAGTTTCATTTCTCATTTTATTTATTATCTATTTAACGGCGTAGTCAATTTACAAAAACATAATTGACAAAGTATGAAGAATTGCAAGGTATTTTTGAATGCTCATGTCTGATGTCTATATTACAATTTACAATTTCACAAAACATTTAGCGAAGTGTGAAATACAAAATATAAATAAATCCTTATGTATAGTGACTACGTTACTGAAAGATGAAACAATTCTGGTACTTACAAGGAGAACGATGTAACGAATCTGGTACTTACAAAAAGAATGGTAAGGTAACAAATAATTTTTTTTAAAGACCTCAAGTGATACATTAAATAGAACTAAGTTATTATGATATTGATTTCCCAGCTTCAGAATACGATAAATCGGACTGTTCAAAGCATAATTGGTATGGAAAAAATAGATATGAAAAATATCAAATTTTCTGGGCAGTTTATCTCACTATTTATTAATTTGAAGAGGAAACTCAAGTCCATAGAAATTCTCCTATCTTTCAATGATTTAATATTTAACTTGGTTGACTGTACTCATATTCATTTCGTTGAATACCAAAGTGAAAAGCACAATTCCGTAAGATTTTTTTTGAACATTTTCAATCAAATCGATATTTACATTATAGTATGGGGCCCATGTAACCGAACAATATTCAAGAATGGATCTTGCGGAGACACAATATAAAATCATTTCTGATTCAATTGAAAAATCAGTAGAAATTCTCAACACAAAACCTAGCATTTTGAGACTTTCTGCCGTAATTTCTGATACTTGAAGATTAAATCTGATTTCGTTATCAAATTTAACTCCCAGATCGCGAATAAATGATTCTCTTTTGAGAGCTATATTCAAAGCGTAATTAAAATCTACCCAAAACGGATCTTAATTCATGGCATAATCTATGTGGTGATTCCATCGTAATTGATTATTGATATTGATTCCTAAGCATTTAACCTTATATTAGAAATCAATAAAAATAAAAGCCAGAACACAAAACACGAAAATTATTCATTTTCAGATGTTGCTGAATCTAAATTGATTTTTGAGTTCACACGTCTGATTGCAAAATCAAAAGTTGCTACTCGGTTTATTATGAATTGCATGCCATATGAATGGAAGAGCAAAAACCTGTTTTTTGAAAATTTTTGCGTAGATTGCTGTATTCAAATTACTGTTATACCTCTCAATATTTTTACTAGTATTATTGATAAATAGAAAATATACTATTGCACTTGTTTTTTCATGGTTTACTTAGTATTGTAGGAATTTTCTAAGCAAAACTTGATATCAACCTTTCCCTTAGATGAAACCCATTCCTCAATCGCACGCTACTGGTGGGCTCATCGGTTTGTAACTATGATCGCCACAACATACATGAATATAATCACATTTCCTGTATGGAGAAGAGGCTTGCTTAACGGTATTACAGCTTACAATCAAGATGCGCAAAATGCAAATTCCATCATATCTTTTCAATTTGACTCATACAAATCTCTTCTTAATGGGAACCGTATCCATGTGAACGCTGACTGACACATGAAGCGATCATTATCGTTTGATACTAATTGGAGGAGAGATATCGATAATTAATTATATTCGGGTTTGAACTATAGAGTAAGTTTGAGGAAGATACTGACTGACTTTCTGAATTGACCTCGAAGAATGGATTCATCAATAATCCATCGTGTACTTAGTCACATTCGATTGAGTCATTTTCAATGAGAAACGAAAAAAATTTAAATTCAATGGGTGAAAATTTGTTGGAATCAGGGATTATGAGATTCATGAATACTTTATACTTACTCAAAGTAATGAGTAGAACTGGGATCTAACACAATTATTGACGTAACGAAAATTTTAATTCAGCATCAAGTTCATTGGAAAACTCAAGATGATCTACTAGTTAAATCAGATTTTTGATGCAAAATGCAGTACCTATAGAACCTCAACTGAATGAGATAATTAGTTGGATTTGGTATAGAATCCGATGATAAGGGAAAACTTTGTATAGAGTGAGCTTCTAATTATTAAATATGTTTCGCAGATGTTTTATATTTTGTTAAAAAATCTGAAAGAGAAAAAGTGATGTCAGTGTCATTTATGAATAAAAGTAGACATTCTGGATAAGATTGTTTTTGGTTTGTATTAAAAAAGACTTAATGATCGTGATAATAATTGATCTATATATTCAGTTTTATTCATATTTATTCTTCTTTTTTTTTAAGTCCCCCACGCTTTAAGTATTGATGCTGCAACATTTTCTAGTGTTTTTGTGAAAAAAAAATTCATTAACATTTTGGTGTACAAACTGAATAAAATAGTGACTTTCGTATAATTCAATATCCATATTAACGTGTTAGGAAACACATGTTGAAAGGTAAGACCTCGTTAATCCTCAGCTTGCATAAGTTTCAACTTTTGAAAGTTCTCGTTCATAGGGGGGCGACAGCTGGTTAACGGAAAATATATTTCAAACAGACAGATGTACTAGTAGCGTGCCGCCCCGGCTCCGTACGGGTGCAATTCTGTTACCAAATATAAATTCACCCAGCGAAAATTTAAGGGCATTGAGAAATAGTGATGGAAAGATAATTTTGTTTTTTGCATATCTACAATACAAAAGAAACCTACAGACAAAAATTTCAGCCTCTGAAAATATACCGGTATGGAGAAACCGTGATGAAAAAGTAACTTTATTTTATGAACGCGACTTTTTTTCCCTCCTCTGGCGCCCCAGTTGGGATATTTCAACATCCTTTCTTACTTGTCATTTACAACATAAGAAGAACCTACATACAAAATTTCAGCCTCCGAAAATATAGTAGTACGAAGAAACAGTTATGAAAATGTAATTTTCATATGTAAATGCGCCTCTTTTACACCCACTGATGGCGCTTCATTTGAAAATTTGAAAATCCTTCCTAGGACTGGTAAGAGAAGCAGAAATGATTTACGGAAAAACAGATTTCAACCAGACAGATCAAGGTTGCAATTAATGTTCGCGTCTCCACTCAGGCGGATGGCTCTGTTCTGAATGGAAACCAGCAACTTCAGGGTATGTTTGAAGGCAGAGCTTCATACAAGAGAGCAATACTCCAAAGAAGGTCTGATCTGAGCTTCATGAAGCATCAAAAGTTGCCGATATGTGTACGGTTTTCTGGTTCGGAACAGTGTTCCGAGCTTTTGAGATGCAGCCTTTGCAATTCCAGTGACATGATGGTGCCAAGACATTTTGATGTCCATTTCAACCCTCAACAAACTCATCGAAGCAAAAATCGGAATTGTCTGACCTGACATATCTGGTTAGGAGACATTTATCTTCTTGGAGAAAATTGATGCCTGGATTTTATGAGACTGAATCGAACCTGATTACTTTCACCACAATTTGAAACTTCAAGATCCTCCTGCTGCCGGTGAAGATATGCTTCCGTAGCCGATGCCCTGGAATCCAAATGGAATAACGAGACAAGTGTGCTGTCGTCAGCAAAGCACTATATTGGATTCTTGATGTTTCCCAATAAGTCGTTGATATACAATACAAAGAGGGTTGGAGACAAGATGGATCCCTGGGAAACACCAGCGTTGACGGTGAAAGTATTCGATAGATACCCATCGACGGCCACTTGCAGGAAACGTTCTTTCAGGAAGTTCAACAGCATTACACAGAAATGATCCGACTATGGCTTGTCGGCATCGAAATTTGGCCAGCAAATCGTCATACCACAGTATACTTATATAACAGTAGTGCCACTTAGTGTCGGTCCCGTTGATTTTGGTGTCCTGGAGTTTCAGTTTGTATAATGCTGACGTATTTGACACTAATGACATTTCTCTCTACTACAATCTCAACCAAAGCGTCTAAACACTGCTCAACATAACAACTATTCATATAAAAAATACAGTCGATGAAAACCATGTTGGGCACCTGAGAAAATTGTACAAATGATAATTTTGCATTTGTGTAATATTCAAGTAACCCAGATCATTTGGACAATGATGAACTATGTTTCAAGTGAATCCATGCGAAATTTCTTTGTAGTGATTTTTGGGGCCAAATATAGCATATTCATTTATTGATTTGAGAATTCAAGATGGCGGCGGAGTTTGCCAATTCGATTATATTAAGGGCCAAATATTAAAAATATTCCTAATCGAATTCATCACTCAAGATTTAATATATGCAAGAAAACTTAGAAAACGTGTAAAGTATAAAGGAAACGAAAAGGTTATGATTGCATTTTGCATTGTTGCCAATGTGACAATTATCATAATCCGACATGCTACTGTAGCTTTGACAAAATGATCACTTTCGAATAAAATACGTGGAATATTCCTAAGGACTGACGCCTCATCCAGTAATATTCCAGCAATCAGAATTTGATGGAATGAGAGACCACCTTCAACATTTTTTCACGAGATGTAAAATAATATACCACAGTAGATTGGGTGAAACCCATGAAATTCGACAACTATGGAAGGATTGCGTGCCTGTCTTGAACTCGTCGTTTACGAAGATCTGAGACTGCAACTCCTGGGTCTGCGTGTAAAAAACTCAAACCAAAAATCACCCGAAGTGGGATTACTATATATAAGTATACTGTGCTCATACCACACACGGTCAAAGGTCTTAGAAATATCAAGTGCAACAGCGCAATAAATATTAGTATAGATAGTGCATCGAACTTATACTGCCTAACTAATCACTTTTCACCTGTTCTAGGCAAAAAAATCATCAAGTTGGTCATCAACATAATTTAAGTCTCCACTAAGTACCGATTTCATCATTACAAACAAAATATATTGATTTCTTAGAATTCCAAGAGATTGTGTTTGAAACCCTTCTCTTCCAGTTGTAAATACATCGAAATCATGATTGAACTCGTGGACCTTCTACCAAAAAATGACTTGCGAATGTTGAAAATGTCTTCTGATTTCATAAACTACTAATTTTTTTTGTTTTTTTTTGGGGAAAATTGTCCGTTTTTGGCCAATATAAATATATGGTTAAGGAACACAGTCTACTTGAAAGCCAGCTAAAATGAAACAAGGTCATTTTCTAATAAACGGCAATGAATCAGGACTAGAAGGAAACTTTTTTGAAAAGTCATCGATTACTCTGTTCAATGCTTTCTATTTTCTGAAATTTCATGAAGCAGCCATCTAAAAACGACATTTTGACATAATAACAAGTGAACATAAAAATTTTTTAATGAAATATACTGATATTTGGGTTTTCTCAGATAAGCCAAATCCCAGAAGAATTAGTACTTTGCAATATTATTTGCTTACAGAAATAGTATCAAGCTTATTGATGAAATTATAGAATGAAACCTGAACTACAAAATGTTTTGTGTCCTACTGGTTATATCTGACATAATAACAAGTGAACATAAAAAATTTGATTTTTTTAGGTTTTTGACCTCAAAAAGAGGAATAATGTAATTAAATATTTGCCCACTATCTCACCTACTGATGTTTTACTTCAACATCTGTTCAAAATGTTGTCGGCGTTCTGCTCCCATACAGTGATAAAATGTTTATACAGTCTCGGACGTTTTGAAGCATTTCAAGTGCAATGTTGCGACAGTTATCAATAATCAGTTGACGTGAATGATCTAGAGTGAACTTAATTGATCATCATCCTTGACTTACCCCACAAAAAATCTTACGGATTAAAATCAGGTAACGTTGCAGGCCACTCCTTTGTTCTACTTCGGCCGATTCACCTACCAGAAAACCTTTCATTTGAATACTTACGAACAACGTGGCTATAGTGAGAAGGCGCCTACCTAAATTTTTATTTTACGAGGTCTGTTCAAAAAATGAGTAGAATTTTCAGTTTTCTCAAAAAATATTAATTTATTCATCAATTTCTATTTCACCCAATTCAAAGTAGTCCCTTCATGTAAAGTATATTTGTGCTAGGCTTGTTACCAATCCTCTAAACAGTTCTGATATGCACTTTTGGGTATGTCCATGACCTTTTGTATCTTGATGATTTCATTCGTTTCATTGTATTTTCAATTATCGTTTTATTGCTTCATATAATTTATGATGAGTTTTTTCTCCTAGTTTTTTGATCAGTAATGAAATATATTGATATTTGGGTTTTCTCAGAAGAATTATGTTTGTACTTTGCAATATTATTTGCTTACAGAAATAGTACCAAGCTTACTGATGAAATTATAGAATGGAACCTGAAGTATAAAATGTTTTGAGTGCTACTGGTTATATCTGGAAGTGTCAGTCCTTGTTTCAGGTTGCACGACCTACAATATAATATAGTTATTGTGATTTTCACCATGATAGGAAGCAGGACTGCTTGAGGAAGGCCAGCGTAGAAATATGAAACGAAATATGGAAACCCATAATCAAGCGAAAAATTGCCAACTCTCGCCAAACGGTCATCTCCCGCTAAACCGGTGAAGCGAGAAAAGGAATGCGGAAATTAGGGAAAATACTCGAATTACCCATAAATAGTCATCTTTCGGAGGAATTGGTCCAGTCATCACCCGATGACAATTGTGGAACTAATAATCGAACCGTCGTAAAGTAACTTGGCTTGATACCTTTTAATTTTTAATTTTCATTTTGTTTTATTTCAATCGTTCAATTTTAAATTTTTTGTTCAATTTTTATTTTATCATTATTTCTTCTCAAGGTTTTTTTGCTTAAAATAATTGTTATTTTCAGCTATTCTTTTATTTTCATTTTCATTTGTTTTTACAAAGAATGCAAATCATAGCATATTAGACAATAGAAGTCTGACCTAACTCTGAAAATCACTATAATCTATACTAGTGAGTTTTGATATGGACTTTCATCAGGTATCGCTCAATTTCAATCAGTAATGATACATATACCTAGTATTTTTTACAAACAATATGAGTTATGTTTATGGAATTTTCTTAGTTGGGAGAAAATAATTGAACATCCTCTTGAAAATACTCTTCACTTTTTTTGAGAAAGAATTGACAGAATATTTGATGAATCGAATGCGTTACTTTTCAATAAAAAATTCGATTCAAAATACTACAGTTTTATTCTCTCTTGAGCTACTTCTGTTCAGGTGCTCCTAAGTATTCCCATAGTGTTCCTCCAGTCAATATGACTGAAATCCCCATCTGAATCCGCAGCAATGATTTCAATTCCTCGATGTATTCGTCCAGAGACTTTTTCAATTATCTCGAATTCTGAAGATTCACAATAGAAATCGATATACCGGCATAGTGAGGTCAAGGCTGTATCAATTTCGTGAACCCGTCTAACCTACAATTTGCTGTCGGGTGTAAATACAGTATTAGGAGTTTGATCAGTCGGTACGTGATGTGGAGAACAAAAATACGGACGAATTATGATACACAAAAAGAGTTTTAACCAAAATGTTTTTCCTGGGATGAATATTTCAGCCATCTTTGGTATAGGTTTCCAACACTGATGTTACTTGATATTGATGAAAAAATGTACAAAAAATGAATACAAAAAACAGAAATATATTGAATCATACATGGAATACACTATATTATCGAATAGGCTCAAAATCACTGATTTTTTCATGAGTGAAACAAATATAATGAATGAAATTCTGCGTTTATAACACAGTCATGACGCTGGATGCAAAGGTTGCTTCTCAAAAGTTTTGAACGTTGTTCCAAACCAGAAAACTGTACACACCTCAGCAACTTTTGATGCCTCATAAAGCTCAGATCAGACCTTCTTTGGAGTATTGTTCTCATGTATGGAGCTCCGCTCCCAAACATATTCTGAAGCTACTGGATTCCATCCAGAAAAGAGCCATCCACCTGATTGAAGACAAGAACATCAACTTCGATAGTCTGGAACATCGAAGAAAGGTTGGAGATTTGTCCCTATTTTATAGATACTATCACGGGAGGTGTTCAAGTGATATCAGAAATACGCGACGGACTGTTGTAGTGGCTCATCGTTTTGAAGTTCAACTCAGTACAACTCTAACTCTACTGTTTGCGAACTCTTCCATTTGGAGAACTGCGTTGATGTATAATGAACGTCCTAAGAACGTCTTTCCAAATGGATTCAATTTCCAGCGATTCAAATCCAATGTAAATCGCTACTTTTGTACAGGCACCGATCTCAGAGCGCCCT
Organism: Leptinotarsa decemlineata; assembly: GCF_025532065.1. Taxonomy (NCBI): domain Eukaryota; kingdom Metazoa; phylum Arthropoda; class Insecta; order Coleoptera; family Chrysomelidae; genus Leptinotarsa; species Leptinotarsa decemlineata. The sequence continues at coordinate 3,282,380 of NW_027412549.1, read as the reverse complement.
TAGGATTTCTCTGAAGTGCTTGCGTTTCGTCCTTGGAAATTTGATCACCAATTCCACCAGATATTATGAGGTTATTTGATAAGATTTAAAATCTGTTTTTCCGTTAACCAGCTGTCGCACTCCTACGAACGACAACCCTCAGAAGTCGAAACTTGTATGAGCTAAGAATTAACGAGGTCCTACCTTTTAACGTGTGATTCCTAACAAAAATACATCAGTTTTTGTAGGATTCATCTTATAATAAACTGAAAATGAATGATTCAGTATGGATTATATAATAACCAGTATATATTTATTTATTTTTTTCAACTGAGATCCTGAAATTATTTCAACTACTTGAAAAATCAAATATTCTTCGCGAAAACATAAAATATGTTTGCCAAATTACTCCGTATATCTGTTCGTGCATCGAATAGTCGTACCAACGTATGTTTTTCCAAAGACAGAAATGAAGTATTGATTGAAATGAAAATTTTGCAATTTTCTATAAATCGTTTTTTCATTCTTAAAAATAGGAACAAAACCTCAAACATATTATTTATCAACTAGCTCTCTATATTTGCTGGTTATAATTGAACCTCTAGCGTTAAATAATTCCAAAGAAAACGCCTTTCTCTTACCAAATCTGAAGGACTGTTTCTCAACGCGTGTTCTTCTAACCAAATTAGAATAATCAGTAGATGACTGAAACCAAATCTTTATTTGAGGTTTCTCGATGTGAAATATGTGGTGGAAACTTTATGAAAATAAACGAAACGTAGTAAACAGCACTGTGCAGAATCTTTTGCAAAAGAGTTCACAAAACCTCTATAATTTTTTCAAAACCAAAATAACTTGAGTTCAAAATCTTTCCACATTTTTTCAAGTTTCCTTTATATGGGCAACTGTTGAAACTCTAGAATCAAAAATGATCACTGAACCATATCAAATAGGAGATTAGTTTTGAATGGACTCGCGATAGTTGGCAGATAAAATAAAAGGTGATTTTTGGAATAGAGAATGAAATATCTCAGAACAAGATTTGAAAACGAATTCCGTGACAATTTGGTTCAGTCCTGAGGAGGATATTATTAATTTATACAAATTGAGCAGGTACGATTTGAAAGGTTGACAACAAAATTTTTCTGGTATTATTCAACAAATTATCCTCTCAATTTTAGATACAGAATCAAAGTTTCTCAAAAATTAATAGAATTGTAGAAAAAGTTGTTTTATTTTTTAATTCAACCGTTTTAAAATGTCCTCAATTTTATCATTACAAAGTTATTCAGAACTGGAAAAATATATTCAACGAATGAGTCAATGACAGGTGACGGAATGAAAATGTTTTCACCGGAACATCCACTCCTCGCAAACTAAGAACGAGTTTTATTTCATAATTTATTCAGTAAATCAATACAACATTGTATATTGTCACAACTCCATCTCCAATCCCCGAAAACATTCTACCCGCATTTCGATAATTATTGTTGTTGTTTCATTAATTGTTGTTATTCGATAATTTTCTTGTCATTCACATTGTGGGTTCAGTTACAATTTATTGTTATTTCATAATGACGGGTGGGTGTCAATCTATTCATTTTGGGTGGGGCAATCGAGAACTTTTGAATAGAGCTGTAATTATAATGAAACATTGTCTTCAGCATTATGTGGCAAAAACTAATTATTGGTTGGATGAATCTATGAATATGTTGATAATGCTGATTAGAACTACAGCAATTGGAATCGTTGAAATACACTAGATGTATATTTGGAGGTGTTTGGCTTTGAATATTTATCAAAAAAAGTATTGACAACCTTTTCCGTCTGATGATGAATGTAACCACTTTTACATGCGTCCCAGCGAGCCGTATCATTATGACGTAGGTACTAATCACACTTTGAGTCAATGCGTGCTGCTAATCACCAAATAGCATTGCTTTGATAGGATACGAATGCTTGTGGCTGCTAAGAAGTGACTTGTGAGGCGAGCGAGAAGTATCACGGAAAACCTTATGATCCGAAAGGCCTCTTTGCTTATTCCAAGAGCCTCCGCGAGTTGCGGATGATCCGGCGACCGCAGATCATGTAGAATTTTTCTGGAAGTACATGTATGAACACCTATAGTCACTCAATTCAGACATTCCAGCCCTAACGCAGCTCGAAACTTCCAGCAGAGACCTTCGACAGCCTGTGGTCAATGAACTGCGCAGTCTGATAACTTCGGATGACGTTCGAAGAGCCCTTGTGGATTCCAAGAGCTTTGCTGCTCCAGGTCCAGATGAAGTGAACACTTATTGGGAAAAAACTACCAAGCACTCACCTCCAACTAGTGATTCCGAAGTGGTTTGTCAAGGGGCGGACAGTTATCATCCCCAAAAGCAGAAATTTGTCGACTCCTGAAAATTATATACCGATAATATGCTTGAATCCGTGTTGAAAATTGTTTACGAACATCTTATACCCACGAATACTCAAAGCAGTTGATCGAGTATTCGCACGGATATACTAGTACAAAGGGTCGATGAGAATATAACCTGTCACGCAGGAATCGGTACAGTATGAGTATAACCTCTTTATGGCCTGGCTCGATTACCGTAAGGTATTCAACACAACATCGCATGAGCTCATTTTGCATCTGCTCAGATATCTTGCGGTGCTCTACAAAATAGTGAGATGCCTTGAACAACTAATACCACTATTGCCAGCCTAGAGTCTCAATAGGCTAGAGTCTGAATTGGGTGGATTACTTTCAGAAGAGATGTATCACAGGGCGATTCTCTCAGCCCCTTCTTTTATGCATCACACTATCGTCATTATACGTTGAGCTCAGAAATACTCGTTTTGTTTTATACGGATGATCATAAACTTTGTGCCTCTAGAGGAACGGATCTCCATTACAGGAGAGGAACAACAACACTCATAAGAGGACCATAACAGGTCCCGTCCAGCAAAAGCTGCAAAGATCACTTCACTCCTACGGCAACACGAGGATTAGCCAACCTGCTCTTCTTCAACAAGGCGCCAAGAGATCTAAAGTCTTTTGAACTAATTTATGACGACTCTTGCTGTTCTGATTTTTTTTAATCTGGTATCCTATAGGTGGTCTTTTCTTTCCAAAACAGATTTTTTTTATGTTGTGAGTTCAGTAGTTTGGAACAAAATATTAGATCGAATAATTTACTTTTTTCAAAGAGTAAGCCACTTGAATACGTTTCATTTCTCTTCATAATAATTTTCATAAATAGATTTTGAATGAACTCTAGATTGTGTTTATCGGTTCTGTCGGCCCCATTTCAATCGGTAATTCCGTTCTGTAGATGAAGAATACCAACAAAAAATATAAGTAGTCATGTGTCTAAAATATTTTGTAATTTTTTGAATTCTCGTTTGTAGATTTCAACTTCAAGATATTTGATGGGAATAGTTTCTTCAATCTGTATTTCACCTCCATCTTTTTGAATTACATTGATTTGAATTGATTTGATTGACGTACTGGAAAGAACTGGCCGATACTTGATGAAAATCCATATTAAACCGCATTAATACAGTTTACTGTATGATTTCGCTTGAGGAAGCTATTGTATAGCGAAACACGAGTCGCGGTTTTTGTGGAACCGTTAATAGAGGAAATTATACAATAAACTGTATTAATGAGCTTTTATATGGGTTATCACCTATATTGCAACTGAAAGGCATGTATTTAGTTTCATTGAAATTTATGATGCACTGTTTGGAACCTTTGGTGTAGCAATGAATATTATTGGAGTTTTTTCCCAACACCAAATCGTTATTTTTAACACCTCGACACATGTTTTGATCACCAAGTGATCATCTTCATAGAGGAAGATTAAAACTAGAAACTGATGCGAAGCTAACCCTATTTATGCTATTTAGGTATCCCATACAGGTAAACCATCCAGGCGTATCACCCATACAGGTATACCAACCTAAATTAATTTTACAATTTTGCCTTATATATTATTTTACAGTATACGTAAAACAATTTTCAGCTATATAAAAATCAATTTCACAATATTGTCTATCCAAATTTATTTTTGAAATGTGTAATCAGTAAACCTAACAATATTATTTTATCCAACAAACTATATAGTATGCTCTTTGGTATAGGTCCCTCATCGTTATTCATAATATTATTGTGTTTACTTATTTCTACACTCTCATAGGCATCTAGTTGCCTGTTGTTGTTGTTAACTTGTCTAACTAATCTTAATGAACTGAAGTCTATGGAATGGTTTTGTTGCAAAATATGATGGGCGACTGCTGATTTTTCAGGTCTTCCATATTTTAAGTGTGCTATGTGTTCCTTATATCTTACTTTAATAGATCTTTTTATCTGTCCATAATATTTTGCATCGCAGTCCTTACATTCAATTTCGTAAATTCCAGACTTTTCCGAATTCTCGACTTTGTCGACTTTATGTATGACTTGTTTTAAAAACCACTTTCATAGCTAGTTCCATGGAAATCTTTCCAAAGTTCCTCGTATATTGGTGGTATGGAACTGAGATGTATTTATCTTGGTTTTTGTCCTTTCTGAAAGTCGAGATTCCGTTCATTCTCAACCTAAACTTCTTCTTCCTTATTATGTCATCTACAATAACCCTCGAGAAACCGTTAGTGGCTGCTATTTCCTGTATTGTACGTCTTTCTTTTGTGAACCTATCATGTGTTAGAGGGAAAGTCAAAAGACGATGTACTAAAAAATTCAACCCAGCACATTTGTACTGTCCACAGTGATGTGAACTGTCAGGAATATAATACCCGTACGTGCTTATTTATTTTCTAAATATATCGTATTCTAACCCTCTCAAAACTCCAGTAATATTCATTGAAATTATTCGTTAGGTACATTTCGTCAAACCAGTTCTTGATTTTCATCAGGTTTTCTTCTGAAATTTTTACTATTACATTTCAAAAGTTCGATGTGTATTGGCTTGCACTATCATTTGCGAAAGATATAACAGTTGGGCTCAGTCAACCGTCCTTATATTCCCTTCATATCAAGAGAATCGATTTTTAACGACTGAACTGAAACTTGATGAGTACAATTTAGATCCTCTTGCATGAACTTATTATTTTTATTATGATGAATATTATCATCGTTATCATTAAATCACCATTCAAGTCGTAGTGGAAAATTAAATTCATTTTGTCTAATATCCGCCACTATTCTTGGATAATTCCGATTATCCCCCGTATACTTTTTGTATCTATCATAGAACCTTTTGAACGAATGAGCCGAGGTGAACCGAAAGGTTGCATTGGTCAACTGACCATCGGCATTACAATCTGCCCTTGTTCATTACTCCTTGTCCACTCATTTTCTTTCCTTTCCGAAGTTTCGTGTGCCCTGTGGGATATAGGGATACAAAAGAAGTGACAGGAGTGGACTAAAAAACAGCTCTGGTCACTATTGTGGTCGTCTCCACATTCAGAAAGGTCGTAGTATTTTTATTGTCACGAGAATGGATTGCGGTGTGGATGGTATTAATGGAAGAGGCATCGGTTCAAATCCAATTGTTTTTAAACCGAAGGTCAAAAATCACTGCCATGAGAAGTTGTTTTCTTGCATATTGGGAGTTTTAATTATTTTTTCATAGAAAACGAATGAAATGATAGTAAGAACATGTTTCTAAAAACTAAATTTCTTTGAAACTGTGACGTTGATATGGTTAAGTATTTTTCTTCGTGTATACTATCTCACCGTCGCAGGTGCTGAAAACGTTCCTGTTAAAGAATACTATCTGCGACACCTTTGATGGGACATTTCGATGTAAAATAATACCATTTTTGGCAAAACAGTGTTCCATTACATCTTAAGACACAATACTACAGAAGCGTACCAAAATGATAGACTAGAAAGTAAAAGTTTTGCCCGGAATAGGGAATTCTGAAGACAAAAATTACACCTTTCGACTAATTGAATATCGTCATCAATGATTATAATCTAAGGTTTTGGAGAATTTCTTGAACCTTGCCAAATTACGTAAGTGATCATTATGGTAACGATTATCCAGACAAGCTTCCATCAAAACTATGAATTAGATATAAATATTCGATAATATTGAATTGTAATCAAGTATATCGATATTCAATAGGTGGGAGGATATAATTCATTTTTTGATTTCGATTTTCTATTCAGAGCAAAATCTAATTAATTATTTCCAGTACATAAGCTCGTTACACCTCAATAAGAATTCTGAAGAATATTTTTTCCTGTTATTATATTCTACACTTTTTACTTTACATTTCAAAGAATCCATCACTGCTTATAATGAATTTTTTTCATTAAGAATGACGTCACTTCTCAGTAGTTGGTTTTAGCCAATTTCAAAACCTTCCCTCACCACTTAAAACCTTGAAACGACCTCTACGTACGTCGCACGATGTAGGTGACTTGGAGGAACTGTTTTGAGTTTGACCAAAGAACTGAAATTATATTGACCTACTTCACACGACGCAACCAAGATGTATTTGAGTTAGTGTTTTGGGTTAGTCAATTTTCATACACTCCTCATATTTTCGACAAGATGACTTTGACTTTGAATGAACTCGAGCAAGTTACGCAGCTATCTTGAAGTTTTGAGCCTACACGACACAAGGTGATTTTGATGAAGTGTTTTGTGTTTGACTTTGAACGACCATCAACTACGTCATACAACGGAGACAACAAGACTTTCAAGTAGTATTTTCATCAGTTCGGACTTCCATTGTCTACTATGATATAAATTGATTTGAAATTCCTGAGAGAATCTATAAAAAATTCAAAAGATTAGCTGAAAAAACAATTTTATTAAGCAAAAAAACGGAAATTGAAATGAAATCACATACAAGCAACAATCAAAAAAAACAAAAAAAAAATTAATTATCAAAACGAGCTGAAAAATCAAAAATTTATAAACAATAAATGAAAATTATAAATATAAAATTAAAAGATTCTAAACCAAGTCACTTCACGAAGTTTCGATTGTTAGTATCCACAATCGTCCTCGGGTAAAAACTGGTTATTTTGTTGCTTGTATGTTATTTCATTGTAATTTCAGTTGTTTGCCTAATGAAATTGTTTTTTCAGCTATTCTTCTTGATTTTTTACAGATTCCCTCAGGGATTTCAAATCAATTTATATCATATTAGTCAATGGAAGTCCGAACTAATGAAACGCACCATGAAAAATTGCCAACCAAACAAACAACTTTGAAGTAGTATTTAGGGTCTGACCTTAAACAACATTGATTCACATCCCATTCACGAGGCTCTCATGAAGTTTTGAGGATTCAACCTTAAACAAACTTCAACTGCGGGAGCGAAGTGTCTTGTAGATTTTCAGCAACATCACATTGTGATTTTGAGCGCTGAATTTATCATTGATTGACCATGAACACCCAGCCTATGGCAAAGAAGCACCCCCTCTTCTATAACCGAGTTCTATAAATGTTTTGAAGATCACCATTTCACATTCAGCTTGAGTAACCTAAGGTATTCGAATAGGTGAGTTAAAGTAGTGTTGCAAAGTGTCAGAGAGTACTACGCCTGGAGTATACCCAACAATCCAGGCGAACATATTTTATATTTTGATACCAAAATTTCACTTCATTCGAAAATAATCATTTGAGATTCAATATAGAAATGATTAATAATTAAACAAATTGGGACTATAGAGCAGAGACCTATAATATTTTTGACTATGGATGAAGATTATAAAATTGAAAAGATGTCGATGCTGTCCACGCGATACGATAAATCCATTCAAGTAGATTTATTGGATGAGGAAAATAATACTTCTTTCAAATTATAGCTTTCAAAACGTATCACAAAACATTGGCCAGAAAGAATGATTAACGAAGTGAGTTCATCCAAGGCCAAATTCATTTTCACATATATGGGTCGTAGTTCTCAGAATTATCCCGGTGCCAAAATCTGCTCACTGATCAAATTCGATATTTTGGATTGAATATAACAACTATCATTTAGTTAATAGTAGGAATGTAGTATAATAATGTAAAATATCATAAGTTTTTCTACGAAAATAGTATATCGCCCTTTTTTGGCGACCGTTGTTTTGGATTGAAATTTTGGTATTCAATTGGTACAAGAATCAAACTTTTGTGTGAACTTTTATCTCAGGTTACATATGAAACCACTAACATAGTATTGAAATTCAGTCATAATGATCTCCTGAGGAGGCTAACTCGGTTAGTGAAACGCGCGTCGAGGGACCGTATTTTTGTTCTGGTTTTGAGAAAGTGTTTTACATAAGATTCAATCAGGTTAGTTAGTTTCAAATTCAGTTCCACGGTATTATACTTACTGAAAGACTAAGAGATACAGTTGAATTAAAGTTTGTTATGTAATAATTACATAGTTTCATATCTTTCCATTGTTATATAAGACGTATGAACTGAAATATATATTGACAGAAAAATTCAAGTGATAAAATCTGTGATGAATCGTAACTATTTGGTAATCAGAGATGGATTGCAAAGATTCCAGGCTCTGGTTATCATCTAGTTGGCCGTTTAGAATGATAGTTGTGAAGAGACAGAGGTCAATTTTTCATTCAACTTTGCAACGGATTATCGTAAAGAGCATCGTTTATCATCAATATTCATGGTTTGGGATTTTGGTCGATACCACAGATGTCGTCTTCAAAAAAAAGTCATTCCTGTCACATATTCAAAATTGTTTCACTTCGAAAAACAGTGTTGAAATGTTTCAAAATGATTATCTGAGAGAAGTAATGAATGTACATTATACATCCCGTGGGTTGGGAAGCCAATGTGGACTTATGGACGGGGTCACCAGACTCCTGGTCAGTGGCAGAAATGAGTAGGGTGAGGGGAACTGAAACTCTCCAAAAGCCTTTGCAAAAATGCCACCGTAGACCAGCCTACCCAAGGTAAGGTTTAAGGAATCGTGCCGACAGCTGAATTCCCACAGGGTGAATTGCGGTTACGAACGATCCCCCTGGGGAACTGGGCGAAACCTCATTGTAATCAGCCTACCATTGGTGAAGCGGGGCTCTGCCAGAGGTAACCAACACTTCTCTTGCTACTCGTGGAAACACACATGAATGGAACAAACACAAAAACAGAAAAAACAAAAATCAATCCCGAGGCTGGACAGAAGTGCTCACCTCAATCTGAGGCGGTGGCTGGGGATGAACAGAAATGTCCACCCCAATATACCGTTTGGAATGTGGCTGGACATAGCAGATCACCTCGTGATGTAATACAAATGCCAAGGCGTAAACATATTTGCGGCACCAAGGCCAAAAAGGGAAAGAGTAAAGGAGGCAAAAGTGCCACAAACCATAAGTGCACCCTCCTTCTCCCCACTTCACCTCCAACAGCAATGGCACTTCCTGCGGCGAGTGCCAAGAGCTTTGCCTGGAATAAAGGCAAAAGGAACCGGCTGCCCCTGCAGGAAAGCTCCCTCACTTGTGTACCTGCATGGAGGGAATCCCAAGAAGGTTGAAGAAGCCCCGCAACGACAGTAATGTCGCTGCACCTTCCAAAACCTTCGCAGAGGCCACCGTCAGACACCTCAAGGTTTCCAAAGAAAGTGTGTGTTCGGCGAGTCTTGGCCTACACCTGCCAATATAAAGGAGATGTTTCCTAGTGACCTGTTCAGGATGAACAATGACCTTGGAGGACAACTCCTCGGGAGGATCTACAATGGGTCACATGTGGCCTTAGTGCTTTGGGTCTACACTCACCCTCCCCACAGAGATACAGATACATTATATATTCTCATAGGGTATAATGATATCATGCTATGAGATGAGTATGAAATTACAAAGAAATGTACTCACTTCTCAAGATATACAAATTAGTGTACCCAACCGGAAAAAAAAATTGAATATCACTTTTTCATTAAACAAATTCATCAGATAGTTGAGCTGAGATATTTTTAAACTAGTCACTCATTCTGAGTTTTGTCATTGCCCTATAACGTTTTTTTTTTCAATTGATGTCGTGGGTTCGAAAAATATTAATAAAAAGTTGATCAATAACTGATCATATCTGAATATGCTTTGTGATATGTGATAGCTTCATTTGATCTTGTTGTTCAATCCCATTCAAAGTTTTTCATTTTATTTCGTCCTCATACTCTCTTTTCATGTCATGAAATTCGTTACTCGAATTTTTTTTCTCAACAACTTGAGTTTTCTATACTACTTGTCATCTGAATTGGAGGGAATAAATATACGTTTCCCAATAATTCTGTTACCAAAATTTTTCTCAAGATGTTAAATTTCATGATAGAAATCAGCTTCACCAATGTCGTTTCGATTGACCAGGATCTGTATATTTGAAAGATAAGTATATGCATATTGAGTTTGGTCTCACGATTGTTTTGGGGGCTTTTTTAAACTTCATTTATAAAAAGTGGTATATGCAGGGAACTACAAAAACAATATTATTGAAAAGTGGAATATTTCTCTTCAGTTTATTCAAGTTCAAAAAAAGGCTTTCGAAAACAATAGACAAGCTACCATGGATATTCTCTGAACGACAATTTCATAAAACAAAACCAATTTTAGCCTTCACACTCTACCTGGAATTTCAGAATAGTGCTCTGATATAATATTTTTGGGGAATATTCTGTCTGAGTAAGAAAAGAAAGAAATTAATTTTTTTCACATTTTCTGTCCTACACCTTAGAACTATTTGTGAACCGAGACCACCAGCCAAGAATAATTATGAAATTGTAATTAGAAGTGTCTTGGATATGAACTAAACAATGATACAGCGCCTTCCTTTCCCAATTTCAAGTGTCTATTTATTCTGCGTCTGTTTTCATTTCCACAATACTCTGAAAACGAATACTGTTGGTTTATTAAGATGAATACGTTTTCTCCTCGAGCAAGAAAGACTTATGTGAGAGGTTATAAGTTGAGTTATTTACATCGTTGTTTGCTTGCTCCATTTGTGAGAATGCGTTTGTCTAAATTTAGGTTTGAAAAGGTCTGTTAATACTTCAGTATGGTCTACTGCGCTAGGCATGAGCGATTTGAGGGTTCGATGGTAATAAAGGAGAAAACATTTCCAAGGAAAACGAATGACGGTCAGGCGTTCATTGAAATTTATCTATTCATTTGATTGTTACTGACTGCAATCGCTGGTATTTTCAGAAAATCAATTATTAGTGAATGAGGTTTATAAACTTCATTATCGTCTAACGAAAGTCTCTGGATACTATGTTGTTCCATTCCATGTTGGATCCAGAGCTCTTTATACTCAGAACTCTAAATGATAGAAATAGAAAATGAATATTATTATTGATCTGTTCAAAAAAACTACTGAGGATTATTTGTGTTTGTGATTGATGTCGCAAATATTTTGTATCTGGAAAAAGTGGAGGCTGCTTAGTAGTTCTCATAAATATAACATAAATGTCCCTCGCAACATCTACCATTTTATTGTTTGAAGAAATGAAATTTAGTAACTACAAAATACCAGTGCTCAAAAACGCTCCTTCTATTATTAAATTCTAGTGTGCGCCAAACTGACAAAGATATTTTCACTGCATGTGAAGTTCAAACAACAAGGACAAGCCTGAAGAAAAATGTATTTGACAAAAACGTTACGTATGAAATCGACCCAAGATTCAGGCTATAGAAATATCACAGATGAATGAGGATTATGATGGCCGCATGTTGATATAGCCTATCTTCGATATCAAATATAAGATAGAAAACTACGTTCTGTCTCTACCTTACAAACAGAAAAATAGATACCATAATAGCAAATACGAAGCTCGTTTGAATACCTTACTGCTTCATCCTCTTGATTATTAACAGTTTCAGGATTTTTGTTGGCTTCAGTTGTCGTGTCCTCCTACTCCTATTCATAGTTAGAGTTACAAAAAAGGCTAGTTTTGCAGGTCACCTAGACAATATCATCAGATATTACCGGAGTTTTTACCCAACACCAAACCGTTATTTCAACAGCTCGACACGTGTTTCGATCACCAAGTGATCATCTCCAAGAGAAAGATCAAACTAATCATACTAACAAAGCTTTCCCTACTTATACCGTAGATACCTGTTACAGGTATCTTGAGTGTCTTAAATTAATTTTACAATTTGCCTTATCTACTTGTCTAAAATTAATGTAATAGTCAGGTAAATCTGATAACTGAAATATCATAAGCTATATAAAATTCAATTTCACAATATTGCCCTATCTACTTGTCTTAAATTAATTTTACAATCTGTTCTCAAGTAATAGTCAGGTAACTCTAATGAATGAAATATTATTTCAACAAGCTATATAGTTATACCATTAGGTATTGGTCCATCATCGTTATTCATAATATTATCATGTTTACCAATTTCTACACTCTCATAGGCATCTAGATGCCTGTTGTTAACTTGTGTAACTAATCTTAATGAACTGAAGTCTTTGGAATGGTTTTGTTGCAAAGTATGATGGGCGACTGCTGATTTTTCAGGTCTTCCACATTTTAACTGTGCTAAGTGTTTCTTATATCTTATTTCAATAGATCTTTTTGTCTGTCGATAATATTTTGCATCGCAGTCCTTACATTTAATTTCGTACTCTCATAGGCATATAGATGCCTATGAGAGTGTGGAAATAAGTAAACCTAATAATATAACGAGTTACGATGGTAGACCAATACCTAATAGTATACTAAATAACTTGTTAAAATAATATTTTATTCGTTACCTGACTATTACATAAGGACACATTGTAAAAATAATTCAAGACTAGTAGATACAGCAATTTGTAAAATTAATTTCATGAAGCTTATAATATTCCAAGTATTAGATTTACCTGACTATTACATGAAAAAACATTGTAAAATTAAGTCATGCCACTTCGCTTCTGGGTTCAAAAAGCTCTTCAGTTTCCATCAATTTCCATTAAAAAATTATTTTTTCATCCTTGTAAGAGCCAAAGTGAAACTTTCTTTCATTAACTTCGTCGTACTTATATGCAACGCTACGATTCTGTGTCTGATATGAACAGGAATCAGTGAGCAATGAGAAGTTGCCTTTGAATAAACTTATGCAACTCAGGTTTTCTATAATGGTGCTATTTGACGGTTCATCTTCGAATTTTGTTTCATGAAATGAAATATATTAGTTTTCTCAGCTTCCTATAATCAATTTCTTAATTGTTTGCTGAACTATGTTCCTGAACGAACGGAGAGTTGAGAAGGTGAGATTATAGGTTTTTCTACAACACTAATTGATTTGAAATGGGGATTTATGTTGGTTTTGCATTACTGTATATGTATGGTTCACTTATCCCTGACAGAATCTCTTGAACAAATTTTGACTCAGGATTATTGCTGAAGCAAATAATTTGCTTTCAAAATTCTCCAAATAAGATTGCAGTCCTTTCAAGTTAGATTACAAAGAATATTGTCATTGACGAAACTAATCGAAATTTCGTCATTTAAAATTTACTGCTGAGGTTTTTAATTTTGGTAAGTGTAGTGTGAGTGAATGAGTGATCGATATCTTGGCGAATAACGCTTTGATACGACGTTTCAGTTGATTTAACTCCCACTTTCTCTTTCTCCCGGTATACTCTCCTCTCAGAAAGATAATATGAATTCTATTGTAAGAACCCTTTTTAAGGATCGTTTTGTGGATACATACAAGGGATTTATTTCCTCTGAAGCGAATGCACAATCTGTTTAATTTATCTATCTATTTATCTGGGTTAATGATCAGTAGTGAATAGTCGATGAACACTAATATAGGACACTAAATGGGAAACATCTGTATATCGAAAACTCACTCACACAGGACAGTATCTGAACCAGAAATCCAACCACTATCAATCGACTAAGAGAGGAATCATCAAGACTACACTAGACCGTCCTTTCGGGCTCTGTAATACAAAAGAAGGTCTCGAAAAGGAACTGGGCATCATCAAAAATGACCTTTAACGAAATGGTTACTTCAGAGTGATGGTAGAACAGGCTTAAGCTAGAAGACGGCAAGAGCTCCACAAGGAAGAGAAGCCGCCCCAACCAGTACTTGTACTTCCCTACATCAGATGAATATCGGAAAGGATAAAAAGGATTGGGTCCAAGAATAACATCAGGACTTGCTTCAGATCTGGGAACACTATCCGTAGCAGCCTCACAAAAACCCGACCACCAAACGCGGACTGCGATTCCAAGAATTGCATTTACCGGATCCCCTGCGAGTGCGGAGAATCATTCATCAGTGAAATTAAGAGGCCATTGAAAGTTCGCATTGCTGGGCACAAGAAACACACACGGCGAGGAGAACTAGCAAATCCGGCATAGCAGAACAGGTTTGGACTCATCAACATAACATCAAGTGGGCTCAAGCTGAAATCATCCACAAAGAGGAACACTGGTTTAGGAGAAAATTCAAAGAAGCCGCGTATATGTTGTCCAACAACGTATTTAGTCAAGCTAGCATAGAGATACGTAACATATGGAAACCTTCAATCAAGCGAAAAACGACCAACTCCCGCCAAAAGGTCATCTCCCGCTAAAACCAATGAAGTGGAGACAGGGAAGAGGGGATAGGTGAAATCACTCGAATGACCTATAAATAGTCAGATCTCGTAGGAATAAGTACAGTTATCACCCGAAGATGATTGTGGATACTAACAATCGAAAAGTCGTGACGTAACTTGGTTTGGAATCTTTTAATTTTTTATTTTCCATTTTTTGTTAATAATATTTTTTAATTTTCAGCTTTTATTAATATTTCAATTTTCTATTTTTTTGGTTGTTGCTTGTATGTTATTCTTTTGTAATTTCAGTTTTTTGTTTGATAAACTTGTTATTTTCAGGTAATCTTTTTAATATTTTTTTCAGGGATTTCATATCAATTTGTATTATATTAGACAATGGAAGTCCAAACTGATGATATACAACACTAATATAATTGTTAATTGTTAGATATTCAAGGAAATATATTCATATCTGATGAAAGTGAATGATTTGGCACTGTTTCGATTTCATATCCTACTCACCAACATAATATTCAAGCCACTGAGTAAACGACATACCTGTCAGATTTTTGTTTACTCTGGAATTAACGGTACAAATATGAATTCGTGCTTACAACCATCAAGTAATGTTATGTTTGCAAAAAACACTACTTACAAAATTTCATACATTTCAGTATGCTCCTCTGTTCAATCTCGTTCATTCCTAGCCCTGCTAAGAATCGCGCGTTGAAAGGTGAGATATTGTTAATCATTAGATCGCAGTTTTGAATATTGAGGCTTTTCGTCCATATGAAAATGACATTTGCTCAAAACAAGAACCTATTCCAACACCATGTTTTATATAAATGAAAATACCTCTAAAAAATGCCAGGACACGAAATATAAAGTTTTTGTAAAAATATTGTATGGCCAAAATATGTCTATAGTGATGTTAATTGATAATTCACTTTTTTTCTACAATGTTCTCACATGATCAGGAATATGTTAATGTGATTTCTGGCTTATTTTTGTAATGTGGTCAGGAATGCGTTGAATTAACTTACTTCAGTATGAGAAGTACCGTTACGAAAAATATATCCAAAAACAAATGCTGATTCAAAACACCATAACTGTAACACTATTCTTGAAATGAGTTTCAAAAACCAGGTTGGCATCTTTAGGCATCCATCGCGCATCTAGTAGAGTGTTGCAGTTCTAGTGTTTGGCAGCAGTGATCGTTTTTGGATTAATTCCAGTTTTACCATCCATTATGGAAAATATGTTTTGAGAAGGCAAGGAGAATTGATTATTCTTGAATCTGAAACTTGAATGCGTCATCTCATAACTCAACAGACTCACGAACGAGGTACTCTCCGAATTAAAATTTGTTTTGTTTGCCTGCGTGGTCATGAGCACATATACTTTGGACAATGTTTTAATTGAAACATTAATTTATCATTCTCCCTTGAATAACCTATAAGCTCAGATGGAGAGCTTTTATTTCTTTATTGAAATGTTCCCCGGATAGAATTTAAAAATAAACACTGCTAGAATTTGCTGTTTACTTTGAAATTATGAAATGAAAAATGGTACAGTATATATTCGTGAATACCGACATTCGTATTTGCAGAGAACGAAGTTCTTTGTGAGAGCGAGTAAGTTTACTTCTTAAAAATAATTAGTAGTATTTGAGATTAGATCGTTAGGATTATTTCATGGTTATTGAATAAGTAACACATACTTTTTATTAGAATATTGTCACTGAAGAATATTCATTCTGAAAAAATTTAAAAGAGTTTTCTAGGAGGTGCGATGAAGAAGGTAGTTCAAATATTACAAAATATAACATTAATTTGTACAAATACGTGTATTATAATCCCTACTTCCAAATTTTGCATTTGCTTGTAGTATCGTCGAGAAATCTAATACATTCTTCAAAGGTGTTCTTCAATTCCACTATGTTGATTGAGTGTTAAGCCGCGTTCACACCATGCCAGTTGGGGAGACAATTGACAGAGGACAGCTCACTGATTTAAAACTATTGACTACGTGTAAACGCCTCTTGCCAATTGGCGTGCCAACTGGAAAAGTGTTTTCAATTACTATTTAACCTTTTTGTAGGTATATATATACAGTGTGTCAATTTGAAAACTTCCCACCCTCAATATCTCCCTTCCAGTACATAATATGAAAAAATGGTCAGACAGGTCAACTTTATTTGCAAAGGGGACACTCTGAATGAATATTTTCAACCCTCGGGGTTCAACCCCCTAGGAGGGGTGGATGTTACCCTCAGAATTTCAAATGGAAAGGGGGGTCAAGTGGCACATCATTTTGAAGGGCATTCAATTCGCTTGCCGACGGTGCCCTCATTTATTATTTTCCGATCAGCAGTATCCGAAAATGTAATTCTAAACTAATAGAAGTAATTAGAATTGGCCTATACTAAAATGCCTGGTTATCAAGTTAGTATGCAAAGAAATACAATTTATTGACTCTCTTATAAGTAAAACTTGTGATGACGGGTCAGCTTTTCAACTTTCCATCAGGGGTAAAATTAGACAAGCCTCAAAAAATTTACATTAATTAGTTATCTGATTTTGGTGACTTTCATTTGGGTTTATTATCGGATTTAAAACTCTTATCCCTTTTTTGTTACTTCTGCTATAAAAAGTATCGTTTTTTGAGCAAAAAAGGTGTTCATCGCATTCAAGCCATTTGGTAGTACTATCATTTCAGTTTCATTTGTTGAGCTGATCAGCGATACCTTAGAAAGTGTATAAATTGTAAGAATGGTTTACACTATCCAAGACCGAATTGAAATAATTTTTATTTATGGAGAGGTGGGCAAGTGCGCACGAAGGGGGGCATCTCTTTTTAATGAAAGAAATCCAAATCTTAATATAAGTCACCGGTATGTGCTTGATTTGGTGACAAAGTTTTCCGAAACTGGTTCGGTGAAGAATAAAAAAAGGAATAACCCCAGAGTACTGAATGAGGATGCTCAAATTGAGGTGTTGGGAACATTTGCTGCAGAGCCGACTAGCTCCTTACGATCAGTAGCAGAACAGACGGGAATGTCACACGAGACTGTAAGGAAAGCACTGAAAATGCACAAATTTCATCCATATAAAATGCAGATTCTCCACGAGCTCCATGAGGATGATTATGACAGAAGAATAGAATTCTGTGAAATCATGACTCTTCGAATCAATGCTTTACCTAATCTTCTGTTCAATATCTGTTTCAGTGATGAATGTTCATTTTTCCTGAATGGCAATGTTAATAGGCAAAATTGTCGCTATTGGAGTGACGAAAACCCTCACAATTTTCGAGAAGGACATACACAACACCCACAAAATGTTAATGTTTGGGCTGGTATTCTTGGAAATGCCATTATCGGACCTTTATTTTTTGAAGAAAACTTGAATGGTGATCTGTACCTAGATATGCTTCAAGCACCTATCGATCCACTTATAACTCACGAGCTCGAAACTCAAATTGATGCACACGGTAATTTACTGTTGCAGGAAGATTTGTTACATTTCCAACAGGACGGTGCGCCACCTCATTATTTTCGCCCCGTCCGACAATGGTTGAACGAGCGATTCCGGGAGAGATGGATTGGCAGAAGGGGATCAATTGAGTGGCCACCGAGATCACCGGATTTGACTCCATTAGATTTTTTTCTTTGGGGATATCTCAAATCTGTCGTTTATAAAACACAGCCCACTGATATGGATGACCTCAAAGGACGAATTACAGCAGCATGCCGGTCAATTAGTGGTGAAGTTTTCCAAAATGTTCGAGAGGAGTTCGAAAACAGACTGTATTACTGTTTAGAGCAGAATGGACAACATTTTGAACATATTATCAGATAAAGCGTAACAAGATGGTTGAAATTTGTTTTTTGCAATTTAGTATTTTTTGTTTGCACTAGATGCGTATTTCGTTAACTAAGTAGTTCTACATTCCTCTCACATCCACGAATTCGAATATTACTCAAGGGTTGGAACGGTGCTACCTAGTACGATGCTCACCTTTTCCAATAGTCCATTACAATCATTTGTTTTGAATACCAACCTGAATACCAAACATCTAGTGCGGGCGAGTTTTAATCATTTATTCTTATTCACTTCTAATCACCGTTCGTTTGGAACGTTATTTTTCAAAAACTGCTCATCAAAAACTAATGAAAAAGGTATCATTGGCAAGAGAATTGAATGCCCTTCAAAATGATGTGCCACTTGACCCCCCTTTCCATTTGAAATTCTGAGGGTAACATCCACCCCTCCTAGGGGGTTGAACCCCGAGGGTTGAAAATATTCATTCAGAGTGTCCCCCTTGCAAATAAAGTTGACCTGTCTGACCATTTTTTCATATTATGTACTGGAAGGGAGATATTGAGGGTGGGAAGTTTTCAAATTGACACACTGTATACTTCACACATTCAATCGCTCGAATCTGTTCGAAGACGGTTTGTGAATTATGTTATATACAAACTAGATAATGTCTACTCCAGACAGTGAATAGATAATAATAAGGTCTACTCCAGACAGTGAATAGATAATAATATATTGTTGCAGCGTTTTTATTTTCTTTTTCTTGACGACAGAAGAACTCATTTCTTTTACGTATTCATATATGAACTGGTGAACAATTTTGTCAACTCACCAAAACTACTGTTTCAACTAGAGTTTCATGTGCCAAGAAACAGTGGTAGAAATGAACAATGTTTTTAGCTAGCAATACCGAGAACCAATATATTATTTAAATCTCCTCATTTGCAATATGCTATTAATTCATTCAACTGTGTCACAACAAAGTAGACATTTATTCAACACCATTGAATATATTCAAAAAGAAATAAAAACTATTCTGTTTTCAAAGCAACTCTTACACATTTAATTTTTGTTTTCCCATGAAGGTATTATTGTTACGGTATAAGTATTTTTTTATGTTCAACACTTTTATCCCAAAACTGTGAATTAATTTTTGCAAATCATCAAACACATGAATGTATTATTACTATTATGATATGTATATATTTTCTATATTCAACACTTTCATCCCAAAATTGTATACTGTATACTGTAGTTGTAGTGAGGAGCTATTTTCTTCAACTCGCTCTGTTTGTTCGAGGTCTGTTCAAAAACTAACGAGAATGTTAAAATTTCGCAGGCTACGTTCGTTTGTTTTTTTCATGTTTGTACACTCGTCTCAAAGTTTCAGCTGTATAGCATATTCAGTTTTTTGGTGAAAAGCTTAAAAGATACAAGTGTTTTGAGTGTTCGACAATTTTCTGCTATAGAAAAAAATTTATCACAGAATTTGCATCAAATCCCGTGTTAAAAATGTAATCAAATGCTCAAAAAGAGTTGAATTTTTGACAGTGACATATGGTGATTGTACTCTGAGTCAGAAAACTGTTTCTTTCGACCTTCGTGACGTAATGCATCAGGAGTTCTTGCCACAAGGTCGTACGATCAATAAGGACTAATGCGCCTCTTGCGAGAATCAATACGAAGAAAATGTCTGGAAAAACAATCCATTGCTTTTGTTTCATGAAAATGCACATGATCTCTTGTCATTGCTTGCTCGTAGTTTTTCAGACAAAAACAAAACAACATCGTAGTCATGCCTCAGCCACCGTATTCACCAGATTGAGCTTCCGGTGACTTTTTCCTGCTTCCAAGATTGAAAATACCCATGGAAAGGCGTTCTGCGACGATCGAGAAGATAAAAACCGATACTCTGCTAGAGCTCAAGGACATACAAAAAGTGCATATCAAAACTGCTTCGAAGATTGGAAAAATGCTGGTACGAGTGTATTATCTCTGAAAGGTAAAACTTCAAGGGTACAAAATAGAAATTGATGAATTAAAAAAAATATTTTTTGAGGAAAATGTTTTATCTTATATGTGTTTATGTGTGAACGTATGTATGTATTTATGTATCAGTTCGATCCATGCTACTGAATTTTGAATCACTCCTTATTCCCAACCGAGTGAAGTTGAATTTTGCATACAATTTCAGTTTGATTGACAATGTATGATAAGCTGAAGGGCGTCATTCTAGATCCCACCTAGCGGACTAGTTTTTTCATGTGCCCCAAAAATAAATTAAAATTATTTGCTCATCAATACAGTTCATTATATGATTTTGACTATAAAGGGTTTTACAAAAACCGCTTCACGTGTTTCGCTATACAATAGCTTTCTCAAGCGTTTATTATAACTATTATCTTTCATGATGGAAATCATACAATAAACTATATTAATGAGTAATAATATGGATTGTCAAGTATCGGCCAGTTCCATTCAAAGCTTTGCGGCGGTCCGCCGCAAAGCTTTGCGGCGGACCGCCTATGATGGCGGAATAGTTTTTCAACCACTACCTTCATATGGATGTCAAATGAAAAGGTCTGCTGAAAAGATTACGAAACATAAAATGTTACTCTAAATCCAATATGGTGGATCGCCCGATAAATAGACACAGAATATGTCTAGCGATAACCAGAAAATGATTCATTATTAAAAATATTTCAAAAACAACTTTCATCAACATGCTCTAGAAAGAAAAATATCAGTTTTCCATTAACTCAAACCTATCACACAATTACATAATACAATGTATATGATACGAAAGCTTAATGTGAGATTTATCTGTGGAGGTGAACGAGAATACAATAAATCGATGTTGACATGAGTAATTCCAAAAATAATGTTTTTTACACAATAGGTATATATTGCGATAAGCTTTCTCAACATGAATTAGGTAGTGAAATAAATTGACAAGTTTCAAACAATCTGAAACTTACTTTTTTCAGACCATTTTATTGAACGTTTGCTATCCTTCAGTTGGAAATAACATTTTCGTACACAGCATCCTAGTAATTCCATGATTACTTCTATAGGTACATTCGTTCTCTCTTTCAGGTTCAGGCAACAATCGAAACGTCGTGAACTAACGTGACTGGAACCTCTCCACTTTTTATTTTTATTTTCTTTTTTCATTTCTTTATTTTAATTTATTCAATTGTTCTATTTTTACTTGTATTTTATTTCACTATTATTTCATTTCAGGTTTATTTTGGTTAATATAATTGTTATTTTCAGCTTATCATTTTCAATTCTTTTTTTTAGTTGTTTCAGGTATTTCAAATCATTTTATATAGTAGACAATGGAAGTTCGAACTAGTGAAATTCATCATGAAACATTGTCAATCACCTTCAAACAAATAGAAAGTTTCAATTCTCATTTCTTCATTATGATTGTAGTAACGGCTACAGCCGTTACTACAATCATAGTAACGGCTGTAGCCGTTACTATGTAACGGCTACAGCCATCAATTTATAGTTTGTAGTAACGGCTACAGCCATCAATTTATAGTTTGTAATTTGTTGAAGACCATGTAACTTATGGAACAACATATAAAAAATGTGGGTATGTTCTAAAGAAAAGAAGGAAGCAATCAATTTCAAAAATTGATTCTATACAAAGATGTGTAGATCGTGCAAGAAAGTAACTTTCAGACACAAACTAGAAGGAAAAGCCTTCTCGCAACATCTACTTTCATATAAACACGAAAGAAAAATAATTTCCAAACAAATATTCTACATCAATGCTGTCTCTTCTGGTGACATAAAGTATTAGTGTTATGAAGAATATGAGTGTTTCGTCTAAAACGGTGCTGGTGAGGTGGGCTGAAACTTCGAAATACATCATTGATCTGAAGAAATGAACTTTAAACTTTCAAGCCAGCTTCGAATATACCTACACAGTAGGTTCAATAGACTGACGCCTATCAGAAAACAACTAATACCCTGGCTAATACCACGAAGGGCGTTGGAATATATCCCACAATCGTCAGTGCAGGAATCTTTACAGAAAATTTCCTGCATATGCAATTGGCAATACAACTGAAAGAGTCGACCTTCAATTTTGGAACGGGCACATTTGCAGACCGATTTTGGGCTCATTAGCCATTCATAAGTGCAAAATAGTGGCCATCATCGACATAAAGACAATGATATCCCATAATTGAAAATCGGAATTCTTTCAGAGTATTTCATTCCTCTTTCTAAGTTGGAGCGAACAACAAAATGTCACTCCATCTAGTGGACGAGGTACTAACCAACTGCCTATCCAAAATTTGGCCGATTTTTCTGAATAAGGAAGAAAAATTTCTTATTAGTCAGTGGGCTATGCTTGTAGACTGGCAGTAAGCAAATCTGAAGAAATGAACTTTAAACGTTCAAGCTCGTCTCGAATATACCTACACACTAGGTTCAATGGATTGACGCCTATCAGAAAACAACTTCTCCCCTGGCTAATACCACGAAGGGCGTTAGATTTTATCCCACAGGCGTCAGTGCAGGAATCTCGACAGAAAATTTACATTGTATTGGCAATACAACTGAAAGAGTCGACCTTCAATTTTGGAACGGGCACACTTGCATACCGGTTTCGGGCTCATTAGCCACTTATTAATTATGGAATATCATTGACTTTAGGTCGATGATGGCCACTATCTTGCACTGATGAGTGGCTAATGAGCCCGTAACCGGTCTGCAAGTGTGCCCGTTCCGAAATGGAATATCAACTCTTTCAGTTGTATTGCCATTTGCATATGCAGGAAATTTTCTGTGAAGATTCCTGCACTGACGCCTGTGGGATATAATCCAACGCCCTTCGTGGTATTAGCCAGGGGATTAGTTGTTTTCTGATAGGCGTCAGTCCATTGAACCTACTGTGTAGGTATATTCGAGACTGGCTTGAACGTTTGAAGTTAATTTCTTTAGATTTGTTTACTGCCAGTCTTCAAGCATAGCCCACTGACTAATAAAAAAATACATCATTTATGATGATAGTGTGAACCAAATCAGAGAATCTCTACATCAATGTTGACTTATACAAAAACACTTCTATCTATACAGTTTGTATTCCAAAAATTCCCGTGAAAGATATATGATTCAATGGCAAAATGAAAGTTTGGAATACAAACTGGATAGAGAAAAGTGTTTTTTGTTTAATTCAGCAGTTGTTTCGATTGGGCTTTTTCTTCCAGTTTGTGCCTGAAAGTTACTTATCTGCATGATCTACACATCTTTGTATAAAGTTTTTTTAATTGATTGCTTCCCCTCTTTCTTCAGAAGATTCCAACATTTTTTTGTATCAAGAATCAAGATGGAGAAGTAAAAAGTTCAAACCTTTCTTTCCCAAAAGTAATTCTGTTCTGTAAATATACCCCTTTCAATTTGAACATATGAAGTTTACTTTATGAAGTTATAGCGGTGAGAAACACAATTTTTTATTATTTTTGGATAAAGTATTGATCCTCATGCTACAGCATTCATCGTCGGCATAAATCCATGGAGGTTCGCCTTTGCGAAGGCATTTAGTTTGTACGTGTTTCGATAAACATCTGCAGCGCAGCTCATCTTTATTTCAATTTCCTGAAGATCTTCACATCTTCCCACGCCTCCACGCGTTCGAAACCTTCCGAGCTGCACAAAGACACGTTTGGAAAATATAATCGAAAAGAAGTGTGTGCTAGTCAGTAAGTCGGTTACTCGATTCACTCGGTCTTGTTCCTTTTATCGAATATATCTTCCGGCTCCAGGTATTTAGCACATGCAGATTGAAATGCGATTCTAACTCACCTTTCGACGAGTGCCGGCTTTGCCAGGGCTGGATCGGGATCTTGAGTATCTGTCAAGAGGGATTTCTAGATCTACCTGTCGATCAAATAGTACCAGATTATTCAACACATTCCAAAAATGACAGATTACTGTTGTCAATAGGGTTTGCAAACAGTTGAGAAAAGTTGGACGTAAAATTAATACCCAGCGCATTCGCCAGTACTGAGAATAAACGTAACGCGTGATCTTCCATTTGAAATACTTATTTCAGTATTACGTTTTTGAATCTGAATAGACCTAAGTTGAACGTGTTACACTGATTTTTAATTTAGTCTCATTGCTTTGTGGTGCCCCGGTAAACATTGTATTTGCCAAATACCGGTCATACAATGGTTTTTGTGATACGTGGAGAGATCAAAATAGTTCTAAGGAATTATGTTTGATAAGATGATCATAGAATGAATTTATAAACAATGTACTTATAAGTATGTGATTGCCCGCTCAATGAGATTTGTTAAGGGATAGTTTTCACATAATTCAAATCTTTTATGAAATATTAAACATCATAAATATGTGTCATATTAGATATTTTCTTTATGCTGATAAAACGTATATTTCAAATCAATACAAATCAGTATTTCTTCTGTTGAATTGAAAACATCAGAAAGATAAAATTAAATATCCGTTTCATTACAAACAGAAATAAAACAAATATTCAGAATTGAAAGTTCTTAGTAATATAAAATAACTTCATTTCATTTCGATTAATATAAGATACATTTACCTACTGCTTTCCACACCAGAATCCACAGAATGTCCGTTTCCTTCACGTCTGACTCAACTTATCCCATACAACCAATCTATCCACCTCCATGGACTATTAAAATTCCTCACTGCAACACTGAATTATTGAGTGTTCCAAAAAGTGGAACAGCAAGTAAGGTCATCCAAGCGGAATTTAGGAATATCAATCTCAAGTACGCTAAGTTCAATCACATATACACAGATGCATCGAAAACAATAGACGGCGTAGGAGCTGCAACAGTCAATAAAGAACTTAGTCAATGCTACAAACTACCTTCCACATGTAGCGTATATTCAGGAGAAATATTTGCGATAGCACAGACTTTGGATCAAGCCAACCGTATGGTGGGCAATACAGTTATTTTCACCGATTCACTGAGCGCTGTCAAGGGGATACGTCAACTTTACCCAAAGCATCCGCTTCTCCTTCAAACCAAAGTTGATCTCAAGAACTATATCATGACGATCGTTCGGTGGAATTATTATGGATTCCTTCTCACATTGGTATTCTCGCTAACAAAAAAGCAGATGTTGTGGCACGTAAATCATTTGAGAACCCTGAAGTGAAAAACATATATAAAGTTCATCATGAAAATTTATACAGTCTTATTAGAACGAAAATATCGCAGGATTTGACAGAAAGGTGGCAAAAGCAAACCACAAATGAATCATTCAAAGTGAATCCGGAATTGATCAAACAGAACTACTCATACTTAACCAGAGAGATCAAAACACAATTACTCGTTTGAGGATCGGTCACACCAGAATAACACATGAACATTTATTCAGGAAACAAACTCCCAAATTATGTGAATTTTGCAATACACCGTTGACAGTGGAACACATCATATATCTCTTGCCCCTACTGCAATGAAGAACGAAAACTAATGAACATCAGTGAGATCATAAAACTTACTTTGAATAAAAATGTGGAAAAAACTATACAATTTAAAAAGAAAATTAATGTATACAAACAAATATGAAGTTCTTATATATGTGTGTATGTATCTATATGTATATGTGTGTATATATCTATTATAACTTGCAATGTACCCCGCTAATAACCCTCTGTGGTTGATGCGGTTCTTGCTCA
Organism: Leptinotarsa decemlineata; assembly: GCF_025532065.1. Taxonomy (NCBI): domain Eukaryota; kingdom Metazoa; phylum Arthropoda; class Insecta; order Coleoptera; family Chrysomelidae; genus Leptinotarsa; species Leptinotarsa decemlineata. The sequence continues at coordinate 3,256,386 of NW_027412549.1, read as the reverse complement.
TATAAAAAAATATATATATATATATATATATATATATATATATATATATATATATATATATATATATATAGTTTATTAGTACGAAGTGATGGATCAATCTCATTATAAAGCTTGAAGACATTGTAGGTGAAGCTTCTTCGGAACAGAGAAGTTTTGTAATGTGGAAGCGAGATATGACCCATACGAGGTAAATTTAGGTTATGAATATCTGCCCTATATTTTATTTTATCGTAAAGATATGGGGGACACTGTTTATTGAGTATTGAATGGGTTGATACATGAAAATTAAGTTTTTCACTATCTTGTATTCTTAACTATTTCACTGATCTTATCTTATGAAATATTGGATCATATTTGATAGTACCATAGATCAATCGGAGTCATGATTTCTGAATTTTTTCTATACGATTGATATCATTATGATCTAAACATGGTTCATACAGATCATCACAAAAGTTGAAGTGACCCAGGACAAGTCTATCACTTGACGTTTTTTTGAGTGATTGTGAAGGAACATGTCTGTGAGGGTAAAGCATTTTCAATGAACAAAATAAGCCTTTCAAAGACAAGCGTCAATATGTTCTCTATCTAAATGTAAACCTCAATTCTTTGCATCACTTGTAAACAGTAACTATTCATTTCAAATTTTGTTTCTCATAATGGTTTCAATGTGATGTTTGTTTTCTTTAAATATAATTACTTTACACCTGAGTGCGTTGATTCTCAACTTTTATGAGCATGTGATACCTCTACTAATTGATTTATATCTTTAGATATAACTTTTTGAACCTCCAACCAATCTTCTGGAGCAAAGGAGTGATATAGCTAGCTGTGTATCATCAGCATAAAAGTGGACGTCACGAGTTGTAATGCTTGAAATGAAATTACTTGTATAAATACTAAATAGTACGGGGCCAAGCATATATTCTTGTGGAACCCCACAAGTGACCATTTCTCTCGCTGACTGACTCAGACCTGTCTCGTATTCTGTAAATGATAACACATAAGACTAATAACACTGAAAACCCTATAAAATGTAAAATAGAGAGTGATATTTCGTAATTCATCCTATCAAATTGTTTTTCCTGCAGTTGTCTCTCTTGTAATATCATCAACGATGTTAAGTTACGCTGTAGCAGAACTGTGTCCCGGCCTGAACCCTGATTGTTCAGACAGCAGAAAGTGAAGGCCCCATCTACGAAGACCCCATCATGGAATCGACAGAAGACTCAATCCACGAATATTGAAGATAAACGAAGGTCTCCAGGGCGGTCCGATTCGAAGTTTCGACTTCGACCGCTGAACGAGGTTTGTCTTCCTTCTTTTGGAGCTTTCATTGCAGGGCAACAGAGTAAAAAAAAAGAATTAGGGATACAACATCCAACAATGCTGTTTTGACCTGCCATAGCTATCATCAGTGATTCTTTACTGAATTACAAATTCATTGCTGTCATCCATGGAATCAATCCGCGAATATCTAAGATGAGCGAGACAGGATAAATCTGATTAAGTGAAAGGAAGATCAAACTAATTTCTCTCTTGAAAATGATCATTTGGTGATCGAAACACGTGTTGATGTGTTGAAATAACGTTTTGCTGTTGGGAAAAAATTCCAGTAATATTGATAACTACACCAAAAGTTCCAAACAGTACATCATAAGTATATTAACTCTTTTTTCTAGCAAATAGAGCAAATATCACCAAGTATTTGAAATACTGAAAAACTCCCTGGTTTCTGACAAGAACACGAATTATTATTTTTTTTTATTGAATTCCTCTGATTATCTTCAAATTCCATCAATCGAAATAAAACTTTTACTCCAGAGACGATTCTCTACAGACTCTTTAAAACAATCAAATGTTGAACCGCCGTCAAATCAACCAAAAAAAGGGATGAAAGGTATGAACCTAATAAAAAAACCGTCCCCATTTAATCAAAATTACTCGTTGTGATACAATCTCGATTTTATGAGCCCTAATACGGTCCTGACTGTACGTGACTGGGTCTCAGAAAGAGGGCTCCGACCTGATATTACCCGAGATAGGACTGCCTCACTCTCTGGGTTACTCGGTTAAACCGAACTTCGACAATGGCGTTACGTAAGAGAAAATTAATTTTTTAGAAGCCCCGCACTCCTTCATTTTGCATAATCAGATGAGTTGACTCGATTCGTGATCGTTGTAGGTTGTTTCGAGAGAATTGGATTGGGTTTCTTTTGGCACCCGTGTCTCTTATCTTCTCCCAACCGGGACACATTCTTCTACGGAGTGTATTTTGTATAATATCGACTTTATGCAAACAAGGTGTTGAATTGAATCCATATTCAATATGTTCAATATTTCAGAGAAGAACTGAACCTAGTAACAATTCTGTATTTTTTCAACCAATTTCTTCCCAAATGAAAGCCCCGTACAAATGTTTTCCATGTTTGATGAAAAAACATTCAATTTATGTTTTGAAAATGTTGAAAAAAATCATTATTAGGTCATCCAGAATACTTCTTTTTTTTATATTACCCGTAATTTTGCAGTGTGATCAACTGATAGACATTATTTGAAATATAAACTCTGCTGCATCTTCGACCCATGATCTTATCATGCAGCTTATAATACAAATATCATTATGCCTGTCCATGAACAACTCCAAAATTATTTTCATTAGTAACATAAGTTTGACAAACTATTTTTCTGCCACGGGTGGGTAAGAGAGATAAGATCCATGGATAATATGGGCAGTAGATTGACTAGGTTGTTACGGTTTTCTTTTATTTTCTAAGAGGCTATGTGGTGGATATCTTCCATCCACCCAATTCTTGAGCAGCAGAAGCAGAATCTGCATCAGAAGGCGAATCTGCATCGGAAGGCAAACAAACCCTACTTAAGCAGCTAAACAACTTTATGCTAAACCAGAGGTGAAATCGCCCTGCCTATCTGAATATTATGTGTCATAAATAACGACATACATATGCCTTCTTTATATGGAGAGGTTCCTACAGGCATCAAGATGGAAATCTAGCACTTTCATCATTCAACAACATCAATACCAATCAATGAACTGACCAATGATAGTCTACAGGTACCAATCCAAAGCTACACAACACTTCGATCTGGACATCTACAGGCTGACTGACTGAGATGATCAGATAGCCTATTGCAATTAAGACCTCTTCCGTCGACCAAATCCTCATCAGAATGCGGAAGATGTACCATGATCTGTCAAAGTTGGAGGGGCTTATTCTCCACAAGGTAATGCAGTTCCAGTAAGCGAAGCTAGTACTCTTCTCGCAGCAAAGCGGATCAGTTCTGTATTTGACAGAGTCTTGCCAACTGACCTGAGAGATCATTTGCCTAATAAAGTTATCGTTTTGTTACTACTTGGATTCATTTGGTCACGTGTTGTAATTGACCAAATGAACCCAATCACTAGAGACCTATCACATTGTTATACATTTGCTAAGGAATTCATTATACAATTTTCAGTTGTCCGCCTTTTTGTATCGACAGAAGTGAATCGTTTCAAAAATCAATCTCCTTCGTAAGCTATGGTGCTAATTTGATAGTTATAAATGGTAGATGTTGGCCCCACCCGGCATCGCCCGGTGATATACCATTGCAACAGCCTAGGCAGCGTGAAGTTGCTTTCGGGCTACTTTTACTTGCTATATCAGATGTTTCCGGTGTCAAGGGTGGGAATATGAAACATTTGCATGCTGGTGCCCTATGGATGGGAGCTAATTCAAGAACATAATCTTGGAGAAGTTATTCAAAGACCACTAATTCTGCAAGTCGGCAGTGTCTTTCTAACATCAGTTCACAGGGGAATATCATGGTAACTGTAGTTGCTGAGAGGCCCACTAGCAAATTTAAAATGGGTTTCTGCAACATCAAAGGACTCATCTCGGATATAAACTCAGTACACCAACATCTGCAAATAAATAGTCATCATATTATTGCCCCACAGTCAGTGCTTCAATAAACACCGCCAACTAAGTTTGTTAATGTTCGATAGAACAGCAAACTTGGAACAATTAAAGTAGAGAATTCACAATCAGTGGATTAGGGATTGACTGCTTGCCAATCCTAAGGGGTCTAGATCCTTCTAATAGGTAGCTTAAGCTGTTAATCAAAATCTTACAAAATCCACAATTTCACCACTGATACAAGCGGATGGTTCAGTTGCAACAACAATCATAGGAAAAGCGAATCTACTAGCTGAACAATTCGCGTCCCACTTCACAGTCGATTTTCTGGGAGGAACACCACCCACTATTCCCACATTAAAATCCACAATGCCGAAAATTACTTTTTGACGTCTAGTCAGACGAATTCTGTAACAGCTCAATATCAACAAGCCGTATGGTCCTGATGAAGTGCCCGTCGTCGTATTTGAAAGTTGAATGATTTTACCATCAGCGCTGTTGTTCCCAGGGATCTATTTTATCTCCAACACTTTTTTATTGTATATTAACGATTTATTGAAAAATACCAAGAATTCAATATGCTACGGATGCACATCTTCATTGGCAACAGGAGGATGCATGTCTTATTGACGATCTAGAGGTTATTTGAATTGGGGAGAACGTAATCAGGTTCAATTCAAAGCCACGAAAACCCAGGCATTTATTTTCTCCATAAAGATTAATGTCTCCGCACCTGATATAATAATGTCGGGACAGACAATTTCTTTTTCTGCTTCGATAGGTTTGTTGAGGGGTTACAATGGACACAAATATGTCTTGGCACAATCATGTCGCTGGAATTGTAAAAGCTGTTTCTCAAAAGCTTGGATCATTGTTCCGAACCAGAAAACTGTACACACCTCAGCAATATTTGATGCTTTATAAAGCTCAGATCAGGCCTTTTTTTTTGGAATATTGTTTTCATGTATGGAGCTCCGCTCCTAAGCATACTTACCCTGAAGTTACTGGATTCGATCCAGAAAAGAGATAGTCTGGAAATCATAATGAAGGTTGAAGATTTGTCTCTCTTTCATTGATACTTCCACAGGAGGTGGTACATATCAGAAATACGCGATGAACTGTGCCTGATCATTGTTTTGAAGCTCAACTCAGTACACCTCGAACTTCACTGTTTAGGAACTCTTCCATTTGATTAGTGGAATTGAATCATCTGAAAACATCTTCAGTTGCAAGTTTCACAAATAAGTAGTATTACTTATTTTCTATACTTCAACTTTTTCCAAAAATATTCTATTCTCACACCCTTTTGGCACCGCGCTTACTCTTCTCAGCCTCTTTAGATAACTGATTATACAATCTAAATGAATTTCAAAAACATAACCGATATCAGTCATCCATAAAAGTTCATTAATTTACTTTTGTGAAGTACCCACGCTGATAATGACTAACTGCATTCAAACTATGGAGTTTACCCTTTCTCCTTCTTGTCCAATAGGTATGCCTTTTGCTGATGCTTATACGTGATTAAGATTAGACTAAGTTATAAGCAATATTCTGCTCGCTGCTCGTGAAACAGCTTCGTAGGTCGACCCTCCATGTATACGAACTACATTATGAAAAGCTCTAAAGAATGTAATATCCCTTTTGAACTGGATTTCTCATAGTAATTTATAGGAGAGGTGCATATTATGACTCTTGACGATATTTGTGCACTATCTCGAGTATTACCAAAACATTTTTATTGAGAATGGAGAACACAAGGCAAGTGTACAACGGAGCTATTCTGAACATTTTCCATAGATCAGGAGCTTATTGTCAAAACAGAGTTTCATGCAATTAGTTGAAATGAACGTTCTTCTGCTACACCTGTTCATTGAATCGCCAAACTCAGGTGTTTTCAAAAATCCATGCATCTGTCCTGGAACTGCCTGACTGATCTGCAATCTCTATCTTGTATCACTTCATCTTCGGTACTGTTAGACGATCCTTGTGAGATTGTATCTGCTTGTCAGCAACCTGCTAGAAAAGGAGAGTGATTATATTCGTATGAAAGTGTTATTCACACGTATACCTATATTCGTTTTCTGGAACATTAGATAATCATGTATATACAGAGAGTACAAGTGTGGAGACGTAAAAGACCCTCTTGGCATACTTGCTTTCATTAAGAAACTGCAGATTTAACTCAGTCTACCCTTAGACGAAGAGTCATTTTTACTAGATACGAATGTATGATCGTATTATAGTACAACAGCATGCTAACTACCACATTTCAGGATTGAATCATTGATATACGCTTACCGAAGGCTGTTTGCATATCCAAGATCATTTTACCTCGTGGATCAGTAATCATCTAGACCAACTTTGAGATTGTACTACAGTACGAAAATTATGCCTGAAGAAACAGACTTTCGGACTTACACTTGTCAATTCTATTCAAATGCATCTGTGGTTGGGATTTTTAGCGAACCAAATTCTAATATTGGTCTTACAAGTGTGATATAAAGATATTTTATCGTGAATACGTTCACAAACGAATAGCTAGATCTCATGATAAATCCCAATATTTTGTTAGCCCTTTTACAAATTTCATCAAAATGTTTCGAGAATGACAAAGTGTGATCATAAATAATCCCAAGATCTTTCACTTCATTTTTTCTGTCAAGGAAAGTAGTTCACATTTTGTAATTAAATGGTGTTTTTTCGCAAAGAAAAGTAATTATTAGAAGATATAAAGCTTCAAATCCTTTTTGTGAAATTTAATACTAAAATACTGAAAATAAAGGAAATTTAGTAGGTTTTCACGGATGGTAGAATATGATGTGTTGTTTTTCCGGGTGTTCATCCGTTGTGTACTATTCGATAGTCGACGTTTCCGTCAACAACCCTCAGGTAGAAAACAGGTAACAAATCCATACAACTTACGCAAGCGAAACCATATAAAAACACTACTAAATTAATTTTCATTTTTTGTGGATGGCAGGATAAATAGTTTATATATCTGCCTGAATTAGTGGGTTTAGTGAAATAATCTGAAATAACATAGTTATCATCTTTCCTGATTGAAAGAGTATCTAAAAAAGGTACTGTTTTCATTTTTTATTTTTCTATGGTAAATTGAATAGATGGATTGTAATTGTTAAAAATGGTTTTTATATCATCAATTTTGTCAAACGGTACAGCACATATTATATCATCCACAAACTTTTTCAAAAAAGGAACCTGAAATGATAATTTTGGAATACATTCATATAATAAATCATCCATCACATACTGGGCTGAAATAGGTGATAAAGTTGATCCCATTATTGATCCCAGCATTGAAAGACATTGGAATATTATTACTAATCATACCAAATTAACAAAATCAGCCTTCTTAGAATTAATAGATTTCATTTTTGATACTAAGGTTTTCGTTTATGACAACGAATATTATAAACAAATACTTGGTACTCCAATGGGATCAACTTTATCACCTATTTCAACCCAGTATATGATGGATGATTTATTATATGAATGTATTCCAAAATTATCATTTCATGTTCCTTTTTCAAAAAAGTTTGTGGATGATATAATATGTGCTGTACCTTTTGACGAAATTGATGATATAAAAACCATTTTTTACAATTACAATCCATCTATTCAATTCACCATAGAAGAAGAAAAAAACAAAACAGTACCTTTTTTAGATACTCTTTTAATCAGGAAAGATGATAACTCTATTATTTTAGCTTATTTTACTAAACCCACTTATTCAGGCAGATATATAAACTATTTATCCTGCCATCCACAAAAAATAAAAATTAATTCAGTTCTAGGTTTGAAAAATCGAATAGAAAAAATTTCTCATCCTACATTGGTAGAAAAAAATTCAAAACTATCATTCAATATTTTATTAACCAATTCTTATCTTCCAATATTTTCAAATAAATTGTTATATAATACTTCATCTAATATCAGCAACATCAGAGAGAACAATAAAGCTGAAAATCCAAATTTCAAATACTTTTCCATTCCTTATGTCTTTGAATTGTCCAGCGAACTCATAAACGTATTTAAACAAGAACAGAATATAAAAATTTCACAAAAGAAAGTTAAACCCTTAACTAAACTACATTCAAAATTGAAAGATGAAGATCCGTTATTTGAAAAGTCACATGTAATTTACGAAATTCCCTGCAACAATTGTGATAAGATATATATAGGTCAAATAAAAAACAATTTAAAAACCCGCATAGCTCTTCATAAAAGTAATTGTAAAAATTTCAAACAAAATTCTTGTGCTCTCACACAACACGTTCTAGATAATGATCATTCAGTCAATTATACTAACACCAAAATTCTCCATTTCGAACCAGATTTAAATAAAAGGCAATTTCTGGAAATGGCTGAAATCAAAATTGAAGAAAACAATATCAACAAAAAGACAGACATCGACAACCTCAGCAAAATTTATTCATTTCTACTAACAAAAAATATAAATCTGAATACATCCTGTAATATTAACACAGTATAAATCACCATGATGAACGACAATAAAAAATTAGAAAAAGTGTTTCACATTATTCAATGTCAAAAAGTTGTCATTTTGATGTTGAAGACTTCTTTCGAAATTGAAATTTCCAAATTAAATATCCTCACATAGCACAGGTATGCTGTTTTATCCGTTATTATGTTTTATATATATATTTATTATGTCCTTTTCATATTACAGCCCTCGAGAAAGCTAATAAACATTAGCGAAAGCTCGGGCTAAAAAGAGTAATATTTATTTTAATCAGACCGAATCCCCGAAAAACTACTATATATATATATATATATATATATATATATATATATATATATATATATATATATATATATATATATATATATATATATATATACAGTGTCACCATTAAAGTGCGCACCATATGGGAAACTTTTTTTTCGAAAAGTTTCAATGAAGTATAACTTCGGCACTTGTTTGTGCTTCAAATTTAATTTAAAATTATGCGGCCAACTGCGACCCACTGACGTTCAGTGTTTGTTAAACTCAACTTTTTTTTTTATAAAAAAAATTAAAAGTGCATTTCTAGATCGAATTCAACAAAAAGTTACTTGAAAAAGTTGTGTCTACGGCAATTTTATATCCATATGCCAAATTTTATGCAACTAGGAATAAGTTAACGTTTTGCTTATTTTTGACAGATATCCCCTTTATTTTAAAAAACAAGTTCGGTTAATTGTCATCAGTTCATGTATACATAATAAACTCATCATGAAGTTTAATTTTTCGGACATTTTTAGAGAGAAATTAAAAATGTGCTATAAAAATTTTAACATGACTATGGGAAACTTTTTTCGAAAAGTTTCTATGAAGTTTAATTTTGGCACTTGTTTGTGCTTTAAATTTAACTCAAAATGATGCAGCCAACTGCGACCCACTGACGTTCAGTAAAGTGCGCACCACAGTAAGTGGTGCGCACTTTAATAGTGACACTGTATATATATATATATATATATATATATATATATATATATATATATATATATATATATATATATATATATATATATAAATAAATATATATATATATATATATATATATATATATATATATATAAATAAATATATATATATATATATATATATATATATATATATATATTAAAATAAATTATTTTGTGGCTCACGTCGTATATATTTCAGATGAAGCCTTCCAATGTTCATCAATGGTGCACGTTATGAAAATTTAACATTATTAGATATTATAAAACATTATAAAACTCATTCGATTATAAAAATTATCCATTATTACTCTTATTGAATCTGCAATGAAATTCAATACTTCACTTTTCTCTCTTTCCTCAAATAGACATGCCACATTATTCTGTTTGAACTCGAAGAGAGTATTGATCTCTTTCTATATTGCCAGTGCAAAAGCTTCATTAAGCTAATAACTCAAACAAAATCAAAGCGAAACCTTGCGCTTGCATTTTTCATTTCAATCCTGATATTCACGGCGAGTGGAAAAAAAAAACATAAAAATCGGAAATCAGCGGTTATACAGATACTTGGCGGAATTCATTTCGACTAAATAAATAAGCAATTTCTCGCCATTTGATGTTCCGGAATTAGGTCAGAGTTCAGATGAGAAGAGAGAACAACTGGAAAGGTTCTGCTCTGCGTGTTTTCGAGAGAACTGGCAAATCCCAAGGGTTAATCATTATATATTTATTACAATTCGCCGAAATATTCTAGCTGAATTTCAATGGGCTTCATTTATTTGATTAGGTCAGGAGAAAAGAGTGAGACGTTATGGTGGAAGAAATTTGGATTGGAATGCTGATATCTATAATGAATTTCACATCGAATTCACTATTCGATGATGATGGAATACTAAATAACTTATGTAGGTATTGATATCTTTCATTGATTCAATTGGCAAGATGAATAATAAAAGGAGCTATGTACAGTTCCATAATGAAAGGCACTAAAGTGTCAGAAAAATTAATGTATTCAATCGAAAACATCGTTGTCAAGGTTGTGCTGCATTCAAATTATTTACTATCGAAGAATTGAATAAATGAATTCATACGACGAATATATAATATTTATTCTTGAAAAATATCATACATAACAAACAAAATAATAAATTTACCATGACAAATGTTAAAATATGTCTAGTAGTAACCAAAACATTCTCCAACAAATAGGTTGAAAGGGGATTGAAAAAACATTGTTTTTCTGAAGGCGGTATAAATAGATATTTCTGTGAATTATACTGTCAACAGACACGTCGCACCCATCAATAAGACCGACTTGGCTTTTTAGCGGGGTTATTCGTGATATTCTTCAGTTTACTTCGAGAGCGCGTTGAATAAACAGCTATACAACATGGAAGCTAGTTGTTTGGGAAACGTCAAAAATTGTCACCATCAAATATAAAGGAAAAAACAATTGTTATTAATGTAAACAATTCTTCAAGAATAAAATATCGGCCCGAAATGAAAAGTAAGGAGGAAGTAGTGCAAAAATGCGCGAGTATGACCGGTGTCAATGAATCGACAATTTTTAACAATTCTCATGGACAATTGACAATTCTCAAGGAACTCAAGAAAAACAACACCTTTTTTGAGCCGAGAGTAATCACTGGTAGAAAAAGATTGGTTATTGATGAAGAAGTGAAGAATTCTATTAGGAGAACAGCACACTCTTTTTACATAAAAAACGTTTTGTCAGTTATTCGTGAAGACAGTTTTTTTTTCTGATATAAGAAGAACTCGATTGTGGAAGATATTACATGAGCTGAATTTTACTTTTGGAAAGCAAGATAGAAAGAGCATGTAGAATGGAGAAGGAACTATTTAAGAGAAATGAAGAAAGCCAGAGCACTAGGTAAATCTATTTTTTTATTTGGATGAAACATGGGTCAATGAGGGTCATACCGTCTCGAAGGTTTGGCAACATCAGAACATCAAAAGTGGAAGACAACCCTTTATGGAAGGTTGGTCTACTGGTTTGAAAATTCCATTTGAAAGAGGTCGTCGTCTTATCATCACTCACATAGTCAGTAGTGAAGGGTTCGTGAAAGATGGATTGATGGTGTTTGAATCGAAGAAAAATGGGGATTATCATCAAGAAATGGATCCACAGTATTCGAAAAATTGTTTGAAAACATACTTGTAAAACGTCCGCAGGTATCCGTAATAGTAATGGATAACGCAAGTTACCACAGTAGACGAGTCTAGAAGCTGCCGATGTCCTGGTGAAAGAAAGCAGATATTACTGAGTGGTTACAAATGAAAGCTATCCCTTTTGAATCGACCATGTTTGAAGCGGAGCTCCTCAACTTGGCAAAACGTCATAAGTCAAAATTCGTCAGGTATGTCACCGATAAGATGGCGAAGAAAAGGAATGTCGGTTCTTCGGTTGCCGCCTTATCACTGTGAATTGAATCCAATAGAGTTGGTTTGGGCTCAAGTTAAAGGGTTCATCGCAAGGAATAATAAAACCTTCAAGTTATGTGAAGTAAAGAAATACCTATACAGTGCTCTGGAAACAATCGACCAAAAAGCTTGGGAAAAATGTATCCATAAAACAATCAGAATCGAAGCAGAGATGTGGGATCTGGATGATCGCATAGTCTCATTATCATAGAAAATGATTCCAGTTGTCATCAATCCTAATGAAACTGATTCATTCAGTGAAGAATCACGCAACGAATCCCTATATACTTTTTCCAGAGTAAAATTATCGCAATATCTCATTTGAAGTAAATATTCCCATTAAATCAATACAATTATTTCTGAATCAACTATGAAATCCAATAAGGAAAATTAATCCTCATTTCCAAACCAGCAAGAATATATAAAGTGTATCTCTCAGTGCAGCCACACTTTTCTACTTCCTGAAAATGTCAAAGTCGAAGCCGAAACGTCGAACAACGCAAAATTTTGAACGCGGTTCAACTCAAAATCATATGTTCAAATCTCTAACCGCGAAAATCTATTATATTTGTATACTTATCTGGTAATGTTTCGAATACTTTATCCATCTTCATCATCATACCGACAGTGTCAATGATAATAATAATATCAAATTTATTTACATCAAAAGACGAATCATAACTACAAATTATAATGTTTTGATTTGAATACGTGAAATGAAGAAAATGGATAGAGTCCTTAAAACGTCACCAGATGATACATATTTCTTTTGATATGCAAAATATTTTAAATTCAAGTTAAGGACAAATTTGATATTTTCATTCCAAAAAGTTAATTTATCAAATGCAGTAACTTTTTGCCCGTTCTTCATTTGTACTCATTTGTAAATTTAATATTCTGATTATTTTATAGATCTGTAGAAGGTAACAATTCCAAATAATGAAAAACTATATCAAATATAAATTGTCCTCAAAATAAAACATTTAAACAGAATTAGTTTTCACCATATTTTAATTATCTTACCATCATACATTTTATATCAATGGAAAATTTATATCAATACCCCCAGTCCGACGCCTATTAATATTATCTCAAACGTAATATCAGAAAAAACATCGAACGGTTCTTTTGGCGGTATTTTTGCATTCTTTGTCGGTGTTTTCGCGTTCTTTGTCGCATATCCCTATTTTAATGGTCCGTTAGCGGCGTCCTCAAGAGATGTAGAGGGTAGACATATCTCAATGATTTTGTGAGTGAATTGCAGTGCTATTTGCCTGAGATGACTATGTTGCTTTCTTTGATGCAGCGACATGTTTGTATTCTTGAAATTCTTTTACTTTCAGACAATACTGATCGAACTAAAGAATAATTTCCGTTCATTATCAATATTAGGAATATTTGAAAATCGAAGTATTATATGAAATTGAAGTATTATATTATACAAATAATGAGAATACATGAAATATAGTTCTCATGCATGACATTATTCAAGAATGATATTAAAGAACGAAGTATATATATAGTACTGACTAACTTTTTTTCACTCTCAACTATTAACTCAATCAACGTTTGCTTGACCTGAACAGAACAACTAATGAATCGACTCAAAGTTGGACTTTCGTTTCAGATGAGATATTTTTGTTCTTTTGGAAGCATCTGATGAAATAATCTCTGAAGTGAATATGGCAACGCAATTAGAAGCAATAAATCACAATTAAAAAATAAATTTTCCAAATAGACGTCTTTGATAGAGGTGCCCGATCGGGAATACGGAATAATTATAAAAGTGTCAGTTACAAAATTAGAATTTATTACCCATCAGGGAAATTAGTGAGTCCTCATTATTCAATTATTTCAGGTTGTACGCATCCGCACGATGTTTCTCCTGTTGTTTGTTGGCTCAGATTCTAATTTATCAACAAACTTCAATACCTGGTAATCAAGTTAGAGACTAATATTCGAAGCTATTCACTCTTCACAGTGTACCGTTGGAATGTACTCGTAATAAATAGAAAACTTTTTTATTTCATCTTCCATTTCAGGAAATTAACAATATCTGTAATTAAATAAAATGATAGAATTAAATTAAATGATAGAAAAACAAGTTCCACTTCATATATTGATAATAATAATAACAAGCTAATAAGCCTGATGTAGTCCTTCTCGACCACCAGACCAAAACGATATTTGTCGTGGAGTTTTCAGCTCCTGGCGAGACGAATATCGTCAGAAAAGAGGAGGAAAAACGGATAAAATATCGAGATTTTCTCTTCGAACTCCGCAGACTCTATCCAGATCACTCTGTCAAGATGGTCGTTCTGATTGTTGGAGTCCTTGGTGGAATGATGTCTTCTCTACTCTCGAATCTAAAAATCATACTGGCTTGCCGCACTAAGGCAGAAATGTTAGCCGCACAGATGCAGAAGGCTGTCATTCTTGGCTCACTGCGTTTGCTCAGGGCACATGATTCTCGGACCCAATGATCACTTACTCCACGGTGTGGGGAGTGGTCATTGGTTGATTATGCTGGCGCGCCCTCCCGAATGTGTCGGGGCTTCGGGGGATAGGGCCTGACCAGCGCACACTACGGTGAAAAAAAAAATATTCCGCTCCTCTCCGACAACAGGGAGGCTGTGGACTTTTGAGTTTGGAGTATCTACATGACAGATTGGTACTGCATGGAGCCTGTGAAGTCGTCAGGAGTTCGGATACCCTTCTATGCATAGTCCGCGACCATGAGAGAGCAGCAATTGGATCATATCTCTTAAGAGCAGCTGTCCCAGCAGCTGGTGAACTTAGTGGCGAGATTAGTTTTCGACACTGAACGAGGTGTTCACAGCTCTGTCACCGAGTTGGAACCCATTCAGCAAAAGACCCATATAAAAGCCGCAGAGTCTTCTTCAACAAGATTGAAGACCTTGACTTATCAACGCGCCTGACCTTCGCTTTCCTCAGGTCGAGTGGGCTGAAGTCAGGAACTGAAGCTGGTGACTTTAACACCTTAGTCTACCACAGTCGCGTGATGGGTATATAGGTTCCTGACACAACGTGTAGGGCCTGCCGAGAGGCGTCTGAGACCCTAATGCACTTGCATGTCCAGCATATGCGGTCTTAGCCTAAATCCATAGATTAACGCAGCCCTGAGATTACTTCATTCCACCTACGCACTTTTACGGTATTGACGAGACAACGGGTTTGCCCTATGCTCCAGGAGATATTGAATCCGTTGTGAGGAACGAGAAGTCCAACATTTTTAGAAACTATTTATTTTCCACCCTCAGACTCATACAAGCTGATAAGCCTGATGTAGTCCTTCTCAACCACCAGAGCAAGACGATATTCTGGTGTGAAGAGGAGGAAAAACAGATAAAATATCGAGATTTTCTCTTCTAACTCCACGAACTCTATCCAGACCATTATGTAAAGATGGTTGTTCTGATTATTGGAGTCATTGATGAGAAGATGCTTTCTCTACTCTCGAATCTCAATATAATGCCGGCTTGCCGCACCAAGGACAAATGCAGAAGGCTGTTATTTTAGGCTCACTGTGCTCACTTGAAGCACATGATTCTCAGACCCAATGTCCACTTACTCCACGGTATGGACAGTGGTCGTTGGTTGATAATGCTGGCACGCCTCCTGAATGTATCGTGATTTCGGGTGATATGGCCTGACCAGCGCAAATTTAGATCATAAGAAATAATAATAATAATAATAAAATTTATATTGATGTTTATTAGCCAAATATAAGTAAACGGTATATATAATTCACAAATTCAAAAAAGTAGTCACTAAACAACGGCATCACAGAAGGATCATCGTTGTAGGCAGTTCCTTGTAGGCAGTACGTGATGTAGCCATTTCAATAAACGGTAAAAAAATTAGTACATATGAGGTAAGTCAAAATTCATGTAATATAAAATTCATTTCAAAAAATCATTGAAATACACGTAAGACTAAATTGTGAAATAATGCTTATGATTGGGATGATATTTACAGTAGTTCAGCGACAATAATTATTGACGGTTGACGGTTGAACGTTGACGGTTTGTATATGATGAAATAACTAAGTTTCGGAAAACAGTGTAAACTAGTATGAGAAGTGATAAAAGAGTATAGAATAATTAGAACAATAGGTTGAGTAAAGTTATTGTGTTACGTGGAAGGTTCTGAATATAGCCGCTATAATCTTTGTACATTAGCGATCTGTTTTATCCGTTTTTCCTCTCAAACAGTTGTGTTTGAAAAAATTGTATTTGCCGTATTTCTATATTTCCAAAACTTATATCATAGATATAAATAATGAGTAAACAATCTGCTTTTTCCTGTATTTGAAATTAAAAGTTTCTGTTATGAAAATTGCTCATTTGAATCTCAGGTCAATATTTATAGGTTTTAATGACCTCGTTGCACTTATACATGAGAACAAATTTGACATTGTAATGGTCTCTGAAATGTGGCTGACCGATCAATTTGACTCTCACTTGATTCAAATCTATGGTTACAAGTTGCTCCGTGAGGATAGAAAAGGGAGAGAAAATAACTTTTGATTTCGTGGTTGAAGGATCTCTTGAATTTATTTTCATTGAAGTGAAACTTGGATGTAGGAGTCTGGCCCTCCAAATACAAATTTTTTGAGCATACCTAATCTCCTACTCAACTGCTTTGAATGTTACAATTTAAAACAAATTCTAATGAGCCTACTAGAATCACCAACGTTTCTAGCATGCTCATTGACCGAATTTTTGTTAGTAATAATAATCATGTCATAAGATCATTCCAAGGTATTTTAGATCGCAGGCTAATTACGTTGAATATTTAACAAATACATTCAAAATAGAGCCCAAGTTTGTAACATACCGCTGTTTCGACAATTTCACTTTGCATACTTTTTCATCAGATTTATACCAGTTGTCGTGGTTCGAAATTATAAGTGAAAATGATATTGAAAATGAGTTATACAATTTCAATTCATTTTTAATCTCTACTTTTGACAGACATGCCCCTCTTGAAAATGTTAGAATCACCAAACCTCCCGCTCCTTGGCTCACTCAAAATCTCAGATTTCTAATTGTTTTGACTCACGATTGTTTTATCGTGAGTATGAATGCTCAATGCACACAAGAATTATCATAATTCTTGTGAAAAGATAGGATGAGCAAAATGAGTAGCTCGATGTACTGTAGACAAGACAAGATTTAATTCTAACTGTACTGTTACGAGGTTTGAAACGTAATGAATGAATTTTACACAAATGCAATGTTTCACATCGATAGTTAGAGAAGGGGTCAGATTGGTCTTTGGAGGGATAAACAAAGGTTTGGATTAACATAAGTAGGAGAGATCACAATAGCGGGTAATTCTCAAGATAAGGGATACAAGGAATAATTACGGAATTAAAAATGTACGGGTTGCTTGAGAAGAAATATTTGGGAATATTGAATTTTATGAGCATAAGTGGATTAGAAAGACCCGTAAATTTGAGACCAACTGGAAAACCCCGATTAAGAATAATGAAAAATTAAATAACATAAACAAGATTAGTTAACAATACATAAAATAAAAATAATTCCATAAAACAGTCTGTTTTGTTGTACAAATCATACTAAAAAATTAGGATTCTCTTGAAAAACATAATAATTTCGATAGTGAGATTTTGAGACCGAACACTAATGAAAGAACGTGATAAAGCCTTTCAAAAATTAAAAAAAAACAAAACCTGTTAATGATCGTATGAGGTACAAAGAATTGAGAAATTATACCTTGTCAATAGATAGAACTGAAAAAAGAACATATCTCAAGTCTGTCTATTCTGAAAAAATACCACGCAAAACCTGGAAAATTCTCTCTAACCTCAATGTTCGTTCAAAAAAACAATATTCACTACTCAATCACCTCTCGAATCCCGATGAAATGAACAACTATTTTGCCCAATTTGTACAAAATGTTTCTAATAATTGTAATGAAAATATTTAATTATTTTAATCAGGCAAGATAACTTCTCATTTCGATTCGCTACTGAAGAAGCTATTCATGAAATTCATGTTGAAATTTTGTAGCCCGTTTATAGATAAATATATCACACATATCATGAATTGTTGTTTTGAACGTTCATATTTTTCGGACCTGTGGAAAATTGCCGTTGGGAAACTCATTCATAAGAATAATGATCCAGCTAGTTATTCTGATTTCAGAATTATCAGTATACTCCCAACCATGAGTAAAACTTTTGAAAGAGGTATTTATTAATAAATCAATTAATATTTCAATATCAATAATCTGTTATCACCATGGCAATGTGGTTTTAGGCAGGGTTTCAGTACGGCTAAAGCTCTTGCTACTGTTACACAAGACATTGTTGAGGGATTTGATAAGGGAATGATTAGCATTCTGGTTCTACTAGATTTTTCGATAGCATTCGATACCATCAATCATGAAACTCAAATATTATGGTTTTGATGGTGCTGCTTTATTTCTCATCTGGTCTTATTTACTTGGTCGACCTCAAAAAGTTGTTGATAGTCATCACTCCTTATCTCTTGATTTTCCATCAGTAGTACCACAGGGTTCCTTTTTGGGACCTTTACGACATTAATACTACTGACATTATCTCGTCCATAAAGAAATGTAAAATACAGTTGTATGCTGATGACATACAATTATACAGGCACTTTAAATCAATGAGTATGCTGAGTCATAAAATCCCTTCAACACTGATCTTGATTTGATCAATGAAATATCAAGTGAACATGATTTGGAAGTTAATCCTAATAAAACAATGATGCATTTTGGATCACAGAAGAACCGTAGATTTGTAGAAAACAATTTCCATTTAGAACTAGGTCATACTCTCTTGACTCCTGTCAATACAGCTAAAAACTTATAGGTGATACTGATCTTAGATTTACTAGTCATGTTGAAAAATTAATGAAAAAAGCTTATAGTTATCCCTCTTCATGAAGGAGGAGATTTAGATAATCCCTCTAATCTTCGCCCTATTTCTCTAATACCAACTATATCGAAAGCCATCGAAAAACTAGTTAAGATTCGAATGAATGATTTCTTGTTTTTACATCATATCATAAGTAAAGATCAATTAGGGTTCCAGGCCGGAAAAAGCACTCATGATGCAATTTTTTCTTTTCTGTACGATCTTTATTCAGAAATAAATGCTGGTGATGCAGCCGCAGCAGTTTTCTTCGATCTCTCTAAAGCATTCGATTGCGTTAATCACAATATACTGCTTAGAAAACTCAATCGTTATGGGTTCAAGGGCACAACTTATCGATGGTTTGAATCATATCTCACAGGACGAGATTAAATGGTCCGAACAACAGAAATCTCAGAAAGAAGGGCAATCGATAGTGGTGTACCACAGGGATCCGTGCTGGGACCTGTTCTCTTTCTATTATATGTAAATGATTGAACGAAGATCAACATATCGGGCAGCTTGACACTTTTCGCGGATGACACCACCATCTTGTGGAAAGAGAAAAATGAAATCGAACTACATAAAATAATAACTTCTGACTTGGAAAAAATTGAAATGTGGTGTGACGCTAATTTGCTTTCTCTGAATGTTACTAAAACAAATATAATATCATTCAAATGCGTGCTTGACGAACTTCATATGAACGGTGGTGTCCTGCAAAATAAATCTAACACATAATTTTTGGGTGTATTGATTGATCATAGGCTTAAGTTTGATGATCACGTCCGACAGCTCATAAGTAAAATTTCCTCTGAGTGTCCTCCAACCCTCTTGTCTTCTATATTGATTATACAGAAAAGAGCTGTAAGATACCTCTGTAAGGTAAAACCAAGGGACTCTTGCAGAGAACTCTTTATTAATAATCAAATATTAACTGTCATTGCACTTCTCATCTTGGAGACAGTATGCTTGGTGAATAAACACAAATCAAGATATAATATAGCGACCTTACCCTATTCAATTCGAAATACGGAGTTTAGCCTTAGGCTTCCAATTTCCACCTCTAACTCAGTCAAGGATTCAATATTTTATAATGGTGCTAAAATTTGCAATCATCTGCCAGTCAATGTAAGGTCCTCTAATTTGACAGGCAAGCGTTTTAGAAAGGCTGTAAAGAAATTTTTAGTAGATGAGCCCTATTACAGCCTACAATAATACTTTGTAGATACCTTTTAGCATGTTTATTGTATATGTTATGGTTTGACCATGTATTGTGTGTGGATTTTAGTCGAAAAGTTATATTATAACTTGATTATTTTTCAAGTTTATTCGATAATTTTTTTTTATCATCTTTTTAACTTGATTTTTATTTATATTGATCAGTTATATTTAATTGTCCTCATTGCTTGAACTATTATCTACTATGACTTGCGATTTTACTTATATTAATAATTGAGTTATATGAATTGTCCTATTGCTCAAGCTTTGTCAAAAAGTTGCTCTTAAGACAATAAAGCATATTTATTATTATTATTGAAATTGGTATACTGTAATCGTTTTATTTTGAGCCAATCTCTATGAAGAATGATCTGTGATAGTTTGGTGCTAAGCCATTTCAACTACTGCGACTTCATATATGGTCCATACGTATATGATTCAGATAAAAAAGAACACAAAAAGTACAAAATTCTTGTTGCCGACTAATTTATGGACTTCGTGAGTATGATTCAATTTCTGAAGCCTTTAAAAACTCCCGCTGGCTCAGTATAAAAAACCGAATCATTCATCCTTTGGGTTGTTTTGTTAATAAATTGATTACCCCTCCTCATTCTCCCCTGAAACTGAAAACTCCATGACAAATATCGTCTTGCTCTGGTGGTCGAGAAGGACTACATCAGGCTTATCAGCTTGTATGAGCCTGAGGGTGTGGAACGAATAGTTCCAATAAATTCGGCACTTCTCGTTCCCCACAACGGATTCAATATCCTCCAGAGCGATATTATTATTAGTATTAAAATTTGTTTTCCTTTTTTTCTAGTTCATTGAGAGGTTTGGAAAGAGAAAATTCTGTTTATATTTTCAATAGCGTTGTCAGCCAATTTCCGGAAAATGGACCTTTGGGTAAGCAATATGCAATTCTTAACTTTTTTCATGGAACTTTTGTTATTATGATTGTCTTTGATTACATCGAGTATTATCTTATAAATTTGTGGTCCCTGATAAGAGGCATTTTCCTTTCCTTTTCTTACAATGAAGGGTGATCACAGAATTATTTCTGCTCCTTGTTCGATAGGGGTGCTCAGCTATGTTCAATTGAATATTTCATTTTTGAATAAATGCGTCATGTCAGATTTTAATTTTTTTTTTCACCAAATAACAATCTTTAACTCCTTTCCATTCTATTATCCCGTATGACAACTGGAAATGAACAAGTGCAGAATATAGGGTTTTCAAATATTCGATGTCTAGAAATTCTCTGAGATATTTGAGTTTAGAAGGTGTACCTCTCATCTTTTTTACTGTTTCCTTCATCAGTAAGTCCTAACGAAGGTGTCCATTAATCGTTATCAATCCTAAATATTCAATCGTATCACTTTCAGTTAGTATACAATAATTATTGTTAATATTAGGTTGTCCAATATCACGCAATCTGTTCGAAAGTGGTTAACAATGTTTCAGGGTGAATTTCATTAGTTCGGACTTCCATTGAAATCTCAAAAAGAACAAATATAATTGAAACTTAAAATGAATAGCTGACAATAACAATTATATTAAGCAAGAAACCCTGGAATGAAATTGCAGTGAAATAAATTACAAGCAGAAATTGAGAATTGAACAATTAAACAAAACAGGAAGTTACTGAGTAACTTCACGACGTTTCGATTGTTAGTATCTACAGTCATTTCCGGGTGATGACAATGGAATTCCGAACTTATGAAGTTCATCAGGCAATCTATTGAGGTATGACGTAAATGATAAGTATTTTGTTTTATCGAAGGTAACTGTAAGTTTGTTCTGTTTGGTCTGTCGAAACCATCTTTCGAGCATGAACACTGCATTGAATCAAATCCATCGCGAAGCTTTATTATAAGGACAAAAAACTGATGCACCTCACTATCGTTAAATCGATTGAGTCAAAACTGACCGACTCACGGTAGAGACGGAGTGAGAGCTAAAGAAATCCTTCGCCACAGTGTAACAGAAAAACAGTGATAAACATTTCCGATCGGATAAGTTTAGCATATCTCGCTATATCTCCAATTGAAGATACAGCGGCATAAGCTGGAAACGCTGAATCTGCAACCAAGGTACCCATAAGGATATCATTGTGAATGTGGAATCAGGTATTTGTACTTTGCTTGATGACATTGCTGAGGAGATTCGCATCTGAAAGTAGAATAACCCAAGACAAATACAAGGCTAGAAAGAGATGCGCTGGAAAATCTCAATATCGATAGTGGCATCACCGTCGTAATGAACACCAAGGATAACAAAGAGAAAATTTTTGTCTTTCATTATCCAGGGACTTTTAAAAGAATAAGTGGCGATCCTACCGTCAAGATGTTGAGAAAAATGAACTTTCTCAACCGATCAAGTCCAACAAAAACATGAAGAATGTGCCTCTGAGACTTATCGTGAATGCACTAGGTTCATCTATTCATGAAGTGACCAAATACTTGCGGATCCTATTATAGCCGCTCAAAGGAAAAACAGAATTATTTATCAAGGACTCGTGACATTTCATCGAGAAGATTGGAAGTATGAAGTCGAATCCAGAATACATACTAGTAACATTTGTTTGAAGGTAGTTGACAATGTTTCTTGGTGCGTTTCATTAGTTTGGACTTCCATTGTCTAATATGATATAAATTGATTTGAAATCCCTGAAAGAATATGTAAAAAATTAAAAAGTTAGCTGAAAAAACAATTGAATTGAGCAAAAAAAAAACAAAAATTACAATGAAATGAGTTACAAGCAACAACCAGAAACTTGAACTATGATGAAACACGAGATGAAAATTGGAAAATTATTTACAAGTAATGAAAAATAAAATTAAAAGTTTCCAAAACAAGTTACTACACGACATTTCGATTGTTAGTATCCACAATCGTCCGAAATCCACGTTTCCACAATAGAGTTATCACCCGAAGACGATTGTGCATACTAACAATCGAAACGTCGTGAATTAACTTGGTTTGGAACCTTTCCAATTTTTAATTTTCATCTCTTCTTGATAATTTTTACTTTTCGTCTCGTGTTGACTGTTTAATTTTTTTTGTATTTTTTGGTTGTTGCTTATATTTTATTTCATTGTAATTCCAGTTTTTCTGTTTGATATAATAGTTATTTTTCAGCTAACCTATTTTTTAATTCTATACAGATTCTTTCAGATATTTGAAATCAATTCATATCATATTACACAATCGAAGTCCGAACTAATGAAACTCATACTGGTTTTGACGTGGTCTTCTTGTACACGATGCTTCTGGTTGAAAACACTATACGTGTAATTGCCGAAGTATTTCCAACAGAAATAACAGCTCTGTTCGCTCATTTTTTATCATCGACGTTATTCCCTGCGGGCTATGAGAATTTACACTTTTTGAATAACATATTTGATATGATTGATATCGTAGTCGTCTAAATTGATTTTCAGTTATCACATTGTGTGTGACCTTTTTTCAGACAACGGGTATTGTAAGATAAACCATGCCATTGCCAGCTTTTCTGTTCGCATTTGAATCAGGCTATGAGGCAGACGCGGCAGGATAACTTAATTCTTTAATAATGATTATTAAAATAATAATGTGTTTCATTCCGAAATAAGTACAAGTAAATAAATAATATCAATCAAGGAGCCGGCATTCAACCAAGTTGCTCTTCTATGCAACCCCCAATGTTACTCAAAAATAAATTAACTTATACTATAACAATGTAGGTACGTAGAGAACAAGCATTCGCAAAAAAGTGTGAAACATCAAACAAATATGTTTGACATATCTTTCGAAAACAGTTATGCAGAGAGACACGCACATTCGCAGAATTGTATGAAAATAATTTTTCGAACGAAATATTTCGATGTGAGGAAACAGCATACATTTCTCTTTAGCTTTAAAAAAAATGTCGCATCTCATAAATGAAAGATGCAAATTGCAATATAAAACCACTTTTGAATTATAACCTTTTGAATTTCTCGAATCATTCACTAATATGATTAAATTTTCTAATATTGAAGAATATTCTAATGTAAAAGTTTTGAACTGCAATACTGTACCTTTCGAACCAGTCCAGTAGACTATTTTACAATGAGCAGGCAAAAATAAGTAATTAGCAAAATTTGAGGTTTATTTCAGTATTCAAAATATCGTTTTGCGTGTACTCTGTTTTCAATATCGCATAGTATTTGCGAAATAGGTTGTTCACGTGCTTGTTGATTTTTGAATCTTTTCAAAATGAACACCCAGGTTCTTACATTCACTTGATACCTCCAGTTTACTTTTACTATTTTATGTGTTCAAATGTGGATGTTTCATAGACTCATGCAGAAGGGGATTGTGCGATTGAAAAGTGAAAGATATAATTGGGATCAGAAATTATTGCTGCACAAATAAGTTTCAATTCAAAAGTTTAGAAATATTCATGAAGTTGATGTCTTCGACGTACTGATGACTCCTTTGAAAATATTTTCAAAAGTCTGCCGTATATGTCATAAATAGCCAAGAATGCTACCTTGTGCAACACTTTTGTGTTCTGACTCTTAGAGGCAATTCCAACATTCAGCGTTTTCTGCCGACGGTTTTTCAAATAACTCAACATGAATTTGAGTACCGATTCAATTTGACTACCAGTCCAAAAATTCAGTTTTGCCATAGTCTACCAAAATAATTTCCGTGATGTGCTTTTGATCCCAAGCTTTGAAAATATCACTTATTCCAGCAAATGCATTCGTGGTATTGAGTGGCAAGTAATACCAACTCAAAAGTATCTCTTTTTTGATAAATATTTTTGTAGTCATTATGTGCATGTTTTTATTTGGAAAACTGTATTTATTTGATAATATCTTTTAGTACCCACGAATGAAATAAATGTGTTAGTATAATCAAACTATTCATTTTATCTTCCATCAATCCATCTTTCACTTAAGACTTAAGTCAAAAGTTTCGAGTGGGATTTGAGAAACGAGTTAATGATGATTACTATCGATATCACTTTATCAGAAACATAAAAAAGTTTATCTCCTATTTTTATTGTGATGTAATTCATGAGGAGGTAATTTATTTGTTTCATTGAAAAACGGGAAATGAAGTATACTCGTATAATTCGAGGAAATTACTGATAAAAAGAACAATGTCAGAAAATCTTTATAGTGAGATTTTCACTAGAGAGTTTTTCGGGCGTGTCTTTACTAACTAAATTCTAAATATTCAATGCTTTATCTACCAAGTTTTACAATTTGAAGTAGGGTAGATTAGCCGGTAGTCAGCCATTTGAGCAACATCTCACTTCGAGATCAAGATAAAAAATAAAACTCGAAGGAAAGTTACCGAAAATTCTACATAGTAAAATATCTTGAGGTTTTCTTTGTTAGATAGATAATATAATTTTTATCAATTCGTTACATTAAAATTGATATTAAACTTTTTCTGAAGATACTCGAAAAATCCTATAGTCAGCCGTTAAGATTTTAATTTCAGCCACCACGCATCCAGTTGTCAGCCACAATTACTGAAGGGTGGAATGATATACCTATAGTAGGTATTTGGATGGAACATTTATATTTGTACATTTGCTTCGAAAAAGAATATATATAAAAACATCAACAAAAAATAAAATCCTAGATAACTCTCTGATACTTGAAAAAAAAACTTATTTTTAAAATGAAATCACTATTCTCAGTATACCTAACTGTAAATCTAAACATTTGCATTGAAAAAATATGCGACAGCATCAACACAAAATAAATAAAATCATAGATCACTATTTAAAACTTAGGAAAAAATCAACAATATTTACAAATGAAATCACTATTCTCAATATCACTGTAAATGGTACCTTGAAATGTGGTACATTTCAAATGGTACCATTTGGGGCATTTGTCACAGCCAACATGCCTTTCATTATTAATTTCAGTATTACTATCTAGTTCTGAATTGCAGTTCACACATACTTCTTTTCTTTTCCTTATTTTTGAATAATTCACTTTTCTACCCATCTCTTTAGCTGACTGTTTGTTATTGGCCTTTTTTTTTGGCTGGTTGGTTTGAACTGTTGTCCTTAATTCTTTTCCTTTTCAGAATTTGCTGCTTTTTTTCACTATTTTTCTTAATTCTTTCTTCTCTCCTCTTTTTCTTCTCATTTTCGAATTTTTCTTCTTTATCAATATTTTCTTGGAGATGCTTGCGAAATTTTTCCGACGAAATTGCAGCTGGTAATTTTTCTTTGGTCGACTTGGGTGTCCGTGTCTTCGTTGATGCTATGGCGCTGGGATAAAACAGGTGGGTTTTTATTGAATGAGATAATTCATTTGTAATCGGACTTGTATTTCGATTAGTTAATAGATTTGTGACATCTTTCAAAATATGATCATTTCCGGAAACAACATTTATATTATCTCTTAACTTGTCTTCAGCTTCGATAGTTTCACTACCATTTGTTTCAGCTGCTCTATCATCTTCTTCCACATATGTGTTGATTTCATTTAGGTCGTTCCCATTATGAAAATTACAACATTTCATTTTTATTGTTTTTGGCTGGTTGATTGGTACAGGCTTCTCAGTTCCTGAATTTGCTATCAGTTCATCAAAATCTGCTGAATTATGAACCATTACTGAAACAAGAATTTTCTGTGTAAAAGATACGTTGCTTGAAGCTTCAGTTGTACTGTTACTATGATCAGACTGTTCACATTCATTCTGATTAATTAATATTTCATTATTGTTTTCAGCCTGGATTTCATGTCCACCTATTTCAATAATCTCTTCCAGATTCTGAACCAGTGGCATTATAACAGATTCTTGCTCTCAGACTTGCTAGGTAATACTGTAATATTTTCTAAATTATTATTTTTGGAGCAACTTCATTCTCATTTGGCGCTTTCTCGTTAAGAAAATCGTTAGCCATAAATTCTTCAAAGTCGAAGATCATAAAATCATGCGTTGGGGTTGCCGAGGGCAAGGCAATTAAATCATTTGTTTTCGTGGGAGTTTTCTTCTGAGATGTTTTGGAATATTCCTCCTTTATAATTTTGATTGTTCGATAACGTTTATAATATTTTCTACACCCTTCTCGAACAGTTTATGTCTCATAGAAGAACATTTTCTGTAATGTTGATTTTGTCTTCTGTGACTACAAATTCCTGATCTGCTGTATCACTCAAATTTTCCAAGTGGTTCTGGACGCACTTCGAAAAGTCTACTGCTTCCGGATCGAATGGGAAAAGTCTACATTTTCTGAACCCGTTCTTGATAGTCTGTGGAAGAGATTTGTTATTAAGAACATCTCTCAACATCGGACAAAAAGTGGATTTAGTCAGCACACAATTGAGATTCTGGGGATTGCCATGGCCGTACTGTTTTTTCTAATTTGATTTCAGTGGCTTGAATAAGCTAACATCAGCGGGCTGCAGAATATGGGTAGTATTAGGAGGAAGCGCGTATACAATTATTTGATTATCACTACAAAACTGACTAAGTTCCAATGATAAGTGTGATTTATGGCCATCGACCAGAAGCAAAATTGTCTTCTTTACGTGGTTATCGATAACCCACTTGTTGAGCGCATTGGCAATATATTCAAAGAAAGTGTCACTCTTTATCCAACCACTCTCTGATCGACCTATGAACCATTCTGATGGAACACCATCCACTCTAGCTTTGTTAGGCCTCACAAATGGAAAGACAACCATTGGGGACACAGTTTTTCCGTCCGCGAGAAAACCAATAATACGGCGATGGTCTCTTTTTCACTACCTCTTCTGATTTCGTAAACAATTTTGTAGCCTTTCGGAGCTAAAACTTTCCCAGATTTTGGACACATCGCGAAGCTAGTTTCATCACCATTGAAAATGCGTGACCCATCCGTTAAAATATCAGATGCTTCAGCACTTTGG
Source organism: Leptinotarsa decemlineata (assembly GCF_025532065.1). Taxonomy (NCBI): domain Eukaryota; kingdom Metazoa; phylum Arthropoda; class Insecta; order Coleoptera; family Chrysomelidae; genus Leptinotarsa; species Leptinotarsa decemlineata. Next base: position 3,228,493 of record NW_027412549.1, on the reverse strand, counting down.
AGGTAAATTTCCAATTCCCGGAACCATTTTCTTATAGATTCTACAGTGATAATGGCCCTTGATTTTGAAAGTCCTTCAGCTTCCCGTAATGCTATATTTTTATTCCTCTTCAGGAAAAATTGGTACCACGTTTCTCCAGGTTTATTATTTTTGAAAGGGTTTTTTTTTTCTCATCTTTACTAACAATTTTCTCAACTGCATTAAGGAGATCTTGTTTCCTCTGTAGAAAACCACATTTTGGGAACTCTATTAGCCAGGTGACCAGTTCGTCTTCTTTACCAGTTAGAACCGTGCTGGGTCCCATTTTCCGTGGTCCCTCTTTAACCCTTCCATGCAGCCTATCTTGTATGGTACCACGGGGTACACCATATTTTCTACTGGCCTCTCTTATCCCCAAATTATTTACACGAATAGCATGTAGAGCGTTCTTGAGCGATTCTCCTGGATAGTTATGCACCTCGTGACTTCTGTACCTGTCCATTTTTCTGGTTAAGGAAAAATATAAAAATGAACACTTTGCAGTTTGTAGGTGTCAGGTGGCTGAGAACTGGAATATTGTGACCTGGAGTCAGCTATCAACTAACCTGTAGAAGTTTTATGGGGCTGAGTACTGGTAAAATTTGAAATAATCAATGATTTTGATACACACTATGCAAAGGGGAGACGCCTGTATTCTTATCATGCATAGGGTTCATATTTGAAATTTTCATCATCCTTCCTAAAGTCAGCCGCCTGGCTGTCTTTAGGAATTCTGCCAATTTTTTTAACCAGTTCTCAGCCACCAAGAAATTTCGATGAAAAACGCCTATTACAACCTCAAAAGCTTAAAAACGTGTTCAATATACATTTATACAATGATTAAATAAATAAACTTTTTTATATTCATTATTGTTCAAGCTTTGGAGCTTAATAATGAAGGATTCAACCACTGAGAAAATCTTAGGGTTTCTTACCCAATTGTCAGCCAACACAGCACACTATATTTCACATGCACGCCATTAATATATGTTTAAGGTTGTATTCGAATCATGTACGCGGTTACCGCCAAAAAGGTGGCTGAGTTCAAGAAGCTCATAATGTACTATTTTATGTTACTCATTCACCTATTATTTGAATAAGAATGCCTAGGTGGCTGACCACTGGAAGTGGCTGGGATTAGACGCATTTACCCTACCTAAATTTCAAGTACCTGGCCATTTAATGTTTTATGTATACCTTTTAGTTTGTAATGAATTGATACCTTTTTATTTTTCGCCTTTATTGTTGAGATGTCTGAAGCTGCTAACTCAAACTTGGAAAGTAGTACATAAGATCAGGTCATTTAATTCATAACAAACTCAGCTACAAATAAAACATTGAATGGACAGGGAAAATTCAGGTACTTAAAATTTAGGTACTTCAAATTGTGAAATGGTTCAGTGAAAATCTCACCAAAAAGTGTTTTGGGATTTTGTTAGTTATGAATTTTCATCAAGTATCGGCCAATTACATCGTATATAAGAACAATGTCGGCAGAATCCAACTTGGATGTTTACGATTTTGATTTCGTGTTTTCAATCCTCCAAAATGAAAAAAATCTTCATGCATGCATTGATGTGAAACTGATAAGAAGTATAGTTAGTGAGAGAAACTGTAAAATAAGGGTCAGTTGCCAACTGCGCCAGATTCCATTCAGCGAACATACGTCGTTGTCTATGCTCGTTTACCTTCAATTCCTGGTTCTCTTGAAATTTAGTACCGATGCAGGCTCAAGTCACTACGCGAAATTCGCCAAGTTGTGGGCTGCGAAAGGCCGAATTCTTTGGATTCTTCTGCACACTCTCATGGACAGCGACGATAAATTCGGCAGAACTTGCGTTTCGTCAACGGACGGGTGTTGCTCGATCATTTACTGAACTAGAGGATTCAAATTTATCCATCACATTGCGAATAGTCCTCTTGGTAGGACGATTATGGCGACCGTAAAGTGAGTGAAGCGCGCGGTACGTTGTCCGAACAGAACACTCATTTTTATAAAACAATTTTTTTTAATTGCACGTATTGTTGAATGCTATATTCATCCAAGGCGATTTGGCAGAACAGACTGAATGATTAACAAAAAATTTGACAGATGTAGCTTTAACAAGATGGCCATTATCATATATTTATCATTATATTTATATATATATATATATATATATATATATATATATATATATATATATATATATATATATATATATATATATATATATATATATATATATATATATATATATATATAAATTGCTATTAAAAATACAGCTCTCTTTCTCAAAGTAGAATTCTTGGAAAGGTTTAATGAATAAAATTTTGTATATCTGTGTTTTTGAAAATATAACTTTGTCTCAAAGTTTAAAAAAAATATAATGAATGTAAAATTTTGTAAATGTTTTGTCAAACCAAACTTAAATTACCCTAATTACCCTAATTATTATTTATACTCTGGCTCCTATTGATGGTTTCATATTGATAAGAACATGCAAAACGGCCTTTAATCTTTCTTTTCCCTTTTTATTTCAAACAGCTCTTCAAAAAAATTCGCGTCTGGACAATTCAAAAGCTTCTCTCCCCCTCTTTTCTTGATTCACTCCTGGCAACCAGACAAAATTTTCCTGCCTGCTACTCTTCATGACAATAATTTTGAAATTTCTTCAATTTTGACACTTTTCACTGTTCACACATATTATCTATGATTTCGGTTACCCAATTTTCACTAATACTAATAATGATTAATTTTGATTACATCACATTTAGTTTTGAATTTTTCTAATTTTGAATCCAAAATTCATCATTTTTCAGAAGTTAACACCTCCTTTTCAATTTATCAATCTGATTGGCTACTCTTCAGTTGCATCCAAATCATGTACTGAGTGTTCTTACCATTTTTCAGATAAAATTCCTAATGTCAGTGTTAATTGAATTTTTGTTATTAATTTGTAGTGTAAATCTGTTTTATTGTATGTTATTATGTTGTATTAATGTCTTTACTGTTTTCAGTGTATTTATCCCGATGATTAATGGTTTCTGGTTAGTTGTGCTGTTTGGAAATGATCTGAAATACTCTAATACTGATAAGTCACAACTTTGCCTGATCTGGGCATGAACATTACTCCAAATTATACAGATAAGAATTTGAATAAAGGTAAAGTATCTGGCTTTCTAATAAAATTAAACATCTAAGAATAACTTTTGATTTTCACAAACTTTCAACACTGAACTAACAAAATATGTGAACTTTTAACATCAAATTAATAGTAATATGAAAAACTTTTAATATCGAACTATCAAAATAAATACAAACTTTTAACTTTCAACTACTAAAATAAATGCAAACTTTTAACATTCAACTAATTAAAATATGAAAATCTTTAACTTTGAAAACAGAATAATCTTATAAAAAACTTATCATAACAATATATATATATATATATATATATATATATATATATATATATATATATTTATATTTCGATATTAAATTCTACGAAAAGGATTTATATAAAGAGGCAGACAACAGGATGACCAGTTCAGTTTGAGGAGTGTCTAGAAGATGACAGTACTACCAACTGTCGAAAGCGCTCGCAGATAATTAAGAGAAGATATATAGCTTCAAATCCTTTTTGTAGAATTTGATATTGAAATAATCAAAATAAAGGAAAATTAGTTGCGTCAAAAAAAATATTTATATATATATATATATATATATATATATATATATATATATAAATCGGTTCAATTTGTGAGGTTGCAGTCAATAGCTGGGCTGTTTATATACATATATATATATATATATATATATATATATATATATATATATATATATATATATATATATATATATATATATATATGAATGAATAGATGGTACTTTTTGATCATTCCCATTAAGAGCCACCGGTAAACAGCTGTTTCAGCCTATTGGGCATCGTCAGTACCAGACAGGCGGTCCTCGATTGAAGACAAAATGAGAAAAACCAAGAAAGTACTTGATAAAAATAGCTGCGTAAACGCAAGCGAAACAAGTGGAACCTCCTATTGGTGTGACCCCCAAGTCAACTTGCCAAGTTTTTATGTCAGTGTTGGTGGTTTGACCAATCAACCGACAACTGCGGTAGCAGAAATTTGGGAAGCTAATTATTTTCCAGCAGCGTGACTGCATTAACCTTTCTAGATTTCATATCATTTCTAGAAACATGTGGATTCGTTTTCCGATGGCATTTCAGGTTAGCTTCCCATTAACACGGTCTCTCAGTCAAAAAATCAAAAATCAAACTCTGCTTTACTTTGCCAAGCTTTCGCTTCTAATGGGAAGCTTCTTCAGGGCAGTAAAAATGAATGAAAAACAATAAATTGAAAATATAAATGGACGTAAAAGTTAACATGTAAGTTTTATCTTCCTCTTGAAGATGATCAATTGGTGATCGAAACACGTGTCGATGTGTAAAAATAACGATTTGGTGTTGGGAAAAAACTCCAGTAATATTCATTACTACACCAAAGGTTCCAAACAGTACATCATAAGAACATGTAAACATGTTTTACACAAAAAAATCGTACACATGTTAACTTTTACGTCAAGTTATATCTTCACTTTATTGTTTTTCACTCATTTTTACTGCCCTGAGAAGCTTCAGAACATGTTATACACAAAAAAATCGTATACATGTGACACAATAAACTCGCCAGAGTTTATTTTGTCTCACACTCAGATTCATGTTAGGCGAAGATCACTCCGTGTTAGGAATCACACGTTAAAAGGTAAAACCTCGTTAGTCCTTAGCTCGTACAAGTTTCTCAACTTCTGATAGTTGTCGTTCGTATGGGGGCGACAGTTGATTACCGGAAAAACAGATTTTCAACAGATTCAAACAGATTCAAGAAAAGGCAATAGGCTGAGCTTGCAACTTCAAATAACGATAGTGATACTACAAAATTTTCTTTGTAGTCTAACTGTGACAGAATTGAATCGGTTAAATAAATACGTCTTTAGTAAGAGTTGAATATATTTATATATTTGACATGTGCTTATGCAGAAACAATACAGAACAACGAACCAAAAGATATTTTCAAGGGAGTATAAGAATTCAAACCCAAAAATCACACTTCAACAAAACTTGAAAGCAGTATTATCAAAAAGGCTGCTTCGACAGTTTCGAGCTCGTAAAACTTTTTTAATTAATACTCTAGGTTGTTTACATACGTTGAAGTGTCCAGCAATGGCGTAGCGCTGCGAAAAGAGGGCTAAGATAAACACGCTGAACGTGACAAAAAGTAATTGCATGCATAGACTTGGTGAAAAATGAAGTGATATTGCAACAAGAACTGGTATTTTATGTTCAATTGGGTCAAGTTTGTTTCTTGATAATTGAGCACTTTCCAATCAAGATACTAATTATTTCCGAAGCACCCTTCGCGAGAATGAAGACGATGGAACTTGAATTTTGTCGAATGGTAAATTTTGGTGGATTTTATAGGAATGATTCAATTTCTAAAGTACACAAAGTGACAATTTTGAATGATCGCAGTTTGATCCAACAAGTATTTATGCTTCTGATAAAGGCATCGAATGTTTGGATGGATAGGGAATAAATCTGCTCCTGCTCGAAAATAAAAATTAAAATGTTAGTCCGATTTCAACCTTCGATACTCACTATACAGTCCATTCTAGTAAGAACAACCCACCCCGAGAATAAGTCATTCAATATTTGATATCGAGAATGTGAAATAACCGTGAAACATGCCGAACTAAGGTTTCAAGAGGACACATTTCTAAGGAAAACATCAAGCCCTTGTCAGCCATCCCTTCGTATAACAATCATCACGTCAAACATTTCAAATGACAATAATGACTGAGTGATACCCTATTTGGAAGCTCTTTCAATTCTGTATCCAACACTGTGAAATATTTAATAATACAACGACGTGCAAAGTTGAAAAAACATAATATTTTTCAAATTTGTACTCAGTTTCGAACCAGAAACTAGATTCAACAGAAAAATGTACTGGGTCGAATGTTTGACCTGAGCACCGTCAAATTACATACAATGTTATGAATGAACGACCATTTTCTTCTTTATATATGCAGAAGAATATGAGGAGCTACAGCACCTGGTAATTTTTTCCGTAAATTATCTGAACTTTCAAAAAAGTTCAGTGAAGTCAAATAGAAGAATCTGGGTGGCCATTCTGTAGAACCTCTTCTTTCAATTTAATGCTTCGTATAACTTGATTATTCGGCAATTTGAAATCCTGCTCCAGAGCTCTTAGGAAGAGACAGTTAGAGTCTCTCATAAGTACGTCTATGTAATACCTTCTCTGAAGTCCGGAAAATAATTGTCAAGAACCTCCAGATATTGTTTATGATGAGATATAATCTTTTTTTTTTTCGTTAAAGACTTCAGCCGTTCTTTCTATCAAGCCTAGAATTGCTTTCTTTCAACTCGATTTTTTCTTAAATCCAAATTGACTTTCAGGTATTATATTCCACTTATCAAAAAATTGTCTTTCGATTTTTGATTGCATGTTCGAATATTTTGTCAAAGTTTCCGTAGATGTTCCCGACACAAGATGCAGGGCCTACCGCGACTCGTAGAATGAAAGGTGGAATATTGATTAAAACTATTCATTTCCTATCCCCACTTCAATTCAAGCCAATAATAATACTCCTTGAACATCAGTAAGACAATATTGGCTATGGGTTTTCAGCTCCGGGTGAGGCGAATAACTTCCAAAAAGAAGGAAAAAATGGAATATCGCGATCTTCTCTTCGAGCCCGGAGACTCTGACTTGAAATGTTTTTCCTCATTGTTGGAGTAGTCCTTGATGGAACGATATCCTCTTTACTCTCAAATCTCATGATCATGCCGGCTTGTCGTACTAAGGCAGAAATCTTAGGCGGACAAATGCAGGATCTGTCATCTTTGGCTCATTGCATCTGCTTAGAGCACATGCTTCTCGTACCCGATGATCACTCACCCCACGGTGTGGGGAGTGGTCATTAGTTGATGATGTTGGCGCGTCTCTCAGAGCTTCAGCGACAGGCAAGACCAGCTTAACCTTCGGTAAAAAAATATCTTCATCGATTCAAATTCAACACAATAGAGTGTAACAAATAGAAGAACTCGAAAGATGTTCAGATTGTGTGTCAATATTATCATACTGTCCCACGTTTGCTCTTCCACCTAAAGTTTTCTATTAACAATATGCCGTTGAGAAAGTTTTAAAATTCCGAGTATATCCGGAGATATCCGGAAAAAACAGATATTTCTGAAAATGGTTTTTATTTTTTCTGGCTTTATTTTTCGACAAATTTAGAAATAAATTGCACTTACACATTACCACTTTTCTCCTGCTATATAATAGTGTTTTCAGATTTGTTATCCGACGTTTCGTCTTTCGACCACCATCATTAGCTTTATTTTTTCTTATAGGCGCTACATTGGATTCTTTCTGTTTTCAATAGAACCAGATTTCACCTTTTCAATAATGTATCATAAGTTAACGTTCTTTTCCGAAAAATTGGGGATCTTGAAAAAAATTAATTCTTATCATAATAGGCTTTGACTTTGATGTTTCTAAATTTGACTTTCAATTTTATACCCAATGACATTTTGTAATTGTACAAGTCATTGAATTTTTGGCGAAAAATGGCTTTCACGAATGAAGCAAAAAAAGATATGATACAAATTTATTACATATACGATAGAAACAGTGTTAGGACATCGAAAATGTATTTAAACTTGTAATCCGAAAGACGAAACCACATCGAACTATGTTCAAGTTATTGGATCTCACCAAGTTTGGTGCGTTTGAAAAGTCAGAATCAACAATCAAAATTTGATAAATGAGGTGTGTGTGTGTATGAGGTGAATTAGACATTGTGCCCTTTTCAATGAAAATAAAACTTTGAACAAATAACAATAATTAACTAAAATGTAGAGACAAAAGTAAATCACAGCAAATGCTCAAAATGTTGGCCTTGTTCATGGTAACACAACTGATAACCGTCCTCCTCAATCTTCCAAACTCTCTAACAACGCTGTGTTGAAGGTCCTCAATATTTTGATATTCCCTCTGACCATAAACTCTATTTTTCAGTGTACCCCATAAGAATGTATCCATAACACTTAAGTCTGGAGACCTAGCTGGCCACCTCACCGGCCCATTATTCCCTATCCATTTATCACTAAACCTTTCATTCAGGTAATTAGATACTCGTCTGGTGATGTGCAGCACCATCATGTTGAAATCAGATGTTGTTATAGTTAGCCAAAGGTAGATCATCCAAATAGTCTTCGAAAATTGACATTAAAAACTGGTGATGGGTTCCTCCATACAGAATTCCGTCAATTGAATGAGGACCCAAAATTCTATCTATTCACACGTTAATACTAAATCGCACTTTGAGGTCGAATTTCTCGGAACTGCCTGGGGTTGTTTATACCCCAAACGTGTTATAGGAAAATCGGGTTTTCTTATTAGACAAATACAAAATTCCAATCGCCTTTCGGGATCACCCGGATGCAATTTTTAAGATATGTGTATTTTGTAACATCTCAAACCGCTATTTTGAGATGTCTCCAAGCACTTGTATGACAAATTTTAATTTCGGAAGAAATTTGCCGTGTAGATTTTCCTGGGATCATGTTAATCTAAAAATTATTAATTTTTATTGAATAGGACACAATGTCTAACTAACCTCATACATTACTCATTTTTCAAATTTTCATCAGTTTCCTGGTCCATTCTGTCTCCGTATTTTTTCTTCGGCTATTCAAATGAACCGAATTCGATGAGATTTTGATCCAATAACTTGAACATAGTTGTATTCGGTTGTCGTCTTCCGGGATACAAGTTTAAATACATTTCCGATGTCCTAACACTGTCTATCGTATTTGTAATAAATTTTTATCATATCTCTTTTTTATTCATTCGTGAAAGCCACTTTTTGCTATAAATTCAATGACTTCTACAATAACAAAATATCATTGAGTGTAACAATTTTTCGATAACTTATGATACATCATTGAAAAGATTAAATCTGATTCTATTCAAAACAGAAAGAATCAAAGGTAGCCCCCTTAAATAATAAAATTGATGATGGTGGCCGGAGGACGAAACGTCGGATATTATATCTGAAAACACCATTATGTAGCAGAGAAAAAGTGACAATGTTAAAGTGCAATTTATTTTCGAATCCTTCGAAAAATAAAGCCAAAAAAACTAAAACCATTTTCCGAAATTTCTGTTTTTTCGGTATATCTCCGGATATACTCGGAATTTCAGAATTATTTCAACGGCATATTATTAGTCAGGTGAAGGCGCAACTTTGCTCTTCGTATCTCTCATAGTTTCCGAGATCCCAATGGTGAGGATCGAATTTGAGACACTTTGTCTGTTAACATTGATCCATTATGTTTCGAACGACCTTCCGTACGTTTCAAAAGTCAGCTCTCTTCTAACAACATCAAAACCTCAAATGCGCATGCAGACGATAAATTAGCAGTTACCACAAATCCTCCATAATGAAATTGTCTACTGCCAACTCAAAATTGATAAACTTTTTTCCCCAGCCGCCAAGTTTCCGTGAATGTGAACTTGATGAACTTTCTAATTAGAATTTATTTTCATCTAGTACGAAATTAAACTTAAGAAAGAAAAAACAATATAATCATTCCATCATTGGCTTCTTGATAAATACGAACAAAGTCCCTTTATTACTTTGAGATATTACAGTTTGAAGCGTTTCATATTGTTTTTTGTTAAATATTAAGGTGAAGCGATATAGCACTCATAAATCACAGTATGCGAAGCAATGCTGGGCTTTGAACTATTTAATTACATTCCCGTATTGAATTCTTTATCAACCCTCGAAATAATTTTCTTCCAGAAGGTCTCGGAGAATACCTATTAGAAATGCGAATGGAGCTTGCTTTTAAAACTGATATTTGGTTAGAATTTTGTTTTTCGAAAACAATGGAATGACCTTCACAATTCGAGCAAGTCTGTGGTTGATTTGGTTTGGTATTTTACCATGAACCATCTCATGTCTTAAAAAAGGTTGCAAATTGCGTACATTCGTTTCGAAAATCATAACTAAATTCGCTCAACTTAACATTTTGCGACCCAATCGGTCATCAGAGTATCGGAGCATCGAATACCAATCCTCATCTTCAGAGAAGACGTAACGAAGAGTTTTTAGTCCGGTCAATTTAGACATTTGAAGCTACCTAAATTCTCACCAAACTGAAAATCAGTAGAATTGTTTGAAATATGATTAAAAATAAAAATCGAAAGTTCCCCATCTTTCCCCTCTGTGAAAAAAAATTGATTCAAGGTCAAATGTCAAAAAAATAAGTTTTTTGCGATTTTACCATAAAAATACTCCAGACAAAAATTACAGACTATAAAATTATCTACAAAAAATGAATCAATACTTTTTTTCCTACAAGCCACCGTTTTTGAGATATTACCCTCCAAAAAGTTATAATCCTTATAATATGCACACCTATGAGGTATCACGGAAAAAAAAGATTTGTTACTTCAAAGAAATTTATTTAGTCTAATTTATTTCATCACTTTGATTAAATATCATTCATTTCAAACGACGTGTGTATTGTATCGATTAGATGATAATTTTGCGGAGACAAAATGAAATTCTCATTTTAATTTCTCTAATATTTCAATTCAAGAGGTCTTTTACTTAGTCAAATGAAATGTGGATCATTTCAAGAATAACATTTATTGAGTTCTCAAAATAATTCGGTTGAGTCAAACAATATAATTTCTTCAAATCAAAAGTACGTCTGTTGAATGAAAACTTTCCAATTCAGTTTAACACTATGGGGTGCTGTTTTGACACTAATATATAATTGAATCAACTGAATATTTATTTTCACTTCAATAATACATATCAATACCTTTAACTAATTTTGGAAATAATTTCAAGATTATTGAAATTCCATTTCAATATTTTTATTATTTGTTGGTTTGAAAAATTGAATTGTTTTCTTTAAAGAGATAATATAGTTGAAATACTTCTAAGGAATAGAGTGCCGGTCGGCACCATTTGCATTTTCGCAAGAACCGTAAACTAATCACGAATGGAATAAGAATTAAAAATGTGTTTTGTGTTTTTCAAGGAAATGACGAAGAGGTTTACAGTTTCTTTTTGATTATACGTGGATTGAAGTTTTTCAGTGTTTTCACAGGTATGTTGATAATATACTTTGTTTCATTCCATATTTTGAAATAATTATGAATAGCATGTATTGGATAAACGGACATCGTTTTTTTCAAGCACGTGCCCATACATTTTTCTCGACAGCTATCTATAAAAGTGGCTTGAAATTCTTATTGTTTAATGTAATGACTGAAAGAAAGCTTCCATGTTTTCAATTCTGTTTTTAAGAAAGTAGAAGTTGTCGAGTGAAATGATTATCATTGAGAGGTAGGTAGGTATGCATACACTGGGTACCTAGTTGACCTTTGATCTTTGGATACGAAGGAATTGGACATTTTCAGAGTAAATACAATTGAGGTGTTTGCCACAAAAATAGGTGTAGATATACAATGTCGGCGAAGAGCTGTACCTTTATTTTGAATTGTAAATTTCTTACATCATAAATAATTGAATGGTGCCGTAAACAATGATTTCATTTTCATCATGATAGTATATACTGAATCCTTGAAGGAACCTCTTTTTAAGATTTTTCTTTCAAAGAACATTGTGAAATAATCACAGTTTTCTCTTGTATTACTTTATTAAAATCAGTAATACCGAAAAAGGAAAGTTATTTGTAACATATTTACAGAAATGATGACATCCAACAACACTGCACGAACTCAAAACATGCAATATAAGCTCTTTTATTTTTAGACATGGAAGAATTTCTTAATAACTTGGGATTAAATGACCTAATTGGCATTTTTAAAGGTAAAAAAATACATATATTATTTATCTCCTAATAATATACTTAAAACACATACTTTTCAGACAGAAAATGATGTAACCTTAGACATAGCTAAAAGGCTCACTGATGAAGAAATGACTCCCCCAATTGGCGAAAGAAAAATATTCAATCAAGGAAGCAATTGATGGAATAAATTAAGAATCATATATAACAGAGGTATGTCTTTTATTCATAACTTTAATAATGAATATGTATACCATTACAATTAAAAACATATTCAGTTTTCTCAAATAACTATATATTTTTGCGATTTGCTGTAGATACTTATTATTATTCAGGTCTATACCTAAGTAAATAAATGCTAGAATTCTCAAATCTAATAGATTTGAAGGCCTGGAAGTTATGATTGGAGACCTAGGTAAATTTTGTCATCACAGTCATATTTCTAATCAAATTTTTCTGTGATGAAGTACGTCATTGTTTTTTCCTATTATCAAAAAATAAGGGTATCTCCTTTTGTTAAATTGGATGTGTACAAAAAAAAATAATCATATTTTTATATTTCTATGGGATAATATCTAAGCTAGTTAGTAGAAATTGATCCAATAGTATTATTGCGAAAATGTAGACTATCACTAATCTCTGTTCTCTTTCATTTTAGATCATTACTTCAGTGATAGGTTTCGGAATCAACTCTAATTATTTTTTAGTAGATATCACCAATAATAATAATAGATAATAAAATATGTTAATGTTTTATATTAGGATTAACCATTTGTGAAAAATTTATATTTTCATTTAAATATTTGTAGAAGTCTATTATAATTTATTAATTGTTTGAATAAATTTGGTACTAAAATTTCTCGATTTTTATTTATATTTTGCTCATTCTCACGTTGAACAATTTTCCATGGCATTTACATAATCAGTATTGAATATGAAATATTATCCGCAAGACTCCCATCAGCAGCTGATTGAAAAATCGTGATACGTAAGTAGATCAATCATCCAGTTGAGAAAATGATACAAAGTGTATTTAATGTATTGAGAAATCGGGTTGTTGAACAAACTATAATATATTCTCACAATTATTCAATAACTTGATCTATTTTGATTAGAGATTCATGTAAATTCAATCACTGACTCAGTATTTCTGATTCTGCCGAAAAGTAATTTTCTCAATATACTAAAACTATACGTAATGCCTTTTATCTACAAACCTAAAAAACATATTGAAGTTTTGGAGAAGAGAAAAGTAATTTTCAGTAGAACTGAAAATTACTACCAACAAGATGCTGGTACTCAGATTAGTATAATATTTGGTTAATTGAATCCAATAACCAAATTCAAACAAGAGAGAAGGATTTTGATTTGTATAACTATATTTCATTTGGTACATCATTATTCATACTTATTTTGAACTTTCGAAATTCTTTACTCTATCAGAAAGATACTCACAATGAGGTATAAACATTGTTCGTTCAACTACTATTCATTATTTGTTCAGCAAAATCATTACTTTAGTGGAAATTTTCCCATTATCAAAACAAGCAAAGTTCTCCATCATCCTGCAGATATATTATGTTTCTTCAACATAACTTTTACTCAAATAGAAAATACATTTGATTATTTCAATTAGATCCACTATTTCACCCATCTTTAAATTTTGTTTGTTCAATAGAATATTCGAATTACTCTAAATCATTCTCGCTATCAATTAGACAAAATATTACTTGAATTCAATTCTTCTTTGAATTGAAATAACTAATGGATGCGATTGTTTCAATGAAATATTTGTTTGATACAATGAACATATGCTTGAAGAAATAGTTAGGAGTCAAAAATTCTTTTTACTTGCATCAACAAAATATTTTGTCGTGCATATATGACACTTTTATTTCTTTGAATGAAGTGAATTTTATTTCATTCAACAAATCTTTTTTTTCCGTGAGTGTACTTAGCGCGTGTTTTTACATGGTTTCCCCAGTAGGTTATTATATGGGTCAGTTGTGATCATGTTCAATTTGAAACTACTGCAAAATAATGGATATTAGCGAAGATTCAAAAGATAAAAGCAATTTGAGTTGAAAAAATTAAATTTAATCGTCCCAGTCGTAACTTTCAAACCCTTATTTTTGTTCTTCTTCTTGTTCTTCTTCTTGTTCTTGTTCTTCTTTTTCTTCTTCATCTTCATCCTGAGTACATGTAAACTGCGTTAATATCGATGTATCGCATGTCGCCTCGTTGGATTCAAATGGAACCTCCACTGTTGGTGATTCAATATTAGAGCACGACCGGCCTTGACAATGTGTACAGTTACAGAAAATTGTGTTCAGCAGTTTTTCCGGAGCAAGTGAAAGAAAGTTTGGACTGGTTCTAATGACTGGACTGGTTCTAATGAACTCACAACCCCAGTCTGTAGGGTCTAGCTGATAACCAAGCAACACTTGTACTTGGTAATATACCAGAGAAAATGTTGATGAGCAGCAACTGAGCTTGAAGGAAGACAAGGTAATTGTACATGTTTTTTACTTTTGGTATTTTTAACGAAACATGCATATCTATACTTATCTAAGCAGGTAGTTTTTTAAGGAGCTGCGTACGTAGAAAGAAGAAAGCGAATGCCGTTAGTGATAATTTTTTGTCGAGTCGAATTACTATAGTTATAACTTATCTATGTTTTATATTATAAATGTAAGTTACAGTGACCGATAGAAAAATATTTTAACATGTATTACAACTAGAGAGATGTATATACGTGGCGTACTCATGCATATAATGACTATTACAAAATTTACAACTTTTTGAATCGCTTGAGGATAGATTGAATTCAAACGAACCAATTATATTCCTTCGAATCAATTATTTTCTTTCTTTCCGTCAAAAACGGTGACTCCTAGGAAAAAAAGAGTCGATACAGTTTTTGTAGATATATTTATGATCTACAATTTTTGTCTGAAGTATTTTTATGATAAAACTCACCAGTTTGCTGAAAATCGCGAAAAACTAATTTTTTTCTTTAGTGTTGAGAAGAATCCGAATAGGTTGATTTGCCATCGTGCAATCATAGTTGTGTTCATCTACGTTATGGGAAATTTCGGGGAGAAATCTTGGTTGGAAACTCCACGAGATTCAGCTCGTACAAGGATTGAAGCCGTTGGACCATCACATGCATCGTACGTTTTGAAGAATAAACCAAAAACGCGATATGTAGTTATCCTGAGTTTCACTATAAAATGTTGTTCAGTGACGACGCATATTTTTTATCAAGTGGTTACGTGAATGAACAGAATTGCCGCATGATGGAAATTTCTAGCACATAAACTACTTAGAAAAAATTCATGGTTTGTGCTTTAAGGTGGCTATACACCTTCCTGCAGGCTTGACAAGTATGCATCAATATTTTTTGTAGGAGCATGCATGGACGTCTGTAAGATTATTTTCAAATTCAAACAATTATACTCGTAAAAGCAGCTTGAGGATAGATTGAATTCAATCGAACCAATTCCTTCGAATCAATTATTTTCTTTCTTTCCGAAATTTTTATCGAAAAGTAAACATAATAGTCGGTTAATGAATAAATTCGCATAGTGATGAAAATTTATGAATAATGGTGTCAGGAAAAAACCTCACAAATAGAGAAATTTGTTGAAAATTCATTATTTCATTAAATAAATCCCATCAATCTGATGACCATGAAAGTAATTATTAAACATTATTTTCCATTTTCCGCAAAACTTATTTATATTTTGACGATGTCATACATGATTTGTCGACACATTCATATCAATATAAAGTAGGAGCACATGGTAGAATTATTCACAAACTGTTAAGTATTACACTTTCAGAAAATGATTTTTAAAGAGAAATGAGTCATGAAACAAATCGCTATAAAACTGGTTCACCCGATTTCAAGAAATTAAGATGAACCTTGAAGGGATTAATTTTTATTAGGGAAGGTTTTGACTTTCTTGTTCGCCACCTTTATACAACGAAACGTGGGAATCTACCAACAAAAGGAAGGAAGCAACCAATTTCAAAAAATTAACTCCGTTCAAAGATGTGTGCAAAAAAGTAACTTTCAAATTGATTTTCCAATAACTCTCTTGTGCTGAATGTGTTCTATGTTCTTCGCTAATTTCGCACAGAGCGGTGCCTGTGCGAAAGTAGCGACTCACATTGGATTTGAATCGCTGAAGATTGAATCCATTTATTCCACATAAACGCAGTTATCCAGATCAAAGAACACTTAAATAGTGAAGTTTGAGGTGTACTGAGTTGAACCTCAAATCGATGAGCACCCACAGTCCGTTCTTGGTGGAATCAATGTGCCAAGTCACTTGAATGCTTTCCGTGAAAATATCTATAGAAGAGAGACAAATCTTTACCCTTTCTTAAATTTTCCAGGCTATTAAATTTGCACTAGCAACCTTAATAGCTTGGAATAGCCTGGTCTCCAATCAGGCGGATGGTTTTTTCTTAATGAAATCCCGCAACTTCCGGGTATGAGCTCCTTACACCTTACAAAGAAAGTCTGATATGAGCCATATATTGGATTCTCAATTTTTTCCAATTGGTCGTTGATATAGGTACAATAAAACGAGGGTTGGGAACAATTTGGATACCTGGGGAATATCAGCGTTGATGGTGAAAGTATTTGAGGGACATCCATCGACTGACACTTGCAGGGAACATTCTTCCAGGAAGCTGAAGAGCCATACACAAAAATGATCTGACAAGCCATAGTATCGAAGTTCGGCCAGCAAACCCCCATGCTACACACATTCAAAGACCTTAGAAATATCAAGCGCAACATCTCTTGATTCTCCATGTTTCTCGATTGCGTTATTTCAAATATGGGTGAGATACGACAGAAGGTCGCCTGTTGATCTTTGTTTCCGAAAGCCATATTGATGATCGCTCAAGACATTGAAACCTTTGGAATATTTGAGGATATGGTGGTTCGCGACTTTCTTCATGAATTTTGGTATCACTGATAGCAAAGCGACTTGTCTATAGTTATATGGAAGATTTTTCTTGCCTTTTTTGGGAAAAAACTCAACGCCAGGTTGAAAAGTCTGCAGAATACTGGTGCCTGTTCATTTGTGCACTTTTTAAATACGGTGACGTGCACTTCATCAGGACCAGACGCTTTGATATTGAGCTGTTTCAAAATTCGCCTAACTAGATCTTATCGCATAGTAATTCATGGCATTGTGGATCCTATTGTGAGGATAGTTGGTGTTGCCTTTCCCAGAAAATCCACTGTGGAGTGGGACGCAAATTGTTCAGCTAGTAGATATGTTTTTTCTATGGCTGTTGTTGCAATTGAACCATTCGCTTGTGTTAGTGGTGCCCTTGCCTTTTTTTTGGGAATGGGCTGAACGCGAGCAATCTTTCCCTTTCTCATTAGATAGGTTGAAAAGTCTGCAAAGTACTAGTGCGAGATCATTTACCCTTCTTCAAATACGATAACGGGCACTTCATCACCTTATTGATATTGACTTATTTCAAAATTAGCCTGACAAGACGCTGTCGAAAAGTGATCTCTGGAATTGTGGATTCTAGTTTGGGAATAGTGGTTGGTGCCTTTCCCAGAAAATCGACTGTGGATATTCATATATTCCAAACCTGCCTTTGTGAAAATGGTAACTTTTTACACATTCAGCAATCAGAGTAATGAAGAATGAACAATTTACAAAACTAAAACCTTTTCTGGATTCCTGGATTTCAAGCTGGTTTCACTGTACCAGTATATATTGAAAAGTCTGCTTAGAATTTCCAATTCTCTTTGTGAATTCTGAGAACAGAAATACATTTTTCGTAGAATATCAGTTATTCGTCAAAAGCTGATAGTAAATGAAATGTATGAAATATGTCGTAATTGCTTTAAAAATTGCCTGTGAGAAATAGATACACTCAGATAGCGTAATGAAGTTTGATTAATTCTTTTATGGAAAAATCACTAATGATTTCTGTAGTTTCATATTGGCATAGATATTTTAAAGAAAAATTGCATTCTCAGATAATTTGCCATCAACAGAACTGTTCATCTCTGTATTTTTGTCGTGTTACCTAAATTTTACGATATTTAAAAAACATAATTATGTTGGCATATTGCGAACGGCATCTCTCCGAATTTTTTCAAATACATATTCAAAGCATGCAAAAAAAACATAGAAACCGTTACCACAATAGGAAACTGAAGTCAAAGAAAAGTGGAAAAATCAATGAATTGAAAAATTCTTGATATCTAATTAGTAATCATATTGATTTCAATAACTCTTCTGTGCTGAATGTGTCTAAGTATGACTACCTGTCTTACTTAGACCCTCTAAAATAATCAATATGCAATAATTATCAATTTCTTGAACTGTTTTCGCCTATTTTTACTAGTAAATTAAGAATTATATCAATATTTTCAGATATAGTTGAATCTAGCCAAAAATTCATCATCTGAATTGACTGCAAGGTAGTAGATAATAAAAGTGTCCGGTGTTTTTTCGGTAATTCCATTCCCCAATTGAAATTCATGTCTTTTTTCTTCAAAGCATGCAAATGAAAACTTATTTTTCAAAATGTTTATTTTAGTATCAATCGTTTTCAAATATTTTGGTTACCACATTCCTTATTTTGTTCATTTTAGTCAATGTATCATGGCAGCAAATCATTAGATACTCCCATAATGGAAAAGCATTCCGCCAATTTGGGTGGTCCGCCATACTGAATTCAAAACTCTAGTTTTTGTATTTCGCTCATCAACCCTTTCGTTTAATAATCACACCTCATGAGTTACTATGGATATGAAAAATCACCATTTTGTTACATCCGCCATATTGGATTAAAATGGCGGCATATAGAGAATCGTGCTTCGCCTGGAGAACAAAACATATGTGCCAAATTCTGTCTCGACCAGACACTGGAAGGTGAGTCAAATTTAACTTGCAAGATTAGATTACAGATACCGGGGTAGGTGGAAATAAATAAATAAAAGTTTGCAAGTGAATACAAAAACTTAGCAGTGATTGTGCAACACTATAAACGAAAATTATTTCATTCAAATTGATGAAATTGCATCATGAAGCTCAAAATTTCAAAAAGCAGTTGTCTGTTACTCCAAAGAAGTGTAACACTGCTACAAAATGGATTTCAACCTCCTCGCAGATCTTGAACAAAAGAGCATACGACGCAACTCTGCTTTGAGGAAGTTCCCAAAGGATAGCAACCCGATCCTGTCTTTTGGTTACCATGGAATCTTACTTAAATCTCACTCGTTTGGGAGAGCCAATTTCTGGCGTCATATAAATATAACATAACCTGAATCGTATTTACGTCTCGTACAATACATAAAAGATGTGATGTAAATTTCAAGTATTTCAAAAGTGATAATAATAATGAAAGTAATAATAATAGCCTTCATTACCCAACAGTTAAAAACCATTAACAGGGTTAACTAAGTATGTTAGAAAAGTAATATGGGACCTTGTAATCACAAAGTTACAATTTGAGGAAATAAATAACAAAATTATAATATAATAAAATAAAATCAAGTAAAACTATACCAGAAAATTGAAAATTCTCCATGAAATACTGAGATGCAGTGTCAAAAATATATTCTAGGAAATTTAAATTATTGCAAATGCTAAAGATAGGTGACTTGAGGTACAAGTTGGATCCGGCCAGTCGGTTGTAAAAAGTTGTACTTCTAGTTCTGAAATGAGGCACACAGAAATTCATACGAGATAACACCTCCATAGCATCCACATTGTTGTGCAGTAATTTATACAGAAAAATTATTCCAGTAAGTTTTCTGCGTGCTTCAAGGATTTCAATATCGGATGTTATCGTAAGAGATTCATATGGAATACCTCTATCAGGATAGATGCCATAAGATTTGAAGTGAATGAACTTTAGGAAACGACGTTGAACGTTTTCAATTAATGTATTATAGCAATTATAGAATGGAGATCATATAATAAAGCCATATTCCAATTTTGACCTTACGTAGGCTACATAAAGAGTAAATATTTTTGAAAAAGATCTACAGTGAAGTATGAAGCCATAAGCTCCCAATGCTTCACTTAATTTTGATCTGATGTGGTTGGATAAAGACAAATTTTGATCAAAATATACACCAAGATCTTCAATTGACTTACTTCGTGATAGTGAAATGGTATCTACTCGATAATTGTACTTGATGACTGACATTTTCCTACTATAAGATACTACTTTACATTAGGATGCATTGAGATATAGTTTGTTAACTTCACATCATGTCTGTATATTTTCTAACTGTCATTGCAATGTATAACAGTCTTCGATAGTTTCGACAGGCAAAAAATAACTTATCACAATCGATATAATTACTGGAATCAATGAAGTCGCCCCGGAGCGCCAATTAATTTTTATTGTTGTTTTTATTTTATTTTTATCGTTGTTTCATTAATAAAATATTCAATATAAAAATATAAAAAAAAAATTACTGAAGTCATCAATAAATAATAAGAATAGAAGAGGCCCAAGATTCGACCCTCCAGATGAAGGATTGTAATAAAAAGAATCAAACAAACATACAAACTGTTTGCGTTGAAGTAAATAGGATTTAATGAAAAGTATTGCTGAATTATGGAAACCACATTGGTCAAATTTTTGTAGAAGGACCATGTAATCAAGTCGATCAAATATGCTTTACCAAAATCAGTTTTTATCACATCAACGACCATTATTATCTAAAACATCAGTAACATTTTGGGTCAATACAATTTAATTTGTTATGGAGAATCTGTTTGACATAAATCCATGTTGTTGCGGAGATATGATATTACGAAATGAGGACTGAACGCGATTGTAGATGACAATTTCTAGAAGTTTAGCAAAGTTCGATAGGATTGAGATAGGATGATAATTCCTAATATCAGATGGATCTCCAGACTCCAAAATGGGACAAACACCTGATATCTTCCATAATTCAGGAAAATTATCATTTTTAACTGCAAGATTGAAACGTGTCACTAAGGGATAGACCAATACACCGATGCAATCTTTTATAAAAAAGGATGGTATCTTATCAGGACCAGCAGTGAATTTATGTTTAAAATTGCGTGCTGCAATCACGATCTCCTGTTCGCTGATGTTTTCAAAGTTTATATTTTTATAAAAACAATTTGAATTTGATAAGCATGGATGCAAAGTATTTTCATCAACTGCAGAGTGTGAATATATATTTAAAAAAAAAATTTGCAAAACTATTTACAATTTCATCTGGAGAATCAATAGTGAAGTCATCATATTTCATCCTATCTGGAATATGGGAGGTTATATTCTTGGAATTTACGTATATGACCACAATAATTCGGGATTAGATACTACAGATTGCTGTATAGAATTTAAATGAATATCATATGCAGCTTTGATTTGGTTTTTGATGACAAGTCTACGGCTCTTGAATTCATAAGTGTACATACATGTCACCACTCTTCACTATTTTTATATTTTAACGAAACTTTTCAATGTGAATAACCGATGGACATTATCTGAAAAATAAACTCCACTGTGCTGAACAACCTTAATAACTGGGGAAAGCATCCAGAATGGAAATAGCATCGAGAAAGGGGGAAGCACTTACTCAACCAATGCTTAGGTTTATTAAAACGTATACCAAAGTTTTTCAGTTTTCTCCTTCATTTTCTTCTTCATCATTTAAAAAAATACGGTAATTCAATGTTTACATGATAGTAAATGAATAGCAAAAAAATGTATTCTCGGGAACCCAGAAGTTTCAATCGTGATTGAAATTAATGGATTTTTTGCGGATAAAATACCTCGTTTCAAGAAGTTTAAAGTCACACATAGGCTCTGTAGATATTAACACTCTGATAAATGGCATGAATATAACGATTCACATGTGTCACCAATTTAATCACCATTTAATCACCAATTTAGCAGATGTAAATTGAGAACGCCGACTTTGCAGAAAACCTTTCGATAACTGGTAGAATCTTCTGGAATTTCCCTTTCTCATATTATTTAAGTACAATAAAAATTACAGTAGTTTTTCTTGAAGGCTACATTCAGTTGCATGCAATTTCGCAATCATCAGACCATTTGCAAACAATAGACAAATGAACCAACGGCCATCCCTCTCTACCGTGGGATTCGCTTCATACCCTCCAATTCTAAAACAACAATTACACTCGGAATTGATTTCGAATCCAGATGCCAAATGAGCAATTTTAATTCCAATTACCAAGAAATCTTATTTGTTTGCGGTTTGCATAATCCTCTGTGCGCTACGGCATACAGTGGATTAATTTCTGATTCTAATTTGTTAAATTGGAATCATTCGGCAGAATGCGGAGGGTGCAGGGTAATTGAGCACGTAGAGCTGAGTGGATGTTTGTTGCATCGTAGATTTTTTAGGAATGTAATTGCTATTTGTTGAAATCAGACACGGTTGTTATGAAATATTGAAAATTTTTCAATGACCTCTGCGATTTTTCAGCTTCCACAATCCGAAAAAAGAAACAATTTCTAATATGAAACTCCCTACGGTTGTATAAAGGGCTTCAACCTCACTTTGGTAAGTTATTGCATAAATCCAGTTTCCCATAAACAAAAATGTTCTGTTTATCAGTAACTTGTCGTATTTGATAATCCTAAAAACGAACTGGGACATTTCTGAGACCGAAACATGAAATCGTTCCATCCTGAGTTCTCCTGTTCGTTTCCAAGTCATTTTCATATCGATATCACGTTAGTGAGTGTTCTACAGGGTGTTTCATCATTGAATGCTGATCCTGATGGGCGATAATCTTTGGCTGCTTTCGAAATAAAAAAAAAATATGATGGACGTAGGTCCGCAACCGCTCCATTTCTAAGATAAGTACAGAATTTCGGAATTTAACAAAAAAGTAATTTTTTTCCTGATACCCCTAAAACTTTTTTCACAATTTTGGTACATGCAAAGTGAGCATAAAAATACATTCCTAAATGGTAGAGGTTTTTCTTGATCAGTGGCATCCCTGTTAACATGCCCTGCCATATTTTTTAATCAAAATAATGATACGCCACTGTCGTGCTCCAAAATAAATATCATTTTTTTAATGGCCCTCTATCTTTTCATATATTTTTTGCGTTCGACTAACGGGTTTTGAGGTTGAAAATTAAATGCATTCATTTACTTGTCCCTATTGAATTTTACAACTGTGGTAACCAAAGAATATGGACAAAATAAATGGAATTTGTTCAGTGTCACCAACATATTAAACAAACTGTTTTGAGGTAGCTTCTTTGAGGTAGCAACTCTTCATTCCAGTTACCGAATTTTATATCTAGTTTTCAATTACTTTTTCATGCGGAAATTTTTTGAAATGAAGTTTTTTGGGGTATAATTTCCTGTTCCCTAACAAAATCATTATATAATTACTGTCTAATCATAGTGAAATCAATACTCATTTTCTGCACTGGTTTGTTTTTGTGAAACGACATTTATGCATCCATATATTTCAAATATTCCTAAACAGCTTGACTACTGTTTTTGGAATGCTCTTTTTATTAACATATTTTCATTAGCTTGACCTGTATCTATGTATGTATATTTGTTTGTTTGCTTGTAACTCTCAAACTCGGGATCTGTATTTGACAGACTTATCAACATTATTGCTTCATCCATTCGCAGGCAGATGACGCTGTACGGAACCTACTTGATATATCGACATTATTGCCTGATATATTCGCGAGCAAATAGCGCTGTACGCAACCTCCTTGATGTAATCGAATCACTTAACATGCATTCCAGTGGAGTTGGCCGCGGTGGTAGTTCGCCCGACTCACGATCGGTAGACCGTGGGTTCGATTCCTTCCTCGATCAGATATTTTTCTCGAGAGAATTCATCTGGTTGAAGCTGGGATGATTCTGCAACCGTGTTAGGAATCACACGTTGAAAGGTAAGACCTCGTTAGTCCTTAGCTCGCACAAGTTTCTCAACTTCTGAGAGTTGCCGTTCGTATGGGGGCCACAGCTGATTAACGGAAAAACAGATTTTAAACATATTTTTAAAACAATTCAAACAGATTTCTTCATTTGAAAAAAGTATTTTTTTTATTAGGACTCGCGCCTGCTGCCTCATTTGTAACCCTCCTTTGCGCGCCTGCTGCCTTGGGCTTGGTAGCTGATTTTCAGGCTCTCCCTCTTCGGAATCGGAAAATTTCTAAACAATATACGGCTGATCGATTCCAAAGTTTACATAAAATAAATATGGTTCAAAAAGACTGAAAAACACGTTTTTATAGCATACGAAACTAAAAAATGAAAAATAAATATAGTCTAAAAAAATAAAAAGCACGCTTTTAAAGAACGTTGAACTAAAATTGATTTTTTTTTAAATATGCTCGAAACAATAACGAACGAAAAATACTGATATTATTGTGAAAAAATTGTGGGCGCTTCGTGCCATATTTTTTGTATATCAAGCGCCCATCGCTTTTTTCACAATAATACTAGTATTCTCCGTTCGTTATTATTTTAAGCTTATTAAAAACATATTTTTAACTTTTCAGTTCGATGTTCTTTAAAAGCGTGTTTTCAAGTTTTTTAAACTATATGTATTCATTCTGAATAATAATTTAGTGACAACCAGCAAAATGATAAAGACAAAATATAAAATTTGAAGTTTAGACTCGTTGCATTCTTTTTTATTTCGGTAACAAGTTTATTGTAACTAAAGAGTGGTCCCCGAAAGTACCCAGCCCAACAGAGAAAACACAGATAGTTTGGAAAAAATATATTTATAATTTTCAACACAGGTACTCTCTTTGCAGCTCTATACACTTTTCCAATAATTTCTAAACTGTTTTTATAATAAGAACTGTCTTGCTTCTCAAAATCATTTCTTCATCGTTGGAAAATGTTTGACCACTGACCCATTTTCCCAAATTTGGCAACAGAACATGATCCAAGAGGGCTAAATCTGTCGAATAGGGTGCTGAGGTAGCAATTCAAAGTTCACTTCGTTGATTTCAGTCATTGTGATTATGAATTTGTGAGCTGGTGCAATGCCTTGATGAAACAACATTTTGTTTTCAGCCAAATGCGGCTGTTTTTGCTTGATTTCTTCACTCAAACGTTGCAATATTTTCGCATTATACTTGCCGTTCATAGTTTTACTTTTTTCAAGATGGCCAATGAAAATTATCTCAAACGCATCCCAAAAATCTGATTTCATGACCTTGCCTGCAGATAAAAACGGTCTTCGCCTTCTTTGGAGCCGGTTCTCATTTGAGTCCACTGTATTGATTTTTTTTATCCTGAGTGTGAAGTGATGGACTCATGTTTCTTCCATGGTTATGAAACGATGGAAGAATTCTACTTTGTTGCTGTGAAACTTCTCTCAACACTCAATTGAAACATCTCGAGTGTGAGCAAACGCGGCACACATCTTGCACACATCTTTCTCATGTCCGGATTTTCAGATAATACATGTACCGCACTTTTTGAGATGCCTACTAAGTCCTCTAGTCCGAGCACTTTCAGTCGACGATCATTCAGTACCGCTTTGTTGATTTTTTTCACCGTTTCTGAAGTCGTCTCCTCATTTGGTCGACCACTGCGATGCTCATCTTGGTAGACCGTATGACCTCGCTTAAACTCTGCTACCCAATATTTTACTGTTGTAAAGGAAAGTAGAATCCAGTTCAACTTATATTGGCTGGGCTGAGTTCTTCGAAATGAAAGTATGATACCACATAACGGTGACCGATTTCTTTCATTTTCACAAATTGAATGAAAACTTTCGTTATTGATGGCTAGAACCACCGTCCTATAGTTTGAGTGATAGAATAAAAAAATTATCTCCTACTCTAGCTAATTATTGCTTGGATATCTGTTAAATCTGTTTTTCTGTTAAACAGACATATTTGAATCGAAGTCATTTCATTAATCGTACTCCAAATGTACGGAAAAACTGGGTTAACGAAATTGGAAAAGTCAATATACCGTATTTTAAATAACACCAAAAGTAAACCTAAAATTATCCCTAAAGTTCACTCAATCACTATTTGAGAATTATTTTCCGAAGGTGATATTTACCAATGGACATCCATCACAACAAAAAAAATACTTGTAACTTCAGAGCTTGTAAAACTATTTGTTCCATTCTCCATGTTTGGCATTTGGAATAAGGAATAGTGTTAAGTTGATGCATTTATTATTCAGTCCTTTCAGTGTCACTGTTTTTTGAGTTTGCAAGCCGTCGATTTTTGTAATTTCTTCCAAAAATCCACGGCTTTCAAACTCGAAAAACAGTGAGACAGAAAACCTCAACCGCGAAAGTCTAAACCATTTTGTCATTCAGTCCATTATCGGCAAAGTATTTCCAACATCTTGAATAGCTTCAATTCCACAAGCATAGATAACATGTATTCCCCCTATTTAGTGGAATGATACTGTTGAAGTATGGAAGCCACAAGGAAAATTCCAGTGCATAGCACGTTCCGCTGTTGAGCTGTAATTATCTCTTCAACCCTTATTATATCGACTCAGAAATTCAGGTACAGGGTAGAATTGGTTCAAATTCTAATGTAACTGATGGTATTGATCCGAAGCATTTGACTGGAAATGACAGAATTCGAAAAACTTATTGAAATGAACTTTGCGATTGCAAACAACTACTTTCCTCAATAGAAAGAAAATCACTTATCTTCGAACGAAAAGCCATCCCAAGCAGCAAACCTAAGTTGAATGAACGTTTTATAAACAAAATTTTGATGAAGAAAAGCTTTAGTTATGAATTTCAAACGTATATTTCAATCAAACAATAGATGTTTCAACGAAAAAACTTATTATAAACATTTTCATCTTCGTATTCTTTCAACGTTTATTTTGTTAATCATTCAAAATGTTAAGTTCATATTTATTTCTTTCATGTAATTGAGTGTCGTGTGAAACGGGACTTATGTTGAATACATTGACTAACACTGAGTTTACTGTGTTGAATAAACGTGAAAAAATACGCGAACAATATGTTTTATATTGCGGTTTTAGATTTGTCGTCTTCATTTCTGAGTTTATGTTTTTATTTTTATAGACGGTAATGACAAAACTGTTCATCCCATACGTAAGGTGCGGCCAGACTGGATCATTTCTAAGATTCTACGCCTATCTCTGGCTTCGATTGTAACCATAAAGGATAAGTGCAGGTACCTGTATTGAGGTTTCTCTAGTTCTTGTGAAATGAAGTGTTTGCTGAGTGTAAAACATTCTGAGATATTTCTGAATGATTTGATATAATGATTTTCCTTCATTGTCACCATCACCGTGTTAGGAATCACACGTTAAAAGGTAAGACCTCGTTGGTCCTTAGCTCGCACAAGTTTCTCAACTTCTGAGAGTTGTCGTTCGTTAGGAGGCGACAGCTGATTAACGGAAAAACAGATTCTAGACAGATTTTTAAACAGAAACAGTAGTAGGGGTTTATCTAATTAGAACATACGAAATGGGGGGTTTGACAGAGTTCGGCACGACGGACTTCTACCCAAAATCAGCAATTTTGGCTACTCGAAACAAATGATAAGACTAATCGAATATTTTCTAGCAGACCGACCATGACGTTGCAGAGTAGGACACGAACTCTCTACCGTGCGACTTCTGAAACAGGAGTCCCATAAGAAGCAGTTTTTTCCCACACCTCTTCTCGGTATATATAGCAGACGTGCCCAAGCCAGAGAACAACTACAACAAGTTGGCATTCTACGCTGACGACACATCCCTACTGGCGTGATCTACCAGCCACGCGCAAATAACCACATATTTGCAACAGCAAGCGGACATATTAGAGAAATGTCCTAACCTTTGAAAAGTCAGTATGAACCCTAACAAGAGTCTGGCAATACTGTTCACCCTGACGCTGGTACACTCGAAAGGATCTTCAAAGGTCAAAAGATTCCGTGGACCAACGAAGCAAAATATCTGAGAGTCACTCTCGACAGGAGACTGACGTTCAGGTCCCACATACGGCAGAGACTAGGGCTGGCAAGAGCCGCCCGACAAAACATATACCCAATCATAGGCCGCAGGAGTAGCCTGGGTCTCCATGTGAAACTGCTTCTCTTCAAGACCGAACTACTTCCCGCATCATTCTGTATGCCTCCACTGCCTGGGCCAATGCCAGCGACATATAGACGCAATTTCCAGACGTTCAAGAACACTTGCTCACGAACGGTTGTGAACGCTCCAAGATACATGCCGGGACCTGGACCTCAACATCCACAACGTATATGCTCACATGAGAGAGCACGCCGAAAACGTATTCGAAAGAATGCGAACACACGCCAGCCCAGCGCTCCGTGACTCACATGAAACACTCAACAGGGACGACCCCGGATTTCGCGAAAGGGATAAACAACATGAGGCCCACGAAGCAAAACCGACGACCACCTCCGAGAGTCGCTGTCAGGCGGCTCCGGTAAGTTGAAACTTATACACAGATACATACGCACAAACATAATTCTCGACCGAAAGACACTTGTCTCCGATAAGGTTAAGAGGACCCTAATGCATACATTACTTGTCACATCCATTCATACATCACGACAAATAAATTCAATAGATCACTAAAGTTGAAGCACCTAAAGGCTGAGTTTCGACGGCAGGAGGTCAGATGTCAATCTTGCTGAAGTGGCCATCAGCAGGTTGAGGTCCACTAAGAGATAAGTGGGGGTGGATGGACGAGATTTTAGCTTCTGCACACAGTAACCTTGTGGGGGAACTCAACCCCGGACAGGCATGGGGTGAATATGTCCAGTCATCACCCGAAGACTATTGCGGATACTAACAATCGAAATGTCGTGAAGTAATTTGGTTTGGAATTTTTTTGAAACTTTTTGATTTCATTTGTAAGAGTTTGATTTTCAATGTTTTGCTCAATTCTAGTTTATTGTGACAACTTTTCAATTTTATCAGACAATGGAAGTCCAAACCTATAAAATTTACCATGAAACATTGTCAACTATTTTCAAATACTGAGTATGACATTCAAAAATTGATATGCTGGTTTGTCAAGAAATCAAATTATTGCGTCTTTGAATGAAACACTACAAAATAATAAAAGAATATTCCGAATCAAACTATTTCTCATCCGTTTGGTTGTCAGTATCGATTTTTTTTTTGGTAGCAAATTGTCTTAGAAAGTTTTGTACTGCCGTCAGGCAGTACAAAACTTTCCTGCTCTTGAATATATAAACTTTGACAGCTAGTAACTTTTTCTTCAACAAATAAATTCCGCATTTCCTTGATAACGAATATAATCCAATTATTATATGATCTAATAATAAAACCATATCAAAATATGTGCAATTTTTTGTTTCAAGCCAACGCTTTCGTATATGAATTTTTCGTTATTTTTTTTTCAGATATACCGATCGTATTTGATTAAACTTGGGATATATTTGGAATATTATTAAGGATATAATCCTACAGAGAACTTTCCCTCCTGAAATTTTCTGGTAAACATTGCTAATTTTTTTCAGGATTCCAACCCTGTCCTATATAACTCATGCATCCTATCAACAAAGAGATCATGCAGAGAATGTCAGGTGAAGAGGGTGTCTGTGCGAGACTGAAGTGGATTCATGAATGGAAAAAAACGCTGCTGTTCTGAGGGTTTATTACTTTTTTCAGGTTGACTTCTCGGCATATTTTATGAAAGTATTTTGATAGCGAGAGAGGCGCGTTTAAGTTGCTTTCTGGGAATTGTGACGATGATTTTGGTTGTGGATTATGAAACTATTTACATGATATGGAGTTTCTTTTTTGAGCTGGAATTCAGTTCCATACTTCAATAATCACTTAAAATGCTTATTTGCTTATGACATATTTCAATTTTGAAGATGATTATTTAGAAGTGGTTTTTTGTAATTTGAAATGCAGATATATGTTTGATTTTGTTTTGGGGTAGATAACCTGTGTCCTTTTTCACTTCGTTTTCTATCGTAACTAATAAGCTAGATTATGGATAATATTTGATATGCGGCCTGTTTGAAAATAGATTAGTAACACAATACAAGATTGAGTAACATTTATCATTTAAACGAAAAAAAAGTACTTATAGTGTCTACAAAACCTGATCTTTAATAAAACCACACTGTAACTGAAATTCCTTCGACATTGTTTCTCTGATTATTGCAATATTGGGCAATGCAGTTTTTGCGTCACTGTCGATAAACTTACTCGCATTTTTCATTTAGCATGATTGGAAAATTACTTCATTGAGAAATGAAAACATGCAACAATGTCTCATCGAATAACAGGAAACTTCTGAAGCATGTGAAAAATTATTCAAGTTGGAATAATCTAGCCATACCGTCTCTAGTTCTCTCCGTAACTCACTATTCACATGTTTGTATAGTTTAATTCAGCTCTTTATAGATGATCGCTCTGGTCGCCATAGGAAACAAAATATTTTTTCTTTTATTTTTTTCTAGTTCAATCGATTCATTATTCGCTTGTCTCTAACGGCTAGGCCACGGGGATCGGCGGTGCGAACGACGAAGCCGGGAGAGAGGCGACCATTCGCGCGACACCGTTTGCAGGCCACGGGCAGTCACGTTCGCCGTCGCGACCAATAGTCCGACAGCGAAATGTCTTTATCGAATTCATCTCGATATTGCTTGGAAAATAATAGTTTTTTGGTTCAAGACCTAATATTTGTAAGAGATTGTGGATTACATGATTTGAATAAGAATCGGGGTGTAAATGGAGAATTCCACAAGAAGTACGAGAAATCCAGATTATATCCAGAAAAATGTTTGGAGTATACCAAGATGAGTACTGAAACCTTCGATTATATTCTTATGAATATTCAACCAGAATTGGAGAAAAAACTTAATGCAAATAGAATTTTTTAAGTGCCGCTGAGAAATTGACATTGAGGTATGTACTCACCTATCTATACATATCCATCTTTATCCATCTTTATCAATCTACATTACGTATTCATCTATATACCTATGTATAGAGGTAATATTTAATTATCTGATCATATTTTGGTGAATTACCTATAATAGTATCTTTTGACTTTTACCAAGAAAGTAATGGTCGCAAACGGATTTTTTTTATAACTTAATTTATTTGGAACTCTCTTTGCCCAAAATATCATCAGCTAATTAAATGTTACCCAGTATATTAATATTTCATGAAATAAAAAAACTTTCAGATTATCATGTAATTTATTGCAAAATTCTAAATTGAATGACAGTAATTTTTCGTAAAACTAAAACAAAAAACAACTTCTAACTTGTAATTGACGATAGAATGAATAATGAATTTGTAACTTGTTGATCAGTCTTTCAAATAGATGGTCTAGCTAGTATTTCAGCAATAAAAGTCTCGGTGTTAATTTTTCGCGGCGAAAACAACTGAACTCGTTTGATCACTGCACTATTCGCCGCTACTGCCGCTCGACTTCGTGGCTCGCGCCGTACTGATTCATGTATTTGTTTTACTCGCCCGTCGCGAAGCAAGTCGCCCACGCGATTTGCTTGGTACATTTCGCCGGTCGCTTCGCCGGTCACCGTTGCGCGTGGCTTCATAAGTACATTGTTATGTGTTTGTTTCAGTCTCTAGACGCTTCGCCGTTCGCACCGCGCGAATATTCGCATCGGCGAGTGTCCCGTGGCCAGGCTGTAATTGTTCTTTTAACGATAGATCTGACACTCTCATAAGTTCCTTCACTTTGTCACTACAATGTATAATTTCGAAATTTAAATATAATTGGATTCTAAACAGTTTCTTGAACATATTCAGTGTGTAAAAGCCAAATGGAATAAATTTATTATTTCGGTCACTGTACATATTTTAAAAAACATGTCCATCATTTGCTCACAAAAATAAGTTCTAGCAAAATCGTCTACCATATCCTCCTGAGTAGGTATCACTTTATAGGGATGCATTTTATTTTCTTTTAATATGTTTACTATCGATGTATGGTTAACATTGAATGTAGTGGATGCCTGTCTACTCGATGTATGTGGGTTTTCCTCAAACTCAAGCATCACATCTAATATGAGTTAATCACTCATTGCATTGACAGCTACTTTTTTATTTGCTCCACATGACCAAGCTCGCGAAATTGCTTCTATATTTTGCTCATTGTTCCTTGAGATATGGGCGGTAAATTAGAAAATTTCTCTTGAAATAGGCGAGTTACTTCCTGTTGTGTTCGGGTTTCCTCTCCATAACCAATCATTGATAAAACTGTTATTATATGCATTTCTGATCACCTCACCATTTGTCAGACTTGATGTTAACGAACTTTAAAAACCTCAATTAAAATACTGGCAAGTAATGTTGTAAAATACAAAACAAGTTGACAAGGCGTTTTAAACTAACGTTGCCACGGAAATTATTTACAGGTTTTTGAAGAATACCATCTGAACAGAATATGACTATGGTTTCTGCTTACTTATCATCAATACCTCAACATGAAATAAGTTTTGAGTATATTACAATTAGTTTTGAGTGTATCTACTTTATCGAATTTCGGTAAACACATGATCTCAATTTATGTTATCCTAATTGTTGCAAGGAACTCGATAGTGATAACATTTTTGAATAGAGAATAAACAGACCTTTCAAACAATATATCACAAGCCTATACTTCCTGTTTAAAAAATTTAAGGTTGGACCTGTCATTCGACGGTAGTTGAAGGTAGTGGTAGTGGTAGTGAAGTATGTCGAATTATAATTTAAATTTGACGTATTTCGGGATTTTGTTAAAATATGTACCGTATTATACATATTTTATTGTATTTAATTAGGTCATAGTAATGTTACACATAACGTTATCATTCTAGCACCCTCCTGCCCAACTAACTGACTAATTCTGAACGGTTTAGATAAAATCACATGGCCAACTAATTAAACAGTTCGATATCACTGATGAAGCACAATTTTATCTGTGTTTTTCTGAAATTCATCTCATCTGTAGAAGGTGATCAAGTTCATAGATTTATTCTAGCAGTTCCACTCTCATCTTGTGCATTATACGGCCTACTATTCACAAAATGAACATGAAATTTTTATGGGAACCTAAGAATATTTTTTAAAAATTACTTGATTCTGTCTGAAAAAAGCTTCAGGGAAACAATTATTTTTTCTTCAATGTGCAAAACAACTCCCTGTCATCTGCTGTATTTACTTCATCCAACCTAGAAATTTTGAACATTTTTGCCTTGGCACATTTTGACACGTTCAGACAAAATCAGTTTTTTTTTTCAAAAAATCTGTATTTTGAAAGTAAAATTCTATTTGTTGCCAGGATGTGTTTCAAGTGTTGTATTGGAAGTTGTGGGATTGAAATATCAGACTAACAAATACTAAGTCAGTAGTTCATTCATGCAAATACCATGATTATAACGAAAACGAGTTGACACCAAAACACTTCATTACAATATACAACGATATCAAATCTACTAGTGAATATCTATGAACAGCGCAAACCAATAGTTCCTCGCACGTCATAATCAATAGACCATATATCAAAATTAAAATAAGTAAATACGAATTGTCAAAACTGATGGAATTACATTCAACCGAATTTCCCCGAGGTGAATGAATAAAATATCCAGCAATACATTGAACTTTTTCGCTAAGAGACGAGAAAATATATGAAAGAGGGAAGGGGCGGGAGGAATAAGGGGTAAGTAAGGAGAGGAGCGGATATATCGCGAACAATGGAGATTGGTCGTAAGTAATAAATCATTTAGCAGTGAGTGGATATATTTTAACATGATTAAGTTCGGTTGAACCAGATTATTTCTAAATGCACCCATTGCTCTTCCATTCAAATACATTCAGAAGTATTCAGATCATGACTTCTGCTACAATTCGTTGCTTTTGCAATATCTTTCTTGTTTTCAGGACAACCAATTGATTGCCTGACAGGTAATACGATATTGCATTCATGTTCTTGTGACTATGACTAAGATTTCATTACCCTATCTTACTTGCCTTTAACATTTTGCCCAACTGTGTGTGTCTCACTTCTCATGGAAACGCCCCCGTATCTTCCGTAATATTCGAGGTAGAACGATGAAACTCTCAGGACTGATCTATATGCTCAAAGTGCACCTACCACCTGAATGGAGTTGGCCAAAGTGATATACACTGTCCGCCACTCGCGATGGAACACCCCATTCACGGTAAAACATATTAGGGGGCAAAATAGGCCCAAAATTCCTTCAAATTCGTAATCAGGACTACCAACTTACTATGAATACACTTTTTTTTCCTGAAAAAATTTCTGTCCTGAAAAATCCGAATTTGTCTCACTTCTTATGGAAACACCCCCGTATCTTCCGTAATATATGAGGTGGAATGATGAAACTCTGTGGACTGATGGAAATGCTCAAAATGCACCTACCATCTGAATGGAATAGGCCAAAATGATATACACTGTCCGCCACTCGCGATGGAACACCCCATTTTTACGGTAAAACATATTAGGGGACAGAATAGGCTCAAAATTTCTTCACATTCGTGATTAGGACTACCAACTTACTACGAATACAATGTTTTCCTGAAAAAATTTCAGTCCTGAAAAATCCGAATTTGTCTCACTTCTTATGGAAACACCCCCGTATCTTCCGTAATATTCGAGGTGGAACAATGAAACTCTCAGGACTGATAACAGTTGAATCTGGAGATCCTGCTGGCCATCTCACCTGCCCATTATTTCCTATCTATTTATCAACAAACCTTTCAGTCAGGTAATTAGATACTCGTCTGGCGATGTGCGATGGAGCATCATCAAGTTGAAACCAGATGTTGTTATAGTTAGCCAAAGATAGATCATCCAAATAGTCTTCCAAAATCGACATCAAAAACTGGTGATAGGTTCCTCCATTCAGAATTCCGTCAAATAAATGAAGACCCAAAATACTATGTTTGTAAATTTCTGCCCACACGTTAATACTAAATCGTACTTGGCTTTTCAAGTGAACCAAACCCGGTGAGATTCTGATCCAATAACTTGAACATAGTTTGATGTGTTTGTCGTCTTTCGGGATACAAGTTTAAATACATTTCCGATGTCCTAACAATGTTTCTATCGTATTTGTAATAAATTTATATCATATCTCTTTTTTCTTCAGTCGTGAAAGCAATTTTTTGCCAAAAATTCAATGACTTGTACAATAACAAAATGTCATTTAGTGTAACAATTCGAAAGTCAGATTTAGAAACATTAGAGTCAAAGCTTATTATGATAAGAATAATTTTTTTCAATATCTCCAATTTTTCGAAAAAGAACGATAACTTAAAATATATTATTGAAGAGGTGAAATCTGGTTCTATTCAAAACAGAAAAAATCCAATATAGCGCCTATAAGAAAAGTAGTTGATGATGGTGGTCGGTAGGGAAACGAAGTTAAGTTTTCATCTTCTACATTCAAGACACCCTGTAGGAACATTCTATTTTTTGATGTTTTATAAAGCTCAGGTCAGGACAGACAATTTCGCTTTCTGCTTCGATAAGTTTGTTGGGTTTTAAAATGGACATCAATATGTCTTGGCAAGGCTGCTTCTCAAAAGCTCAGAACACTGTTCCGAACCAGAAGACTGTACACAGCTCAGCAATTTTTGGTGCTTCATAAAGCTCAGATGAGACCTTCTTTGGACAATTGTTCACATTTATAGAGCTCCGTCCGTCCCTAAACATACTTGAAGATACTTCGTTAAATCCAAAAAAGAGGCATCCACCTGATTGGAGTCACGAACATCACTTGCAACCTTGATAGTCTGGGATATCGCAAAAAGGTTGGGAATTTCTTTCTATTTCTTAGATACTTTCACGGAAAATGTTCAAGTGACTTGGAACATTTGATTCCACCAAGAGCGGTACATATCAGAAATACGCGACGGACTCTGTCTGCTCATCGTTTTGTGGTTCAACTCAATCACCTCGAACTGCGTTCATATGGAATAAACTTCCTGAGAACGTTGTTTCAAAATGATTTAATCTCTAGCAATTCAAATCCAACGTCAATCTGTAATGCTTGTGTCTTATCCTTGAAAAAAAAACCAGAATTCAAGCTTGCTACATTTTCTATTCATTTTGACATAATTTCAAATTCATGAATCATTGAATAAAGTATTGTTTTTTCTCTGCATGTTCTTCATTCCTTACAATGATTATCATAAAATTGACAATCAAACGATAGCATAAGTAGCGATCGGTTGGAAAAGAAAACAATTTACCAATTATTCATTATCGCGTGTTGCCTCCTTTGCCTTGGTCGATAGCTTTCATTCTCCAAGTTATTCCACGTATTATAATTCAAGTATACTCCTGGGGCATGCTATTCGCGACTCATCAAACGTCTACCTAGATAGTCCTAGAAATAATCGTAGCATTTAACGAATACTTAGAGATGATCATTGCAAATAGTTTATTCGATATTGTTTTATTCAATAATTCATACAATCGCGATATCAAAATAAGTGAAGAATCAATATATAGGGAATGAAGCAAACTTGCACACAAGATAGTTGTGAAGGTCATCCTAGAGCTGTATTCACCACCTGAACCTGAACGATTGAACATAACTTTGTTATCCCTCGTATAATTTTTATAAGATGGGTCTTATTGGAAAGCATGCTGAATGTGCATTAATCTGGGTACAGAAAAAAAATCTAAATCGTGCTAAAACTAAAAATGCACATTACCAGAAGCACAAATCAATTCAATGCAGTATGCAACAGACTGTTGGTCGACATTGGAAGTCACAGCATTCTGGAAATGACCTCTAACTTTATGCCTCCGACTGTCAACTACGAACTGTCTTATAAATTACTGTTTCCGAGTTGAGAGGACTGGATCCTCTGGGAGAAGGAAATATTGAGGACAGATAGTTGTTGGTTCACAGATGGATCAAAAACACCTTCAGGTTCTGGTGTAGGTGTTTTTAGACGGAGGACAGAGATATCTACCTGCCTAGAAACATATGCGACTGTATTTCAAGCAGAAATTTACTCTTTCGAATTGTGTGCGGAGAGAATGGAAGAATCCCACCTCATACACAAGTCAATAATAATATTTCTGGACTGTCAAGCGGCGTTGGAAGCACTTGGCTCTCACCGAGCAACGTCTGAATTGGTAGCAAATTGCCAGGAACGACTTTCCTCGATAGGAAGCCTTAACAGATTGTCTCTGGTCTGGATTCCTGGCCATACTGGCCTGGAAGGCAATGAGGCTGCTGACTCCTTTGCAAAGGAGGGTGCTGCAGGCAGCTTCATCGGACCAGAACCTGTCAATGGCATTACTTTAGGCTTTGCCAAACAAACATTGAACACCTGGATGGCAAGATGGTTTATGAACTTCTGGCAGAATCTTTCAGGATTGACTCACCTCAAGGCGTTCATTCACCCTTCGAAGCTTGATACCAAACAGTTTTTGGACTACAGTAGGGATGAACTACGATGTCTAACAGGCCTTCTTACAGGTCACTGTCATTTGAATCATCATATGCAGAGACTCGAACTGTTGGAAGACAGTATGTGTCGCCTCTGTTTGGAAACTGATGAAACAGCAGAGTATATACTTTGTGCCTGCCCCGCTGGGGTTTGAATCAGGTTTTTACAGTTCGGCAGAGCCGTACTATTATCATCTGACCTGATGGAGCACTCACCATACAAACTGATCGACTTCGTTAAGAAGCTGGGTTTGAATAGGTGTGAGCCACAATAAACCCTTATGGGTAGTGGTGGAGGGTCGTATAGACCCACTCACTTTGAACCTAACCTAATGCAACCTAAACCTGAGAAAGTTTTTTTCCAAATCAAATTTTGTTTGGTTTTGAGAGTGTTCATACTGTACTGACAAGAAGTAATGAAAACTTTTTCCTGTTAAAGTATATCTTGTGAGTATATAATTGATTATGAACATAACAACGTTACTGTCGTAATAAGCATTGCCTGACATCAGTACGATTCATTATAGCTCACAACGAAATCAATTGTACTAATGAAGATCTATTAACAGCGCAAACCAACAGTTCTCCACACGTAATAATCAACCGACCACATATCGATATATCGCGACCAAAAACCTGCAATAAAACGCAAAGTGTTGATTTGTTTTCACAATAGCCCGTGGTTGTGAACTGCGAATTTATGGCAACGCAATGCATTCTCATTTATGTTCGATGGAAATACTAATGGAGTTTCCGGACGCCGTTTCGATTTTTTGATAAGACCGTTAATTCAAATTTTGTGTTTCGTCGTGGTTCGTTCAACTGATATTGTTATTGCGTATACAATGCACTGGCAACTTTCAATGAAAATTTCTCCTCTAGACTTGTTCGAAGTCGACATATCATGGGATGAAATAAAAATGACATTATTGTTGAAAGTTCCTGAACAAGAAAAATTTAGACATTCCACAAGTTTCAAGAAAAGTAAAGGATTTTAAAACCGAAGAATAAAGCGTTAGTGCTATTGAAATATATTTTATTAAATCTGAAATAAATGGGTGTTTCGGTTTCGAAACACTTGTTTCGGTTTCGTCAACTGATGCGAAATGATACTAAAATATATACCTACAACTAATGTTTTTTTGGATACTCATTTCTTAAGACTTTCAATTTTGTTGTGATGAATAATTACAGCAAATACTAAAATGCAATAGCAATTCGCAAAACTCAAAACGAAAGTCTTTTGTTTTTCGATGTTTTCACTACACTATTGAAATTTTTCAATGCACATTGAAAAATTCGAAACCATCAACTGAGAGAACTTTAAAAATGGATAAATTCAAGTTTGCGGTGACTTTGAAAAAAACCGTGAACGGTTTTCAATGATTATGTACTTGTTTCCAGGGTAGAAGTCAGTACTTCTGCAACTACCATGTTGATGCTCTATTCACTAAGCAATACGAGGGTGGTCCAAGAAGTACCCGACCTAGAGATGGCAGTAGTTGTTTGAAAACTATCACTATATTAGAAAGTACACAATCTACGAAGCATGCTTTGTTCAGTATTTGTTTGGCAGCCATCAATAGCGAACGTTTTCGCTGAAGTTGTGAAAATACAGAAAATTAGTAATCGTTATGTGATGACAATACTTTTATTCGAAAGGCCTCACCTCAACCAATATACAAGTTAAACTGAATTCTACCTTCGTTTACAACAGTAAAATATTGGGTTTAAACGAGGCCGTACGAGCTGCCAAGATGAATATCGCAGTGGTCGACAAAATGAGGTGACGACTCCGGAAACAGTGAAGAAAATCCATAAAAAGAGACTGAATGATCGTTAACTGAAAATATACGAGCTAGCAGACTTAGTAGGCATTTGCAAATGTGTAGTACATAGTGTATTATCTGAAAATTTGGACAGGGGAAATCTGTGAGCAAGATGAGTGCCGCGTTTGCTCACACTTGAGCAAAAACAGTGTCGTGAGCGGAGTTCTACAGCAACATATCAGAATTCTTGCGGCGTTTCATAACCATGGGTGAAACATGGGTCCATCACTTCACACCCTAAACAAAAAAACAATCGTAACAGAGGACTCAGCAGGGAGAACCGGTTCCAAAGAAAATGAATTCCGTTCCATCTGCAGGCAAGGTCATGGCGTGAAATAACTTTCATTGAATATCTTAAAAAAGGTCAAACAATCATAGACAAGTATTTGCAACGTTTGAGAAAAGAAATCAAGCAAAAACGGCCTCATATGGCTAAGAGAAAAGTGTTGTTCCATCAAGATAATGCAGCAGCTCACAAATCCAATATCGCAATTACCAAAATCAACGAATGAAATTTTGAATTGCTACCTCATGCACCTTATTCACCAGATCATACTCTGACTGGTTCGAAACCGATGATGTATTGGTGAACAGTGCTTTGATATGATAGTTAGGGAAGATTCAACATACTCTTCTTGCAGCCATCTATAAAACAAACTAGATTACTGATGGTGTTCGTTTCTATTTTATTATAATTTTGTTTACATTGAATATATCATATTTCACAATCATATGATTTTTTTATTTATTTCAACATTATTCTATAACTTTGGTTGATTGTTTTCAATTTGAGGTAAATGGTTTTGACACAATGTAACACAGGGATGACGAAAATAGTTTATTGACAAAAGGAGTTCGATATTCAGATCAGGAAAAAGTAATAATTTTCGACTGGCTTAACTGTAAACAGGAATGACTTTTTTCCATTTTTGAAAGTTTCAGCGAAATCAGTTATATCCTTTGTTATAAATTTTTCAGGCCTGTTCATAAAAAGGATGAAATGGTTTTTTTTCAAATGTTTTTGGTATTTTACTTTTCCATCGAATAATCGTTTTTATTGGATAATGTAGGCATTCATGAATATGAATTTTGTATACATGGAAGTTTTTGATGTTCTTCATATTTTGTTGTTGATAAGGCCACAAACACACTGAGCCCCCTGCGATTTTTTTTGGAAATAAACCATGATCTATTGTATTATTTACCTTATCTCTTGATTCCATTTGGATTCGAGGACATTGGCTACGAAGGCACATCTTCACCGGCAGCAGGAAGGTGTATATCTTAATAAGGATCTAGAAGTGATTTCGAATTGGGATGAAAGTAACCAGGTTCCATTCAATGCAACAACGGTTTTTTCCAAGGAGATAAATATCTCCGAACCGAAAATAATAATGTCAGGTCAGACAATTCCGCTTTCTGTTTCGATAAGTTTGTTGGGGATGGAAATGGACCCCAAAGTCTTGGCACAATCATGTCGCTCGAATTGCAAAGGCTGCTTCTCAAAAGCTTGGAACACTGTTCCGAAC
Organism: Leptinotarsa decemlineata; assembly: GCF_025532065.1. Classification (NCBI taxonomy): domain Eukaryota; kingdom Metazoa; phylum Arthropoda; class Insecta; order Coleoptera; family Chrysomelidae; genus Leptinotarsa; species Leptinotarsa decemlineata. Next base: position 3,187,738 of record NW_027412549.1, on the reverse strand, counting down.
CAGAAAACTGAACACACCTCAGCAACTTTTGGTTGGAGACGCGAGCGTCACGTGCAACCTTGATAGCCTGGAATATCGAAAAAGGGTTGGAGATTTATCTCTCTTCCATAGATAATTTCACGGAAACTCTTCTCTTACTATTTCATTTATTTATTTATTTCTATTTTTATATTTTCATTTTATTTTAACTTTTCTTTTTTTGTAATTTCTCGTTCACCAAATGAATTATCTAAGAATACAAACAGTTTTGCTCCTTTCGTTTTATTTTATTTTTTTCCATCTTTTTTCCCTTCTTTCTGTTTTTCTCCAGATTTCACTATAGAAACGGATTTACATTCATTTTGAACGTGACAGAACGCGACTTATAAGCAAGCTGATAATCCTGTTAGTTTTTTCCACAATATATAGAGTATACAAACTCACTAAAAACTGAAATTATATTTATGAATTTATATTTTTGGTATATTCGAAAAGAATGTTGAAAAGATTTGTTTTGTTTATATTGATTACAAGTTCATCCAAGCTCATTGGGTACGTCATATTTTCATTTTTCAGATCTTTGTATAGTTTGTATAGGTTATCAATATGTTCTTCATCTTCAACACACTCTAGAATTGAATGATCTAACGTTTTTCCACACGATTCTCAGCTACTCCTATTTTGAATGTATGTTCTGGGTACATTGCATATCTAGTTTGCATTCTGCAGATTGATCTGATGAACTTTTTATTAATTTCATATATGTTCCACAGAGATCTTTGCGGAATCTCTTGAATTATCCTATATCTCTGACCAGAAGTGGATCCAGAGTATAATTTCTGCCAGTGATATAGCATTTATTCCCTAAACACATTCATGAGATCAGTGTTTGTTATTTTCATTTCAGAAATATCTTTCCCACCTGCTTTCTTCGCCATTTCATCTACAATTTCATTTTCCTAAATTTCTGCATGACCCTTAATCCACACAATTCCTGGGGCTATGTTACTTTCTAGAATTTATTTGTTCAAATTCATTTTATTCGAAATCCTTTTTTTGTCTGGTATCGAAGTTATAACTGAAGAATTAATATCATTAGTATTTATCAGTGTCCAATGAGATTTCTTCAGATCTCCTTCAGTTGAAAACGTGACATGAAAACTGATAAGCAGTTCAAAAAATGGAGAAGGTTAAAATCGAATCTCCGTGAGCTACACAATATCTTCAGTTCATCACTACACATTCAAATATACGACTTCAACTTGCAAATTTGTCAATTTGGCTCTTTTTTATGAGACGGCAATAATCATAACATAAAAATCACACCGCGTTGGCGAAATATGACAATTTTCTCTGCTCTAAAATATACTCCAAGTCCGTTGAGAATGTGCGTGAATGAACTTGCATAGACGTACAAATACATTGTTTTTCTGATGTTGATACATCTATAACCACACGTAATAACGATTGCTGGCGTAGCGCCGACTGTCCAAGCTCATCTTCAGTTCAATTTGGAGCCTAGCTCCCTTACCCATGCAGCTGATTTTTGTCAGAAGGACACATGAGTTCATGACTAAGAGGTGGCGGCGGTATGAAAGGCATCAGGCATCAGTGCCGCCCTTCACGGGGTACCCCTACCTGGATGGGGTGGGATACATGAAAAATGTGTTCATCCGCTTAACGGAGGACATGAGGGCCTCATCCGACAGAGTGTCGGGGCCTTCTATATCGGGAGGGGTTGCCTACAGCATAATCAATAGCTTCCCTAACTAATGGGTTTCCGTGAGTTTCCGCGCTATCAATAAACTCGCCGATTCCTATACTGAATAGACTGCTGAATGGAAAACAGCTGCAAATCTGTGCGGATGGCTTTATTCCGCACGAACCACGAAGCATTCACAATCATCCGTATCAGCTTATTTTGTAATCTCTCCAGGATGGAGATGTTAGACGGAGCCGCTTGTCCCCAGACGCCTGAAGCATACATGATGACACGCTTGAACATCTTGTTGTAAATGGTAATTTTGTTTTTAAGGCTCACTTTTGATCCTCTGTTTATCACATGGTACAGACTAGCTATCCGGCCCTCGATCCTTGATTTAACGTATATAATGTGCAGGTTCCAGGTGAGCCTACGGTCTATTACATGACCGAGGTACTTTACCCGCGCTTGCCAGTCGATCTCCTTCCCAGAGATTTTCACTTTTCTGGCAGGAGAAGATATTGATCTTCCCAATGTTCTGTCTTTCGTGCAATACACGGTCGAAGGCCTTCGAGATGTCTAACAAAACGACATGGACTTTTCGATTTTGATTCAGTTCCGCGATGGTGTTTTCTAACAGTCTCAGAGCCTGTAACTCAGTAGAGTGTTCCCTCCTGAAGCTAAACTGTTCGTCAGGCAGAACATTTCGGTCCTCGACTTCTTCGTTGAGTCTTTGCAGAACGACTCTTTCAGCCAGCTTAGCCGCCGACGACAGCAGACTGATCGGGAGATAATTCTGTATCGCCGAATGTCGTGGCGAAGGCCAATAGTGTACCTACACATGGACAGTTGTGTCTACTACATTAAACATTGTTTATGTTGAACTGAATAAAAAATTATTAAAAATAATTAAAAATGAAATATGTCTGACTGCGATAATCTAAAAAACGAAATGAGCAACCTCCTGCAAAGAGAGCAAAATCACACTAGGACACACTATCAAGTCATCAGTAATTTGATTACGTTTTTAAATTTTATAATTGAAGTGTACATTCATCTGTAAGTCCGCGTATATTTGGTCTGTCTCAAGGGTCAGTAAAGTAAAAACTACCCTCTCTGTTGATCAATTCATTCAAAGGGTGAAACACAAGTACTACAGGAAAATCCTTAAGGCGCTTTTAGATCGGTGCTTGTGCGAAAGTAGTGATTCACATTGGAAATGAATCGCTGGAAATCAAATCCATTTGGAAAAACGTTTTCAGGAAGTTCATTCCATATAAACGCCATTCTACAAATGAAAGAGTTTTCAAACCGGGAAGTTCGAAGTGTAGTAAGTTGAACCTCAAAACGATGAGCAACCAGAGTTGAAGCCTTCCAAATATTTGAGAACATGGTGGTTTGCGGCTTTCTCCATAAATATGAAATATTCATTATGCTCAGTTTGAGATGAAAGGCAGGCAATTCTTTTTTACACATTATTTCCATTCTTCTGTCTCACTAAATATTCATCATGTTTTCTCAAATTATTATGTTTACCCAAACTGTTCATTATCATCTTTGTTGAAGTTTTACTTTCCTTAGCATTAAAAAGTATGCTTCACAGAATATTTCACATTCGCAAAGTAATTTTTGTAACAAAAAATACTGTCAATAATCATTCCGAAGTGAATGTTGTGGATTCCATTATTTTCAAAAACCAACCAAAACAAACTGATGGACTACCCCTTCCCAACATTAACGAACTATGGTCTAGTTTTGCGAATCGCCCAAAAATATCTTAAAGTTTTGAAAAAGAAATACTTAGCCGTAGCTTATAGAACGAAAATTATTTTGAGAAAATCCATTGAAAACAATAAAGAAAGAGCTTCAACTTAGGATTGATCAAAATTATTCTATCAAAAAATGGCTATGTTTTCTCCTCTCACGGGATTGACACAGAATTCAAAGGTTGAATTTTAAAGAAAAATTAAAACTAGGCTGTGTTGAAAAACCGAGCTTCTATTGCAGAATGTGATTAACGTATCTTTCTCAGCATCTTTCCTTACAAATAGGTAACTATACTCTGTCCATCTAAGCAACAGAGTGTTCCAAAACATCATCATGAATAGTGCAAGTGATCTCCCAGACAAGACTGCTTATACAGAGTCGGACTGATAGAAGACCGATTTTTTTAATCAATATGCGGCTTAGGTAAAATGTAGAGACACAAATTAGCAGTTTCTTCAGCCGTATCAGTACTTGACATTTCGAAAATTTCAAACTTCAATATACCGTATATGTACACATCACAGGCGTTAAAACATAACTCACCACTCCGACCCTGTAGCGATTTCCCTGAATGAATACCGCCAGTCGATTGCAGTTAAATCTGATTGGCCAGCGTAAGGAGGCTTGTTTATTTCATCCAATAGATGCAAATGTGTGTGGTGATTACGCACTTTGATTGTTTTTGGGTTACTTTATTTGTTGGATGGACAAAGTTTGATTGATGTTGTTATTACTGCTATAGATCTCAATAACGGTACTGATTAGGTCATGAATGCAATGTTCCAACTTTTTTATTCTCAACAAGAATATCAGTAGGAAAAGACGATACGATTCTCTGTTATGAAGACCCCATCTGTGGGATCAATAAAAAACTCAAACAAAACTCAACGAAGTCATAAATAATCCGTACTGGTTTGTCAAAATGCTAAATCATTTAAAATATTTTCGTAGGCAAAAAATGACAGGATACGCCGCTGTCTTCCTACCGCAATCTGTTCTATACAAATTCAGAGATTTCCTTGAAGGAGCACCCATTCTTGACAAGGACGCACTAAACACGCTCTTCCTGTTTTGCGTACGAACCGGGAAAGTTGGAAGTTGAATTCATTTCGAGGAAATGAGATGAGGATCGAATATCTCGTAATTGGGTGTACACATTTCCTAATTGCAAATTGTGTCAGATGTCTTATTCGATTACCGCTCACAAACGATTCGTTGAAGTACTAGGGTTGTTTTGTTTCTGAATCGTAAACAATGAGATTAATCCGTTCGGGACCCTCAAGACATTTTATCTCAATGGATGGCATTATCGAAACGACGCCTGGAGAAATTCCGATTTAGAAAAAGAAACATTGAATTGCTAATGCAATTGATAGCATTATTAGCATTGATTATGCTAAGAAAATCCTCGTATGTAAGTTATTGAGAGTCATAGTAGATATTTCTTGGAACAATATCGTTACTGGTTGCTTCAAAAAAATTCAAACACAAATTGAAACAAGAGAGTTGTATAATATAGATCTTCTTCGAAGTATTGCTCAGATTCGGAGATTCGTACCTAGGCATGACACCATGAGAGGAATTCTTCGAATGGATTACCTCATTCAGAATTACCAAAACAGAACCAATGGATCAACAATTGACGCATGGTAGTAAACGGATGGAGAACCTTGCGGAGACCAGCGACGAGCCCTAGAGAGCAGGACGACATGAAACAAACATGTCGTTTTGTGTTGTTTCGGAAATTTGGTTTTTGCAATTTTTTTATATGTATCTGATATGTCTGGTGGTTTTCAAAATAGTAATGTTATCAACACAAAAATACTACTTTTCGAGCCCTGAAGAAGAATTTAATAAAATTCGAAACGTCGGCAAAAATTATATAATATATATATATATATATATATATATATATATATATATATATATATATATATATATATATATATATATATATATATATATATATATATATATATATATATATATATATATATATATATATATATATAATATATAATAGTAATGTTATCAACACAAAAATACTACTTTTCGAGCCCTGAAGAAGAATTTAATAAAATTCGAAACGTCGGCAAAAATTATATATATATATATATATATATATATATATATATATATATATATATATATATATATATATATATATATATATATATATATATACACATCGGAAAAGTCTAGGGATATTTTTATAACATACTAAATATCATAAAAATAAATGCATGAGGTCGTTTAATTTCGATTAAATTGGTACACTCGACCACCCTGTAGATTTCTATGGGTTGAACAAAGCCTTCAAAAACTGTAACTAATCTTTTATCAAGTTACAAACTGTAGGTTTTCGGGTAAAATGAATAATCTGAAAGTGTCGAGTTTATACATTCTATGCAGTTCTTGCTCAGCAATTAAACTGGAAATATTGTGCTTTAACATGGAACGCCATCACTTACCATTGGCTGAGATGAATAGAGCTGTAGGGCTTCTTCAAGGTGGCATGCGACAAAATGATGTAGCTCTTCGTTTGGGGGGTCTCCCAAAGTGTTATCAGTCGATTGTGGCGGCGTTTCCGTGAAACTGGCAGTCCAGCCGAACAACATCCAGGGCGAGGACGCGCTACAATTGCAGTTCAAGACCAATTTTTGGTCTTAAGACGCAAGAAGACAACCGACAATCACAGCACCTGAGTTGGTTAACGTGTCGCTGCAGACGCACCAGGTCGTGGACGTGATACTGTCAGAAATCGACTGCATGAAGCAGATCTCCACAACAGAAGGCCACTTTGATGTCCACCTTTGTCGAGAGGCAATCGCGGTAGATTAGAGTGGTGTCAAGAACATCAAAACTGGGATGTACATGATTGGGCCACAGTTTTGTTTACAGACGAATCCAGATTCTCGTGGAGTAAGACTGTGGAGACGACCTGGAAATAATGAATATTTCAGACACGTCCAGGATGTCCACATACAGAGGTGGTACAGTAATGCTATGGGGCGGAATCATGATCGGCGGCAGAACCGATCTCGTTTTTCCAAATCGCTCCCTCACAGCTCGACAGTACCTCGACACCATTCTTCTACCTATCGTCCGTCCGTTTGCTGGTGCTGTTGGTGAAAACTTCCACCTAATGTACGATAATGCTCGTCCACATGTCGCGCGTCTAGTGACTGACTGGCTCACCAACGAAGGAGTTGATGTATTGCCATGGCCATGTATTGCCACCGGACCTGAATCCCATCGAGCATGTGTGGGACATGCTTCAACGAAGAATTACTCCGCATATGTGGAACATTCACACAACGTTTCAATTGAGAGAGCTTTTAATCGCTGAATGGGCGAATGTACCTCAACAAAACATTGACAATCTCATTTTGTCGATGCACGATAGATGTAGGGCCGTAATAAACCAGCGTGGAGGCCATACTTTATACTGATTCCAATTTTTTTTGTATTATGATTTTCTTCTTTCAACTAGACTAGTTGAAAAAAACCAGACATCACCAGAAGATGGCAAATGAGACTCTGCCGAAACGTTGTGAAAATAATCCTTATGGGGAGAAAGTGGAGAAAATACACAGAACACGGAGCGAAACCCGAGAAAACAGCTCACTATATATATATATATATATATATATATATATATATATATATATATATATGAATAAATGAGTACTCTTTGATCACTCCCATATTGATTTCAATTTAAAAGCCACCGGTAGACAGGCATCGTCAGTACCGGTGCGTTTACGCAGCTATTTTTATCAAGTACTTTCTTGGTTTTTCTCATCTTATCTTCAATCGAGGACCGCCTGCCCGATATATATATATATATATATATATATATATATATATATATATATATATATATATATATATATATATATTTATATATATCCTCAAACTGACAGTTTGAGGAGTGCCTAGAAGATGACAGTACTACCAACTGTCGAAAGCGCTCGCAGATAATCAATAGAAGATATAAAGCTTCAAATCCTTTTTGTAGAATTTAACATTGAAATATATATATAGATATATATATATATATATATATATATATATATATATATATATATATATATATATATATATATATATATATCAAAAGGGGGAAATTCGTGGACAGAACACTCAAGAAGAAAGAAGAAATATATATATATATATATATATATATATATATATATATATATATATATATATACATATATATATATATATATATATATACATATATATATATATATATATATATATATATATATATATATATATATATATATATATATATATATATATATATGTATATTTATATGTATTTATGTTATTTCATAAAATTTTAACTTTGATTTTTCATATCCAAATATCAATGGTATTCAAGAACTATCGAAAAAAATTAAGGAGAATAAATCTCCAGCACACCTGTATCTCAAAATTGAAGCTGCTCCAGGGATTTATAATCATATAAAATTTCCTCAAAAACACCTAGGGAATGAAACATCGAACACTTAATAAGAACATCCTCAATGACTTGATTAATTGTTTCATACATTATGTTAGCAACTCCGTTAATATTTATTACCTTCTCTAAAACTCCTACTTTTATATAATCCTAAGAAAACAAACTTGTTCTCCAGCCGCTTCACACAATTCTATAATTTCAAGAAGTTTTCAAAGTACACCGGAGTCCCAGGTATATTCACTAGTGTTGGGATATTGTTTTCAACTTTTTTGCACGGAAACTTCTGTAGAAATGGCAAAACCTGTTAGGTGCAGACACATGTTTATCATCAAAATTTCAAGCTACAAGGATATACTATTTCTCAGGAAAACTACATTTGTTGTTTTGGAATTCTCGATTTGAGTAGCACATTAAAGTTATTCATTAGTCCAGTCAAAGATCCCTTTCGGCACCAATATGTATAACAATTCAGAGGTGAACAATTTGAAAATAACTTTGAGAATGGACATTGTCAATTTTTCAACCAATGAACCCACGTTTTCATTCGGTTTTTCAAAAAGTATTTCAAAATAATCATCACAATGGGAAAGGTAACTTATAAGAAAACAAACAGAATGGTGAATTTATGTTATCTATGGACCCAATAGAAATGGGATAAAAATTTGTTCATATTTGTTTCTTATTCTTCAAACGCCAAAATTGAAAATGTCAACGTGAAGTAGCTATTAAACGATGCTTTTCTTTGAAGAAACTTATGAACCTTTCCAAAAGTATTCAAAACCCTTATTTCTGCTTCTTTGTAAAAGTCCGTTACATCAAATAAGTTATGACGAAAACAATATTGGTCACATTTTAGGGTTACAAAAATTGTGGAAATCAACTTTCAATTACCACCATAATTCAGAATGACCATTTGTGTCTGAAAGTAACTTATTTGCATGATCTACACATCTCTGTATACAGTTGATTTTTAAAATCGATTATTTTCTTCCTTTCTTCGGAAGATTTCCACATTTTTTGTATGAAGATGAAGAAGTAGTACCTAAGCCAAAACCTTTGTTTGCCAAAAAAAAATAAATCGTAAATACTTCATTTACTTTGAGTTCTTGCAATATGCTCTAGTTTGACCGGTTAAATGTGCTTAGTTTTGAAAAAATTGAGTTCAAAGTGTAACGATCTTTTTTGTAATTTGGCAAAAATTGCATTTTCCTTGAAATAACTCAAAAAATATTATTGATATGCAAAATATAGTTATGAAGTGTATTCATCAATGCTGCAGTTGAAAGTTTTTCAGTCAATTTGAAAAAATTAGTACCCTCTTTTCCCGAATGTTTTTAAAACTTATAAATTCAAAACTGTCAAACTTTCAGTGCATATCACCAGTATTGAAGATGGTTATGATTATTTGCATTTGGAGTGATGATTAGAAGATGATTTTCAGTTTTTTCTATCTATTATTTCTGGATAAGAGTGATTATTTTTTTGTAAACAAGGGCGTCAGTCTTCAAAAAGAAACAAGGAATGTACAAAACAATAATAGAAACAGAATATATTCAAACATAATGTGCTTATTACTAAAGTTAGAAGCTGGGTGAGCTTGTACGGAATTTATTGAATGAATGATTAATAATGAAAAATTTTATCAATTCGGACTTCCATTGTCTAATATGATATAAATTGATTAGCTGAAAAATAAAAATTATATTGAGCAAAAAAAACTAGAATTTACAATGAAATAACATAAAAGCATCAACCAAACAAAAAATTGAATTAATAACATGAGATGAAAATTAAAGAGTGAGAGACTATCACCGTGGATCAGAGTGGTACTTACAGAACATCAATAAAAAAATTATTGTACGTATTTCTCAGATTCCACAAAATACCATTTCCCTAACGAGTTTATTTTCCACTGTCGAGTAGCATTGACAATCTCTATTACACAAGTAATTATCCATCCAGTTCCATCAATCAAATGTTTTTTTCTGAATACTGTTTGTCTCTAGCAATGAATTACCATGAGCTAATAATGGTCATAAACAGCATCAAATATATTTGGGAAATATAAGAAAAAACGGCACAAAGCCTAAAATGATTCTTCTTTCAGAATCGTAATACAAAATTCTCAGAATTGAAATACTTCAAGATCTAGTTTGTATAAAAAATATCGTACTCAAATCGATTTCATTTTCAGAATTTCTCCGTATGGCGGCAGGCAGATATCTCGAGAATCCAAAAATAAACTGTGGTTACATATTTTGTTAAATTAAAAAAAAAACAATCGAATGAGATAGTTGGTCTTGATATTTGATGTTTCCAATAGGAAATATAATTTTCAGTTTTATTTGAATTCGGAGGCTCTAAACTATGAATTTGAAGAGAATTTCAATTATCATCAATAGGAATGTGGAGAGTGCTTGACATCAAAATATGATTGATAAATTTACGGGATAATTAACCTCTGGTGAAAGTGAACCGCAACAAACTTCACGTTGAAACTTTCTATTCTGGCGTTGGACGAAAAAAAAACAATATTCAACAAGCTATCACTCTGTTTGTATTGGGTCCATAGACATTATAAATTGACTAGTTTTTTTTTTATAAGCGACATTTCCACTAAGGATTATTTATTCGTTCTTCGCGAGTGACCGTCTGAAAATATGGGTAGGTATATAATTCAAAAAATTGGCACTATCACTTGCGAATGAGTCGAAAAACATTGAATTGTAGAAAAAACGTTATGAAACTGAAGTTGTTTAGATAGTCTTTCCATTCCCACAATACTGAAATATTTTTCATCGTCCCCGAGAAGAGGTACTCCCAGGGTTGAAACAACCCCCAGTATAGAGTCTACTTTAAAGTACAGAGTGAAGAAAACCTAAACCGAAGTTTTCGTATGAAGCTGTGCTGTTTGGCAACATTATACAGTACCACCGCCCATTGGCTGGGCAAAATATGCAGTCCAACTACATAAAGTGATACTTTCAGTTGACAAATTCGTCGACGTTCCAAGCAAGAAATTATACTTCCACGTGCCCATTATTTGTCTATCGTGAAGCCCCACAATTTCAGTTTCAGTTTGATGAAATGTAGATCAATACTGTTGAAGTAATCAGTTAAGATATCCATAGTTCCCTTATCATTCAAACATAACAATATCAATATAAGATATCCATAGTACCCTTATTAAGTTTCGTTACAGACCATTTCAAACAAATAGTTACAAATTCAAATACAATACGAAATTCAATACAATCTTTGAACCTCTATCTTTCTCTCTTGGGGGAGGAAATTCGTAATTCCCTTTGTTGATGTATATTTACGCTATACAAAGGCCCTTCCTGCATATTTGAAACGGCGGGGAACAGCTAGTATTATATAAGTGGGTAGCTGCTGATTGACTGACACTCTTATATTAACGTACAGCCAAAGCTATTGAACCTAGAATTTCAAAATATGAAGGTAGGTTCTTCGTATAGCGTAAATAAGCATCAAGAAAGGAAATCTGCAACTTCCACCCCCAAGGGGAAAAATAGGAGTTCGAAAGTTGTATTGAATTTCGTCAGTCTTGAAGTAGGAAACCGGAAGATTTGGGCTAATAAAGAAATATTGTACAACTTTTGAACGATTCCAAATTACTTGGTGTGAAAGACTAAGTTTTCTGTATTGAATACTTGAAACGACAATTATATCTATTTCCATGAGAATTTGTATATAATGGCTACCACATAACAGGTATATATACTATCGCGGATTTTTATTACAGTAAATCATCTTCATATAACTCCAACGGTATAATAATAATAATAATAATACTGTTTATTCCTTTCAGATCATACAATTATGATGTAGAAAACGTCAAATACAAGTATATTAAAACAACAATATGCAGATTGAAATATAACGGAGTAACATCAAGTGAAAAACAATTATTATATACAATATACATTCAAATACATATAAATAATACACACATTATGTACAGTCATTTTTATAGAAGTCTTCCACTGAATAAATAGTCCGATCAATTAAAAACTCTTTGAGGTTCATTTTAAACTTTTTGATATCGGAGAATTTTTTTAGAGTAGAAGATAGACAATTGAAAAGTCTTGCTCCAGCCAAAAAGCGAGACTTTTCATTAGGTTGAAGTCCTATGTTGTTTAATTTTAATTAAATTTACCGATCTTGTGGGATATCGATGGCACTGAGAATTGGACTTGTAGTTATTCATATTTTTCCACGTATAGACTAAACAACCATAGATATAGATTGTTGGGAAAGTCAAAATTTTATTTTGTTTGAATGAGGGTCTACATGATTCGGTTCCATCTAGATTGAAAATTAGGCGAAGAATTTTTTCTGAGCTATAAAAACCCGATTCGCTCCTGTACAATCTCCCCACAAGATGACATTGTATGACAATGTAGGTTGAACCATAGAAAGATTCCACATCCAAAACCTAACGTACGACAAGCTTATTATCATGACACCATGTCGTAAAATTATTGCTGATAAAATTCAGCCTCTCTTCGAGCTCTTTAGGACTATCTGCTGCTACAGAAATCGATGTGTCATCAGCATAAAGTACAATCGAGGATGTTCCAATATACTCTGGCAGGTCATTAATGTATAGCAGAAATATAAGCGGCCCCAAAATGGATCCCTGGGGAACTCCAAGTGAAGTGTCAAACATGTCCAAATCAACACCATTCCATCTAACGTATACCTTTCTGTACCTTACATATGACAATATCCAGTTTGAAAATATTCCACGAATTCCTATAGTACATAACTTTTTCGATAGAATATCAAATGCCTTAGATAAATCGAAGAAGAGCGCACCGACATACTTTCCCTTGTCAACATTGTAGTAAATGCGTTCCATGAAAGCAGCAGTCGCTTCTGTCGATCCATTCGGACAAAACCCGTACTGAAACTTGCTCAAAATATTATTACTCAACAAAAAATCAAGCAATTTATTATGAATATATTTTTCGATGATTTTACTTGTAGTACTTGGAATCGTGATGGGTCGATAATTGTTCAGGGTCAGCGGATCATTTTTCTTAAATATGAGAATGATTTTTTCTTTTTTTAAAGTATCTGGAAATGTTTCTTCTTCAACAGAGTTATTTATTACGTAACTAAGTGGTTCCGAAATAGACGAGGCGACAAACTTAATAATATTAGTAGGTAAGTGGTCGAAATCTACAGATATTTTATTTCTCATGAAAATGATAACATTATACACCTCTACTGCAGTGACTGGTTGGAAATAGAAACGGTTCAGTACAGGATGCCCTACCGTGACACTAGAAAAAATATTTGAGCGATAACTGTCAATGACTGAGCGATAACTGGTCAATGACTGAGGTTACAAAATGTTCTGCAAAAGAATTCGCAATGGTTAATTGATCATTTTCTATCTTATCATTAATACACATTTGTTTCGGTATATCTTTCCTGGACTTACCCGTATATTTATTTACGACTTTCCAAACCTGGTTGGGTTTTTGTTGGTTTGTTCCACAAGAGTTGATTTTTTTCGCGTAGTAATCCCTCTTAGTTCTATTAATATTTAGTTTATGTGCTTGCTTCATGTTATTGTATAACAATGATATGTTCTCGTTTCCTGTGTTTTTGTTAACCAGAATAAGTCTTTCAATCGTCTACTTTCCTCTTTAATTTCATCTGTTACCCATCCATTACTGTTACATTCTAGGTTAATTCTAATTTTAACTGGTGGACAGTGAAGGTCCAAAGCGTATATTACGATATTGACACAATTTTTGTAACATTCATTGATGTCAAGGTCACCTTCATATATAGACTGGTAATCCTCGGTGCTTAGAAACTGTTTCAATCCCAACAAAACAGTGTAATGTATAACTCGTTTCATGAAGAATTTTCTTTCTAATCTTTCATTCTGGGTACTTTCATTATTGATATTCTTAATTTTCATATAAATATCAATCCAAAATGATCACTGACGTTGAGATGCTCAACATAAACGTTACATATGGATTATTCCAAATTTGATGCAAAATAGTCAATTTGAGTGCTAGAGGTTTTCCCAGTTTTGTCAGTTGACACCCTGGTTGGCTGATCATTTTTAAAATGTAATTTGTAGCTTTCCAGAACATCCTTGAAAAGTGATTTGTCTCTTTCAGTTTGAACACAATTGTTTAAATTTAAATTATCAATGTTTATATCACCACAAATAATTATGTTTTTATAGCGTTTACTATATTTATTCAATATTTGGGATAGTCTATATATGAAGGTACGCATTTGGCTTTTAGGAGGCCTGTATATATTTAGACAGTAATTCTCATTGGAGAATGCAAAAGAAGTGCCCAAGCATTCTATATGCTTTTCGTCATCTAGGTCCATAGCAATGTGTAGGTCGTTACAGGAAATATTTTTTCTAATATATATTAATACACCACCATGGATATGGCTTTGTCGGTTGAAATTATCCATTGATACTGATTGTATGCTATCATTAGAACACCATGATTCCGAAATGCATATTATCATTGATATAATATGCATTTGAGAGTTTCGGCAATTACTTCTAATCTACTAATTTTATTAATCATTGAGCAAGCACCAAAATTTTCGAATTCAAACAGCTGGGGGCTTGAGATATTATGGATCTGTTCATTATAATTCATTGTCATTGGTATGGGTCCGTGAAACGAATTGCGAAAGGAGTTCGGAAATTTAAACCTTTTGACAATTACATATGCTGGCCAATATGACATCTTTTAAATCAATATTAGCCCCTACTCGAAATGCTGACTATCTTTCAACGGTATTCAACTTGGTTACTTCAAATTTTTGCCCAGGCGATTTCTTTCTCATGTATGCTTGTATTTTCTCGGGTGCAGTATGTTTCTTGCAACGACCAACGTAAAGCCATATCATTAGCTGCTCTCCAAAAAATTATCCGTCTATATCACTTGAATTTGTACTTGTACCCACAATAGGCTTGATCTGAGAAAATGTATTTCTGTCGCGTAGTAGTTGACGTGTAGTGTTTTCTCGTTGTGATTTGATGTTTTCTGTCGGTTTGCATTTACCTTTTTTTATTTGTGTTTTTTCTGAACCTCTATCTATCCACCTGTCGGCTTTTGAATGGGTTGGGTGACCTTGTCAACTGATATAACGGACAGGAAAGAATGATCTATGTTCCCAACAATATTTGATTTACGTTCGAGATTTGGGTGGTTAGATGTTAATAGTCTCACCAATTCAATATTGCTTCCTTTCAAAGCTTGCATTTCGTTTCGGAGACTTACCATCTCTTCGACGAGTGCCTTGGTATGATTTTCAATTGCTTCGTTCAAAATCTGTATTATGTGAGGTGATAGAGTACACTTACTTTGTCCACAACTTTCCATTACATGTCGATGATCACCTGTTCCTCTGGTATTCAACCTATTGTCCAAGTTTATATGTAGGACACTTAAAACTTCACAAGCACTACTTCAAACACGTCTCACTCAGTCAGTATAGGCAGCGCACGCCGATAGCTCTCAGGGAGCAAAAATTTTTCTGACTTACTCAATACTTATCGATATGGTATTATCAAAATCACACAGAACCTTTGTGAATTGTAGCCTATACATTATTCTGATGTATAGGCTGTATTTATGTAAAAGTTTCATCTAAATCTATTCAGTTGTTTAGGCATGAAAAAGCTACAAACATATTTACCTATGAATATTACTGGAGTTCTTTCCCAACACCAAATCGTTATTTTTAACACCTAGACACGTGTTTCGATCACCAAGTTATAATCTTCAAGAAGAATATTAAACTGATCACTTGGTGATCAAAACACGTGTCGAGGTGTTGAAAATAACGATTTTGTGTTGGGAAAGAACTCCAGTAATACTCATTACTACACCAAAGGTTCCAAACAGTGCATCATTAATATATACCTACATTTATCCATCCTAACAAACTTTCACATTTATAATATTAGTATAGTATTAGTATAGGTTAACGGAAAAACAGATTTTGAACACATTTTTATTTTAATCTGTTTCACACTGACTTATCGGAAGAAAAAAAACAGAAATCCACTGAAGTACATTTTCAGATTTTTATCAGTTTATTATTGAATTATAAATGTGAAACGGCCTTATATTTCATAGAACTCCAAAACAACTTTTAAGTTTTACTACATGACAATCAATCAACAGTGATCGATCACACACACCCCAAACATGTCTTTCGAGAAAGATACATCGGAAACTAAAAACAATAGTCTTCAACACCCTCATTCCCCAAATGATGTCCCTGCTAACGTCGACACCTCTCGGGAATCTGAAATAGATGAGCTATCACCAATTTATTTACGTAGCTCGAGAAGTGAAAACAACGGCAGAACTGTCAAAGTTTTCCTGGAAATATTTGAACGTTTCAGTGGCTGAGCGCAAAGAATAACATCGAAATGCCTTTGAGATTTGACTAAAACAGCAGCCTAACGAAATTTTCGAGGAACGAGAATGACTTCGAAGGTGCGAACATACAAACAGGGGGTGATCGCTGGGGAAAGAGAAACGATAATAAGTTTGTTGAACTCTTGCACACGAGTTTTTAAATTAGTTGTCTGTTTGGAGATTCTGTCAGTTTTTTGTATAAGCGTATCTTCACTGCTAGGAACAGCAAGTGGAAACTTTCATTCATTTTTCTCACCATTTCTAATTTTCATTAAAATATAATGAGAAATACCTTCCTACTCAGACCGGTAGATGAGCATCATACGAATAAACATATTTCAGGACAGATTTTTTTTCTAGATGAATATATTATATCATGTACATAAAATAATGAATTGTTCCTTGTGATGAAACATTCTATAGGAATTTTGCAATTCTGAACAATAATCATAATTTAGCAATGTAGGCATTCACGGCTGTCGTTAATGATTTGGATGATTTCCAGGTTGTGCTGTGGTCTTCTTTGGTTATCATCTCCAACCGTTTCGACTGCTACAGCGGCAGTAATCTTCAGTAGCGTGGTTGAAGTACTCTTGTCGACATGTCAACTGGAACTGAAGCTCTCATTTCTGCCGTGTCATGTATAGTGCTGATTTTTCGCGCAATTTCTGTAATGGCATGTACTTCCCTCGCCTATTTGATTGACTTGGCTTCGTTTTGGCGCTTTTCAATACCATGTGACAGATCTTTGGTAGATATGTGGAGTTGTTGAATTGGCCGCGGTGGTATTGCGTCCGACTCACGATCGGAAGACCGTGGGTTCGATTCCTACCTCGACCAGATATTTTTCTCGAGAGAATTTATCTGGTTGAAGCTGGGATGATTCTGCAACCGTGTTAGAAATCACGTTGAAAGGTAAGACCTCGTTAGTCCTTAGCTCGCACAAGTTCCTCAACTTCTGAGAGTTGTTCGTATGGGGACGACAGCTGATTAACGGAAAAACAGATTTGAAACAGATTTTTTATGATGTTTCTTCTTTTCCGTTGGAGTTCTCTTGTTGTTTGTGTATTTATATGGCTTCTGAATACATTCTTGTTGAATAATTATTCGACGTTACTAGCCTTTTGGTTTTCTCGAAAAGTATCTTGTATTCCTCGTTGGAAAGTGCCCCCCATTCCCCCTCTGGGTTGAGTGCCCTGAGATTGAATCTTCCCCACACGGGGTGCAGTAGCAGAAATCTCGTCCATCCACCCCTCACTGTGGTCGAAATTCAGCCTTTTAGTACTTTATTTAACGTGACTTTACTGAATGTAATTAATGCATGGGGCCCCTTAAACTAACTGAAGACAAGTGTCTTTTGATCGTGCTGATGGTATCTGATTGAAACTGACATAGGTATTCATCGCTGTAGCTATCGAATGTATTGCTTTTCCTTATCCAAGTCGTAAAGTTATTCAAGATGACTTTTTTTCGTTGTATATTCTGCTACATTTCAGCAGATGAAAAATATTTTTTTCACATCAACAAAGAAATATGGCTGCTCTACAGTCACTTCGAGATCTTTTCTGGCAAGTTTATAAAAATTAGAACCTAAATCTGAAATGATACCCCTAACTCTCAATCCGATTTTTGATAATTGCCTAACAGCTTCAATCACAATACTTTTCATATCCAGTATTGATGTGGATGAATTGGTAAAAAAGTATGCAACATTTTGTTTTGGATCGTTTTTCCAAAATATTTTTTTTATTATTGGTTTGGTTGTTGTAAATCAAAACTTCAATATAAAATACAGATTTCTTAGTTTTGGGTTGCCTAGTTTGCTGATTATGAAGTGTGTCAATTGAATGAAATTTTAATGTTTTTTTTATTGATGACAGAATTTAAAAAAGACATATTTGCTATTTATAGTAGATTATCTGGAACATATAAATGGAAAGTAGGCTCCAAAAGAGGTTATTTGAATATACATCTGATACTTTGGTTTTGCAAAGATATCAGTGAAAGTAATTGTTTTCCTACAGATACATTTCATAACTTGATGTGGTTCAACAATTATTTTCCTTTGTGGATTTCCAGTGGAACTGGAGGCATCAACTATTCGTAAAGTTCAATTCCATCAAATTAATTTCATAAAAAAAGTCTGCATATTAATGACTTCACTATATATGGTCTATAACAATTTATTTTATGATTTTCGTTATATGTTCATTACTTCAATCTTACATAATAAATAATAGCAAAACATACTTTTTCTCGTCAATTGGAAATCGAAAAAAATGAATGCCGACATCACCCTGCAAATTATAGCAACCCACAGCTTGACACTTGCTCATTTTGAAACTAGACACACATTTTTCACAAATACAAAACCACCACTTAGATTCTCCAAAGGTTGGCACATTCCTCTAATCTGCCCGCTATCTGTTGCAAGTATCTGCTAACTTGCGCATGGCTAGTTGATCTCGTCAGTAGCGACTGCAGACTTCTCGGTCTGCCCAATCGCCAATTCCACTTGTACTCAACTAGACGAGTATCAATGCTTCTTCGTCTGACCGATATTGACTTTACCACAGTATCAGAGAATCCTACATACTTCCTCTGATTTGAGTGGATCTCTGCTGTCTTGGCTGTTCTCAGATACTCCAATATTTTTTTCGTTGGTTTGAAGATGGTGTTTATTTTCTCCTTCTTAAGAATTTTTACGATTCAGTTAGTGAAACCTTCTATGTTTCGCAGATAGACAGTGCCTTGAGATTAATCTTCACTGGTGTTTGTCTCCTGCTCCCTTAGACACGTAGCGCGGATGATCGATTACCGACATTAAAAAAACATCTATTTCTCAATTTATTTTTCATAAACAATGGGAAAAATTATTTGTGGAGTGAATTTGAAACAAAATCGCCAAGTTCGGAATATCATCCAAAATTGCCAACTGCCAACCTAGTTTGAATTTCAGATAAAATAGTTGAATTCAAGTATAGAAATATATTGTTATCGAGGGGAGCTTATCATCGTCACACAAGGAACTAATAGTTTTATTATTATTTTTTGAAAACAAAATTTCAACACTGAGACACTCATTCGGTATATTTATCTCAAACCTAAGTCTCCCAATTTATTTTGCACACACGTAATCAGTGAAAAAATAACTAGGTTTTACGTGATTTCTCCGAAGAACCTCGTGTCTTTGGCGCATTGAAACATATACAAGAGAAGATATGAGATATGGCTTGTGAATTATGGAACAACAAAAATTAATTGGCGCTCCGGAGCAACTTCATTGATTCCACTGGCGCATTTGCTTTTTCAGCTGCAGGAAATCCCGGAAATACCTCAGCACCTCATTATGTGAAGATTTTGATATGCCAATTCCTCTCTTTCATAAAACAACATGTAGGGTATCTCCAGAGACTCCAATGAATTCAAGACATCGCCTGAACACTTAGTGACATGACTAACGTCAAACTTGAACCAGTCCGTTTCGTCTTTGACCAATGCGTAATAATGACCAGATTCAACGCCAGAACCACAGTGAACAATGACTGCATGGAAATTCAAATAGTGGTCTACTAGACTGAAGTATTCATCTATTTCGAATCTTCGTAAGAGTTTGGTACTTCCGTCAGAGGTTGAGTCATCTGAATTCTGGCATGAATTCATTCAAATGAATCAAATTTGAGAAAAAATATTCACAAGTCACGATTCACCAAAAAAGACCGTATTAACTCACATTTAGCAAATTCCAAAATGAATTGGACCCAATTTTTAATGTTTTTAATGTATTTATCTCGGTTTTACATCACATCTCAGTTCCATACCACTAATATACGGGGAACTTTTGGGAAGTCCGAAAGACAAAGTCGAGAATTCGGAAAGTCTGGAATTTACGAAATTGAATGTAAGGACAGCGATGCAAAATATTATGGACAGGCAAAAAGATCTATTGAAGTAAGATATAAGGAACACATAGCACACTTAAAATATGGAAGACCTGAAAAATCATTGGCGGTAGATTCGGATACATTTCATTGAACTTTCTACATGTTCTGCTGATCATTTTGTCACACTGTCCAAAAATAATAAACAAATTCATAAGAACTTCGTTTGAATAGTTTTGTTCCATCGTTTTGAAGGTATTTGCAACTTCTGAAGTGACGAAAATGTCGATATTATTAGGAGAATGTCACAACGCTACTGTCAAATAGTAATCATGGCCTGCTTACCAAATACCGAATGGAAATACCATTCTGAAGGAACATTTTCACAAATAAATGTTCATAAGTCCGAAACTTGACTAGTTAGGTATAGGTATGATATACATAGAAAGAAAGCAAATTTCAGCAGCTTTCCGAATTTTCAATAATATACAGAGTGTTCCATTTAAAATAATCAAATTTCAGCAACTTTTTCAAGCAAACGAAAAAACTGTATTTTTTCACCACCCTGTATTGAAGTAACGGAGATTAGGCTGACGTGTGGGAAGTGTCCAAGTATCACCAAACTCCAAACCGAATTTCGATATCAGAGTACTTCTTAACTAAAAGATATCGGCATTTTTAGAAGTCATGATTTTCGAAGAAAAAAATTGAAATTAATTTTTATTTCGAAAACGGTAACAGATAGGTATAGGGAAATATCAAGAAAAGTTGTCGGGCAATTGTTGGAGATTCCAAAAATAATATTATATACAGTGTTCCATTTGAAAATTCAAAGTTGCTACTGCTTTCTAATAGAAGCGGCAACACCGCATTGTCGAAAATATTTTGGTTGGCTAGAGAATGTCCGAATATGCCCTCCATTGAATTTTCAAAGTGATCCGTTGTCTGGTTCACCAGAAACGTCTAATGTGCCATCCAACGTGAATCAGCCTGTATAGCTTGTTGAAAATAAAATAAAATAATGTTGGATTTACTGATTACTACATAAGGACACATTGCAAAAATGAATTTGGATAGGCTATATTGTGAAATTTATTTTTATATAGCTGAAAGTTGTTTTATATAAACATATATTGTAAAATAATAGATAAGGCAAAATTTTAAAATGAATTTAGGTTGGTATATCTGCATGATTGGTACGTCTGGATGGTTTACCTGTATGGGTTTTCTTTATAGCATAAATAGGGTTAGCTCGCATCAGTTTCTAGTTTTAATCTTCCTCTTTGAAGATGATCACTTGGTGATCGAAACACGTGTCGAGGTGTTAAAAATAACGATTTGGTGTTGGGAAAAAACTCCAGTAATATTCATTACTGAATCAAAGGTTCCAAATAGTGCATCATAAGTACCGATTCCAGCCTTGCTTCCACTACCGGCTCGCCCCACCACATGCCCAGGGACTCGAATACAATAGTACCCTGAGTCCTTGCTTGAAAGTAGGCATATGAGACCCTTGCGAAGATCAGAGACGAAACCTGGGAAGTTGACAGATTGAGACACTGGCGTTAAGTCACAAAACCCTTGAAACGTGTCAAATGGATTAAAGCCAAAATGTCAAAAAACGGACTATCACTTGAAAGACAAGTTGGATAAACTGCAGAAACGTGTTTCTGGCTAGTGGCTAGTGGGGTTGTCAATGCAGTGATGTCCCTCTTTCCTTGGTAACCAAAATGAAGCTCCAGCCAACCTATTCACCCACAGTAGCCAACCGCTACTCAGTCAGAACTAACAATTCTACGAAGGCAGCAATAATTACTTACGTGGCATCCAAGTCCTGGAAATAATACATCAAGATATTGTTAATGAGTAATAAATACAACATAAGAGAGAAATCAAGGACTTCGGTCAAATAAGAAGTCTGGTAAGCTACTCGAACGGAATAGGTATCTAATTACGATATAAGAGAACAAAATCCGGGCTGGTAGGACATGGTGGAATAGAATCTGAAGTATCAAACGTTTCGTCTGCTACTGCCGCAGACGTCATAAGATCTAGAACCACATTATATGACCATTATTTCAAATGTTTGAAGGGGTGTAATTTGAGAGATAGATGTATTTTTATTTAGATCCATAAAATGAGAATAATTTGAGGTGAATTATTTCTTTATATTTCAAAGCGATATAACCTATATGGATAATATCGTCTAATTTTACTGAAAACTGTATGGACAAATCGTTCGATATCTCTTGAGTTTATCACGTTCCAACAGAATCGACGGGAAAAAATATATCCTGAAATTATACCCCTTTCAAGTTATATTATGTTTATTGATATCAGTTCCGTGTTAGGAATCACACGTTAAAAGGTAAGACCTCGTTAATCCTTAGCTTGCACAAGTTTCGACTTTTGAGGGTTGTCGTTCGTAGGGGTGCGACAGCTGGTTAACGTAAAAACAGATTTTAAACAGACAGACAGTTCTAAAACCGTACAATTAGTATTTCAACGTTTCATACGGTTTTACTTGTTTCTTAAGTTACTTTGTGCCGTTGAAGGTCCTCTAACCGGGTTAGTTATTCTGCAACAAATGAAATAAAAAACAATTCAAAAGCAACAGCTAGCTGAATACACTAATGCAATTCCTCTCATTTCATGGTGATTATTATCATTATAATAAAACGGTTCGATTGAGATCATTAGCTTCAAAGAAACTAACTAGAAATCTTCAAATATTTTGTGTAAAAAGAAAATGAATTGTGATTATTTATTTCTAATTTGTTCAAATTGATATAATGCTTTGTATGGAAATTGTCATAGATCCCGCATTATTTATAGCGATCGTATACCATTTATACCAATTTGGGAAAAGCCGGCTTTGGAAATAATGATGGATGTTTCATGTTGTTTTATCAAAGCGGTCTTATAATGAGTGCAAATTTTATGTTCGGCTCAGAACCAGTATGAAACTTGTTTTGATTTCAACGTAGGTTTGATGATTTTGTATGAGTGACATTTAAAACTATTCTCATGTTGATATCCACAATGATGAAGGAAATGACTAAAAAGACGTATTGACTGTATTCATTGAGGATATTTTTCAAAAATAGAACTGAATACTCTCACGTAGACTGAAAATGTAAAGAAAATGAGTTTTTACTAATTGTTCACGAGACATACACATACAGTTACATATGTGACCTGGAAAAAAGTTTTGGCTTTCTATTTCTCCATCATCTTACGTCCAAAGAAAGAGAAAGTATATGAATTCAATCGAAATTTTTTACAAACATGAATAAATCATGCACAAAAGTGTTTTTAGATACTGGAAGAAAAAGCCCCACTTTCAATTAACATATATATGTATTCTTCAGTTTCACTGTAAATATTAATGATGAAATTGAAACATATATTCACAACGTATTTTACAAAGTTTCGGGACAAGCCTTCATCAGCACCATTTTGGAAAACGTCAAATGGCATATCATATCTTTACGACTTTATGTTACAGAAGAGACAATTCTTCTCTTGTCACGATAACAGTTTGTATAAACAGTCATTCGTTTAATTAATTCAGTGTTAGCCATATGAATTCAATTTGAATTATAAATTGGAGTTGATTGATTCTCTCCTTCATTCCGAAGTTTTTCACATTTTTGTTTGATGATGGAGAAGTAGGAAAACAGAAAACTTGTTTCTTAAAAACTAATCTCTGCTAGAAATAATCCTTTTTCAATTTACATACGACCAATTTTAGAAGACCTTCTCTAAAAGTTTATGTTTATGAGCGGTTGTTAGTTATTTCAAAAATAATTTCAACAATCATAATTGAATTCCTGAATGATATGAATTATGACAAATTTCTCACCTTCATCGAATCCACTGGGGATATAAACAGAAGGTAAGTTTCAAACTCAGAACAAAGTAGTCTTGAAGGTTTTTGTACTGATATGAAATTATATTTGTTCGGTTGCCGTAACATTCAATTTATTCTTAGAATTTATTGAATGCTTTATGAATTTTTCATAAGGGATTGAATATTCATAAATGATAGGTGTCAAACATTATCAATAACAAATGTTATGCAATTTTGTCAGCCCAAAATACACTTTTTATTTTCAAAAACTACACCTCACGATTTGATCTCCACAAACTTTATATGAAAAAATATATAATCACACCATGTTTCGCTAGCACACTAGGTGTACGTGCACGTGAGGTGTAGTTTTTGAAATTACTATGGAGCTTCATCAAATAACGGCCGAATCAATCATAGGATCATATACTTGCACTTCCCTACATCAGAGGACTATCGCAAAGGATACAAATAATTGGTTCCAAGTACAACATCAGAACCTGCTTTAGATCCGGAAATACTATCCGTCGCAGCCTCACGAAAACCGGGCCACCAAACGCGGACTACGATTCCAAGAATTGCATTTACCTACCGGATACCCTGTGAGTGCGGAAAATCCTATGTCAGTGAAACTAAGAGGCCATTGAATGTTCGCATTGCCGAGCACAAGAAACACATACAGCGAGGGGAAACCAGCAAATCAGGAATAACAGAGCATGTTTGGATCAGTGACAGCTGATTAACTGAAAAACAGATTTTAAACAGATCAACATAACATCGAGTAGTCCCAAGCTGAGATCATACACAGAGAGGAACATTGGTTTAGGAGGAAATTCAAAGAAGCTACCGTAGAGATACGCAACATATGGAATCATCAAGCGAGAAATGGCCAACTTCCACCAAACGGTCATCTCCCACTAAACCAGTGAAGTGGAAAAAAGAAAGCTGAGATGAGTGAAAGTACACGAGTGATCCATAAATAGTCATCTCTCGGAGAAATCAGTTCAGTCATCACCCGAAGACGACTGTGGATACCAACAATCGAAACGTCGTGAAGTAACTTGGCTTGGAATATCTTAACTTTTCATTTTCACTTGTATTTTATTTCACTTCAAGTTTTTCTGCCTTATATAATTGTTATTTTCAACTATTCATTTTTAATTATTTTTTTTTAGTTTTTTCAGGGATTTTAAATCATTTTATATAATATCAGACAATGGAAGTCCGAATTAATGAAATTCATCATGAAACATTGTCAATCACCTTCAAACAAACAGGATCATATAGTTGGTACCTCTGTAATACAAAAACCATAATGTATTAGTATGAAATGTTT
Source organism: Leptinotarsa decemlineata (assembly GCF_025532065.1). NCBI lineage: Eukaryota > Metazoa > Arthropoda > Insecta > Coleoptera > Chrysomelidae > Leptinotarsa > Leptinotarsa decemlineata. Next base: position 3,162,293 of record NW_027412549.1, on the reverse strand, counting down.
CATTTGAGAAAAAAATATTGCACTATTGTTTAATTACAACTCAATAACAATTATCTTCACCAATTGAATATTCTTCAAGGAAGAGGAACTTTCCAATATATGTTACAAGTGGTTTTAAGAAGTTTCAAAACTAAGGAGAAAAAATTTAATAAAATTGTATCAAATGGTTAAATCATTGAATTGAACCAAAATATTTAGTTGAGTCAGTTAAAAATGTAAGTAATGTCAAAAAGATTAGTGAAAAGAAATAGTAAAAATTGTATGAACGCTAATTTATAAAGACAGCAAACTATTGTGTCCCTAAATAAAAAAGATTTTAAAATTGGTTGAACAATAAGTGAATAGAACTGGCCGATACTTGATGAAAATCCATATTTAAAAAACTTTTTTCTACACCCGTACTCTAACAATACACTTATATGACCATAATCCGTTTCATAATGATATCCATTGTGATACAGATTTTTCATAACGATACAGATTATCAACCAATAGAAACCCATAATTTTTCAATCAAGAATCCTGTTCCTTTGTTTGTCCTAGATTCTAACCTAAGTAACTAATTGCTTTATTTGTCAAAATCAGTTTTTATATTACCTACCTATATTATCAAAATGTCTGAAAACAGCGATATAGAAGGAATACCATCGACTCCAATATTTTTAAAAGATCAGATTAATTACAGTTGTTATATTCAATATAAATATAATTAGAATCTTTATAGTTTTCATATATCCATGATAATACCATTAAGTTTGTGTTTTTTTTTAAAAAATATGAGTTAATTACTGTAAATGTGTTCAATACAAATATAATATTTATAGTTTTTCATTATGTATCGGGTTTAGAAAAAATAGCGTATGCAACTCTCATGTAATGGTTATTAATACACTCGCATATACCATACAAAACTCGCCTTCGGCTCGTTTCGTATCCCGGTTAATGCTCGTGTCTTAATAACCATCATTACATGATCGTTGCATAATATACTATTTTTGAACAATAAGTGAAATATCAATCATATATAATCAATGACGAGATGAAATAAACATACAGTGAAATAACACAATCAAAATAAATGATGAAAAAATACCAAAAAAGTTATTTAATCGAAGTAAGAAAAAGATTTCGTACCAAGTTACTCTTTGTTGATGTTTTTGGATAATCTTGACATGTTCTTACAATTTTTCATTTAATTCGTTCTTTTATAGATTTCGAACCTGTTAACACCATTTTAGAAACCTTGTTTACTACTTTCAAAGTTCATTTTGTGCTCTAGATTGAAAGGGGTACATTTTCAGGAGTGAATAGTTTTTCAATGTTTATTCGCCATTGGGTATGATAGTGATCCATATTAGTAAAATTTTATCTCTTTAATATACTATGTATCAAGAAGTACAAAGAGAGTAGGAAAACGTTTCCTTTTTATATAATTAAATTTTCATATGGAAGTATTTTAGGGAAAAAAGCTTTAGACTTTCTACTGATATATCTTGATGCAAAAAAATGTGGGAATCTTCCAAAGAGAGGAAGGAAGCAATCAATTTTAAAAGAAGTTACTTTTTACGTAGATATGTGAAAGATGTTTCTTTCGAAACAATTACTTCTATATGAACACTGAATTATACGAAAAACACTTTTCCCTATTGTCTTTATTTCAAACATTCATTATAGAATTAATATTAATCAGATATCATCCACAAAATTTTCACTTACATGGCACACTGTCATCCTCGCTTAGGGCTCTTTAGTACCAATCTGGATAACATTATTAGAAAAAATACACAATTCATTAATAAATTATGATTTTTATGTCACGGAATAAGTTTGATTTACTTATGTCATCGATGACATCGTAATGACATTCATTCACTCATTTGATTACATCGACATTACGATGTCATCGATGACATAAGTAAATTAAACTTATTCGGTGACATGAAAATCGTAATTTATGAAGGAATTGTTTGTTTTTTCTTATGTTAATCTGATTGCTACTGAAGAGCCCTAAGGCAAGTGCCTTATGGCGAAACATCGATGTCTACCAGTGAGGATGACAGTGCTCTATGTAAGTGAAAATTTTACCTTCAATTCAGTATATTGTGTAGAAATCCTGTGAAAGATATCTGATTTAATTCCATAACTAAAATTTGGAATATAAACTGAGTAGACAAAAATGTTTTTTGTATAATTCACTATTCATATAAAAGTATTTGTTTCACAAGAATTTTTATTTCGTATAATGCAATATTTATATGGAAGTAGCTGTTTGAGTAGGGATTTTTTTCCAGTTTGTGTCGGAAAGTTCTTTCTTTGCATGATCTACACATCTATGTATGGAGTTATTCATTTTAAAACTGATTGCTTCCTTTCTCTCTTTGGAAGATTTTCACATTTTTTCCATCAAGATGGAATGGAAGAAAGCCAAAAACTTTCTTTCTCAAAAATTTGTGACTTCTAAAAATGGAACCCTTTCAACTTAAACATATAAAAGTGCTCTTTCTTTCGTGTAATTCAATGTTTTTAATGGAAGTAGTTATTTTGAAAGGTATTTTTCTTCTAGTTCGTGTCTGAAAGTTACTCCTTCACATGATCTACACCTCTTTGTAAATAGATTGTTTTGAAATAGTCTGCTTACTTTCTTCGTTTGGAGGTTTCCAAATTTTTTTTCCTACAAAGATGGAGAAACCTTTTTCTTTTCAGTATTTTTGTACTTTCCATTTAAAGTTCTGATGTAAACTCAATATGCCAGTATTTTTTGGTGGTCCACAAATTTTCTAAAAACACGAACGTGCTTACAATATATTGCTTCACCCTAATTATAACTTGTGAAGGCCGCGCTTCTTTGCAGAGTATTTATCGCACCCCATACTTTTTATTCGAAAATCGATCCCTTCAAGTAAATTTCAGTTTCTTTTCTAAATACAGAATGTGGTGTGAGTGAAAACTCATTTTCTAATTAAAATTCACGAAGCAAAAGGCAAAGAAAACGACAACGAATACCTCCCCCATTCCAAATAACTTTGAACAGGTTTCCTCCATGGAGCAGGATCGAAAACTTTGGAATTAAAGAAGTCATTGAAAAGTATCCCGAATGAAAAGAAAAAGTTTTTAAATTGATCTGAGAGAAGCACGTTGAAATGCTCCAATTGCGACACCGATAATGCATTAAAATAATATTTGTTTGCATCTTTGGCGATAGAAAACTGATTCAATTTGAATTTGTAGGCGAGAAAAATTAAAGCAGTGATTCAATATTGGTATGATCTTCAACTTCGTGGGGTAGAAAACAAGGAATTTCCATTTATATGTCTTAAATGACTTATTACTTCAAATGATATAGATGGTAAAAGACTACTAATGAAAATATTTCAAGAGTTTGGAAAGTAGGTACCCCTTCCGTAACTTTGAAATAAAACTTTTTTTAATGAAAATAATTATGAATATTCAAGACTTGATATAACTGAAAGAAAAAATATCTTTTACCTCTCATCAGAAAATGTATCCAAACTGATGATGGATAAATTCAAAAACTACTTTACCATGTTTCAAAAGTTATTTCACTTTTAGAAAAGAGCAAGTAACATGTGGTGTATTTCATTTTCACAAAAATAGAGATCTTTATATAAATGGAAATAATGTAATATGCCGTGTTATCCCTCAAACGCCGCATTACCGCCCGGCTCTATGCGAAGAGAGTAGTCCATACGTAATAAAATATCCGGTTGATTCAGTACCCGCATAGCTCAGTCGCAAGCGGTATCGAATAATTTTCTGAAAAAATCTTCCGAATGGAGGGTGAAATATGAAAGCACTAAAGTTCAAAATAAGCTCTTCAAAAAAACTGTTGATCATGCATAGATCTTACTTTCGGATACAAACTGGGAAAAAAGCCTCCTCAAAAGAATTATTTCCATATGGACATAATATTTCCGAAAAACTAGAAACAACCAAGAACAGAATATATTGCTTTGTTGGCGACAGCACACTCGTCTCGTTACTCCATTTGGATTTCAGGACATCGGCTATGAAGGCACATCTTCACCGGCAGCAGGAGGTTGCAAATCTTAATGAGGATCTAGAAGTGATTTTGAATTGGAGTGAAAGAAATCAGGTTCAATTCAATACCACAAAAACCTAGGCATCGGTTTTCTCCGAAGATGAATGTCTCCGAACCGGATATATCAATGTCAGGTCAGACAATTCTGCTTTCTGCTTCGATAAGTTTCTTGGGGGTTAAAATGGACAATAATACGTCTTGGCACAATGATGTTGCTGCAATTGCAAAGGCTACTTCTCAAAAGGTTGGAATACTATACCAGACTAGGAAACTGTACACACCTCAGCAACTTTTGATGCTTTTTAAAGTTCAGATCACACCTTCTTTGGAGTATTGTTCTCATGTTTGGAGCCTAAGCATACCCTGAAGCTGCTGGATTCCATCCAGAAAAGGGGCTTTCGCCTGATTGGAGATGCGAACATCACTTGTAACCTTGATAGTCTGAAACATCGAAGGAAGGTTGGGGATTTGTCACTCCTTTATAAATACTTTCTCGAGAAGTGTTCAAGAGACTTGGCACGTTTGATTCCACCAAGAGCGGTACATATCAGAAATACGGTCATCGTTTTGAGATTCACTCAGTGAACCTCGAATTTCACTGTCTAAGAACTCTACCATCTGGAGAACTGCGTATATAACTTCCTGATAACGTTTCTTCAGTCATTCAAATCCAATGTGAATCACTACTTCCGCACAGGCACCGCTCTCAGAGCTCCTTAAGGATGTTCCTGTAGTGCTTGTGTTTTGTCTTTAAAAAAATTCATATTCACCAAATATATAGCATAAATCACAAAAATTGGTCGAGCTGATTCGGAAGAGTGCGTGACATAAGATGTCATATAAGTACGAGTATTAGATAAATTAGTACTTCATTCGAACAAATAGATCATAACACTTGAGTTTTTCGTAGCGACCATTTCCACCGCTGTCCACTGTCCAGACGAGATGAGGTTATTTCACCATATTTGTGGAAACATAAGCTACTAACGTTGAGTGGTTTGTAAACAATATTTGACATCGTTTCATTTTGTGGCAGCAAAATAGATTGATATTTGCGACTCTTAGTCTAGCGGCCTACCGATTTTCTATAAACAATAAAGATAATAACAAATAACAATGCGAAAACAATAATTTATTTTCGTGATCATCGACCTGCGAAAGACAAATTTAAAAAACAGTAAAACAATTTTTGTCTACGTTGATGAAAACTACTAAATCGAAGGTTAAGCTAGTTATTTAACATAAAATTCAATAATGCTGTTTCTGATATTTTGGCACAGAAAACGAAAGTAGACTTGTGTTTGAGAATTGGGGATTGATGACAATGATACGGCAAAAATCTGTTTTCGAATACTATATTTCATTCGTCTCTGACTGATGAATATTTATATCACTTGAAGAAAATGTCAGGGCAGAGATGAACCGAAACTTTGATTATGTTGACTCAAAATGAAATGAGAGAACTATGTTTGTGTATAAATATCTACCTAAATACTGGATAACATGATCCCATGAGCAACTTTTTTATAATTGTCTATTGCCCCTCACCGGCCACGCCGCCTCTGACTATATTTATTTACCGTTATTAGTTTTTGTGGTTGTGTGATCCTTATGAGAATTCCTGAAAACTTGAGAATCCAAAGCACCATAAATATAGCTTATTGAAAATTAATCTCCAGAAATTGATAAAAATAGTGCCACAGAAAACTGTTGATATATCTCCAATATATTTGGGAAAAAAAATTTTTGACTCTCTACTACTCCATATATATAGGAGTAACTATATACATAGATGTGTAGATCATGCAAAGAAATAACTTTCAGACTCAAACTGGAGGAAAAAGCCCTCCTGAAACAAATAATTTCATATGAACACTGAATTATACAAAAAACACTTCCATCTACTCAGTTTGTATTCCAAATATTCGTTTCGGAATTGAGTCAAATATCATTCACAGGATTCCTACATAATATAGTAAATACCTCAGCCAACCTCAGAGAGTTAAAAAAAGTCTGCAGACAAAAGCAAAGAGAAGCCTGGAGAGCCTATTGACACCATAAGAGTGTCGGCATTCTGACGAGGGAAAATGGCGACAAAGCCGTCAAACTCCAGGAGAGTGTTGAGATTCTTATGGCAACTCACTTCCCAGGTTCTGTCTTTCCTGGAACGACGAACTAGACGGATGTATCAACAACACCCTCACAATACGACTGGCAATCTGCTAGTGCAGTAATTGATGAGCACTAAATACGATGGGCTATATCGGGCTTTTCCCCCTTCAAGTCACCAGGACCTTACGGTATGAGACCAGCCCTACTTCAGTGAGGACTGGACACTCTTATGCCGCACCTGATTGGAATATTCAGAGCCTATCTAGCTCTGAGGTATATTTCCAGTAAGTGAAGAGAAGTAAGAGTAGTATTTATACCCTAACCAGATAGGATGAACTACACCCTACCAAAAGCATTCCGACCAATTAGTCTCACATCGTTTTTGTTGAAAACCATGGATAGGCTATGTGAGCGGTACATAAAAGATGAAGTACTAGTTCACAACCCACTTCATCCAAATCAGCATGCATATACTCAGGGAAGGTCTCCTGATTCGGCCCTTCACCATGTGGTTGGCAGAATCGAGAGATCATTGGACAATAAAGAATCCACCCTGGGTATATTCATAGACATCGAGGGAGCGTTTGATAAAACAATTTTTTTTACCAATTACCCAGCAATTACACTACAGGAATGTACCCCTGGTAGTAGGAAAATGGATACTCAATATGCTCTCTCGTAGAGCAATAAGTATTAATATATAGAAGACATCACAGTGAAAGGGGGATGTCCACAGGGAGGGGTCTTGTCACTCCTTCTCTGGAACACAGTTCTGATCACCCTGAATAATCACCTTAACAAAATGGATTCTACACAATTGCATAAGCAGATGACATAGTTATCTTGCAGACCGGCAAATTTGTAAACACACTGTGCGATAAAGCGCAAGATGGGCTCAAATTGATAGAAACATGGTGTAAGGAACACTCACTGTCAATCGATCCCAAGAAGACTGGGATGATTCTTTTCACCAGGAAAAGAACTTTAACGGGCTTAAAACCTCCCGAAATCTTCGAAAGCAAACTAAACTCCGCTGAAGAGGTGAAATACCTTGGTACTATCCTCGACAGGAAGCTAACATGGAACTCTCATCTACAGAGTACAGCAAAAAGGGCATACGTGGCTTATGAGCAATGTTGGAGGACAGAGGGATGCGCATGGGGTCATTCACCCCATGTGCTCACCTGAATCTACACTGCAATGATAACAGATATGTTAACATATGGAGCCATTGCATGGGGACCGAAAGTTCTACAAGCAACGGCCATCCAAAAATTATATCAAATACAGCGACTGGCTTGTTTAAACACCACAGGAGCCATGAGAACAAGACCAACCGCGGCAATGGAATTAATCACGGGTTTGATACCTCTGGATCTGTACGTTAAGGAGGTTGCGTTAATGGCCATGGTATGATTGCGCACGGCTGGTGTAAACCTCAAAGTAGGACTCAGTCAATTGAGGCTGGGCCTATGGCGAGGAGCGCTTACTGCGCAACTTCTGCTGCAGACAAAAAGTGATGCAATTGAACCCAGGTTTGTGTTTAATACACTCTACGAAATACAAATTGAGCAGAACACAGAGTCAGACGCTACAAATGCAATACGGATTTATACAGACGGCTCAAAAACAAAAGAAGGCTCAGGATATGGAGTGTACTCCAGATCATTAAGCCTAAAGATTAAGTGGGGAATGGGAAGAAATACCAAACAGAACTGTCTGGTATTTCATTCGCCATAAAAGAAATAACCAAGAAAGGAATTTCGTAACAACGCGTAACCTCAGAGCTAGTACTAGAGTGTCACCAAGATTTATCCAAAGCCTTGATAGATAATAACATTATCCTGAGGTGGGTTGAAGGGCATTGCCAACTCTTTAGCCAAGGAAGCGGCTGGACTAGGAATTTTAGGACCCAGTGGCACCTACGGCCTGATTACTTCGACAATTGCGGAACTATCAAATGTTACACCCATGCTCAATCTTTAAAGAGATGGGATGATATCGAAGGATGTAATTTTGCCAGGATCACTTTGGGCGACCCTGCGAAGCTGGCGCCGAAGAAATATCTGGCGATGACCAGGAAAAATCTACGCCTTACAGTAGGATTTCTGACTGGCCACTGTCAGCTAAGGAAACACCTACATAATATGGGGCTAGTGGACACACCTCTATGCAGGATATGTGAACAGGAAGATGAGACTGTCAGACATGTCCTGTGTGAATGCCCGGAGTTATCGTCAATAAGAGAGTGTGTGTTCGGCGGGTCTTGGCCTACACTTGCTGATATAAAGGAGATGTCTCCTAGTGACCTGTCCACCTTCTTGGAAAGCACAGGATGGACGACTACCTAGGAGGACAACTTCTCGGGAGGATGTACAATGGGTTAAATGTGGCCTAAGTTCTGTGAGCTTACACTCACCCTCCCTACTCTACAGATACAGATATACTAAATAAAAGGTAAAAATCTCAATTACATGGAACACGTCCTGGATAACATTGTTTTCCTTGAATGTTATTCAGATTGGTATTGAAAAGCCCCAATGCAAGTGTCTTACGGCGAAACATCGACGTCTATCAGTGAGGATAACAGTGTTCCATGTAAGTGAAATTAATACCTTTCATTTGGTATATTGTGTAGTAATACTTTGAGTGACATCTGACTCAATTCTATAACGAATGTTTGAAATAGAAAATTAGTACCTGAAAGTAGCTGTTTTAGGAGGTTTTTTCCAGTTTGTGTCTGAAAGTTAATTCGTTGCATGATCTACACATCTATGTATAGAGTTTCTGTTTGTTTAAAAAAATTTGTTTTTCCGTTAACCAGCTGTCGCACCCCTACGAACGACAACCCTCAGAAGTCGAAACTTGTGCGAGCTAAGGATTAACGAGGTCTTACCTTTTAACGTGTGATTCCTAACACGGTTTGGACGATAGCAAGTGAAGATCGATCGTTCAGACTAGGGCTTGAACCACCGACCAACACGGCAGTCAATTCGAGTGAGTGAACAAAGCACCCATGCCGAACCGCTTGGCTATCGACCGACCACAGGATTACTTCTTTCAAAATTAATTGCTTCCTTCCTTCCTTTGGAAGATTCCCACATTTTTTGTATCAAGATGGAGAGGTAGAAAGCCAAAAATTCTCTTTCCTAAAAATTAATCGTTCCTAAAAATATAACCCTTTCAATCTCCAATATGGTTTCGTTATGCATTTTCTATACTATATGAAATATTAGAAAACTTCTGTGAATATGATAAATCATTACTCTGGCATAATGTAGATCTTTTTCATTTGATATACAAGCATCTCAGGTAAATTATTATAATGGAGTAAAAGAAAACCCATCGTGTCTATTTATATATGTAGAAAGTCATTTATTCAGTTTTTTCTGTTTAGTCTTGAATCACACAAAAAAAAGACAGCTGAAAAATGTTATTTCATACCACTACAACCACATTGACCGCAATTTATAACCCAAATTCCATGTATGATGCCCTAAAGAAAAATTTCGAATTATATTGAACAAAAAATTCGACACCTGTACTTCCATAATCACATGTACCCACGCTTCGCCCTCTATAATTTACATTTTTAGGCAACACGAAGACCCTGAATCACGAACGGCATATTTAAGATTCCCACCCTCCAATGCTTCATACCAGATTGTTCAATAATATTTCTCAGTCGTCTTTCTGAAATAGTTTGAATTATTCATACCAAGCTTGGAAAGATTTAGGTAACTTATTAAAAATACACGTGTACGACTATATCTACTGAACTATGAGGTGAAAAAATGTTTTTGTAAGTAGGTAATACAACATTTCAAAATGAATGATTCAGTAGTGTGAAGAAAAATAGAAAAGTGAGCAGGTATCTGAGAACATTATATAAGAAGAACAATATATAATATGTTAGGTTATTCGAGTACTCAAACACAATTTTTTAATTCAATTATGATTTACCACAGCTTTTTCAAGCTGGTTTATGATACTTTACCGGTCCACCGTATTTTTGTATTGCAAACAAAAGCTTTCATGTGTGTTCGAGTCGATTTCTACCTGCAGTGGCGTGCGTTTTCGTATTCTAACAAACATACTTGTTTAAACTAATAATTATGTTTATATATTTACAACTTTCGATACATTTACAATTATTGTGGAAACATTCATATTCGAAATATCCACTTAATGATAAATAAGTAAACTTAGTTGAGAAGATATTTGCCAGATTTATGGTGTTATCATCCGATACATTAGATTAATCTGCGTCGAATGTTCGAAGGTTCTACAATTTCCTCAACTGAATAGTCTACTTTCCACATGTCATATTATTTCATAACATTTCAGATGCCTTTCCACCATTTTTCAAAATAGACATTTTTCAAAGACTAAATACTTTGACATTTTTTTTTTCTTGCAACGAAACCCATTAATTGTGGCCAAACAAATTCAATAGGAGTAAGTTCACAATGATAAGGGCACAGACACAAAATAATAATATTTCGTTGTTTCTATGGTCAATAGTCTATAGAAACAACGGACAATAGATTTTTTAAACCATACTTTCATCAATGATATTCGTTTTTCTCCACGCATGAGTTGATAATCTCTCAACTTTTCTGAAAACTTGTATTATTCATCACAATCACAGATTTAGGTGGAATAAGGTCTGGGAGTACTGAGCGGAAAAGATTGAAAAAGGTAAATCGCTTTGTCTCAGCGCGTGAAAATCAATCATTTGGTGGAATTGTGAATAATTTTTTCAATGTGAATAATTTTTAAATTTGAAATGATGCCGGTTGATGGAAAACAATAGATTTCAGCACCAAATATCAAAATAAAAACCACAAAGACCATACTATGCTCGAAACGATTTATCACAGTTCACTTCCCAAGCACGTAATAATCATCAATTAAACATCGATATCATCAATTAAACAACCCTACAATGGGTCCAGATAAACTAGTTTTAGGGCCAAAGGGCAGACCTTTTCAACCGCAGATTCGTTTGATGGTCGTCTAAATCCACACGCTCTGACAATACCTGACCAATGTTTTCTATGGCGGTGCATTCACGATAAGATGAATAGATAGCGGGTACTTGGCAAGATACCGGGTGGGCCAAATATTTTTTATTGACATATTTTGCTGATTTTTAATTTACAAACATGTATGTAATTGAGTAAGTAGTATAAAGGTGACAACCAGGTTATTATTTTCAATACTGTAATCGTGAATAAAATGGTATTTTACGTTATAAGTCCGGTTTGTGATAGTACGAGTTGTAATAACACATGTACCTACATGTATCGTATGATATTTCATTTCACTCTGTCTTTATAATATTTTTATGGATGAATCATATTACAAATTTCATTTGTCAATTTAAAACTATAGTACCAATTTTAGTTCAGTGAAATATACAAAAAAAATATATAGATATAGTGTAGATTTCAGTGGAATTTTTAATTATCATTTTTGAATGAGAACTGGTAAATAGTCGGAACTAAAACGTCATTCATCCCTACCAACTTTCAAATAGGTAACATTCTTGTTTCTCTTAAATTTATATTTTCTTCTTCGTTCAGTGGAACTCAATTGCATTAAATTGTATGTAAAAAAATAAATGGAGTGCTTTAAAGCACTTGGAATATTGACAGTGGCATATAGTGTTGAACTGTGAGTCAACAAAATGTTCATAAGTGGTACAAACTTTTCACAGAAGGTCGAGAAGATGACACTGACGACGCTCGCCCTGGACGCCCCACCACAGCAACAACCGATGAATATCTCGAGAAAGTGAAAAGAAGGTGTAATGAAGAATCGTTGAATCACTATTAGAGAAGTTGCTGAGGATATCAGAATATCGATTTGTGGATGCCATGTTTTTTTGGAAATTTTGGCCATAAAGCTTGTGGCAGCAAAGTTCGTTCCAAAATTGCTGAATTTTGACCAAAAAAACGTCGCATAAGCATCGCTCAGGAATGGTTGAATGAGATCAATGGCGATTCAGATTTGCTTGAACGGGACATAACTGATACCGAATCATGGATAAATGGTTATGACATCAAAATCGAAGTCCAATCGTCCCAATGAAAGATCCCGAATGGTGAAGACGATAAATTCCATCAAATCCCAAGATTTTTCTCACTTTTTTTCGATTGCCCTAGTGAAATGCATCAAGAGTTATTTAAACATGGCAGTAGTTTTAATAAGGGTATCACCTTGAAGTTATGCCCAGCTTGCGAGAAGCAATACGGTATGGTTGAAAACAATTCAAGATTCTGCATCAGAATAATTCACCTGGTCCCTTGTCGTTGCTTTCTCGTGATTTTTTGACCAAAAACAACACCGCAATCATGCTTCGACCACCTTATTCAACAGATTTAGCCCCCTGTGACTTTTTCCTGTCACAAAATTGAAGAGACCCATGAAAGTACGTCGTTGTGCGTCGATTCAAGAGATAAAAACCGCTGAAAGAGATCAAGGACATAACAAAAATTATATTATTGATAATAATAATAAATTCTTCTATTGAGAGGTTACTTGGTACAACAGATACTAACCGAACCTAACAAATGGCAGAATTCAACATCTGCACGTGATAAATCAAGGAACCTGCTATGGAACCTTGTCTTGGACCACAATGGGTATAAAGCACTGGGCTATGCAGATGACTTATAGTCATCTTTGTCCAGGATAAATACAATAATGTAGTGAAGAAATGCATGCAGCAGGCCCTAAATATTATAACAAGATGAACCGAAGAAGAAGGGCTCAACATAAGCCCATCCAAATCGACCATAGTAGCATTCACTAAGAGGACTGAAACGGAGGGTCTCAGACCTCTGTAACTTCGAGGTGAAAAAATACAAATGTCGGGGAAGGTTGAATATCTGGGAGTAATTCTAGATTCCATTCCAAATCTGGAACCAACACTTGGGCAGGATAAAAAGGAAAGCGGAGGTAGCACTGATGCTCGCCAGACGCACCTATGGAAAAACATGGGGGCTAATATCAGACATGGTATATTGGCTATACATGATGGTGGTTGAACACATACTCATCTCTGGCCTGGTGGCCAAAGATGAAGCAGGCGACCGCCATCAACAAACAAGGCAAGGTGCAAAGACTTGCATGTTTGGGAATGACGGGAGCAATGAGAACTACCTCAACAGCTGCATTGGAGACACTCCTAAATCTACCTCCTTTGCACTTTGTGATAATGGGGGAGGCCAGGATGGGACAATTCAGACTTGAAAACTCACCGAACTGCAAAATATCGGACCGAACAGAAATTTCGGAACATGCGGAGGAGCACATATTAAATATGCGCACGGACCACATGACACCAAAGTACACCTTTAACACAAACTTCACGGCCAAAATGGTAAGCCGTGAAGATTGGACGACTATTAGTCATCCCGAAAACATGTTTGGAAAAAACACCTGGTATACAGATGGATCGAAGACCAAACATGGATCGAGAGCTATAATATGCCGAGCGGATAGAAATTTAAACTACAGTTATCCGCTAGGACTATACACATCCGTCTTTCTGACGGAAGTGTATACTATCTTGCAGTGTGCCAGGCTTATCAAATTAAGACCTCAAAGAAATGAGTGGATCAATATTTTAACAGATAGCAAGAGCGCACTAGAGGCTCTGACAAACCCGAAGATGACATTAAAACAGGTCTGGGAATGCCATGAAGAACTGAATGAACTTGCAAACAGGAACAAATTACCTTCGTGTTGGGTGCTAGGAATCACAGGTAATGATAAAGCTGATGAATGCGCTAGCCACGGATCATCAACTTCATATATAGGTCCTGAACCAGCTCTGGGGGTACCAAAATCATTGGTACGGAACCAGATTAGGACATGGACCAATAAGAAGCACACAGAGTACTGGGCAAAATTACCTGGCAACAAACACAGTAGAACCTTCATTACGAAACCGTCCAAGAAAAGAACCGAAAAACTACTTCAATATAGTAGGGATGGGCTCAGAATAATTACAGGGTTATTAACCGGTCATTGTCTAACACCTGAATAAAAAGTAACTGTACAACGGAGACCTCAGTTGCAGATTATGCAACGAAGAGATTGAAACAGCTCTACACATCTTATTCGAATGTGAGGCACTGAATCACAGCAGGCAGGCAATATATGGACGTACAAAATTACGTCCAGAAGAATATGACGAGAATCCAACACGGAACCTGTACAAACTAGTACAGGAAACGAGACTGATGGAATGGGTGTCATGCAATAAGCCCAAGAGGCTGCAGTGTTTTCTGGAGACTTGTACTAAATGGTCCAAACAGACAAAAAAAAAACGTCGTTGTGCGTCGATTCAGGAGATAAAAACCGAATCGCTGAAAGAGATCAAGGACAAAAATTATATTAATGATAATAATAATAAATCTTTTTATTGAGAGGTTACTTGGTACAAGAAATACTAAGCGAACCTAACAAATGGCAGAATTCCACATCTGCACATGAGAAATCAAGGCAGATATTGCTCTTCCATACTACCAGGAAACCAAACAATGCAAAAATACCAAACATACTAAAAATTGCATATTTGAACTGCTTAGAGGTTTGGGAAAAAAAGATGGCACAATTGTATTATATCTGAGGGTTACTACTTCGAATGGAAAAAAATGAAATTGATGAATAAATAAATATTTCTGAAGAAAAATGAAAATTCACCTTAATTTTTGAACAGACAGCGTATATTGAGGATATTACTAATACAATTTTAATATGTGATTATCTCGAGGGCGTAAAATAACTCAAGAGGCATCATTCAAATTTTTTTAAGTCATGCACCTATTCGCTCGATTCACTGAAATTAGTGATCATCAGCATTTATTTTGTTTCAGCTGACTCGAATAGCGTGCCGCGAGGTAAAACAGTCGAACTTCGAACCCACATCACGCCGATAACGATCCATATTCTTAGGCCTTTTTAGCCCTGGGGGACGTCCAATGTACCCCCTATAAATGGGGCTTTCGTGGGCGGTTATTGTTCTTAACGGAGCAAAGGAAATGTGAGCAAACTATTTTAAATGAGTAAATGAAGTACCATATATTACAGTGATTTATAAATGAAAAACGTTTTAATTAGGAGTTTCAACGAGCGAGAAATTTGGCGCTGGGGATGAAGTTTCTAGTAAATAATTCGAGCAAGTACTGACAATTCCTCACGAATAGATTACTATACTTTCTCTATAACTTATATTAGAAATATTTCAATATGAGATTCCTTTGTGAAAGATTCTCTCAATGAAAGTGTTTGGAAAAATTAGAAAAGTTCCGTCCGTAATTGCATTCAAACTCAAATATATGTTATACAAGTTGCGAGTTTTACAAATATACATATTTGTTTGAAATGAAACTATTTGAGTTTCCAACTATTTCCATTTTTTATTGAGTGATGAACTTTTGACATCTATCAGTTTTGTCACCCCACTACAATTTTTGGTTGAGAACAGTTTCCAAATCGATGTTTTCATACTAGTTTTTCGTTACGAACGAATATATTTCGAAACGAACTGATAGTTCAGTGTGTACGTATGACTGAAGATTCAGAATAATGTTATGAATTTGTTCATCTGTAAATGGCCTAGAAGGTAATAAGTTATGAGTTTGGTCAACTATGATTGGTTCGAAAGTGTGTATTGACGAATTATTGCCTAATTTCCCAACAGAAAATGGTAACATAATTGACGAATGCTTCAATAGTCATAGATAAAATATTTCCATTTCCATGTAACATGCAGCATCGTCAGAGATCTGGAGGACAATGATATAAAATATGAAAAAACTAATGACCCAATACAGAGAGAAAGGAAGAAAAACAATACAAAAACAACAAATAAACTGTGAAATCATAAAAAAAGCTGGCCATAAATCAAAATCACAAACTTTAGTATTGAAAGCTAGCGTTGGGTCCCAAAGCAGATACTTGTATATGACGTCATTTAGCTGCATTCCCAATCCAGATAGTTCTACTGAAGAGATGTGATGACACTCAGTTGATCGCTGTTACTTGATGTGATTAGTTTACGATTTAGACGTTCTTATATTTTGACACAGTTCAATTGCGTTCTATTGCGTCTTTATGGATACTCTTGTACAAGGTATGTACTCTATGTTGAAGCAAATTTTAATGATTTCAATTCGTATTTTTTTCTGGTTTCGCATTCTAATGACTCTATTGAATTTGAATGCCTTTTGCAGAATTTCAAATATAAACATGTTTATTTTAACTTTGTACTCATTTGTACTGTACTAAATCTATTATAATAGGTTGAATTGTCAATTTTGATATGATTTAATAGAAGTTTTCCTGAAGTTTCACTAAAATTTTAAAAAAACCTAAGAAAAATTTCATATTTTTTCCGCGAATATCCCTTTTTTATTTTCAGGATCTAAAAATAAAATTATATCACGCTGCACCCCCAATGTCCTGCTAAAAACAACGAAAGATTTCAACGATTTGACATTGCAAAGTACGAAAGATCCAGAGACATTGAATTTCAGACTATCGATTTAACACGCAAGAAATCAATTTTTTTAATTTCTCTTACATTTGTCCCATAAGATAAGAGCTGGAGTTCTTGAAGGTCGTGTCACAGTAAAAAGTGATAAGTATAAAATAAATTCAGCCAAGAAAAAAATTCAGAGGAAATTCAGGGAAAAAATGGGATTGCTGGTTATACCAATGACGGGAATATGTCTTGTCAATTTTTCATGGACAAGAATGCAGCAGCTGCTATAACGGGAATCAATCTAGAAGAAATTCTTAGGTTTAAAATAATATCAGCGGTGATATCTTCGGAATTTGATATACATATCGAAAAATTTGAGACACACTATGGATATGTTGAATTATATGCCTGGTAATCTATGTCGGCAACTATTCAGAAAATATCAATTCATGCTCCCAAAATAATATCGCATACGTTGTTGCCGATTGATCAATTATCGGAAGAGGCTGCAGAAGCGTGTAACGAGCATTTTCGCAAATACAGAGAAATTTTTGACAGGAAATTTGTCAGCACAGCGTACAATGAGGGTGTGATAAATAGGCTTTTATTATTGGATCTATTTTTGAATAGTCTTAGACATACTAGAAGAAACAGAAAGCCAATTCCGAAAGAAGGCTTGGATTGTTTTAGATCAACCGGATTTCTGGGCAGTGACCCAGAATCCGTCTGTTGGTTATTTGTTATTCTACTTATATGGGATAAGTTTCATGTATTACTAACACAAATGAGTCTTGCTACCTCAATAAATATTATTAAGATATTATTATTTAATAAATAAATGTAATAATTATATTAAATGTTTCTATTTCATATTATACAGTGCTAGTCAAAAGTCCCCTCCCCCCCTCGTATCTTTTGAACGGGTATACTTATAATAATGAAATTTGGAGTGTGGAAATAAACGGATGTAGGCTTCTTAATTGGTCATAACAGGTGACGCAATAGTCATAAATGACGTCACAAGGCCACTGTGACCAAAAATTTTAAATGGGACCCTATGGCAAGTGACAGCTCGTTTGAAAGGTATTGAAAATACCTATTCAGTCATACCAATTTTGTTTGGGTTTCGGCTGATTTTGATTGATGAATTGAAGAAATACGAAAATTATAGTTAGATACCAGTTAGATACCAGTTACCAGGAAATTGGAATATACCAACATTCAGAATTTGAATAATTTTTGTCTGAATATATTTTTGAAAAAGTCTATATATTTCATTACGCATAATAATTCACAGATGATTTTCACGTTTGAATATTTTGTGTTGAAAAATTACGAACAAAAAATGACTCTTGTACTCGTATAGTTCTATATCCATTACAAAAATGAAAATGAATTCAACCTGAACATATTATCTTAGGTTTTCAAAGTTCAACATGTACAATGAATTTATAGCAAAATACAAATGTTTGTATTTATATTTTGCCAGAATCCCTTCAAAACGAGAAATTGTGATATGAGTGCATCTCAGATCATCGTGGAGCATTCCAGAACCGTCTCGACTGCTGTGGAATATTCACAATATCTGTGGATCATTCGAAGCTTTGCGTATGTATTGGAATACCCATCAGTAGGGGTATATAAAGCAAGATCCATCATTTTTTTATTAAAAAAATATGTTGAAATATGTTTTTCCGTTAACTAGCTGTCGCACCCCTTCGAACGACAACCCTCAGAAATCGAAACTTGTGCGAGCTAAGGACTAACGAGGTCTTACCTTTCAACGTGTGATTCCTAAATTGGTAGGTAAAATCGTCAAAAATAATGTGTTGGAATAGTATCCATTTGAAACACTGGGACTATTTCGATACAATGGAGAAAACTGTCTTTTCATTGCCGTTTTGGCTCCATAGCCTTTTCAAAATTTCAGAGTTCCAAGAACTTTATCATTTTGCGGAGTATCGAATTCAAATCCGTCTGAAATTTGACATGAATATATCTTAACTCACAAAAAAAAATATATAAAACAAGTATTTTTTCACGAAATATTACGAATGTTCCCAAATCAAGAGCGGAGTGTATTGTTAATTGTGTCGTCCTAAACACATCCCACGGGAAATTTTTTTTAGTGAATTTTCTACGTCGAGCAAGTTTCTTGCATGTAACTTCACGAATATTGAAGATTTCAATTCGCCACCACATTAGTCTTATAACTAGTAAAAAAATACACATTTCGAAAGAAGGTCCTAACTCAATCAGGAGCCGAGACTTTTTTTTCAAAAATTTGCCACCATTTGTTATGAACATTAAGGGGTAGTGAACATTAAGCGTTGAACTTTCTGGAGCACTGCGTGAGCCCTGGGGTACAAAAATTGATACTTGTTGTAACGAATGCAGGTACAAAAATGACTTTAAAAACTCAGAAAACAAATAACCACCAAAAATTCTTATTCAAAACTTTGCATAGAGCTCAGAAAATAAAATTTGACGTTGAAGTTGAAAGGAGTCCTTAATTACAAATCGAGGTTTCGATTCAGAAATCACGGTTCCGACGAAATAACTCATTACTTCTGACCCAATTTACGAAATTCCTTTCTGAAACTTGCATACAGCATTCTGTGTACTCAAACTAAACAACTACGTCGATATAAAATATATTATTGATTATGAATCAATAGGGCAGCTAATTACCAGTAATATCGACCGTAAAGTACGGTTCGAACTCTACAGTTTACCTAGATTACTCACAAACTTTGTTGGCAACATTAAATACTTCTTGAAAAAAAGTGATACTACTATCTTCAAAACATAATTATTAATCGATGGAGAAAAACTCGACAAGTTTATGTATATATTATTATAGGAGTGGAGAATCTTTGAAATTATCTTGCCACGGGATTGAACATTCTGTTTTTCATCTGTACTTTTTGCCAACTACAAGCATAGGTATGTTCATCAATCTTGAATGTTTTACCATTCGTGAAATTTAAGTTTCGACGAAAAAATATCCTTCAATATATATCCCTTCTTGTTATCTGTTCAGGACGTCATTTCTTACGATTAATTTTTCTCCTTATTTGCAAACATTTGCATTATCTCAAAAAAACATTTTTTTTCAAATATTTCTGAAGGTGAAACGCCGTGAAAAAGGCATGACTGAAAGGCAAGAAAGTGCCTTTCAGTCCAATGTGTTCAATTTTGGCGAAATGGAAAACCTCTGAAATTTCCGCAATTTTGAATTTTCGATTACTCATATCTGGCCAAGTTCCATTCGGATTTGATTTTGATACTTCGCAGAATGATCATTTTTTGAAAAGTTCCACAAAACCTAGGATTTTGATAAAGCTATCTACAAAGGGACCAAACTAATATATTTTGCTTTATGGATAGCAGTTTTGATCGATCATGATTAACAATAAATCCAAATGAAAAACAATGAAATGAATGAAATGTTATTGTCAAATATTATTTACTGAACATTCCATAATATCTTAGTGATTATTGTCTTCTTACTATTTTTTGGATATATAACCTTCCACAATCTGAAGAATAAACAATCAGTAGAGAATCTGCTGAAGTGTAATAAAGACCTAACTGAAAAGTTCAACCCAAAAATTTATTGTGTCATATAAACCATGGGAAGTCCAATTAGTCAGAAACTTGTCGTATTCATAAATTTTGACATATGTCAAATCAAGGCGAAAGTTTTAAAGTAAATTTCAGATTTTGACAACAAAAATACGGAAAAAGATTGTTTTCTGAAACTTCGACCACTGAAAGGAGATAAGTATGGATATTAAATGTTTTCAATTGATTTTTTGAATTTCTAGTCAAAACTTTTTAATACAACTTATTCTTCAGCGGTTTATATTAGGCAGTAACTTTTCGGGGTGAACTTTTCAATTTACCCTTCATTTTCAATACAAATCATGAAATTATAAAACAACTACAAAAATTAATTGGCGCTCCGGGTCCACTTCATTGATTCCAGTGGCGCATTTTCTTTTTCAGCTGCAGAAAAACCCCGGAAAAACCGGTAGCACCACATCATCTGAAGATCTTGATCTGCCAATGCCCTGGCTCTCATCAAACAAAATGTAGGGTATCTCCCGAGGCTCCAATGAATTCAAGACATCGCCAGAATACTTAGTGACACAACTATCGTCAAATTTAATCCAGTCTGTTCATCCAGTGTTCATCTATTTCGAACCTTCGTAAGAATTTGGTGCTTTCGTCATAGGTTGAGTCATGTTTGAAGATCATCCCTGTTATTATTAGATTGACTGGTGCCTCAGCTATATTTGTTTTCTTATAACAGTTAGTTAATTTGGCGCATGTTTGGCAATACAGTCGATCATTACCATTTAAAATTTTAATTTTCTGATTATTTAACAATAGGCTTTGCATGGATTGGTTATTAGTCATATTAGGAAACGCTAGTTGAAGTTCCAGAAATTCACATACGTTTTTGCTACCTCTTGAACATTTACTACAAAGTAAACAGGTGAGGTTTTTTCCAGCAACAGATTTACAAACATAAGACGAGACAGACTGTTCGGAATAATTCAATCCAGAGCGGTCACGCTCACGAAGAGTATTCAACAAGATCCCCAAGAAATCGGAACAATCCTCTTGTCCTAACGAGTATCTAGTGGACTTCAAAGACTCCAAAATAATCAGTTGGTGGAAAAGATGATACATTCTCACGAAACTGCAGCTGCATGAACAGATGTTTGCGTTTGGAGAATTAGTGGGAAACATTCTCGTTCTCATTCATCGTTAAAACCTCGTTCTTGAAATTCTTTGTCATGAACCAAACTTGTTAAATGCTATTCATGTAGCAAGTGTTGCCTAAATTATCTAATCCAATTGTATTCCCAAGATTTTCAGGACACCTCTCTTCTGTTTCGTAAGAAATGACATATTTCACAGAATCTGCATGAGACCCATCTCTCAAGTTGCAATCAATCCTTCCAAGTGATGCAGGGTTTCGTAGAGAGATCGATTCGGCTCTTGCTTCATAAAGCTCTTTCACTAAAAGGGAACTAAAACCACGACTCATATTTGGGGGGCAAAAATGACCCAAATCCATTGACCGCACTGAGAAAGAAAAAGGTGGATCAATCACTTTCGAATTAACGTTGATAGCAAATTCTTTATTGATTCAACTTTTTCAAGTATTCAGAGTGTGGAAAGTTATATAGCACGAAAACAGTAAGAAATGCTAACACTTTTGTACATTCTGAAAAACCCATAGAAATGTTCACCAATATAATGCTTACCCTGCTGCTACCAATATTATTGTTATTATTTTCATCATAATCTTTTGAATCATAATCTCGAGTTTATTTAGCACCCAACTGTTTCATGTACAAGCTGTACTCTCGCTCTTCTGCAATTAACATGTTTCTTCGTTTATTTTACATCTCATCTTATACTGTTTCATATTGTTTCCTAATCTATCAAATTTATAAAAGTGAGTTGTGTCCCTGAAGCACAGACTGCAATATAATAGGAACAGCAAGTATGTTGACCCAGGCAGAGCATTACTATCATCTAACCTAGAAGTCAAATCTAGAAGAAGTTCAAATCTGACTGACTGATCATTGACAGATTTGTTATTGTAGACTCTACAAATATCTAGACTCAAAGCAGAGCGCTAGGTCAGCGAAACAAACAAAGGAGCTAAGAGTGGATTCAAAAGATGAAATAATACGGTGTGCAAGTTTGTGAAACACTGTTTCAAAACGAATTTCTGATATTTTACTGAGCGTTATCTATCTACCTATCCACGAAAGCTCAACTACTGGTGTTAAAAAAGAAGGATGAGTGACTGTTGAAACGGGAATGTGAGTGAGCCTACAATCAGATGAATGACGACGCCAGATGTAGACACAGAGTCAACTCAAGTAAGTTGACAAGAAGATCCTGAGAAAATGCAATAAAATAAAAAAATACTCAATATACCCAAATTGCATCGGCATTTATATTGAATCAGAACCAGTGTACCTAGTATCTGATAGTTGGGTGAACAAACCTCCCAAAATCCTGATCTATTTATCGAAATTGCTGAGATGATAATACTTCCGAATGCTTATGGAGATAATTATCCAGAAATTCGTATAGTGTGATACGAAATGTAGACCTTGATCAAGTATCCCAGATGATAACACCATTCATTGAAGAATATCATCCTATGTGGTCTGAAACTCAAATATCGTTTTGGTACTTGAGGAATTATTCACAATCACCAGTCACAAATGAAAAAGTAGATGGCGTTTTAGGTAAACCAAAGCTGACTCAAAAGAACTCTTCGAAAATATGAAATGGAACAAATATATATTTCAGTCATGGCAGAAACAGGCCATTGTCACAAGACTATAGAATCTGTAACAGATATATGGGGAGAAGCAAGTAGCATATTCATTCGTCCATTTTGATTACCTAGGTTTAAGATATCAACAGTGAGATTCACTGCTAAGATGTAAGCTAAGTTGAGATTTTTAAGCACCAAGAGGTCGCTATTTATCAGAAGATAGTAAACTTCAAGGATTTTTTGTTCAGAATATAGACAATATATTGGAGTAAATCAAAACGAGAAATTATATATCGATTATTAGGAGCAAATAACTAGAGAAAGGAACGAAGTAGTACTATACCGTGTGACACAGACTTATGGTACACCCACTTTTTCTCCTTTATTTCTCCAGCGATATTTCTGAAACTTGGAACATTGAATATGCTCACGAGACGGCACTTTTTGAAATATTTGTAAAACAAATTTAACTTCCGGCTTTTCCGGAAATGAGAACAACTTTTGATTTTTTATATATTACCGCAAGAACGGTTAGGGAAGACCATGAGGAATCCAACGATACCAGCTTTGATGTTGTTATCTCTAATAACTACGGAGATATCGCCATTTATTTCATACATAAGCTCAATGAGTAGGACAGAAAAACTATTTCTGGAGGGTCCATCCAACTGTCTCTCTCACACACTCATTGAGCTTATGGATAAAATAAATGGCGATATCTCCGTAGTCATTAAAGATAACACCATCAAACCTGATATCGTTGGATTTTTCATGATCATCCCTAACCGACCATTTAGTAATATACTGGTTGTATCAGTTGAGAATAAAAAT
The DNA here is from genome assembly GCF_025532065.1 of Leptinotarsa decemlineata. Taxonomy (NCBI): domain Eukaryota; kingdom Metazoa; phylum Arthropoda; class Insecta; order Coleoptera; family Chrysomelidae; genus Leptinotarsa; species Leptinotarsa decemlineata. The sequence goes on along the minus strand of NW_027412549.1, from coordinate 3,138,473 downwards.
TGCTGTCATTTTCGGAAAAATCGCAAGTTGAATTTGTCTTACATATATGTCAGAAAGGGCCGTTTAGTGAGCATATTCATTGTTCCTAGAAATATAGCCAGAGAAACAAATGAGAAAAGGGGGTTTTACCATGAATATGTGTCACATGGTATATGTCTCAATCTAACTTGGAAGTCACAGCCAATTACGATTGAGATTTCTCTGACCTACCTCACATACACATTAGTTCGTTATTGTACTGTCTTCCTGACGGTCTTAGAAATAGCCTTCGTGGGGTTTTGAAAAACTGTCTAGACTGAAATCAGAGAGAGATTTCAAAGGTTTAGTTATTTGTTAGTTCTACACGTAAAACATTTTTGGTAAATTTGCGAACTATTATTTCATTTGAAACTTCTATTGAATTATTGTAGCAACAGTGTCTTTATGGAATATGCTATTCCTGTCGAAATGATAGTCTGGTATTTGAATGTGATACAAGATTCTTTAACAAGCACAGATTACCATGTTCAGGAAGTGTGTTGTCTATCGGAACCTATAGAATACTAACAATATTCTCCAACAGTGCATTTCTTCAATGTTTTCCTCCCCTTTTATTTTTGAACGGGTCAACTCAAAAAATTGAAATTTGGGATTATGAAATTAATGCATGAATAATTTATTTTGAAGTGAAACTAACACATGAAACTTTCAAGATGGCGACTGGGCACCATCTGGGAAAATAGGGGTCTTATGACTTCACAACCCTAGAATATGAAGTAATATCTTCACCTACCACGAAATGGCGGAATATTCAATAATTTCCTGAAGACAAACACATTAATATCGATATTTCTAGAAATATTCCTTTTTATCCTCCATATGGCAATTCCAACAATCCGATAAGGTTTGTAGAGTTATTTTTTGTTTATAAAAACAACAAATAATGTCAGTACGACAATGAACATCATTTTTCAGTTACAATATTCTCATTTAGTTTTTGGTTTTACTAGTAGAAAGGTACCTCGTCAACGTGTGACGCGTAACTTTGGCCGTCAGGAGCTTCGAAAAGATGTGTCACAAGCCCCCCCATTTAGATCACGCCCAGTCGCCATTTCGAAAGTTTCATCTGTCAGTTTCATTTCAAAATAAAGTATTAATGCATCAATTTCATTATCCCAAATTTCAATTTTTTGAGTTGACCCGTTCAAGAATAAAAGGTGGGGGCAACATGGAAGAAAGGCACTGTATACTCAAGTCTACAATGAAATAAACCACAGGAAAACAAGAAAATAGGTCACTCTCTATTGAAATAACGATAGTCTTCAACAAAAGTATTTCGCTTTCCGTAAGCAATTTCGTTGATGACAGTGCTGAAAATCGATTTCCATCTATGTACTCATTTCATTATTCAAATTTTCATTATTCTCTGTAGGAAATTTGCAGTAAGCATAACAAAAAACAGACTACTAGCTAACTCTCAAATTATCCTTCTCCCCAACAAAACCAAGTAATAATGAAGATCAATCCAAATGAAAATGACATCAAGACTGTTTCAACAAGAATTGAATATACAGAAAAGAATGAGACGAATACGGGAAAAGTTAATATTTTTTCAATGAGGAGATACCCTGGACTATGAACAGTGAAAAATGGTATATTGATTATGTCCACAAACATTAAATCAAATGCAATTATTATCTAAACTTCAAATGAACCTACCCTACGTGTTTCAGACATGAAAATCAAAGCTGTATTTATTCGTAAATATAAAATGCTTTGATGTTATTCAAATTCGAAAGGTCGAGTGTTTGAGTAGATTCAGTTAACATTTACTCAGCTGAAATGTCATCTTCAATAATTTTGAATAGTTAACAATATAAAATTTTTTGATTACCGTTCGTGAAACAAGTACATCACCAAATGGTGATTTTCATATTTCTCAAATTATTGATTTTCACTAGAGATCTGACAGAAATGTTTTTTCATTTCATTTGTTCATTCAATGACTCATTAACTCCATTTATTTTGTAGTCCTCAAATCAATGTTGTTAGCAATGTTCAATGGAAATTTTATGATTATTCTGATGAGAAACTGCCTTTCAATTATTTATCAATAAGCTCTCATTTAATATTCCTTTGTTTCATTCGTAGAAAATCAATTGAAACTAAGTAAGCCTCAATTTTGTTATCATGACCTGAATCACTATCCCAGAATCATATAAGCACTTTATATGGATTTCTAATACGCAAGTCAATAGTGTATATTGAGAATTCAATTCGAATGTATTGTTTCGAGAGGTGGATAAAGATTTATTTCAAATACCTTTTGGCACATGAAATGGAGATTACCCCCGAATTAATACTGAAAAGTACTTGACTGAATTCCATATTGGAACTAATATGTCGTATAATTGCTAAATCCCACTCAGTCAAACAAATAGAACTGCATGTGGTGTTATATGATTGAGTGTTCGTTTCATAATATTTTTTCTCCATTCATAGAGCTGAGTTTTGTTTGGTGATATCATTGGAATCGATAAATTCCACTCTCTCATATCATTAGTTATATCTCGAAGGAATTCTAAAGTCATTGTGAACAAATGTCAAAATAGTTGTTGAAAAGTTCTTTCAGTTTTTCGTCAGAAAATTTTTCAATGTCAAAATAGTTGTTGAAAAGTTCTTTCAGTTTTTCGTCAGAAAATTTTTCAAAATTCCTATTCCCATTCATTATTCCATCTTTTCATATTCTTCTTCGAGGTACGAATACCGTTGGCACCACTCTTCCACGTCATAGTCCTATTAGATCTGGTAGTACCTTTATTAAACTCATGCTAGAGACCTCTTGATGATTCTCGTCTCCTGTGGAGTAGATCCAACCTATCTCCGATGTATACTCTTGGTACTTTTGTTTTGAGTATTGTTTTTTCCATATCGTATTCACAAAGCTTTCGAAATATTTTGAAAAATTGACTACCTCTTTCGATATACGAGGACTGACTTCTTTGTACATTTCATAGATAGTTTCATAGTGAGGGGAGATGTCATCGCTTGTCCTCTATGTACTCTTAAGCCTAAAATGCACAACACCACCAATGAGACACATATCAGATTGGAACAGCGTAAAAGTAAATAAGATAGCCTTCTCTCAATGTTAGTGACAGAACCTTCGAGCCCACTCGCCCAGTCATCGTAGAAAGCCTTGTCATTGCTTTCTTCATCACGATGAATCTCCTTTTCCATTCTTAGTCTGAGGAAAATGATGTGTCGAATGAATAACCAAAACTATCCTTTCTGTAACAGTAGGCCAAGAGCACCAGGATCTCAGTTCTTCAACTCTTGATCTTTTTAACGAATCTAGAATCAGTAAGCGAATCATTATCTCCTCTAGACTAGTACATTGTTTTAAACATGCCTTGCAATAAGTTTTCGGGCATCAGTATAGAAGTATATTCTGCATCAGTGAAGGAAACAAACTTTTCCTGAGAAGGTCAGCAAATACCTATTCAGCCAAACAAAATCCCCGCATGACAGAATTTAATAACTTGCCAGGTATACCTAACAGGAAACTTGTTGCGGTCGTCAAGGTGGTGCTAGCCCTGAAATTATAGTGACAAAGACACCTCTACACCGGACAGTTAAAGTAGATACACGGTAATGCCAGAGTCTTCGTGATCTAGACAAAATTGATAGCCAGAAAATCAGATTTTATTTGAGCTAACAACTGCAGAGATGTTTTACTATCTTAAGGAAAGACACATATTGATCGGTTTTGAGTTATGTTAAATTTGAGTTAACAACTGCAGATATATTTTACTATCCTAAGGAAAGACACATACTGATCGGTTTTGAATGTTTATTCAAACCAATCCGCTATCAAGCATATTCAATTTACTATCTATACAATAGGGACAAAAAGAGTGAGAAACGAATCTAGTCAAATCTAACTAAGCGCTACTAAGTGTTGTAAGCTGGCTGAATCAAACGCGGTTGGTACAGCCAGCCACGGGGTTTGAAACTCTACGGAATCAACTTCAAAATTTTTGTGTGTCCTCAGCTAACCTGAGCTAACAATTTCGATAAAAATGGTATACGAGCAAACGGCTTCGAGTCTACGGACTATACACGGGTGAGAGAGAGCGAGTGAGAGAGAGCAGCAGGCTCAAATAATAAGTTCAACCAAAGTTCCCAAAGTAGAAATGATAATAACTCAGTGGTCAAAGTTCCCTAAGATAAGTGGAAGTAAGCTGAACAGGATCATGTTGTAAGACAAGGTAAGTAGGCCCGGAACCGCAATAAAATACGCAAACTCCTACTTATGCAAAAAAACACCGAAAGGGCGAATATCATACGAGTGAACGACTTTAAAAGTTATACGTGTTCACTGGTGAGAGAAAAAGAGAGAGTATGCGTGATACAGAGAGAAAGAGCATGGACAAATGGCTAGCTGATTCAGTTGGTTCTCAGTATGAGTATGATTCAGTTGATCTTTCAGTATATTCATCAGTTTGTTGAATTTTTTTTGTGGCATGTATCATCATAATCCATCTGAAACATTCATTCTTCCTTTGAATGTATACATTTGATTTCAGACTTTCCCCACTTCATTCTGAACATTTTATCTTATATCTGTTATTAATGGTCACTGTTTTTCGTAGGTCTTTTTAATTTGTTTGATTGCCGGAGTTTCTTGTGGTCGTATTTTCTCTGTGCTTCTGGCTGCGAAAGATGTTTTAGCAACTCATAGATCAGATCGACCAAGTCTATTTGGACTTATGTCTTCAGTTGTATTTGTTTGGCCCGTTTTTCTTTTTTCAATTTTTACTTTCTTGTTCTTCCAATACTCTTCATTTCTCAGGAAATTCGTAGTAATTAATTCCTGCTGCGACATCTCTTCGCAATCATTCGTTCCTGTATTCATTATATATCCGCTTCAAAGTTTGTTGATATTTCAGATCCCTAATTTCATATACTTAATTTGATAATTCAATATCACCATTTGTCACGATTTCGATTGCTTCGCAAGGTGGTCAGCTAGCTAGAGATATATATTCAACCTATCCTACATTAAAGTAAATTCAATACTCGTTTCTATAATGAAGTTCATTCAATGCCTGTAAAAGATGAAGCCATCTTTGAAAAAGAAATTACCCAGTTTCTCTAAAATCTCTGATATCAAAAATTATTTAAATAACTCCAATATTCAACTTCTCAAGTGCACATCAGTATATTTTCTGCAAGCCAAAATTAACAGGGATCTGGATTCAGATATTTTTTCTCTGGAATAATATACACAAGAAACACAAATCAACTGATATTTGTGAAATATTAGACATCATTTGATACAAAGAATCTTAATTTCATAATTTGCATGGTGGGGTATCATACCAATCTGTAAGAGAATCAATACCTCGCAAGTTGTCATCTCTGAAGTTGTTCAAAAAATAACGTTCCTTCTACGTTATCTTTACTTCTACACGTCGAAAACGTATTGGGACGAAGAACTATTTGACATGTATATTTTCTAAAGCTCTTTCACTCATCTTGTCTTTCACCGTTTATGAATTCTACACTGACCCTTTAGTTAATGAAGTTAGTGACAATATTCATGATACTGATTATAAAATTTTCACACTACCAACAATATTCAATCAATGAAAAAAATTCCTGAATATTTTCTACTTTTGGATTTTCTTTTCGCTTTGCTATTCATTCTCCGTTCAAGTATATAAAATGAAAAAAATACCTAAAGTTTATCTGCCATACCATTACGACGGACTCTAAATCTGCAGCCGCTGACATATACATTCACCTACCTGTATAAACACAGCATCAGCTTAAAGGGCTTATGTCTCCGCTATAGCTGATGGAATTAGTTCATCCACGAAATCTCCAGATTATTTTTTTAAATCTGCCATCCTTTATGCGTATAAAAATCCACCAACATTCGGTAATCCGCAAGGATCTAACTTAACCGCTGTAACTGAAAATTTAATCATTGGAAGGGATTACTAAAATTTCACGCTACATATAACTTCTTAAGTAGTTTTTGCCACGGATCGTCACTTTTGGTGAATTAAAGTGTCGGTAAATATGAACTTGAAGTTGTCAGTGAAAGCCATAAAATTTGATTGATATTCTGGGGATACATAAAACTGTATTTTTTTCTGATGGATTTTTCCATTTGCATCATTTCTTCGGTGAAAATGTATAGAATAACTTTTATGACTCATGATATTTCAATATTATTCCAATATTGAACTATTTTATATTCACTAATTATTTACTTTTAAGGCATTGTTTGGAACCTTTGGTGTAGTAATGAATATTACTGGATCAAAATAAAGATCAAACTGTTTAATCTTTATCTTGAAGATGACTAGAATAGAAAAAAACTTTATTTGTGACAATTGATTTATTGTTATCCTGAATACTGTTATTATTATTCATCAAGTAAAGGGTCAGTATATTTATAACTTTCATGAAAATGGTCTGTTATAACCCGAAATTTAGTTCATTGTCATAAGTCGTGTATATCAGAAATCGTTCAATGTATCGAATTTGAATTTGCATCAGTAACTATTGTGTCACCAAGTTGCTGTCATAAGAAAAACCGTTGTTATTATGTATTATCAGTTCTGAATAAATAATTTTGATAGAGTTAGTCGTTTCAAACGCAAAGATTTACGTGCCTATCCTCCAGCCAGATCAAATGGAATTGTTTCTGGTTTGTATGGAACTAATAACATATCCACGAAATAAACTTCATTCTCTACTGCAATACATTCCAGTACAAAATTAGATCGGTCTTATCCCAAAAATGAGATTTAGAATAGAAAGTCATAGGTTACTTCAGCAAAAATTTTAGCAGAGCCTATCAAAAGTATTGCGTTACTACGAATGAGTTTTTAGCTATAGCAAAATTCATGCAACACTTCCCCACCTAGGCTTCGGGACGTCGTTTCACTTTTCAAGTCAAGTGTTTATTCAAAATTTTTGTTGAATGATATTTGTGTCAGTGTATTTTGAGAGGGGCCCTGCTATGGTCCTATGCCTCTTCAGGGTTAGGAGATTGTGTGTGTGTAGTTTCATGATGTGATGTCTTATGCTGTGTTGTGTTGTGCTATCATATGTTCCGTTGTTCCGTTGGAGTGGTCCAGGTCTGTTGCAGTGGTTAGTAGAAAAATATGGGTCTAGGTTGTAAGGCTGGGGGTGGGTGTCATTCGATTTCAGCTCCTTCCAGGACGTAGCTATCCGCTATCTGATTCCCAGTAGGTATCCCTCTAAGATATCTTGGATCTGCTCCGGCGGATCTTCCATTGCTCCCAGGAGTCTTGCTGAGGAAAACGGGAGCTTCTTTCTAGGTATTTATCTGGGTCCTTCACGTGGAGTCCAAGGTGTTGTCAGCGTGTTGATGGCATCAGCGTTATTACTGCTCATCGTTCTTGTCACATATAGTTCTTGAAGTTCCTGAAATTGTAGGTTGATTGGTGTAGTATTTACTAGGTTGTATAAGGTTTGATATGGATAGCGGTGTATGTTGTGTATGTTGCGTCGATTTCTTCTCTCGGTTGTTAGGATACGGACTGGTCTGATGAAGGTTTTATAAGTATGTAGGAGAGTTTTACTGTCGACACTCCCGAACTTGCCTCTTAGTGCTTTTAGTAGATTTGCACTTTTCGGGACTCTGTCCAGAGTTTCTCTCAGGTCAAGATTCCAGTTGAGGGTCCTCGTGAAGGTGACCCCCCAAGTAGGACACCGAGTCTTGGAGTATGAGGTTTTCTCCTAAAAGTCTGAAGTTCAAGTTGTCAGGATTCAATTTAGGGCGGGTAGTGGTATAAGGATGCCTGAATAGTATGGTTTGGATTTTGATGGGATTTATATAGATATGCCACTTGTTGAACCGCTGCTCGAAGTGGTCGATCATGATTTGTGCTTGAATTTGCAAGCTGCGGGTGTTGGGAGCGGAAGAGTAGAGGATAGTATCGTCGGCATACTGGAGGATTTTTTGGGTCGTAAATTAGAAATAAGGAGGTAGCGAGAACTGAGCTCTGGGGAACCCCGGATTTGGGGGTGAAGGGGGAGGATAAGGCGTCGCCGACTTCACCGCGGATATGGTTTCACTGTAACAATAAGTAGATTATAAACTTCAGGAAGGTGAGACAAGTGGCAAGGTTACTAGAAAGACTTCAGCGATATAATTTCTAGAAAGTTCACCGCATGCTAGAACTGTAAGATAATAATAATAATAATAGGTCTTTATTCCCATAATGGTACAATAAATAACCGGGAAAGGCTGAAGATCAGTTGGTTGCACCAAAAGATCACGAAGAATCTGACCTAGAGGCCACGTATGACGTGAAAATAAGACAGGAGGAATGTAATGACCTGGAGCTGGAGCTAAACTGACTCAACACTTGTTCTCTCTGATTCTCTTCAAATATGATGCAATTAAAATGGTTGCTGAGTTCAACGGGATGGTCATATCTGTAAAATGGTTCATTGTATCGCGAATGAATGATATCTTACCCAGAGCACTTCGTGATAGTCTAGTAGAAGAATGTTTTTCATTAAAATACCCCTGGCCTGAATTGAAGAAAGGTTATACTGTTTCTGTGATGATGAGGATGGCACTTTATGGTAGTAATGACTTATCTAAACGGCCTGAGATTGTTCCTATTCGAAAAAAAATATTTGTACAGTTGCAGATACTTTTCACGACGATCGGAAAAGGCATTTCGAGTCGAGATTGTGGCAACACCAGATGTTTTGAAGCCATAATGAAAAAACCTAAAAATCCTGTTAATACCAATATTTTTTTGATGTATGGGAATAGCATATGAAGCATATATTCTCCATCTACTTTCGTAACGGGAATTAAAATGAGATACTATTTAGTTTTATACTCTGTAACACCAACCAAAACAAAGCAGACCGAATTCATCGAGTGAATTAGGAAACTGCGAGAGACATTTCATAAATTAGCGAGACTACATCCACATATAACCAAGCCTTGGATGAAAAAGCGAATAGGCATGAAAGTCATGTAAACCGAGTTGAAAAGAAGTAATGCTGCCTACTTGTACAAATTCCATAAAAAAGTTTTTCCAAACTGCAGAAAAAATAGAGGGCATTTATTCAATAGCAATAAAACCTCAAACTCTACAGAAGTGGATGTAGTTGTAGTCATTGGCTGAAGTCATAGCTATAATTATTAAATTTAAGTGTCTCCATTTAGAAAACCTTTCATAGTGAAAATCTCACAGTGAACAGTAGTACATAGCAATATGGAAGTTCATCAAGTATTCATTAGTTCCATTTAGATATAATAAATTGATGAAATGAATAAGATATTGAAATTTGTGAATCAAATCGACCATTTGTCCATTTATAAAAACGAACACGTTCATGTGGAAGTTTCAAATGCAGAAAGTAACTCAATAACAAACCACAACTCCAAATCAGTGACCGAATAAATTTTACTAATGGACAATAGGAACATTTGCTATCAGGCCTTATAATCAAACATTATTTGACACTACAATAGATAATGGAGTGTCATCATCTGTATCATTTATTGAAGTGATTTCACTTCCCTAGAGGAATATCCCAATTCAACATATATGAATCGAATCTGGCCACATCAAACAATAACTTGATCAACTCTGAAATTCTGGCATTATTCAATAATGAAAATGGTGCAGGTATACATTTTCATTACTTCGAAATAGAGAAGTAACGAATACAATGAGAACTTGAGCTCCAGTATTTGATTATAATTATTCATACTATAGGAACTCCAAGGTAATAATTTGGTGATAGTGAAAACATAGAAACGTTTTCTTTGTAATTAGATGAACTACTGATGTTTTTAAAATAATTTCAGATTTGTGATAAGGTCGGTAAAGCGTTTGGGGTAGAGTTTTAGAATATTTGTCATTAAACTAGTCCATCTGAAGTTAAAAGCGTATTGGAAATTAAGTTGAGTAGTTCAGTGATCCAATAATTTTTCTGAAGAAAGGTTGGTTGGGTAACAGGATTAATTTTTTCTTAAAAAAAATATTTTCTTGCCGACGTTTTGAAATTAATTGAATTATTCTTCAGGGCTCTGTAACAATGAATTTTCATAAACATATCTCCCACAAAACTCATAAGGTTATTATCGTTTCAATTTTACAAGAAATAATGAGTTCTTAATTACTCACAGAAAAGTAGTTTCTCGTTGTTGATAATAGTACTATTTTAAAAACGATCAGACATATGCCTATTAGATACATAGTGAAAAAAATAAAAAACATTGCAACAGACAAACACCAACATTCTTGTGATAAGATGGTGGCTGTTTTTTAATCAGTGACAGAAAGAAAAAACGCACATTGAACTCATTTTTAAGTTTGAGTGATCAAAACAGTAAAAATACCGAACCAAAAATAAACATCTCATTCTTCCCAATTCACTTCAGAATTCATTAATACTCGTAGTAATCGTTGAGATACATTCTCAGACAGAAAGAACCTCTACAGCTTCAAAAACAAAAATGAATGCTTCGAATAGGTTTCGTAGGGATTCAACTATTTCATTGTCTATTTTTAAGGTGTTGACAAACTGCTGCATCAGATAATGGAAAACATCGATCTACGGAACTTTTTTGATAGCAGTTAACCTTACTCTCACAATTGTGACATAACTAGACGTTTTAATAGTTCCGTGAGAGTTTCCTGAGTTTTCCATAGTTAACGACTTCATTAGCGTGCCAAGATTCATTACAGATTGCGTAAAGGGATTCGCTAAAGTAGTATTTTCGATTCGAAACCGATATTTTTTGGTGATTACAAAATAATCTCCCCACCCAAGACCTATCACTGTTATCAATGAGTTGTTTGTAGTCTTTCACTGTCTTCTGACGTCAAATAAAAGTTGAACACATTTTATTTTATAACTGAATGTTTCTACCCGTTAAGGTAAGTAAGTATTCGTCGCAAACAAAAACTTCCAAAGATTTTCCGAGACTTTGGAGGTTATTTGTCAACTGTAAATAATAGTGTTCTTACTTCTGTTCTAGAATTTAATAAATCTCTCAAACCTAGAAATTGTTCTATGGGAAGGAAATGAATTGAAGTAGAGAATATACGTATACCTTATTTCTGTCACCAAAATTAAGCTTCACGTTTTCTAGTCACTTTCAGTGTAGTTGACCAAAATCTAACAGTAATAATATAATCATTCATTATTGCATTCAACTTTTCTTGATCAGATTCTAGTGCTTGTTATAATTATTCCATAGTCCAAAAGGTCTTGAATCTCCCACAAGGACTAAAATGTTGCATATTGAAACACCAAAAAAATGGAGAAGGAGCGGAAATGAGTGTGATGTTGGATTTTGTGTTTCATGTTTCAAAACATTTCATGATAAATGAGCGAGATTTATGTATGAACAAAACGGTTTTTGCTGAACTTCACAAGAGGTCGTCATTATAACCATTGAATTCTATGACATTTTATGCCATGTGATATTTTTTAGATGGTGGTCACTATTAGGACTATCAACATTTCTATAGAAAATATAATGTTGATATGTTCATTCAACACCTAACAAACTATATCAAACCAAACATTCGTAATTTCAGAAAAATACCTCTCAAGAGTGAAAAATTATCAGGGAATTTTTTATTTACGGAACTGGCAACATCGCAGGCGGTGGTTCCAAGACACCAGTACAAACTTATCGTGAAAATACAGTATTAACTAATCACTATAAAGACCATAGTAATCCAACAGTCAATACATCATCTATGGAAACTTAACAAAATGGTTTCCCAAAAGTGGGTTATCGCAAAACCACCCTGATACGCCCACCTCCAAAAGAGTCTTTCTTCTTCTCAACAACTTCACTGCAACCCGGCAACAAGATAATTCCTTGGGAATCATTGATATTCGTGGGTTTGAGTTACCATATATGGCGTTTATGTGAAAGAATATATCATGACTCTGTTTTAAAATAAAACCGTTCAAAATATCCGAGTTTTTTGTTCCTTTCATATGATTATGAAGTGGAAAGATAGTTCTACTTCCGGTAAAATATTAAACGTCAAATCGCCAAAACATGCTAATCTGTTAAATATTCTGTATATCTATACAGACAAAAAAGATTGAATCTGGTTTATAACAGAAATAATTTAACCAAATAAGCTTTTATAGCAATACATGTGTTAGGTTATGTAGAGTTTTGGCATAAATGATATCTATTTGAATGACATTTGTGTGCATAACATTAGATATGCCTTAAAAAGTTATTGAATAGTGAAATATGTGTTGCAGTTTTGTAAACTAATCATGAGAACATATGGGTATCTTTATGGAAACCGCTTTGTAACTTGTTGATATTATGTTAATTATACAATTATGTGAATGGCAATTAATTTATAACCTCAAAACAAGATTTGTCAAAATAGCATCCAGAGAAGCGTTTCAAGGAAAAATAAAATAGCCATTGGATGAACAATAAATATTGTTATAGAAGTTTGTTAGTTTTTCTATTCTTCTCCCATGGGCCTTTAATTTTTTTATTTGTTGGAGTACTTTCAATCAACATTTCATAATCTACTCACGAACTTCTCATTTCACAAACGATAAGAAGCTCAAGAATTATCATTCAACGAAGTAGCATCGCTCAGTTTCATCTAGTTGCCAGTTTTGCAGTGAGAGAAAAAGAGACAAGAAATGATTCCGTATTAATCCAGTTTATATCAAAGATTTGTTTTTTTAACTGATCAATCTGAACTCCTCTTTATCTTGGATAATTAGCGTTGGAGTTTTTGCATAATACCATGTAGTGCTTACGTGAGGAAAGATACCATCCTCATGCAGGAGGACAACCTTGATTGGTTTTAGCAATAAACTCTGATACATCTGGAATGGTCTTCAAAAATGAATAAATATTCACAAAAGCTGATGAAACAGATATCAATAAATGAGAAAGAGAAGTAGTATGAACAATTCAAAATAAATTCATGATGATGACGATGAAAAGTTTATCATGCTGAAAGTATGGAAGCCTGATTCACAGTAACCTCACTCACGGAAACCAAATATAAACAGTTAATTCTCGAAATGTTTTCATCATTTATTTTCAATGAAACAAGTAATAACTCAAAACATGTGTTATTAATTATGAAACATCGAAGAAACAGGTTACAATGGAAACGAGCTGGTCTCTATGGGAGGCAGATCTAAATTATAGTGGAGTTCATCTTCACACAAATATGATATAGTCCTTTCAGTCCTGAAAGACCACTTACCATACAAACTTATCGGTTTTGTTAAAAAGCTGGGTTTATTTGGTCAAGTGTGAATAGGTGTGAGCCACAATAAACTCTTTCGGATTGCGGTGAAGGGTCGAATGGACCTATAACCTTTCGGTCTTGTCTTCGACAACAGTAGATTGAGTACTCTGACGATCCCATTGATGACACTTTCGTACGGGTAGATATCATCGCCTTTTCTGAAATAGCCCTAATTAGCATCGAAGTGTTCGATCCTAGATCTCTCAGATATTGATACTTGATCCCATACACTTATGGCGAATCAATTTAACATAACCTTGACTATTTTGCAAATTATTCATTCATCAGTTTACAGTCGGATATAAGTTTCATTTAGTTCAATAGGAATGGCTTTTCTCATCCAACTACTATATTTCGTTTCATCTCAGAAAGTAATATACTTCGTGAGGGCTTTTCTTGGAAAATTCACTAATTATGAACAAGAGCTTCATTATTCGCCTCTGATGAATCTGTTTCAATAGAAACATTTCAAAAGAAGATTGAATGCTTTGCATTTACAGTCGTACTTCCACACAAAAGAAGTTAATGAGGAAAAAAGTCCGGGGAAATTTGCAATTCCCTCATATTTCTAGATACAAATGCGATTCGATGACTTTTTCCAAGATTACATTGAAATGAATGCCATTGACTTTGTTCGAAAAATCTTCTCGAAATGAAAATGTGTACTGCATATGTACACCTATCGGGAGAGTGAAACATTTTGTTAGTCAGTGTGATTGTGAGAAGTGCAAATCAACATTACTCTGCTCTGAACATTATGCTTGGTATTTCTCTATTCGTAAAAATAATTCATTTTGGAAGTACAAAGTTTAGGTAATGTACATTCCAAATTAGTGATCTGAATATTATAAAGTTCATCAATGTTATCTTGAATTCTTTCTGAAATAACCTCAAATAGTCTACAGTCTATCTCAGGATTGATGTTACAAAAGATGTGATGGAGTGGAAAATTTTTTCCATTTCCATATTTCGGGCAGCTCTTCTCGGCAGGAAATGAATTATAAGAATATTTTCAGTTTTTGAAAAACAAGTTGGTAATGTATCAGGTAGGTAATGTATATTTTTCGTTGAAGATATGTCAGATATTCACTCGAAAAAAGTGTTCAGAAGGAGCAATTATGACTGTTTGTAAAATAAACAGAAATTATTTCTACTCACGAATAAAATTCACAGTGTAAATAAATATCATTCCTCTACATATGATACATTCATTCCAAACGACTAAACTGAATTCTTGGACCCGTGCTTTAAGCAGACGTAGCAAGCCAAGATTGACAGAGTTCAGCAATTTTCCACTTCGGTTTTCTGCTATTTTGAAGCAAACAGGAATGATCCTGAGATCAGAGAGTACTAAAGGCATCATTCCACTAAGTCTTCTATAATCAGAACAACTATTTCATTGAAGAGAATAAAATCCGGGCTTGCAGGCCGTGGTCGTAGATGAAACCTGGAATACCGAACATTTCGTGTGCTACGGCGGAAGAGAGATTGACTCTGCCGAAAAAGCCTTTGCACCCTCCCGATATATTTGGGAGGGCGCACCATCATTATCAGACAACGACCATCCTCACACCGTGGGTTAAGTGATCATTGGGTTTGAAAATCATGTGCCATGAGCAAGCGCAGAAAGCCAAGTATAATAGTCTGTCCATCTGTCCTTGGTGCGGCAAGCTGGCATTATTTTGAGATTCGAGAGCAGAGGACCACAATAATAAGAACAACCATCTTGACAACGTCGTCTGGATAGAGTCTGTGGAGTTCGAAGAGAAAATCTTGATATTTCATCCGTTTTTCTTCCTCTTTTCGGATAATATTCGTCTCACGACAAATATCGTCTGGCTCCGGTGGTCGAAAAACACTTCATGAGGCCTATTAGCTTGTATGAGGCTGGGGGCGAGGAACAAATAGTTCAATTGAATTAGACACTTTTCGTTCCATACACCGGTGTCTCGTCAATACCGTAAGAGTGTCGTGGGTGGTGATGAAGGTATTTAATTGATACCACTTTTAATAATATCTTCATTTTTATTATCATTACCTGAAAAGTTGTTCTGGTCAAACCTCATTCCGAATCTCCGACACACCGTAGAGTGAATGATCAGGCATCGGTTTTCTCGAAATAGATAAACGTCTCCAAACCGGATTCAATTATGTCAAGACAGATAATTCCGCTATCTGCTTCGATAAATTTGTTGGGGGTCAAAAGCTTGGAACACTGTTCCGAACCAGAAAACTGTACATACCCCAGCAACTTTTGATCCTTCATAAAACCAAGGTCAGACATTCTTCGGAATATTGTTCTCATGTATGGAGCTTTGCCCCTAGGCATACCCTGCAACTGCTGGATTCCATCCAGAAAGGAGTAATCCGCCTGATTGGAGACGCGAACATCACTCGCAACCTTGATAGTCTAGAACATCGAAGGAAGATTAGGGATTTGTCTCTCTTCTATAGATACTTTCACAGGAAGTGTTCAAGTGACTTGGCACATTTCATTCCACCAAGAGCGGCACACAGTACAGCTCGAACTTCACTGTTTGAGAACTCATTCATTTGAAGAACTACGTTTATGTGGAATAAACTTTTTGAAAACGTTTTTCCTAATGTATTTAATCTCCAGCAATTCCAATCCAATGTGAATTGCTACATTCACACAGGTACCACTCTTAGAGAGCCATGAGGATTTTCCGTAGTGCTTGTATTTTGTCCTTGAAATGAAAAAAAAACTGAGTATGAAATGCCCTAAGAAAAGGCATTGACAGCCTTCTGCATTTGTCCGGCCAAGATGTCTGCTTTGTGTGCCTGCCTCATTTTATGTAATGCATAGCGTTAGGTATCGCATGTAAAACCTCGTTGATTTTTTCCTTGCGCAAGTTTCTTGAATAATTCTGAAATTTTCGTTCATGAGAGGACGACATCACGTTAACAGAACATTTATTTTCGCACCCCTTTCCTAACAGCATATTGTCTTTGTAGATGAAAAGTATATTTCATTTAGATAATAATAGTTTGAAATACTGTGCAGCAATTTTAACGCGTCGAATTAAAATTTCAAACATACTGTTGATAAATCAAAACTCTCATCAACATAGGTAATTATAATTCAGATATCATTCAGTTCAATAAATATCAGTAGTTGAATATTGCGAATTGGAAAGAAATAGAAAAATCTTTGGGATTCCTGAATTCCATTGAATTATAAAACATCTCACATCAATTATAAAAATTATAGACTCAATAATTTTCAATTCACCTAATATTTTCATTCACGAACAGCTTTATAGAAAGCTGAGGGTCTTCACTCAAAGTATCCCAAATGACAGAAAATTCTCCAGTAACACAGGATTTTCCAGTTTTCTCATATCTCTTGTTTTCCGTGGACGCACTTGAGTAAAAATCCAATATTTCCAAATCCATTCTCTTTTTGTACTCACTTTCTTCAGGAGTGTACTGGTCCAAAGGGTTAATTTATTTTATACAGTAACCGCAATTTTTATATGTTTTTGAATAGAAATTTTTTTTCTTGACAAACATTCATTTTTTCGCAATTTTTTTTTTCAACTTCGATTACAGTTACATTTATCGCTTATCACTATCCACTATAGTTTTTGACGATGTACGATGTATGGTGTTTCTTGCTAGTTGGATATTTATTCATCGCTTCGTCAAATTTTTGAATTGACATAAGCCATTTTTGCTTAACGTCGTTAAAATGAATTACTTTTAAATATGCATCCATGTCTAAATGTATATGCTTTCATACTAGGCTGATGTTACAGACGTATCTGATATGAAAAAGTGAAAAGTGTGCCCGTTCCAATAATTGAAAATCATTTCCGGCAGATGTTTCGCCAAAAACATTAGGAATTACTTCTGTGAAGAATCATGCACTGACACCTGTCGGATATATTCCAACGCCCTTCGTGCCATTAGCCAGGAGAGTAGCTTTTTCTGATAGGTGTATCTCTGCTGTGTAGGTAAGGCACAGTTTTCAAGTATGCCCACTTACTATAGATGAAATCGATGTCATTTTTGTAATTTTCTCCAGTTTTTCATTTAAAATCCTATTCCAATAACTTTCAGCATTAGATTATCATATATCATATCACTTTTGTTTGAGATGATTGACGATGTTTCATGACGAATTCCACTAGTTCGGACTTCCATTGTCTAATATATAAAATGATTTGAAATCCCTAAAGCAACTAAAAAAGAAGAATTAAAAATGAATAGCTGAAACTAACAATCATATTGAGCAAAAATAACATGAAATGAAATAATAGTGAAATAAAATACAAGTAAAAATAGAACGATTGAACAAAAAATAATAAAAATAAAAATATAAAGAAATAAAAATGAAAATAAAAATAACAAGTTAAGCGATTCCAAGCCACGTTAGTTCACGACGTTTCGATTGTTTGTATCTACAATCGTCTTCGGGTGATGACTGGACTGATTCCTCCGAGAGATGACTATTTATGGGTCGTTCGAGTACTTTCACTTATCCCCGGTTTCCATTTTTTCCGCTTCACTGGTGAGTTTCCATATGTTGCGTATCTTAACGCTAGCTTGGCTGAATACGTTGTTGGATAACATGTATGCGGCTTACTTGAATTTTCTTCTGAACCAATGTTCCTCTCTGTGTATGATCTCAGTTTGGGACCACTCGATGTTGTGTTGATGGGTCCAAACATGGTCTGCTATTCCTGATTTGCTGGTGTCCCCTCGCTGTGTGTGTTTCTTGCGCTTGGCAATGCAAACATTCAATGGCCTCTTAATTTCACCAATGTAGGATTTTCCGCACTCACAGGATAACCGGTAAATACAATTCTTGGAATCGCAGTCCGCGTTTGGTGGCCTGGTTTTCGTGAGGCTGCTACGGATAGTGTTACCGGATCTGAAGCAGGTTCTGCTGTTATACTTGGAACCAATTCTTCTTAACCTCTCCGATAATCCTCTGATGTAGGGAAGTGTAAGCACTGGTTGTGACGGCTTCTCTTCCTTGCGAGGCTCCTGCTTTCTTTTAGCCAAAGTCTTTTCTACCATCGCTTTGGAGTAGCCATTTCGTTGAAGATCATTTTTGATGATGTCTAATAGTTCTTTCTCGAGACCTTCCTTCGTATTACAGAGCCCGAAAGCACGGTTCAATAATTGTTATTTTCAGCTATTCATTTTTAATTCATCTTTTTTAGTTTATTCAGGGATTCCAAATCATTTCATATATTTGACAATGGAAGACCGAACTAGTGAAATTCATATCATATCACTGTTTTCAGCAACGCTATTTTTCAAAAATAATTCCTTCATTTGAATAAGGCGATATTAAATTAGTGGACAACTATCGTCCTATTAAAAAAATTATTGCAATAGTACACCTCACGATGTGATCCCCACAAACTTCATATGAAAAATATATCACAACATGTTTCACTACCACAGTATCTTTATCATGCTTTTATACAGCTTTATCAATGGAGATCAAATCGTGAGGTGTAGTTTTTTAAATTTGTTTTCATACTTCTAGGAAAACAATTTCTTTAATAGATCCCAGTTTGGGTTTAGACTAAATCGTTCAACACTTGATGCTATGTTAAAAATTGTAACTGAAGTAGTTAAGTGCATTGATATAGGAAATCCCAAGGCAATCTAATTATATTATCTCTCGAACGCGTTTGATTCTGTCTCTCACGATATGGAGTACGCGGAAAACCTCTGAATCTCATTCAATATTTCGTATAATATCGATTTCATGCAGTTTTATCAAACGATATCACATCGGAATTGAAACCTGTCACTCACGGTGTTCCTCAAAGATCGGTGTTAGGACCTTTATTTTTCATTATATATGTCAATGATCTTGATAAATATATGAACAACTGCAATTGGCAAGTTACGCAATTATTATTTTCAGACTACAGGAAAGGGTTATACGTCTTGTAGCCTATGTGAGTTAAACTGGGGGCCACACTAGCGGCTAACGTCAATGCCCATTATTGCGATTATTATCGCGATAATTTTTAACACGCTAAAGTTAGTGGCTACACTAAATACGGTCAACGTTAATGTCTATGATTGGCGATAAAAACGGCGTTAATTTTACTTGGAAGATGGACGTCTGACGTAGTGTGGCCGCTTTATCGCAATAATTCTCGCGTTAATCTCTTTGATGTACCGCCAATTGAGCTATCGCCTAACGCCAAATGACAATGATACTGCCGTTGTCAAATTATCGCGTTGAGTCGTGGCTACACCTACGGTTAACGTCCATTATCGCGATAATTAATGGCATAGTGTGGCCCCAACATTATAGACACGCCATTGACAACATTTATTTCGGAAACTGAGAATTTTGCCTTTTATGTCCTTTTTCAAATCCACAATTTTTTGTTGAAACATTCGGAATGCGAACAATATAGGTATGCTGTTTTCATCTGACCAAATCTCAAAAAAAATCTTTAGATTAAATTCTTTATGATATTTCATCTAAGGATTTGAAAAAACTGAGTATTGTGAAAGTCAAGAAACACTGAAGGAATTCCTTTTGAGTCACTGCTTTTACTCGGTCAATGATTACGTTCAAAATGTTTCAAATCGGGCACATGCTCGCTCCGACACGTACATATTTTAAATTGTCTTTTTTTCATTTCAAGTATTATAAATATGGGATCATATCTCTGTGTATATGTCATATTTTATATGACTTGCTAAAAACATTCTTTTGAAATGTAATATTAAATAAATTTATGTCTATGTCTTGTGTTTGACATCAGCGGATTGAGTATTCTGGTGGTCCCAAAGATGATATTTTCGTAAGGGTAAATATCATCGTTTTTTCTGAAGTAGCCCTACTACTAGGAGAGTAGTTATTTTGTGATAGGTGTCAGACCATAAACCTACTTTCCGGCAGACTGGCCTGAAAGAATTGTTCCTTTAGATAATTTGATCCAGAGCCAGTTTTCAAGTATGTCCACTTATTTAAGGTGAAATTTCAGCTTTGGTATTTTCTTTAGTTTTTCATTTCAAATCATATTCCGAAAACTTTCAGAATTAGATTCTGAAAAATATCATGATAATTATTCGCTGAATGCGGTTCTATTTCTCAGACAGACAGAGGTCTCGTACCTGTCACAACTCATTCAATCACTATCACAGCAGAAGGTAGTAAAAAAAATCAACAATAAGTGCAAACACACCGTGTTTTGCCGGCATATCATCCTCATAATATCACAAAGGTCTTTGTTATGCCGTGAAACAACATATTGATTTTAACGTATCGGGGTTTTTTATTCTGGTCGAGCGATTGCGGCGAATATTTTCGGAAAAGCAACAATGAAATAATAGAAAAGGGCTCCTTTGAAATGAATTTTCGAGCGTATATAATCCAGTTAGGCAGTCACGCAGAAAATTCACTTTTTCCGATGCCTACCAGGTCTTTTGTGTCTCGGAGTACGGTTTTCGTTAATTGAGAGTTTCGGCTATGTCTGCACAGAGAGTTCTCCAATCCAATGAGAGTCAAATAGCCGCGACGGGTGAGGATGAAAGCTGCGAATTTTTTTATCAGCAATTATCAGAATATTTAATCAATACGTCAATATATTCTGTCTGGAATATATTTTTGTATATGAAGCAAACATTTAGTCATAATCCAAATCTTGGTTGACGCAACACGGGTTTAGTGAAATTGACCTGGTTTTGGTTTGCTATTTTATTAATCAAGTATTACTCATCCAATATATTCATCCACAATATTTTTCTATGGAATATATTTCCTGAGAATCCCAGTCAAAAAAAGGGGTTTTCATAACATTTTACAATCTCAATAGCATCCCTACCTAACAAACATAATACCCAATAAAATATTCGGAAGAAATAACTATACTATAGCTGTCAACCTTGTATTCTGGGTAGGTCATGTTAGTAACTCTCCCAGCTCCAAAAAGCATCATGGCTATTCAGTGTCCCGTCACTCATCTAATGAAGTACTAGGTAAATTAGTGAAGAGAGCAAGATCATGAAACTAAGAGAGTTGAGAAAGAATATCAACAAGGCACAGTGAGAGAAAGAACAAAATAGCAACGAGACTACAAGAGTATGAACTGAATTTCCTGCCTGAATTGTCAGCAGTATGTCTTTCACCAGAGAACCCGTTAACATATGAAGAAGCCGTTACGGATACATTGAGTAAAGATGCAACTTAGGACAAATACTCTAGAATTGAACAAAATGAAACATGAAAAGTCATCCTAACTTCTGATGGACAAAAAATAATTATAGATTCCAGATGGGTTTTCACCCAGGAAGAAGTACGAGGTAAATTAGTGAAGAGAGCAAGACTTGTTGCAAGGGGATATCAACAAGGTCCTGTAATAGAAGAAGAAATTTACCTGTTGCGCGAATGGTAACACTACACGTTAGATAGATAGATGTCAAGTCAGCATTTTTGAATGGGGAGATGAAGGTACCAGTTTACATGTGTCTGCCACAAGGCCTAGAGACATATCCGGAACAATACGTGTCCAAATTGAGGAAGACTCTTCACAAACTACGTCAAAGTCCTAGATCTCAGGTAGACCCTTGTTTATAAGTGAAATACAAAACATACTCGTTAGTATGGGTTGATGATTTAATTATTCTTTCAAATGATTTAGAGGATTCATCTACTGTAAAATACAACTCATTAGGGGAATACAAAATGAAAAAATTGTCAAGTGAGAAAATTATGTGTTTAGGTTTAGAAATAGAAAAATCTGGAGAAAATTTATACATTCCACAGAAAAAGTAATGAAACATTTCAACATGCACGAGTGCAAGGAATTGGAACTCCTTAAATTTATGTGTAGAAAATAATTATTACTTATAAAGAACTTATCGGAAGTTCAATGTACATAACGTTAGGAACTAGACCAGATTTATGTCACTCTGTTATATACTTTAGTTAATTTCAGAGTAACTATGGTAAGAATATTACTGGAGTTTTTTCCCAACACCAAACCGTTATTTTAACATCTCTTGAAAATGATCACTTGGTGATCGAAACACGTATCGAGGTTTGGTGTTGGGAAAAAACTCCAGTAATATTAATTACTACACCAAAGGCTCCAAACAGTTCATCACAACTATGGTATGATACATTGAAAACATTTCAACTTGAAACACACTCAGAACTATGAACTGATATATTCAAAGTCTCAGAATTCAAATTCAACCCTGGGTGCATATGTTGATTCAGATTTGGCGAATAATATAAATGATAGAAATAATAAATATGTTAATAATGATAATGTTTTCTGGAAATCGGGGAAACAACCAATTGTAGCTTTATTGAGCTCTGAATGTGAATATGTTGCTCTTTCTAGTTGCGTATCTGAATGTCTATTCATCAAACAATTTTTACAACAAATGACCGATTTAAAGAAAGTTGGGAGGGAAAAGCCTTTGAGCTGGATGTTCTGCTCTCTAATGTGAATTAAATAATTTGTTAATATGTTTTGAGTTTTCAGTATGCCAAATAATCTGAATTGATTTATAAAGACAAAAAATGTGATCGTATATTATATCTAAAATGAGGGGCTATTCAAGTCAAAGTAGACCATATCACTTTCTTTGAAGTTTTAACAGTTTTCGATGTGTGCCTGAATAAGAGCTATACCTACAGTTCAACAATAAATGTTATAAACAGAATTCGGGTTTACCAATGGGCTCACCCCTCAGTCCACTTTAAGCAGACATATTTATGAACAGCTTGGAGACCTGGGTAAAAAACATATTCATTTTTGGTACAGATATGTAGACGATATTCTCGCCTGTTTCAGAGGTACTACACGACAGCTGAACCAATTTATGACATTCATGAATAATCTCAATAGCAACATTCAGTTCACACTCGAAACAGATATAGAGAAACAGATAAATTTCTTAGACCTGACCATTACACACAATCAGAATAAATTTGAGTTCAATGTTTTCAGAAAACCTAGCCATTACCATCCCAAGCGATTATTTCCATCCAGACAGTCATAAATTAGCAGCCCACAATTGAATGTTGCACAGAGCCTTCTAACTGCCTTTGTCTGCTAACAATCTGGCTAGAAAAATTGATATAATTACACAGATAGGTCATAATATTGGTTTCAACGCAGATACTATCCAGAAGTTACTCAGAAAACAAAGCCGTAAATTCACTTACAGATTAATATACCCTCAGGTCAAACAACCAGAAATCAAGAAGTGGGTAAGAACAGAGATAATTGGGGGTTTCTTCAGAAAAAACAATGTGGAAGTGGCATTCAGACCACATGCCAGGTTATCTCATTTCCTTTTCAATGCCAAAGATATAGTGGACAAGTTGGGGGAATCTGGAGTTTATAGGCTTAACTGTCCGGAGTGTGATAGTGTTTATGTGGGACAATGTGATCGAAATTTCCAAAAACGGTATGCTGAATATGAAAGGTCTTTCAGACTGAGAAAAAATGATTCGACGTTTTCAAACCATTCCGTGGTATGCAACCACAAGTTCCCGAATCTAAACGATACGAAAATTTTGCACTTTGTAAGGAAGGGATAAAGCATAAACATTGCGGGTGCAACCTGTTGAATGATCAAATCGATTTAGTTCACTCACCAGTTTCCAATTTAGCATATCCGCATTGTAACTGGTAAACAAAATTCAGGTACTCAATCAAGCCAAGTACCTCTATTAGTACCTACAGGAGTACTATATAAAGG
Source organism: Leptinotarsa decemlineata (assembly GCF_025532065.1). Lineage (NCBI taxonomy): Eukaryota > Metazoa > Arthropoda > Insecta > Coleoptera > Chrysomelidae > Leptinotarsa > Leptinotarsa decemlineata. Next base: position 3,114,429 of record NW_027412549.1, on the reverse strand, counting down.
CTAATGTAATCAGCCATTGTTGGTTTAATGTGTAAGTTTGAAAATGTCCTTATAGGACGAAACTGCAGTAACATTAGTTACAAATTAAAGTGGTAAAAAACAGAAAATTTAAATTCTATTTTCTTCATTATGATCTCCGACCACATAGTAACGGCAACATCCATCAACTTATTGAAATTGATTGCAGTTTTGGTACATAGGTGCAGAGTTTATGTTCAATAGTCTCTATACCAGCTGGGACTTTTGGCATATGACAAAATAAAAATATTTAAAAATATAACCTTTTTGAATTTATCTCATCAAATTGTACAAGAAGGAAAGTGCGAAAACACTCAGAGTATATTCATGTATTTCAACATAGAAATCGTATCAATTTCAATTACCGATCTTGTAATGACAGAAATACAAAAATCATATAGTCATATGATCTGATATAATCTTTCGATAGTTGAAATTCCAATATGTATATTTACTGATGATGCCAATTCATTTGGCAAGATATATTTCGCCAAATTTTCAATTGTAACGACTGTTTCACTTTTCATATGTGGGAAAAATATATAAGTTACATTATAGTATTATCAGTCATGTCATAAATTATCGTCTGACCTATATCGCTTTCGAGTTGCTGCTGTACGATTACACATGCCGCAACTAACTGACCTAAAGACCCAACAGGCAAATATTTGCCAAACATCAACTATACATTTCATAAAGTAGCTACAACTAGCAAATTTGCAAGTGAAATACTACGCAAACATCCATTTTAATGAAAACATGATACATTGACGTATATAATTTGGTACCACAAAATGAGTAATCACTTTTAGAATAAAGTGGCTATATAGATCGCAAGACCATACTGAATTTTTTCTGAAGTGAAAAATGCCTTCAGTTGCAACTGGAGAAAAGTGAAAACAACAACCCAAGTGAATATAGTAAACAACTCAGACTGAACTACGTAGATGCTTTTAGGAGATTTTATAAAAACGCAGTCAAAGAGAAAATGCAAAATTTTTGGGAGAAATTTGTACAAACGTATCTATGATAAACAGATAATAGCAGCATTTCTTTATATGGTGAAAAGAAACTTTGATAGGAATGGTAAAGAGGCTAATATCACATGACAAAAAAAGAACAAATACCGATAAAAATCGTGAAATCAAATTTTCCACTTGAAATTCTAGCGGCCTGAACACACAAATGAATGTCTACATACTCACATTTCAATAGGCTCGTATAAAAAATATATGTTCTTGTGTTGAAAACTTTTCCAAAGGTAGGTAGGAATTGTAAGACTGAATATTGATATTTTCTATTGGAGAAAACAATGAAATCCTGAGAATTAAAATGAATTGGAATCCTATTTTATTTCATATCATTATAATGATTGAATTCCTGAGAGATCTGAATCACTGCTGCTATCATCGTTAATATCACCTCATATATAATTACACTCCTAATAGCAGAACCAGGAGCAGGTTAATTGGGTGATAGGAAACTCTTCGAAACTTCAGCGTGTTCATTTTTCCATTCTTCCTCAGAAAACGACGTGAAGAATTATCCGCAAAAGCCTTCAGGACACTTAAAATTATCAGCTGAATATTTCTTCAGCTATGCCCATACTGATTCGATAGGATTTGAATCCTGATGATGAGGAGGCAATCTTACTGAGGTATATCCATTATTTTCCATTATTATATCGATCTAGCATATTTCACATTATGTTTCATAGAGATGCCTATTTCCACTACTTATGAATACACAGACCCGTTACTCGATGGAAATTATTGAAACTTTCCATGACAATAGTTCTTTGTGTTAAAATTGTATGAGTGTCATCACATATAGTATAATAAATACGTTGACATAAGCAAATAACATTTATAATCATAGCAATCGAGGTTCTAATGTCACTGTCCGAAAAGTTGATTTGGAATATGAGCTGGCAGAAAGTTGAGGTTTTTTTACTGGAAAATGGAAAACTGTGAGAACGTATCTTTCGTGATTGTCGAAATAGTTCATTTTGGGACCGTATCATTTGATTCACGGTTCCTGAATTTGGTATATGAGCTGTAAGAGTGATGAGGTTTTTTACTATAAAATGCATAACTTTGAGAAAGTATCTTTTATGATGGGGAAAATACTTTCTTTCTGGAATCATATCATTTCATTCTTTGTCGCAATATATTCAAGAGAAAAAATTAAATGACCCAAGAATTCCTAATTTGCCTTTTCTCAAATGAAATAATGATAGTTTGTATATCGAATATATAGGTAACTTGAATCCTAAATGTAGTATACAAATAATAATTTCTTGAATTGGTTTCAATGAACATGAATGTTTTCTCGTTATCTCCATCCACCACGTGTCTTTTATTGTCCGAAGACTTGCATCTTATTGACAAAGTACAAGAAAAAACAATGTAGATATAGAAAAAGTTCTGAAAAAGTATGAATATAGATAAAAAAAAAGTTCAAAAATATATAAATGTAAATATAGAAAAAAATTTATCTATTTTTACAATAATTGAGGATGTTATTGAAACGAAGATAAAAATAAAATAAAAACAACAATAGAAATTAATTGGCGCTCCGGGGCGACTTCATTGATTCCAGTGGCGCATTTGCTTTTTCAGCTGCAGGAAAACCCGGAAAAACCTGCAGCTGCATGAACAGTTGTTTGAGTTTGATGAATAAGTAGGAAACATTCCCGTTCTCGTTCATCATTAAAACTTCGTTCTTGAAATTCTTCGTCATGAACAACACTTGTAAAATGCTATTCATGTAGCAAGTGTTTCCTAAAAAAGTTATAATAAATGTATAGATGAAACCCCACCATGTTTAAAGTGATAGTACAAAAAATAAATCGTTAATTTATTGTTAAATGGATTCGCTAAAACACTCTTCCAAACTATAGTAGGGTCTATCAACAAGTAGGTTCTTCACCGCCTTTTTGGAATGAACGTTGCTTAGATTTGCATATCTCATTCTTAATGGTGAATGATTGAACATTATATTATATGGAATTCTTGATTGAATTCAAAGTTGGGACGGGAAGTCTAAAGGTATAATTGCTATTACGTGTAGCATAATGAGTTGAAGCAAAGTTGAACTTCGATTTATGTTTATAAATAAGGGGCAAACCCACTAGGATGAAAAGTGCGATAACTGTTAAAATTTTATTGGCACTGAACAAGTTCCTGCACGATTCTCTGTGTTTGACTTCACAGAGACACATAAGTGCCCTCTTCTGTAATATCAATACAGAACAGAGAAGGGATGAATTGCATGCTCCCCAAAAAGATATTCCATATCATAGTCGAGATTCAATAAGTGCATGATAACCCGTCTTTGCGATATGGAAACCCAACTCATTTGAAACCACTCTAACTGCATACTATCCAGAGAAGATGTTACTCTTGAATTGTTTAAGGTGTTTATCAAATTTCAGCCTATTATCAATGAATACACCGAAAAATTTTGTGTATGATCTATTTTGTAATATGGCAGCATCTTTTGAAATTTCATCAAGCGAACGTTTGAATGATATTATATTCGTATTGGATGCATTGAGAGATTGTGTATTTGCATCGTACAAGCTCTTTATCTTCTTCAAGTCGGATGATGTAATTTTATTTAGTTCCACTGAGTTTTTTATTCCACAATATTGTAGTATCATCCACGAATAGAGTGAAACTACCATATATGTCAATCATAGAGATATCTTTCATATATAGCAACACGTGTTATGTCTCTTCAGTCTACTCTACTGAGTAGAATAAAGAGACATAACAATCCTCCTATTTCCAATAGAATCAACTAATTACCAAATCGAAATTATTAATAGGATTTTCATCGAAAGTTCAACTGGCTAAATCCTCTCCGGATTTACTAACAAGCAAAATTATGCATATTTTCGCCCAAATCTGCATTCAATATTCTTCAAGGACTATGCAATAGTATTGTTCCCGTTTCTATACCGCCACGTCACTAACGTTCTTCATGAAATAAATACTCCAATCGTGATACTGAAGCGACTGAAAGGTTAACAATGAGCCTGTATAATAAGACTCCGCAACATGTATTCAATATGTATAGCCCGACAGACGAGCTCATTGGATATGTAGCGAATGAGTGATGGACGGCAGAAAGTCCTGAAAACAGCGAAACGTTGAGGATCGATCGTAGGTGGATACTGAAAATTTGTGTTTTGGAATTTGGCAGCGAACTCACAAAAGCTTTGACATGTTTTTGCTCAGTGTTATCAATAAAATTCACTGGAATCGTGATGGTCACCCGGCTCTAACAACTTCATTCGGGTAACAGAATTTAATTGGAGTGGTGTTGGGGAAACTCTAAAATTTGAACTTTTTTTATGTGAACTCTTTTGACGATTGTATTTTTCTCTGAGCTTGCATCAAATATCAAAGTATCTATGTGTAACTTTGATATGGCTCATTCAACGTTGTTGCTATTTATTGTAGTGTATAGGTCATCATCCTCATGATATATACTTGAAATCAGAAGAATATAGCCAGAAGAACCTGCGGTAGTCACAATATTTTTTCTCACAGGAAGTCAACAGTTTTATACAATGTGAAAATGCTATTTACCTTTCGAAAATTTAAGATTCTTTCAACATCCGAGGAAACACATCATACAAATTTGGTCCACGTTTATTCATATTTGAGGTATTGTTAACTAATTTTGTTCAGATTTTCCTTATTCTCAGGGGTTTCCCAATCTGAGTTTTCCAGTTGGTCATTCCAATGTATGGATCTTTTTTAATCCACTTATCGTCATGAAATTGTAAATTTTCGAGTATCTTCACCCGAGCAGCCCGTATATTTAGGCCCATTTCCACGGAAATATTGTAAACTACCTATTAGTTAATTCGGTCATCTTTCCTCTCCCTATAATGACCAATCTGACCCCTTCTTCAACTAGCTAGACAGTATATTGTTTTGTAAAAGTATATACATTACGTTTTGAACCATGTATAACCTACCTTGGTATTTATGTGATTACCAAAAGATAGTTCGGCCCAGGCTAGTCGATTATTTATTGTGGTGGCTGGACGTGGGTAAGGAAGTCGGAATAGATGGAAAAAAGTAAGCCCTGGGGCGCCAATTGAACGGACCAATTGAACGGATTCAACAGGAATGGGGTGGAGAAATAACCAAAAAGTCAACAACGAAGCTCCAAGCTTGAAATTTATATTAAATTGATATATAGAAGGAAATATTCACAAGCTTTACTACCAACTGTGTAATAACTCAAAAATTGATTTTCATATGTTATTTGCAACAAACTAATGTAAAAAAACAGACAAATATATATACATCAAGTTTAAAGAACCAATACTTAATACAAAAAAAAACGTTCACAGTAAAGATATTAATACGCCGCTATAGGCCGTTTTGATCACGATATTACAACTGGAGAACTCTTACTTCGGAACAATATCGAATCAAAAGATTCGAGTATTGAACTGACAGAGATAGACCTTTACGTAAATTGAAAATGAGGGAACAAATGAGCAGTTAAAAGTAACTGCCTGAATCTTAATTTATCCAGAATCTACTTTTCGATTAACTTCAATCAAACTCGATAATCATTACCCCCGTCAACAGCTGTCTTGGGTGCACAGAGAAAAGGAATATGCTTAAAACTATCCTATAATGTCAGGAATGAACTGTAGACTTTAGAACTCAGACCGCTCCAAAATATATCAACAATATCAGGGCTTCTACTCACGAGTTATCGTCATTTTTGATATGTTTTCTTATATACTTGCTACGGCTCTCCGTTGGTACTTTATAGAGTGTCTCATCATATCTCAAAGAATGATATGTAAGATGTAACTATAACTTTTCCGAAGAATTTCTACCATTACCAGATAAATATGCCTTGAAAGCTTTTTTTACCACAAAAAAATTAATAAAAGTTCTGACAGTGCTCGACGTGAATCTTTCATAGGTGATCTTATTAATCTTGTCCAAAAACCTGGAAACATATGTTATGGAATTCTCTACCGATATTTCAAGAATAGAAAATGCAAATATCGAATTGATTAATTTGACTGACCTTAGATGTGTTTAGGTTTCGGATAGTTCCTTGCTAGAACCTTGCTTTTGTGTTGGCTTTACGATAGATATTAATCTGAATCGTTTTTAAATCCTGACCGTGAAAATCTCCTCGGTTTTATTTACTCCTGCTTACTACACAACCCATCATCCCAGCAATATGCTGATAAAACAACGAACCTACAGGGCGGCTCTACTGATTCTTCTGAATTCAGAAATTTAAACCGTTACACATGTAAAAGTACAGTCAGATTAAACTTTGTCTTTTCTACAGTAGGTACAACTTGCTAATTATTTATTTTAACTTACTTTTCCACAAGATTTGATATAATTCTTGGGTGTACTAATTATTTATACTCACGATAAAAAAATATTCGTGGGTCGAAATATTTTATGTATCTGGGTCAAAAAATCTAAATTTTTGAATTTTCAGAGATTGTTGTATTCTGTTTGTAGAAATGGAAAGCTCTCCTGATGTTGTGTTAAAACTATTTTCCGTTAGTTGGCCGTGGTTTTTATGTCCAACGTTTCGTCTACTACTACGGTGGACTTCAATTAAAGGCGATGAGGAAACGAACAAAGTGCTCGAGTTGTCCACATAGACAAAACGTCAAGGATGAAAACTGGCAGACCATGGACCAGAAAATAGATCTAACAGAGTTATCTGAAGCTATGAAAGTTAACACTCTCAATTTAACTAGATTTGTGATGAATCTGGTGACCTGACATATATACCTGACATGAGTTGATAGGTTGAAATGAGTAATTCTGTTGAGCAACTGTCGTTTCTATTGGAGCAAAAAACCTCTAAGGTCAAAACTCAATCACTGTCTTGAAAAACAGTATAAATTGTATAAACTGCCATAATGTCGAGGGTATCTGAAATTTCATAGTAGTAGTACTGATATATTATTTGCCTGAGTATGATGAGTAACACGATTCTATATTTATAACTGGAATTCAATTGAGAGTTTTAGAATTTTGTTATGTTGAAACTCGAACCCAGTAAATTGGTATTCAATGTATTTTTGTCATACAGAGAACATTATTTCAGTAACTAGCCGTGGTAAAACAAAAATGGTAACACTGTCAAGGATCCTATGTTATGAAAGCCATGTTAATATCAGTGAGAGGTAAAATAATTTTTATAGTTTCACACGTTTCTTATTGCTTATATATGAGTTTGGAAGATATTTGAAAGTATGCTTCGACTAAATATTTGAGTTCAGTGTTGATGAGGTTTCTTAAAAACGGCAATAATTTGAAATGTAAAGTGGAGAACCAATCAATATTCATTCTGAATTTTAAAGGTAATTTCGAAATTCTATAAACAAATATGCCTCTCTAAACTACCGGTTTTTGAATATATACACTCCAGCAAGAGAACTAGGAATACCAGTTAACAAGTTGTACAATAATATTGCCAATTTCGTTCCACGTCAGAGTATTAAAGATTCGCTCATTTCAGCAGAAAAAAATAAGTAACCAAACCATGCCACATAACTCAATTTTGAGCTATATTAAATGTGAAGAGTATGTTCTCTAACATACCGTACAGTGAATGTAACTCTCATTTCAAACACCTATATTAAATCAGTCCAAAGTAGACCATATTACTTCTTTTGGAATTTCGATTGTTTTCGATGTATGCCTGAATCAGAATGACTTACTTACAGTTCAATAACATATTTCATAAACAGGATTCAGGTTTATCAATGGGTTCATCCCTCAGTCCAGACATTATAATGAACAGCTTGGAGACCACTATAGTAAATTTCGACTTGGGTAAAAAACGTATTTATTTTTGGTACAAATATGTAGACGATATTCTCGCCTGTTTCAGAGGTACTGTACGACAGCTCAACCAACTCATAATATTTATGAATAATCTCAATAGAAACATACAGTCCACAGTCGAAACAGAGATACAGAAACAGAATAATGTTATAGACCTGACCATCATACAATATCATAATACATTTGAGTTCAATGTATTCGGAAAACCGAGCTACAGACATTACAATCCCAAGTGATTCTTTTCATCTCGACAGTCATAAATCAGCAGTAGGGTTAGGAAGTCATTTTTTATAATCCATGGGAATTCATAAACATAAGCAAATTGACCTGGTCTACTCGACGGTTTTCAGATTTGCGTACGCACATTGTCACCGGTTAAAAAAAGTCAGGTAATACAGTGTATTACCTACTGTAGTTCTGTAGGTATGTGAGGGTGTACATTGTTAATTATTTCAGTTTATTGTATTCGTATGAAAATGTCATTCTAAGACGAAACTGCAGTAACGTTAGTTATAAATGAAGGTGGTATGAAAACATGGGAAATTTCATTTATTCTTAATTTTATAAGTTTTTACATTTCGTTAGTGAGATACCCTATCAGACAATAAGGTATATTCAATCAATAATCCTAATAACAATTTTCAGGAGATCATCTAGAAATATAGATTTTTGAAACTGCAATTTTAAAAATTCATTTCATCAAAATGAAAAACGTTTATGATTTCATTGCTTCAGTGATCTGACATAGAATAAAATATTCAACCCCTGGTATCATTCAGTCTGTTCATAAATAGAGTTAAACATTTCGCGTTTTGTGACAAAAGGGTATGAAAAGCATGAAGGGTGCATTAAACCGTGGTTCGACGACAAACATAATCCCAGGCAGAACGGCCCTCAGCACAACGCCAAAAAGTAAAAAATAATCACCGAACCGCTTTAATTCAATGTTTACTTAGCGTGAAAACTTTTTTGTCGTGGTTTGTTTTAATAAAAACAATCTCAAATAATACTTTATTGCTTGCTGCTCTCCTGCCAACTTCACCGAAGTGAAACTAAATTGACCTCTTAGACCAATAAATTGAGGATTATACAAACATGAATATTATAGAACTGACCGATACTTGATGAAAATCCATTATAACGTATTTGAAAAACACTCCAATGAGAGATTTCCACTAGACAGTTTACAAAACCACGACACGTGTTTTGCTATAAAATAGCATGTTCAGGAGTCATAATATTCATTCATATTACTACGCCTGAAGATGCCATTGTATAGCGAAACAGGTGAAATGTTCAGTTATGTGAGTTCGAAACATTCATATGATACAAATCTGCTTCAGAGAGGCTGCATATACAGTGTCATTCCCAAAATATGCACCATATGGGAAACTTATTTATTAAGGGTTTTTCAACAAAAAGTTATTCCTGATGAAAGTTTGTGCATCCCCTTAAACTAAACATGCAACAAGAAAATACAGGAGAACACACGTACAATACGAGGAGCCTTCAAATATTTGATTTTGTGACAAGAGTAAAGTACTCTTATTTTGAAAAATTTCGGGAAATGTTATTTAAAAGAGTTGTTATTCAGCATTGCAAAAAATACATCTAGATTCAAAATCATGGCCATCTAAGTGATGTTTTATTTTTTATCCATTTTTTTTAAATGGGAACTGCGAAAAAAAGCTTTGCTGAAACGATAAATAGACAGCATCCTGTATACGACGGTTCATTTTTAAAGTCTGTAATATTACAAATTACACAACGATTTTGTTAACCACAGTTTTTTTGAAAAGTAAATTAATTTTCAAAGTTTTGGTGCAAAGTTATTTTTATTTTTTGTTAACATCGAAAATTACTCAAACTTGTATAGTATTGTAACAAGAACTTGATATTCAATAATATCAAATCACAAAACATCAAAATTATATAGATATTTCGGAACAAACTCATTGATTTCCTGGATATTTTCTTGTCCAAAATAAGTGTTTTGAGTTGAATATCCATAAAATCAATGAGTTTGTTCCGAAATATCTATTTTATTTTGATGTTTTGTGATTTGATATTATTGAATATTAGGTTCTTGTTACAATACTGTACAATTTTGAATAATTTTCGGTGTTAACAAAAAATAAAAATAACTTTGCACCAAAAACTTTGAAAATTAATTTACTTTTCAAAAAATTGACTCTGGGTAACACCATAGTTGCGTAATTTGTAATATTACAGGCTTTTCAAATGAACCGTCGTATACAGGATGCTGTTTATTTATTGTTTCAGTAATTTTTTTTTTGTGGCAGTCGCCATTCAAAAAAATGGGTAAAAAAATAAAACTTCACTTAGATGGCCATGACTTCAAATCTAAATGTATTTTCTCATGTTGAACAACTTGTTTGAATAACATTTGCTGAGGTTTTCCAAAATAAGAGTACTTTACTCTTGTCACAAAATCAGATATTTGAAGGCTCCTCGTATATTACGCGTGTTGTCCTGTATTTTGTTGGTGCAGGTTTTGTTTTAGGGAATGCAAAAACTTTTATCAAAAATAACTTTTTGTCGAAAAACCCTTAATAAATAAGTTTCTCATATGAATCATATTGAACAATCAGTTTCAAAAATTCTCGGTTAGACTCAAACAGATTTCTGGAAAACTGTCAACAGCCTCAAATGCGAAGTTGCTCCAGATATGGATGATATTTCCTCAATCAACCGACAAATCAAATGAATCGATGACGTTTTTTAAATCGAAAGCATAATATGTCAGTGGTAAATGATGTTCAACATTCTCCGTAAACGTTATCATGGCCTTCATCCTCTTCAAAAACCCTCTTCTTCCAACCTTACTTGAACTGTCTAAGCGATAGAATTTGATTATGTTCATAACGGATTATTACTATCAATCTGAGGAGGGTTATCCACCGTGATAGCTGATGCAAGTTCATTATATTATTGCAAGTGTATTTTGTCTGAATTATGAAGTTGCAGATCTTTCCACCATTACTATCGTCTTGAGAATCATAATACAGAAATTATCGCCCTCCACTGAATATAAAATAAAATTATGGTAGACAAATCATCTTCAACTCTGAACTTTATGATGTTGCCTTTTATCCATTGATTAAGTGGACTTCAAATTATATATCTTCAAGTGAAACTTCCTCATTATCCATTTTTCATCGATCTTCTCAAAGAGCCTATTGTATCACTAGATGACAAAACAACAGTGATGTCATTGTTCAAGTGTTCAAGATAAAGCGATTCTAGTTTTCTCAAAGTTTAACCAGTTTGCTCCTGGTTTCTGAATGTATTTATAAAGTCCAACACCGGTAAAAAATTTTACCACTATATGTAAGGCATTCCCAAGATTTTCAGTAGAAGAAAACTCTTCCTCAATGAAGATTCAGTTGAATGATTTTCGGTGAATGAAATCAACCATTTCTACATCCGCCAATAGGTCTATATGTTTCTCTTGGGTGTAATTATTTGGATATAGTAATGGAACCAAATTCAAAAACGTTTCCCTTGCCAAAGTGAGGTTGGGATATTTCAGAATGGGAGACAAAAGTCTCATCTTATCAACGAGGAAGTACCTATATAGTTTGGTCAATTTAAAACTATCAAAGCCATAGAGCAAGCAGCTCACTTAGAATGCATTTAGTAGTTTGCAACATATTAATGTAATGGACCGGTGTTGAATAGTTTTTGATAATTTGAACGATCGAAAATATCAATTTTCTCGACAATCTTCACAAACACTAGAAAACATACCACTTACTATTATTTTTTTCAATAGATAACTTCGTGTGAAACCATAAAAATATAAATCTGTAGTGACTTATTTCCTTCTATTTCAATTGAATGTGAAACAGGACACTATGATGAATGTGCAGAATAAAACTTATCAACAAACATCGGAGATATTTGTCTCTATTCACCATTACGAAATATAACTCACACTTGGGTTATCCTTCGAACTTGCGGTAAAAATAACCGTTTTGTTGTTCAAGAAGATTTCTGTTCCCAACCACTTGAGAGGACATGAAACATCAATCAAGTGACATTTACACGGTAGAAGATTTATATTTCATTGCAAGTTGTAAATGAAAGATCGTCTGTATTCTCCAGTGCCGACCACCCAATCGAAGACATAAAATATCAACAAATGAAAAAGTGATTTATTATAATCGAAAATGATCAACAATCGATTCAGTGATTGGTATCCATTATTTGAAATTTATTCCACATATTTTTGCGTCTGTGATCTCTGATGCTGAATGAAAACCAAAATGAAAATAGTGTGTAGTATGTCAACTATTTAACATTTTTTGGAAAAAATATTCTACATATCCCCCAAAATGGACTTTTATAAACCGGATAACAAAATCATATTGCAAAACTCACAATTCTGCTGGATATTGATGTCACTTTTCATATGAATGCCAACCACCCTTATATAGGGGTACTTTACTCCTATGAATTGTTGCCATCCATGAGAAGAGATGAGTCTACCTCCTTCGTTGTGATTTTTCCTAATATCCTAATATTTTGCTTGGCAAAATCTTCCTATTGGAATATCATCTTCGTTATTTTGTTATAGTGTATTTTGTGACTTTCTTTATGAAAAAAATTGCTGAGACCACATCTCTCGATTACTTTAGTGAAAAAGAATCCTATCTTTGAGTAGTCTTGAAGTTTAATCAATATACTCACTTCTACAATTGATACAAGGAGAATTGAAACTAGTTGTAACTGAAAGTTGACCGGAGTTTTATCTTTAAGTTTATAAAACAAATTGTTGATGGTTAAATTGGTTCTGAAAGATATTTTTACATTCAGATCTTCAAAAATTCTACACAACTTAGGTGCCACATCTACAATGTAAGGTGAAGAAGAGAATGATATATGATCAAATATACTGACCTGAATCATATTTTTTTCAATGACTTCAATATTCTAAACTGAATTCGATACTGAAAAGGAGTTCGTCAGAAAAATATTTCCATTCAATAAGACATTATATGACTTCGAATTTGAAAACAGTCCAAAATATTTCTCTTATACCACTCATTTTCTATTCATTCATCTTTCATTATCTGATATTGATTTTGTTTTTCATATTATATCAAATTGACATCCAAATAAATCAGTTTTCAATTATCGTCAATTTGAATTGGACACAAAACACCCTCTCTTCAAATATTTAAATTATTGTAGTTTGATAAATGCTTTAATTGATAAAAAATGTATTTGCAATAAACATGAACATTTCGCGAATTATCAGAGCCACCATAATCGAAATGCCTGGTTTGAAAAAAATTCTCAAAAACAATCTGCAGTAGTTCGTAATATCATTATTACTCCATACTATTACTATATAACTTCTACTTATGACTCAAGTTTTTGTAGAAATATCCACAATTCAATACTTAATCAACACCATATAACTAAAATATGATACAAATGAACGATTTTTTAGTTTGCATTTAATCGCAGGAAGCCAATATTATAAATGAGAAAACAGTACAGTAGAAATCATGAATGAATACCATTGTTTATTCATTACGTCATATTGATTATTTAGTCAAAATTTGTTCAGATTGCGCTTTTGAATTAGTCATTCACAATTGATGCACTCCCTCACCTTTTCTCCACAAAGCATGATTCATTCACTCTGAAACATTGTTTTTCAATTAGGTTCTCAAGTTTGAGATGGCACTCATCCGGCATTCCATTCCCTCTGTTTCGTCTAGACAAATGACAGAAACACTGATCTTTCAGAGATAATGAATTGGTACTTTATTGCCACATTTTGCAGTCATTGTTCACTATTTGGAAGAAATTCAGACGGTCTTCCGTTGAAAATGTTTACTTTTTCAATACATTTGAGTTTGAAAATATATTTTTCTTTATAGGAGGCACTTGAGTTAATGAAGTGTGTATGATCAACAACCAAGGCAAATACTCCATTCGGAATATTAACACAATTCTCACAGCAGAACTCAAATACTATTTCTCGATGCGTGTTTCGGTAGCGTATCATCAGGAGATGTTTTATTTATTCATTATGATTATTATCCAAACGAGCCATTACATGGATGAGAAAATAAAAGTTCTTATAACCCTTGAAATACTTATGAACATATCAAACTAGTAAACGATTCGATGTTAATATGGTTAGCGAAACGCTCGTCAAAAGTATTTTTAGAACAAGGTAGATAATTTTTGAAACTAACAAAATAACAGTCGGATGAAACCCATCAGAAAAGGAGGTGATAAAATGAAAGGAAAAATAAGTTAGGGGCGATCTGAATTCGGAAAGTGGGAGGGGGTGAATTTGCAAGGGTAAAAAATGGTTTATCTCGATTTCCAGAAAAACTACAAGTCATATGGAAAAAGTTTAAGAGACAAAGTTGTAGTCAATAAAAAGATCCACACCTTTCGTATCTAGAATTTTTTTACATTACCTCAAACTTCATGTGAAAAATTCAAATAACCAAGTTTTTAGTTTTTTACTTTTATCTTTTTCGAAAAAAAAATTCTAAAAACTTTGATGAAAACATCCTTTTTTATGTCCCAGATACACTGTAATTTATTTGATTCGAAATATCTATTTTTTCACCTTATTTTGACTTGATACCAAAAAAGCAACCTAATTTTCAATCAAAAATTCTCGCGTCAAAATATCAGCTTTTTTCAAAAAGTCGGTGTGATTTTTGTTCGTTGAAATCTTTACTTTCTCATGGTGTGAAAGAAATATTCATCACTGCAGTAAATGTTCTCATAAAATGCAAAATATATAAAACACTCGAATTCGAAAATATTTTTTCAATCAGAGGAATCATGAAATACAGATCAATTGACAGAATTCAGTTTATTGAAAGAGAGAAGGAAAAAACATCTCAAAAGTGCTGCTTTGTTTCCTCCTGTTCATAAAAGAAGACATATGGTTCCTCACTCACAAGCGATTTTGGTGAAATTGGGGACACGTGTGAATCGTTGTATTCATTCCACGTGCCACTATGAGGATGTCTGCAATATGATGTGTAATGCCCGTTGTAAGTAGTCCCACTGTGATTCGAAAGTGCATATAGATGGAACGACAAGGAGCCACATTGTCTGCTGCATAATTGCTCATATATAATCGTTCTAAAGAAAACTCAATGGCAACATTCAATTCGCCTCTGAATCTTTCCGTTGGAGAGAATTTAATTAAATGAATTACTGAAATACGGGGAAACTTATGGATCGATATGGACTCCGTGCATTTTTTTCTTTCCTTGCACCTCGAACAAGTTGGTTTTTCATCACCATCCAGGGTTTCCTCTTTTGTGAAGAAATCCAAGTATTGTGACAAACTCAATTGGCCAGTTTTTTGTGGAATAGGGAGAGACAAATCCCAGAAAGGATCGAAGGTTACTGATGAGAATCCACAGAACCTGGTTTGAGAAAATGAATGTCTGATTATTTGAATTTAATTGATTTAAAAGGACCGAAAGATCAATATTTCGACCCACCACAATGACAGTTTCATTAGAATCTCTGGCAATTCCTATCGAGGTCTTAATTAAATCAACATCAATTCTTCTATTTGTTTACAGGAAAACTCTTTGTGACTGTAATCTTTTGATTAAAGTTTTTATTATGTTGTCCTTGTTTTTCTCGTTAGATACATTTTTTTGCAAAAATGGTATTTTTGTATGGTTTTGACAGTCAAACTCAATTCTGGAATATTATCTGAGATTTTTCTACGACTATGTTCTTGTCTTTTAGTTGAAGTAGTTGCTGGTGCTGTTGTGACAGAAACTGATTTTTCAATTTCGAGGTACCCATCAAAGACAATATAGCTGCTTGCTGCGTAATGTTTTTCACATAGTGCAAACATTTATTCATGATCTATTCCACCGTTTCATTTTTCTGTCAAATTACTTTGTGCAGTAAAAATCCACCGTCGACGACATGCACTATGCCGTCAGAATGCTTTGGTCCATTAACACTCACAAATAATTCGTAGAGTTGAGATTTTAATGGATAAAATTTTTCGTAGATCACTCAGGTATATAAATTATTTCCAAACAGCAATAAACAGACATTCACAAATCGTATTTAAAGAAGACTCTACAACCTTCTGAAAATATTTTATAGATATCTTATTGAATATTAAATTTATTAACTTATTTGTTTGTTAATTATAGAAGTATATTTCGATTTGCAGTTTTTTCGTTTATCAATGTAACATAGAATCTTACTTTTTTTGAGTAATTGAAGTGTGAATTTTAAAAAACAGCTCAAAATTGTACATAATGAAAAAAAAAATAATTCGAATTTGAGTTTTTTTCGATTTTTTGCATTTTCTGAGAAACGTATATTTTTTACACCATCAGAAAGTAGAAATTTCAGCAAACAGAAAGCACACCGTTTTTTTGGAAAGAGCTGATATTTTGATGCGAGAACTTTCGATTGAAAATTGGAGTGCATTTTTGACATTAGGTCAAAATAAGGTGTATATAAGGTGTAAAAATGTTATTATTTTTTTAACTACCATTTTTGAAGGCTTCAGCCCTGGTCTATTTAGTTCTTATGATCTTTGAAATACTCATGAGTGTATGGAAATGGTAAATTATTTGATAATGTTATTTCAGTTCTGGTGTAGAAAAATTGTTTTCAATAAATTCATTTCACTACGGAGGTTCCGATTCTATTAATGTCAGTCAGTTCAATTAATAAATAGGAAAATCGAAACTCACTAACACTTTCGATCACATGTAGAAGTTGAAGCAATTGTTTATTCAAATCATTTTCTTGTTAAATACACATTAATGTTGAAATATCATTGAAATAATGAACGTTGCAATTACCAACGTCATTTTCGGTAATTGTCAATGAATTACTAATCAAAACACATTGAAATTCAATATATTGGACGTATTGGGACAGAGAGAAAAGTTGAATAACAGGTGCTTGTGAAAATATATTTCTGATTATCAGCAGATGGTTTTGTTGAATAACTATGTTTTGATATGTTTGTTTGAAGGTGATTGACAATGTTTCGTGGTTTATCTGATATAATATAAAATGATATGAAACTCCTGAAGAAATATCATAAAGATTAACCGAAAATAACAATTTTATTTGAACAAAAAAACTGAAACAACAAAGAAATAACCTAAAAACCAAAAAACATTAAAAAAATAAAATTGAAATATTAATAAAAGCTGAAACTTAAAAATTATTATTTACGAAAAATGAAAAATAATAAAAGTAAAAATTAAAAGATTTCAAACCAAGTTATGTCACGACGTTTCGATTGTTAGTCTTCACAATCGTCTTCGGGTGATAACTGGACTTATTCCTTCGAGATCCGACTATTTATAGGCCATTCGAGTGCTTTCACCTATCCCGGGAGTTGGTCGTTTTTCTTTTGATTAAAGGTTTCCATATGTTACGTATCAGCTTGACAAAATGCGTTGTTGGACAACAGAAGACGATTGTAGATACCAACAATCGAAACGTCGTGAACTAACGTGACTTGGAATCTCTACACATTTTTTTATTTTTTATTATTTTCTTTTTGCATTCCTTTAATTTTTATTTATTCAATTATTATATTTTTACTTGTAGGTTATTTCACTATCATTTCATTTCAGGTTTATTGTTGCTTAATATAATTGTTATTTTCAACTATTCTTTTTAATTATTCTTTTTTACTTGTTTCAGGGATTTCAAATCATTTTATATAATAGACAATGGAAGTCCGAACTAGTGAAATTCATCACGAAACATTGTCAATCACCTTCAAACAAACGTTAATTTTTATTGATGATTCGACCAATGTATCAAGTTGCAATGATAAAATGCCCCGTTTTGAAATCGAGGAATCTTTGATCACTTATCTCCTTTTTATTAATTTTTCGATCTTGTTTGAGAACCAGCAACATCTTTTTAGGTGAAACAAGGATTTCGTTGAATAGCATTCAAAATAATGTTCGTCATTTCCCTAATTCAGAAATTGTCTGATAGAGCAATGGCAATTTTTCGCGAGCAGAATACTATACTTCTTCCATAACAGAAATATTTTGAAATAAAATTTATTTGTGAATTGGGAAGGATATCCCGAATCAGAAGAATACCATTGAATGTCATAACAAGAAGGAACCTTGAAATCTTTCAAAAATATTTATAAATTTTTTATTTTATTCAATTTCAAATTGGTGTGTCTTAAAGCTATTTGAGTTTCGCTGAAAACTATAAATTTCGAACATTCACTTTAATGATCACGTACAAGGAACACCCCTTCTGCGATGCTCCTTCTGTGATGTCGTTTTTCATTTACTCCTTTTTGATATTTGAGAATTATGTATAGCTTTCCATCTATATTTGATGAATAAACATTATTATTATCGTAATGTGCGCTGGTCAGGCCCTATCCCCCGAGACCGCATATGCTGGACATGCTGATAGCAAGTGCATTAGGGTCTCGTGCGCCTCGTGGCAGGCCCTGCACCTTGTGCCAGGAACCTCTATACCCATCACGCGACTCCGGTAGACTAAGATGTTGAAGACACCATCCTGGCAAGCCATGATGAATTCCTCAGTTTCCGACTTCAGCCCACTCGATTTGAGAAAAGCGAAGGTCAGGCGCTTTGATGAGCCAAGGTCTTCAATGTTATTGAAGAAGACCCCATGCATTGGCTTATCCTTGTGTTTCCGCTGAAGTAAGGTGATCTCTGCGGCTTTTATCTGAGCGTTTTTGCTGAACAGGTTCCAACTCGGTGACAGAGTAGTGGTCACCTTGTTCAGTGTCGAAAACTTTACCGAGTTCATCAGCTGCTCGGGCAGCTGCCGTGAAGAGAAATGCTCCAATTCCTGCTCTCTCATGGTCACGGACCATGCAGAGAAGGAAATCCGAACTCCTGACGACTTCACAGGCTGTATCCAGTACTATTCTGTCATGCAGACACTCCAAACTCAAAAGTCCACGGCCTCCCTGTTGTCGGGTCTTTACGTCGAGTTGATACAGCTCCTCCCGAGTCCACTTCACTACTCCAAACGAGTAGAGTAAGATTGGACCGGCAAGCATATTTGTTGCAGCAACTTTGTTCTTCCCCGACAGTTCCGTTGACCAGATCTGTCAAAGTTTGTGCTGATACTTGCCGCGGAAAGAGTTGTTCACTGCTGTTACCTGTTGTGAGTGGCGTTGTTCCACCCCGAGGTAAGTATACGTCTCTTCGGTGTAAGATGCTTCCATCTACGAGATGCACATCCTCTCCGTAGTCCCCGCATCGTCCTCTTTTGAGATGGACCATTGCACATTTGTCTATTCCGAATTTCATACCAATAGCATGCGTGTACTCTTCCACCACCTTCAAGGACTGATGGAGATCCTTCTCTCCAGAGGCATAAAGTTTAAGATTATCCATATAAAACAAATGGGTGACCTTGTACCTCCAGTTTCCGGGGGTGCCACAGTTATACCCTCAAGTGTTTCTGAGCGGAACGGATAATGGCAATAGTGAGATGCAGAAGAGAAGGGGACTGAGGGAATCACCCTGAAATACACCCCTTCTGAAAGGTACCCACCCTGTTTGGACTCATACTTGACCAGATGTTATGGTACAGCGAGTTCGCCAAAGTGGTATCAGTTGTTCAATGCATCTCACTATTTTGTCGGGTACCGCAAGGCATCTGAGCAAATTTAAGATGATGATTATTATTATTATTATTATCATATTCACCGTAGTGTGCGCTGGTCAGGTCCTATCCCCCAAAGCCCCGATACATTCGGGAGGAAGCTCCATCATTATCAACCATTGACCACTCCCCACACCGTGGGATAAGTTATCATTGGGTCCGAGAATCATGTGCCCTGAGCAAGCGCAGTGAGCCAAGAATGACAGCCTTCTGCATTGTTACTATGCATAATTATATTATTATTATTATTATTATTATTATTATTGTTTACCGTAGTGTGCGCTGGTCAGGCCCTATCCCCCGAAGCCCCGATACATTCGGGAGGGCGCGCCAGCATTATCAACCAATGACCACTCCCCACACCGTGGGGTAAGTGATCATTGGGTCCGAGAATCATGTGCTCTGAGCAAACGCAGTGAGCCAAGAATGACAGCCTTCTGCATCTGTGCGGCTAAGATTTCTGCCTTTGTGCGGCAAGCCGGTATGATTTTAAGATTCGAGAATAGAGAGAACATCATTCCACCAAAGACTCCAATAATCAGAACAACCAGTTCGACAGAGTGATCTGGATAGAGTCTGCAGAGTTCGAAGAGAAAATCTCGATATTTTATCCGTTTTTTCTTCTCTTTTCTGACGATATTCGTCTCGCCAGGAGCTGGAAACTCCTCGACAAAAATCGTTTTGGTCTGTGGTCGAGAAGGACTACATCAGGGTTATTAGCTTGTATGAGCCTGAGGGTGGGGAAAAAATAGTTCCAGTAAATTATTATTATTATTATTATTATCAAGTTTGACGTTCGAAGTTGGAAATTCTCATGGATTACTTGGTATTGAAAAATATTGATAGACAAACGTTGAGTTGAATTTGATTATCTGTTATAGGCCTAGAGATAGTGAATCATGAATCTGGTCAATTGTGATTGATTTGAAGGTGTAATTGATGGTTCATTCTGGCTACCAGAAACTGTAGAATTCTTGCTGTTTTTCTGAATATAGTCATGAAGAAACTATGTCAAAAACATTATTGAAACCATGTTTGCTCGGAAGTTGTTTTTTGCTGTTTGATTGACCTATCCCGCTACTCAAGTCTCCGGAAAAACAGCAGCCTCATGGACTCATTGGGCATTCCATCCTTCTGTGACACCTCTTCAAGCAATCTTGTACCCTATGCTGATTTATTGCCTGCAGCTATGTTGTCCAATATACAGTCATGATTTGTTCAGTGTCCTTCAGTGTCCAATGAGTAGCTCCGCAGTTATTCTTACCCATTCTTTGTGGCTCTCTTTATAAAAGTTTTTCATATTCATCTGCATTCTCTTATATCCACTAGACTCTGCACCAGTGGAGGGAATGATCAGTGAATAATCTGTGATTTCTATCTATTTTTCTTAGTTATCATATCTTTTCTCAGATTAGAAAGCTCAATGTTCATGCCCAAAACAAAAATAATGTGTTTAAAGTATACTTATATTGAATTATTTCAAGTGAAATTCGATTCTTAAAGGCCTCAGGAGATGAAGTAGACCAATTCCTAACTCTAAAACTAGTGTCTAATATAATCTAATAGGGTAGTGAAAGTGCACCCTATAAGATATAGAGACTAGACTAGACTAGAGACTAGAGACTAGTTTTAGAACTAGACATCAGTCTACTTCTGAATATGGCATATTCAGGAGATGAGTAGACTAATTCACAACTCTGAAATTGGCTTTATTCGTTTGTAATAGGGTAGTGAAAGTGTACCTAAATCAAAATGTATGTCAAAATTCCTGTGGAATTTATTGAAATACAGGCTGTTTCTTTTAGCATATGGTAACATTGCTATATTCTAAACCGTAACAGATACGAAGACGATTAAATGGTAAAAAGGTAACTTCCATCGGAAACAATACAATGGTCGAAAAAAATTTATGGGGACTCTCGCCCTTTTCGAGTTATACGGGGAAAACCAAAAATGCTGTTTTTCTTTTTTTTCGAATGGAATTGTTATTTCGGAGAATACCAAAAAATGGGGAAAAAAGTTTTAGTGTATTCGAAGTGTACTATGAATAATAGAGATTCGATAAAAGGTTTCGTGTCAACATGGCTACCATCAACAATTTTTTTCAATAAGGACCTGTCTTTTTTATTACAGATATTGATAAAGCGATAGATTCACAATCCAAGGCTATACCACATTTGATATTTATATAGCTTTCAATTTGAAATAAACACCATCATCAGTTACAACAATCAAACAGAGAAACAATTTATTTGAAAAATGGGAAAATCTGTACTTGGTGTTGAAAAAATTCATCCTTAATGTAGATCTAGGGATCAAGCTAACCAGTTAAATGGTTCATTGTTTTCAATCCATTTCTTGGGAATATTGCATCTAAATGTTCCCTTACTTTCGATGCATTATGGCGAGGAACGCCGTCCTGTTGAAAATATTGAACTTCATGACGGATATTCACTGGCATTTCATCTAAGTAGACATCGAATTCATTGAATAGAAAATGAAGATATATTCCACTATTCAAATGATCATCATAAAAGAGAGGGCTAGTGATGTTTGTTCCCACAATTCCCGACCAACCATTTATTCCAAACCTTTCTTGGAAATTGTTTTCCCTAAGTAAATGTTCATTTGTATTATTTCACCTATGATGGATATTTCTGTTAAACCAACCATTGTTGGGGAATTTTGATTCGTCCGTCCATATTATTTTCAACTTCCCTATTTCTACGTCTCAACTACTTCGTAAATCGTACTCTCCTTCTGTAATCCCTTTCATTGAGGTAATGAACTTTGCATATCCTGTAGCATTTATATTTCTTGTTTTTCAAAATAGTATGGTGGATTATACAATTTCACGTAAAGAACAATTTTGATTGGCATAATTTTTGTAACTGGCCAATCCTAAATAAAAAAAAAGATATTTTCATTGTGTAAATTTTTATGTAATACTATTTGCTTACCCATAACATTTATTTGATTCCTCACACTTCCAGTAACCACACATTTTATGTTTTCTTTTTGTCAAATGAACCATAGTTCCTCAAATTTCTTCGAAATAACAATTCTATTAGAAAAGAACGGAAAACAGCATTTTTTGTTTTCCCCATATAACTCGTGAAGGACGGGAGTCCTCGTAAATTTTCTTCTAACATTGTATTGTTCCCGATAACAGTTACTTTTTTTCCCGTTTGTTTGAAGGTGATTGACAATGTTTCGTGATGAATTTCACTAGTTCGGACTTCCATTGTCTACTATATAAAATGATTTGAAATCCCTGAAACAAGAAAAAAGAATAATTAAAAAAGAATAGTTGAAAATAACAATTATATTAGGCAACAATAAACCTGAAATGAAATGATAGTGAAATAACCTACAAGTGAAAATAAAATAATTGAATGAATAAAAATTTAAGGAATGAAAAAAGAAAATAATAAAAAAAATAAAAAAGTGTAGATACCAACAATCGAAACGTCGTGAACTAACGTGACTTGGAATCTCTACACTTTTTTTATTTTTTTTATTATTTTCTTTTTTCATTCCTTTAATTTTTATTTATTCAATTATTTTATTTTTACTTGTAAGTTATTTCACTATCATTTCATTTCAGGTATATTGTTGCTTAATATAATTGTTATTTTCAACTATTCTTTTTTAATTATTCTTTTTTCTTGTTTCAGGGATTTCAAATCATTTTATATAGTAGACAATGGAAGTCCGAACTAGTGAAACTTTTTTCCCATTTAATCGTCTTCGTATCTGTTACGGTTTAGAATATAGCAATATTACCACATGATGAAAGAAACGGCATATATAACATTTACTGAAAACCTCAACATGATTTCAAAAGATATTTCGAATGAAGAAATTTCAAAAATTCACGGCTTTCGAACCCGAAAAATAGTGACACTGAAAACCCTGGTCGCAACAGCCTCAACCATTTGCATAGTAAATATCCTGAAGATGTCTATTATGACTTCAGGAGTGCTATATAGATTGCCTTTCTAATTGACGGATGAAAGTTCTGAAAACGATTAATAATTGCATGTGTACATAATGTGTCCCCTTGTAGTACCGCTTGTGGAATGGAGTTCGGTTTGATAATACCGACATTGAACTCACGACCTTAGGATCGCGTTGGCGTTTTCCAAACACAGAACACTCATATGAGTATAATTTAATATGAGATATACAATATGCGACTCGCATGATACGGGGTGAGATCTACGTCAGTTGAAAATTTACTGTGCTGACCACATAGATATGTATTTTGGTGGTAATTTTTTATTAGGGGCCCATGTGTATTACCAACATTTTCAATGTAATAATAATGGTATATTGTAGAACTATTTTATTTGGTGATGTATGATATTATAATAAAAATAATTGCAAATTTGCTATCCTAAATTGTCCACCAAAAGGAGATTTTGGACCTAGATAGTCTATCGTGAAAGTATCTATAAATGAGAGACAAATCTCCAAACTTTCTTCGATGTTTCAGTCTATCAAGGTTCCCCCTGCTTTTGTCATTATACCTGAATTATCACGTGGTAGGTTTTGCTTTTGGGGTTGTGCGTTTTGTTTGGTTTTATATAGTGAAAAGATAAATCTCCATGTTGCTGGTAACGAGCGACACAGTTCTACTGGCGAGATCAACTAGCCATGCGCAAATTACCAGATACTTGCAACATCAAGCGGACAGATAAAAGGAATGAGCCAATCTTTGGAAAATCAATATAAACCCTGACACGAGTCAGGCGATACTGTTCACCCGGAGGATGGTACACCCGGAAGAAAACGTTATCTTCAACGGATAAGAGATTCTGTGGACTAACGAAGCAAAATACCTGGGAGTCACTCTTGACAGAAGACCAAAGTTCATGGCCCACATACGGTAGAGACTTGAGCTGGCGAGAGCCGCCCGACAAAAACTATATCCAATTATAAATCGCAGAAGCAGCATGGGACTCCACGTAAAACTGTTGCTAATCAAGACCGCGTACTACTTCCAATCATCCTCTTTGCCTGCAATGCCTGGGGCCAGTGCACAGCGACATATAGACGCAATATCCAGACGTTTATGCGTGCGAGCCGCCGTAAACGCTCCAAGATATATACCAAATAGATTCATAAACCGGGACCTGGACCTGAACATCCACTACGTAGACATGTATATGAGAGAACACGCCGAAAACGTGTTAGAAATATATCGATCACACACCAGTCCAGCGCTGCGTGATTTACATGAAGCGCTCAACAGGGAAGACCCAAGATTCCGAACAAGATACAAACATAAGAGGCCAACGAAGCAGAACTGGATACCACCCACACAAACGAACACTATTTCGCGACCAAAAGACATTTATCTCCGATTACATTGAGGGGGTCCCCATGCAAAAATTACATTTAGTAAAATCACGTTAGATAAAAATATTAGATGAAGTACAAGCTCCTGAAGGCTGACTTTCGACCGCAGTAGGTCAGATGTCAATCTTGCTGAAGTGCTCATCAGCAGGTTGAGGTCCACTCTGCAATGAGTGGGGGTGGATAGACGAGATTCTAGCTTCTGCACACAGTAACCGTGTGGGGAAGATTCTCAGGCACTCAACCCAAGGGAGACGGGGGGGTTGCTGGTAACCTTTGCGCATCATCCCTTTTGTTCATAATACTAGGTCGTTTTTCAATGCCATAGCTTCTCTGATTGTTTGAAAGTGAAAATTGTATTGCTTGCTAGTGTTTTTGTGCTCTCGAAATTGACGTGTCCTATCACCAATATGTGATAGGACACGTGGTGACTTATCCCTTCACTGATAATTTGCGTACAACACGTGTGTATAGAGTATATTTCTTTATCGACTGTTCAAAAGTTACTAATGAATAATACTGAACTTCACTGAGAATAAACATTTGGTAAGGATAAAAAATGAAGGGGAACCAGAGCATAAATTTTTATAGTTATTCAGTCATCTAAACATTCAGAATATATAGCAAAATATTTTATCCATAACATACAATAAATTCAATTGATTTGTTCTTCAGGTATAACTTATTTCATTTGTAATCAGCGCTAAGTCACATTTTCCTTTGATTGTATTTAAATATGTTCAGTAGTGATCACCAATATTATTAGTATATTCATATGTTCAATTATGAAAAATTATTATTTCATATTTTTTTGATAAACGAAACTTTTCCAATAAGTTTAAAATAAGGAGATTTTCATTCATATGCTTTGTGTTTCATCACTCAACCTAACCTAACCTAACCTAACCTAACCTAATCTAACCTAACCTAACCTAACCTAACCTCCAACTGAACACAAAGATGAGTCACAAGAGCAGAAACTTTTGAACTCCACCTCGTACACATGTAGGCACATAATATGAAATACGCGATACGTCCCGCGCAAAATAATAAATCGTTTAAATTACGATTTGTCCATGAAAGGCGCGCGATTTCTGATCGTATCGTAAACTTTGAATGAGTACCTTTGCCCCGCCTTAGTGTCGTCGCATTCTAATATTTCACCGTCCTTGTTCCTCCCACCGCAATCACCATAAATCCTCTCTTGAAGAATCCTCTCAGGGGTTACGGTGAGGTTATTTCATAGAAAAGTCTTGGAAACATCAAAAGTATTGTTTGTGCAAATGAATGTTTGGAAAGATGCACGAATTGGATGGAACGAAAATTAGTTCCGTCGTTGATGACAATAATGATGATGATATTGATGGCTTTCATTTGATAAGCAATAATTTGAAGACTTTTTTCAAATTCGCCCACAAATTCTATTTCAATACTATTACCTTTCACCACCCAATTCGTGACCAGCAAACTTCCGAATATCTGGGAATTCGAAAGAAATATGAAAAATCACTGAAATCAGTTTATATCTATATTGCGAAATTTTCACTCAAAAATTACAAAACTGCAACCCGTGTTTCACCATACTTCAACTTCTTCAGGCTTTTATACTTTATGATGAACACGTCTGAAGGAACTACTGTATACTGAAACACGTGTTGCGATTGCGACGTGTAATCTGTTCGATGAGAATCTCACAATAAATGAGCAAAATAAGGCTTTCGTGCATCAAATCTTTCACTTGGATAACGAATAACAAGTAACCTCCGGTTGATGTTTATAGGTTTATAGACCTTGTAAAACAAAATCTGGAGCTACAAACCAACTGGTTTATATCAAAATTATATATTTCACTAATGGGTGATTTGAATGCTTTTTTCAGTTACTATATCGTTCATAAAAAAATGCTGAATTATAAATGAGGTATGTTGCAAAATTGGTTGATAAGTGATGGAAATCCATGATAACAGTCATTTTGTTGTGAAATTTCTCACTATACAATAGCTTCTTCTCCAATACTAACTACAGAATTGAACACAAGTGAGGAAGCTAGTGTTTTGTGAAATACGTATATCGAGGTTCTGTAAAATATTCATGGAAAATCTCACAAATGATTATTACATATGTTAATAGAGGAAAGAGACTAAACTGCAGATTGTCTAAAATATGCTCTATATATCCGCATTTTCGCATAGTTCAGAGACAAAAGTACAAAATTTCATCATATATTTATTCTTTCTACCCTATTTTTGTATCTGAATGGAAACTCATTTCGGTTAATTTGATCATCAGGAAATATTTTTTCTTGAACATTGTTAACAACTCACAAGAATTTATCGAGAAGATAAAAGATGTAAGGTTGCGAGAAGGAGAGGTATTAGTATCCCTTGACGTATCTCCGATATTTCCAAGTGTGAACATACCAAAAACAATTGAATATTCGAAGGATCTTTTAGATGTTAATGAAATAAATGGTGCCAGCTGTTTTATGACCAACATGAGGGTACAGCAATGGGAAACTCGTTGTCCCCTTTCATGGGTAATCTGTTCATGAGTACATTTCAAATGGAAGCAAGGAAAGAGTAGGATTACTTTCCACGAACCTGAATCTGATACGTGGATGATGTATTTGCCATTTCCGATACGAATCAGAGTAGGGTTAAAGATTTTGTATTTTGCCTCAATAACAGATTTGGAAATAATATAAAATTATCGTAAGAAATTGAAAATAACGAAGAACTATCATTCCTGGATGTTCTAGTTATTGAACATGTCGGTAAGGTTCTAGACTAGTCTAGAGTTTGATGTATATAGAAAGAATACGAGCACTTTCAGATATATCCCTGATAGCTCCCACAACAAAAAATGTCGGGACTATAATTTCTTGTTCAAAGACTGCTCACATTTAATGACATTGAGCAGTCCGAAAGACAAGACGTTGGAAAAAGAAAAATCTGATATTTTAGAAATAAGCTGCGAGGATTGTGATGAGAAATATGTTGGTCAAACCAAACGAACTATATTAGCTCGCTACAAGGATTATTTTGCATGTTTGCTTTTAAAGCCGGAGAAATCTAGTGTTGCTCAACATGCCATAGGGAACGACCATAGAATAAGTTAGATCTGTACATAACAACAGTTTATGGATGCTTTCGAAAGCCTGAGAATCAAAAAGTGTGGAATGAGATCTATGAATAGCGACAAAGGTCTTATACGTAATAATTCTGAAGGAAAAACAGATAAATATTAGAGATAGTCACATAACATAACAAATTATAGGTATTGAAAAATGAGGTAGTTTAGCATAGGAGCAATAACAGGGAATACTAACTGGTGTATTAACCCGTGGGTTGGGCTACCTATCGGGCGCGTCCCCAGGTAGCGGATACTTGAACGGCCAGGAGACTGGGGGCCCTGTTCGGGAAGCCAATATGTGGCTTCACGGACGGGATCGCCGAACTCCTGGTCAGTGGCAAAAATAAGTAGAGTGAGGGGAACTGAAACTTCCCAAAAGCCTTTGCGAAACATGCCACTGTGGACCAGCCTACCCAAGCTAAGGTGTAAGGAATCATGCCGACAGCTGAATGGCGCAGGGTGATATGCGATTACGAAGGATTCCCTTGGGGAACCGGGTGAAACCACATTGTAATCAGCCTTCCTCTGATAATGCGGATCTCTGCCAAAGGTGACTAACTCTTCCGTTGCTACTCGTGGGAACACACATATATGAAGCAAACAAAATAGACACAACAAAAACCAAACCCGAGGCTGGAGAGAAGTGCTAACCTCAAATTGAAAATGAATAGCTGAAAATAACAATTAAATTAACCAAAATAAACCTGAAATGAAATAATAGTGAAATAAAATACAAGTAGAAATAGAACAATTGAATAAATAAAAATAAAAAAATGAAAAAAGAAAATAAAAATAAAAAGTGGAGAGAATCCAAGTCACGTTACTTCACGACGTTTCGATTGTTAGTATCTACAATCGTCTTCGAGTGATGACTGGACTGATTCCTCATAGGTCGTGGCCCCAAGCTGAGATCTTGCACAGAGAGGAACATTGGTTTACGAGAAAATTCAAGGAAGCCGCATACATGTTGTCCAACATCGTATTCAGCCAAGCCAGCATAGAAATAGGCAACATATGGAAACCCATCATCAAGCGAAAAATGGCCAACTCCCGCCAAAACGGTCATCTCCCACGGAACCAGTGAAGCGGAAAATGGAAAGCGGGGATAAGTGAAGGTACTCGAACGACCTATAAATAGTCATCTCTCGGAGAAATCAGTCTAGTCATCATCCAAAGACGATTGTAGAAAATAAAACAATCGAAACGTCCTGAACTAACGTGACTTGGAATCTCTCCACTTTTTATTTTTATTTTCTTTTTTCATTTCTTCATTTTTATTTATTCAATTGTTCTATTTTTACTTGTATTTTATTCCACTATTATTTCACTTAAGGTTCATTTTGGTTAATATAATTGTTATTTTCAGCTATTCATTTTCAATTCTTCCTTTTCAGTTGTTTCAGGGATTTCAAATCATTTTATATAGTAGACAATGGAAGTCCGAACTAGTGAAATTCATCATGAAACATTGTCAATCACCTGCAAACAAAGATCACCTCAATATATAATTCAAAGGCGGTGAGACGAACGTGGCAGGAGTGGCAGCAACTATAAGTGCACCTCCTCCTCCCCCACTCCACCTCCAACAGCAAGAGCCCTTCCTGCGGCGGGCGCCAAGATCTCCGCCACGAATAAAGGCAAGGATTTGGCTGCCCCTGCAGGAAAGCGCCCTCACTTGAAAACCTCCACTAGGGGAACTCCAGGAAGATTGAAGAATCCGCGCAACGACAGTAATGTCGCTGCATCTTCCAAAACCTTCACAGGCCGCCGTGAGATACCTCAAGGTTGCAAAGAGAGTGTGTGTTTGGCGTGTCTAGGCCTACACCTGCCGATATAAAGGAGATGTTTCCTAGTGACCTGATGGATCATCGTGATGGACGATGATCTAGGAGGACAACTCCTCGGGAGGAAGTACAATGGGTCACATGTGACCTAAGTGCTGTCGGTATAAACTCACCCTCCCTACTGTATACATACAACCGGTGTATTTAGGTACTACTAACAGGTAGTACTTAGGTCACTAGCATATAAAAACACTAACATAGTAGTATAATTCAGTCATAATAATTTCCTGAGGACGCTAACTTGGTTATCGAAACGCGCGTCGAGAGACCTTAATGTTTGTTCTGGTATTGGGAAACATTGAATTCACGCCAGAGGTTCCAGTACAAACTATTAAATTTCAGTAATGTTGTCCTTCAACAAAAATCTCGAAGATCGCTCTCATGTTGAACCGTTGATTGTAGCTGATGATGGAGTGAAATGGGATAGTTATATAGATGCTACTGAAAGTAAATTCTCTTTAAATGAGGTGTGAACTTTAATAATAACGGAGGTCAATAGTTGAGGAAAAATACGTTCTTGATTTAACCTTCATGTCTCTGAAAAATATACTCACTAGATACAAGGAAATGCACATTTCATACCTAAAGTATCATTGAATTAAAATCTGAACTAAAGGATCACATAAACGTGATTCACAACCGTTTTTTCTGTGATTGCCGAAAAGATTTTGGATTGAGTTTTAGTTGTCAAATATATGAATGGCCAACTTCTGTACTTTTTGGCAATTGTAACGGTCAACCAACACCGTATCTCGAAAAGACGTGAACTGGTGTTACGAAGAACGGGGAATGAATCCGAAATATATCTTGTCACTACATCAGAAAATAATGAAAGAGATGATTATATATTTTTCCCGATAATCGAATTTTATTGGAAAATATCAGTTTGTTCAATTTTTTTACACGCTTTATATTAGCTTCACCTGTATGTATGTATGTATGTATGTATGTATGTATGATTGTTTGTATGCATGTTTGTGTGTAACTCTCAAGATCGGAATCTGTATTGACAGAATCATCGGCATTATTGCTTGATCTATTCGCGGGCAGATGGCGCTGTACGTAACTATCAATTATTGCTTGATCTATTTGCGAACAGATGGCGCTGTACGTAACTATCAATTATTGCAATCAAATCAAATCAAATCAAAATGTACTTTATTGTTAAAGATGAAATCTCATTGACAAAGTGTTACTATTCTAAGAAATATAAGATACACAACTTAAAAGATATTGTCGAAGATAAAATATTATTGTCAAAGTGATATTATTTTAATATAAGTTATACAAATTGAAAGTAATATTTGAACATTTGGTGATTTCAGCATTTTGGGGTGAAAAAGTAGTCAGAAAGTGATGATATATGCTACATATTGAAATAAATAATAATAATAATGAATATTACTGGAGTTTTTTCCCAACACCAAATCGTTTTTTTTTTACACCTCGACACGTGTTTCGATCACCACGTTATCATCTTCAAGAGAAGAGGAAGATAAAAATTTCATCTTCCTCTTCTGACTGAATTGTTTTTATCATCTTCAAGAGAAGAGGAAGATAAAAGTTTTATCTTCCTCTTGAAGATGATCACTTGGTGATCGAAACACGTGTCGAGGTGTGAAAATAACGATTTGGTGTTGGGAAAAAACTCCAGTAATATTCATTACTACACCAAAGGTTCCAAACAGTATATCACAATAATAATAATAATGAATATTCTCATGCAACACATAAATGTAAGTATGAGAATATAAAAACTATAAAGCATAAAAATATAAAAGTGAATGGAAAAAAAAATAACAGTAAGAATCAGCTTCGCTTGAGCTATTCGCAGACAGATGGCGCTATACGTAACCTCCTTGATAGGTTGTTCAAAAGAAAATCAAAATAAAAAACATATTTTAAGAATTATAAGTGTTAACGAAATTTGGTACTACAGATGAAATATTTAAATATTTTCAATTACCGGTGATTCAGTACAGAAAAAAGTTTTGAACAAAATGGGAGATACATTTTAAAATCTAATTCGACTATTTGAAAGCAAACTATAATATGGATTTCAACAATGAAAACTTTATCGTAAATTGTACACCTAAAAAATTCAGTTACTTAAATATTTCAAAAAATCGAAAAATTAGAATTAGGGTGCTTGACATACATATCAAATCAAAAGATTGATTTGAAAAATAAAATTATTCACTGAAAAAATATTTTTAGTCCATTAATATTTTGCATGAAATTTACAATCAAAACATCAAGACTGAATTGTTTTTTGAAATTATTACTGCAAGTTTTCTCTTTACTACAAAACAAATTTTACAACTGTTCGCCCTTGTTGGAGACTTACTAGGACCTCAAACCAATGCTCAAACTTTATTATGTTGTTTGAAAGGAATTTTACGCCGTCTTCGTGCGCCGTCTGTTATAGATTTATAATACTAGTGACTAGAACTTGAAAAAAAAGTATTTTTGACAATAAATCGGACTAAAAAGTAAAAATAAATATAGTTTAAAAAATTTAAAAACACGCTTTTGAAGAAAATCGAACTGAAATAACGAACGACAAATACTTGTATTATTGTGAAAAAAGCGTGGGCGCCATATTTTTATATATCAAGCGCACGTCGCTTTTTTCACAATAATACTAGTATTTTTTGTTCGTTATTGTTTAAAGCTCATTAAAAAAAATTCAACTTTTTAGTTCGATGTTCTTCAAAAGCGTGTTTTTTATTTTTTTCAAACTATATTTATTTTTCACTTTTTTATATGAAGTTTGTTACCGATCTGTGTTCTAGAAATGGTATAACAAATATTATATTTATGCGTATTACATCTTACAGCTAATGCGGAGGCTACATGCTGATACAAAAACTCCAAGATGCTCGTTCTTAGGGATATAATTCAGAAAGGTTCTTTAAACGAGCGAGGATTCACTTTATTAAATTTAATGAACTTCGTAGCGATAAAAGTTTCACGTCTCCTCTTTATTTTTCATTTGAATTTATATAACCTTATATATTAGGAACATTCAAAAGTCTCTTGGAATGCTCAAAATTAAAATATTTTTTCATTCAGCTCAGTAGCAGAGATTCCCCCTTGTTTCGCTCTTGTAACTGGTATTTTCCTTCAGCAACGAGAATAGCTGACGTGGTTTCGGAAAGGAATTACAAAGAATCTGCCAGAAGGCTAACGAGGTAGGAGGATTTTTTCCAGAAAGAGTTCATGAAATAACAGCGGATGTATCTTGGAGAAGTTTAATGAAACGGTTGCCATTTTTTCAAGTTACATTAGAATGTATCTCCGCATCAAGAGCGGGTAATCTTCTAATTCAATTTTGATATGACGGGAATCCGGCGTGTACTGCATAACAGATATAAATTGAACTTGGTGAATGTTGTACATATAACGTGGACGCTTTTTTAAAGAAAAACACTACAAGAAAATCTTCAATGCTCTCTAAGACCCGTGCCTGTGCGAAAGTAGCGATTCACGTTGGATTTCAATCGCTGGATATTAAATCCATTTGAAAAAACGTTCTCAGGAAGTTTATTTCACATGAACGTCCTTCTCCAGATGAAAGAGTTCCTAAACAGTGAAGTTTGAGGTGTAATGAGTTGAACCTAATAACGATGAGCAGCCACAGTCCGTCGCATATTTCTGATATGGAAATTTGATTAGTAGAATCGAATGTGCCAAGTCACGGGAACACCTTCCGTGAAAGTATCTACAAAAGAAAGCCAAATCTCCAACCTTTCATCGATGATCCAGACTAACAAGGTTGTAAGTGATATTCGTGTCTCCGATCAGGCATATGGTTCCTTTCTGGATGAAATCCAGCAGATTCAGGATATGCTTAGGGGCGGAGCTCTATACATGAGTAAAACACTCCAAAGAAGTTCTGATCTGAGCTTCATAAAGCATCAAAAGTTGCTGAGGTTTGTACAGTTTTAAGGAGTAGCTTTTGCAATTCCAGCGACATACATGATTGTGTCAAGACATATTGGTGTACATTTCAATCTCCAACAAACTTATCGAAACAGAAAGCGAAATTGTCTGTCCTGAAATTGTTATATCCGTTTCGGAGACATTTATCTTTCTGGAAACGATGCCTGGGTTTTTGAAGCATTGAATTGAACCTGGTTACTTTCATCCCAATACGAAATCACTCGTAGATCCTCATTAAGATATGCAACCTCCTGCTGACGGTGAAGATGTGCGTCCGCAGACGATATCCTGGAACCCAATTGGAATGACAAAGCAAGTGTGCCGTCGTCAGCAAAGCAATATATTAGTTCCTTGGTTGTTTTGCAATGAGTCGTTGATATACAATAAAATGAGGATTGGAGACAATATGCATCCCTATGGAACACCAACTTTAATGAAAAAAGTAGGCCAAAGATTTCCACGGCCACTTGCAGGGAACGTTGTTTCGGAAAGCTGAAGAGTCATACACATAAATGATCCAAAGTTTGACCAGCAAACCCTCATGCCACACTCGGTCAAAGGCCTTTTGCATCTGTATCTGTAGAGTAGAGAGGGTGAGTGTGAACCCACAGCACTTAGGTCACATGTGATCCATTGTACATCCTCCCGAGGAGTTGTTCTCATAGGTCATCGTCTATTCTGTCCTTTTCAGGAAGGTGGACAGGTCACTAGGGGACATCTCCTTTATATCTGCAGGTGAAGGCCAAGATTCACCGAACACACACTCTCTTTGGCAACCTTGAGGTGTCTCACGACGGCCTTCGTGAAGGTTTTGGAAGGTGCAGCGACATTACTGTCATTGCGCGGCTTCTTCAACCTTCTTGGAATTCCCTCCGTGGAGGTACTCAAATAAGGGAGCTTTCCTGTAAGGGCAGACGCTTCCTTGCCTTTATTTAAGGCGGAGCCTTAAATCCTCCTCCCCCTCCCTCCCGGGTGGGGGAGGAGGATTGTGCACTTATAGTTGCTTCCACTCCTGCCTCTAATGCTCTCTTTCTCCTTTTGGCCTCGGCGCCGCAAATGCGGTTACGCCTTGGCCTTCGTATTATATCACGAGGTGATCTGCCATGTCCAGCCTCATTCCAAGTGGTAGATTGGGGTGGTCAAAAGCCTCAGAAATGTCAAGCGCAACAGCTCTTGACTCTCCATGTTTCTCCTATGCGTAGTAATATAAACAGAAATAAGGCATTTGATAAAAAAATGTTTCCATTCTACATATTTCTGTATGTTAATATAGGGGTATGAGGAAAAACATAGTTCTAAATAAATTTTGTGATGAATGTTATATTTCTCTGATAAGTGACTCGAAGATCTCGGTCATCTGAAATCATCAGAGTTTGAAAAGAAAACTATTTTCTGGGTTGTTTATAATCATTTTTTCTCAACAAGAGGAGTATGTTTTGTCTGCTTTTTCTCGTTCTCTCATATTATTTTTCGTGACAAATCCTCGGGTTTGTCCCTAAACTAGGGCTGCAAGCTCAATATATTACAAAATATTTGAGGACACACACAAAATGAAAGAGAATGTATGAGTCGAGCAAGAGCTATATCACTCACCGAAAGTTCAAAAAAGGATACAAATAATTGCTGTATGAAATGCAGCCTCATTGGAAGGAATGCAATCTATATTTTATCTGGGCTCATTTTTATGTCATAACTGACTTAATTCAGAAGTTACATTTCCAAACATTGTCAAATAGTTTTAATATAAACTATTATTACACTTTTTTTAATTATTTCTCCTCAATTTGAACACTTCGTGATCACCAATTAGATTTTCCATTACTTCCATTGTTTAACAACTTTTATGAGTATGGTGTATCATCAATACATCAAACTCTAATCGTGATTTGTTGTCTGATATTGGAATGCATTATTATTTTCAGAGAGTCTATCTAAACAAATCATAATATTTATCGCGATAACATAAACCCTTTACATATCATCAACATAATTCAATTTTAGAATTCAATCATGAGAACATAATATTGTCATTACCGGAATAATATTACATCATTTTGTCATTTGAGGTTCAATTTTGTCTCTCTCCAAACATAATCAATAGAGAATATGTGGAACTGTAGAAAAAGGCAAACTGAAAACTTTACTCCTGAAAGTTAATGCGTAATATAAACTTTTGAAATTTTGATTACACTGAAAGCCTACTCAGTAACTTTTATAGTTTTCATGAATATACGTTTATCCTGATGATATAAACTCTTTACGATCAGTTGATGTAGGGTTAACGTTTCGGAAAGCTGTATCTTATCGTTTTCAAAACCAGTGTTTGTATTTGAATTGCCCTGATTCAAAGATTTTGATTTTTTAGAAAATTTCTAATGGATGATAATTGCATATTGATGGTTCAAAATACAGATTTTTATCTTAGCCTTCAACTTTATTTACATAGAAGAAGGTTTATATACTCAGAGAGGTTAAAGAAAAATGGCTTTAAAAAAATTTGCTCCTGAAAGATATTCCTGGTATCTGTATCTGTAGAGTAGGGAGGGTGAGTGTAAGCCCACGCACTTAGGCCACATGTGACCCATTGTACATCCTCCCGAGGAGTTGTCCTGCTAGGTCGTCGTCCATCCTGTCCTTTCCAGGAAGGTGGACAGGTCGCTGGGAGACATCTCTTTTATATCGGCAGGTGTAGGCCAAGACTCGCCGAACACACACTCTCTTATTGACGATAACTCCGGGCACTCGCACAGGACATACCTAACAGTCTCATCTTCCTGTTCACACATCCTGCATAGAGGTGTGTCCACTAGCCCCATATTATGTAGGTGTTTCCTTAGCTGACAGTGGCCAGTCAGAAATCCTACTGTAAGGCGTAGATTTCTCCTGGTCATCGCCAGATATTTCTTCGGCGCCAGCTTCCCAGGGTCGCCCAAGGTGATCCTGGCAAGATTACATCCTTTGATTTCATCCCATCTCTTTAAAGATTGAGCATGGGTGTAACATTTGACTAGTTCCGCAATTGTCGAAGTCATCAGGCCGTGGGTGCCACTTGGTCCTAAAATTCTTAGTCCAGCCGCTTCCTTGGCTAAAGAGTCGGCAATGCGATTACCTTTACTCCTTTCGTGCCCTTCAACCCACCTCAGGATAATGTTATTATCTACCGAGGCTTTGGCTAAATCTTGGTTGCACTCTAGTGCTAGCCCTGAAGTAACACGGTGTCTGTTCAAGGTTAATAGTGCTTGTCTGCTATCAGAGCAGATTGTTATGTTTTTTGCCAGAAATTCTTTTCTTAGATATTCCTGGTATTTATGGGTTTTATGTCCCTGAAATTGAAAAAAAAACATATAGGAAGGGAAAACTACTGAATATGTCCAAAAATTCCACTGCGTGTGAATAAAACTCAGATAGGTTGATACAACTTGTCACTAATATATACTTGAAAATTCATGAATCTTTAATGAAAGTATGCGAAGTATAATTTCGGTGAAGAGTAGTTGATTTCTGATAGGTATCAGTCCATTAACCTACAGTGTAGGGAGTTGAGACTGACCAGAACGAATTGTTCTTTCAGATGACTTGATTTATAGCCAGTCTCCAAGTATGCCCACTAACTAAATATAATAATAATAATAATAATAACGTTTATTGTGCAAAAACAAGTTTTATACACAAAGGGAAAAGGGTTAGCCAGAGGCTTTCTTCCACCCGTCCCATAATTAAGAGAAAAAAAAAGCATACAGTAAGACTATAAGTAACATTTACAATAGACACAAAAATAATATAAAACAAAAAAAATTATGGAGATAATATACAAGATTTCAGTCATTTTTGAACATCTAAGAAATGATTTTTCAAAGTTTTTTTGAATTGATATATAGACAAATGAATATACGGTAATGAATTATTTAGATACTGCGGTCCAAAGTAAAAAAAACATCCCTCAAATTTGGTAGTAACATGATATGGAATGGTAAATGTATCTTTTCTTAAATTGATAGAATGATTATCAGATCGCTAACTAATTAATCTGAACAAGTAGTTAGGAGTTTTGCTTTCCAATAGTTTATATAAGAATACAGATATGAGAAAACGAATTCTAAACTCAATATTCAGCTGATCTAATTTCAATAAATATGGAGTTACATGATCACGGTAGTTTATGCAGCAAACAAATCTCATACAAGCATTTTGTATGCGTTGAAGTTTGTGTTTATTATAGTCTGGCAAGAAGTTGTAATACACTGAGCAGCAATACTCAATATGGGGATAAATCAATGATTGAACTAATTTCAGTTTTGTTTCTTGAGAAAGCTGGAACTTGAATTTGTATAAGGATTTCAGTTTAAAATAGCAAGTTTTGTAAATGTGTTTAACGTGCTCGTTGAACGATATATACACCTAAATTTTTTGCTGAATTCACCCAGTCAATCGGTTCATTGTCAAGAAAAAGATGGAAATTTGTTTCAACTTCATTTCTTTGTAAGTCAGATCCCAAACATTTTATTCGAAGGCCATGATTTTTGGAAAATATAAGTGTGTTTTCTAAATCTAAGTTCATCCTGGTGATAGCATGGTAAATATTATTAGATTGACTTGACATATATAATTGAAAATCATCAGCATATAAATGAACGTCGCACTGGGATAACGTGGCAGGAAAGTCAAAAATGAAAAGAGAGAACATTAATGGGCCTAGAATGCTACCTTGTGGTACACCAGAAGAAGTTTCCTGAAGAGATGAGCATAATTGATCATTATCCAGTATAACCCGTAGAGCCCTTCCATATGACAAGTTTTCTTTCCTCATACGAGGAATCAGGCAAATGTCGGATATGCTGTTGGTTACCTCGTTCAGAGGCAGATGGGGCGATGACAAACCTGTTGTAACTCTAGTGATACTGAGAAAATATGAACACAGTACGTAAATGACTGGACTCGCATTTGTCAACAATGATCTTGAGATTTCTGGATATAATATATAAATTGTTGGTACTCAAGGAGGAGTTTGTTGTCTTATTTTCGAGAGTTTATGTGAATCAGTGGAAGTATGGCAAGTCATTTTTCATTTCGGTCTCTTCTATCTAATAATATCTAATAATAATAGTAATAAAGTTTATTTTATTCATAATATACAATTTCAAGTAACCTATTACTAATACATTAATGAGAAAAAAATAGAATAAACAAGGAACTACGGAAGAAACTTCAAAAGAATTTGTTGTGTGTGGTGTAGCCACATGGAACTGAAATGGAACTGAATATACAAAATTAGTTCAATTCATTCTTCGTGATGTAAACATGAAACACCGTATATATTGAATCAACTCGTGCATAGACAGTTGAATGGATGGAAGAAAAAAAAAGAAAATAGAAAAATAACATTGTGCGGAAAAATTCAAGATGTCAGTTTTGAAATTTGATGGTGAATTTCATTTAATTAATATATTCATTTGAGTCGTCTCGGTGGAGTCTGATTAGGACCATCACAGTGATAGAAGTTGTGAGAATGATGCAGGCTCTGAGAGTAAGGTATATCTTAAGAATAATTACACCTGTATAGATGTTAATTTCATGGCTGTCAGTTTCATCTCTGTTGGTAAAAAGCATTTTATATTTGTAAAACTTTGTTTTGGTGGCCTAGATGTCAATGTTTCCTTCATTTTGTCGATGTTGAAAAATTAATTTAAAAGATTGAAGTTTTCAGTAATAACGAATGAAATTCCTACTCGGAATTTCATTAGGCTTATCGAAGTGACCTCCTAGAAATTTCCTCCAGAATTATTAAGTAAATTAAGAATCCGTAACAGAATTCTATTAGAAAAACCAAACAATCATGCCTCAAATATACCATATTTAAAAAACAAGCAAAAAATCATTAAACTATGAAAGTTTCACCGACAGATCAAAGCCATTACCTGTTATTATTGATTCTGATGAATATAATAAAACACAAAACGATGATTGGAAAGCTATTCAGACGGATATAATAATGATTTTCATCAAATACATCTTTCAGTTATTTTTAGTACTGTATGAACATTATAATTGCCTTTTACACCATACAATTCAAATTATCATCTTAGGAGTTACCGCAGAATTGAAGATAATCAATTCTAGCGGCCTGACAAATCGATAGGAGAAGGTCGTATTTTTTGGGGGAAACAAACATTTTGGCATTCTATTCCCCCATCTTCATGAAAAAATTTAAAGAGTTGGTTTTGAAACTAATTACTTTCTTCGTCGCTTTGGAAGATTTATACATTTTTTTGTATACAGATGGACAAGTAGAAAGCCAAACCGTTTTTTTTATCAAAAATTTATCTTTCCTAAAAACGTTCCAGACTATATAAGAACATAGCCGTAGAACAAAGTCCAGAATGGTAGGCCGGGGTCGAATGGTACTAAACGTTTCGTCTGTTTTTGCAGCAGACATAATCAGTGGTATGTGAGTTTACTGCGAGGATCTAGGTTATATCTCAGCAACAGTTGTTGTTGAGTCGATTTTCCGCTTGTTCAGAGATTTTCATATCTTGCGTATCTTCACATCACCCTGGCTAAATTCGTCATTGATCATCATATACCCAGCTTCCTTCAACTTCCTTCAAATCCAGTTTTCTCCCTGAAGATGATCGCATTCGAAATTTTCAATAATCGAACCAGTTCATTTCTTCCTAGAATAACAACCGAGACTTTTTGAAATTATTCGAAACTTTTCATCAATCATTATGATTGTTAGTTCAGTGTAACTCGTAAAGAATGAAATAACTCTCTAGAGTTGAGATTGATAGATGAGAATGATTGATTTAATATGTAGTATCGAATAAATGAAGACAAGGATTTAGCCACTTTCGAAATGAAATTTCTCTTAGTATGTGAATAATCAACTCATTGTCATCTCTATCAAACATATTAGTATTATTGGATATCACTTACTATAAATATTTAATAATATTGTCATTGTAACTTGACTGATAAATGAGTTGATGAATATATCTCAGTTGACTTTCCATTTGTTTGAAACTATATTCTCGTTATATATATATATATATATATATATGATGATTTTTGTGGAGGAATATATTGCCTCTAATTTTGCTGGGCAAACAAAAAAAATAAATAAGGTAACAAGATAAAGTAACGAGATTCATTAATATAAATGCTTTGTGTCATGCAAATGTCACATTGTACTGATTTTTCAGTGACAATGTTAAAGTCGAATATACGAAACCGACTGAGTTGTCTTTCAAAATGTACTAGGTCGAGCTGATAAGTAGCCAATTTACTGCTCATGACACCTGAGGTCGTCATAAAACTACTGCAGTACAGTGCACATGACGTCTTCAAACATCATTCGTATAACGACAGTATTAGCTATACTGTGGTATGTAGTCTGGGTGAGAAAATATTTTTTTGGAACTTGGAAAGAGGAGGACATTTCATAAAAAAAGTCCCACCTCCCAATATCAACAATATTTATAATTTCAATTTAGTGGCGAAAATAGCGCAAAAAGCAAGCAATGCGCCCCCGCACGTGCTGACCTATACGGATCTTTGAACAATAAAAATTATTTCAACCCATTTAATATCATTATTGAGAAAAACAAATTCACATACCTTCTAGATACTTGAATAAACGAAAATCCATGTAAATTTTTTTTCCCGTGATTATTTTATTAGATATACCTACTATAGTTGATTGAATAATTTTTACAAGTTTCGGATTTACATAAAACCCTGATAATTTTCGAACTAAAAACCTCAAATTCTGTTCACTTCTTGGAGCTTTTCTTGAAAGCCTTTCTTGGCAGTGTTAAAAAATATATCGTAAAAATCAATTTGTTTAAAACAAATTGTTTATTAAATAAATAAAGAAAATACAAAAAAAGTATTTTTTCAGAATATCAAAGAGAAATGAAAATTATGATTTAAAAAAAAAAACGTTTCTTAATATTCATATTTAGTAGCAGAAAAAATCGTCAACAAATCAACAAATGCGTTTTTGAGCAATACAAATTTATTTTAAGAATCAATTTTGTTTTTTCAAAATCATAATATTCATCACTAATGAAAATCCCCCAAAAAAAAATTCAATTATCTTATAAACAATACATTTGTTGTAACAATATTTTATACAAATAGAGCTAAAAATTAAGAAAAATCATTTTTGTGTAACTTTGAATAATTAGAATACGAATAAATTTGAATATTAAAAAAAATTTTTTCATTGGTTCAATTGAATTTTTCATTTTTTAATGTCTTTGATTTTTATTAACAAAGTGGAAAATCAATTTTCTTTTATTTTTCCAACGGGAATCTTTTTCAAAGACTTTCAAAAAAAGCTCCAAGAAGTGAAAAAAAATAGGTTTTCAGTTTAAAAATTATCAGGGTTTTTATGTTAATTTAAAACAGAAGTATATCTGATAATATAATAACGGTATTTTTGTATTTGTATTTTTCTTTATTCTAGTGTCTACAACATATGTGATTTTTTTACCAATGATGATATTTAATGAGTTAAAATAATTTAAGGATTTTTTTTCTAATTTCAGATATCTTCAACATTTTCCGAGATATTTGCAAAAAACCAAACCTCCTTTTTTTACTAAATTGTTTATAACTTTTGCAATTTTTCCGAGACACTCTTGACATTTTTCAAAAATTCGCTAGAGGTCATTCCAAATAAGCCCTGGATCATAATTTTTGGTGCCCTTGGACAGAAGTTCCAAAAAAAAAAGATCTTGTGACCCAAACTAATAACCTTGTTACAAAGATCAGTTGTTGTTAAGTGTTTGACTAGAATGCGTATATTTGGTGTGAGCATTGTAGTATTGTAAATTATTACGCGAGTACTGTATAAAAAAATGAATGACGCTATTCCAGAGCCGTCTAGGACAAACATCAGGTAATTGTAAGAAACTTAAATGTCGACGTTCTTATATACAAGATAATATGGAATGACGGATAATATGGAAGGTTCGGACGATGTGAATGAAATTAATAGGTTCATGATGACATAAAAACTTTGAAGCATGGCAGTATGTTGACATGTGAAGAACAAAATGAACCAAACATCGAATTACAAATAGATCGACGCAAAAAAGAGCTCGACGATAAAAAATAATTGATCTACAGAAACCCCTTCCCATTCTTCAGTATAATGAAGATATCGGCAGCGTAGATGAAACGGACCAAATGCTATCGTATTATTCACTCGAACGAAAAGAACGAAAAACTGATGGCATAAGATGGCATATTTAATACATGCTAATGATCAATTCATACTATTTATTCAAAAAAATATAGTGGAAACTTGCTCATGCCTCCTAATGAATTCCACCCTCAAATTATGAGGCAAATGTTGCCAACAACTAGGATAGGTCTAGAGTAGTATTTCTCAAAGTAGGCGATAGCGCTGGAGGCCTAGCGGTTTAGGCAGGCGGTGGCTAATTTAAAAATGTTTTTTTGATTGAAACACAAACTTTTCCGCTCTCTTACGTTTAACGCGCGTTTTCTCATGTAACGCCATCTATCGGACTAGACAGTAACTATTTCCTGTTCGATAGTTGTCAATCTGTACAATAGATGGCGACAAGCTTCAATGCTAAACGAGAAGTTTCTAGTCTCCATTCTCGAAAGTACTAGGCTCGCCCGCTGCCTCATATAAAAGCACGCGCGCCATCCAGCCAGTAATATCATTCGACGATATTATGAAAACAAATGAATTTAGTAAGCAACGCGCTGAAGAATATTACATCAGCTGTTACGGATGGCGCTCCGTGTATGACAGGACGTCACAAAGAATTCATAGCGCACTTAAAAAATAAAATTCCTGATGTGCTCGCTGTACATTGCGTCATTCATAGGCAACATTTGGTTGCGAAAATTTTGAGTGAGCGCTTTTCTCAATCACTGCAATTATCATCAAAGCAGTCAATTAAATCCGGAACAGCTCTTTAAATAACATATTATTTAATCAGCTTTGTGTTGCTATTGATGAAGATTTCAACCGATTGCTATTTCACATAGAAGTGCATTGGATATCAAGAGGTCTGACTCGATGCTACAATCTATTTGACTCTGTAATAGAGTTCTTGGAAAACAAAGACAAAGAATTGCACGACAACCTCATCACTTCAAAGAATGATATTGCGTACTTGACAGACCTGTATAAATTATTTAATGATTTCAATCTCCAACTTGAAGGTAACGACTTGAATTTGATTAAAACAAAATTGTCATTGCTGCTTTTATAGTCAAATTGCTCTTATGCAAGAATAATATCGGCAGACGTGAGTTTCACAATTTCCCTGATTTGTCAGCAGTATCCTTCAACGCGAATTG
The DNA here is from genome assembly GCF_025532065.1 of Leptinotarsa decemlineata. NCBI lineage: Eukaryota > Metazoa > Arthropoda > Insecta > Coleoptera > Chrysomelidae > Leptinotarsa > Leptinotarsa decemlineata. The sequence goes on along the minus strand of NW_027412549.1, from coordinate 3,070,229 downwards.
CTTGTTTACTGCCAACATTTGGTGAACCTCCACAGTGATGTCGCAGAACGATTCCAGGACATTTAAAAACTGGAAATACCGAACTGGGTGTTGGATCCTTCAAATGTCAACACAGCCTGATCACCCCAGCTGAAAGAATCTGTTTTTAAATAAGTTTTTGAATCTGTTTTTTAATACAATCTGTTTTTTAATACAATTTAATACAATCTGTTTTTTAATACAAAAGCCAATCCCGCAATTGTACCCTGGATTGTGGTCCATCGTTCAACGATTTTTGATAGCATTCCCATCATAGTATTTGTGTGAACATGGATTTAGTGCTGTGGCAACGTTGCTAACTAAAAAAAGAAATCGATTGCAGATTACCGAATGCGGTGACTTATTAAAAAACTTGTTGAAAATCATCAAATTCACCCTTCGCATTAGACTAGTTTCGAAATTAAAATTGAAATGTTTGTTTTAATAACATGAATAAAAGTTTTCCTAATATTACAAAATGGTGTTTTACATTACCCTCATCAGAAAGTCTAATTTTCACATGACACACATAATTTAATTATTAAAATAATGTGATTATGATTCTTAAGATGTAGTAAAGTAAAACAAATTGGGGCCGCTAGAAAATAATTAATTCTCGAAGTTGGCGGTAGGCAAAAAAGTTTGAGAACCTCTGGAGAGCCTACTCCACGGGCAAATGCTGAACATGTTTTGGAGAAGAACCACAACCACAGCAAAAACATTCACAACGGCGCTGTGTCATGTGCTACAAACAGAAAAAACGAAGAGACACCGCATGTTGTTGTGAAACATGTTTTTCAAAACCTGTTCTATGTGTGACCGGTATCTGTTTTTCAAGTATAACACTAAAAAAAACGAAAGGGCAGAAATGTTATACTTTTTTGGGAACAAAACTTTTTAATGAGCTACCGCTCGAACTCAAAACGATCAACTCATACGAGATGTTCAAGAAAAAGGTCAGAACTTGGCTGTTTACTTTTCCGTCAGAAACCCTAGAAAGCTTTATAGCTACAGGCAAAGTATGTTATAGACGTGCATGAGGTGTTGCCCATAACATAATCTGCAGATGTAATTATTCTGATATAATTATTGTAATGTGATATTAGTGCCAAAATTTTCCTTTAACCTGATATGAAATTTAATATTTTAGAAATGTTACTTGACTGAAGCTTTTATAATCTTATTCCACTTTAAATTTTTTAGTCTTTGGATTGAATTAAAAATCTTCAAGTATTAATAATTTTTAGATTTGTATGTTTTTATATTAAAACAAAATTAGAGAGTATTTGTATTTTAATGATGTTCACGTTAGATATTTAAACAAAGATTCATTTGGTTTATTACTGAATCGTTTAGATTTACATCCTTTTTTATTTAAACAGATCTGGGAAACATTTGTATTTTAGATGATTGTTTACGTTTACTGTTTGGACAAAGATTTCATGCCACGCGCGGATTCATTTCCTTGTGGTTTTTTCTGTTTTGTTCATTTCATGATTGGTAGAATTGAGATATGTAATGCAATAGTACGAATAAAACTTTTTTTTTCACCGTAGTGTGCGCTGATCAGGCCCTATTCCCCGAAGCCCCAATGCATTCGGAAGGGCGCGCCAATCAACCAAGGACCACTCCCCACACCGTGTGGTAAGTGATCATTGGGTTCGAGAATCATGTGCCCTGAGCAAGCGCAGTGAGTCAAGAATGAAATGACAGCCTTCTGCATCTGTGCGGTTAATATTTCTGTCTTAGTGCAGCAAGCCGGTATGATTTTAAGATTCGAGAGTAGAGAGGACATTTCACCAAGGCATCCAATAATCAGAACAACCATCTTGACAGAGTGATCTGGATATAGTCTGTGGATTTCGAAGAGTAAATCTCGATATTTTATCCGATTTTCCTTCTCTTTTCTGATGATATTCGTCTCGCCAGGAACTGAAAACTCCATGACAAATGTCGTTTTGCTCTGGTGGTCGAGAAGGACTACATCAGGCTGACTAGCTTGTATGAGCCTGAGTGTGGAGAACGAATAGTTCCAATAAATTCGGCACTTCTCGTTCTCCACAACGGATTCAATATCCCCCGGAGCGTAGGGCAACATCGGTGTCTCGTCAATACCGTAAGAGTGCCGTATATGGTAATATATCATTCTTAGGACCGCGTTATGTCGAGATCGCATATGCTGGACATGCTGATAGCAAGTGCATTAGGGTCTCGGGCGACTCGCGGCAGGCCCTGTACCTTGTGTCAGGAACCTCTATACCCATCACGTGACTGCGGTAGACTGAGGTGTTGAAGACACCATCCTGGCAAGCCATGATGAGCTCCTCAGTTTCCGACTTCAGTCCACTCGATCTGAGAAAAGCGAAGGTCAGGCGCTTTGATAAGCCAAGGTCTCCAATGTTATTGAAGAAGACCTCATTCATTGGCGTATCATTGTGTTTCCGCAGAAGTAAGATCTCTGCGGCTTTTATCTGAGCTTTTTGCTAAACGGGTTCCAACTCGGTGACAGAGTCGTGGTTTCCTCGTTCAGTGTCGAAAACTATACCGAGTTCATCAGCTGCTCGGGCAGCAGCCCTGAAGGGAAGTGCCCCAATTCCTGCTCTCTCATGGTCACGGACCATGTAGAGAAGGGGATTCGAACTCCTGACGACTTTACAGGCTGTATCCAGTACCATTCTGTCATGTAGGCACTCCAAATTCAAAAGTCCACGGCCTCCCTGTTGTCGGGGGAAGTACAACTGTGGAACTGACGATTTGGGATGCAAACTCCTATAGAGATGCATCATTTTTCGGGTCTTTACGTCGAGTTGATACAGCTCCTCCCGAGTCCACTTCACTACTCCAAACGAGTAGAGTAAGATTGAAACGGCAAGCATATTTGTTGCAGCAACTTCGTTCTTCCCAGACAGTTCCGATGACCAGATCTGTAGAAGTTTGTGCTGATACTTGCCGCGGAGAGAGTTGTTTACTGCTGTTACCTCTTTTGAGTGGCGTTGTTCCACACCGAGGTGAGTATACGTTTCTCCGGCATCCAGATGGTGTACGACGCTTCCATCTACGAGATGCACATCCTCTCCGTAGTTCCCGCATCGTCGTCTTTTGAGATGAACCATTGCACATTTGTCTATTCCAAATTTCATACCGATAGCATGCGTGTACTCTTCCACCACCCTCAAGGACTGATGGAGATCCTTCTCTCCAGAGGCATACAATTCAAGATCATCCATATAAAACAGATGGGTGACCTTGTGCCTCCGGTTTCCGGGGTTGCCACAGTTACACCCTCGAGTGTTTCTGAGCGCAATGGATAATGGCAATAGTGAGATGCAGAAGAGAAGGGGACTGAGGGAATCACCCTGAAATACACCCCTTCTGAAACTGACCCACCCTGTTTGGACTCTTGCTGGACCAGATGTTATGGTGAAGCGAGTTAGCCGAAGTGGTATCAGTTGTTCAATGCATCTCACTATGTTGTCGAGTACCGCCAGGCATCTGAGCAAATGCAAGATGAGCTCATGCAAAATTGTATCAAATGCCTCACGGTAATCGATCCAGGCCACAGACAGGTTACGCTTATATTGTATCGAGTCCTGCGTTACACATCTATCGATGAGCAGGTTCTCTTTACATCCAGCGACTCCTCTTTTCGACTCTCTCTGCTCATATATCCGTTCGAACACTCGGTCAACTACGGTGAATATTCGTGTGTATAAGATGCTTGTCAACAACTTATAACACGAATTCAAGCATGTTATCGGTCTGTAATTCTTAGGAATCGACAAATCTCCGCTTTTGGGGATGAAAACGGTCCGCCCCTCGACAAACCAATCCGTAATTCAGCCATAAGTTGAAAACTCTGGCCAGATGGCGGTGGGTACTTGGTAGTATTTTCCACCAATAAGTGTTCAGCCCATCTGGGCCTTGAGCAGCAAAGTTATCGGAACCTACAAGGGCCCTTCGAACGTCATTCGGGGTTATCGGGTTGCGCAGTTCATTGAGCTCAGGCTGTCGAAGCTCTCTGTTGAAAGCTTCGAACTGCGCTAGGGCTGGAGTGTCTAAGTTGGGTGGCTGCGGGTGTTTATAGATATCCTTCCAGAAGGATTCCACCTGATCAACGGTCGGCGGATTATCCACAACACGTGGAGGCTCTTGGAATAAGCGAGAAGGTTTCTCTCGAAACCTTTTCCGCGATACTTCTCGCTCGCTTCACTAGCGACTTCCTACGAGCCACTAGCATTCGTATCGTATCAAGTTAGTGCTGTTTGGTGGTTAGCAGCACGCTTCGACTCAAAGTGTGATGGATACGTCGTAGTTTGGCGGCTGTTCGCCGGACTGCGGGCGTGAAAGGCCTGTTGGCCTTATTATTATCATTATTAAACTGTATAACTCATATTAAATAACGCTCAAGAACGTCATGTTTTCATTTTTGAATAATTATTTCGATTTTTTTCAAAAAACATCTTTGAACCATTCATTCCAATAACTTGATTGAACAAATAAGAATTCTATGAAAATATCAGTCAAGGTGAAGTGTTTTCAAATGGATCTCTGAGAATGTTTCAAGATTTGTGTGAGATATATTTATTAAAGGGAATAGGGAAGTAGGGATATACGGGAGTTTTTTTCAAAAATTATTCTCTTGAAAGTTACTTCATTGCATAAATATCAAACAGAGTAATTTCAAATGACCTCAAAAAATCTTATTGAGTAGTGATATGAAGTACTGCCTTCCAATAACCCCATTTTCCGAAGAAGGAATGTGAAAAATGTGGATAATACAATTCCGTTCGGAAGTTATTTTGCTAATATCTATATAAATATCTCTCCTGAAACTGCAGAAAACCGGAATAAACCTCATATTCCTCTAAATTATATTCAAACGTCTGCACTTCGGAAGTTTCTCGAATTAAATTCCTATTAGAATTTGAAAGATGATGTTATTAGAAAGTTCATCTTCCTGTCTCGTGCAACTCCTAATTGATTCATCCTAATTTTATCCCAGTAATACCTTACAAAGTTTCCAAAGTTCATCAATAGATTGGAAAATTCGCGGTTCAGGAATAGCAAATCTGGATTTAATTCATTTGGAGTGTCAGTCACCTCAATTCATTCACAGATTGACGTTCACGTGCATATAATGTAGCATTACAGAATACTGTAGTTTCGAACTAAAGGTTTACTGTGTATTTGAAATTCCTAACCTCACTAATATAAACTTAAATACGTTCAAAATGTTGTAGGAGTTGAATTATTATATTGAACAAAATTACCTCCACAATCTAAAAAAAGAATAAAAAATCAAAGTATAAGTTAAAATTACACCGAAAGAATACAAAATACATAAACAGGAAATTCAGTTTGATCTTCCTTCTGAAGATGATCACTTGGTGATCGAAACGCCTGTCGAGGTGTTAAAATAATAGTTTGGTGTTGGGATCTGTAATATTTATTACTACACCATAGGTTTCAAACAGTGCATCACAAGTATTCAGTACTTGTCCATCATATCAGATATTGGACAATGTCGTGGCCAATCTTATGATAATAAGTCGAATATGAGTGGCATGTATAATGCATGCAAGCCAGGAACTTGTTGATGTTCATTCTGCCTTATCATGCCAGGAAGCTATTAACCTATTTGGACTGATTCAAAAAGTATATTGTTTTTTTGTTGTCTCCACTACTAGATGGTCAGCAAAACATGTTGCTCTGAATGCTCTACTAAATAATTGACCAGAAGTAGCCGAATCCTTAGAAGAAGTTAAATAAACTTCTCATTCTCTAGACGCAAGTCATCTCTTAACTACTATGAAGAGTTTCAAAATTATTTTCAATTCAACTATTTGGGCGAATATTCGCAATCGAGTGAATATAGAACTAATGGATGATCTGCTCAAAACTTTGCAAAAAATAAGACAAAATCAAATGAAATATTGGATTGAAGAGGCTGGAGAAGTTGCTGAAATAACTGGTATTAAATCTATTTTGCAAAACAAACGTATTCCGAAACGTAAAAAACATTTCGATGAGATGTTCGAAGACGAATAACAGCACTCCAATCTGTTCAACTATTTTCTGAAAAAATAATGCTGGGATTTATACTAACAATAATAAAAAATAAAAAAAGTTCGATTGGGCTATTATGCTGAATTTGAATTTTTCTTTTTTTTAATTTTACTGATATTTTGAAAATGGCAATTGAAGAACTGCAATAGTACGGAGCAGATATGGCTCGAAAATACGACCGAAATTTAGGAACCGTTGAATTCTAAAGTTTTAATTGTATTTGGTGATATTGAAAATACTAACGGTTTCTATCTCTTGCAACATATCTATGCGCATCATTTGCAGAATACTTTTCCTGCGCATCCTACATCCGCAAGCTGTGAGCGAAGTTTTAGCAAACTGAAACTAATTAAAAATTATTTGCTTATCGAGTCTTGCAATCTTAGCGACAGAAAATCGAGTTGCACATGCGTTAAATTATGACAAGGCCATAGATTTATTTGCTGAACAAAAAGCTCAGATAGTTAAATTGTAATTTCGATTCGCAATATACAATAATATATTTGATTTTCATTTTCATTTTGAATCCCATCCTATGCTATATCTATATATGTCTCACCTATAGTAAGGTGGGCATATCTGTACAGCATATCTGTAAATGAAAAGTTTTGACACAGAAAGAGCAGCGATGGATGCATTATTTCCGAAAAGCCTATGTCCGAATGTCAGTCAATTAGTGGACATCTGCAATTTTGAAATTAATGAAGGTAAAAATAAATATAAGTGGATGGTGGCGGCATTTTTCAGTTATTGCTCCGCCTAAAAAAATGAAGATCCGGGGCTGAGCGTGGTAGCCTAGGAGTAGAGTAGTATAGGTTCGGTCTATAAATGATGTAGAAAAAGGGATACAGAATGATTTGAAGATATCAAAGAAACAAGCACACTCTCCTGGCTCATATTATGGGCAATGAATTGTGCTGGTGAGTTGCTCTTTCCTCAATAGGTGTTATTCAAGATTTGGTTATTTCATCTCCGGCCCTTTCCTTTGAATAGTTATGTATATTACTGGAGTTTCTTTCCCAACACCAAACCGTTATTTTAACACCTCGACGCGTGTTTCCATCACCAAGTGATCATCTTCGAAAGGAAAATCAAACTAAATAAACTTATAATGTTATCCATAGATACCTCTTCTAGGCACCTGCGTCTCAAGGCAAATTTCACAATATTGCCTTATCTACTAGTCTTAAATCAATTTTACAATGTGTCCTTATGTAATACTCAAGTAAATCTAATTATTGAAATATTATTTTAACAAGCTATATAGTATACTATTATGCATTTGTCCACCATCGTTATTCATGATATTATTATGTTTACTTATTTCTACACTCTCATAGGCATCTAGATGCCTGTTTTTGTTAACTTGTCTGACTAATCTCAACGAACTAAAGACTATGAAGGTGATTGACAATGTTTCATGATGAATTTCATCAGTTTGGACTTCCATTGTCTGATGTTATATAAAATGATTTGAAATCCCTGAAAGAACCAATAAAAGAAGAATTAAAACAGAATAGCTGAAAATTTTAATTATATTGAGCAAAAAAACCCTGAAATGAAATAACAGTGAAACCTATGGCACCACCTTTGGAATGGTGGTGAATGGAGTCAGCGATGTTTATTAAATTTCAGTCAACCTGATTCTTTTATACTTAATAAAATTTTCTTATACCATAAGGAGAAGTTCTGATTTTTTGTAATCTATCTTCATTGTCTGTTGAAGTGCTGAACCGTATACCACAATGAGATACATTTAAAGTCGCCAACGATTCGAACAACTAAGTTTATTTCAGTTGATAACAAATCACGACCGATAATATTATCTCACAATATTGAACTGGTTATGGCAGAGGTGACTAATGTGTTTGGTAAATCTTAGGTGAGAGTTACTGGAGTTCCTGCTAGGTTGATTTGAAAGCCATATGTTAGCTGTTTATGTTTTGATTTCGTTCCGTGAAACATCACTACTGATTGCGATGGATTGAGTGACGGAATTTGTGCTAAAGATATTATAAACTGAGGTTAGGACTTCCTCACTTTTTGATCTTATAGAGAGAATTGAATTGCTCGGGAAATTTGGGTATAAATCCACTGCAAGGACTTCACTGATCCTAATGATCCAACTGCTTCGGACTGACAACTTTCCGATAACCAGTTACGAATGGGTGCAGTAGCATCCTGAGAGAAAGCATAGTATAGAAGTTTCTCATACAAAACATCACGATCAATAGTGTCGAATGCCTTACTGAAGTGTAATAGGATCAGGCAAACAAACTGGATTTTATCATCTGAAGTGGGAATGTCATCAATGATATTCTGTGATATTTTCGGAAACCTGACTGAGCCAGAGTAATGTCCACGAAGTTGCAATATTATGTCCTTTAGACCTGGCCAAGAATATTGGAGACTTGGTAGTATGCTTATTATTCTGAAATGACCTAATTCTATAAGATGACCAATCTTTGATTTGGGAATCACGTTAGCTCGTTCCCAAGCCGCAGGAAAGGAACAAGTAGTGATTCATGAATCATCAATACGAGGTTTGTTGATTAAAAATAAGGTGAATGTTCAAATTTCGCGAACTACATACATAACCGAATTTTTTTTTGTTGTTATACTCATATCGAACTTATGTTCAGAGTTTCAGCTGTTTAGCATGTTTAGTTCGTTGGTAAGGGGCAAATTGATTTGAGTGCTCAAAAATAATCAAAATATTGACAGTGGTCTACAGTGATTGTACTCTAATTCACAAAAATGTTCACAAGTGGTACATGACGCTCGCCCTGGACACCCCAGCACATCAACAACCGATAAAAATATTGGGAAAGTGAAGAAAATTGTTCTGGAAAATCACTATTTGTGAAGTAGCTGAGGATTATGGCAGATCGGTTGGCTCATGCCAAGCATTTTTTTCGAAAATTTTGGGCATGAAGCGTGTGGCAGCAAAGTTCTTTCCAAAATTGCTTGATTTCGACCAAAAAATCCGTCGCATGAACATCCCTCAGGGATTGTTGATGGACATCAAAGGCGATCCATAGCTGCTGATGAATTGTGGGTATATGGATGTGATAGATAAAGTCAAATCGTCCCAGAGGAAGAGGACAGGAGAGCCTAGACCAAAAAAATGCACGCCAAGTTCGGTCAAATGTCAAGGTTTTGCTCACTGGTATCTTCGAATATCGTGACATTGTGTATCAGGAGTTCTTGCCACATAGTGGTATGGTCAATCTTGAAGTTATGCGCCGCTTGCGAGAAGTAATACGAAGAAAACGTCTGATATTGTGGATTGAATCACGATAATGCACGTACTCTATTATCATTGCTAATTTATGATTTTTCAACCAAACCAACCACTGTATTCACTAAATTTGACCCCTATTGAATTTCTCCAGTTCATAGGATTGAAGAGACTCATGAAAGAACGGCGTTTTGTGACTATTGAGGAGATAAAAACTTAACAATCAGTACTGCTTCGAGGATTGAAAAAACGCTGGCACAAGTGTATTTATCTGAGGGGAACTACTCTTAAGGGTACAAAATAGAAATTGACGGACAAATGAATATTTTTTTGGAAAAATAAAAATGAATAGACCTTTGAAATGTTATATGAATTAGTAGTCAGGTTTCAAGTATAGCAGTTTCTATTGCTATTCTCTGTTTCAAAATGAAAAGACGCTTTATTGTTTATACCTGCAGAAAATCTATCCTAAACTACACCATAATTTCCAAAATCTCTTCAGGAATTTTACTGCGTTCATCTGGCTCAAACTGGCTTATCACAGATTTCAAAATCTCTTCAGAAATTCCAGTCATCAACAACCCTCCAAATGACCTTTGAATCATTTTTAACATATAGCACCATTTGCATGAAATTTCAACAATTTCAATTTCATTGAAACGATTATCTCCTTTTTTAACTCAAGCCTTTCAGTCAATATTTCATCGCCTCAATATGAAAAAATTGTTTCTGAAGTATGCAATAATAATAATATAATGAATTTATTGTTTCAACAAAAATAAACAAAAGTAATATACGCATGTGCATATGTATGTTTTTCCACAAAATGTAACCAAACGAGTCAGGGACACACACCCATTGAGGACTCTAGAGTTGAGCATGGGTTTTCCAGACATTTAGTTACAGTATTACAGTATAGACAGTATAACAGTGTAAAGCATAATAGTCAACATTCCATCTCTATAACTGCAGCCTATATGAATATTGTTATAAAATAATGAATATGAAAAAAATATATATAACCGACAGAATAGTCGGTATAAGTAGATATAGTGAATGAAGTAGAGCTGATAATAAGAGTATAAATGTATAAAATGAAATATATAATGAAGTTAGTACAATAAATGGAACTAACAAACAGATCGAATAATTTTGATGTAATAACAAGTAATACGAACATATTCGTTCATCATCTGTCTTCTGGTCTCAGCCAAATTCGATAAATTTTGAATAGATGAAAAATTTTCTATAAATTCTTCAAAACACATGCATTTCAAATGAAAAAAAAATCGATTGCTCATTTCAACGTGACGAAACTTCCTGAATTACAATGAATAAAGCCAACGTCAATGAATGCACGTTGGAATCTCGTGTGGTGGTAATAACGCTCCATTTACGGCTCAATTATCGTTCGAACTAAATTCCTGCAAGTTAATAAACTTTTACAACTTTTTTTCATACTGCATGGGGTGGGAAAAGTATTTTAATCAAGCATATGTGGTTGCATTCTGGATTTCAGAATTACTTTTGGAACAAATATCTCAGGGTAGAGGGATTAAGTTAAAGACGAGGGAACTAATCTACTTGGATAGTTTCTTTGCCCTTATCATAAAAATAATAAAAAAATGGAATTTCATTTTCCATAAAGAAAAGTGTTTGCTTGTAGGCAGATGAACAGTATTGGGAATAATGGCACGTATGTAGATATTCTGATTTTTGCATCCTTAGCACGGTTAGACTAGGCTGATCAAACCATTCCTAGAGAAAATCGCGACTGCTTCCATATTTTACTCTCTCCCTCTCCCAACTATAATTTACCCAGGACCCGGAGATGAATTACTCATATTCAAATGTACAAATCAAATTAATTTCTCATCAATGCTATTAAAACATATAAAATTAATATATTAAAAATGAAACAAAGTTCGTTTTTGTTTTCTATCAATTATTGTCAATTGAATTAAAATTCAACTCACAATTAATAATTAATTGTAACTGCACATTGTTTGTACATGGGATTGATTGATCTGGAAGAAAAGAGTATTTTTTACAACTCCCAGCCTTCTTAATCATTTCTTTTTTCTTCAAAACATAACTGTAAAATTCCATACAGTCCATTCTGTAGTTGTACAGGATCTGTAAGATTTCTTTAAGCGTGTCCACTCCCATTCTATTTCTTTCATCAGTCCATTGAATATTCATGAAAGAAAATATTTTTTTTTTGTATTCGCGTTGTGAGCTGGTAGGCCAAATAGATATTTTGCAATCTTAGCCATCTCGGTGTACTGCTGAAGATTGTCACAATGCTTGAAAAAACTGACCCATTTCTAATGAGACAAATAAAATTCTGCTCTTTTCTGTTAGTAACAATTTCGAGAACACTTTTTAGGAGTTCCACTATCTCCATTATAGTTTTTGTGCTCCCCTCAATTTTCTTTATTCCATGCTGAAAAGTGCTAATTTTTGTGAATGAACCATAAATAAGCTTCACTGATGGGATTGCTGATAAATTGAAGCAATATATTTGGAACCTTTTTTTCATTTAGGAAAAATCTTTTTAGAGGTTCTAAGAGCCTAATGACTCGTTGAACTGCTGATAATAGAGATTAATAGCGGATTTTCGAGTGACACATATATTCAGTTCCTACATAATCACAAAACTCTTATTTTTTTCAAGAGCAAACATTTCCATAGTATTCAAACAAAATGATGTTTCATTAGGAAGGGAACAAACCCTTATCAATTTGGACTAAAATCCTTCATTATTCTCAAAATATTGATCAACTGGAAATATTTTGGCAGCTTTATGGTTGCCTGCATCAGTAGATATCCCGTAGAAAATAGACTTTTTCATATTGTCAACACTCTCTTTTAAATTCTGGGGAGCAATAACTCCAATAACTAAGGCAGCCAGTTCAGTTCTTGCTGAACTAAACTTTTTTGCTATGGATGAATCATCAAACATGCCGCTATTCAGCTCATTAGTACAATCGCTAGATCAAAAAGTGTGGTGATGTAGAGTTACACACAGAACACTCTGCTTCGTACTCGAAACAACCTCTCTTAATAAAGTTCCACTTCTTGCAATAAGTGTCACTGAATTTGCGCTGACGTTTCGGCATTGTGACGTATTAATCAATAAGAGAAACCGGTATTAGAATTACTAACATTAACTTGACTTGATACTTGATTACACTAACACTGACATAACCTCTACTAATCGCTCAAGACGCGACACTAAAATAGTAACTTGTGATCTAGTAGCGTGACAAGCAGACAATAGATGAACTCTCAGTCAGTGTTGTTAACTCCTTTCAAAACCAAATTCCGGGACTTTTGTGCGTCCCGAGAGAATTTTTCGGGACACTTTATGGCTTGGTTGAAAACTGGAACAATCCCAGTTTTCCGGGACGAAGCCTATCCATTGCCAGATATTTGATAGTCTTGCACCAGTGGAAATATTATAATTACATCGAAAGATTGTTCATGAAATCGGCTTGCACTTATTCATAGCCACATTCAATTAGAGATCATTGACTTAGTGAAGTATAGTTGACATGAAATTGTTCTATGTACTCTGAACAATTCGAAACGGAAGAAGACATACGAAAATGTATCGAGAAATTCTGGTGGAAATTGAAAATAAAAAACTGTCCAAATTGCTGTCAGCTATACAAAAATGAATGGAAATAGACCATCTACCTGCAGACTCATGGCTGGGAAATATTGAAATGAAATATCGAGTAATAGTGCTTCTGATTGTGAAAGTTGAGGGCGATATTATACTGGATACAAACTATAAAAACGTGAATATTTAAAATTTGAACTTCCATTAGGGAGTCGGCAACAGCCGGTATTGAGTATCGCCGTAACTAAATTTTCTAAAACTTGAAGCGATGAAAAAATCAATAATATAGATCAATAGTATACACTATAAAAACTTTTACTGGAAAGTATTCGATCGTAACTTCTCTTCAATACCGTTGATCCAGCCTCCATATTCGCCAAACATGGTTCCATGTGACATTTTTCCATTTATGAAAATCAAAAGAGCTTCGAAGGATGGTCATTTTACGAGCCTAAAATAAATAGTTTTTCTTCAAAAAACGAAAATTCCTGTGATTTTCTGAACAGATCTCTATAATAATGGCTTTGACTGATTACTTTAGTGATTAATATCGCTGAAACTGAAAATTTCCTAAATTATTTTTGGTATACTAAAATTATTAACTATTCATGATGAACATTACAGAAAAGATCTGAACAAATAAACTTTAAATGTTCAAGCCCGTTTCGGATATATCTACACAGTAGGTTGAATGGACTGACACCTATCAGAAAACAACTACTCCACTGGCTAATACCACGAACGGCGTTGGATTATATTCGAAAGGCGTCAGTGCAGGACTCTTCACAGAAAATTTCCTGCGTATGCAATTGGAAATACAACTGAAAGAGTCGATCCTCACTTTTGGAACAGGCACACTTGCAGACCGGTTTCGGGCTCACTAGCCACTCCTCAGTGCAAGATAGTGACCATCATCGACCTTGAAGTCAATGATATTCCATAATTGAAAATCGAAATTATTTCAGAGTATTTCATTCCAACTGCATATCTGAAATTTGCCTGATTCTTCTGAATAGGGAAGAAACACTTTCTTATTAGTCAGTGGGCTATGCTTAAAGACAGGTAGTGAACAAATCTAAAGAAATGAACTTTAAATGTTTGAGTCTGTCTCGGATATACCTACACAGTAGGTTGAATGGACTGACGCCATCGGAAAACAACTACTCCACTGGCTAATACCACGAAAGGCGTTGGATTATATTCGACAGTCGTCAGTGCAGGAATCTTCTCAGAAAATATCCTGCATATGCAATTGGTAATATAACTGAAAGAGTCGACCCTCAATTTTGGAACGGGCACACTTGCAGACCGGTTTCGGGCTCATTAGCTACTTGTCAGTGCAAGATAGTGACCATCATCGACCTAAATTCAATGATATTCCATAATTCAAAAATCGAAATTCTTCCAGAGTATTTCATTCCTCGTCTTAAGTTGGAACGAACATCAGAAATGTCATTCCATCTAGAGAACTAACCAACTACATATCCGAAATTTGCCCGATTCCTCTAAATAAGAAAGGGCTATGCTTGAAGACAGAAAGGAAACAAATCTGAAGGAATGAACTTTAAATGTTCAAGGCCGTCTCGGATATACCTACACTGTAGGTTGAATGGACTGACGTCTATCAGAAAACAACAACTCCACTGGCTAATACCAGGAACGGCATTGGATTATATCCGACAGGTGTTAGTGAAGAGATCTTCACAGAAAATGTCTCCTGCATATGCAATTGGCAATACAACTGAAACAGTTGACCTTCAATTTCGGAACGGTCATTCTTGCAGACCGGTTTCGGGCTCATTAGCCACTTGTCAGTGGAAGATAGTGACCATCATCGACCTAAAGTCCTAAAGTCAATGACATTCCATAATTGAAAATCGAAATTTTTTCAGAGTATTTCATTCCTCGTCTTAAGTTGAAGTGAACATAAAAAATGTCACTCCATCTAGTGGACGAGGTACTAACCAACTGCATATCCGAAATTTGTCCGATTCCTCTGAATAAAGAAGAAAAACTTTCTTATTAGTCAGCTATGCTTGAAGACGCCTTCTTATATATCGATAAAAAGTATTCGAAACAGAAAAGTTTGGTTTTTTTTAATTTATATGGGGTGTGAATGAATTTAATTTCACGAGAATTCGCATTTGTTGACTTTTTTAGCTGCACTCATCTAGAAATTTGAAGTTATAAGCCTATCTTTCACTAACTTTAATGTTTTGTCCCTTTATCTTCATCCCATCCGAAAAGAAACCCTTAGTTTATCTATAATCTGCATCACAGAGGAGTCCACTTTTACATAAACTAGGAACCTCAACAATAGATCAACAATACAAGTGCTGAAACTAAAGAACTTCCCGTACAAAACACAAATCGAAGTATTTCTAAATCAGAAACAAAGAATCTATATAGAGTATAGACTGGACTAATTCCTCCAAGAGATGACTATTTATAGATCATTCGAGTACTTTCACTCATCTCCTCTTTCCTCTTTCCGCTTCACCGGTTTAGCGGAATTTGAACGTTTGGCGGGAGTTAGCCATTTTTTCGCTTGATTATGGGTTTCCATATGTGGCGTATCTCTACGCCAGCTTGGCTGAATACATTATTGGACGACATGTATGCGGCTTCTTTGAATTTCCTCCTAAGGCAGTGTTCGTCCCTGTGTATGATCTCAGCTTGGGACCACTCGGTGTTATGTTGATGGGTCCAAACATGCTCTGCTATTTCTAATTTGCTGTTTTCTCTTGTTTTCATTTTTTGTTTTATTTTTTACTCGTATTTTATTTCACTATAATTTTATTTCAGGGTTATTCGCTTAATATATTTGTTACTTTTGGTTATTCTTTTAAATTTTCAATTTGTATTAGTTCTTACAGGAATTTCAAATCATTTTATATATTATTAGACAATGGAAGGCCGAACTAATGAAATTAATCACTAACTTCTTTTTTGTTATGGTATACAGCTGATTCTGAGCTATTGAATTGGGGGTTATTTCGAAATGAAGAAATCAACGTCAATATTGTAAGGAATCTGCTGAAGAGGTAATTGACTCTCTTGAGACTCATATCGAAATGTCTGTGGATGAGAATATTCAGACATTCTAAATTTCTCTAGATATTCGTTACAGAGCTTCAAGCGAAATTTGGTCAGGCTATTGTTCATTCACGATTTCAATCCAAAGTTTATTAAAATTACTCAGAGAAAATTTTTTATTCCTGGAAATATTTTCTCAAAAGCTTGGAACACTGTTCCGAACCAGAAATCTGTCCTCAAATCAGACTTCCATTGGAGTAATTTTCTCATGTATAGAGCAAACATACCCTGAAGCTGCTGGATTCCATCCAGGAAACAGCCATCCGCCTAATGAGAGACAGGAACATCACTTGCCTTGATACTCTGGAACATCGAAGAAAGGTTGGAGATTTGTCTCTTTCCTATAGATACTTTCACGGGAAGTGTTCAAGTGACTTGGCACATTTGATTCCACCAAGAGCGGAACATATCAGAAATACGCGACGGTCTGTGGCTGCTCATAGTTTTGAGGTTCAACTCAGTACACCTAGAACTTGACTGTTTGAGAAATCTTTCAATTCGAGAACGGCGTTTATTTGGAAAGAACTTTCTGAGAACTTTTTTCCAAATGGATTTAATCTCCAGCGATTCAAATCCAATGTGAATCACTACTTTCGCACAGTTTTCAGTTGAATTCGAAACATTGCTCGAAAATAATGAACTCTACTTTGTTATTTGAGAATTAAAAGTATCCTTTTTTGAAATTTTTGTAACATATCAAAAAAGAGATATTTCCAAGCAGTTATTGAATTGTATATTACAGAGTCAATCTTGAAATCTAGGAGTTTATTTCCAAATGGTGAGAAATGGTACTTCAGAGATTTTTTGGGTATTCTCCCAAAACCGCAACCAAATGATTGATGAAATTCAGATTTTTGAGTGAATGCTACAAGTGAAAAAGTAATGAAAAACTTTGTATAGTATTTTCTCAATGAAGGTTGAGTAAATGATACTTATGTGATAGTATTTGAAAAAATTATAACGGGTGCCCACCACCCGTTTTTTCAAATTAGATATGACAACAATCATATTGATGATATTATTCAAATATTCCTCGCTTATAACGTTTCCGAAAACCCATCAATTAAAGTAAATCATTGGGGCGAAAGCCTAATTCACTTAAAAGGACACCGTATACCTGTGAAGCATTATATGCTGAACAATGTATATCCAAAAGGATAGCAAAGGGTAGCTTCGCCATGAACAATGTGGTGAGAATGTTAAAAGGGCTTGTTTCGCGCCTGACTTACTCCTTTCAGAACACATTATGTTGTTTTGCCGACGGTAGTGTACAGAAATGAGTATTCTTTTCACGAAGGTGGGATTGTTCTATTCAAGGCTAGTGATAAGAAAATCTTTTGTTTTTATATCAAAGTTTTCTATCAATATGATGTCGAAAACATACTATGTTCTACAGTTTCGGTTTCTAATGTGAAAATTTATTTTAATTGAATGGGTAGGGTGAAAATAATACTTCACAATTTACACAACACTCAAAAACTCGCTCAGAATATGACCCAGTGTGTTGAAGCAGCTGTTAGCATTAAATGTTAGTAATTGTTGTGTAAATTGTGAAGTAATATTTTTTTCACTGTACTAATTATGTTAGAAAAAAATCATATATTTTGAAACATATCTGTTGAATCAACAAACCTCTGTTGAATGAACATATTTTATTAAGATGTGTCGGTAACAAAGACTTTTAGTTAAAAAAAGTGATACTGAAAAATGGACTAATAAGTATAAAATGCAGTTCAGCAATTCACTTACAAATTTAAAACCCATAACAATACCGAAACCCCACAAATTCTTATGAAAATTTTGTACCTTTGAATTTTTCATAGCCAGCCAGATGGAAAATATGTCACAAAAAGGATTTGGAGCTTTATAAGCTCTATTCATTATATGCGAGCGTTTTCGATAGCTGGCTGTGCTATCATCTTCTTGGTTTTACTCAAACTGAACCTTGTATCTTCTTGTTTGTTCTTTCATGCGGTTAAAACGCCTTCGTGCAGATACTGCAGGTGAATTAGCCTGTATTTGAGTAGTATCCTTTGTGTTGGATTTTCCCTAGGTACACTATTTCTACGAATGTGTATTGTATTATGTAGTATACTGAGTGTTATGTCTTGTTGTGTTTTGATATGTATTTGTTCCTCGATAAGTGAATTATGACTTTTGAATTTATGGATGTTTAAGTTTTCCCAGATGTCCATACGGTTTCCTTTATTGATTTGTTTTATGAGTTGTATGTTCTCTGGTGGGGGAAAGTTATGTTTGTCATGTATGGCGTGTGTTGCTAGGTTTGATCTATATGTTACTGGGTTTATGTATGCTTTTTGTGCTCGCCGTACCTTTGGATCAGTTGTTTCTTGGTTTGGCCGATATAGAATTTCTTGCAGTCCGAGCATTGTATGCTGTACACTTCATTTAGGTTTTTGTCTCCTTCTTTTTCATACCTGTTTATTTTTTGTGTTATTTTCGTGTTTGGCATGTAAGTGATGTTGATGTTCAGGGGTTTGAAGATGTTTGTTAGTTTTTTGGTTTTTGGTGACCGACGTATGTGAATGCAGTCCATCGTTGTGTTGTTTTTATCAGTCGGAGTAGTTTGATCCTTGTTCTATATTTTCTGTTCGATTATATTTTCTAATTTATCTATTGTCTTTTGGGTGTATCCGTTCTCTTTTACTATTTGGTCTATGATTTTCCTTTCCTTGTTCCGGGCTTCATTGCTAAGTGGTATGCTCAACATGCTGTATATGAATGCATTATAGGAGGCCATTTCGTGTGATGACGGGTGGTTTCAACCCACCAGTTCAACGACACGTGGTTGTTGGGTGACATGCAAAAGAAATCTACCTCCACTGGCCGTATTGTAACGTTACACGTCAATTCTCACAAATGAATATGAGCTTTGAAAAACGACCCGTGGTTGTTCGATTTGTTATGACTATACATGTCAAAGTGATTTGATAAATATGTTTGACATGCATAAGCAGAATATTTATCACTAATTCAAACTGTATTTCAAAAACATTTTAACAAAATTTTATCAGGTACAAACTGGACGAAAAATTACTTTTTCTACGAGTATTAACTTTCACGAAAATCATTTTTCACTCATTGTTATTCTCAGATTACACTTTCAGTCCTTCCCAAAATTTGTATTACATAAATCATACATTTCATTTCAAAATTGATTCGATCCACAGCAATAGAGTTTATGATTTTTTGCAGAGATAATATTTCATAGATGCTCTTGATGATGATATCAAATCTGCCCCTAGCTTACATTCCTTCAAAACTAAGCTGAAAAATCATCTTGTACTGAAAACACACTACTCCATTGTCGAATATCTGCAGAAATGAACTTCTTCTCACCGATTGTTTAAAAAAAAACAGCCGCTTTTAACATGTTTTCAAGTATAACGGGGCTAGTAATTGTAATTTGTGTATACTTTTCTGTTTACAAGTAATATTCCTTTGTTTACAAATACACCTTTTTGACTCTGATGGTCGTTTTAATTTTAGTTATTATGTTACAATGTAGATTCCTGTATTGTAATTGAACACTTCTTCAACTAATAATTGATTGATTATCATTGTATGTTTTGAGTTCAATAAACCATATCCTGAATCAATTTTACTCCTTTCCACATTCACTGCGGTCGCAATAAGCCAAGAATGGCAGTCTTCTGAAATTTTTCGGCTAAGATTTTGGACTTAATGCGCAATCAGGCAACAATGGCCGTTTCATCTGATACGAGCTAACTGAAATTAATGAAAACAGAAGTAATTTCAAAAAATTAGATCGACTTCGAAAGTGAAAAGTGGAAAATGATATTTATATATTGATATGAAATTAACCAACTGAACTAAATTAAGTACCAGAACTCATCCACAATACCTATCAAATATAAAATAATGAATCGACAGATTTAGATTTCATTCTGTTGGTTAAAGTAAAATATGTTTTCATACGTTTGATTATTTATTTTTTATTTACATTATACTTTTATTTTATTTCGAATATCCTGCTACTTAAAATATTTTTTTAGCGAAGTAGCTTAATAATTCTGTCCGTTTCATCAAACACTAACTGTAACAAAAAAAAGAATACAATCATATATCGACGACATACATTCCCGGACCGATAATTCTGTCTCGGATGTCAATCTTCCATGATTGAGATTTATAATCATTATTGAAAGTTTTGTCTTCCGAAATTTCTTATACAACGAGACCGAAATAATTGGTTCAAATCCTACTGGACGAATATATCAAACGACGGAGTTGAATTCAACATCAATCAAGTCGGTCTGGCCGGTTTTCATTATGATAACTCAAAAGGATATCCCCGCATGTCCGGCTGAAAATAAACAACAAAATATAATACAGACCACCTACGTGTGCAGAAAAACGGATTTATATGATAAATATTCAGTTTGACAAGAAAAGGTATGCAACATTTATAGAATATAGATGATATCAAAAGCATTTCTGTCGTCGTTTATTTTTTCTCCTCATCATTAAATATTTATCAAATTCAATCTCAGTACAGTTCTGAATTCTTCAAAGAGATGATAAAATAGATATATTATTAGACTATTTTTATGAATACCTGAATTATTCGACTTATCATTTTAGCAGAAACCCTACTCGGCTTTCCACGAGTAGCAGAGCATAATATAATGTAATAATAATAATAATACATATACTTTCATTTTCTGTCGCCTCAGCTTATTACTAATAATAATGCCTTCGATAAAATTCACTCAAACAAAACTATGTTCACAAGTATAACTTTAGATTTCAAGTATCTATCTACCAGGAGAAAACCAAAAATGCGACCCCATTTTCAAAGTCATTCACTATGTAAAACAAATCCAATGTAATTGCAACCTCAACTGCTTAATATTGATTCCGCCTGAATAGATATTGAATTACCACATTATATTTGACCATTATTTTGAACATTGAACTATCCTATAGGGATATAGATAAAATAATAATAATCCGTTGCGCTCAGAAATACTCGAGGGTATAACTGTGGCACCCCGGAAACCGGAGGCCTAAGGTCACCTGTTTGTTTTTTATGGATGATTTTAAGCTGTATGCCTCTGCTCTACAGGAAAGGATCTCCATCACTTTTTTAGGGTGGTGGAAGAGCACATGCATGCTCTTAGTAAGAAATTCGGAATAGAAAATTGTGCAACAGTCCACCCCAAAAGGAGACGATGCGGAGACTACGGAGATGATGTGCATCTAGTAGAGAAAATCATTCTACGCCATCTGGATGCTGGAGAGACGTATTACTTATTTCGAAGTGGAACAACTCCACCCACATGAGGTAACAACGGTGAAGAACTTCCTCCGCAGCAAGTAACAGCACAAAATCCGATAAATCTGGTCATCGGAACTGTCGAAGGAAAACGAAGTTGCTGCAAAGAATATGTTTGCCGTTTCGAATTCACTCTACTCGTTTGAAATAGTGAAGTGTACTCGGGAGGAGCTGTATCAACTCGACGTAGACACCCAAAAAACGATGCACTTCCATAGGAGTTTGCATCCCATATCGTTCGTTCCTTCGGTTGAACTGTCTATATGACAGAATGGTACTGGATGGAGCCTGTGAAGTTGCCAAAAGTCGTCTCTTTCTCTGCATGGTCTGAGATCATGAGAGAGCACGAATTGGGGTATTTCTCTTCAGGTCAGCTGCCGAAGCAGCTGGTGAACTCAGTTCAGTTTTCGACACTGAACGAGGTGATCTGTTACCGAGTTGGACCCGTTCAGCAAAAGGCCCATATAAAAGCCACAGAGATTGAAGACCTTGGCTTACCAAAGCCAAAGTCTGCCGCAAGGCGTCTGCCGCGAGACTTCTACGACCCTTCTACTTTTGCTCTCAGCATATGTCTAGGATGTGATGTCTCAGCCTATATCATTCTACCTAACGGATTCGTTTTCCGATGGCATTTCAGGTTAGCTTCCCAAATTTCTGCTACCGCAGTTGTTGGTTGATTGGTCAAACCACCAACACTGGCATAAAAACTTGGCAAGTTGACTTGGGTGTCACACCAATAGGTGGTTCCACTTATATCTCGTTTGCGTTTAAGAAGTTATTTTTATTGAGTGCTTTTCTTGGTTATTCACATATTGTCTTCAATCGAAACAGATTCTAAACAAATATCTAAAGAACAAGAACAACACAAAGAACAACACAGCTATCTTATAAACTGATGACAGCTAGTCAAATCTCAAAGTCTCAGTACAAAGTGAGCTCAGAAAAGTATTCAATCCACTAAGACAAACAATTCACAGTTGACTATGAGAAAACATTTTTCGTTCCTTTCACCACCTATACAAATACGTCACCAACAATACTCTGGAAATAATGGAAAACTTCAACGATGATGCTGGTAATATCAGAAGATGATATATACGAATACAATCTAAAAATAACATCAAATATTTAGGATTATATATCGACTCCGATCTCTCATACAAATAATATGGCAAAAACTATTAGCAATTATTGATTGGCAATTATAGCTTGGAGGAGTGCAGCAGATATCTATCTGAGAAAATATCAATTCTTCAGAAGCATTTACTCAAAAAATAATGTACAATGAAAAATAACTTGCCCTTCAGATAGTATTCTCGCTGAGAGTAAATTGCTTGATATAAGGCAGTTATATGTTTACTACAATATTATAATATATCGAGCATTTTAAAGTATCGAGCATAACTATGAAACTTAACAAGGAAACGATAAATAAGTGTTCCCATATATACATGGCAATAAAAATTTACAACTTCCAGCTGGAGATCTATGAGTGTGAGAATAGCCTTAGGCTCAACTTCGCGTATTCTATGAACAGAATTAAGACGATTCATTATTATTATTACTACTATTATTATTATCATTATTTTTAACCATAGTATGCGCTAGTCAGGCCCTATCCCCGGAAGCCCCCATACCGCTCCCCATACCGTGCGGTAAGAGATCATTAGTTTCGAGAATCATGTGTCCTTAGCAAGCGCAGTGAGCCAAGAATGACAGCCTTCTGCATCTGTCGGGCTAAGATTTTCGCCTTAGTACGGCAAGCCGGTATGATTTTAAGATTCGAGGACTCCAATAATCAGAACAATCATCTATATAGAGGGGTCTGGATAGAGTCTGCGAAGTTCGAAGAGAAAATCTCGATATTTTACCCGCTTTTCCTCCTCTTTTCGGACGATATTCGTCTCGCCAGGAGCTGAAAACTCCACGACAAATATCGTCTTTCTCTGGTGGTTATTATTATCATTATCGCCTCACAGGTCGAAGAGCAATCCACAATTTATTTGAAATTTGATAAAGGCATTATTAATAAGCTCTTCCTGTTAGAATTTTTTATATAGATTATGCAAAATACGCAAAAATGCAAAATGAACAGTTGTCGCTGGCGACGGCGCATGTGTTTTGGTATTTTCGTTTCTTGTTTTTTCTTATATTATCTTCTCTAATTTCATAATATTTTTTAAATTTATAATAAGTTTTGTCACGAACAAGCTATAGATCCTTGTCGCTTCTGTGATTACCTTGTTTATTCATATAAACTGTATGTAATTGGTATCAATGTATTCGAAAATTAACGTAATTATCATTATAATTTATTATTTTCATATAGCTTTCATTACTGTGTACAACTTTTGGGATATTTTTTATGTCTGCCATAGAGGAAGCAGCTACCGTCCACCCACATATCATTGATACATCCTGTATACCCAATATGTGGACCTGTAAATAGTGAAGGATTACCTTCAGATTCAACTTCGAGTCTAGCAGGATGCAAATCGGCCAAACCCCCGTTATTGTTGATTCGAGGGCAATTCCGAATCACATTTGTCGAAAAGTTACTGTTCTAACTGACCTAAACTGCCTCCCACAAATAGTTTCTGAGTGAATTTCCAGCATTGTGGAAAATGTAAATTAATTACCAAAACCGGAGTTATGTTCCTCTACTTGAATCCGGAAATCATGTTTTAATAGACAATGACGAGCGGTTTGTCGGATTTCTTGGTTGGTTGAATTCACATGAGATTTTGCATACGGGGAGTTGAGTTGCAGTTTAGTACCTCAAACCGTGTTTCCTCTCAGTTAATTCCAACTTATTAATCATACATTTTCCTGACCATTATTGAAAGATGAACTAAAGTGTCATTGGTTTGGATATGAAAAACAGTGGTACTATTTATGAAAAACAATTTAGTGGAAAACGTATTGTGTAAAAAAATCTTTCTCACCTGCTATTTCTCATCATATCATCATCATATAGAAAAAAAGATCATTGATAAACTTCTGAAGTTCATGAATTTTTCAATAATATGATTTTTGCTTGATAATATGACTAATTATTAGTCCATTAGTGATTAATCATTTTCTGTTATTTTTTTTAAATTGTACCAGAGTATTTATTCGTATTATGGCAAAAAATGGTAATACGTTTTTTGATGATCAAGAGGAGGATGATTTTGATCGTTCCAAGTCTGCCCACGGCTTCGCTTACGTATAATTTGGTTTGTCTCATTAAGTTTCGTGACAGACCATTTTGAAAAAATAGTTGCGATGTTTTTTTATTAATCCAGTACTTAAGGTTTCCAACTTCAAAACTGACGAAATTCAATACAATTTCTTAACCCCTATTTTTCCCTCTTGTGGGTGGAAATCCCTGATTCCCTTTCTTAATGCTTATTCACGCAATACAAAAAACCTATCTGCATATGTCAAGATTCAAGGTTCAGTAGCTTCGGCTGTACGTTAATAAGAGCGGAATACAGCTAGTAATTCATATTTTCACTTCAAAAATACAGTACCTAACAAAAAAAATGCCGACTGCACTAAGTAATGAATAGCTTTGAGGATAAAATTATGTAACCTATAAAAAATTTTTGCAAAAACTAACACAACCGTCAACGACGTATGCCCTCACGCGTCCGCCTGCGTTCGAGTCGCGTTCTTGGCGATGACGCTTCATTGCTCAGACCGTTCTTCTATCCCCGCCCATCATCGTCTTACAGTTGACGCGACGCGCAATGGCTTACTGCGTTGCGTCAAGTTAATATTACCATGATAACTTTTAAATGATTCGTCCAAATTACTCAGTGTAAAAAACAAAGTGTATCTATATTAAATACTTGAAACGACAATTTCATCAAGTTTTATTAGAATTTGACGTATATTCTAAAATGTGCATTGTAAAAAAAGTATCCAATTCAATTGCATTTATGGCTCAGCTACCACATAAAAGGAAGAAATATGCTATCACGGACTTTTATTTAGAACTATTCAAAATGAACAATTTTACAGTACATTATCTGCATGTTACTGTAACGGTATAGGCAGCGCACGCCAAGATAGCTTTCAGGGAACAAGAATTTTTCCGACTTACTTGATACTTATCGTTATATTATGAGTAAAATTATACAAAACCTTTATAAATTGAAGCTTGAATGTTATTTTGATGCATAAACTGTATTTATGTAAAGTTTCATCTAAATCTGTTCAGTCGTTTAGGCTTGAAAGAGTCATAAATATACATACATCCACCCTCACAAACTTTCCCATTTATATTGATATAGGTAGACAGTATAAATAGATAGATGAACATAGATTCGTCATTCGTCTAATAGCTCTAATTTTGTAATTTTCTAAATGTGATACTTTTTCGTGACACATTATTTTTAGCACCTATCTCTGTAGAACACTAGTTTTGAAAAGCAATTCTTTACTCCGCTCGAATGATAATCAAGATTCTATTTTTATATAAATTATATTCAGAAAGTTTTTCGAATATTAGAAATTTGATAGAAAGTTCCTTATTTTTCGTACCATTCTTATAAATGGTACGAATAACCATGTGATGGTCGATCAAGAAAATGAGATAATTTGTTCTTTCAGCTGTCGTTATTTGAAAGTCTAGATCTATATTCAACGGTC
Source organism: Leptinotarsa decemlineata (assembly GCF_025532065.1). Classification (NCBI taxonomy): domain Eukaryota; kingdom Metazoa; phylum Arthropoda; class Insecta; order Coleoptera; family Chrysomelidae; genus Leptinotarsa; species Leptinotarsa decemlineata. The sequence goes on along the minus strand of NW_027412549.1, from coordinate 3,044,222 downwards.
CCAGATTCAGCATATCACCAGAGAACGGAGTCAAAGTTGGGGTTTTTTGTGAAACAGAATCGAATTTTTAGAGTGTTTGATATACGAGTACCAGGACAGCATTCTCTACGTTTCTTCTCAGTATTTGTTACACTGCAACTGTATCGTCGACAAAGCTGATACATTTTTCACTAGTATTGTGAAAGAGCATACTGTTTATGTAGATGCTGTAAGATACTGTAAATGTTCCTAATTGTGGAATTGAAATCATGTTTTTCCATAATATCTATTGTTTTTCGTAATTCCTCATCTTGTGGATATTTTAAAGAAATTTTGTAAAGTTTTGCAGCAAATATGAAGTCATCTATTTGTATTTACACTCACTTTCATTTTTCCTTTTAATTTTTTTATTTGCTATTCTGTATAATTTTGCATGTTTTCAATACTCATAGTTACTATATTATCTTCATTATTTTCTTAAAAAAATTCATACTAGGCTTCAGTTCGTCAAGTTTTTCCTCTTCGTGATCTGAACATAAGCTGAAATCATTCTGTAATATCCTGTCTGAAGATTGTATCGAAGAGAGATACATACGTACTTAAATATGAATATTAAGAAACAAAATTTTGAAATATTCATCTCCACCAACTACCTACAGCGTAGATGAATGCCTGTCGGAGAACAAGTATTTCCTCGGCTAATATCACGCTGGATATTGAATCATATCCGACAAATACGTCACAGAGATTACTTTCGCAGATGTTTCTCGTTTATCCAGCAGAATGATCATGCTCAAATTATTCGAGTAGATCACCCGTTTCGAAGTATTATCTCTCATCAGTGCAGGAAAGATCCGACCCAAACAGCTGCGTTAACATTGCTGGCACATTGTTGTTTGGGTCGGATCTTTCCTGCACTGATGAAAGGTAATACCTCGAAACCGGTCTGTAAGTAATCTACTCAAATAATTTCAGCATGGAGAGAGAGAGAGAGCGCGAGAGACAGAGAGGTAGTCATCATCCTTGGAATATAACCGGCCACCTGAATCATGAACAATATAGCGTATGCTGTAAGGACCACTAGAGCACTGCGTTCGTTGCATTATCAACTTCATAAATTTTATCAAACTCTGCACGAAACGTCATGAAAACTACAACGAACAAATTGGAAAAAGAGCTTTGAAAACGCCTTTTTCGAGAGAGAGAGAGAGAGAGAGTTTACATTCTTCAATCAACACTTTATTGGTTTCAACACAATATGAAATATTTTCGTTTTTATTCAAAAAAAGCGTAGGTTACAGTTTTTAAATCGGTTTTCGGAGGTTTTAAACTTTCGAATGTGTAACAGGAAATATATCGATCCACTCTTGACTGGAAAACGAATGCCCGAATGCTTTTCAATTTACTTAACAGGAAGCTATAATCTTCAAAGTTCTATTGAGTTTTCAGTACCTGAATCGAATGAAAAAGACCTGAAAATAGTAATGCAAGAATTGATTAACTAATTTACTTTTCAATCATATTCTGATAGACGAGATTATAAGTTTAATTGAAAACACAAAGCGGTTAAGTGCGAAGTTAAAACGAGTGGAAAGTTCTCGTTAATAATTAAGTTCAGTTTATGCTCACCTTTCCTGGAGTTATTACTGAGGAAAAGTAACAATGTAATCATCCGCCTGCTTAAATTCCAATAAAGTACGTTTCTCACTTAAATACCGTGAGAAATGACATGATGGAGGAGGCCTTATTCAACATATTGAATTATTTTTTAGTAGAACCATTATAATATCCATTTCGTATACTCATTATAATATTCATTGCATATACTCATTTTAATATTCATTACGTTTACTCATTATAATATTCATTGCGTATACGCATTATAATATTGATTGCGTATACTCAAAATATTCATTGCGTATACTTTTTCACATCAAAAATTTTTTGACGGAATTTTTTTTTGAAGAGATGGTGCATAGTTTTCAAATATTGAATTTGAAAGATATCTCAAAATTCACTCAAGATTTGAATTAACCACTATTTGTGCATTGACGTGTTGAAAACAAAAAATCAGTTTGACCGTTGATCACAATTTCTTCTTCTTTTGTTGCAATTCCATTTCCTACTTGCCATTTCCAATGCTTCACACTGCCTGTTTCCTCAAATCTTTAGCCTCCAAAAACTGTCTGGCCCTATAGGCCTTGAGTTAGTATATCGAACAACATACATTCCACTGGCCAATAAACAATTTCTCTCACAATAACCCATAACGTAGATCATATTTATCATTTTTCGATAGACAATTGCAAGAGAGAAAGTGTAGAGCACAAGGGCTAAACAAAACGTGGCTTTCTGCGAGAAACTAAAGAAATTATAAGCAATATAGATTGATTCAGAAAAGTTTTCTGCTCTATTACAAGATGAACAATAATTGAAGTTTGAGGAGAAACTTCAGATAGATTTATATAATGACATTTTCATACTTTCCTCAAGAACTAGATACTTTTCCGATGAAAATAAAGTTACCCATCCTCACATTTTATGTAAGCTCGTAGTGTAGACTCTTCTGTGATAGCCCTATGTATCTGAAAAAACTGAAAAAAAAGTTACTCCTAGTTTTGTTTACCCCTGTATAGAAAAAACGTCATTCGGTAAACTTATAAAAAGTAAATGAAAATACATTTTGTTGAATATTTGGTGCTGAATGAACCCAGTTTTTGACACAAACAATTTCACTATAAGTTCTAAACCACCAGGTATAAACCTAAATAACTCTATAGTTTTTAGAAGCACTCTGCCATGAAATTCAACTGAGTGAAAATATCTGGAGTATTCTATTGAAATAAAAACATTAGTTTGGTCTGTAACATATTAATTGAACACCTTGTATATTCATTGTTACAATATTCATTCGGGTTTGAAGGCCGTCGCGGTTTGGAACTGTATCTTAACGTTTCGCCAGCACAAGTGGCTGGCTTCTTCACATCAGTGAACCATTAAGATGAATAAACCTCTGAAGAAGCCAGACACTCGTGCTGGTGAAACGTTAGAATACAGTTCCAATCCACGACTGCCTTCAAACCCGAATGAAGATTGTAACAATGAAAATCTCGGCCGCCAAAGCCTTAACCAATTTATCAGACACCTTGTATATTAGTAATGGTAATTCAAACAAAGCTTTCATTAATCTCCACAACTTTTTTTCGAAATATTTTTGTGTATCTCTGATAGGACAGCAGCCACCTATCGTTGATACACTCTGTATAATTTTCAGAAATAGCTCTCATCAATTCTGATGTAACGTTTGTCGCCGGAAGTTATTTAATGGAAGAATCAACAAATTAGAAAAAATATCATGCCTACAAAATTTTTTGTTTATACATATAGATATTTTGATATTTTTCCTCCACCCCTCCACATGAGTTTGAAGCATATTTGATTATTTTTTTAATAGATTTTAGCAACACCCTCAGGGAAAATGAATTGAATTAATCTCATTCTCAACCAATATTAAAACATAAGTGAAGTTGGTTCCATTAGAAAACGAGCTATTAATGCACAAATGACAATCAAAAAGTTTTGAGAGACTTTTTACTACAGATCCCGCTATATGAACAATAACTTGCTTGCCAACTTCAGACTAATTGGCGAGTACGGTCCATACTATTATATAACTTTTCATGGTTTCGAACATAAACATACGAATATTTTATTAACTCACCTATGAAATGTCACACAAAAAAAAGGTTTATTCTGCATTATTATTGAAACATACTGGAACAAAACACGGAACCATTTTGAATTAGAAAACTGAACGTGAAATGCCTTTTCAAGAGAAAACTCTACGATTACAGAATCACGACTAATACGCTTCGATATATCTTATCATAAACCAGTTCAGCATATTCCTGATTTTCATTTGTATGGAATTATTTTCGATTTATATATATATATATATATATATATATATATATATATATATATATATATATATATATATATATAAGGTGTAACTGAATAAGTGTAAAACATACAGCCCCTTGAAGGGGGTACATAAAATTTGTATAACAATTTTTTTCACAAGCACTAAAAAAGTTACAATATTGCAATTGACCTGAAGTTTTGTACTACCACAAAGACACTTATTCAGAAATTTATTTGGTTTACCCCATGGTTGTAAGGGGTAGAAAACGCAACCCCTAACATTCATTTCCAATGTAACGTTTTGTCATATTATTTGTTTACCATCCAAAAATTCATTTCCGATAGACTGTTTCATTCTAAACAAAAAATGTCTCATGGGTTTTTTGCCCAAAATGAACCAGTTCGCAACAACAATAGTTCTACAGAGATACATCGCCATGAATGCGAAAATACGAAACTAATCTATCTAGTTGGTCGCTATTAGCGGTAGTGACAATAAAATTGGTATGACGCTGTCAATTTGTGAATTTTCGAAATTGAATAAATACTAATTGTGTGTTGTTGTTTTGTTCTTAATTTGTTACTTTAATAATTCACTTGTTATCAAAATGGCGTACACGAATGAGAAAATGGCTGATGTGCATTACGTTTACGATCTGTCGAAGGGGAATGGGTTAAAAGCTTTTAGATGATATGCTGAAATGTATCCTCAACGGCAGAATCCTTCACATAGAATATTTGCTCGACTTCATTAACGATTACGAGAATATGGTTCATTCGACAAAAGAACGCAGGATTGTGGTCGCCATCGAGAAGTACGAACACCACAGCTTGAGGAAGCAGTACTTAATTTGATTGAAGAACAACCTACTTCCAGTACTGAAAAGATTGCTTTCCAGCTAAATGTTGATCATATGACGGTATTTCGAACTTTATAGGAACACCTCATATACCCTTACCATCTGCAACGAGTACAGGCACTGTTACCGCGAGACTTTCCGAACCGTCTTGAATGTTGCAATTGGATGCCGGAGGAAGTTCCTTTGGCCGTCAGAAGGGATATGTTTTTTATGCATGATGGGGCTCCCAAAAAAAAGTTGAATTTGACAAATAAGTTTCCTATATGGTGCGCACTTTAATGGTGACACTATATATATGTATATATATATATATATATATATATATATATATATATATATATATATATATATATATATATATATATATATATATATGTGTATATATTTCAAACAATCAATGACCAACTTGGTTGGTGACCCACATCCTGCAGTGTTGATATGTGACAGAAATATGTTTTTTGGAGTTTGTAATGAAAATATTCCTAAGCATCAGATCACCGAGAAAGTTCAAAATAATGATCTATTCAACCAATGTGTCACATTTGATTTTCTTTGTTAACAATTATGATCAATAATATTCACTGTTAATCACTTGAGGAATGTCTGTGAAATCAACCTACTTTGTCTTCGTCAAGCAGGTTATTAGTTTCAAATTCATTATCTCAAATTCGTCTGGTATCACCAGACCACTATTTCCAGATATGACAATATTACCTCTAATTGGATCTTAGCTACCGTGGATACCAACCGAAATCAATAACATAAATAACCCGATCCATCATATCCTGTCGTAATACGGAGTATCCAATGTTTTTAGAAATTATGAAATCCATCAACCTGTGTCATCTGATATACTTCTCGGATGATAAATATAGTGCCTTCTACCTAAAGTTCATTAACGGTATTGCTTTTTTATGTTTGATTGATAAAATGTCGGTGATTCGAGAAGTTTTCGAATAAAATATTTTCAGTTTTTGATGAATTTAGTATGAATATCAAATGAAAAGATATTTGAATTTATCAACTATCAACTCGTTTCAAATATCTCTTTCAGTCGAACTTCTCTATTGAAAAAGAGAAATACAAATTCGATTTAAAACTTGAGAAATGCTTTATGATATATTGATATTGAAATTGTTTTGTTCATTAATAGAAGTTGTTCAAATTTACATCTTGAAGAATATTTTTTTATATGAAGGCAGCTATAGAAAAATGAAGGTCTCTAAGTCTATAAAGAGATGTTCGAAATGATCATTTTGAAAATGAATTAAATATATTATTGAAAAAAATCAGAATATTCAAAGTACGATAAAAAACTAATCAAATTAGTTTATACCAGCAGAAAATTGAACAGTGTTGAATCAGAACATTGAAAATCAAATTCCATAAAATAACTTGAATAGCATATTAAAAGTGAACAAGTACTGTTCCCAAATTTGCAACTTCTCGATGCAGGTTTCACCAACCATATTGGTGTCTTCAGGAAATGAAGGGCTAATTCCTCACTCTAAATATGTCCTCTTTATATCTAATTCGGGTATACTTTCACTGTTCAGGTAATCACAAATAGATGAGAAAACACTAATGAAAATAGAAATTACGTTATTCATGAAATTCTGAATAATACCTAAATACAAATAAATCAGAATCATAATTTCTATTCTGCATCAACTTTTATTTTGTATGGTGTCTTTTTCGTTCTCTTTCTACATTCCTGAGCCAAAATATTTTTTACCTCACTTGAAGTAATATTTCTGCATTAAAATAATTTTTGACATTCTTTTGAAAAATGGTTCAATGAGTTCATTACTATTTCGTTAAACTTCAATTGGGGTTTTATCAGTTTCTCCTGGCTAAATTCAATCTTAGCATTACTCTGAAGTATGCTGTGAACGTTGAATGCATTCAGTGATCTATTTTATTTGACTAAAATTTGTATTGTATTTGTATATGACATATGTATTGGCGGTCTTAGTTGTTTCTCACATGGAAATGGTAACATAATGAATTAATAAATGGTAAAAATGGTAAAACTATTCATGAGGTCATTGTGAAATGAATATAGGGGGGTTGTTTATTTTAGACGTATAGAAGTTCGTTCGGTTCATATCGAAGTTCTGGGACATTAGTTTTTGTTCCATGATAAGAATTTCAAAAACGTTGCTGCAAAAATAGTGGAATGACATGAAAAATAATTTTCTTTTTGAATTCAATTGGATATTCAAATATTTTATTCACAATCCTCATCATCAAATTGGATGTCAACCTCAATGCTAGCATCCCATTAGTACAATCAATTCAGTAAGTGGGCCATCGTGATACACCCGTTATGACAACCTATTTCCGATGGATCGTACAAGAGATAAGGGGTATTATATTAATTATCGAATACTACGGCTATCTCCTGTTTCGCTGATTGACAACACAGTTGAATTGATTTTAATCTTATTAATGTTCTGATTATCAGGATACTATAACATCCCTTCCAGCATTAATAGGCGGTTATGGTAAGGACTCGGTCGCAAGGAAATACCTGATATTAACATCGATTGAATTCGGTTTCAGATTCCTGACATTAGATATTCCCAGCATAACAATATAACGCAGTCAGTAGAAGTGGGGCCGGTTGAAATTCCAAGAAATTTCAAAATTTTCAATCCTCATACCATCTGTGTTCAAATCATTTCCGAAAATTTCAAAATTGACATGAGTGTGAGTGAATGATAACTTGAAATTCCGAGACCTGATAGCAAAATTGTTGAAAGTATGTGAATGCATACACATTTCAATTTAGTAGGATTCCTGTACGAGTGTATTACTCTGTTAAAAAAAATAAGATGAATTTTCATTTTGCTCAAAAATTATTTATTTATTTATTCATTAATCTATATATATTGTTTTCTTATAATTAGTCACCCCCAGACATAATACACCTATGTGAGCGTTTTTCTCAATCCTCGAAACAGTTCTGATATGCACTTTTTGCTAGCCTTTGAGCTCTTTCAGCGATTCAATTTTAATCTCATCAATCGTCACAAAACGCTAGCGTATAGGGCGCGAGCATCGTCAAGTTGTCATTCACATCTTCTCGACCTCTTCTTCAATTCCATTTTCACACGAAATTTGAAGCAACTCTGATCGATTTTTTTCGAAAGCAGAAAATCGCCGAACATACACAACACTTGTAACTTTTATGCCTCTCACCAACAAACTAAACATGCTAACCAGCTAAAACTATGAACATACGTTCAAAACGAGTGTTCAAACATAAACATTAAAAAAAAATCGATAATTGAATTTACGTAGCCTGCGAAATGTGAAAATTCACCTTTTTTTTGAACGGCCACGTATGTTGGAGTTATTTCCAGGTATAATTCAAACTTAAATAAATCTTCTAAAATATAAATTTCAGGATTTTCGTTAAATAGGAACACCGTTAAAAGTCTAGTGCATTTAACCGCTGTCAAACTCTGTAAACGTTGCCTAGTCTTCAACTGTCTGTTTAAAATCTGTTTTAAATCTGTTTCTCCGTTCATCATTTTCATGCATTCAGAGAAATATTCGAGGTTTATATCCCAAGTGCTCCAACTTAAATCGAAAGTAATATTTTATCATTTAGCAATACTTACAATGACAGCAGCAGGAGTCCGTTGGATCATGCGTCGCTTGGACTAGTGGTTTCATCTTTAGCTGGTTGCTCGATTGGTATTGCTCAAAACAGTTTGAGTTTAAAGAAAAAAATACATTTATCTTTGAAAAATTTTTAGGTCGAGTGGTATACGTGAAGATTAGTTCCTGATATATTCAACCGAATGCATCAATATGAGAACAAAATATCAATTCTCGAATCAAATCAATTATATTACCTGATTAATGAGAAATTCCAACATTAAAATTTCTTTGAAAGTACAATTATTGAGGACACAATGTTCAAATATGAACAGAGTAAATGAACAACTGAACTCGTATTCCTCAACAATAGCATTTCATTGTTAAAAATCTATCGTACCTTGAAATGAAACCGGCATCCGACTTACTTGACGCGGCTATAGATGCATTATCATTACGTCACGTATTCTTTTCTATTTCATCCAAATTCCGAATAACGTTTCTATTCGAATTGAAAATGTCTTATTACGGAAATGAATTTTAATTATGATATTATGATTCTGTATATTATATATAAATTGTTGGTATTTAAGTTGGAGTTTGAATTGCATGATTGTTGTCGTATTTTCGTGAGGTTATGTGAACCAGTGAATGTGGCAATTCGTTTTTCATATCGATTTCTTGCATCTGTTCATTATATTGGTGAGTTTCATTTGATTTACATATTCATTCGAGTTTTATAGGAAGAGTTAGGGTGTAGACACTGTCATAATCAATAGGTGTATCAAATTAAACCTGTGAATTTCTGTAGAAGCATTAATGCGAAGTAATATATATTTGATTCCATTGTTAGAAATCACACGTTAAATGGTAAGACCTCGTTAGTCTTTAGCTCGCACAAGTTTCTCAACTACTGAGAGTTGTCGTTGGTATGGGGCCGACAGCTGATTAACGGAAAAACAGATTTTGAACAGACAGATTTTTTTTTATCATGACAGTAACAGTGATTGGAATTGTGTGGCTCCGAGTGTCACGTATAATTGAAAAATAATGACATCTAGACGTTAATTTCATAGTTGTCAGTTATGGCTGTCGAGAAGAAGCGTTTTATCGCTTTTTGGTGGCTTTTATCGGTTTTCAGGGAATAAACGGTTGAAATGTGTTCAAATCCATAATTTCTGAAACTTTGAGTGAATGAATTTAAGTCGAGGGATTCCATCTTGAATTATTATACGCGAAAACATTTGCATAAAAAAGTTTTAGAAATGGTACGACGAATGTATGTTGAGATTATCTAAAAAAATATACTATAAATCCAAAATAAATGGTTTAAGATTCACGAGAAATAAGGAAACCGATTTATATCAATTTCAATCGGTTGAATATATAGACCTAGTGTATATGAGCTTCATAAAACGCTGTATATAACCTTCAATTATTTTATCGTTTCTATGCATTGGGAAAAATAATCAAAGATCATTCAAACGTACGTGTTATTCGAAAATAAAATTTCATAACGTATTGAACTTTAAAGGATTATAACGAAAAAACATGACACTACTATGTTAGTTCGACCAATATTTGCTCACATTATTCACTGTGCAGATAGTAAGGATTCTTTTATAAACTCTTTATAGGCTCTTAAACTTAAATTCCTGTTCTGAATAGGGATATATCTGAACTGTTCAGTATAGGTGTAGCTCTTCTGGAAAGTAGTTGTTGAATGATGTGGTGTTGTGTATTACACATATTTATATATTTGGGACACCCGTGATATCATTAGTAAAAATCATTATCAAGTTGTCAAACAGGTAGATGTCAAATATAACTGAAGTTTTTTCCCAACACCAAATCGTTATTTTCACACCTCGACACGTGTTTCGATCACCAAGTGGTCATCTTCAAAGAGGAAGATTAAAACTAGAAAGTAACGCAAAGCTAACCCTATTTATGCTATATGATATCACATACAGGTAAATCATCCAGGTGTACCACCCATACAGGTATACCAACCTAAATTAATTTTACAATTTTTCCTTATCTATTATTTTACAATATATGTTTAACTGTTATAGCTGTATATAAAACAATTTTCAGCTATATAAAATTAATTTTACAATATTGCCTATCTAAATTTATTTTTGCATGTGTCCTTATGTAGTAATCAGTAAACCCAACAATATAATTTAAAAAGCTCTTTGGTATAGATCCGTCATCGTTATTCATAATATTATTGTGTTTTACTCTCATATGCATCTAGTTGCCTGTTGTTGTTAACTTGTCTAACTTATCTCAATGAACTGAAGTCTATGGAATGGTTTTGTTGCAAAATATGATGAGCGACTGCTGAAAAATCAGCAGAAAAATCAGCAATAAAGATTTGGTGTTGGGAAAAAACTCCAGTAATATTCATTACTACACCAAAGGTACCAAACAGTGCATCATAAGTGAATAGATGTCAATTAAAAAGATCACAAAAAAGAACTCACATATTCATTATATAGTGTGATCAATACATAAATCAAATACTACTCATTCACAACAGTTTTGGCGACGAGGATGGGATGACTTAAATGAAACAATTAGCCAGACTATTGATAAAGACATTGATCGCATGGTGAAAAGTTGCCCATCCTGTGCATCTGCTCAGCCAAACCCTTCAAGAGCACCACTGCACCCTTGGATGGAACCAGAAAATAATTGGCAGTGAATACATATCGACTATGCAGGGCCGTTTCAGAAACATCATTTTCTTGTTATCGGCGCTAAATCCAAATGGGCTCAGATTGTTCCGTGTACATCAGCTCCAACTTCTTCATCTTCAATAGAGATACTCCAAAATATATTTGCTCGTAATGGATTTCCCGATGTTATGGTTTTCAATAATGCAACTATATTCACCAGTGAAAATTTCAAAGAGTTTTGCCAATCAGCAGGTATTTTTCAAAAATTTATCACACCAGGACACCCAGCTACAAATGGATTAGCGGAACGTAACGTTCAAACCCTTAAACACAGACTTGCTGCTATGGCTAACAAACCTTTTTCTATGCGACAGAAAGTTCGTGAGATACTCTTTCGTTATCGAGCAACACCACTGTCTAATGGGAAGACACCATCAGAGCTATTTCTTAATCGACAGATTTGTATCACGCTGGATGCTTTGAAACCCGTTCATCATGAAAAATCAGCACAATCAAATGAAAAGGCACGACAGCTTGGGAGAAAGAGTTCAAACAAGGTATTATACAAATGATAAACAGTTATGGAAGACAGGAGAAATTATCAAGAGATTTGGGCTTCTTCACTATCAAATTAAACTCGATGATGGATATATTTTGAAGAGACATAGTGATCAGATAAGATCGACCAACTTGCCCAAAAGTAAATCCGTCTTTTTCGCACCTGAAGTAGAAGTTACTTGTGAAGATCAATCAAAACAGCCTAATATAACTGATTTGGTGAAGATTCCAGTGCAAGATGAAAAGCCAATCAACCCGATAATATTCAAAATGAGGTGTTCGAACCAGATCAAATTGAAGCACCTGATGATCAAATACCTCATCCACCATCCAACATAACAGAGTTGAGATCAGGCCGCCCTGTTGAACTTCCATTGCGCCTCAACGATTATATAGTTGAAAAAAAAATAATTCAATAAGCGTGGGAGATTGTTGTATGTATTACATATATTTATTTATTTGGGACACCCGTGATATAATCAGTCTAAATTATTATCAAGTTATCAAATAGATGTCAATTAAAAAGATCACAAAGAGAACTCACATATTCATTATAAAGTGTGATTAATACATAAATCAAATCAAATACTACTCATTCACAACATGTGGCATCGTGAGTGAGCCCTGGTCCCTTACATTATTAGAATGTGTATGAGATGACATAATTTTCATTTCTCATCATTTGATAAACATACATGGATAGATGAATTCCTATATATTCCTTATCAAGACAAGGACCGTACAAAAAATCGCATTTGGTAAACTGTGAGGGCACAAGAGTTTTACGTAGAGTTTTGCATTAATTCACATCGAAAATAAACCGGTTTCTGTAAAGAGATTACAGTGACGTGAAAGTTTTTTTGAGGATGCTATTTACATGATATTTGAAACAGAGATCGTTCACCATTATTAAACCCAAACTTTCCGCCGATGGGCATGGAGTTTCCTGACACAAGGTGCAGAGCCTGCCGCGAGGCTCCTGAGACCTCAATGAACTTGCTCTCCGGCATATGTGGTCACAGCCTATATTCACCTACATAACGCGGCCCTAAGAGTGCTTCATTACAACCTAGGGCACTTTTACGGTTTTGATGAGACATCGGTTTTTCCTACATTCCGGGGGATATTAAATCCGTTGTGGGGAGGAAAGAGAAGTACCGGACTTATGAAAATTATTCGTTCTCCACCTGCAGGCTCATACTAGCTTATAAATATGATGTCGTTCTTCTCGACCATCAGAGCAAGACGATATCTGTCGTGAAGTTTTCAGCTTCCGGCGAGAGAAATATCGTTCGAAAAGAGGAGAAAAACCCGATAAAATATCGATATTTTCTCTTCGAACTCCACATACTCTATCCAAACCACTCTGTCATGATGGTTGTTCTGATTACTGAAGTCCTTAGTGGAATGATGCCCTCTTTGCTATCGAATATCAAGATCGTGCTGGCTCATCGCACTATGGCAGAAATATTAGCCGGACAAATGCAGAAGGATGTCATTCTTGGCTCATTGCGCTTGTTTAGGGCACATGATTCTCGGACCTAATGATCACTTACCCCATGGTATAGGGAGTGGTGATGGGTTGTTAATGCTGGCGCACTCTTATGAATGTCTCGGGGCTTCGGGGGATAGGGTCCCACCAGCGCAACATTAGGAAAAATAATTATAACAATTATAATAATACGTCTTTGTTCACCATAACAAACCAAAATGAATAAAACAAAAAAACATCTGGGTTTAAAGGTGAGAAGGAGAAGTATCAACCAAGGCTGTTTTTCACCTCAATCTAATCACCTGAAAGTTTATTTTTTGGCCCGTCGAAATATATAGGTCGAGATAGGTAGGTATTATAGATTTGACAATTCATTTGAAATCACAGTGTACTGTAAATGTTAACTTAGTTTAGTTCGGATTAAAAAATAAATTTGAATTGAAGGGGTTATATTTTTTAGGAGTGATTAATTTTTGGGAAAGAAAGTTTTTGGCTTTCTACTACTCCATCTTGATACAAAAAAGAAGGATGAGGGAGTCTTCCAAAGAAAGGAAGGAAGTAACTCTATACATGGATGTGTAGATCATGCAAAGAAGTAACTTTCAGACACAAACTGAAAGAAAGTCCTCTTGAAACAGCTACTTTCATATAAACATTGAATTATACGAAAGAAAAAATTCTTTCGAAACAAGCCAAAAACTTTTTTTCCCAAAAAATAAATATTTTGAAATAAAATTGCGTAATAGGTATTTTCCTCTCCTAATTTTCCTTCAAAGGAACAATTACTTACTCGATCAATATCACGATGGTCTAACAGAAGAAACTCTGTCAGAAGCTTTCAGTTTGGCGGAGAAGCCAAGCCTCTCCACCAATCTCGACTGTTTTTATTGTAAAAAAGGTGTAATTAAAAACAAAATTCAGTGCAATGGATGTAAAGTGTATTTTCACCCAAGCTGTGCTGCTATAGAGAGAAGGAAAAAGTGTTGCGGAAATCCAGAATTCCTGGAGAACCAGACAAACGAAAATGAAAATGACTTACCATCATATCAAATCCAAATTGAAAGTCTGAACTGGGAAAATAAAATCCTTAAAGACGTAAATAAAGAATTGCAGGAACACATTAACTTCCTAAAAGAGAAACTACACAATTTAGACTCTGAAAACGCCAACAAGCCACAGGCAGAACAGAATTTTAAAAATCAAGAAATCTTCAAGGATGCCTTGAAATCGACGGTAGAAGAAATAAAATCAGCCATGGAAACTAAATTTCAGTTACTGTTGAGTGAAATAAATATTATAAAATTTAGATTAGAACCAAGCAAAGAAATATGTAAGTGTTATAAAAATAAATCAGCCGAAAAAGCATTAGGTCTACAAAAACCATCAACATCAACTGATAGAGGATCACAAAAAATAAGAGATAACAACCATGGAATCTCCAAACAAAAAACTGGAGTATTGGCAGATAATCCTAATCTCAACAAAAATCAGGAACCTTTAAAAGACAGGGTGGCCAACTTAATCAAAATGCCCGAAAATATCAAACAAAATCACACGGATATTGTTACACAACAAAAAAATCCTATTTCAGCGCCATCAGTAAGTCAAACCTTCACTGATATAGAAAAACATCAAAGAGCTATAATGACAGACATCATAAACCTAGAATCTCAGACAATAGCGAGTGATACCCATGAGGAATGGACAGTGCAGAGGAGGAAGCGTAAAAAATCAACTAGGAAAAATGTAGGACAGTCTGAGGAACATAGTGGCAACTTCAAAGGTGCAAACCCAAAATGCTACATTTATTTATACAAAGTAGGAGGTGACGTAATAGAGGAAGATATATTATCTTTTCTCAGATACAAAACCGATGATAATAAAAAAGAGTTTATCGTGAGGCTTTTACAACCAACCAATAGAAAATACAAATGCTTTCTAGTTGTAACAGATTTTAAATATAAAAACACGTTATATAACCCCAATTTCTGGCCGCGAGGCGTGCACTACCGAAGGTTTGATTTCAATAAATATTACGAGAAATATAACATTAGAGATGTAATAAACAGTGGTCTGGGCAACCCTGAATCAAATAATGAAAATGTCAACAATGTTGAAGAGGCAAGACCATCTTTTTTAGATTATCGAATAACAGAAGTCATCCAGACCTAGACCAGATTATTAATAATCACAAACATATCCTGATTTTTTATCAAAATGTAAGAGGATTGAGAACTAAAACTAAGGAATTTTATGAGAATTCCTTGGCAAATAACTTCGATGTCATTTGTTTATCAGAGACGTGGCTCAATGACTCTGTTTATGACTTTGAGATGTGTGACGAACGATATATTATATTCAGGAATGATAGAAATTATGAAGAGGCTGGAGTAAAACGAGGAGGCGGCGTAATGTGCTGCGTAAAAAAGAAATATAAACCAACATTGACTCTGAAAAGTGATAATGTAGACTTTCAGTCTATTTGTACAAAGTTGAATATAAATGGAACATTTCTGGTGATATGTTGTATTTATATAAAATCTGGTTCGAACCTATCAGTGTATGAAAAATTTTTAAATTTTTTAGAGCAACATGACGACTTACAAGTTTGCAATCTGTTTGTTGTAGGTGATTTCAACGTTCCTGAAATTGATGGAGCATCTTATTCACTTAATCAGGGGTCAACCAAAGCTAAAATTATTCATGATATAGTCAGCCGGTATGATTTGTACTCTTTGAATGACATTTTAAATTACACGAATAACACATTAGATCTGGTATTGACGAATGTAACAGAAGCAAAGGTGACAAAATCACAGACACCCCTCGTAAGCGTGGATAATTACCATCCCCCATTAGAAATATATTTTAATTTAACTGTTAAGCCTGTTTTTAATAGTAATGGTAAGGATCAAAATCTTCACAACTATAATTTTAAAAAAGGAGACTATATAAAGTTATATCCATTATTGAGCAATTGTGATTGGTCTCAAATTACTTCCGCAGACAATCCTAACCTGTGTGTAGATCAGTTTTATAAAATTCTATATGACATTCTTGATCAATGCGTACCTGTCAAGAAAAAACTCGATAACAACAAATATCCGGTCTGGTATACAAGAGATTTGATTGAGAAAATAAAATTAAAAAGCAAATATTTCAAAAAATCGAAAAAAAATTCTTCTTATTTACTTAGATACCAAGAGTTGAGAAAAGATGTTAAATTGGCTATAAAAGAAAATTACTCTAACTACCTATCAAATATTGAAGAAGACATCAATAATAATCCGAATAATTTCTGGAACCACATAAAAAATAAGCGACAAAACTCTAATATTGCCTACAGATTTTCTTATGAAAATCAGTATTTTGATAATGAAGTCGATATCGCTAATGCATTTGCTGATTACTTCAAGTCTGTTTACACTGATAGTGCCCCACCACCAACTGATCTGCATTACCAGAGTTATGACTTAGATCATTTGAACATTTCAAATATTACTCAGTCTGAAATAGCCGAAGCCATTAAAACATTGAAGCCTAGGTCTGCTATAGGTGTTGATGGTATTCCTGCTTATTTCTTTAAAGCCTATACTGACAGTCTTTTAATACCACTACAGAAAATATTCAACGCCTCAATAAGAAACAAGATATTCCCAGACAAGTTTAAAATTGGTCGCATAACACCCATACATAAATCAGGAAACACTAGTTTAGTTTGTAACTATAGGCCCATTACAGTTCTGCCATCGCCATCAAAAATCTTTGAAAAAGTTTTATATAATCGGATATATCATCATGTGTCTCCAGTCATAATTAACGAACAACATGGTTTTGTACCAAAAAAATCAACTATTACAAATTTAATCCTCATTAGTGATTATATTGGTAATAATATTGAATTTCAAGTTGACACGATATATACCGACTTAGCAAAAGCCTTTGATAAGGTCAACCACAATATCTTGATAAAGAAATTGCATGCATATTCTTTTTCAGAAAACTTATTATCTTTACTCAAGTCGTATCTTTCGAATCGCGAGAATTTTGTGAAATTCAACGATAGAAAATCAAATACCTTCGTAACATCTTCGGGTGTACCACAGGGCTCAATACTAGGTCCTTTGCTCTTTGTTATGTTTGTCAACGATATATCTAATTATATTAGGTATACAAAATTTGTGTTATACGCTGATGACTTGAAAATTTACAGATCCATCAAATCATTTGAAGATACTGATTTCATACAAAATGACATTATCTCCATATCTGCTTTCTGTAAGGATAATGACCTGGCTTTGAATGTATCCAAATGTAGAATAATAACTTTTACCAGGAAAAGAAACCCTTTCAAGAGACTCTATAACATTGATAATATTCCTATCGAGAGAGTCAATGAAATCAAGGATCTAGGTGTAGTGTTTACTTCAAACTTCAACTTCAATGAACATATTGAAAGACTGCAAGCGGAATGTTTCAGACGGCTTGGATTCATCCTCAGGACTTGTCATGAATTCACCTTTAAGACTTATGAAGTACTTTTTAATTCTTACATTCGTTCAAAACTCGAATATGCGTGTGTAATATGGTCACCCCAAACGCTGACGCATTCTGATATGCTGGAAAAGGTACAAAAACGATATCTCAGGTCAATGTATCTAAAAAAATATGGAATATACCCTTTTATGATATCCTATGTAAAACAAATGGAAGATTTTAATTTAAGCACCCTTAAGAAACGTCGAGAAAATTTTCAAATATTATTCATATTCAATTTATTACGAAACAACATTTTTCTTCCCGATGTACTCGCTTCCATCAATTTCAGTATACCAGATATCCGCCTGAGGCGAAGAGATTGCATATTTCATAACTTCAACGTAAATTCTCCAGTTGATTGCTCCTTGATAACTACAAACAAATTAGTTGAAAACACTGACATCGATATTTTAAACATTACCCCAACCAATCTCAGATCTCTGTTATTCACTATTCAATAAGAATGAATTAATGTTACATGTTTCTTTTATTTTTAAAGATATGACATATATATTATGAATTTACACACTAGCCCGTATCTATTTCCTATATTTTTTAACACCTATTTGCAATGATTTCATATATTTCATTATAGGGATTTTATATTTATAATAATTTTATTGTCAATTGTATCTTTTTATCTATATATGTGTTAGGTTTAGTGTAGTTTAGGTACTGTGTATATGTAATTGGACTCTGTCTGTATATATTCAGGATAAATGAATAAATGAAAATTGTCCAGCGAACCAGGACTCGAATAATATCATCGTGGTTTGACTGTATATATGAACCCTTCGTCTGAGAGAAAGATTTGTTAACTAGTAACATCTAACAGTCTAAGAGAATTCAAAATCAGTCTGATGACTGAGTTGAATTGGGATACAGACACGCAAAAAATAAATATTCCAACATGAAATTACGATTCAATATCCATCGTAGCATTAGCCGAGGAAATAGTCGTTTTGCGGTAGGTAGTTATCAGATTCTACTTCATAGAAACGTTGGGAGAAGATAATTTTCCGAAACTTCCTTGACACTTCAGAATAAAACGATCCTTGGTACAATTTCGACAAGTATGTTACTGAGATGTTGAGGAATGATGCAAAATATGCAATTTTTGCACTTTGAAGAAGGTACTATAATGAAGAGTTCATGAAAATTCTATATTTTTGGACTAAAGTTCTTTGGTAATTTTCCCAAACGAATATCCGTCTCTTACATTATGGCTTTCCTTTCAATATGTAATTGTCGAAGCTACATTTAAATCTGACGTTTAAACAAATTCTATGGTTCATTTTAAAAAATGTACTTTCATTATTGCCCAGATATTCTTTTATCAAGAATATCCGTGTTTTACATTATGGCTTTCCTTTCAATATGTAATTGTCGAAGCTACAATTAAATCTGACGTTAAAACAAATTCTATGGTTCATTTAAAAAAATGTACTTTCCTTATTGGCCAGATATTCTTTTATCCGATAAAATTCAAAAGCTTATCGGTTGCATGATATTTTATTGTGGCAATATAATTGGGAATGCATAAATGCCATCGTGTTTGTTACTTGTTCCTTGCAAAGTGTGCATAATTGCACTTTTAATTTCCAGGACAGTATCAGAATAGTAATATGTTCGCCACCTAGTATGCAATAGCTAAACTAGGCAACGTAATATATGGAGCCAGTCATTTTTATGTAGAGAGCTTCTAGGGTTCTATACAATAATTTTATTAGCCTCGAATTTCCTATAATAGATGCCAAACATAAGTTTGAGTTTCCTTCATACAGATGGCACTCGTAATTAAAGTCGAAATAATTTCGCCACAATGGTTAGTCCATTGTCTTGGATCTTAGACAATGGTTAGTCTATATACAGAGCTGCAATCTTACCTCTCTTCAAATAACGCTGAAATTTTTTACTCAGAATTAGTGACTAAGAGAAACTTTCAGAAATTCTGAACAGATGACGCCCCATTCAAATTTGAATTTTTTTCAGTTTACCTCCAGAGAAATATTCAGTACCTACTATTCATAAGGAAAATATTACAAATGAACGTTAAAATACCTAATCAGAAAATTTATTCCACAAGAAGATATTTTTTTAATTGAATAGAACTGGCTGATACTTGATGAAAATCCATATTTAAAAAAACTAGCGAAACACGTGTCGCGGTTTTTGTAAAACCCTTATAGTGAAAATCATAAAATAAACTCTATTTATTAGTTTTTTTTTAGATATTTTTTTGTTGGAAATTAATTGTGGAAAGGTTATCTTGTGTAGATTATTCCTGTTTCTAATGAAAATATATTTTAAATGATTTCAATTGACTGCAGTAGACTGTGTTTTATGTATCCTGAGTAATTGAACTGTTTTGGGAATTATATCGAATGTTATTTTCCCACTTATTCGAAAACATGAGATTGCTCAATGAACCTTACTAGAAAGTCATCTGAGTTACATTCCCTAGAAAACTTTCTATAGAAGCATACAATACAAAATTCTATGATGAACACAGTGTCATTGACCAAGAGTTGAAAAACTGCATTTTTGATTAGAAACGTTCAAGAAACTATATCAACATTGCCATTCAGATATCGAAAATTTGTTTGAAAAAAGAGTAAATATCCTCATCATTTTGTGATGAAAACTATTATGAGAATGGCCCTCATATAATTGGAAAATCTTAGATATAGGGATTCGTTCACGCACTTTACCAGTGAACCCTAATATTATTCCTGAAAATCTGGGACGTATCAAGTAGTGTAGTTTCTCCACTGTGAATACATATTATCAAATATTTTCACGAGTGAATGAAAAGGTAGGTAAGTAGATACGAAGTGTTGTCCACTTCAACACGCTCACACTTATTCAAACTCAAACAAATAAACGAACCCGCATACTTAATTTGCTGAGTGTTCGTCCACTTCAGTTGGTTCGTCCACTTGAGTTGGCAAAAGTGTGATCTGAGACAACCTGTAGCTATCCAGGCCGATTCGAGCTTCATCAAATAAATCATTGGTCGGATAGTTTCGTGTTATCCCAAAATTAGTTTTTGAAATCCATCGTTGTTCAGTTTCTCAACATGTTCGTCACTCACACCTCCCCAGCCGAGGATACCTTCAGAAAAGGGGTAATATTATTGAAGAATAGTTATCAATTTTCCAATTTCATCAATAATAGATGTCCAGGAAATAATTCTGGAATGTTTCATGAATTCTTATAGCGCTTTCATTCGGAAGACTACATGCATGAGGAACAGAAGTAAACATCTGCTTTTGCCCTTATCCAGTCAACTTGTAAGCTTGTTACCATTCATTAATCTTTTCATGTCCTTTTCATTCGATGATTTTAACAAATCCCATTTTTCGCCCTATACGTATAATAGTGTGGCACTATCGTCTGACCTCATATTTCAAAGTTATTAAACTGTTAATATATCTCAAAACTGGTAGCCAACATGTTTTCTTGAGGGACACCAGAACGAGTCTTGTTGTTCAATTATATTTTTCACAACCATTGATAGTTTTAACCTGAAAGAGGCAATCCTGGGCTGAAAAATACCGGGCTTAAGACAGAAAACGCGTTAGCTTTTTTTTTCAAAATTGACTTTATTCATCAACGTAATCTCCATCAAGAGCCACACAATCCGTTCCAACAGCGTCGCTTTAAATAACACATTTTTTCTCTGCCATATGAGGTTGTTTTTTCGCAATTTCGGCCTTCAAACACTCAAATAACGCTATAATATTCCCTATTGATGGAATTAGTCCGGTCAAATTAGACTAAAAAATAAGAGTGAAGGTACATAAATGTACAACAAGCTGCAAACACGTATAATTGTTCAAAACATAGTTGAAAATGATATTTCAAAATTCCAAATGATTGCGATGCCTGGAAAAAAATTTATTCGAGGTCAAAAGTCAAAAATCTCGAAAAAAATTGGTGTTTTGCGATTTTCAGGAAAACGGTAAATTTTATCATTGAATAACTTCAGATGAAAATTGTGGAACATAAAATTCTCTACAAAAAATATATCAATACTTTTTTCTCTTAGAGACACCGTTTCTGAGATACGACGAGTCAAAAAGTTGTAAACTTATGAACTTATGAGAGTTCCTACCAGTCAACAGAAATTTCTTGCAAATACTCACAACAAATCTCGGTTTATTTCGATGTTGAAGGATAAGTTTCTTGGCGAAAATATATTGGTTAAACAGGCTAATAACGATGCCGACGTACTGATTATTGAAATAGCTATAGAGCAATTTGATTTGACAAATACAACTATTGTTGTTGGTGAAGATGTAGACTTACTGGTACTTCTTACTGCTCAAACTCCACCTGAAAAAACTATTTTCTTTCTAAAGCCAGGAAAAGCTCAAAGTCAAACCAAAATAAATTCGTCAAGAAGTTCATCTACTTTTGCAAAGAGTCAAAATCATTTACTATTTTCACACGCAATAACTGGCTGTGATACGACGTCAGTATTTTACAGGAGGGGTAAAGCAACATACTTTAAAATGTTTGAAAAATACGATTTAGTTCAATGTGCTGAAGTTTTCAAAAAAAGTAATTCAACTCAACAGGAAATTATCACCAACGGGATTCAATTTCTTCTTTCTATGTACAAAGCTCCGAAAAAAAAACACCTGCTTAGATAAGTGTCAAAAACACTAAAAATGAGAAACAGGTGCAATTAGCTTGTCTTCCTCCAACCTCAGTTGCTCATCAACATCTTTTCTGGGTATAATACCAAGGTCAAGTGTGGCTTGCATCAGCTAGACCCAAAAGACTGGGGTGGGAAATTGGTCGAGAATGTATTAGAACCTATTCAGACTTTACTCCCACCTGCGCCAGATAAACTGCTGAACACAATTTTTTGCAACTGTAAAAAGGGATGCAGCGCTAAATGTGGTTGTAAAAAAGTTGGACTGTTGTGTTCTCTGGCATGTACACATTGTCAAAGCCAGTCATGTTCTAATGCTGAACGACAAGAAGTATTTTAAGGTAATGACTCAGATGAATAAAATGTTACATTTTTTAAATTTCAATCGTTTTTATAATTTCCAACCCTTCCTAATATATTTTATTATGCAAGTTTTCAATTTGACAGAATCACAACAGACATGTGGAATAGGACTACTGGGTAAAACACGTTAAAAAAACGCGCGAAGTACACTACCTCATAGGTGGCGTGGAAACATGTGCGTATAATGACGATTACAACTTTTACAACTTTTTGACTCGTCGTATCTCAGAAACGGTGGCTCTAAGAAAAAAATATTGGCACATTTTTTGTAGAAAATTTTATGGTCTACAATTTTTATCTGAAGTTATTTTATGATAAAACTGACCGTTTTCCTGAAAATAGCGAAAAACCAATTTTTTTGACATTTTTGACCTTTGACTTCGAATAATTTTTTTACAGGCATCGCAATCATCCGGAATTTTAAAATCTAATTTTTAACTATGTTTTGAACAAGTACACGCGTTTGCAGCTTGTTGTAAATTATGTACCTTCCAATGTGTAGATTGACCGGATTATATTGTCTTTCAGTGAATATAACACCATGCGCATCCCAAAATACCGAGGTCATAGTCAAATTCTCATACAATATAAAGCCAACACGTTTATTCGATATCCTTACAATATCAGCTGACTCACTCAACTTCACTATTTTGATCATTCAAAACAACTTTGTGGATTTTTTATAATGCCTCATTTGGACATCTACTGCCTTCTGCGTCATCGGTGTCTCTACGACCACGTTTGAAGTTGTTTCTGATGGAGCAGAGTCCTTATAACACTTTTGAACGGTATTTTTTTCATCATCAAATTGAAACACGACATTGTTTTTGATCCGTTGTTTTCAAAATAACAAAAGTATTGTCTCTCTTGACACAATAACTCATAAGTATCATGAAATTTCAACAGCTTTTTTAAAGCCAGTACTAACTGAGAAAGCGGTGAATGCAATAAGACTAGCACCATCGATGTATTACGGCAGAGGAGCCAACGATGCAAAATGGGGATTTACTTGAGCGTCATTGAGACATATTAGGTTGCAAAGCTTATATGATAAGAAGAAAAAAATGCTATATAATATATACCTTTTCATCGGTGCGGGACGCGGCTATAGATTTTAAAATATGTGAAAAAATACTGTTGCATGGACATACTCGAGCGCGTCAGATATTGATAGCATCAATGTCCTACGTATTTTTAATAATGTTGGTATGTTAATCTGATCGTGTGCATAAGGGCGTAAGGGTTAAAAGTGAAAAGGAAACAAAATTAATCGAGCGCGTCAGATTTTCTAAGGGGGTGTTGAGTGCAACAAAAAAAAAGCTCTCATTCAATAATCTGACGGTTTTGATCTGACGCAAACTCGCGGCCATTATTATAATGTGCAAAAAAATTCGCCATTTTAAAATACTCAAGCGCGTCAGATTAAGATATATATGGTTCATCTTTATGTTTTAGACGTGCTGTCCCATAATCTGACGGTTATCTAGAGGGATTCGCTTAACCTGACAAAAATATTTTTTTTAATTCATTGAACCTAATTAATTAAAAAGCCCAGGAAATAGCATGCAAATGAATAAGTGTATGTTTTTTAAGTAGAATACTTGTATTGATGACAAAATAATTTTGAAAAATGCTCAAAAAAATGTAATTTTTATAATCAATTGATTATATAATCAAGAAATGTAATGTTTTTTACCACTTCTATTTGTAACTAACGTTACTTCAGTTCCGTCCTATAAGGACATTTTCAAACTTATATATTGTATAAGTTTGAATATGTCCTTATATATTGTATAAGTTTGAAAATGTGCTCATAGGACGAAACTGCAGTAACGTTAGTTACTGCATGGCAACAGAATTCAGAGTGGGGACAGAGTGAGAGAGTAATAGATAGAAGAAAAGAGAATAGAAAATAGAGGAATAGAAACTCGGAGAGGAAAATATAGGTATCACACAGCTGCACGCATTAAACTTTATCGACCAATTTTTGTTATTTCGGCTTGCGGAAATCGTCAGATGTGCCTTATGGAAATCTACAGTTAGTATTATTCGAATTAATTTGATAGTAATAATTTCCAAACAGATCATTTCATTTTATTGTCACATTCTTTTCATTTTGATACAGTCTATCTTTACTCCTAAAATGGAATTGAACTGAATCTTCGAAATTTCTTAAGAATGAATTTTTCCACAAAAAAAATTCAAAAAATGAACTGATGAACTGAGAAACATTATTTCGTACTTCAATACTGATCCTTTCACTCTATTCAAAGTAATCGGTTATTAATGTTTTTCTTTCTACTAAAACAAGTAAACCTGTTCATATAATTTATCCATTCATGCCATAAGGCATATTATTCTCAGTTGATCTCATTCAAGAAATTTATTTCCAGTTATTTTCAACCCCAAAAACGCCTAATTGTTTCATTAAACCGACGCTCGACAATGGTTTGAAACAAAAGCAAAAAGCTTTGAATCGAAAAACTCGCGAACGGATACATCCTTTTCAGTGGTTGCTGCTTCAATTATTTCCCACGTTTGCAAATGAAATACAGCGGTATTTCCTATTTGAAACAGACAACAAAACTGGAATGTCGAAAGTAGAGTTGGGGGTAGAAAAAGGGGTTGTATGATAAAAAAACGAGACATTAATGTTTTTTTTCTCAAACATATTTGGCAGAGTGCACCTTCATCATGACCGAGATTTTGATACTATATATCCCAAAATGAGGAGAACTGAATAACTAAATTTAAATTCATGAACTGAGTAAATCATACAAAAAAATCTTATTTATTTATGCACTGTTCTAGAGAGGTCACCCAACTACAGAACAGGGATTAAGGTCAAATCACAATACAATACAATTATAATAAGTTATAAGATAAAAACAATACATATAGACTTACCTGAGATAAAAATACCTGATATTAGAGATGGAACAGTAAAAAATGTCGAGCTGACAACTTGCAGAATTGCATTTGATACACATGTTATGCAAAGGTGAACGTTTCAGAATATT
Organism: Leptinotarsa decemlineata; assembly: GCF_025532065.1. Lineage (NCBI taxonomy): Eukaryota > Metazoa > Arthropoda > Insecta > Coleoptera > Chrysomelidae > Leptinotarsa > Leptinotarsa decemlineata. The sequence continues at coordinate 3,018,531 of NW_027412549.1, read as the reverse complement.
TGTATGTGGTGTTGGCAGATAAAAAGGATTAACAACTCTAGAGGTTGGTTTAGGTACATTGAAATTCAGTTTTTGTAGAATATTCTAATTTTGATCTGACGAAAGCATAATATAAAGTTTTTGATGTAGTTGCAGTCCGAGCATTGTAGGTATACTGTAGATCCCGTTTTGGTCTTTGTCTTCTTCTTTTTCATAGTTGCTTATTTTTTGTGTTATCTTCGTGTTTGGCTTGTATGTGATGTTGATGTTCAGTGGTTTGAAGACGTTTGTTAGTTTTTTGGTTTGGTGTCCTACGTACGTAAATGCTGTCCATCGTTGTGTTGTTTTGTCTGTTGAGGTGGCTTGATCCTTGTTCTGTATTTTTTGTTTAATTCTGTTTTCTAGTTTATCTATTGTCTTTTGGGTGTATCCGTTTTCGTTCACTATTTGGTATATGACTTTCAGTTCTTTGTTTCGGGCTTGATTGCTAAGTGGTATCCTTAACATTCTATATATGAATGCATTATAGGCAGCCATTTTGTGTGATGATGGATGGTTTGAACTTGCGGGTATGATGGAACTTGTTTGTGTAGGTTTCCTGTAAATTACCATTTGAAATTGTGTTTTGTTGTGGTTATATCCTATGGTTATGTCCAGGTAGTTGAGTTTTGAGTTCTGTTCTTCCTCAATGCTGAAATACAGTTTTTGATTTATTTCGTTATTTTTTTTTTCATTTGATCTATTCTTATTCCATTGTTTTGTGATATGTACAGTCCATCGTCAACGTATCTGAACCATTCTTTTTCATCATATATATATATATATATATATATATATATATATATATATATATATATATATATATATAAATACGAAGGTTATCGAGTGTCTTGATATAGATAAAGGAGTTTTTCAATCGGACATAGCACTCAAGGAAGTGGCAAACCATAGACACGTGTTTCGGGCTTTTGGCCCATCATCAGTATGGTGCAGCCAAGTGTAAGGATGGGCAACACTTGGTTACCAGAAGAAATAAATACAAATGCACGGAGCCACCAGCAGGAGCCAGCCGAACATTTGTGGTTTCACTTAATAGATCTTGTGTTTACAAGAAAACTATCAAAATCACCACGGAGGCAGCTATAGCTACCTGCGTGACATCCGGGTCCAGGAAATAATATAAATACGAAGGTTATCGAGTGTCTTGATATAGATAAAGGAGTTTTTCAATCGGACATAGCACTCAAGGAAGTGGCAAACCATAGACACGTGTTTCGGCTCCGTGCATTTGTATTTATTTCTTCTGGTAACCAAATGTTGCCCATCCTTACACTTGGCTGCACCATACTGATGATGGGCCAAAAGCCCGAAACACGTGTCTATGGTTTGCCACTTCCTTGAGTGCTATGTCCGATTGAAAAACTCCTTTATATATATATATATATATATATATATATATATATATATATATATATATATATAAGTGATATGTGTCGAGATAAAAGTACGTTACTTAACTACCTAATAAATATTCAGTCCAATACAAGAACACGAAGAAAAAAGCAATACGCTTAAAAAATATATATTAAAAAAGTAAACACATTATTAAAAACATTTTAAAAGTACAAACATTTTGGAATAAGTAATAGTTATGTAAATGACATGTTAAAGTTCATTAATTCTTTTATATGGTCAGGAATAAAATTGAACGCCTTGGGTGCTAAATATGAAAATGATCGCTGACAAACCGATTTGCTCATTTGTGGAACATGTGGTGTCTTTGTCAGGTACCATAATTATGCGTAGGTAACATATTTCAATATAACATTCAAACAATATATACATCAATGTCAATAACAATGCATATTAAACATTTTTTCTGCAATGTGGACATTTGTACTGTACTCCACTGCACGAAGAATCAGACATATGGAAAAGCTACATTTCGATATATTCATGTATATTTTTCTCATGCTTATCTGTTTCAAGAATTGTGAAACTGCTAGGGGAGAGCACATCTAGCCTCGGAAAGGCTGTTTTGAAATATTGGAAATTAAGTCGATACATTTGTCTCGCCGAAACCCTTCAGCATATTTCGTGTTTCTCCATGAAATTAATTTTTGTAATGCAGTAATGTAGCGGTCTGGCGGATATACTTCTTCACATATATCATCGGAATATATTTTCAGTTATCTGTTTTCTTTCGTTTATGATTCTTGAAATTTGTTTAGTCTATGTTCAATGTCTATTTGTTAGATTTATATCAGGAATATTTTATAAACATCATGCACGGTGATCAATTAACGAATATCTATAATACTCGAAACAATAATCTTAGTGCAATATCCAACGAATATTATTGAAATAAAAAAAAAGAAGGGAATATTGAAATTACTATGAGCAAAATATTCCGTTCGTCAGTCGAAAAAATAAATAACAGGAAAAAAATGAACAATGAATATAAAATGTATAAGTCTCTATATCTGTAGAGTAGGGAGGCTGAGTGTAGACCCACAGCACTCAGGCCACATGTGACCCATTGTACATCCTCCCGAAGAGTTGTCCTCCTAGGTCATCGTCCACTCTGTCCTTTCCAGGAAGGTGGACAGGTCTCTAGGAAACATCCCCTTTATATCGGCATGTGAAGGCCAAGACTCGCAGAACACACACTCTCTTTGGCAACTTTGAGGTGTCTCATGGCGGCCTTCGTGAAGGTTTTGGAAAGTGCAGCGACATTACTATTGTTGCACGGCTTCTTCAACCTTCTTGGGGTTCCCTCCATGGAGGTGCTCAAGTAAGGGCGCTTTCCTGCAGGGGCAGCCGGTTCCTTGTCATTATTCAAAGCGGAGCTCTTGGCCCGCCGCAGGAAGTGCCCTTGCTGTTGGAAGTGTAATGGGGGAGGAGGAGGGTGCACTTATAGTTGCTGCCACTCCTGCCTCTTTTGCTCTTTTTCTCCTTTTAGCCTCGGCGCCGCAAATGCGCTTACGCCTTGGCCTTTGTATTATATCACGAGGTGATCTGCCATGTCCAGCCTCATTCCGAGCGGTAGATTGGGATGGAAATTTCTGTTCATCCCCAGCTACCGCCTTAGATTGAGGTGAGCATTTCTGTCCAGCCTCGGGATTGGTTTATGTTGTTTCTGTTGTTTCATTCCTGTGTGTTCTCACGAGTAGCAGGGGAAGAGTTGGTTACGCTGGCAGAGCCCCGCATTACCAAAGGAAGGCTGATTACAATGAGGTTTCGCCCGGTTCCCCAAGGAGATCCGTTCGTAAGCGCATATCACTCTGCGGCCATTCAGCTGTCGGCACGATTCCTTACACCTTAGCTTGGGGTAGGCTGGTCCAAGTTGGCATGTTTCGCAGAGGCTTTTGGGGAAGTTTGGTTCCCCTCACCCTACTCATTTCTGCCTTACCTTAAATTGGAATGAAGTGACTATAGATATAGATGATATACATGACAAAATAAAAAATGATAAGAATATGAAAAAGAATAAGAAGTTTTCAAATAAAGCTACTACACGATGTCTCAATGTCGTCTTCAAGTGATAACTGATAACTTTCACAATATTCCATATTGAGATAATAGACAAACTCCAGAAGAAGAATGAAGCACTTGCTAGTATTTTACATGAATGTTCAAATGGTATTCGAAGACTTACTATCGTATTGTTTTCCAAAAAAGGTGCACAAATGTTACTTCTTTTGGGAAGTTTCATCAAATTCAATTGAAAATATATTTAAAAATGTAAAATTTTCAGTTGAAGACTTTTTCAACCGAACCATTTGGTAGACCTGCATTATCTCAAAAAAAAAAGATAATTTGTGATCACTGTATTCAGATGTACGTATATCACTTCTGAACCATTAAGAATGAGAAATAAGAATGAAAACAGTGGTATAGAAAAAAATAAATTATAGCTGAATATATTTCAACGTATATTTGGTGAATATTTGGTTTACCAAAATAAAATAAATCAGATCAGCCTCAAAATCGTTTAGATAAAGATGTTTCCGATGAATGTGAAGTACTGAAGACAGTTCATCCAAACTTCCAACAACAGAATTTGAAACTAATTGGACTGGGTGGATTTCATGGAAAAAAAATCTTAATATCTATTTCATTTGATCGCACCCGTAGACAAATTGAAATTACAGGAAGCTGAAGGGGGAAATTAATGCAAGAAATGCCGAGGATCTACAGAAGTATATAATTAAGAATGTTAATGGTAACCCCAGAATAGTTGAAGCTTCAAACTAAATGCGTCTAGCAGTTATAGTGAACCAAACCAACGCAGCATCTTTTGTTATTATCAGAATGTGAAAGGTCTCAACAGTAAAATTGACTCATTCAACGCAGCTGTCAGTAATTGTGAATTTGATTTGATAGTGTTAACTGAAACCTGGCTGCGTGAGGATGTTTCAAATTGTGAACTCTTTACAAGCCCTTACTGTGTACATCGAAAAGATCACAAACTGGAAATGGTGGATAAGGTAACATGGGGAGGTGTATTAATTGCTTCAAGGGACTTCATATATTCAGAATTTATACATTTAATATACAGTTTCCTTTGATTGATATCTTAATAGTTAAATGTAATTTGGAGCATAAAACATTCTCCTTAATAGCTTTGTATATACCTGATACGATTGGATTAGTTGAATTTGAATGTTTTTTTGATGCCTTGGAACAGTTGGATTATTTATATGAGGGTAATTTAATTTTTTTTGGCGATTTCAATGTTCCGAAGTTAATCGAAAGTGATGTTAATGATCCAAAATCGCGTATAACCTTTAACTACTTTGACATGCTTGAGTATAAACAATCACACTGTATAACTAATCACCTGAACGGAATGGTAGACCTAGTTTTTTCACCTTTTTCTTGTTATGGTACCCATGAAAATTTGTCTTTTGTACCTGAAGATAACCACCATCCTCCATTAAGTATCAAAATAGCTGATATACACATCAAAGAAAAGAATTTCAAGTTAAAACAATCAAACATCACATGTCAAGAATATTTCAAAAAACTCAGAATTATGCCATTGCCAACTTTATATCTATATTACGTCTTGATTGAAATCCAAAAAAAGAAATCGTCCTTGACGAAACAATGTCACATCCACAAACATAACACACGAAACGCTCACCACATTAGATTAAATCGATTTCGTCTTCACTTTTCGCAAAAAAATTCCATAGATTACTCTCTGTACAATATTTTGCCCCAAGATTTCAAAGAACTCAGTCTGAACACATACAAGCGAAAACTAAAAAATTATTTGTTGAGGCATTGCTTCTATTCTGTCGATGACTTCAGAACACATTTTTGTGGTAACATACAAGTCACTACTTCTTTTTGATTTTCAAAGTTTTTACATATGTGATTGTTGTGTAGATTTTAATTAGTGAATGTTGTGTAAATTTTAACTTGTAATTCCAAATGTAAAGCCAAACATGACTTTCTACAAACATATTGTATTATGTAACGTAGTCAAATAAATATTATTATTATTATTATAACTTTAGGAAAGCAAACTTTCCATCTGTACCCACATTCCAGTGTATAGAGAGATAGAGGAAACATTGGAGTAATTTAGGTACGTCCAAGGACGTACCTAACGTATAAATTAGTCAATAACCTATATTCAATTTTATATGGCATTTTTGAAGATCATATACCCAAATTCAAAAATTTTAGTCATGTTTATCCTAAACGATTTATTCTGATATCATAAAGAACATTAAACAGAAGGCTAAATTCAGAAAAAAGTTCAGGAAATTTAGACGTGATGAGGATAGATTTGAATTCCAACGATGGCGTGCTTTGATTAAAAGCCAAATAAAAACCTCACATGACAACTATGTTGCAAACATACAAACAATGTTGTCTAGAGATCCTAGCAGATTCTGGTCATATGTTCACTCTAAGAATAACAGCACAAGAATACCAGGATCAGTAACCTACTTAGGAAACAAACTCGACAATCCTCAAGATATTGTTGATGCCTTCAGTAATTCTTTCAGTGAGGTGTATTCAAAATCTGGCTCACTTTTGAACAAAGTTTGTACAGTGAATAAAAATGTTCATATTCATTTTTACCCCATTCAAGAAAATGAGGTTATATCTGCAACTAAAACACTAAAGGACAAACTGACATCAGGCCCAGGTATGATCCCATCATTTTTGTTGAAGGATTGTGCAGGAGCATTGGCAAAACCTTTAACGAGATTTTTTAATTCATGTCTGACATCTGGAACATTCCCAGATATTTGGAAATTAGCTAAAGTATCTGCTGTATAAAAAAAGTGGTGAAAAATCATATAGAGAGAATTATAGACCCATATCTATTTTATGTATGTTATCTGAAATGTTCGAGATTATTTTATATAATCGCATATATGCTTTTGTTCAACGGCAACTACCTCAACATCAACATGGATTTGTTACTAAGCGTTCTACTGTTACAAATCTAGTCATTATTACTCAATTTATTTCCGAGGCATTAGATAACAATGGCCAAGTTTATGTTGTATACACGGATTTCTCTAAAGCATTTGATAAAATTGATCATGGTATCTTACTCAATAAACTGATGAGTTTTGGTTTTTCGAATACTGCCTGTCAGCTGATGCAATCCTATCTGACATGTAGAAAACAATTCGTCTCCTATAACGGTTATAAATCTAGAACATATATAGTTTCTTCTGGTGTGCCTCAGGGCTCCAACCTAGGTTCTCTTTTGTTTTTATTGTTTAATAATGACTTATGTCATTAAAACGTCTAAAACTATTCTTTTGTACTAATTATCCTTATTTCACAACAAATTATAGTTAGAATTCATATATTCTGTGAATACTCTCAATCTTATCGTTATGATATCCTGAATAGTAATTTTATTTTCATGAAATTTTTGGTATTATTATATAGTATTATTTCTTTGAAAAAAATTATATTGTTTACACTTTTCTTAAGCCATTTTTGTTCCAACTTTCGTCTACTGTTCTTTTTATAATTAAGCTATATCCGAAACTCTCAAGCTAGTTGAAAACACATTCTTTTGGTTAACCTATAATCTCATTTTTACCCTTGTTTTCTTTTCCATTAATTTGACTGCATTACATTTGATTCATCAACATCACACCAGAATAATATGTCACCACACACAAGCTGATAATATCAGCTTCGGTGGATTTTTGTTTATTTTAAGGCTCATATTACTAAGTTTTTTTTATAAGACATTTGATTTTGTAACAATAGAAGGTCTGTATTTTTTTTCGCTATTTATGAATAAACATTATTATTATTATTATTATTATTATTATTATGTGAAAGTTTAGCTTGTGAGCGATTATGCTTCGCGGATGACTTGAAATTATTTTCTATAATTAAGGAAGCAGGTAATTGTGTAAATCTTCAATCTCAATTAGAATTTCTTGTTGCTTGGTGTAGCAATAATAAATTGAAACTCAATGTGGAGAAATGTAGAGTAGTGAGTTATAGTTTGAAAAAAGAGGTTTATACATTCCCGTATGTAATATAGGATTCAGATCTGCTGAGATGTAATGAGATCAAAGACTTAGGGGTAATATTCGATCATAAATTAACATTTGATAGACATATTTCACAAAAAGTTTCAGAATCTCTCAGAGCTTATGGTTTCATTGTTAGAAATTGCAGAAACTTTCATAATATTGAAACCATGAATCTGTTGTATTTCACCTACGTACGTTCGAAGATAGAATATGCAAGTATCGTCTGGATTCCATTCTATGAGATTCATAACATAGCCTTTGAAAGAGTTCAAAGGAAGTTTTGTAAATTTCTAATTTTCAGAATAGATGGTTCTTATCCTGAGAGAAGTATCAGTAATGATGTCATATATGAACGTTTGGAACTTTTTAGTTTAGAGCATCGCAGAAAATATGCGTCGCTCATATTTTTATTCAAGTTAGTGAATGAGAGAATTGACTGTCCTAAAATTCTTGAACAAATTAACTTCAGTGTACCACGGCCAGCTTCACGATCTCAATCCATTTTTAGACTTCTCAGAGCAAGAACTAACATTATGCTCAATTCCCCAATATATGTTATGTGCACAAATTTCAATAGCATTTTTGACAAATTTGAATCATGTATGTAAGATTTTAGAATTACATCGACGTTATTTATTTGCATTTGCCATTCTTCACGTAACTTCGCGCACCCTATTTCAAACAGATAAGACAACAAAAAGAAACGTGATTCAACTTTGAATCTGAAAAATGAATGCAACTTTAGATATTCACATCGCTGGTGCATAATGTAATTTGTTATTCTGATTGATAATATCGAATATATCGGAGTTCACTGTCCTGATAAATGCTATGGAATTTCCTGTTATTGAGCGAATAACTCAAGCATTTAATACTTGCAACAAAATGTTAATTATTGAAGATAGTTTGAGGAGACTGCTCCAACATAATATTCTTCATTAAGCAATCAACTCTTCTCACTTCTATATTCCCACGTTTCATAACTGGAAGACTTTTCTCTATGTTGGATGTCGATACTGGAAAAAACTCATTTCGTTGTGAAATTATAAAGACAATCCAATAAATAATTTTTCAGTATTATTAATTCAGGCCTGCTGCTAGTTGCAATACCGATTATACTGCCCTACGACTACATATATGCCAAGTTGGCACATTGATAGGTCTACCAGTTATATTTATTTTATACCAGAATCAAATTATATCAATATTTTCAGGTGATGTTCATCACTACCAGAATCGAGATTCTTAGGATATCTTTTCACTTGGTAGTTTCAAACTAGTAGAGTTGTAATTGGGTAGACTTGTAACTCGGTAGATTTTCTGATTGGTTGACATTAATGTTGTTAACTGATACCTGCAATTGATATAATTGTCTAGGGGTATATCTGGATATTGTAGAGTTGTCATAGGAGTTAACATATAACTGGTATATTTATCAATGTGCCTGTTTTGAATTGCCTCAGACCAATAAGGTTGGTCGGACCGAGGCAGAAGAATTCAGCGAACAACTAGATCGAGAACCAGTCTCAACATCTAACATCTAACTCTGACAAGAGACAATTGAAGTCACGGAGCTAGATTTAATAATCAGTTTCAATTTGGAGAGCCTTTACACCAACGTTTCAGTCAAAGAATCACTTCAAATCATACAGAGTGAGCTATCCAAAGACTGGAACCTGAAAGATAAAACAAACTAGCCTATGAAAGTAATCATGAACTTACTTGTATTCTGTATACGGAACTGCTATTTCCAACTGAAGGACGAATTCTTTACGCAAGATGAGGGACTACCAATAGGATCGCAACATTCACCAGTTATAGCCAAGATATATATGGAGTGATTTGAAACTCTGGTCATTGAAAAATCCCACAAGAAGCTCCGAGTCTGGTTGAGATACGTTGACAACTCCTCCATGGTATGGAACCATGGGAATACTGAACTAGACACCTTTCTGAAGCACGTCAACAACGTGACGTTTCTTAAGGTCTAGGTGGGGTGGCTATTTGATAAGACAATGACTTTGAATAATAGGTGATGAGTCGCTCAATTTGCCGCCCCCTTGGACTTGTCGAATGCGTGCAGTGCACGCCTTGTCCTACAAGTTATCCATAACCTGTATCCATATATGACAGTAGTCATATATGAGGGGCTGACTTGTTGGGTGTTGGTCAGTTCGTATCGACCAACTTCGCCAAAAAATGTCCAAATGCCCATTCCTACTCAGAAAACGGAAATATATTCTCAGTTTACAAGCTTTATCAACAACATATTATGTTTTTTTTCACTCTCTGTTATCGTTTTCCACAATATTTTGGTGTGATAGTGCTCACTCTGATTATGAAACATTTCTGATACAAAAAAATGTGGGATACAGAAATTAGAAATGACTCTACCTTGTCTTCACACAAATTACTTTTTATTAGAAATCACATGAAAATAGAGATGAATATGCAATGAATGCCAACTCTCACAGATTCAACATTCGAGGCTGTCAGTTGATTGGACCATGCAAATTCAGGCTTCAAAGGTCAAAAAATAGTTCAACCAATGTAAATCTTGAAACTTTCAAAAAGAAACATGAAAGGCTATTCATCTGCTCACGCCTATTATTCTACGAAGGAGTATATAGATCATGCGCCTGCCCTTTAACCAGCTTTTTAACCATTTTTCAGTGTTTTCAATATATGATTTTTAATATTTTTCAATGCTTGTATAAGCACTTTCATGTAGTTTCTTGTAATATATCGTAGAACTCATTCTGACCAATCTCACTCTAATCTTCTGAATTCTGAATTAATTGATTGTACACCAAAAAGTTCAATCGATATCTATCTTTCTCTCTCTGTCGATCTAGCATGTCTAAGTATTCTTTCCAGGTTAGTTAAGGATCTGGTAGCACCTCCCAGATATTCAACGTTTCTTCTCTTGGCCCTGTAGGTGAATGCTCATATTACGATTGATTTGGATGGGTCCCTTTTTGCTGAGTCTAACTCATTTTAATATTCAAGGCCTAAACAATATATTTGTGATGCCTCAGTCGTCACATAGCCCAATATTTCATATCCATCATGGTCTAGAGTCTACATCATCCACTACAAAGTTCCACAACAAAAAGGACAAGATCAAATCCGAGGATGGCTTGGCGCAGTAACTTAAACGGGGAATTCATAAGCACACTAAACTTTATTAAATTAGGACACTCAATTCTTTATGGGCTGGAAACTTTGGTACCAAAACTATATTAGAACAATAAATATCCATAACATGTTTGTACGGATCTACCCTGATCTGTTAATGTAGCTGTTCGAAAATGGTACTAGGAGTTGGGTAATAGAAAAGTAGTGAAGCCTATACGCAACCAAATGGTACTAAATGGATGCCACTGGTTATCCTCTTGTGGGACCATGGGATTTATGCATTGAAAATAATGCTCAACTTGGTTTATTACTTTTTTCTCATATAATGGTTTCAAATAAGCTTTCTTCATTATCCTTATCAGAATTGATAGATATACTCGTATATGTTTCCAACACGCGAACTTGAACATACGTCCCTTACAGCTTCTAGTTGACAGTACTTATTTTGCGTAAGTAATATGTCAACACAAAATACCCAGATTCCTCCTTATTTCACCTGATATGTTTCTTATTCATCCTTCCAAGCCACTAAAATTAATCTTGAATGATGTGAAATGTTTGCAGAAGTCCACAACATATCAAACCAATCACAATCATAGTTAGCAAGGTCAAAATCTGGTCAAGAACTGGAAAGTTCTACTGAATTTCTCCGGTTCGTTTCTATTCATTTTATTTATGTTAACCTCCAATTCATTTATATATGGCACATTCCCAGTTAGATAAAATTCAATTATATCCGCTCATCGACACTTTATCCAGATATTCTATCTTTGTCGAAACCTCCAGAATTGGCAGAAGCGCTAAAACAGCTCCGCCATGCCTGGTGACAATAATTGCAGGCCAGGAGGCGGTAGTGTTTACAGTTACGACGAGAGATAACCGCAACGTAGCTGTTACGTTAATCCAGGCCATTAGTCTTGCCTTTAAACGGCCAGGACCACGACTCAGGACTACATATTCCCCATTGCACTTAATACGCCACACGTAGTTGTTGTGAATGAAGATATTTACAATCTGCATTACCTCCTTGTTCTTTGTGTTTGCTTATATGGAGCGACAAAAATGGTAATTGCGGTGAAGTAGCTTATGTTGAGGTGAAGTTTTTTCTTACTGGTAGAGGTTTTGTAATAATATTTGAATAATTTAGTATATTCTTGATATACGTAATTGTTATACTCGTAACTTTGTGAAAACACTTAATTTTCAGATTTCATCCCACGATTTAAAGGGAAAGCAAAATACGAAGTTCATTTTGGTAGTGAGGAGTGATTATTTGAAAGTGGTTGACAATGTTTTGATGAATGATGAAGGTTTGAAAAATTATTTAAAAAAACCCTCAGAACATCGAATAAGACTTAAAAATATGGCCGTGAAAGAAATACGAAAGGTATTTTAGTTCTTGCATGAATCACCTTTATCTATCTGCCTATCTGTAAGAAATTCTTATGAAAATATTTAAATTCATTGTCTTTCTTATCTATTCGGACAGATCTTTCAAATGCATATATTTTATTCAGGAAAAGTTCGAACTTCTAAAATTATTGATATAAATACCTGGTTTCTCTTCTTTACGTGTGAAATTATGTTGTACCAATAAAGTTGTTTGATGAAAGCCAATGGAAACTGGACTTGGAAAAACGAAAATCTGCTACAAAAAACTTTCTTGATTCATTTACTTCATGGAGTGGCTTCTGAAGGTAGGTCGTATTGGATTTAGTTTAATTATAATTTATTACTAGTACAATACTAGTATTCCAGTTGTTTTTGACTTGATATTCAATAGTTTATGGAGCATGAAAATAGCGTGGCTTCTTTCTTCGAGGCTAGGAGAAAAATCCTCTTGTTGACAAAAAACTTGAATCTCATTTACTTTTCCTGGATACCAACTATACTAATTGTCACAAGTTCAAAATTCGATTTTCAATTAATTCCAATGATTTTATTATCTCTTCTAATTTTACACAACAGATACAATATCATTTCTGATTGATAGTGTTGTACAAATTCTATCTGTTGAATTCAATCCAAAATAATTAATTTTATTTTCAATTTTTGAAGTTCTGACATTTCTCTCACTTTGTCACGTGATTTCCGCTGAGAGAACTGCACTTTGAACACTTTCAATTTTCTGTTGGAAAATCGTATACTGCGGACTCTAAACGACAAATGCAAAATCCAAACGACTGTGTATACATGTTCGAGAATAACGAGAGTAATATAGATTCAGCAGAGTTTTTGCGGTTTTGAAATGTCTTGTATTTCTGATAATGAATTCCAATGAACTGTTAGGGTTTTTTCCCGTGGGTTGACCAATAATTGACTATACTGAATAATCAAACTCAACTTTATTTCACTTTAAATGCAACAACTAAAACTCCAACTATTATTTGAATGTCTATCGCCTCACTAGATCACTTCGCGTACCGCACTGTAACGTCTATTTGACTGTGTCAATATCCTCGTTGTTAGCCTTCAAATATCGTAATCAAATGCCGTAGAAATTTCGCCAAAGTTCCGCCGAAATCGGCAGCATTATTCTCGCTGCTTCTAGAATGGCAGGGAATCATCGTACACTCGCGCTCTCTAAGCTACGTCACGCCTGGTTCATGGCTACCAGCGGCGGCCGGCGTTATTTTCTTTCGGGCATTCTCTTCCCTGAGGTTGTTCGCCCCGAACAACATTCCAAGAGGGGACATCACGACCCATGTAAGGACTCAGCTTCTCAATGTGGAAAACTTTAGGCTTGCTTCTGGGTGACAATTGGATTCTGTACACTAGATCGTTTATCTTTTTGGTTACCAAGTAAGGTCTTTGCCACACTACATCGCCCTTCTTGAAGCCCTCTGGCAGCGACTTTTTGTCAAATCTTATCTTCATCCTGTCGCTGGAAAGCTGTAATTTGGAAAGCTGTAATTTGGCAAACTAGCGTATAATTTCCAGTCTCTCCTTCAGGTCATTCACATACTCTGAAAGAGGTACCTATTGAGATTCATCGAAAGGACTGCCACACAAAACATCTATCGGAAGCTTCAGTTCAGTTCAATTGGGAGCTCCTGTATGCCAACAGAAAAAGAGGAACCTATTTATCCCAGTCTCTTTGGTTTTTGGAGACAAACATCGAGAGGTATTTATTGATGGTGCGATTATGCCTTTCGACCATTCCATCGGATCTTGGGTGAAGAGCAGTTGTTCTTGTCTTATTTATTCCCAACAGAGTCATCATTTCCTTCCGTAAATCCGATTCGAAGTTGCGGCCCTGATCCGAGTGTAGTTCTTGGGGTACTCCGTGTCTGACAATTACGTTCTGCAACATGGCCTCTACCACCGTTTTAGCCTCTTGGTTGGGTAAAGCTACTACTTCAGGTCATTTGGAGAAGTAGTCCATCACTCTCTGTGTCGATATCCTCGTGGCCAGCCTTCAAATATCGTAATCGAATGCCGTATAAATTTCGCCAAATCGGCAGCATTATTCTCGCTGTTTTTAGGGTGGCGGGGAATCATCGTACACTCGTGTGCTCTTAGCCACGTCACGCCTGGTTTATGGCTACTAGCGTCGACCGACGTTTTTTTTTTCAGGGCATGATTTACAACAGAACGATTATACATATTAACGGTTTTCTCTATATGAGATTTAAACATCATTGTGAAAACCATTATTACTCCTAAATCGGGTACTTCATTCACCGTTTTAATTGAATGATTTCCTATTTGGTATTGAAAATCTATGGGATTTCTATTTCTGGTCAAAGTTATATTGTGTCACTTACCGTGATTTGAGTATAGACTTTTATTGCGACAGATTTCCGCAGGTGCATCAAAATAACATTGCAGTCCTGGATTTCTTTGATGGTTCGATAAATCTTGAGGTCGTTCGCATATAGTCAGAAGCTGGAATGTTCGAATCCTTCGGTTAAATTCAGCTTGTAGGATGAGGAAAATATTGTTTTATAACTAGTAACTTATTGCTTCAATGAGAGTAATTGTAACCAGAGCCCAAAAATTGAGCATTCGTAATCCAACAACAAATAAGGCTATTTCGTTTTGCCATAGTTCCCATCAGCAGTGCTGGGCTGAACAACAATTGTTTTAATTGAAGGTGGTTGCAATGTTTCGTGGTGTATTTCATCAGTTTGGTCTTCCATTTTCTAATATGATATAAATCGATTTGAAATCCTTGAAAAAATTAAAAAGATTAGCTGAAAATAACAATTTTATTAAGCAAAAAACTGAAATTACACTGAAATAACATGCAAGCAACAACCAAACTAATTAAAAAAAATTGAACCATCAGCACGAGCTGAAAAAATTAAACGAATGTTTTTCTGGACTCGTGTCTTTGAACAATGAGCCTGAGTCAGTAGAGGCGATAACATCTTCCCTTATGGAGAAGCCATCTATCATGGCTCCCCAAGGCAGTCAGTTTCAAAGTCAATCATCGACATCGACCCCCAAAAAGATTCGTCTTTTGGTTTCCACAGCAGTTTCCACTACGTGGCAACTAGTTGTAATCAGAGTCACGCTAGAGTGATATAAAAAATGAAGAAGAAATCTCTAAATCAACATATGTTTGAATATTAAAAAGTGTCCATATTCCTTTATTATGTGCAGCTTCGAAACCACATCATATCAAAGTAAAATATGATTTTTTTCCTCAATGGGATACTTTGTCAATCGTATTTCAGCGACTCTCCATTATGTGATCATTATACTTGGCGCCCCATTCGTTTTGTCATCATATTTTGTTTTTCTTGGAAACGCCTACGAGAGATAAGAATTGGATTCTGAGCGAGCTTCATTTTGGGAAAATAAAACGATTTTGTTGTTCGTGACTAGCGATCCGACCCGGTTGCGCACGGGTAGCAGAACATTTATGACTACATTTTGCTCTGTCATTTTACATTAGTTCGTAACTAGTAATAAAACCATAACATGAAATTCTCTGTGTATGTGGTGAAAAACATGCCTGAATATAAAAACTGAAATATAAAATATACCTAACATCGGAAATATTGAATGAAGTCTATAAATCTGATAAAGAATATAAAATGTAAAATCTTATCAAAGTGTACATATGAATAAAATTATCGATTTGATATTTCAACATTGAACATTACAAACAACCTCAATAATTACAAATATAACAAGGAAAATGATATGGGTGTTAGGTGAATAGAGTGTGTCGAGAATTCTTTGGTAAGTGCGTTTTTCAATGAAACCAAGTAGATAAAATAAATAAAACAATATTACAGTCCTGATACGTAGTCAAATGTCCAAAAGGAAGTCTGAAATATTTGTACTTTGCACGGTCACGTCACGTGTCAAGGATAGAAGTAATAAACAGTCTTTTCGCAACGAATATGGTAGTAAAATGAATCTAATTATTTTTTAAGCGAACAAGATCAAAAATTTCAATAATTTTTTCTTGTGGTAGACTAGAAATGAAGTGTGAGAGTTTTTTTTTTTCATTTTTGGAAATCATTTACAGTTTTTTTTTATCCGGTAAAGAGTTGTAGACAATCGGTCCTAGTCAAGTCAAAAATTTTTATCAGCTTTAAGATTAATTACAAAATATTGTGAATGTATTTTGTGTGGGGCCCTGCTATAGGCGTATTCCTCTTCAGGGTAATCGGTCCTAGAATACTGAATGATTTCTGTCCTTTAGACTTAGGTCCAAAGTGAGTGGATCTATTCGACCCTCTTATCGTTGCGTGTATTGTGTTCGTGTTTAGGCTTGCTCAATCAATTTTGTCTTTGTGTTGGTATAACACAGGAGTTTTGTAAAATACCTGTCTCAAATCAAGAATACCACCTTCTTCATGTAGTTTATGACTAGAATAATGGAAAAGTTCATTCATAATTGTTTTTAAAAACTTTCTATGAATTACTTTCAGTAATTCTCAAATGTAGGTCTATTATAACTCTATTATAACAATGACAGTTGTCTGTAATCAAACCAATCTTTGATTATTTCTAGTTCTTTTTCTGCCTGGTCCTTCACCACTGACCATGTTTCTCCAGAGTAAACTATATCAATATCGTCTGCAAAACTGAAAATGTGCCCAGATGAGCTGAACAGAGCTGAAAATATTCGATTCAAATATATGCAGAATATTGGTCCCAGAATCGTTGCCTGGGGTATCCCACATTCAATTATTTTTCCGCTGCTTTTAATGTTTTCGATTTTTATTTCTTGTTTCCTATTTACCAGATATGTTTTGAAAACCGATGTTTTCTAGACATGACAGCAAAATCGAGTTATTAACAGTATCGAATGCTTTCGATAAATCTAAAAACACACCTATTGTGGGCTCGCTCTTATCCAGTGCTTTGTAAATGTGATCTGTTGAATTCATTAGGGCATTTTGAGTAGATTTTTCGTCTTTGAATCCAAATTGTGAATTTGTGCTTTGTGCTCTTTAAGAAAGGATTTTTGTCTTACTCTCAATGATTTTTCCAAAATCTTGCTGAGACTAGTTATTAGGGATACTGGTCTATAGTTTATTACTTCGTCTCTAGCCCCACTTTTGAAAATCGGAGTGACTGTAGATATTTTGAGAAAAGTCTGAAAGTTCCCTATTTCTATTATTCGTTTAAAAATTTGTGATATGGGTTCCACAACATATTGTACAACTAGTTTAAGTGTTTTGCTTTCGACGTTATCAATCCACGATACTTTTGAGTTCCCTAATTATATTTGAAACGATTGGGGTGGTGGGTTTCAGCAATATACACTCTCTTTTATTTTCATTATCATTCATTATTTCATTCATGTTTCTCCACAGACTTTTAGGGTTGTATTTTTGAAGATGTCTGCTATTCTCTTTATATCATGACTTATATTTCCGTCTTCAGTTTTTATGATCTTGATATCATCTCTTTCATTTTCATTATGATTCATTATTTCATTCATGTTCCTCCACAGATTTTGAGGGTTGTATTTGTTTTCATTGATTTTAGTTTTATAATATTCATTTGTCAAAGTTGCGTTCTATGGATTTCTCTTCAATTGTAAATATAGACTATTTTTCTCATTAACATATTTAACTAGTAATGCTAAAATCCATTTTTCACATGCTTTATATTAGTTCCACCTGTATATATGTTTGTAATAATAATAATGAATATGCTTTATTGTCCAAAGAAAAACTCATATTGGACGAAGTTTTAGTGAACATTTTGAGAAAGATAAAACATTGTCAAGTGCATGAAATCAGAATATAAACAAGTAGATTGATAAAAATATCTAAATATCTTTAATATCACATTTTCTGAAAAACATTGTTTATATGCAATATAAATGCCATATAAACAAAATAACATATCTATATGAATATATAAACAGATATTTATATATATATATATATATATATATTATATATATATATATATATATATATATATATATATATATATATATATATATATATATGGTAAACGTTTCACAATAATAATAGTCTTTTTCGTTTGTTATTGTTTTAAGCTAATTAAAAACAATATTTTCAACTTTTTAGTTCGATATTCTTCAAAAGCGGGTTTTTTAGTTTTTTAAACTATGTTCATTTCCTTTTATTATCCTTTCTTTTTATTTTTATGTAACTTGTACATTGTTCCACTTCATTTTGCATTCACAAATATTTAATTTGAAACAAAAGTATTGATTCATATTTCATGAAGTTTCATATTGATTCCAGTTGTATATAGCGAAACACGTGTTGCGGTTTTGTCAACTATTCAGGGTCAATCTCACCTGTAACTTGAATACGCAATAGATTTTCATCAAGTAGCAGCCAATTCCATCACGTATGGTTTTCATCAATAAACGGAGTGATTTGAAGTGGTTCAAAAGAAACGTTTATGTGTAATTGAAATTTTGAGTAAATTGATTGAGATATGATATCCGTGCGAAACCGGGTCGTAGATACCACCCATGAAAAGCGGGGTAGATCGCTACTAAACAATATATTAGGAAACTCCATATCCCAAAATTTGAAAATCAAATTCCAGGTGCTTTGTATTCAAAAGAAGTTCTGGAATATATATGAATGGCTCTAACTTGGTAGAATATAAAAATGCAATTCCACTCCAACTCGACAAAACTCCTATTATGCCCATTTCTTTTTACGTCTGTCATATCAAGAGTATGTGCACAAGTTTTCTTGGGATTTCATTTGAGACTTGCGGCATACGGAACATTTGTGGATGAATATTAAGAAAATGTATGTAACGGGAAAGAGTGAAAATTACAATTTTATGTTTCAATAGTCGATAAGTACAGATTTCACTTGCAAATATTTATGTAACGCAATTCTTCAATTTATTCACGAAATGAACCAAAAGGATTTGAAATATTGAGTTCTATGGAAACTTTGATGATGAAACTGATGAAAACTTTTACGTTGAAAACGAAGGAAGCTATTATAAACTGAAGTGCTCCACCATTTTTATCTGTCTGTCTGAACACGATAAACTCAAAAACTACCGAATTGATTTTCAAACTGTTTTCACCAATGGACGGTATGATTCAAAGGAAGGGTTCATATTGTTCTATTTTCATAGGACCACCAAAAATTCCGCTATGACATATGTCTATCTTTTGAGGATAGCTTTATTGGTTACATATATTGTCGTAATTGTAAAGCAATTTTGACGCATATACGATATCAATCCTTATCATTACGTTAGTTGTCTTTGATGCATATTACAATCACTTTTCACACTATACAATTTAAATTATTATCGTAGGAGTTATCGAAAAATGAAACTGCCGCCCAAAAAAAATTTTAGCGACCGGCCAAATCGATGCAACATGAACAATTTCAAAGGCTAATGTTGAATTTTTGTTTTGTGTTTTGAATGAACCTTTTTCCTGAAGTACGAAAAATCACTCACTAGCAGCGCTAGTAGTCCGGTAGGAACAAACACTGCCTAATCCTCATATAAACATATGGTGAAGTAGGTACAATCAAAAAATAACGTTTTTAACAGAAGAAAATGTTCCTGGAGCAAAACTAAAATTTACAACTGTAAAGGATAACAATGTTGTAACATTGAAACGTTGGCTTGCATTCCGTAATTTAAAAGTAACTGGGAAAAAAAGTGAATTAATAGACAGGTTAGTATACAGATTCTAGTAAAAGAGTAGCGGTAGATTCAAACTGTAATAAAAGAGATTTAAAATGATTATGAATTTAAGATTTATTTTCAAGTGGAATATGAATCAAATATAGATGGTAGTGAAATAAATTCAATGAAATATAATAAATGAATTTAATTCAATAAACGATTGAGGTTATATCTCATTCTAATCAATGGTATCAATTAACTATGAAAAACTTACTATTCATTTCATGTTTAGAGCATACATATGAATATTCATTTATTTTCTGCACTGTTAAATCCACTCTCCTCGAAGAATGTATCCAATTCTTGCATCTAACCTCATTAATCTGAGGTTTTATAAATGGTATAAAAACACGTTTCCTCCCGGATATCGATTATCCGACGTACAATTCGCAAAACAGCAATGCTTTATTGGCATTATACTAGCGCAAAATAATTTTTTATATCAGATTTATATTTTTAAATAATAAATTAATATTACGTAAATAACACTGTTTCACATGTGAATAGTTTATGTTTGTCCCTACTGATAGTGCTGCCTCTCGTGACACGTTTGCTGCACTATTCTCAGGAAAAAGGCTCATTGAAATTTTTAGTTGTTAACATAGGGATACCCGGATCCGCTCAGAGAGTTAATATAACTTTGTGTGGCAGTTGGATTGAAAGGAGCAGTGGGCTTCGAAAGGTCCTGAATGTTTCAGAACATTCTGAATCATTCTGGAAAGTTTCACCTGGGCTATTCTTGAATATTCCAGAATATTCCGTTATGATATTGAATTTTGAGGAATGCTTTAGACTACTTAAGAATGATCTGGACTGCCCTTATATCGCCAAAAAAATTTCAGGAAAAAATGGGAGCAACCTTATTGAATTGGAAATGAAGAGCTACCACATCATATAATTCCCCTGATCGTTCCGAAATGATCTGGGATATATACGAGAATACTTCCGGAGGCAAAATATTCACCGATGTTGACGTGAATATTTCTCTATTCACTGTATTATCTATCATTTACTACTTTAGAAAAGCCAATTTGTAGTTTTCCCAATCGTATGTTTCTTCTAAAGAACTAGCAGTATTTGCAATTCATCAAATATAGTGGATATGGATCATGGAATACCAAAAGGGTCTATTTTGAGGCCATCTTCTCATTATTCATATGAATGGCAATTTCCATAAGCTTTTACCTCCCAAGACATCTAAAGTTCGATCGTTTTAAAAGAAAGTTCCTGCAATGCAAATTATTCTCCATTCAGATACAAACTTTTTCGCAACAATCTGTGCTAACAAAATAATCTTCACGTTTCGCTACACAGTAGCTCTCTCAGTTGAGCTGATACATTAAACTATTCTTCAATGCATTTTATCCTATTTTTTTAACCGATTGGTATATCGTCAATTTACAGTGTGTTCATTCTGAGTTCAAATATAATACAAATTTTCATTAAAACAACGATAAAAATAAAAACAACAATAAAATATAATACTATTTACCGAGAATGAAGTATGGAAACGTGTTTCATTGATTCACATACAAAAGGTAGTCGCGTGAATATGAACAATCTTGAGACAGACCAGAATATTACCTACTAACTACGTTATAGCTCCGTGCATAGAAATTGCCGCATCTAAGAAGTCGCGATAGTCCCCACTTTGAATTGAGGTACTTTTTCTCTCCACAACATCACTTCGTTTGTTCGTTTACTCTAATTTTCTTGGAATCGCATCGCTGAATTTGCTAGCAAAAGGAAGTATTCTGAAGTCGAGTTCAAGAAAATTAGGTGCCAAAAGATCAAAGACGAGTAATAATGAATGTGAAGAAAAAAATTTAATATTATTATATTTTTCGTTACAGAACTACAAGTAAGTATATGATAAGATTCCAACAAAAATTTTAAAAAATATAGAATCCACAAGACTGCGCTGTTAATGGTTTCACAATGAACGTAAGTTCACGGTAGCGTCATCAGATGGACTGGTACAGAGTGGGCCAAATTGGACACTTTTGTTTTCTGTTTTCAAACTAGATAGATGGAAACTGATGGCTATTTCTGGCGGTCAAATTCTATGACGAACTCAATGGTGAAAACCGCATATCGATATCTATCATCGTTTGTGAGTTG
Source organism: Leptinotarsa decemlineata (assembly GCF_025532065.1). Taxonomy (NCBI): domain Eukaryota; kingdom Metazoa; phylum Arthropoda; class Insecta; order Coleoptera; family Chrysomelidae; genus Leptinotarsa; species Leptinotarsa decemlineata. The sequence continues at coordinate 2,996,635 of NW_027412549.1, read as the reverse complement.
AAACACATTTTTCGAAAATGCACATTTGCATTGGTGTGAAAAGCTTATTTTTTCGAATGAGATATCGATAGTTATTGATGTAAGAGCTTATTTTTTTCAATGAGACACCGTGGATATTCCTGCATATTTTTATAGAGATTAAAATTACATTTCCAAAAATGTAGTACATTTGATGTTTTCTAGAGTCATCTTTGAAATACAGAACTTTTATGTTTTTTCATAAAATTTCATGTTACATTTGTCCTAGTGGGTTGACCAATAATGGACTACACTGAGTAATCTAACTTAATTTTCAAATACAACAAACACTTCAACTGAAACTTCAACTATTACTTGAATGTCTATCACCTTACTCGATCACTTTGCATACCGCACTGTAACTACCACTCAACTGTGTTGATATAATCGTGGCTAGCGTTTATATATCGTAATCGAATGCAATAGAAAATTTTGCCGAAATTCCATCGAAATTGGTAGCATTATTCTCGCTACATCCAGAGCGGCAACGAACATCGTACATTCGCGCGCTGTTAGCTACGTCACAATTGGTTTTTGGCTACCAGTGGCGAACGGCGTTATATAAAACAGAAAAAAATTCATCAATAGTAGCTATCAAATGTTGAGGAAGCCTTCCACAGAAATGATTTAAATACATAGTTTTAATTTATACTATATTCACTACCAATAAATAAAACTTCAACAATGATAATAATGATAAAGGACAAAAAATTAAATATATTTCTTCAGAGAAGGTGTTCGAAATGTCTATCAGCTCCTCCTATATACAAGCGACACATTTTCGGAACTATTTTTGCTGAATTAATCAATTCAATGATAGAGAGAGAGAAGGGAAACTTTGCATCACTGCCGCTTCAAATCAGTATCTAGAATTGGCTGGCAATTCAAAAATAAGATCTTTCAACCTTCCCCAGAGATAGAAGTCCATATACATCAGGTGACCTGGCCGGCCAACGGTTGGGTCCTTGGTTGGCTATTCAATTATTACCAAAGTTTGCAGTTCAACAATTGGTGATAATTGTCGTGAGCCGAAGCCCCGTCTTGTTGAAAATATATTTTTTCGAGCTTCATCAGTGGCAGTTCAAAAAGGAGTTCAATATTTTGCCTCAATATTTCTAAATACCTCTGAAATGTGAGAGTGCCATTAATAATGAACGGGTCGATATTTCTACCCCTGAAAACATCTACTCACACACTAAATCCAAATCTTCCTTGACTTCTCTACCACACAACAGAATGAAGATTTTGTTTTGCCCAATTGTAAGAACTGTAGCCGGTGAAAAAACCGACACTGCTCACATAAGCTTCATTTGTCCAAATATAATTCAATGAAAAATTACGCACTTGGTTACAACTTTCCAGGGACCTCTGGCAAAAAGCCATGCGGCGTTCAAAATCTCCTGGTTTGAGATGATGAACTCTTCTGGTCCAGTTTGCGTTTTTTCAAAATTCTCCCAACGTTAGTTCTTGGAAGGCTTGTTGATATTTTCAAATTTCGCGTTTACGTTTTGGGATCATTTTCAACAGCCCCATTTAATTCATATAATTTCGGCTTTTTTTTTATTGACCGCCATCAATTAAGTTGTGTCGCAATCTTGCGAAATGGTCTCTAAAAGGTTGTCTCACATACATAGTATGGCAACCGGGAAAACCACCACAGCAGAGTTTTATTGTGAGGAAATCGAAGAAATGTACTGAAAATTGCGTCAGCAGCAGCTGATCCTTGTTAACAAAAGAGGTTTGATCCTGCTCCACGACAACTCCCGTCTGCAAGTTTCACGAATAACCGACTACCACCATCTCTCCAAGCACTTCGTTAACTTTCTCGCCGGTAAAACCTTCGCCAATCAGGACCAGGGAATAACGGCCTTCGTCGAATCCCGAGAACACAATTTTCATGCCGGAATTGATCGACTTGTGTTACGTTGGGCAGAAGTGTACTGATAGAACCAAACCGATAGTTTGGGATCACACACTGTTTCAAGTAACACATAGAAACGAGTGTCTGAAATGAGATGACAGGAAAAAAGCAAAAAATAAAGATCACCAAGAAATAGTAGAATAGACGGTGTCAGAAAAATAAAAAACTGAGTATTTCAGTGAGTTCATGGTGTTGGACGAACAAAAACTCAGTAAGGAAACTGACATATATATATATATATATATATATATATATATATATATATATATATATATATCTGTAGGATACAATGGGCTTGTTTCATGCTATGAAAAATGATACTGGTTTGCTCATAGACTGATCGAGTTAGGGGTATATTATACTTATCAAGCCTAATCGGTCCCAAAATCTCTTTATATTTGCAGAAAAAAGAATAATTCGAAAAGAAAGAATTTAAATTTGCCGCGTGTCTGTTGACCAATAAAATTGATCGTGTCTAGAGCGGAGTTGCCAAGTGTAATGGTTTTCAATATCCAATCACAGATCCGATGATCCAATTTGACAGACGCCATTTTTGCTGTTATTGCTGTCAACTCGGTTGAATACAACTGTTACAATTATCTAATTGAAGAACGTTTTTTTGTAAAAGGTAGGTCTCGGTGAGTACCTATTTTGCTGCGAATTCCCTGCCATTAGTTTACATTCCGAAAAATATTTTTTCAGGCTATTTTTGGATTGATATGTTCTGGAGTATTTCTATTTTGCTTCTCTTTTCAGTCACCAGTCACTGCTCCTTGGCCGAGATAAAATAAAAATTAAATCGAACCTTTCCATCCTTCGATAAAAGACAAAGGCTGAAATGAATGTCATATAAATAAAAGGGACCTACTAAATCTACCACCTACCGTTTCAATTTTTCATTCTTCATTTCAGTACCAAATACAAATTTTTCAAGTAAAATTCATCGATTATTTCAAAATCGACTCTTGGTAAGTTGTCGGGAGTCAGCTTTAACAAAACTAGGCTCAACATCACAAACAATAGAGTAAGTAGTTTGTGCTCAACATTCAATTAGAAATTATTTCAACAAGAATAAGTTTGTGGAAACCGTTGACATTAGAAAGAGCACATTGTCGCATTCACTACAGAAGACGCTGGCTGACTGGATGACAATATGGCTAATATACCAGTAATGTTGAATTTCTTATTTTTGGTGGGTAGCATGAATGGATATTTGATTTATTTTATTAGGGTTCATGAGCATTCGAAAACCATTTGATATCATTTATCAAGGCAAATATTATTGTCCATTTTTATGCTTAATTCGTGGATTCGAGCGATCTTATTATTGTATATTTATTCGTTTGCTGGCTTCATTCTTTAAAAAAAGTGAATGAATAATTACAGAAAATTTTAATTGGTCGTTCATTTTCTCAGAAAAATGGAGTACTTACACATATCACAATTTATTGGTTTATTCGGATCCATTCTGCTTATTATTGCAACATTGAGTTTCAACTTTTTCTTAGCTGACAGCTCGCGTAGAAACAATTCGTTTTTTTCTTCGAGTTTAGTTTGTGTGTGTTTCAAAAGTGTTTTAGAGATATCTTTGAATATTAATATGGTGCATTCTTGTGCTGATTTTAATTGTACGGAAAGGCACAATGAAACAGAAAGCGCATTGGTTTATAGATGAGTTATTTCATATAATGAGGACAGGTTCCCAAAGGATAAAATGATGAAAAAAAATTGGTGAAAGTAGTGAAAAAAAAGAACTACAATCCTTCTACTCTTTCAAGACTTTATAGAAATCATTTAAAAAGTGACTATAAATGAAACAGAGACGAAAATATTGAATTTTCATTTTTAAGTTTTTCATTTCAACTTCAAGTATTCTCCACAGAAAGTATTATCTGAAGTTAATACTGTCGATGAAAGTATGATACACTTCACTTCATTAAATTTTATCGTATGAGTAATGGTATTACCTCGGAAGTTTTTGTTGGATCAGTTCGGGTACAATCAATTCTGTCTATACTTTACCTCATTCAACCTTCCTCTCAAGTTTTGCTTGAATTTAGCAGCTATATTCGAAAGAGGTACGTATGCAGGAATCGTTTTTTTTTGTAATAAATTGCAGTTGTACAGATTGAGGATTGTAGAATGAATTGAATATTTGAAATGATTCTTTAATCCAGTTTGCTATATTTTTTGAATTTCATAACTGTAAGTTATTAAATAACGCATAAAATCATAGTTTAGGTAAATATTTTGTGATTTATCGACTTTGTGTACTGATTTTAGATATAGAACTTACTTCCAAACATGATTTATCGTGTACATTTTATTCCATGTGGAGAATTTTTCATTAATTGAAACGTTCACGGGTTCATATACACTTCCATAATTAAACTGATAATTATAGGCTACGTAAATTTTACGATTTGGCAATGTTGATTATTTCTATTGTTTCTATTGGCCAATCAAACAAGAAGCGGTAATAGGATCGTGACGTCAACACCCTATCACATTCGATTTTTAATGATTAATTACGGGAAAACTACGGCATTTAGAGGGATGAGACAAAGTGAGCTGTTTTTCAATTTGAAATTTCTATCAAGTGGACTATAAACCAAAAATCATGAAACAAGCCCATTCAATGTCCAGCATGGTATCAAGCGGTTGAACAGTTTGATTACCATGCGTGTACCAAATTCTACAGTGTGAAAAAGTTTTGGAGAAGTGAATGTTTGGAAAATTTCATCTGGTAAGAAACAGAACAAAAACTGTAGATATTGGAAAACCGAAAATACTGAAATAATAATATAATAATATCGTCTCTATTATCTTTGAATATATGAAGATAAAAGTTCAATTTGCATGATGACAAGTCATCACTCAATTGCTCTTCCTTGCAATAAATAAGTAAGTACCATAAATAAAGAATGTAATATAAAACGAAACACTTCCAGGTTACCAGGATTACCGAAACCCTGAACAGTTTCTTTATTGGCCATTGCATCCAAAATCCAAAACTATATAACCTTCTTGTAAACAAAATTGTTCATAATAGAACAGAATGTTCTTTCAGAAATGAGGTGTCATCGGTCGCGATATAATTTCCAACGAACCCCGTCATCCTGCAAAGCGCCCTTACAAATCTACTTAGTGTATGACACCACTAAATTTCCCTAACTCCTTTATAATAGCAGATTGTCCTTACGAGGCCAGGATAACGTTCTCATTAAGTGAAGCCGCTCAAGCATGCCAACATATCCTGAACATAAACAATGATGCATGCATATTGTGTCAGAGCGCACGCCGCTAGACTGCAACGTTCTGGAGTACGATGAGAAGGCCATGGAAATGGGACAGAGACGGAATTGATAGAGGGGTGTGAAGACAATAAAAGATCCCCCATCGATAGATTCATGATTTGATAAACTTACGAAATGGCGTTCTGAAAATTATCTATGGATCGGCCAGTCTGGCTGTGGGGTTAATGCCGAAATGTCAAAAATTATTAAGTTGCGACTCCTTCAATCCAACAGTTCCAGCGGTGTATTGAATCTTTTGGATCCTCTGGAGACACCCTACATTTTGTTTTATGAGAGAGAGGAGATTGGCAGATCAAGATCTTCAGACGCTATGATGCTGCAGGTTTTTCCGAGTTTTCCCGCAGCTGAAAAAGCAAATGCGCCACTGGAATCAATGAAGTCGCCCCGTAGCGCCAACAAATTTTGATTGTTGTTTTTATTTTTATCGTTGTTTTATAATTTCACAAATAAAAAGTTCCCTCATAGATCAGACCGATTCAAAAAAATTCAATTTGAAAATCGAGAACCATCCTGTATGTGGAGAACGAAATCTCCTAAATTGTCTATGGACAGTTAATGTCATAAGAATTCTACCTACCAAAAAGAGAAATGTTGAAATTTTGATAGGAATATATCTAGCACTAGAATGTTGAAGACGTTGTTCAGAAGAGCTATGAAATTTAACCATTTCGATAAAAAGAGATGTACCATATCGATAATAGACATGGAATTTTCTCTTCTGATGAAGAGAGATCAACACCAACACCGTAGTCAAGTGAACCTCCTCATGGGTATGGATCGCCTAAAATTCACAAGACCACTCGAAATTCATCAAGATATCTGCTGCCAGTTATTTGGTTCATGCAAGAAAATCTCAAAGCACACTTCCGAAGTTAAAATCACGGAACGATAGATCAATTCGATATCATTATTGATCCTATGAAGTAGGCTCTTCGGATCATCTAGACTTCTAGAGGAATACTGAGTGCTGATCTGTTATAACTACAATTTCTAGTAGAAGGACTAATTCATCATGCAAGAAGTCGGTTAATGAAAACGCCTGTTTCACTGGTGATAGTCAACTCAATTATACATGAAGTGGACTATATACAGAAACATTAAACTAGACGCCTTTCTGGCACACCCCCGTAAAATTTACAATGGAGACGAAATTCTATAATGAACTGTTATTTCTAGAATTGATGTGAAGGCTACCTACAAGTCTACAGAAGTGAGTCTCAGTCACGCGGAATAATACCTGAACTATAAAACCAACCACCATCAATACAGCCTGCAAGTCTGCAAAGCAAAGTTGAGAATCAACAGAATCGATAGTCCACAAATCTGATAGAACAGTGTTCAGAAGACGACAAGAAGCTCTCAAGTAATAGAAGCCATTACAACCAGAACTATCCCTTCCTCACATCAAGAGAACCCTGGGCCGGATCCCAGACTACCTCATTGGGGTAAATTGTTTTCGGGTAATAGAAAAGTGGTCCAAAAGATGTAATCTGTGTTCGACAAAAAAATTAAAAAAAGGGATCATCATCACAGGAAAAGAAATGGAACTTCTTTGTGATCTGTCATTCAGAATTCGTAATGCGGAAATCTATAAGAGAAACTTCCACAAATTTATTGAGACAAACTTTTACAGAATTTCCAAAATATTAATATGAACTTGAATTATGATTGACATTTCAAACATTTGACTCTTTTCTACATGACTTACAAAACCTTGCAATACTATATGACTTTCAAAATTTTTATATAATCAAAAGTAGTAAATTCAAACATAAATACACAACGGATGAATTGAACATGAAATCCGTATAAACATCATCTCTCTGTGTCTATGCCCAGAAAATAATACATTGTTTTTCACCAAAACATAGTTTTTAAATTAAGTCGAAGAAATTTACATTTTATGCGAATACCAGCTATTTAGGATTATTGTATACATATTCATAATGGCAACTTTTCTATAATTTATTTGCATTGGATTTCTTTCGTTGTCCAAAAATCCCTGACTCCACCAAAAAAAAACTTTTTATTGAGGACAAAACACAAACAAAAAGAAAATACTTAAACTTAATAATACTTATTATGTGTAAAATATTGAGTGAACGTCATTTTTCGTGTAGTGCGCGAGTTTTCATTGACCTTCTTTGGGCATTTTCACCTTCCACAATCTGAGAAAATATGAAAATTTTCATTAAGAATTTCTTATTCGTACAGAAAGAGCAAACATTTCAGGTCACCCGATGAGTTATTGCGTAAATTCAAAGTATTTTTTCATTTATAAGTAACTCATCATAGTCAATAAATTTGCCTATGAAGAAATGACTCAAAATAATATAGTCACCAAGCTTAACGTTTCGGAAGCTGAAATCTGCCTCAGTTTTCAGAATTGGAAAAATCTAAGGATATTTGTAGTTTCACTGATTCACTTTATTTTTATATAATGTAATAGTAGAATATACTGGAATATTCTTGGAATGGTTACTGATCGGATTTTCATCTTCAAAGTTCTGAACGCCGTTTTCAATTTTCTGTCTATATCATCTCTGATAATTTTTTATGTACCTACACGTAACACTTGTATCATATAGATGATTATCTTCTTAAGTATATTCCTCATATATAAGGAATAATTCTATCACAATCAGAATTACTGAAACTTTCTATGAGTACTGTAGCAATGTAGACATTTATGGTCTCTTACTACAATTCTATAAAACAAATTTGAGAAGCATATTTTCATTAAATTGATCACTTAGTTAATTTGATTATCCGAAATTTGAAAAAATCAAATATCTGAATGTCGTCGTTTAGGAAGTATAATGTAAAAGATTGAAGTAAATATGTTTTACTTTAATTTAGATTCAGTTATTAATATTCATTATCGACTCATTTTGGTATTTTTTTATTATTTTAATCTCTATTTCTGTAATTTGTTATTTTTCAGCAGTACTGTGACAGTTGCTAGTAGGCAAGTTGAAGTGAAAACGATTGATAAACTATTGTTAAAATTCATAAATGAGTAGGGCAAACAGCCTTTTGGTTCTCTACTTCTTCACCATTAAACAAAAATGTCTTCCAAAGGAAGAAAGAAAAAATTAACTACAATAAAAACTTTATGATGTACATAGTCGGTCGGTAGCCCGTCGGTTAGTCACTCATTCAAATCGACCATCGTGTTGGTCGGTGGTTCAAGACCCAGGCTGACCGATCGATTTTCAGTTGCTATCATCCAACCCGTGTTAGGAATCACACGTTGAAAGGTGAGACCTCGTTAGTCCTTAGCTTGCACAAGTTTCGACTTCTGAGGGTTGTCGTTCGTAGGGGTGCGACAGCTGGTTAACGGAAAAACAGATTTTAAAACTTGGTGCATTCGCAAAAGTTTCTTCCAGATACAAACTGGAAGAAAAAACAGTTTCGAAACAACTACTTTATGAAGAGTTTCCCATACTTTGTGTTTAATGGTGGAGAATGATAGGGCCAGAAAGCTTTTCGCCAAAAACTGATATTCCCTAAAGGTATTACTTTTGCAATTCAAATGAAATTTTTATGTCTGTGATCAACTAGCCGTATGAATTGGTATGCGTATGAAAGAAATGAGTGATTCGTATTGTATTGTTCTCCAAAACGGTTCTAATGATGTCATTAGACAACTGCCTCATCCCGAAACTTCGAAGTAAACCATTGAGGATGATAAGGTAGCATTTAACTGACATTTCATATCAATACTCTTTCATATATCATATTATGTAACGTTCCTATGAATAATATCTCTTTCAATTCTATAATGTATGTAGTACAAAGTATGTTCGTGTAATTAATTTTCGTATGAAAGTAATTGTTCGAAACTCAAAATTCATGTGAAAGTTGCTGTTTCAAAATCCGATTATATCTGAAATAAACTTCAGTGTATAGAGTTTTTATTTCATTCCTTTTTTTTCTTTCTTTTGGAGTTTCCCACATTTTATGTTAATTGATGGAGTAGTAGAAAGACAAAAAGTTTCCGAAAAAACTGATCTCTTCAAAAAATATTCCCTTCTTATTTTAAAGTAAGGCAAACTTTTGTAAATTTTGAGACTTCAGACGTCTTGTACAATCTTAAAACAGACGCTAATATATTTTTCTCATCAGAATTCTGGATTTTCCACCATCAGTACCAAAATCCGATCCTGCTGTTCGTTGAAGCATAGTAGAAACCTTGTCTCTCGTCGTCCGGCAACAAATCCGCAGTACGCCCCTGGACGCATGACGTCGCGGTGGGACGCTTGGAGCGCGTCCAGACGACTATGCAGCGGCAGTTCGGCACGAGGGCCGATCTTGGCTGGCTCGCATATCTTGCAGCTCTTGAAATAATAAAAATAACAAATATGTAACTTTTCGCTTGTATTCTGAGTAGTTCTTAAGGATGAGCCTCGAATGACAACTACCACGGGTGTGGAGAATTATCTTCAAGGTGAGTCGTGTTTTATATTTCTGAATTCCAAGTGTTTATTTTTGAATTTGAATCTCGACGCGGATGTCGGAAAAAGTTAATGATGCAACTTGCATTGTACATCTAGAAAGTGAGGATATTTAAAGAAGATGAAATACTTGCGAAAGTGGAATATTTCCTCAATACTTAATTTTTTCAATGTTGAAGTTTTTTAAATGAATTTTAATAGATTTTAAATACGTGTCATGCTTTGAAAGAAATAGGAAGTTCAGTTATTTTATATATTATTCATTGTTACTCATTATGAAATTTTTGTAAAATAAGATCTAAAAATTGGATGGATAACTATTATTTCTCCCTGCTTTTTCTGTCAGTTGAAAATCTGGTTCATTTTGGACAACTGAATGGTGCAAAAATACGATTATGGAATCTTGTTGAAGAAGAAAATTTTCCAAAACTAGGATTACTTGAAGTTGTCTTGTCAAATTGTAAATAACAACACTTTATTATGCAATTCAGTATCAAAATGAAGGAAAATCCACATATATTATTTCATTTTTATTTCATTCATAAAACCAATAACTACCGGTGGAAGTCCAGGAAATGTTTTCATCAGTACTTTCAGCTCAAAACGAATTTTGCATTGGCATTCAACCAAATGTAACATGAAAACTCATCATTCAACGTCATTTGTTACCTATTAGAATCAATATTTCGTCAATTCTTTGGCAGTTACATGACCATGGCCTGCTTTTCATATTAATTATACTCGGAACACTCTATTAGTAAATAAATACAGTTGGAGAAGCACAAAATTGTTTTCATAAACATGCTTGAGGTTTCTATCTGTAAAAATTGTTTTGGAGTAATGAGGGAGACGCGGGGAAATTATATCAACTCAACCTGAAGAACCATAAGATATTACATCTTCACTGGAGTTTGCAACCTACATGGTTCGTTCCATGATTACACTGCCCCGACAACATGGATGCTATAGGCTTTGGAGTATGGAATGCTTACATAACAATGATCCTGATTGGAGTCTGAGGAGATATCTGGGGTTTGAATTATGTGGAAAAGGAGGAATTAAAGTACCACTGCAGCCAATGAAGTAGATTTCAATTATGAATACAGTGACCCTGTTTTTGAAATTCCTTCCTTCCTCGATTCCAAAAATCGACGGCTTTCAAACCCGAATGAAAATAGTGACACTGACATCAAACTATTCTACAATGTTTTATTTATAACAGTAGGTAGTTATAAAACTATATCAAACGAATGATTATTACAGGTAAAACAATTATAATACAATATCATTTGAATGAAATTTATAGTGTCATGATCATAATCATATCATAGATAGAGCTGGATCTGGTTTTCAATATCAAACGAGGTGGCCCAAACACCCTCTGTTCAACAAAACGTCTTCAATGAAGACCACTTTGCATGAAGTTTCAGAATTTACTCTTCATACATACCGTGTTAGGAATCACACGTTAAAAGGTAAGACCTCGTTAGTTCTTAGCTCGCACAAGTTTCGACTTCTGGTGTGGCAACTGATTAACGGAAAAACAGATTTCGAACAAATTTTAAACAGATATTTCACAAAACTTACCCAAGAGGAAAGATATATTTTCCGGTCTCTTAACTCCAACTAATACCGGCTACTCATACAAGGCTGTCATTCTCTTCTCAATACTTCTACTGAAGACATATAATTCTGGTATTTGGAAATCACCAAACTGGTAGAATTAGGAGTTTGTTTTCTAGGTTGTTATCAACAAAATACTTTTGATGCACTGTTTGGAACCTATGGTGTAGTAATGAATATTACCGGAGCTTTTTCCCAACACCACACCGTTATTTATACCCCTCGACACATGTTTCGATCACCGAGTGATCACCTTCATGAGGAAGATCATACTCTTCCTCTTGAGGATGATTACTTAGTAATCGAAACACGTGTCGAGGTCTTGAAATAACGGTTTGGAAGAGTTTGATCTTTCTCTTGAAGACGATCACTTAGTGATCGAAAAAAGTGTCGAGGTTTTAAAATAACGGCTTGGTGTGGGGAAAGAACTCCAGTAATATTCATCAACAAAATAACTCATCCAAGTAGTTAATGTAAAAAAATTATGGTATCTGGAGATACTGAACAAGAAGTGATCTATGTTTATCAAATACATAAATTCAAAAATGAACACTCTTCTGGTTATGATGCAATTTTCAGTTGAATAACATTCTGTCATGAATTGAGTTTTGGGTAAAACAAAAAATTCTTCCACACTGACATTCCTTTCATATTCTCATCAATAAGTGATCAAAATTTTTGAAACTGGGCAGAATTCTGTTTAAAAATTCCATCTTGATAGCATACGTAGGGAGAAATAGTCAGTCATACGAAAGATAACCGAACATCTTTGTACTGGTCCACAATGTTTAACAATTCATCTTCTGCTAGATTAACACCACAGATAGATGGTTGAAAAATAATTTACTATTCTTCAATACTTCTTGAACGATCAATATGGCATTTTATACTGAATAGAAAACCAGTCTAGGAATCACACGTTGAAAGGTAAGACCTCGTTAGTTCTTAGCTCGCCCAAGTTTCTCAACTTCTGAGACTTGATGTTCGTATGGGTGCGACAACTCATTAACGGAAAAACAGATTTTTGTTTTAAAAAGAATATGAACTTGAGTTCAAAGGTGAAACTGGAAACTCTGGCGAAGCATAAATCTTTATCAAGCACTTAAACAAGCACACCAAAACTCAAAACTCTTCTCGCGCCTTTCACCAACCAAGTTGGCGTCTTCAGTGCTTGTTATGGATACTGTAAACATCTCATCCATACCCTCAACTGCAACTGTTTTCAAATAACAGTCAGATTTTGTTTTATTATAACTAAGAATAATCGAAATTTATTTATGCCATTACAAGTCTGCATCTGATGCTTATAAAATATTTATTTATTGCATAACCAATAGTTCATAGAAAAAGATATATGTTATATATTCCAAACAATAATTGATGACAACTGAAACATTGTTTACCTTCTGTTCATTTGATCGTGAGTCAAAATTATTTGAAGGCCGTGGAGCTCAAACTACAATAATCTTAAAAGTATATTTCGAGTATTTTTCATATCCACATGAACTTAATTCGTATGATATATAGGGTGTTTCCCAATTGCAGTAAAGAAATGTAGAAGCGTGAACTAATGAAAAAATTCTTTTATACGAAAATGCATTGCTTTCAAGACACAGGATGTTAAACTTCTCTGAAAAATTAATTTTCATTAATATTGTGAATATCCCTTATCCAACATTGGTGAACTTTGGCAGTTTTATTATCAGTGTTAAGATGTTCATGTAGCCTTAAGTATATACAAATTGATGAGTCCAGTGGCGTCTCAGGACACAGTTTAGCCAGTATTATTGACAAAAAAATGTACGTCACTGATGTACATTTTTTGTGCATTTGTTCATTTTTTAACATTCAATGTTAAGTTTCGTAAACATCTAAATATGATATTTTTTTATTCTCCAATTTGTTTTCGTAGCATGCTTTGCTTTTCGAAATTTATGCAGATGACACTTCTATTCTGATATCTAACAAAGCAAATGCAGCATCAGAAATACAATCAAATAATATATTGTCGAATCTTTACCAGTGGTTCTGCAGGAATTCTTTTTATCTCAAAGCAGAAAAAACACATGCAGTACACGTTCATAATAAACGAAAACAGGTAGCTAATATTGATATTAAAATTGGAAATCATCAAATTAGCAAGGTATCATGTGTGAAACTTTAAGGTATACATGTCGTCGGGTGTCTTGACAGGATGAGATATTTTGGGGCAGTCGTTTCAGATATGAATTCTTTTATTTATATGCTTCTCAATTTTAGATGTGTAATTACTCATGACCAGTTAATTATGCTGTACTTTGCCCAGACAGAATCTCGCTTAAGATATGGCATTGTCTTTTGGGCAATGTCATCAAAATTCAATGATGTTTTTATCTTCCACAAAAAAGTCATTCGTTGTATTGCTGGTGTATCGATTACAAACAGTTTGTATACAATCTAAAACATTTTGAAACTGATGCTCAAGTGCATTGAGTCAATACCAAATAACATAATGATCTACATGTACCTTTTTAAAATGAATATTCTTTTCAATTCTCCATCAATAATTGGCCAAAGGATTTTCAATAAATTACTATTGACTATGAAATGAACTAAAATTATTCAAATTACCATTGAAAGAGTTTTTATTGAATCAAGTTTTTTATTCTTAAGACGAATATTTTTGCACTAATTTCAGATATAACAGATATATTTATGTTCCTCTTTTGTGCTATTAATGTTTGTAGACTCAAATTTAGACTAGATATTATTCTACTTTCAGGACATTGACTAATCCTATACAAATTATTTTGTCATTAAGGAAATAAAGTCTCACTTGCTTACTTACTTAAGTAGGAAATATTAGTATTATTCTGTTGATTTTAATTTATTCAAAATGATATTCAATAGTGTGGATCACAAGATCCTTTTTTTGGAAGTTTTGTCCAATGGCACTGAAAATTCTTATCCAGAGCTAATTCAATTCGGAATGACCTCTAGCAACTTTTTGAAAAATTTCAAGAGTAGCTCGAAAAAATTGCAATAGTTATAAACAATTTAGTAAAGAAAGGAGATATACAAAATTTGAAAAAAGATCCTTGAAAAAAGGAAATTTCCCACAGACCTTTGAACAATAAAAATGATTCTAACCCATTAAATATTATTATTGACAAAAAAAAATCACATACTTTCTAGACACTTGAATAAATGAAAATTCATGGAAAAAAATTTCTCGTGATCAATTTATTAGATATACTCCAGTAATCAACTAAGTTTTAAATTAACATAAAAACCCTGATAATTTTTAATATAAAAACCTCAAATTTCGTTCACTTCTTGAAGCTTTTGTTGAGAGCCTTCAAAAAAGATTCCTGTTGGAAAATTTTTTAAAAAATCCACTTTGTTATTAATAATTAAAGACTTTAAAAAGTGGAAAATTCAATTGAAGAAATGATTTTTTTCAATATTCAAATTTATTCGTTTTCTCATCATTTGAAGTTACATGAAAATTATTTTTCATAATTTTCAGCTTTATTTGTTTAAGAAATTGTTATAAACAAATTATTGTTCATGAGATATTTGAAATTCATTTGGAGGGATTTTTATTAGTGATGAATATTATGATGTATTGTTTGAAAACGCATTTATTGATTAACAATTTTTTTTTGCTACTAAATATGAATATATGATGAATATGAATATGAATAGAAACAATATTTTTCAAATCATAATTTCTATTTCCCTTTGATATTCAGAAAAAAAAATTTTCAATTTATATTCTCCTTATTCATTTAATAAACAGTTTGTTTCAAACAAATGAATTTTCACGATAAATTTTTTCCAAATACTACCAAAAAAAAAACAAAGACAATCATGTGTCACTTTTTGTGTAAAAATTTTTTCTCAATTTTTTAGAAATTTTTCAATATTCTTTTTTTTTACACAAAAACGGACTCATGGTTGTTTTTGTTTTGTTTGGTAGTATTTGAGAAAAAAAATTATCGTAAGAATTAATTTGTTTAAACAATTTTTTTTATATAAATAAAGAAAATATGAATTTAAAAAAGTTATTTATCAGAATATCAGAGAGAAATAGAAATTATGATTAAAAAAAAATCGTTCCTCAATATTCATATTTAGTAGCTCTAAAAGTTGTCAATCAACAAATGCGTTCTTGAGCATTACATTTTTTTAAAAAACGATGCCGTTATTGAAAATCATAATATTTATCATTTCAAATATCTTATAAACAATACATTTGTTTTTAGCAATTTTTCAAACGAATAGATCTAAAAATTATGAAAAATCATTCTTATGTAACTTTGAATGATAAGAATATGAATAAATTTGAATTTCATTGCTTCAATTGAATTTTTCACTTTTTAACGTTTTTGATTATTATTAACATAGTGGATCATCAAAATTTTTCAATATTTCCAACAGGAATCTTTTCTGAAGGCTTTCAAAAAAAGCTCGAAGAAGTGAACAAAATTTGAGGTTTTTAGTTTAAACATTATTAGGGTTCGTATGTAAATTCAAAACTTCAAAATATTGGTCTAATAAAATAATCACGACAAAAACTTTTTCCCATGGATTTTCGTTTATTCAAGTGTCCAGAAAGTATGCGAATTTTATTTTTCTTGATAATGATATTAAATTTGTTAAAATAATTTTTATTGTTCAAAGGTTCGTATCGGTCAACGCTTGCGGGAAGCGTATCTCCCGCTTTCAGCGCTATTTCCGCCTCTGAATCAAAATTATAAATATTAGTGATAGAGTTCCGTGAGATGAAACTTTTTTTTCAGAAAATTTTCTCCTCTTTAAGAATCTTTTTTCAAATTTTGGATATCTCTTGAAACTTTTCAAAAAGTTTCTAGAGGTCATTCCGAAGCGAATGAACCCTGAATCATAAATTTCGATGCCTTCGGAAAGAAGTTCCAAAAAAAGGATCTTGTGACCTTTTCAATGTTTTGTTAGTATGTTCATTGTTATGGGTTAATAATATATTATTTTCTTTTATTTTATTCAAACTAAGGCTGATAATCAGATGAGGCAGCTACTCTGAAAATTGGACATTAATTTGTTGAGAAAACGTGTACCAACCTTACAAGATGAATAATCGTATTAGAATTGAGTACAATGCCAAAAATACACTCATACCTATGATAGAACTTGACCGATACTTGATGAAAATCCATTATAACATATTCAAAAATACACTTCAATTTGAGATTTCCACTTGAAAATATACAAAACCGAGACACGTGTTTTGTCATATGTTTCGCGAAACACGTGTCGCGGTTTTGTAAACTTTCAAGTGGAAATCCCAGATTGACGTGTTTTTTGAATACACCGATACTTCTTTTTTCCACACATCAGTGTGGTAATCAGTTTTCAGCATGAGAAACAAGTCAGTGCAATTATTGTTAATAAATATGTTCTTCATACAAACTTAGAGATTACAATAAATGTTATAACTATCAAGGATTACGGATTTGGAGAAATCTGTTCATGAAATTCATCATTTACGAATCACTTAGTTGACAACTTAAAATTGTTGTTATTGAAATTATCTGTTGATATTCACAAAACTGAATTATGAAGAATACTTTGTGGATCACAATGTAAAACTGCTACATCACGACTCTTGATAAATTTTGATCAAAGCGGCAGCTGCCTCTGGGGCCAGTTCGGCAAAAACCACCTCGTGTGTCTTTAGGCTAATCTGCAAACAACTGTCAAAATATAATATGGACCAGACAAATTATTCAAAAACATCGCTAATGATCTTATATGAAAATCAAACGGCTAAAGATTTTTTGAGTTGTTTACATGCGGAACATCTTTTCCAACATGAATATTGGTGTTTATTTAGATATTTTGAACTGAGGTCCATTATGATAAACATATTTCTCCAACGATTCTTTCCATTCTCTTGTGAATGAAAAAGATTCAGCAATATCATCGTCATAATGATGATGAGTTATGAGTTCGTTCGCATAACATACATTATTGTGAAAAAGTGTTTTTGGTTGATTTTCCCTTGATCTATTTGAAGAATAGTTCGTAACAACTATGAAACTGACATTTAAGTTGGTTTTTAAGGATATAATAATCATCCATGAGATAAATCCCAGTTATACTTCAATCGGTTTGTTTCAAGAATATTTGTTTCTGAACAAACATTTTTAGAAGACAACTGCAAATCAAAAAGAACTGCAGATTGCGCCATTTTGATTGATATTAATTAGTTTTTTGACAACCCCATTCCTCACGCGTTATGACAGTATTATTTTCCCATTATTGAACTTGCGAGTGAATTCTTTTGATAGGTTATTTTGCTGCGTACTGTGTCTTAGGTGATGAACCCACTTGTATAGCTTTCAGAGATATACCAAATTGACAATTAATGGAATGATTAAACCAAGCTGTAGGGGTTCGATAAGGATTGAAGTTAAATATTATAAATACATGTGCCTTTGTTTTCTGGTAATTATAATGCGAATTTGTTTGCACATATTCCCTTCAAGCTATGTCGAGGAAATCCCTGCTGCCTTGATTATTCAGGATCAGATTGTCTATTCGGTATATCTCCGAAAACACTTCAACCTCTTGTTCTTGGAAGGTAATGGTAGGAAACATTCATTTAAACTTTTTGTACTTTTGGCACCATACATTGTGAGAATATAATGAATACTTTCATCAGAAAGTACTTATTCACTTGGTTCTACAACCATGATAGTTTCAACTGATGCACGTGATATTCTGAAAAGTTATTACAGATTTCAATGTAAGAACTTTTTTTTTTTCATTATTAAAGGCAAATGTAGTTTTATCATTACATCTAGTGAGATGATTTGTTGTAATACATGTTGATTTCATCAATATGGCTTTTGTCGAATAAGCTTGCAAGGCATTATTTTTGAGTGTTTTGAAAAACATTTTTCTATCATCAGTGACATTACCACAGCATCATGAACATTTTTTATGGGCCATTCTTGGATTTGTTCGCCTTTCACAATCTGGAAAATATAAAAATTCTTATGAAGAACTTTATACAGTTGTAGGTGAGTCACTTCTGTTGACGAAAGATTCATTAGATTTTTTTTCCAATTCTGCAGACGAAAACAGATTTTAACCTCTGAAAATAAGTATCTGTATAGTATCTTATCTCTCTTCTTGATTGGCAAAGTTATTGAATATGACATGTTACTGATGAATGGAATATTTTTCTTGTTGAAAAATATTTTGAATTCATGCAGTAACTTATCGGCTTCGATGGATTCCTGAGGATTTCTCTACCAGTTTCGGGATAGTTTGTTTGCCGTATATAAGCGCGTCCCACACCAACATCGGGAAGTCAAGTTTAGTGGACAAAAACGTAACAATATTTTTCAGATTGTGAAAGGTCAACAAATCCGAAAGACGTCAATAAAATACTCTGATTTCCTTCACAAAATAATGACTTTCGTTCAATTATGAAACTTATTATCTAGAGCAGATGGTGCAATTGAATGATCCATCATTGACACTGCTTGACTCTAATCATTATCATTTTCATCTCTGTTGTTTGCAAAAAATTTTTCTTCCGATACTTCAGTTTCATCATTGATATATTCATGGTCAATATATTCATCAGAATCAACATTAACGTTGGTGCCATTGTTATTACGTAAATATCTTATCTACTGTTGTACTAATTAAAGAGCAGATGGTGCAATTGAATGATCCATCCGATAATTCAGTTTCATCATTGATATATTCATCAAAAACAACATTATCATTACCATAGTTATTACGTTATTGTTGTTATTATTTTCCCCGAATACTTAAGTTTCATCGTCAATATATTCATCAAAATCAACATTAACGTTGCTGCCATTGTTATTACGTAAATATCTTATCTACTGTTGTACTAATTAATGAAGAAGAACAACACATAATTTTTCAAATGAATATCATACGTATTGCTTGAAGAATAAAGATATTTATGATCTGGCTGGAAGAGATTTCAGATTTCGAATAAGATATTAAAAAAAATTTAAAAAATTATCAAAATGGGGATGTTTCTGCAGCCTTTGTTTATTCGGCTATTATTCATTAAACTATATCAAAATAAGATTGACTATAATGAATATACTGAAATTCATCTAATACTCACGGTAGAGTGTCAAATAGAACTATTTTCGAATTAATTTGATTGACTGAGTCCCAGAGTATTGAATTAAATTCTAATAGTAAACAACAGGCTGATGTCTGCGATATTGTGAAAATATAGATGAGATCTAATTACTTCTATTCCTATAATCACTCATTGTTTACTTTGTTGATTGAAACCCCAATTATAGGTTTGAGAGTTTATATACATTGTATACATTCGTGAAATAATGTTCGATTTTTCTTTAAAAATGATAAGGTAAATTTATTTCAGGTTTTACGTATGTGGTGGATTTCGAATATATCGATCATTTAATATTAATCGCTTGATAAGATTTCTCAATTTTCTTAATATGGCCAGTACTGTGAAGTTAGACAGGGTCTTATCAATTGCTTATTCAAACATGGATGTATTATAAATATATATCATAATGGGCCAATGCAGTTTGGCTAATATAGTATGTCATTGCTTATATGTAATGTTTCCATCAATATAAAAACTTGGCTTGAAATACTTTTAATTTCTATTTCATTTTAACGAACTTGATTTCAAACCAATTTACAAACTTGGTTTGGAATCCTCTTTAGTTTTATTCAATTTCAAATTGTTCGATTTTCAATGTTTTGCTTATTTTCATTTTATTGTATTTATTGCTGAATATAATTGTTATTTTCAGCAATTCATTTCAATTTTTTATTTTATTGATTATTTCCAAGATTTCAAATCATATTATAGATAATGGAAGTCCTAAATATTAGAATTTTATACTCCTACATATTACATACATATTATGAGGTACTTCTACTTTGAGGTACCTCATACTATGGCAATGCTTGCAAGAACTGGAGAAATCAGACATATAATTCGAGAAAGAATTGATTTGATGATAGAATAAATACTTATGTGAACGAATTTAATTCATAAAATTCACTGTCAAACGTTATTCTTTGGAGTGGCCGCTTTACTCCAGTCTCCCCTATATCTTCTTTTGTAGAATACGGAGTTCAGTATGCCTTAGAATCAAATGGTACTTGATTGACCAACGATAGCATTTTATTTGTGAAGCTTTTGAGGCATAACAAAATAAATTATCGTTCATGTTGAACAAAAAAATAATTTTATCTTCTTCCTGCTAATACTCGAGACATTCAGTCATTAACAAAACAACCTTTACATAGTTTGATCCTAAAAATACATCGACATGATGTTACGTGGTAAATCATTAAGCACCAAGCAAAGAACAGATGCAACCAGAATTATTTATAGGTCCGAACACAGCCTGAATAATATTTCAAGGAGAGTACCCACTGGTTCGGAGAATAAAACTTTGGGAATTAATGTTCATTGTGGAGTGAATATCTCGAAATAAATGTCCAATGATTTTTGAGCACAAATCATATGGATACATTCGTAACAACATAATATAATTCACTAGTTACAGTTTGACGTATTTCAATTAGTTCAACCTTGAAAAGAATTCACACGTCAAGTGGTAAGAAAATATATAACAGATTCGAAAATAAAAGAGTTTGATTATGTAAAATAACTAACGCTAATAGAAAGGGCAGTGAAAACGGGGATTTTAATGAAAATATTTGGATCTCTTACATAAAAGGGTATACATATATATGTTATCTGATTTAGCTTCAGACTTGTGCATTTCTCAATGTTTTATGAGAATTTTATCATTTTTTTTATATCTAGTCTTCCGTGAATCTGGGCGATGGTTTCTTTATGAACTCTTTCGCGTGCCTCATTCCTGGGAGCTTATTCCACCAATCTATCAATTATCATGCTCGCACCATCTGCCGACGATGTTCAAGGCTCTTTGCATACGCTGTAAGATGACGCCTGCAATTTTTCCTTTTATGACTATCAACAGATGGTCAGCATATCCCAGGCAATATATGACTTCTTCAGATAGCTGTTTTAAAAAAACTGTTTTTCCGTTAACCAGCTGTCGCACGACGACAACCCTCAGAAGTCGAAACTGGTGTTAGCTAAGGACTAACGAGGTCTTACTTTTCAACGTGTGATTCCTAACACGAGTTGGACGATAGCAAGCGAAACACCCACGTCAAACCGCGTGGCTACCGATACTAAATAATTTGGATGTGGAAGAACAGCTAGTTATATTGATGATGTAACAATAGAACTCTAACAACCTACTATTTTTTATATGTGACGTAATTGAACGATACTTAATGAGAATCCAAAACGTTCTGAGAAAGCTACTGTATGAAGGAACACAAGAAAGTGTTTTCTGAATACTGATTCTTTGTCAACCTAATCTGAATCGGAGAAAAATTTGGAAAAAAAATAAATAAAAATTCATAACTGGAAAACTAAAAAAAGAAACCATTTCAAACATACGTTTTCACTCGACTAATACTTGTACTACATCCCCTCAGTCATGAACCATTTGTCCTTCTTCGACGAAACCCAGCTGAAAGGGTAAGGGAGCTGAGCTTTATCCTGATTGAAATGAAGACGCTTGGTCAAAAAATACTTGTACTGCTTCACTTAAAAAAATCATTGAAATTGATCCAATTGAAATACCTACCAGAATATCTCTTCACACGTACAAATCATCATCAAAAGTTCAATTGCCTGTTTTTCCGTTATCTGTTTCGGAAAATCAGATACTGAACTTTCAATAAGGATGTTGTACATGTAGAAAAATATTCTGAATAATTCATAACTGTTATGCTTGAAGAAGCTATTGTATAGCGAAACACGTATTGTTATGCTTGAAGAAGCTATTGTATAGCAAAACACGTGTCGCGGTTTTTGTAAAACCCTTATAGTGGAAATCATACAATAAACTATATTGATTAGTTTTTCAAAATATGTTAGGTTAGGTCAAAAGTAAGTGGACCTATTCGACCCCCACCGCAACCCGCAAGGGTTTATTGTGGCTCACGCCTATTCAAATTCGACCAAATGAAACCAACTTATTGACGAAGCCGATTAGTTTATATGGTGAGTGATCTTTCAGATCAGATGGTAGAAGTGTGATTCTACCAAACTTTGAAAACCTGATTCGATCAGCAGCGGGGCAGGCACAAAGTAGGTATATGCTTTAGAATGGAAGTCAGTTAATATAAAATAAACGTTTTCTTATTGAAAAATTGTTCCCTATTACTTTATATATTGGTGAATGAATATAAACTACTTCTTATGGGTTCCAACAAGTCAATAAGCACCTCCCAAAAGGACTTTGAAAGTCAGGTTAATGGTTCTGCCTTGGGAGGATCTTGCTTGATTTCCAAGATATCAAACATGTGTTTGACATTCTTGTCTATGTTGGGCCAATGTAGTAATGATATGGCTGTAGTTTTCATTTCGACAACCTTTCCAAAATTATATATTTGAAGTTCTGCTAGTACTCTTTGGAATGATCATTCTATATGACCTCATAATCGAATTCCGTTGTAATAAGATATTTCATTTCTTCTTTAATAGTATGTCTGATCTGTAATCTTTGAAAAACTTTCTATAAATTTTTCAGATAATCTGCTACATTTGAGCCATTCAAAACTATATCATCAATGAAGTTTAAACCTTATCCAGTAGGCTTTTTATCATTTCTAATGTAGGTTCATTCGTCAAGTGAAAAGAGCAGTTACATCATTACAGAAAGATGGCAGGAAAAATGGCAATGTTGATATGATACTGTCAATCAACTTGTTTGATTCATTTCATTGGTTCGGTCTTCCATTGTCTAGTATGATATACATTGATTTGAAATACCTGAAAGAATCTCTAAAAAAATTAAAACGAGATGAGCTGAAAAATAATAATTATATTAAGAAAAAACACTGAAATTACAATGAAATGAATTACAAACAATAACCAAAAAATCAAAAAAATATAAATTCTCAACACGAGATGAAGTTACTTCACTCTGGCCATTGAAGAAGCCCACAAGAAGCACCGAGTCTGGTTGAGATACGTAGACGACACCTTCATAATATGGAAACAGAACTAGACACCTTCCTGAAGCATATCAACAATTAAGTCCACAACGAATTGCCATTATTAGACGTATTGGTGGAGAGAACCGACACGAAATCGGAATGGGAATCTGTGTATCGAAAAATCACTCACACAGGACAGTATCAGGAATCCAACCACCATCAATCGACTATGAGAGGAATCATCAACACTCTACTAGACCGTGCTTTCGGGCTCTGTAATAGAAAATAAGGTCTCGAAAAGGAACTAGGCATCATCAAAAATGATCTTCAACGAAATGGTTACTCCAAAGTGATGGTGGAACAGGCTTTAACTAGAAGACAGCAAGAGCTCCACAAGGAAGAGAAGCCTACATCAGAGGATTGTCGGAAAGAATGAAAAGGAGTTTGTCCGAGTATAACATCAGAACCTGCTTCAGATCTTGGAACACTATCCATAGCAGCCTCACAAAAACCAGGCCACCAAACTCGGACTACGATTCCAAGAATTGCATTTACCGGTTACCCTGCGAGTGCAGAGAATCATACATATATTGACAGTTCACATTGCCGAGCATAAGAAACACACACAACGAGGAGAAACCAGCAAATCAGTAGTAGCAAACCACGTTTGGACTCATCAACATAACATAAAGTGGGCTCAAGCTGAAATCATCCACAAGGAAGAACACGGGTTCAGGAGAAAATTCAAAGAAGCCGCATATATGTTGTCCAACAACGCATTTAGCCAAGCTAGCGTAGAGATACGCAACATATGGAAACCTCTAATCAAGCGGAACACGACCAACTCCCGCCAAACGGCCAGCTTCCGCTAAAACCGATGGAGCGGAGAGACGAAAGAGGGGATATGTGAAAGCATTCGAATGACCTATAAATAGTCAAATCTCGGAGGAATAAGTCCAGTTATCACCCGAAGACGATTCTTTCAGGTATTTTAAATCAATTTATATCATATTAGACAATGGAAGTCCGAACTAATGAAATGCACCAAGATACATTGTCAACTACCTTCTAGCAAACTTGTTTGATTGATAATTATGTTGTAGCAATTCATAACTATATATTCAAATAACTTTCCTCTAATTTCTACCAAGATTTTTATTTTGTACGACCGGTTTCGGTTTCCTATACTTGAGAATGGTTTAATAAACCGAAACCGGTGTTAAGAAATAAAAATCTTAGTAGACAAAACTTATTCTCTTTATGCTTTATTTTGTGAATCGTCTGAAAATTGAAATAGTTTTTGAACTTCTGTAGTGTTTTTAAATATATTCAAGAATTCGAAAAATTCCCATTTGTGAACTGAATAATATCAAACCAATTCCGGTTTTGAGTTTTACCAAATTTATTTTCACGTTTTTACGAAGTTATATTGATTCTTTACCCATTCCTTTTCCGACAAGTACACTGATTCGTAATGATCGATGTTTCCGTTCCGATTGCTTTTTATACAACTCCGAAACTCCAATCCGAACATCCAAATTTTCCGCATGAAGGCAGAGCTCGCCTCGTAATTTATCCATGGAACGTATAAAACAGAGATATTATAAAACACGCCATAGAGTAAACCTATAAAATAAATTAAATTTGACGCACCAGAGAGCATCGGAAGCTGTAAACTGCTGCAAGAAATGGGTCAGGCAACTGAAAAGATTCTATTCTGAATTGTGTTCTATATACGACATCGCCTCTCCATGCATTGTTATCTCAAGATGGGGAGTGAGAGACAGAATGATGAGATATCAATTTCTTTTGTTTGATGTATGAGGTTTCATACGTCTTGAAATCAAAGTGAGAGGCGGCTTACTTTTTATAATACTGGCGGACGACGAAGTGATATTTATAATAAGTATATTCATACCGTTTTCACTGAGAATCAAAAACAACACAAACTTTAGCATAATCATCATTCGATTATCATTTTCAATAAATTTCACTGTTTCATTTCTGTTTACGATTTCAGCGGCAACTAATGGTTTATCAATAAATTTTTCTCTTTTTTAACAAAAGATGTTAATATCCAAATGTGATCACTTTCGCTAATGTATTAGAAACTATTATAATCCATTATATTGTGGAATATTCGCCACTGGAGTTTTATTCCAACACTGAACCGTTATTTTAACACCTCGACACGTGTTTCGATCACCAAGTGATCATCTTCAAAACAATATTTCTCTCGATGATTATCACCAAATGATCACTTGGTGATCGAAAGACATGTAGAGGTGTTAAAATGACGATTTGGTGTTGTGATAAAACTCCAATTATATTCATTACCACACCAAAGAATTCAAATAGTGCATCACAAGAATATTCGCAAGTTATAATTTTCAATTGTGAAAATGTGCCTCATAGAAGTCGCTGTTACCTAATTGAGACAGGATAAGACATAATTAAATTTTCAGTTTTCTATGCAGAATATATAAGAGATTATAAATTATTTGAGTTGGCAAAATGCTTCGCAATGATGAATATGTTTCTTGAATCTCAACTTAATATCCAATATGACACATAGGTTTTGGCTGCTTCCTGCAAATGTTAAAACTTTCGATATCTATCAGATTCTCATATTTTTTTTAGACAAACTGAAACAGAATTCTTTGAAACGAATTTACTTGGTTTCAGTTATACTGAATATTTTATTGATATTCCATTAAAATGTTTTTCAATTTCGATGCAATTTTCCCGTGTTTTTGTCCCAAATAACTGACACAGTTGGATATCGTTTAAATACCACTACCGCTTTGATTATTGGATATGGCAATGGAGTTGTTACCTATACATAATGGTAACTGAGGGGCCCACAATTGTGCCTTGAGGTTAACTTCCACCCTTATCGATCTTTCAAGGCATAACTACTTTTTATTTTACCGAAGTATTTTTTGGTACAGTTTTTTCATTCAAATCGATGACTTTGAAAACTGATAATCCAACAACCTTTAGTTATTCAGAAAAATCAATGCAATTATTTTATTTTGCAATCGCTGTTAGAGTATCATCAGTGACATTTAAAAGTACAGTGCAGCAAAACTTCTTGCAAAAATTGCAAAAAATTAATATAGCTATAGTTGACACTCGAAATTTGATGAAAATTTGAACCGAATTTTGATATTTAAGTTGTACACATACATACATATATTCTAACCCATATTAGATTAGGATTGCCCTTTATTATGATGCAATAATTTTGTAAAACAGTGAGCAAATTATTTTAAGGGATTAATTTGTATCATTTTGGCCAACTATCTATAGACGGTCGAAATTCTAATTTCAACAACAGAGATATCAGTGTGTCTGAATTGAAATTGGGAGACGATGTATGTTCTCAACTTATTTTTTCCGGATTTATTGGTCAAATATCATTGTACGTTGAGAAAAATTATCTGAATCTTCTGGATTGAATATTATAAAGCAAATATGGATACCTACTCGAGAACTTAGTTACATTGGTTACATTTGAACAAAAACTTCACCTTCCCATTTTTATAATTCATAAATATTTTCAGTAAACTGTTATTCAAAATATTCACCATGAAATAAAACATGAAACCAGAGTTTGAGAATGGTATTGATAATAATAATCATTTAATGAATCCTTTACGATCACAAGGTGATGTAAGATACGTCGAAATTCATAAAAATCGTTACACAAACATGAGATATAACAAAATGATATATGAAAGTGTCTCACTAACACAAGAGAAAAAAAATATAGTGGATATATAATATAAAACATAATATAAATTTTATTTCATTTGTGAATTTATGTGCGAAAGTAACAATTCACATTGGATTGCTTAACTCTTCTAGGAATTAGATGTTTTTCATTATCTCCTTCCGGTTTTTATCTGGCAGAAATATCTATGGGATCGACAATATTTTTGTGTACTTTGTATTACCGTACTTTTTTTGTGAATCCACAATTTCAATATATTTATGGAGAAGTGAAAATACCAAACATTTCAGATAGATAGTAGGTACTTCATTTCCAATAGGAATAAGAACACCCAATAACAGGAAATGTATAAACTAGATAAATTTATATATACAGAAAAAATTTAAAATGCGTGTGTGTGTGTATTAGCAGGATTAGATACTACAAAGAAAATATTACATATTGTAAGTAAACGTCAATTTATTATAAAAGATAATGGAGATATAATAATGGCACGTGAACCACATATCAGCTTAAAATTATACCAAATGATTGGAACAAGTGATCTCGTTGATATGTCTGTTCTATCCCGATCACAGTAAAATACGTTTGCATTTTCTTGACTAACAACTATAAGAAAGAAAATGGTCGAGAAAGAAGATCCTGCATTAGTAGTTGATGCATCAAACATAGTAGGTACCAAAAAATATGACTTGAAAATTAATTTATAACATTCATGCAGAGTTATCTGTGCGTTTTCTAGATCATCGAAATAACCAGCGCGTAACATTTCCCAATATTGACCCACTTCAATTCGGAGAGTTGTAATCAAGTGCAACCTTTGGAAAAATCCCAAAACCACCTTACGCTCACGTCATAGGCTACCGCACACTTCGACATGCCAAAGTGCGTGTCCATTGACTGGGCTCCAGTTGGCAGGCGAAAAATCGACTGCCGACCAGAGCCAACTGGGGTGTCTCCTTCAACACATCGAACAAGTGACTACGCTACCGTGTTTACGTTTCCAGAGCCAACCCCGTTCCGTGCCAGTTCGATGAAAGTGCAGTCGAGTCGAGTTAGGTTCCGCATTTATGTTTGATATTTACCTCAACTGGATATGCACTTAGCACCTCTCTGAAGAATCAAATTCCAGCTTTTGGTAGATTTAATTGGGGTTGTTAATTATTTCGTCTAGCAAAATGATAATAAACTTTTTTGCTTCTTTTATCTGTTCAAAAATAAACCGTACCAAGTATCAGACACGAATTCGGATTTATTTAATAAAAACTATTGCATGACAGACTGAAAACGTCTACGGGGTAACTTAGGTCGAATACAAGATGATAAGCAAGCGCAAGTTATATTTTTTCAATTCAAAGTGCTATTTCTAATATGATAAAATAAACACAAAGGTTTCTGAGAACACACTGGAACATTGAAATTATCACTGCTTTTCTCCTAATATATGACCTTATGTCAGTCAAATCTGAAATATA
This sequence comes from Leptinotarsa decemlineata, assembly GCF_025532065.1. Lineage (NCBI taxonomy): Eukaryota > Metazoa > Arthropoda > Insecta > Coleoptera > Chrysomelidae > Leptinotarsa > Leptinotarsa decemlineata. The sequence goes on along the minus strand of NW_027412549.1, from coordinate 2,968,031 downwards.
TCCGTCATTCATCTCATTATTTGAAGACAATTATATTAAACTAATAATCGAAATGTAAAAATCAAAATCTATTCAAATAATAAAAGTCAAAAATATTTCCTTTCGAATTCAAAGGTGCAAATATTTATATTATAACTCAATATGAGTTTTTCCATTGGAAGGATTTTTTTTTTCAACAGTTATTTGTGAAAAAGTAATATCACAACTATCATACTATCATATTTCAGGAAATTCTTAGATGATTTTTTGTACAGTAACTTCTCATCAGAACAAAATTAGGATTTAATCACCAATTGCAAATCGTAATACTTCAATCGTTTTTCGATTTCTGAATGAATTACATGAATTGAATTATATTTTCACATTTAGTATCAAATGTCGTACTAGATCCTAGATGCAAACACTAGTAGCACAATATTTCTCATATTTCGTAAAATATTTTTTGATTTTCGAAATTACAATTCCATTTCTAGTAAGTTCTAGTTTTTTTTAAAAATTAGAGATTACGTAATTTTTCGTTGAAATTTGTCCAATTTATGGTCAACATAACCGCAGCAAGTTTACTCTAAATGATAATACGCATCCACAGAGATGTCGTATAGTGTGTACAGAAAAAGTTATTGTTGCTGTAGAGCGTAGCGTAGAGGAAGAATTGAATCAGTCTATCCGCCATCCTGCACAGGAATTGGATATGTATTCATCCACTTTATGGAAGATTTTGCGGAAAGATCTTGGTTTGCGTACTTACAAATTCCAACTCGTGCAAGAATTGAAGCCACACAATCACCTAGCAAGGCGTAGATTCGGTGAATGGGCCCAAAACAAGATTGCCGTTGATCCCGATCTTTATAAGCGGATTTTGTTTAGCGAGATGAAGCTCACTTTTGTTTGAATGGATACGTCAATAAACAAAACTGCCGTATTTGAAGTTATGATAATCCTCAAGTGTATGTTGAGACACCGTTCCATCCAGAAAAACTGACTGTTTGGTGTGTTTTATGGGCTGGTGGAATCATTGGTCCGTACTTTTTTTAAAACGATGCGGGTCAGAACGTAACAGCCAATAGTGCCCGCTATAGGGCCATGATTACTGACTTTTTGGTTCATCAATTGAACAATCATGATATGCAGGGGCTGTGGTTTCAACAAGACGGCGTAACATGTCACAGAGCTCGTGGCACAATTGATTTATTGAAGAAAACTTTTGGTAACCGCATAGTTTTACGTTTCGGACCCGTGAATTGCCCTCTAAGATCGTGCGATTTAACGTCTCTAGACTATTTTCTGTGGGGATATGGGAAGTCGCTAGTCTAGGCCGATAAGTCCGAAACGATTGACCACTTATAGGACTACATTCGCCGTGTTATTGCCGATATTCGGCCACAAATATTCGAAAGAATTATCAAAAATTGAACTTACACATAAGACCACGTCCGAGGCAGCCGTGGCGGTCATATGTCAGAAGTCATATTGTAATTATGCCAGAAAATTATCTTTCGAATGAAGTAAATTTCATGTGATTTTAAAAATTCATCTTTGTTTTATTCTACTTGAAAGTTCTATACCTTTAAAAAATACCTTACTGTCATATAAACATTGAATTATACTTTCAGAACAACGACTTCTATATGAACATTGAATCATAAAAAAACACTTTTTTCCATTCAGTTTGCACTCCAAACATTCGTTGAAGAATTGAATCAGATATCATTCGAAGGATTGCTACACAATATAGTAAAACTTCGCTTACACGGAACAACATTGCATTTGCTTGTTTGATTCAATCCCAGCCATAGGAATCTAGTATAAATTGAAAGGGGTATACTTTTCGGAGAGAATAATTTTTGGAAAAAAAGGTTTTGACTTCCCACTTCTTCATCTTTATACAAAAATATGTGGAAATCTTTCAAGATGACATCAGTAAATTTCTCGTAAATTTAACTTCGTAATTTCATGAATGAATTGAGTGCTTTATTTCGTAATGTTATCTGGATTGGTGCTGAAAAGGCAAATTTCTTATACCGAAATGAAATTTTACCTCTTTCATATTTTATATTGTGTAGCAATCACATAACGAATGCTTGAAGTACAGATTGAATATAAAAAAGTGTATTTTGTATAATTCAATGTTCAATTGAAAGTAGTTGTTTCGCAATCATTTATGGACTCCAGTTTGTGTCTGAATGTTATTTCTTTGCATGAACTACACATCTTTGCATAGATTCTATTTTGAAATGTATTGCTTTCTTCTTCTATTTGGGAGAATCCAAAGCCAAAACTTTTCTTTTTCAAAAATCAATCTCTCACTCTCAATTAAAAAGTTCATTGTTTTTCTGTCTAAACGAATTAGAAAATAACTTTGCTATGACCGACCTTCAGAACCATCGTTTTCTCTCTTTCTACCAACTTCTTTAAAGGAAAATACTGTACCTATCTAGACAAGATTCATTTAAATTTTGTGTATTGTTTAAATTCTCATTAATGGGCGTTCAAATCATCAAACACTTCAAAATTACTATACGCCCAATGCTCCTAGAATGAATGATCAATATTTGAGAAAGTTGTTTTCATCAACAACTAACTGCACGATCTTCCAAAAAAGCCTATGCGAAGGTTTCTCAATGGTCCAGTGATACAGATTCCTGAAATATGCTAATAGAATCCAAGCCGAATTCGTGATATTAGTTACTTGAATTTTGCATTTTGAAAATAATAGTATATGTATCACGTACCAAGTAGGATAAGAAGCCAATTACCCACCATACCCACCAGCGAAAAATTGTGAGCACGAGGCGTCAGCCAAGTGCGATAATTCGCGAGTAGACGTAATTGACCTTATCCTCGAGATGGGTACTATACTTTTTCTACGACTGACCATATAAAGGAATGGTACAATATATTTGTTTGAGATTATGGTTTCGGATAATAAACTTATTCAAAGTCAGTCACAACTGATACGCGCTAGTGTAGATTTGTAATGGTCAAGCGAGGTCAACTCGTTATCTGTTTTAAGACATTACGTTGTGTTTGGTAAGTAAAGGGTTTATTGTCAGACTAGAAGAGCGGCAAACAGCTAAATAATTTTTTATAACTATGAATTATGAAATTTTGAAAATTACAGCAACTTCAGGCATAAAAATATTCAAATTTCATTTTTTATTCTCCTCTAGATGGTTAACGATTACTGTTCACTAGTCATAAGGAAAACCAGAAATGCGTGGTTGTGTTTTTTGCGATATACTTTTCTTCAAAAAAATATTGATTGAAATTTCTGAACTGGGAAAATTGGACTGGAGTTGAAACTGGAATTGGAAAATGAAGAATCTGGGCTAAAGACTATAAAGTGCTCAGCATAGACATCAACTTGGAAGGTAGAAAAAGTTACTACCCAACAAAAACATATCTTTCACACACACAACTATAAAACTCTTCCCCACGTACGTTTTAATAATCAGATCAGCGTCATCAGAAAATGATATAGTTTAGATAATCTACACAGTGACAATAGTAGTGTACGGGAAAAGTGTTTTTATCAGGTTTATCCTACACCAGAAGTGTGAATTTTAACTTTCAATGGTTATGTGTGTCTAATAGTATGTCTAGTAGATCTAATTGCTATTGGTTATAGAGCGGCTCATTTCTGAATTGGCTGTTTTATTGTTAGACGTAACAATAATTGTCAAGATTTGGAAAGAATGTTCCTTTCTGTTTTTCTTGTATCCATAAACATTTCACAGGATCTGTGTTGCATAGCCAGTATGGATAGAACTAGGTGAAGATCATGATGGTGTAACAATACCATAATAATTTTTGAGAGTAATAAATCTGTTAAACATCATGTATGAATTTATTTTAAAAATTTATATGAAATTAAGTAAAAATGTTCATTCACCTCAATAATCTGAATTTCAGCACTTCCTGTACTTGTTTGTTTCTTATTTTGATGTACATAATATGAAGAAAAAAGTCAGCCCTCACCGAAATCAAATATTCATTCATCTATATTCAACACATGTCAATGACCTGGTAGGGAGTCTTGGCTTCTGAAACAGGAAAACCCTCACTCAAGCCAAAAAGCACGTGAAGTGGCCATCTGGTGCTCATTGAAGGAGTTCCCGCCAAAACTACTGTTGGATCATGTTGTTCTTGGCCAAGATTTTAATGGCCAATAATAGTAAACACCGTTCAATGGATATTCAACAAGTTGTTAGCGTTTAAACTAATATTTTGCTTTGGCAAGAAGGTGTTTGATGACGATTACTTTGAAGAGTTTCACGTTATTGGCAAGAACCTATGTTTAGTGTTTATTTCTTATGTAAATCTCAGGTTGGCATGTTCGCAAAAAACTATACTCGCTTTAAAGAAACTGGAAACTGAATATTTCCAGTATAGTATAAATTACAATTGAAGTTATTAGAAGTCACCGTCTTACAGAAAATGGTGCTCCGTTCTCAAATTTTCATGAATTTTCATGAACTGATTGAAACATATTTGTGAATATGAAAACCATATTCGCAAAAAATTTTGATGAGTTGATCTGAAAATTGAGAATAAAAACTTTCATGATGAGATATGACTTTGTCATCGCTATTTTCAACGGTAAAGGTGACAGAAACCTGATGGGCTACGAACATAAACAATCAGGCAAGCTATGAAAACTAAAGCGATATTGAGAAATATCAGCTCAATTACAACATTGTTTAGGTAGAAAAATCATTCCTCTCATCAATAAGGATTCAAAACGGCACCCAAAAGTTTCATTCATTTTCGCATATCGGTATTGATTGTTAGCAAAGAAATTGTTGTTTATCCATCATCGTTAACAATCATTCTATTCAATAATTCCACAGAAGTAACAGTATTTGGTTTGCATAGTAACAGGCGTCTACGGCCTGATGACTTCGACAGTTGCGGAACCAGTCGAACGTCACACCCATGCTCAATTCCTAAAGAGATGGGATGAAATCAAAGGATGCAATCTAGCCGGGATCACCCTCGGCGACCCTGGGAAGCTGGCTCCGGAAAAAATATCTGGCGATGACCAGAAAAAATCTACGCTTAACAGTATCATTTCTGACTGGCCACTGTCAACTAAGGAAACACTTCCACAATATAGGGCTAGTGGACACACCTCTATACAGGATATGTGAACAGGAAGATGAAACTGTTAGGCATGTCCTATGCAAATGTCCGTAGTTATCGTCAATAAGAGAGTGTGTGTTCGGCGAGTCTTGGCTTACACCTGCCGATAACTGTCCACCTTCCTGGAAAGGACAGGATGGACGATGACCTAGGAGGACAACTCCTTGAGAGGATGTACAATGGGTCACATGTGGCCTAAGTGCTGTGGGCCTACACCCACCCTTCCCAGATACAGATCGGTATTGATTGCTAGTAAAAAAATTGTTGTTTATCCATCATCTTTAACAATCATTCTATACAATAATTCCACAGAAGTAACAGTATCTAGTTTTGCATAGTAACAGGCGACCACTTTTCATTGACTTTGTTCATCTTAGAATGTCTAAATAGTGGTTTGGATTTTTGTTGGATTACTGCGCCTATTGATATTTCGACATTGTTTCACTACGCGACATCTAATATAAAGTTCTAGGTACAGCCGTGCAATATCTTCAAAATGAATTCGTATAGCATAACCAACTTTATAAATATTATATTGATAATGTACCATCGATATTGCGATTATGAAAATTTTCAGTTCTTGGGAGATACTAATTTCTGAGTTTCAATGATTTTCATTCTTTGTATACTGTATACTTATAGTAAATCCATTTGAACACGCTTTTATTAGCTTCACCTGTATGTATGTATGTATGTATGTTTGTTTGTAATTCCAGAATTATCGACATTATTGCTTGATCTATTCGGGGACATATGGCGCTGTACATAACCTCCTTGATATAATTCGAACTCACTTTACATGTATTTCTTCATTTGAAACAAGTAATTTTTTTTAATTAACACGCCTTTATTAGCTTTACCTGCATGTATGTGTTTATTTGTTTGTAACTCTCTTTTTCATTTCATATTTATTCCCGTTAGAATGCTCTGTATCTGTATTTGACCAAATTATCGACATTATTGCCTAATCTATTCGCGGACAGATGGCGCTGTACGTAACCTCCTTGATATAATTCGAACTCACCTTACATGCATTTCTTCTATTGAAATTTTTTTTTAATAACACGCGCGCCTGCTGCCTTATTTGTAACCCTATATTGCGCGCTTGGTAGCTGATTTTCAGGCTCCCTCTCCAGAATCGGAAAATATCAATGGTCATTTTTCTAAACAATATACTGCTGATTGATCCCAAAGTTTAGATGAAATAAATATAGTTTAAAAAGATTAAAAAACAAGCTTTTGTAGCGTACGGAACTAAAAAATGAAAAATAAATATAGTTTGAAAAACTAAAAAACACGCTTTTGAAGAACATCGAACTAAAAACTTAAAAATATTATTTAATAAGCCTAAAACAATAACGAACGAAAATTACTAGTATTATTGTGACAAAAGCGTGGTCGCTATGTGCCATATTTTTTGTGTATCAAGCGCCCGTCGCTTATTCCACAATAATACTTCTTTATTGTTTTAGTCTTATTTTAAAAAATATATATTTTTAAATTTTTAGTTCGATCTTCTTTAAAAGCGTGTTTTTTAGTTTTTTAAACTATATTAATTTTGTCATCAATTTCTATACTCATCGAAAACCAGTGGACTACTTTTCGAAAACTTGATTATTTATAAAAAATTGGTAGGTACTCTGTGCTCTTTATTATTTTTCACTATTTTTATTGAATGAATCTCTGGTTTGATTTTGGCGAAGGTTTCAGGGTAATTATTATCATCAAACCAAATCTGGTTAAATCGACATATTTCTAAAAAGTTCAATCTCATTATTTTTTTCGTTCAGGAGGTTGTTCTTTCTGAAAAAGGTATATGTTGGGTTTCAATTTTTGGTTCCATTTATTGTTTGATTGTTTTCAAACAATCTTGTAGATTACGGTATGGAGGCAATAAGGATATTCAAAAATTTAAGGTTTTGAATAATATATTTAAAGTCATATATATATCAGGTGGACATCAACAGACACTTACTGTCTTACCAGGCATTAAATAATATTATGTCAGGTAATTGTATCACAAGCATTCTTCATACGCACATCTACTGATTGTTAAAGGGAAGTTTCTGAAGCGTTTCGCATGCATTTGAATTTAATCTCATCCCTAAGTCATATGTAAGACGTGAAACATTTTTTATATTGTCTCACTATTTTCGAATGTTACTACGTTAGAATGGAATTCAGGTAGAGATTCATCAATTTGTCCGTGATACTTACAAATTGCGTGTTATCATTTCACAGCAAAAAATATGTGAATTTCAAATGGAAATACCTATACTTCCTTTATTTGACTTTTCGGTAAGTTACTGTGTTTCCTCACTAAAATTATGAGAGAAAACTCTAAACTCTTCCTCTTCATTGTAAATGTCAATTCGATGTTATTCGAAATGGAAAGATAGTTTTAATACGTACAAGAAGCCTGGGAAATAAATGTGTTTTCTCACTAAAATCATGAGAGAAAACTTTTCCTCTTCATGCTAAATGTCAATTCGTTGTTTTTCGAAATTGAGAGATAGTTTTTATACTTACAAGAAGCCTGGGGGATAAAAATTTTACTTATTTTTCCATTATTTCGTTAGCATCAACATTATACAATCCATTTATTTTAGTTCTCTCTTTGTTTCTGTATATCCTGTTGTCAGAATTTTTAATAAATATGTTATTCACTACATGTGCAGCATTTCACTTTTTATGTTATTCTAGAAATATGATTCTTTCATTCTGTATGTTTTTACAGAAAAGTAACTTTTTTCAGCATAATTTCGTTATCAGATACTGAGTTATTTTCTGCAACAAATACCTTGTGTCTTGTCCCGAAACCATGAAATATACCATTAAGGATGACAGTGTTCCATGTGAGTGGCATTTTATATTTATCACATCCTGAGTGGAAAAAAGATTTTTGTATAATTCAATGCTCATATCAAAATAGATTTTCCGATAGGTCTTTTTTTAAGACAAATCAAGCACTACAGAGAAATCCTTAAGGCGCTCTTAGAGCGGTGCCTGTGCGAAAGTAGCGATTCACGTTGGATTTGAATCGCTGAAGATTAAATTCATTTGGAAAAACGTTCTCAGGAAATTCATCCAACATAAACACAGTTTTCCAAATGGAAGAGTTTTTACAGTGAAGTTCGAGGTGTACAGAGTTGAACCTCAAAACGATGCGCAGCCACAGTACGTCGCCTATTTCTGATATGTACCACTCTTGGTGGAATCAAATGTTCCAAGTCACTTGAACACCTTTAGTGAAAGTATCAATAAATAGAGACAAATCTCCAACCTTTATTCGATGTTCCTGACTGTCAAGGTTGTAGGTGATGTTCTTGTCTCCAATGGGTCTTTTCTGGATGTAATCTAGCTGCTTCAGGGTATGCTTAGGGTCGGAGCTCAATAGATGAGCTCCTTTGTATAAGTCAATGTTCATGTGAAAGTATTTGTTTCGAAAGTTTTTTTCTTCCAGTTTGTATCAGAAAGAAACTCCTTTGTTTGATTTACGTGTTTCTATAAAGATTTTGTATTGCCGTTATTTTTTTCTTCATTCGAGAGTACACCATATTTTTGTTCACTAAAGAAAAAGTAGAAAGCCAAATAGCTCATTTGTAATAACTACCCCAGAACGTCAGGTCATTCACAGACTTATTATTCAATCGTTCAGATGCCAAAAACAGTCCAAGTCGTAATATATAAATTTTCCTTGAAACAACGAATTATTAAATCAACAAACTTTATTTTTTCGCACGCTCAACCAAAATATTTCGTTGTGGGCCATTTTAGAACCGAAAGTAAACACTGCGACATTGCCTCAATTGCGCATCACGAATTTTCCACCCGTCGTTGTCTATTTTAGTCCCAATTAAACTCAGGTAAATCTCTAATTATCGACGACAAGAAATCTCGATGATTCACATATAAATCGTGATTTACGATATGAATAACTGTAGTTTTCCTTAAATAACTTTGATGTTGAGCCTAGAGGAAAATTCATGAGCTTAGACGTTCGTAAATGTTAATCGAAAAATATGTGTTGAAATAAGAATCTATAAATACTCTCAGGACGGTGCTGAGTACAGATTTTGCGTGAGAGGATGCACAAAATTAGTCTGCTCCAAGGGATATACCGAATCCAAGGAACTCCTGTTCGTTGAAATATCGATTGGTCATCCCTTGCAACTGTTTGATTTATGAATAGGATTCTCCGTCATATACAGATTTCTCAGATATTGATAGTTGCTATTATTATATAACTACTTATTCAGTAAATATTATTCAGAATGAACCGAAATCCTTCAAAATAATTCGTGTTGATGTTGTGCGTCAAATCATTGACGCACTTCAGCTTATTATATACCGTGAAAGTGCAATATTTTCAATATACTGAAATAATTGCAGGATAGCAAGTTTAATGAATGAGTGATGGAACAGTATACTTCAAAATTAGTTTATAAAATTCAAGCAGACATGTACATGTTTTTGCATGAAACTGAAAGTAAAAATTTATTTTTCTAGAAAATTTGACAATTAGGTATGTCCAAACAATGAGCAATTGTCTCCTGCCGGTAAATTAGCATGACGTGATTGTTACTCCGGATCAAATCCAACAACTCTCATACATGACACCATTATTGAGAATAATAGGCCAGTAATATATTCAATTCAACGAAAGCAATAGGGTAAGCCAATCTCGTCTTCTTGATCTTTTTTTCACTATAATGGTTGGAAGCGCCGACATCATTTACCAATGACCTCTTTCAACACCTTGAAGTGACCGGTCATTGGATTAGATAATCTTATGCCCTGAGAAGAAGCAATGAACCAAAAATTACAGCCTTCCGCATTTATCCTGCCAATATTTCTGCTCACAAGCCGGTATAATCTTGAAGTTCAAGAGTGAGGAGATATTCAGTCTACAAAAGATTATAATAATCAGAATGATTATTTCGAGAGAGAAATATCTCCATATTTCATCCGTTATTCCTTCTACATCTGCCTCTCTTGGATCTAAAATTCTAGGAAGAAAATCTTTCCACGTTGATCGTCTAAAAAAACTACATCAAGTTTATTAGCTATTATCAGCCTAAGACTGTTAACTGAATAGTTTTAATGAAGCCGTCACTTCTCATTTTCTGCAAAGAATCCAATTTCCATCACCCGTGTTTCGACAATACCGCAGTGATGAAGTATTTGTAGAGCCGCATTTTGTGTATCAATATAGTCTGAGACCGTTTATGGTAACCGTGTCGATAGCAAACGTATAAGAGCTCAAGAATCCTCGCCGAAGGTCTTGCACCTGGTGATAGGAACCTATGTCAATCCGACTCCAGCTCGGTTTCCTTGCTTGAATGCTTCAATAGACAGAGCAAAACAAAGATCAAATACTTCAATGGACAGAGGTCTTCAATATTGTTGAAGAAGACCTCATTCGTTAGCTTATATCCTTTGTAGCTGCAAGAATGAAATGTACAGTTAGTCATCTATTTGGGCAATTACTTGCTTCAATGCTTCGATTTTTGCTCTACCATGGTCGCAGGCCATACAGAAAATTGTGTCTGAATTCCTAATGACTTCACATGCTCCAAACAGGACCATTCTAACCCTAGAAGTGATAATTGGGAATCTGAACTTCTATGGAGCCACATCTTTTTTCAGGTCTCCCCAGGCCTCTCGAGTTCACTTTACTACTCCACATTTGACTATCGTCACACTCATACTGATATGATCTGTGCACTTTTCCATCACCTCAGTAGTGAAGTATTTGAGTTTTCCTGAGTGCAATGAATAATAACAATAATGAATACTGCTGGAGTTTTAACACCAAACCGTTATTTTCAACACCTCGCCACGTGTTTCTATCACCAGGTGATAATTTTCAATAAGAAGAGTTTGCTGTTACTCTTGAAGATGATCACTTGGTAATCAAAATACGTGTCGAGTCGTTGAAAATAACAGTTTGGTGTTAGGATAAAACTACAGTAATATTCATTAGTACATCAAAAGTTCCAAACAGTGCATCACAAATAACAATAATGAAATGCAGAAAAAAAAGGCCAAGGAAAACTTCTGAAATATAACTCTTCAGGAATGGGTGAGTTCATTTCAGACTACAGCCTTGCCAGTTGCTCTACTGAAGTAGTATCAGGTGTCCAAAACATCAGTTTTTTGTCCGATACCAACTGACTATCACGAATGTAGCTTCTCATTTTTTTAAGAGAAATTTCGCATTTCAATAAAGTAAGTTTGAAAAATTATTTCCTTTTATCAATTAAAAAATCAACATCAATGCTAAAATCAAATCCAAAACATCAATACGTAGATTTTGTTTACAGCGAGAAAACAAATAGTATGTGGAACGTAAATGAAGAGGAATCAAAATCAAATAGGGGGATTCATTTCTTTTCCTTTCGTGAGGAAACTTGTTATTTATATTTTGAGCTAGTTCCCAGTAATATTTTTCATAACTACCATACATAAAAACATCAAAATATACAAGGCACATGAGCTTAATTTCATATCTATATTTGCATGGTTTGCATGGTTCAGACTGTGTGAAAAATTTGGCCAGATATTTCATTCATACAACGAGGCTGTAAATAGACGCTCCAAAATGCCAACAAACTTTCATTTGATTTCCTCTTTCACTTTTAGTCTGTCAAAAGTATTTTTGAGTATGTTCGTATTGGGTGGGAAAATGAAACTGAAACTTAATTGGAGTGTACTCCCACCGAAACTGAAAAAAAATCCAAAATTGAAGGGAACAAATCCCAGGTTCTTATAAAAAGGCAAAAATTCATCGCCAAAGCTAATACCACAGACTTCCAAATATAGATGTATAAGACAGCTTATTAGAAATTTCATCAGAGTTGAGATTCAAGTAGCAATAAATCATTATCTAAAAGTGATTCATTTTGGGAAATTATCTAGGAAATATAAGACATCCACATTATGATCATAATTTTCGATGCTTGATATACTCTAAATAATAAACACATTTAGTATTATTCGTGCCGACTATATGAAACTGCAATATTTCCTGAAGCGAACATCAGGAAATTATACGTCAAAGTAATGATAAGTTCTGACAGAGGAATAGTTTTCTCAGTTCCTGAATACAGCTCTGGAAAACAGATTTCGAAATATAAAAAGCAATTGAATTCAACTAAGTTTTGACAACTACATACATTTTTATATTCATAAACTATCCCTTCAACAATTTATTCAAAAATTTCTAATTAGTTGATACTTCATCTTTATCTAAATGGAAATTGATTAGGGTTAGTAATGAAAAGTGAAAATAGATATTAAAATATATAATTTCATTCAACGTATAATGAATAATTATAATAAATAATAAATAATAATGAATAATTCACTTCAATATTATGTCAAAATAGTTAATTAGTGCAGACGTAGAAAAAGTGTAGTGTACAACTCTTTTGTGAATCATTTTTCATACTCATGTTTCGTGTCACAATCGTGTGAAAAATTCCGTTTTACAATATACAGTCCAAGAAATTACTTTTCGAACATCTTCACATGGATGAAAGTTTTTCTGAACAACGCCTATTCCAGATTTTCAGAGCAATGATGTTTAGCAAATATTGAAATAATCACAGTTCATCATTTCAAAATCGAAATTATCCGAAAAACAAAAAAAATTACATATCTAGGTCTACTACGAGTACACAGCCATCTTCATCATTTATTGAATAGATGATCATTCTAGAAAAATTTATTCATTAACTTGTGCCACCCTAGTTGTTCTAGATCAGAAACAGGGTTCCGGCAATAATATATTTCTTATTCATAAACATTTCTAGTACGACATAATTTCATTAGGTACGTACTAATATGTGCTGTGTGCATTAAAACTATCTGGGAAAATACTCGTAAACTGAATACAAATTTGCTCTGCAAGTTTACACGTAACATATTTCAAGACATATTTCTACTAAAAAGTAGTGCAGAATACTGTTCAGCTCAGTGGAAGAAGATAGTTCAAATTTCTCAAATATTTCAGATATTACAATTCAGTACATTTGAAATAGAGAAAACATCTCTATCAACTGACTAAAATGTACACTCACTTCTAATATTGAAGTACCTCAAATAGACCAACAGGTCTACCAACTAGAATAATGTCAAAATTGAATGTCTAAAAAAGCAATGATCAAAAGAAGTAAATATCAACCAATTCGTCAGCATCTCCATTTGCTTCAAGCTGGGTTGCTGAATCTGAACGTTTCCAAATCTGTTTAAAAATATGTTTAAAATCTGTTTTTCGCTAACCAGCTATCACACCCCTTACGAAGGAAAACCCTCAGAAATCGAAACTTGTGCGAGCTAAGTATTAACGAGGTCCTACCTTTCAAAGTGTGATTCCTAACACCAGAAAGTATCAGAAACGGTCAACCGTGAGAATGTCAGAAATTCCTATATTTCACGATGATGAAGACACCAACAGAAAGGTCTGCAAGATAGAGAAAGCTATTACACCACAATAATTCGCAAAGTGGAGTTTTTTATATATACTTTTGATCGAGGGTGACCTTAGAGTCTAATTTCAGCTTCTTATCTCCTTTGAGCAAAGAAAAAGTTATTGAATACCATTCGATACTTGTTAAGAATAGAACTCAGTAATCAATCCTCAATTCTAGGTAATATTAATGAAGAATGATGCATAAGATGTTTTTTTGAAATTGAATATAATAAACGCACTGTTACTGTTACATTATTGGTTTTCTTTGAGAACTGTGCAGAATGACCTTATAGAGTTTGTTGGAAACTTCGATTTATTATTCATCATTAGCAGCAACTAGATATGGAATTGGTTTATGGAAAATTTTACTGTGATAATCCCTCCGCAGTAGAGATGGGGCCAAAAATGACGAACAGAAGGAAAGTGCCGTACAGAAAATTTTATACTAAAAGTGAGCAAAGACCTCTGATAATTTGGGAAACATCTCCATCCATTATCCGTTTATAAACAGCCAGATGCGGAGAAATAAATACAGCAAGACAAGTCCATTTTGCCGCTCTTCTGAGACGTCTAATAATAACTCAGCTGAAACTATTCCCGTCGCGACCGACCCGCCACTCGCCATAGGTCAAGACTAGGAAAATCGTTAAATATATGTACAAGGTGCCCTAGAATTATGAGAGATTCGTCTAGAGATTATACTTTCAACGGCCTTTCATAGTAATATTCTCTCGTGTACCTATTTGAAAAAATTTGAAGATGATATTCTGAGATGATAAAGCGAAGGTTGCTGTTAATCAGTTGTCGTCGGAGCTTGCATGCATGCTAAGAATTAACAAGGTATCACCCTTTAACGTACGATTTCTAGGAAGGAGATTATTGCTAATTTTGAGAATCACCATCAATATAATCTAGTTGAACAATCATTGCAATGAAAACTAGTATCTCTGGTGTAGAAATGATCCTATACAAACACTGTTTTTACATTCCAGAACATTCTTCTTTTTTGTCTCACACTTTCATTTTCAGTTTTGAACTACAACAGGGATGTTGAAAGATATTCCCATATTGAAAATGGAGTGAAAAACTCAAACAATCAATTCTTCAACAGAACAATACTGCACACTGTATTTGTGGGGCTGAAGATCAAAGAAAACATGCGTCTGAAAAACTTTTGAAAGTTTAAAAATCAAAAGTTTTCTCGTTGACCATTTTAGGCCACATTTCAAAATTTTCACCCAGGACATTATACCTTGAAAATATGTTGATCATACTTCTTCAAACAGAAACAGGTCAGTTTGACTTTACGGAATTTGAGTAAACCTAGTATACAAAAAATAGATTTAAATCTATTTGATTTGAAAATAATCATTTCCTTCGGAATAAGTACATCTCATTATGTCTGAAACTCAAGTCATGTAATATACTATTCTTTTTAAATTTTTTTATATTCCAGTACCAGATTTGAAACTGTTAATTTTAGTTATGATAGTTTGGCTCTTCACTTGATATTCTTTTAATCTCGTTTTTTTTCAGTTCACATGTTATATCATCAAACTGATACAGACACCGCCGGGACATCTGCATCTTAGACCTGGAGAAACACTTGTCCCCTGCAATGCACGCCCCTGATCAAGGCTGCCTCTGAATCAGCCTGACGTCTTCATGAAGAACTTTTCCTAGTTTACTGATGTGTCCAGATGAACAAAGGAAGTACAGGATACTTCTCCATAATATGATGAAACTATCACCCTAGAATCCAGTGGCGTACCATACTGAATATATTGAATTTGTATATATGGAAAGTTTATTGTAGTTACAACTATAGGGATGATACGCCACTGACGCGGTTGCTATTCGAAGCTTCGTTTTGCTTGACTAACAATTAAAAAGCACAACAATTTTTTTGAGCCCTCTGATAGTAGTTCGTAAGGAATATTTATTGAGTATAGGAAAGTTAGCTATTAATATTTAGTAGAAAAATTATTTTCAATACAAATTATACATTTTTGCGTACCTTGTCCTAACTTTACGCTAAGATTATGTCCAGGGCTACTTCGAAAATATCAATAATCCGTCACACACGCTCAAACTCCAGTGGCTAGAATTAAAGTTGAGATTGTTTTTGTTTTTGAGGTTGCTCTGTATAAAGCCATGGAACAAATATACGTAACAAAGGGGTTAGTCCGTCTTTTATGCCCAGGGAACAGTAAGGTACTGCTTGTACTGGCTTAGTCCATACAATTGTAAACAATTCAGAAAAATATTTTAGGTATAGCTGTTTATATAGAAGTTACTAACTAGGCCTACTTATTTTGAAGAAAATTAAAGAAATTGTTGGGTTTTGGTGTTTTGTTCACAGAAAGCAAATCATCCGCCTATTTTTCTGAATAAGCGAAATGATTTAGTTGAAGAAATTGTTCGCGTATCTTATAGAGTATCAGAAAAAATGAAACTCCGGAAAATTGAATATTCACAATTGTTGGGTCAAAATAATATGTGATCAGTTGACATAGCTCGAACTTCAAATCAGTTTCAGTTTCAACAGTTCATCAGTCTATGAAATCAAGATTTGGAATCAAAAATTGAAAATCAAGTCGATACAGAGTCAGATATTCTCCAAAAAACTTTTTTTCATCGTTCTGTCAGACTTGACAATGAATTATCTGTATCATAAGAGAAGCAGAACATGCATTGATGAATATGAGAATCCCATAAGTAATGAATGTACTATATCTCTTTTTTGTGAAGATACCACCAATCACCAACAAAAGTATTTTGGCTAGTGAACTTAAGAGTAGCTACTTAGCTAGACATTACTCCCTCTATACAAGGGATGACCGATATATTGTATTCACTAGATTTATAGTGGCCTTTATCGAAAAATGCCCATGCCTACTATATACATCATTTACATAATATCAAGTATTACAGTTTATAATTGGATCTGAAATTTGTTGAGGTTTGAAGCGAAACCCTTTGTACAATGTATTTACTCAATGATATTGGGAATAAAATGGTTTGAGATTCATGTTGTTTCCATTCATATACCCATTCATAGAGTGTTTTTCAGAAAGCCATTAGTAGAAATGTGAGACGGAGGTGTGGAGTTATCAAAAAACTGGAAAACAATTTTTTCTTCGTTTTTTTTTAATGAAGCACGCCTGAGAAAGCTATTATATAGTAAAACACGTGTTGGGGGTTTGAAAAATGTTTACTGAAAATCTCAAAATGTAGTATTATTTTAATACATTGATCATTTTTATCAAGTATCGGCCAATTCCAACACATATCTAACGAACAGTTTCTCATCTCAAACTCCTAATAAAAAGTCGGTGTGGCACTCTGGAAATTGGAATTATCACCTAATGCTACTAGTAGTAGTAGTATGTGGTTGAAATATGAATTATAAATTATAAGTTAAAGGTTATGGTTCATGAATGATAAGTATAGGTAGTGAATTCAGTTGTCCTGGTTCTTGGCTGTTATTCATGGGAGTACGGATTATGTTGAGTCTGGAGTGTTGATGATTTCATTTGAGCTCTCAGGGTGTTCCAGGCTGTGATGGCTAATGGATATTCCTCAAAGATATTCTGATCTGCTCCGTAGGATCTTCCATCAATCCCAGGAGTCTGGCTGGGGGTAACGGTAGCTTTCTCCGTGGTATCCTAACAATGATTTATTATATGAGCCTTTATATAGCACCCCTGTAGGTAATAATTCAGGTACTTGGCTTGATTGAGTACCTGCATTTACAATGCGGATGTGCTAATTTGAAAACCGATGGGTAAACTAAATCGATTTGTCTTATTAGTCAATGGGCTATGCTTGAAGACTGGCAGTAAACAAATCTAAAGCAAATGGAACTTCAAACGTTCAAGCCAGTCTCTATATACCTACACAGTAGGTTTAATGGACTGACGCCTATCAGAAAACAACTACTCCCCTGGCAAATACCACGAAGGGCGTTGGATTATATCAGACAGGTTAGTACCTCGTCCACTAGATGGAGTGACATTTTTGATGTTCGCTCCAACTTCGGAAGAGGAATGAAATACTCTGAAAGAATTCCGATTTTCAATTGTGGAATATCATTGACTTTAGGTCGATGATGGTCACTATCTTGCACTGATGAGTGGCTAATAAGCCCGAAACCGGTCTGCAAGTGTGCCCGTTCCATAATTGAAGGTCGACTCTTTCAGTTGTATTGCCAATTGCATATGCAGGACATTTTCTGTGAAGATTCCTGCACTGACGCCTGTCTGATATAATCCAACGCCCTTCGTGGTATTTGCCAGGGGAGTAGTTGTTTTCTGATAGGCGTCAGTTCATTAAACCTACTGTGTAGGTATATAGAGACTGGCTTGAACGTTTGAAGTTCCATTTGCTTTAGATTTAAATCGATTTGATCATTTAACAGGTTACACCCGCAATATTTATGCTTGTGAATTTCCAAGGATTCTGAATAATTGAGGTTGTAACCCTTCCTTACAGAGTGCAAAATTTTCGTATCACTTAGATTCGGAAACTTGTGGTTGCATGCCAAGGATTGGTTTGAATTATTTTTTCCTAGTCTGAAGGACCTTTCATGTTCAGCATACCGTTTTTGTAAATTTCGACCACATTGCCCCATATATACACTAATACACTCCAGACACTTAAGCTTATGAACTCCAGATTTCTCCAACTGGTCTACCTTATCTTTGGCATTGAAAAGGAAATCAGATAACCTGGCATGTGGTCTGAATGCCACTTTCACATTGTTTTTTCTGAAGAAACCCGCAATTATCTCTGTTCGTTTTCCAAAATATGTTAGAGGTACCCATTTCTTGATTTCTGGTTGTGTGACCTGAGGTTATAATAATATGTAAGTGAATTTACGGGTTTATTTTCTGATAAACTCCTGGATAGTATCCACGTTGAGACCTTTATTATGACCTATCAATTCCTCTAGCTACATTGTTAGCAGACAAAAGCAGTGAGAATGCTCTGTGCAACATATAATTGCAGGCTGCTAATTTATGACTGTCAGGATGGAAAGAATCGCTTGGGATGGTGATGTCTGTATAGCTAGGTTTTCTGAAAACATTGAACTCAAATTTATTCTGATTGTGTGTAATGGTCAGGTCTAAGAAATTTATCTGTTTCTCTATCTCTGTTTCAAGTGTGAACTGAATGTTGCTATTGAGATTATTCATTAATATCATAAATTGGTTCAGCTGTCTGAAAATGAATACGTTTTTTAACCAGGTCAGAATTTACTATAGTGGTCTCCAAGTTGTTCATAAATGTCTGTTTTAAAAAAAAATCTGTTTTAAAATCTGTTTTTCCGTTAACCAGCTGTCGCACCCTACGAACGACAACCCTCAGAAGTCGAAACTTGTGCGAGCTAAGGTTTAACGAGGTCTTACCTTTTAACGTGTGATTCCTAACACGGGTTGGGCGATAGCAAGTGAAAATCGATCGTTCAGACTAGGGCTTGAACCACCGACCTACACGGCAGTCAATTCAAGTGAGTGAACAAAGCACCCACGCCGAACCGCTTGGCTACCGACCGACCAAATGTGTCTGCTAAAAGTGGACTAAGGGGTGAGCCCATTGGTTAACCTGAATCCTGTTTATAGAATTTGTTGTTGAACTGTAGGTAGCTCTGATTCAGGCACACCTCGAAAGCTGTTGAAACTTCAAAGGAAGTGATATGGTCTACTTGCCTTTACTAGTAAGGAGAAATGCTTCGAAACCGGTCTGAAAGCGATACTGGCTTGATTTCACAGTTGTTGCTGGACACTGGACAGCATGTGTTAAAATTGTCTCTATTTCGAAACTTGCACAATTGTTTGGCAAATTCAATCCAATGCCGATCGTGGTATCAGCGAAATTGAATTTGTCCAAATAATCATTTTCATGAAAAATGTTTAATTCTTTTTACACTCTTTATATTAGCTTCACCTGTATGTATATATGTTTGTTTGTTTGTAACTCTCCTTTCCATTTCATACCGAATCTGTATTTGTCAGAATTATCGACATTATTGTTTGATCTATTCGCGGGCAAATGGCGCTGTACGTGACCTCCTTGATATAATTCGAACTCACTTTACATGTATTTCTTCACTTGAAAAAAGTATTTATTTTATCAACACGCGCGCCTGCTGCCTTATTTATAACCCTCATTTGCGCGCCTGCTGCCTTGGGCTTGGTAGCTAATTTTCAGGATCCCTCTCCGGAATCGGAAAATATCAATGGTCCCAAAGTTTAGATAAAATAAATATAGTTTGAAAAGACTGAAAGTCATGATTTTATAGCATACGAAACTAAAAAACGAAAAATAAGTATTGTTTAAAAACTAAAAAACACGCTTTCAAAGAACATCGAACTAAAAAGTTAAAAATATTTTTTTTAAATAAGTTTAAAACAATATCGAAGGAAAAATACTAGTATTATTGTGAAAAAAGCGTGGGCGCTTTGTGCCATATTTTTTGTATATCAAGCGCCCATCGCTTTTTTCACAATGATACTAGTATTTTTCGTTCGTTATTGTTATGAGCGTATTAAAAAAAAATATTTTCAGCTTTTCAGTTCGATGTTCTTCGAAAGCGTGTTTTTTAGTTTTTTAAACTATTTTTATTTAGGTTATCGTTGTCAACAGTCATCATAATTTGAAAAATGACTCTTTCTGAAATTCTGCAGAATTTTTCTGGGACAAACTTCTGAAATTATTTGCAACAAGTACAATAACAGAAAAATCATATTTTGAAGAGTGAATTCAACACTGATACACCCCTGAAACTTTTCACTGCATCGAAATCCTAATTCTGTACGACCCACTGCAGCATTGTTTGTATCGAACGCAAACCGAAAGTTTCGGGGCATATATCAGCTCGTCAGTTAGTGAAATACTGGAGCTACTTACGTAGTTAGACAGCTCACTTTAAAGCGTAATTATAGCACCATTTACTTGATTAAAAATTATCCTTTCATCCATTCGTTCACAATGGTGATACCAGTAAAAATGTTTTTCAATTTTAAAAGTTTGGTAATGAATTCAAATGAGTTTCCTTTTGAATTAAACATTGGTCTGTTGGGAAATTGTGAAATGTGAATGAATGTTGATGATAATTCGACTAATATCATGTTCGCAATGAAAAGCACTCAGGAATTTTATGTATTAAAGGGCAGGATACTCTATGGAATCACTATTTGACATATCGATGATAGCATGGTTGAGAATGAACGTCACCCCTCAAACAGTTAGACTTGTGCAATGAAAATCACAAGTTTTATTTTGAAGGTGGTTGAGTTATCACCCAAAGACGATTGTTGATAATAACAATCGAAACTTTGATTCATTTATTGTTTTTCAATTTTACACATTTTTCTCAATAACTTTCCGAACTGAGAATCAATATATTTTCTACATATTTTCAATAATTTATTGATCAATTTTCTTCTAAAATCAAAAACAGTGAAATAACTGAAGAATTTGGATCTTGGAATGAAGGGCAGAAAACTGAGAGTTACAAGACAGGGGCCTTTGTTTCATATTCCATTTGCCAAATACAAACGTCGAAATGAATTTTCCTAGTTTACTGGGTCTAGAAATACTCAACAATCTACCAAAAAATATTAGAAAATTAAAAGAAATTTAATTATTTGAATTCAATTAAAAAATTTTTGGTGAATAAATATTTTTAGGGAAATTCCAATTTTTTTAAAAACTATAATCATTCCAAGCGGTCCCATGTCGTTGTTTTTTATTATTATTCTTTATCATTATATAATATTTCATTCAGTATTGTCTCCACTTACTGTTCCTATTTTTTGAAAAATTGGGTATATGATACTGCTTAGTACTAAATATAGCTAAGATATGAAGATTACCATGGAATGTAATTATCCGATTCCTATACTACGAATATCACATTCTCCTCGTCTCTAAGCATCACAGTCATTTCAAATTCTGATGATTGAATCGTCCAATATCTATATCTGTCGAACATAATATCATTAATTGTTGTTCAATATATTGCTTTTTAATTCTCAACACAACACCTACTTGAAAAAAACCACTGTTTTCGAATTATTTGAAACATTGTCATCGAATGAGATACTTAGAATTCAATTCGAAACTACATTCACTTCTGCTTGTACATAATTGACATTAGTGCTAAAAATCTGAAGATTACCCAGAAAATATCTATTGGCAATCCTCTATTTATGAGGATGATTGTACAATTATCAAAAAATTATTTATTGATCTTCCAAAACTGAAATCGTCGTTCCTATCTACTATATATATTTATTATTCATGAAATATTAAGGAGGTCCGTTTTTATTATTATGAATTTTTCAAGGAAACACTCTAAAATCTCAATCCAGCAAACCATTCAATTCCTCTCTACTTCTCCATCTTCATGCAAAAAATTTGGGAATCTTTCAAAGAAACGAAGAAACAATCAATTTTAAAAAGACAACTTCAGCTCCCCAAAAGAACGTTCCCTGCAAGTGGCCGTCAATGGATATCTCTCTAATACTTTATCCATTCACGCTGATGTTTCCCAGGGATCTATATTGTCTCCAACTCTCTTTTTATTGAATGTCAACGAATTACTGGAAAAAACAAGGATCCAATATATTGCTTCGCTGACGACAGCACACTTGTCTCGTCATTACATTTGGATTCCAGGACATCGGCTGCGGATGCACATTTTCACCGGCAGCAGGAAGTTGAATATCTCAATGAGGATCTAGAAGTCATTTCGAATTGGGGTGGAAGTAACCAGGTTCAATTCAATGCCACAAAAATCCAGGCATCGGTTTTCTACAAAAAGATAAATGTTCCCGAATCGGATATAATAATGTCAGGTCAGACAATTCCGTTTTCTACTTCGATTCGCTTGAAGGTGGTTGAAATTGACACCAATATGTCTTGGCACAATCATGTCACTGGAATTGCAAAAGCTGTTTGTCAAAAGCTAGGAATACTGTTTTGAACTAGAAAAATGTACACCTTAGCAATTTTTGATGCTTTATAAAGCTCAGACCAGACCTTCTTTGGAGTATTGTTCTCATGTATGGAGCTCCGCCCCCAAACATACCCTGAAGCTGCTGGATTCCATTCAGAAAAGAGCCACTCGCCTAATTGGAGACGCGAACATCACTTGCAACTTTGATAGTCTGGAACATCGAGATTGGAGATTTGTCTCTCTTCTATAGATATTTTCACGGGAAGTGTTCAAGTGACTTGGCACATTTGATTCCACTGAGAGCGGTACATATCATAAGTACGCGACGAACTGTGGCTGTGCATCGTTTTAAGATTCAACTCAGTACGCCTCGAACTTCTCTGTTTATGAACTCTTTCATTTGGAGAACGGCGTTCATGTGGAATGAACTTCCTGAGAACATTTTTCCAAATGGATTTGGTCTCTAACGATTCTAATCCAATGTGATCTACTAGAATATCACTGGAGTTTTTTCTCAACACCAAATCGTTATTTTTAACACCTCGACACGTGTTTCGATCACTAAGTGATTACTGGAGTTTTTTCCCAACACCAAGAAGATTAAAACTGTTTCAGTTTTAATCTTCCTCTTTGAAGAAGATCACTTGGTGACCGGAACACGTGTCGAGGTGTTGAAAATAACGATTTGGTGTTGGGAAAAAACTCCAGTAATATCCATTCCTACACCAAAGGTTCCAAACAGTGCATCATAAGTGATTTACTAGTTTCGCACAGGCACCGCTCTAAGAGCGCCTTGAGGATTTTCCTGTAGTGCTTAAGTTTTGTCGTTAAAAAATATACAAAGAAGTGTAGGTGATGCAAAGAAGTAACTTTCAGGCACATAAACATTGAATTACACGAAAAAAAAATGTTTTTCGAAACAGTTACTTTTATACGAACACTGAATTATACAAAAAACACCTTTCTCTATTCAGTTCGTATTCCAATCATTCGTTATGGCATTGAGTCAGATTTCATTATTTGTACGAAACTTGGCTTAACGAAGGACATACTGTTGGAAAGATATGACAAGACCAAAATATTACATGCATTTTTAGAAGGCTGGTCTACCGAATTAAAGTCGCCTTCTGGAAAAGGAAAGCGACTGATTGTCACACATATTGTTGAAGGCTATTCATTGATGTTAGAATCAAAACATTCTGGCGATTACCATGAAGACATAAACGACGATGTGTTTGAAGAATATTTTGAGCGTTAGACGTTAGACCTCGTTCCACCTAACCCTGTGATTCTGATGGATAATGCAGATTGTCATTTCAGAAAAGTTGGAAAAATACCAACTGATGCATGAAGAAAAGCAAATTTTATTGAGTGGTTTCGACAAAATGTCCAATGAAATGTTGAAAAAACTATTTTCCATAATATGTTACAATGAAGCTGATTTCACGTAATATGTAGTCGACAACATGCCCCAGAAACGAAATATTATCATTGCAAACTTAATCTCAGTGAACTCGTTTTTTTTCAGAATAGAATATATACTTTATTCGCCATAAAAAATACAATAGTATTATAAGGTTTTGTCAAATATACCATAAGAATACCATAAAAACACTAAATGAATAAATAAAACATAAACAAATAAGGACATGAGATGTGAACAATTTCAATATAAATAGCACTTTCTACATAGATTGTAAATTCAAAATATTAGTTGGTGTTGAAGTCAAATGATAAGAATTCGTCGATACTATAAAAAGCGTTTTCCCGGCAGATATTCTTCATATAATTTGTAAATCTTCTTGTAGTTTATTAAATAAGATAGGACCATAATAATTTCTCGAAAGACGGCAGTGATTTAGTCTTGTGAATTCAATTTTAATCTGTGATTGTCTGGTGTTATGTGAATGAAAATCGTTTCAATTTAGATATAAGTGAGGATTTTTTTTACATAATTTATACACGAATAGACGTAAAGAGAAGGTAATGTAAACGTTTTATTATTAATAAATGTTGTTTTAACGTCTTTTTGGTAACCCAGTTTGAAGATAACTCGCAAAACTTTTCTTTGCAGTCCAAACACAAACACCATAAGGGTCTCAAGTAAAAGGTTTTGTTGCAAAAAAAACTGTATTTCGAAAAATGGCTAATAAGAATTGAACATGTTATAGAAAAGAGGGCATCTTGTGGTAATTGAACCATTTAGTTGAGAAAATTCTAGAACCTTCAATCAAAACGTTCAACGAAGATTTATCTCATGATAACACACCATAATTTTTGCTTGCACCTAATATTTTTTCGAATAAGCATACTTGTTTATTATTATATAAATATTTTAATAAGAATGTTATAACAATATCAATTGTATATAAATAAACAAACATAATCATTAGTTTAAACATGTATTTCTGATCAAATACCCAAACGCACGCCACTGCAGGTAGAAAACGACACGAACGCTCATAGAATCTCTTATTTGCGACCCTTTTGCGATACAAAAAAGGGTGGACCTACTAAAGTATTAAACCCGCCTATACTAGCTGCATGGTAAAAAATGTATCACCTTTAATATTTATGATGCACTGTTTGGTACCTTTGGTGTAGTAATGAATATAACTGGAGTTTTTTCCCCAAGCGATCACCAAGAGATCATCTTCAAGAGGAAGTTTAATCTTCATCTTGAAGATGATCACTTGGTGAGGAAGAGGAAGTTTAATCTTCCTCTTGAAGATGATCAGTTGGTGATCGAAACACGTGTCGAGGTTATAAAAATAACGATTTGGTGTTGGAAAAAAAACCTTTACTATTGACTTCCGAAGTCCTGGATGAATCTCTTCTTCATTATTATTCCAATACAACTTTTCTATTGACTGATGGTTCGGAGAAAAAATTGAATAAGTCCTAAAAAAACACTGGGCTCTTCTTGGTTCGGCTGACAAGGAAATATGTAACTAGTTTCAACAAAATAGTTTCCAGTAAGTTCCCTGGTCGAAAGTTCAATTCAGCAAACCCAAAACATGAAGTAAGTTTGTCAAGTATTCCACTTCGGATATCAAAAATCCTATTTTCGAAATTCCAACCACAACTTCTACTCTAAAATCATTTACGAAGCGATACAATGGACCGAAAACTCTCTTTATCTCCCTCTAATATATTTTGCATGAAATATCCAGTGAGACGTGCTGACATAATAATCGGAGCCGATAATTACGGTTAGGATATCGTGGAGTGCACTTGAACAGAGGGCACATGTGAAAAATCGATGTCTGGTGAAAACCCGCCCTTTCTTGATAATCCTCCGGCCCATAAATATCCGTAATGCGCTCGCATACCCGCTGGCTGTGAATGAGATAGGAGTCCGGGTCGCGAACGAGTTTCCGGACTCGCCCCGACCGAAATGTTGTTAGTTTTGTGACGGCCGGAGGTTACTTATTTGTCTAGGATTTGCTCTGGGAAAAATCGCTGGGAAAAGATGACTGAATGAGGACTTGCGTTTTGGGTGTTATATTCAATTCGAATAGAAAAATTATTAAAATTGAAACAAATATATTCAAATTTTTTTCCTACTCAAAATCAGAAAAATTATACTTGAAAGGAAGCCTCATACAGGTATAGGAAGGATGAATCTTTTAATTCATCCCATACATTCACTATAGTTTCCTCAAAAAAGTATATTAAAAAAAAATTATAACAAATATCTTGGTTCGAACTTTATATAGGTGACAGCATTACCTATTATTGATTGAATGTGATTGAAAATGTTTCATGATGAATTTCACTAGTTCAGACATTATCTACTGTATAAAATGATTTGAAATCCCTGAGACAACTAAAGAAGAAGAATTAAAAATGACGATTGTGTATACTAACAATCGAAACGTCGTGAACTAACGTGACTTGAAATCTCTCCACTTTTTATTTTCTTTTTTCATTTCTTTATTTTTATTTATTCAATTGTTCTATTTTTACTTGTATTTTATTTCACTATTATCTCATTTCAGGTTTATTTTGCTCAATATAATTGTTACTTTCAGCTATTCATTTTTAATCCTACTTTTTTAGTTGTTTCAGGGATTTCAAATCATTTTATATAGTAGACAATGGAAGTCCGAACTAGTAAAATTCTCCTATTATTGAAGTGGATTTCATATAATTTACAAAAGAATGCAGAAACGTTGGTAATAAAATTGTGAACACAAAGAAAAATATTTTGGCTTTCTCCTTCTCCATCTTGATACAAGTATGGGATTCTTCCAAAGAAATGGGGGAAGCAATCAATTAAAAAAAATTAAGTCTTTACATTTGTAGATCATGCAAAGAAGTAACTTTCAGACATAAACT
The DNA here is from genome assembly GCF_025532065.1 of Leptinotarsa decemlineata. NCBI lineage: Eukaryota > Metazoa > Arthropoda > Insecta > Coleoptera > Chrysomelidae > Leptinotarsa > Leptinotarsa decemlineata. The sequence continues at coordinate 2,941,107 of NW_027412549.1, read as the reverse complement.
GGATGAAAAAGTCCTTTCAAAACAGCTATTTTCATATAAACATTGAATTAAACGAAAAAATTTTTCGAAACACAGAGCGATTCATTTCATATATTAATAAAATAACTAAACCAAAAGTGATAGTATCTTGCAAATTGATTCTTATATCTTCAAAACGAGTATAACCGAACACTACACAATTGCCATAACACGATATGGACATGACAGATCGATAAAGAAACGGAAACAAAAAATTCACTAATTACGAAAAACTTAAAAAAGACTTGTTGGCAGGAAACTGGGAAAATATATATAGAATAGAAGAGGCTGGTAATGCTGCAACAATATTTGTGAACAGATTACGATATCTTATTGAAAAAAGTACAATTATATCTAATCTTGAGAAAAAATGTGAATCAAAAATTTCCTGGATTACTCCATAGTTAACAGAGCTCATAAATATAAAAAACAAAAAGTATCAAACTCTACTGAAATATTCCGGAAACACTCAAAGAAGGATATAATTCATTGAAAAATAAATTAAATAGGTTACTGAAAGCTGCCAAAAAAATATGCTCAGAAAATAATAAATAAAAGTAAAAATTCAAAAGAATTATGGAAATATGTTGATGATACATGCAATAAATCTAGATCTGGAACAAAAATATCGATTATTCAACTAGAGAATGGCACAGTGATAAAAAATACTCAACAAATTTTTAACGATTTTAATGAGTACTATTCGAATCTTTGTCAAGAATATGCTCTTAAAATTAAAGAACGACCTAATTTTAATTTCAAGAAGCAAAGATTATTGAATTTAATATTTCTGTCAGAAACTGACGAAAATGAGATTTACAAAGTTATCAAATTGATTGCTAATGAAATTGAAACGCCATTAACTTACCTAATCAACAAATGTTTACGGAAAGGCTGCTTTCCCAAAATATTCAAAATTGGAATAATAAAGTCAATTTTCAAAAGTGGAGACAGAACAATAGTAAGTAACTATAGGGCTGTATAACTAATATCAAACATAACCAAAAAAAAAATCTAAAAATAAGATTAGTGTTTTACTAGGAAATTCAAATTAATATCTGATCAGCAATATGGATTCAGAGAGGAAAGAGAGGAAAGATGCAATACAAAATCTAACAACTTTCATTTATGGAGCTTTTGATAAAAAAATCCCAGCCATATGCATCTTCGTTGATCTTTCCAAAGCTTTCGATACCGTCAGAAAATTAGAGCAAATTAGAAAACTGTGGAATCTGCGGGAAAGCTTACGACATTTTTGAAAGCTATTTATGTGACCGAGAACAGAGGGTCAGTCATGAGATTTCCCAAAACTGTTACTCATGGTGTCCACAAGGAATGGTTCTAGGACCAATTCTGTTCACAATATATCTAAATAAGCTGCTACAGATACCAACAAAAGGTAAAATTTTGAGCTTTGCTGACGATACGGCTGTCTTGTATACCGACTCTTTGTGGAACCAACTAAAAGCTTCTGCAGAAAAAGATTTTATTGAGAATGAAAAATAGTTCTGTCACAATTAACTCACTATCAATTTAAAAAAAAACAAATATTTATCATTCACATCATATTGTAGTACATTACCCAATATGGGATACTTAAATATAGGAAATAATAATCAAATACCTGAAGGTATCTCTATAGATAGGCATTTTCGATGGCACCTACAGATGGAAAAAATAATCAGAAAGTTAAGAGGTACACTTTCTGAGTTCAATAGCCTAAAAAAACTTTCATGACAAACAGCATTTGAAAACATTGTACTTTGCACTTGTATAATCACAACTATCCTATGGTACAATAATAGGTTGGAGAGGAGTAAATGATTGTCATCTTAGGAATCTCAATGTCATACAGTAATGGATACTGAAAATTATATTTTATAGAAAAAAAACTCTTCCAACTGAGTCCTTACTTGAATAAGCAAATGTATCTGATATTCGACTTTTTTGTATGACCATACTGAGTAATGTTGAAAAAAGAAACATCAAAATAGAGCCAAATATTCACTCCTACAATACTAAGAAAAAGGCAAACTCCTAAAATACACCACGATGTGACAGAACTATAGGACAAAGAAACGCAACATATCTGGGACCACGCTTATACCAAATATTACCAGGAGAAATAAAAAATATCAATGTTTAAAAGAGAAGTAAAGAAATTTATTCTGAATACCGAAAGAACATTTTTTCTGACTTCATTAATCACACTATTCCAAACAGCAATTTAACCTAAGCAATTATTGAGTAGATGAAAATAACTAGGTATTCTGTCTGTAACTACTGTTTCTGTTATTAGATTTATTTATCATTTATCTATTAATCGATTGATCGCTAATTATTTTTTAGTGAAATGTAAATGTAATGTAAAAGTAATTATACACTTAATTCACAATATAGTCTCATCACGAATAAGCTACAGATTTCTATGGCTCCGGTGATTATCTGGTTTATTTTCGATAGCACTCTATGTAATTCACATCAGTGTATGAGAAAATAAACATATTATATAATACAGACGCACGACGTGGGTTCGTTAGGAATATATGGAGAACGATTCAAAATAAAAACTTGAAACTTTGTGGTAGTGAGTTTTACAAAATGGCCTTCTCAACTAAAATACTTTCAACTTCCGGTCTCTTTCCGTTATACCGGAAGTTGAGGGCAACTTCCTTATTTCAAATGGAATATCCTGCATTTTATTAAATTTTTGAATTTCTCAGAACATTTTAGACCCACTTTGTATAACAATGCCTATACCCAAATTTGTCAGTTTCCGGGATAATAATTTTTCTCTGAAAAATTTGTCAGTTACAGCAACACTCCGAAAAAATCATAACTCATAGACAGTAACAGTTGAAAATGTAAAATTCCACAGAATCACACCTTAAGCATCAAGTCCATCGAATTTTCGAAAATAATCTACAGGGTGGTCGAAATTTCTACCTAAAACATAACATCGAAAAAACTGATGAACCACGATTTTTTCAATTGGAAACCATACACTATTCTATTATTATTCCCTCCTAAAAATATATCCTTTCAATTCAAACAAAGAAGTGTATTTTTTGGGTCCAATTTCTCCTCTATTTCTATTCTCCTCTTATATTTCTCCTCTGGTTTATTTAATATGTGGTCTGATATTGAAGAATACAACATCTATGAAACTAAGGTTTGTGAGATATCTTGTTTTTTTTTTCCGGCAGGCATTTACCAGAACCTACGGTGTAGGTCAACAGTCGGCAACAGGCGGACCGCGGTCCGCTTGCGAACCGCGAAAAGTCAAACATCGGACCGCCAAATATTGTAATGTGTTATATACCAAATATAAAAATTAATACGTAGATAAGGTATACTATACCTATATTAATTGAAGTGAAATTTTTAAGCCACATAGAATTCAACTAAGTACAGCTAGGAAGAGACTTGAGAAATCTCTCTCTTTTTTCTCTCACTCACTCTCACTGTCTTCTAACGAATACAGATCTAGTGAGAGGGGCCATAACGGAATTCTTAAAACTATTCCTATATTTGATAAGCTGTATGTACTTATTTTATTTCAAGTTGCCTAGTCAACCTGTTTTACAAGTACCTACAAATGATATGGTTTTATTAGATTCCTATCTACCTTGTGTGTATGTGTGTTTGTGCTTGCCAATATTTTGTTTTGTTGACAGAAGCGCGAGCGAGTATCAAAATCGGTGATGCGAGCGTGTGGGCGCGGACGGGGGAAGCAAACTGTCAGTGGTAACGTAAACCGCGGAGCAACCATTCATTTGTTTTGTCATTTTTCGCGTTTTCATAATATTTTCGTACCTATACTAATATGGATTGTAAAAAGCGTGAATTAGACAGTGAAAAAAAGAAGTTTCTGGCAGAATGGTCTGAACAATATTGTTTTACGCTGCCTAACAGGCCTCAAGTGGTTCTGGTGTGTCTTATATGCAATAAAACTGTCGCTATTGTTGAGAGTGTTAATTTGAAGCGACACTACGAAACAACTTATCAGCAATTTCAATCTCAGTTCTCACAAAAAAGCATAAAATTACTAGTTCATTGCATTAGTGAGCAAGAAAAATCCAGAGAAGAGCGCTACGTGTGGGCTGGACGCTTAATAAACAGCAGAAACCATTTTCAGATTCTAAGATGGTAAAAAAATGTATGTTAGAAATATTCACGGCACTTTTTGAAGAAAAAAGATGTCGCTGCATTTCAAAGTATTTTATTATCAGCGAGAAGTAATATACGAAAAACGGAAATTTTTGCTGCTGATATTGAAAACACTCTTCTTGAACTTCTTTAAAAGAAATCTTGCAACGCCATAGCACTTGCTGAATCATGTAACATTGTTGATGATGAACAAATGTCTGTTTTCGTGAGATTTCTTGGTATTGAGTGTCAGATTTTTAGGGAAGAGTTGCTAGCAATATTGCCGAGAAGAAGATTTATTCAAGGTCATTGATTAATTTATTACTATTATTTATTATTATGCGATCTCATTCTACTCTTCAACACCGACATTTCAAGGAGTTTCTTTCTGACAGCGTATTCTGACTTAACTGCAACACGACAAAATCTTCGTTGGCTAAGTGAAGGTCAAGTTATTGAAAGTTTCTGGGTGATAAAAGAAGAAGTAACCTCCTTCTTACAAAACTCAGATGCGGAGGGAGCCAGAAACCACAAACAAGCATAATATGCTGGTCGTGGCTTTTTAAAAAGATATTTTGAAATATTCAAATGCGCTCAACACATTAATTTTCCATTTCCTTGTGAGTATGTGTTGGAATTGGCGTGAAGTTATCCACAGATTTCTGGCCACACATGCTGACGTAGAGGAAAATAAAAATCTGTGGTTGGGATATGAAATTATAAGCATCCATACTAATATCTGTGGCTGGAAATTTCTATTCACTATAGGTTGAACTGAAATTATTAAGACTATTTGGTGTATAACTTTTTATAGAATCTTGAGTAGATTGACGCGCTGATAACCGTTTTCTCATCAACAATACAGATTTAGAAAAGAATAATATTGAAAATATCAGACTTCCTTTCCAATACCCCATGTGGAAATGACACCCGATGATGTGCATTCATGAGAATCACACAACTTCCATAGTTTCTTGAGTAAATTAACTTGGCGATAACACTTTTTTTGTCATCTAAACAGATTTCAAAATAGAAAATTATTGAAACAATCAGATTCTTTATTGAGATTCCTTGTAGAACTGGAACCAGATGATGTGCGTTCATGAAAATCACACAACTCTTATAGAATCTTGGGTAGATCAACATAGTGGAAACTGTTTTCTTGTCACCCATACAGATTTCCATTAAAAATTGTTACAACAATCAGACTAACTTTTTGAAACCCCTTGTAGAATTGGAACCAGACGATGTGCGTGCATAAAAATCGAAAAAGTCTTATGGAATCTCGGGTAGATTGGGTAGTGATAACAGTTATCTTGTCACCAATACAGATTTCCAGAAAAAAATGTTGTAAAAAATCAGACTCACTTTTTAAAACACTTTGTAGAATTAGAACCAGATGATGTGCGTGCATAAAAATCGAACAAATCTTATGGAATCTTGTGTAGATTAACGTAGTGATAACAGTTATCTTGTCACCCATACAGATGTCCAGGAAAAAAATTTTTGTAAAAATCAGACTAACTTTTCAAAACACGTTGTAGAATTGGAACCAGATGATGTGCGTTCATAAAAATCACACAACTCTTATAGAATCTTGGGAAGATTAACATAATTAAATCCGTTTTTTTGTCACCAATACAGATTTCCATAAAAAATTGTTGCAACAATCTGACTAACTTTTTGAAACCCCTTGTAGAATTGGAACCAGATGATGTACATACATAAAAATCACAAAACTGTTATAGAATCTTGGGAAAATCAACATACAGATTTCGAGAATAAAATTGTTAAACCGATCAGACTGACTTTTTAAAACCCCTTGTAGAATTGGAACCAGATGATGTGCGTGCATTAAAAATCGAACAAGTCTTATGGAATATTGAGTAGATTGATGTAGTGATAACAGTTTTCTTGCTACCCAAACAGATTTCGAAAAATAAACTGTTGAAACAATCAGACTCATTTTTGCGATTCCTTGTAAAATTGGAACCGGATGATTACTAACCCCAATTCACTTTATGAAATTTTCAATATTCAAATAACAGATTTCCGTTACATTATATAAGCCCGGTTTCCCGAACCAAGAGGGCAGTTCAGAAAGTGAATCGAACGGCTAAACAGGGAATTTAAATAGTGGAAATAAATTAGGCGTTAGTTGCTAAGTATTGTAAATAAATTGGTTTCTCATCAGTGAAATATTGTTGGAAATGAATTTGTTTAAGACAGTTAATTCTTCAATTTGCTACAATATCTTCAAACTGGAAGGGAAGCAATATTCTTACTCATTCGTAATTCATTTAAAAAAATCTTTTTGTTGTAATCTATATGGATGAAAGGAAGAAAAGGAATTCAACAACATTGATCTACTTGACAAGTTGTGAGATTCTGATGAACGCAAATCATCGGGTTTGAATTCTACGAGGGGTATTGGAAAGTATAAATCTGACATTTTCAATAATTTTTCCAGGAATCTGTATCGGTGACAAGATAACAGTTCACATTACGTTGATCTACCCAAGATTCAATAAGAGTTGTGTGATTTTCATGAACCACATCATCTGGTTCCAATTCTACAAGGAATCTCAAAAAATTAGTCTGATTATTTCAACAATTTTTTTTGAAATCTACCAAAGTGACAAGAAAACTGTTATCACTAAGTCAATCTACTCAAGATTACATAAGACTTGTTCGAATTTTATGCACGCACATCATCTGTTTCCAATTCTACAAGGGGTTTTAAAAAGTTAGTCTGATTGTTTCAACAATTTTTTATGGAAATCTGTATGGGTGACAAGAAAACGGTTTTCACCGTGTTGATCTACCCAAGATTCTATAAGGGTTGTGTGATTTTCATGAACGCACATCTCCTGGTTCCAATTCTACAAGGTGTTTTAAAAAGTGAGTCTGTTTTTTACAACATTTTTCCTGGAAATCTGTATGGGTGACAGGATAACTGTTATCACTACGTCAATCTACCCGAGATTCCACAAGACTCTTTCGATTCTTATGCACGCACATCATCTGGTTCCAGTTCTACAAGGGGTTTTAAAAATTTAGTCTGATTGTTCTGTATGGGTGATAAGAAAACGGTTTTCACTAGGTTCATCTACCCAAGATTTTATAAGAGTTGCGTGATTTTCATGAACGCACATCTCCTTGTTCCAATTCTACAAGGAATCCCAAAAAATGAGTCTGATTGTTTCAACAATTTTTTTTTGAAATCTGTTTGGGTGACAAGATAACTGTTATCGCTTCGTCCATCTACCCCAAATTCGATAAGACTTGTTCGATTTTTATGCACGCACATCATCGGGTTCCAATTCTACAAGGGGTTTTAAAAAGATAGTTTGATTGTTGCAACAAATTTTTATGGAAATCTGTATGGGTGACAAGAAAACGGTTTTCACTATGTTGATCTTCCCAAGATTCTATAAGAGTTTTGTGATTTTCATGAACGCACATCTCCTGGTTCCAATTCTACAAGGAATCTCAAAAAATGAGTCTGATTGTTTCAACAATTTTTTTTTCGAAATCCGTTTGGGTGACAAGAAAATTAGTATCACTATGTTAATCTACCCGAGATTTCATGAGACTTTTTCGATTTTCATGCACGCACATCATCTGGTTCCAATTCTACAAGGGATTTTAAAAAGTTAGTCTGATTGTTGCAACAATTTTTTGTTTTGGAAATCTGTATGGGTGACAAGAAAACGGTTTCCACTCTGTTATTCTACCCGAAATTCAATAATAGTTGTGTGATTTTCATGAACGCACATAATCTGGTTCCAATTCTACAAGGTGTTTTAAAAAGTGAGTCTAATTGTTTCAACATTTTTTCCTGGAAATCTGTAAGGGTGACAAGATAACTATTATCATTACATTAATCTAGCCGAGATTCCATAAGACTTGTTCGATTTTTATGCACGCACGTCATCTGGTTCCATTTCTACAATGGGTTTAACAATTTTATTCTTGAAATCTGTATGGCTGACGAGAAAACGGTTTTCATTATGTTGATCTACCCAAGAAACTATGGAAGTTGTATGATTTTGATGAACGCACATCATCGGGTATCATTTCTACATGGGTTATTGGAAAGTAAGTCTGATATTTCCAATATTATTCTTCCCTAAATCTGTATTGTTAATGAGAAAACTCAAGATTCTATAAAACAGTTATACACCAAATATTCTTAATAATTCCTCGTTCAACCTATAGTGATAGGTATTTCCAGCCACAGATATTAGTGCGGGTGCTAATAATTTCGTATCCCAACCACAGATTTTTATTTTCCTGTACGTCAGCATGTGTGGCCAGAAATCTGTGGATAACTTCACGCCAATCTCAACACATACTCACAAGGAAATGGAAAATTCATGTGTGATCTGATACAAAACGTGTCTGATTTTCGTCGCAAGCTAGATATCTTTGAAAAAGAAATTGCAAGACAAGAATTTATTAATATTCCGACAATTCTTTATTATAAAGAGAACTATGAACTATGTTTGTAAAATTTCTGACCTATCCTCAGAACGAATTTGCTACAAGATTCTAAGACTTTTCAGAGAGGGGCAAGCTATCTCTGTCATTTGAAGTTGATGTAGCAGCAGAATGGACAGATGTGGCTGCCGAAGCAATCACTTCAAATAGAGATTATTGATTTCTAAGAAGATGTGTTTTTGCATCTTTCTCAGAGATTAATTTTTTGAAAAACAAATATCGTTAGAGATTAACAGACGCCCACCTAGAATACACACTTCGAATTTGCTGTTCCTCTCGAGAACCAGACTATAAAAAAACTGGTTCAACACCGTCGATGTAATTTCTCACATCAATTTTAGGTCTAGAGTTTTATAATTCAGAATTTAATTTGAAACCAAAATAATACATTAGTAGCACTTAATTTTCATCAGTTGTTTTTTTCTGGACCTCGTAAAAATTTTCCCACAGTTACTGGACCCCACCTAAAACTACTTGTCAACCCCTGGGGTAGGTAGTTGGGAGAATTTCTTCTTTCTTTATTCCAGAAGTTCCCCACTTTTTTTGTATGATGCTTGAGAAGTAAAAAGCTAGAAAGAGATTTTCCAAAAACTTTTAAAAAATGTTTCCTATAATTTTGTAGAGAAGGAAAATAAAATAGTACTGAAAATAAAATAGTTGTTTTATCTTGCATTATGCATTATCAATAATAATGCATTATCGACATAAAAATGCACACGCTATTTGTTCCACAATTATAACGCAATCCATAATGAGTTACCCAAGTCATCTAACTTTCCCATTATCAAATTTAAAGCTGTGTACAGTGGTTCCACTCCAAAGAAATAATGGTGTTCCTCTCTTAACTCCTAACAATTCAGTTCTTTCCTACTATCAGTGCATCGAGCGTGGATTAGATATCGGGGGGGCATTTCTTCAATTGTCGGTCATGTAGTTTTCTGGGGAAAACTTAATAAACCAACTTTTTTCATTGACGACCGCTATTCCTCTCCAACGCAGTGATGTGGGCTGAATATTAAATAATAATTATGCTAGGGATATAAGTTTCACTTTTAACTCTTAAAGTACTGTGCTTATGGTGAGTACCCTAAATTTTTAAACTTACCTTCGAGTTCAAAATTATATTTTACTTCAAATACTTCACAATGCCTCTAACCATGTACCATTTGTAATTGGTAATGAATATAGTACCAATTTATGAACGCAGGTTCCTTCAAATTTATTTTCATTGTGGATTCTACAATAGATATTAAATTACATATTGGAATTTCAAAAACTTTACTTTCCATTTATGATTTCTTGTTTGCTTATGATGGTTTCTGCTATTTTTACATTTTGTTTTTTTTTAGTGTGTTTGATACGAAAGTTATCATTATCAATAACTGAAAGGGTGAAAATATTCTTATCTTTCATGAATTAAACAAAATAATAATCAATGAATATTATAAAAGTATAACTGGTCACTGTCTGTTCGTCTGTGCGTTTGTGCACGCTAATTTTAGAAACGGCTCAATTCGTTTCAGTGCGATGTTCACTTATGTGTTATGATGAGCTTCATAAATAAAAAAGCTGAAAAAAATTGCATCAAGATATTGTTCACAGTTGTTTTGGTTGAAACTTCGATTGATTATATTCGAAGTTTGTAAGCCAATTTTCGGATAAATCAAAGGTAGACAAATAAATGAGATCATTGTGATTTCAGGAAATCTGAAAAAACCAAGAAGTCCACGTGAATGAAGTGGCGGACAATTAGTTAGTTTGAAAATAAATGAGAAAAACATCTATTTGAAATTATATTACTTGATACTGCACAAAATTTTCAGAACACCACAACACGTGTTTTGCTCGATTATTTTCTCCTTAGAGATTTTTTCTGCTTTTTTCAACATTAATATATGAATATTAGAGAACTCTCGAAGTAAGGGAGAAAAAAATTTAATGTACCACTGAAAAATTTTCAAAAATATGAAGATCATGCACAAAAATTTCATTCACAACAAAATAGATGGAAAATCTATCTGAAACAACTAGTTTCGATCAATACCATAACAATTATTTCTATGTGATACATTCCCAATACATACAATCTAAAAGAAGTACTTCTTCCAATTACCTGGACTGTAATATTCCTCTCGACGCGCATTTCACCAACAAGGTTGACGTTTTCAGGAGATCAAGGAAATAATTTGTCTTTTTCCTTCATCTTCTCTCCACCTCCAACTAATCGGTTATCTCCTAATTTTCCCCCCATCTCCTGATGACGCCAACTTGGTTGGTGAAACGGGCATCGAGAAGAGTGCTTGTATTGCATCAATTTCAGTTCCGGTTTACCTTTTATTATGTGGATTGATGTGGAACAATGTGGAATATGCAAATGAAGTGAATTATAAAAAAATTAATCATGAAAAATCATTAAACAAGTCAATTCTAAAATTCATAAAGCGAAAATTCCAATCTCTTGATTGTTGGATAGTTAGAAAGACCATAATATATCCTACAAATCATACAAACGTACAAACATTGTTTGTTCAGAAGTTACGTTAGGCTTATCATTTTCCTCAAGCCAGCTAAATCTATTGGTTAACTTTTTTTTTAATTTAATGTCGTCAAATAAAATGAAGTAGTATATTTTCGAATGTTACGTATAATTTTAGAGAAATTTTCTGTATCATGCTTCAAGACTTTTTGAAATATGTAAAAAATCACGATTTGCGAGTTCTAAACTCATTAATGAACTATTTCTATCATTTGATTTGTGTTGAATTCATTGCTGAAGAGGACCTCCTTTACTGAGATCTGATGATATACTGATATTTATTGATACAGGATGTTTAGAACAATGAGATTTTTGTATCAAATTTTCCAAATATTTTAATATTCTCTTAGGTAGGTAGCACTGATTGTAAAGGTAATTTTGTTCGAAATTTTTCACCTCTAATTTTTTCGGTTGTGAAATGTTCTACATATAATATTTTCATAGATGGAAAACACAAAATGGAAAGACAAAACACCACCGTCTCTGACCCGTGTCAGTTTTCAAAATAAACAATAAATAGTGAAATTCATTGTTGGTCTATTTAAATGTTCATATTTCGTTATTGAGGGAAGACACGAGAGGGAAAACTCTATCCACATATATTATTGATTAACAAGGTTTCCTATAGCGGTCCGTTTCGAAAGGAAACTGCGATATTGACTCCACGAATTCGTTCTCTTTCTTCATTGCAAGGCAACTTGTTGATTATTATCCAAATACCGAACAACACTGTTCCATCATAGGTCTCACCAGTAATACTAGGCTGAACCACGAACGAATTTCTGAGCGCAACTATCGTTCAAAAATAAGTTTGAGTAGTGAAAGGTGATGGTATTTTTTTTAACAAGAACACGCCATTAATGGGATCTACAAAAGAATTAATCCACGTAAATTCATGATGAACGAAGCTCCCAAAGGCGGTCGAATGCAATTAGTTATCCGTTTTCTCTGCAGGTTTCACTGCAAATAAAAAAAAATATGTCTAGATTTCATCCAGAGGCTTTGAATTTTCTTGAAAATTGAACAAAGATAGCTGGAATAAAGTTTTGCAAATCTGACTTTACTTGACGAAAATTTACTCAATCAACTGTTTGTAACGAATACTCGTAGTTCAACGATCCAGTAAGCGAATATGCTTAGTAGTCATAGTGAAATTGTAGGTTGATGCTACCTATCGCTAATATTAAAATGTTGTGTAATTTTGCAACAACAAAAGGTCATCTCCGTGCTCATTCAACATCATCATTAAACAATGATTATATAAGCGATGTCGGTAAAAAATCACCGTAGAAAGTTCTTTTGTTATGCACTCAAGATTTGTCATTGGTACAACTAATTGATTATTAACATCACCAGGATTGCATACAGAAATTAGACTAACGAAATTAGTTTCAATGTTTGATGTAGGCATAATTCAAGTATATATATATATATATATATATATATATATATATATATTGAAGTTGATTCCAACAACAATTTTCATATGAAAGTAGCTGTTTCGAGAGGGATTTTTCTTCCACTTTGTATTTGAAAGTTACTTCTTTGCACGGTATATATATTTTTATATAGAAATGATTTTTTGAAACTGATTGCTTTCTTCTTTTCTTTGGAATATTCTCACATTTTTTGTAGAATCGGGAAGTAGAAATTCAAAAACTTCCTTTTCAAAAAATTATTCTTTTCTGATAATATACCTTTTTTAATTTAAACCTCAAAGTATTCTGGATTCATGAGAACAAAAAAATTAATGAAAATTTTACTGAATAAATGGTTTGTGAATTGTACACATCATTAAGAAACCAAGTCATATCTGCATGCCCAATTCTGGCAAACTTGTAAGAGAAATACAAGAATTAGAGTTACATTTTTTCGAACAATACCCAAAATACTCCCAAAGAGTTCCTGTAAAAATTTCAAAATAACCCCGATATTTCGTATTTACGCAAATTTCCGTAAGGAAAGTACAAATTTTAGTTCGTTTATGCGCTGCATGTTTATTATTATACAACCAATTTAATTTTCATTTTAATATACGATTATGAACTAACCGGTAATAAAAGTTTGTGAAGTAACTAACCGGAAGGATTTCAGTTGACAAACAAATAATTATAGTAAAACTACAATGGATGTGATGTAATGGTGAGTGATACCTTGTTCCATTTTATACCTTTCTTTTGAATCACTCTGTTATTTGGTGAAAACGTATAAAATCCGTTCATTAGTTTTTGGGTTTGTCGTGGCGGAAGAACTTTGATCTATAGGACAATTATATCATTGATTTAAGAATTTTTTAAAATCCAACTGGGACGAGCGATTGTGATTGACCGAATCAACTTCAATAAATTTTCACAATAATGTCAAGGTTCTGCTCCAAAATACTCATTTAATCGTATTTGCAATGATTCCTTTTGAGAATTTCTCAAATTGATTACTAATTACGCAAAGTTCAAAAAACATCACTTCCCAAATCTTTAACATATCACGCTCAAATATCATATCAAGCTTAACGTAATTGATCAGATCTCTCTAATCAAAGCCAGAATTTTTCAAGATGTTGTATATTGGCATGTAGAAAAGGTCAACAGGAATACTATATCACATCACCCATTTTGAGCGTCACACATTCAGGGACTCATCTGTACCTATTCAAGGAAAAATGTCCTTATTACTCTCATAAAACTCTCATGAAGATATGTAGTGAGAGTAGTGGAGAGTTAGAACTTCAAACTCGTTGTCGAAACATTCAAACTTCTAGAGAAAAGTTTTTTACTGATTACCAGCAACAAGAGGAACAACTGATAGATTTTGTTGAGTTCCATTGCCATAACTCAAAAACATTGGAACTCTCATTAGATTAGAGCATCTTTTGTGTAAGTTTTCGGACCAGAACAGAAGTTCACAAAGAGTTTACAGGGCGTCTTGAATAAAATAAGGAAGCTTCTCACCTTCCACAATCTGAGAAAGATAAAGTAATAAAGAATATGCTCAAGTGTAATGAAGAGCAAACTGAAAAGTTCACCTGGAAGAGTTATTGCATAATTCATACCACTAAATAGCCCAATTAATCAGTAATTTGTCATATTCATGAATTTTGCCTAATAGAAAAAAACAGAAACAGACATGGACTGTTCCTTAAGGAATATTTTTTGTATGGAACTTGAACGTTATTTTGAAAAATATATTCATTAATTTTATTCTCATTCATATTGTTAGATATTTATGTTCTTCATCATCAGTTATTTTTGAGCCCCGTATTAGGTGTTTTTCATAACAACACCATGTACGGGGCGCATATGTAAAGGATATAACACCTTTTGCCCCTTGATATACCTTTTGCCCCTTTTCCCATTGAAAGGATAAAACAAACAACAGCATTTCAGGTTTCGGGTGTAGATTTAGCCAGTCAACTCTACATGTGCAGTGTACCGAGCGGTGCATTTTAAATTGGTTAAATTGCTTTCTACAAATGCATTTTTAATGGCTCTCTAAACAGGCGAGAAGAGGTAAAGTTCGAGTAATATACTCGGATAATGGTGGAAACTTCATTGGAACTATCAATTTACTGCAAAAAGTGAACCGGAATTAAGTGAAAAAATATTCAAACACAAGAAAAATAAAGTAGAATTATGTTATGTAATTGCGAGGCAACTATAAACTCTCGACCACTGACATACGTATCTAATTTTTTTTTGGCATCGGACGCATAGTCCATAACAGCCAGCAACTAAACTTTTTTTTATCAATTTTCGAAAACAAGGGAACGGGTTTCAATATATTACTTTTCACATCCAGAGGTCGATCAGGGTGACTTTGTACGTATCTAATGATGAAGAAGATTTAGTGCCTATAACACCTTCCATCTTTCTCAATACAAACTATGATACGGAGATTGTGGAATAGGACATAGTGGATAGACGTCATATGATGAAGAATAGGTAATCATGAAAGTAGGTGATATTATTCTTATCGAAACAGATAACAAGAAACGAACTGACTAGCATTTAGGAAAAAAATTAAAACTATTTCCTGAGAGAGACGGGATCCATGGAGTAGCAAGAGTCAAATGGAAATGCGGGGAACTAATTCGACCAATTCAGAGATTATATTCTCAGGAAATTGAATCTGAAGAGAAAAGTGAAGCAAAAAAAAATTTAGATGGTTGCAAAATTCTACAGAATAATGAAGAAAAGAAGAAGTACGAGAAAGGAAATGATGAGCAGAGCTTCAAAGAGAAGAAAAAAGAAACTGTTAACTGGCATTTTTACAGACAACAATACTTTGACAACATTTTGACTTTTAATTTCCCATTTACAAGGTGAAATCCATCCCAAATACTACACATGTTTCTCCTTGTTGATTTTTTTCACTATTAAAAACAAAAACTAATTTTTAATTTTTTCTTAAATGGTAGTATGTATAAATTGTGAAGTCCACAGAAGCATAAAAACTTTTCCCCTAAAGCTGAAGTTCCGGGTATGAATTTCATATCAAAGTTGAAGACCTCTGAACTCAAAACTGATTTTTTTTAAATGGGGTTAGTTTTCACTGGAACACTTTATACATAGACTTCGATCATAAGAAAACTTATGATCGAATTAGTGGTTTTCAAGTCATCATTCTATAGTGATGCTGTTTTGGAGTTCAACCTGCATCAATAGAATGATTAAAATTACTCAAGAACTGCCATATGTAACATTGACAGTATTGACAATATATAGTCGAATCATTTTTGATTCTGTGGGTTGAGACGAAATCAAAAGTAGTAAATGGAAAAGGAATTATTATTTCGTTACCGGAATAAAAGCCTGTCAAAGTCAACTTTCCTTTGACTTCAGAATTGAAATGATCTAAAAATAAATTATCAGAATCGCCTGTCAAGATTTGTTTTCTTTATGTTAGTTTTCATATTGTATACTTTTCTATTTGAAATAAGTTTCAAAACTCCTATATTTTTTCAGGGTACCATGTGGGGAATATACACCTTTCCATTGGCAACTTTCGGATTTGTAGTCTTGTTCATGTTCATATTGGATTCAATATGGAGCTTGTTACAAGCGTGCAGAGCTATACTTGCCCCATTATTCATCCCCAACGAAGAAACTTCCCTGTCAAAAAAATATGGGCCTTGGGCTTGTGAGTATTTTCCGATTCCCTATAATTTTTGGAAAATGAGTATATTATAGTGACTTCTTTATTCAAAATGAAATGATATAAATGACGAACCAAAAATGTTGATGATGTGTTAATTTCTCTCGACAACTAAGAAATACAATTCTCGATATGTTTGAGAATGTGTCAATGAATACAAACAATTGAATATTTCGTCATATGAAAAACTTTCCCCAATGCATCGTAGTGTGAATAATTAAATATCTATGAATCATCAAACTTCAAAATCAGGACCGAGTGAATTATTGCAACATACCTCACTGATTTGCAATTAATTATTAAAACAAACATTACTCAACAGAAAAATATGTATGTGAAATCGCATGTCTAGAATCACTTGATATTGATAATGAAATTATGGAATTCATTGAAACGTAAAGAAATAATTCTTATGCTCTTCATTCATATTATCAATTGAAGATTTATATCAAAGTGTCAAGGAAATGAAATTGATTCCAATCAACTTTCATGGTGAAACAATAGTTCTGCATTTTCAGTTTGACTTCCAAAGAATCTACATTCGCACTAAATATTTGTTCTGATTTAGTATTTTTCACATAATTATCTTCATTCGACTCAACTTGAAGTTGGAACGAAAAAGTCCACATTTAATTTCATATTTTTTCTTCTGTTCTTACTTTCTGTTCATACTTAAATCTATTTTATCATCGTTTTTCCTTCAACACATTTTTCTTATTATACTTACTACATGTACTGAAAAGTATCTGGCCTAACATATAGGTGGCGCTAGTCTCATTGCATTCACTACTGTTTTAGTTGGTTCAAAAGAAAGCTGTTGAAATTTCATGTGACACCAGTTTTGTTATTTTAGAAACTGTGAATCGAAAACAATTTCGTGTTATAGTTTCACACTGCTTCTTGATGGGAAAAATTACCGTTCAAGCAAAGCAATGGCTTGAAAGGTGTTATAGTTATAAGGGCTCCGCTTGATGAGAAATAACGATTGCGATGTGGTCTTAGAGACATCGATGATGCAGAAAGCAGTGGACGTCCAAATGAGGCAGTAACAACAGAAAACAAAAAAATCAAGAGAATCGTTTTGAATGATCGAAAAGTGAAGTTGCGTGAGTTAGCTGAAATTGTAAAATTATCGAAAGAATGTGTTGGCTTCATATTGCATGAGCATTTGACTATAAAAAAGCTCTGTTCAAAGTGTTTCGATCACCAAGTGATCATCTTCAAAGAGGAAGATTAAAACTTGAAACTGATGCGAGCTAACCCTATTTATGCTATAAAGGTAACCCATACAGGTAAACCATCCAGGCGTACCAACCATACAGGTATACCAACCTTAATTAATTTTATACCTTTCTTTTGAATCACTCTGTTATTTGGTGAAAACGTATAAAATCCGTTCTTTAGTTTTTGGGTTTGACTAGGCGGAAGAACTTTGATCTATAAGACAATTATATCATTGATTCAAGAATTTTTTAAAATCCAACTGGGACGAGCGATTGTGATTGACCGAATCAACTTCAATAAATTTTCACAATAATGTCAAGGTTCTGCTGTAAAAAACGCATTTAATCGTATTTGCAATGATTCGAAAGAATGTGTTGGCTTTATATTGCATGATCATTTGACTATGAAAAAGCTCTGTTCAAAGTGTTTCGATCACCAAGTGATCATCTTCAAAGAGGAAGATTAAAACTAGAAACTGATGCGAGCTAACCCTATTTATGCTATAAAGGTAACCCATACAGGTAAACCATCCAGGCATACCAACCATACAGGTATACCAACCTAAATTAATTTTATAATTTTGCCTTATATATTATTTTACAATATATGTTTATATAAAACAATTTTCAGCTATATAAAAATTAATTTCACAATATTGCCTATCCAAATTTATTTTTGCAATGTAGTAATCAGTAAACCCAACATTATTTTATTTTATTTTAACAAGCTATATAGTATGCTCTTTGGTATAGGTCCGTCATCGTTATTCATAATATCATTGTGTTTACTTATTTCTACACTCTCATAGGCATCTAGTTGCCTGTTGTTATCTAACAACATGCTTTCATGGTCATCCCTTGATGATTAATATTGTTTGATGAGGTGCACACCAAAGAGAGTGTTACAGTCTGATAGTGTGTGGGAAATGTCAGATTCGTAAAAAATCAATTTTGACACTTTTTTTTATTTTGACTTCACAATACAATATGTCGCATTAAGGACCACCTTTTTCGCTGTTTGGTAGAAATCGCATTTTGAATGTGACTTATCGACATATATGTCGATAAGTCACATTGTTTTTGATACTAACTGAAATAGGGACTTTAAAGTCGGTCTTATAACGCTAAATATCAAATTTTCACATGTTTTCATTACCCTAACCTATTACAAGTTAATTTTTCAAATCGGTAATTGGTATTTCATCTAAAGAGCTAGCTTGTCACACTAATCACTATGTGTACTAATCACCCTGCGAGTCATACTTATTGAATGGGCTCATTCAGGCTAATTTAATTTTTTATTGAACATTATATATCATGAAAGGAAATCATCTCCCACGTATCCCAAGAAATTTTCCGGTGTATATGTCAATTAACAACTAAGCACGAGCAATTGAAAATGTGAGATCGCCCGCGGTACATCTCGACGTCACACCAGGCAACGAGCTTCGAGCGGTGACAACCGGACCTGTTGGAGATTATGAATCGCTGCCATCATCGGAGTTTGTTTCATTTGCTGGTTTGAAAACACCACGTGTTACGTATTTTCGAATTCTTTTGTTTAAAAAAAAAATTAAAGTTAAGGACCATTATGTGTTCATTAGAAGACAGCTTTAGTAGTGCTATATTTAGTAGAACTTTCTGTATTTTCTACTTCTTTAGAACGATTTCTTTTTCGATGATATATAATATTTACGGTTTGTGTAGCTTTTGATCTTCGAAAAACCTGTTTATTAAATTGAATTCCAATATCAAAGGTCTTTTCCTGTATACCTGCTATATCAGACATGATTTGATTTTCAGCGATATCTTCGTTACAAGTATTCAACAAAATTTGTTTTTTCTTTTTTTGAACAAACGGTGGAGCTTTAGATGTATGGACCGTCGGTCTATCAATCTAGCAATAAAATATATGCGGAATTACGCCTGGTTTCAATATAATTTTTCCCACTTTCATAGTTTTGATAAACATGTATAGTTTCAACCTGAAACTATATTTTTTTTTATTATTATTATTCATACTTACATTAAATGATCTTCTCAACGAAAATGCGTCCTCTTGGCAGATACACAGTCGGCCCTCCGCATAGCGCGCTGCCATAACTTTCGTGATTTTAAGTTACTTGGCAGTGAAATAAAAATTTTGTCTGGTGCAGTCAGGGTCGTCGCCATTGCGGGGGATGGGGCTGCTTTTTCGACTTGGGAAAAAGTTGGGAAGTGAAGATAGAAAAAAATAATAGATTATAGATACGATTGAGCTCATGTATAAAATCTAGAAATGCAAATTTTATTGTTGAACTTGGTATATATAATTGAAGAATTATTCTGAACAACTTTTATTTTTTCGATAACGACAAGAATATCGATTACTGACTCTTCAGATATCTGTCAAAAAAAATCTGTTTTTCCATTAATCAGCTGTTGCACCTCTACGAACGACAACCCTCAGAAGTCGAAACTTGTGCGAGCTAAGGATTAACAAGGTCTTACCTTTTAACGTATGATTCCTTACACGAAAAATGGCATGGAAAATGAATGCGACACACTGTATATGATGAACTATTTTCTAGAGTCCAATCAAGAGTTCATGTTATAGTAAACATATGTGAGAAATAGAACTTCACAACTACATTTACCACACGCTCGAACTGTGAAATCTAAATTCACGTTGTCTTTCTATTGATTTTACCACGAAGAGATTGAACATCGAATAAATTAATTGAGTGTCAAATATAAATACTGTCGTGGTAAGATGTGTCCTACACTAGATAGGTATTGCTGTTGGCCAAAAAGAAGCATCTGCACATAAACTTTCTCTGTGAAAAAACTGGCACGAATATCTGTCGGATATAATTCAATGTCTGTCTTGCTATTAGCCAGGAATTCCTCTGTTCAAATTATTTATTTTCTTGGTGTAACTGAAAAATATTAGTTACTAGCAATTCAGTTGTTATTCAGGCCAGTAGAGGATTTGAGTTGAATAATGTAATCTTTCTCTTCAATAAAAATGAAAAATAGACTCTGACCTGAAGTAATTCACCAAAAATACTTTTTAAGAAATTTTTAGGTTTTCGCGGCACTAGTTTATTATTTTTAGTATTTTTGTAGGGTAGGTATTAGGGCATGCATGATTAGCTAGATTAGATTAGCTAGTCATGCGTGCTTTCGAAACATTAGGAAGAGATTCAGCAAGCCGACGGTCCTCAAATCAAATAAAACATTCTGATATCATACTAGGTCTAGATCCTTCTGGTCGGTAGCTAAAGCTGTAAATCAAAACATTACAAAACCCACAATTCCACCACTAACACAAGCGGATGGTTCAATTGCAACAGCAGCCATAGAAAAAGTGAATCTACTAAATGAACAATTTGCGTCCCACTTCACAGTCGATTTTCTGGTGAAGGTATCACCCACTATTCCCACACTAAATTCCACAATGCCGGAAATTTCTTTTCGACAACGTCTAGTCAGGCGAATTCTGAAACAGCTCAATATCAACAAGGCGTCTGGTCCTGATGAAGTGCCCGTCATCGTACTTAAAAAGTGCGCAAATAAACGCGCACCAGTATTTTGTAGGCTTTTCAACCTATTTTACAAGAAGGATGTTTTTCGTTCTTGTTGGAAAATTGCTCGCGTTCAACCTATTCCCAAAAAAGGCAAGAAACATCTTTCACATAACTAGAGACTAGTCGCTTAGCTATCAGTGAAATCAAAAATCATGGAGAAACCCGTAAATCACCATAACTTTAAATATTTGGTAGCCTTCAATATATTAAGCGATCACCAATATGGCTTTCGGAAACAAAGATCAACAGGTGACCTTCTCTCGTATGTCACCCATATTTGTAATAACGCAATCGAGAAACATGGAGAGTCAAGATATATAGCGCTGGATATTTCTGAGGCCTTTGACCGTGTGTGGCATGAGGTTTGCTGGCCAAACTTCAAAGCTATGGCTTGTCGGATAATTTTTGTTTATTGGTGTTAGCTTCCTGAAAAAACGTTCTCTCGAATACTTCTATTGTCAACGCTGGTGTTCCCCAGGGATCTATATTGCCTCTAACCCTCTTTCTATGGTATATTAACGACTTATTGAAAAAAAAAACAAAAATCCAATAAATTCCTTTGCTGACGACAGCAATCTTGTTTCGTCATTCCATTTGGATTCCAGGACATCGGCGGCACATGCACATCTTCACCGGCAGCAGGAGGTTGCGTATCTTAATGAGAATCAAAAAGTAATTTCGAATTGGGGTGAAAGTAACCAGGTTCAATTCAGTGTCACAAAAACCGAGGTATCGGTTTTCTCCAAAAAGATAACTGTCTTCGAAACGGATGCAATAATTTCAGGTCAGAAATTCCATTTTCTGCTTCAATAAGTTTGTTGGGGGGTTAAAATGGACACCAATATGTCTTGCAGCAACATTTGATGCTTTATAAAGCTCAAATCAGACTTTTTTTGGAGTATTGTTCTCATGTATGGAGCTCCGCCCCTAAGAATACCCTGAAGCTGCTGTATTCCATCCAAGAGAGCCATCCGCCTGATTGAAAACGCGAATATCACTTGCAACCTTTATAGTCTGGAACATTGAAGAAGGGTTGGAGATTTGTCTCTCTTCTATAGATACTGTCACGGGAAGTTTTCAAGTGACTTGGCACATTCGATTCCAGGGGGTACGTATCAGAAATACGCGACGGACTGTGGTTGCTCATCGTTTTGAGATTCAACTCAGTATACCTCGAACTTCACTGTTCAAGAACTGTTTCATTTGGAGAACTGCGTGTAAGTGGAATAAACTCCTATGTGAATCACTATTTTCGCACAGGCACCGCTCTTTGACCGCCTTAAGAATGTTCCTGTAGTTCACCTTCTTTTTTCAATCTCTTGTCAATATATCTCTCAATAGCCCGGATTTTTAACTGCCAAAAGAAACGAAATAAATATGAGAAATATAATGATTCGACTTGCTGTCAATCATTTCATTAGTTTGAGTATTTCAATCATACCCAAAACAGAATACACCGATATAATCTGTTTGACGTCTTCTGTGTGCTCAACCCAGTTCTCTGTTCACAACTTTCAGTTTCCACCAAAAATCTTCAATTTTTCACTCTTATTTCATGATACAATGTTCCCACATGTCAAAACTACCTTACTCTCTTCAATTAAATAAACGCAACTCTTGTGAGAGGGAGAAATGTTTTTGTTGAGTTTCTATCTGAACTCGATGAACTAAAATATTTTTTCTGTGATCCAGATATTGAACGTCTTTGAAATGAATATAGTTATTTTGGTTGCAGCGTTGTAATATTTCTTCAATGTATATTTCTTCAATGTGTATTTCTCCAATGTATGAATAGGAATAGATGGGTGATTAAAATGTTGAAAGGACATTTTTCTTCTGAAGAACAGAATAGAACACACCTACGTAGTTAATCGATATTCGATCTAACTTTCTCTGTATATGGCTACATCGTCAGCAATGCGATTATTATCGAATTGTATAATGCATACATTACCTGAAGTTATTTACCAATTAGTAATTGCCGTTACTCGATGAGATTTAGTGCCGTGTTCGAAGTAAATAACGTAATAGCATTTTTTTAACTACACTCTGATTTTTCTAGAATTGATAGACGCAAAACAGCCCTATTTGACTGATATCTGATTTCTGAACAAAATTTATTTTTTTTGATGCCGTTAGAAACTTTGGAACATGTCCTTTTCTTTATTTTCCTTCATCGGTTTTTCAAGTTTAAAAAAAAAGTTATTGCAAGTTTTTGAATAACTCCATTCTGTAGTTGAAAATTTTTCACCATTCTTTCACATCACGGTGACTCGGTGACTGTTCTTTAGTGTTTATCTAATTTCGGAGGTTAGCAGATTTGCCAGATTTCTTCCAAAGATACTATTGAAGTTTTTTTATTATGTATCAGATATAAGATTCTGATAGTTCCAAATATTGTTGATCTAGGTACTACCATTTGTGATACAATAATATGCCTTGAAGGAAAATCTCCTTCTATGGGTATATTGTATTGGAACCTATTTCTCAAATGTACCTTCGAAATTGTTATATAATAATAAACTGCGAAGTTGTGTATATTCAGATTCAAAAAATAAAACTGAAAATTTGTTTCAACTCCAACCATTTTACATATATTGCGTTTCTTCTGTGGAAAATCCAGCTGATTTCATCTTGCTCTAATATCAACTCATCCTCATTACGGTCACTGTGTCTGTCAGTGTCAATGTGAAGAATGTCAATGAATGGAATTCAATAATCCATCAGTTTTATTCATTTTCATCAAAAGATACCAAGAAGCGCGTTAATTTTTTTGTAACAAGAATTCAATTGTAAGCCCTACGTTGCTGTAAATTGCGTCAACTAATGGGTGTTTTTTATAGAGGTATAGAACTTTAAGTTGGCATTACTTTTCAAGATGGCGACCGATTTAACAGCTGTCAAGTGATTTATTCTTAGTTTGGTTTGGCAATTCATCATGAATAGACTCACGCCTGAACAAAGCTTGCAAATAGTGCAATTTTATTTCGAAAATAATGGTTCTGTAAGGCGTAGATTCGTCGAATGGGCCCAAAACGAGATTACCGTTGTTCCCAATTTTCATAAGCAAATTTTGTTTAGCGATGAAGCGCACTTCTGGTTGAATGGCTACGTCAACAAACAAAACTGTCGCATTTGGAGTAAAGGTAATCCTCAAGTGTATGTCAAAACACCGTTACATCCACAAAAACTGACTGTTTGGTGCGCTTTATGGGCACAGCCTTACATCATTTGCGCTGAAAGGGCTTGAGAGGATACTGGACGGACGTATCAAGAGGGTAGCATTATATGCATCCCAACTGAATAACCACCAGTATGCTTATCAAACCGGCAAATCAACAGATTCAGCATTAAACAACCTCGTTGTGAAAATCTCCCGATCCCTTGACAACAAGGAGATTGCGGTTGCTGTATTTCTTGATATTGAAGGAGCATTTTGACAATGCACTATCTAAATCTATAGGATTGTCTCTGGCTAGAAAGGGTATAGAATCGACCATAACTGGCTGGATATATGCCATGCTAGTAAACAGAACTGCAACTACGACTCTTCAAGGCGAGGGGTCAGGGTTCACCAGGGGCTGCCTTCAAGGTGGGGTACTATCTCCCCTTCTGTGGTCGCTCCTGGTGGATAGTCTGCTTGATGCCCTCGACAGAAGAAAAGTTGATCTGCAAGCTTATGCAGATGACTTTGTCATCCTGGCAAGGTCCACGTCGGGGAGGGTAGCTTGTAATATATTCCAAAGCGCGATGGACGTAGTTCACAGTTGGTGCCTGAGGAAGCAGATGTCTGTCAACCCCAGCAAAACTGTGTTAATCCCCTTCACCAAGAGAGGGAAATTGGACGATCTAACGCCACTTTTCCTCAATGGTGTGGTCATTTCATTTGGAACGGAGGTGAAATATCTCGGCATTGCCCTTGATGAAAGACTCACCTGGAACGCTCACTTGGAAAAATTTTACACAAAGCCAGACTGTCTCTATGGACATATCGAAGGATTTGTGGTAAAACTTGGGGTTTAGGTCCCAAACAACCAAACAAATCCATTGGATTTATGTGATGATTGTCAGACCCAATGATCACGTATGGTGCAATTGCTTGGTGGCCGAAGGCTTTACAGAAAACGGCCCAAGCGAAGCTCTCTGGCTTACAGAGACAGGTTTGTCTGGCTATCAGTGGTGCCATCAGTACCACACCGTCAGCGGCCATGGAGATCCTTCTAGATCTATCTCCTCTCCACATTTTTCTGGAAAGAGAGGCTAGATGGACTACTTACAGACTTGTGCACATTGCCAATTGCACAAATCAATTCAATGCAGAGTGCAACAGACTGTTGGTTGACATTGGAAGTCACAGCATTCTGGAAATGACCTCTGACTTCATGCCTCCAACTGTCAACTACGAACGTCCTTATAAAGTACTATTCCCGAGTAGAGAGGACTGGATCCGGCGGGAGAAGGAAATATTAAGAGCAGATAGTTGTTGGTTCACAGATGGATCAAAAACACCTTCCGGTTCTGGTTCAGGAGTTTTCAGTCACAGACCCAGGATAGAGTTATCTACCTGCCTAGGAACTTATGCGACTGTATTTTAGGCGGAAATGTACGCTATTGAATTGTGTGCGGAGAGATTGGATAAATCCAACCTCACTCACAAGTCAATAAAAATATTCTGGGACAGTTAAGTGGCGTTGGAAGCTCTTGGCTCCGAGCTACGTCTAAATTGGTAGCAAACTGCCAAAAAAGACTCTCCTCGATAGGAAGACTAAACAGATTGTCTCTGGTCTGGATGTCTGGATTCCTGGCCATACTGGCCTGGAAGGCAATGAAGCTACTGACTCTCTTGCAAAGGAGGGTGCTGCAAGTGGCTTCATTGGACCAGAACCTGTCATTAGCATCGCTTCGGGCTTTGCCAAACAAACACTTAACACATGGATGGCAAGAAGAGTTATGGACTTCTGGCAGAATCTTCCAGGATTGGCTCACTCCAAGGCGTTCATTCACCCTTCTAAGCTTGATTCCAAACAGTTGTTGCACTGCAGTAGGGATGAACTACAATGTCTAACAGGCCTTCTTACAGGTCACTGTCATTTGAATCATCACATGCAGAGACTTGGACTGTCGGAAGACAGTGTGTGTCGCCTCTGTCTGGAAAATGATGAAACTGCAGAGATTATACTTTGTGCCTGCCCCGCTGGGGACCGAATCAGGTTCTTTGAGTTCGGCAGATCCGTACTCTCACCATCTGACCTGAAAGACCACTCACCATACAAACTAATCGGCTTCGTTAAGAAGCTGGGTATATTTGGCAGAGTGTGAATAGGTGTGAGCCACAATAAACCCTTATGGGTTGCGGTGGAGGGTCGAATAAACTCACTCACTTTAGACCTACCTACCTACATTAAATTCCAAATAGTAGAAAATGCTGGTGAGCAAAATTGAATTTCACCCCGCTGAGGAAGTGAAAGTGATATGTTCAAAAATAGGCATCCCACTTAAAAACAATTATTCATATAGAGCTGGAAATTGATACAGGTGTTGAATATAATCATAATATAATCAATATACCAAGTACTTATGATATGAAATTACATTTACTTGGAATACTATCATCTTAAATGACGGACTTCAAAGTTTCAGAATGAGACGCTTGTCTTATTAATCAGCACCTTTCTGGACTCTATTCATCAATAACATTACGACTTTATATCACAAATGAGATTAATACACTCATGTTACAAGACATAAATATGGTTATTTGATTCAATTCCAGTCATTGGAATCTTATTTAAATAAAAAAGGGTATACTTTTAGTGGAGATTAGTCCTTGGAAACAAAAATTATTTTGGACTCAATTGTTTTCTCTCTTCCTTTAAAAGTTTCCCACAATTTTTTACATGGAGATGGAAAAGTAGAAAGCTAAAATTGTTTTCGTCCTATAAAAATTACTTTCGAAGTCAATTGACGATCTACAACTTTATTTGCATTTGCAAAACAGATTTTTTTAAACAGATATGAGATTGTCCAGTTCTTTGACATCGCCGTTAATCACTATTAATCGTTAATTCAGGTTTTCAAGTGGCACAAGACAAGTTTTCACTAAGTCACATCAACAAAATTCCCTTTTAATTTCATTGTTCATTATTTTCTTTGTATGTGAAATAATTTCAGTTAATACAAAAAGTGTTATGAACAAGTAATTTTTCTTCAATAATATTCAAGTATCGATAAAAATTTGTAGTAGGTACATGTTACGATAAGTAAACTGAATATTTTTTTGTTTTCCTAATGTTCTCTGAAATTGATTTTCAGTCATGCATTCATGCATTAATCAGCACCAATTCGGGAAATAAGCCACTGAACATTCAAAGTCTTTGCCAATTTCACTTTCGGTTCACTGGAGATTGTTTAATCTGTCAGTTGTTAAAAATCATTATCACGCCGATCATTGTGCATGGATGGCATTACCACATACAACAAACACACTGCAGTTGCATTTCCTCAGCCGTGACCTACTTTCACAGCCAAATGGTGGATAAATTATAATCTACAATTAGATTCGCGGTTAGTTTCCTGGTGAGATTTTGATTTCAAATAATAGAGATGACTTTCACTGATGACATGAGTTATGTAAGTGTCATACAATATCGTGCATGATTCTGTTCGAGAACAAGGCTAACAAATTCGAAAAACTCGCATGTTGGTGGAGAGAAATTAGATACCTACTTAAGCAACTGTCTATAGTTATTTTAAATACATGGCGTTCCAACGAAAAGTTGTCCCCCCCGTGTAAGTCAGAAACGGACGTGTAATCGAAAATTTCAAAGAACACGTAAATTTTTATTTCTAGGGGGACTAATTCTGATATGAAAATCATACCCGAAACCTCAATCCTCTGCGTTCAGCAACTACTCCTCCAAATTTTTTCAACGGCATGGGGGTCGAGTGATACATCATTTGAATTGGTTTATTCGTTATTGAGCAACTGAATGTTAAACTTTTTATTTAAGAAAAATAAAAAATTCGCTGTCGCACATTTTATTGAGGAAACTAACATCATATCAATGGCAACACAGCCAACGGATAAAGTGTTCAAAATGATCCCTATCTAGTTCCATACAATAATACACTTTTCTTTTGAAAGCGTTCCTAACATTATTGAAGATGTCCGGAGTCAGAAATCGGCATCCCCGAACAATTCTCTATTGCAGGTCTTCTGTTTAACGCAGTGGCGACGCAAGACCTGAATTTAATGTGGGCAAGGTATATTACGCGAGGCCCTCTGGTGGTGCAATACAATTTTCCATTCACTTAAAAACACTTATCAAACTTTTTACCATGTACTTTTGTGGGACATTGAAAAACAAAATTAAAAAACAAAACCCGACTCAAAAGTAATAAAAAAACATGTCTAGATCGCAGTATCGAAACCCCAGTCAAAGTCACTGACACGGCGGCTATTTTCTCATTGAGACCTTTAAAATGAGCCCAAACACGTCACGTCTCCTATAAGTTGTCGAGGAGTTGGTCCTTTGCAGACTGTATTGGTTGCAGCATCAAGTCAAAGTGAAAATGTTATTGTACATACCCTTGAAAATGTCTAATTTCATCTCGATCACTCAAGTGGATCTATTATTACTATAATTCCTCTTCATAATATTGGAGACAAGCTGGTAACTTCTAAACGACTGTTGTCATTTTCATAAAACATATCTGAGAACCATCCCGAGAAAATCAGGTATTGAACTCATAACACCCCTCTTTTTTACGTGCAGAGTTGAAAATAAAAAAAAGAATACATTTAAGAAACAAAAATTTTCAACTTTTGGTTTTACTGAACTTCCTAATTATCGGTTAGTAATTTATATTTGATGCTATATCTGCTTCAATGGATGAAACTGCCAAAGATGAAAGTCTTTTTGGATTTTCCATAGGTATTTTTCTATTTCACTCTCGAATTTGAGGTGCGAGGCCCTTTGCACCGCGAGGCCGTGAGCGGTTGCCCACATCGCCCACTCCTTACGCCACCTCTGGTTTAACGTATTGATGGTTCACGTTGTGGTCTGGATGATTCGTATTATAAATTCTTGCAGCAGCTTTAGCACATTCATTATTTCGATAATAGGTTGCAACAATTTTTTATCTTTCTACAGTAGAATAAACCATATTGGAACACAGTGAACAAGGATGGCTGAATAATAATTCGTGAAAAAATGACAGTGGTCAATTATCTACTTTTTGTTCTGCGACAAATAGATTCAACAAAAACAAATTCAAAAAGACAGTGTCAATCATTTCAAGGCAGAGAATTGTTCGGTAATGCCGATTTCTGACTCCGGACATCTTCAATAATATAAGGAACGCTTTTGAAAGTAAACTGACCAAGCTCATCCTCAGTTCAATCAGGTTGCTGCAAATCTCTGTGGATGGTTTCATTCCGCACGAACCACGGAGCATTCACAATCATCCGTATCAACTTATTTTGTAATCTCTCCAGGATGGAAATGTTAGACGGAGCCGCTTGTCCACAGACGCCTGAAGCATACATGATAACAGGCTTTAACATCGTGTTGTAGATGGTAATTTTGTTTTTAAAGCTCATTTTTTATCTTCTGTTGATCAGAGGGTACAGACTAGCTATCCGACCCTCGATATTTGATTTAACGTACATAATGTCCGGGTTCAAGGTGCCTACGGTCTATTAGAAGACCGAGGTACTTTACCCGCGCTTGCCAGTCAATCTCCCTTCCAGAGATTCTCACTTTTCTGGCCGGAGAAGATAATAATCTTCCCATGGTTATCGCCTGAGTCTTGTCCGGGTTCACTCGGATCTTCCATTCGAGGTACCAGCGCTCGAGGTCGTCCAATGCATGTTGCATGTAGACCGAATTCCCGACCCATGGAAGATGAGAGGAGAGTCGTGTCGCCGGCGTATAGAGATATCTTCACACGCTCAGACCTCGGAAGGTCGCTGGTGTAAAGAGAGTACAGCGAAAGTAGGCTGTATTATTGTATGGAACTAGATGGAGGTCATTTTGAATACTTTATCCGTTGATTGTGTTGCCATTGATATTACTTTCGTTGATTTCTCAATAAAATGAACGACAGCGAATTTTCTGTTTTTTGTTAAATAAAACGTTGAACATTTAATTTCTCAATAACGAATGGACCAATTTCGAGAAAATTACAGAAGTGACCTTCCGAATGATGCATCACTTGACACCTCATGCCATTGAAAAAAATAGGGGGGGTAGTTGCTGACCGCAGGGAGGTGAAGTTTTGGGTATGATTCCTATATCAGAATTAGTCCCCCTAGAAATAAAAGTGGACGTTGTCTTTGAAATTTTCGATCACACGTCCGTTTCCGACCTACGGGGGGGTCAATTTTCGTTGGAACACCCTATATAAAGTTAACTCCAACTAGAAAAAAGTCATTTTCTGTGAGACATTCAGAAGTCTACAGGTACTTGCGATGAAAGGTCACTTTAATGAAATCACACATGAATTGCCACAAAATAAACAAGTTATCAATCACACATATGCGATGAAAGGTACTCCATCAGAATCGGTAACTTGTTGATGTTTATTCAAAAAGTAATATCCGGAATTATGGATTGTATGGTGAGGATAGTGAAATATCGATATTCTGCAGATATTACTGCAAAAACATGCAATTCAATTTCACCAGTGTATGAAAAATCCATGATTGCACGCAGAAACCTGAATTGTTCATTGATATGGTATGATGTTAGGTTGGGATATCAATTAACAAATGTTATTTAGGTTTCAAAATTGAGCTTACGTTTTCTAGAGTATAGAAAGTATATTTTTTTCATGAATGTCATTATCCACATCTCTAATTATGAGGCCTACGTAAGTCGAGGATTTCACGTAGAACTGGAGTACTCTGCTCAATTCATTCACTCTACCTCCCTCCAAGATGAAACCCAAGTATGAGTTTCCATTAATCTGTAATTAACTTTTGGTAGAGTATTTCGTCTTTTTATCACTTCTATTATGATGAAAACATTATTTTATACTTCAAAGAATGTTGTAATTTTTATTGATAGATTTCAATAAACCGTTTAAAAACTGTTCATACACACATTACTGATAAATCTTTTTTCGTAATGTGAATTGAACTACTATGAGAATGTATACAGTGAGCACCATATGTAACAGATAAATTCATTGCATACATTTTCAGCCATTTTCCCTGAAACACGTCGAATTATGTATTCGAAAAGACACACTGTGACATAAAAAAAATCCCCCCTCCTTCACCGTCCTCAACTCAACAGCCACTCCCCCAATTTTTTTCAATTGCAAAAGGGGGTCAAGTGATACCTCATTTTGAAGGGTATTCAATTTTCTGTACAGCCATATCTTTGTTTTTTAATTTCGTGCACGCGTCAAAAAAACAAATTGTGTTATTTAAATCATTTATTAAAGCGTTAGCAGTCAATGTGCAACTAATGAAAGTCTTAAGATCAAATGTTCAAACTGACAGCCATTTGTTTCTTGAAAATAATAAAGACGTTACTGAAAGTTATCAACAACATCTTGAATGGTTTCGGGAGTGATACGTTCTATTTCTTCTCTAATTCTGATTAGCAAACTTTCAATATTGTTTTGTCTATTGACGTATACTTTGGATTTTAGGTAACCCCATAAAAATAAGTCAAGCGGTGGCATGTCGGGAGAACGGGCTGACCACTCTATGGCACCTCGTCTATTAATCCATTTGTTGAGAAAAATTTCATTCAGATATGCACGAATGTCAGCTTCAAAATGTGGTTGGAGCACCATCTTGCTGATACCAGATACTCCTCCATCATCTGAAAAAAGTCTTTTCAGCGTTGGAACTGAAAAATTAGTCAAAAACTCCAAGTAATGTTCACCGGTTGATGTTTCGTTGAAAAAATATGGTCCAATTATGCGAATATTTATAATCCCTGCCCAAAAATTTACTTTTCTGGGATATTGAGTGTAGGCCTCCATCATCCAATGGGGATTCTCTCGGCCCCAATATCGACAGTTCTGTCTGTTGACGGTTTCATTTAAAAAAAGTTGACTCATCGGAAAACAATAGATTTTTCTTAAACGAAGGATCCCGCAGACGGAGGATTCGAAAAACTCAGTTCTGCGATCTGGATCGTCTTCGCTGAGTTCATGTTCCAATTGTACTTTATAAGGGTGATACTTTTCACTTTTAAAAACGCGCAATATCGAACTTTAACTTATGTCGTAATCAGCGGCAAGTTGTCGGGTAGGTTTATGTGGATTCTCCTCGATGTCTACCAAAATATCCAATTTCTTCCTGCCTGGTTTGAAATATCTTTGACAGTCCCAAATTCACGAAATTTCGTTTCTATTCTACTAACGGTAGATTGAGAAATGTGATGAGCAGGATATTTATCATTTTACTTACATTCTTCTGGATTCTAGTATTGTCCCTACATCCTAATAGTATCAACACTTCTACTCTTTGACGTTCAGTCAAATGAGACATTGCTAGAACTTTTAACCTATTGTCTAAAAATACTGAACAAGAAACACAAACAACAACTGCAAAACTGTTTCTCTTCAGCAAGTTCACAGAAAACATAAAATTTTTCACTCAGCTGTCACGGTTGACAAACAACGGTTGGTAAAAACAAACAAAAAAATTGAAGGTGCATGGCATATTGTACCGCGGACGGATTCAATTGAATACCTACGTGATACCTTTCAACACTTTGAATTTTTTGTTTCATTATGACGCATGCACGAAATTGAAAAATAAAGATATGGCTGTACAGAAAATTGAATACCCTTCAAAATGAGGTATCACTTGACCCCCTTTTGCATTTAAAAAAATTGGGGTGGGGCTGTCACGTTGAAGCGGGTGAAGGAAAGAGGATTTTTTTTGTCAAAGACTGTCTTTTCGAATACATAATTGGATGTGTTTCAAGGTTTTTCTTGAAAATGGCTAATAACGTAGAAAATGAATTTATCTGTAACATATGTTACTCACTGTATATGTATATATATGTCATATAGGAATTGAACTGTTTTCATAATTTCAGTGATAACCGGATCAACAGATGGTATAGGAAAAGCTTACGCCCAAGAGCTGGCGAAAAGAGGGATAAACGTTGTTCTCGTAAGCAGAAATGAGAAGAGGTTGGAAAATACAGCAAGAGAAATAGGTACAGAAATCTCAACTACGTATTGAAGAAATGGAAACTCTAAGGCCAAAATGAAGTTCAGATTTGATATTTCACAAAACGAATGAATCATTTTGTTTAACATTCAGTTAATTATTTGCTGAAAAATACACCTCACTCCTTTGATCAACTATGTAAATTTGTGATTCAGGCGTGATGAATAAACCAAAATTGTAATGATTGAAGTAAGAATCTTGAAATTAAGTATATTGTACAACAATAATTTATGTTGATTAGAACTCTCTAATTACATTAACATTTTAACCAGATCTACTTTCCTATCTGAGAGTCTAATATTTCACAAGGCCGATGTATGCTTTACGCACATATTTTAGGTCTGCAGACGGTTTGATGAAATGAGATTTTTCCTGTGAATAGTTTTCAATAATATGAATCAAGTTAGGTAGATATATTGCAGATGAATTATAATATAATGAAAGGAGTCAAAAACATTTCCCACCCACACGAATTTTGACATCAACAAGAGATATTATAATGATCACTGTTTGATAATGATTGCCAAAACGTTTCTGATGCACGAAAAAGTATTTTCATTGAATCGGTTAGAAGCTGGATTTTTCATTTCAACCATGTATATGGATATAGTCGGTTTCAGTTTGAACTTTTGAAATAATATCAATTGCTCCGGCCTTTGTACGAGGATGGCCTGAAAAGTGTTCAACCTCGACATGAAGATAGCAGCACTGTTGTTGTTCCTTTGTTGACAGTTACCCATCAAAGTTTCAGCTATTTTGGACGCGCAGTTGTTATGTAACAATTATTCGAGTGAGTTGATATGAGTGATTTTATGAAAATGGACTAAACCGAGTATCGAGCTGTCATTAAACATTTGTTTTTGAAAGGTAATACGCCTACGCAAATCAAAGATAAGTTGAATCCTGTGTATGGAGACTCTGCACCATCATTTTATGCAGTGAAATTTTGGACAGCTGAATTTGAATATGGCCGTAAGAGTTTGGGAGACGATGAACATTTGGGACGTTCAAAAATTGCAACTACCGACGAAAACACCGCCAATTTTCACCCAATGGTGCTAGACGACCACCGAATTAAATTGAGAGAGATAGCAGAGGTTATGAACATTTCAATAGAAAGTTTTTGGCACTTATTGAATTAACATTCAGGCATGAGGAAGTTGTCCGCGCGTTAGGTGCCGCGCTTGCCCACGTTAGACCAATAACGTGTTCGAATGAATATTTCCAAAGCTGTGTTGGCACAGTTTAGGCGCTATAAATCCGAGATTTGACGCCGATTAATTTCTGTAGATGAAACTTGGATATACCGTGATACGCCCTAAACAAACAGTCCAAACAGTGGACTAGAAAGGGGGAAACAGTTACCGAAAAAATTAAAAACTGTTGTTTTGGCTGAGAAAATGAAGGCGACGGTTTTTTTGGGATAGTCATGGGAGTTATTTCATTCAATTGCATTCAAAAAAGAAAATTCATTACGGGAGCATTGTACGCATCATGACTTGACAAGCTGAAGGCGGAAAACAGCCACATTCGCAGAAAAAAAACTGCTTGACGATCCGCCTCTCACACCAGATCTAGTCCCAAGCGATTTTCTTTTTGTTTCCTCATCTAAAAATTGGGCTAGGAGGACAGAGATTTTCGTCAAATGAAGAGGCAATCACCTTCGTGAACAATTACTTTGCAGAGAAAAACGCTGAGGTCAAAAAATTTTCAGTCCATCCTCGTATCTCTACATCTTCGGAAACATTTTTGACCACTATTAATGTTATTATGAATTCATATTATATTCATAAATCATTTCAGTCCTACTTACCGATTTACCAATCAATGAATCGTCTTTATATTTTTCAGAAGAGAAATATTTCGTTAAAACAAAAATAATTGTTGCTGACTTCTCTTTGGGCAAGAAAGCAGTAGATACAGTAAAAGATGCCGTTGGTATTTTACCAATCAATATTCTAGGTGAGTTTGAGTAAGTTTTTCATGACTATGTGCCATTTCGCTAGTATTACCTTTATGATTTCAATGTTCTATTTTGAAAGTTCACAATTTTTTTTAATCGACCAGGTCAGGAAATAATTTCAAAACTTCAATAAGTTCAAATTATTACTTTCGTAGATAAATTATAATTTGTATTTTCACGCGAAGCTAAATCACTCAACGAATTCAGAAGTATTTACCAACAAAAATTAATTGGCGCTCCGGAGCGACTTCATTGATTCCAGTTGCAAGAAAACCCGGAAAAACCTGCAGCACCACATCATCTGAAGATCTTGATTTGCCTATATCCTCTCTCTCCATTCATTTTTCTCAGAGCAGCAAATTTTCGGGAAAGAGTCACTAATTTGCTTTTCCAAATAGTAATTTTACGATAATTTGAAATTTCTAGGATTTTTTACTTGATGAATTGAATTCATGTGACTGAAAATGGATCATTGAACATTGATAATTTTGAGTTTTAATAATTCATGTTGGCCAATATGTGTTAGATTGAAAAACATGAGAATGTTTCTAATGAAAATCAATGATACAACCTAATCCATGAATCCATCTCAATTTTTGAAAGGTGTGGAAATGCTAAAGATTATTTTGAAAGACAAAATTCTTGTTGTCTTCAAATACAGACTATTATCTTATTATTCCGAATACAGAACTCATCTACAAAACTCGTAAAATTTAAAACGAATGAAATATGCCAGACCTATTGAAAGTTATAAAAGTTCCTGGTGTGACAACGTCAAAAATATTGCTGAAAGAAGAAAAGTGCTGGCTCTTACATAATATTACAATTAAAGTATAACGAGAATGAAATTGCAGAGTTCCGTGAAGTAGGAATTAATAAATCAATCTACCGATAAATTACAGTGTTTCGGAAGAAACACGTTGTGGGTCGGTGGATGAATATTTGTTTCGGTTAGTTTTCAAATCTTTATTAATCGCCGGCTCAAATATTTAATCGTTTCTTCATCTATTTCCTAACTTGTTATTTTCAAAAATATGCAAGTTTCTCTCATAATGCATATTTTATATTTTATCGGATTTTAAACTCCAGTTCGTTTAAAAAGTTTATGAAATGGAATGTCTCTTGCTTTCGTTTTTCATTCGAAAATGCAACTGGAAAAATGGACGAATATATGATCATCACGTCTTTTAATAATATTCACCCTCACTAAATGGAAAGGGGTTTTATGATTAGAAGAGATTAATTTTTGGGAAGAAAAGTATTTGGAATGCTGCTTCTGTGTTAGGAATCAAATGTTAAAAGGTAAGACCTCGTTAGTCCTTAGCTCGCACAAGTTTTGACCTTTGAAGGTTGATATTTGTAGAATGACGACAGCTAGTTAACGGAAAAACAGAATTACTTTCGACAGATTTTCATTTAAAAAATATGGGAAACTCACGAAAAAAGGAAGAAGGCATTTGAGTTGAAACTGAACTATTCACAAACATGTGTGACCCTTGCCTTCATGTATAGTTGAAGTAAACGATATAGTGCAACATACCTTCCAACAGCTCCCTTTCAATAATATAGTTAGAGAGCTAACTAATTTCGTTATTCATTATTCGTTAGTCTTTTTCAACCAAAATTACTTTTTTAATCCTTTTCTGCCAAGTTTCTTGGGTAATAATACATACTTCTTCTTCAAATAGCTCTGTTACCTTCTTATCAAATTTTGAAACATCATTTTTACGTCCGATGCTTTCTTTCAATTTTCCCCAAATCAACTCGATGGGATTGAACACACAAAAATAGAGGGGAAGTCTCAGTATGGTGTGTCCATACTTTTCAACAATACTCTCAAGGACATACACTTTTTCAAATGTTTTTGTCTGTAAAACTTCAAGTAGTTGATTTTTGGTAAAGAAATCTACAACATACAAATTGTTATCCATTAAAAAAATTTATATTTCATCTTTCCTCGAATTTTTATTCGGTACTTTGATGAGCTGTCGCGAATGATAGGAGGCGTTGTCAAGAACTATTACACTATTTTCATGCAAATTTGGGAACAACGTGTTCTCAAACCATTCCTCGAAAATATTATCTTCCATGTTCTTATGATAGTCAACATTGCAGTCCCCAAGTTTTTTTCACATAATTTCAAAGAATTCGAAACCCATCTTTTACTTTCTCCGCAATGTACAATGATTATTCGCGATCCTTTGTTTGCAGGCATGTCAGGCGTACACATTCTCAATCTATCAGTCCACCCTTTCGTAACTCTGTCGTGAGTGTAATAGCAAGTTTCGTCCAAATAGAAAATTTGCCGTTGTCTAATTTATATTTAGTTATTTGTTCTAAGTATTCTAAGTTTCACTATTCTTCTGCTTTCCATAAGTGTTTGACGTTATTTTAAATCTAAATCCCAGTTTCTT
Source organism: Leptinotarsa decemlineata (assembly GCF_025532065.1). Classification (NCBI taxonomy): domain Eukaryota; kingdom Metazoa; phylum Arthropoda; class Insecta; order Coleoptera; family Chrysomelidae; genus Leptinotarsa; species Leptinotarsa decemlineata. Next base: position 2,903,376 of record NW_027412549.1, on the reverse strand, counting down.
CATCCAATTCTCATGGGTTTTGTCACAGCAGCTCACGTTATGGCCGGAAGTATTCAATTTCTTCCTAATGATTTCAGTTGTAGGAATCTCATTGCTTTTGTAACAGTCGTATATCGTTTTTTTCAATGAATTTATTAGATGAACATCTAAAGGTTTTGGTAATCCTGTATCACATCGCGTCTTGCGTTCATAAGGTTTGTTTTTGACTATTTTATGTACAGTTGAGAAAAGAAATTCTGTCAAATCTGATGTTGCTTGTAATAGTTTCTTTTCCTCGAAACCAAACTTGAGATGTAGATACTTATATAATATAGATACAATACAATACAATATTCAAATGCATCCGAATCTTATTCACTTTTTCACATTGTTCATCATCGCTATTGGAATCACTGCACTGGAAAAAGTCTGCGTTGTTATCACACTCGTTATTACTATTAGTACTTGTCCAAGGACGCCACATTTTAAACAGATAACAAAAATTTCAAGTTTTAATTACAACTGCACCAATATCGAATTTCAACACTCATATCGCGATCAGTTCCTGTACTGAACACGACGGTGACAACCATCCCCATATTCCCCAATTTCTGTTCGTCACCGTAACATGGCTTCAAATTTAATTTTATGACTTTTCAGTTAATCATAAAACTCGGTTAGTAAAAATTATCCAATACGAACTGCCAAGTCTACAGTCCACGTGGAATAGTTCGCTGCCGGTATTGGTTTTTTCGTGTTTAAGAGTGCCGCCAACTTATGGAGTGCACAATATCGATTACTTCGACTATACAAACTACCAATTGAATCACAAAACTTCCACCACAAAAATCAAAATATTGTAGGCTTTGAAACTCTACATATAAAAATTATTCAATGATATCTACATGTACGCATGATGGAGACAGAAGCTATCAAAATGTTTCAGACCAACAACAAATGATATTATGGGGTTTTGAGTGAACTGAACCATTCAGAGATGTGAGAAAATCATCGAAAAGATTAGATACCAAACAAACGAAATAAGAACCAATCACTTCAGACGTGTCCTTGTTCCATGGGTTTGTGATTACGTTAAAAAAGTATCAACGCTATTTCGATTACCTAAATAATCAAATATTGAGAAACGAACAGTTTGTACGTTTACCTAAATAATAAATAACTCTTTTAATATGTTTGAATTACACCAACACTTCCAGTCACTGTATTCTCGGATCCTGTACTGAATTACTCATTTATTCCATTACTTATTTATTATTCACTTCTGTTTCAAAGTAACAAATTGATTTTATCAACTTTGATATACTGTAAAAAATACAAAAGAATACTGGAAATAATGATTTTTGGAAAAAAGTTTCTCCCAGTATTGATAATTACCGTAAAAATTAATTGATAAATAATCAATATATGCGTTTTTGTATAATAAAAACTTTTTAAAGTCAACTTTTCGAATCGTCATTTGATTATTTATCAGATTGAAATATTCCCAAAAAATCATTCATCTCATAAACATAATAAGAATGAGAAATTAAAAATATACTTATCGATTATTTTTAATCGAAGAGAAAAGAAAACAATTGAAATGTTTGATTATTCAACAAGTATTTTCACGCGCTACAGTTTCGAGAGGTTGACATTATTCTTAGTAAATTTTCTGCTCTTTCGAAGATCTCCACTTCAAATTTTGAAGATCTACCATCATTTTTGAAATATTTGCAAAATAATGGCTCTTTCTTTGTTTCACTAGTTTATTTATAACTTTAAAACTATTTATTGGCGCGTAACTTTTCTCAAATCGTAAATTACTCGGTGTGAAACTACAAGTAGAATGACAATTCATAATTTTTCAACAACGCAAACTGGAATTTTATTAACTAGTCAGCACATGATCAATTTAAACGAACGAATCGTGATTCAGAGTGTGGCCAGAAAAATAAATAATGAAATTGTTTGAATTTTCATAAAAAGGCTGTTAAATAAGGGATTTTCAATTGACAATGAAAATCAGACTGAAAAATTGTCAAAATGAATACTACAAGAACATTTTTATAAGACAGTCAAAAGTCAGAGGCTACTTGTGGAAAATTATCATCATTATACATAAATTATGCATCTCTGAATGATAGTCTGCACTGTTTGTACTATTCCAAGTTAATTCTCGATAGTATTTTTTTTTCTTATTTATTTGGTTCTTGAATCTGAATCTTTATCATCTCAAGAAACCGTTCAAAATATTCTGAAATATAATGTTTTACATTAAATTACAAGAATTTCTTTTTCTCGGTCACAAAATTTTTAGCTATCAAGGAGTATCCGATGAAGTATTCTTTCATGTTTGGAAAAAATCACAAATCATCAACTATAGTGGGAAAGCTTCATGAAGCAAGAGCCGAATCGATCCCTCTAAGAAAGATCGATTGCAGCTTGAGAAATGGTTTTATGCAGATTCTGTGAGGCATGTTCTTCCTTACGAATCAGTAGAAAGTTGTCCTGAAAAACTTGAGAACAAAATTAGATTAGATAACTTAGGAAACACTTCCTACATGAATAGCATTTTACAAGTGTTGTTCATGACTAAGAATTTCAAGAACGAGGTTTTAATGATGAACGAGAAAGAAAATGTTCCCTACTTATGCACTTTCATAAGAATGTATTATATTTTCCTCCAACCGATTTCCTGGAATCTTTGAAGTCCACTAGATATTGGTTTGGACAACAAGAGAATTGTTCCGAATTCTTGGGGTTCTTGTTGAATACTCTTCGTGAGCAAAACAATAGCAGAATCAATACTTCTGGCCGCTCGGGATTGAATGATTCCGTACAGTTTATCTCGACTTGTGTTTGTTAATCTTTTGCTGGAAAAATCCTTACTTGTTTACTTTGTAGTAAATGTTCAATAGGTAGAGAAAACGTATGTGAATTTCTGGAACTTCAACTAGCGTCTCCTAATATGACTAATAACCAGTCCGTGTAAAGCTTATTGTTAAATCATTTAAAAATGGAACTTTTAACAGGTGATGATCGACTATATTGCCAAACATGCGTCAAACTAACTGACTGTTATAAGAAAACAAGTATAACTGAGGCACCAGTCAATCTAATGATAACACTGATGATCTTCAAATATGACTCAACTTCTGACGGAAGCACCAAACTTTTAGGAAGGTTCGAAATTGATGAACACTTCAAACTAGCAGATCACTAATATAATCTTCGTGCAGTCATTGTTCACAGTGGTTCTGGTGTTGAATCTGGTCATTATTACGCCTTAGCCAAAGACGAAACGGGCTGGTTTAAGTTTTACGATAGTTGTGTCACCAAGTAATCTGGCGATGTTTTGAATTCATTAGAGCCTTTGGAGACACCATACATTTTGTTTTATGAGACAGAGGACATTGGCGGATGAAGATCTTCAGATGATGTGGTGCTGCAGGTTTTTCCGAGTTTTTCTGCAGCTGAAAAAGCAAATGCACCACTTGAATCAATGAAGTCGCCAATTAATTTTTGTTGTTGTTTTATAATTTCATGATTTGTATTTTGGAAGTGTTAACAAATTTAATAAAACTGTGTATTAGTACAAATTCATAAAAATTCGACAGTTAACATAAACTTCAATTCTAAAATTAATTCAACATAAATAAAAATAAATCTGAGATATCATTTTCAGAATCAATCACCAGTATATATTTCATGAATCCAAATTTAAATCAATATTTTCTTCAACTTGGTTCATCTTGAAATGGGAATATTTTCAGGAGAGAATAATTTTGGAAAAGGTTATGGCCTTCTGATTCTCCATCTTCAAACAGAAATTGTGTGACACTTCCAAAAAAAAGGGAAGAACAATAAATTTCTTTTATATGGAAAATATCTTACCAACGTTTATGCCGCATGCAATGCAAAACAAATACTATGAATGGTTCGATAAACAATATAAAATTATGATACTGAATGATCTCATACAAAAAAATGCAGAAGATAATTCCATTTTCACAAAATTTGGAAACACACAACCACAATATAAAATTTCAAAGAATTTCAATTCTAAGAGAAAGTATAATAATAAAGAAAAACAATCAAAGTTCAAGTTGCACTAGATACTTATAAAACATATTATTTCATATACAACTCAATTTCTAGGGAACATACAAAATCACGCTCTTTCTCCACTGTTCATCATATTCACTATTCAGTTTTCACACAATTGTCAGAAGTGACCCGTCTAATATAACATAAATGCAAAGGTTTCAACCTAGTAGAGGCTTGAAGTTGGTGATTTTCTTCAGTTGCCTTACAACAAATGAGAAATGAAACTTTCTAAGTTTTTTTCACCACTTTTATTTGTAACTAACGTTACTGCGGTTTCGTCTTATGAGAAAATTTCCAAACTAATATAATAAATTGTGGCATTTGTATATACAATGTATTTTACTTCCATCTCTCAAAGAATATCGAAAAATATAAGTAGTGGTATCATCATTCTTTCTATTATTGCTTTCTGCGACTGATTCTGAGTTATGGAATAATAGAAGAAATAGAATGTATCTAATTTCCAATAAACATATATCAAAAAGGGTTTGATTTTATTTGCAATTCGTTTAACGTAACAATTATTTTTCAAAGTTTTTTTTTCTGTACATACCCAAGTATTTGTTTCGCTCAATATAATGAAGCTATGAAAAAACTGAGGAGTACTTGAAAAAATAGAAATATCTCTTCAGGATACACTTCGAACCAATTTTCATTATCTTGTGTGTTTTCATCAGTTTATTACCTTGTCATTTCTAAAAATTGTAAATATCATCATTTTATTCACTGTTTTATTCACAAAGTATACATCTATCCACATTTTTCTTTCCAGTCAACAACGTCGGTAAACAATACGAGTATCCGATGTACCTAACAGAGGTGGCTGAAAAGGAAATCTTCGATATTATCAACATAAACATTTGTGCTGTAACATTGATGTGTCGTGCCTTTATAAATGACATGAGGGATAGAGGTCGAGGAGCCATAGTTAACGTATCTTCTGGATCGGAGTTGCAGCCTCTACCACTCATGACTGTTTATGCTGCAACCAAGGTATGCTTCTTGTAGCTATTTTGATTCACGTTTCATTCTACTGATACCGATTGTGATTAGTGATTGATAGTGATTGATGATTGATATTTTTCACAAAATTTAAAAAAAATGGAAATAAAGAAGTCCATATCAGCCTAAAAAGAGTAACCTTCTAGAGTAAATTTCGATGAGTTACTTTGTTAATATGAATATAATATCCTAAGAAAAAAGTTTACACTTCAGAAATGTCCTGAATTTAGAATTTGAGATATATACATATATATATATATATATATATATATATATATATATATATATATATACATATATATATATATATATATATATATATATATATATATATATATATTATATATATATAAATATATATTATATATATATATATATATATATATATATTATATATATATATATATATATATATATATATATATATATATATATATATAAGAAAAGAAAGATACGACAAAAAAATAAATGAAAGTAACAGAAAGTTACGAAAAATTCATCAAGAAACAAAAAACTCAGAAAGTGTCTTCGTAAACTCCCGTTTTTTTTCAAAAGTCTATAATTAAACGTTATAGTTCTTCCACAGAACCAAAATAAACAAAATAAGATCGTACAAATTTGTGAAAAATCAAACATTAAAGTGGTTTTCAAAAGTGTTCGCAATCCAAAAGATTGAATAAAAAAAATGGAGAAGTAATGGATACTTTCACAGCCGAAATCACGATTGAAGAGAATACAATCCAGATTTACCGACGCACTGTTAAGAAACTTTCTCGATAGGTCTCTCTACCTGTTTTTCGGCAACCCATTGAACATAAAGGACTGGGATATGGTAGACCCTATCACTTTCAATTCTGACACAGACCGAGCGTCTGCCACACCGAATGTCGGAAGAAGAAATTTGACCGTCTCTTCTCGTCGGATTCACCACAAACGTTGGACAGAAAGCTCATTGTAGTCAATAATTCAAATCGCATCGCTAAGCCCCCGAAATCGAACATCAGTGCCATAAAACGTGCAACTCTCTTCTTCTTCTTCTCTTTTTTTATGGTCTTTGCTTCCCTTCGGCGCAGTAGACCAATGCAGCTCTCAATAGTTAAATGCTGACAAGAAGATTGTCATACTATATGCGAATAAAGGTAATACCATGGCAGTTCTGAACACTAAAGAATACCAAGTTTCGTCCAAGTAGAAAATTTGCCGTTTTTCTTCTTTATTATTTGTTCTAAGCATTTTTTACGCTATTCCACTATTCTTCTGCTTTTCATAACTGTTTGACGTTTGTTCATTATTTTAAATCTAAATCCTAGTTTCTTTATCCAATTCTATAGACTTTTGTTAACTCACGTTATGGTCGGAAGTATTCAATTTCTTTCTTATGTAGTATATTCCTTAGTAGTATATTATTTTTTTTAATTATTTAATTAGATAAACACCTAAAGGTTTTGGTTATCCCGTATCACATCGCGTCTTGCATCCATAAGGTTTGTTTTTGAATATTTCACGTACAGTTGAGAAAGGAATTTCGGTCAAACCTGTGCGTCTAATATTTGTTTTCCTCGAAACCAAACTTGAGATGTAGATCCTTATATATATTGAAACATAATATCTGTGTTTTAATATTCGAATGCATCAGGTAAATTTTGAATATGAATAATCTTCTTGGTATTATTTGAAAACTTTGGCGATGGTGAGTGCATGGTCAACCTCCTGTTGGTCGTTCAGCAGGGAACCCGAACGTTCACCCTCATATATCTCCAACGACTCCAGCAGATTCAATGTCTGTCCCTTAGCTTCTTCATGGAGTATGTCATACATAGTTTGAAATCTGTCCACCCTGTTCATTTTTTTTCTTCGCACCAAAAAATAAGTTCTATCAACGAACTCCTTTCTTGGCATAGCTATTTGCAAGGCCTTGTTAACTCTTTAATTTCTGGAAAAAGTTACATGTCTTATTGATCAATTACACCCATGTATCATTTACTTTCTGGACACTTTTTGTCCTCCATACTTAGACATAGATGAATACAAACAACCAATAAGTAATTGAACTTTCATCACGCATTTTGTATATCTGGTGACATCACGTACTCTTTAGCTGAACCGTTTCTTCGAGGATGTTTTCTGAAGCAAAATGAGCCTATTTTATACCAAGACCACTTTTCAACCAATCATATTTGGAAAACAACGACGTTGTTGCTAATTGTAGTTTTTTTATATGAATTTCAGTGTCTTTTTAAATATTTTTCTACAACTCTTTGCAATTGAAAAATATCGTTCATTCGATTCATAAACCAGTATTCTTTTGTGAAAGTTTCTCATTTTGAACTACCTTGAGTGAAATTAAAACATTGGTAATAAGAAAGATTTTCATTTGTACTACTCAAGACATCTGAACCTAATTTTATAATATAACCAGTTTATTTTCAGGCCTACGTTAAGAGTTTCACAGCAGCTCTCAGATATGAATACGGTGGCCATGGAATAACGATCCAGCACCTAGCTCCAATGTTTATCAACACCAAAATGAATTCCTTCAGCAAGAGACTTCAGAAAAACAATTTCTTTGTACCTGATGCTGAGGAATATGCCAGATATGCTGTAATGACTTTGGGAAAAATTGACGAATCATCTGGGTACTGGACACACGGTATACAAGTAGGTATTATTTTGATTATCCACGTACAAGTAATCGCTTCCAATTATATTCAAGTATGTGTAAAAAATCTTTGTTGTCATCAATAAAAAAATTATTTAAGATTAAAAATGGATTTATCAATACAATGTGTTAGGTTACTATTAGGTATTATTTCGAAAAATTATACGAAGAGAATGTGTTATATTCTTCAAGGAAATGAATTTACTGAAAATGGTGTATGTCTTGAATGCATTCACCTGTATTTCAAATAATTGTTATATCGCCAAGTTAATGATGAAAGCTGCCATCTATGAGCACAACTTGAACTCAATGTATCTAGTCGCTGAGACTGCCTGCAGAAAATTGCATTCCAATTCATCCTTTTTTACTTATTATTGTATGAAGCAGATGGCGCTCTATGTTATTTTCATAAAAAATTTATTTACAGGTAGATAAACATCATGAAAATACAGGGTTTCATCACTAGCTAAGTATATTTAGTTAGGGAAGCTAGATTATACTGTAGGCCCTCATGTCCCCCGTTAACGGACGAACAGATTTTTTGATCCATCCCACCCCAGCCACGTAGGGGTACCCCCAGGGCCGTCGTCATGAGGAGGGTTTTGGGGGGATTGGCTCCCCCTGCTTTTTCGACTTGGGGAAAAGTTGGAAAATTTTGGGCCGTGAAGATAGAAAAAAATAATACTAAAAAAATGAATGAAAATTAAAAAAATTAAAATGAGAGAAAAGAAAGAGAGAGGTAATAAGAAAAGAGAAAGAACCGGGAGAGGGTTGGGATTTGCCAACATGCATAACTTGAAGATCTCATACTTTGAAATTCTGAGTTGTTTGAAATCTTCAAAAAAGTTTTATTTTCTCCCAAGTAAGAGAACAGTCCTGAACAGTCTACGAATTTTGAAGTGACAATTTTACAAAATTCCCAACTTTTAGCTGTTTTTGAGATTTGGAAAATTTGTGACATTTCGTGCCGTGAAAATAGAAAAAATAATAGAAGAAAACAATAAACACAATATTATTAATGTGTTTTTTTCTTTCATTTGTATTGAATATTCCTATACATGGTGGATATGGTGGAAGATCAAGGACATTGGTTCAAAGTAGAATATTTCCAATTATTATTTTTATAATTACCAAAATTTATTTTTGTTTGTGCATACCCTAAATGGCATAAGCATTCAGCCAACCTTTGGTTAGCTAAGTAAGAAAATCAATATATTATAGTAGTAACTAATCCCTCGGCTTTAATTTTTTCGAAAGTTGGAAAGTTTTGCTGGTGGGGTTGGGAAAATTTGGATTCCCCCCCCTGGTATTTCTTTTCACTACGGCCCTGGGTACCCCGTGAAGGGCGGTACTGATGTCTGAGGACTTCATACCGCCAATATCCCCTCAGTCATGAACCCATTTGTCCTTCTTCGACAAAAATCAGCTAAAAGGGTAAGGGAGCTCGGCTCCCCTGCAGTAGCTAAGTATCACTGAGGGAGTGTTGCCAAGATGCAGATTTGAAAACATTCCGTTTTATTCATGAATTCATTACAGTATTTTGCACGCATCTGAGTTGCATTTGAAGTTCTAAGTCATTGAAGATTTGGTACACACTGGATATTTTTTAGAATATCTGAATTATCTAGCTTGAGAAATTGATTTTCATAATCTTATTGTTATCTGTAACTTGAATTGTCATTCTGGAGAATAAAACAACTTCATCGAAACATCATTCAAAACCATGTTTTCTATTTCGTTTCTTTTTTCTGTAGATGAGTTGAAATTCGAATTTGATGTTTATTATTTATTCAAATAATTTTCAAATGTATCACTATTTCTTTGTGTAGAAATCACATGTGACAAAGAAAAATAGTTCAAAAAAATACAGTTGAAATTGTTAATTTCTGAACTAATAGTTGAGAAAAATATTTCAGTACCAACTATTATTTACGAAGTATTCGAATATTCATTTTATCTCTATTTTTTTCTTGATCTTCATTATGAACAATAACTCAGAGTATTCATTAAACATGCGACCAAAAATTAAGGGACTATTCCTTGGACTAAGGATATTCTGTCATTTGATGATTTTTGATAGGGCAAAAAAGAATTTCGACAATAACAATTTTGGTTATTTAAAAATTATTAACGTGGCCGAAATAAAAGTATAGCGTACTACACTGGGCCTACCAAGTAATAAAAAATATAACAGTTCCGTTGGAATCTATCAACAAAATTCCGATTACTACAAACGGCTGCAGACATTCAATTTGAATAGTATGTCTCATAAGTGATCATTTGTATGAGTCGAATAGGTTGAAACTGACTGACTTTGTCTATTTGACGTGCATTTTCTGTGTTCAATTGTAGATTAAGAAATATTACATGTAATTTCTTATAATGAATTGCTATTGTCGAAATTATTCTTCGCTCCGTATCTTCGAAACAAAGCGCCCTATCAAAAATCATCATGGTACAAAATAGCCTAATTGCAAGGAATAGTCCTTTAAATTTTTTCCGCATGTTTAATAAACACCCTGTATATGGTAATGCACTTCATTGTTTCATTTTGATATATAATTTTGATGATATCAACAGATTTTATTGTAGTGCCCCAAACACAATTCGAATAATGGAGAGTACATATCAAAAAAGAAAGTTGTATTGAATAATTTGAATATATTTAAATTTAGTTTTCGAAAAATAGGGAATAGCCGTGAAAATAGGGATTTCATTATAAAAGTGTCGAAAATATTGCAAAAGGTATCGACAGTTTACGCAAATAATAATATTTGCGACATCTATATTTATTTGACTTCATCACACAGAAATTTGATTTGTTCTGAATATCGTGATAGGGTTTCTTCCAAGGCTTTCGAAAATATTCTCAAAAATTAAGAAAGGAAAGAAGTTGTTCCATACATCAAATATTTTTCCACAATCAACTAAACCCAAAAGTCTGTCAATTTTGCATTTTTTCTAGTTATTATCAATTTGAATAACAACGAATATTCAATTAATTGATGAATTCTCTGACCTCCAAACATCCCTGATTTTATCTATATCGCTGATGTATCTTGAAGGTTTTATTCTCAAATAGCATAAAATAAAAATAGAACGGATGTATGATTAATTGCATACGGTCTGCATACGGTCTTTGGCATCAAACTCAAAATTTCAGAGGAATCCAATTAGTATCCGTTCAAAATATATTCTTGATCAAAAACCTTTCAAATGCATATGTATATTTTCAGTATATTATTTCTGTGAAGGTGATTATTATATTTTTCTTCTTTCAGACCTTCTTCACCAAGTTCCTTCCGGCATGGATAAGAATGTATATTGGAGCACATATGAATCTCTCATTTAGAAAGGATTATTTTGAGGAGAAGGCATCTACAAATAACAATTCCATCAAGAAGATTGAAGTTGAATGAATAATTCAAAGAGTTGACTGAAAGACTTAAAAAGGAGATCCAGAAAATGAATGGACATGATTTTTTGGATTAAATTCTTTCATTTGCCGATATTTTTTGTAAATATGATTTGTAAATAAATTTTGATAATAGATAATTATAAAAATCATGTTTGAGATCCAGAAAATGAATGGACAAGATTTTTTGGATTAAATTCTTTCATTTGCCGATATTTTTTGTAAATATGATTTGTAAATAAATTTTGATAATAGATAATTATAAAAATCATGTTTGAGGTCCAAAATATGTTTTGTGCCAAATGTAATGTATATATCTATAAAGAAGTAGGTACGTTCAACTCATAGACAATAAAGATAATAAGGATTATTTCTGTGAAACAAAATCCTTATTTTAAACCGAAACCACCTTAATTTATTTGTTTTCTCACAGATACTTCTTAGAGATAGGAGGGTGGACGATAGATGATTCCCTATTTAGACATACAAAAACTTTTTCGGAAAAAAGTTGTAGAGAATATTCCAATAATTATTATTATTATGCAGGGTGTTCGATAACTGTGTGACAGACCAAACTTATAGTTTTTTTTTAATAGAATACTTACTTCAGATATTTTAACTCGATTGAATTTCTTGGGCACAGTGCTTCTTAAAATACGGGGTTGTTGGGGTTTATAACGGATGGTGCAGAAGTTATAGTGAAATTTATTGCAAAAACACCAAATATCTCTTACTCCATCAAATGAAACGACATGTTTCAACCATACATTCTATAAGGGGTGAACAAAACTGAGGGTAATTTTTTTTTTCAGTTTTCTCAAGTGGAAAACACTGTTCATAGAGTCATCCCAGAATAGTTCACACTATAAGCTTTCAGAAAATGTAGAGATTGACTACTTTATTTCCACCAGAAATGTATCTAATTCTTGAGGAAAGTATAGAAAATTCATTGAATAGAAGCAATACAGTGCTGGAAGAAACAAGTAACAAAATGAAAACAAATCATTTTAAAACGTTCGAATTCACAATATATGTTCGAACAATCTCCCATTTTGAGCTATGCATTAATATAGTTTATCAACAGTTTTCCTTCGAACTTCTATTTCAGTTGATCATGTTATTGATCAAAACACTTCTCTAATCCTATTCTTAAGCATATCCCCATAGATAGAAATCTAGGAGCGTGAGGTCTGGGGACAGTGCTGGCCATTTCTTCCAATCTATTCATTCCAACGTCACCTATTCAAAAACCTCCCTACCCGATTTCAATTTTGGGGAAGCGATCCATAATGTTGGTAATATAAACTATACCTTGTATCAATCGGTATAGCCTACAACAAATTTGATAAATCATTTTAGAGGAAATCTCTATAAACTTCTCCATTGTAAGGGTCATCAAAGAAATATGGTCCTATGACCACTTATGTCCCCAAACATTTTTCGACTATCTGTTTTGGTCATCGACTTCTCTCATCCAATGGGAGTTCTTTGTTGAGTAGTACTGCATATTTACTATGCAATCACTTTTTAATGTGGAGTCAGAAAATTAAACATATTTCAAAATATTCAGTTCTTCGCTAATTGAATTCAATAAATTTTCGCAATACCGAATTCTGGTACCATAATCCGTTTCAGAGAGTTCTAGAAGTAATTCAATTCGGTATGGATGAAATTCATTTTTGATCCTTCAACCATCCAAAATGATTTTTGTCACATTTCTGTCAGTCTCATTTCGAGAAAAAAAATAGTGCCTAAATACTAATTATAAAATCACCTTCTCAATAATCAAATGTCAAGTTTGTTGACAATTCCTGTTAATGTTCCAAGGGTGATTTAGTAGAACTGAAATGATCTACATTCCGTTATATAACATGTTACAGAAGATGCTCTCAGCCTGATACAATGAATATACGGTTCCAGATTTTTCGAAAGAGATGTTTCAGGAAACAGAGAGAGTGTGAAGCACAAGAAGTAAACAAAACGTGGAAAAAAGACAATACAAATTATCGATGATTGTGTGAACTAGATTTATCTCTATTGGAGAAATTATGTTCGTCATGTTCCACAAGAGAAACAATTTTTTTAACGAAGAAATCAAATTTCTTGGCCATTCAACGACATCATTCGTTTAATTATATTATTGCGAAGATGAACTATTTCGAATCAAGAAAATATAATATCATCTCAAAATCTACCTACTATTCAAAGAGAAAAATAAACTGTTTCAAATAGAGAGCAATATCAGCTTGATCTGAAAACATATTGTTTGTTTGAATTCAAAACTGCATCCCTTCAAATAACTCAATTCGTTTATAACAAGAGTTTTGTGAATCTATATACAAAACTATATTTGATCGACTGAACATAACAGGAATTTTGTATAGAATGAACATGAACAGGATTTCTTTTAAAGAAGTATTTCATTAATTTCAGTTTGAGAAAAACTGTTTTATTTGAACATAGATATTACAGAAATAATTTAAATTTAGTATTATGAGAAACTGATAATATAGAACAGTGTTCGCGAACGCGCCAGTATTGTTTGGAAAAGGACGTTGGTGTGTTGTGATTTAAAGGAGGAAGTTAGGTGTCTGTAGGTAGTGCAATTATTTCCGATTATTTTGTATCTACCATAATGGAACAGATTTTACACGACTGGGGTCTTACACAGTTGGAAGATATTTTCATTGGTAAGTATTACAATTGGATAAAATTGAGGTGTTTGGGTTACTTGAGAAAGAAACTCCGCTATATCAGTAAGTACTGCGTTGTATACCTAGTACCGAACAGAAAGTGGTAAACTTTGACAGCAACTCTCAATTTTGCCCTCATTATATCAATGCTTCATAATTTTTCACACATGCATTATTACATTTGCCGAGCTCTGCAAGTGTATATTAATTTGAACTGAAAAATCCTCCACGTTGATTCAAATTCTGAACATATCTTTTATCTTGTTTTAAACAAGTGCTTTTTCTCTAAATGAAATTTGATTTTTTCTTAGACCGAATGCATTTTTTATTGAACGAGAGAGTTACTTATAGTTTCGACAATAAATTATAATACAAAAAATATCAAAATAGACACAAGTAGGTATAAAAAGCACCTACATATGATAGCCACTTTCTGATCTCAACATGTAAATGTTTGTTGAATTCCGAAATGTCTTTACTTTCAGTAATTACTTCAGAAAAGTTTTTATTCATTGGGAACAAATTGAATATACCCTACTCAGCTTGAAATTATTCAATATATTTCCTTTAGGAATGTTAGGAATTAGTAGAAATATTACTAAACTCACAGAATTTCCAAAAACGTGAAAACAGTGAATGTTTTTATTCAAATAGTGAATCATATACCTTTAAGTATGTTTGTATGATCATGAGTCAAATTTTTTAAATGAAACATTTTATATTGTCCATTGATCCTCTAATAATACTCACACAATACTTTGAATTCCTATAACGGTTCCAAAATTATTATTTTGAAAGACAATTTTCCTGTAAAGACTTCTGTCCACTTCAAAGGGATTTGAGGTACATCTCTTGAATTGATTATTTATTTCTGATAAAGCAATGTTTAAGCACCTTTCAACTTGATAGGAATCGTATGTTAAACAATAAGACCTCAGACAAGTTTAAAATTTTGAGGGTTGTCGTTTGTATGCAGACAACAATTGGATTGGTTAACGGAATAAACCAATACTCATACAGTTTTTATTAAAAAAAGATCTTTTTTTTTGATAAAGTGGCAGCTGTTTTCATAGTTTTACCTTTTTAGATATTTGAAATAATGGCTATGGATGATGTGATGATTTCTTCTTTCGTTTCAGAATCCAAGTGATGTTCCGGCAATTGTGCTTCTTCAGGGCCTATAATTTATTGAGTTGTTGGTTTTTTGCCATCAAAAATCATTAAAATTCATACTTACAGTAAAAATGAGTTAAAAACAATAAATTGAACATATAAACTGACGGAGATGGTTGAACATGTATAAGATTTTTTGGTTTTGACAAATGTCATACCTTCACATAAATGTCATTTTTCAATGGTTATGATGATTTCATAATCTTTGACTCTAAGAAAGAGTTATTGATTGATACAATTTTCATTATTATCATGTTTTTGATGTAGTTCCAGTAAGTTACTGTATATATTGCTGAGATTATCAATGTCAGTTTTCTTATTCATACAAACAGAAGACTTATTAATTTAAACCATTTCAAGAAAAAGGCGTTTAGAAATATTTTTTCTGTATGTAAAACTTTGATATTAGAGTAATTTGGTTCATGTCCTGTTTCTATAGAATGTTGTGCTAATGCAAACCAATCAGTAAACAAGGAATTATCAGTTTTACGGATAACTCTTGTATCAAGAAAAGGAAGGGTCTGATTATTTTCTATTTCGATAGTGAATTGTAACTTTTTATCATATATTTTGCATTAGCACAACATTCTATAGAAACAGGACATAAACCAAATTACTCTAATATCAAAGTTTTACATACAGAAAAAAATATTTCTAAATGCCTTTTTCTTGAAATGGTTGAAATTAATAAGTCTTCTGTTTGTATGAATAAGAAAACTGACATTGATAATCTCAGCAATATATACAGTAACTTACTGGAACTACATCAAAAACATGATAATAATGAAAATTGTATCAATCAATAACTCTTTCTTAAAGTCAAAGATTATGAAATCATCATACCCATTGAAAAATGACATTTATGTGAAGGTATGACATTTGTCAAAACCAAAAAATCTTATACATGTTCAACCTTCTCCGTCAGTTTATATGTTCAATTTATTGTTTTTAACTCATTTTTACTGTAAGTATGAATTTTAATGTTTTTCGATGGCAAAAAAACCAACAACTCAATAAATCATAGGCCCTGAAGAAGCTTCCCATTAGAAGCGAAAGCTTAGCAACAGAATAGAGATTTGATTTTTGATTTTTTGACTGAGAGACCCCGTTAATCCATTTTGCTGTACATTTTTCCAGTCATATCCCTTACTCGAAATTACAATTTTAATCTCGTAATTTCGAAATTATGAATTTAAACTCGGAATTTCGACTTTAGTCTCAAAATTTCAACTTCTAAAAATTACGAGATTGAACTCGAAATTTCGAGTTTCATAGTCGTCATTTTCAATAAACAAATTATAAAAATATGTGGCCTTCTGCGCTTCCGTATGGGCGAACAATTTATGCAAGTAGATTAAATTCATTAAAGGCGATAAAACTGATGCTCGGTAAAGCAAGGATTAGATTGTTCCAACTTCCACCAGCAAAGAACAAAAATATTTTCCTGAATGTACAAAAAATAGTTTCGAGGGTTTGAAATCGAAGTTAATAGTTCAAAGGGCAAATTATCGCTCTACTACATATGCAACTAGCCATACAGACGAAAATATTAAGGACGGTCTGCCTTTCAGAATCACAGATTGGGAACTATTTCCCCTGATCATAGTATAAAGATAATAAGAATCTTTATACTATGCCCTGATAAAAATCAATAAAACTATCCCTGATAATAATTACACAAATTTCACGCGATTCACTACACAGTAAGACGAGTCCAACTGTGAAACGCTTCTTGAATTAAATTTTTAGTGTGAAAATGGTTTTCCTCTTTCTATGAAAAAAATATATGTAATACAAAAAACAGAGAATCTAATTCAATTAAAAAATAAAATCAACATACAAAGAAATGTAATTCCTCTTGAATACAGCAATCAAACTGAATCAATTAGATATAATTCATCATCTCTGAGAGAAAGTCTATCAGACTCCTCTACTTCAGTATTACATAACAATATTTTAACATTTTTGGAGGTTATCTTAAATATATTTGACTATACTTTTGATGTTATTATTCTTTCAGAATAATGAATATAAAAGAATAATGATATTGTTCCCATTCCAGGATATATGAAATATTTACCGGTATAATGAAAGAATGATGAACTTTTAAGCCAGATAGGTATAACGAATATACTAAATCTGTAATGTTTCATTGCCGGAATAAGGAGTAAAATGAATTCTCCCTACATAGAAATACCCTTCCCTGAATTGAAATGACTTCATAAATGAACTTGAGAAATATTTGAAAATCAAAGACAATATTATACCAATAAAAAAATAAAATCACAACTAGAGTGGAAATGAAATTAAAGTTAGTCGTATGATTCTATACAGGACCGGGCCAGTGTGGTTAATTCACTATTTTCAACTATCGCTGATGAATATGAAATGAAACAATATATCAACACGAGCTTATAGATTTTGCGAAAATTTCTGAGAAGGCATCGAAAAAAGATCACAAATTTATCAGATGATCGATTATTATTATTATTATTTATTTTTATGGAAGTTTCAGCTGGCTGTGTTCTGTCCTCGAGACCCGATACATTTGAGAGGGCGCACCAGCATCATCAACCACAACTCCTCACACCATGTTATAAGTGAATAGTGACGTTAGCTGTCAAACTGACATACAGAATATTTTTTGCTGCGACAATTTCGAAGTTTTTTCCACAAATACGACTATTTCTGGTGGATGATCAGCCATTCACCAGTAGTTACATATCTCCTATTAGTAAATGCTTTGGTTGTAGTGCGCAAGGACCCTCCAGACTTCTGGTGAGTGCGTTCAAACTATCACTTTCACGGAACTGTTCATCGCCTACCCTTGGGATATCAAAGGGTGTGAGTTTTTCGACAGCAGAATGGAGGAACTGCGTGACAGCCTGATGGCCAGGGACAAGGGTGAAGTAATTACCATCATGGGTTTATTGCTTGATCGCCTGGGCCTGAGTCCATCAGAACTGCTAAGAGGCAGCCCCGTGGCGGCAGTTCGGGAGCCCTCTGGCTCTCTACCAGGGGCCAAGGAGCTTCTCGAGCGTCCGTCACGGAATGTATCCTCCAGAGATACTCCCGTCGGCACCACGCTCTCTGCTCAGTCTGAGACAAACAACGACAATACGATCAAGCCTCAAGAACCGGCCAACAAAAAGCGTCGCCTTCCAAAAGAGTTTCCTCCTCTTCCATCCAAACAAGTCGCACCAGTAAACAAAAATACCGACAACAAGCCCAAAAAAGTGGCTAAAAAGAAAAGCTCCGGGACGAAGCCAAGAACAACAATTCAGAGTCAGAGCTCTCAACAACAGAGTCTTCCGTCGAAGGTGACCATGAAATGTTGGTTGACGACAATAGGTCTGAAAAATCGATTTCGACTATACAAGGTGGCCCAAAACAGCCATCACGAAATCTAAATCAGGTTGAAAACCCCAACGATCAGAGAATTAGCTTCCTTCTCCCTCCGCGTCCTGAGGTGCCCCAAAGCACCAGAAAAAACACGCGACAAGTGGGTTCAATTCACAAAGCTGGCTGCCTTCCATAAGGTGAACTTTACCAAGACAGTAAACATGGCTGTCGGCATCAAGGTTCAGCCTTCTTCGGCCGAGGACTACAGGAGTATGTCCAAACTATTGGTGAGGGAAAAAATTCCCCACCACACGTATACCTTACCTGAAGACAGGCAAATCAGAGCCGTCTTCAGAGGAGTCCCGGAACATCTGGAGACCGCTGACATCGAGGACGCCTTGGTTAAAAAAAGGTTTCCAACCATCATCCATCACCAGGATGATGCGAGGAAATCGACCGCTCCCCCTGGTTTTGGTTCAAGTGAACCAAAATCAGAAGCATATTTATGATATCCGGGATCTCCTTAACGTTAAAGTTGAGGTTGAGCCCCAACACCAAAAAACACTGGTAGGGCAGTGTCACCGATGTCAGCGGTTCGGGCAAAGCCAACGGAACTGCCTAGCTATTCCCATTTGCGTCAAATGCGCCGGCAGACACCTTTCAGGTGAGTGCAAGAAGCCACGAGCAGATCCGCCCAAGTGCAATAATTGTAAGGGTGTGTATACTGCAAACTACCGCGGTTGTCCTGAGTTCCCTGAGTGGAAGATTCGAGTGAATCCAGAAAAAACTCTGGCGATAGACTTGGGGAGACGTAAAGTATCTCCAGACACGAGGGTCACGATTTCAGGCAGGGAGATCGAATGGCAAACACGAGTCAAGTACCTAGGTCTTTGGGTAGACCACCAACTCACCTGGGCAAATCACATTGATTATATCAAGAGCAAAGTGCAGATGAGGATAGCTAAACTCTATCCTCTGGTAAATAGAAATTCAAAACTCAAACTTAAAAATAAGATTTTACTATACACCACGATGTTCAAGCCTGTCATCATGTATGCTTCAGGAGCTTGGGGACAAACCGCCCCGTTAAACCTCTCCATTTTGGAAAGGTTGCAAAATAAACTTCTCAGGATGCTGGTGAATGATCCATGGTTCGTGCGGAATGAAACCATCCGCAGAGATTTGAAACTGTTAACTATACGGCAGTCCAATCAGTCGAGGAATCAGAGAGTTTTCGAGTCAGCGGAAACTCATGATAACCCATTAGTTAGGGAAGCTGTAGATTACACTGTAGATGACCCCTCTCGATTCAGAAGGCCCCGTCGCTCGGTTGAGTGAAAGCCCCACGACGTCTGTTAAAATGAGCAGTTTGTTCATCAAATACCCCAGTCAGGAAGGGGTACACAAGGCCAGAGCGGCATAGAGGTCATTGACCTTTATGTCGCCACCAAAACACCTTACGTTATGAACTATTCGTCCTCCTGACGAATCTCAGTTGAAAGGGTAAGGGAAAAAATGTCCAACCTGATGAAAATGAAGATGACTATGATGATATGTTATAAGTGATCATTAGGTCCGGGAATCGCTTTCCCTAAGTAGACGCCATGAACCGAGGATGACAGCTTTCACATTCGTCTGTCTAACTGCGACAGACCGGCATGACTTTGAGATTCGAAAGTGGATAGATAGCATAATTTTACCAAGGACATCACAATCAGAATTACCATTTTCACTTAGTGGTCTTATTAAAGTCTGCGGAGCTCGACGAGGAGGTCCGGATATTTCGTCCCTTATACTCCCTCTTTTCGAACAATATTCACCTCATCTGGAGCTGAAATCTCCGAGATAAATATCATCTTACTCTGATGGCCGGAGAGTTCTACATTCGGCTTATTCGCATGTAGCATCCTGGGAATAGGGAATACATAGATACAATAAATTCGACATGTCTCATTCCCCACAACGGATTCACTATCTTCCATAGTATAAGGCAACACCGGTATCTCATCAATGCCATAAAAGTGCCATAGATGGTAATGAAACACTTTTTGGGCCGCATTCTGTCGATTGATATAGGCTAAACATGCGGAGACCCGCATCAGTTTCTCAGGAGCCCCGCGGCAAGCACTGCACTTATATGCATCACGGGACTACGGCAGCCTAAGGCAGGCCGTGACGAACACTTCAGTTTCCGACTCCAATCCACTCGATTAGAGGACAGCAAAGCTCGGGTGCTCTGATTAGTCGAGGTTTTCAATGTTGTTGAAGAAGACTCAATGCTTTTACTTATTCTTGTGTTCTCGCAAGAGTGGAGTGACCTCCGCGGCTCGTTCAGTGTCGAACGATCTCATACAGAGAATGAGATCCGATCATCTGATGACTTATCAGACTCTAGCCATTAGCCATAGATATTCCAAACTCAAAAGTCCACGACTTTTCTGTTGTCAGGGAACGTAAAACCGTGAAACGGTTTGGGATGGAAACTCCTGAGTGGATGCATCATTTTTTGAGTCTTTACATCGAGTAGATATAGCTTTTTTCAAGTCCTCTTGTCTACTCAAAATGAGTAGAGAATAAACGGAACGACAAGCATATCTGTTGCAACAACTTTGTTCTTACCCGACATTTTTGATAGTCATATTTGTCGGAGTTTGTGCTGAGTTTGGAATAATGGATAATTATAATAATAATGATTATTATTATCCGTTATTATAATAATAATTATAATAATAATAAATCAGCAAAAAGCTCAGATAAAAACCGCAGAGATCACCTTACTTCTGCAGAGTGCCACTGCATGGGGTCTTCTTCAATAACATTGAAAACCTTGGCTTATCAAAGCGCCTGACGTTTGCTTTTCTCAGGTCGAGTGGGCTGAAGTCGGAAACTGAGGGGTTCATCATGGCGTGCCAGGATGGTGTCTTCAACACCTTAGTCTACCGCAGTCGCGTGATGGGTATAGAGGTTCCTGACACAAGGTGCAGGGCCTGCCGCGAGGCGCCCGAGACTCTAATGCACTAGCTATCAGCATGTACAGCATATGCGGTCTCGGCCTATATCCATCGACATAACGCGGCCTCAAGAGTGCTATATTACTATCTTCGGCACTCTTACGGTATTGACGAGACACCGGTGTTGCCCTACGCTCCGGGGAATATTGAATCTGTTGTGGGAAACGAGAAGTGCCGAATTTATTGGAACTATTCGTTTCCCACCCTCAGGCTCATACAAGCTAATAAGCCTGATGTAGTCCTTCTCGATCATCAGAGCAAAACGATATTTGTCGTGGAGTTTTCAGCTCCTGGCGAGACGAATATCGTCAGAAAAGAGGAGGAAAAACGGATAAAATATCGAGATTTTCTCTTCGAACTCCGCAGACCCTATGCAGGTCACTCTGTCAAGATGGTTGTTCTGATTATTGGAGTCCTTGGTGGAATGATGTCCTCTCTACCCTCGAATCTCAAAATCATACCGGCTTGCCGCACTAAGGCAGAAATCTTAGCCGCACAGATGCAGAAGGCTGTCATTCTTGGCTCACTGCGTTTGCTCAGGGCACATGATTCTCGGACCCAATGATCACTTACCCCACGGTGTGGGGAGTGGTCATTGGTTGATTATGCTGGCGCGCCCTCCCGAATTTATCGAGGTTTCGGGGGATAGGGCCTGACCAGCGCACACTACGGTGAAAAAAATAATTATTATTATAATTATCAATATCGCGGCCCTAAGTGTGCTTTATTACCACCTACTGCACTCTTACGGCATTGATGAGACACCGGTGTTGCCCTACGCTCCAGGTCATATAATAATAATAACGTTTATTGTGCAAAAACAAGTTTTATACACAAAGGTAATAGGGTTAGCCAGAGGCTACCTTCCACCCGTCCCATAATTGAATCCGTTGCGGGGGAAAAGCAGTCACCAGGCTTTGAACCCACACGACCGACAGATAGAATTATTGAGAAGCGATACTTACTACCACTCGGCTACCTAGTCCTGAATAATTCAGCAAAAATATGTTTTTCAGTGCCGAATTCATTAGGACTATTGGTTTCCCTCCACCAAAGCAAGACGGTATTTGCGTTGAGTTTCAGCTCTTGGTGAGACGAATATCGTCCGAAAAGAGGAGGAAAAACGATTAAAATATCGAGATTTTCTCTTCGAACTACACAGACTCTATCCAGACCACTCTGTCAGGATGGTTGTTCTGTTTATTAGAGTCCTTGGTGGAATGATACCCTCTCTACTCTCGAATCTAAAAATCATGCCGGCTTGCCGTACTGAGGCAGAAATATTAGCCGGGCAAATGCAGAAAGCCGTCGTTCCTGGCTCATTGCGCTTGCTCAGGGCACATGATTTTTGGACCCAATGATCACTTGGTCCACGGTGTGGGAAGTGGTCGTTGGTTAATAATGGTGGCGCGCCCTCCCCAATGTATCGGGGCTTCAGGAAATAGGGCCTCACCAGTGCAAATTTAGGTTCGTAAAATTATTATTTTTATACCTAATGATATGATAATAACTATCATTATAATTAATGTTATCATTTTGTGATAACAAGATATTCCAGTGACGAATCTCAAAATCAATTTCTAGAAAATAAGATTGGTGGAAAGCTTCCTATACATTATATACCCAACTTCGTGTCCATAAAATTTTATTGTCAGATTTCTGAAAAATCTCCAAACTTTATATTTTCAAAAATCTGAAAAATGTCTCATAATAATAATAATAATAAATCGTTTTTTTTTCCTTTCTGTACATAAAATAAGCGAAGTTTAGCCCAAGGATATTTTTTCAAAGACAAAACACAAACACTACAGGAAAATCCTTAGGGCGCTCTAAGAGCGGTGCCTGTGCGAAAGTAGTGATTCACATTGGATTTGAATCGCAGGAGATTAATAACGTTCTCAGGAAGATTATTCCACATGAAGGCAGTTCTCCAAATGAAACAGTTCTCAAGCAGTGAAGTTCGATGTGTACTGAATTGAACCTCAAAAGATGAGCAGCCACTTTTCGTCGCGTATTATTGATATGTACCGATCTTGGTAGAATCAAATGTGCCAAGTCACTTGAACACTCCCCGTGAAAGTATTTTGATTGAATAGTAATGCATTATAAAAGCATTCTTATTAAAATATAAAATATGTACATTAAGTAGTTATGTAATGCAGCAATTATCAAAACCTATAAAATAATAAATGATATATAAATAACGGGTTTATTTTATAATTCATCCTGGCTATTGAGGAAATTTGATTTTAAAATGGTGTTTGAACTAATATTCAGATAACAATTGATGAAGAATGAACTGTGCATTTCGACGGCTAAATAGGTGAAATATTTCTAAAACAAGACTGAAGAAAGATGTGGTACATGCAAATAATATTTATTTTTTACATCTAATGAATGAAGAATCGACTCAGGTATTTGTTTTCTGTATAGAGTCCGGTGAATTTTGCATTGCTTTATTTTATGCAGTAATAAACAAAAATTATACTGTCTGCGGTTAGACATTGTGAACCATTTCAATACAGCGATCTCATTAGAGACATGGTAGAATTTTCTAAGTGAAATTATGAATCGACAACATGAATTTTGTACTTTCTTAATGCGATTTTGTTCAAATTTTGTAAGTACATTTCTTTACACAACATCACCCTAACAGAATCTTGAAAGAACCAACTAATTGACATACTATTGTTTATAAGTACTTCTGGCTGCGATTTGATAAATAGAAATTCATAAGAAAAATAGTATCATCAGGAAAACCGAAATCTTTCAGTTTAAAACAAAGTAAAGTATGATTAATCGTATTAAAAACCTTTGGAAAATCTAGATTTATTAGTGCTGTGAGATATTCATTATCGGTATTCCTAATAATATCATCTGTAATCTATATTTAAGCTGACAATGTATTATAACCTGGTCGGAAACAGGAATTATGTTGTTATTTTTCATATAGGCCATCAATTACCGATGAATACGCTTTTCCAAAATTTTTGACATTGCACATAATATATCTACTGATAGACCTTAGATCAGAAAATTCCATAGGATCATTTACTTTTAGCATGGCATTTACTATGGCAATCAACAGGAAATTGTTTTTCTCATTTTAATTATTTCACTTCATACCAGCTGAATTCCGCAAATTTCCTGACTAACAGTTTATCAGTCGTTCATCCTGAAATTCGCATCCAAAAGAATATTCAACATCCGTTTCTCATTTGATAACCGGTAAGGTTAAATATTTGGATTCACCTGTTGACTCATCCAGTCGAGGTAATTGACTTTTTCAGACAGATTCTACGGAATTCACACATCTGCAAAGATTTGCTGAGATTTTCACATTGTGGGTAGAACCTGCAGAAATTAAATCAAGTTTTTCGATTTCAGGAAACCACTAATTAGATTGTGTACACAAAATGATTTCGAACCAGATACGACAAATTTTATTGAGAGGTGAAATAACTTATGATATAAACAATGTACGAGAATGTTATATTTTGTATTTCTTATATTATTATTCAAAAACTTCATCGTTATGATCCTGATAATTTTATGTACATCTAAATTCGTTTTGCGTGTGTTTCTCGACTTTCATGTTCATACTTGATAAACGAGGTGCATAAAGGTGAAGAATTATTCTGGGTCGCTAGTTATTCCACTTGCTGAGTGTATACAGTTTTACCAACAACATTTTCCAACTAATTTCTTCGTGTTTTGGTCAAACAAGGAGGCGCTGAGAAGAGAAAGAAAAAGAGTATGAATCTCTCGTAGGGAATTTTTTCTGTTACAATTTCAGCTGATGTACATTTTGGGAGTACCAACCGTTTCAGAGGAATTGTCGAAAAATAAAAGTAAACCTTTAACCCCATTTCATGTGTCGCCGAAAATGTTAACGATATTGCCTATGTTTACCTAGTCTAAACATAAATGATGAAGCAATATATACCTATTTCAGAAAAAAGTTTCTGGAAAAATTGGAGTTTTATCGCTACGCCACTAGTTACCGAGGAACAACGAAGACTCACTTATTCGAAGACTACCTTGATGTAACAAAACCAGGTCTTTTCATCCCAAAAATTCGAAGAAAATTAACCCAAACGACTGAATGAACAACCCAAAAGAAAGAAAAAGTGATGACCAACAAATTGATTACATTGTACATTACTACATTGACTTTAATGAAAGTCATGGAATGAAATGCTTTTCATTAACAATTACCTGTATTTCTCCACTCTCCAAATCCACCCAATCTCAACCCCTTTCGTTCATACCTTCCTGGCTATGTCCTCACATCTGTTTGTCTGTCTGTCTGACTGTTTGATGAACTGCTTTCCATAGTGATTTCACCAATGTGCGAAGTGAACAGGTGAAAAAGTTTATATATGTATACAATTTATTATTGCGGTTTGAGTAGGTTCTTGAATCTTGTTTGGTATAGTTGTTTCATGGCCCCTGGTAAGGGGCTTTTTCAATTGTTTATTAAAAAAATATGTTTTTCATGTGTCTTTGAGTTTGATACCCATATTATTGTTGGATTTGTTCGTAGAAGCTAGTCATTTTGGTTGGTTGAAGAGAAATTTCCACCCTTGCTTTTTATATACGGTTTGAGTAGGTTCTTGAATCCTGTTTGGTATAGTTATTTCGTGGTTCTTGGGTTTTGGATTCTCTTGGAAAATGGAAAGTTTTCTTTTATTTATGTATCGAAACGTTTCGCCCCTGGTTAGGGGCTTTTTCAATTGTTTATTTGAAAAATATGTTTTTCATGTGTCTTTGAGTTCGGTAGTCATATTGTTCTTGTATTTGTTCGTAGAAGCTGGTCATTTGGGTTGGTTAAAAAGCAATTTTAACCCTTGCTTTTTATATATGGCTTGAGTAGGTTCTTGAATCCTGTTTGGTATATATAGTTGTTTCGTGGTTCTTGGGTTTTGAATTCTCTTGGAAAATTGAAGGTTTTTTTTATTTATGTATCAAATAAATAAAAAAATCAAATATCAAAAAATCAAATAAACAATTGAAAAAGCCCCTAACCAGGGAAGAAACGTCTTGATACATAAATAAAAGAAAACTTTCCATTTTCCAAGAGAATCCAAAACCCAAGAACCACGAAACAACTATACCAAACAGGATTCAAGGACCTATTCAAACCTATATAAAAAGCAAGTGTTAAAATTGGTTTTCAACCAACCAAACTGACCAGCTTCTGCAAACAAATCCAACAACAATATGTCTACTAAACTCAAAAACACATGAAAAACATATTTTTTAAATAAACAATTGAAAAAGCCCCTAACCAGCGGCGAAATGTCTTGATACATAAATAAAAGAAAATTTTCCATTTTCCAAGAGAATCCAAAACGCAAGAACCACGAAACAACTATACCAAACAGGATTCAAGAACCTACTCAAACCGTATATAAAAAGCAAGGGTGAAAATTGCTCTTCAACCAACCTACGAACCTACGAACAAATCCAACAACAATTTATTATTGTTTATATATATGATGAAATTGGCCGATACTTGATGGAAATCCATAACTAACGTATTTGAAAAACACTTCATTGTGAGATTTTCACTAAACAATTTTACAAAATCGCAACACGTGTTTCGCCATACAATGGGTTCTTCGGACGTGTGAAGACATGCCCGGAGAAGCATTAGAAATCGGAAAGCTGGTGCTATCCAGAAAGCTTTCAGAAAAACGCTGTGTAATCCCTTTGATATTTTGAAAAATAACGAAAAACTACAAAATTTTCTTCTTTCATGTCTACAAAAAATCGGCGATGTCATATATTCATCTTTAAAGGATACTACCACTTTCTATACTGTAATACCTAATGTGAGCTATGTATGTAAATATACATTCTAGCTTCGGGAAGAGACATATTTCTTTTTTTCAGATTTTTTTGAACGCCGGTTTTGTGTCTTATGCAATGTAACAGCATGGCAAGACCGAGAGAGTGTTTATATAAACAAAATTCATCGCCGTGTTTTGGAAAGACGCACAGTCAGATATATTTGTCACGCCGCTGAAAACCGCCCAGGATATGGGCTACCGAGAATTGTTGATATTCTTCTGAATACTTTCGAAGTCTTATTGACATATTTTGTTCAAATACATAATTCCATTTAAACTTTCTGAAGCAGATTACTTCAGCAAATTGCATTTGAACTATCTCTTAATAGATACTTCGTTGTAATAACAAGTGTTTTCCTATAGAAAATGTGAACAAATCAGATAATTAAGTTTGTGAGCGATGGATGGAAATGAATATCAAAAATTACGTTTAATTTTGAGAAATACAAAAAACACCATTGAAAATCCCATAATATAAATTGATATCTCTTAGTGATAGTGGTCAATGCGATGAAGTTTGTTTTTTATTTACAAGTCCTGAAAAGAAAAACTTCGAAACAAATCAAACTCATCAATTTACTACATCACACAGTTTATATGATGCACGTTTTTGGGGAAATTAACCTGTGTGGACAAACAGGAATACAAAATATGGGTAAAAATAGGATCTTGACATAATTAAATCCAAGACAAAAAGATATATTTTTATTATATATGTGAATTTCTCAACAAGCCTTCGTCGTATAAATGTTGTAATGTAATAAATTGATGGATTCAATTCAATTTAAATTCATTTATCTTTCTTTTAGTGCACGTAAATTATAGCTTGTTTTTTTAAGGTGTTTATATGCTATTTATCAATATTCATTCATTGGATACAAAGTTTTATAAAAGGAAGTCTTGATATTTTTTTACAATAACGTGGGACTCTGATATTATTCAAGTGTTATATTCCAAGTGCTGCATAATTTTCGAAATTTTGTCAAGTAAATAAATTGTTATGAACGGTAGCGTATACTTGAAAGCAAAATTTTGAAAAATATGGAAGTGCTTCACTTTGATTGAATGAACTTTGTATGCGAGTTATTGATCGCTAGAAAAGTGTGTTGAAGCTGCCTAAACTGTAACTTTTTCCGCATTGAAAGAAAGGATCATTCAAAAATTCGATAGTTTCTTCCAAATGGTTTCATTTTTGTGTTCACAGATATTTATATTCCAGGCACATTCATCAATTTTATTCTCAGAACAATCACTCTATCAAGATGGTTACTCTGGTTGTTGAGGTTCTTGGTGGAATGATACCTCTCCATCCCCGAATTTCAAGAACATGCATGTTTGCTGCAATGAGGCAAAAATCTTAAAATTTTGACGGGACAAATGCAGAAGCTGTCATTCTTGACGCATGGCATCTACATGTGGCACATGATTCTTGGGCCCAATGATCACTTACTCCACGGTGTGGGGAGTGATCATTGGTTGATATGGTGCTTGCGCGCCCCCCCGAATGTATCGGGGCTTCGTCGACAGGGTCTGAAAGGTGTAATATTTAGTAAAAATAATAATAGTGATGATTATTTCTGTTTTCCGCCATAAAACTCTCATCAAATATAGATTTATTCAATTATTGTTATTATTTGTGAAACTATAATTTTTACATATACTAAAATGCAAATTAAAAACGAGTACCGCTTTCTTTATTAGTTGAATTGCTTTTTTCCAAAGGAAATTACTTACGTTTTCAATTCTTTTCAATAAAAATATTTCGTAAAAACAGATTGTGTCTTTAAGAAACTGTATTAACCATTATGTCATTCTGTGAATCGAATAATAAAGTTGATGAATATATTCCATTCACCCTACTCCATTTCTCTGAAATTTACCCAAAAATCACTCTTCTCATCCTCATTTTTATTCTTTCAGAAACATTTGTAACAACCTAGAATTTAGAATATGCAAATCTAGTTTCGGGAGTTGCTTGGTACCTTTTGAACGGACAAGAATACATTCCGTGATATTTGTATATTCAACAGCTCACTTTCAAATTAATATTAGGTTGTTTCAAAAGTGCTGTCCGTTTCAATGCCATGTATTTTTGTAGCTCCATATCTGAATAAATATTTATCCTACTCTGTCGTAGTGTGTACCGATCGATAAAGAATTGTGTACTCTATACATTAATGTTGTTAATTTTTTCGGAATTTTAATTTTTTACATCTTTTCAGCTTATTACTTATTATATGATATCGTTGAGCGATTTGCGCCAATTTTTCTCAACGAATTCAAATAGAACCAAAACGCTGCCAAAACAGCTCAGAAAATTAACCAGGCATTTGGCAATAATAGTGTTAATAATCGCACTGTTCATCGTTGGTTTACCAAATTTTGTTCCGGATATTTTAGCCTCGAAGATGAGCGCCAAAGTGGTTAATGGTTACCCAGGACCAGGATTTGAGGACCCTGATGGAGACTAAACCATCACAAATGGTACCTATGTGGGATGGCGGAAGAAATGGGTGTCAGCCTACATGAGGTTTTTGATAATTTGCAACGACTTCATCGAATCTCGAGCACACAATTTTCTTGCTGACCAAATGGATCGACTTATGTTACTTCGACAAAAGTGCACCATTGCACTTTTTTCGACTAAACTAAATAAGTATTCTCTGAGATATTACAGTCCGGAGTAGACTCGTAAAAACGGACAAAAATTTTGAATCAACCTAATAATTACAATACTAAACACATTCTTTGACAGACATTTTTTGTGGAGGACTCAATACTTCTTACTGTTTTTTGGGTATATAACCTTTCACAATCTGAAGAATAAAAAAAAACAAATTCAATAGAGACTTTGCCGAAGCGTAATAAAGGGCAAACTGAGTATACCCCGAAATGTTACTGCGTAGTATAAACCACCGAAGAGTCCAACTAGTTAGTGATTTGTATTCATAAATTTTGACCAAAAATTTTAAAAAATCAATTGAAATGACTGCTTGATCAACTGATTTAACTGTGCTTTCAAAGTCATTGTATATAATACAAAAATATTTTTGAGGACAAAACACAAGCACTACAGAAAAATTCTTAGGGTTCTCTAGGAGCGGTGCCTATACGAAAGTGGTGATTCACATTGGATTTGAATCGCTCGAGATTAAGCCCATTTGGAAAAACGTTCTCAGTAAGTTTATTACACATAAAAGCAGTTCTCCAAATGAAAGAGTTCTTAAACATTGAAGTTCAAGGTGTATTGAGTTGAACCTCAGAACAATGAGCACCCACAGTTCATCGCATATTTCTGATATATACCGCTCTTGGAGAAAAGGCTTATACAAAGCCTGTACCATATGGTCCTGGAACAGTTATATTATTTTTTGTGTATATTAAGGATCGCCTAATACGGGCCATAAAAAAGAATATTTACTCACCATATATATATATATATATATATATATATATATATATATATATATATATCCGGAAAAACCAGTTCAGCATATATATATATATATATATATATATATATATATATATATTCTGTTTAAAAAAAATATCTGTTTTTCCGTTAATCAGCGAACGTATGGGGGCGTTTCTCAGAAGTTGAGAAACTTGTGCGAGCTAAAGACTAACGAAGTCTTACCTTTTAATGTGTGATTCCTATACATTACGATTCTGCCCATCCATATCAACACAAAATAGCATGATTCACAGGTTGGTCAATGTTTCTCTTTCAATAGATAATTTCAATGAAGAACTCAATATCATCAAGCAAATTGTAGTAAACATTGGGCTGCCTAAAGCTGAAATAATAAACAAAAATATTTTCCAAAAAAGATAATCAAAATCATAATTATTGAGCTTTAACGTATTTTGGACAAACAAAGAAGAAGTGGCTTCATTTTTGAGGAAACAAGATATTAAAATTGCATGTAGAACAAGGAATACGTTAGGAAAGTTAGTTGAAAATAATAAAGACAAAACATCCAAATTCTAAAAATCAGGAGTATATAAATTAAAGTGTGGAACGCGTTCTAAGGTATATATTGGTCAAACTGGCAGAACATTCAGGAATCGAATCCAGGAACATCATATGAGCTATGTAATAAATAAGAAAACAAGTTCAACATATTCAAATCATCTTTTAGAAGAGAATCATATCTCTAACGAGAAGTTCGAAATTTTACACATAGAAAATAAAGATTTGAAACTGAATCATTTGGAAGCAATGGAAATTAACAAACTTTTAAATTCGAACATTTTAATGGATGACCTAATGGCTTTGAAAAGATCACCATTATTGAACTTGTTTTCTTAAAAAAAAACCGAGGATGTATTATTAATAATGTAGAAGTCAGGTAATATGCTTCAGGTAATCATAATGTGCCTTTTTCCTGAGAATAGTACAGCGAACGTGTCACGAGAGGCAGCACTAGTAGTAGGGACAAACATAAACTATTCACATGTAACAGTCTTCACAGTCTTATTTACGTAATATTAATTCATTATTTGAAAATATGAATCTGATATAAAAAATTATTTCGTGCTAGTATAATGTCAACAAAGCATTGCTGTTTTGCGAATTGTACGTCGGATAATCGATATCCGGAAGAAAACGTATTTATACACCATTTATAAAACCTCATATTAATGAAGTTAGATGTAAGAAATGGATAGGAGGGTGGATTTAACAGTGCAAATGATAAATAAATATTCATATGTATGCTCTAAACATGAAATGAATAGTAAATATTTTTCATAGGTAATTACCATTGATTAGAATGAGATATAACCTGAATCGTTTATTAAATTATATTCATTTATTATATTCAATTAAATTTATTTCATCATCATCTATATTTGATTCATATTTCACTGGGAAATCAATCTGAAATTCATGATTATTTTAAATTTCTTTTATTACAGTTTGAATCTACCGCTACTAGAGTCTGTATACTAACCTGTCTATCAATTAACTTTTAACAATTAACAAAGTGCTTGATACGTGGCAAGACGTATGGTCCCAACAACCCTCAAAACTAGCTGAAATAAAACCAATCATTTCAACACCTTACAAAACTTCAACTAAAGTCAGAAGCCATCAAATAGCTATCACCAGACTTCGCCTCGGCCATACAAGGCTCACTCATGAATACCTAATAACTGGAAAACAAAAACCATCCTGCGATATATGCGAGACAGACCTCTCAGTAAAACACATATTAGTAGAGTGTCCAATGTACTGTGCGGAAAGGCTGGAGCATAACTTAGCGGAAAATCTTCAAGACATCTTAGGGGAAAACTGTTATACACAACCACTCATCTCATTCTTAACCGACATAAAGATATTACATAAATTGTAAACAACTTTTGTAAAATACTATATCAACCGCTAATAACCTTGATGGTTGATGCGGATATTTTGTAAATAAAAAAAAAAAAAATAACTTTTTTCCAGTTTACTTTTAAATTACGGCATGCAAGCCAACGTTTTAATGTTACAACATTGTTATCCTTTACAGTTGCAAATTTTAGTTTTGCTCCAGGAACGTTTTCTTCTTTTAAAAACATTCTTTTTCAATTGTACTTTTTCATATGTTCATATAAGTATTAGGCGAAATATTAGCGGTGCTAGTGAGTGATTTTTCGTACTTCAGGAAAAAGGTTCATTAAAGAGATACCTTAGGTATTTAAAAGTTGTAGAGGTTTAGTTATTTTGATGGAGGTAGTCTCGATTGTAGTTACCCGTGGTATATAAATATTAGCCTGAGAAGCAATTTGTAGTATTCAAATCACTGTTGAAGAAGCTACTGTGTTAGCGGACCATGTCGTGATATATTTCTCGAATAAAGTTTGTGGAGATCAAATCGTGAGTTGTAGTTTATGAAATTCAGAATATGAACTGGAATTTTCTGTCCCTTTTTCCATTCATATGTACCTTTCTATTTCGAAACAAATAAGAACACTTTCTTGATAGCCTTGGTGATATCAATTTCAAAGAAACCATCGTCCTCAACATATTTTGAAAGTGATTCAAACCAAAAGGGGTTGCTTAACGACTAACATTTATAAACTAGTTAAAAATTTCCATCCATCTGAGAAAAAGTGCAGAGACATATGAATCACCCCATACGCAAGACCTCGCGTTGGCTTATTCTTCCGCCAACACACAACCGTCTTAAGACATTCACCAACAGTCAGCGCGGGCGCATTACTGGCTGTAACGAAAAGTGAATGTTTCAAACTTCTTGAATTCTCGATCTGACAGTTCTTGACGGACTGTTGCTGATTGGACCGCCGAAGACCGAAGAAACGATCAATACGCGATGACCGGATTGTAACCTAATTTGTTTACGAAAATGCGACACAAAAAATAGCGCGAGTGCAATAGTTCACAGTGAATTTTTTAAAATATCGTAGTGTAGTTTTGGTTTTCCTCACGTTGTCGCATCTTGGAGAAAGGAAGGATATTCTTCACCAGTGAGTATTCCTATTGTTTATTCATCAATTAATATGCAGGAGAAGTAGATGGTACTGTTAAGTGTGTACTAGATAATGCAGCTTTGATTACGTATGGTATAAAACTGGCCGTGCTACTTTATTGACGTATCCACTGGTGTTCCTTCAAAAGGAGTAGAGAGTTTGTCACTGATCATGCGGCACTGAAATCTCATTTGAATTACCTTGATTAAATAGCATAGATTATGTAGTTTTCAACTGCTTTCTATCTTTTCAATTCATTGCCTAGGATCATTATTTGTGACCATTAATTTGCTACTTGCCATAGGATTTCTCGAGAAATTTTGAATATACCTTTTAATTATTTCTACACTTGTGAATTGATTTATAAATACATAAACATATTCAGGATGTTTATTGAACATGCGGCAAAAACTTAAAGAACTATAACTTGGAGTATTCTAAGGATATTTTCTCCTTTGATGATTTTTGATAGAGCGCTCTGTTTTGAAGATACGAAACGAAAAAGAATTTCGACAAAAACAATATTTTACCAAAAAGTACATGTAATGTTTTTTAATCTACAAAAACTGTAGAAAATGACTAACCCCCCCCCCCCCGATCAGATGCAAGAATCCAATCTTCTCCTCATCGACTCCCGAAGTCTTTCAAAAACATCAGGATCGTTTATGATTGCAATACACCAAGCAATTATCCGATTTCTCAAATCTTTCACTGGAGTAGTATAAACTAATGACTTTAGGTGGCCCCATAGGAAATAATCCAGGAAGTTTAAGTCCGGTGATCAAGCAGGCTATATGTGAGGTCCACCTCAGTCAATCCAGCGATCTCCATATGTTACTGTTGAAAACTCTCGATACAATGTGCTAAAATGTGCTAGTGCACCATCATGCATAAACCACATTGCATTTCTTCTAACCAATGGTACATCCTCCAGAAACTGAACTGAGGTAGCGTTTGTTCCAAAAAGTTGCGGTATACCTCGCCGGTGAGTCTTCCTGGCAGAAATACCGGTCAGTTAGGAGGTCACCTACAATTCCCACCCATACGTTTAACGAAAACTGATGTTGAAAGCGATCTTCAAGCACCTCAAATGGATTTTCTTCAGCCCAAACATGGGTATTGTGAAAATTCCTTATGGCATTTTATGAGAAACTGGCTTTATCGGTGAAGCGAATAAGCATTAGTAGTTCAGGGATTTGAACCAATGTGTGCAAAAGCCATTGACAGAATGCAATACATGGAAGAAAATCTGCTGGAAGAAGTGCCTGAACTCGTTGTATGTGGTATGGATACAACAAGTAGTTGTTAATAGGTATCAACGGAATTGTTAGATTTTTTTATTACTTGGTAGGTCCAGTGTAGTACGCTATACTTTTATTTCGGCTACCTTAATAATTTTTAAATTACAAAAGTTTTCATTGTCGAAATTCTTTTTCGCCCCGTATCTTCGAAACAAAGCGCCCATCAAAAATCATCAGAAGACAAAACATTTTTAGAATAGTCCGAGGAATAGTCCGTTAATTTTTTGCCGCATGTTTATTAAACACCCTTTATACACATCGAGTCTAAAAATAATCATTCTACCTCAATTTGAGGGTGATATTGAGTACATACAGTGAGTATTTATCATTATTTTTATTATTATTTTGTGCGACATTGAAGGTTCCACATACGATAGGGGACTAATAGATAGCAATTCTTCTTCTTCTCTCTATTCCGTTGTGTGTATCCCTAAAGTCTGTGATATAAATCAGCTCTCTCCTAAATACCACTTGATTTAACTAAAACGCCACGGAATATTTTTATGTATTCTCCAAAAAGCACATAATTAGTATTTTCCTTGAACACAATTTTCTAAAAATCACCAAAAACTTGAAGAAAAACATGTAAGTTACAATTGTGCAGACTCATAGTCAATTTTATTGCATTGAAAGTTGGTTGTTTGATGTGTAATTCATCATCTTGAAATCAAAAATATATTTTCTCAGCATTCGGCGACATATTGTCTCAATGAAAAAATTAACAATGTATGCCACTCCCGAGAATATAGTCCAGAGCTGAAGGAATCTGACCGGTTAAATCTAGCTTTCTCTCTAATTTTCAAAATGTGATTTCAATTTAGAGATTCACGTTTTGATTGAGTTCACTAATTTATTTCTTCTGACTTCAAATTGGGTTCAAGGGTTCATCCTCGCCACGATTTCTGTAGGATTACCCATTATTAGGAAAATAGCACCATATGTTGAATCTGATTTATGGGTAATTTCAGATCACAAAAGATGCATATACAACTAATAAATAATCGGAGTTTGTTGAAAACAATCTCTTTATTAAGAATTGTTGTTTGCAGACCCCTGTTATTCATACATAACATACATAACTTCTGAGGGTTGTCGTTCGTAGGGGTGCGACAGCTGGTTAACGGAAAAACAGTTTTTTTTAAACAGATAAAGACATGCAACCCATGGACCTGATATCTCTTAAGAGGCATTGCTAACACTGCAGTTTATATCAATATTAGACACTCAAGAAAAAGTTATTATGTACTGGAACTGTTTTTGTCAACTGTAATTTGCAAATCTCACATTAACGTGTTTTTGAATACTTTTTTCAGGATCAATTGAGTCTTCATAATCCTTAATAAAATATTCTTTTCACCTTCTGTGAGTCAAAATGAGGTTTTGTTTCGATATAAATATGAATATTTATATTTTAAATTTCATAATACCGAGTTGAAAAAATGTTTCATCACTTAAGGTGATGTATAAAGCAACTGAGTATTTTGGAATTATTATGGAGTTCACGCAACTTTTTTCAAACTCGCTCATTCAAATACAAAATCATAATCTAATGAACTACAAGGTTTTTAACTCAAATGTAATGATTTTCCTTAAAAAATATCGGAAAAAGTAATTCATAATAGATTATTCTTGTTTACCCAAAAAGAATAATGTAAATTAGGCAAGAAAAACATAATATCTAACATATGAGGTGATGTTGTAGATTGTAGGTAACAAATAGTTCATGGGTTTTGTAAAAAAATTCGTGTGACTTCAGGAAAGTTTATGATGAATAGTTTCAAATAGTTTTAAAAATCAACGAAAGTTCTTCAATCATCGACACAAAGAAACTTCCTCAACAAAGTCATTTCAGTGATTTTATTGTTTCATTTTTACAAGATATAATACTGGTTCCACTCGCTAAAGTTGTTATTCGACCCTTTATACCATGCACATGTGATGCTCGTATCAGCAGTTTTAGCAACAAGCGACATTTGGAAGTATTTCCGGGACGGTTGATAGGCGGATGTGGTTGAAAAGTACAACCACCTCATTTGGCTGACCTCAACCTGCTTCATTATATTGTGGTATACGTTCACAGAGAAATTCATACAAGGCCATGACTTTTAGATAGAATATTGAAAGCAGACAAATACATAAATGACATATTTTGGTAGGTTTGAGGTTTGGTGAAATTATAATTTCACCCAGTGTTTCAGATAGACCTATTCTAATACCTTCACAAAGAAAGGTATGTATTATAAGTTGTTGTTATTGGCTACTTAGTTTAAATAGACTGTATCTATTTACTGACATTTATATATGCTGATACATTTATTGAAAGTAACATATACAGCTTTTCTAAGAAGTAATCATAAATAAAAGAAATAAAACCAATAAATTATATTATGAACCTTAATTCCAGACTAACGCTATGAGAGTGTGAAAAAAATGTAGTGTGTAAAACTTTTAATAAATGTGATTTACAGTTCGGACGATGAAAGAATACACATCAATAGATACCCGATGAACGGAAAACAAAACAGTTTGCGTTCAATCAGTAAGAGCTTTCATATATTTTCAGACCATTTGGTGTCATATCAATATTATGTTCCGCATACTGGAATATTCAAATTGCCAAATATCAGAGTTGAAAAATGGAAATTGAATTATAATAAAAATAATATTGACAAATTGGTGTCCAATTTTATGAAATTGGCCCACTATTTTTGAATCTTTAAATTGGAAGCAATTACCTATTCATTGAAAAGTTGATGAATATACAGTCCATTTAAAATGACCATTGTCCATTCGATCGATACCAAAAACCAATTTTTTTTAGAAATGGTTGATACCGAATAAAGTTATATTTTATAACATTTTTTCATTAATTTTATGCATCAATTTTTGTACTAGTATATAACGAAAACGTACGTATAGAAATATGAGACGAAAAGAAAAAACAAGATTCCCAAAGAATTATAATTGCAATATTCACTTAAAGAATCGAAATGTTTTTTGTTGGCACTGTCTTTTATTTCCTAACTTATATTATCTCATCTCATCTTAATATCTTCAAAGATACATCCAAAAAACACTGTTTTATTGAATCTCTCTACTTACGATGTTGTTAACCTTGTTGTTTCGTCGGTTATTTTGTTTGACATGTCATTATCAACTCTATGTTATATTTCCATACACCTACTTGTGATGAATAAATTTTAAATTCATAGTATAGTATAGAACATAATATATTTAGGTACTATACTGATATTTGTTTTTTAATGCGGACCTAAGGATATAATTGAGAAGTATGAAACATCCACAAATAATGATTTTCTGTGAGTTCATTGTTTCTTATCACAAACTCAATTATCTAGTAAAATAAATGTTAACGTTTGTGTCGTTTCGAAACACTCAGTAAATGTTCTCAATTTGGTACTCTCTCTTATAACTGGAATTCCACTGTCACCTATTTTTTTGCAACTTTTACAAAAAGATTTTCAAAGTATTGGTTTTTTTGACCTATAAAATTGTAAACTAAATCAGTAAATCACCAGGAATCCGAATCACCAGAATTACTTCAGGTGATTCGGAAAAGTGTTTTTTTGAATAAAGCCCTATATTAGTTTTCATTGGTGTTCCTTGCCTAGAGTACTATTGAAGTCTCCAAGATCTCTTTTTTATCATTTCCATTAAAATAACTGCTCAGTCACCTGGTACTACTCACGTACATATTTCAAATTTATCTAAATTTTCACATGAAATTTTTGGCTGTTCTAATCGCCCATAATGATGATGTCACAATTAGCAATAGAAAGTTTAAATTGAATACAATTTTGAAGCGCACGTTGCAAAGTCAGAAGCCGTTGTACAACTCGAAAGATATGCACACACCTTGTAACCTTGACGACTAGAATGTGGAATTTAGGTAGCAAAAGTGGTATTTTTATGATATTAAAATATCAAAAGTGATCTAAGGAAACTGGTTTGTGCAATGGTTTGCGAGTAATACTTTCCCTGAAAATGCAAATATGTACCTATAGCATAGTCGAAAGAGTATCAAATATCATTATTTCCTAATAGATATCGCCGAACAATTTTCCATTAAAAATACTGGAAATACGAAAACTTGATTGAAAGATTCTACACCTTTGAAACTACCAAATGTTGTCATTGATATATCATATAATAATTCTAATTTTATTCATTTCAGAGTAACGTTAAGAATATTATCCAGTAAAATAACTTCTCACAAAAATGATTTAAGAATGAATTAAAATGTATATGCACTAACGCAATATTTTTCGAAATAAGACGAAATGAAATTTGATAAAATAACAGTTTTACATTCAAAAAGAAATATTTACGGAACGTTTTTTCGGATTGGTAGGAGTAGGTACACAAAAAATAGCATGAATAAAAATCACATATTGAAAACCTAAAACCAGGAAGCTTAATGAAAGGTCAGCACAGTACGTTTTTCTATGTCCGCTTGCTAATTGAAACGATAGTCCGTTTAGTCAGACCAACGTACTTCTGTAGCAGTCTTCACAGATTCTTCCACAATCCCAGATCACCCAATTTTCATGAGTGTCTTCAACACATACTCAACTTTTTCGGCTATTTTACCTTTCCACAAACTTAAAATATGAATAATATGATGGAAAACTTCATGCAGGTGATTAAGGTGTGAACCTGCAATTCGTCCCGATAAGTTACTAGGTGTAAAAGCCTTTTACAAATTAAAATATCATATTCATCAATAACTTGCATCATATTTTGCATATCAAATCAAATAATTATCAGTTTATATGTACTCATCTTCATATTTCGAGAATAAATTAAATACAAGCAACTGATATATAGAATATTGTTATGAAAGATACTTAAAGTTCAGCATTTCTACACCTATATTATTGAAAAAGCATTCAATAGTCAAAATTAACTTTCAAATTAATTCCAAACGGACTCCTAAATATTTCTCATGTTTTTTCTATTTATGGAAAAGTATTTTCTTCAGTAGGTATTGACTTTTTTGGGTCTCTTCACCGACCAGAAGATATGAAAATTGTAGTGGAGTTTTTTCTTCCGTTAGTTTTCTTCTCAAAACGTCTACGAAATATATATAAAATCATTCATTTATCAAGGGTATTTTGAAAATAAACTGAACCGAAAAACAAACTGACGCAAGATTCATTAAATTATTTGCAATCCTAAAAACGGTAGGAAATTTAAACCTCCGAAACGTTAAGATGAGTATCTGTATAAATTCTAAAATCTTGTTTTGATACACAATTTTTATATTTTTCAGATTGTGGAAGTTGAACGAATACAAAAAAGGTCGATAAAGAACTTTGAGAGTTTGTATTGTGAAATAAAACACGGACGTATACTTCAGCTTGTTGAAAGTAAATATTTCTGAATTACTATTATCAGGAAGATTGTTAGGCCTGTTAACAAGAGAAGAACTGAAATGATTTTCATGTTTCCTATTCTATCAGATTTAAGTGATTTTAGTCGGGAGTAAATTTTCTCCTGTTGTGGTTTTGCTTACTTCAGTTAGGTATATATTGAAGTAAGTATTAAAGTGAATCGTAGGATAAAGCCTACGTGGTAGGAGATCATGATGAACAAACAAGAATTCAAACTTTACCACTTTATAAAAGTGGTGAAAAAATATGAAAAGTTTTATTTCTCATTTTTTCGTAAGTGTTAGGAATGATTTTCGTATAGTTTGCTTTTCATTCGTCTTCATGCATTCAGTCACTCATACACGCTTAGGTATACAGATTCTATATTGACATTTTTCATATCCTCTTTCAAATCATACTGTATTTACATTACATCACGACTCAAAAGAATGAGTTAAACATTGAAATGATGAATACAGCTACTTTCTCACAAATACCCACCTCCATTCCAGTATTGAAATGACCAACAACAAACAAATCATTATATAATGATTACGACAGGCGCTTATTTCCATTAATGCAGAAGTCATTCCTCCTTCCATAATAGCATTCATAACTTTGTTATTTTTCCGTGAAATGTGTATTTAAGCATACATATAATGACATGGATTTGCTTTCAATGAAAATTATTAAAAAGTTTTGTAATACGTGGTGGTAATAACAAAGTTTTCGATATAAATATAACAAAAAAAACCTCATTTATTCAAATATCCTAACAAAAGTTATTGTTCTGGTAAGAAAACTATGTATCAAAATATAACATCATTAATCGAAACAAACTGGCTTGAAGGTTTCAAATATCAGTCTATCTAAACTGAATCTAGATCTAAATAATGTTAGGGATATTCATCCAATTGTGAAACAATTCAATTTTGTGTTTTCAAATGAATAATAGAGGGCATATGCAATATTTGTTCTATGTGTGTTCTCGAAAACATTTAGAAACCGAGGGTCAAAAAGTGATTTGAAAAGATATTATGGTATACATCATATCCTGACGGTGCTTACTTGGTTAGCGAAACGCGCGTCGAGAGCCAGGATTTTTGTTTTCGATAGGCAAATTGATAAGCAATAATGAAATATAATTGTTCATTATTGCTTAGGTCAGTCGGTAGCCAAGCGGTTCGGCGTGGGTGCTTTGCTCACTCACTCGAATTGACTGCCGTGTTGGTCGGTGGTTCAAGCCCTAGTCTGAACGATCGATCTTCACTTGCTACC
Organism: Leptinotarsa decemlineata; assembly: GCF_025532065.1. Taxonomy (NCBI): domain Eukaryota; kingdom Metazoa; phylum Arthropoda; class Insecta; order Coleoptera; family Chrysomelidae; genus Leptinotarsa; species Leptinotarsa decemlineata. The sequence continues at coordinate 2,861,691 of NW_027412549.1, read as the reverse complement.
GTCCAACCCGTGTTAGGAATCACACGTTAAAAGGTAAGACCTCGTTAATCCCTAGCTCGCACAGGGGTGCGACATCTGGTTAACGGAAAAACAGATTTTAAACAGATTTAAACAGATTTAGTTGTAAAAGAATTAAAGAGCAAGGTGACTTCGATTTCTCGGCAATTTATACATTTGTCAGTATGTGTAAAAATGAAAAGTTACTAGAAAGTTTAGAAAGCAAGGAGAAAGGAAAAACATAGGACCCCAAACTGTTTTGTCATTGTTAATGAAATATGATGATCGACTTATGGTAAAAAATGAAACAGACATTGTGGTAAAAAATGAAATGTGAAAGATTTTGGTATTGCTGCAGACTATTTTAGTGTGCAATATTTTATATTACACACATAACAGGTCACTAGTGCAGAAAAAAAAGATTTTTCTGGTCTCTAAAAAAAAGTTTTTTCACTTGGTCTCTATTGGAGTCAACTGACCACAAACTCATTTTAGTTTCAACTCAATTACCAAAAGGTATCAAAGAACAACCAGAATTGTTAAAAAATGTTGCGAGTCCATTCCCGAACTTTTCTATTTCTAAACAGTTGTTTCAACTCTGATAATTCATCAAGTCACAGATTTTATTTATTCCATCGGCATGTTATTCCTCTTTCAATGAAAACCTTCCAACGACAAATCTATCAAATCTAACTTCCTTTGGAATACTGTCCCAATTTTTATGCACTACTTGTGTATTTTCATACAAAAATATAACAATATATAAACTAATAGCTGCTTCAGTAGATCTCAATATAAATATATATATATATATATATATATATATATATATATATATATATACAGTGCTTTTCAGATTAAAGAATCCACCTTCAATAACTTTTGTAATACTGGTATTTAGGATACTGGTATTTAGGAAAAATCCAAAAACACGTCAATTTATGTTTGAAGGGGTAAGCATTATGGCTTATTTAAACTTACTGGAAAAGCCACCCCCTAGCATCATCCCTTTTTTTTTAAATTACTTCTCATATTTTTATGTAAAATTTGGATACTGATTTCAAAAATGTATAATACTTGTAGGTTAAAGTGGTTAGTTTATGATATAAATAATTTTTCTTTTAATAGCACAAATTTTACTTATTTTCTACTTTCACCTTATTTGCCTGTAATAAAATGGATTGTACAACAGTTCAAACTCTTTAATCTTTTTAACTGTGCTATTTATTATGAAGTTACAATAAGTATTCAAAATGAGTACCATTCATTTCCATACAATGGTATAATCTATTTTGAAATGCCTCTCTGACATTGCTTAATACGGCTGGATTTAATTGTCGACATTCATTTTCTATCCTCTCTCGTAAATCATCCAGAGATTCTGGTTGGGTAGCATAACCTTTTGTTTTTAAATACCCCCATAAAAAGAAGTCTAGGGGTGTTAAATCCGGTGACCTAGATGGCCACTCCATCATATGCCCTCTTCCACCTATCCAACGAGCGGGGAATGTTTCGTTTAAAAATTGTCGGACAGGCATAGCATAGTGTGTTGAAATACCAGTATGGAATTCACGCATAATATGTGGATCACTTTCAGCCCAATATCTATAATTATGCCTATTTACTAAGCCATTTAATGAAAATGAGCATTCATCAGAAAAGCAAATATTGTTTAACAATTGTGGATTGTTATTGATAAATTGCGTCATTGATTCTCAAAACTCTAGACGACGATCAAAATCATCTTCATTCAACTCGTGCACCAACTTAACTTTGTATGGGTGGTACTTGAATTTATGTAGAACTCGGAAAACTGTAGAAGATGAAACATCGATCGCTCTACTTATTGTTGACAACGATTGGGGTTGTTGAGCCTCTAAACTGACTTGTCCTAAAATTGCCACTTGGATTGCTTCGTTATTTAAGAGTCCCTCTCGCTTATGCACTTTATTGCAAACAGACCCTGTTGTGGTAAATTTCTCCATCAGTTGAATTACATACTTATGAGTTGCATGTAATTCGTTAAATATTCTAGCAGCAGCTCTTGCACAATTATTATTTTGGTAGTATAAACCTACAATTTCAATTCTTACTTGCAAAGAGTAAACCATTTCAGCGAAACAAAATAAATAATGTATCAAAGTACACTATCAATAGTGACTACAAATTCTAGTTGACAGTGTGAAACTTTAATAAAAAGTAGAGTTTTTTGTTGTTTGGATTTTTGAAGTACAATAAATAGCACAGTTAAACAGATTAAAGAGTTTGAACTGTTGTACAACCCATTTTAGTACAGGCAAATAAGGTGAAAGTAAAAAATAAGTAAAATTTGTGCTATTAAAAGAAAAATTGTTTATCTCATAAACTAACCACTTTAACCTACAAGTATTATACATTTTTCAAATCAGCTCAAAGAGGAGTATCCAAATTTTACATAAAAAATTAGAGAAGTAATTTAAAAAAAAGGATGATGCTAGAGGTGAGGGGGTGGCTTTTCCAGTAAGTTTAAATAAGCCATAATGCTTGCCCCTTCCAACATAAATTGACGTGTTTTTGGATTTTTCCAATAATCTGAAGATAAGGAGTGTGATACAAAAGTTGAACATTTTATAGAATTCCAGTGATAGAAATCTTCTCCTGATTATGTATTGTTGTTTTTTTAATAGTAGTTGGAAAACAAAAAGCTTATTTTTGACAAATGTTGTGCAAAAGTGAACAAAGATTGTGTAAATATTGAAAAATTTATTAGTCTTCGAAAAACTTGAAGTTACTAAAAATCTTATGTCGATAATGAATTGTATTTTATTCGTGCCCGAGAGCCAGGTTGGTGACATTACGATCAATCTACTGAAATTCGATATTTAAGAATGTATTTTATAATTTCAATACATTTTCTCTCTTTCATTGAGGGTTAGTAGTGAAATTCCAAAAATTAATGAAATAACATCTTTATGATTGTTTTTTATCATGAATGCAATACAATGTGCAATGCTTTTTTTTACTCTGGTATCATCTAGTTGCTTACTTACAGTGAAGACTGCAGATAAAGACACAAAAAGTGATTGCTCATTTGGAAGTCGATGTAGAAGTTTACTATTGCAAGTGACCTTCTTTGAAATTCGTGTTTTGAGCTTTCTGTCATCCAATACACGTCGACTTTCTAAAGTAAATCGTCATAGGCACGTTTTACCATTTTATGTTAGGATGTTTCCAAGATATGCCAATCCATGCAGTTCCATTCATTTGTTAAGTAATTCCACAATATTTAAGTTTCGGTCCCAATTCGCCAAGACAATTTCTTTCAACATACATAAACCCGTCTTCTGAGAGGATGAACACAATTCTATAAATAGCTCAAACGTTAGTCACCTTTCTATAATGAAAATAAGTGAAGATTCCGCAAGATTCCCACCGGTTTCATATTTATTAACGCCACTTACTGTTCGATGTTTACTCAACGCGCGAAATCAGCAATAGCGTGGTAAACCTAACAGTATTCGGTGTATGGTGCATGGAATGACGGTGTATGGGATGCTTTAATGATTCACTGCCAATTATTGCGGTACCTAGTTAGTAATGAATCGACCTGCTAACTGGGTAGCTAACTGCTGTAGCACAACGGTGTCAATGCGCAGTTTATTTCACGCATAGAGAGTTCCCTTTATTAGGAAGAATGGCATGAGCGTTACGAAGTCAGATAATGAAATGTTGAGATTTTCATGTCAATTTTTTTTTCCAAAAAGTTGTTCTGTTCGGAACGTTTTCCGAAGTCCCAAAAAAGGGTGCTGGTGGCATCAATAACCAATGACACTCCTACACAGTGATATGAGTGACGATAGGGTCCGAAAATTATATTTAACGAGTTGACGCAATGATCCGAAAATTTCTTGTCAAAATTGTTAACAGTTATCTATGTCATGCTCAGACATTAAATAGTCGCATCATCTCTCATAAGAGTGATTGTAGGAGAAATATTAAATCATGTGCCTTGGCAGAACACGTTATTTAGTAATCAGTAGTACGATTTTACATATCTATTGAAAATAATCCTTCGAAAATATTTTCATTTTGAGGCAACAATAAATAATGAAGAACAAACCATAAATAATAAATCATACCTCAACATTCTAGATTTTATAGAAAATCAAAAAGGAAAACATACATCACCCTATTCAAAATTTTCCTTCTTGATTTGAAATCGTCACATCAAGGCAGTTCCATCATTTTATCTATGATTACCTGTTTTTGATTGAATCCAATATTTTTCATTCATCATCACGATACAAAGTGGAGAATGTATCGAATATTATCAAATATCTTCCGGAGAGGTGCATATGGCATGCTCAAGTTTATGTGAAAATACCATACCCTTGCCTTTCATGTGAACCTCCGACTTTATAGGTACGTGGTGGCAGATACCCAACGGAAAACCAACAACTTACCCAGCTAATGTCGCGAAGAAAACTGATGTAAAACCATCAGGCACCGATGCAACGTCTTCCATTTGGAAGATTCGTCGCAAGTAACTTCTTTTATCTGAGAATTATTTTCATTTGGACGGGATGACCACCGACACACCGGTTTCGGAGAACTAACTCCTAGTTATTTCAGACGGAGGGAACCGTCTGAAGATTCCAAACAAACAAAATTAATTCTAACTAGTCATAAGCTCTGCCTGTAGTTGATTCGATAGGATATACCTACCGCTACGCCTCCGAAACAATCTGCACACAGCAGAGTTCAACTTATAAATTCACCCATTGTCAAACTTTTAGATTAGGGTATGTAGTAATCCATATAGGTTGATTTTGAAGTTACATTCGGATTCAGCTCATCATAAACTTGTATGTGCCTCAACTTCTACGGATTAATTCGGACTATCCACCTCCATTAACACTTTGATTCCTTGAACAGGTAACACAATAAAGTGCTACTTATATGGATTTCAACCAAGTATTAGCCATCACATCACACACTTAACCTGTAATTTCACCATGAAATGTATTTTCTTTGTTTCGTCACTTCATTGAAGTTACATAAAAAAAACTACTACTCCAAAGGTTCCAAACAGTGCATCACAAGTATATAATGGGGTTGATTAGTAAAATGTGAGATTATTAATAGTAGAAAACATCATACACTTGATAAGTACACCGATATATCTTCAAAAAATCGAATATAGAACTGAAGTACACAAATTGACACATCACAACAAAAATTTCATACTGCCCTGAAACATTTCAAAAATTATGCATTCTTTCTTTCCTTTAGCAATTTATATCAGAATATTTCATTGATTTAAGGTATTTGTCTCTTGAAAGGTGCCAATACTCGACAAAACATTGCGCAACAATCTCAAAAACAGTAATACTATACATAACATTATCCTTGTGACTGTGCCATAATCGCGGATGCCTTACTCAGTTTCTTCATCTTATCCGTAGTGTTCGGCGTTCTGAATTTTGAATGGCTGGCTTCATTAAATTTTTCTTGTTTTCATTTTCTCCGTTTTTGTTACTATTCCGTTATACAGGATGTTTATTGAACATGCGGCAAACATTTAACGGACTATTCCTTGAACTATTCTGAAGATATTTTTTCCTTTGATGATGTTTGAAAGGGCGCTTTGTTTCGATGAAGATACAGAGCGAAAAGGAATTTCGATAATAACAATTTAATACCAAAAATTACATGTAAGTTTCTTAACCTACAGGAACTGTTGAAAATGACTACCCCCGCTCGGATGCAAGAATCCAATCTGCTCCTCATCGACTCCCGAACTGTTTCAAAAATACCAGGATCGTTTCTGATTGCGTTACACCCAGCAATTATCCGATTTAGCAAATCTTCCACTGGAGTGGTATAAACTAATTACTTTAGGTGGCCCCTTAGGAAATAATCCAGAGGTTTCAAGTCCGGTAATCGAGAAGGCCATAAGTGAGATCCACCTCAACCAATCGGGCAATCTCCGTATGTTACTGTTAAAAACTCTCGAGCCAATATGCTAAAATTCGCTGGTGTACTATTGTGAATAAACCACATTGCATTTCTTGTACCAATGCATGGTACATCCTCCAGAAACTGAGGTAGCGTTTGTTCCAAAAAAGTGCGGTATACCTCTCCGGTAAGTCTTCTTGGTGGAAATGCCGGTCCAATTAGGAATTTATCTACAATTTCCACCCAAACGTTTAACGACAACTGATGTTGAAAGCGACCTTCAAGCACCTCATATGGTTTTCTTCAGCCCAAACATGGTTATTGTGGAAATTCCTTGTGGCATTTCTTGAGAAACTGTCTTCATCGGTAAAAAGAATAAGTGTTAGTAGCTGAGGGATTTGAACCAATGTGCGCAAAAGCCATTGACAGAATGCAATACGTGGAAGAAAATCTGCAGGAAGAAGTGCCCGAACTTGTTGTATGTGGTATGGGTACAACAAATGTCTCCAATATGTTCCAAAACGTCCCGTTACTTACATTAAAGTATTTGCAATTTTTCGAGTAGAGGTACCTGGATTTTCTTCTATCATGGCCAGCACATTCTCTCCTACTTCTAATGTTTTTTCTGTTATTGGCATTCCTGGTCCTCCATTTCGCTTCAATGCTCCTGTTTCACGAAATCGTTGATGTATTCTTTGGAAGATTTTTCTTTCAGACACATTATTAGGAAATCGTTCACTGTACAACCGCCTAGCTTTCAATGAATTGCCATCAGCAAGTTCATAAATGAAATGCATGCCATTCATGATGGAGGACTTCACTAAAAAGACTTTGAATAATAAACACAAAAAATGCACGTCAAATAGACAAAGTTAATCAGTTTCAACCTATTCGACACATACAAATGATCACTTACGAGACATACTATTCAAATTGAATATCTGCAGTAGTAATCGGAATGTTGTTAGTAGGTACCAACGGAATTGTTAGATTTTTTTATTACTTGGTAGGTCCGGTGTAATACGCTATATACCTTTATTTCGGCCACGTTAATAATTTTGAAATTACCAAAATTGTTATTGTCGAAATTATTTTCGCCCCGTATATTCGAAATAAAGCGATCTTCGAAATAAAGCGCCCTATCAAAAATCATCAAAGGGCAAAATATCTTTAGAATGGTCTAAGGAATAGTCCCTTGATTTTTTGGCATATACGTATTAAACACCCTGTAGTGATTTTCCGATAATGGTATAAAGACAGATACACTGCATCTGAATAAGATCTACTATTCTTTCATTATTAACATTTTATCGATGTTTATATAAATGGTATACGTTCATAATATGAGTATATGTTATACAATCTTGTATTCCCCAAATTTTGTGGAGAAAATGCAAAACATCGAGATTTTCAACTGCCATTTAATAATTGATCATGAATCACGAGACGAACTTGTCGCAGATAGTTGAATTCTCGAAAATTTCAAAATATTTCTCAATTATAATCACCCATTCCTATAAACTTATATAAAACTCGTCATGGCGTTCGCAATATTTAAATTTTCGAAGGTCTACTGCTTTGCTCGAAACTTTATCAACGAGTACTTCGATTTCGACAGTCTAGCCTGGGGAAACCAATAAGAGGATTTTGTATTCAAGGTTTACACATTCAGAAAATGTTGCTGATGATTAAAAATTAGTCATCAAAAATCTTGTTGCCTCATAACTTCCAGAACGATGAGTAGACAATATCTTACAGGCCTACTTATCGAAAAGCTAGAATCAGAATTTTCATTATCGGAACCTGTTATCTATAAAACTTTTTTTTATCTGACGAGCTTTCGAATTTCTTTATTGACTTCTTCAAAAAAGAGAAAAATATGTAAAAAACAGTTATGAATTTTTTACGAAGTTCTCGTTTTGTGTGTAACTTCAATGAAGGGACGAATTAAAGAAGTGTAACTACCTGATACATTTCATGTTATGTCAAGTAAAATTATTAGGACAGGTTAAGCGTGTGATGGAACTGGTGAGTGGATAATCCGAATTATTCCGTAGAAGATGAGACACATACATATTTATGATGAGCTGAATCCGAACATAACTTCAAAATTAACTTATCAGGATTACTACATACCCTATCCTAATAGTTTGAAAATGGGTATTTTCAGTGGATATATAAAACTTATCTCTGCTGTGAGCAGATTGTTTCAATAAAAGTGATGAAGTTCAAAATGATCTTTCAATGAGTGATTCTTCCACATTGAATTTCAGGATTCATGTAATGAGAGAAAATGTATACCCAATCTAATCACAATTGATAGTGGAATTCATGACTGAAGTCTTCTTATAACTTTATAAGGTAAATGAACCATTAACTGACACTTTAAGGAAAAAAAAGTCGATAAAATTTTATATCTCCGAACATTCAACAAATAGACAGTAGCGGCTCATTGCAAATTCATATTTTAATGTCCTTAAGAGAAAGATTGTTAACTAATAACAACTAAATCTCGTGAACAAAGCTACAAGAGGGGAAGAAACATCCCATGTACCAAAGCTCTAACAGAAATCAAAAGTTCAAACTATCGAGGAGAGATACAAACGTGGAAGAAAATAAATATTTTAGAATGAAAATTCAGGTGGCCTGGATATTCTATAATCCAACCACTCTGTAACACTTTTCCCTGTACACCTGAACAATAGATAATACCTCCATTTTTTTCAATCAGAAAACTTAATCACCAATTATTTTGCTCCAAAACCATTAGCATACCGCCGGTCAACATTATTTCAATCTTGAGGGGTATTATGTAACCGAAATTCCGAATAATCAGATCTACAATGATGACGATCATCTTCTTACATAATTTAGATTCCTTCATTTTCATTTATTTATTTATTTATTCACCCTAACAGACCACATACAATATTTTACACTAAAAAAATCACATAACAAAATAAGTCAGTTATACCGCCGGGGTCGACTAATAAGTGTGATGATCCTACAAAGACATTGCCACTAGCTGTATAATAACTTTTTTCCTTAAATTTGCTAGAGAATCTGTCCAATCTATATCAATTATAACATTCAGTTCATTTGCGAGACGTGACGTACCTGCAAGTGAGGCACCTATAGAGCAGAAATTCTGTATATAAAACATCGTATTTGATCTTGTTCTTCTGGTTGAAACGTGAAAGTCAACTAACGGTAATGAATGCCTCCTTAGAATGACTTCTAATACATTCCCCTTACCAGGTGGCAGTCTCCTGCTAATAGATTTAAAACATTCAGTCGAAGAATATTTTAAGAATTTTTTGCCAATTTCATTGTCATTCTAACACATTGTGTTTCATGGTCTTGAATCTGTATACATATATTTAACTATTTATCAATCCATCGAGTATCTCTAAATCGAACACTCTACGAAACAATATTCTGGGTAACCCACTGCTAGGACTGGGAGCAGCTAACATACAATCTGCATTCGAACTATGAATTGTCTTTCCATGACTATTGAAAAAAACATTCACTCTGTTTTTTGTTGAGTAAATAGCAAAAATGATTCATAATTCGTGGTTTTCTTTGGTTATAATCTGCAAACGTCATCTTTAGTGGCGTGGTCAAAGTGAAAAAGACTATTTATCTCACTTCCGCGACGTTCTCTGAGATTTTCATCGAAACGATTGTCATACACTAGCAATGGAATTGGAAAATTAATAATAAATTTCAGTTTCTCATGCGAATTGTAGAACTAGGTACTCCCATTAAACAATATCACTTACAATAACAAAAAATGTCATTTTCGACCACCTCGTATAGAATTCAAAATTATTCCAATGCGTATACGAAACAAACCGTATACCAATACGGAGGGAAATAAATCTATTATTAGATTTTACATACCATTAATAATCATTTGGTGTAGGCAATCGGAAAGTATAGAGAAAGTGAGTGTTTGATTAGTACAGAAGTATATAGAAATACCTACCATCAAAAATTAATCGATAGATGGCTGGATAATATGCTGACAGAAAAAAACTTAATGAGAAAGTTGCTGGTAGATTTTCATTCTTGATTACTTACGGTTTTACAAATAGTGTCTGTGATTGAGGAAATAACTACCAGATAATATCCAATTTCAGTCAAAAAATGTCGTTTGGTATTATTTGTAAGGAATGTTGTTTACTTGCCTTTATGAAAATTAGAAACAAGAAATCGCCTTTATATGCAGACTTTCTCCGTGATCGCACTATTCTTTGTCTCCTGAAGACGCCAAAACTTAGTTGGTGAAAGGTGCGTCGAGAAGAGTATTGCATTTCTGGTGATAAGGAAAGGTTCTTGTTTTGAAATTATCTAATTTTGATTGTGTTTTTGTCATCCAAAAAATACAATGGCAATTTTTTTGGATTTGAATGAAGATTGGGTCAGTTCAGGAAGGTTTTATTGAGGCAGACACCATTAATTTACCAATCAGTTTTCAAATCCAAATACGAAAGTCACTTACTTAACACTCATTCATTCATCTCTGTTTCTTCGCACTGGTTGAGTCCTATCAAGTTTAACTTTGGTATCTAGGGGCTTCTTAGGTCTTAGATGCCCACTAAGAAATGCTTTTCAAATAATCCAACGGAGGCACACCCACTGGGGGTGAAAAGCACACGTTCACATATGAAAATTACCTACTGTTTCTCCGGAGCCGGAGGCTGAAATTTAGTATGTAGGTTATTTTTATGTTGTAGATGTGCATTAAGAAAGGATTTTTAAATATTCCAACCGCGGGGGAAAAAGGCGAGTTCATGAAATTATCAAGTTACCTTTTCATCACTGTTTTTCCATGCAATGAGTGAATTTGTATTTATTATCAGTATTGCACCAGTGCGGAGCCGTAGCGGATCACTAGTATTTTAATGAAAATAAGAACTGAATATAATGATTAGTTGCGTTTTGAAATCCAATTATTCGAATTTAATTTTTCTGCAGTCATGTGATATAAAAGTGTAGCAATATATCTATTAGAGTGTTCATCTTATTCATTAATAAGTATAAATGTATTCATTTCATTATTATTCAGAAGTAAATGTAAGGCATTTATATTAAAATAAACCACACTCTTTTTTTCACATGAATAGATGGCTTTGTTACCTTTTACATTTGTGATAATAGCAGCAATTTTTTTGGTGGATTTCGGGTGAATAAGTACACCCAAGTACTAAACAATACGTTTTTGGGACTTCACAGTCCATACTTCCACAACATAGGCAGATGAGTATAAACAAACAAATGATAACTGAACGTTCACATTGGTTACACGAAAAGACCTTGGTTTCAGGCCTTTTGGCGATTTTCAGCAGGCTCCGTATATCTAGTGACGTCACGTCCCCTTTCGCTGAACCGCTTCTGTTTTTTGAAGAATTGGAAAAACTAAATCAGCCTATACAGTACTACTAGAGAAATCAAAACCATTTATTGTATGTGGATGAAACATACTTTAAAAAAAACAATGAAATCGCCTGAAAGTTTCAGCCTCTCTCAGGCTGAAATTCTTCGTTTAGCATTGTTTGAGAAGGAAGGGTTGACGAATTAACCCGGTAGTAATGAAAATGCTGAATCCATATTACCCGGTGCATCGACTTTCACCGACTTCTTCGTCCAGTCATCTATAATAATAATACTTTGCAAACAAATTTATAGATGAATGTATTGAAATTTTTTCAAACTTTATATTCCCTCCATGAAATATTCGAACAAATGTAGTATTGAATAAAATAACTCATCTGTGGAACCAGTGAAGATAATCTCACTGTTCTGAATATCCTAAATTTTGATACCCAAACGTCAAGAGCACCTATGAGCATCTTTTCTCAACAAGAAGTTTTATTATAAATCAGAGCCCAAAAAAAGATCATTCTTTATTCAAAGCCAAGCAGAAATGTCTTGTCCTTTCAAGACAGAGTCCATAAACACATTCGCAGTTCAGCCTAACACCAGTGATGACATCTATTGTGAGTTGTAGTAGAGCTGTCTGTTCTGACGAAACTTCAGAAATAAAAATCTGCAGACCACGCCCAACAAACCTGGAAAATAGCCAACACATAACATCGCAGATAATTTACTGAACTCATATGACAAACACGGTCAATCGCTTTATCAAGCACATCCTGAGACTCTGTGCGTTTTCAGCTTTCATTCCTCCAAAAAACGGCAGGTATATATTTTCATATGGAAACACTTGAGATGTTGAAGCATTCCAAATATTTAAATTATATATCAGTGTAAATGAATTTTTATCTTGGTCAGAAACAAAAATAAGGCACTTCTCTGTAACATCGTATATTACATAACAGTTTCAATAACAGTTGGGGAATTGATTATGAGTTGATAATAAAAACTTATTTTATTCAGTTATGATAGTAACAATCCTGAAATGATAATAAATATTGTCAGTAAGTTCCTAGATTCTTATATAAGTTTCAGGGATAAGAAATAACAATTGAAATATAATTATTATCCGGTATCAAAAAATAATAATTCATATTTGGTAAAAATGTTCAAATTTCTACAAGATATTGTATTTTACAACTTGATTCCAGCTAGTTTTCTGTCGAGCAGCGAGATCGAAATTATTTTAAGTATTTTCATAACCACTATTATAAAAAAGTTATAACATTCGGATTTCATCCTATAGGATTCATATTCTTCATTTCTAAACCAGATATTGGAAGTACCTACTAGGGAATGTGACTATCATTTTGTAGTTTGTCTTTTAGAATAATACTTTATAAAAGGTAACTTAGGTGAGTTATTAGTTTCATCAACCTTAAATAGTAAATAATATAAATATTTATTGCATTAATAACACTTCGATAAAGTTGAACAAATCGATTTACTTTAAAAACAACAATACATTTCAAAAATAGAGAATAAAATACTGATGTCTAAAATATCATTAAAATTATATATCAGAAAATAATTTAGATATAATTATATTTATTATATTTTGAGAAATAAATACAATTTAACGATATTGAAAATAAAATAACAAGTATCTCATAACTTTTTACTTTGTACAAATTCAGCTATAAATTGCTAAACTTCATCAAAATTACCAACAGTATTCTCTAAATTACTTAGCATTCATAAGATTTTTATGGAATATTCAGCAAGTATATAAACACATAAACTGATCCAGATCCCCATATAAATGTAAGAAGATGTTACATATCACTGCTAGCGAAGGAAAAAGTTGATGTTAAAATATTCCTCAAAAATCTTCCTATGACTAGGGGGAACAATCATTGAAATTTTGCAAATTACCACTCACTTTCGACAATGATTGATGTGATTGATTGGTAAAAGAAATTAACAGAGTGCTGTCAAATATTTTTCAATTAATTTTTATGTTTAACAACTACAAACAATATTGATAAAATGTTATACCAACAGATTCAAAATATCATCTAGGTTTCTCCTATAAATTTAAAATTATTGGGGCAACTAAATATAGTTGCCATTTAATAAAATGGAAGGAAATTAAAAAGGAAGATGTAACATTCATGAAAACAGAGTGTGTATATTAATTACCTAATGTATTATACACCAGTATAACAGGGTTACAGATTGATTCAATTTAAAAGATAAGATTGTTAATTCTTCTATGTTTCATATTAGCAAATGAATAAAAAACTTTATGAACTCCAGCAATTTGGAAAAAAAAACTGTAGACAATTTTTTCAACCAAATTATAAAATAATGTTAGTTACTGTTTGATACAATATGCGAGGGTATCTTGAAAACTAAACTACATGGTGGTGTGGCAATAGTATTAGTAGGCAGAGCAACCGTTGTTACATCAAGAAACATGAGATTTATCAAGCTTACAGTTTTTCCAGTAAGAATATCGTACTACTGGTTGTCTGTTGAAATCTATTAAAATATATTTTCCATTAGCCAGTTGTCGCCTCAGACGAACGACAACCCTCGGAATTCGAAACAAATGCGAGTAAAAATTAACGAGATCTCATCTTTAAACGTGCGATTCTTAGCACACGTTATAACTAATTGTGTCATAAATCCTACCTATGTTGGGTGGAGCAAAGCACTTCACTGTTTATGAAAAACTTTAACAGCAAGGTTTTATGTAGAAGGGATTGGAAAACTTGAAAGGTCTTAATAAGTGCTTGAATAAACTTTGTTGGAGGGTAGAGAGCAGCTGTGACGTTCAGTGAAGTGACTTAAAACTCATTAGAATCTATACTGACTTCTTATTTACAGCAAAACTGTTGTTAGTTTCCTAATTATTCTCCTATTTTATTCTCAAGCAATAAACAAGACCAAAAGATTTGTACAGAATTTTGAATTAAGTTTTTTTGAATATAGCAAAAATATATTTAGTTCTGTACAGAATTTTGAATAAGGTTTTTTGAATATAGTAAACATATATTAAGTTTTCGCAATTAATTAAATTATTATATAAATTATAAAAATTATAGCTTTTCAAGTTCCAAGAAGGATCCACCTACCCCCCCCCTTAGCTGAGATGAAACTAAATCGTTAACAAAATTATATACTGAGAATCTGAGATTGATTTCCGAAGACGTAATACTTCATTATATTACATATGAGTATTACGAAGTGATGAGAAATAATATATGTCTACCCTGTAATATAAGGTGATTTTACAAAAAGCTATCAAGTTTTGATTTGAATTGAAATTTACAGAAATGAGTATGAAGATCTTCAACTTATCAAACACTTTCTGAAAAAAGTTTTCAAATATTTATTCTATTGTTTTCAGCGGAGCCAATATTAAAGTTATATTTAGTCGAGTCGAAATCTCAAGGTCCCCAAACAAATACCAGAAATAGTAATGAAATAGTAATAAAAAGTGCAATAATTTGAGATTGTTGATCTAGGATTTTTTTGTTTTGCTTGTTAGTTTTGAACTACTTATATATTTTCATCAATATTAATTTACAGTCAGTAACACTTGCCCGACCATCTCTTTATTCAGAAAGGATTCTTATTAATTTTGAATTTAATCATGTGAAATTTTTAGGTCCCGCATAGTAACATTTCAACATGTTTTAAGAAATATTCAAGTATCTTTTGAATGAAGCCCAAAATACTGGTATTCATAAGTCAATATATAATGTGTGGGATTTTTTGACCATAATAATATTTATTGGCGTACCTAACAAGGACAAAATTATTGAGAACTGTTAACTTTTTTTCTGTTTTTTTTAAATTATGAATGTACTCCCAAGAATATTATCTCAATTTGTGGTTTAGAATATTCAAATGTCATGAATTTATTTTCTGAAATTTCAATGAAAAGAGAAATGAAAATTTCTATGTTTTTTACCACTTTTAATTGTTACTAACATTACTGCAGTTTCGTCCTATATGGATATTCTCAAACTTATACAATAAACTAACCTTATTGTATTGTATTGTATGTATTGTAGTTTATTGTATAAGTTTGAGAATGTCCATATAGGACGAAACTGCAGTAACGTTAGTTACAATTAAAAATGGTAAAAAACATAGAAATTTTCATTTCTCTTTTCATTATAATCTCCTACCACGTAGCAACGGCTACATCCATCAATTTATCTGAAATTTCATGTTGAAACAACAAGGTCTTTGACATTTATTCAGTTGCAAGTGATTTCTTGAAGTCTAAAGATAATATTATTATAATCACAAATAACAATTATCACAGGAAATAATCATTTGGATTATCTTCATAATTATTAGAATAGTAAATAGGAAATTTTAGATTAGGGAAACTAAGAAACTCAATATTTCATTCAATATATACAACACCTTTAAACACCATTATTTCTTGAAAAATCCACCAGAAACTGAACACTCAGTTATTTTTTGAGCAATGTGAATTGCTGCACCAGCAATCTTAGAATATATATCATATTCAATAATAATCATAATAGCGACTGAAGACTTGAAAGCACTATCCTAATACAGTCTTGATACAGTCTCCACTACTAATTTGTAGTGTGCTTCAAGTTTTCTTTAGTTGCAATTCAAATTTTTCATCTGCTTTTTTGTTTTTCTTTTGAAAAATCCACAACACTTTGTTTCATCCACCACTTCTATCTCCCTAGGTTGAGTAATTGGAGCACTACTATGTGCAGCTGTAGAACAATCAGCCACATTATCTCCATTTGCAGAGTTCATTACCATTACAGAGTCGTGACGATCAGCAAATGTGAGATCTCCAAAGGTCAGCTCCTTGCCAAGCTCAGGTTTAGGTTTCTCTCTTATTGGTGAAATGGGAAATTCTTGCGTAGCAGTTGGAAGTGACCCTGCTGCAATGTGGGTTGTATTTCCTGACCAGTCAAATACCCCGTCATCAACAAATCTGTTTTTAGCAAACAGTCCAGTAAACAGGCCTTTCAAATATTCATAATCTGGGGTCTCGAAGAAATCCAGTTTTCTAGTATAATGCAAATAAGTAGCTAATTCTTCAGGATAGCCTTCGCATAAGCTCTCAATTGAAGTATCTCGCTTAGTATCTCCAATTTTTTGGTAGCGCTCCTTCAAGGTATCAGCTTTAAGTCCTTGCCATGGCAGAGACCCCCTCAGAAAATACATGAACATATGTCCCAAGGCTTCCAAGTCATCTCTTCGTGACTGCTCTTTACCGAGGTGTGTATTTATAGACATGTACCTTGCTGTTCCAGTCAGTGACTTGTGCTCCCGATAAGGAATATGTTTATTTGTTTCGGGTTCAATATATTCCTTGGCCAAACCAAAATCTATTATATGAATCACCTTCTCTTGCCTATTTATACTTCTTCCTATGAGGAAGTTTTCAGGTTTCACGTCTCGGTATATCAATCGTTTGGAGTGTACATATTGAATACGATTTAGTAGTTGAATTGCTATCATCAAAACAGTTTTCAGTGTAAATTTACGGTCACAGACATCAAATAAATCTTCAAGGCTGGGCCCAAGCAGCTCCATGACTAAAGCATTGTATTTACTGCAAGATCCGAAATAGTATACGTCTGGTATTCCTTCATGACTACCCAGTATATTGTAAAACCTGTACTCTAGGTGCAGTTGGGGTGCTTTAGACTTGAAAGGTTCTAGCTTTATTGCAACATGATCGCCATTATATAGATTTTTGCCCAGACGGATTTCTCCAAAATTGCCACATCCTATTTTCTTTCCCACCCTGAAGTTAATACCCACTATCAATACGGCAGAGGTGATATTTGAGCTGGTCTCATTATTAGCTCGTATTTTGTTAGAACTTTTAAGTTCTTGGTCCCCTTTATCCATGGTTTTTGTTATTAGTGACATTTTGACTAGAATTTGTGATATCACACTTATACTATCACAGATGTGTCAACCTAGTGGAAAATGTGAAATAACACAAGAACTCTTAAACGACTAGAGAAATACAGGGGCCTCAGATTCATAGTTCTTCATCTCAATGGTTATTATGAAGAAAAAATCCAATCCCACAAATAGTGGCAAAAGTTATAGTTTCATATCTAAAAATAAGAAAAAATACTAAAAACACAATTATTTGTGCGTATTCAAACATACCTATTTCTACAAATTAATATTATCTGTACTTATCCATTCCAATTAGCTTCCTATAATTTACAGACCTGAAATGGCATATATTAAAGAATAGATTGTGTATGAGTACTGAACAAACCTGGGAGGATCTTAATTTAATTATATAGATTAAAAGTATATTCAATGTATTGGTCTAGAACGTTTTCTTTTACCTTTCACCTTTTGAAATACTTCTGACATATTCAGTAAGAGTATGAGAGTATGAAATAAATAAACAGTAACCTATAAAATTGACAATTGTGACCTTGAGAAAGTACATTGGTGGTGTATCTATTTCAGCATTGTCAAATGACACCTATTGGAAGGTTAACAACCTGCTGCGACACCTCGTGGGAATATTGTAACTATGGTAAAGAGTTCTAAAAGTGGTTCTTAATACTAAACACATAATTTTCAAATGGTCTATCCTCCAGAATCATTCGTTCATGTGCCTTCAAATAATATATTTTTCATGTTTTTTTCTGAAAGAGAACTACTGCTCAGGAGTCTGAGAGCTTTCAAAATCACATTCTATGATTTATGATATGTAATGGAGTTTCAGTATAAGATGAACTAACCAAATTTCAACTCGATTTGAAAATTTTCAGTTCATTTCATGTTTATCTCGCTCCATAATCTACACTTTTACTCATCTATTCTGGTGACACTATTCATAGCTTTGCAATATACACTTTTTGAACTGAATTTTCCTGTCTTTGTACTACCTAATATACCTTGACTATCATCAATTAGGAACTTTCCATGAATGTATAAGACTTTTTGTCTGCGCCATGAACTCATACACTTGTATTTTACGTACCTATAAGTTTACAACTTCAATGTTGCCATCTCACACGTCGATAATCATCCCTCTAAGGATAAGTGTAGCTTTCATGAAGCCAGAATTGATGTTTAATGCTGGCCTTCGAGAAGCCAATGCGCGTGCGTGAGAATGAACTTCATGAATAACCTTTTCTTTATATTATTTAAGTACAACATTCTAGGAATATAATCACTCAGCATAGTTTTCATCTATAAATTGTAGAAATTATTTGTGGTAAGCAAATATTGACAGGTAACCTAATATAATAGGTTTGTTTTGGTTCACAATTCTGTACAGTTCGATCACACGTAGTTATTAAAATGTGTTTTGGTTCAGTTAGAATCGTTCTAGTATCGTTCACAAACTGTTTTGGCTTTCTCTGAACCGATTTGGAACTATTCCAGAACGGTAATTATTAGTTCGTACATTTGAGTAGGGACCGTTTAGAACTTCGAATTTGCTCCTGCGCAATAATAAAATTTTTCATTTGCGTTGTGGATTTTGGTAGTAACGCTTTCTCAATCTCATTTTTATCCGTATTTTAGTTGGTGTTTCATTTGTTATTTTATCTACAATACTGTCTCCGGTAAAACAGAAACTCGGAGAGTTCATTGCGAGCGTAAATAAGACAAAATTATAAATCAACATTATTCTTATACCGTAACAGATAGACGTAAAATATATGTAGCAATAATAATAATCATTATTATTATCACATCTTTTACAATTCCAAAAATTTATTCTTGGCATGTTTTTGTCAAACTCATTAGTATAAGATTACAAAGAGAGGACAATATATTTTCAATTTAATTTTGGATAACCGGAGATAACGTCTTAGTTAATACCTGTTACTTTCATTTTTTCAAAAACATCATAACACTTCAATTATATATTTGCTTAACTTTTTCACTCTTGTCTTTAAACTTAACTCAAAAGTCCAATGATCGTTATACCAGAGTGAAGGTATCTAACCTCCAATCTTTGTTTATACACTTGTCAGAATAATGTTTTTATATGTTTTGGTTTTTTACTTGTTGGGGCCGTTCCAGAACTGTTCTGTGACTGTAATATTCTGCGCATTGATTCGGCGTCGATACGGGACGGTTCAATAACAGTTTGAAATACAGAACCAAAACAAACCTAATATGTACCTAATTTATGTGATTGGTCATATGTACCGAACTTACCAACCAATAGTTTCATAAAGATACAAAGGCAATAATGCAATGCGCTTATCGAAAAATGGTGATTTATATAAAATATACATAACTCTGTTGTATTCCTTTGGAAAAATATTCAAGCTTGAAAGATGTTTATTTTTTTTAAATTTGTCTGTTTTTTTCATTTGGCAACTAGTAGTATCACTATAAAAGTTAATATGATTTTTCTGACCTGCCTGACTGATATGAAAAATGTATATTTATATTGAAATCTTACCTACCTACCTGATCATCTGGCAAGTGAAAGTGGGTCAGCGCTAACTTTACCAGCTGTTCTTACAGTTGAGGCTTATTAAGTGCTTTTAAAATGAGAACAAAATAGACCTCGCAGTTGTCACCACAAGAACGACAGATGTAATCGATTATTATTATCTATAAACTATAAAGTAACGAACTTCACGTAATACTTCGATTCGCTTTTAAAATATCGTAGATATTATTATTAGTCGTTATATTGTCCAAGAGTGATTATATGCTCAGCGGTTAATAAAACATTGAATAATGTTGAAAAATATTTTCTTTCAATATAACATCACCTACTGTATCTCCTCCAACCATATTACAAACTATTCACCTCCGTGTACTAGAACTATATATCTAGACAAATATGTACAATGCCCTTAGAAAATATGAACAAATTAAAAACCCTCATTTTGAGAGTCATGTGATTTTCTATTCAAATTTAGAAATTATTTTAATTACCAAAATAGAGATGATCCAAATAGCGGTGTTTAGGTATCGTATGGAGTTAGACTAGTTAGATTAATATGCTAATACTCTCAGGCCATTCGTATTTTGACTTTTCTCGTTTGTAGAGACCACCACAACATTTAGTCCAACTTAATGTGGACATGCTTCATTTGAAAACTATCGCGTTGAATTGTATGTTGTTTGATTTATTTCAATAGGTTAAGTATATTCATAGTTTGTGAAATTATTTTCTCATAATTCAAAAATAGACAAATACATGAGAGTTTTTTGCAGATGAAAAATGTAGGAAAAATTAAAGTTTCCGCGAAGGAAATCGCGAACAGCTATTTCTTAATAAATGGTACAATGAGTTCCACTTTTTGTTCCTATTCTAATTTCTAATCCATTCATCTACTGGATACCACTCTAGAGTTCTTTAAAAGTTCCTTCTTTATCTTTCAGAAGGTTTACATGAGGACGTTAATAGAATTTAAGAGAAACCTAAATCAATCTTAACGGATATTGTCATGGCTCAGATATTTGAGGATGTATAACTTAAACATTGTAAGATAATTTCGCTGGTCAATCCACGATGAAGTACACACAGTGTGGACACTCATCAGTAACCTTCGATCCTATTTGGGATTTGTTTCTTCCCATACCGCAGAGAAATGACCAATCATTGCTTGGACTTATTTACAAGTGAAGAAACTTTGGATGGGGAGGAAAAACCGACGTGTTCGAGATGCAAGGAAAAAATGCACGAAGTCCCTATCAATCCATTATTTTCCCAGTATTTTAGTAATTTACAGATTGTCTCCAACGGAAATATTTGGAGACAAATTAAATGTTGTCATCGAATTTCCTGTAGTAGTAGGACTGGATATGACCAATTTTACAGCAGACAATGTGGCTACTTGTTATAATCTATAAGCACTCTCGAATCATAGTGGGACTGGTGGGACTACTTACAGCTTTTCACCAATTTCACCAGAATCGCTTGTGGGTGGAGAAGCATACGTTCTCTTTTATGAAAAGGATGAAACTAAACCTCACCTTAGCGATAACTGAGAGGATTTTTCTTCATGCTCCTGTACCAATAAATTTGATATTTATTTTCGTATAACCCGATAATTTACAGTATTATATAAAGTACAAAATAAAATTGTATATTTTTCAGTTAAGCCTCTAAATCAGTGGTCCCCAAAACAATAGTGGGTCGCGGGAGCAATTTGGGTGGGTCACGGAAACAGATTAAAAACACTTAATACTTTAGAATTGTTTTTCCCATTTTGGATAAAGGCTAGGAGAGAGAGTACCCAGTTCTTTCGAACAAAGCCTTAAAAGATCTAATGGGGTTTTAAACCACATATTTGTGTGAGAGGGCAGTCTCCACTTTCGTATATTCAAAAAATAAATATAGAAATAGGCTTTGTGTGGAAAGGTTTCAACTTTCAATCCAGATATGGAATCTCTTGTAAATAGTAAGCACCAACTCCACAAGTCACATTAATTACATAAGTCTCATTTTTTCATATTTTGTTTTGGTTTAGTTATAAGATTCTGAATTAAGTTTTTTTTTTCGTTATGTATTTCATCCTCAATTATATCATCTTTACCATTTTTTTAGAGGTGTATTCTTCAATAGTGAATTTTCACGATAATAATGATAAAAATATTATACGTAATAATAATTGTATTTAGTATTATTTATTATGTGGGTCGCGAAAAAAATTCCACAATGAAGGTGGGTCCCCAGACAAAAAAGTTTGGGAAACGCTGCTCTGAATCAAGTTGGATTCCTCACAAACTTTTTAGTGAAATTTCAATAGAAATCAAGAGAGTACATGTGAAACTCACTTCATGACTGTAGAAAAATGATTATTTATTTCACAAATTGCTGGAATTAAGTTCAACAATAAATCTCATACTTATATTAATGGAGATTGCGATAAATTGCATGTACAAACTTTACAATAACTAGGTATGAATTTTCTATAATACAACTGAAATTACTTTGCTCCACTTCTCATGAAAATGTCACGTATTTATTGCAGAGAAGACTTGATCTCGTCTTCAACGTCCTAGTTTGACGATCGTTCTGACGTTTGAGTTTATTTTATAACAATGGATTGACTATTTCATGAATCATTAAATGGAATATGTAATGTGGGAAACGTTTAAACATTGATTTTCTAGTGAACAAGGTCTCACAGAATCATATTTAGTTCTGGTGCTAATATATCTTTTGGGCTCAATCATTTTTTCAGTCTTTTTCTCTAACCAAACTACTTTTCCCATATTCGAGGATGAAAGTGGTAGACATTTTGACTTGAGAGGCAATAATTTGAGGAGATCATACGTATTGAGAATCAAATGTATGAAATGGTTTATGAATAAATTATAGTTTATACAAAATAATTAAATCTAGAGAAATGAACTTTAAACGTTCAAGCCAGTCTCGAATATACCTATATACACAGTACTCCCCTGGCTAATACCACGAAGGGCGTTGGATTATATCCGACAGGCTTCAGTGCAGAAATCTTCACAGAAAATTTCCTGCATATGCAATTGGCAATACAACTGAAAGAGTCCTTCAATTTTGGAACGGGCACACTTGCAGACCGGTTTCGGGCTCATTAGCCACTCATCAGTGCAATATAGTGGCCATCATCGACCTAAAGTCAATGATATTCCATAATTGAAAATCGGAATTCTCTCAGAGTATTTCATTCCTCTTCATAAGTTGGAGCGAACAACAAAATGTCACTCCATCTAATGGACGAGGTACTAACCAACTGCATATCCGAAATTTGCCCGATTCCTCTGAATAAGGAAGAAAAACTTTCTTATTAGTCAGTGGGCTATGCTTTAAGGCTGGATGTAAACAAATCTAAAGAAGTGAACTTTAAACGTTCAAGCCACTCTCGAATAAACCTACACAGTAGATTGAATGGACTGGCGCCTATCAGAAAACGACTACTCCCCTGGCTAATACCACGAAGGACGTTGGATTATATCCGACAGGCGTCAGGCGTCCTGCACTGCTGTAAAGGGCCGGATTAAGGCACTTAATCGGATGAGTATTATTGTTGTATTGTTCAAAGTTGCTTCATGAAAATAAAAGATAAAAAGTGTTTATTGTGAATTATCCCTAAGAGATAGATATATACCATCGCGGTCTTTTTTGTAGACATTTTTAAGGTGTACAATACTGTATTGATCTAAGGATTCAGACAGCATTATATAGCAATATAAGCGCAAAAAAATATGTTCATTTAGGAAACCTCCAAAATTATCAGTGCTTCTCTACTATATTATGCATTTTATATACATATTGAATCTTCCTCTTGAATCACACTATAAAAAAACGCATCAAAATCCGTAGCGTAGTTTTCAAGATCTAAACATACATTTAGGGGCAGACAGCGGGAAGCGATTTTGTTTTATACTGTGTAGTGAAGATTATTCATACCACAAAATAACATTTGACTAGTTTTTTCATGTGAAATGACCTCTGATTATTTCAGATAGCAATGTACATGAGGTAGACAAGTATCCATTAGTTTTTATATCCGTGAGATCTTTCGAAATAAAATAATTAACATACTCTAATACAAAACCTCATATTGCAAAATAACTGGATACAAATTTGGCATGACGAAGCGTATAGACTGTACAACATAGATGACTGACCCAAAGTTCAAAACCAGTCGGTTTAACCTTTTGTTTCACTCTTCGAAATGAAATGCAAACAGCTTGAACATCAGGTGGAATAGTCGTAACTTCAGAACTAGATAGTTATCAACTTTTATGTTTGTCTCTTAAAATGGCAGTAAAATCCGGCGTAGACTTTCCACCGTGTGCATTTTGCAAATATCAATTATCAAGTAACGTAAAGGAGGAAAAAGTTATATTCCGATGTCTTGAACACTATCAACTTACCGAATTTGTTTTTGATTTTTCCCACAATCTATACTCATAAATGCGATAGTCATTTAACACTCATTCATCTCTGTTTCTACGTACTAGCAAGTCCTAGGAAGCAAAAATTTGGTATATAGGTGCTTCTTAGGTCTTAAATGCACACTAAGGAAGGATTCTCAAATATTCCAACTGAGGAGCCACCCTGTGGGGATAAAAGGGGAGCGTTTACACATGAAAATAACGTTTTCATCACTGTTACTTCGTATCTCCATATTTTTGGAAGCTGAAATTTTCTATGTAGGTTCGTTTTATGTTGTAGATGTACAATAATACAGGATTTTTTAATATTCCAACTAGGGCGCCAGCCGCCGGGAGCATCTCTGTTGCTCCATGCCCTTGAATTTCCGGTTGATGAATTTATATTTAGTACCAGCATTTCAACCGTGCAGAGCCGGAGCGGTTTAGGTTATACCTAAATACAGACAATAACCCAAAATATAGATATCACCTGATTGTCTCGAAATACTAGCTCAGAAGAATTGTGTTGTTATATTTGTGAGTAGTGCATATTATTGATAGCTTGTGAGAATTGTATGTTGAATAGATTATTGAGAAACTATTTATTGAAAGTATTAATTACTCACATTTCAATGATCTACTTGTTTGATTTTTTTCACTTCATATTTCTATTTTTTCCGTCTATTTCCATTATCTTACAAATCTTCGTAACAAAAATTATTTTATTAGCACATTCTGAGGACAATGTTGTTTGTTGATAGCAGTGATATGACCTCAGAATGTCAAGAGGTAAAAACATCTTTGATGTGTATACAAAATGACCCAGCTTTCAAGCTAACAAGTAGCATATCATATTAATTGAATATTACTTGTCAAAATTTGTCTTTGTTAAAATCCTGAAATTTTGGAAAGTAAGCGACTTCTGAACTTCAATTACATTTTTGTGTTTTTTATACTTATCGAATATAAGATCTTTCTCAAGTCTTGAAAAAGCTCATGTATTTCTTCTCCTCAATATCAACTCAACTTCCATGTTTCCAAGGACAAATATCCGATATTAATATTTTTTTATTTAGCCACACGAATAACAATAAAAATACATAAAAAATGTAATCCATCATTGAATATCAAAACTTAAACATATTCAATTTACCATAACATATGTAAACAGTTTAAGTATGCAAATTATAGAAATATGCTATGAAATTTGTCTATTACCAATAATTAAATATTTTGATTATAATGTAGTTATAGAATGCAATTTTATAATGTATAATTCAACGTTACTCTCATGGTTTTATCTTCATGACATCACACTTCATGACAACCAGTCTGTTTAGATAAAAAAATGAAATAAATGGCAAGGACATTATTGACATTAGTCATCGCTGAATGTTAATATTGATGAAATAATTATCAGGTACCACATGTTTCATTCATGGCCTATTTCTCTCTTAAAAACGAATCATTATCTAATAACACTTCCCCTAATGCGACACTCGTATTTTCAAGAGGAAATATTTGACACTGCTAGAGTACTAATATGTGTGAGGCAGTGAATTTTCAACTATTACTCATAAAATAATCTACCACCTGATCCCTAACAAACTAATATTAATTTTTTTCCATTTTTCAACGAAGAAATATCTCTATATTTTGAATGATTATCACTTCAACCGATTTTGAAAAAGGAGAATCTGTTTCTATTTTACATAGATTATTTGAGTTTGAAATAAGTTTTTTCAGACATTTCTCAAGCGATTTGCAAGGTATTACCTTCAAAGGTACGTTTTTTGAACTTCCAGTTCCTAAATCTATTTTTGAAAAACATTGGAGAGGGCACTCCAGCATCATCAACCAATGACTACTCCCCACACCATGGGGTAAATGATCATTGGGTCAGAGAATCATGTGCCTTAAGCAGAAGCAATGAGCTAAGAATGTCAGGTTTCTGAAGTTGATCGGCCAAGATATCTGCCTTATTTCGGCAAGTCGGCATTATCTTAAGATTCGAGAGTAGAGAGAACATCATTTTACCATGGACTTTAACAATCAGAACAGCCATTTTTATAGGAAGCTCGGGATATAGTCGTTTTTCCCTCTTTTCGAACAATATTAGATTTTAGCCTCCGAAACGTTGAGATAAGTCTATATGATTTCTTAGCTATTTTTTTTTTGATTGGCAAAATTATTTACTACAAGTTACTAATAAGCAAAACATTTTCTTTTGTGAAAAATACTTCGGATTTACACAGTAACTCACCGAGGTGAACTAACTAAAAAAGTTTGGAAGGTGAAAACACCCAATGAAGGTCCATAAGAAAACTAGATCAGATAGTTTCAACTTGATTTCATATTTTTGTACCATACTTGGGCAACAGTAAAAATACTAGTATAGGGTGAGAAAATAGTACCTACGTCAATCGATATTATAGTTTTTCATAAAAATCCTGAACCATAGACTTTACAGAAGAACCATTTTTACTTCTTTTTTTATAGAAACAATTGAAATTCACAACTTGCTATTTTCCTGAATAATTGATTTTGCAATAAAATCTGTATCTCTTGAAGACGAAAACCCTGTTTATGAAACGCGCATCGAGAAACGTATTAAATTTCTGGTGATTGGGAAAAGTGCCAGTTTTGGGTTTATTGATTTAAAAAAATTGATTTGGGAACAAAAAATGCCATTCAATTTTCGATATCCATAGTCGTTTCGAAAATTATGATTCACATATTTTCTTTGATTTTATCATTATTATCTGATCTATAACAGTTAGTGAAAAGTTGTAACTACTACTTTATACATATTCTTAAGCTAATCAATAGAAGTTTCATACACTATCCGATATTTTTCGTTGTTCAAAATATATAATTAAAAAAAAAAGATTTTCCTTAAATGTTTTTTCTATTGAATATATTCAATAATTTGCTTCTATTCATATTTTCCGATATTCCAAAAATATTTTTTATTTTCCACTTTCAGAAAATCAATCATCTGAGGGTTTTTTTCAGGCAGACAACTACGTATCCAAAGTATTTTTCGATATCACTTTAGAATTGTCATTTAGGAGGTAAACACAAAAAGTGAAGAAAGCGCTTATTTGTATCCCAATCCATCCGACAATCACAAAAAATCCTAACGAGAAACCAGACTGATGGACAGAAGTTTCAGAAAAAAATGAGAATAGGACTAAGAGAATATCTTGTCGAAAAGTGTGGGTTTGTCCTGCATGACAATCGCATTCGTAACAGAGTATCCAATACATTACCTTGAAGTAGCTCGTAATCGTTTTTTGCGATATAGTCCCATAACTTGACATTTCTTTGCAATGCTGCAGATACGTTTTTATTCACGAGCATACTTTTCCATGAACGCCATACCTATTGCTGATTCACATAGACGTTTCGTTTCGAAATTCTAATTACTCATTCAAAATCAGGCACACTGCTTAGCGCAAATTCTTATGATTGAAAGAGTTCAATATTAGTTGCTATTTTTTGTGATTCTTCAATACTGTTCCTGAAAAGGAAAATTCATTATACAACTTTACAAACATTTTTGAAAATTGTGATAATTATTACACGAACGAAAATTTGAATACAAAAGTTTTCAATTTTTTAGAAACAACAAAGAAACAGAAATTTCATTTTACTATTTTAAGACTGATGAACATTTGTCAATTTAATGCGGAAAAAACAGTACCTACCGGTTCTTTTCAACAAAATCCGTGGAACATCCTATACATCTTTTCATAAATGATCCGAAGAAGTACTTTTCAGAAACCTAAAAGGTTTTAGTACCTTGTTACAATCACCACACATTGAATTTCGATTATAGGTTGATTACGACTCAACAGTTGTTTATATATCTTTGATGCAACCTAAGAAGAACTGAGCGAGAAACATCTTTTAGGGTGTACTATGTTCCCACTATGTACTATGTACTATGTTACTCAAAAACGAATAATACGTAAGCTTCACAATCTAAGACAAAATGATTCATGTAGACCTGCTTTCAAACAAAATAAGTACTGGAGATTTTCTTATTCAAAATAATTCTCCAAAATAATCTCCAGAAAATCAATGAGTTTGTTTCAAAATACCTATTTTATTTCGATGTTTTGTGATTTGATATTATTGAATATTAAGTTCTTGTTACAATAGTGTAAAATTTTGAATAATTTTCGATATTAACAAAAAATAAAAATAACATTGCACCAAAAACTTTGAATATTCTTTTACTCTTCAAAAAAATTAACCGTAGTTAACACCATAGTTGTGTAATTCATAATTTTACAGGTTTTTGAAATGAACCGTCGTGTACAGGATGCTGTCTATTTATCGTTTTAGCAAATTTTTTTTGTAGTCCCCATTTAAAAAAATGAAAAAGAGTACTTTACTCTTGTCCCAAAATCAAATATTTAAAGGCTCCTCGTATAGTACGTTCATTGATTGACTCTTGGGGCTCTGAAACAACCAATGAAGTCACGTATTAACAAATCTGATTGTTTTATATATCATCATTGGCACTATTAATTAACTTTGCCGATTTCAATGACAAAGATGCAGAACTATCAGTAGATGATATAAGATTAAACATTCATAAACTTCCTTTTTTTCACAATATCCTATTATTAGAGGTGAATTGGCCTCAGTACAGAATCTTGAAGGTCACATTATCGATTGTCTTGTCTTAAATAGCACAAAATGTACCTACTTTCTACTAGGAGTATCATTATAGAATGATATTATAACAATGTCGAAGTATTTCTGTGACCTTGGAGTGTTTCAAAACCTACCTGGTGATGTGAAGTATGATTTGCAGGTGATTTCCGTGTATTTAGGAGAAAGTTGATAGACAGCTGACCAGTAATTGATATTTAATGTCAACAATTATTTTGGTAAATTCAGCTTAACTAGTTCCACATTATTTGGTTACTTTATAATTCCGTTTATATAATACCATAGTCAATAAGAATTTTGAGGCAACGACAAAAAATCTTTTCGGTTCATTCGTCTCGAGTGTTCAGTTTGTTGGTGAGAGGCTTAAAACTTAGGAGTGTTTTGCATGTTTGGCGTTTTTTTGCTATCGAAAACCTTTGAAATATTGACAGTGGTATACGGTGATTGTACTCTTTTCAAAGAAGGTTGAGAAGATGTGAATGACGACGCTCACCCTGGAAGCTCCAGCACATCAGCAACTGATGAAAATGTTGAGAAACTGAAGAAAATTGTTATGGTAAATTCCGAATCATTAATAGATGAGTTGCTGAGGATGTTGGCAAATCGGTTGGCTCAAGCCATGCAATTTTTTCAGAAATTTTCATCATAAAGCATGTGGGAGCGAAGATCGTTCGAAAATTGCTGAATTTTGACCAAAAAAACGTCAAATGAGCATCGCTCGGGAATTTTTGAATGTGTCAATAGTGATCCAGACTTGTTTAAAAGGGTCATAACTGGTGACGAATCATGGGTATATGGTTATGACATCTAAACCAAAGTCCAATCGTCCTAATGGAAGATCCCAGGAGAGTCAAGACAAATAGAGCACGCCGAGTTCGATCAAATGTCAAGGTTTTACTCACTGTTTCCTTCAATTACCGTGGCATAGTGCATCAGGAGTTCTTGCCACATGGTCATACGGTCAATAAGTAGTTTTATCTTGAAGTTACATGTGGTTTGCGAGAAGCAATACGAAGAAAACGTCCAGTAAGTATTGTGGAAAAACATTTCAAGGCGTTTGCATCACGATAATGCACCTGCTCACTCATCATTGCTTGTTCGTAATTTTTTGCCCAAAAACAGCACCATAATCATGCCTCAGCCATCGTATTCACCAGATTTATCCCACTGTGAAGAACGACCTTGTGCGACGATTGAGGAGATAAAAACCGAATCGCTGAGAGAGCTCAAAGAGATACCAAAACGTGCTTATCAGAACTGATTGATGAAAAGATAAGTGTTTTTTGAGAAAAATTAAAATTCGCCTCACCTCACAGACAGCGTACAGTGCCTGATCATCACTCGTGTCAATAGTAACGAACTTGAATAGAATTTGGAACTTTTGGCATGAAATGAATCTCCATCATCTCCTAATGATGCTAACTTGGTTAGCAAAACTCACGACGAGAGACAGCATGTTTTTTCTAGTGAGGAAAAAGTGTTTTCAGTAGAATAGTAAGTAAGTTTGTTCCTTTTGGTTGCATCTTTTATTTCATTTTTGGATTTCTGGTCTTGCATCACTAATAAAGTCACTTTTCATGATTTTTGAACTGTTAGTTGAAAAATCAAAATATTGAATGGCATGAACATCAAGTGAAAACTTCAGTCCCTTTTTTAATTCATTGTTATGTGTTGAAATGTGTCTATGAAATTTTAATATTTAGAAGATTTATTCTAACTTCAAGGTGGCCTTATTAAGCTTACCCATCTCAGTGCGAAATAACATACACATTCATCTTACTGATGCAAATCATAATTATGAACAATTGTTTCGATTATTCAGCTTAGTGACATGTATTGAAATATTAAGAAGTAGAAACTTGTTAATTTATTGAATGAGTTGCTCAATATTGATATTAATTACCATTATTATATATCATTTGATGCACCTTCAAGGTGATACATTGTAGATAAGCAATGGCATTGATTCCTTTAATTCTTTTGTTTCCTTTCCCAACATGCTATGACCATTTTCACGGGAGATATAATTATTCTATTTTTTTCGTGAAAGATGCAACTTTGCGTTTCGGTAGTGTTGAATTCCGAAAAATTTGTGGCTCCACTGCCTACCTACCATCTTCTCAAAAACCTCGTTGATCAGGAATCAGCCACAGGCGTTTTTTAGGACATAAAACTCAGGATTTTATATTAAACAACTCCTTTCTATCTAGGTATTGAATTAGCCTTACCTATCTGAGAAAGAAAATGAAAATATTAAGAACTTTCGGTAAATTCAAGTAAAATAAAACAATTATTCATTTATTCATATTACTATTCACACAATTATATTTCCACTGTATTAAATTCAGTAAGCCCCAGAGATAAAGTCTTCGACCAGAAAAATGTCAACTTTTATATAAATCACTAACAAATTCTACAACAGAATCCTCACTGTCCAAAAGCTCACAACAAAAAAAGGCCTTCTGGATTTTGTTAATAATGGTAAATGAAATAATCTAATTTCGATTTGAGATATAATTTCTTTACATATCAAATTTTTATTTTTATTTGCGTCAGAATTGCAAGATATACTTTTTTTAAACCAAAACCAACTCATTTTTCTGTACTGGAATATTATCTTTTATCTTCATTGGCCCTTGTGTTGTAACCCCAGTTTTTTTTAACAAATTTGATAGAGAGTATGAAAGAAGCCCCAGATATGGTATGAAAATTGTATTGGGAGACGCAAAAACAGTCATAGGAAAGTAAACAGGTAACGACAGAAACTGACCAGATGGTGATAGTTAGACTTAACGAAAAAAAGGTTCTTGTACGAGGTGAATTCAGTATGATTTTAAATCAATTTATTTACTTTCTTATTTTCTTCAAATTGTGATTAATTTTATTTTAAAGTCCATCATCAAATATTGAAAATTGTGTTTCAAACTTGTCGGTTGGTATCAAAAGTTGTGCCATAGGGATGCCAATTACATGAACCATAAATTGTTCTAAGAGCACGAAACACATTCCTCGTAGAACGCTGATTTTCGTAATAGACATAAATGATATGTTTAGGCGCTATGTCGGGCTAAATTTCTACATGATGAAATATCAAATAATAGCGAACAAAAGCACTGTTTCAAATATAACACATGCGTAATCTATCATGAAATCTGCCCTGGAAATGGTACCATGAAATCACCCATTGAAAGTTCAAGACATTTTTATATTACCCTGTAAACATCACGATGTATATCTAGAACTCCTATCAAATGCTTGCCCTCATTGTAATCTGAAAACGAAAGTAAAACCTGGCAAGCTGTAGTTATTATATCAGCTAACTTTGTTGGTACGTGTCACAACGTTGGTTGGGTAGATATAGCGAGTTGTCCTTTCACGATTTATACAAAAGATACTAGGCTGAAAAACGACGTGGACTAAAATGGTATGCTGTTCGAGCTGGTGGGATGCTGAACTGGTCTGCATTGAAAAAAAAATTCACAATATTTAGGTTTTAATAGCATCTTGTGAATGTAAGAATTGACAAAATTCATTAAGCATCTATTATACTTTAATTGACATCAATATTTTTCATCAGGTGTTATAATGACCAAGGAATTTATGTCATAATAAAAAGACTTAAGACATTTTTGCAAGACATGTATGTCAACTATTTTTTAAATCTGAATTGTCTGTTTGGCAATTAATTTTGAAAATCATTAGAATAAATAACGTAGATTTTTGTTTTTCATTTTGTCTTGGATTTTTTAAGTTATGAGCTATCTACATAATAAGAGTAACTGAAACAATGTTACTATTTTATGATATTCCAATAGTGTAGCCAATTGAATATCAGCAGTATCATGTGTTGACAAGATGTCGGACTAGGACTGCTTCAATATATTTGTCTTTTAGTCATTACGTTCAGTATATAGTTTTTATCATTCATAACACACGAAAAAAATCTGTTTATTGATTCAGTATCGGTATTGCACGAATTATTATAATTGGAAGGCCATAATTTAGAAGAGGGACAACAAATTCATAAAACGTTTTCGTTAAAATCGTTTAAATAAAATGGAAAAAATGAGAAAAGGAGAAATTATACTATACTGTAAATTGGTCTATTTTCACAGAAATGATGCAATGGAAAAATACATATAACTTTGAATTATGTACATTTAGAAAAATGGGATGAATAAATAAAAAATATTTTAAAATAAACAATCAGAGGAAAAAATTCGCTTCTAGGTAATTCTGTTTCAAAATATTCTCTCGACAGTTTCGTTCACATCTTATGATTTGGCTAAAGTAAGAAATTATATCGATAAAGTGAGTGACTATCACTTGATTCAATAATTTGTATCATTGACATTTTACTTACTGTTTGACAAGTTTTGTCTTCCTTTCATACACTCGTTGCTTATTCCTCCTTGTGTTTCGACATTATTTTTATCTTTTTAGCTGATCCATCTGAATATTTCAATTATAATAATATTGATGTTTCATTAATTCACCTTTTTTAAAAAAGGAAATCTGAATATCTAATTCTCTAATTCCTTCGTATTGAGGCAGTTTCTAGAATATATAATGAAGTTAAGATAATAGTGAACGTAATACGCACAACAACAGCTTATTAGTGAGTTGGAAAATACATAATTTCAGAGATTCCAGTTCAACTGCGAATCGATATTCACTTACAAAAGTTAATGATTCTTTTATTTATGTTCCGTTTTGACCAATTACTGTAGAAATATAACTACTAGCTTCATTATTTATATTAGATCTTACTTTTTTAAATTTAAAATATTGTTCATTTACCTCGGATAGTTTTTTCATAAAAAGAGAGCTGATCCCAGTACACTACCCTGGGGTACACCTGAGATAGAGTTCAATCTAGTTTAATTGCCGCTAATTACATTTTCTTTGAACTCTATATACTATCCTCCCTATTTGCCTTCTTGACAAGGAGTAAATGGAAAATGTAGTAACAAAAGTTCTCACCATCAATTTTAAAGTTTCATTACCTGCATAAAGTAATGATTAACAAAGGACTCCAGTTAAGTAATTCCACTTTCACTACTGCCAATGCAGTTGAAATTGAAAACAAAACTTGATCCGTTGCTGGATAAATATATAGTTCACAGATGAATGGCAGTATCAGACGTCTGAAATAGTCCAAGACTACTTGGTGCTAGAAAGGCCAGTCTGCTAATGATGAAAATCATTAGGCATCAACAGATACTCACCAAAATGTTTGATTAAACTTTTTGAAATAGGTGTTGACAATATTAAGTAAAACTGAGTCAGTAAGATGATATATTTCCCTGAATAAATACATTTTCAGGAGACTTTCACACAACCACGCGTAAGAGCAGCTCCAAAGAGGGAAAATAAGAGACTGAATGCCTCGCAGAAGATTTTCATAGACTCCCGATTTTCACTCTGACCACTCAGAGTCTGAAAACTGTATAGAGATACATGCATATAAAAAATGGGTATTTCGAAATGTTATTTCGAAACATTCATCACTCTCAACGTACCTACAAAGTATGTTCTGTAAATGCCTGCCGGAAAACTACTTTCCCGACTAATAGCATGATGTATATTGAATTATATCTGCAAGATAAATGCAATATACCTCATAGAGGTTAGTCTTGCAGATTTTTCTCGTTCATCCATCAGCATGATCACGCTGAAATCAACTATGAAACACTGGTGAGTTCGTTGCACAGTAAAAACTGTCAATACGTAAAAATTTTGTCTAATTTTTGAACTGTCAACCAAGAGATATACCAACTTCTAGAGACATACCTCGATTTTTTTTCATGTGAGTGAAATTTTTTCTAAATACTCGTCCATAAATTATGTTGTGTGGCGTTATTTGAAATGATATCTGTTTCAATTCCATCACTTATGTTTGTAGTACATTGTCATCCGATGTTCATGTTCGAAAGTAGTTATTTCGAATTGGCTTTTTCTTCCAGTTTGTATCTAAAAAAACTTCAGTTCATAATCTAGATACACATCTTTATGAAAAGTTATTTGAAATCAATTACTTTATTCCAATCATTGGAAGTTTTTTACATTTTTTTGTATAAAAATGAAAAATGATTGAATTGATTTGAAAAATAAAAATACTTGAGAAATTTCTCCTTTGCCAATCTGACCGCAAAATCAGAAGATTCAGTGAAAACAATTTTTTGTTTCACCATGTATAGTCATTTTTCAAAAATGTATATTTTCACTCATTTAAAAACAAATCTATTTATAGACATAGCATGGAAGGAAAATTGTGCAAAGATAGAATTTGTTATGTGATGAAATCGGCCGACGCTTGATGAAAGTTCATATTGTATTAAAGAAACACTTTATTGTGAGATTTTCATTAAACAGTTTAAAAAAAACGAAGTATAGACACGCCTGAAGAAGTTATTATATAGCGAAGCACGTGTTGAGTTTTTGTAAAACTGTTTAGTGAAAATCTCACAATAAAGTGTTTCTTGGAAAGAATTTGTTTTGTTTTGATGATAATTTGAAAATCATGAGACTGCGATCAATTTTTTTTTTCTATGAATATCGTCATAACTAAAACATGTAGTTATCAGCTTTTTGATAAATTGTAGTACGTCGAGTGAAATATTTCAATAATTTTTTGAAAACAGTATTTTCCATAAAGAAAGCAGCAAATATATTCTGGGCAGAATTTAATGATGAACAATGACGAAAATAGCTAATTTTTTCATTACCTCAAAAGTTCAAGAGGTACTTCAATTTTTCATTGGATATACCAACATTATGATTTGGAAACCGATTCTTTAAAAAACACTGGCTGAAAAAAAGGAAAGGAACACTTTTATAAAGAATGTTACTATTGACAGTGAAAAATATCTGCATAGACTTATCAGGGATTGTTCTTCATGACAAAATGAAGGTTAAGAAAATAATTCGATCATTTGCAATCTTGTTGGCAGGGAATGTCTAATATTCCTGGACTATAATCTGTATTCGAGACTTCACAATCGAGTCACACCGTGACCGAGTCAAATCGTGACTTATTTTTACCGTTCAGCCTCAATTTTCAGTTATATTCACTAATTTATCAGGTCAGTTATGTAATTTGCGCAATTGTGTTCGAAATAAAATGTTTCTCATTGCGCAGATAGCTTTCTACACGTACCTATGGTTAATGATTTTGAAATTTTTTCTGTAAAACAAAGATACTACAGGGTGATTTTTGATGAGGGCTGGTTGGATAGCGAATAAAAATCTGAAAATTGACGATAAGGAGATTTGTACAAAACAAATATTTCCAATTCACCTTCGTCTGTATATTTACGTTTATCTAGGATAATTATAAATATTATAATGAGTTCATTTAGCTCTACAGCTATCAAATAGGTACCAACATCAAATAACCTAGATAGATAGATAGTATATTTGACCACGTTTCTGTATAAAACATCTGTAGCAAGTCTAAGAGATGGTTTAACATTTGAAATTCAATTAGTACCTACATAAAATGAACGAAAACAATAGCAATATTATTTGTAAAACATTATTACACGCAGTTTCAATTAAAAGGTAAATTCAGGCAGCTGCCAAAACGTATATATGGGATAAGTTCTTGACGGCAGTTGTCTAGATTTATATCTAGAGAATCCTTTGAAGATTTCTGTAGATTGAATTTAGCAGGACGTATAAGATTAGCACTACGTGTATAATAGTTATGAAAGTGGGAATAAGAGGGCTGTCCTTAATTTTTTAATTTTTTACTAGGCAGATAAAATATAGAGTAAAGATGATGGTATCTTCTCCTACGAAGACACAATCTTTGGGATCGATAAAAGACTGAATCATCGAATTTCAAGGATAAACAAGGCTCCCCAAGGTGGTCAGTTGCAAAGACAAGCTTCGTCATCCACCACCAAACGCGATTCTGTCTATCGGCGGCCAAGTGAACTGTATACAATCGAAATGATTAAAAAAGCTGCAGAAAGGATATCAAATTAAAGATGTCAGCCTATTACTTAGAAATACCAACTTGTACCTAATAATTTTGCAAAACTGTATGCAATAAATGATTTTGTCTTCAATTGATCAACGTTTTCAGATATATTATTCACCTTACAATCAAGATGTTATTTTCACTTAGTGGATACCATTAATTAAAATTACTGTCAGTGCCCAATTCTAAATTCTCTAAAAATTATCCATCTGATTCGTGTTCAGTGAGAAGAAAATACTAGAACAATATTATGGATGAGGTTATATCATAGATCTAAATATATTAAATTTTATTTAGGTGAAATATTTACCTATTCTTGATAATAGTTCAATTATTTTGGCAGTTTTTGCTGAAATATACAAAAATACTCTTACAAGATTACACCATGTCCTTATGATTAGTGAAAAATGAGAAATACAATTTTCTATGTTTTTTTACCACTTCTATTTGTAACAAATGTTACTGCAGTTCCATCCAATTACAATAAACTGAAAATAATTCATAATGTTAGCCCCTAAATATCTACTATAGGTAATAATAGAGGTCCATAACTTAATTTAGTGCCTGAAATTTGTTTACCTGTGACAATGTGGATACGCTAATTGAAAACTGGTGAATGAACTATATCGATTTGATCATTTAGCGGATTACATCCGCAATGCTTATGCTTATGAATTTCCAAGGATTCCAAATAATTGAGTTTCCAACCTTTGCTTGCATAGTGCAAAATTTCCGTATCGTTCAGATTCGGGAACTTGTGGTTGAATTCCAAGGAATGGTTTGAAAACGTCGAATCATTTTTACCTATTCTGAAGGACTTTTCATGTTCAGCATACCGTTTTGAGAAATTTCGACCACACTATCCCACAATAAACCCTTGCGGGTTGCGAAGGAGGGTCGAATAGACCCACCCACTTTTGACTCCACCTAAGCGAACCCATATAAACACTATCACACTCAGGACACTCAAGATAATAAACCCCAAATTTCTCCATCTTGTCCACTTTATCTTTGGTACTGAAAAGGAAATTTGATAACCTAGCATGTGCTCTAAATGCCATTTCCTGATTATCATACTCCATTGAAAAGCCATTTAGAATGATACTAACTATATTAATCTTCATCAAATTACATACTTTAGTTATTTCAAGTATCCCAGGTATACTATACATGCCCTTTACAGTATACAATTTAAATTCATACTTCAGGAAATAGCACAAAACGAAAAGTAGTGCGACGAAATACACTACAGCAGCTCACTTTCAAGGTTAAGGTCGCATTTCTTTTTCGTATTGTCATTAGGTAGATTGGTACATTGGTACATTATAAAAGTAGAATATTGAATTGAAATAACAGTCATTACTATACTCTGCATACAATAGTCACACTTTTCTTCCATCGATAATCGAGTGCTATGTTTTTACCTGTATAAAAAAAGTTGAAAATAGTACTGTGAGATAGTGAATATGGTGTTCCATAGGTTACAGTCCTAGAACGATATCAGTATGCATTTTCAGCTGCCACAATTTCCATTCAGTCAATCATCTTGAGGATGAAAAAACAACATAGAAACGTATTTGAATTGATCCATTTATATAACTCCAAAACAGATAATTTAGTATTTATTCAAACTCATAACTAAACAGCTAAAATATAATTTTAGATTTTCTGGACGATATGATCTGCACAATGTAATTATATGATCATTTGAGAAATTGTTCATAGTTCTAAATATAGATTTTCCTAATCCCAGTTTACTAAATGGCGTGTCGCCATTTAGTAAACTGTTCATAAAACATTTCAAAGAGGTATCTCATGATGATGGGGAGCTGTTGTAACAAATATATAATGTGCCAAGTTAACAACTGAATATAATCTTTTGAAATTTCTCAATACTTACTCACACTTGCATACCCTATAATACAACACCAATAACTGAGACATCGACAATAGTGCTTCAATTTTTTTGGAGGGGATCGAAGTTACCGGAACTTCCTACAGAAATGTTCAATCGAGAAACAAAGTCAGTTGAGGAGCTTCCGAAATACGTGAATGACTATTGTTTTTCGTTCATTGTATTAATTATTTCAAATGGAACCCCACACAGGAAATGATCAATCTGAAACTTATTTAAAATTTGCTAAAAGGTTTCATCGTACGACTGACTGTGTAGGAGAGACTCTCTATATAAAATGCCCTGAGGATTTGCAAACCACATTAGACTTCGCATTTTCAAGTAAAACAGTAGTTTTCCAGTTTACTAAAATGAGTCATTCATTCCTGATTGTTATTTTATCCATTTTTGGATGCTGTGTTGCTCAGTTGACTTTCACACCAAACTGGGGAAAACGATCTTCAATGGAGGAAATGAATAATGGTGGATCATTTAGCAACGGGAACTACTGCTCAGAAAATTTGGAGGCTATCAAGATGGTGTATAGAATTCTCCAAGATGAAGCTAAACGGTTGGTAGAGTGTGGAAAATCGGGTTAGAAGGATTTTCACATGGTATTTTGTTGACGATTTCTGATGTTTTCCGAAGAATATTGTTATGCGACTGGATAAATTATTGTAATAACTTGTTTCAATAAACATTTTTCTCTCTTCTTGAAGTTGTCATAAGAAATAAGTACTTATTTTTTGTATAAGCTACAGGCAGTCTGTGAATGAATAATGGTCTAGCTTGTATAGTTTTCGGCTTGCATAGTGTTGAAATCAATTTAAACAAAACTAATCTGCTAGACTGTGCTATGAATCGCAACCTAATGAAAACTCATATAAAAATATTGATTGGAAATAAGGCGTGTGAATATTATCTACTGTTCATTTTGAAGGTGAAATGGATGTAAATTCAAAGTTCACAAAATGTGTACAGAGTTTGTGAGCTTGAAAACAGTCAGTAACAGGCAGTAACGCACATTTTTCAATTTTTTTCGAAGAACTCAATATCGGCTGTCTTCAAACTATAACATACACAGGCCATATTTTGAGCTAATTACTTTTCAGATCGAGAATATCAGTGGTTGTTTTTGAAATATTTGCCAAAAGCTAGAATTGTCGAATTTTATTTATTGGCCCTATATATCGCCTCCATTTCGAGTGATACAAAAAAGACAGAGGAATTTTAACCGACCTTGTAGGTCTTTATGTTGCTGAAAACTATTGTCCATTGAAATTGCATTTTCTGATATATAATATGCAGGTTCATCCTTCAGTACTTTTGGAAATACTCGTACTATTACTGACGATGATATATAAATTAATAAATCATGGGGCAAACTACGACTTTCAACCACCGGTATAGGCTGCTTCTAATGATAACCTAATATTCTGTATAGAATTTTGAGCCAAAACCTCAGATATTTTCACTTCGATACATGAAACAGAAAAAGATTCAGCTCGAGGAGAGTCATCTCATCATTTCAATATAATTTCCTGATGATCTCTCTATCTATAATACATACATTTAATACATTTCTTTAAGGTCCCACCCCTTTTATTTTCTGAACGGGTCAACTCAAAAAATTGAAATTTGGGATGGTGAAATTGATGCATGAATACCTTATTTTGAAGTAAAATTGACAAATGAAATTTTCAAGATGGCGACTGGGCGCCATCTGTGAAAAAAAAATAAATGGGAAGGGGGGTCTTGTGATACATCATTTTGAAGCTCTTGACAAATACTTCACAACCCCAGAATATGAAGTCAATATTTTCACCTACTACAAAATGGCAGAACATTTAATAATTTCCTGAAGACAAACACATTAATATCGATATTTCTAGAAATATTCCTTTTTATGGCAATTCCAACAACCCGATGAGGTTTGTTGCGTTATTTTTTGTTTATAAAAACGACAAAAAATGTCTGTTCGACAATGAACATCATTGTTCAGTTAAAATATTCTCATTTAGTTTTCGGTTTTACTAGTAGAAAGGTACCACGTCAACAATCTCTAAAATGGTCAATTCTCGTCCATTGGAAGAAAAAATTGAAGCGATTTTTGTTTACGGTGCGACGCTTAACTTTCATGAGACCGAAAGGATTTTCAATGAACGTTTTCCAAATAGTTCTATCAGTAGAAAATATTTAAGGGAACTTGTATCCAAATTCGTCCTTTCCGGAAGGACAGCAAGTGCATATAATTGGTGAGATGGTAGTTAATCCTGAACAGTCTACTTCTTCCGTCGCGAATGTTTGTGAGGTGTCTCCTTCTACCAATTAACTGAAGATGACCCTGATCGAAGAACATAATTCTGCGAAATCATGACGGAAACCATTGCAAGGCATCCTACCTATCTCCACAATATTTGTTTTAGTGATGAATGTACATTTTTATAAACGACAATGGTCACAGATAAAATTTCCGTTATTGGAGTGACACCAACCCATATGTTTTCCGGGAAACAGATACCCAATATCCAGCAAAAATTAACGTTTGGGTAGGAATATTGGAAAACCATATTGTGAGATCTCTATTTATCGATCAAAATTTAACCGGGTAACTGTATTTGAATATGTTAGAAACTACTGTTGACATTCTCATCACTGAAATCGTCGAAGCGAATCCTAATGAATTCGATATGGATATTGTATTCCAACAAGATGGAGCACCACCACATTACTCCAGACAAGTGAGAAACTATTTGGATACTACTTTTCCCGGTCGTTGGATTGGCCGTCGAGGTCCTACAAAATGGCCAGCCCGCTCGCCAGATTTGACACCTTTGGACTTTTTTATTGGGCTATTCAAAGCAAAAGGTGTACGAAACTGAACCTGCTTCAATAGTGGTTATAATAATAAATACTTGTAGAGATATTGACGTTACTGTGTTCGAAAATGTTCGGCATGAAATATCGGATAGGCTGTTCATATGTCAAGAAGTTCAAGGCAACCATTTCGAGCATCTTCTGTACTGA
Organism: Leptinotarsa decemlineata; assembly: GCF_025532065.1. NCBI lineage: Eukaryota > Metazoa > Arthropoda > Insecta > Coleoptera > Chrysomelidae > Leptinotarsa > Leptinotarsa decemlineata. Next base: position 2,819,887 of record NW_027412549.1, on the reverse strand, counting down.
CCTCAAGCTAATTAATTATCTCATATTATGTAGTTAAATGTCAATGTATTCAGACAATTATTAAAAGTTTCGCCATTTTGTAGTAGTTGAAGATATTGACATTATATTCTAGAACTGTGAAGCATTTGTCAGGAGCTTCAAAAAGATGTGTCCCAAGACCCCCCTTTCCATCTAATTTTTTTTCGCCATATTGAAAGTTTCATCTGTCAATTTCACTTCAAAATGAAGTATTCATGCATTAATTTCATTATCCCAAATTTCAATTTTTTAAGTTGACGCGTTCAAAAAATAAAAGGGGGGCATTAAAGAAATGCACTGTATATTAAAATTTTGTCACACGATGTTTGTGGTCGCACTCTTTCAAAAGAGCTCGATAGAAAATAGAATGTTATCATTATCATTTTTTTCTTGTTATGGCATCATATTTGATACGCTATAAAAATAATTTATATTGCAGAACAACGTTTGCCAGGTCAGCTGGTTTACCATAGATATCCCCCGTCACAGACTGTAAAGTAAAAATCCAGTACTGTCAACTGATTGGTTTAACCACTCCCACAATGGTAATCAGATTCGAATCTAATTTATATCTCGGTTGCAAAACGTTTCTAGAAAAAATAGTTGAACGTGATTAATTGCCTGGTAAACAAAGACCATGTGAGCTGCCGTTGGCATTTCAAAATCGTTCTCAAGGAAACACGTTTTTATGGAACCCCACCCGATATTGGCACGAAAGTTGCTCCTTATAAAGATACCGATAGTTGCAGAAATAGGGTACGGTCGACAACTATTGATTATATGGAAGTTTAGGAATTCTGGAGGGATGAAAGAAAAAGACCTCTCATTATTTTTTTCCAGAATAAGATAAAAAATAGTCACGTGAATACTCAAGTAACCCTTCTTTGGAAGATTTTCACTGGACAGTTTCTAAAACCGCAACGACCGGTGATGGGGAATCGATGACACTCTTGTCAGTGCTGACAGGCGGGGCGATCACATTTTTGGTAACACACATCATCAAAGATAAAAAAATGTTTACTCAAATTCAAATAAGAATATTTCGAAATGGCAAAAACATCGGTAAAATGGAGTCCAAACCTCTGTGCCAGAATATGATATACTCATTAATTCAATTGTTCAGTGAAAAATTCAACCAGTTTGGAAGTCTAGAACAGACAACTAAAATGATGAAGTATTCCCATTTAGTTGATTACAATACTTTGGAATGGAATGATTTTCAATGCATGCAAATTGACGATTTAAAGGTGCAATTCAGAAAAGCATTTGGAGCTAAGGATCTGTCGAATTAAGATCAGTAGTTAATGATATGGAACGAAATCGTTTGAAGTATGAAAATGAGTACGAAAAAAAAATTTTTACGTTTGTTTGAAGGTGATTGACAATGTTTCTTAATAAATTTCATTAGTTCGGACTTCCATTGTCTGATATTACATAAAATGATTTAAAATTCCTGAAAAAACTAAAAAAGAAGAATTAAGAAACCGAATAGCTGAAAATTTGAAATCTTTGAACAGATTACCTGACACTAAACCCAACTTGAAAGGTCTAGTATAGGTTGTTCACGTTAAGAAGAGAATTACGTCACAAGATGACAAGTTACGGCGTTGCTATTGCTATTATCCTTACTCACTTTTAGTATTTGTTGAGACTATTTCGACAATGCTTTAGGCATATTGAATATATGCAGGTTTTATAAAAAGAAATGGTTAGTTCTGAAAAGAAAAGAAAGACTGACAGTTTTCGAGTTTTTTTCGATTCAGCAACGTCTGAAATTTTACTATCAGTTGAGCAACTTACAAAATGAAATGTTACTAGTTGCATTGCTGTTGAAAGCATTTCAGTGGGAATTTTAACGTTGTTATGTTGGATATACAAAATCACCAAAAATGACGTCATTCTCTTCTTAACGTGAACAGCCTATAATGGCCTTGCTAAAATTTTTTTTATTCACACAATTTTGTGAGACAGCATTGAATAATACTAAGACAAACAAATGAAATCGGTCAACAGATGAAGTCAGTGGCGGTTGCTGAACTTTGAAATGTACCAAGTATAATCGCGAAATAGAAGATTCAACAGACAAACTTCAGCTCCAAAAAAATAACTAATTCAATATTGTTTTTGTTCAATTACGTCACATGGAAAAATTATATATTTTAATTTTTTCAGTCTTTACTTTTGTGATGTGTAATACGCCACAAAAATTATGTTTCGATTTTTCAAATTTTGAGACACCAACCTCAAAAGGTTCGGCATTACAACCCTATACGTTTTCATACATACATTGGCTTTCTTAAACGTTTTTATGTATGTAAAAAACGCTTCAGAAAGCTTTTGTACAGCGAAACAAGTGTTTCGGTTGTTGCGGTTTTGTAAACTGCCCAGTGGGAATCTCACAATAAAATATTATTTGAATAGGTTATGGATTTTCATCAAGTATTTGTCAAAATTCCCAACCTGGACATTTTGCTCTCCTTGAGAAAGTAACAAAAGTGTAGATGACGATTTATAAATGAAAATATCTCTATCAGTTATGATTTGTAAATGTTGAAGTAACATCATCGTTCACTCTTCGAATTACTATATACAGGGTGTCAATTTGAAATCGTACGTCCCTCTATACTTCGCTCCGTATAGAAAATCTAAAAATTTGCAAAAACACATTAAACTCAAGGGTGACATTTTGTATGCTAGTGCACAATTAAATTACATCAACCCTCTAGATAGGCAACCCTCCCAAAATCTTGGAAATGGAATTGGAAATGGAAAGGGGGTAGTTGAGGGAAGGTCGTTGAGCTACTTTTTCAAACATACCACAAATTTGACCTTCGTTTTTAGTACTTTCGGAAAAATCAAATAAAACTGTGAAGATATTCAGGTATCAAGTGTATTGCAATAAAACCTAAAAAATCAATAAAACGTGTTTTATCTTATTCAATGTTTGAAATCGTAATGGGGTCTGCTCTCAAAATCCTCTCCAACATTCCGAAGAACTTCCCTCTGCAGTTCTTTCCAAACAGATATTATTTTTCAGATGCCCCTATAGAAAGAAAGTTAGAGGCGGACGATCGTGGTGATTTTTCTATTGATCCTCTTCGCCCAATCCATCTACTAAGAAATCCATAATGTAGCCATAATGTAGAATTTTGCGTCAAACAAAGACATTTTGGATATTTAAGTTATCTTAACAGCATTACATTCGTTCGAAAAAGATTAACTCCTCAAGATACACTGTAAATAATTTCGTTAAAAGCGTTCTTAGTAAATTTACTGAATCATTATTGATGAAAAGTGGACATAGTGAAATAGATTAGGAAATTAATTCTCAGAACCAATTGAGTTCATGCCGCCAGTTAACCCCCAGCTAGTCTAGAAATGTATTTCAAAGAGGGTTTTAACTTTTCATTTCTTCTTCTATGTATTACACAGACAGAATTGAGAATAATTATAACCACGGATCCAAAAAATCACTGATTAATTCCCAAATTTCAATAGTAACTATACACACTATTACGAGTAATTTTTGATTCATTTCTCTGCCCACGTCCATTTTATTAGCGTTCAAACTAATTGGATACAATGATAGTTGAATATTGTCAAGATCAACTGGTTTTTGCACATTCGATATCATAACCGCTCCTTAATCTAAATTTATTACTAAAAGTGGCAAGTCGAAGAACTAGGAAACAATGACTTTTGTAGATTGGAAAAGGACGTTTACCCGTTTCATTAAAATTCAACGAGAGATGTCAAACGTGGAATAATAATATCGTTGAAATCAAACATTTGGAAATGCGGAAGAGGATTTTGTTTCCGGCAGATTAGAAATTTTGCCGGTAATTATTTTGAATTGTATAATCAATTGGAAACGAATGTCACGGTTTACATGGTGATTTTGGAATATGTTCAAATGATTCTTCAATGTACTGTAGGCGTGGTTAATTTCTGACCAAAAAACTTTAGCTAATCAACATCACACTGGATGTGAAGGGGGCATATAATTCAGAAAACTTTTCATATTTGCAGTATAATTAAACTTCAATCGCAATTGCAATTAACTACACCGATTTTCTCAATAGAAATCAACCTGCCCAGCGAAGAACAAAATAAAATTAAATATTATCCAGAGTATTTCACATTTATATTTTTTGGGAAAAAAGTATTTTGTCTTTCTACCCTTCCATCAATAACCAAAAAATGTGGGAAACTTTTAAAGAAACGAAAAAAGAAAACAACCACAATACAAACTCTATGAATATATGTATTAAGTTGTTTCAAAACCATTGTCTATTTTAAAGAGTCTAATTTAAAGTGTAAAATCTCAGTGAATACTCATTTAATTTGATTGGAATGAGCGCGATTTGAATCAGTGCACTTTTGCTAACGTAGCACAAGTCGATTAATCGATAGTCGAATCTTGGGATTCGATAAAGCCAACGAAGGCCGTTTTTATCTAGTCCTACTGGTGAGAAATTTAACAAAGTGCTTGCAAAGATGGTAGTCGTTATCAGAAGGTCTGGGGAGTGTAGTGGAAGGGGCACAACGTCCACGCTCAATTCATTTAATTTTCGGACAGTGACTTGGGAAACGTGCGGACGGGTGTTGTCGTGGAGCAGGATCGGACCTCTTCTGTTGACCACTGCTGCTGCTGATGCAATTTTTGATACATTTAGTCGAATTCCTCTCAATAGGACTCTGCTGTGATGATTTGGCCCGGCTGCAAAAAGGTCATTCAATTTTCGAGCTCATTGAGTTTTCCAATACGTTTTAATGCATCAAAAACCGCATGGGAGCTGACGCCAAGTTCTTCCGGAATCTCACGTACCGTTTGTGATAGGTCAGTCGTAGCCAAAAAGGGCGTGAAATCCTCGTCCTGGATTAATGTAGGTCGACCACTTCGAGTAACGAAATTTTGCAAACCAACGTCGAACAGTGCGTTCATTAAAACTATCATTGACAAAAGCCTGGTTGATTTTTCGGGCTAGTTCGGCAGCGCTTTGGTTCAATTTGAATTCGCAAAGACAAATTGGCCAAAATCGCTCAACGACATCACATAGTAACAAGCTAAAAATAGGAAAAAATGTGAATCGCTACTGTCGCACAAGCACCGCTCTGAGAGCGCCTTAAGGATTTTCCTGTAATGCTTGTGTATTCTACTTGAAAAAAAGAAACATTTTTTTTTCTTTTAGTTTGTACTCCAAACATTCTTTATTGAATCAAATGGATAATACCATTCTCAGAAATGCTGCACAACGTAAAATATGAAAGAATATTGATATAAGATTCCACATGGAGTACTATCATTCTCAAAGGTGTACTTCGAAGTTTTGGAGTAGAACACTTGTCTTATCATGTTGATATGAATGAGGTTTGCTCTGAACTAAAGAAAATGAATTTACATAGAATATACTGTACTAAAAATATAGATGAAAAATTGAAAATACTCAATGAATTTATCCTAACAGTAATTGATCGTCATGCCCCAATGCGGTAAGTGAAATTAACAAAAGCACCTTCTCCATGGTTGAACGATAATCTCAGAAAATTAATGAACCTCAGAGACAAAGCCAAACTGAAATACAAGCAAACTAAATCAGAGTATAATTTTCGTCATTATAAAAATCTCCGAAACATTACCAACACTTCTATAAATCATGAAAAAAAGTTTATTTCAACCGTGTTTGTGCCAATAAAGTCCAGAAGCAACTATGGAAAGAGCTGAGAAACCTGAATGTTACAACCAGAAAACCTTACGTTGCAATCCCAGGAAATTTGAATGACGCCAATCAGATCAACTCCCATTTTGTAAAAAGTGCCCCAAATTTCAATAAGGACAACAAAGAACTTATTGAATTTTATAATAACAACTTATTCCAGAATCTGGACAGAAATAATTTCGAATTTCACCTCGTATCTGAAGAAGACGTTGTAGATGCAGTAAATTGCTTGAAAACTAATGCAACTGGAGTAGATGATATTAATATGACAATGATAAATATATGCTTTCCGATAATAAAAAATGCTTTATTACATATAGTCGATAGCCGTATTCTTGAAAATGTTTTCCTAACTCAATGGAAATGTATGTTATACCTGTCCCCAAAACAGCTGATATTTTAGACTACAAAGATCTCCGACCCATAAGTATTCTAGCCATCATGTCTGAGTTATTAGAAGGCATTTTGAACAAACAAATCAGGGAATGCTGTACAACAGCTTTGTTAAAAATAACGGATGACATATTGGCAGCAACAGATACAGGAGACATCTCGTTATTGATCTTACTGGACTACAGTGAAGCATTCGACTCATTGAATCCAGAAATACTTATATCTAATCTCAATTACATTGGTTCTCTAAAAAAGCCGTCAAGATGATGCAAGAATACCTCACAAATAGATATCAAATGGTGAAACTCGAAGGCGAACTATCTGAATCGGTGGGATTAATTCGCGGTGTTCCGCAGGGCCCTTGCTTTTTAGTTTATACACCTCAAATATACTGACTAAGATCAATCTCTGTAAGTATCATGCTTACGCTGATGATACCCAACTTTATGTATCGTTTAAACCAGAATTGCTGTTGCTGACGTCAATACTGAACTTCAAAACATTTATGATTCTTCTGTGAAACACGAACTGCAATTCAATCCTAATAAAACGCAGGTTCTTATGTTTGGTCCCAAGTTATTATGCCAAGGGTATTTAACTCAATTAAATATTTCTCTAAATGGTATAACTCTAAATATAGCACCGGAGCCAACAAATCTTGGCTTGATATTGGATAATAATTTCAGGTTAAAAAAGCAAGTTTCATTATATATCCAGAGAGCTTACGCGAACTTAAGATTAATTTACCCTCACCGAGCATACCTAAATAGGTACTCGGACAAAAATCAATTTATGCCAGACTCTCATCCTTTCACAGTTCACCTACTGTTCGCCTGTATATTATCCCTGTTTGGATAGTTTAGATTTATGCAGGATACAAGTCCAAAATTCCCGTTTACGTTACATCTATGGCATCCGTAAGTTCCTGCATATCTCTCATAAGCTTTCTCAGTCGCATTGGCTGTCAATGAAGAAAATTTCTTATTGCAATCTATAACCTTATTTCACAATATAATTATCAACAAATCACCGCAGTATCTTTATGATAAAGTTCGATTTCGTGAAAATGAACATAAAGTGAATATGCGACACAAAAATACAATAACTGCCCCCCACCACAGCACAGCACTGTTCGAGAGATCGTTTAGTTTTTTTATCTACACTCATTACAATAGTCTTCGCACACATCTAAAAAATTGAAACTGACACTTTTCAAGCTTCAGGCTCGTAACTGGCTATATGAAAGACGGCTATCGTGCAACTAAGGTCTTGCATAATATGCAAAATTCAAGTTATTCTGTAAGCATTATGAGTTACCCCTCATTTTTTCCTTACATTTTTTCTCTCCCTCTTACTACATAGGTACTATAATTTTTTGTACACCTTCATCTGTTCGATGAATACTTTTAAGTTTTGTATATTGTAAAGGAGTTGAATGGAAGAGCAGGATTCGGCGTTTTGCACACGCTTGTCTTCTGAATTCCGCTGCAGGGTTTTACCAAACCCATTGAATTTTCCTTTATGTACTTTCTTTTTTACCTTGGTAAATAAAAGACATTACTTTTTTTTTTTTTCACCGTAGTGTGCGCTGGTCAGGCCCTATCCCCCGAAGCCCCGATACATCCGCGAGGGCGCGCCAGCATAATCAACCAATGACCACTCCCCACACCGTGGGGTAAGTGATCATTGGGTCCGAGAATCATGTGCCCTGAGCAAACGAAGTGAGCCAAGAATGACAGCCTTCTGCATCTGTGCGGCTAAGATTTCTGCCTTAGTGCGGCAAGCCCGTATGATTTTGAGATTCGAGAGTAGAGAAGACATCATTCCACCAAGGACTCCAATAATCAGAACGACCATCTTGACAGAGTGATCTGGATAGAGTCTGCGGAGTTCGAAGAGAAAATCTCGATATTTTATCCGTTTTTCCTCCTCTTTTCTGACGATATTCGTCTCGCCAGGAGCTGAAAACTCCACGACAAATATCGTTTTGGTCTGGTGGTCGAGAAGGACTACATCAGGCTTATTAGCTTGTATGAGCCTGAGGGTGGGGAACGAATAGTTCCAATAAATTCGGCACTTCTCGTTCCCCACAACGGATTCAATATCCCCCGGAGCGTAGGGCAACACCGGTGTCTCGTCAATACCGTAAGAGTGCCGTAGATGGTAATATAGCACTCTTAGGGCCGCGTTATGTCGATGGATATAGGCCGAGACCGCATATGCTGGACATGCTGATAGCAAGTGCATTAGGGTCTCGGGCGCCTCGCGGCAGGCCCTGCACCTTGTGTCAGGAACCTCTATACCCATCACGCGACTGCGGTAGACTAAGGTGTTGAAGACACCATCCTGGCAAGCCATGATGAACCCCTCAGTTTCCGACTTCAGCCCACTCGACCTGAGAAAAGCGAACGTCAGGCGCTTTGATAAGCCAAGGTCTTCAATGTTATTGAAGAAGACCCCATGCATCGGCTTATCCCTGTGTCTCCGCAGAAGTAAGGTGATCTCTGCGGCTTTTATCTGAGCTTTTTGCTGAACGGGTTCCAACTCGGTGACAGAGTTGTAGTCACCTCGTTCAGAGTCGAAAACTATACCGAGTTCATCAGCTGCTCGAGCAGCTGCCCTAAGGAGAAATGCTCCAATTCCTGCTCTCTCATGGTCACGGACCATGCAGAGAAGGGGATCCGAACTCCTGACGACTTTACAGGCTGTATCCAGTACCATTCTGTCATGTAGACACTCCAAACTCAAAAGTCCACGACCTCCCTGTTGTCGGGGGAAGTACAACCGTGGAACGGACGATTTGGGATGCAAACTCCTATAGAGATGCATCATTTTTCGGGTCCTTACGTCGAGTTGATACAGCTCCTCCCGAGTCCACTTCACTACTCCAAAGGAGTAGAGTAAGATTGGAACGGCAAGCATATTTGTTGCAGCTACTTTGTTCTTCCCCGACAGTTCCGATGACCAGATCTGTCGAAGTTTGTGCTGATACTTGCCGCGGAGAGAGTTTTTCACTGCAGTTACCTCTTGTGAGTGGCGTTGTTCCACCCCGAGGTAAGTATACGTCTCTCCGGCATCCAGATGGTGTAGGATGCTTCCATCTACGAGCTGCACATCCTCTCCGTAGTCCCCGCATCGTCCTCTTTTGAGATGAACCATTGCACATTTGTCTATCCCGAATTTCATACCGATAGCATGCATGTACTCTTCCACCACCCTCAAGGACTGATAGAGATCCTTCTCTCCAGAGGCATAAAGTTTAAGATCATCCATATAAAACAGATGGGTGACCTTGTGCCTCCGGTTTCCGGGGGTGCCACAGTTATATCCTCGAGTCTTTCTGAGCGCAACGGATAATGGCAATAGTGAGATGCAGAATAGAAGGGGGCTGAGGGAATCACCCTGAAATACACCCCTTTTGAAAGTGACCCACCCTGTTTGAACTCTTGCTTGACCAGATGTTATGGTGAAGCGAGTTCGCCAAAGTGGTGTCAGTTGTTCAATGCATCTCACTATGTTGTCGGGTACCGCAAGGCATCTGAGCAAATGCAAGATGAGCTCATGCGAAATTGTATCAAATGCCTTACGGTAATCGATCCAGGCCATAGAGAGGTTACGCTTATATTGTATCGAGTCCTGCGTTACACATCTATCGATGAGCAGGTTCTCTTTACATCCAGCGACTCCTCTCTTCGATCCTCTCTGCTCATATATCCGTTCGAACACTCGGTCAACTGCGGTGAGTATTCGTGTGTATAAGATGCTTGTAAACAACTTATAACACGAATTCAAGCATGTTATCGGTCTGTAATTCTTAGGAATCGACAAATCTCCGCTTTTGGGGATAAGAACGGTCCGCCCCTCGACAAACCAATCCGGAATCGGCTGCTCTCCATCGAGCCATGAGTTGAAAACTCTGGCCAGATGGTGGTGGGTACTTGATAGTTTTTTCCACCAATAAGTGTTCAGCCCATCTGGGCCTGGAGCAGCAAAGTTCTTGGAACCAACGAGGGCCCTTCGAACGTCATCCGGGGTTATCGGGTTGCGCAGTTCATTGGGCTCAGGCTGTCGAAGCTCTCTGTTGAAAGCTTCGAACTGCGCTATTATTATTATTATTATTATTATTATTATTATTATTATCAACTGCAACTAAAGCACTCTTTTTTTTCATGACATAATGACCTTATATGGGTGGAAAAATCAACTAATCTTTTGTCATGATGAAAGTACTTATAGACATTCATACGGTCAGTTAGTTCAAATCTTGTCAGAGGAATTTCATGTAAATTTAAAAAGGATTGTTTTAGGACAAATCCGTTTTTTTGGGAAGAAAGAAAGTACAGTAAAACACCTTTATAAAGATATGTACATCATACATAGATATAAACTGAAAGACAAAATCTTTTCGAAACAACGTTTCTCATATGCAAATTGATTTACACGTAAAAAAAGACCCTTTCAAAACAATTAACCGTATTTTCATATGAGCAATGAATTACACGAAAATCATGTGTGGAGTACTTTCGTATAATTCAATATTCACAAAAGGGGCATTTTTGTAAACTGTTTAGTCAAATTCTTGAATGCAAATCCCACAATAAAGTGTGGCTAAAATACGTTATGATGGATGTTGATCAAGTATAAACTAATTCAATCACAATAAATTCTCATTAATCATAGGGGTCCCTCAAAATGTAACAGACTCTTATATCACTGCATAGAGTCTGTTAATAATTGATTTTTTCATACAGAACGTTACCGGTAGACAGAATTATAGCGTGGGTCATAATTGTTTGACCTCTCGTCGCCATCATAACTTCGAAGAGATTGTAGAATCACCAAATTACAGGTCACCAGAGAAAAATTACCTTGACACCATGAAAAAATATATGTAGACGGGTATGCAATAACATATAATCTGTAATTATAGAACCAGATATCAATTATAACTCTTACCATTAAGGTTTCATCAGTGTGTTTGGATCAGAGCTCATTTGTGAATCAGGATGCAATTACTTACAACACCTTGAAAATTTGTATATTAAGCAACCCAAACATCGAAAAGATACCTTGAGCGGTTCTTTTAGCATTCCCGTCATTTTATATTAGTTTTCGATTTTTTTAAACTTGTGAAAGGGAATTGAAGAAACGAATGGTGGAATAGTAACCAGAAACAGAAATAAGTATTTTAAATGGAATCAGATTCATCCCTTCCACTATGAAGAGTTGAATCAACCAGCCGTTAATTTTGTCATATCGAATCCTATGGAGGGCAAGTTTTTGTGAAATGAGTGTGAATAGTATTTCAAAAAATTGCTTTTGAAAACAACGTTGAAATTGAATGAATGAAAGTTAAATTAAATTCACAAAAAATTCTACGAATTAGGTAAAAATGAAATAAATGTTTATATTAATTTTCCTTAAACAATGAGAAGTTATAATGAGGATCAACTATCTCAAGACTGTGTCAAAGCTATCTTCGGAATTTTTAGCCGTGATCATCAGGTTTCCATTCACGACTGCGGCAAATATTGTCGAAGGCGATAAGGCCAGATACAAAGTACTAAAATTGTCAATCAAAGTAGAATTGAAACTATTACAATTCAAGGTAACTTTTTCATTGGAACAGACTTGAAAATTACCCATCTCTGTTTCTCTAAGAAAACTCATTTCATGTTTTTAAAGACCAATAATAAATTAAATTTCATAGATAAACTATGTATGAATTTTTGTAGGATGATTCACAAATATAAACAGAAAGGAAATTTATTTTCAATACAAATAATGAAATTATAAAACAACAATAAAAATTAATCGGCGCTCCGGAGCGAGTGATTGATTCCAGTGCTTTTTCAGCTGCAGGAAAACCTAGAAAAACCTACAGCACCACATCATCTGAAGATCTTTATCTAACAATGTCCTCTCTTTCATAGAATAAAAGGTGGGTCCAGAGGCTCCAATAAAATCAAGATATCGCCAGAACGCTTAGTGACACGACTATCGTCAGACTTAAACCAGCCCGTTTCGTCTTTGACCAAGGCATAATAATGACCAGATTCAACGAAAAAAATATTACTCCGGCTTCAGTTCATATATTTAACTTCCAATAATGAACAATAAAAAATGCAATACCTATCTTGAATGTTTTTTGAAATGCTATTTTTTTTCGATGCTAGTTAGGCACTTTTGTCCTTTCACGATTTTCATCTTTTTTCTCTTTTCAGGACTCTCAGAGCTCATGTATAATGATTATTAGATTAGTAGGTCAGTAAACTCCTTGTGAATAAGTAAAGTCAACCTCAGTATATATACAATTTCAACACATGCTCGTTAACTCAAAGTATTTAATCACTTTCAATTATCGATTAACTGCAACGGATAGAAATGTTATAAGAATTACGACATCTCAGCGAACATAATTTCAAATTTGTTGAATAAACAATCTATTTGCTTCTATGGATGGAAGAGAATGCGGCCAACAACTAATGGATTCGTATTCAAAGCCTACCAATATACAATAAGCGTCCCAGAAACCGGTGTCAGATGTTAATTTCTCGTTACGTTGATGACCTCTCAAAAGTCCATCAAACAAGTACTTTCCTTATAAGAATAGCTCACTTCTCACCAGATTATAAAATTTAATCTAAGGATATAAAAGAAAATATTTCACTCAAGATCAAGAATGATTCTGCTTTGGCTTACTTTCTCCAGTTGTATGCTGATGATATTTTCTTTAGTTTGGTTCCGCTCATATCTGTGAGACATTATATGGAGAAATATAACTGAAAACAAAAGCTCCAATAGCAGATTTATTCCCACAAGAAAATGGCCGTGGGAAAACTTCCACATGGCACTAAAAGTTGCATCCTTGTTGAATGTCGTGGGTGTATAAAATGCTCAGGTTAACATAAGCACCGTCACTCTTAGAAATACATGTAACGGAAATCTATTAAAGATTACTAATTAGTAGTTAATTACTTTCATTGCATTTGCCATTTTAATTTTCAAAGTTGAGAGAAGTAAATGAATACCTTATCTTTTACATGAAAGGACAAATACATGGTGAGTTTTAGATTTATGAAACTCTATTACTCAAACTATCTAAGATATTGAATCATTGGATATATAAGGATAATACGCTTAAGAAAAACTAACTCAAAATACAAACTTCCGATTCAAAAATTATCTTTTACGCGAAGGTCACACATTTTGGGTTGGCAGTATCTGACCATTCATAGTCAGTTTCACCCTATCAGGTTAGGATCGGTGTTATTTCAAGGTCATCAAAAAAATTGGGAAAGAAGTGTTAGAGGTTAAAAACATCATTCTTGAATATTTTCGTGTTTTCCGAAAACGGATCTAGAGTGAATTTGGCTCCTCAGAAATCCTTGAAGAGCTTATTGAGATGTATGTGATAGAACTTACAGATACTTCATGGAAATACATGAATTATTCAAGTTACACCCCATTGTGAGATTTTCATTGGCCAGTTTGCAAAACTGTAACACGTGTTTTGTTGTACTATTTATTTTGGAAAATAGTTTTATTCATCTAATGTCCTAAATATTGGATATCTAGAACTTTTCTGGGTCTTACATCCAGTAGTTTGTCATCCTATCAATAGACAATGTACCGACCTCGATATATGGCGTTCCATTTCTTCCAAATCTGATGGAACCACTTGTTCTTGATATTCACTATAAACACTTAAGAATGACTTAAGCTTTCACAAAAATATGGAGTTACTTTGATCTAGTCACATGATTGAACACCTTTTTTGAGGGGGAATATTTGTATTTGTCGACAACTTCACCTCTTCAAAGTATATGTATGTATGTATGTATATAGTAGAGAGGGTGTAAGTATACCCACAGCAGGCCACATGAAACCCATTGTAAATCCTCCCGAGGAGTTGTCCTCCTAGGTCATCTTCCATCCTGTCCTTTCCAGGAAGGTGGACAGGTAACTAGGAAACATCTCCTTTATATCGGCAGGTGTAGGCCAAGACTCGCCGAACACACACTCTCTTTGGCAACCTTGAGGTTGCTTCCAAAACCTTCGGCCTCCGCGAAGGTTTTGGAAGGTGCAGCGACATTACTGTCGTTGCGCGGCTTCTTCCCCTTTCTTGGGGTTCCCCGAGTGGAGTTAGAGCGCTTTCCTGCAGGGGCAGCCGGTTCCTTGCCTTTACTCAAGGTGGAGATCTTGGCGCCCGCCGCAGGAAGTGTCCTTGCTGCTGGAGGTGGAGTTGCCGCCTTTGTATTACATCACGAGGTGATCTGCTATGTTGTCCAGCCTCATTCCGAGCGGTAGATTGGGGTGGACATTTCTGTTCATCCCCAGCAACCGCCATAGTTTGATAGATTGACGTGAGCACTTCTGCCCAGCATCGGGATTGGTTTTTGTTGTGTCTGTTTTGTTTGTTTCATATATGTGTGTTCCCACGAGTAGCAAGGGAAGAGTTGGTTACCTCTGGCAGAGCCCCGCCTTACCAAAGGAAGGCTGATTACGATGAGATTTCGCCCGGTTCCCCAAGGGGATCATTCGTAACCGCATATGACCCTGCGGCCATTCAGCTGTCGGCACGATTCCTTACACCTTAGCTTGGGTAGGCTGGCATGTTTCGCAAAAGCTTTTAGGGAGTTTTAAGTTTCCTTCACCCTACTTATTTCTGCCACTGACCAGGAGTCCGGCGATCCCGTCCGTAAGGCCACATATTGGCTTCTCAGACAGGACCACCAGTCCCCTGGCCGTTTCCCTATCCGTCACCTCGGGACGCGCCCGCTAGATAGCAACGGAATATAGTCGCCTTATACGCTGTCTGTTCAAAATATGAAGTGAATTTTCTTTTTTTCACAAAAAAAATTCACTTATTCATCAATTTCTACTTTGTTTCCTTCAAAGTAGTCCCCGTATGATAAAATACACTTGTGGCAGCGTTTTTTTCAATCCTCGAAGCAGGATTGCACTTTTGCACGTTTTGGTATGTCCTTGAGCTCTCCTCAATCGTCACAAAACGGCGGCCTTTCATGGGTCCTTCAATCTTGGGAACAGAAAAAAGTCGCAAGGGGTGCGGCAAATCTGGTGAATACGGTGGCTGAGGCATGATTACGGTGGTTTTTTTCGCCAAAAAAATTAAGAATAAGCAATGACCAGTCAGCAGGTGCATTATCGAGATGCAAAAGTCATGAATTGTTTTTCCATAATACCGGGTATTTTCTTCATATTGCTCCTCACAAGCGGGGCATTACTTCAGTGAGCAAAACCTTGACATTTGATCAAACATGGCGTGCTTTTTTTGGTCATGACTCTCTTGGTCTCTTCCATTGAGACGATTGGACGTTGGTTTCGATGTCGTGACCATATACTCATGATTCGTCACCAGTTATTTTCCCTTTAAGCAAATCTGGATCGACATTAATGTCTTTCTACAATTCCCAAGTTAATGCGTTCGGAACAACCGAAGCACCGTCTCGGGCACTGCGACCGTTACCACATTGCCTTTCATGATGTATACCGCAGTAGTAGACGAAGTATCGGTCTAAAAACCTACAGACCACGGCTAAAAAACACCCGGAAAATATTTTTCACACAGTTATCTCCGGCCGTGAAAGTTTACATTCTCAATTCAAGAATTGTAACAAAATGAAAAGCTACTAAAACTGAAACAGAAAAGCCAACTGAGATATAAGAAACAATGTTCTGAGAGGTATGAAACTGTATAAGAAATATATAAACTTGTGTATAAGAAATATATGAACTACAAAACAAATGAAAATGTGCGATGAAAGAAAACTGAAAACGGCAATTCATAAATGAGTAATGATTACACTTATATTACCATCTTGTTGAAATGATTGAATATGCGGAGCATGCACAAACAAAAATTCATTAGTTCCGCACAATTGGTCTGAGACCCGCTTAATTAAATTCTTCGTGGTATAAATCGAATAGTTGGCCTTGAACATAGAAGTTTAGATCAATAACAATTTTTTCACTTCTGAAAACCACCGACACTGAATTCCTCAGATATTTTGTTCGGCAACAAGGAAACTTCTGCATTTCAGTTGTGGTCATTGTCGTTTATGGAAAACATGCCATTTGGAAGAGAACAATATGATAAATATTGTTATAACAAACATAAACAATAAAGGTATTCGATTGATGACCTATTCATTTTGTAAAAATTCATGTTGAAATAGAATAAAGAAAATAACTTTTGTCTAATTTCTACTAAGATTTTGTTATATATTACGACCGGTTACGGTTTACTAGACCATTTTCAAGTAACTAATACATCAAGCCAAGACAACTACTTATATACACTGATAAGGTTAGCGTTGAAATAACAAATGTTACCTGAATAATCAATACCAATACTACAATAACTGAACATCTTCTATACATCACGATTACCAACTGTTGAATGGATCCTAAACTAGATGTCAAAATTCACAAATTCAAAAGGGGTGAGCTGCATAGTTCTAGCTGATCAACTAGAAATTAAATTACTAAAATAGTTATTTCGTTCAGTTTGCTACTATTAATATCCGTTCAAAATGAATTACACTTGGTAGAGTATAGTTCAAGTAAATGATATAGTGCAGCCTACCTTCCAACAGCTGTATAATAAATATAATAAATATTTCGTTTATATAGGTGAGTGGGAAAGTAGGAATTCAAATAACAGGGTGATAATTGAAAATACTTCTTAATACTATTTACTCACATATGTATATATACAATCGATCGCTTCAAAAACACGTTACTAACTTTCTTCAAAAGCATCTGATAATTCCTCTTCCATATTCTCTGTTTCGCTATCACTGTCGTCATTTAAATCATTAATGAATTTATTTCCACCATTATCAATATGGAAGTGTCCAATCTCCATATAGTCTTTTTCAACTAAAATTACTTTTTTAATCATTTTCTGCCACTCTTCGCCTTTATCCAATTCTGAAGACTT
The DNA here is from genome assembly GCF_025532065.1 of Leptinotarsa decemlineata. Classification (NCBI taxonomy): domain Eukaryota; kingdom Metazoa; phylum Arthropoda; class Insecta; order Coleoptera; family Chrysomelidae; genus Leptinotarsa; species Leptinotarsa decemlineata. The sequence goes on along the minus strand of NW_027412549.1, from coordinate 2,802,790 downwards.
TTGTCACAACAGCTCATGTTATGGCCGGAAGTATTCATTTTCTTCCTTATGATTTCCGTTGTACGAATCTCATTGCTTTTGTAACAGTCGTATATTATTTTTTCAATGATTTTATTAGATGAACATCTAAAGGTTTTCGTAATCCTATATCACATCACATCTTGCTTTCATAAGTCGTTTACTTCGACTATACCTACATTATTTTGCACAGTCCGACACCAAGAAAAATGTAGTAGAGACAGAATTTTATTCAAAAGAAAAAAGAAAAGATATTACCTCACGACGGATGTTTTTAAAAATAATACATTTGTAATTAATTGGGTTCGTATCAAAATGCACAGAAGGAAAATCAATACTTATATCAATTTTTTAAGTAATTTTGTTACGTACGATGACAAAAAGTTGTAATTTCAATATGATGTAGATCTCTTACGTCATGGGATCGTAAATGCATTGACTCGAATTTTACTTTTGTTCTTAATACCTCACTAGTGCTCCTAAAGCCATTATGGAAGTCGTTAAATTTAAAGATTGTGATAAAATACTATAGAACTTTTTTCACTTCTGTATATTGACTGAAAATTATTGTACAACTACGAATATCAATTCGGAACTTGAAGCAATTTTTGTTTGTTTTGATTGTTTGAGTACAATGTGCTTCGCATAAATTTACTTAGCAATCTCTCAATCGTAAATCTCAAAAATTTATTATAACATTTTCATTCACCAGTATTAATTTTAGACTTCCCTTTTTTCAGAAATGGCGAGTGGATTGCGACCCGATCCCTACAGCGACGATAACCTTTCAGACGATGAAAGCTCGCCTTTGACTGAAAATATTTATGGAGGAAGGTAAGCAAAAATTCAATTCACTAGTATATTCTTTGGGTTCTAACAAACGAAACTGAATAATGCGATTATTATTATGCGTTGTGGATTTGGCCGCGGTGGTAGTGCACCCGACTCACGATCGGTAGGTCGTGGGTTCGATTCCTGACCAGATATTTTTCTCGATAGAATTTATCTGGTTGAAGCTGGGATGATTCTGCAACCGTGTTAGGAATCCCACGTTAAGAGGTAAGACCTCGTTAGTTCTTAGCTCGCACAAGTTTCTCAACTTCTGAGAGTTGTCGTTCGTATGGGGGCGACAGCTGATTAACGGAAAAACAGATTTTAAACAGATTTTTTAAACAGTAAACCAAGCTCAGTTAGTTAATTTCCACTAAGAAAAAAATGGGGAAAACCGCACGAGACTCTATAAGAGTGTTTCCTGTACGAAAGAGGCTATTCACGTTTTAATTTTTAATTGTTGTAGATTATAGTAATTTGAATGAAAGATCTTGGGAAATTTTCCAAAAAATGTGTTCCTTAAAACTAGTTCGAGGTGTATTGAATTGGACTGCAACTCTAGTTTGCGTGTGTTTCTGAAACTATCTATAGAAAAATCATCTGTAATTCTCCAGTCTTCCTTCGATGGAACATCGATGGAACATCGAAGGAAGACTGGACTAGCGAATATAAAAGATACTTGTGTTGGTTGGGTCTACAATCAGGTGAATTTCTCGTTTTTTGAATAGAATCTAGCAGTCTCATAATATGCTTGAAGAAGGAAATACTGAGCGCAGATAGTTGTTGGTTTACAGATGGATCAAGAAGACCTTCCGGTTCTGGTGCAGGTGTTTTCAGTCGCAAATCCAGGACATAGGTATCAACCTGCCTAGGAAGCTATGCGACTGTATTTCAAGCGGAAATTTAGCTATTGAATTGTGTGCGGGGAGATTGGAAGAATCCAACCTCATATAGAGTCAATAAAAATATTCTCGGACAGTTAAGCGGCGTTGGAAGCTCTTGGCTCCTACCGAGCAACGTCTAAGTTGGTAGTAAATTGCCAAAATCGACTCTCCTCGATAGGAAGACTTAACAGATTGTCTCTGGTCTGGAATCCTGGCCATACTGGGCTGGAAGGCAATGAGGCTGTTGATTCCCTTGCAAAGGAGGGTGCAGCTTCATCGGACCAGAACACCTGTCATTGGCATCACTTCAGACTTTACCAAACAAAGATTGAACACCTGAATGGCAAGAAGATTTATGGACATCTCACAGAATCCTTCAGGATTGGCTCACTCCAAGGCGTTCATTCACTCTTCGAAGCTTTATACCAAACAGTTGTTGGACTACAGTAGGGATGAACTACGATGTCTAACAAGCCTTCTTACATTTGAGTCATCATATGATGTCGGACTGTCGGAAGACAGTGTGTGTCGCATCTGTTTGGAAAATTATGAAACAGTAGAGCATATACTTGGTGTCTGCCCCGCTGAGGACCGAATCAGGTTTGTAGAGTTCGGCAGTTACCATCTGACCTACAAACTAATCGGCTTCGTTAAGAAGCTGGGTTTTATTTGACCGAGTGTGAATAAGTATGAGCCACAATAAACCCTTGCTTGTTGCGATGGAGGATCGAATAGACCAATCCACCTTGGACCTAACCTAACCTTATAGTATACTTAGTTCGCCCTCCTGAACATACTCTGAGCATATATGTGAGATGTGAGTAATATACCAAGGCAGGACTGATTTGAGATATATGAAACATCAAAAGTAGCTGAGTTGTATGCAAGTTTCTAGTTCGAAGTACTGTTCTCAAATTCTTAGAGGCTACCTTCACTATTCTAGCAACGTGACGATAATAATTTGGATTCTGTCATGTTTTATCTTACAAGAGATGACATTTTTAATATTCTAGAGAAAATTTAGCTCCAACGTCTACTTGGTTACTAACATGATGTTCAAGTATCTGAATGGAAAGAAGAAATGAGCGTACTGTTTTCAGCAAAACAAAACTTTGGATTTTCATTTTCAATAGGTCGTTCATGTAGGAATATGGTTGGAGACAATATGGATCCTTGTGGATCATCAGCGTTGTTGGCAAAGGTATCCGAGAGAAAATCGTCGATGACTACTCTCAATGTTTATCGAAAGACTTTTTTGAGGAAAAAACACAGGCAATGCAGGATCATTCTTGAAGTACCTCTAAAAGCGGTGCCTCTGCGAAAGTAGCGATTCGCATTAGATTGGTGACACATGAGAGAATGTTTGCTTCCGGAAACCATTGAGGTAATCGCTTAAGTAGTTGAAGTGTCCCAGACATTTGAGGATATATTCATCTACAGTCCTTTACAAGGATTATAGTTTGAGCTGAACTTGACCAATATTGCAACAAGAAGAAATGAGTTGGATAGTGCAAATATATTAACGCATTTTTTAATAATGAGAACAGATACTATATGACTACCAGTTGGCTTTCTTTGAAAATCACTTGCAATATTCATCTATTTGGAGTGAGATTTAAATTATTCAGAAAATTAATTTGACTTTTATAACGAGCACTGATGTTACTACATCGTACTGAACGATCTATTTGTATTATCGTTTCAGTGGTGAAATTATGACAGTGGTGAAATCAACTATCTGCCGACTATGACTGACCCCTTGGACTGGAAAATAGTTCATTCTCAACTTTCTTGTTATCCAATTCTTTACTCTCATTTATTTCTAATTTGCATTTCTTGGGACATCAACAAACCTGAAACAATTGTTGATGCTAGGATTTTTGTTCCACTGCCTGTAGCGGCAGCTTGCTCGCTTGTCTTGAATCATGGTTTGTCATTAGAAGCAAGGTTTATTGAAAAAATATATGCATCCATATCTGCCTGAATAATCTCAGTTACTTCAGAGGTACATATTGATGGATCATCAGAGTTAAAACAAACGCTTTGTCAGCAGAAAAATCAGAAGTAATTTTGAAAGTCTTTCTGTCTAGCAGATCTTACGATTCTCTCAAAAGAGTTTGTGATTCAATGACCCAACGGATATTTTTGTTTATAGTTTGAATCGATTTTTTGCTACAAAATCGTCTTGAGTATTATAGGTTTGAACTTCTATCGTTCGAAAGTATTACATAATATTCAAAACATACTTCAGATTCAATAGTACACTTTGCATTATCGCTATATAGATTTTTTGAGGTTTTTTTAGTTTTTATTCCTTTCAATTTCCTGTATGTTTTCGTAAGGGAAACTATACACTGGCGAAACTCAATCAATTACACGATAGTAATCTCACTCCGTCAATAAAAAAACAAGAGAAGCCATAAAAAACAATGAAAGTGCGTGAGAAAGGACGAAAACGGAATCATGAATTTTAAAGGCGCATTATCTCCGCAATTATAAACGAATTTTTGTAACGTGAGTATATTTACAAAGATAGATTACATTGTGAGTCGCCAGTGTATCAGATATAATGACTTTTTTAATTGTTGAGTGCGAAGGGACACCGTGTTCTGTCAAGGTCTCCACTCACACGAAGGTGGTTTGAATGTCTACAACATTCTTAACATGTAACAGAAGCTAGGTAAATACCAATAGCAAATGAGAACAAAATTTCTAAATTAATAATATAAATTATAAATATAAATAATATTGCTATCAGTATTTACAATTTCGTCAGCAAAATAGAAAGTTTTATAACAATTTATGAAGCATTGTGACTACATTATAAATTATTCTACGACATTCAAAGGTATTCAATCTGATGAAGAAAAGAGAAATGAAACTTTCTATGTTTTTTACCACTTTTATTTGTAACTAACGTTAATGCGGTTTCGTCCTACACGGACATTTTCAAACTTATACAATAAACTAACAAAGATACATTACATTAGCCATTATATACCACCCCTGTGAGCCCATTGGCTCACCCCTTAGTCCACTTTTAGTAGACATATTTATGAACAACTTGGAGACCACTATAGTAAATTCCGACCTGGGTAAAAAACATATTCATTTTTGGTACAGATATGTAGACGATATTCTCGCCTGTTCTGAACCAATTTATGAATTCATTAATAATCTCAATAGCAACATTCAGTTCACACTCGAAATAGAGATAGAGAAACAGATAAATTTCTTAGACATGGCCATTACACACAATCATAATAAATTCGAGTTCAATGTTTTCAGAAAACCTAGCTATACAGACATCACCATCCCAAGCGATTCTTTTCATCCAGATAGTCATAAATCAGCAGCCTACAATTCAATGTTGCACAGAGCATTCTCACTGCCTTTGTCTGCTAACAATCTAGCTAGGGAAATTGATATAACCACACAGAAAGGTCATAATAATGGTTTTAACGCAGATACTATCCAGAAGTTAGTCAGAAAACAAAGCCGTAAATTCACTTACAGATACATATACCCTCACGGTCAAACAACCAGAAATCAAGAAATGGGTAACGCTCACATATTTTGGAAAAAGAACAGAGATAATTGCGTGTTTCTTCAGAAAAAACAATGTGGAAGGGGCTTTCAGACCATATGCCAGGTTATCTTATTTCCTTTTCAATGCCAAACATAAGGTGGACAAGTTGGAGAAATCTGGAGTTAATGAGCTTAAGTGTCCGGAGTGTAATAGTGTTTATGTGTGGCAATGTGGCCGAAATTTCCAAAAACGGTATGCTGAACATGATAGGTCCTTCAGACGAGGAAAAATGATTCGACGTTTTCAAACCATTCCTTGGCATGCAACCACAAGTTTTCGAATCTTAACGATACGGAAATACTGCACTATACAAGGAAGGGATACAAACTCAATTATTTAGAATCCTTAGAAATTCACAAGCATAAACATTGCGGGTGCAACCTGTTAAATGATCAAATCAATTTAGTTTACTCGCCGGTTTTTAAATTGGCAGATCCGCATTGTAAACTGTAAATTCAGGTACTCAATCAAGCCAAGTACCTCTATTAGTACATACTGGGGTGGTATATAATGGCTAATGTAATGAATCATTGTTAGTTTATTGTATAAGTTTAAAAATGTCCGTATAGGACGAAACTGCAGTAACGTTAGTTACAAATAAAAGTGGTAAAAACATAGAAAGTTTCATTTCTCTTTTCTTCATTATGATTTCCTATCACACAGTGACGGCTATATCCATCAATGTATTCAATCTAATTATTAATTCAAAATATATTTGGATAGAAAGGACGTTGTAGTATATTTCACTACCATAACTCAGTCTGAAATGATTTCCATTAACAAGTATATTTTTATTCCATATGAATTATTTATTAGCGATTGCTGAAAGTTCCATTGAATTTTTCACAGATCCCGAACCCAAAACTTCTCATTTTTATCTATTTGGGAAAGTTTCATTCCACAATAACCAAATTCCAAAATGGGCTAAAGAAATATTTTACTGAACTACCATATTCTTTGGTAACAAATGTTGCTAGGTCATGAGAATCATTTTGGAATATACCAAATAAAAATATTTTTTTCACATTTTTGCTAAGGAGTCCCAAAACAACATTCCTTCAATTCCAAACAGTAACTTTTTTGTGGTCTGTTAATATCACATCTCCTCTTTCTAGGGATTTTGCGTTGCCAAATTACGACAACAATTTCGCTTCCGAAAAATAAAATTGGAAGTTACAAATAATATATCGAATAAAGTTTATATATCTAAATCGAAAACTGATATGAAATCGACTGTTAATATAGTTTGCATGAATAATTTGAAGGTACACAAAAATTTTATAGGAACAAGCTGGTATTTGAATGAAATGAAAATAAGGACTATCAGGAACTTGAATCCAAGAAAGAATAAACTTATAACCTAAACATAAGGAATCAAAGGTTAATTTACGATCGATCGGATACGTTTATCTTCCCTTAATGTTCGTAAGTTAATATTAAATAGTTTTTTGTGGTGCTCTGCTGTAGGCTAGTGCCTCTTCAGGGGCTGTATTAATTCAAAATAAAAAATAATAATAGTTTTTATGTATAGCTTTCTAGTTCTTGTTGCTGGTTGTTTATACTTGGAAACAATGCATTTGTCTTGGTTGGTCGGGATAGTGGGTCTTCTCTCGTTCCTTGGCACTGCTGGTGGGTCTTGGGGATAGGTAGACCTATTTATTTCTGATCGTACTTCTTCGATTGACGACTTGTTTATTTTGTGGAAATTCATGTTCACTGAGGATACACTAAAAACACACTTTTGTCTATTTTCCACTATATTTCTTTATTGTTGACCGGTTTCGGCTATTACACCATTTTCAAAACTAACTGATTACATTTAAATCTGAGTAATTTATACCTATGTTGCTTATTCTATCATAAATGATTTGATATACCTGATACCCGGTACCTGCGTTTCATATACCTGTAAAATCCATGAATATAACAAAGCTTTCAATATAATGTAGGTTTTGGGATCTGGATTATAGGTTCAGGAGAGGACTATTATTTAAATCAAATTGTTCGTTGAGGACAATAGAATTGAGATTTTTCTTTGACCTTTTTATTTCCATAGATTCCAACAGATTCACCATTTTCCCTTTTTCGCATGTGTGTAGGATCTTTAAATTATCTTTATCTATTTTATGTTTCGAATTCTGAAGATGTTCGTACATTAATGATTTTTTATCCGAAATGACATGTTCGTATTTTGTTATTAACTGCTATTTGTTTAATGATTGCGATTTCACTTCGGAGGTTTTGATCAGAAAGGGGTATTGTGAAAGCCCTATGTATATTGACCTGAATGCAGACAATTTCTGTGAAATCGGGTTAAAAGAGTCAAAAGGTATTGTGCAATCTGTGAATGTGTTTTTTCGGAAAATGTTAAAGTCGAGTTTATCATTGTTTTTGGATATTGTCAGATCTAAAAAATTTATCTCATTGTTCTCTTCTATCTCTAAGGTGAATTTGATCTTATCGTGTAGACTATTGAGGAATTTCAAGTAATGAGATATTTGTCTGGTTGAACCATCGAAGCCTACTAATATGTCATCTACATATCTAAACCAGAACACAATATGTTTATGGGAAAGACAGTTATTCAAAATTAGATTAGTCTCTAAATTGTTTAGGAATATATCAGCTAGTTACGGACTTATCGGTGATCCCATCGGTAGGCCTGAGTTCTGTATACTGTATACATTTTATATTCAGAACTCAGGCCTACCGATGGGATCACCGATAAGTCCGTTACTAGTTGATATATTCCTAAACAATTTAGAGACTAATCTAATTTTGAATGACTGTCTTTCCCATAAACGTATTGTGTTCTGGTTTAGATATGTAGATGACATATTAGTAGGCTTCGATGGTTCAACTAGACAAATATCTAATTACTTGAAATTCCTCAATAGTCTACACGATAAGATCAAATTCACGCTAGAGATAGAAGAAAACAATGAGATAAACTTTTTAGATCTGACAATATCCAAAAACAATGATAAACTCGACTTTAACATTTTCCGAAAAAACACATTCACAGATTGCACAATACCTTTTGACTCTTTTAACCCGATTTCACAGAAATTGATACATAGGGCTTTCACAATACCCCTTTCTGATCAAAACCTCCGAAGTGAAATCGCAATCATTAAACAAATAGCAGTTAATAACAAAATACCTACCACTCTAGTTAACAACATAATAATGAAATATCAACAAAAATCAATAATGAAATTTCGGATAAAAAATCATTAATGTACGAACATCTTCAAAATTCGAAACATAAAATAGATAAAGATAATTTAAAGATCCTACACACATGCGAAAAAGGCAAAATGATGAATCTGTTGGAATCTATGGAAATAAAAAGGTCAAAGAAAAATCCCAATTGTATTGTCCTCAACGAACAACTTGATTTAAAAAATAGTCCTCTCCTGAACCTATAATCCAGATCCCAAAACCTATACATTATATTGAAAGCTTTGTTATGTTCATGGAGTTTACAGGTATATGAAACGCAGGTACCGGGTATCAGGTATATCAAATCATTTATGATAGAATAAGCAACCTAGGTATAAATTACTCAGATTTAAACGTAATCAGTTAGTTTTGAAAATGGTGTAATAGCCGAAACCGGTCAAAAATAAAGAAAATAGACAAAAGTGTGTTTTTAATTTATCCTCAGTGATTTGTGATCGTATCTGGCAGTGGGCTGTCTTTTACTTGATCGCCAGCGGGAACTTGTCAATGATGTCCTGGAATCGCTCCGGAATATTCTCCAGGACTCCTAGGAGCCTGACTGGGGGAAATGGAAGTTTTTTCCTTGGGATCCTCCTAGGGCTTCCGCGAGGCCTCCAGGGGGTGGCGTCTGTCTCAATTGCGGTGGAGTTGCTGCTTTTAATTGTTCTGGTGATGTATTTGCCTGGAAGATCCTGAAATCTTAAATTTATAGGGGTTAATTTTACGGTGTTATATAATTCGTTGGAGGGAAATCAGTAAGGAAGGTTGTGTATGTTGTGTACTATTCTCTTCTCTGTGGTTGGTAAGCGGTGTATTAGTCTCGGGGTATTGCGCAGTAGATCATGGCTTTATAGTTCATGATCGGTCTTGTAGGTGTGTAATAGGGTTCAGCTGTCGCAACTCACGACCTTGCTCCACAAGGCTTTTAGGAGGTTTGCTCTTTTCCTGAGCCTGTTCAGGGTATTTCTCAGGTCGGCTTTCCAGTTGAGGGTTCTCGTGAAGGTAACCCCCAGGTAGGTAGGTAGTAATAGGTATTATAAACCTAAATAGAAGAATATGCTAATGATAAAATGTTATCTTAGAATTAGTAAGTGCTTTATTGTTTCATAAAGATACCTTTTTGCAATCGTTTGTTTTTGATGAGAAAGTTGTTGCTCTTTATATATTGCTTTGGAATTCTGAACTGTACCTTATTCATAACTATACAATAAAGTTATTGAAATATATGCAGTTTCAAATCCAAACAAATGTGTGGTTAAAAACTGAAGAGAAAACCTCGAACAACATCAATTCCATCGAAATATGGATAATATCCATTAGGAATTATTGGACAATTCGTCCTGCTTGCTTCATTGCCTTTGTATGTGATAACGGCCCAACAATTTCATAACCTCTGCTTAGGAAAGCGTGAATGATTATTTTTCGAAATATTTCTATGAATTAATTGGTTCTAGAGCATGGATATTTATTCGAAGAAACAGTTCAACAAGATATATTTTTTTTACCGTTAACGCTTATATAACACACTAACACAGTTTTGAAACAACTACTGATTAACTAAAGTTTGTTTGTTAATATAACAAATAAGTGGATGAACATCATATAATGTGTTATTGTTCCACTTCCGGTTATAATTTTTTGTAACGGTAAAGCATACAACTAATGAGCGGTACTTATGAAAGTTGGATTGGTGTTGAATAGATCAATTTACTCATTACTTGGATAGTCAGTTTTGAGTGAATCAAATTACAAACAAGACAGTTATAATAATGTATACCCAATTCACTGTCATGACCATGAAATTACGATGGCGGATTCTGGATATTAATTCAATTTATCGAGTAGTATTTTACAGACATATTTTGTAGTAGTTACCTCGAAAAGTTCGAAAAGTTACATCATCACTCTCATTTTCGTCATCTGACAATTATTTTACAAGTGTTTCTGTTCAGGTAGATCTGTTCTTTCGAAACTATTTTGGTAGTGAACGCATAAATCGAAAAAATATTCTCCATCATAACACTGCAATATCATAACATTTAAATATCGTCACATTATAGATTAGACTAGTAGATAATTATTCAAGGTGATACCCACAATACTTTGAAACTATCCGATGATACCAAGTTAGATCTTTACATATCAACCTCTTTAAATATTCTAAGTCCTGAAGGATCTTCATCAGAATAGACCAAGTTTGTATCATATGCTAATGAGACTAAAAGATTTCACGAAGAATTAATATCCTCAATACGAATAACAAACAAGAGTGAACTGTGTATGGAGCCTTGAAGTACACCTTATTCAATTAACCTCAGATTTAATGTTGGCTTGAGAATCGTATTTGATTCCATAACATGAAAGTTTATTAATAGTTCTATTCCGAGTGCACTAAGATCAATCGGTTGAAAGGTGTGCAAATCCATAATTTTTAAAATGTCTTATTTGATAACATCCTGAGACCGTGGGTTGAGCAATTGCTTAAATGCCACATTTTTAAATTATGGGATTGCACGCATTTTGATCGATTGACCTTGGTGTATATGCTAGGATTATTTCAAGTAAAAAATGATGATATGTCGTTTAGCAGAGCGTTTAAATGACCAAAAATCATATGAACGCTGCGTAGCCTTCAATTTTTTCATCATTTTGTTGCATTAGGAGAAATAATCTATTGAAATTTCATCAAATGAAGTTTGTGGAAATCAAATTGTGAGGTGTAGTTTTTGAAATTGATAGAAGGCCTTTGATAATGAAAAAAAGTTATTGCTAAAACGTGCAACTCACTACTTACAACTGTGAAATGTGTTATTATGAAAGTATTTCCTCAAATCAAACTGCAATTGCTTGAATAAATTTTATCATTTATTTTTTTTAAATAGTGACAGGACTTTTTACATATTTTTCAAATATAATTTCAATGAATACTACGTGATAATAATCGATCCCATAATCAATATTTTTTTTTAAAAAGATATAACCCGTGCAGACAAGTCCTGGAAGTTCCTTCAATGATGTTAGTGCTCCCTTGATTCGTATTGAGACACATTTTTTGAGAGAGAGTTTGTCATATTCAGTTTTTTTTATCGAGAGGATATTCACCTTACACAATCAGACCTTTATCGAACGAAAATATATACCCAATAATAATAATATATTTCAAACCATTTTGTGGATGCTGCAATACAGCTTATCCAGGTTAGTGGATTCATCAAGGAATTCAATAGAAAATAAACAGTCAATTAACAAATAATAGTTTGAAAAATTAAAAAAATACGCTTTGATAGCAACACAAACTAAAAAATGAAAAATAATATGTAATAATAAATAACAATAGCAAAATCAATACTCCCAGCCGCTCTGGACTGAATGATTCCGTACAACCCTTCTCGTCTTGTGTTTGTAAATCTTTTGCTGGAAAAATCCTCACTTGTTTACTTTGTGGTAAATGTTCAAGAAGTACTGAAAACTTATGTGAATTTCTGGAACTTCATCTAGCTTTTCCTAATACGACTAATTACCAGTCCGTGCAAAGCTTATTGTTAAATCATCTGAAAATGGAATTTTTAACAGGTGACAAGTATAGCTGAGGCACCAGTCAATCTAATAATAACACTGATGATTTTTAAACAAGACTCAACCTCTAACGGAAGCAAGAAACTCTTTGGAAGGTTCGAAATAGATGAACATTTCAACCTAGCAGACCACTGTTATAATATTCATGCAGTCATTGTTCACTGTGGTTCTGGCATTGAATGTGGTCATTATTACGCCTTGGTCAAAGAAGAAACGGACTGGTTTAAGTTTGACGATAGTCGTGTCACGAAGTGTTCTGGCGATGCATTGAATTTATTGGAGCCTCTGGAGACACCCTACATTTTGTTTTATGAGAGAGAGGACATTGTTAGATCAAGATCTTCAGATGATGTGGTGCTGCAGGTTTTTCCGGGTTTTCCTGCAGCTGAAAAAGCAAATGCGCCACTGAAATCAAAGAAGTCGCCCCGGAGCGCCAATTAATTTTTATTGTTGTATTTATTTTATTTTTATCGTTGTTTTAATACGAAACTAATTCAAGATTGTGTTTAAGATCGAGAATAAGTCCTATGGCTTGATGTAACTGATAATTTTAAATAGGTTTGAAATCAGAGTAAATCTATTTACAACAAAATTAATTTTGTTGTAAGCGTGGGGTACTAAATATCCATTGTTATAAATACTTGGCTAGGAGCTGTTTGCCAGATTGGCACCCCGTGGTTTTCTACAACAAAATTAATGTTTTATCTAAATAGATTTATTCTCATTTCAGACTTATTAAAAGTCATTAGTTACATTAAACTATAAGATGTTGAACACAATCTTAAATCAGTTTTAAATTATTTTTCATTTTTTATTTTATGTTACTATCAAAGCGTGTTTTTTTAGTTTTTAAAACTATCATTTGTTTTCCACTTTTTAGTTTGGCTTGCTATTTCAAGCCCATTTGTTTTAATATAGAATATATACGCATGCCCAGACAGCGTGGTTGTCTCACTTGCTCACACACATAGACTGTGTGAGGAAATTATTTAATTCTGGCGATGCTGATCAGGATAATGAGATGAACTTATGAAATTATTGTATTGTCACCGATTCTTCATAAGTGTACAAAGTTTAAAATAATTCTGTCCATTTACGGTTAGTGAAAATCAAACAAACATACAAGTGAAGCTAATATTAGCGTGTTAAAAACCGAATGATTTTACAAACAGCAACACCAATTCGATGTGCACCAAGTCAGCAATCACCGACTTATCAACCACCGACACCTTTACTAACGTTAGATTCCAGAAATATCTGAGAAGATAAGACGATTTGGAAATATAATGTTAAAACTTTTCATAAAAGAACAAAAATTTGCATTCATAAGATTCCTTGTTCTTGAAGTTATATTGGTGAAACTTCAAGACCGTTAAAAATGGGTGAGAGTGAACATTAGAAATAGACAATTAACAGGACACAGTCTGAAATGAGACGGTGAATAATGACTTGAATGAAACAAGACGGGAATGACTGTCAATAAACCACACGATAAGAGATGTAAGCTCAAAGAATCAGAGTTTATTTTTTTATCAAGATAGAAGTGTATTTCAAAAGGTTCTTTAGAAATGGCATTTGATTTTGGCTACCCGTCTTGAAGAAAGACCTAGAAGATAGTGGCGAAATTGCAACACACCTAGTTCTACATTTCTACAATCAACAAAAAAAATATCTTTGCACTTTTTTCAATAGGTTGATAAAATTATCAAATATTACTGATAAATAGTTAATTTTTGTTGTGAAAAATATTTTGAACTTAAAAGGGTGAACTGAAAAGTTTGCTCTTTCCACCCTTCTAAACTCTGATTTCCTTCACTAAGCAATGAGGATGGTTCAATATTTCAATGGCTCTTCTTCCGTAATGGGTCTAAGGAAAAACGCTGCGTTTTGAAGGATATAGTTTCTAAAATTCAACCTGTCAGTATCAGTCGTGAGCCTCCAACTTATTGGTGGATGTTAATTTTAAAAAATTGATCACCAAATCACCACCATTCGTCAAGGTTGAATGTTTTGGTTCGGTTGGGAATTACATTAGATATAGATTGCTGCTGAGACCATGATTTTGGAGTGAGTGAGTGAGAAAAACATAAATTTCCCAACTTGCTTCTTTCAACTCTGCACCTATACCTACTGTTAAAAGATAGCCGTTAAAATACTGAACATCACAAAATTAATGACCAATTTCGCCAAATAATCCATTACCTCGCAAAAAAAATTACTAACACCCCATTAGGCGGCCCCCAATAAAACAGCACTTTAATCTCGAGTCAAATAAATTAAATTCGTCTCGCTAGAGGCATCTTGAAATAATACATTGGTCGTCGGTTCATTCTTTTTGCTCATTCAATTTATACTTCCACGATACTCATGATAATCAGTCATGGAAAACGTTTTCTATATTTGGCAATCGTCGCTATAAATAACTTATTGTGTCTTGCGGAGTTCTTGATGTGCTAAAAAAAAGCGACCGGTTGTAAAATGTGAACAAACGGCCTTCTCGGCGGGGAGGCAGTTTTTCTTTATGGGAGACTGGAGCAGTGGATCCGGCATGTTTATTTTTGGAAATCATTGCTAGCGGATACATCTAGTGTCACCCAGAACAATCTTTTTTCATTCTTTTCCTGAATCATACCGTTTTCATTCAAAAATTTGAAAGGGGTCTATGTAAAAAATTGAATATACCAGCATTTGTCAACAATCCTGAAATCGTGAGGGGGACCAATTATTCAGGTTGTATATAAATTGCTCACTCAATGTGATCCAGTGAGCTGACTCTGCCCTTTGTTACATTGTCTGCAGCAAGACTCTTCATTCTACAGCCCTATTTTGTTCAAGGGTCTTCTCAGTGGACAGTGTCCAGTGAGTAGCCCTGTAATTATTTCCTTGCTCTGTTGAGACAGTTCTTCACTTTTCTCAGATGGCTCATTTATAAAAGTGTTCACACGTGTGTTCTTAGGTGTACTTTTCAAGTCTTCATTTTTGCTATTGATTAATTTCCTAATCTGGTCCCATCTCATCTTTGACCACCAAACCAAATGGGTTCAACCACCGCTTACTAAAAACAAAACATCATGTCTGGTTTCGACCCTCATGTCTTTCTATCTCATCTCTTCTCTTCAGAGTTGAAGAGGTTCTAGTTTTCCTCTTTGTTCTATTGGTGAATTCAACTATGGGTTTGTTGTATGCAAATATTTGCCCTAGACTATGACTGACGTGTCTGCATTATTTTTCGGAAGACCAAGTAGTATCTCGTCCTTGAGAATAATTCCTGCCTGCCTACTAAAATTTTTCCCATAACAATCGTGTATCTTTCTCCTAGCATGCAGTCTACAACCTATATTAAATATTCGATCCTTCTTCTCCCCGATATCTAAACGATTGATTCTAAGGGTATATTATCAGATGCACCCTCAGTATCCAAGAAAACAGCTGAATGTTCTCTGAAAAAGCTTGCACAGGAAACAAGTCTGTTGGAATGGATGTCATAAGAAGATCAGAGGAAAATGCAACAAACCCATGTAGCTGTAGTGTTTTCCAGAGTCTTTGAAAAAATGAACAACTCAAAGACAGAAAACTTTCGAACAGACATGGATCTGAGGTTGCGTTGTTCCAAGTTCTGTTTCCAATAGCCCGAAAAATCCAGTAATTCATGAGGTTGCAGGGTCTATCAGAGACTTGGTTCGAATGTTCCAAGGAGTTAAGGTCCCAAGGAGTAAAATAGACACTCTGAAGGATGCAAAGTATTCATCTCCTCTTTCAGACGATTAACCGTTTATCTTCAATGATATTCGATGAGTTTTTTTTATTCAGTCGGCATATAACTAGTTTCCCCATATGAACCTGGAGTCAAATACAGCATTTCTTTGACAATTTTTTGATTTCTAGAAAGTGCCAGACAGTCAAGCGTTTTCTTTAGTGGAACAGTATGTATCTCAGAAAGAAACTGATATTTCATAGTTTTCACACTTAAATAACCAACAATTAACATTTATGTAAAGTTACCCTTCATTGTGATATTATATCTTCAAAACTGTTAGTTGTCACCTGCGAAGAACTAAAGGATCATTTCCAAAGTATCAAAAAAAAGGACAAAAGTTCTAAAAGTTATTGGAAGAGAAAAATCGGTACCTACCAGCAGAAAATAGGTCAATAAATAGAATTTTCAACCTCTGGCATGAAATGAATTTGAAACAGTTCAAGCCATCTCCTAATGATTCTAACTTGGTTAACGAATAGCGTATTTTTAGACAGTATTTTTGTTCTAGTGAGAAAGAAGTGTTTTCAATATAAAATAAGTCATTCATGGACTCCCCATATAAAACTCTGGAGGTCTGTTTTAAGGTCACATTCAAATAAATTGGATCTAAATCAACTTATCAAACTCACATTAGTGTGAAAACTAAACCAAAAAATATGGCAACAAGGAAGCTGAAATAATTCAGTGGATGGTGAGCAGAAAAGTTTACATGAAACCAATCGAGATAAAGGTTATCTGATATTTCACAACTATCATGAACCTGAACCCAAGTTGCGAAGACTTGTGAGACATGGACATGTCAGAGGATCCTAAAAAAAAGGGCTAGAGTGCGTTGAATTTCAGACTATGAAACCTCATAGTCAAGAATCTGAAAACCTACAAGTACTCTCTAGTCAATGAATACATGTTCTGAAGGTAGCTTTAGCGACCTAGGTTTTTGATCCTAACAGTTTTTCCTCAAATTGCCTGACCTCGTTAAAGGTTAACCGTGAGACTCTTCTTATTCTGTTAGAAACCGATAGAGAGAGTCCATCTGAAATTAGTGGAAAGCGCCAGACCAGACCAGATGGAAGATTATTGATATGAATTTCAACTTAGTCTGGAGAGAAACGGCATTACGCAATCCCCAAGAAGTACGACTCCGGTCTCCCCCAGGTTTTCATTAGGGTGTTGCTCCTCAAACAAGGGCCATTCTTCTCACGCCCAAGGTCAGATAGACGCACTTCTTCGCCTGAGGTCAGTGTTCCGACGAAGAAATGATATCACGATTTGACTGAGCCATTGGCTTGGAATGAGCGGTGTATTTTTCGCTTGACTTCGGAAATTTCCTTCCAGCTTCCAAAAAGTGTCACATTATTTTTGAGATAGTGGTGAAGATAATCCACACATTTTTTTCAGATACAAACTTGGGAAAATTATATTTGAAATAGATATTTTCCCTACGTATTTTCAATTATTCCGAAACCAGTCACCAGTCCGAAAAATTCAAAAATACAATAACAAATAAAAAATACATGTACTAAAAGAAAAAATTATCAGAAAATAGAAATAACCCAAAAATACTATGGTATACTTATGATGCACTGTTTGGAACCTTTGGTGTAGTAATTAATATTACTGGAGTTTTTTTTCCAAAACCAAACCGTTATTTTAACACCTCGACACGTGTTTCGACCACCCAGTGTTCATCTTCAAGAGGAAGATCAAACTGAAAGATCTGATAAAAATTCAATAATAAGACTGGTTTTGACAAACTTTTCCTTATATCTATATTAATCGCCCATTTTTTCTATTGTATGCTTTTATAAATACATGTAATTTGGTGATTAATAAACTACTACTACTACTACCAGTTATTCCTTCTCAGTTCATATACCAAACATTCTTTTTATTCATAGAATTGTATAAGGTTTATTATGGACAATATTTGTTTTTGGTTTTCCTATAAATATACAAACAATATCCAGGGGAAGAAATAATTATGACAAATGGACCCTTTCCAGTTTGTATTCAAAAAATGATGTGCTCTCATTTTCTTCCTTCGTATTGCATAGAAATCCAAAGACAAAAATCCAAAATAGTTTTTCTTCATCTCTAGTATATTATTATAAATAATAGTATCACTCATGTTTTCAATATATGTTTTCTTATTCATACTTTCTGGGTATTTGTTGAATTGTATCATTTAAAAAAGTCTTTCAGATATCTTTTTATCTGAATTCAAAGCGTAAGTTTCGTTGTTTTTAATTATGTGTTTCTTTTCGACAGAAGGTTGTGTTAGTGCACAGGAATTTTCAAACAATCATATTATATTATTTTTATGTGATTTGTTTCTTCTCGATGATGTTCTAGAAGCTGTTCCAGTATAATTCAAATTATAAGATATCATCATTTTTTTTCAAATCAGGTGAGGAATTTTTCAATTGTTTCCAAGGGTTCCAATAACTTTGATATGCCTTTTCAAAATTTTGATATTATTTTCTTTCTGAAAAACTTCAGTTATGCTTGATGATAAGTTTCCATTATTGGAAAATTAATAACATTTTATTATTTCGTGTACCTAACTTCTAACATTATTATTTAATTTTTTGTCTCACTATTTGTAGTAAAACTAATTTTTCGAGTAATTTTTCTAGAAAATGAATTTCTTTCAGTACATTTATCAATAAAAGTTAATTCTTCTGCTTCAGTGAAGGGTGAACTAGTTTTCAAGTATTTCTTATGTTTTATCTTTAATAACGACACATATCATCAACAAATTTTCCGAAGAATGGAACTTAGAAACTAATTTGTGGAAGTACTTATTCAAAAACATAGGTACGTACTGCGTACTGTTTTTGAACAAGTGCAAGCGCACTTGCATTTCATGCCTTCATTGTTTATACTCTTACTTTTTTTATTTCATTATGGCCTATTAAATCTGTTTTTAACACGTGGTCAAAAATGTCTTCCTTGTTATTTTGCTCTCTTTTTTTCTTCTTATTAGAAAAATTTAGTCAAAGAAACATACTATATCCAATATATATATATATATATATATATATATATATATATATATATATATATATATATATATATAGTATATATATATATATATATATATAGTAAAATAAATTAACAGGGTCTTCAAGATCTTCAGATGATGTGGTGCTGCAGGTTTTTCCGGATTTTCCTGCAGCTGAAAAAGCAAATGCGCCACTGGAATCAATGAAGTCGCCCTCGAGCGCCAATTAATTTTTATTGTTGTTTTTATTTTTATCGGGGTCTCTCAGTCAGTCAAAAAATCAAAAATCAAAACTCTGCTTTACTTTGCCAAGCTTTCGCTTCTAATGAGAAGCTTCTTCAGGGCCTATAATTGTTGTTGTGGTTTTTTTGCCAATAAATAACATTACAAATCAAACTTACTTACTGTTAGTATGATTTGTAATGTTATTCATTGGCAAAAAAACTACTACTGAATCCCAGTAAGTTCAAATAATCTCGTAGCACACGCCTATGGACACACCCACCTCAGTAACAATGTGCATAAGATACTCAGCGATGTATTTGGTTTTGTTGCAATCAATTCAATGAGAATTTTTGTTGTTTTGGTATGGTTCGATGATAGCGGTAATAAATTTATTGAAATATATCCCTGAGATGTTGAGGTACAAGATCTACGGGTAGGAATTGCGAAAAATAAAACTCAAAGGAAGGGGTATTTTTCTGCACTGTTCTTGTTGAAGACGGTATCTCAAGGTGACTACAAATACAAAACCTTATATGGAATGTTGGAAAAGGTGTGGTCAAAGTGTCAGAGATTTAATGCTTCCACAGATTCATGCATGTCTGTGAACAAAAAAGCAATATTGTTTTCAACAAATAAATATCGATTATTGATTATCATCTAAGCAGTTTACACCTGGTATGAGAATATCTTTACGAAACTATGTGAAAAATAAAAGATGACAGGTGAAAAATTCAAGAATGAAATATTCAAATCAAATTTTAATTTATTGTGAATTCAAATATTCCTATGAAAAATAAAAAATAATTTGTTCATGATACCATTCATCCAATCAGAAACTATAAGAGAAACTATAAGAGATACAAACTCCGTTAAATTAGGAAAAAGTTGCCCATATAGAGCTTGTGGCATTTGTAGATAATAACGTTTTGAATTTTGGAAAATTCGAACCAGCGTCCTCACTGAAGTTGTACTAGTAACTGAATGATTTTTTCCATAGACTGAACGTCGGATTGGAAATCTGTAAACGCTATCTTGTACAGTGTGAAAAAATGCAATGAGAAAGTGTTCTTCCAATAACATCGGTAATCGCATGTTGAAAGGTAAGACCTCGTTGATCCCTAGCTTGCACAAGTTTGCACTTTCGAGGGTCGTTGTTCGCAGGGGTGTGTAGCGACAGCTGGACAGAAAAACACATTTCAACAGATTTCTCAACGGAAAAATTAAATTAGCGAACTAGTCGGACTTTCCCAAATTTTGAATCGCCTAATTGAACTGACTTTCTGTATCTCTGTTTTAATTTTTCCCATGCTGTCCCTACTCGTTTTGATCACAACGTATACCGTCTCACCTAAAACGTGACATAAGAGTCAATTGAAATTCTATGATATTAAAGATGGCGCTGCGGCTCGAAATTTTTTTTTATTGCAATAACTTTCAAATATGATGTATTTGATAGGGTATTGAATGAATTTGAATGTTTTGATCATTTGAGCTATCTTAGAAATCAAGTTGTTTTTGAGATACCTACGAAATTTTTCTTCGAAAATTCAAACCAGATGTTAACGAAAACGGTTTTCAAACAGATACAGAAGAACTCATCAATATTTTTTAAGTAAAACATTTTTCAAACGCACTATTTTTGAAATACAGGATGTTAAATATCAATCAATTTTTCAAGAGCAATATTATGTTTCTTTCAGCATCCAGTGGTTCACAGTGGGAGAAGCTGTTTCCATTTAATCTCCAATGTTCACGCCTCTGGCCTGAGCTCAATTTTTTTTCACATTTTCCCTGTTCGATTTTGATGAATTGGTGTAATCTTTGAATATAAAAAATATGAATTTCTACAATTCCCGAAAAAAAAAATTTTTTTTTAAGGTCCCCAGTACACATTTTGGGCGAGTTTTCCTTTATAAGAATTATTTTTTTTTCAATACTTTTTTTCTACTGAAGGAGCTGCCTGATACCTCAATGTTGACTCCTGTTTCTTCTTGTAGTATATACTGATCGATATAGAATCTTGTACTCTGTACATTGATGCTGATCATTTTTTCAAATTTTTCCTTTTTTCGGATCATTACTAAGTGATGTCGATGAGCGATTTTTGATCAATTTTTCTCTATGAATTCAAATTGTTTCGGAGGCTTTGGCCTCGAAGATGAGTCCCAAAGTGGTCGACCTACAGTTATCCAGGAAGAGAATTTAAGGACCCTGGTGGAAACTAACCCATTACAAACGGTGCGTGGGATGACGGAAGAACTGGGCGTCAGCTTCCATGTGGTTTTTGATGGTTTGAAACGTAGTGGAACGGTCTCTACGACAATAGGAGATTCAGGACATTGGTTGGACACTCATAAGCCACTCAGGCATTTCTCTGCAACCCCTATAATCTTCAGTATTGAATTTTATAGTTGGCACCCTGGTTCGTTTAACTATCTGTCCCATCTCTAAAAACTCCCCATACTCCCGAAACCGGTCGTATAAATAAAATTAACTAGTCGAAATTAGACAAAAGTGTTTTCATTCATTACATTAAAGTTATTCTTTAAGAAAAACTGAGTCCAACAATGCATTCGTGGTTCAGTCTGGCACCACTGGCAAAAGCTACAGCTCCTTTAAAAGCTGTTGTGTGCAGTTTAAGACGATTATGGGTGTATGATTATTATTACAGATGCCTGAAGAAGTTGTTGGAATGATGACCTATTTATTTTGTAGAAATTCATGTTAAATTTAAGTTTATTATTTGTTACGACCAGTTTCGGTTTACTAGATCATTAGTGGACCATAAACTAAAAATTAGACAAAAGTTATTTCCTCTATTCTATTTCCTGAAGAAGTTATGTGGTGAAACACGTGTTGCTTAAAAAATCTCACAAGTGTTGTTGAATTTGAAAAAGAAATTTTACCAGTGATATATTTTTTCATGTGTTGCACTCAAAATTCCGATTTGATATTCATACTTTCTGCTATTCGAAATTTATCGGTATGTCATTTCATGCATGTCTGTTTCATTATTTATTTTTGCATGAGAGCAGTTATTGAACTTGTCCAAAGTGAAAAGGCCTCTTTTTGAGATTCGTTCATAAAGGCCTTATGAGTCTACGTTACTGACGAGGGTAAAAAAGCCGACATTTTTCAAAAGGTTGTTCCACTCAGCATCTTTTATTCGTATAATTAATACTCCTTAAGTGCTCCCACTCGATTTTTTCTTGGATGATGATCGCAAATTCTTTCAACGATCGCAGTTTATTGAACTTTGTCATAAACGCTGTATATAAAGTCAACATGTACATCTTTTGAACCGGGATTTCGATGTTTTCAAAAGATAAACATATTTTATTAAACTTCTGTTCGAATTTGAACTCGTTCTGAAGATCTTAACGGGAGGTCAGAACAAAAACGGTTAAATATTAGGTAAATAAATGTTACATAAGAAGAATCTTAACCAAATACCACCGGTATTTTTACATATTTTTTTTACTTTAGTGAGAGTCAACACGCCATATTCTGACAAGTAAATGTTTAACATATTGCATAAGCCGTGTTCAGTTTTTTGCTTTCTGAGATGAGGTTTTACATAATCCATATAGCAATATCATTGAATTTTATAATATTAGATGAAGTACTATTGTTAGATATTGTTTGAGAGTCAATGTCTCAAACTAATAGAGAAATAGCGATGTTACATATGTACGTTCTGGAATTTGAAAATGATCGTTGATTACAGAATTCTGAAAGTTTGAAAAAACTAAAAATGGGTTACGTTCATATAGGTGGGCCTACTATACTAGAGTAATATTTCAAAAACTATCTCGCATGTAAATAACAAATGAAACGCGTTGATTGCCTAATTTTTCAGCCGATTTTTTTGTTTCGAGATCATGGATCATTGCAATATATTGCAATGATTAGCCTAAGGCATTAGAAAAATACTGCAAATATTGCAGTATTTAAAATGTCATAACCCTCGGAATACGACTAGTATAGTTGAAAATAAAGAGCAGCTAAGTGTCAGATTTGCAGTTATGTAATTTACAAAACCTAATTGATAAATTTCCCATATAATTATTATGATTTTATAGTTTTTGAATAGTACTGTATCAAATATATGTATTTTTTTACATATGAACTAGGAAATAATGTGGATAATTATAAATTAACTGCTGAAGCTTTCATGTGAATATACTTAACGAGTAACATAAATTCACAGGTATTCGAAAGTGATTCCTAATACTATTTAACATGAATTTTTCATCCATTCTACATATACTAGTGAAATGCAAAAATAAAATGTATATGAATGGCATTGAATCACCACTGATATTTATTGTAAATTCACACGAATTATTTTTTTAGTGTATTGATGTTATCATTAATACACCAGTCAACCTAATAATAGCACTGATGATCTTCAAACATGACTCAACCTCTGACGGAAGCACCAAACTCTTACGAAGGTTCGAAATAGCTGAACAGTTCAATCCATCAGACCACTATTATAATCTTCATGCAGTCATTGTTCATTGTGGTTCTAGTGTAAAATCTGGTCATTATTACGCATTGGTCAAAGATGAAACAGACTGGTTTAAATTTGACGATAGTCGTGTCACTAAGTGTTCTGGCGATGTCTTGAATTCATTGGAACCTATCTGGAGACACCCTTCATTTTGTTTTATGAAAGAGAAGGAATCGGCAGATCAAGATCTCTAGATGATGTGGTGTTTTAGGTTTTTCCGGGTTTTCCTGCAGCTGAAAAAGCAAATGCGACGCTGGAATCAATGAAGTCGCCCCGGAACGCCAATTAATTTTTGTAGTTTCATAATTTCATGATTTGTATTACTTTTTTCTTTAATATCACAAATTATTCAGAGAATGTGTGTAATTTCGAAATAATGCAATATTTTCAGTAACAGGTAGGTTGTAACTATTATGTCGTATGTAGCGATATTATAAAAAAACTGTTTTTGTCTATATTCAAGTCCCAGGCATAATCATATATCTATTATATGATCTGGCAATCACTCCTGTGATATTCTATGTTAAAGAATGTCTGTACATTCTCTGTACTTCCATTGATGAAGTGATATTGCCTGTTTATATGATTTTGCAGACGTCTCCCCAGTGAAGTTAGGTCTTACATTGGCCTAAGTTCAGTTTAAGCTCCAAGAATCAATAGTTGAGTAAATCTCCGTCTACGTTGTGAAATGAACCAGATTTACTGTTACTGTTACTGTTAGTCTGTATGAAAGATGCAATGGGAATCAGAATTTTAAATGACAGAGGTTTGCTTTTCTTAACGGCAATCTTTGTTCTTCAACACTATCACTGTGATGTTAGTGTTGAACACAACGGACTACAAATCTGTTTTACTCTCAATGGGACTTTTTTAAATTAGTGTTTTTTTTTAACTAAAAAAATGTATCTATAGTTGTCGAATCAGCTGACTATCTATCAATTTACGAATCCCGTGTTAGAATGTTTCTATTATCTTTGTTGAAATACACATACATCATAATCGAACTACATACGTGAAGGTATGTTTAATGCAATATTTTCAGAAAGTTTGAGGAGTTGATCTTCATTTGTATAATTGTGTGAAATTCACTTATCAAAATCATTCCATTATAGTAAATATTTTTTGTCGTTTTCGTCTGCTACATTGAATTATCCTGAAATGATTATTTTGACTCCATTTCTAATTGAATTATCCAAACATATTTTCATTATTTGGTATCTTAGAAATTGTATCCCCATTATTATTTTATTAGGCTACTACTACGTTCACTCAAGTCTAAATTATTGCTTAGTCTGCTACGGTAACTGCAGCAGTTTGAAGTGTGCTACTTACATTAATTCTATATAAAATCATAATCTGATAGTTTCTGTACACAAATTAACATCTGCATCAAACGGACGTCATATTATGCCTATAAAAATATGTAATAAACTTCCCATATTCGAAAAAAAATCTAATCCCGTTAATTTCAAAAAAAATATTTTGTTTTTCACATGTAGGTATATTCTATATTTTATTACTCGATTTGTCAACTCCTACTTTTATATGTTGCATGTGACCATTTCCATGCTTGTTTTCAGGAAAATACAGTATTGATTGATCGATCGATCGATCGATTGGGATTATAAACAATTTCAGATATTATACAGCGTTATTTAAAAATAGATTAATATTTTGGTTCATTTTTTGTCAGCAACAACAAAGTCCACCGTTTGTGGTGAATTCCAGTGAAATATTGACCTTTTTTCGTGTAATTTGAGATCTACTTATTACCTATTTTTCATACGCTGATTGGCTAGAATTTATAGCTTTAATTAGAAAAATAAATAAATTCAATAAGATCAGGGGTACTAAAAATAGTCGTTACAACAGCATTATAACAACCCAAAAAATGGAGTAAAGAAGTATTTCACATGAACTATTTTGAAAATTCAGAAACAATACCTTTGAAATTCACTATATCAAACACTGATTATTATTCAGTTTGATTTAATCATAAAACAATGTACAGTGTTCAAACACACTTTATTGTATTCATAGAAATTAGTAAGAGTTTTCTGCACTTTAGAATTATGATAAACTGCATACAAATGAAACGAATCATTATGGGATTCAATCGTATTGTTACTATCATGCAATACCTAATATTTATTTGGAAATTTCGGATAAATTACCTGATTTCATGTGACACTTATTATATGAAGCAACTCAGTCAAATTAATATTTTGCAAAAGAATTATTGAGTTCAAGTTACTTTCTTGTGAAATTAAAATGCCTTTGTGTTTATATATTTGAATTAAAATTCAAAAGTTGTTTCTCATTGAGAGTCAAATAAGTTCCATGAATTATTTGCATTATAACATTCTCATATTTCACCATGTTGTCAATCCAGATACTGAGATATACAATTTCAGGTAATCCAGGTAGGTACTAAGATTATTATAGATTCCCCTCATAATTCAAAGTTTGGGAATGAAATTTATTCACAAGATGCCCAGAAGTACCGATGTTTTTTTGATGGGTACGCAGTTTGGGACTAATTTCAAACGTTAAACATGGTTAACTAGTTTAGTGATGCAATATTTTTTCTGAAGAAAGTGTGGCTAGGTAACAGGATCAATGTTTTCTTTAAAAAAAACAATGTTTTGAATTTAATCAAATTCTTCTTCAGAGCTTTGTAACAATGAATTTTCAAAACATATCATCCACCAAACTTATACAATTATTATCGTTTCAATTTCACAAAAAATTAAAATTACTATCAGATATATATATATATATATATATATATATATATATATATATATATATATATATATTAATCATCAGATATATTAAATATATAATAAAAAAAAACATTGCAACAACATAACGGGTGAAAAATAGGTTTGAAACAAGCACTGTTCCGAAATACCGGATTTGAAGTTCTGTATTTCATTAAGCAGTTATTTATTAGTGGCACAGAAAAACTGCATTTCTGAAATTCACCATGGAAAGGAATATGTTATACCTCACTTTGAACTGAGTTATGTTTTTGATAGTATCTGGTTTTTTCGTTTTTAATCGACAATAATAATTCTAAATTTGCTACATCTGGTTACTATCTCGTTTATTACTATACATATTATTTGTTACTTTTGAGATCTCTTCATGTTCATCACAATTTTTTGTGATTACCAAAGTAGACACAAAATGGAATTATTGATGAATAAATCCTATACCCACCGTCGTAAAAAATTGCTATGCCATATAAGTCTCAACGCAATAATTGAAATCAAATGCAGCATTATCTAGGACGAATCGATAATCCAACAAGTCAGGTTCAAAGTAAGTACGTCTATTGGACTCTCCACTGCAATTTGCGAAAGTAGAGCTTCTTAAGGAAGGAAGTGATCTTCCATCCAAAACAAATAGTGTTACCAAACATCAGAACTGCAACACTTTTCTTGTCTACAAGCGTTTCACCAACCAAGTTGGCGTCTTTAGTAGATGAATTAGGTGAAAATTAAATTGATATTCTTGTATTGTAGTGATGGAAATGGATTAACTGGATAGTGTAATGAACATTCTCTATCATTCTGAAGTTTTCCGTCCGAAATTCTATACAAAGTTAGTCCGAAAACAGTTACCTGAAGATTATTATTAAAATAATTCGCAACACAAAACAAATTTATATATTTTATAAGACCACAATTTCTCTGTAGTGAAATTATGTTTTGTAGGTATACATATTCAGGACCGCAAACTTTATATTAAGTTGTACAATGCTGTAATGCACATTTCGTAAGTAAATAAATAAAATTTCCAATCCAAAAATATTCTTCTCGTTTCACCCCTACCTAAAAGTTTCTAAATGTTCATAATGTTCATCAAAATCAAGATTTCAAGGAATGATTATTCGTTTTCTGTTAATGGGAATTCAAACAGTGTTGTTAGTATATTCCCCAAACTTCTGGGACAACCTGTATGCAGACGTGGGCGACAACATCTAACGCACGGAAAGATATTTGGCGACGGTAATCTATAAAGTTTCATAATCTAAATGCCTACCATTCTTGAAAACTCTGGCGGTACCTTGAAGCCTTTCATTCGAACTGAATCAGACTGTAATTGTCCACAATTTCGGAACGCTTTATTAAAAGTGAAATGCCAAGGACAACTAGATCTGCTGCTGGGCTGGTACGCGGATGTTGGGTATGGTTGGGCGTTAAGAGGATATGGTCCAGTCGTCTGGTATACATATGCGTTATTATCATGCTCTCCTTTGTCTTTGTGACTCTGCAACTTTCATTTGACTTTTGGTTACCTTGGCAAGAATAACGTTTTATTCCTATTTCATCTGAGCAGCCAGGATTTCACTCCGGGATATTTTTTTGTGTGGAATGTTAATGGCCTTGCCTCTAGCCAATGGTATATTTACATTTTTAAAATTCTCAATGAGAGTTCAAGTAATTTAAAATGGTTATGGATGATTACATTATAAATGAAATGCTCGTGACGTTCACATTATGAAAATTTTCAACTTTTCTTTTTCGAAATCTTTTATTTTTCCTGTTAACCAACAGAATCAATTTATCTCAACACTTACTCACTTAAAAGCACTCCAAGATTCTGAAATAGCATCAGGTGGAAATGTGAAACATTTTGTAATGATTTAATTTAGATTCATCTGATAGAATAATAAACGCTGTCTACTTTAAAAATCAGATTAAAAAATTTGCCCCTCGGTTCATGGGTTTTTCAAAACGCCCAGAAATTCCTTCGTTATCTTTCAGAAGGTTTACATGAGGACCTTAATAGAGTTACCGAGAAACCTAAACCAATCTTAACGAAGATTGACGAAACGACGAAACACTGAGCAACAACGGAAAAGCATAAGAGTCCTGGCTGAGATATTTGTAAACAATTTCGTTGGTCAATCAAAATCCACTATGAAATGCACACACTGTGGAAACTCATCACTAACCTTCGATCCTTTCTGGGATTTGTCTCTCCCCATACCGCAAAGAACTGACCAATTGAGTTTATCACAATGCTTGGATTCCTCCACAAGAGAGGAATCTCTGGTTAGAGATGAAAAACCAACGTGTTCGAGGTGCAAGGAAAGAAGAAAATGCACAAAGTCCCTATCAATCCTAAGTTTCCCCATATTTTAGTAATACATACATTTAAAAAGATTCTCTCCAACGGAAAGATTAGGAGGCAAATTTAATATTGCCATTGAATTTTCTTTAGAAGAATTATATATGATCAATTATGCAGCAGACAATGTGACCCCTTGTCGTTATAATCTATATACACTTTTGAATCACAGTGAGACTACTTAAAACGGGCATTATACAGCACAGTGCAGACACCCATATAGTGTCACGTGGCATGCATACACAACGAGTCACACGTGTGTCCAATTTCACCAAAATCGCTTGTGAGTGAGGATGCATATGTCCTCTTTTATGAACAAGAAAGAACTAAGCCGCACCTTTGAGGTGATTTTTTTTTTTTTCATAAATTAAATCTGTGAAATGATTTGTATTTCATAGTTTGCAAAAATATACATTATTATTATTTTTAAAAAAATGCAATTTGAAAGGATGAATTTGTGTCGATCCAATAGATGACGTGTTCATGAAGGCCATTTTTTCTACGGTATTGGATTGTATTCACTTGTTAAATGTGGAAAAATAGGTAGTACAACGAAACTAGTGACGTTCATTTTTTCTTTTTTTGACAACTCTCGAACTAACTTGTCATTCGTAGTCACCATACATAAGTACTAGTTTAGGTAACTTACATTCTTACTAATAATGATTTTCAACAAACTATTATTCTTTTTTATTATATTGTTGGATATTAAAAGAAAAAATACCTAACCTTACTTACAATTTTCACTAGATTTGCCGTGAACTACTAACAAGAAACGTCAAATAAGTGGTATTTTTGAAAAGGTAGCTGAACGATCTTCAAAATTAGGTATAACATATCCCACTTGAAATTTCAATGATTGTGTCCGCTTCTGCTAGAGGGTTGATGTAATTTAATTGAAAATTTTTTGCCAAAAAAATTATCCTATCAAATTTGTCTATTTCTAGTCATGTGTGTCGAAATAACCAATGAAACCATCATTACACTGATAACTACCCATGGATAGTTTTCACGGGTAGTTATCACTTATGTCATGACATTGCTAAGCAACCAACACAATAAAGTTGTTTGACATTTCAGTAATTCAATTTATTTCGAAAATGTCACTTCCTCGCTTTGGTGTTAATAACTGTGTGTTCAATAAATAATTTTGTTCGAATTGCAAAAAATATTCTCACCGAATATCCCTCGAACATTGATAAATAACTCATAATTTTATCACAACTTCCTCAAGCACGTTATTTTAGGTAACATCCCTCCGTCTTCGGCGTCGGGATGTTACCAAATAACGTGCTTTCGAAAACTGTGATAAAATTATTTCGTTAGTTATCAATGTCCTTGGGATATTATAGCTGAAAACTAGCTCATGAAATGTCTCCCTTGAAAATAAGTTTGACATATTTTAAAATTTTTTCAGGGACCGACATATAGAGGGAGTTCGCTATTCGAACGATTCTAGGACGGTTCAAAATAGTTATCCAGCACATTTGACAGTTCGAAAATCGTTCAAATAGCGAACCCAAATACAGCTTAATTGATGGATGTAGCCGTTACTACGTGGTAGGAGATCATAATGAAAAAAAATACAATAGTTTATTGTATAAGTTCGAGAATGTCCATGTAGGACGAAACTGCAGTAAAGTTAGTTACAAATAATAGTGGTGAAAACATAGAAATTTTCATTTCTCTTTTTACAGCTTATATGTTTCAAATAAGGATAATTGTTTATCAACCAAAGTTTTTCTGCCCTGAAAGCGTTGCTCTGGCTATATAGCAGAAGATAATGTTCTTTGTAAACCAAGTTATATAACGAATTTCAAAAAACCGTATCATCTTAAGCAGTAACATTATCGAAAGAAACAAAAAACACGAAATCTACAGCTATTAGCTGTGTTCTGTCTGGCTAGGAGCTTTATAAACGAGAAAGTTTTCCGTTCACTTTAGATTTTTTATCTCGAACTGGATCTACAAACGTCCTTGCGATGCATTTTTGTTAAGAATAGGCGCAATTACCTTTTGATTAATTCAGATATACAAGGTTGGCAAAAAAGTTGAAAATACGGTAATATCAGTTTTTTCATTGATTTGAGACCGTTATACCTATTCTTGAAAACGTGTCGACAATTCTTTAGATTTATATTTCATATGTGAATGAATTACATACCTACATTTTTATATTATCAAGAACACTTCTCAGTCACTTACATAGTTGATTTCTTTCAGAAGCATTCGTGAGCCTTTATTCTCCAACAAGGCGAACTCAGATAAGAGCAGTTCAGTTGAGAAACGAATAATTTAGTAAAAACAGAAAACCGTATCAGTATACTCAACCTTTAGTAGTGGCTCAATAGAAACCTTCTATATAATTACTTTTGCATTATTTTACGATATTTCCATTCCGTAACTCGAAAAATTTAAAAAAAAAGTAGCCAAAGTATTCGTTCTTTCAGCAAAAATATATTGAATTCCTAATACTTCAAATCATATTTTTGTGCGTATCATACGTAGGATTTTTTATACAGTTACTCCAAACGTCACAACGGTACATTGCTGATTCTTCATGTAAATTAACTTTCCTCTTTCACTTATCATAAATAATATTTTGATGGCCACATAACAATACCGATCCGTTGTTTCTAATAACAGGGGACATTTATTATGTGGTAATATATCATTTATCCTAGTCTGTGTCATAAATTTAATAGAAACAATAATTATGTTTTGAGTAATGGATTCTCCAAAAATTGGCAAAATAATTTCAAAAACACATTACAGCAGATGAAGCTGTAGAGAACATACTTCTCAGAAGATAGCATTCACTATAGGTTGATACAATGTAAATATTTTTCAATTTCTGGCTTGTTCAATGATATTTTAACGTGAAACCGTTTTTTGAATAAACATCAAAGGTGTTTACACATCTGGTACGTTTATGGGTTATCTTCAAATATATACAATTCTTGTCCAAATTGCTGTAGTTTGTTTTTGAATTCATACTTTTTCTACTTTTGAATTTGAAATTCAACTCAAAATGGCACATACTAATGTTGTATCAATGTTTTTTCTCAATTTACCCCAAAATAATAAGTTTCAAAGTTGTTTCAATCTAGTTTCTGAATATCATTTTATTTATCTTATATATGTAATGTCAAAAACATATCAAAGAAAGCTCTTTTAAGATTTCCTGTATTCAATCTTCTTTAAACTATTATGTCACCTCGAAGGTTTATCTAATTGTGAATTGTGTATATCTAACTCATCATAGTATGATTTATGGCGATAGGAATATTATTCTATGAAAAAGTTAACGAATTAGTGCTATTAAGAATTTTATTTCACAAAAATATTTATTTTCGGTTTTTTTCTTGTTTCAGCACAAGAACCGTTCAAGAAACGAAAGGATGGGACGTCTTCAGGGACCCTCCAAGCAAGGAGGTTTCGAGCTCTATGGCCGACCAAAAATGTTTAGAACTGACAGTAAAAATTCTCAAAGTTGTTGCCTACTTAGTGACGTTCGTTATAGTACTAGTATCAGGAGTAATAGCGAAAGGAACTCTTTTATTCATGACGTCGCAACTTAAGGCTGATAAAATCATCACATACTGTAACAGGGAATTAGGTAAATTCATATTATTTCATATCAATTCAACAGATTTTACTTCAAAATACAAGTTTTTCTCAGTGTACGTCCAAATAACATTCTTCCACATTCAATATAATTATCATGAGTCCATCACATAACAAAATTTGAATATTGAATAATGAATATTGGGATTATATCGTCATTTCAGCTTGAGTTCAGCCACAAAGTCATTGACGTATTATACTATTTCAGGTAGAGAAAAACAATTTATAGTTAAGTTACCAACACCAGAACGAGTAGCATGGATGTGGTGCATATTTTTCGCCTTTACTATACCTCAGCTTGGGGCTCTATTCCGATCTACAAGGATGTGTTATTTCAAGTCCTCCAAGAGACCTCCATTTTCCCATTTTCTGATTATTTTTCTAGCAGAAACTGCGCAAACTGTAGGTATTGCCATTTTGGTTTTCCACATACTGCCAGATATTGATGTCGTCAAAGGTGCGATGTTAACCAACTGCCTTTGCTTTGTACCAGCTGTCTTGGGTAAGAAAAATCAATTTTTTCAACATTTGTTTGAAAGTGGCCATTCATTCTGCCATACTTGAAATCTATTGAGTTTTTTTGTGTTTTAGGGTTACTTTCAAGGAATAACAAGGAATCTCAACGGTACATTAAAGTCATTATAGATCTCATAGCCATTGCAGCGCAAGCCACTGGCTTTATTGTGTGGCCAATCATGGAGGGGCGAGCAGACTTGTGGATAATTCCCGTCGCCATTTTCATGATATCTGTCGGCTGGTGGGAAAACTACATTTCTAAGCACTCTCCGTTACCATTCATCAAGAGACTGGGGAAGATAAAAGAAAATTTCGACCAGACGAGATACTTCACTTACATGTTCATTTCTACCTGGAAAATTTTGTGTTTTCTAATCTGTATCATGTTTATACTGCTAGTGAGGGAGGGAGAGATGGGCTTTTTTTTCACGGAGTTTTCTGAAGGATTCGGGGCTCATCCAATTACTATATTAGAGGTAAATTTTGTAGCTTTTTAAAATGTTCTGGTTGAACATTTACTCGGTGTGTAGCTGTAATTTATTGTGAAGAACATATTTCAATATATCACAATCACATTTAGTTTACCAGAAGCTGATTCAAGATAATAACTTTTTGAGGACATTTGACAGATCTCAAAATTATCCTTTCAAAAACTTAAGCACGGACTTTTTTCCTTATTCAACATACCTGCTCTGTAAAGTCATTGATGAATTTTTTGTCAAGTAATTCAATGAAATAGTGAAACAAAATGAGCTTGTTTTGTTAGTTCTTATTGAAAAAATCAGGTTACCAATCAAGATAAAATTCATGTTTTATTTCGAAATGTAATTCATTTCCGTCCAGCTTCCTCGAACATCACTTTATAAAGATCAAAATGTTCAACAGTTTGCTATCTAAATATGTTTTTCGATAAACAGATTACTCCAAACAGTATACAAAATAACTCAAAACACAATTGTTTTAGTAATAATCATTGAAAGTATGCTTCAACTGCAATATCAATGTTTCAATGTAGGAACAACTAGAATTATTTCGGTCATCTGCTATGTATCAAAAAGATACATAGCAGATAATATTATAGAAATATGAAAACATATGCAGTACTGTTGACTTCTTTTTAGATCAAACCAGTCCTGGGAGGAACATCTCTACCAGACATATCCGAGATTTTACCTACAGGAGACGATACCGTTGTTCAATCCAGTGATATCACCCCAATCTACGTTCTAATGATCAACGTACTTGCCTCCTACCTAACCTACATTTTCGGCAAGTTCGCCTGTAAAATCATGATCCAGGGATTCTCGTACGCATTCCCCGTTAATCTAACTATTCCAGTTTCCGTTTCTCTTCTGATAACAGCTTGTGGATTAAGGAATGGCGATCCATGTTTCTTCCATGACACGATTCCTGATTATCTATTTTTTGAGTCACCTTCTGCCGCATTTCTCAACGATTTTATTCATCACCAGCATGCTTGGGTTTGGTTGTTGTGGTTGCTGTCTCAGACTTGGGTGATGATACATATCTGGACACCAAAATGTGAGCGTCTCGCTAGCACTGAGAAGTTACAAGTTGTGCCCCTGTATGATGGTAAGATATAACCTACTTATTTGTCAGAGGTTTGATATATGGTTGGCTACCCAAAGCATACCGCGAAGCATAACTAACTGACACCTTTTCCGGAATTGAAAACCACTCAAATGATTAATTTTGAAACTAATAGGATACTATGGTTATCCGAATCTTTCGTCAAGCCAAAACCCAATTCTCAAAAGTAAAGTAGGAATGGAGAAGGAATCAAATGTAATTTTCCATGAGATACAGTTTGACCACATATCTATTTTAAAAATTGAAGAACGATATACCCGCTTAGAGGGTTGAAGGTTAAACAACAGTTTTCACGTCAAAACGTGTCCCCCTTACAAAACAAACTTGACTTTTAGATTTTTGCGAAAGTTTTTTTCCTAGCTGTTCTGCTTTGTGGTACCGACGTATGCGATAGCCCACTCTTTATATTAATCGGTTGTCTTATTAGACGTTCTTAACATTAAATCAACATTTTTCCAGGTCTTCTTATCGATCAGAGCATGGGACTCAATAGACGCAGGGATGACGAAGCTGATGTTAAACCAGAAGACTTAGAGGAAATACAAAAAGAAAAAGCAGACGAATACTACGAAACTATATCCAACCACACTGATGGATCATCTCCGAAGAATGTAAAGAACTCTGACCATATTACCAGAATTTACGCTTGTGCTACTATGTGGCATGAAAACAAAGAAGAAATGATAGAGTTTTTGAAGTCCATTTTAAGGTTAGACGAAGATCAGTCGGCCAGGAGAGTAGCACAAAAATATTTGAGAGTCGTGGATCCAGATTATTACGAATTTGAAAGTAGGTGTTATTGATAATATATAACTCAAGAGTTTCACAATCTCTTTTTAGCCCATATTTTCTTTGACGACGCCTTCGAAATTTCCGATCACAACGACGATGATACTCAAGTAAACCGCTTCGTTAAGCTTCTTGTAGCTACTATCGATGAAGCAGCTTCAGACGTGCATCAAACCCACATTCGTGTACGGCCTCCTAAGAAAATTCCGACCCCATATGGTGGTAGGTTGATCTGGCAGTTACCTGGAAAAACTAAGATGATTGCTCACTTGAAGGATAAGATGAAAATAAGACACAGGAAAAGATGGTCCCAGGTAAGCTGAACAACAGTAGTGGAAAGTTTTTTCATTTCATGTTTTGTCAGACATTTTCGAGCGGATAATTAATGATTGATGAGAAACCAAGCTTTAAGTACATGTAATGAAAATTGAGAAATAGAAAAGTATTGAGAAATTTCAAAATGAAAGTTTAGTCCCTCAATGAAATTGAATTATTTGGAAGAGGACTTAATTGAACATGTATTAAGTTACCCCATTCCAAAAACAAATGTATATAGGGTCTGCTTTCATACCAATTCTGCAGCCCAATGGATAGATATGTCTTCCAATTAGATCATCAGTTTTAGTCAATTATTTTTTCTTTTGGGATATAGTAATTATTACTTCACCCTTCATTTTCTTAGTAGGTTTACTTGCTCAGGAACTGTTTTGCTACCTCGATTCGTTTTGTGGAATTTCAGCATGGATTTCTGAAAAAACAAATATACAGGTATAGTTCTCCTTGATTTTGTCGTTTCATAAAAAGATGCAGTGATATCTTATGAACCGAAGTAAAAAAATATTGATTAAAAACAACAATGAAAATATTATGTCAGATAGAATATCTAGCAAGACGGGAGTTGCCAAAGGTAATATCTTGGGTCATCTGTTTTTTATTATGTTTCTTAACGACCTTACCAGCGTGGAAATACTATTAGCATTCACTTAATCAATTATCCAGATATTACCAACTCACTTATAACAGAGAAAACTGTTGATAAAATGATAGCAATCAATAAATCATATATGGTGAATTGTGAGAAGTGGTTCAATCCTAAACATGCGACTCAAAGTATTGTTTTCAAGATAAATGAAAATACGCATTCTTCACCCAAAGATATAGCATAAGGAGACATTGAAGTACGCATTACTGACGAGCGTAATGTTAAGTTAAATTATCTTCTGAACTATCCTTCAAACTATCTCAACAAAAGTGTTCTTGCAAACCTTCAAAACAACTACAGAACAGATGACATTGTTGAAAATAAATTTGTCCTGTCATAATACACCCTTTCTAGGGTAGTGAAGAAATGGAGTGAAAAAATGTTTTTACCAAAAAATAATTTTACTCCATTTCATTTGTAACAGAAAATGAAACACAATTTTCATTTAGGTGATGTATATGTACTACCTTCTGGGACACCGACTCATGGAACTACCTATTTCCGTTGACAGAAAGGCAACCATTGCTGAAAATACCTATTTATTGACCCTGGATGGGGACATCGATTTTCAACCGTCTGCCGTATTGCTGCTCATAGATTTGATGAAGAAAAATAAAAACCTAGGTATTTATTTTTAA
The DNA here is from genome assembly GCF_025532065.1 of Leptinotarsa decemlineata. NCBI lineage: Eukaryota > Metazoa > Arthropoda > Insecta > Coleoptera > Chrysomelidae > Leptinotarsa > Leptinotarsa decemlineata. The sequence goes on along the minus strand of NW_027412549.1, from coordinate 2,765,860 downwards.
TAACAATTTTATATTTCAATTTCCAACTGATAATTTTTTTCCTAGGGGCTGCTTGTGGCCGTATCCACCCAGTGGGATCAGGTCCTATGGTATGGTACCAACTTTTCGAATATGCAATTGGTCATTGGCTGCAAAAAGCTACTGAACACGTTATTGGCTGTGTGCTTTGTAGCCCAGGTTGTTTTTCTCTCTTCAGAGGAAAATCACTGATGGACGACAATGTAATGAAAAAATATACCACAAGGTAAAGTAAAGACACCGGTTTGATAAAATCATAGTAATTATTAACGATTCAGTTTTTTTCACGTTCAGTCGTGTATGATTACAAGGTATTCACTGTACATAAAAACACGTACTCGTTTACTCACTCGATGTTTGTCGCCATCTTCAGAGCTACTATAAAATAGATATTTATCAAACACTAATTTGTTGTACATTTTCAGAAAAACTATTGACGACGTGGTTCTCCGTTTGTACTCACGATGTCAACGACATCGTCGATAGTTTTTCTGGAAATGTACAACAAATCATGGTTTAATAGTTATGAATTTTCATTGTAGCCCAGAAGATGGTGACAAACGTCGCCGAAACGTTGGCAATTGAACTATAAGTAAATAAGTACGTGTTTTTTATCCAGCTGCCAGTGAATGCCTTCTTTTCCAAAGAAAGAAAGGAATCAATTGATTTCAAAATGAACTGTTTACAAAGACGTGTAGATCAAGCAACTGGAAGAAAAATCCCTACTGAAACAACAACTTTCATATAAACATCGAATTACACGAAAGAAAAATTCTTTCGAAACAACTATTTTTTTATGAACAATGAATTATACAAAAAACACTTTCTCCTATTCAGTTTGTACTCCAACCATTCGTTGTGGAATGGAATCAGTATCATTAACTTTATTGCCTCTCAATGTATCATATGAAAGAGATAAAATTTACTTACAGGGAACACTTACAGGGGTATATACCCTTTTCAATTCAAATATTAGTATCGTACACTCACATCAATATCAATAACAGGAACAATTTTCATAATCCCCATTATATTACGAAATACATACATTTTCATTTGATATATTTTTGGTATTTCTTATTCAGAATCATATTCTTGAATAAATAGATCTTTATCGAGTTAGATATTTTAATATACACAAATATTCATAATTTACAAAAGTAAATTACTAAAAATCAATATTAGAGTAGGAAATGAATAATAATCATATAATCACTCCAAATAACAAATTTTTAAAAATAATAAAAAAAATCACACACACAAAAATGAACATTTTATTATGAAAAAAAATGTGTAAGTGAAGTCCTATTTTTAACAACACTGGATAGGTTATTATATTCGCGAAAACCTTTGAAGAAAAGTGAATTTTGGGTATAATCGTTAATAGTTGTTTTTGATATATAATAGATTCTTGAACATGGGTATGATGGAGCCAGTTGATTCAGTATTTTATAGTTGTGAATTATTGTACGATAGTAAAGGCGTTTGAAAACTGGTAACCACTGCAAAGAATACTACATGAAGTTGATGAAAGTGGAGCAATTCATTTGTAAAAGTATTCTCATTCTCATGATTTTGTAGTTTTTCTAGTTAATATATTTCATTTGCAATGAAAAGAAATAACCAATAATCAATAATCAAAATACAGTTAAATAGTTGTCTTGCATTACCATACAGTAATTCCAAGATTTTGAGATTTTCTCGAAAAAAAATTATAACTTCTTCGTTATTTTTTGATGAATATTTCTCTGAAATATTTTGAACTTTAACGATTTTTTCAAAAGTTATAGTTAAAGTAATGATTTCAATATCGAGTAAGTTATACCTAAATTTATTGGCAAATATCATTGCTTTGATTTTGGACACATTTAGTTCCAGTTTATTGGACAGGCTTCTTAACATTCTTTATTACATCGTTCCTTGCTAGCATAGTTGATGAACTCACAGTCGATGAATTGTTCAACATTTACCAACAGGAATTGTATCTTGTATGTATGTATTGTTCAAAATATGTAAACATATCAATATCGTTCAATTTCACTGTCTTAATAAATGTCATTTTATCAATACAATGGGCTACAGCCAACCACATAATTTTTACAGTTCTGCCGAAGCGAAACACTACGTCCAATACGATCAAGGAGAAGATCGTTGGTTGTGCACATTGCTCCTCCAAAGAGGATACAGAGTGGAGTACTCAGCTGCTTCAGATGCCTACACCCACGCTCCAGAAGGCTTCAACGAATTTTTCAACCAGCGGCGTAGATGGGTACCATCAACTATTGCCAACATCATGGATCTACTTATGGCGTCCAAGAAAACCATCGAAGTCAACGACAACATCTCAATGCCTTATATTGGATACCAGATTCTTCTCATGGGCGGTACCATCTTAGGACCCGGTACTATATTCCTTATGTTGGTGGGGGCGTTTGTAGCGGCGTTTCAGATTGACAATTGGACTAGTTTTTATTATAACATTTACCCGATTTTGTTCTTCATGTTAGTTTGTTTCACTTGCAAATCAAATCTACAGGTGAGTAAAAATTTATTACTCATATTTATATCCACCAATTTCTTAAACATTAAAATTGCTGAATAAGTTAAACGGAGCTGGAGTAATGGCATCAGAATAAATTTTGAAATTCTTGTTTGTATAACAATAATATGCGTTCATTTTCTTAAGAAAAATGTTTCAGCTTTAATAATTTGGGTGTCATTTTTGATAGCAAATTAACTTTCAGTGAACATATTGAGTCTAGTTGAGGCTGCAGTGTTCAACGCAAGTGTCCTGAATATATGTTCTTTCAGGATAATAGCCACTAACACAGTAGGGAAAATGACATGAATGAACTTTCAGATACTTTTAATCACCAACTACTAAAACAGAGACGTGATTTCTTGGCCCTAACTATTCTGTACACTATAAATAACAGAAGACTAGATTGTCTAAATCAATTTTCATGTACCAAGGTTAGTTTTGCGGCAAGAAATTTCGTTTCTTATAACATATTCTAGAATTAATTTGCTACTCATGTTTCACTTCTTGTGATATAAACAATGATAATCTCAACATTATTTCGACTCTTTATTAGCAGAATCAGAATTAATTATTTCTATTTCAGATTTATACTTAAACTCCTAATTGAACTATTACTACTTTTAGTAATCATTCAATTTCCTTGTTGCGAAATATAAGTACCCTTCCTCCAAAGTATACAGTTTTTTCTCAAAATTATTTTTACATTACATCATGTTTTGTCTGATTTGTTTTGTTTCCTAACTTTTTCAGCTACTGGCCGCCCAAATTCTATCCACTGGCTATGCCTTGATCATGATGGCTGTGATTGTTGGTACAGCACTTCAGTTACGTGAGGACGGTGTTGGCTCTCCATCGGCCATTTTCTTGATAGCTATGACTGGATCTTTCTTCATTGCTGCTTGCTTGCATCCACAAGAATTTTGGTGTATCGTACCAGGCATTATTTATCTGTTATCCATCCCTTCTATGTACTTGCTGTTGATTCTATATTCGATTATTAATCTAAACAATGTATCCTGGGGTACAAGAGAAGTCGCAGTCAAAAAAACGAAAAAGGTTAGTTTTGAATTCAAATGTGGTGGAATTAGCGTGTTTCAATGAAGGTATTCAGATTCTCTTCAGCTTTAAAATTTCAATAATAACAATACCTACATTTTTTAGGAAATTTACAGATGGTTCTTTTCGGTGCAAAAAGGAAAAGAGAGGTCCGTTCAAATAAAACGTCCCCTAACGGCTATTGAACTACAAAAAAAATTCTTTATTGATAATTCTAACATATATCTGCTTCACATATAGTGAAGGGGAATACTTGAAGACTGGCTGTAAAATAAATTATTGAAAAAAACAATTCGTTCAGGCCAGTCTCAACTCACCTAGAGTCTAGGTAAATTGGAGACTACTTTGCACTGACGAGTGGTCAATTAGCCTGAAACTGGTACTCCAATAATTGAAAATCGATTTCGGCAATTGTATCGCCAACAGCAAATGCAGGAATTATTCCTGTGAAGAATCATGCAGTGAAACCTGTCGGATATAATCCAGCGTCCTTCGTGCTATTAGCATAGGGAGTAGTTGTTTTCTGTGTCAGTCCACTAATTCACACAGACCGTCCTGAACAAATTGTTTTTTTAGATAATTTGATATATATTTTCTTCGGAAAATTTCAACACAACCATATTTTCATAAAGTATTCATTTAAAATCTGTAACAATCTGAGTTCAACCAGACCAGATTCACTCATCTTCAAGTACTTTTTTTTGAACTGATGAAATTTTTAAGACAAAATCTCATTATTATTATTTTATTTCAAATATTAAGTTGTTTCGAAAGTTTTGACTGAAGATATGTAACTGCTAGAGAACAACTAGCGGTGAGGGAAGAATGTGGCCATTTACTATTTGTGTTCATTTGTAAGCCAGAGTTCCTTCTTGACTAAAATTCAGTTGATCAATTCTTCTGAAAGAATAACATTGGTGACCCAGACGTGATCACGATATGGAACAGCGTAAATCCCAAAGACTTGGTACCGGTTTGAATAGAAGCCTATCGATGAATTTTGTTTGGCAAATCGTTAACAAATCCCAAAAACTTTAAATGGTGAGTTCGAGAAAACAGTCGTGAAAGAGCCAACTTCCTTGAGACATGACCAAAAATCAGAAGTATGCTCAAAAATTTCTAGAAAGCATGAACGTTCCTGTGAAAGTTCTATAGATTTAGAAATGAAGAGAAATGCTACAGAAATAGAAAATCAACGAAAATTTCTGAAATTGAAAGAGAAAGACATAGAAAATAGTCTACATTACGCATTAGTCAAAGACGAAACGGATTGGTTTAAGTTTGACGATAGTCGTGTCACTAAGTGTACTGGCGATGTCTTGAATTTAATGGAGCCTCTAGAGACACCCTACAGTTTGTTTTATATAAAGAAGACATTGGCAAATCAAGATCTTCAGATGATGTGGTGCTGCAGGTTTTTCCGGTTTTCCTGCAGCTGAAAAAGCGAATACGCCACTGGAATCAATGAAGTCACCCCGTAGCGCCAATTAATTTTTGTTGTTGTTTCATAATTTCATGACTTGTATTACTTTCTTCTTTAATGTTTACATTTACTTCAGATGCAAGAAGCATCACATAAAGCTTCAGTCTGAAACATTTAGTTTAGCTTCAAGAGAAGACTCGGTAAATGAACATTAACACAGAGTGCTGTAGCCCAATGAGTTGAAAATATATCTATCCACCGAGAGCAAGTACCTGAAATGGTAGAAAGAGTACGAAAAAGTGACGAAAAAGAAATTATGTTGAAATTGCAAAGATATCTCAAAGGAGAGGCTAAATCCACAGTTGCTGGAATATTTTTAACGGTTAAAAACGTGGAAAATGTCATTTCTACTTTGGAAAACCGATTTGGCAGACCTGAATATATAATTGACACAGTAATTCATAAAATACGAAAAAATCCTTTCATCAAAGACGGCAGTTTGGAAAAATGTATTCACTTTTCATCTGAAGTGAACAATATGGTGTCTATAATGAAGAGTTTGGATAATAAACGTCACCTAGAAAATCTTCAACTGATAGAGTTGCTTGAAAAAATTTCAGAAATTATGAAGCTTTTATGGTAAAAAAATCAAAGGCAAAAAAGGTAACGTAAATCTTGAAGAATTTAGTACATAGTTGAAAGAAAAGGCAAGTTCTGCATGTTATGTTAGTACCCCTCGTTTGAATACTGAATTTCGTTAATCAAAATTCACTAATTTTAAGAAAAATGAAAGGCTTTTCAACACGACCGAAGCGAAATCCAAAATATGCAATTACTGTGATCAGTCTCAGCACCACGAAGTTACCTGCCATCAAATGCAATTGGATAGTTTTGAAAAAAGATGGGAAATTCATAATGAATATCATAATGAAGAGTCGGCCAATTCCATCACATAACATGTTTATCATTCAACTCCACCACTTCACCACTTGGTCTTCCATTCTGAGAAGTATCTTCAACAAATTTTTAATTCAGTATCGAAACTGGGTTGGTCTGTTTACTGTTCTGTTTTTTGGTTTAATTTTTTTGAGACAAACCACAAGCCCTACAAGAAAATCCTTAAGGCGCTCTAAGAGCGGTGCCTGTGCGAAAGTAGTGATTCTCATTGGATTTGAATCGCTGGATATTAAATCCATTTGGAAAAACGTTCTCAGGAAGTTTATTTCACTCGAGCGCAGTGCGGTTACTGTTCTCCTAGATTCATTCTTTATTATTTTCATTTGTATTCCTTATCAATACCCCTAAATATTTTAAATTGAAAGGGTATATTTTTAGGAGAGATTAATTTTTGGGAAAGAAAGTTTATGGCCTTCTACTTCTCCACCTTGATACAGAAAATTTGGGAATCTTCCAAAGAAACGAAGGAATCAATTTCAAAAAATTAACTCTATACAAAGATGTGTAGATCATACAAAGAAGTAACTTTCAGACACAAACTGGAAAAAAAAGTCCTCTCGAAACAGCTATTTTTATATAAACATTGAATTACACGAAAGAAAAATACTTTCGAAACAATTACTTTTATATGAACGCTGAATTATAAGAAAAACACTTTTCTCTATAACGTTTGTATTCCAAACATTCTTTGGAAGATTCTCATATTTTTTGTATCAAGATGGAGAAGTAGAAGGCCAAAAACATTCTTTCATAAATATTTTGTTTTGTTTTTCCAAATAAATATTGTTTATCGTCAATTCACATTAGTTCGATCTCTATTGGAATTTTTTAAACATTTCCAAAATACTGTTGTAATTAATCATTTTCTTCAGCATTCTCGGTTTCTTTCCAGATATCTACTTAATTTTAAAAGTATTCACCATCCACTTCTGTGATGTAATAATAATAAATAATTGACACTGCACTAATATTTGTGATCAATTTTAAGGAAATTGAAGAGGAGAAAAAAGCAGCAGAAGCAGCCAAGAAACAAGCAAAATCAAAATCGCTACTCGGTTTCCTACAAAGTGGAGGTACCAATGACGATGACGAAGGCAGTATCGAAATATCCTTAGCGGGGCTCTTCAGATGTATGCTGTGTACACATCAAAAAGCTGGTGATGAAAAGGCACAACTTATGCACATTGCTGACTCTTTGGACAGCCTAGCCAAAAGGCTGGATCACATTGAAAAGTAAATTTTCAACTTCAGAAATGGTCCTTGTAATAATATATCTCAATTTCAGAGTTGTAGATCCTGCAGGTCACCATTCAAGAAAGAGGAGTATGTCGGCATCATCTCGACATGGTGGCGAACCCTTATTGAAAACTGTCAGCGAGGAGGAAGAACAGAGAGAATCGAGCGAATCAGATGACGATACTATTTCTGTGACTCCAAGAAATAAGAGAGACGATTTGGTGAACCCCTATTGGATTGAGGATCCTGACGTTGGCAAGGGAGAAGTCGAATATTTGAATAGTAACGAGTTACAATTCTGGAAAGATTTGTTAGCAAAATATCTATATCCTCTTGATGAAAATAAGGAAGAGAAGGTAATGTTTTCACTACAGCGGTTGAAAAATACATTTCATTTTTTTGCATTACAACTGAATAGCATTATAAAGAAAAACTTCACTCTAGGATTGTCACCAGTATTATACAGTGTCATCCCCAAAGTATGCACCATATGGGAAACTTATTTATTAAGGGTTATTCGACAAAAAGTTATTCTTGATAAAAGTTTGTGCATCCCCTAAAACTAAACATGGACCAACAAAATGCAGTAAATCACACGTAATATACGAGGAGCCTTCATATATTTGATTTTGAGACAAGATTAAAGTACTCTTATTTTGAGAAATCACGGGAAAAATAAAACTTCGCTTGGATGGCCATGACTTCAAATCTGTTCATGCTGAACAACTCTTTTGAATAACATTTTCCGAAATTTTTCAAAATAAGAGTACTTTACTCTTGTCTCAAAATCAAATATTTGAAGGCTCCTCGTATATTACGTGTGTTTTACTGTATTTTTTTGGTGCATGTTCAGTTTTAGGGAATGCAAAAACTTTTATCAGGAATAACATTTCGTCGAAAAACCTTTAAAAAATAAGTGCATACTTTGGGGATGACACTGTAATTATTTCCAAGTCAGGCATTTTTTTTTCATTCGAGTAATCTAAGAATATTAGAAAACTGCCTTCATAGTTGATTTCTAGTTCGCAAAAATAAATATATATTCACAATAACTTGAATAGTGAGACCCCTTTTCAAACATTATGAGAAAGTGGGTCCTCCTATGAATGGCAACCTTTGAAAGTCGAGACTTGTACGAGCAATCATTACATTATCATCATCAGTTTAAAAACTTGATGAAACATTTCATAGGGAGATTTTCACTTTAACAGATTTTACAAAAACAACACGTATTTCTCTATACAAATGCTTTCTCAAGCAGGGATGATGAGGTGCAGCCATTGTACAACTCATCTCTATCTACCTACTCTATCTATCACCAAGTCCAATCAGATAATTAATTCTACGTTAGAAAGCCACCTGAAAAAAAGGATAAATCCCCTACGAGGACCTAATGAATTGTGAATTTTCCGTTCTTTAGGATGGTTTTCTTGCCTCGAATTTATTTTACGATTTGACCTTAGGTCGTAAGTGACATTGTTAAATGTAGTTACCAGGGCCTGAATTTTCTTGTGAAGAACAATCCACTTTAAGATTGACAGACCATTGTAGATCTACTGAGGACGTGATCGACGGTAAGTCTGCGTCTACCTTGGACAGGTGGGTAAGCAACACAAATACGTGGCTTGGAAGGAAGCCAGACGACGATGTGCAGCTCTCAAATAATACCTGTAGAGTGTAGATCATCTTCTGTAAAATATTCTGCGGCAGCCATAATGACATACTGAAGAGATTGAAATTGATTGGTCGTAATTGAAGTTGTATGTTAAGCAACCTTCCCATAAGAGAGCATACGTAAGTCATACCTGACGATACATTAGATTCAGCCATGCAGGACTCTTACAGTTTGGGTGAGTCATCATATGAGCATAGGCGTTTGTTGACCTGCTCAGTAGAGTGGGTAGATAGAGATAAAGTATAAAAGGGGTTTAACTTGAGAATAATTCATAACTCCTGTTTGAGGAAGCTATTATTCAACGAAGCGCGCTAAAGAATTTTTTTTCAGTAAATGGTATTATTGAGATTCCAAATAAATTTTCATCAAGTATCGGCCAGTTCCATTCGACATTATCAGTATGTTTTGCGAGGTTTGGTGATCCAAATAATATTTTCAAATGCTGTAGGGAAAGGAATCACAACTTTTTTCGTAGATGAACAATTTAGTTTTTGCCAACGTTTCGGACTTTATTGAATACATCATCGGAGCTTTAACATTAGTGTATCCATTCTAAAAAAGCGGTAAAAAAATAGAAGTTTATATATTTATTTATTTTTTTTAATGTGTCTGTGGTTGTATGAGTTTCATATAATCAGTCGTTATTTTCCTTTGGTTGCGTACCTATGTTGTCTGTTACATATTCATGTTTTGCAACATGAATAAACTAATTTTTGAGCCCTGATGATGGATCCAATGAAGTCCGACAAGTTGGCAAAAATTATTCATCTACGAGATTTTTTTAACCATTTCCCAACTAATAAAAACACAGCATTTGGAAATTATCAGTATGTTCAGTTCTTTTCATTTTCATTCATGTTTTTCTTCGGGAAAACGTTTTTTTTACACGTGTTTGAAAAATTATAAATGCTTATGGCATAATGAGAATGTAAAAGCGGCAGTCTACTCCGAAAACTTGCTGCTTTACATGTCTTCATGATGATTATAATAATCATTGCATTTCATTAGTTCGGACTTCCATTCATTGTCTAATATGATATAAAATGATTTGAAATCCCTGAAAGAATCATTATAATTGAAAAGATTAGCTGAAAAGTTACTTCACTGAATAAAACTCCAAAAATTTGATTTATTCAACTTGCTACTCGAATTGTGACTATAATTAGATACATATACTGAAAGAAGATTCAAATATGTTTTGGAGGTTCTCGAATTATATTGATTGTGTTTTAATTTTGTATTCATATTGTTCCAGAAGAAGTATGATTATTTATAACTTTTTGAAGTATTTAGAACAAATTTTTTATTACTAAAACTTCAACACAATCGTGAGAAGAAATCAAAATATTTCATATTGACGAAAATGTATATCATATCTAATACTGGCTCAATAATATTGGTGTAATATGTATCAATCTTTTTGAATATTTTACTAAACATTATTCTGCAAAAATTATAGGCCCGTATAGCTGCAGATCTCAAGGAATTGCGTGACCAATCAGTCTTTGCTTTCTTTATGATGAATGCCCTCTTCGTTTTAATAGTATTCTTGCTGACATTGAAAAAAGACAACCTCCACATAAAGTGGCCCTTTGGAGTTCGAACTAACATTACCTACGACGAGAGTACACAAGAGGTAACTTTAATGGGATTGCATGGTATTTTTGTCGGTATATTTATCTAAACAATATGTGTCAACTTCGTTTTCATTTGCTAGGAATGTGTATGTGCTGACAAGGAACCATGTAGCCCACAAATACATCTGATCTAATCCCTACTGAATTTCTTTACAGGATAGGATAGCGAAAGATTTGATTGAACTGCGGAACAAGTCGGTTTTCGCTTTCATCATGTTTAATGCTTTGTTCGTCTTAGTGGTATTTCTTCTTCAACTCAATAAGGATCAGATCCACGTTAAGTGGCCGTTAGGAGTTAGAACTAATATTACATATATTGAGGAGACTTCCGAGGTATTTAAAGGCTTACTTGAGTCTTCTGAGATGGATTCTGGATACTAATGAGTCTTTGGCGTAGGATTTAACTCCTGTAATATGTTGTGTTAACTATAACTCTGACCCATTCATAGTTTTATTTTTGTCGGGCGAGAACCTGGAACAGAAATGAACTGTAAAAAAACAAGAGTCCGCAAAGAGAGCTTGAAATATATTATGAAGTTTCTCGCAAAGAATTTCACACTCTGCTGATTTTTCAAAGAAGTTTTGTAATTCTCATGGTAAACAAGTCTTGAGTGTTACAATTCTTAGAATTCTAGGAAGATTTGACGATGGTTAATTAACCCTACATAAACTTTGAGTGTGGGTCACTGTTATTGATACATGTCTACTTACTGGATCTTCAATACACTTTCTTGTGATTAATACACCTTTTCGGAGCAAGTTTTGTTGCGTTATATAACAACAAATCATCACGTAATAAATGGGTACAAGGTTTTTCCGGACACCTAAATCACATCACACATTTACCCTTAATTTTCACTATAATAATGGTGATGAGATAATTCTATAAGAAGCACTATGTACATTTCCACCTGTGGAGGAATATAATCTATTAACAATTCATACTGACCATAAAAACTGACCATATCGCTGAACATTTACCTACCTGTTATTTAATACTCATCCTCACATCCATTATTCCATTATTAACCTCATATCCATCATTTGCCAATGTCACTATTTTTTATATATAAATTAGAAAAAATAACTTGCCAAATATGAGTTTGAGTAGTGATTAGAACATTTTTAAAAAGTGGAAACAATTTTTGGAGTAGGTAATCAAATTACAAATGAATTGAGATTTTCAAATTTTGCCTCAGTTCATCAAACTACTTTTATATAATTGATCAGATTGTGTTATTTACTTGTCTTTCTGCAGGAAAATAATCTCAAAGTCTATTGATTTTAGCCAAGACTATATGTCTTCAAATTATGAAACATATTCATTATTAATTAACAAATATCACAAAAAACAAGATGTTTCTTTTTCATTTCATTTTCATAACAAAAATCATTCATTCAAACATATTCAAAATCATTTAACATCTAGTTTTTTTCATTTTAATATTTTTTTGTCATCATGAACATTTCAAAATATATTCACCTTCATCATTATATCAACATCATTTATTATTCAACTACCGCGAGATCATGTGCCCAATACCCAGAAATGCTCACAAATCAATATTTCAGATATGTCGTCCTTGATGGTATTCCTGGATATTCGTCAAGAGATAATCCATTTTTGTGTTCTTCTACTCCATTCTTTGTGAATAATTACAATTTGAGTTGTGTTTAATATTAAATATGGTCATTTATGTTGGTAATATTTATAACTAAAAATCAACCATTTTCTCATTTTGCAGTTTACGATTATATACTTTAATTTAAAATGGGTGATTTTTAGTAAATTTTGAATGCATGATACCTACTATTTGCATGGTGAGAATTGGAATGGTTTCATAAAAAGTAATTACTCAAATAAATATAATAATGAATTGTTCATAATACTTAAGTGATGAAGTAAATCTTTCAAAACTCACCCTAAAAATAGATGTACCTACTTTTTTGAATAATTGCTCACACAAACTAGTAAATTTTGATTATTGCAAACTAATAGTTTTTGTGTGAAAATTTTGAGAAAACCTGCTATTATGAAATTTGAGCAGATGCAATAAATTGAAACGTATTCTAGGTTCATATCTCAAAGGAATACCTGCAGCTGGAACCTATTGGTTTAGTATTTGTATTCTTCTTCGCACTCATCTTGGTCATCCAGTTTGTTGCTATGTTGTTCCATCGATTTGGAACCATAGCTCACATCTTGGCCTCGACTGAGCTCAACTGGTCATGCACTAAAAAGGTATGAAGGTTCATATACTTGTCGAATGAAAAAACAACAAAACATTCGTTATCTTTTTAGAAAGAGGAAATGTCTCCCAATGCGCTGTTAGATAAGCAGGCAGTGGAGATTGTCAAGCAGTTGCAGAGGCTGCAAGGCATTGATGGTGACTACGATAATGATTCAGGATCTGGTCCAGATAGAATTGGAAGGAGAAAAACAATACACAATCTGGAAAAAGCAGCCCAGAAGAAGAGACAAATCGGAACTTTGGATGTGGCGTTTAAAAAGAGATTTGCAAAGCTCAATGCCAATCCTGAAGGAGGTAGGTTATAAAAATTATTTTTGATTTTCGTAAATCCAAAATAAGAGAACATACTGAAAATCGATATGTTGAGAAATTTAAATTAGATAGATAACAACCCTTCATCCATATTTCAAATAGGGTAAATAAATGGCAAGCAGATTACTAAGAAAACAATGTAAATGAATGTACATACATTTCTTAGGTACCTAAACTCTTACTCATTCTAAAGCATTGTTATAATACATACACTCCATATTAAAACAACCTTTATGGAACATAAAAGTGTCATGGTTGTTAGACCAGATGTGTATTTTATTAATTCTGAATTCATAATTTGCTAAACATCCCTCTATTTTTTAATTGTAACGCACTATCTGATATAAGTATATAGACAAATTTTAGGGTCAACATTTTGTCGAATTTCAAAGAATGTATACATCTCGAATGCCTATTATAATTTACAAGCCCTTTCAGATCGCCACATATTTCCCATTAGAGTAAAAAAAACCATCACGAAAACCAACAAAAGTAACTAATCTTTTCACAACTGAGTCATAAACCCAAGGCATCATAGCATATTTTATCCATCAGGCAGAGTAAAATTTTCCAACTATATTCAAACTACAATGTTGAGAATCCACTTTTAAGGCAAATATATTTCATACGATTCAACACAGTGAAGATCTATTCACAAACCAAACTGTTTGGTGGCTGAGGTAAAGGTAACAATAACTTTATAAAACACTACTTCATTACTGTGCTCCACTGACTCGGATGATTTGATTATAATGCATGTGATTTTTCCATTATTGACTCATATGATCAAGATGATATTAACACAAAAGTTTCTTATCTTGTGAACTTGCTGCTGGATTTATTTGACAGGCATGGACCTATTATAAGATCGAGAATAACGAAAAATAGGGCTCCTTGGTTAACTTTAAAAGAAATGATGAAAACTCCAGATAATGCTCTAAATAAACGAACGAACACACTCTGAAGTACACCTTCAACTTTACAAAGATCATTATATAGGGTGATCCATATTGATGTGATGACATAATCGATATTTTTTTTAAATGCAACACCCTCTATTTGGTGTCAATTTTTAGATGATCCGTAACGAGCTGATTCCGAAAAGGTATGATACTTGGGGTCTAACGGACAGAATTTGAAAGATGTGCTCTTAGAAAATAAATTTTATTGAAGTCTAATATAAGTAAAAATTAATTAATTATTTTATATTTTTTTCTAATGATTGACTTAACAATGGGAAAGTAATCCAGTAATAACTACATAACTTTATTTTAAATGTTCGAACTGTTATGTTAGGTTAGGTCCAAAGTGAGTGGGTCTATTCGAACTGTAGTCCTTGCTGTATTTGACAGTAACCTAAACGTTGAATGAATTCTTGTTGAACCTTGTTTATGGTTTCTTGAGAAATATTGTTTATTTCTGTTCGAATTCTCTTTTATTATTCTTGAATATTTGCTGGTTTCGTTATATAAACAACATTCTTCAGATGACCCCACATAAAGTAATCCAATGGATTTAAGTCCGGCAACCTCGCTGGCCATTCAATATGTCCACGTCTACCAATCCATCAGTTCCTAAACATTTGGTCGAGATACTTTCGAACATCTGCAGTATAATGTGGAGGCGCACCATCCTGTTGAAACCATAAACTTTCATCAAAACTTCCAGGATTAATTCTACTGAGGAATAAATTAATTAAAGTAGGTACAAGATAACCCCTTAAAAACTGAAGGTATGTTGGCCCGTCTAAAGTACCGTCGAAAAAATAGGGTTCGATGATCCTGTTTCTTACAATGCCAGCCCATACATTTACATTTTGCGGGTATTGTGTATGATGCCCACGCATCCAGTGGGGGTTTTCTTTGGCCCAGTACCTACAATTCTGACGATTGACCCCACCATTTAATGTAAATGTGGCTTCATCAGAAAAAATTATATTTTTTACGAGGAGACGGTCTCGGTGACAGTTATCCATCATGGCTTCACAAAATTCTATATTCTGGATATTTTTCATTAAATAAGTTACACACTTCCATCTGAGTTCGCGATCTGTCTCCATAGCCAATCATCATAAGTATTTCAATGCTTTGCTTTACACTTAAATTCATTATACTACTTCAAATTAATTCGAAGCAATACTACAAAAAATTTACGAATTAATACAACAACTACTGTCCTATTTAACAGTTACTGAAAGTCAATCGAAATAATAACATTTCACAATAACAAAAAAAACTAGCTGCCTAGTATTTTGAAATTAATAAGAAATACTTGTTAGAACGGTTACTGTCAAGTACAGCAAAGACTACAGTTCGAACATTTAAAATAAAGTCATGTATTTATTACTGGATTACTTTTCCATTGTTAAATTAATCATTAGAAAGTATATAAAATAATTAATCAATTTCTACTTTTATTAGATATCAATAAAATTTATTTTCTATGCGCATATCTTTCAAATTCTGTCCGTTAGACCCCAAGTATTATACCTTTTCGGAATCGGCTCGTTATGGATTATCTAAAACTGACACCAAATACGGGGTGTTGCATTTAAAAAAATTACCGATTATGTCATCACATCAATATGGATCACCCTATAGAATATCAAAATTAAAAATCGACGTGTTTCAGGTAGTTGTAAAATGTCCTTTGGAAATATCGAATTTATTCCATACTTTGCGGACACACACTATAAATAAGGCGGTGAGATGGAAAAAAAGGCGTATTTTGTTCAACAATTTAATTTGGTTCTTATAAAAGAAATATGGAAAATTATAAAAAAATGCATTGTTGCCTAATAAATCCAATGACTTACCTGAAAATCTACAAGATGCTGATATAATTAATGATTATTTGATAAATTCAATTCCATCATGCAACCCTTTCCCTGATCTTTTGAATTTTTATAGTACCAACTGCCTGACCAACTCAAAACTTACATTTGAGGAAGTTAATTACCTTTTTGTGTCTGAAACTATTCGAAGTATCAAAACCAATGCTGCTGGGTGCGACAATCTCAATATGACGATGATAAAACTCTGCTGTCCTCACATTATTCCATACATTACACGTTGTTAATTGCTGTCTATCAGGAAATATTAGACCAGATGCCTGTAAAGGAGCAGTTGTGAGAGTTGCACCAAAAAAAGCCTAATCCAGTGGAATATAAGGATCTGAGAGGATTGAGTAGTCTTCCAGCTCTATCAAAGATACTGAAACGGGCAATGGATACACAGTTACGGAATCATCTGAGTAAATACTCACTGTTACCAGTAACTCAGTCTGGATTCAGGAAGGGATACAGCTGCACAACTGCTCTTCTACATGTCGTAGATGATGTATTCAGGGCTAAAGATCGAGGTTCATGTACGGCACTGGTATTGCTCGACTTTAGTAGGGCTTTTGATAACATAAACCATGACTTATTACTAGTTATTCTCCATCACTTAGGGCTTTCAGATGGAGCGATATCACTATTGCGTGAATATCTCAGTGAAAGGCAACAGAAAATCAACATCAATAGCAACTGCTCTCAATACCTCAATTTGGAATCTGGAGTTCCCCAGGGATTCACACTGGGCCCTTTACTGTTTATAATGTACACCGCGAGCATTCTGAAATGTCTTGAATTCTGTTCTGCATATTTGTATGCGGATGATATCCAGCTTTATTATGATTTTCCATCGTCTAATGTAATTGATGCTGGTATGAAAATAAATACTGATCTGAAATCATTCGTAAAAGCCGCTTACACCAAAACATTATCGTAGTATTGTATAGGATATGAACATCATGATTAATAGTAAAAACCTTGAAATAGTGAATGAAGGAAAAAGCCTTGGTGTCTTATTAGATTCAAATTCAAGATTTGAAAAACACATAAACAAACTGATCCAAGGAGCATATTTTTCTATAAAAATAATACATGGAAACAGATATTTTCTTCCCACCTCAATAAAAATTAGTTTATGTGAAACCATGGTTCTTTCTTTATTCAATTATGCACATATTTTATATCACCCGAATCTAACCACAAACTATGAATACAAAATCCAGAAAGTACAAAACTCGTGTCTTCAGCTAATACAAGGAGTAAGAAGGCACCAAAGGATTTCACATAAATTAAAAGAAACAAGATGGTTGAGTATACAAAACAGAAGACATCTCCATAGTGCATGTATGTATAATAAAATTATTACTGATAAAGCACCTCCATGTTTTTATCATAACTTGAACATTAGGTTCAAGGGAACATTTACTCACCCTTTATTCAAAACCCAAATGTTAATGCACTCATACAGCTACCAGATTACAAAAGTGTATAATAACATCCCTTCTGAATTGAAAAAATTGAGCCAAGGTCGTTTCAAAGTGTGGAATATGCTAATTACTACTGATGTATATGTGCAAGTGTGAATGCATCCATAATTGAATTTGAATAAAATTAGGTACGGACTACAAACTCTGATAGTGAAGACATCTTGAGGTTAAGTGGTAGAACAAGTCATCAGTGATATGAATGAATTGAACTTTGCCTTTTATTTCCAGGTAAAAATTATGAGAAATATGTACCTTTTTTTTGAAATAATAAAGAGCATTATTATTATTATTATTATACAAAATAGGGCCTGGTATCGATCCTTGTAACACCCCTGCAATGACGATTTGCAGTCATAGTAACCATATCATAGTAATCATAGTAACCATTTTTATGTCTTGCTGTGACTGATTTGAATGAAGTGAACCAGTCCAGTAATATTTCCTCCACCTCCAGTTTTGTCACAAAACTTTATAAAACGTTTCTTGTCACAAAATCTTGGTACTGTTTGTGATGGACTAAAATATGTTGCAGTCTTTCAATTCTAAAAATAGACACAGTGCCTGAAAACGCAGTGGTTTCCATTATTTTTCATTTTACTCATTCAATTTTGCAGGATCTCCGGTTCTTAGTAGGCGCATGACGATGAGACGTGAAACGATGAAAGCTCTTGAGGTACGAATCAACTCGGTTATGGCAGAACGTAGGAAATCCCATATGCAAACCCTAGGAGCTAAGAACGAATTCAACACCAACAATAACGTCCAACGAAACCATCGGAACAGTGTAGCCAGCAGTATACCTGCGAAAGATGTTTTCGAAAACGGACATGTCAACAAGGCCTTCGAAGAAGAAATTTACGGAAGCCGAAATTCTTTGCCCATGCATTCTAGGTCTAATAATGTCACTTGGATGGGAACAAATAATCGACTGTGATTGAAACTGGAAAAATGCAAATGGATTTTCAAATAAATATTTTTCAGGAGATTTTCAAAAACAGAAACCTTATGAATCAGGAGTATGTGAAAAAAGTAAAAATAAAAAACATTTATTACATTTTCAATAGATACTTTCAATTATTGATATAATTAGAAAGCATTGATTGAATTTGTAACCCAAGAAGCAAAAATAATTGGCTAGTGATTTATTAGAACTAGTATAGCAATAATAGATTTTTACAATATTGAATATATGAACATTACCAATAAAAACTGTAATTGAAAGAAGGAGCCAATCAGATACCCAGTGATCACTACTTGATTTTTTTTAAATCATAGGTAATTGTAGGACTATCACTTTACATTAAATACTCTACAAAATACTCATTTTTTATATCTCAACCACTGCCTGTCTATGGTGAACATTATGGTTCTGTAAATACTCCATTTTATGCCAACATTTTTTATATAAGACTTAACTATTTGTCAGCTCAACTTTTTAGGAGTAAAGACATTTTTGTACTTTTTAGGTTTTTAAGACATATTTATATTTTTTACATTAAGATTATGTGATATACAATAGATAATTTGTATATAAATTGTATTTCATTTGAACAAGACCCATTCCTTATAAGTAAAATTCATTCATATCCTATTGGGTGAACGTCAACCTATCAAATCTTCAGTATAAAATTTGTATTTGAATTATGAATGGTTTGACCTGTTACTTGATGAAAATCAATAAGACTATCTATCTATGATAATGAAAAAACAAATTTCATAAACATTTTTTATTTCTAGACGCGTTTTGCTAACACCGTAGCTTTCTTGGTAGAAAACACAAATAGTGATGGATGTTTTTTGGAGACAAACCTCGGGAAACACATGTATTGTAATACATAGCTAAATTTATTGAAACAGTGGCAACAAAAATCGATGAAAAAAACTAGAAATCCGCATTTGAAAAAAAAAAAAGGTTGAGGATGAAATCTAATGAAAGAAATGTCACATTGCAAAGTGGTTTATATCAGATTATAACAAATATGAAACAGTATTGAAAGTTTTTCTACCTTCTTTCGTATCATTGGAAATGGAGGTGGTACAGCCAAAAAATGAAATTCGACGATTTTAGTTTTTGCGAATATTTAAAAAAACACTGATATTCTCGATCTGAAAAGAGATTATTCTAAATCCCCAAACTAGGAATATATGTGTTTTTCACAACAATATTTTTCCGTGCTGGGAATCGAACGCTAAAACGTAAGATCTCGTTAATTCTCAGCACAGGTTTAGACTTTTAAGGGTTGTCGTTCGTAGGAGGGCGACAGCTGAAGTTAACGGAAAAACTGATTTTAACATACTTTTTACAAAAAAAAATTATTGTCACCTATGTGTTAACGTATACATAATAATTTTAACTCTCTGTTTTTATCTTTACTCATGAGCTAAGCTTCGAGACGAGAACATGTTTATTAAAGCATCAGTCAGTCATACATATCCAATAATTTTAGTTCATTTTCAGAATCTACTCCGAGCAGTGGATTTCTATAAATTCAATAAAAAACACTGTCAACTGAACAATATGTATTTTTTAATACTGTTTTAGACTGCAAGCTCATGCTCAATTTTTTGGGGTATCATATGACACTATATAGTAATGATGGCCTCATACCACCAGTTGTTAGTGGTGCACGTGAAAATATGGGAAAATTGAAAGCAACAAATCAAGTAGGGGGTAATTTGTCAAAAAATATTGTCCTTTACATACTACTTACGACTTGGATCTTTCTTAAACAAACGCCGTACAGATAAAAAAAAATGGGACAAGAAAATAGAACAAAAACATTTTTTTAATTGACCTCTATTTATATGCAAAAGTGATAAATTTCTTACAGGTTTCATAAAAGCAGTCCATCAAAATAAGTAATTTATTCTGTGATGCTCAATAAATTAGTTGGTTCTTGGGGTGGAAAACATAAGATCAACCTCTATCCCACAATTGGGTCATTTATTGTTGCAGGCATCAATTTCAAAATATTATTCGATATGAAAAATCTTTGGATAATATTCATTAATATTGAAAATCAACTCTAGGAAAGGGTGAAATTGATTGAGGTTTTTTAATACCTTACTGCAATTCAACTTAGAACTATTGCAATTGTTATTATTAAAATTATAAAGTTAAAAAGGACTTCAATTTTATAATACATTATTTTTTGAAATATCCCACTAATTTGTGTAAAATATATTTTTTAATTTATCATCATGTCACTTTTTTCAAGCATAGAAAAATAATAAAAAACATATCTTCTTATTTGAGATTTCAAATGGTCTTTTAGGTTGATGTTAATAGAATATTGTCAAATTTGTGCAAGTAATACAAATTTTTAAAACATCCAGAATCAACCTTCAATTCGATAAAATGAATTTTCTGAATTTTTTCAGCGAGCCCCATTTTTTATTTTTGCAATATAATAAATATTAAGACACTAAAAAATCATAGAGGAAATTAATGACATGCATTTTAATATGCTATCCTAGCCTCTATAAATTAAGTAATTTTTGTTAAGTACAGTGAAATATTACTATTGGGATTATTGTTGTTATTAAAGTTGAACAAATTCAATATATATAATTATATTTTTCGTAAGTTTTCAGATCCTAAAGAGAAAAGAAAACTGCTAAATAGTCTTTGAAAGACACTTTTTATGAATAAACCACTGTTTAAATGTTTTTCGGATGTATAACCTTCCACAATTTGAAAAATAAATAATATTAATAAAGGATATACATAGTGCTATTTGCAATTGAGGCATTGTTCACTAGTGATTTTTCGGGTTTTCAAAGTTTCTGACTAATTGGACTCTTCATTAGTTTATATTACGCAATAATTTTTTGATAACTTTTCAGTTTGCCCTTTATTACACTTTTGATTGATTCGGCCGTTACTTGATGAAGATCCATAGTAATTTCACAAACAACACCGGAAACGATTTGATCTTTACAAACTTCATTTAGAAAAATGTTTTGCCATCACAGTAGCTTTTTCGTAGTACGTTATTCACTACAAAAAAGCTACCGTGTTAGCGAAAAATGTGATATTTTATAAAAATAAAGTTTGTGGAGATCAAACCGTAAAGTGTAATTTATGAAAAGAAAATTGCTAATTACATAGGATGGGTTTGCCTGATTTCCAAAATTTAAAAAATGTTTGTCACCCATTTCTATTGAAAAAAAGTTGATAGCGCCTTCTTAGCAACAAGTTACGTCACTATTGTATTTTTCACCACGAAAAATGTGTATTCACTGCTCAAATATTAAACGATTGATATTCGAAGATAAAGTGGTTGAAACTGATAAAATTCACAGAGATTATGTATGTGTATATGAAACTATTACCAAAGTCTAATAGAAATAAATTGTAAATCATTTTTCGGAAGACCATCATTAATTTTTCACATTTTTTCTAAAGGCATAAAATATTTCATAATGTATTACTATACTAATGCCGTACAGTAATTTTTTATTGAAAAATGTCACTCTAAAGTGGTATTCAATTTTCTGTTTGATGTTATCTTCATCATCCAAAATTTAGGGCATGACGACAAAAGTCACTATTTTATGATGAAGTAATTGATGATGACGTTGAAATCACTATTATACGATGAAGTCATGAAATAACTAGGTTTTCTGAGGAATCTAATCGCGGTCCTCATATATGTTTAAGATAGAGGGTTATTACATTTACCACCCCATGCGCCAACTAATATTATGCGGCTTGACAAAATAAATGACCCTTGTTGATATAATCAACTAACTTTATAAAAGACCTACAGAAGTTTATCACATGCCCAATTTATGTAAGGTATTTGGTTAGGAATGATCCCAATCATAATCAGTGTCACAAAAGACTTTTTGACAAATTATCCTTCACTTGCATTGTTGTTATAATTTTTTCGAAACCTTTATGTGCAACACTTACAACTGAGAGCATGAAACTCATTTTTTACTATGGCACTATAAAAACAATATATCTTCAAGAAATATCCAATGACCCCCAAACATTTTGCATAGACATACAATCTATTACGTTCATATTTAAAACCATGGAAAAACTGTAATAACAATATATAAATCACGTTACATCTGGTTCCAGCTTCTATTTGTAATATTTCTGTGATTCGTTCTTCGTTCAAGGTGATTGAAGTTCACAATATAATGAAGAACCTCAGAATGAAGTATTGCTAATGATGCTGCAGACTGTGTATATCTCAATATTTTTCAAACATTATCATAATTTAGATTAGTCCAAACCAGACCTCTAAAACAGATTATTCATTATCCAACCTCGGACAGCATCATTTCAAGTTGAATGCATTGTTTGACTCAACTGTCTTTAAAGAACAAATCTGAATAAAAAAATGAAAATAACAGAAGACAGTTCATGAATACCAATAATAAATAAGCCCTCAGGAGGTTCGTTAATTTAGATTGGAAAAAATGATCAGTTTTTTTCACAGAATAAAATTCAAGACATTGTTGAACTTTTCTTCATATTGGAAATGCTTTTTGAAACAGTGCAATCAAGTTTGAATATATTTCATTGCAGATAACATATTATAATTTTTGGTCAGTAAAGCTGTTGGTTGAGAAACTGTTGTCTGAAAAACTCAACAAACCAAGAAAACTGATTTATTAAAAAATGAATAGACATACACTTATAATTACATAAAAAAGTATTTTTCACAATAAAAGTAATTTTCTCGAGTTACACTCTATTTTTTGTATATCATATCCTTGAATCCCTTATTATCAAGTATAACTGAATCTTCAGGAGAACAGTTCAATAACGCGATTTTGCCTTCCCCGTTTACAATTCCTTAGCATCATCCTCACAATTAGTTTCCTCCTTACATGATTTCAATGCACTAGTTTCTGACTTAGCTACGCTATTGAAATTGGAAGATTCTTCTAAGGAACCTTTTTCAAGTACTTCCCCTATGACCACTGCATTATCTAGGGAAGTTACACTACCAACAATTTCTTGTTGAACAATCTGAGATTTCAAAACGTTGCCATGTTCATCAACATCCTGAATCGTTATCAATATGTTATTTTCTTCCACAGTTTCTGCAGGTTTGAGGGTCTGTTCATTAGTTTCTGATATTGACAGTACATATCCAGTTTTACCATTGTCATAATTCAATAGATACCGTACACCTTCGTTAACTTTATTCGTTGGCATGGACTCACTACGAATCACTTCTTGGGTTACTTCAAGACTTTCTAAACGAACAGTTTGTAAACGGTATATTCCATCTTGGTCCTTCCGATACCTTAAAAAAATTTTAGAATCATATCTTGGAAAAATTCTAATTTATCCTTACACCAAAAGCTCTCAAAATAATAGTATTTCTTTACAGATAGATGCTGATAGAAAAATGGTGAAGTATCGTGTAGAAATTAGAATAAATAAATTAAGACAGATAATTTTTGAAAAAAGTTATGTAGATAATTTTTTTAAAAGTTATGTAGATAATTTTTTCTAAAAGTTATGTAATTTAAAGCATTAAACAATAGCCTGATGAAGCTATTGTACAGTGAAACAAATTGTGATTCATTTCAACATATTTGTTCATTGGTATAAATCGATTCTATTGAAAAATCGAAAACGTTGCACATTCAATCAACAGTCTGAATCCTTGTCCTTTTATCAAATGTAATAAACATGGGTGAACATATGACAATGAATAAAAAATTAATAAATTACTTACTTGATTTTTGTGAAAAAAAGTTTTTGGCTTCCTACTACTCCATCTTGATACAATAAAATGTGGGAATCTTCCAAAGAAAGGAGAGAAGTAATCAATTTGAAAATGAGTAACTCTACACATGGATGTGTAGATAATGCAAAGGAGCAACTTTCAGACACAAACTGGAAGGAAGTCCTCCTGAAATAACTACTTTCATATAAACATTGAATTACACAAAAGAAAATATCCTTTCGAAACAAATACTTTTATATGAACACTGAATTATACAGAAGATACTTTTCTCTACTCAGTAGAATGGTAACAAATTGAACTTACATGAAACACTGTTTGTGTTTGTGTCTGAAAGTTGCTTCTTTGCATGATCTACACATCCATGTATAGAGTTACTTATTTTCAAATTGATCACTTCCTTCCTTCCTTTCTTTGGAAGATTCCCACATTTTTTTGTATCAAGATGGAGTAGTAGAAAGCCAAAAACTTCATTTCTCAAAAGTTCTCTATCACTCCTAAAAATATAACCCCTTAAATTAAAAAAAATATATATATGTATATATAACCCCTTCAATTCAAATACTCACTTGAATCTTGAATGACCTGAAGGCCAATGGTAATTATGAAGTTTTGTAAGATGTTTTGTTAAATATCCACCCCTCTTGAATTTCTTCTTGCAACAATGGCATTCATAGCACAAACCACTCTAGAATAAAATGAGAAACGATTAAAATTAAAAAATTCATATGAAAATATTAAATTTTTAAATCATTAATCTCCAAACAAAAAACAAACTTATTTTTCAGAATTATAATAGCATCCCTAGTATTCACCCATATTACAAGATTTGAGGTGTATCAGAAAAAGTTAATATGGGAAAAAAAATTTGGATTTCTACTTCTCATGATGAAAGGTAAAACTGGAACATCTAGCGTAGCATAAATCCAAAACAAGCACTTTTCCCAGTCACCAGAAATGCAATACTCTTCCCAACGCGCGTTTCACCAACCATGTTGGCGTTATCAGGAGACGAAGAAAACTAGTTTTTTTTTCAAATGGCGTTTTGTAAATTAAAAAATGCCGATTATGTGTGATATATCAAAAGAACTATCGCCAAAAATAAATTGCACCAGGTGATTCTTTTTTCTGGTCCTTACAATAAATTGAATTTGGTGACGGTTTCTCTGAATTGAAACGCCAGATTATAAATCTGTAAACTCCATTCACCGTGAATCAGCCTGTATATATTTTTTCATATCAGTGAAATATTGATTCATGAAGAAAAGTGAAATTAAACTTTCAATGTTTTTTACAACTTTTATTTGTAACTAACGTTACTGAAGTTTTGTCCTTTACGGACATTTTCAAACTTATACAATAAACTTTATTCAAACTTATACAATAAACTAACGTTACTGCAGTTTCGTCCTATACGAACATTTTCAAAATTATACAATAAAGTTTATTGTATAAGTTTGAATAAAGTTTATTGTATAAGTTTGAAAATGTCCGTATAAGACGAAACTTCAGTAACGTTAGTTACAAATAAAAGTGGTAAAAAAATAAAAAGAATTATTCTCTTTTTTTCATTATGATTTCCTACCACGTAGTAAGGGCTACATCCATCAATTTAAATATTGATTTACACCTGTGGTGCCATATTATCAAAATAACACACTGTCTATGTAAAAAACCGCCATATGCAGATTTGCTCAATGAATTAGAAACTGTTACAAAGACTGTTCAATCAGGCAAGTCTGGCATATCATCCCAATATTCCACTGGTTCAATGAATAGAACTCACCAACTCTTTTGCAAGTCTTATTATTGAGAATAAGATTGGTTCAGAAGTTATAACTATCACATAGAAAACATTTTTGTATTTTGAATAAAGTCATTTTTTCAAACCTAACTTATAATCAATACCCATAGAAACATACTGAGACAATGAGAGTATGAGATACTTACTGCATCATGTTTTTTAACATAGTGATTATCCAAGCCAACTTTGGTGCGACAACTAAAATTGCACATATCACATTTCATCGGGTCGCTATCCTCATGTATTTTCATGTGAGTATCTAAATTGTACTTCGCCACAAACCTACAAAAAATATAATAACAATTTTTGTTTATTGATGAATATTTTTTTAACAGACTTAACAATTGACAAAATGAAATGCGAGGTTATGTTGGAAATAATAATAAAATAAAAAATATTAATGTTTATTGGTATCACACCAGATGAAACTCAGATCTCAAATCACAAGACTATAAAATTAACCAATGGTATTTTCAAATCACTTTTAATTTCAATTTGTAATTCAAAAAGTTCGATGAATGTATTTAAGGAAGTGCTGTATGAAAAAAGTATTTTACATATAAGGTGTCAAGAAAAGTTTATGCAAGAATGAATTCTAAAAAAATATTGCAAAATGAAAAGAGGAGTTTTCCTAGTAGTTATTGTTATTCTCAAGTCTGATGTCAGATTATTTTCATTCACAATAATTTTCTGGCATCCATTCCTATAACTTTAGCAATAATAGTAATTGTCTTCTGTCAGATACCAATCTATCATTTACAAATATTTGGCATGTGAATGCCACCAAAAACATTTTTATGTAAAATATTGCCAAGACTATTATTACTTTCGCTGTGAAAAAGTTTTCAGATCTCCTTAAGCTCCTTCAGTTAGAGCATTTAGTCACGTCTCCAATCTACAAACCCTACCTTATAGTTGATACACTCAAGTATCGAAATTGTAGCAAAAAAATGCAGCTTTATAAGGTGTGATTAAAAAATAACGGGATTGGTTTTTTGTGAGACAAACGGTGCGAGCCTCTAGGACAAACACCATATTACTGAGTCGCCTGATATTCCTCTCCATATTTCAGCCAGTTCGAGTGAGCACTAGTTTGCTCTGTTAAGGCATAGGCTTTGTTCGTGTCAAAGCATGTAACTGCCACCCTTTAAAAAAATGGTAGGCGTGTCAACGTAAACAAGAAACTCGGTAAATCCGCAACAGAGACAGGTACATGGATTTTTGAGTTGTATAAACTTTCAAAGAAAGGTGAGAAGACATTGAAGATGACCCAAACTCATTACATCCTTTGAAAATTGACACAGTAATCAATTAGACAAATAATACATGAATTTTTCAATATTTCACAACTGAAGGAAGCTTGAATGTTTCAAGGCCGTGATGTATTTCTTTTCCACATGCATGAAATTCTATACATAAATTGGGATGAACAGTGAATAAAGAACATTATCCTGAGGTTCTATCCACTTTCTATGAGCGAATAAAAAGAAAAAGGCCAGAGTTGTGGAATCGTTGATGTTTCATCAGGACAATTCTCTAACCCACACTGCGTCTACTGATATTGTTGGAACCTCAACATTTCTGACCAGATTTAGCTTCGTGTGACTTAATGTTCTTAAAAGTGCAAGAAAAGCAGTGAAAGAAAAGACAAATTATGACTATATGCATGCTTTCAAAAAATGTCTTAAAACACTGTTCTGAACAGTGAAAAATTCGAATAGGAAAATGTATGGATAGTGGAGAAAAGTATATTTAGAGAAAAGAGACAAAAAGTTACACCAAAAATCCTATCATTTTCTAACCAAACCTCATAGTTAGTGTTCGAAGTGAAATAAGTTTTATAAGATGTCAGTAATAGACACAAGAAACTTACTTCACTTTTGACATGTACTTTACATTTTGTGATGGTTTCTTTGTAAAAATGAAACAATTAGCAATCTACAAAAATTAATCTCAGAAAACATTTATGAATCACATGAATGCAGATAGCTTGATCTAATTTATTTACGTACGTTTTATCACACTCTGAACATATGTATGGCTTGTCCTTTACATGTTTGAACCTGATATGTTTTGCCAGAAGTGATGGCTTTGAACAAGTCATATCGCACATGGTACACTTGTAGTGATTTATGTGAGAACGAATGTGGTCCCTCAACAATCTTTCACTTGGAAAAAGTTTCAAGCACTGTGAACACTGGTAGCTCTGAACTGAAATAAAAGAAACACAATTATAGTAAACTATAACTTAGATATTATATTATGAGTATTGCCTCCAGTTGTCTATATAAGAGTTGATAAAAACATTCAATTTAAGCTTTATTACAAGACTCACTGAAATTAGATTGTTGCCTTCTTCTGTGGTCGCAAAATTTGGTTTTACTAGAAAAAAGGGTGAAACAAGTTGGACATCTAACTGTCTTTTCCTTCGTATGAGTCCTTAAATGTTCTGATAGTTTTGGCATGGTTGAATAAGTTGTCTCACAACCTGAAATCCAGAGAAATTTTCCAAAATAAATGTACTAAATTGGTTGCAAAATTATATCATTCATACTTTTCTCGTTTTAAATTAGCATAGGATATCTTTCCTACATGAAATTAAATAATGTATACCAACGTAGTTTCAATCCTAATAGCTTGTAGTCATGTCTCAGCAGCATGATGGTGGGTAGTTAAAAGATGGCGGGAATGATTCTGAAGGGTTTTGAGGCTTCTTTTCATCTTGCAACTATTAGTGTTACTAATTGTATCGTACCTATATAGTTACTTATAACTCTTTGAAACTTCACCTCAGGAACAAACCAATAAAGTCCATAGGTTTTGACTTGAAGTTCACCGAAATGAAATTGATAAATTTCATGTGTCCACACTGATTGCATGGTTTTGTTTTAGCTGACTGGTGAATCCAAAAGAAATTGTTGGTTGCCTTTTTTCATTTGACAAACGTGTAATGATTCTGCATTACATCCACAGTTACAGTGACACACTGATAAGATACCCAGACAGGTGAGTCATTATGATTTCTTGTGGTGATTATTACTCTATTTTGATAAGGCATGAGTAATCATTACGTTCAATGCTCACTACACCTATAGGTGTAGAAGCAATTTTCAAAAAGTGCCCCCTACATAGGTGCACGGCTGTTAGCTAAATTTAGATCATTTCTATATAGTGGATTTTTCTGAAAAAGTATTATTACGACGAGAGGCATGGCTATTGGGTCACAAAATTATAATGCTTAGATGTGGTTTTTCGTTTTGTTTATTTACTTGTAGGATATCTATCCTAGAATTGATTGTTCTTTTTTAAAGTTTAATTTTTGTACTGTCAGTTTATTTTTCTAATACGAGTTAAATCATCATATAATTTATTATTTTTATAGTTTATTTTAGTTTGAAATTAATCGCTCATTAATATCTGTTACACGAAAATATACGTAGTAAGATGGGTAAATTAATTATTTATTTATTTATAGGTCAAGTACACTACAGAATTATTATAAAATCCCAAATGGTACATCAAGAAAGTTGTTGAAACCAATCAAGCATTAAGAGTTCAGTTATGAACCCAACAAGTAAAATCCTCAATATAAACTATTGTAATTGCTTAAAAATAAATAAACCTATTTATTTTTTTATCAGTCCTATACACCACAAACTATTAGTAAAATACCAAATGGAACATAATCTGGTAATAAACACATTCTTAACTGAATATATGTATACATTTTTGTATAATTTTTTTGTAAAATTCATATACATCCTGTTTTTACCTGCATCATCTTGGAACAAAAATGCATATTTGAAATTTGGGCGGCCTGATGATAGTGTATAAGTAATGTCATTTATGCAAAATCAGGATTATGTACTTTCCAAATGGAATTGCACCTTTAATGCCGTTTACTATGAGCAACTTATATTTTTATTGACAGTCCCCATTTTTCTTATGTCTTGAGTTTTATTCGAAGGCAAATTGGTACTGGAATCGTCGTGAAGAGCAATTTTATATTTTTTTATTAAAAATAGATAGTGTAGCTGGACCTTCTGGTTTATGTAGGAAAAGAAAACTACGGTTTAATTCAATGGAACATGGGAAGTTGATTCATATTTTGGAATCGGATAAAGAAAGTTTGGGGTCAAGTATTGATTGTGACATTAGTGAAATAAGTTCCTATTCGAGTGATGAATATTTGGAAAAAACCCAAATATTTAAAGAACCAAAACAATAGTATAATGCCGAAGAGCTTATTTCAACAGCAGATGTTGCCCAAACTCATACTCATGCTGCGACGTGGATGGCTGGTTTAAGTCAGCACTCAAGCACTAATCTGGCGATTCCTGAATTAAAAGTCTATCTTGGAGTACTACTACTAACAGGAACAGTTCAGTTACCCCATTTAGCAGAGCTACTGGAATAACATTGGTTGCTCGGTACGTGCTTTCACCATTATATGTTCAGAAATAAATTTTTATTAATTTTGAGATGTTTACGTTTTTCCGATAATGACAATAACTTCAACCATTGATTAGGAAAGATACGTTGTATTATGGATTATTTTAATAGGAGGATAATATCTATTTTCAGTCCAGGAAAGGACCTCTCCCTTGATGAATCAATGGTTCTATGGCGAGTACATCTGCAGTTTCAGCAGTTTATTAAAAATAAACGCCGTAAGTATATATAGTATCTGTTTAAAATCTGTTTTTTCCGTTAACTAGCTGTCGCACCCCTACGAACGACAACCCTCAGAAGTCGAAACTTCTAAGGATTAACTAAGGAGGACGAGTTAAGGATTAACGAGGTCTCACCTTTTAACGTGTGATTCCTAACACGGGTTTGACGATAGCAAGTGAAGATCGATCGTTCAGACTAGGGCTTGAACTACCGACCAACACGGCAGTCAATTCGAGTGAGTGAACAAAGCACCCACGCCGAATCGCTTGGCTACCGACCGACCGGTAGCTGTATGAAACTCTACATATTAATTGAAGCTACTGGATTGGTGCAGAAATTTATGATATACGCCGCGGCAAATGATGAAACCCGTGGATCTGGCCATGCTGCTAAACTTGTGCCAAAGTTAACAGAATACAGACTGAATTTAGGACATTCATTGAATATGGATAATTTTTACAATAGTACGAAGTTAGTCGAAATGCTTTTGGAGAAAAATACCTATTGTACTGGCACGTTAAATAAGTCCAAAAGGTGTTACTAGTTTACAATTGAAACGGGGAGAGAATAAATCGTTTTTTCGTAATGGTATCTATGTTAGAAACTGGAAAGATAAACGGGATATATTATATATTTCAACGGAGTTTGGAAATATGTTGCAGGATTCGAGAAATAGGTGAGGGCAGGTAAAAGAAAAACCCTTTTGAATTACAATAAACATATGGCTGAAATTGATCGTCACGATCAAATGCTTGCATATTACCCTTGTACTAGGAAGACGTTATGCTGGTATACTTATTTATCCATATTTTTCAGATGAGCGTGGTGAATGCGCACATTCTCTACAATAAACAGATATCATCAATACGGGTACATCTACAAAAATTGTTAAAATCCTTTCCA
The DNA here is from genome assembly GCF_025532065.1 of Leptinotarsa decemlineata. Classification (NCBI taxonomy): domain Eukaryota; kingdom Metazoa; phylum Arthropoda; class Insecta; order Coleoptera; family Chrysomelidae; genus Leptinotarsa; species Leptinotarsa decemlineata. The sequence continues at coordinate 2,734,332 of NW_027412549.1, read as the reverse complement.
ATACTCGAAAAAGCGTTCCATCAAGACCAAAAATATCCGACTGATATCAATACTGCCAGAAATGTCAAAGATTTTTGAACAACTTATTATCTTCAAATACATTTCATGCAAATTAATCAAGTAGCTGGGCGGTAGCCGGTCGGTTCAAGTAGGTGCATTGTTCACACACTCAAATTGACCGCCGTGTTGGTCGGTAGTTTAAGCCGCATGCTGAACGATCGATTTTCATTTGCTATCGTCCAACCCGTGTTAGGAATCACACATTAAAAGATAAGACCTTGTTAGTCCTTAGCTCGCAAAACTTTCGCCTTCTGAGGGTTGTAGTTTGTAGGGGTGCGACAGCTGGTTAACGGAAAAACGTATTTTAAACTTATATCATATTTAAACATAAACAGTTTAATTCTTATATGAAAAAAGGCGAAGTTCCATTTGCATCATTCAATTGCTCTTCCACTTGACATCACAAATGTCCCTAGTACGCAAAGGAATAAAAAAGAAAAATTATCTTAAATTACTATGACTATTTGTAGATTTGTAATAGATAGGTAGCTATTGGGTCGTTTTTACTGTTAATTATTTTGTGAAACAAAGTTGCAGCATGTAACACTCTCCTATCGTTCATATTTAACCAGTGAGCATCCTTCAGTTCAAGTGATATTCTTTCTCTTCTTCGAATTCCAAAAATGAACTGTAAGCAGGAATTCTGAACTTTTTATATTTGTATCACACCCAGTATTTGCTAGGAGTGACATTGAGTCTTTCTTTTGCGTCATACTAGTGTCAGGTTGACAACAACTGGTGACCAAAGCATCTTTCCAAAATCAAGTTTGATTTCAAGTTCATTTTCTAATTGTGTTCACAAAAGTGTTCTCATATTACCTGTCCAGCAGCACCTGATCACTTCTTTTTCAGTGTCTTTTTCAGCACCTTGTTTCTTCGTGGCATGTGTCACCACATGATTTAAAAAGTCATAAATGGTATAAAAATTGTATGAACAATTTTCCCACTCACAAGTGTAACCAAAATTGTCGACAGGTACATTGGATACCTCTTTCTGATTACACCTTGGTAAGACATCCCTGTCCACAATATTCTGTCCAATATTAGTTAACTTAGAAAGATATCCATGGTATGATAAGTGCTGCATCAAAAACGGAACTGAGATAGCCTTATAATCGCATTTTGCCCACTGACATAATAGGTGATCTGAAAATACATGAAAATTGTTATATTCAAGAACCATCTAACAAGTTAAAGTTTAACTTATTTAATTTATATTTACACTATTCATTATATTTTATTTTATTTTAATATATATGTGAGGTTTATGTGATTTTAACAAATATCTAAATATTTGATATACTGAAGCAAGGAATACAAAGCCCATAGAAGCTCAGAACTGGCACTTTCGTGTACCCTAAAATTTTTATTAACTTGATCACCAGGAGGCGATGGCAGTATGATGTTAGTATTTAATCTAAGTATCAGCAGAATTGGGTAGCTAGCAGTCGCTGACATCATATTAAATCATATTAAAGTTGGAATTTACGCAAAAATTAAATTAAAAAGCCGACTGGTTTGTCAGTGACTGCTACCCAGTTCGGTCAGTAATCACATTAAATACTGACATCGTACTAGTAGACCTCTGGGGGTCAGGGTAAGTATTAAAAATTTTAGGGTACACGAAAATACAAGTTCTGAGCTTATATGGGCTTTGTACTCTTTGACTAAAATAATGATCTACAATCCCTTTGAGAGTATGTGTTGAACAGCTCTTCTCCTGAATACTTTCTAATGAATACCTGTACTGACGGCAGCATGTTCCATTAAATGAGAATTGAATTTTTCCCAAGAATCGTAAAGGTCATCACATAATTTCCATTGACATCGCATATTGAGTTGTTCATTAGACAACTTAATGAGAGGATTCTTCTTTTTCCTTTGCCTCTGAAATATCAAAATACATAGATAACAATAATAGTGTTTATAGAGAAATACTTAGTGGCTTTCATTAAACGTAACTTACATGAATAGTTTACAGTTTAAACCACTTTTGATACCATGAAGTCAAAACTGTAATGTCTTGATAGTTCGTTAGTGACTATCCCATACATTTTTTTCTCTAATATTTATTTGTTTTTTATTTAGGATTCCTACGTATGAGACCAAACAAAGGGGTGTTCGAAGTAGCATCTTTGTTGCTATTCATAGAACTCATTCCTAACTTTTTGATTTCCATCCAGAAACCTGTTGTCATGAACCGGTCTCAACAATTTTAAACATTTACCACTTATTCTGTGGTCGTTCTCTATGGCATATTGGGCGACACTAGATTTCTCCGGTCTATGGGCAACATGAGGGTGCGGCATTGGGAAACCCTTGTCTCCTTTTATGGCCAATCTGTTCACGAGCAGATTTTAAATGGAAGCAAAGGAAGAGTAGGATTACTTTCCACGAACCTGAATCCGATACGTGGATGATGTATTTGCCATTTTTGATACGAATAGGAATAAGGTAGTGGATTTTGTATTTTGCCTCAACAACAGATTATCAAATGTAAAAATCACGTATGAAATTGAAAACAACGAAAAACTACCATTCCTGGATGTATTAGTTATAGAAAATGTCGGTAAGGGTCCAGACTAGTCTAGAGTTTGATGTATATAGAAAGAATAAAGAATACGAGCCAGCTCTCATCATGGCCCACAACAAAAAAAATTACAGAACTACAATTTCTTGTCCATAGACTGCTCACATTTTCCTTGAACAAAGAATGGTATGAGTTTGAGAAAAGAGTTGTTAGGGAGAAGGCAAAAGGCAACGGGTATCCATCAAATGTAGTGAATAAATTAATTAGAAAACAAACATTTAGGGAGTATGTTTATAATGCCTCGAATTTTCGAAAAGAGGAAGATTCAAAATTCATAGTATACTTCAACAAGTATTGGCTAGTCCGAAAGCAAAACATTAGAAAAAGAAAAGTCTGGGATTTATGAAATAAGCTGCGAGGGTTGTGATAGGAAATATGTTGGTCAAACCAAACGGACTTTATTAGATCGTTAAAAGAAACATGTTTCGCATATTCGGTTTCATAGACCGGAGAAATCTAGTATCGCTCAATATGCCATAGAGAAAGACCACAGAATAAATGAGAAATGTTTAAAATTGTTGAGACCGGTACATGACAAAAGGTTTCTGGATGCCTTCGAAAGCTTGGAAATCGAAAAGTGTGGAATGAGTTCTATGAATAGCGACAAAGGTCGTAGTTTGGACACCCTTTTGTTTGGTCTTATACGTAAGAATTCTAAATAAAAAACAGATAGATATTAGAGAAAAAATGTAGGGGGTAGTCCCTAACATAGAGGAAATACATAATAAAATAAAGGTAATTAAAAACAGGTAGTTTAGCAAAGGAACAGTAACAGGTTATAGTTTAAATCAAATCAAATTTATTATTAATCTGAAGACCACAAGTGGTATAAGACATGTCAAAAATTTTGATTATAGAGACAAAAAGCAAAATTACAGAGTAAAAAGTTAAAGTACAAGTACAGACAGAGTAGGTATACTACAATTTAAATATCAAGATAAAATATGCAATTACACACAGAGTATGACAGAATATACAATCAGTGATTTATATACTGAAAAATTCTTCCAAAGTATAGAATGCACCCTCAATTAGTACTTTTTTCAGTGACTTCTTGAATCTGAAATAGGTAGGTTCATCTTTGATGTTTTGAGGAATTTTATTAAAAATTCGAATTCCGATGCTTAGAGGACCGTTTTGTGATAGGTTTAATCTGTATAGAGGAGTATTCAGCAAATGCCGATTCCTGGTGGAATGACCGTGGATGGCATTACGGCAGAGCAATGTATTTCTATGTTTGTAAATGTAACAAGCAGTTTCCAATATGTAAAGAGAAATAAGGGGTAATAATTGTAGCTTTCTAAAGAGAGGTCTACTAGATTCTGTTTGGGGTTTGTGAAACATGGCACGAATGCACTTTTTCTGTGTAATGAAGAGACGTTTAGCACCAGGTGCTCCATACTATGATTCCGTATGCCAGTCTCGACCGAATTTCTGCAAAACAGAAATTTTTCATTACTGGAGTTGTCAGAACCTTATGCATACAGCTAATTTGAAATATTTTGGTGTTAATATTTTTTATTAGAGTAGATACGTGGGTTTCCCAATTTAATTTATCATTTATATTCAGACCTAAGAACTTAACAGAGGTATTACGGTTCACATTAGTGTTGTTTAAGGTCAGGTTGATATTTTCAATTTGATTTTCTCTTGTATGGAAGATAAGAAATTCAGTTTTCGCTTGGGTTTATATACCACTCATTTTTTGAAAACCATTTTGCAATTTCATGCATCAAATCAATACCAGCTTGTTCATTTGAATCATAAGATTCTTTAGATAACAAGATTGATAGATCATCAGCATACAAGATATCTTTTGAATTCTGATAGATAAATCACGATGTCTGCCAGATATAGGGAGAACAGAATTTGAGCTACTACACTTCCTTGAGGAACACCTACTTTCACAGGTAGTGTACTGGAGTAGTGTGTAGTGATAAGGCCTTTCTCGTTATGAGATAATGATATATATTGATTTCTATTTGCAAGAAACGAGCTGAACCAATCATGTGCTCTTCCTCTAATGCCGAGTGCCCAGAGTTTGTCTAGTAGCCGATCGTGTGGTACACAATCAAAGGCTTTGCTCAAGTCACTGAATACTCCAATTGGACATTTTCTTTTGTCAAGCTCTTCCAGAATATTGTTTAAAGACTCAGTTGTAGCTGTAGTAGTTGACCGTGCTTTTCTGAATCCATACTGTTCGGTTAGTATTAGATTGAATTTCTCTATGAAAGGATTGAGTCTTTCTAGCAAGCAATATTCAAACACTTTGGAAAATGATTGGTGTTAAAGAGATTGGCCTATATTTATCCAATTTATTTCTACAGTTTTTTTTGTGCACAGGTATAATTTTTGATATTTTGAGTTGAGTAGGGACTGTGCCTGTCTCGAAAGAAAAGTTCACAATATGGGTGATCGTCGATAATAGAAATGAGCTGCGTTTTTTGATTACATTGCAAGGGAGGTCGTCAGGTCCCGCGGAGTGTTTGTTTTTGAGTTTCGCAAAGATGTGGATCATATAATTTTCCGTGAATGGCAGTAGCACCATGGATTGTAAGCTTCTATTGGGCATATCTGCAGAATCTTCAAGGGGGATTTTTGGAATGTAATTAATGATTTTTTTGCAACTTTACCAGGGTCTTTAATTTGTTCATTCCCCTGCAGAATTTGTATATTAGGTCGCATTGAATTTTCCTTATTTTCAAGTTTATTGATGATTGACCAGGAGGATTTGTTTTTGTTTTTTGAATGTTGGATTACATTATTGAAATGTAACTTTTTAACTTTCTCAATAAGATGTTTATGTTCAGCGAGCCTTTGCTTATATATAGGTTTTAGATCAGGGTGGTATTTTTGAAGAATATATAGATCCTTCAATAATGAACTAGAGGCTTTTATTTCCTCCGAGACCCAGGTGCTGTTAGCTTTACTTTTGTTTTGGAAGTGTTTCAAGGGAAATGCTACATTGAAGTGAGATGCCAGAATATTGATAAGGTTTTTATATCCTAAAAGATTTTTCTGTCAGAGCGAGGTTCAACAGTGATTTATTAACAGAAATAATAATAATAAGTCTGTGATCAGAAATAGGTGTGTCTACTACTGAAGAGATCGCCTGTACATTTGTAAAAACATTATCAATTTTGGTTCTCGAGTATGAAGTTATTCTTGTATAGTCATTTAGTATCGATTTTAATCCAAACTGTTCAGTGATATTCAAAATACTATCGGCCTCTATAGATGGGGTACTGAAGTCAATGTTGAAGTCTCCGCTTAACCATATTTGTGAACTAACTGTGAATATTTCATTTAAAAGCATCTCAAGTTTGTATAAGAAATTTTGGAAATTACCGGTAGGTGATCTATAAATGGAAAATATTTTGTGGGCTTTGAAACCTCCACCACAGACCTCAAAGTATTTTTCAGTACATATATGATCTAGAGAGATGGAAGTTGCTTCATAACCTTTCTTTGCCCATAATGCAGTGCCCCCTCCTCGATATGTGTTACGACAAAAACTACTCACCAAATAATAATTTCCAGATGGAAAGCTACCTATTTCATTTGCTAATAGCCAAGTTTCAGTTGCCGCAATGAACGGTGGATATGAGTGATGCTCAAGTTCTAGTTAGGTCAAGTTCTAGTTAGGTACTACTAACCATTAGTAGTTGTGTACTACTAACAGGTAGTAGTTACGCCACAAGCATATAAAAACACTAACATAATAGAAAAATTTAGTCATAATGATCTCCTGAGGACGCTAACTTGGTTAGCGATACGCGCGTCGAGAGACCGTGTTTTGTTCTGGTGTTGGGAAAGTATTTTCAATAGATGTAATACTGTATCAATTTCTGTATTTATGTATCAATCAGCTAAATATAATACTCGTACTTGTAATGCCCTAATTGTCAAATTTGATATTTTTCAAAATTAAATTCAAATCTTTGGAGATTTTTCAAATATGATTCAATTATGGATTTGAATTTGGTCATCAACAGGAGCAAGCAAGTTTATTAAAAAATATCCGATTCTTTCAAAAGTTTTTTCTAGTTGTCAGTTTCAAAATATTTTCATACATACGAAACAGTTCAAATCCGATTCTTGCTAATGGGATCCCGTAAATGGAAAGGAAAATAGGGAATTCGTTAATTTAAGACAAATTTTTGTCATTCAGGAAAAACCTTTAGAAATTTCTCAAGATATTGACCACACTTTTTTTGAAGCCTCTTCGTTTGTCATGAACATTATATATAAAAATACATTCCAAAAATATTTCATTTCTCAACTATGTCAAAGGTAGTATCTGTACCAGCAAACGTGAATTGATGTAATTTGGTTACGAGTAAGCCGAGTCAACTTTTGGCAATGCAACAAAAAAATTAATTAAAGTGAGAAATAAATAATATCAACTGATTAGTTGGTGCCGGTTGGCGAGTTTCACTCATAAAATCATCACTATTATGTGTATGAGTTCGATTCCTGTCCTAACGAAATCAGTGTTCACGCACGCTGAACGGTAAAACCTCGTTAATCTCTAGGCCGCACAAGTTTGGACTCGTGATAATCGTTCGTATCGAACGATAACTCTCTTATACTGTACTATACACGAAACACAAAACAGAACCAACCATACGGTCACGATACCATTCGATTAGGATTAGAGCGTTCACATGCTATCAGTGATGAACTGAAAATTTTCAAAATGTTCGAAATATAGAAAGCAATATATAGCTATTTCCATTTAAAAAACATAATTTTGAAAGGCCTAATGCATTTATAACTGAAACATTTTTTGATAATCCGATATGATTTGATTTTTTTTTGCTTATTTTTTTTCTACCGTAATTTCATTTCAGGGTTTTTTGCCTAATATAATTGTTATTTTCACCTATTTTTTATTTTCCATTTTATTTGTTCTTTTAGGGATTTCATATCATATTAGACAATGGTGTCCGAACATTTTTTGATAACTTTACTCCTTCATCTAAAACTTTTATTGGAAGCTCGTTGTGACATACAGTTACGAATATCTAACCTATACACCTATTTCCTTTAGTTTTGAGTTGACGCTAGTGCCACCTTGCGGCAATGGTATCTCCAAAAATATTGAACAAAAAAAAACCTTACAGAAGAGACATTATCTGACGGCACTTTAATGTTGGAGAGGTCAAAGGCGTTTTCTGGCGCTCATGTATTCAAAACGTATTCGTCTGTGATTCAAATACATTCATTCTGGCTTCAAAACGATGACGTCACATTAACTATGATCTGAAACGGAATTTGACGTTACGTTACGTCAGTTTCTGCTTTATTTTGATCGTTATGGTTTATAAAGTGCTGAAAACTTTTTATCAAATACTTTGTAAGGATGTACAAAATAAAGCTGAGAAATTATTGTATGCACAAATCTGATTCTAATTAGGGTTAAAGAAAATTGAAAAGTTTGTTTTTATTATTGAATTTGACATCCGATACAAACTGAATCATTCCATTCTGGCGAATCTTATTATTAATGACGCCACTACGAATCGTTTTTGAATACACGCTCGAATACGATTAAATGCCAGGAAACACTTCAAGTTTCAGTGACCTAAATTCTGTGTTTGAGGTGTTTATTGTCACTTTTTAGCGGGTTAATTCAAATTATTTAAAACTCATCAGATACATAATTTGATTGAAGTCAAGCAAACATAATGATGTCATCTCGACAGGTTGTTAGGTCAACATTTCAACAATTTTAACCAAACTAGCTTAATTTTAACATGTTATAGCTCACAACCATTAAATCTTTAGGTTGACAGTAATCACTTCGAAATTCTCACAAAGTTCATGGTTCATGTTCCATGCTGAGTGTCCCTTCTGTAAGGTATTCTGTGACAAAAAAAAAGTATGATCAAGAGGAATAACCGAAGGTAAAATCAGGCAACACTGTTGACAGTACATTATCAGAGTTGCCAACCGTAGCGGAATTTTCTAGATACGAATAATCAATTTCGAAAAATATATGGAAGAAGAAGAGACAGGAAACAGCACTCGAAGCTGACATTTGAATAATTGAATGCAGTCAATACGTTATGGTCTTAGTAGCTGAGGCCATTACATGATGAAAGAGAAGAAGAATATATAACCTCCAATATCTTGAAACCAAAAGTCTCGACTGTTTAGAAGATTATGAATTATATGGAACAAATTACAGTGGAAATGGAAGATAGTTCATCTGATTGTAGCTCGGGCGAAAGACCTACCGCAGTTGAAATTTACGGGAATGGGACATGTTCAAAAAAATACAAAAATTCCCGAAAACCAACTTTTTCTAAACATTGGTTGTCTGATTCCAACTTGAGAGGATGAATTAAACCTGTGGCGAATGATCGTTCAAGAGCTCAGTGTGACTTCACCTACGTGAAAAAATTGATATTTATTTTTACTTTTCAAAATCATTATTTCAAGGTAAGAAATATTTGATAGAGGCGACAGCTTTCAAAAATTGACTGGTGTAAATTTACATGATCCTGATTCCTGACATTAGTGACAGTTCAGTTTTGTGGTATCTGAACGGCACACAAACTACAAACTGTAAGTTCTGTGGTATTTAATTTTGTATAAGCCGCATGCGCGAACTGATTGCGTTAGATATATAGCGGTATATGGAGCAGTGTAGCCACTGTTGCCACAGCTACCCCGTACGGGGTAGTTGTACCCCTCTTGAACTCAATTTCATCCTCTCGCTCCCCTCAAGTAAATCTACCCCGCTCAGATATAAAACAAAAAAATGTAAAATGAAAATTGAAAAAATGAACAAATATTTAGGTTTGATTTTGAATCTACCGCGTTACACGAGCCGAGTACCAACGTTGACGTAGACTGATTGTCTGGCGCCGCTGGCAACGGTTCTTTGGGTTGTGTCTAACTGTAAGACTCTTACACCACCATTAAGGTGGTGTAAGAGTGTAGTTCCGATATTCTGTGACTGAGTACTGAGTTACACTACAATGCTCTTCTGCTCTTCCAATGATACCGAGCGCCGTGATCATGCTCTGTGCGTGTGAAATGTTATTTGATGTTTGTGACATGACATTCGACATTATTAGTTAAAGTTGAGAACGTAAATGTGGAAATGTTTCTATTATGTGGAATCTCAGTCTGTGATGTAAATGTAGTTATATGTATAGTCGAAGTAACCGATATTGTACACTATTAAAGTTGTCGGCACCCTCAAAGGTCATAAAAACCAACACATAGAAATGAACCGGCAGCATTTCTATGTGTGAACTGTACACTTGGCGTTTCGTATTGGATAAATTTTACTAACCGAGTTGTGATTGGTAGAAGAGTCATAAAATTGAATTTGAAGTCATAATACGGTGCCGAATAAAACTCATGGAATGCGGCCTTTGGTTATCGCCGTCGTGTTCAGTTCAGGAACTGATCGCGATTTGAGTGTTGAAATTCGATATTGGTGCAGTTATATTTACTTAAAATTCTTGTTATCTATTTAAAATGTGGCGTGTGGTGTGGGATAACAACGCAGACTTTTTCCAGTGTAGTGATTCCAATAGCGATGGTGAACAATGCGAAAAAGAGATGCCAGGAAATAAGATTCGGATGCATTTGAATATTGAAACACAGAGAGTATGTTTCAATGTATATAAGAACCTACATCTCAAGTTTGCTTTCGAGGGAAACAAACTATTACAAGCAACATCAGGTTTGACCGAAATTCCTTTCTCAACTGTACGTGAAATAGTCAAAAACAAACCTTATGGAGGCAAGACGCGATGTGATACAGGATTACCAAAACCTTTAGATCTTCATCTGATAAAATCATTGAAAAAACAATATACAACTGTTACAAAATCAATGAGATTCCTACATTGAAATCATAAGGAATACATTGAATACTTCCGGCCATAACGTGAGTTGCTGTGACAAAACTCTTCAGAATTGGATAAAGAAACTAGGATTTAGATTTAAAATAATTAACAAATGTCAAGCAGTTATGGAAAGCAGAAGAATAGTAGAATTGCGTAACAAATACTTAGAACGAATAACTAAATATAAACAAGAACAACGACAAATTATCTATTTGGATGAAACTTGTTATGACACTAACGACACAGTTACGAAAGGGTGGACTGATGGTTCGAGAATGTGTACGCCAAACAAGCCTGCAAACAAAGGATCGCGACTAATCATTGTGCATTGCGGAGGAAGTAAAGGATATGGAAAAAAATGAGGACTGCAATGTTGACTATCATAAGAACATGGAAACTAATATTTTCGAGGAATGGTTTGGAAACACATCGATCCCAAATTTGGATGCAATGACATTTGACATGTTTTTTATTAAGATCGTCAAATTCATCATAGAACAAAGAATGACAATCATAGGTATACGTCAATGCGCCACTGTGATTGATGTCATCATGTGAATGTGGATCCACCCGGTTCTACCCCGCTCCCTTCCAAAAATCTACCTCGATGAAAAAATAGCTTGTGGCAACACTGAGTGTAGCGGAATTTTAGTTCATGTATAGTGACTTTATAGTTCATCCAGTTGGCAACACTGATTGTTATGTTGTAAAAGTCAGCTGTTGTTTATATTTGATTATTGGGTTTTATTTTTGTTCAGATTTTTTCATGACTTGTTTTTTTTTTCATTTTAAAAATATGAGCTCAAAATGCTATCCAATTTGAAAGAAAAGATGCTGAGCGTATCACTCTTCAATAGTGGTGAAGAAAAACAATTGGAAAAAAAAGTGATTAACTTTAATGCAGGTGCTGAAATTTTACAACAATTTCAAAACCAATGGGAAGAGCTACACAAAATAAACGAAGAAAATGCTGAGAAGGCAGAACAGGTAGCAAAAGAAATCATATGCATTTCTAATGAACTTCGAATTAGTATAACTAACCTGGATCTTATAGACCATTTAATTACAAAGTCAAATCTAGCCATCAATATAAATGATTGTTTAAGTACGATAAAAGATTTATATAAGACTGCTGAAAGTATAGAAATGAATTTGATAGGTCTTGAAGATTTAATAGATGAAATCGATTTAACGAGAAAGCAACGTCACGAAAAGGAAGACCTACAAAGGTACCAGGTAAAGAAAAAACTGTCTTTGGAGTCCTTGAAAGTAGCTTGGAGAGAAGAACATTTGAAAAAAATTGAAGAATATGAAGCCAGTAGAAAGGTATTGCTAGAAGAAAGGCAACGTGCGTTCCAAGATGCATTCAAGACCGACTTGGAATTGTATAAAAGTTTAGGGACTCTACCCGAAAAGGAACATTCTGAAAACCAAAATGCACTCCTTTTGGAGGATATCCAATTAGATTTTGACGAAAAAGAATTGGAAAAATTTTTCAATGATGACTGAGAGGAGTGCTAAGGACTTACATAGGAATTGTATTTGTGGCCAGTGCAATAATCCAAAACATATTACTAACTCGGAAAATGGGGAAAAATGAATCTATTTTTGTATTTGAGGTTTGAATTTAATTAAAATGTTGAATAATTTGTCTTTTGTAAACAAATATAAAGTACTGTAAGAAATAAACTGAGAAACAAACATTTTGGTGTATTTGTGCTTAAGGTTGACAAGACTAACATACTGGCTTTTCGCTTTGTCTCTCTCTTCATTTTGTTTGAGTAACATAGATATAAAAATCGTAACAGAATCAAAATTCTATGAACAGTCTTAAATTCAACAAACATGGGGCACTATAGAAAAAAATATGTTCTTCTAAATGTTATTTTACTATCATGCACTCTTGAGTCCCATTTATAATATGGCATAAACAGTCATTGTTATAGAAAAAAAACAGGAGTCCTATGGAAAATTAGTTTAAACAACTTGTGTTTAATACTCGTCAAAGGCATTGGAATCCAGTGACTCATTCAATTTTTATTTTAATAACCCCTTGTTTGGTTCATAATAATGAAGAAACTTTTAGGCATTTCAGGTAGTGATGGGCAGAATAGAATACTCGGTTCTGGATTACTTTTGAAAATCGAATAGATATTCGAAAAAGAGGACCCTAGAACTTCACATGCACGTGATGCTTTTATAATCTAATCAAAAACCCGAAATGAATTATTCGAAAGTGATTGTATTCACTAGACTAAAGAAGTCATTAATCAAACTGTTGAATCATCTCAAATAACTTAAGATGAAAATTAATATCAAAATTTCGAATCCCCTCTCTCAGTAGGTCGGTAGCCGGGCGGTTCGAAGTGGGTGCTTTGTTCACTGTCTCAATCGAACGATGTGTGAGTCGGTGGTTCAAGCCGCAGGCTGAACGATCGATTATCACTTGTTATCGTCCAACCTATGTTAGTAATCATACGTTAAAAAGTGAGACCTCATTAGTCCTCAGCTTGCACAAGTTTCGACTACTGAAGGTTGTCGTTCGTAGGGGTGCGTCAGCTGGTTAACGGAAAAACATATTTTAAGAAAATCGCTCATGGGTTTCAGCTATTACAAATATTCGATTATATACAGTTCTCGAGAACTGATTTTCAGCAACTAAGTATTTGATTCTGACCAACACTATGAGTGGTAAGGAATTACCTGGTGGAATCATGTACATTGTAGCTAGAATTATTGGTGTATATTTGAAACATTTTCATAAACCCCAAAAATATTTAGAATCTGTCAAGCAGAAGGCGTATTCAATAGAGGGTTGTGTAGGAAATGAAAACGATCGCTTACACGAATTACCCTCTACTGAGCATAATAATCAAACACACCTTGTCCAAATAATTTTTGGTTAGGAGTTTCTTTCATATATTCAAGCGAGCAAGCACAGAACATGTTACAGAAGTACGTGTATCAGTATGAGATGTGTAGGTACAATTTCCAAAAACTTTCAACCTACATCCAAGAATTATTTTCGTATCATATTATATTCGAGTCTTTATTTTTAGTTGTTTGAACTTACATCGTATGTACTGAACTAAATTTATATTTCTACGATGTCTGAATCAAAATAAGGATGGATTTTATGAGTGGGAAGTGGAAAATTCACACCCCAATTAATAAATATTCATATTGTGAGGAATTTCATTCTGGGACTGAAGCCAGATCTGTACAATACTAATTATCTAAATGAACAATTCGTTCAGGCCAGTCTCAACTCACCTGCATAGTAGGTTTATGGACTGACACCTACCAGAAAACAACTACTACCCTGGCTAATACCATGAAGGGCGTTGGATTATATCCGACAGGTGTCAATTCAGGATTCTTCACAGAAGTAATTCCTGCATACGCTGTTGGCGATACAACTACCAGAATCGATTTTCAATTATTGGAACACACTTGTAGACCGGTTTCGGGCTGTTTGGCCACTCGTCAGTGCAAGGTAGTGTTTATCATCAACCTAAAGTCGATGATTTCCGATAATTCCTTTCAGAATATTATTCCTCGAACTAGGCAGAAGCGAACGTCCAACAACATGTTTGTCATCGTCCCATCTGTCTGTCGATATACTAACCAACTGCATATTCACATGGCCCAAGACCTCGTATTGGGACAAAAAACTTTCGTTCCTATAGTATGTGGGCACACTTGAAGACTGGCTTTAAATCAAATTATCTAAATGAACAATTCGTTCAGGCCAGTCTCAACTCACCTACACAATTAGTACATAGTTAGTACATCGAAAGGCAGATGAGGCGATAACAAACATGTTGTTGAATGTTCGCTTCGACCTAGTTCGAGGAATGATACTGTGAAGGAATTATCGGAAATCATCCACTTTATGTTGATGATAGACACTACCTTGCACTGAAGAGTGGCCAAACAGCCTGCAACCGGTCTGCAAGTGTGTTCCGAGAATTGAAAATCAATGGCGACAGTTGTATTGCCAACAGTATATGCAGGAATAACTTTAGTGAAGAATCCTGCACTGATACCTGTCGGATATAATCCAACGCCCTTCATGGTATTAGCCAGGGGTAGTAGTTGTTTTCTGATAGGTGTCAGTTCATAAACCTACTGTATAGGTGAGTTGAGACTGGACTGAACGAATTGTTTATTTAGATAATTTGATAAAGTCAGTCTTCAAGTATGCCCACGTACTATAGGAATGAAAACTTTCCAATACTGAAAGTGTTAGGTATATATCTGTAATTTTCAAAAGTAAATTCATAGATAGTAATAAACATCTCTGCGGAAAACAAATTGAATAATTTCAAGGTATTCAGGAGAACCCTCAAAAGTTTTTTTATCATGAGTCTAATATAAATAAAACATTTAGAAATTCTATAAACTAATCATCTAGTACAGCAATTACATATTGTAAATGGCTAAACTGAGCTTGAATAGTAATTACTGATAATTCAGAACAGATTTGTTAACAGATACTGCTTATTGGAATTTAGACAAATTCAATGAACTCAGTTTATTTTCATTTCACCATTATTTATAAGTTTATAAGTAGCGTTTTTAACAATTTTTAATGTTTTCTCTACTTCAGTAGTATCTATTACAATTGTTTCAATTATTTCAAACTGTCTAACTTTCTAAAAGAACTCACAGCAAGGAGGATTTTTTTATATCTATCAATGAGGTCAAATGAAGTAGTGTTGATTTCAGTAGACCAAAGCTATCTAGCGAGTTTTCATCCAAAATTTATAATTTCTTCAGCAATTATACGTGTTTAAACCACATATTTTAATAGTTCAATCTCTTTGATTCACTAACTCGAAAATATTACACCCTCGATATCAAAAGACAACCTTTTATATGGAATATTTTGAAATTGAGAAAGGTTAGGTCAAAAGTGAGTGGGCCCCTCTAAAGGAAAGTTCAAGCTTAACTGAGTATGTTGAATGAAAAATGTTCTTACAGTATTTTCCTCGTCAATAATCAATTCAGATTCGGATGCAGAATACTCTTCATATTCTAAAGGGTTTGCTTCAAACTGGGCCTTTTTGGAGGCCTTTTCCATTTCCACATGTTCGAAAACAGCCAGTCTACTTTTCCTCTTCACACCTCGTTCGTTGTCCTCCATGGTTTTCAAAAATTAACTGTCTAAAAATGAATATTATATTTTAGTGTCATGATTTCATCAATTTTTAAGAAAAAAATAATATCATTGCATTTCTGCTAACCTAACCAGAAAATAAGTCTCTGATGAAACAGAACTCAACTAAGATCACCTAGTTTGATCCCTAAGACAAATACTGTCTACATAGAGGTATTAATTATTTTTTACCATAATGAAAATCTTAATAAGTTATATGGGAAATAATAAAAATAAGATACCTCCTTTCAAAGACAATTGATATGCTAAAGTACTAACCTTCTCTCTCAATATACATTTGCAATTCAAGGCAATCTGTTTCTAAAGTATATAATGGAACAATGTCGGCTCCTCTAACTGATATCTCTTTTTCTTTTACTTCAATCCACGGAAAATCCTTCAAATAAACAGAATTAAGTTGAATTCAAAAGTCAGTTCTTAGTACTATACTTAGTTTTGGAAATGAGTAATTTTATACAGATGAATGTCACACACTAACTGAATAGAGAAATTCGAAATTAGTACCTATCCAATTTGAATGGAGTTGGCCGAAATTTGAAGAAAATCTATATCAAAACTAACTATGAAAATCTCACAATAAACTGTATTAGTTGGTTTTTATTTGTACCGAACTGAATAAATTTCACGCCATTTCTCAATTCCAGTGTTAATTTTAACGGAAATGAATTATTTTGTGCTCAACAAAGATGCATGAACCTCTATTTTATTCTACTGTTAATATGTGTGATTGATGACTTTATGCTAATTCATGATCACTTAAATGAAATAAATAAATATACTTTTGTCTAAATACCACTGTTAAGTCAAATATTGGGCCAAATATACATGTGAAAAACTTTCATTACAGCAGCAGGTACAAATCTAATGACGAAATAGATATTCAAAATAAGTGAGGTAATATACTTACTAGAAAAAAGTTACTCCCTATAATTTTCAAGAAACATTTGTGAACAAATATGTATCTAGTAACTGAACAGCATGGATTTGTAGGCCAAAAATTGTTCAGTATAAATTTATTAGAATTCAGCAATAAAACTTAGTAATAATAATTTCCATGAAGCAGTTACAATTTTTATAACATGAATTTCAATTTTCTTACCTATGTAAATTAATGCTTGTTAGAGTAATAAGTTAACAATGCAATAATTCATTTGAATAATTTGCAAGTAGCAAAGAATCCAATTAAAGTGATTATCATCATATATCAAATCAAATTTTGATTAAACTCTTCATCATTGATTCAAAGAAAAACACAAAACAAAAAATTTCGAAAAGTCCCTAATTGTATTTGAAAAATCATTATGTGAAGAATTGTATACCTCATAAATTGGTTCCTGATTGAATTCAACACTTGAATAAGCAGTTGTCTGAATACTTATGCTGAAGGATGAATCATCTGATAAGTCTTCCAAATATTCTTGGGCTGAATGAAGCTTTAGAATGAAATCTCGCATTGACTGTTCCAGTTCAACTAAAAGAGGATCACTGAAAAACAAATTATTCTCAAAATAATAATTGGAAGGGTTTTCCGAAATCTGTTTTAGAACTATTGATACTATGACCATAATACAGTCAGCAATGCAAATAATGTGGATATAGATTTTTTTATAAAATGATATGAGTATGCAATTTTTGGAAATGTATAAATGGCCTAACTTTTTGCTTCAATGATTGCCCTGCTTCTAAGAGATAAATATATGGTTAAATAATTTTTAAAATACTAGAGAATGCTGGGCTTTGACTATATTCTTGACTGAGTAGTTACATTATTAGTGTTTCAAATTTTGAATTGCGAAGGAGAGCCTAATTATGGGTACTTGTATTTGAAAGATAAGAAGCGACTAATAATGTAAGAATTTGCTATGAAGTATATTTTCTAACATAAAGGTTCATTTTTGTTTTGTATTAGAATGTTCTTGTCTTTCAGGTCTAAATTTTGATACTTTTTGAGGCACACAGGTCAATTTACTTTTTATGGAAACAACTCGACTTATGATTGAAGTGGAAACAGTTTACAAAATGTGTGCCGCATATAGCTTTACTATAAATATTACAATTTTTTCTATGCCTAACATTGTAGGAATACATTCTCAAATACCTCCCATTTAGAAAAAGAAAGCACTGGAAATTTATTAAGGTGGTGAAATTGGTGGCACTTCTGAAAAAAAAAAAGGTTTTGGAAAACCTTGCAAGCATTCTAGATCTATTATCTAGAAGAATGCTGAAAATATAAATAAGACAGTAAATAAGTGAAATTTCAATTAGAGCTGGAGGTGATGTCAAATGATTTTATATACAGTGTGTAACAACGAAAACTCAACAGAGCCGTTTTTGAATATAAAAAGTAAGATTTTAAAAAAGGCTCGGACACGTCGATTTCTAATTAAAGGGGGACACCTTTCAGACTAATTAGATTTTTTATAGAACGCACCCCCTCGGAGGGGTGCGTCCGACGACCCTTATTTAGATAGGGAAAGTAGATCGAGTGGCACCTTGTTTTAAAGGTCTTTCGAATACCTTTACAACTCTGTTAAAAGAAAATTTTTGTAACGATTAGTTTTTGAGATAATTTGAAGTTAAAATTGCCATGTTAATAATACATCAGATAGACCACTCGGTAACTTGTATGCCTAAATAAAAAAAAATTCGAGCAGTTCTTCTTATCAGTTTTTTGTTAAATAAAATCCCTATTTTAAAATCAATACCTACTCCTCTTCTTCCAGTTTTCATTAGTACATCGTTCGATTGTTTTGTTTAAACGGGTCGTGTATTGTTATTTGTTTAAAAATGCCTTATACTACTGCTGAAAGGGTTTCAGTTTTTGCTTTATTTTTTGGCAACGACCAAAATGCTAATAGAACATCAATTTTATTTAACGAGCAAAACCCTGGTAAACACCCAAGCAGAAATCACGTTCTGGATTTGGTCACAAAATTCAGAGAGACAGGTTCGGTTTTAAATAAGAAAAAAAATGTTCAGAGAAGGGTAGTGAATGACGATAATGCGATTGGAGTGATTGATCAAGTCATCGCCTATCCCAGGTTAAGTACCAGAGGTTTATCAGCGATGGCCGGAATACGCCATATGAGCGCATGGAGAATCCTTAAAAACCACAAATTCCATCCTTACAAAATTAAACTTGTTCATGAATTCAATGAGGATGATTTTGACCGAAGACAGGAGTTTTGTGAGGGAATGAGTGAGAGATTATTGCAAAATGCGATTGGAGTGATTGATCAAGTCATCGCCAATCCCAGGTTAAGTACCAGAGGTTTATCAGCAATGGCCGGAATACGCCATATGAGCGCATGGAGAATCCTTAAAAACCACAAATTCCATCCTTACAAAATTAAACTTGTTCATGAATTCAATGAGGATGATTTTGACCGAAGACAGGAGTTTTGTGAGGGAATGAGTGAGAGATTATTGCAAAATCCCGAGCTGCTTTATAACATCTGTTATTCGGACGAAAGCTCATTATATTTAAATGGTTGCGTGAACCGTCACAATTGCCGTTATTGGTCGGATGAAAACCCAAGACAATACGCAGAAATACATACCCAACATCCCCAAAAGTAGAATATCTGGGCCGGGATATTAGGCAATCATATTATAGGTCCATTTTTCATTGATGGAAATTTAACCGGTGATTCTTATTTACAACTTCTTGAAGAGGCAATACAACCTCGTATAGTTGAAATAATCCAAGATGTCAAGATGAATTTATCCATTTTCAACAATTGGGTGCACCACCCAATTATGTCACCAGGTTCGAAATTTTTTGAATAATCATTTTGAAGGACAATGGATTGGCAAAAGAGGTCCAATTGAATGACCAGGACGATCACCAGATTTAACACCACTGGACTACTTTTTGTGGGGATATTTAAAGTCTAAAGTATATGCTACACAGCCAGCCAATTTGGATGAATTACATCGTAGAATTATTGATGAATGCCGAGCTATAACTCCTGAGATGTTGAATAATGTAAGAGTAAAATTCGAACTAAATCTTTATTGTTGCATGGAGCAAAATAGCGCACATTTTGAACATTTACTCTAAATTTCCTATGTGAGTTACCCTTATTAGGTGTTATTTTTTTTGTGTGTGCTTTAAAAACAATTATTGGGATGTATTAACCCTAAAACAGTTTTAAACTTTTCTGTGTCATCAGCATTCAATCAAATCAGCAGGTTGTATTCGTTGTGTAGGTAATTTTTTAGTATGATTCACTTTTTTATCAGAAGCATAAAATATCCACGTCAAAAGGCAACCTTCATAAGGAGGTGCCACTCAATTTACCTCAAATGTAAGGGTGGTAACCAACCCCATCCTCCAAAAAAATCTCCTCGTAATAAACAAATAATTCTTACTTTTTTACGAAATCAAATGGACACGTATTAGCAGGTTGTCATAAAAAGCAAAAATTTATTTTTTTTATGAAAGTTCTGAATGTAAATTGTACCTTAACAACAATTTGATTTATTTCAAAAAGAGTTGAACTCAATAAAAATACTTTTAAATCTTCAAATCATCTCGAAAACTAATCGTTACAAACATTTTTTTTAACAGAGATGTAAAGGTATTCAAAAGACCTTTAAAACAAGGTGCCACTCGACCTACTTTCCCTATCTAAATAAGGGTCGTCGGACGTGTATGTGTGTCCTACAAAAAATCTGATTAGTCTGAAAGGTGTCCCCTTTAATTAGAAATCGACATGTCCGAGCTTTTTTTAAAAATCTTACTTTTTATATTCAAAAAGGGCTCTGTTAAGTTTTCTTTGTTACACACTGTATACTGTTCTAAGAATAGAGCTTAGGTAATGTAATTTTTGTTTCAAACATTTATTGAATATATCAGAATCATTGATTTTCAAAAATTGCACCAAATATCTAGAGATACAATACAAACGGTAGACTGCCTCAGAATAAATACCCAGTAATGGAGTGTTGAAGTATATAATAACAGTGTATCTTTATTCATATTTGTTTTATGGTTTTGGCATGTCTTATGATTTGTCTTCAGAAGTGTGATTTTATACAACACATACCTTTCTGTAGAATTTTTCAATTTCAGCACATCAAAAACATAACGATCGCGTATATGATCCTTATCGTGAAAGCACAGGAATAATTTTGTCAACTGATTTTTTCTAGAGTGAAATATTATAGCTTTTAGACACTGACTGATGTAGTCATTTACGTCTGGATGAATGCACTGATGTATTGGAATTCCGTACTTTCTTTTCTTGGCAAATACCGTTTCAGGATAAAGTTTTCTTGTAAAAATAATGTTATGAACTAGAACTTCGAAAAATTCACAAAACAGGTCTGCAGAAGCTGAAAAATGCTACTTCTAATACATGAATTTCGTAAGGAATTAGTACAAACTTGTCTTATTTCCAGACATTGATACCTGCTACACAACTTAGTTATATTTTTTACCAAGTACTTAAATAATTGTAAACAAAGTCACTTTACAACTAGGTACTAAAATTCACCATTGACATATAACACGACTTTCCTCCATCTAAAACAAGGTTAGTAGTTCATATGTTTAAGGTACAGTAGAACTACAGGTAGAGTGGTTTAATTCAGAAGCGTCTGTAGATAGCAATCTTATGTAAAGACCACTAGCTTTCAGATACACATATAGAGTATAACACAAAAATGTAGTATCATGTTTTATAAGTTTTCCCCTCCCTTGTTATTCGTGTGAATATAACGATTTCACTTGTATTACGTACCGGTATCTCGAGATGCTGTATTTCTTGGTAGGGTCTCGGTCAAAGTAATAAAGCACAGTAGATGGGACTTTACTTTATTTGACGGATTTCTTCGGTTAACATTAACAAGCTCTACGTCGGGATGTATACCTCAGTAAGCCGGTTTGAAGTAGATGATTTGGTGCTTTTGAAAGCGGTTCGTCGGTGGTTCATGCAGAAACGAAGAAACTCTTATTATTATTATTAGAAGGACCATACGGAATCCAAAAAAGTATTTGTGAGAATACTTATGTACTGAAAAATCTTTGTGACTATTCTGAATGGGCAGTTTACCATGTCACTTATCTAAAACTCTATTAACGGAGTAAGGGAGAAAATCCGGTATCACAACTCTCTTAATGTTTTTTATTCGTGGCCGTAGGCCGGTAGCACTCCAGTAGCGAGATATATTTTTTGTGTTAAAATTCGTCGACTCACATAGTTTTGAGAAGAAATTCTTAGATAGACCACCGAACCACGATGTGTTAATTAATAAACAACATCTAAGTCATTGAGCTGATAATTATTTGCTTGTGCTTTTTTAAGTTCAGAACTTCCCTGTGGCAGGTTATTGTTTGTGTCTGCGAATTATCATAGGTAGGCAACATATTTTTCTCAAACAAGCCTATGGAGCCTGTCTTCTATGTATGTTATATGGATAGAGGTGTTATGTAGGTGTGTAATATGCGAAATATTTCAGCTTGTTCGCCGAAGACATCGCTAATTTAAGTACCAGCCCCTGTCCTATCAAATGTGATTCATTACCTACTATGACTGAGAGCCTACCTCTAAACATAGCATCTGGAAAACCTTTTCTTAAAGTTTGTTTACTGTTCAGTTTGTTTTTAACTCACAATTTGTCTTATGTCAGTCATATTTATATTCCAATCAATGAATCATAAACTATTGGAGCATAAAGAGTAATTATCACAAACATCCCAATCATACAACATATTACAAAATGGTTTATTCACTATATAGAAAAAAATCTCACTCTGAAAATAAATTGTTGTGCATACCTTCAGCATCGTATTAGTTACGATGCTTGGATAATTTTCTTTTTCATTGATTTTTTATATCTAACGATCCATTTTTGGACATTTCAATATAGATATTACAAAATATACAGAGTATGTTATATATCATAATAACAAGAACTGTAAGCTGTTGCAACTTTTTTTTCACACTACGCTATATAAGTATAGTCCTTTTACAAGAATTTAAAAAAAATTACAAATTCACCTGTTCCTTTAGTTCAGAACTACACCAGCAGGCAATGTAACGTATATGATTTCTATGTTGTATATATTTATAAATATCAGAAAGCAGCGGTGCCAGGTGTATTGCTTCTTCTCCATTTGAATCCATCTCTGCCACAGTTGCAGTGTCATCTGAGGTACCTGAAGATGTTAGGTTGCTCACTGATATTGTTCACCATAGTGCAGGGTGTACCTATATGGCATTGAAACGTAGAAAAGAATGAATGAAGATCAATAGCATGAACACGCAAAACTTAGTAAAGTTCAACACTGCCACATGCAGTATGTTGAGTTCATAACGTTTTCAACCAGTTTTCATAACGGTGTACGGTAATTTTTTGGAAAGTATGACTATTTAACTTGAGATGTATTTAACTCATCGAATGTCGACGAACTTGGGAACTACGACTTGGGATGTTGCCAACTCTACCATATCGGCAACACTGCACTGAACTTGAACTCTTGAACTTGAACACAAACAAACACAACGACACAAACACAACTCGAAAAGTGAACTTGAGAGCTTTAATATTCAATATTTGAGTACAGTAGTACAGAATAAAGCTTAAACATAATTTTCATTCAAGTATTTCAAGTTTGCTTGTTTATTGTGTTCAATACATTATGGATTATGATTTAATTTTTTTTTTGGTTTTGTTATGAATTTTCTAATAATTTTTTGATAGCTTATCTATAATATATTATTATGGAAAACACATATCTCAATAAAAATGTAATATGCAGAACCTGTTTGGAGTCTACAAATGACTTTGTTTCACTATTTGAATCAGTCTCCATAGAGTCGAAGGAAGAAAAATTGTATTCCATTTTTATGAAATTTACATCTATTGAAGTATGTACCCATATTTCAAAATATTTCCTACAGGACAATGATATGGTGTTTTTTTTTCAGGTCACAAAAAGTGAATCCTACCCACAATGTATTTGTCAAGTTTGTTTAAAAAAATTAACTGAATCTTATCTATTCCAAAAGAAATGTTACCAGACACAAGAGAAGCTACAAAAACTTTTCAAAGATTCCAGTGAAAAAGTCCTGAAGGAAAAGGGTTATACTGTGAATGAACCTAATAAAGAATTGTGCCAGGAAAATAAAATAAAACCACTTGACACAGATCACTTTGACCATGATCAACAGGATGATTTTGGTGACAATATCCAGGAGAAAGATGATTTTGAAAGCATTAATAATCTCAGAGATTCTGATAATGAAGACATTGTGGAAAAATATGTGCAAGAAAACACTTATTTATATTGTAATGAATGTGGCAAAAACTTTCTGTCAGAGATACAGTTACAAAGCCATTCTAGGTCACACTTTGATACAGAAAAACTAAGATGTAGCATCTGCTTTAAGAAATTTACGAGGTACTTGCTGAAACATCTCAGTGTGTCTACATCTGAATAATTGAAAAACAACAGATTATTTTAGTAGTGAATTGGGAAAGTGGTCAAGTATCCGGCTCTCCGCCCAGGGGTCCTGTGTTCAAACCCAAGTTAAACAAGATATCAGTCTCCTGAGAATTCATTTAACAATTCTAGATGTCTCAAGCGTTTACGTACTAGAGTACGTTTGAGAAAGCTATTGCATAGTGAGACACATGTTGTGGTTTTGTAAACTGTAGTGAAAATCTCATAGGTATTCCACTAAATTTCATTTACAAGGCTGTAGAATGGTTCCTGCATCCTGATTCCAAAATAGCATATTCTATCAATTGACACATAAACTTATATTTGAGGGTTAAATCCTGAGTGTAGTAATACCAATTGGTCGAAATGTGTAATAATCTCTCATTTTCGAAATTTTGCTTAGCAAATGATTGGAGTGTATAATTAGTTGAGACTCTAGATCGAGGTATTTTATCTGAATACACAAAAGCATAGACTGCTATGATCATTAGCCTTGATATCTCCACAAGCCTCCTAAGGAGCATTATGGCTATATGCAGTTTAGTCATCCAAATTAAGTAGCAGCATCAGTAAAATTCAACTATGGTTGAAGTTAAGTTCTAACTCATGTTCTTTGGATTGTTAGTCGTCTGTACTACCACTTAACGCTAATTCACTATTGAGTTCTACCATTGTCACAGGCATTTGTACTTATTGAAGGTTTGCAAATTCAAATTAGGCTTGTTTTACTAAATTATTTTTTATTTCAAAACTCCGACAATGTTCAAAAACAATTGCTGTAAACTAAATTCAAATAAAAACATGCCTTGGTAACTGATTTAAAATGTATGTCAATATAGAGAAGATATTTAAATTAGACAACAAGAAACCATCTCCAACTACTCTATAATAAATTTCTGTTTCAGAACTCATCAAGTTCAATAGTTTCAATAGTCGAAGTTAGGTTCTAACCCATGATCTTTGGATTGTAAGTCGGGTGTACTACCACTTAACCCCAATTCACTATTGACCTCTACTATTGTCACAGCCATTGGTACTTATTGAGAGTTTGCAAATCCAAATTAGGCTCGTTTTACCAAATTACCTTTTTTATTTCAGAACTCCAACAATTTTCAAAAACAATTGCTGTTAACTAATTTCAAATAAAAACATGCCTTGGTAACTGATTGAAAAATGTATGTCAATATAGAGGAGATAATTAAATTAGACAATAACAAACCGTCTCCAAATACTCTATAATACATTTCTGTTACAGAACTCGTTAAGTTCAATAGTTTCTATTCATTTTTAGGGCAACTGATGTTAAACGCCACATGTCAATTCACACAGGAGATAAGCCATATTCCTGTATTTTGTGTCACAAATCCTTTACTCAGTCTGGTTCTCTCACAATACATATGAGGAAATGTCACAAAATAGATAAAATTAAAAACCCTTCTAGAACCAATGGACTATCCCACTTGTGTTCAATTTGTGGAAAATCTTTCAGGCAGTCATCTGGTTTGACTCTTCATCTCCGAAGGCATAGAGGAGATAAACCATATGGCTGTCAAACATGTGAAAAGAGGTAGAGTAAAAATGAAATGATTATTCATTGAATATCACTATATTTCAAATCTAAGATGCTAAAATGTTTATTTCTTGCTACAGATGAGTTAATGTAGAGTTTGTAATTTTCAATTTAATTTCATATAAAATCAGAAAACATGACTTTAATTTATACAGGGTATTTCTTAATAATATGCCAATGTTTAAGGAGGTTAGTTTTGGGCCCAATTTTGAAATGAAACTTTGTATGAACACATGTCCTAAAGGTGTCCCAACTTTTGAATAACACTTGAAATTTTGAGAAAAAAAAATGATTTGGAGTCCAGAGGCATTTTCTGCTGTATGGCATGCGTTTTTATTCTCACCTGTAGCTTCCATGAGTGGTTTGCACATAATCGTTTTAATAAGAAAAAACACTCCATTGCTTCCTAAATTCTTGATAGACTTTCCTTTCTCAACAAATCTGGTCTGTTTAATTTTATCTGCTTGATTTATGGTTTTCTGATTAAAAACTTAAATTTATTCATTTACATGTTTTATTAAATTCAATATTCTAGTTGGTTTCCGGGTTTTGCCGTAGTCTTCTTTGGTTGTAATCTCCAAACCTTTCGACTGCAACTATGGCAGTTGCAGTCAAAAGGCAGTGACGTGGTCGAAGTACTCTTCTAGCCGTGTCAACTGAAACTGAAGCTCTCATTTCTGCCGTGTCATTTACAGTGCGGATTTTGCGCCCACTTTCTGTAATGGCGGGTTCGCGCGTACTTCCCGCGCGATTTGGTTGACTTGGCTTCATTTTGGCTCTTCTCAATGCTGTGTGCCAGATCTTTGGTGGATATGTTCTTCTATCAGTGAGGTAAGATTCAAACCAATTATGAGTTATTCCATTAATGCCATAATGATACAATTTACTGAGCAGTATTCCATCATTTACACAATCGAATGCTTTGAATGAATCACAAAACATCGCTGCAGCTAAATCGCGATTGTTAATGTTGTTATGAACTTCGTTCAGAGGGAACAATATGGCGTCATTCGTACACTTTTTCGGTTGGAATCCAAATTGTTTGCAATTTATTATATTATGTAACATTAAGAAATCAGTCAAACGATTTTTTACAATTTTTTCTATTAGTTTGGCTAATGAGGGAATAAGACAAATTGGATGAAAGTTTGAGACTTCGTCTTGATTGCCGCCCTTGCATAGCGGAATAACTGCAGATGTTTTGATAAAGTTAGGAAAACTGCCATAGAAAGATCAATTATATTCATAGATAATATTTCATCAAATCCAGAAGCTTTTTTGATCCAATCCTCCTTGAATTTTGAATACCTCAATTGAAAGTTTTTTGACATCGAAAGAAAATCAGTCTGTCATCAGACCTGAACTGCCTTAATACAGGTTTGTGAATGAACACTAGAGTAAGTGAAATCCTGCTGCTGGAGAAGCAAATGCAAGAATGGCATCTGCGTGAAAACTTTCACAGACGTTTGTCAGATGTTTATTCAATATCTGTCGTGTTATCAGTCATTGAAGCATTGTTTTCTGATACATCAACATTTGAAGAACTAAGAAGGTTCTGCTACTCAAAGTTGAAAGTTTTGTTTAGAATTTTCAATCATTTGTTTCATATAAATATGTAATATTGACTTTTGGTTTATTACATATATTTTTTGTTTTTTTTAGGTTCATTTCCAGTAGTCGACTTAATGCACATAAACGTATTCACACCGGTGAACGTCCATTTTCATGTAAATTCTGTAACAAATGCTTTTCTCAATCAACAGTAATGAAAAAACATTTAAAATCCCATTTATCGGAAAATTCTTACAAGTGCAGTTATTGCTCCAAATCATTTACAACTTTGTATTATTTGAATATCCACAAGCGCAAACATACAGGTACCTATTACTGTGCTACCAAATCAATGGTACTCAAAAATGGTATTGACATTCTAATTTTAATTGCAGGGGAAAGACCGTTGAAATGTAGTATTTGTCCCAAATCCTTTTCAGATCCCAAGAATTTGAAGGAACACAGTGTTATTCATACTGGAGAGAAACCATTTCTTTGTGTCCTATGTGGAAAAACATTTCGAAGATCTCACCACCTGAAGACTCATATGAAGGTTCACAACGGGGGTTCATTATGAGAAAATCATTAATATTTTCATAGAATACTGAAAAGAAAAACAACTCGGAATTATCTAAGTCGTGAAATGAGTTTGGAAAATGTTCATCCAGTTGATGGTATGACCAGTAAAGAGGTTGTTTTTTCGTCATCTATTTCTTCAGGCCGGAGACTGAATTAATAACTGTTTGTATATTATTCATCTAAATAACTATCAATAAATATTTATTGATGAGAGACTATATTCAAGCTGATATCAATAATATCTTCATTACAGTGAATGAGAAAAGTTTCATCAAAATCAGTTAGTTTATGTGAATTAACCAGTTTGAGACTTTAAACTCTGAAAAAGTTAAACGATTGAGATTTCGATATTGAGACCTGTTTTTGCAAGATAGTTTTATGTTATTCAAATATTTTTAGTATCAATAATATTGAATCACCTCTTGGATCAAAATAAATCAAATTTCATCTGAATGAGCCTTTTTCCTAGGAATAGTACAGCAAACGTGTGACGAGAGGCAGAGAGTGGATTTAACAGTGCAAAAAATAAATAAATAATCATACGTATGAGTATTACTGGAGTTTTTTCCCAACACTAAATCGTTATTTTTACACCTCGACACGTGTTTCGATCATCAAGTGATCATCTTCAAGAGGAAGATAAAACTAGAAACTACTCAAAACTAAAGCTACTTATGCTATTCAGATACATCATACAGGTAGGTAATCAGTAATACCAGCCGTACAAGTGTACCACCCTAAATTAATTTTACAATTGGCCTTTCTATTATTTTACAATATGTCCTTATGTATGTTTAAATGTTACAGCTATTTATAGAACAATTTTCAGCTATATAAATTTAATATTACAGTGAGATATAAGGAACACATAGCACACTTAAAATATGGAAGACCTGAAAAATCAGCAGTCGCCCATCATATTTTGCAACAAAACCATTCCATAGACTTCAGTTCTTTAAAATTAGTTAGACAAGTTAACAACAACAGGCAAATAGATGCCTATGAGAGTGTAGAAATAAGTAAACGTAATAATATTATGAATAACGATAACGGACCAATACCAAATAGCATACTATATAGCTTGTTGAAATAATATTGTTGGGTTTACTGATTACTACAAAAAGACACATTGTAAATATATTTAGATAGGCAATATTGTGAAACTAATTTTATATAGCTGAAAATTGTTCTATAAATAGCTGTAACATTTAAACATACATAAGGACATTGTAAAATAATAGAAAAGCCAATTGTAAAATTAATTTAGGGTGGTACACTTGTACAGGTGGTATTACTGATTACCTACCTGTATGATGTACCTGAATAGCATAAGTAGCTTTAGTTTTGAAAAGTTTCTAGTTTTATCTTCCTCTTGAAAATGATCAGTTGGTGATCGAAACACGCGTCGAGGTGTAAAAATAACGATTTGGTGTTGGGAAAAAAACTCCAGTAATATTCATTACTACACCAAAGGTTCCAAACAGTACATCATAAATCATACGTATGCTTTAAACATGAAATGAATAGTAAATTTTTCATAGTTAATTACCATTGATTAGAATGAGATATATCTTCAATCGTTTATTGAATTAGGAATGTTAGGAATCACACGTTAAAAGGTAAGACCTCGTTAGTCCTTAGCTCGCACAAGTTTCTCAACTTCTGAGAGTTGTCGTTCGTATGGGGGCGACAGCTGATAACAGATTATATTTAATTAGAATATATTTCATTACCATCTATATTTGATTCATATTTCACTCGGAAATAAATCTGAAATTCATAATTATTTTGAATTTCTTTTATTACAGTTTGAATCTACCGCTACTCTTTTACTAGAGTCTGTATACTAACCAGTCTATTGATTCACTTTTTTTTCCAGTTACTTTTAAATTACGGCATGCAAGCCAATGTTTTCATGTCTCAACATTGTTATCCTTTACAGTTGCAAATTTTAGTTTTGCTCCAGGAACATCTGTTAAAAACATTCTTTTTTAATTGTACTTTATCATATGAGGATTAGGCAGTGTTTGCCCCTACCGACCTACTAGCGCTGCTAGTGAGTGATTTTTCGTACTTCAGGAAAAAGGTTCATTAGATAATTACTCAAAATACCGAGCATGTATATAATTGCTTATCAACATACATATGAAAGTTTGTGGTAAGAAATTTGCATGGTATTTTACTCTTATAAAATATGTATCATGTGATGATTTCTCAACTGAAGACACTGAGTGGTCGAATGTACAGTTGATAACAACCAGATTGCAAATAAATACCTATATTTTGACAAAATTGGTTCTTTATTATGTATTGTGGTTTCAAATTTATTTGTAGAACTTCTTACAGAAGTTATATTGCCAACAGTACATATTTATCCTAAGCTACATTAATGAAGGTAATGTATAGATACTTTGCAACTACTGAGTGTAGAGTATTTATTGATTCTCAAATAAACCATACAGAGTATAATATTGAACAAGTTTTGACAGCATTGCGGCGTTGCCACTTCCATCAAAAAGTCTTAGTAACTTAATTTTTTTTAATGGAACACCCCGTATATTAATACATTTTTGGAATCGCTCTGGTATTTCAATACTTTTTTGTTAATAATGTCCTACCTATACCTATCTCTATCTGTTTTCGAGATAAAAAATAAATTGTGCTAAATATGGTCCAAAACATAGCCTTAATTGAAATTAAGTACATCAGTACTCTCAATTCATGAAAAGTTGATATTTTGATGATGTTTTGGACAATTAACACCAAGAAACCGACTCCATATCATACAGGGCGTGCTAAATTACTATTATTTCCATTGTGCATAAAAGTAGTCAAAAGTTCATTTTTTTCAAATGAAACCCCCTGTATATTACTAGGTGAATTGAAAGATGGTGAAAAATGCTTCAAGATGATATCTCATGTCCCTATACCTAAATCATCAAGTTTTGTCAATAAAGTCGCTTCTTCTAGAAGCAGTGGAATTATCAAGCTTATAGCAGTTCGGTTACTTTTATAAGTTATTTACAAAGAGTTACCGACCTTGTTTCGAATCATCTTCCAAAATGAATGCAAATATCGAATATTCAAACGAAGTTCTTATGAAATTATTTATTATACACATGAACAAAGTGATCAAATCATTGTCAGAACGTGCAGAAAATTCAACCAAATGTATCCTGAATTACCACCAATGAACGAGAGGAAGCTTGTGAGATTACAAAATAATTTCCTTTCAAAGTTTCCAGGGAACAACTGTACCAAAAATCAGTCATTTCTAGGTAAAAAGTAAGATTATGTTTCTAGAAGAAGCGACTTTATTGAGAAAACTTGACGATTTAGGTATAGGGACATAATATATCATCTTGAAGCATTTTTCTCCATCTTTCAAATTACCGAGTAATATACAGGGGGTTTCATTTGAAAAAATGAACTTTTGACTACTTTTATGCACAATGGAAATAATAGTAATTTTAGCACGCCCTGTATGATATGGAGTCGATTTCTTGGTGTTATTTGAATATTTCGAGTTTGTCCAAACTATCATCAAAATATCAACTTTTCATGAATTGAGAGTACTGATGTACTTAATTTCAATTAAGGCTATGTTTTGGACCATATTTAGCACAATTTATTTTTTATCTCGAAAACAGATAGAGCTAGGTATAGGACATTATCAATAAAAAAGTATTAAAATACCAGAGCAATTTCAAAAATGTATGAAAATATTTTAGATCGATAGAACAGGTAAGGAAATGTGAGAGGTGAAATTTTCAGAATAATCATGCTTTGCGTTTTCCAGAAACGTGTAACCTACCATCGACCGCGAGTCACGCTGTATAAAGTGTGGGAAGGCAAGGAGTCATGTCGATTTCATGATGGTTTGTATATACTGTATATTATTTTATGTTTTACTCTACGATGACAGTACCTAACAGTAAAATGTTTTTATTGCAAGAAATGATTTATACGAATGTAATGAATTATTTATCTTATTCATTCTTATGTAAAAAAATTGAATAATTTATTATACACATGTGTCACAAAAATATTATCGAAAATAAATTTGTATTCTTTAATATTATGTGAAATATATACAGTGTGTGAAAGCCAAATGGAATAAATTCATTGTTACGGTTACAGTACCTACATATTAAAAAAAATCCCGGAAGACGTCGAATGTAAATTATAATTTGACTACTTTAAAATATCACCCCTACCTTCAACCCCCTTCGAATGATAGGTACAACCCCCAATTTTTTGATATCGCTTTTAAGTTCATGCAACAATTAAGATAAAATAAATTGAAATCATGTGGTTACCGAAATTCGATAAAATGCACTCTAAAACTAAATGCAATGCAAAACGTAAATGGATATAGAATACGAAAAATAATTATGGATGTTAACTAAGTTAACCGCAAACGTCTTGGCAACATCCTAATCTCAAATAAAACTGTCTTCTAACATTATTCAACATATCAGGCATGACCGACCTAATCGCAAGCGTTATTCGTTTTATTGAGTCATTAAAATCTGAAGGTATAGTTTTGTACACATTGCCCTTCACATATCCCCTTGAAAAAATCTAATGATGAAAGATCAGGTGATCGCGCTGGCCATTCAATCGATCCTCGCCTCCCTGCTCCATCCTATTAAAACCATATCGTATTCACTGGAACTAGAGGGTTTCCTGGATCAGGATATAAATTGGCTAAACTTGGAATGACATCATTTTGAGTTTCAAATGATTATCGCCCTTCAAGTTGCCCTCAATGAAAAAGGGACCAACGATATGGTTTTCTACAATTTCTGCCCAAACATGAACCTTTTGAGGGTATTGCGTGTGTTCTCATTCAGTGATGATTTTCCGTTGACCAGTAGCGGCAATTGTGCCGATTAGCATGACCATTAAGAGAAAAAGTACACTCATCAGACAACATAACGTCTTCTGATTGGATGATATTGTTATTCAACATGTACATCACTTGCTCACAAAAATAAGTTCTTCTATCAAAATCGTCTTCAATGAGCTCCTAAGTAGGTATCATTTCATAGGGATACATTTTTTCTTTTAATATGTGTACTATCGATATATGGCTAACATTGAATGTATATGTGAGTTTTCCTCAAACTCAAGCATCACATATAATTTGAGTTCATCATTCATTGCATTGGCAGCTGTTTTTTTATCCGCTCCTCATGACCAAACTCGTGAAACTGCTTCTCTATTTTGCTCATTGTTCCTTGAAATGGGCGGTAAATTAGGAAATTTCTTATCAAATAGGCGAGCTACTTCTTGTTGTGTTCGGGTTTTATGTCAATAACCAATCATTTGTAAAACTGTTATTTTATGCAGTCCCTTTAATCTAACCATTTGCCAGACTTGAAGTAAACGAACTTTATTCTTAAATTAAAATACTGACAACTAATTTTGTAACATACAAAACAATTTGACAAGGCATTTAAAACTAACGTTGCCACGGACATTATTCACAGGTCTTTAAAGAATACCATCTGAAAATTATACTGCTATGGTTTTCGCTCACTTTCTCATTATCAATACCTCAACTTGAAGTAATTTTTGAGTATATTGCAATAAGTTGTGGGTGTATTTTGTCGAAGTTCGGTAACCATATGTTTTCAATTTATTTTATATTGATTGTTACAATGAACTGGAAAGCGGTAACATTTTTGAATATAGAATGAAAACGTCTTTCAAACGATATTTTACAAGCCTATACTTCCCATTTGAAAAATTGAGGGGTTGTACCTGTCATTCGACGGGGTTTGAAGATAGGGGAAACATTTTTCCGTTTAAGTATGTCAAATTATAATCTAAATTTGACATGTTTCGGGATTTTTCATAAATATGTACAGTAACCGAAATAATGAATTTATTCCATTTGGCTTTTACACACTATATAGATTCATATACAGAAAATGAATACTTGAGTATTGAAAATTAATTCAATAAATAGTGTAATAAGGTTAAAAATGTTTGCTGACATATGTAATAAAGACGATAATATTTTTGTTTCGGAAATTATTACTCTTACATATTTTGAATGAAAATTTTCAAATCAATAAATTTCAAATTTCGGAAGAAATTGAGTATTTATTCAGTACCTAGAGTGGTGATAGAGTTTGGAACAGTTGTTTTTTTTTTGTAAATTTTCTCACAGTTTTGGTTACTACACAGAAGAGTTGTATCATCGGCATAGATTAGGCATTTATATGGTAATAGGCGGAAAGTTATTTATATAAATGATTAACAACAGAGATCCCAAAATGGAGCCCTGTGGTACTCCAGATTCGATTGGCATAAAATCCGAAGTTCTATTTTCACCAAGATCAACGCATTGCTTATGATTGTTCAAGTAAGAGATAAAAAGGGAAAGTGAAACTCCTCTGACTCCGTATTCATTCAGTTTCATTAGTAGATTGTGGTGAAGACACAGTCAAACGCCTAGAAAAATGTACGTAAAGTTATTTTCAAAATTTGAAGAAAAAAAGGTTGAACTAATTTTTTTCATGTTTCCTTCAATTTCAAATTTGAGATATTGTTCATAATGATAATAATTTGTCTTTATCATATTTATATGTAGCTAAAAGTTTATTTTCTAGTAGATAAAGAAATATGACGGCTATATCCATCAATTTATACTATTAAACATTTGAGAAATCGATGATCTAAAATGAAAATATACTGTTAGAACCTAGCTTAGCTCGCACAGGTTTCGACTTCTGAATGTTGTCATTCGTGGGGAGACTAATGGAAAACCAGATTTTTGAATACTTAGCCTAAGCTAGAACCTGAAGAAGCTGGAATTAAGAATAAGTAACATAGTGATATCTATTTTTATTTCGGAAGTGACATTTTCAGTTTCAACATATAATTCAAATTTGTCTTTCAACATGTACTAGCATACTACGCAAAATTCCATTCCAGACATATTGAAATGGCTAACTATAAAAGGCGTATTTGGTTCGCAGTTCGCACGATTCTAGAACAGTTCAAAATATTTACCCAACTGATTATCGAGGGTAGATTCGCGCAAAACTTTACAAGTCTCATCTGTGCGACTACATTTGACTGACAGAAAATCGTTCAAATGGCGAAGGCGTAGCCGAATACGGCTCATTCGGTAAAAAAGGAGTTACACATAATGCAGATAGGTGTTAATGAATTCCAAATCGCTGTTGTGGTGCTTATTGGAAATATACTGCATTTATTCTAGAAATGCAATAACATGTCAATTTATAAACGAGTATTATTATCTCCATCGCAGTAATGACACTTATCCCCATGAATAGTGATAGGAAGCCTCCTATATTAGCTAAAAACATATAAATAGTTCATAGGAAACCGGTAGTTTTACAGAGTCTCACATACCTATCATATCATACCACGTTTCTGATACGTCCATCTGGTATGAGGCAACAAACGGTTTATTGAAAAAAACATTCAAATATGAGTGTCTGTTCTTGTAACTGAAAAAATAGAACGAGTGTTGATTATCTAGTATACAGAGTGACAATTTGAAAACGAAAAGCATTTAATACTTTTTCAACTGATGACACCATGAAAATTTTACGAAACACGTAACTTAAGATGTCTCAGGGACAACTAATGAAGTAATACTTGGAGCTTACCCTCTCACGCCAAGGATACCTACTCCTAAACTTTCAAGTAGCGACCCCCACTTATTTCGCTATTTTTGAAAGCCATCAGTATAAATAACATACAAGCTATAACCAGAAAATAAAAAATTGAAATAATAATAAAAGCTGAAAATTAAAAAATATTATTAACAAAAATGAAAAATAAAAATTGAAAGATTCCAAACCAAGTTACGTCACGACGTTTCGATTATTAGTATCCACAATCGTCTTCGGGTGATTGGATTTCAGTTTCGTAATAGAAAAGTAGAAAGTAATGTATTCAAAATATGTTTTCAGATACACCAACTTATGTTTCAAACACTGTTTCAGACACACTATTCTTACCGATGGTGAAACAATGGAGCAGTGTTAGAAGAAACTTTGTAAATGATGTTATTACAGGATGGATAACATTTTGTACATTTCATGGAATCATATTTCTCATTTTCTAGATTGGATGACGAAACTCCAATTGGGAAATATTTCAACCATTTGGCTGAAAAACAAATTTATAATTACTGAAAGAGTTCATATATGTATTTTGTGAGCACAGCTTAACATACTCAGAAAAGTCTAAAACGTTATCATCAGATAGTTTAAAAATTCTGATACAACATTCTTTTAATCTTGACACTCACCAAACAATTATACTGAACGAATGAATAATGAAATTTATTGTTTCAAATAAAGTCGTGAAAAAATCCTTAATTATTACCATCAATTTTGGATTCACTAACCTAGTATTGTAACGACCACATATGATGATATATATTATTTTATTAGGCTGAATGGAAGAAGAAGAAAAAGAAGGTGGTAGGGTAGGTTCAAAGTGAGTGGGTTTATTCGACCCGCGGGTATACATTGTGCGGTCACACCTATGCAAACTAAAAAAAAACAAAAATAAATCCAGCTTCTCAACGAAGCCGATTATTCATTTGAAGAGTGATCTTTCAGGTCAGCTGGCAAGAATGAGACTGCCAAAGACTCAAAATATTATCAAGACCGCGGCAAGACAGGCACTTATGTGCTCTGGTACCAGGGCTGAACTTTCCTTGTAAAGAATGGTCTAATCCAAGGTTGACAGACATTTTCCTCAATCTATTGAGGTTCTGATAGGCGGTCAGCCTGTGACTATATTCGTCAGGTAGGTAAGCAACACGAATGTGTGGCTTGACAAGTAGGTCTCTTGTGACGCATTTTAGGGAGGCCCCCTCCGATGGCTGCAGCCAACAGTCAGGAGATACTCCACTGAATTTTTTAGGTAACTTGTAATCATCCAGACCGGAAAGTGGAGCTATGAAATTTTATTTGTGGACCACATCTTCTGGAATATCCCCCACTATAGTCATAATTATATTAACCAATATACCAATTGATCGATCGATATTGAAGTTATAGGATGTTCAAGGTGCAAGGTTCCCACTTCAATGACTGCAGTAACCTTTCCATAGAAGAGCCTCTCTGTAAGACAGGTATACCTATCGATACAAGTGATAGGTACAATATAATTCAATGAGAAAATGATAATATTGTGAGAAACATATACCTAGAGTATTCTATACCCATTTCCAAATATCTGAGTTTTATTTACATCATGTACTGAGTAGAAAATCGGAAACGTAGCTAATACAAGGCAGAACTGCCAGAGAAAGAAATGAAACGAATGTTTAAAGTCGTTTCTTCACTGTCAAATCATCAATGAACAAAACATAATTCATCTATTTGAAGAACGTACACACATATAAAGTCACTGGTAAAACTAGATATACCTACTATTTGAATACTGAATCGTTTTCAGTATACTGTAAGAATTTCAATTTGTGCGATGCGCTTTTATGTTACT
The DNA here is from genome assembly GCF_025532065.1 of Leptinotarsa decemlineata. Lineage (NCBI taxonomy): Eukaryota > Metazoa > Arthropoda > Insecta > Coleoptera > Chrysomelidae > Leptinotarsa > Leptinotarsa decemlineata. Next base: position 2,696,973 of record NW_027412549.1, on the reverse strand, counting down.
TAGTTGTACAAGTATTTCATTTGTCATGTATGGCATGTATTTAAAAAATTGTTCCCATATCAACACTTGAAATTTTTTCCGTTAGCTCATAATTTATGTTCATTGCTCTTATTGTGTGTCAAAATATTGATTCATGTTTGCATTCACGTGTAGTCTAACATATGGTTTTTATTTAGTGAAGTAACAAAAAGTTAATATTTCAAGTCATTTGTACTTCACTCGTTTGTAATTAGACATTCATAAGTTTAAGTGACTCTTTCAGTGTACCTATATTTGATTTGAAATAATAAAATCTTACTTCTATATTTATTGAGACAAGGTAGATCAATGAGCGTACAAAAATTTACATCACCGATTCCTTCCATGTCATAATTTGTTGAGGAAGTAATTGGTATGCAATTGCACATATCTTTCATAATTCGCAGTTTACACTCTACCATACAATCACTGTGCCTGTAACTCCCAAATGACGTCTTTTCTTCATCCTCAAATATGCACGATCTCTGAAAATTACGAGTTGCAGTTAGAAAATTGGAAACGTCAGCGACTAAGAATATTTGAGGCGTCTCAAAGTGTATTTCGAAATCAGATAAGCCAGTTTCAACAAATTTGTCATGAGAGATAAGGAACTGATAAAATAGGTGTCTAATGTCTTATTTTAGGGCATATCCAAAATTATTTCTTACTGTTTTTTTGGGTATTTATTCTTCCACAATTTGAAAAATGAACAGCAAGAAATAGTGACTCCTCCACAATAATTTTCAGTTGAAAAATAGGAAGGCATTCAACGGAAGAAATAAAGTATGCTCGGCCGTTGCCAAGTTATACTATGAGTACTACACCATGTTTAGAGTTGAAAAAAGTAAATTTTGTAAATGGTTTTTGGAAAATGTCAATGTCAAAATGGCTAGAAAAACTAGACAGAATATGCTTTACCTCATTTTTGTTCGCATTTTTATTAGATTATGTTTATTGTTGTGGAAACCGAATTATTCTATTCGGAATGAAATCTTAATATGTAATTTTCCTTGAAAGCAAGCGTGTATACTTAATATCAGACAACACAAACACGTATAAAAGTTTCCCAAAAATTAATATCTCTTAAAAATATATTCCTTTCAATTCAAACTATTACGAAGTAGTTCTCCACCATTCACATGATATCTCTTATAATTAATGTTTTATAAAGAAATTATACCGTAAAATACATCGGCAGATTTCAAGAGTCTATTTTCGACAGTACAAAAATACTCAAAAATACTTTTGACAGTCTGAGGTAACCTGGAAACCAAAAACCATCGCCTCCTCGATCCAGAATTGCTGAGCGTTTGTTGACGCTTTGAAGCCTCTTTTTGCAGCGGATATATGTGGGTATGAATAAAATAATACTCAGGTCATATGTTTCAAACAAACTGAACCGTGCATGTATTTTTCAAGTACTATTTATATTTATTACTGACCCAATTCCTGATGTGGTCTTGTACGACATATTTAGGTATTCCCACTGCCGGGTCAGGGTTATTATATGAAGCTTGTGATTTGTCCAGCACACTCAGCATTTTTGTTGCCTTTGACTCTTGAGAGTTCAATAACTCAGTATAAAGTCATTCCATTTCAGTCCACAAGTCTCAAAGTCACTCTTTGGTTCATCAATGCCTCAGATGCGGTCTAGCTGAATATTGATCCAATCATTTCGTTGAGATATTGAATTAATATTCCATGCATTGCATTGTAAAATTGATTTTCACTTCCGTTTGGAAAACAAATGTGTATTGAACGAGCGGGTAGCTGTGATGTGAAAATAATGTATGCATACTTGAAAACGGCACCCTTCTACTGATATGAGAGAAACTATTTTTAATATACTGATGTCAGATCACAGTAATAAACAGCATTAGCTATGGGTTGAAGTGGGGGCTTTGCCTTACTCACTCAATCGAGCGTTGTGTGAACCGGTGGTTCGAACCTCAGAGCCGGACGATCGATTTTCACTTCGTGTGTTAGGAATCACACCTTTAAAGGTGTCGAGTTGATTTCAACAGAATCTATTGAAAACACTTTCCCAACACCAGCACGCATCTCGCTAACCAAGTTAGCGTCCTCAGGAGATCATTATGACTAAATTTTATTACTACGTTAGTGTTTTTATACCCTAGTAGTCTTACTACTACCTGTAAGTATTAGGGTAGGGAGGGGGAATGGCGGTCACTTGAGGAAAACATGGCGTATTTTTTAAATTATTTATTATAAATCAAAATTAATACATGTTTGAGCGGCATTGCCCCTGAGTTTGGGTAATACCGCTCAGGGTACGGGGTAATGAGATCAACCTTATATTTTATTTTTGGACACATAAATCACAGATGTATCCATCTGGCAAATCCCATCCTGCAGCGATATCACAACTCGTTAATTTTTCCAAATTCTTCGCAAATGAGACATTTGTTATAAATTTCATCATCCACATTAATTTCGTCATCACTGTCAACATCGCAAAGGTGCACTTCATCTTCATTATCTGAAGAACTTTCTTGTAAAATTTTTCTCTTCCAAGATTTTTCTTTCAAATGTTTGTTCTTTTCTTTGCCATCTTTTTTTAGTCTTGATTTATCATCTTTTCCAATCTTATTGAGTTTCGCAACTTTTTCTTTTCTTTATCCTCTAACATAATTTTCATAGGAGTCGCAGTTAATATGGTAGCATGTTGTTTTTGCTTTCTTTGACCTGGCTTAGAAGATGGTGCAATAGTTCGTGTCGTTGATATAGCAGCAAAGGATACCGGAGTTCTTTGCATATCAACAAGTTCTTGGTTACAAGCAACTGTTAAAACATCCTTATCCTTATTTGATGGACCTGCCAAAGGAGATGTATTTCCTGGAATTATAGCCAGACCATCATAACGAACCCAGCAATTTCAGTTTCTTGCTCTTGGGTGAAAACGGGATTGCGACCTAGTCTTGGATTGCTCATGTTTTCATTTTTCAGTGGATCTCTCAAAGTAGTATAAATGGTATGTTATATTGTTTCGCGGCTTTTCATAACAAATTAGAGGTATCAAAATCAGGTAGTTTAGCATAGAATCAATAACAAGTAGTAGATATATGATGATACTAACCGGTGTAGTTAGGTGATACTAACATGTAGTAGTTAGGCCACTAGTATATATAAACAACAACATAGTAGTGAAATTTAGTCACGATGATCTCCTGAGGACGCTAACTTGTTTAGCGAAACGCCCGTCGGGACAGTAATTTCTGTTTTGGTGTTGGGAAATCGTTTTCAATAGAGAACAGATAGATTTGCATTACAATGTGACATTGAAGATGCTTTTGATATGAAATCATACACCTAAATATAATCTATTGAGGACCATTCGTATAAAAAACTATCCATTTTCACACTCTATAAGCGTTATGTCATTTATTATTAAGAGTACCTTTACGTCAGATTTTTAATATTCGAGCGCCCTTTCTTATGGAGAGACGTCTGAAATAGATCCTTTGATATATGTAAAGTAGCCAAGCTTTCAAGCTAGCAATGAGCCTTTTTCCTGAGAATAGTACAGCAAACGTGTCACGAGAGGCAGCATAGTAGTAGGGACAAACAATAAACTATTTACATGTAAAACAGTGTTATTTACGTAATATTAATTCATTTATTAAAAATATAAATCTGATATAAAACATTATTTTGTGCTAGTATAATGCCAACAAAGCATTGCTGTTTTGCGAATTGTACGTCGGATAATCGATATCCGGAAGAAAACGTGTTTTTTATACCATTTATAAAACCTCATAATAATGAGGTTAGATGTGAGAAATGGATACATGCTTCGAGGAGAGTGGATTTAACAGTGCAAAAAATAAATAAATAATCATACGTATGCTCTAAACATGAAATGAATAGTAAATTTTTCATAGTTAATTACCATTGATTAGAATGAGATATAACCTCAATCGTTTATTAAATTAGGAATGTCAGGAATCACACGTTAAAAGGCAATACCTCGTTAGTCCTTAGCTAGCACAAGTTTCTCAACTTCTGAGAGTTGTCGTTCGTATGGGGGCGACAGCTGATTAACGGAAAAATAGATATTTAAATATATATATATATATACATATATATATATATATATATATATATATATATATATATATATATATATATATATATATATATATATATATTATATTTAATTAAATATATTTCATTACCATCTATATTTGATTCATATTTCACTCGGAAATAAATCTGAAATTCAAAATTATTTTGAATATCTTTAATTACAGTTTCTACCGCTACTCTTTCATTAGAGTCTGTATACTAACCTGTCTATTGATTCACTTTTTTCCAGTTACTTTTAAATTACGGCATGCAAGCCAATGTTTTAATGTTACAACATTGTTATCCTTTACAGTTGCAAATTTTAGTTTTGCTCCAAGAACATCTTCTTCTGTTAAAAATATTCTTTTTTAATTGTACTTTATCATATGTTCATATGAGGATTAGACAGTGTTTGTCCCTACCGAACTACTAGCATTTATCTTCCCTAAAAGGATGATTAAATTCCGTAATACGAGTACACTGCAAGCAAATATTCGTGATTTGATTGTTCACATATACATCTAACATAGATTCATTTGAACCTAGCAATAATTTTTATTGAATGGAAACTTTTACTTTACCATATTATAGGGCAAAATCTTCATGAAATCTGATGATTTCACAACTTCCACATCGATGCTTAACAGAACTTCTATTCCAAAATTAACAATTATATCTGACAAAGAACCACTTATTTTGTCAGGAAAATCTTGCGGGTTGAAGATTTTCACTGAGTATCCTGTAGTTTCAAATGTACTGAGAAAGTAGTCTTCAATATTGTTGTGCAGTTCCACTGTCAGACCATATTCAATACCAGAACCGAGAGGCCTCTGGGGTTCCAGGGGCGGTGGTACTGAATCTCGCCTAAAATGCAACATCTGTAAAAATACTCCTGAAATTCAAGTTATGGGCTTGCTTTGCTTTTTGTGAAACACTAATTAAGACAGGTTTTTTAATGCCAGAATATAGGTACTGAAAATTAAATCTGACCTAACATTTTTAACAAAAAGTAAAGTAGGTACTTAAAATCAATTGTAGTTAGACACAACCAAATACCATATTCAAATTCAAATGAATAATTAAGATTTAAACGTATTCATAAAAAAGGCGGAATCCCAGATTTGTATTTTTCAAGTACGATAAGTTTGATTGTTGTGAAAATGGGTCATTTGTGTCTTTGATTTTTTGTAGTTCCATTTTTATTGAAGCAGCAACTAAAGGCAAAGTACCTAAATTTAATTGTGAGGAGTTAGATATCAACATGTGTAGTTCAAGAGAAAAAGGAAGTCTGATGAAAAAATAAACAGTTACCTAGTATTGGTCAGTACTTTCAGAATGATGAGTTTATTGATGAAAAAATAAGTTAGTAGTGCTCTGAAAGTGAAGAATTGGACTAAACTAAATGTAACAGAATGGCAGATGCAGCACCCGATACCAATGTATATCCAAAACAACCACAACAACTAGTAAAAATCAAAATGAATCATATTTTAGTGTAAACAATATTGCATCTTCACCATATATTACTGATAAGGGTAATTTTAATGAACTAAATGATCAAGTGAAATAGTTCGTTATTGAAAACGAATATTATAAACTTAAGGGTCCTTTTCAAAAAGACAGTGATAATAGATCTTTCCTAGATAATAATTACATACTATATTGTTTTCAGTCTGGTGTGAAACTTGAATGTACATGGCTATCCTAATCCTCAATACTTCAAAAGGCGTATTGTGAACCATGTTGGTTATTCGCAAATTGGGCATCTGAAAAAATTCAAGAGGTTCGGATAGAAGGCTATGACGACTGGAATCAAATTGTAGACGCCATAAAAAGACACGAGACATTGAAAATTTACCAAGAATCTTGTGTTACGTATCAATAATGGCGGTTACATGGAACACTAGATGAAGAGCAAGAGTCCATGATCAAGGAAGAAAAATGTGCTGCTCAAAACTTAAATGGAGTTCTTTATGATGCAGCAGAAGAGGTTATTGATATGCAACATTTTTTAGAAACGGTTCAACAAGTTCATAATTTTTTTGCCATAGTATCAAAAGATGTAATATCCAATATAGTTTATTATCTTATAAAGAAAGGGAGTCTTCAACTACGAAAACATTAAAAACTTTGAACCCTACTAGATGGGCAGGACGTTATGATGCTATTTTTACTTTGAAAGTTTGGTTTGTTGAAGTCCAGAAAGCGCTTACAAAAACGATTATTTTAAATTGCAAATCTGATGAAAAAAATGAAGCTATTTCACTTATGAAGAAGATTGAGAACTACAATTTCATTATGTTACTGTTTGGAACAATTGCAAAGGTATCGACATGAATTTGAAAACTTAAAAAAGGAGGTTAATATTGATACAGAAAATTGGTCCGCATCAACCCTGAGTTTTCTAAAACTCATCATAGGAAGGTGAAACGCCATTTTGACGAACTTTGCCAAGATGAGCGTCTTCAAGATCCGGAAAGTTTGTTCGAAGTGTTCAACTGAAACCGCGTTACTTTCCAATGAATGCAAAATTCAAATGATACGGATATATTGAATAAAGCACTAGTATTTGTTGAAATATATAAAAAAGAAATATCTGAATCATTTGCCGGGGAAATTCTCAATTTTCGGTCCACCTTATTCAGAGATGAAAAAGAAATGTCAACGTGTATTGAAGAACTTGCTGATTTATTAATAATAAAAAATCGTTTTATGTCATGGAGCTTTCCAGAAGTATGAACTGCAATAACGTCATTTGTTACAATACCTGTGACTACATCTAGTGCTGAAAGATCATTTTCGGAACTAAAATTAATAAAAACCTATTTCAGAAACTTCATGGAACAAAACAGTCTATATAACTTGGCTATTCGGTCTATTGAAAATTCTATAGCCCGTCTTCAAACTTTGATGATGTTATTGATAATATTGAAGAACAATAAGCTCGGAAAAAATAATGTTTTTAATAAATATCTTGTTAACATCAAACTATTATTTCATTATAAATATGTAATACCTATACTTTTGAAAATTAGATATTTAAGTGAAATGGACATAATGTTATTGTTGGGTAACTATCTCGGTGGTTTATCAAAATTAAATTACAATGTGACAATTTTTCTTGGGGCCCCATCCAGTGAATTTGCCATCAGGGGTCATAGATGGTATGAGTGAAATTTTATATCGTAACTCTATATTATATTGTTTAGTGTCCCTATGAATGATATTTTATCCAATTCCATGAATGTTTGGAGTATGAACTCGTTAGGAAAAGACAATTTTCGTATACCTACTTAAATGTTCATATGAAAATAGTTCTATCGAAAGTACTTTGTCTTTCGTATAATTCAATGTTAATATGAGAGTAGTTGTTTGGGGCTTTTTCTTCCAGTTTGTATCTATGAGTAACTTATACGCATGATCTACACATCTTTCTGAAAGTTTATTTTGATTTCGATTGCTTTCTTCCATCGGAAGTTTTACATTTTTTTTATATAAAGGTGGAGAAATAAAAAATTTAAAAAGCCTTTTTTTTTGAAATTAATCTCTCTTAAAAAATATACCTCATTCATTATACACAAGAAATTGTTCAGCAAGAAGTCTAGTAGAAAAAAGTGTTTCAATATCTGGGGTTGGGAAATTTACACTATACTTCTCAGTATAAATAATATACTCACTCCTGTTCAGAAGTTTCTTTGAGAGGCTTCACATAATTGAACACGCAACATATACCATCGTAGGTCATTCTGGACGCAAATAAGTCGCTACAGTTATATTTTTCTCCAGCCCATTTGCAATCACTTAACATTTCTTCACATGGTGCTGTCAACTAAAACATAAAATCAATTCTTACCATGAAAGAGTGAATTTGCGTATGCAGACATAAATTAACAAAAACCTAATTGGAAAACTGTAACTCGACCAGGATTCGAACCCGGCTCTCCTGTTCGCTAGCAACCAACTATGCTATCGAAACCACCAAGCACAATGACTGTCTTCAATTCAGTCATTCATGGTGCTAGTGAGAAGGATACGAAATACGAAAGTTAACAACTGAATTTCATGCATCCTAATAAGTACCTTACACGTTCAGTAATAATGTCATCACCCGAAAATAATCACATTGATAATAAAGGTGTAAAGGTACAACTGGAATTATCGCGAGTATTGAAGAGGTAACGAAGCGTATCCGAATATTTTGATATTCGAGCATCATTCTTAGCAAGGGAGGGAATACTGTCAATAATAATGATCGTGTAAAGCCAGGGCATCATTATTTCGTCATTACTCAGTTCAGTACTTCACTTCGCATCAGATTTCAAGAATATCTGTACTAAATGAAGCCGATGCCTCAAAACTTCTTCCCGTGGCTAGGAAAAGTTAAAGTCAATCTTTTATTAACTGGTAAACTGTTTCTCATAACCGTATTTTTTAGTGGTAGAATTGGTTGGACCATTCGAAATCATTTATTGAAAATGTCCCCATTACGCATCAGTTACATTCAACAACCATTTACCCTTGATTATCAAAGAAGATCGGACAAAACAAATTTTTAAAAAACGTGTTTTCGATCTGTTGTGTGACATTGAGCCATATTCATCACAAGAATTCATGGACGAATAACCATTTTCAGTCTGTATCAAATTTAAGCTTCCTAGTAACTTCAGTATCACATTCTACTCATCAATCTTTATCTGTGATATTTACTTATTTGTTCCTGTCATTTTAATATACTTATTGTATTTACCTATACCACGTGCTTTTATTTATATTAATATTAACTGACATTTGTATTGTTAATGTAATCATTTTTATGACTAGAGTTTTATCAATTGTTTAAATTGAAAGCTTCAATAAATCTATCTATCTATATATCTATCCATACGAAAATAATTTTTATAATCATTCACTTCCTTCGTATCACTTATTTCCTTCAGTAACACTAAATGTGAATGATCTTCGTTTTGTTATAGTTCAAGTAAACGATATTGTGCAACTTACCTTCCAACAGCTCCCCTTTAATAATATAGTTAGGGAGCTAACTAATTTCGTTATTCAATAATCATTTCTGATTTTATAAAAATCACAATAACAATTTAATATTAAATGTAAGTCACAAAATGGATTTGAAGCTTTATAACTTCTATTTAATTATCTGTAAGCGCTTTCGACAGCTGGTCGTACTGTCATCATCTAGGCTCTACTCAAACTCAAAGCGCTCGCAGATAATTAAATAGAGTTATGAAGCCTCAAATCCTGTTTGTGACTTGCATTAATATTAAAATACTGAAAATAAATTCATTTCAATTGTTTTTTACTCCTTTTTACTGCCCTGAAGAAGCTTTCCACTAGAAGCGAAAGCTTGGCAAAGTAAAGCAGAGTTTTTGATTTTTGATTTTTTGACTGAGAGACCCCGTTATTCCATTCTACTGTACATTTCTTAAGTCGCTGAATTTTCTCAACTTTATATATATAGTCAAAAAATCAAAAATCAAAAACTCTGCTTTACTTTGCCAAGCTTTCGCTTCTAGTGGGAAGCTTCTTCAGGGCAGTAAAAAGGAGTAAAAAACAATTAATTGAACATATAAATCGACGAAAAACGTTAAACATTAATGGAGTTTTTTGGTTTGACAAATGTCATACCTTCACACACACACACACACACACACACACACATATATATATATATATATATATATATATATATATATATATATGGAAGTGTTCAATCTCCATATAGTCTTTTTCAACTAAAATTACTTTTTTATTCTTTTTCTGCCAGTCTTCTTCGGTAATATTAGATACTTCTTCTCCAATTAGCTCTATTACCTTATTATCAAATTTTGGAAAAATATTTTTACGCCTTATGCTTTGTTTCACTTTTCTCCAAGAATATGGGGGAAATCTCAGTAAGGTGTGTTCATACTTTTCAGCAATACTCTCAAGGGCATACTCTCTTTCAAATTTTTCTCTGTAAAACTTCAAGTAGTTGGTTTTTGGTATAGTAATCTTCAAAACACAAATTGTTATCCATTAAAAAATTTCATCTTTCCTCGAATTTTGATTCGGTACTTTGATGAGCTGTCGCAAATGATAGGAAGCGTTGTCAAGAACTATTACACTATTCCAGTGTTTCTCAAAGTGTGCGCCGCGGCGCCTTGGGGCGCCGTGGAACCTTTACTGGGGCGCCGTGGACCACGGATGAGTCTCAAGGTACAACGTTTTACAACATAGATAACTGAGAGTAAAGGTATTACGTCGGTATCTATTAATAAAAATCCTCTGATAATATCGGTAATTGCAAAATGCAATCCGTTCAGACAGCCACCTACCTACTTTTATTAATTAAATATCTTGTGTAGTCACGATAACCTTCAAAAAACATAAGGAAGTCATGAATTTGAAAAGTTTGAGAAACACTGCTCTATTCACATCCAAATTTGGGATCAATGTATTTTCAAACCATTCCTCGAAAATATTAGCTGCCATGTGTTTGTTACGCAATTCCACTATTCTTCTGCTTTCTATAATCGTTTGACGTTTGTTTATTATTTTAAATCTAAATCCTGGTTTCTTTATCCAATTCTGAAGAGTTTTGTTTCAGCAGCTCACGTTATGGCCGGAAGTATTCCATTTCTTCCTTATGATTTCAGTTGCAGGAATCTCATTGCTTTTGTAACAGTCGTATATTGTTTTTTTCAATGATTTTATTAGATGAAAATCTAAAGGTTTGGTAATCCTGTATCACATCGCGTCTTGCGCTCATAAGGTTTGTTTTTGACTATTTTACGTACAGTTGAGAAAGGAATGTCGGTCAAATCTGATGTTGCTTGTAATAGTTTGTTTCCCTCGAAACCAAACTTGAGATGAAGATACTTATATACAATGATACATACTCTCTGTGTTTCAATATTCAAATGCATCCGAATCTTATTCACTGATATCTCTTTTTCGCATTGTTCACCATCGCTATTGGAATCACTACACTGGAAAAAGTATGCGTTGTTATCACACTCGTTATTACTATTAGTACTTGTCCACGTACACCACGTTTTGAACAGATAACAAAAATTTTAAGTAAGTATAACTGCACCAATATCGAATTTCAACACTCAAATCACGATCAGTTCCTGAGCTGAACATGACGGCGATAACCATCAACGTATTCCCGAGTTCTATTCGTCTATTTCTCAGCCGGTTCATTTCTATGTATTGGTTTTTTTGGCCTTTTAGAGTGCCGCCAACTTTAAATGTTCACAATATCGTTTATTTCGACTATAACCATTCCTTCATCAAGTAACGATGTTTAACAGAACGGTTAAAACTTATTGCAATATTATAGCTAGACATACTTTTTTCTCAAAAACGATAATCGATAAAAACAGAGTCTATGTGATTTCTACGCCACTCGAAACATAATAATGATGAAAAAATAATGTCAGTAATGTAAGGTGCGGAAAATAATGACAGGGAATGACGGAACAATTTTTAGTAATGATGTTTCTGTAATGATCTGCTGGAATGAAATGAATAAAAACACCTTTGTCTAAATACCATTGGTAGATTTTATTTATACGACCGGTTTCGGTTTTGACCCCATTATATAAAACTGAAATCTGAATTTTTAAATATCGGTAGATCTGCCTGTAAGTAATTGTTGAATTTTTATGATTGTGGATTTGTATACAGGGAGGCGTTAAGTAGACCTACCGCTGCTGCAGATGAAACGACAGACCCAAAAACCAGTTGTAAATTGCATTCTGCTGTAGATTATTAACACAGATTTTTCAATTCTTTTCTCAGTAAAATAGTGGTATAATTCGGCATCTTTATAATGTCATTCAGGTAAGACACACATAATGATTCTGTAAATTATGTTAATTTTGAAGTTACTGTTTGTATCCATGTTTGTATCAAGAATGTTTTTTATAGAAAACGATTGCAGATGAGATGATCAATGAAAACATTTACATCAGCGGCGGCTCGTCAGAGGAGACAAGGAAGGCTTAGCCTCCCCATAAAATTTGAGGCTATTCATATAAATACATAATATGGCCGAAAAAACACTATTACTCACTACGTAGTACGTACCACACTGTATCCTGCATCAACAAAACTCAAACGCACCGCCCATGAACGAATAACGAATAAACCATCAACCCGAAATAATAAATGACATACGTTGCAAAGGAGCCAAGCCTCCGACCGCTTTGAAAAACACAGGCTCTACGAGACCGATCCAACCAGCGACATACGTCCCGATTTGTAATTTCAGTTGCAGAAATTATAGTGTTAGAGGAGGCTAGCCTCCAGTTAGTCTCTGTTAGTGAACGACTGCCTTTGTTTTTTATTTAATTATTTGGACGGGATGCCGTGACGGACCGGGACTGAAAAATATTTCGGTACCTAAATCGTTTTAGTGTTTCTTGATAATATTTGTTATTTGTATATAAAACAGGCAGTATTGTATTATAGCAGTGCTATAATACTTCGATTTTGTCTGACGACAAAATCGAAGTTTTAATATTAGTTGGTACGATAAATGCGATTGGTTAACCGCCTCCATTAAACGAGAAAAACTTTTTTGTTGGCCCTGTGTTTTATTTTCCATACAAACCGAATACCAAACGTGGTCTAAAATAGGATACCCCGATTTGAAAAAATTACCTACCTCGTTTTACAGAAAGACATTTTAAATCTAAGGAGCATATATTTTCGTCTTGTAAATTAAAATTGTTTAGCAAACAAAATATAGCAACAGCTTTAGATACAGCTCAAAAAAAAGCCATAATTTCTTTTAATAATCAGGTTAGGGAAAATCGGTCGAATTTAAAAAGACTTTACGATACTACGATTTATTTGGGTTCCCAAGAATTAGCTTTTCGTGGACACGATGAAACCGAAGATTCGATTAATCGCGGCAATTACAAGAAACTTTTAATGTTATCAGGCAAATATGATTCACAATTCGTCACATTTTTAAACGGTAGCGTTTTATCGGGCACCTCAAAAACCATCCAAAATGAGCTTATAGACAGTGTGGCATATATTATTAAGGAAAATATAAGCAAGGAGATTGAAAGTGTTTCTTTTTTTGCATGGGAAATTGATGAAACTACCTATATTACCTGTACATCACAACTTTCAATCGTTTTTAGATGTGTGAAATATGGTAATGTGGTAGAACGTGTTATGGGTTTTCATGATGTTTTATCTGGGCGCACAGCTGACGATTTGTTTAATTTTTTAATTCGTACATGTGACACCTATAATTTTAGGCAAAAGTTAATTGCGCAAACCTATGATAGGGCTGCGGTCATGGCCGGCCATTTAAATGGTTTATAAACTAAAATAAAGTCCATTGCTCCTCATGCACTTTTTACGCATTGTCATGCCCATGCCCTAACTTTAGTATTAAGCAAAGCGTGCAACAACATAAACAATTTCGCGCCTCCGACGGGCTTTTCTGTGTGTATATAGTCTTTATGACTTTAGCCTCCCCTGTTCTTCAATGCACGAGCCATCACTGATTTACATCACTTCAAAAATTTCCCCGCCTTATAGAGGCAATATTTCGATAACATTGATCCACTCGAAACATGGAATATAAAATGATTAAATGAGGGTAGATATAGTTTTAATCCACCTCTCAAAGAGATCGACGCTCTTCAGATATTTATATTTGATTCAAAATAGTCTCATATTCATAAATATAAAAAGCTTACTTCTCTCATTCGCAGCTTAGGGTCATCAATTTCAGTTGTATTGTCGATATCGTCCAGTAAGTCCTGAAACTCTGACAGTCTTCCTGGGTCATATATGTCTAGATCATATAGATTCCCCAACAATTTTATATCTTCCACAAGGGTGCGAAAATCAGCGTCCTTTTCAATTTTTTGTCTAGAACATATCAATATATTTCCACAACTGGCTCCAAATATTTCAAAAATGGAAACACGAGCTATAGCCAAAAAAAAACAGATTTTTTAAATTTATTTGAGTCTCAACCGTCAGGGGTTAATGGCTTTACATTAATTCACATAATATACTTTTTATAGTACATTGACTACAATAAGCGAATCAGAAGTAACTTGTAACTGATTTTTTATGTAGGAAATTGATGTCTTTCAGAAATAGTTTATTGTTTGACTGACCGTTTAGTAACACTTTTAGATATTCTGTCATTTCATTTGCTAATCTCTTATCTGTGTAGGGGAGACCGGGTATGGTTGTCTTACGGGTTGGTTGTCACAGCGGCCATATTGGAAAATTGAACGAACGAAAGAGTTTATCGAACAAAATCGAAGGATCGTAAGAGCAATATCTTCATCCTTATATTACTTCAGTTCACTCTCATACTGTGTGAGGGAGATACGTACTTTTTTTTTCTTCGGATGGCAAATATAAATTTTTTGCATTTGTGTCGAGTCCCATAAGTATACTAGAATTTTCCGTAGATATATATCATTTCATGTATTTTTGATGTGACATATGTTGTTCACGATATCACTATCCGTTTTCATGAATGAATATCGATTCAGAGTTATTTCAGAGGGTTATTTTTTGAAATGTGTTTTGGGGCTGGTTGTCACAATTTGACGGGGGCTGGTAGTCACATGTGACAACCAACACCATATATTATGTATGCTGCATTTTTTGTTGGCTTTTTGAGCTTCTGCTACATACAATTTTGTTTGTTTTAGAAAAAATCATAGAAATGTCATGGCATCGTATGAGAAAGTCTGATCGACTAGTATTACACGCAGTGATACTGCGTGCTGCAAAAGAAGTGATTTTGGGATTAATTAATATCGCATTCTGACACGGTTTTGTAAAAAAATTCATTGTCGAAGAGATAAGCAACACGGTGTTATCAATATCATCAACAAAAATTGGTTATCAAAGGTAAAGGCAAGTTTTCACCGACAAATGGAAGAAATAATTAGAAAGATACATACTTATGACTTCAAGTATTTATTTCGGTTCGTCTCCCAAGGATATTCGAAAAAAAGCGTTACATTTGCTATACCAGGCTACCATTAGGTTACATTTACTATAATTGTGATTTCGAATATTCACTCAATTTTAGACTGACTAAATATAATTTCGCAAGGATGGGTAGTTTTAGTTTACAAGCATTGCGGCCTGATGGATATTTTTGGTATTTTAATTACCAGAAAGAAGTTATTCATTTGGAACCAATATGTTTTTTCCTACAAATAATACACTTTTTTCTCTTTTGGGATATAATAAATTAAAAGTTACACTTTTTCTTTTCCATAAGAATTGTTATATTTCCTCTATGGATGATGTTGGAAAAAAAAATTATACTTTTTTTCAAATGAGTATAAAAACACGATCTAGTGATAAAAAATATCACTGATAATATATAAAAAAGGACAGTAAAAATGCAAAAGACAAAAATCCCGGTCTTCCCTATAGCGGACACTCCACCAAAAAGTGTTTCACGGTTAATGTTGTTTCACAGATGTAGCACGTGGGAGCTTCTTCTCTCTTGAGGAGATAACTGTGAGTAGTGTGAGTTAGACGTGTGTGTCCAACTCGTAGTCTTGATAGAGTTGTCTGAATGTTTCTCTTCTGAGGTAGATTGCTCCATGGTAGTATTGTTGATTTGATTTCTGAAAGTTTGGCTTTAGGTATATTCTATCCCGTCCACCACTTAGACATTACAGCTTTTCTGATGTGCGGTTTTAGATCGTTATAGTAAATGTCCGGGTGGTGATTGTGAAATCTTGAAGTTCTGTGGCATCCTTGGCTAAACTATTGGCCTTCTCATTGCCTTCTATTCCGATATATGAGGGAGCCCAAAGAAATTGGATTTGAATGTTCTTTTGATGAATATGAAATAGTTCTGTTTCAGTCTACATCAGAACCGGATGGCTAGGATGGAGTTGATTCAATGAGGTTACTGCACTCAATGATTCTGTTATTATTATACATTGAGGGATGTTATGGAAATTTATGTATTGCAACGCTTCAAGAATTACTGTCAATTCTGCAGTGTAGATAGAGGTTGACGATGGTAGTTTGAATTTTGCATTGAATTCATTTGTGGTGAAAGCGGCGCCAATGCCGTTATACTGGAACAAGAGGCGTCTGTGAAGATGAGCTGATGGGTTCGAAATGGTTGTATAATTTCTGCGAATAGATTTTTGAGAATTGTCGGGTAAATTTGGAATGTTTTGGGACTGTTCAAGGTAATGTTGGTCAAAAGGCTGATGGTCCGTGAAGGGAGACTGTCGATTTCAGATAAATGAGCGGTTTTGGGTGTGGTCAAATTGAGATTGGAGGAAATTCGATTCAGACGTTCGTAAAACGTAAAATCAAGTTTTTTCCGGCGGTTGTAGGTTTCTTGAAATCATCTGGAACTGGATTGTTGGGAAAGGCTGAGATTTTAGAAGCGTACATCATCGTTGAATATTTTCGGCGCTCTGCTAATGGTGGTTCTCCTGCTCCGCAAAGAATGTCCTCGATCGAGCTTGTACCTACAGTATGCTCCCAGTGCTATTCTCATAGCTGTATTATGAGTTGTGTGTAGCTTCTTATGTGTGCATTTACTGGCGAAATCATAAAATATAGATCAGTAATTTAATTTGGATCTGATTAACGTTTTGTAAATGTGATTCAATGTGAAAAAAATCTGCTTTCCATTCTGTTTGGGAGACCGATTTCATTATATTAAGATCAGCTTGATATGAGAGACGAATTTTGCAAATGTGAGACTTTCATGAAAGTTTGTGATCGAAAGTCATTCCTAAGAAGCGTTTCTCCTCTATGTATTCAAGAGGAATATTATTCAGGGTGGAGGTAATTTTGTTTTACAAAAATGGATGACCTTGGTTTCTCGATTGAGAATTAGAGTCCAGGTTCCTTACTCCATATATCGATGTTGTCCAGTGCTTTCTGAAGAAGGTTACGAATTGATGATACATTTTTTCCCCTGCATATACCACCAAATCATCGGCGTAGAGCATTGCTTCAAGTGGTAGTTGACATTTTTGTATTAGTCCATTTATGGCAATTAAGAAAAGTGTTGCACTCAGATTGGAGCCTTAAGGAGTTCCGTTCTGTTGTACTTTTGGTTTGGATAAGTTTCCATCGATTCGGGCTTGAAAAATTCGGGTTTTGAAAAAAATTGTTTATGAATCTTAATATATGTACAAATGTAATTTTTTATTAATGAAACAACGATAAAAATAAAATAAAAACAACAATAAAAAAAAATTTGCGCTCCGGGGCGACTTCATGGATTCCAGTGGCGCATTTGTTTTTTCAGCTGCAGGAAAACCCGGAAAAACATGCAGCACCACATCATCTGAAGATCTTGATCTAACAATGTCCTCTCTCTTATAAAACAAAATGTAGGGTGTCTCCATATATTATATATATTGCCATTAATATGCCATTTTTCAAATGTCCCCAGTATATCGTACCGCCATGCAGTATCGAACGCCTTAGTGATATCAAAAAATATTGCAATTAATTCTTGTTACCAAGAGAATGCTTCATGAATGTCGGATATTGAGTTATCTAGATTTTCATTACATTTTTGGCCAGATGCACTACTATTGTTGATTTCTAGGAGAGTATTAAGACGCGCGTCGAGAAACAGCTATTTTGTTCTGGTGGAGGAATAGTGTTTTCAGTAGATTGTTTTAGTATGTTTATAAAAAATATTTTTCCTTTGTTAAAGGTATCGATTATTTTTTGGTACTTTAATGGCCTATATTAATTAATTTATTGTTTTTTTTTAATCACGTTGACTCTCGACCCTCAATATTCGTCTCATCTCACAGTCTGAAGAATGATGACCTGAAAGGGCTTCTCAATGAAGACCTAGACACAGGCGTCAGTTTTCTTTAAGGAGGTTGATATGGCAGAACTCGACATATATTGTTAAGACACATAATTTCGCGGACAGTTTCTGTGTCAATTGTATAAAACAAACAAAAAATTGGCACAATCATATTGCAAGAATAACAAATGCAGATGCTTTGGAAAAGTCAGAATAAACCTATTTGGGAATAGTCTACACATATACAGAGAATACTCCCCCAAGCATTACCGAAAGTTGATACTCTATTCATCGCCTCGATACACCCACTCCAAATTGTTGTAATAATCAATTACTAATGATAAATAATATAATCGGCTCTCGCAAGAATAACAATACTTACAAGAGTTTCGCTAATTTCAAAGCTCGCTTCTTGCTAATTTTGTTGATACTGCAAATAGCAACCCCTGGAAATTCAATTTTTTGGATAGGTAGACCTGCTGATTCTGGAGTGACGATGACTGGATATTCGAAATTGTCTTCGGCCAAATGGTGGAGAAGTATGGCGGTGTATCCCAGCATTGCAACATTAAGGAGTACCCAGAAGAGTCTGTAAAATACTCTCATAGGCCATATTGTGATTTGTAGTAGGTAGATGTTGTGGGTCTTACAGATACCCAATAAAAAAACTTTAAACATTAATTGAAAAATATCACAATTGTAACCGGTGGTAGTTAATACCTGGGCTAAACAGTTCAGGGCCTAAGAAACAAAACCCGTTTTTTTTCAAATTGGCTTTATTCATCAACGTAATCTCCATCAAGAGCCACACAGTCATTCCAGCTCCGCTCTAACATTTCAATACCACTTTTGTAAAATGATTTGTCTTCTTCCTCAAAATAGGCCTAAGTTTCAGCAATTAACCTCTTCATTCGAGCGATTAGCCAGTAGTTACTGAATGCCAATGCTGGCGAGTATGGTATGTGCGGGAACAATTCGAAGCCCGTTTCATGCAATTTTGCCATCGTTTTCATTGATTTGTGACACTGTCATTCTCTTGATGAAGTAGCATATTCTTTTTCTTCAAATGGGGTCGTTTTTCCGCAATTTCGGCCATCAAACGCTCCAATAACGCTATATAATATTCACTGTTAGCTTAGATTGCCGGGGAGCTAGCCCATGGCCTCATTCACTGCAACCTTTTCAGATCTATTGTGATGCTCCTTGGTTGTTAGAGCTCATTGTCTAGCTTGATCTCTTTGATGAGACTCCATAGCTTTGACACTGCCTTGATATAGCTGGCATCCTCCGGTTTTTCTTCCCTGCATCCTGCGTGTCTCAGCCTTGCTATCGCTTCGCATTCACAGAGTACATGCAGTGCGGTTTCTTCCTCTTCTTGACAGAACCTGCATTGGGTTTCTTCTGTCAGACTCATGTTGCTCATATGTTTCCTGAACCGGCCATGTCCCGTCAGTAGACCCACCACCACCCTTACAACCTTACGGTTGTGGTTTAGCAGCTCTTCCGTGAATCTGGGCGATTCACGGAAGACAGATTCACCAATCTGTCGATTCGGCTTGCATCTATGAGTTTATGGATGTCTTCATGCATGCTTTCGCTACCCCGCAGAAGGGTTCTGTATCAATCATAGCCTTGGATGCGCATTCACGGGCTAGAACATCGGCCTTCTCATTGCCCTTGTGACCTTCATGTCCGGGTATCCAAGCTAGAGTGACCCTATTTTGGGTACTTAGCTCTTTGAGTGCGCTCAGACAGCTTCCCACTAGTCTTGAGAAGATTGAGCTGACCGCTTTAATTGCCGCTTAGCTGTCAGAGAAAATGGCAATGGTTTTATTTGTGACCTTCTGCCTGTTTATTTCCCCTATACACTGTTCGATGGCCGCTACTTCTGCCTTGAAGACAGTTGTATTATGTCCGAGTCTGAGTGTGATTCTCGTATTTGCTCTTCCTCCGTATATACCGGCTACCATTCCTTCTTGGGTCTTTGAGCTATACCAAGTTTCTTCCGCTTTTACCGGTGGGCCGTTTTGCCCGTCCTTAATATGATGATTTTGAAATCTTTTTGAAAGTTGTACTGCGAAACTGTGTTTTCCACGGGCATTCCTAGTATTGGATCTGCTTTCAGTTCATTGTACAGTTTCTGCACCGTGTGATTGGCTGATTGGGGTTTGTCCCTGCATTAGCTTGTGTGTCATCAGTGGGGCTTCTCTTCGTATGTAGATGTGCAATGGTAGAAGTCCGAGTAGGACCTCAAGTGCTGCAGTTGGGGTCGTTGTCATGGCTCCCGCGACACTCAGTCACGACTCCCTTTGAATGCCGCCAAATAGCCTAGCCGTACCCGATTGCTTTGTTCTTGTGCACCAAGTCACTACACCGTATGTTATCACAGGTCTCACTACCCTTGTATATAACCTTGTATTCAGCCCACAATTTTTTCCACACATCCTTCTGCAGATTACTAGGGCCACCCTGGCCTTATGTGCTGTCTTTTGGATGTGAAGGTTCCACGTGAGTCTGTGATCGAAAGTCACACATAAGTATTTGACTTCCCTGGCAAAAGGGATCTCCACTTCATTGAGTATTGGTGATTTTAGTCCTTGCATCACTCTTTTCCTTGTAGTACGAAAGTAGTTTTTGGGCATTCACTGAGAGGTTCCCATGCTCGCACCATCTGCCGACGATGTTCAAGGCCCTTTACATGCGCTTCGAGATGACGCCTGCAAATTTCCCTTTTGTGACTATCACCAGATCGTGAGCATATCCCAGGCAATATATGCCTTCTTCAGATAGCTTCCTGAGGAGATCGTCTACTAGGGTTGCCCATAGCAATGGCGATAGTATCTACGCCTCCTTGTGGGCATCCCTTCTCTGCTCTTACCTGTATGGTAGCCTTTCCTAGAGTGATGTATATCATCCTTCTTTCTAGGCTGGCTTTTATCCATCGACACAACGACAGTTGGTACTCCTCTTTTTCCCAGTGCATCACTTATAGACGCACTGGACTTAAAGAGGACTTAGATAGTAGTCCAGTGCTGAATCTGTCAATTTCTCAGGCTGGTATGCATATTGACGAGCACTAAGAGGTCTTTCCTTCAACGTTTCGTCTCTTATGTATCTATCCAGTAACCTTAGAAAGGACGTTAGAATGCCAGATTTGTATGGCTTGGGCGTTTGTTCTAATATTCTGCCTATTTTTGGCAGGAAGACTACTTTCACCTTTTGCCATGATTTTGGAATATATTCCCAGGCCACACAGGCTCTGAAAATCCTGCTCAGATGTGGTATCAGCACAATATTCACTTTTTTTCTGATTGATTTCATCCATTGTCGTATATCGACGCAAAAATTCAGGTTTGTTATGTTTAAACATAGCCAAACATTGCTCAGAATCATCAAGACGTTCTTTTTTTTGGCCAACGGTGAGCTAGCGCGGCACCCACTTTGAACAGAGCTTTCTCATTGTCAAATGCTCATGCAATATAGAGCCAACACGTTCTATTGATATCTTTACAATATCGGCTAACTCATACAACTTCACTTTTCGATTATTCTAAACGATTTTGTGGATATTTTTTACGTTTTCTAGTGTTACTGCTTCATTTGGACGTCCACTGCGTTTTGCATCATCAGTGTCTCTATGACCACGTTTGAAGTCAGCAAACCAACGTTTGATTGTTGTTTCTGATGAAGCAGAGTCCTTATAACATTTTCCAAGGCAGTGCTTCGCTTGAAAGGTATTTTTACCCATCAGGAAGTAGTACCATTTAAAAACACGAAATTGTTTTTTATCCATTGTTTTGAAAATAACAAAAGAAGTCTTTCTTAGCACAGTAACTCACAAACTTATGAATAGAAAATCATGAAATTTCCATTGCTTTTTTTGAAGGTTAGTACTGACTGAGAAAGCAGTGCTGCTGCTACCTCTTGTGAGTGGCGTTGTTTCACCCCGAGGCACAGATTAAATATTTAATCTGTGCCCGAGGTAAATATACGTCTCTTCGGCATCCAGATGGTGCAGGATGCTTCCATCAACGAGCTGCACACCCTTTTCGTAGTCCCCGCGTCGTCCTCTTTTGAGATGGACCATTGCACATTTATCTATCCCGAATTTCTTACCGATAGCATGCATGTAGTCTTCCACCACCCTCCAGGACTGATGGAGATCCTTTTCTCCAGAGACATAAAGTTTAAGATCATCCATATAAAACATTATTATTATTATTACTATGATTATTATACATAATCTGTTCTGAATAGGTTGTTAGTTGACTAGGTTTTAATCAATTTTGATAACTCGAAAAATTTGGTTTCCAGCACGTCAAAGTTTGTTTTCTGATGATTTTTTGTTCTGAACAGATCTAGAATAAGTAGGTATAAGAAGTTGGAGACTAATGTTACACCAAACACTCAAGTCTAGATTTTCTAATGAGTTTTATATAATTGAAATTAATTAAGGAAATATTATAAAAAAATGAGCAAGAAGAAAATCTTACAATTTTCTACAAAAAATATTTATTAATAAGAGTGCTGATGTAAATTTATTACTGATTATTAAATCAGATTTTTTGGTGTAGTTAAATATTTTTATTGAGTTATTCTGACTATCTTTATGATATGACTAAAACTGTCATCTCCTGACGATGCTGAGTTGGTTAGTGAAACGTACGTCGGGAGACAGTATATACCTAGTTTTTGTGCGTGAAAAAGGCGTTTCGTTGGATAACAGCTGGGGTTTTTGAAATTTTTATTCCTATAACTCCTGAACTGGAAGGCAATAAGTATTAAAGAAACTTGTGATAATAGAATGAAAAATAATAATATTTTATCTTTCTGGCAATATAGTTTGAGAAAAAATATCATATACCTTTCTACAAAAAATATGTTCTTCTCCACTACCCAACTAATTCCAGGTACACTTGAATTTTTACAATAAAATCTAATAATTTTTCTGAAACTTGTTTTCGAATCTGATGCCATCTCACTGCTTGTATGAGTAAAGAAAACATACAACAGCTTGCGTTTAAATAATTTTATGAAAATGTGAGTAAATGAATTATAAATGAATTACGACAAATCCACTGCAGATGTCAGTAATTGTTGATGCGTGTATTTAACAAAAAGCTGCTTTTCAGTCTCTGACATGGTATAGCGTGAGCGCTAGTTTTAATTACAATTGATTAACTGTTATTGAAACTCGTATAGTTTCAGTTTTTAATTATTTCGTGACCCTCAATAAAACTTTGGCAACTTATTTGATACAACTTATAGACTGCAAACTGGAGGATAAATCAAGATTCAACGTCAATGGAAATTAAAGAGTTTTGTCATTGATAGTACGCACTTTTTGGAGGGTCAATTTCAAATCGAAAAATTAATGTTGAGAAATTTTCAGATTGTTGCAAAATGACTTTATTTTTTCTCTGCTGATACTTTGACGTTCAAAAACAGTAGGATTTCAAGAACTCAAAACGTTTGATTATGTTGGTAACTTGATAGTGTCATAACTACGATTACAAATACCTACCCTTCTTGACAACTTTGACCCCACAAATTCAATAACCACAAATTCAATTACCTGGTGGTTTTCAGCCTCCTCTTGAATCTCAGAATTGGACTAACACTATGTACTCTAACCAAAAAAAAAACTTTTCATCTTGATAAGCAGAATTTGAAATATCTGGCGTGAAATGAATTGGTTGAAAACATTTCTTCCTCACCAGAACAAAAATGCTAGTTCTCGATGCGCGTTTTGCTAACCAATTTAGCATCATGATTAGTAGTCTTGGTCATCTCCTGATGACTGATATCAATATCATTAAGGAACTCAAGTAACCTTTCTCAAGGAATACAGTGTGTGAAGGAATCAACTTGAAAACATTTTTCAAAATGATACTCCACTGATATGTAGTATAAAGAAGCCGTATGTTATGAAAACTATCCGGGTTAGTTTTTATATATAATAGGTTTATCGTTCGTCCATCTGCTCATTGCAAGTCATAATAAAGGAAAGAAACTAGTTTTTTTTAATTCCCCTACTCATTATTTATTGGAGCTTCATGTTTTTTCACATAATTTTCGGAATACCAAATACATGATGGTATTTAAAACTCTTCCTGAATCTAAGAATTAAAACTATTACTGATTTACACTTAAAACAAAAAGAATTAGTTTCAGTGGTTTATTTTTAATTTAGGTTGTCGGATATATACATCATCAGGAACTGTATCATCGAAAAAATATTTTTTATTCAACCACAGGGTATTTTAAATTGTTCCAGATATTCTGTAGCATGAAATAGGTATATTTAATATGAAACCTTCCCGAATGTATTATGTATGAAGCTTGAAGATATTACAATTCGAATCGATTTTAAACATTAATAGGCTTGTAGTATATAGGAGTTTTAAAATTTAATAATGTCATGCACATTACCAAGATGTACCTCTTCAGGCCTCATAAAACTACATAGTTTATATGCTTATTCTAATATGCCGTGTGTCTATACATCTCATTGCAAAAGTCTGCAAATGAATTTCATAAACTACACCTCAAGATTTGATCTCCGCAAACTTTATTTGAAAAATATATCGCATGTTTCGCTAACACAGTGATTTGAATATTCAAATCACTGTTGAAGAAGCTACTGTGTTACCGAAACATGTCGTGATATATTTTTCAAATAAAGTTATTTAAAAAATATATCACATGTTTCGCTAACACAGTGATTTGAATATTCAAATCACTGTTGAAGAAGCTACTGTGTTACCGAAATATGTCGTGATATATTTTTCAAATAAAGTTTGTAGAGATCAAATAGTGAGGTATATTTTATGAAATTACTATGGATCTTCATCAAGTAACGGCCGAATCAATAAAAAAAGTCTTCATATCCTCAAGAAAAGCAAAACATTTTCCATTAATTTTTAGTTTCAATAGTTACAGGAAACTTCATACTTGTGCACTTTGTTTTATTTTTCTATGATGATATACATTATCAGGAACTGCGAAATATATTAAGAAACCTTTTTCAAAAGATTTTTTTTTCAGTAAAATATACAATGTATGGGAATCTGGAAAATATCGAGTTGACACTTGTTAACATAAATATGTGGTGTAGAGAAGTCATGAATTGTGATCCATTTTATGATATATGCTTTTTATTCACCAATCTTGAGTAAAACTTTCATATGATGATTATTATAATAAGGAAAACATATAGTTCAATGTATGTAATCAAGATTTGCTTTTCATCTGTTCTTAGTTCAACTACAATATGAAACTTTATTTTCATGTTTTCAATTTCCAACATACCAAATACATGATGGTATAATTAAAAATCTGATTTGATGATCAAAAACCCCTACTTATTCAATCACATTTTTGAAATATATTAGTTTCTGACTCTGCTTTATATTTTCAGTCTGTATTTATTTTAGATCCCATTCACAATACATCCAATATCATCCAAATTGATACTCCTGAAGTTCAATATGTGGTATAAGAATTCAAGAATTCTGATTTATTATAAAAATATTTCATGAAAACTAACTAGTGCTTATGTTATGCTAATTATCCACTTTCCCAAAAATGTTATCAGTTATAGGAATACATTATCATTATGTAGGGAAAAAAGTAACTTGAAAATATTACTATTCGAATTGATATTCGCAGACATATATGTGCCACAAAAAAGTCATGAATTCATATTCATTTAAATGATGTCATGAAAATTATTTGTAGGTATGCACCTTGTGGCCCAATAAACCATTGAGTTAAGGTAGTGTTTTTGAACAAATACTGAATTAAAAATAACTAGAGGTAGAGATTACAGTTGATGATTGTAAATATCTGCAGCTTTGCAGGTAACCTTTGTTTGAAAAATGGTTTAACCATAATCCCTGGTCAAGTAAAATGATTATATACCTATCTCAGGAAATACTAGGTCTAGCTTAATTATCATTAGCTTATTGTCCATTTATCTTCGAATATAAGTCTTCATTAGATCAAGTTACATTAAATAAATCATTATTTTTGTTAGTTAATTATTACTTGCTTTCCACCTATATTTTGATTCAGTACACACTCATTATTGTATGAAACTTCATATCCATGCAAGTTTCAAAATACCAAATTCATGATGGTATTGTCAGTTCCATCTGATTCTAATGGCTAAAACTATTACTGACTTCACATTTTTGAAAGATGCTAGATTTTTTCAATTTTACCTTGTGTTCTTTTACCTTGCTGAAAAATCAGAATCTGTAGTACGAGATATAACTTTTTGAGAAATATTTTCAACAGATGGTATTGGAAAGGAGGAAACTTGAAAATATCAAAAATGAGTACTCAACATATGTTCTATATAATAGTCATGCATTTTTCTTCATTTAAATATTTTGTCTGGAAAATCACCTTTGTAAATATACTGAATGTTTATCCCAGTGTAAAGGTATTGTAGGGTCAAGTTACAGAACTTTGAACACCTGGATGGCAAGAAGATTAATGGACTTCTGGCAGAATCTTCCAGGATTGGGTCACTCCAAGGCGTTTATTCACCCTTCGAAGCTTGATACCAAACAGTTGTTGGACTACAGTAGAGATGAACTACGATATCTAACAGGCCTTCTTACAGGTCCCTGTCATTTGAACCATCATATGCAGAGACTTGGACTGTCGGAAGACAGTGTGTGTCGCCTCTATTTGTAAAATTATGAAACAGCAGAGTATATACTTTGTGCCTGCCCCGCTGGAGACCGAATCAGGTTCTTAGAGTTTGGCAGAGCCGTACTCTTACCATCTGACCTGAAAGACCACTCATCATACAAACTAATCGGCTTCGTTAAGAAGCTGGGTTTATTTGGCAGAGTGTGAATAGGAGTGAGCCACAATGAACACTTGCGGGT
Source organism: Leptinotarsa decemlineata (assembly GCF_025532065.1). Classification (NCBI taxonomy): domain Eukaryota; kingdom Metazoa; phylum Arthropoda; class Insecta; order Coleoptera; family Chrysomelidae; genus Leptinotarsa; species Leptinotarsa decemlineata. The sequence goes on along the minus strand of NW_027412549.1, from coordinate 2,670,150 downwards.
TGCGGTGAAGGATCGAATAGACCCACTCACTTTAGACCTAACCTACAGAAGGAGAAGCATAGATTTTTTGTTTTTATCATTAACTGCCTTCCAAATATCTTTAGATTCAGCCCTTATTATGGAATGAAACTTAATTTTTTTCACACAAGTTTCAGTACATCAAATACATGAGTATTCTGATGATCAAAAACTGTCACTGTTTTCAAGAGATGTTAAGAAACTTTCATTTAGCCTTGAATTTAAATTGCAGAATCAAGTTATCATAAGGAAAGCACAGATCTTTTGCATTTGTCAATATATTTGGCTTTGATCTATATTTAGTTTCAATTCATTTCACATCATATTTATACTCGCAAGCGTCAGCTTAGGTATTAGTTTGTTAATTTGGATTGCTGAAGATATCAGAAATTGTATGAGATATAATTAATGTAAAATTTACCAAAACGGTTTGAATTGATACACCTAATCACTGATATCCATTTAAATACCTATGTCATGAGAGTACCTAAATGTACCTCGAGACTCCAGAAACCAGTTTCTAATTATACCTATGAAATATGAGGATTGTTTATGACCCATATCACAGTGAATGCATTTGCATTGTCATATTATAATAATAAAGGTGTTTATCAGGACTTGTCTTCCGTCTGTAATGTTTAATTCCAGTATTTATTATAGTATAGTATTCACACAACTTTCATCAAACCAAATATTTGGTGGCATTCTAAAAGCCCTCTGAATTAACAATTACGATTCAAACATATTTTTAAAACATGCGATTTTTTGATATTGCCATGATGATTGGTTTTTGTTGGATTGCTGACCATATATTTACATTATTAAGAACTGTAGCATCAGATATAATTGATGTTAATATCTTCAAGGAACTTTTTTCAAGAGATTTCAGTAAGGAAAGAAATATAGAAATAAGAATGAAACTTTATAATACAAATTTCCAAAATTGTTTCTCTTGAACATTGAAACATTGATTTATTCACATGAGTTTCAGAATATCAAATACATGATGATATGCTAAGTTATTTCCGACTCGAATGATGAAAAACTGTTACTGTATAGAAATATGGTAATGGTTTGTTTTCGTTTTATGTTGCTGAAGATATGGTTTGTTTTTGTTTTATGTTACTCAAGGTATACATTATCAGGAAGGGACGCTTAAGAAATGCTTGCCCTTCACCTATTTTTAATTCCAGTGCTTATAATGGCATGAAAATTCGTATTCATTCATACAAGTTTTATTATGTTACTTGCTAATTGCCGCTTTAATATAGGAAAAAAAGTTTTTCTATGGTCGAGTACCTATGGTCTTCCACCTATTTTCAGTTCCAGTATTTATTATGATATGGAACTTCGTACTTCTCACAAGTTTTGGATCGACAAATACATGATGTTATTCTCAGCATCCATCTGAATCTGATGATCAAAATTTGCTATTGATTTAGACACATTTTCAATAAATGTAATATTTTTTGTTCTGCATTGTTAGTTATTACCTATTGGTTTTTATTCAGTTTAGATAACTGAAGACAGGGCCGTCGCCATGGAGGTAGGGGGGGAGCCTCTCCCCCTGTTTTCTCGACTTGGGAAAAAGTTGGGAAATTTTGGGCTGTGAAGATAGTTAAAAATAATAGAGGAAAAATGAATGAAAATTAAAAAAATAAAAATGAGAGAAAAGAAAGGGAGAGGTAATAAGAAAAGGAAAGGACCGGGAGAAAGTTGGGATTTCCCAACATTCATAACTTGGAGAGTTGTTTGAAAACTTCAAAAAAGTTTAGTTTCTCCAAGTAAAAGAAGAGTTCTGAACAGTCCACAAATTTTGAAGTGACAATTTTACAAAATTCCAGCTTTTCACTGTTTTTTCGACTTGGAAAAGTTGGGAAGTTTCGGGCTGTGAAGATAGAAAAAATAATAATAGAAAACAATAAGCACAATATTATTTAAGTGTTGTTTCCTTTCATTTGTATTGAATATTCCTATACATGGTGTATATGGTGGAAGACCAAGGACCTTGGTCCAAAGTGTAATAATTCCCATTATTATTTTTATAAATAAATTTATTTTTGTTTGTGCATAACCTAAAGGGCATAAGCATTCAGCCAATCTTTGGATAGCTGAGTAAGAAAATTAATATATTATAGTAGTAACTAATCCCTCGCATTCATTTTTTCGAAAGTTGGGAAATTTTGCTAGTGGGGTTGGGAAAATTTGGATTCCGTCCCCCCTGATATTTCTTTTCGCTACGGCCTTGACTGAAGATATATCTACCAGGAACTGTAGCAAGAGATATAACTAATGTACTTAAAACATAAATAACTTCATATTCCAAGATGTTTGAGAACATTAAGATAAAGATTAAAATTGAATGTATTACTGTTGAAACTTATACTCCCAAGTATTAATATGTTGAATAAAGAAGTAACGAATTCTAATTTATTTGAATATGACATCAAAATCATCTAGGCGTATCTTAGGATGACTTATGGAATTGGTAAGTACACAAGTTACCTTCATTATAATATGCCGATTGATTATGTACCTGGTTTATGAATGCTTTAGATTGCTGAAGATATATTCTACCCAGAAATGTAGTATAAGATATAATTATTATGAAATTCGCCTGAACTTGTTGTTTACTAAATCTTAGAGACTTTTTCCATAACAAAAATGATATTAGAATTGATACTCAATTGTTATAAAAAATACACCTTGAATTCTAATCTATTTAATTGATATCGAAGTAAAATATCCCAGATGTATATCAGTATTCGCGAAATTTAGACTAGGTACTTTCGAATTGCCTGACAGTAAAATATGTTATTGGCCAAGTTATAAAAATTGAAGCCTTAAATTTCAATTCATTTGAATTACATTTGTTTAATCTCTTAAGTACACCTACTACAGGACTCACGAAACTGGTAAGTACCAGGTTATTCATTTATATATAAATGCTAATTGTTTACTCTCCATAATGATAATTGAACAATTTTTGAATTATACCTGAACTTTACACAAAACTCGTTTCAGTAACTCCTTCAGTTGAACTGTTACCCTAAACTATTGTACAATGCAATGCATTTTACACAACAGTAATTACATAATTTTATGATCATTATTCTTTATAACCATTTATGGGTTTTCTTGAAATTTACCTGCTTACCTAGAATAAAGATTGTTTTGGAATCATTTTTTTTCTAAAATCTACCGGTTCACCTGGACTGTAGGCTCTTGCGTTTTGCTGCCACTACCCATATGCAAATGTAAAGAAGAAGAAATTGACGTTTAGTTGTCATTATACTGTTGTGATAGTTCTATTGATGTAAATATAAATATTCAATTTATTATTAACCTCCTAAAGTTATGTATAAACTTTTTTTCAAAAATTGATAAGGTAAATGAATGTACATAGTATACTAGATCAGTAGTAGGTTGAAGGCCTACGGTATTCTTAATTCGAGAGCTTTTGGCTTTTTGGGGTGTCAGATAGGTATCTGAACCATATAATTTTATTTGCATTATTTCTATTAACACTTATTTCTCTTAAGATGCAGTCTCAACTTGAAGCCGCATTGTTAGGTCATGCTATCTTTAATCACGATGATGACGAAAATAATTTTCAAGAAGACGAAACTGAAGATGCAGAAGAATTTGACGAGGTTTCTTTTGATTTTACTTGAGTTATTTTTTTGTTCATTAGTTTTCCTGCTTATTTAGTTGCATGTGTTTTATCTAATCTTTTGCAGAACATGGTTTCCTAGGTAATGATCTGGTTACTGACTATTTCATTTTGCATGATTGTGTTAATGAATTATCAATAGATTTTGTGGCACTCCAAGTAATTTTATTTCATCACGGAAAATCAATCCAGGAGATTAGGCTTTATGTGCATGAAAAATTGGTCCATAAAAAAAGATGATATGTATTGAACATCATTTAGGAAACCAAAGTAAACGGAATGCAATGAATGCCTGAATAAATATGTCAATAAAAACTCTTCACGAAGATGTGTCGATCATGCACAGAAGTTTTTTTCAGATACAAACTGAAAGAAACAATCCATTCAAAATAATTTAAGTTGAAATATATTAATATTGCATCACACGGTTCACTTTTTCTTATTCAGTTTGTACTCCTATATGAAGTCAATTTGAATGACAAAAAAATAAATAGTTACTGAACGTCGGCAGTTTCTTTGTATGGTATGGGCGGCGTTTTATAATTTACAAGGTTCAATTTTTATTTTCTATGTGGCAGGTTTTATATGGTATTATCTAGCGAATTTATCAGACTATAGACTATACATGTGTTGTAGAATTGAATCAGCTATCATGCATAGATATTCCAGATAGATATGTCACTTGAAGAAATAAATTTGTTCTTGTTACAATGACGGTTCGTAAAAGAATATTTATACTACTATTTAATTTAATACCAGTCATAGGTATTTCCTTTAAAAATGACGAGAGATTAGTTTTTGGAAAATGTATCTGGCTTTCATTTTTCTCCATAATTAAATGGAAAGAGGGAAGCTTTCGAAGAAAGGAGAAAAAATTGAATACATCAATAAAAAGTATCTATAAAGATGTGTAGATCATGCACAAAAATTACCTTCAGATACAAACTAGAAGAAAAAAATCATAAAAAAAAAAACTTTCCTTTTTTCAGAAATTTTGCACTTTCTATATAATGATTGAGAAGTAGAAGTCCTAAAGATTTTTTCCCAGAAATGAATCGCCTAACAAAACCCCCATTTCTAATAAAATTATAGAAAATTTACAATTGAATCAAGTCAAGTAAAATCATGTATGTACCTAACTAAATAAAAATTTTAATGAATAAATAATGAATTTATTGTTCAAAGAATATGCATATAAAGCAATACAAAGCTGTATTGCTAAAAGAATTTCAGAATTTTTGTGCGAGGAAAATCCAAGTGTCAATGAAATGTAAAATGTAAAAAAGATAATTACATATGCTTCATAAAAAAGAATATTTATATTCAGTAAAAATGATATCTTTGTTATTATTGAAGATACGAAATCTGTCAAATTGGCAAACTAGTAGTACTTTTACACTTATTAAGATGCAGGAATGGAAAAACAATTGAGCCTAGTTTTTTGTCTTTCTGAGTAAAATACCTTTTTTTTTTCAAATGAAAGGTTCTGTATGTAATATTTTTTTTTTGATAGAAAATGATATTTCAGTTATAAAGGTCTTGAAAATTTTTTTGATGAAGTGAAAAATAAAGGAGTTATGAAATTTTAACCAATAAAGAGCGTTTATATTTCAATAAAAGAATAATTGGCTGAGCATTGACAGAATACCTCAACAAATCGCTAGTGTTACTGTTAGAGATAAGTTATATCAACTCCTTTTGGTTTCATTTGATGGTAAACGAATAGAGCATTGTGCTAAAATGCCAAAGCTCCTGGAAGTAATAAAACTTTAATGGGCCTCCCTACCTTCCTAAGTATGTTACTGCCAACTATTGGCAAAATATTTCAATGCTATACTGCGCTGTACTACTTGGAAGGAAATCGACCTTAAATTCAAAAATCAGAAACGTGCTGGAAAATGCCAATGTTTGATGTTTTTTCTTGTGTTGATGATTGTCAATAACATGGTACTCTCTCACGCAGAAAAATGTGATATGCTTAGAGGCTTATCTCGTTAGCAGAAAATGTTCTTCAAGAGCCCTGGAATACTATGCCAAATGGTATCCTAATCGAATTCTCCTGGATCAGTGATTCTTTTAGAAGTGTATCGAAAATTTCAAAATAATGAAAATATTTTTGCTATAATACGAGTTAAAAAAAATTCATGTTTTGTGAGGCTATTTTGAAGCCTACCATGAGAATTCCATAAGATACCTTGTTAAGGATTCCTTTATAACTTATGGTACTGTGCAAAGAGTTCTCACAAAACACAAATTTGTTTCTCATGAATTTCGACAAGTTCAGGCGTTAGTGGCAGAAGATTCGGAACGATTTGTTTTGTCATTGGTACATCAATGAATCTAGAAAATGTAAAAAATGTTCCTAATATTTTATAGACTTATTTTTTGTAATACATGCTTCCTTGGCATGTATTACAAAAAATACCGGCACCACTACTGGTTGAGGAAAAATAATTTTTCAATACATCTAAGAGTTTCCCAGATTAGTTTCAATATTAACGTTTGGTGCAGAATAATGAGATCACGAATTGTTGGTCGTTTTTTTATAATGGTTTCCTAAATGCTGCAAGATATGTGGAATTTATGACTCAGATTCTTGATAATTTCCTGGATGAACGGGTCCTTGTAGATGGGCAAAATTCGTATGACCCTGTTCAATGGCCTCCCAGGTGTCCTAACCTTACTCCTCTTTACTTACTTTTGAGCAGTAATATACTGATGTGGATATGTTGCAACAGACACTAGCCAAAAAGTTGCAAGTTGCACCTACTGAGAAGAAACTGATCATTTTGTTATACTTTGATTGCAATTAAAAAGTTCAAGTGTGCTTGTGCGCATGTGTGCATGTATACAAAATAAACATTACTGTTTAAACATTTTGGTAAGAATATATTGAGAAACAACATTTTTCACACCAGAACAAAAATACTGTCTCTCGACGCGCTTAGTCTTGCTCATCTTCTGATGATGCTAACTTGTTTAGCGAAACGCGTATCGAGAGATAGTTTTTCTTTCTGGTATAGTTTTGTTTGAAAAATTTAATATTTTTTTTCTGAAAGTCATCCAGGTAGCTGGAGTTCGGATAATTAGAATTCGATTAAATTATTATTCTGAAGAAAATACAGTAGCAGGATAATTACATGTTCATATTAGACTGCAGAGTATATATGGATCATATGGATTCATTCAACCTAGTTCGTTATCAGTCATTCGATAATATGAATATGAATTTTTCAATTTCTTTCTTGATATAAATATCAACAACTTATGTAAATAAGCTTGTGAAAAATGAGTCAAAAGTATTCATATTTGTGAATAAATTTTAAGAGGACTAGAAATCAAATCAATGATTAAGAATACTCTTTTTTCTAGTTGCAACTTTGATCGTTTGAAATATTTAAAATGTTTGTGTTTCATGTAATCTCTTGGGAAATTGTATAAGATCAGACATACATCAAGCCCACAAAATGACCTTGGTTTATTTTTCTAATACAATTCTCCATCAAGCTATAATTTTCAAAAATTTCAGAAACATTCAATGTTGACTTTGATGAAATACTAACAAAATATCTTCTTCACATTTCTTTTAAATTCGAAAACATACTATAATCAATAAATATCAATTGTTGTTCGAAATTTTTCGTTTTCTATACTTGGTTCAAATTTCATATAATTCTCCATATCTTTCCAAAAGCAATTAATTTTTTAGCAAAATAACTTAAAAATTGCATTGTTGGACCTTATTGATATAATTATTAGCATATTGCAACATTTCAATGAGGTAACATCTAACACATTTTTAGGATATTGAAGATCATGGCAAAATCCAAAACAAGCAAGTTATTGGAAGAGAAACTAATAATAGAACTATTACCTTGCAAAATTTACTATCTGCAGGCATTCTAGAACCCGGACCTGGGGCTATGACCATTGAATATTTGGTAAGAAAGCACATTTAGAAATTTTATAATTATTACATTATTACTATATAATAAGTATTCCAAAAAGAGGTACAGTAGGTATTGAAAAAAGTCTCTAAACAAACTGAATACTTTCCTGTTTTTTTATTTAGTACAATTTCACTTCATAATACAAAGTATTTTCAATTTTGCAATGGCGCTTATTAATTTCTAAATTTCTGGTTATTTTTGAAACTTTTGAGTATCTAACTATCTCAGAGTAATTTTGAGTTATATTTTGTTAATTAGTTTTAAAGTAATGATACTATTATACTTGCAGGGACAAAAATTCATAGGAGACCTTCTTCAAGACGGTAAAATTCGAAGTCAGGAAACAGATATTATTTTCGCCTCTCCAAGCGCCTGGGCAATTGCATGTAAAAGATTCATCAATCCTGATAAAAAGTCAGGTTGTGGCTGGGCTTCTGTGAAGTATAGAGGCAAAAAATTAGACGCCTACAAAAACGTTTGGTACAAGAAAAAGAAAGAGGAAGACGAGAAACAAGAAAAGAAAGTAAGTGACATTAATCGTTGTAATGTAGGTATGCTGAATGCTGAATTTGTCCTGCTAATCATGTCTTTTTAGAGGTTACATTAAAATAAATTTGTGATTTTCAGATGAACAGCTGCTTTCTTCATCGGTAGTGAATCTGGAACAAATACTACAGAAAAACATGTTGAACTCTTTGATGTACCAAAGGATTGTAGTGAAACATAATACCATAGCAAATAGAACACTAACACAGTATGTACAAAATTTATCTCCCTTATAAACACTGATAATAATTTATTTATTTACTTTATTTTCTTTTCATATTTATTTTCAATATCATTATGGTTTAACCCATTTACTAATACTTCTAAATATTTTGACACATATTTTTCTACCAGTTCATATAAAAAACTTTCTCATGAAACATGACAATGAAACATACAAAAAAATTCATAAGTTCGGACTTCCATCGTCTAATATGATTTATTGTCTTCGTCATCACCCGAAGACGATTGTGAATACCAACAATCGAAACGTCATGAAGTAACTTGGTTTGAAATCTTTCAATTTTTAATTTTCATTTTTTGTTAATTGTTTAATTTTCAAATGTTGCTTGTATTTTATGTCATTGTAATTTCATTTTTTTCGCTTAATATAATTGCTATTTTTCAGCTAATATTATTAATTTTATTGATTATTCCAGGGAGTTCAAATCATTTCATATCATATTAGACAATGAAAGTCCGAACTAATGAAATGCGCCATGAAACATTGTCAACCACCTTCAAACATACAAAAAAATTGATACAAATCCATTTAACTTTTAGTCATATTTTCATTATATACACAAAAACTCTTGCAATACTCTGCATATTCAGTTGCTTTATATAAAGTAAGGAGTCTCACCTTCCATATTATTAAATGATAAATATAATAATTTAAATGACTATTTAAATACTTTCTCCACAATAAGACAATGGTCAATTTATCATTCATTAATAACATACAGTTGATTACCTGGTACATTGAAGAAATACTCAAATTTGAATTTGAGAAAATAATTGCTGCATTTGAATATTTAGTAATTTTGTTTTTTCTGTCAAAAATTCTCTGATTTTATTCCTTCATTTAGGTATTTTTTCTCATTTATCCTTTTTATATTTATTCATCTCCGAGTTGTTAAAAAATCTATTAACTCTTAGGAAAGTCCAATCCTGCAACAAAAACTTGAAAACCTTGCCAACAGCATTAAAATTAAGAGGTTTAGATATTTTATGTTGTATTAATGGCATTTAAATATTATAGTAACGAAAATATACGAGTTTATATTTTATATATCATATATTTTAATGAAATGAAATATTTTTTATTGTCAAGGTTTCCAGATTCTTAGTCTGTTCAACCATATAATCACATATTTTATATTTTCAGCGATGCCAATACCATGATTGACTGTATACCATTCTCGAATATGGGCAAAATTCAACCATTTCTGGTATCCCTATCTACGAATGCAGCCCTTTTAATGGATTTTCATTGCCATTTAACAAAATCGGAAGTTTCTGGATATCTGGCAGGATACTGGGATGTAAACTCACATAGTAAGTCAGCAATCATAATTTCATATAGATGCAAGTGAACAGACCTTTTTATCTCATTGATGAATTGAATCTCAAACCAAAAAGGGTTTAACTTTTCATTGAAAGGGTTCAGTCTTCTACTTTTATTTCAGATTTACAAATTACACATGCCTTTCCTTGTCGCAGTACCAAAGCTGACAGAGAAAATGCTTCTCAAGTTGAGGCTACCATATCGAAGGCAATAGAAAAAGAAAAACTTCTGCTAGTTGGTTGGTATCACTCACATCCTTTTGCTGCAGCGGCTCCGACTTTGAGGGATGTAGATGCTCAGTTAGATTATCAGATAAAGATGAAGGGAACATCAGATAATAGTTACACACCCTGTATTGGAGTTATTGTATGTAAGTAAATAAATATGAGGTGCTCAAAATTTGAAATCCACTTCACTTCAAATGAGTTTTGTTATATAACAAAATGTTGCATTGCAAATTGGTTTATATAAGATTATAGCAAATATGAAACAGTATTGAAAGTTCCTCTTCCTTTTTTTTATATCATTCGAAATGGCGGCAGTAGAGCCAAAAAACGAAATCCGGCATTTCTAGTTTTTCGCGAATATTTCGGAAACAACTACTGATATTCTCGATCTGGAAAGAAATTATTCTAGTTGTTCTAGTTATTCTTGTCCATTGGTCTTACAGTTTCCGAGATAGAAATGATGGGATTAGCAAAAAATAACGGCCTGTATATCTTGTTTACTCTGTTGTCAGGGTACTTATCTCTAGTTCTTTAACTGGAGGTGAGTAAAAAAAGGGCTACACCAGTATTATATATTGATTTGATATATGTATCATCAATATAATCAAAGTTTTGGACAATCTCCTCGCCAATTTTACAAAAGTACTCATTGAAGTAATTTGGAAAATTCAAGAGCTAGAGACATGTTGAGGTTTTATGAGTGATCATGCCATTTTGTGCGTTCATTTTGGGCTTGCTGGTCTAAAACATTTAATCACTTCTCCAAATATTTTTCCCAAAGGAGGGCCATTTCATTCATAATTATCAACTGGTTTTTCAATTGTATTGTGGATTCACTGTATTTAATTTTTGATTATCAAATTTTCTCATTGCATTTATTACTTTTGGACATCATTTCCAACAGAAAGCAAAATTTATTCGTTATAGTCCATGCCAAAAATGAGTCTTATAAATCGTTTTTGTAAAATGAACATTCCAAACATTCGTAATGGAATCAAATCAGATGATTTCTACACAATATAATGAATGAAAGAACTAAAATTTCACTTACATGTAACACTGTCATCCTCACTGGTAGACATGCGATGTTTCGCCGTAAGACACTTGCCTTATCGGCTCTTCAGTACCAAATACGGTTAACATTATAAGAAAAAACACTCAGTTCGTTTATAATTACGATTCACTGTATTTTAGTTTTGATTATCAAATTTCTTTATTGCATTTATTACTCTTGGACATCATTTCCAACAGAAGAGCAAATTTTTTTGTATCAAAAACTTGTCATTTATGATTTGATAAACAAGACTGTGGGTTCTGTGCCTCATCAATGTTTATAAAAATGTTACCTATTCTGGAGGAGGAATGTTTGTTACCTTCTGTTTAAAAAAATCTGTTTTTCCGTTAACCAGCTGTCGCACCCTACAAACGACAACCCTCAGAAGTCGAAACTTGTGCGATATAAGGATTAACGAGATCTTACCTTTTAACGTGTGATTCCTAACACTGGTAGCAGAAATATTTGTTATCCTAGTATAATCTTAGATTTGCTGATGTAGATTATAAGACAGAAACGTGTTGACTAGTTTGTGAGAATTTTCTTTTGAACTAGCTAAGTTGATGTTGAAATTCAAATATTTTACTTAATTATCAATGAAGACTTTTTAATAAATTTAAAATTTCATGCCTTCAAAGCCATCGTGCCTCAAGTATATCTTTTTTTAATAATCTCACAGACACTTTTTTTTTCATAGTGGCTTTCTATAAAATGTATGGGCGTTGAACATTAATACATCAATAAAGGTGATGATGTACTGAAAGACGTGCTTGGGTTGTCCTCATAGTAAAAGTTATATTTAAGGTTTGAGCCTCCAGCTTCATTCCATTGGTGGTGGGCGTGGCTTGGTTTCTATTAGTTGAATCAAATGAGTATCTTTTCACCAGTATAATTTAATGTATCAATGTTGTTTTCCTCTTCTTTTTGGTAGAAATTGTTTTTGTTTTAAAGTTCCTATCACCTCTTCATAGTCGTGAGTAGTAGCTCTGAGTTCTATAAGGCACTTGGGTATCTTCAAAAGCAATAAAGTGGATTCCTTCTTTGAGTGCATGTTCTGCTACTGCTGATTTGTCACTATGTAGACTGATTCACCGCTACAAGGGATTTGAGAAACCCTCAGTGTTGCTAAAGGTTCTCTGGGATGCTTATCTGACCTTATACTCTCTCTAATGGCTTTCGTTGGAGAGTGAATACCTCAGAATTCTCCCAATGCGGTAGACAACAGTCTGTACATAAGGTAGGAACTCTTTTCCATAAACAGGCTCATTTGGAGTTACATTATTTCCTGGATCATATTGCCTACTCAAATTCGACTTCGCTGTACCCATTCCCTTTGAAGACATTTTTCAGATGATTTGTTCAATTGTTGTCACGAATTCACACAATATTAAATGTAAGATTTAGTTTTTCCTGTCTGTCTTGGTGTGCGAGTTTTTGAAAACTTTGAAGTATTTTATTTATTTTTTCCATCAATCTGCTTCATATGAAATAAATAATATATTAACTAAATAACTTATTAACACATTGTAGATTTCAAAATACCAAATACCAGGTTTATGTTGCAGCGCCTTACAATTACGAAAATTCATCTCTTGAATCGAGCATCATTGCCTACTGGGTTATTCCACCTCCAGAGACTAAACCAAACGAATATGGCCGTCCAATGCTTATGTCCTACAGTGTCGTCCAAGACACTGTCCTCACGTTTCACGTCAAGGATGAATTGAAAAAGTGCATCGACTACTATAAAAAGGAAAATGACTTCATTAACTTTGGAGAGCGCTATCTGAGTAACACTTGCTACATTGACAAACTGAAAACCACATTGATATCGAAGTTTCCTAGAGATGAAAGCGAGACAGCCTTATGGCAGTTCATCAGAGAGAATTTGGGAGTGTCTTCGGAAGAGAAGGAAAGTCTGTTGTCTATTCCGAATGTCAGCAAATCTAACCAGCATTTACCCAACCTCAATACGCCTGTCAGCCTCAACTCTAATTTGATGCTTTCGGGAGATATATCTAGTATACTCTTCAATTCGGGCAAGTTCCCTAGTGCCAGTAGTCTTCTGGGGCTTCCGGATCCTATGGCACATAGTACATTAGCGGCAAACAATATGTTTCTGCAAACAAACTTCTTTAAGATGCAGGAGTTGCTTAAACCCCTCTCGTCTAGTAGTCCTATCCCCAGTAAAGGGAAATATGAACACAAGCTGCATCCTAACTCCCCTGCCATCATCACCAGTTCTGTTCCAGTAACTTCATCTTCCATGAAGCTTCCTGGCGACATAAAGGGTATAAAACCTCCCGACTATTCTATGGACCTGCTTGGTCTAAAGTCTAAAATGGAATATTCGTCCCCTGATATGAATTTGTCTAAAATTCCAAAAGATTTTTCTATGACCGAGTACATTTCCTCTTTGAGCAAATCTAGCGCCGGCAAACAAGACTATTACATGCCTGATTTGAGTATTAATAAGTCCATAGGCGACTTTGGTTTGAATTCGGGTAAACAACCAGGGGACTCTGGAGAGAAGATGCCAAAAATTCCAAAGATGATGGACTATTCGGCGAGCATGTTAGATTTAAGCCTAATAAAAAATTCTGCCTCTGAGTCTGCGTCAGACGGACCCACGGATTTGAGTGTTGGAATGGGAGAGTCCACCGAATCCGTAGAAGGTGAAGCGGAGGAGAAGCCAATGAATTTGGCTGGAGAGTGACTGTTGTGAATTTATGTATTTTGTTTTCAAGTAAATATTGATGTAGATCAATGCCGGTTTATGAGACAAACTGACTACTACTTCCTCATCAGAAGACAGTTTTTATCAGTTGAATTTATGTCCATTTCGAAAAAAAAATGAAATCTGAAAAAGGTTTTACATGACTCATGGGTAAAAAATACTTGGAACACTACCAGAAAAATCTATGAGTTTTTTCTTTTATTGATTTGAAAGTAATGAAGAATTGCAAAAATGTTCATGTGATGAGTGTAAATTTTTACTCTTTGTATAATCGGTTCACCAAACAGATAGAGTTGTAAAAGAGCTTGATCTGCAAGTGATTTTTGATGAATTCAGTATTATTTGTCAGTGGATTTTAGACTTGTGATGCACTGTTTGAAACCTTTGGTGTAGTAATGAATATTACTGGAGTTTTTTCCCAACACCAAACCGTTATTTTAAACACCTTGACACGTGTTTCGATCACCAAGTGATCATCTGCAAAAGAAAGATCAGTTATATTCAGTGGATTTTAGCCCTTAACCTTTTTCACATAGACAAACAAATTATATTGATTTTCTTAGTTCAGTGAATTCACATTTTTTCTTTTATTTTTATTTGTGCTTTTTGTGTTAATTATTTAAGTCATATTTATCTGCTTTTTTTATTGAAGAAATTGTACTCCACGATCTGAAAAATATTTTCAACATATCATTCTTCAAGTGCTTTCATCTATTTTCAATATTTTGTATAATTTGTTGATCTGTACAGAATTGTTTTCAGTTTGCTCTCGCACTGTATTCAAATAGCCCAATTTAGCTATATATTTTTTTAATATTTATTTTATTTTATATAGATAATAAAATTTGATTTTCCAGGAATTTATGTTGTATACTTTGTGACTGTATGCTAAATATAGGATAATTGTCATAAAGTCTTTTAATACATGTACAGATACACTTCAATCAATAAATTTATCATTCTCTTGTGAGATATTATTTTGTTGGTAAATAGTATTATGCACTTAGAACAATCTATCAAATGTTATTGGAATGTTGAAAGACTATTTTCCTAAATTTTTTGTGACAAATATGGAATTACGTATGATGATGGAAATTATCTACTATGACTCTCATTCCACAACAGGTCCTGGACCTAAGATCAAAGACAAGCTCCCCGACTTCAAAAGTAGTATGCTACAGGGTCAGACTGAGCAAATGCTTGGAGTGTCATTTGCCAGCTCAACACTAGCTTAAATGGGCCACTGGCCATACCTATACTTTATAGTCAAATCAACGATTTGATTTGAAATCAGAAGTGGGGACAGACTCCTTAATATTGTTTGAACAATATGTATGTTAATCATATAAGTAATTCAGTTTTACTGGATTTTTTGAAATTCTCGTACAGGTAACTGAAACTTTTTACTTTTGCAGTTTCCTAAAAAAATTCAATAATATTCATCAAATAAATAATTCATTGGAATATACTTTTTATATCTATTACTCTCAGATGCATTGGTTTCATTATTATTATTCATATCCATTGATGTAATAGTTACTATGGAAATATCTAATTAACTGTCGTCATATTAATTGATATACAGTATCACCATTAAAGTGCGTACAATATGGAAAACTTTTTTTTCGAAAAGTTTCAATGAAGTTTAACTTCGGCACTTGTTTGTGCTTTAAATTTAACTTAAAATGATGCGGCCAACTGCGACCCACTGACGTTCGGTGTTTGTCAAATTCAACTTTTTTTTTGAAAAAAATTGAAAAAGTGCATTTCTAGATCGAATATTTAACAAAAAGTTACTTGAAAAAGTTGTGTCTACGGCAATTTTATATCCATAGGCCAAATTTTACGCAACTAGGATTTTTGACAGTTATCCCCTTTATTTTAAAAAACAAGTTCGATTAATTATCATCAATTCATGTATACATAACAAACTCATCATGGAGTTTAACTTTTCTGATAAATTTTAATTATACGGACATTTTTAGAGAAAAATTAAAAATGTGCTATAAAAATTTTAACATGACTGGTGCAAAGTTTCAATCACTTGGCTATTTTCTTAAACAAACGTCAGTACCTTCAATTTTGAAAAAGCAGACACAACTCAAAAACTGCAATAAGTATTATTAAAATTACTAGAGTTGAAATGACATTAAAATTTCAATATTCAGTATTTACAGATTATTTATAAACACTAACTAGGGCGGTAAGGATGCTTAATCACGTTGAATAAAATTTTTAAGTAGGTCTTGACAAACAAAATGCATGCTATGGTAGTGTCAAGTTGTTGATTCACTTGTCAAATTTTTAACAGTTATTGTTGCAATAATGTTGTCTCTTCAGGAAATAATAGAAATTGTTTTAATATGTGGTGAGAATACACCATACCGGCAAGTAGCTAACATTTTTAACGAACGGCATCCAGGAAAAAATGTTCAACATACTACTGTGTCAATTCAGAGAAACAGGATCCGTAGCAAATCAATTTAAGAAAAAGCACACTCCAAGTGAATATGATGAGGAGGCCCAACTTAACATTTGTTTAAAAGTTATTGAACACGGGCAAACGAGCATAACCGATATTATAAAAAATACCGTTTATAAGAGAGAAAGTGTTATTAAAGAATAAATTTTGGCCTTACAAGCCAAAATTTATTAACACATTAAAAGAACGAGATTTTGATACCCGTTTGGGGTTTTCATTCTGGTTTCAAGGAGAGAGAGAAGAAAATGTAAAGTTTCCATATAATGAGGCAACGTTCTCTTCAAATGGAACGGTAAGTTCTCAAAATTGCCGATGGTGGGCCCAAGAAAATCCCAATTTCACAATTGAATGTGATCAGTATTCCTTTAAAACTAATGTATGGTGTGGGATACCAAATAATAGCGCCATTTTTCTTTAGGGAAAATTTATCATCCGTCGGTTATCTCAACCTTTTAAATATTGAGGTTAGAGAAGTTTTAGATAATATGCCTTCAAATATTAAATACGACCTATGGTATCAGCTTGATGGCGCATCAATACATCACACTGTTGCTGTAAAACAATCCCTCCAACAAATGTTCAGAGGCAAAGTTATTGGACGTAACTGGGAACATTATTGGCCACCTAGATCACCCGACTTGACGCCTTTAGACTTTTTCTTGTGGGGTTACCTGAAACAAAAAGTGTACCGAAGTAGACCATTTACTGACATACAACATCTGGAAAATACCATTCGCGAGTGCTGTGCAAATATAAATCCCCGATTTATTGAAAATGCAGTTACAGATGTCAGTAGAAGGACCATAATTTGTATTGAACGTGGAGGACGACATACTGAAATTTAGGCTATAAGTGTCTGACAACCTCATTTAGATCAATAAGTAATTTTTTGTACCCATTTGTATTTTCTATAATATTATTGTTGTTCAAAATTTATAATAATAATAATAGTTCTGTCGAAATTATTTTCATTTTTTTTAGTTGCCTCTGCTTTTTTGAAATCAAAGGTTTGTTTAAGAAAATAGCCAAGTGATTGAAACTTTGCACCAGTCATGTTAAAAATTTTATAGCAAATTTTTAATTTCTCTCTGAAAATGTCCATATGAGTAAAAATGTATCAGAAAAGTTAAACTCCATGATGAGTTTGTTATGTATACATGAATTGATGACAATTAACCGAACTTGTTTTTAAAAATAAAGGGGATATATGTCAAAAATAGGCAAAACGTTAACTATATCCTAGTTGCATAAAATTTGTCATATGGATATAAAATTGCCGTAGACACAACTTTTTCAAGTAACTTTTTGTTAAATTCGATCTAGAAATGCACTTTTTCAATTTTTTTCAAAAAAAAAGTTGAATTTGACAAACATTGAACGTCAGTGGGTCGCAGTTGGCCGCATCATTTTAAGTTAAATTTAAAGCACAAACAAGTGCCGAAGTTAAACTTCATTGAAACTTTTCGAAAAAAAGTTTCCCATATGGTGGGTGCGCACTTTAATGGTGACACTGTATATCAATTAATATGACGACAGTTAATTAGATATTTCCATAGTAACTATTACATCAATGGATATGAATAATAATAATGAAACTAATGCATCTGAGAGGAATAGATATAAAAAGTATATTCCAATGAATTATTTATTTGAAGAATACTATTGAATTTTTTTAGGAAACTGCAAAAGTAAAAAGTTTCAGTTACCTCTTCGAGAAACTCCAAAAATAATATTGATTGAAGTTGAATAGAAAGTGTTGCGGATCATCAAATTGTACAATCACCTCTAGATAGTAACAGTTCTAGTAGCAGAGGATATTGGTGTATTAGTACCTAGTATTATCGGTTTCATTGCCTAATGATGAAATGTTTTTTAACCAGTCTACAACAATTCCCCTAGACGAGTTTTTTCGACGAAAACCGTCAATTGAATTTCTTGATGTTGCAACAAATGATATCTTTTTCATTCATGCATTCACTGGATGAGCTACTACACGAGTTTTTTTATAATAAAAGGTAAATGATTTCAGCAACTGAAACTTTCATGGTTAAAGTGAAAGTGAAATATTTTTAGACCATTTGCAAGCAAAGACGCATTATATTTGCCTAAAAAAGGCGTATTTTCAATAGTTAACTTTATTCCCAATCAAGTTCTTACCTGCTGGTTTTATCGTTCAAAATTTGACATTTTCTATATCTCTCAAAACACGATTCAACTCAGTTCAAAATAACATATTAAAAGATATTATTTGCAAATAATGTAGAATGATGCTCTAATACCTCCTGAAAAATGGGATTGGCAAAAAACCTGCCAACCTTTTTGGTGCATTTGTGTAGCGTTAGCGTGAGTATAATATTTCATCCATGTAAATAAAATAGGTCGACATTTTTCTCTATAGGTCCACATTTTGTTCAAAAATTCTATCCTAAGTAGTTGAATAGGCTGGCGTTTCATTACTATTTTTCTATTTTTCACCTTTCTCCATCGAGATTCGACGTTGTGAATTTTTTTTCACAAAGACTCCCTGCTACCCTGATCTGCGTAAAATTAGCATTTCCCCTGTGTCCTCGGCTACTTGTTCTTGAACCTTCAGAGTTTAAATACAATATTGGTTACAAATATTAATATTACTTCTTATTTTTGTAATATGAATTCTTACTCCACCTGCCGTTGTTTCCGCTTGTATAAATCTTAATACTCTGTTCATAATGCTTTGTCAACTGAAAACCTTGTTTTTCAGTTTACTGTTCGAAGACATTTTCAAAGACAACAAATAACTCAAAGTTCACCTCACAGAATAATTTCTCCACTTGTAGTAACATGATGTTCCCTACACGAGTTCCTAGATGTTGATGCGCTGTCGCCCCACTCCGCCGGCTGATCTACCGCGCATCCAATATTCAAAGGCACTGCTAGATGCGCCATGTTGTAACAGTATTGTCCCAACCACTAGATCTAGAGGTTCACACAGACTCAACTTCAGGCATTTGGGTGGATCATGGCCTCAGGGTGTATGGACTCATAATATTTCTAATTGAAACTTGTCTGAAATGAAGTGTCAACTTGAAAACTGAAAGTAGAGGTTTTTTTAAAAGTGGTTGACACAGTTTCATGGAGAAATAAGTTCGGACTTCCATTTTTTGCTATTTTTCATCTATTATCTTGAAATCCATTTTTATTTCATTTTTGATTATTTGTATATATTTTACATTTCACTTATTTTTGAGTTATTTATTGATTCACTTTAATTTCAGGTTACAATAATTTGTTTTTACAAGTTGGCATTTTTACATTTTATTGAATCTCTATACCTACTTATATCTTCTCCATTTTTTATTCTGTTTCAACTAACTTGCCCGGATATTTCTGTGCGGTAATTTTGTAGTATTTTCAACAATCCTTGAATTCTATCATTCTCATTTTATTTGTTCTCCTATAGATTTCAAATCAATCAACAACTTTTTTTGATAATAGAACACCGACATTTTCAATATTTTTAAAATTTTATCATTTTCTTTTTAATTGTTCTACATAATTGAAATAATTAAAAATATAGAAATGCTGCATCGATATTTCTGGCCAAATATTTCTCCAGTTAGGTTAGGTTAGGTCACCTAACCCTCCACCGTTTATTGTGGCTCACATCTATTTACACTCGACCAAATAAACCCAGTTTCTTAATTGGCGTGAAGTTATCCACAGATTTCTGGCCACACATGCCGACGTAGAGGAAAATAAAAATCTGTGGTTGGGATACAAAATTATTAGCACCCGTACTAATATCTGTGGCTGGAAATACCTATTCACTATAGGTTGAACGTGAAATTATTAAGACTATTTGGTGTTCAACATTTTTATAGAGTCTTGAGTAGATTAAGGCGTTGATAATCCTTTTCTCATCAACAATACAGATTCAGGGAAAAATAAAATTGAAAATATTAGACTTACTTTCCAATACCTTATATAGAAATGATATCCCATGATGTGCGTCAATCAAAATCACACAACTTCCATAGTTTCTTGAGAAGATCAACTTGGTGACAACAGTTTTCTTGTCATCTAAACAGATTTCGAAAAAGAAATTGTTGAAACAATCAGACTCATTTTTTGAGATTCCTTGTATTCATGAAAACCACACAACTCTTATAGAATCTTGATTAGATCAAAACAGTGAAAACCGTTATCTTGTTACCCATACAGATTTCGAAAATAAAATTGTTGAAACGATCAGACCAACTTTTTAAACCCCTTGTAGAATTGAAACCAGATAATGTGCGTGCATAAAAATCGCATGAGTCTTATGGAATCTTGGGTAGATTGACGAAGTGATAACAATTTTCTTGTCACCCGAACAGATTTCGAAAACAAAAATGTTGAAACAATCAGACTCATTTTTTGAGATTCCTTGTAGAACTGGAACCAGAAGATGTGCTTTCATGAGAAAAAAATTGTTGCAATAATCAGACTCACTTTTTAAAACACCTTGTAGAATTGGAAATAGAAAATGTGCGTTCATGAAACTCACAGAACTGTTATAGAATCTTGGGTAGATCGAAAAAGTGAAAACTGTTTTCTTGTCACCCATACAGATTTCGAGCAAAAAATTGTTGCAACAATTAGAATCACTTTTTAAAGCACCTTGTAGAATTGAAAGCAAATGATGTGCGTTCATGAAAATCACACAACTGTTATAGAATTTCCGGTAGATCGATATAGTTTAAACCGTTTTCTTGTCACCCACACAGATTTCCAGGAAAAAATATTGAAACAATCAGACTCACTTTTTAATACACCTTGTAGAATTGAAGCTAGAAGATATGCGTTCATGAAAATTACACAACTGTTATAGAATCTTAGGTAGATCGATATAGTGAAAACTGTTTTCTTGTCACCCATACAGATTTCCAGGAAAAAATATTGAAACAATCAGACTCACTTTTTAGAACACCTTGTAAAATTGGAACTAGAAGATGTGCGTTCATGAAAATTACACAACTGTTATAGAATCTTGGGTAGATCGATATGGTGTAAACCGTTTTCTTGTCACCCATACAGATTTCCAGGAAAAAATATTGAAACAATCAGACTCACTTTTTAGAACACCTTGTAAAATTGGAACTAGAAGATGTGCGTTCATGAAAATTACACAACTGTTATAGAATCTTGGGTAGATCGATATGGTGTAAACCGTTTTCTTGTCACCCATACAGATTTCCAGGAAAAAATATTGAAACAATCAGACTCACTTTTTAGAACACCTTGTAAAATTGGAACTAGAAGATGTGCGTTCATGAAAATTACACAACTGTTATAGAATCTTGGGTAGATCGATATGGTGTAAACCGTTTTCTTGTCACCCATACAGATTTCGATAAAAAAATTGTTGCAACAATCAGACTCACTTTTTAAAGCACCTTGTAGAATTGGAAATAGAAGATGTGCGTTCATGGAAATCACATAACTGTTATAGAATCTTGGGTAGATCGATATAGTGAAAACTGTTTTCTTGTCACCCATACAGATTTCCAGGAAAAAATATTGAAACAATCAGACTCACTTTTTAGAACACCTTGTAAAATTGGAACTAGAAGATGTGCGTTCATGAAAATTACACAACTGTTATAGAATCTTGGGTAGATCGATATGGTGTAAACCGTTTTCTTGTCACCCATACAGATTTCGAGAAAAAAATTGTTGCAACAATCAGACTCACTTTTTAAAACACCTTGTAGAATTGGAACCAGAAGATGTGCGTTCATGAAAATTACACAACTGTTATAGAATCTTGGGGAGATCGATATGGTGTAAACCGTTTTCTTGTCACCCATACAGATTTCGAGAAAAAAATTGTTGCAACAATCAGACTCACTTTTTAAAACACCTCTTAGAATTGTAAATAGAAGATGTGCGTTCATGAAAATTACATAAATGTTATAGAATATTGGGTAGATCCATATAGTGTAAACCGTTTTCTTGTCACCCACACAGATTTCCAGAAAAAAATATTGAAACAATCAGACTCACTTTTTAAAACACATTATTAAATTGGAACTAGAAGATGTGCGTTCATGAAAATTACACAACTGTTATAGAATTTTTGATAGATCGATATAGTGTAAACCGTTTTCTTGTCACCCATACAGATTTCCAGGAAAAAATAATGAAACAATCAGACTCACTTTTTATAACACCTTGTAGAATTGGAACTAGATGATGTGCGTTCGTGAAAATTACACAACTGTTATAGAATCTGAGGTAGATCGATATAATGAGAACTGTTTTCTTGTCACCCATACAGATTTCGATAAAATAATTGTTGCAACAATCAGACTCACTTTTTAAAACACCTTGTAGAATTGTAAATAGAAGATGTGCGTTCATGAAAATTACATAAATGTTATAGAATATTGGGTAGATCCATATAGTGTAAACCGTTTTCTTGTCACCCACACAGATTTCCAGAAAAAAATATTGAAACAATCAGACTCACTTTTTAAAACACCTTATTAAATTGGAACTAGAAGATGTGCGTTCATGAAAATTACACAACTGTTATAGAATTTTTGATAGATCGATATAGTGTAAACCGTTTTTTTGTCACCCATACAGATTTCCAGGAAAAAATAATGAAACAATCAGACTCACTTTTTAAAACACCTTGTAGAATTGGAACTAGATGATGTGCGTTCATGAAAATTACACAACTGTTATAGAATCTAAGGTAGATCGATATAATGAGAACTGTTTTCTTGTCACCCATACAGATTTCGATAAAATAATTGTTGCAACAAACAGACTCATTTTTTGAGATTCCTTGTAGAATTAGAACCAGAAGATGTGCGTTCATGAAAATTACATAACTGTTATAGAAACTTGGGTAGATCGATATACTGAAAACCGTTTTTTTGTCACCCATACAGATTTCCAGGAAAAAATATTGAAACAATCAGACTCACTTTTTTAAACACTTTGTAGAATTGGAACTAGAAGATGTGCGTTAATGAAAATTACATAACTGTTATAGAATCTTAGGTAGATCGATATAGTGAAAACTGTTTTCTTGTCACCCATACAGATTTCGATAAAAAAATTGTTGCAACAATCAGACTCACTTTTTAAAGCACCTTGTAGAATTGGAAATAGAAGATGTGCGTTCATGAAAAGTACACAACTGTTATAGAATCTTGGGTAGATCGATATGGCGCAAACCGTTTCCTTGTCACCCATACAGATTTCGATAAAAAAATTGTTGCAACAATCAGACTCACTTTTTAAAACACTTTGTAGAATTGGAACCTGGAGATGTGCGTTCATGAAAATTACACAACTGTTATAGAATCTTGGGTAGATTGATATAGTGGAAACCGTTTTCTTGTCACCCATACAGATTTCGAGAGAAAAATTGTTGCAACAATCAGACTCACTTTTTAAAACACCTTGTAGAATTGGAACCAGAAGATGTGCGTTTATGAAAATAACACAACTGTTATAGAATCTCAGGTAAATTGATAGAGTGGAAACTGTTTTTTTGTCACCCATACATATTTTGAGAGAAAAATTGTTGCAACAATCAGACTCACTTTTTAAAACACCTTGTAGAATTGGAACCTGGAGATGCGCGTTCATGAAAATTACACAACTGTTATAGAATCTTGGGTAGATTGATATAGTGGAAACCGTTTTCTTGTCACCCATACAGATTTCGAGAGAAAAATTGTTGCAACAATCAGACTCACTTTTTAAAACACCTTGTAGAATTGGAACCAGAAGATGTGCGTTTATGAAAATAACACAACTGTTATAGAATCTCAGGTAAATTGATAGAGTGGAAACTGTTTTTTTTGTCACCCATACAGATTTTGAGAGAAAAATTGTTGCAACAATCAGACTCACTTTTTAAAACACCTTGTAGAATTGTAACCAGAAGATGTGCGTTCATCTGTGGTTGGGATACAAAATTATTAGCACCCGTACTAATATCTGTGGCTGGAAATACCTATTCACTATAGGTTGAACGTGAAATTATTAAGACTATTTGGTGTTCAACATTTTTATAGAGTCTTGAGTAGATTTAGGCGTTGATAATCCTTTTCTCATCAACAATACAGATTCAGAGAAAAATAAAATTGAAAATATTAGACTTACTTTCCAATACCCTATATAGAAATGATATCCGATGATGTGCGTCAATTAAAATCACACAACTTCCATAGTTTCTTGGGAAGATCAACTTGGTGATAACAGTTTTCTTGTCATCTAAACAGATTTCGAAAAAGAAAATGTTGAAACAATCAGACTCATTTTTTGAGATTCCTTGTATTCATGAAAACCACACAACTCTTATAGAATCTTGAATAGATCAACACAGTGAAAACCGTTATCTTGTTACCCATACAGATTTCGAAAATAAAATTGTTGAAACGATCAGACCAACTTTTAAAACCCCTTGTAGAATTGAAACCAGATAATGTGCGTGCATAAAAATCGCATGAGTCTTATGGAATTTGGGTAGATTGACGTAGTGATAACAATTTTCTTGTCACCCGGACAGATTTCGAAAACAAAAATGTCGAAACAATCAGACTCATTTTTTGAGATTCCTTGTAGAATTGGAACCAGAAGATGTGCGTTCATCTTCACGCCAATAGTTTCTTAACGAAGCCGATTACTTTATATAAGTTCATATGGTGAGTGATCCTTCAGGTCGGATGGTAAGAGTGCGGCTCTGCCAAACTTTGAAAACCTGATTCGGTATGCAGCGGAGCAGAAACAAAGAATGTGCTCTGCTGTTTCATTTTCCAAACACAGGCGACACACACTGTCTTCCGACAATCAGAGTCTCATAGTTCATTGCTACTGTAGTCCAATAACTGTTTGGTTTCAAGTCGAGAATACCAGTACTACCACCACCAATTTCAAAAAGAATGATTATATTTAGATACATACCATATTGGACATAGGGAAAACGGGAGAATAGTATGCAATAAAGATTTGAATTCACTAGAAATTCTATATTTGAATTTTCATATTTTATGGTAAGTGGCGACATCTAATGTAGAGGGTTTGAAGCTCGTGAAACGATTCGGTAGATCTCCCTGACGAATATTTTTCGTCTATATACAAAATTTCTAACATTCTCAATCTCGTTAACCTCTTGTTTTATCTCCGCAAAATAGGTGACAGGAATGTGACTGATCAAATATTTTTACATGTTTTTGTAAATTTGAATATCTTTCTTCATTTGTGAAATTTACCAACGAAGAAAACATTTATTTTAAATTAGACCTGAATTCAAAAAAGACAAATATGATTTCAATTCAAATTTGTATCCACATAAATCGATTACTTATTTGGTAAATTTTTAACCCTTTCTAAACTGCCCCTGTTTGTTAACAATAATATAATTTTCATTTATAAACAACAGATATGATAATAACAAACTTTGAATTTATTCAAGAAATACTGTTGTGAGATTTTCAATAAACAATTTTACAAAAACGCAACACCTGTTTCGCTATACAATAACATCTTCAGGCGTGTCTTCACTAGTAAATACGTTATGGATTTTCATCAACACCGGCCAATTCCATCCCATAAATTTTGATTACACTAACTTAATAAGTTAACATTCCAAAGATCGATCAATTAAATACCTACATATTTTTGGTTAATTATTTTCATCTAAAACAAGCAAAAATGATTGGTGCGAATCGAAAAGTAAAGATGTACCCTGTAACTCTTAGAGTCTAAGATATA
Organism: Leptinotarsa decemlineata; assembly: GCF_025532065.1. Classification (NCBI taxonomy): domain Eukaryota; kingdom Metazoa; phylum Arthropoda; class Insecta; order Coleoptera; family Chrysomelidae; genus Leptinotarsa; species Leptinotarsa decemlineata. Next base: position 2,644,140 of record NW_027412549.1, on the reverse strand, counting down.
AATAGAGACCAGTTTCAGAGGTAGAAATTAGTTTTCCTTATCGTCTGAAAATTTCAACTTGATTGGTTAATCGCGCGTCGGGAAGAGTATTGCATTTCTGGTGACTGGGAAACGTGCTTGTTTTGGATTTATTCTATGCCAGAGGTTCCAGTTCTACTGTTTTTACTTATATTTAGTTCTCTTATCAAAAATATAGGCATTTTCAATTTATCTTGTTTATAATTTTCAAAAAAGTTTCAGTTATCCATGATTTGATATTTTTATACTAGCTGACTCGGCAAATGTTCTGTCATATACATTATATAGGGTTTTGAATTTGATGAAAAATAAAAAAACTACCAACAAATTTCGTCAAAAAATGTTTTTTCTCTGGGTACGGACACTCAATCACCATATGATATCAAATATAATTTACGATCTATTCTCATACCTATCAAATATACACAAAAAATTTCATAAAAATCGGCCGAGCTGTTTCGGAGGATTGAAACCACAAACACAGTTACATAGGATTTCTATATAGGATGACATGGTAAACAGTGAACCACTAAAAGTTGGAAAATTAATAAATCCACCATACGTGAATGTAATTAAGAACTATCGACATTAAACGAAAGGTAATTTATTAAACCTGTGTTTTGCATATCCATTTTAGCACCAATTCTAATAGTTTATTGGTAATATTGTTTTTTTAACGGTTGCGAATGGTACACTGTATATCAGTATAAGTACACAGTGTTAAATAAAATTATAGTAATGTAATATTTAATAATTTTATTATATATTTGTATTTGTCAGCAAGAATCACATAAAATATATAAACAAACTAGTAGGCACTAATTTAACTTACAAATCTAGTTAGGAACACTACAATTACCAGTATCACTTACAATTAACAGTCGTTAACGTTATTAACAGTTTTAGTCTCAGTCAAATTATAAAACAGTCAAAGCTTCTTATAACAGTTTTCATCAAATAAACTGAAATTATATGATCCTTATAATGAACAAAATCGTCGTCAAGAACAAAAACAAATCAGAATAAAAGGCTACTTGTCAAGTAAACTTAAAAAAACAAAACCAGCATAAAGGCCTGCTTATGACAATAATAATCTTCAAAAAAAAAAATCAAAATCTACATAAATTCCAATAACCATCTTCACAGTAAATTTCCTGCATATGCAATTGGCACTACAACTTCCTGCACTGACGCCTGTCGGATATAATACAACGCCCTTCGTGGTATTAGCCAGGGGAGTAGTTGTTTTCTGACAGGCGTCAGTCCATTCAACCTACTGTGTAGGTATATTCGAGACTGGCTTGAACGTTTGAAGTTCATTTCTTTAGATTTGTTTACTGCCAGTCTTCAAGCATAGCCCACTGACTAATAAGAAAGTTATTCAGAGGAATCGGGCAAATTACGGATATGCAGTTGGTTAGTACCTCGCTCACTAGTTGGAGTGACATTTTGTTGTTCGCTCCAACTTAGGAAGAGAAAATGAAATATTCTGAAAGAATTCTGATTTTCAATTATGGAATATCATTGACTTTAGGTCGATGATGGCCACTATCTTGCACTGATGAGTGGCTAATGAGCCCGAAACCGATCTGCAAGTGTGTCCGTTCCAAAATTGAAGGTCGACTCTTTCAGGAAATTTTCTGTGAAGATTCCTGCACTGACGTCTGTCGGATATAATCCAACGCCCTTCGTGGTATTAGCCAGGGGAATAGTTGGTTTCTGATAGGCGTCAGTGCATTCAACCTACTGTGTAGGTATATTCGAGACTGGCTTGAACGTTTAAAGTTCATTTCTTTAGATTTTAAACCAAATTAACATAAAAAAATTATCCAATAAATGTTGAAAAACATAAGGAAATGAAAAATAAAAAAAAAATTAAAGCAAATTTTTTCACGACGCGACGTTTCCATTGTTAGAATCAACAAGTATCTGCGGATGATAACATGTAGTTAATATTTTTATTTGTTTCGTGTAGATAATTTCAAATTGATTAAAAAAAGTGATTTATGAATAATTGTTTAACAAATGATGAAGTATCTATACAAATTGTAAAATGACATGCTGTATATGTATTTGACACACTACGTGTAATTAAAAAACTGATTGCATAGGGAAATCAATACAATGAAGAGTTCATTAATTTTACTACGGAGAACACAGTCATTAGTAGGATCCTTCTAATATACTATACAGGGTGTCCCTGAACTTCCTCTTTTCCTCTCGGAAATGTATAGATGGGGTCAAAATATCACCAGTACACATAACTTTTGCTCCTAAAATCATTCGTTACCAAGTTACGGTATCACAAAGTTACAAAATAAAAAGCATTATTCTTTGATAACTTTTCAAGTGAAAATTCGAAATCAACCAACTTTTGGTGATTGACTAAACAAATGAATTGCTTTGATGAGATTTCATGCAGGGGTCAGTTGTTGTGCTTCAAAGTCAGGAACGAACTACCTCCAATGATCCACACCCCAAAACTTTGACATGACAGATATTTTTCAGTATTTTTCAACAAAATCAGGTTACTCAGACAATTTTTTGAATAATGAAAGTAATCGTGTGAAAAATCGATCGGAGTAACGATTTTTGATAAAAATGTACTTTTGTTCGACGACATCCAACCTGAGATGTCTATTATATTCGAAAAGAATAATTTTGAATGAAAATAAGGTAAAATTTTCATAACGAATTTTCATAATGCAAACACGTTAACTTAACAAAACTCATGATGTAAATATCAATCGCAAGCCTCAAGAGCAAACAGAAATGAAAAATCTGCTACAAAAACTGATCGATATGACCTCCTTCTCTCTTAATACATTCGTAGTCTGCGGAAGACACCCTCTCTGTACTTGAAATAGCATTCCAGGGTCGTTTCGTATGGCTTCATGGTTTCCTATGATATCAGCCCAAACATTCACGTTAAATTTCCGTTCGTGTTTGGTTTGCAATATCCCATGGGAATTTTTTTAGCCAATATGTGGAGATTATGAAACCTGCTTCATCGAAACTGAAACCTGCTTCATCAGCGAATAAAACTCGCTGAAGAAAAGTCATATCCTCCCTTTGCTTATCCATGAACTAAGTGGCATATTCGAGTCGTGCTGGAAAATCTTCAGGTGTCATGACATGTACCTTCTGGATGTGATATGGGTGGAACAGTTGTTCCATAATTAATCAATGAATAGTGGACTTGGATGTATGGAACTGTTCTGAAAGATTTCTGATGCTCATTGAAGGATCATCAGCGACAGCTTCCAAAATGTTGTCCTCCAATACAACGGTACGCACAGCTTTAGGAGCGCCCTCACCCCCTCGTTTTGATAAAACTGTACCTATAATAATTTCGAAATAAAACAACATGATCCAATTAATTATCCATTAGACAAACATGTCTCCATCAAGCTGCGATCGACATGCTCGAACGTTTCTCTTGCCGGTACCGTTTGATTGAAAAAATGCTCGGAATACAGACAATGGGCTTCTGCAGCATTAGAAAATGCTCATCCATAAAATGCATTCACATCTGCATATTCGTTGAATGTAAACTGTTCGGCTAAATCAACAAACTTCTAAATATCCTATGGAAAATTGACAATAGATAGATAGATAGATTTTTATTTAATCACGTTATGAATATACATTTGTGACAAGTCATAGACAGTTGGTACAAATTAGTGTGCAAATAGAGAGAACAATACAAAAGCAGCATTAAATATAAATTTTTAAAATGATTTACAAAATAGTTAACAAATAAAAAATCGAATAATAAAACAAAGATTCTCAAATATGTAAAATAATGTAAAAATATGTCAAATAATGTAAAAAATTAAGGCTATTTAGTCTGAATGTGTACTTTGCATGAAATCATGTACAGAATAAAAACAATTTCGTAAAAGATAACTCTTTGATTTTCCTTTTGAACAAATTAAAATTCAATTCAGTCACGTTTTATGAAAGTTTGTTAAATAATTTAACGTCCAAAGAATTTCGTAATGACAAGTCTAAATCTTGGCTGTCTGAGTTGTCCCGCATTTCTAGTTTCATAATTATGATGATCTGAGTGTTTGGAGAGTTGTATTTTGTTTTTATATATTTCTAAAAATGACAACGCACCACTCAACAAAACAATCGCATTCTAGTTTCTCATTTTTTATCACAATTATTTTATTTTTTCCTAAAATATTTTTTGTTGTCAACATCTGTGGAAGAAATGGAACATAATTATTCACTGGATATTTGTCACCTATTCATGTACCGCCGTTTTTATAGTTTAATCGTTTGCTCTTTATTAGTATTGTAGGTAAATGTGCGTTTTTCAGATAAATTTATCGGGTTAAAGATTTTCTCCCATCAGATTAACTTATCAGTGAAACTCTTCAACATTTCAGCTGTGAATAAAATATTTGAACATTCGAATGTTGAGTTTAATGAGATTCAGGTAACACAACACGAAACGTGTTTATTCCACACGTACGTACGAAATATGGACTGAATTCGATATTCGCTTAGCTTGTTAGTTCAAAAACACCGCGAATCTACAGAACTTGCTATTTCACTTGTATTATCCCTGTTATGTTGTTGCATTAACGTTATCATAATTATTTCTGATGTGAAAATTTTTCATTTCAAATAATGGTAGACATCTCAGGTTGAATGTCGTCGAACAAAATTGCATTTTTATAAAAAATCGTTTCACCGATCGATTTTCCACACGACTACTTTTATTCAGAAAATTGTCTAAGTAACCTGATTCTGTTGAAAAATATTGAAAAACATGTGTCATTTCAAATTTTTTGGGTGTGGACCATCGGGGGTAGTCCGTTCCTGACTTTGAAGTAAAACAACTGACACCTGCTGAAAGCTCATCAAAGCAATTCATTTGTATGCTCAATCATCAAAAATGAAAGAAGCATGGTCTGCTATTAGTGATATTACGGGAAAATAAAAAAAAACATGTGGGAATATCACTCAGTCCTGATAAAATAAATGATTATTATTGCTCGATCGCAAAAAACCTTAGTGAGAATATAGTGGTACCTTACGATACCTTAAGAAATTTCGAAGATGTCAGAATTGAGGATAACCTAACATTGTACGATACAAGTATTAGTGAAATTTTGAGGAATATAAAGAATAAAAATGCAACTGGATATGATGGAATCTCCATAAAAATTATTCAAAATCTTCCAATTGAGGCACTGCAAACATTGGTATCTCTAATCAACACCTCTTTCCACAATGGAATTTTTCCTGATTTTCTGAAAGCATCCGTTGTCCTTCCATCATATAAAGGTGGAGATTCAGATGATCCCGCGAATCTTCGCCCGATCTCTCTCATTCCAACTATAGCCAAAGTTATCGAAAAACTTGTGATAATACGTCTGACAATTTTCCTACAACACCACAATATTTTAAGTGAAAACCAGTTTGGCTTTCACTCAAAATATTGTTCAGTTCAAAGCAATGAAAACACGCACGATGCCATCTTTTCGTTTCTTTATGATATTTACTCAAAGTTTAATTCTGGTAGTGTTGCAGCTGCGGTCTTTTGTGATTTTTCTAAGGCGTTTGATTGCGTTGATCATAAGAAACAACTTAAAAGTAAAATTTGTTCTGGATGTTATGCAGTGAGAGTAACTTCAATAAATTTGGGAATCAAAACTGCCAGAACCGTGTATTACGCCCTCGTTGAATCCCACCTACGTTATGGAATACCGTTTTGGGGAGCATGCAATTCATCAACACTTCTCTCTGTATTAGTACTGCAGAAACGAGCTATCAAGTATATGTGTATAATTAAACCTCGTGATTCATGGAGACACAAATTCGCTGAGCAAAAGATTTAAACAGTGATTGCTTTGTTCATTTTGTAATCGGTTTGCCTCATTTACAAAAATATGTCTCTATTTGAGGCTTCATGCCATTCTTATAGCACCCGTTCTACCGCGTTGAAATTGCCAATTCCTTCAACAAATTTGGTCGGGAGTTCTATTTATTACAATGGGGTCAAGATGTTTAATCACTTGCCCTCGGATACAAGACAGGCAAATTTGACCAACAAAATGTTTGGAATAAGAGTAAAAACATTTCTGGCTGATAGACCCTATTATAATTTGCAAGAGTTGTATTATGATAAATTTACATGATAAAATGTACATATTTGAATTCAGGTTATATATGATTTTTGTTTATATTCTTGTTTGGATATAAATGTTTGTTTGACTGGTTCAATGGGTGTGTTTATTTATGTTATATTATATATAAGTATATATATGTTCATAGGTCTATTATATAAGTGTTGATAATATTTTTAAACAAGTCTGTACACAACCATGTCGAGACAAAATTTCGATGTTGAATTATAGTGTATGTTCTAACTTTACTTTTTGTAGGTGTTTTTATATTCACATTTTATATTTCTATACTTACATTTGTATGTATTTTTCACAAGCTTTGTCCACAAGATCAATTCTTAATGACAATAAAGTATATTATTATTATTATAAAATTTGGTTGATTTTGGATATTCACTTGAAAAGTTGTCAAAGAATGAAATTTGTCATTTTGTTACTTTGAGGGCCCGTAACTTGGTAACGAAGGATTTTAGGAACAAAAGTTATGTGAAGTACTGGTGATATTTTAACCCCACCTATACATTCCTGAGAGGAAAAGAGGAATTCCAGGAACACCATGTATAATTTGAAAATTAGAGCTCAAACACAACGCATTTATGGTTCAACATCAGACAGCGCTGTTTCGACCCGCCATAGGTCTCATCAGTGGTGCTAGACTAATTCACAAATTCATTGCTGAACTCAACTGTCCTTAAAAACAAGCCTGAGTTAATAGTCATCGCCCTTATTCACTATATAATACTGAATATGTCTTTAATACTCAATTTGTAATGAAAAAATGACACTTCAAATTGTGAAATTTCAACATTAAATGAATTTATTACGAGTACCAGCAGTAATTATAAACAAGCCAAATTCAAAATAGGAAATGAAGTATTGAGAATGAAATTTTGAAAACTAAAATATTTAGAGTACTATGATGAATCTAAATGTACCCCTGTGTTACAACAGTGGCAACAGGAAATTATTGATCTGACTCTGATCAAACTTCATCAGGAGTTCAGGTCTTGAACCGAGAATGGCAATTCTGAGTGTTTCCTGTCGCGTCGATAGTCGACGAACTTTCCCATCAGAATGATCAGATTGAGAAAAGAGATGGGAATTATAAGATAGAGACGTCTAATTTTTAATCATTTTCTTTTCGCGGGACTTTTCCTTTGGAATTCTATCGTATAATGAGGTTGTCAGACACCGACCGTTTTGCTCTCAAATTCTACGGTATAGATTTTTATCTTTTTTATGAGAAGAAATTGAAAGAATTCAGTAAACTGATAAGAGACTTCGTTAATAAGGGACAGCGTATTTTGGAGACACTTTGGATGTTGTTAGATCCTGTTAAATCTAAAAGAAGATATTTTGAAGTGCACATTGACTTGGGAATAAAATATGAAAATTAATTTTAGGGTAATAAATCAGTGTCTCATAATATTATATATTCTCTGGAGTTTACAGTCAAGGATTTTTAGGATTGAACACTTGGGTTGATTTGTTTCAAATCAAAAACTTAGCCCTTTGCTCTCGTTAGTATATCATTTGAACCACCCAGAGTATCACCATCAATATGTAAATACATTTCATAGATATTTTTTTGATTATGAGTGAAAAAAAATGAGATACTTTGTCAAGATTATTGAAGGTGAATAACTCAAATGTCGTGAATGCTTCAGACCAACATGGAAGAGTTATTAGAATATTTTACAGGCGGTATCTTCAACGAGTTATAGTACAACTATAACATTTACAACATAAACTTGGGGCGCAACAATCAGATAAGAGATCTAGGTTCAACATGACTCCAAAATGAACTTTGGTTCTCATGGAACATCAATAACATGTTATTTGCTGCCAAAAGAATTATCGCAAAGATTTACCTGAACTGCAAAACTTCAATAACCAAAAGAGGCTTATTATATCAGTTGAAAGGGTAAGGGAGCCAGGCTTCAACCTGGTCGAGGCTTATTATTCTCTATAACGCCTTAACGCCTTTGAAAGTTATAGGCTTGAAGATGTTGGCCACCATTATATATATATATATATATATATATATATATATATATATATATATATATATATATATGTATATATATATATACCAATATATATATATATATATATATATATATATATATATATATATATATATATATATATATATATATATATATATATATATATATATATATATATATATATATATATATATATATTTATGCGTTTCATACCTAGCTGAGCCACCGATAGCAAACCCCACATGCAATCTCGAGCCACTATTTCAAACCTGAGCCATATATATGGCTCAGGTTTGATTTTTCCGTATTTCTCACTCATCTGCTGTCCAAGAGCCAATATTCGAAGGAGGGAGCGCGAAGCCAATATTATCCAATCATTTTCGTAATGTCGGTCACGTGTTTCTTTTGTAAATAAGCGTTATTTGACAAAGTTCAATGGGTCAGGTTGGTATGAAAGATGTAAAAATTAGTTCGACGAAATTCCAGAATGGCGCTGCATATGCTTTCATCATATACAAATGTATACATCGGCAATACCAACTCCTATATGCGAACCTGAGCCATATGAATTTGGCATCACTGTTTCGATTCTTCAACAGGGGACTTCACTAGAGTGTTTAAAGTTGTACTAAAATATGTAGGAACCAGGGCCGTCGTCGTTGAAGCCTCCTCCCTACTTTTTCAACTTGGGAAAAAGTTGGTACATTTTTGGCCGTGAAGATAGAAAAAAATAATACATAGTAACAAAATGAATGAACATCAAAATAATAAAAATAGGAGAAAAGAAAGGGAGATGTAATAAGAAAAGGGAAAGAACCAGGAGAAGGTTGGGATTTTCCAACATGCATAACTTGGAGATTGAATACTTTGAAATTCTGAGCTGTTTGAAAATTTCAAAAATGTTTGATTTCTCCCAAGTAAGAGAACAGTCCACAAATTTTGTAGTGACAATTTTACAAAATTCCTAACTTTTCGCTGAGTCTTCGACTTGGAAACGTTGGAAAATTTCGGGCCGCGAAGATAAAAAAAAATATAGTAGAAAACAATAAGCAAAATATTATGTAAGTGTTGTTTCCTTTCATTTGTACTGAATATTCCTATAAATGGTGGATATGGTGGAAGACCAAGGACCGTGGTCCAAAGTAGAATAATTCGCATTATTATTTTTATGATTATCAAAATTTCTTTTTGTTTGTGCATACCCTAATGAGCATAAGCATTCAGCCAATCTTTGGATAGCTCAGTAAGAAAATTAATTTATTATAGTAGTAACTAATCCCTCGGCTTTCATTTTCTTGAAAGTTAGTAAATTTTGCTGTTGGGCTTGGGGAAAATTTGGATTCCCTCCCCCCTGGTTTTTCTTTTCGCTGCGGTCCTGGTAGAAACCACGTCTCAACGAACTACTAAGTTTGTTGTTGTTATTTTATAATTAGAACAGCCAAATCAATTCTGTGATTCCAAATACCTATCTTATGTGTCTGTGCACGTTTATTTTATGTCAACTTTATGCTTCATATATGATCGACTGAAAATCTACCAGAACACTGTCTCTTCTTTTACTAGTTGTACGGAATGAAACGTTATTCCTAGTTCATGATGAATCCCTTTTATCGAAAATTCGAATGATGAATAATTGTAATCAGTTGACGAATACTGAAATGGTTCTTCAGAATCATAAGCCAATTAAAAAATATCACTACGCAATTGGCTATTTTGAGCAAGGAAGGTATAGTCATTCATTTATTTGACAACACTCCGGAGTCTAAATTCTGAAATATTTCTGAAAATAATTGATTTATTTGTTTTTCGAAAACAGCATTCACTTGGCGGCCAAATTATGGAACAGGAGAATTTTTAGAAAAATCCTGAAAGTCTGTTCTGGCGTGATTTTGCAATCGGTTTCAAACTGGCTTGAAAAACAACAGCTCACAACTAACTAAATGAAAATGAGATATCATAATATATTATTTTTTCCCTCATATTTCCCCTCACATCATTATCACTCCTAGAAGCGCATTCCGAAAACCAAGTTATTTTCGTAAGTAGGGATCGTTATCCCTACTCACTATTACGTTATAGAATTTCGCATCTAGGAGTGAAATTACTTGTGTGCTAGAGGAACAAATAGATAATACTTGTTGTCATTGATTGATAACACAGACGCCAAGTATCCCAGTTTCGGTTACAATTTTTGATTGTTCTGTACAAGCACTTATAGAAAAATAAATCTTGATTTGCAAGAAAAAGAAAATGAATTCGAAAGCATCCTCACTGAAACAGAAAAAATTACTCTCAAGTCTTGGAGTAGAATTGTTATCAGAGGAAAAAGAGAGCGAGGAGTTCTTATTTTATTTTCTCAAAAAGTGAGACAACACCTCTATGTTTTAGTGAAAGTGAGGGAGAGATTTGTGAAAGACAATGATTACATATTTCACACTGATGGAAAATCATTTTCAGTACACTGTTACACAGTTACTGCAATTTTTGAAAAGTGAAAGTTGAAGTGCAACTGTCCAGGTTTATGGGACATACCCTCAAAACGCACTGTGATATCTAGTACTTATACTACTTATAGTACTTATCATACAAAATATCCAAACTTCCGCTCCTCGCAACAGAAGGAGGTTTGGAAAAATATACGGAATTATCATTGGATGAAATTAACGTTGATATGAACTCGATCGTTGAGAAGTGTGACTTTGAAGAAAGAACATCTTCAATACATGATGAAATGACCAAGAACACATGACCAAGAATGAACAAGAAAAAAGTGTTCATGCAAAAATGTCATGGTCTGCAGAACATAAAAAAATATTGCAAAATATGAGAAACAGATTGAAAGCGAAAGGGCTCCAAAAGAACACGAGATCACTAAAGTCTATCCAAATCCAAGATAGAGTGAAACAAAATAAAATCGAAGCGTGATGTTCACGTGATCGCCCAGTGTCAGATGGAAAGGGCAACGTTCATTGGTGAATTCGCCTTGTTGATACGAGTTCGGTACCAGCACAGGGTCCAAAGAAGTGATTTTAAATGTGTTCAAGAAAGAGATGGAAGAAATTGAGACATCGACTGTCGACGAAGTCGTATCGAAAGTTTGCGATAAAATTGCAGTGTGATGTGCTTCGATTTACAATGTTTTACGGGAATATAAACAAAATCATACATTTTCCAAACCGAATACAAATCAGAATCGTCAAACCATTATAAAATCAATAGATGGTGCTGATAAACATGCAATCAGGAGGAAAGTGCATGAGTACTTTTTCAGAAATGAAATACCCACGATAGACAAAATACTCACAGAAATAAATGAAGATGTTTTACTGCCAAGTTTTAAGCGGTCAACATTCCATAAAGTATTGAAATATTTGAATTTTGTATGGAAAAATAGTATGTATGGAAAAATAGTTTATTACTGGATAGAGAGGAAATTGTGTTATGGAGGAGAGAGTATTTGACCAAAATTAAATATTATAGGGAACAACAGAGAACAATTTATTACATGGCTGAAACCTGGGTTAATGCTGGTCATACTACCCCTAAAGTATGGGTCGATGAAACTGTGACCTCTTCTAGGAGGGCATTTCTAGATGGATTATCCACCGGATTAACAAACCCATCAGATAAACTTATATTTATATTAAGACCTGCCTCAATATCAATATATAAAAAGTAACCCACTTATTTGTTTTATTTACCTACATACCTCTTCATAACTTTAGGTAAAGGAAAACGGCTTATTATTTGTCATATCGGCAATGAGAATGGGTTTGTTCCTGAAGGGCTGTGGTGTTTCGAGTCGAAGAAAACTGGAGATTATCATGAAGAAATGAACGGTGAATCTTTCAAACAGTGGTTTTCCAAAGTTCTACCCCATCTGGAGGATGATGCTGTGATTGTAATGGACAATGCACCTTATCATTCGCGATGGTTATAGAAGATTCCGACAACGTCTTCAAAGAAGGTTGAAATCCAAAACTGGCTGCGATCAAAGAATATTAGCTTTGAAGATTCAATGCTAAGAGTACAGCTACTAAAAATTGGCAAGGAGCGCAAGCTTGAATACCAAAAATATATAGTCGATGAGATGGCAGCAGGCCAAAACAAAATTGTCCTTCGCCTGCCTCCATAACACTGCGAACTCAATCCCATCGAGTTAATATGGGTGGATGTGAAGAATTTTGTAGGTCAGCATAACACCACGTTCAAATTTGCAGATCTCAAATTACTTTTTGATGAGGCTTTGATAAGAGTCACAGCGGAGAAATGGGAGAAGTGTGTTCGGCATGTGATATCGAAAGTTTGAGACAGAGATGTGGAAGCTTGATAATATAATAGAGGCACAAATCGAGCCACTGATAATTCGGATTGGTAAGGATGACACTACTGATGAAGAGACAAATTCATCTAGTTGAATAATTTTGATTGATATTCCTTTTGATTTCACATAAAATATAAATTATCAATGGAGAAATAGTTACGTCTCTTTTCATATAATGCTTGAGTGCGCTGTGAAAAATCTAATGAAAATCATTTTATATTACACATATTATCTGCATTTTCCCGTTCAACTGCAAAACTTGTGCATTTCACTCGTTATTATAAAAAATTTTTCCTAAGTATAATATAGCATTTGCGATCAACAAGATGTTGGTTCTAAATATGACCCTGGCCAATTCTTGGGATGTTCAATATCACGTGCGTAAGGCATGTCAATGTTTACATCCACTCTATCTTGGATTTGGATAGACTTTAGGTTTGGGGAAGAATATCCTGGTATGTTTGATGATCGGAAGTGGACACCTGTGAAAGCTGTTGTTTACAATATTTATGGTGGCAGTTGACCATAGCATAACTTGGTTGCCGCGGATCAAGCCGAATACGATTTTTCACTTTTAGTTCTCATTAACTTCCAACAATGCTTCGTTTTGAATTCAGTGAAATAAACTACGAAACATAAAATTATTGGTTTGAATTCATATGTACATTCTCCCCGATTTCCCACTTATTTTCTTGTCCCTTTAGAAAAAAATATTAGATTGCGCTTCAGTGAAAAATATTATTATTCATAGAGTGTTTGGACTATCATCCATTTGTCGTCCGTTTCAAGACATGCCGAACATCTGCCTCAAAGGTTTAATCTTTCAACAAACAGCAAAGCTCTTGCACTTGCTGCCCCAGGAGGTTTTCCTCTGAGGCATACAGCCTGGAGAAATATCGACTCTTTTCTACTCTCCACTGGTACCCACGATGTTCTCTGAACATTACAGGATTTTCCTTTTCGTAAGAAACAATCTCTTAAAAAAAATTGTTTAAAATGTGTTTTTCCGTTAACCAGCTGTCGCACCCCTACGTACGGCAACCCTGAGAAGTCAACACTTGTGCGAGCCAAGCATTAACGAGGTCTTACCTTTTAACGTGTGATTCCTAACACGGGTTGGACGATAGCCAGTGAAAAATCGATCGTTCAGACTACGTGTTGAACCACCGACCAACACGGCAGTCAATTCGAGTGAGTGAACAAAGCACCCACGTCGAACCGACCGACCAGAAACAATATATAAAAAATTATACTTATCGTAAAGGTTCACTTCATTTTTCATCTTTACGAATCTTATTGATCAATGATCTAAAAACAATTGTCAGTATTGCCAGAATTTTCGAAAGTCCATCTGAATTGCCATTTCGTTGAAAATGAAGTGGAAATAAATAAAAAATAAACCAAAAATAGAAACTTCATTCTTCAAATCATTCAATGAATAAATATACTTGCAGAATTAAAAGAGATTAAACATATCTATCTATCTTTTTTTCAACATAAAAAACTGGAATTAGATTAGGCAACGTTGTTGGGCTCAGGATTGTGAGCACAGATCAATAAATATGTATATTCTGATTCAACTTGGATAGAAATATGTGTTTGGCTCAAGAAAGTAGGAAAGTTACTTTTGTATATAATCGTAACAATTAATTATCGAAAATTCAAATGGAAAGATAATTATGATGTATATGGAACAAAAGAGCAATAGTTCGACCCATCTAGCAAATATATTCATTGAATACAAAAAAATGTTTAATAATAATCGATGGATCAGGAACGTATGAATTTCCAAATGGCTCAGGTAAGGTAGAAAGATCTATATATATATATATTGGTATATATACATATATATATATATATATATATATATATATATATATATATATATATATATATATATATATATATATATATATATATATATATATATATATATATATATATATAGTATTCACTATCCATGATGATAATTAAATGATTTCCACATTACATTTAATTCAAGACTCGTTTCATTACACCAGGGGTTCCCAAACTTTTTTTATCACAGACCACTTTCAAAATTTTGTTGGTTCCTGTAGACCCCCTGCAGATATATTTCTACTATATTTCCAAAACTCAAAAAAAAATGAAGATTGGATCTAACTATGGAAATTTGCGTTGCGACTGCGTGCCAACAACAAAGTAACAGTTTTCGAATAAAGAGTGATAATTGATTGGTTAATTAATTAATTGATTGTGTTGTGAGTGAATGTCAAAAAAAGTAAACTTGGCCAATCAAAAAACTTATTTCATTCAACTTTATTTTTTTGACATCTACTCACATCACAAAAAACCGATCAATTCTCATTTATATGATGGAATTGGCCAATACTTGATGAAAATCCATAACTAACGTATTCAAAAAACACTTTATTGTGAGATTTTCATTAAACAATTTTACAAAAACGCAACACGTGTATTCTGTTTAAACGATGGCTTCTTCGGGCGTGTCTTTACTTTAGTAAGTGGTTCGTAAGTGGTATAGTAAGTGGTATTCGGCGTGGTAAAAATAAAAATAGCATATTTTTTTGTTTTATTTCTTCAAACATGCAATTATTACACTATTAATCAGTCGCAATGTAATTAACATTAAACATTCATAACGTTAACTGGCAAACACTAACATTGATTCACTTCACTTTACTTTTCTTTTCGAAATTCCGGGAACAAATGAGTAGTGTTTATCATTGGCATTCTTATTTAATATTTATATTGGTAAATAATCAAACAAGTTCATGCATGATTGCAAGCACACGTTATATTATTTCGTTCCGTTTTCGCGTTTGAACAAGCGTTGCGGTCGGCAGCGGTGGCGCTTTTCAAGTCTCGACACGTTGTACTGAATATGGAATTTGCAAGTTTTTACATGGATCCCGCTTACGAATTGTGAACTCCCATTTTTTTGTCACGCCAACGTAGGCTCCCGGCGAGAATCTCGTGGACCCCTGGGGGTCCATCCATCTGGACCATTTTGGGAATCACTGCACTACACGGTAGTTTCATTAGTGGTATTTGTACATTGAACTGTTCCATAATTTCGTTTATATTATTATAGGAGGTAGGTAAAAAACTTGATTAAATGACAGATTATTTCTGGTAAAACAATCACAATACAATATAACCTTTTGTATTTTTGGCTACATAACCTTCACAACCTGGAAAATAAGCAGAGCTTAACCAATAGAGAATCTGCTGAGGTGTAAATAAGAGCAAACTGAAAAGTTCACTCCCAGAAGTTACTGCGTAATGTAAACCACTGTTTCCAAAACCCGAAAATCACATTGAAACTTTCGCCTCAATTTGAAAGTTGTTAATATATTTTCTGTTCATGCTTAAGATGAATGATTTTATTTTTTTTTTTCATTAGACTGACAAAGATGGTAATGATTTTTTTTTCAGAATATCTGGGACTTCATTAAAAAGTTTTTTACCAAAATAGATTGGATTTCTCTGTCCAATATTTTCTTGATGCATTTAGTTTTATATGAAGTTGAGTTATTTGTCTCGTATTACAGGTGTGATCTAGTAAATTTGAAAGACCATATTTATACTTCTAGATATGAAAATAAAGTTTGTCGTATCACTACATAATATAAAACAAACTCGCTTCCCGCTGTCTCTCCCTATATATATTTAGATCTTCAAAACTACGCAAAGAATTTTGATAGAGGGATTCAAGAGGAAGGTTTATATGTATATAACATGCATAATATAGTGGAGAAATACTGATAATTTTAGAGGTTTCCAATGTGATGTCGTAAATAAACAATTTTTTTGCACTTAGATTGCAAACGCTGGCTGAACTGATCAAAAAATGTACTACAGTATTGTACACCTTAAAAAGGTTTACTAAAAAGTCCGCGATGATATATGTCTCTTACGGACAACCTTAAGAGAAATAATGGCTTATTTACGAAGCGATTTCAAGTAATACAACATTGATCCTTATCCAAATAAGTACCTTAAATACATTGTGCATTTAATTTAGGTCAATATGGTCTTTCACAGCATGTAATTTAGATGAGTATTTTCGAAGATATTACAGATTAAAAATGCAGGGACATAGCGGTTGCATTGGTCCGACCGGGGGGCCAACGGCGCGTCGAAGGCTCCACCATTGCGACAGTGCGGAGCCGGGGCGAGTCGCTAGTATCAAATATTTTGGTTTCACAGTACAGTGTTGAATAACTTCTCTTTTTTTGTAAATTACTTTCAGAAAATACTTTTGTAATGTATTCAGTTTTTGAGCACCCCCAGCTTGAAATACCATATTGGATTCTTGATTCAATAAGAGCAAGATTCTCCGATAAGGCGTTTCCAGTATATCCGAAAATTATCTGAATTTGAATAGTATGCTGCTGGGAGTATTGAGAGTGTTTTTTGTAAATCATGCCCTAAAAAAAATAACGCCGGTATCCACTAGTAGCCATAAACCAATTGTGATCTGGCTAAGAGCGCGCCCAGTCTGTCCGACTTTTCGCGGTTTTTCCATGTTCACAGCCGTTCTAGACGTGGCGAGAATAATACTACCGGTTTCGATGGAATTCCGACGAATTTTCTACCGCCTTTGATTGCCAAATATGAACGCTACCACGCGCCTATATATAATCAAGTTTCGTGGACAGTGCGGTGCAGTGCCTAATAAGGCGATAGACATTCGAATAACAGTTGAAGTTGTAATTGAAATGTTTTATTTTGTTGAAAGTGAAATAAAGTTGAGTTTAATTATTGTTGGGTGTAGTCAATTATTGGTAAACCCACGAGGAAAAATATAACATTTGACGTCAGAAGTGGAATAATTGGCTGAAAATTTACTGTTTCATGGTGAAATTAAGAAGTATCGATTACGATGAGATTGAAAAGCTTAGAAAAATGTTCGAGGCTTTGCAAGCGGGCCTGGCGAAGAAAAGAAAACGCTGAAATGAAGAAGATTAACGACGGAGGGACATTTAAAATCTTCTCAAGGGTTGAAAGGAAATTTGAAGAGGAGCTTGAAGGATTCGAAAAAAAAATTGAAAAGAAGATTGAAAGTCTCGAGAAAAAATTTGAAAAGGACATCTCTCCCTTCTAACAGTAGTTTTATCAAAACTCCAACCTTCGAAAGCGAATCTTCATAGTCAATTTATGGCAGATAATTTGAGACAGATAATTTGGAAAAATGAGAGGAAAGCAACGACTTTTATACTGACACTACGAGGAAATGCTTCTGAAATTCTGCAAAATATTCCAGTGAATAGGCAGAACGATTAGGGAGTAGTCGTGTCAGCTTTAGAGGTGAGGTATGTTAATGAGCACCTTCAACAAGTCTACCTAGCTCAACTGAAGGTGAGAACTCAAGAGTCTGCAGGAGTTTGGGGATGAAGTCGAAAGGTTGGTAAAAGTTACCTACCCACTGGATTAATGTCCATAGTTTCATCGAAGGGGTTCGTGATACGGAGCTGCAGCAATCGCTGAGGATGACACGTCATAAAAATTGAATGAAGCAATGCCCTAGAATTTGCAGCTGCCAAAAATGCTTCGCGACAACAAATAGTTGTAGGGCCATCAATTATAAGAGAGACAAAGAAACAGATCGATTCATGGTAGGAAATATTCGATGAATGGAACTGCACCCAAGGCAAGCGGGCGGCCTAAATGCTATAACAGTCTATATACAAAGCTATAACTGTGACGGAGAAGGACATTTGAGGCGGTACTGTCAATCACGATCAGCATCCGACGAAAGAAAAGCCTGGCGTTCGAAATTACTGAAACTGGTGTGTCGGGGTTTGGAAAAGCTAAATTCAGTCGGCGTTGAGAGAGGTACATTTGCTGTTGCATCTCAAACCCCCAGGTATTCGATTTCCCCGATAGGACGCAACAGTAACAGCTTAGTTGTTGACGGATTTCAGAATAATCACCAGTGCCTATTCACTTTTCACCATCTATACTGTAGCGACGGGGACAGTAATGAGACCCGACATTTCCAACAGAAATATATTATTCGATTTCAACAGTATTGGTTGGCGTCAAGAAAAGGGACTGAGGTGGGAGATAGATTTTGCGTTCTAAACCACATTGAGATGAATTCATTTCATTAGCTGAGTTCACACCGACTTCAATATAATACTCATTTAATTTCCTGTTCATGGCTATTTAAGAATATGGTGTTGACAGTTTTCCAGAGTTTTTGCTATTGCATTTATTATTGTTAATAGCTTCTCTATAAATATTTGTTGTAGTTTTAACCAAGAGAGAAAGATAATTTTAATAATTTCCATGTAAACTTTCCATGTGAAATTTGTGATGGAATTCACGAAAAATCAAAAGAAATCCACTCAATATCTATATTTTAATATTTAATCCCATCTTTCTTTTGGCATCTTCATATGCACACTCATTAAAGCAATTATTAATTATGCATTGTATTACACTGATTTCGCATTTCATTGCCAACCGGTGATTGTGTTTTGATATCAATAGGTTGGCATTTTTGCTCTGTTTATTTCGAACAATGGAGCAGTTTACAATTTTTATCCGGTCATTATTTTCAATTTTGTAAGTCTTATTGTGAACACTCTATTCGGCGAACCAAACAATCGTTTGGTTCGATCGCATTCATTCGATAACCTGTATGTATTTGAATCGCTTTCAGCATTTTATTGTTGAAAAAAATGACGAGTTTCAATCGTAATTATTTGTATTGGATAAACAATTTATCTAGAAAACGATGTCATATTCTATATAAAAAGTCATCAACACCATTTACGGAAATAACTAAATTATTGCAAAAATATATAATATAATAATAATAATAATATGTTTATTATCGCATACACTGATATACATTACATAGAGTGCAATCGAAAATAAACAAGATAATCACAAAAGCCATAGAAATCTATAGCTTGTTCGTGATAAGGATACATAGTAATTAACTTTATAAATACTTAATCTTATATTGAAAAATAATGAATGATCAATTAATCAATAACCTTATCAAGAGAGACAGTAGTTTCAGTCAGAATACATAGTTGTTTTTGTCTGTTCAACAAATAATGCTTGGGATAATATTGGGTAATGTACTGCAGTATGACTGCAGTATGCAGTAAGGCAAATATTTGGTTTTTTCGAAACTGATCGTAAGTTTATTGTGACAGAACAAATTTTCAATCTCAATGAAATCTTTTTCTGCAGACATTTTCAATTGGTTCCATGAAGAGTCGGTATACAAGACAGCCGTATCGTCAGCAAAGCTCAAAATTTTACCTTTTGTTGGTATCTGCAATAGTTCATTCAAATATATTGTAAACAGGATTGGTCCTAGAACCGTTCCTTGCGGAACACCATAAGTAACAATTTTGGGATAACTCATAATTCCATCGATACTAACTCTCTGTCCTCGGTCACATAGATAGCTTTCGAAAATGTCGCAAGCTTTCCCACGTATTCCGCAGTTCTCTAATTTTCTCAGGAGATGCACATTGCTGTTTTTTTTGTCGAAAGCTTCGTAAATACAAGTAGTTAGATTTTGTATTGCATATTCCGTTGATCTTCCCTCCCTGAATCCGTATTGCTGATCAGATATCAGCTGAATTTCCTGATAAAATTCAATAATCTTATTTTTAGAATTTTGTCTATTACTTTGGCTATCTTTGAGATCAGTGATACAGGCCTATAGTTACTCACTATTGTTTTGTCTCCACTTTTAAAAAGTGGTTTTATTATTCAAATTTTGATTATTTTGGGAAAGTAGCCTTACTGTAAATATTTGTTGATTAGGTGAGTTAATGGCGTTTTAATTTCATTGACAATCAATCTGAGCGTTTTTGAGCGAATTCCGTCATGACCTGGAGATCTCTTCTGTTTTAATTCCATAATAACTTTGTAAACCTCCTCTTCATTAGTTTCCGTTAGATATATTGAATTCTGTAATCTTTGTTCATTGTAATTGTAATTAGCCGATTCTTTAATTTTAAGGGCATATTCTGCACCAAGATTTGCATAGTACTTATTAAAATTATTGCAAATTTCCAAAGTATTTTTTATCACTGAGCCATTCTCTGAATAAATAATCGGTATTTTCGTTTCAGGTCTAGATTTATTGCATATCTCATGGACACATTTCCATAGTTCTTTTGAGTTTTTACTGTTATTCATTATTTTCTGAGCATATTTTTTTTTGGCAGCTTTCAGTAACCTATTTAGTTTATTTTTTAATGAATTATATCCTTCTTTGAGTGTTTTGTTCCCGGGATATTTTAGTAGAATTTGATGATTTTGGTTTTTTATATTTATGAGCTCTGTTAACTCAGGAGTAATCCAGGATTTTTTTACTTTATGTTTTTTCTTGGGTTTAGTTATAATTGTATTTCTTTCAATAAGATATCGTAATCTATTTACAAATATTGTTGCAGTATTATTGGCATGTTCTGTTGTATACATATTTTCCCAGTTTTCTGATAATAGATCTTGTTTAAGTTTTCCGTAATTAGTGAATGTTTTTGTTTCCGTTCCATTATCGATCTCTATGTTATCCAAATCAAGTGTTATGGCAATTATGTAGTGATCGGTTATACTCGTTTTAAAGATATAAGAATTAATTTGCAAGTCACTTTTGACAAATATGTGGTCTAGACAAGTACCACTATTTGGTCTAGTTACTTCATCAATATATGAAATGAATCCCTCTGTGTTCAATATATTGTTATATTCTTCAACTATTTCACTATCAGAAAGAAGGTCTAAGTTTATGTCACCTATAATTATATGAGTACATTTGCTCTTTGCTTTCTGTAAATAACCAGTAAGTTCGGTAATGAATTGTTTCGCACATGTACTCGGGTATCTATAAATGGCAGTGATTTTGATTTTGTGTTGTTTCATTGTTAAATTAATTTCTCTGATATTTCCAATGTTTTGTACTTCACACTCATATTTAATACTTTTCTTGATATACATACATTATTACGCATCATTTTTACTAATTTCTCCCTTATTTTAGATGGTTTTATACCCTTCCATACTAATTGTGTCGAGGTAGTGTACCTTGAAGTTTTCTGTTAGAATAATTATATCAAATTTTTCATTAAATTTATTCAAAAATATTAACAATTCGTCTATATTTTTTAAATTACTACGGATATTCAAATGTAAACATTTCAATCTTTCAGTTTAGTTAAGATGAGTTCTGCACCATTTTCTATAATTTTAGCAAAAATAGGTTCGTTTGTGTATTCCCTAATATAAGGATCCATTCTGGTATGAATCTAACGTTCTTATAATTCCCTAAAAACAATGAAAGTTTTCTTTATACTAATCACCAAAGAAATTGTAAACAATGATGATCTATTTGAAATATTCTAATGTCGAAATACTTGTTTATTAGTACGGGAGATTTATGGTTCGGGTTATTTAATTGAGTTTTCGAGCGAAATTATAGAACATATTAGATAGATATGAAATAGTGATACAATACTTAAATTATATGTTAGAAGATTCAAAAGAAGTGTCAAGTATTTATCTACCTCCAGCTTTACTATCCTTTGTATCACTTCTCTGTCTGGTTTTTGGATTATTTGCTGGATTATCCGTTTTCGAGTTTCTTCGTATTTTTGGAGTATCTTGCGAAATAGGCTTTTCAATATCAACGTGTATTTTTGATGGTTGTGGATTTTCTAGTGGATTTTCTAACGCTAGTTCCGATGTATAGTTTTGTTCAGGATTGGGCGTGTGTGGTGCACTGTTTGGTCTCTTGGTATCTACTTCTTCTTCTGTTTGTTCCAGTTCTTCTTGTCTGTTTACGACAAGTTTATTTCCTTTAATAGATGCTCTGTTGATGGCAGTTTCTCTTGCTTTCTTTAAATATTTCCTCTGTATTTTACTTTCTTCTCTATGTGCCTCCGTTTGATAATGGACAAAGTATATTTTCGTCCTACTAAGTTTGCTACAATTTCTAAAAATTTCCTGTTTCTTCAAACGGGATACTAGTTCAACTTTAATTGGTCTCTCAGCGGAGCGACCTAAAGGGTAGATATCGTTAATGTCTTCAATCCAAATATCAAAAAAATTGTTTTTTCTGGAGTGTTGATCCAGAATTTCTACTTTTTTCTTAAGTTCTATGTTTTCTCTTTCTAATTATAGAATTTTGTTCTTCAACGATCCTATATCGAGTCTCACTCTTACTTCGCTTGCTTCTATTGCGTTCTTCAATTCGTTCTTGTTAGAGAGTATTTTTTTGAGAATCTCTTTAAAATCTGTTTAAAATCCGTTTTTCCGTTAATCAGCTGTCGCCCCCATACGAACGACAACTCTCAGAAGTTGAGAAACTTGTGCGAGCTAAGGACAAACGAGGTCTTACCTTTTAACATGTGATTCCTAACACGGTTAGGTTGTTATTTCTTCATTTACTGACATTTTTATTTTCATCAGAAAGATTTTGACACCACTATCAGGACTATTGAACAGTTTTTCAACGAATGCGTATATACACACCGTATTTTAACAAATGTGTTTTATACAAATAACTTTTCACTGTTCAAAGCTACATTTTTATTCTGTGCTAACTTCAAATTGTCTGCATGAGATAATAAGTTCGTTCCAACCAGCGTCAGAAACAGTTTCTGACAGTCAGGATTCTGCGCAGTAATGTGATTGCGTTCCAACGTGAGTTTCCAACCATTAGTAAACTATAAGTTTTCTGTTCCATCCAGGATTCAAACCTGTTCGAAATCTATCAGAATGGTTTGAGGATTATCTTCTAACCATCAATCTGACGCATGCGTATTTCGTATTACTGTTTCT
Source organism: Leptinotarsa decemlineata (assembly GCF_025532065.1). NCBI lineage: Eukaryota > Metazoa > Arthropoda > Insecta > Coleoptera > Chrysomelidae > Leptinotarsa > Leptinotarsa decemlineata. The sequence goes on along the minus strand of NW_027412549.1, from coordinate 2,620,825 downwards.
GTTTTATGTTCATGCAACTTACAAACAACATAACCTGCAAAAATTGTTATAAAATAAATTATGTATTTGCTGGCGCAGGAAAAATTAGGAATGCTTTAAGTGAACCTAAAATATGAACATCTTTAATTACACAAATTAATTATTGCGGTGACCTCCCAGTTCCATGTTGATTAGTAAATAGAATAGAGATATTAAATACTGCAACCTTCTTTTACTCTCCAAAAATACACTTGATTAGATTTATTTTTAAAGAATTGAAGGGGTTATATTTTTAGGAGTGACATTCGTTGTGGAATGTTTGAAATACAAACTGAGTAGAGAAAAGTATCTTCTGTATACTTCAGTGTTCATATATAAGTACTTGTTTCGAAAGAATTTTTTTTTCTTTCGTGTAATTCAATGTTTATATGAAAGTAGCTGTTTCAGGAGGACATTCTTTCAGTTTGTGTCTGAAAGTTACTTATTTGCATGATCTACACATCCATGTATAGAGTTATTTATTTTCAAATTGATTTCTTCCTTCCTTTTTTTGGAAGATTCCCTCAGCCCCTTTTTTGTATCAAGATGGAGTAGTAGAAAGCCAAAAACTTTCTTTCCCAAATTATTTTTAAAGGTTATGTTGAAATTCCATGCCAAACTTCAGTTGAACTATCAGCTGTTCCAATCAGAAATTTCAAATTAATCAGAAACCAATATTTACCAGACATGCGCGTTGACAACGATTTACAAACAGTTGGAAATCTGTTTGTGACTCAAGGTTGGAACGAACCTAATGAATGAGAAATATTATACATTCCAGCACTATTTAAGGTTTTCTACGGAATATCGAAAAACACGTCTGTTCTGTACAAAGGTTCAATACATACATAAAGAAAACTTTATTCTGAAAGCTGATTCCATATCTAATTAGATATTCGTCATAGTATGTGGAAAATAAAGCCCAATTTCCCGGAACAATAAACCTAATATTTCAACAATAATTTTCCTGTATTCATCTAGTTGAAAGTATTATGTTGTTTCAAAAGTTTTGTCCATTTTTATGAGTCAACTTTGAACTGTAATATCTTGGTGAATACTTATTTAATTTAATCGAAATAAGAGCCATTTGAATCATTGCACTTATGCCAACGTAACGATTAATTCAGTCAGCATGAAAATTGTGTGATCTGGATTTGATGGAGTCGACGAAGGCCGTTTTCGTCTGGTCTTGATTGGCGAAGGTTCTAATGGTGAGAAAGATAGTAGTCGGTTAGCGAAAGGTCTGGGGAGTATGGAGGGTGAGGCAGAACTTCGATGCTCAATTCGTTTAATTTTCCGACGGTGATTTGTGAAACGTGCGGATGGGCATTGTCGTGGAGCAGGATCGAACTTCTTCTGTTGACTAGTGCTGATGCAATTTTCGGTACTTTTGTCGATTACCTTACAATAAGACTCTGCTGAGATGGTTTGGCTCGTTTGCAGAAAGTTTCAGTGAATCATACCAGCCGCTGACCAACATACAGTGACTAACCACTATTCCGAACGTCTCCTGTTGTAGACGTAGAGGATCACACGTGACGATCCAAAAAAAAAATTGCATGTTAGCTGCACCCATATCTTCAACCATTCCTCGCACCGTTTGTGATGGATCAGGCTCCACCAGGGTCTTCAATTTCTCGTCCTGGATTACTGTAGGGCGCATCTTCGAGGCTAACATCTCCGAAACGTGGAACAGTGCGTTCAATGACACTATCATTTGCCAAAACAACTGGTTTATTATTCGGGCTGTCTCAGCTGTCTCGGCAGTGCTTTGGATCAATTTGGATTCGTAGAGAAAAAATTGACCGAAAATTGCTTAACGACATCATATAGTAATGAGCTGAAAATAGTCAAAAATTAAAATCAGTATGCAGGGTGTTTCAAATTCGATCCTCACCACTGGGATCTCGGAAACTATGAGAGCTAAGAAGATGGTTAAATTGGGGCGAAGTTGCGCATTTAGCTGACTAACAGGATGCCTTTGAGAAAGTTCTGAAATTCCGAGTATATCCGGAGATATCCGGAAAAAACAGAAATTTAGGAAAATTATTTTTAATTTTTTCTGGCTTTATTTTTCGAAGGATTCGAAAATAAATTGCACTTCCACATTGTCACTTTTTTCATGCTACACAATGGTGCTTTCAGATTTGCTATCTAACATTTCGTCTTCCGGCTACCATCATTAACTTTATTTTTTCTAATGGGCGCTACTTTGGATTCTTTCTGTTTTGAATAGACCAGATTTTACTTTTTCAATAACATATCATAAGTTATTATTTTTTTTTCGAAAAATTGTATTTATTGAAAAAAAATTATTGTCATCCTAATTGGGTTTGACTTTGATGTTTCTAAATTTTACTTTCAATTTGTTACAATCAATGACATTTTGTTGTATAAGTCATTGAATTTTTAGCGGAAAATGGCTTTCACGAATGAAGAAAAAAGAGATATGATACAAATTTATTACAAATACGATAGAAACAGTGTTAGGACCACGGAAATGTATTTAAACTTGTATCCTGAAAGACGACAACCACATCGAACTATGTTCAAGGTAAGTTAGACATTGTGTCCTTTTCAATAAAAATTAATAATTTGCAGATGAACATGAACCCGGGGAAATCTACACGTCAATTTTCCTCCAAAATGAATATTTGCCATACAAGTGCTTGGAGACTTCTAAAAAAAGCGGTTTAAAATGTTACAGGTGATCCCGAAAGCCGATTAGAATTTTGTAATTGGCTAATAAGAAGACCTGATTTTCCAGTTTTTCTGGAAAATGTAATTTGGACAGATGAAAGCACTTTTACGAAGTGTGGGACATTTTACCGGTCCTCATTTATTTGACGGAATTCTGAATGTAGAAACCAATCACCAGTTTTTAAATGTTACATTCTTATGGGGTACACTGAAAAATAGAGTTTTTTGTCAGAGGGATTATCAAAATATTGACGACCTTCAACACAGCATTGTTGGATAGTTCGGAAGATTGAGAAGGAGGGAAATTAATCGTGCAGTGAATGATATTCGAAGAAGGGCGCAGTTGTGTTATCATGAACAAGGCCAGCATTTTGATCATTTGCTCTGATTTACTTTTGTTTTCACATTTCAGTTAATTATTGTTATTTGTTCAAAGCCATATTTTCATTGGAAAGGACACAATGTCTAATTTACCTCATACATACATCATTTATCAAATTTTGATTGTTGATTCTGTCTCCATAATTTTCCATTCGCTTTTCAAATGAACCAAACTAGGTGAGATTTTGATCCAATAACTTGAACATAGTTCGATGTGGTTGTCGTCTTTCGAGATACAAGTAATACATTTCCGATGTCCTTACACTGTTTCTATCGTATTTCTAATAAATTTGTGTCATATCTCTTATTATTTTCTTCATTCGTGAAAGCCATTTTTCGTCAAAAATTCAAAGACTTGTACAACAACATAACGTCATTGAGTGTAACAAATTGAAAGTCAAGTTTAGAAACAACAAAATTAAAGCCTATTACGATAAGAACTATTTTTTTTCAATATCTCCAATTTTTCGAAAAAAAAAAGAAAACTTATGATACATCATTGAAAAGGAAAAATCTGGTTCTATTCAAAACAGAAAAAATCCACTGTAGCACCCAAAAAAAAGTTGATGATGGTGGCCAGAAGACGAAACGTCGGCTAGCAAATCTGAAAAAGCCAGGGAAAAATGGCAATGTGGAAGTGCAATTTATTTTTGATTCCTTCGAAAAATAGAGCCAGAAAAAAATAAAATACATTTTTCTGAATTTCTGTTTTTCCGGATATCTCCGGATACATTCGGAATTTCAGATCTTTCTCAACGGCATATTGTTAGGTAAATACGAAACTTTGCCCCAATTTAACATCTTCGTATCTTTCATAGTTTCCGAGATCCCAATGGTGAGGATCGAATTTGAAACACTCTGTATACCACGATCCTTTGGCATATACCACCACACAGTATAATAAATATTTATTGAGTTATGGAGCTACAAAAACACATGACATTGAAACGGACAAAACTTTTGTAACAACCTGATACTTGCTAGCTTGAAAGCAATTTTCGACACTGTCCTTAGAATGTAATAATAACGGATCTTTTCGATAGCAATATCAAGAATAGCTATAATCTAATTCCAATATATTGCATGAGATTTGTTTATATTGCAACACTCTAAAGACACTTGTCAGTCATAATTAGCAGTGATCTGGCCTTAGAATTTTTAATTCGATTAAATGCGTTCTTAGTTTCCAAACATCTACAGAAGATCTCTGCTGTTGAACTAGCATGTATGTATACCTACTTTTTGTTAAAACATCAGCTCTTCTAAAATCATGGCGGCTCTGGGTATCGGATTAATAATGTATGGTTTAGGCCTAACCCCTAGTTTATAATAATGCAAGGTAAGGTAAGGTAAGGTAATGCAGAGAGATAAGGTAAGGTATCCATTTTTTGACGTTCACGAAAAAGTAAAGTTTGAAGAATTTCCATGGTGATTATAGGTTTTGGTAATTTTTGGGTTGGCAGGAATGCATAAACAAATATTGACATTCCATTTCCATAATCTTGACAGCAGCAATCATTCAAATGAAATAAATAATAACTTTCATCTCTATAATACTATGGAAGACGCATATTTTATATCATTAATAGAACAATACCCAATAATTTATGATAAAAAAGATAAACATTTTAAAAATAAATTAATGAAGAAGAAGGCATGGCAGGTGATTGCCAGTGCGGAAAGTCTGGTAACGGTTGGTATTGTTGATTCCCATGCTAGTGAAGCACAAGAAAATGAAGGGTCTTGGTTAGAAGTTGAAGTGATAGAAAATTCCGAAGGTGTAAAACCACGCAAATCTTTCAAAAACACGTATTCAAATATTAAAAAAAGTAAATGGGAAGAAGATATTGTGGAAACTGTCACGAAAATTACTAATTCAATTACTACCCAGCCAAATTAACAAACAGATTCAGAGCTAGCCTTTGGAGATTATGTAGATTTAGCTTTGAAAGACATTACAAATAGAAAAATAAAGGCTAAACTGAAAACAAAAATTACACAACTTATAAATGACTCCTTATGTAATGACTCTGACTAAGTTTAAGTTTTCTTGATATAGAATATGTTTGAAATTTTTATACGATTTTCAGGTATTTTCTTGTGATAGGTACTGCAGTTTTGTTTTGATCATTTTGTCACAATAAGAATTTGAGTTCCTTATGTATTATTTATTTACTTGTCACCAACCTAGAAAGTAGATAAAATATTTTTTGTTCATGGAAATGTAGAAAAAACAATTGGGAGAATAAGAATTTTAATTTAAAGATCAAAGTAAAATAGTCTCTCGACAAAGTAATAGAAATATCACTTGAAAATGAATTATAACTCAAAGACTAGAGCTCAATTGAAACTTAAAAGTGTAATACTTTACATAGTGAAGGAAACAAAATTTGTAAATCGCATCAGTGACGAGTTCCAATCGACGCATATGTCAGTTTCCTGTCAGTAATTCTGTTTTTTCAAAAAATTGTGGAGAACTACACAAGCCTTGACTATATCGACACTATTATTTAGTTCATTCGGTATAACTCATCAATATTTACCAACTAGCTCTTGACATTCGAAAATTTAAAAATTAATTTTTTATCTGATAAGTTACTACCAGGATATGGTTTCATTCTTTTAAATAACTGAAGTTGCCTCTGAGTATTTCTGCTTCTCAGAATGGGTCTAACATTAAACCTCCTCCTTTTTAGTTTCTTTCTCTTGAGTAAAAAATACACACTATTGACACGATAGCGGCAATTTTTGTATTTATATCCATAAAAAAAAATCAAATTTCACAATGTGACGTTTTAGTTTATCTGGTGACATTACCTTTACACCATTCGGATATATCCGTCAAAGTTCGGTGTATGGCGCTTTCTGATTGGTTGGAGGTAAGAACGCAACGCAGAAAGTTGAAAATAGCCAACTCGTTACCTTGCATTACCTTGCCTTACCGACGTTACCTTACCTTACTTTTTATCTAGAACGCAAGTGTGTTTTCTCAATACTTCAACTTTCTCACCTTACCTTACCTCGTTACCTTGCGTTTTTATAAACTAGGGGTAACCGCAGACATTTTCGATATCGGTAACTTCCAAGTGAGTAGATATTTGAATTGAACTAAACATTTTTTTTTCATTTTTTTAAAGATTCTTTCAGGTATTGAGTTATAGCTATGAAATTTCAATTGTATCTATACATAGTGGTTAAACCATTTCAAACACTTTGAAGAAAATCACAATTTCTATTGGTGCTGAAATCTATTAGTTCTAGGGAATGTTTTTTTGTATTCTACTGCTCCAAATACTATAAAAAAAATTGATGGAAAATTTCACTACGAAGAAAAACTTTTATTCTCCAGGCGTATTTCTAGAAGATTCGGGGTAGAACACTTCAAAGTTTTTCACTGTTATTTAACGGAGTACTGAAGAACCTTATATACCTATATACAAGTGAATAAAGTTCACCATTTCGAAAAATTGGACTGTGAAAGGTGAAAATTCACAAAAAGTTCAAAAGATACCGTGTTGGATGTTCGTATGTTTCGTCCATATATTGCCTGCCTCCTGTGATTCAGCGCCTCACATTCGCATAAGTTGTGTAGAGCTGTTTCTATCCCTTCGTTGCATAATCTGCAGCTGAGGTATTCGTTGTACAGCCCCATTTTATTCAGGTGTCCTCTAAGCGTACAATGACCGGTTAGTAACCCTGTAATTATTCTGAGCCGATCCCTACTATATTGAAGTAGTTCTTCGATTCTTTTCTCGGACGGTTCCCTAATGAAGGTTCTAATGTGTTTGTTGCCAGATACTTTTGTCCAGTACTCTGTGTGCTTCTTATTGGTCCATGTCCTATCTGGTTTCGTATCAATGATTTTGGTACCCCCATAGCTGGTTCAGGACCTATATATGAAGTTGCTGATCCGCGTCTAGCGCATTCATCAGCTTTATCATTACCTGTGATTCCTGAATGCCGTGGCACCCAGTGCAAAGTTAATTTGTTCCTGTTTGCAAGTTCATTCAGTTCTACATGGAATTCCCACACCAGTTTTGATGTCACCTTCGGATTTGTCAGAGTCCCTAGTACGTTCTTGCTGTCTGTTAAAATATTGATCCGCTCATTTCTTTGAGGTCTCAATTTAATAAAAGCCTTGCACACTGCAAGATAGCATACACTTCCGCCTGAAAGACGGATGTGTATAGTCCTAGCGGATAGCTGTAGTTTAAATTTCTATCCGCTCGGTATATTCCAGCTCCCGTTCCATGTTTGGTCTTGGATTCATCTGTATACCTGGTGTTTTTTCCAAACATGTTTTCGCCCTTACTACTAAATGGGGGATGAGATTTTGACAGTGAACCAGAAATCCTTGTTAAACGTACCCGATAAATTGGCGTGAAGTTATCCACAGATAAAATCTGTGGTTGGGATACGGAATTATTAGTACCCGTACTAATATCTGTGGCTGGAAATACCTATTCACTAGGTTGGACTATTTGGTGTTTAACTTTTTTATAGAATCTTGACTAGATTGACGCGTCGATGATCGTTTTCTCATCAACAATACAGTTTTAGGGAATAATAAAATTGTAAATATTAGACTTACTTCCAATAACCCATATAGAAATGATATCAGATGATGTGCGTCCATCAAAATCACACAACTTCTATAGTTTCTTGAGAATATTAACTTGGTGATGACAGTTTTCTTGTCATCTAAACAGATTTCGAAAAAGAAATTGTTGAAACAATCAGACTCATTTTTGAGATTCCTTGTATTCATGAAAATCACACAACTCTTATAGAATCTTGGGTAGATCGATAAAGTGAAAACTGTTTTCTTGACACCCATACAGATTTCGAGAGAAAAATTGTTGCAAAAATCAGACTCACATTTTAAAACACCTTGTAGAATTGGAACCAGAAGATGTGCGTTCATGAAAATTA